>NC_088914.1:32875000-35375000 GCF_963576675.1 Euphorbia lathyris
AACAAAAATATCATTATTCTATTCAACCAAAATCCCAAAGAAGCATATACACATATAAATTAGTTAGAATGTTACCTCTATCAGTAGAGAAATGACCGCAGATGATGAATCAATCAAAAATAAATTTAGGAAGGGATTTCAGACTCTTTGAAGGAGAGGAAGAAGATAACTTCAAGGGCTTGGCAAGACGAAAGATATAACTGATTGCTCATTGATTCATAATTTTTGTTTTAGGGTTTGTTAGATTGAAGTGGTAGATGAAATCAAAGTGAGAGTTGTCGATCTCGTTACTTCTGTTTCAGGTTAAAAATATATGGAAACTGAAGAGACTGGATTAGGGGTTTTTGTTAATTGATAATCCTGAGTTTTTCTTTTGGAGTTCAACTTGTTTTTTTAATGAATTTCTTTCAGATTCTTATTAGAGTTTTATTTTTTCAATCACGTGACTTAAACGGAAAACATAATTGAGTAAACAATTCTATTAAGGATGTGTAAAGTTGGTCTTAGTTATAAACCTTGGACCTTTAGTTATGCTATTTTTAACGTTAGTCTTAGTTATAAACTTTGAACCTTTAATTGTGTTATTTTTAACGTTAAAAAGCAATATTGCTCCTGATTGCCCACATTAGGGGCATTTTTGCACCTTATACCTTTACCATTGTTTACATAAAAATCGAAACCTCCCTTCCTATTCCTCAGTTCTTCCGAGTTCCACCATAAATCCCATCCTTTTGCTTCTGTCGCCTCGTCTCAAAATCCCCCCCTTTCTTGTGCCATTTTCTCTGGCATTGCGATTGAGAAATCGCAGACAGGCGACAACAACCTAGGATTTCTCTGAAATCTCCACGCTTCCAGCTGCAGTTCATCTCTAGGTCAGTGTTTGTAGATGGCAATTTATATGAAATACAAATAAAGTAATGAGTTCTCACTTATCGTGTCAATTTTCAATTAAGAGGTGCTGCAATTATATGTTTCTTGGAGATGATTGGGGTAAATTACATACATGGTGTACAACCTTTACCCATTTTCACACTTTGGTGTACAACCTTCTAGTGACCTCACACTAAAGTGTACATCAGGTAAAAATGACCGGTCAACCCTATTAACCACTTGGTCAATGTGACACCTCATCAATTTTCAATCCTTACAAATTAAAAGTGGTCCCTACATATTATTAAATTACTTTCATACCCTTAATAAAAAGAATTCTCTAATTCTATCTTTCTAATTTTTTCACATTTTCTCTCTCTAAATTTTATTTTTTTCAAATCCATTCTCTTCCACTGATCTCTCTCTAAAACCTCTCACTCTCTCCTGCTTATCTCTTATCTGCTATGCTCTCTCTCTCAAACACTTTGGGAGATTTTCTGCTCACCTCCTGAAACTATATATTTGGCAACATCAGCACAACAAGTAAGCTTATCTGCTTTCTCGTCGGAAATTTCGATCGAAAATTCTTCTTTCAAAAGCCATAACCAATTCCACTCTCTCAATGAAACCACTGTAATTTTATAGGCCTAACTTGTCAAACTCGATGTGATTGAACACCCAAGCTTAGCTTATTCTTAATCAAAACTTTCAGAAAAGAAAAGAAATAAAGAAAGATAAAGCCTTTAGCCTCTACTCTTATCTTCTCTCACTTCATAACTTCACTGCAATTGCAATTGCTACATCATTCAATGTCGGCGAGCTTTAACTGTTTCCTCTTCTTCCTCCCCAGTTTAACTCAACTGGAAAAAGCCTTATTCTTCCCTATTTTTAACCGAACGGGAAAGCCTCAATCTTTCTTCGGTTCAACCTTTGCTTTCACATTGTCGTGAAAGAGTAGGTGGTGGGGTTCACTACTTTGATGAAATGAAATGAAAAATAGGATAAGTTTTCAAGGGTAGTTATGACATTTCGCTTGGAATTTGTCCTCCTGGCTATTCTTCTTGGACTGTATTTTGGTTCGGTGGTTTCCGATGACGGTGAGTTCTTTCTCTGTAGTTGCAGAGAGAAGAAAAGATAAGAAGTGGTAGAATGGAATGCTGATGCCAATTTCTTAATGTTTTTCCTTGAAACCAGCAACTTTACATGAGTTTTTTTTAAGGTTTTAAAATGTTGTCAACGTGCATGAGGTTGACAAAGGACCAATGTGCTTCACTTATCTTTATTTAAAAATTTCAAGAATGTTAGTTTAAACAAACCTTATTTGCTTAAAGTTCAAAGATTTTTACCCCTTGAACGAACCTGGTTTTTAGCAATCTCAGAGCTTTTATTATTGTTTATTTTGAATGTTATTTTTATATGAGACTGAACCCGATGCTGTTATGTGCTGAAGGAGCAAATCTATTGGAGATAAAGAAGTCATTTAGAGAAGTTGTGGTATGGTTCGGTTTCTCCAAAATGTAGCAGCTAATACTTCAAATGTTGAGCAATTTTGGGAGAAATGGAGAATTAGAGAGAGAAGAGTTAAAGAGAGAAATTGAGAATTAGAGAAAGATAGAAGAGTTAGAGAGAGAAGTGATGCTTATAAAAAGGAAACGGAGGAGAGAGAAAATAAGAGAGATATGAGAGAGATGATAGTTAGAGAGAGAATGGGAGAGATGGGAGTTAGAGAGAGAAATAGTTTTTGGAAAGGGATAAGGTACCAAAATAGGCCTAATGTTTTTGGGGAAGTACTAATTTAGGCCCAACGTTCAAAATAGCATCAATATAGGCTTAACGTTTACAACATAATATCAATTTAGGCTTAACGTTTATAATATAGCATCAATTTAGGCATCACGTACAAAATAGCACCAATATAGGCTTAACGTTTACAAAATAATACGAATTTAAGCTTAACGTTTTACAAAATATATACAATTTAAACTAAACGTCACAATTTTAAATTACTTTTAGTTTGCATATATTACACGAGCCATGGAATTTAGGAGTCATGGATATTTTGAATATGATATGGTTAATTTAATTGTGAAGTTTAGCTTAAATTGTACATATTTTGTAAAACGTTAAGCCTAAATTGATATTATGTTGTAAACGTTAAGCTTATATTGGTGCTATTTTGAACGTTGGGCCTAAATTGATACTTCCCCAAAAACCTTAGACCTATTTTGGTACCTTATCCCTTTTGGAAATGGAGTAAAAGAAAATAAGGATGGAGGTTGAAGGGGATGATGTTATAAATGGTATAAAAGTAATTTTATATTAATTGGGTTAATTTTTTATTTTTAGAAAAATTAAATTGATGAGGTGGCGCGTTGACTTCGGGTTAATCGGTCACAATTACCCGTTGTACACTTTAGTTTGAGGTTACCAAAAGATTTGTACACTTTAGTGTGCAAAATTGAAGGTTGTATAACAAAACGTGAAAATAGGTAAATATCTTACACCACATATATAATTTACCCAGATGATTGGATGAAATAAGGTGTTCATTAGTTCTTATGATGTTTAAATCATCAGTGGAATTTTCGTTGATGGAAAGCACATGTGGATGGACTTCTAACATATAACGTGGAATTTTCGTTGATGGAAAGCACATGTGGATTGACTTCTAACCTATAACAAAGAGAAAAAGAAAAAGACCAAACAAAACTAAACTCACAGTTTGATGGGAGCTGAATAGGTGTTTAAGATATGAAAAACTTGATTTCATTTTATATTTGCTTATTTTCATCCGTTGTCTAACCCATAGAAAATTTTAAACAAACATACGAAGCCAAATATGAGTCTGACAAACTGGTTTCTTCTTAATTGATAAGCCAATACAAAATTAAGGCAAATTATATAATAAAGTTGTACTTTCATATTTGCCAACTGGTTTTGTTACAAGATGTTAGTTTTTTTTATTACCCCTATGAAAATTTTGTAATTAAATTCCGCCACTGATCATAACTACATTTATATCGAGTATTTGTAGTTCAAACCCACAATACATCGTTTTACACCATATCGAGTATTTGTTTAGAAAAAAAAAGTTCTGTTTCATTTAAGGCCCCGTTTGTTTGCAGAAAAATATTGTGCAGAGAAAAATATTATGCATGGGAAAATATTGTGCAGGAAAATAAAATATTTTCCTGTGTTTGGTTATAACACCGAAAAATATTTTCTGGTGTTTGGTTAGAAAGCTGGAAAATATTTTCCAGACACATTTAAATATATAAATACCATATTTATAGACATTTTGTTATTTTCAATTAAATATATATCATATTAAAATGGTAAAATAGGTGAAAAAATATAAATAAAAAATAAAAATATGATCCAAAATCTTAACAGATAAATATAAAATACGTCTTAAAACATGATAGTAATAAAGTCGAATACATATGAAAAATGTCTAAACTTAAAATATTCAACATATGTCTTTAGACTCAATACTTAAAATGTTCACAACTCCTCCAATTTCTTCATTCAAGATTTTATTTTTCAAAAAACTTTTCAACCCAAAATTTCTTGAGTTGTGGACTTTTAATAAAAAAAGTTGTTGCGGCCAACTCATTAACAACTAAATAATCGAAGACAAGAGACAATTCAAACTCATCGTAACCCTCAATATTCATAACTTCTTTGTAAAGAGTATCCACAAACATTTTCTGAGCTTGTTTTGTGGATGTTGCACCAAGCTCTCGAATTGCAGAAGTTATGTCAGATAGTTGTTCATATAGATTTTCATTACTTTCATCATCAGTAACATGACTTCTCTTCCTATGTGATCTTTTTCCAGAACTAACAGATGCTGCAGTCGCAGTGTCTTTTGATGTAGGCATCTCATCATACATACAAATATCATCTTCAGGCGCAGTACTATCTAAATCTATAGTCTCGTCCATGTTAATATTAGAGAAAGATTTCGCATAGGCACCTGTGGCAATATCTTTTCCAACAACAATTGCCATTTCATCATACATGACAATTTTTTTGTTTAAAAATTTGCCATGACTTGCATGTGCCTGTATAAAATATAAAAATAACATTCTTTATGTTTAGTTGGTTCAATATAGTAAACAGTAAAGAAATATATATGACATAAAATGATTTTCTTACCACAACTTCCTCATCAAAAACATGTTGCTCTGCCGTTATCATCTTCATGTTCTCATCCCACCCAACTCCACTCTTATTTTTAAGTGTAACAATAATCTTCCAATCTTTCTTTATAGTCCTCAAATGGTTTTCAACATGTTTAGGAAGACAAATAATTGTAAACTTTTCACTCACTTCTTGTGCAACACGAAGGAATGAGGCCGACTTGAATGTGGAAGATGGTTTGTTCCCCTTCATTGCCTCATCGGCAAGTATTTGAAGAGCTGTACTAGACATCAAAGTAGTCCATCTAAATTGCTTTCCTTTGCTCTTTCCATCTTTTTGTTGATCACCCATTGACATAAGCTAAAACAACACATACACATATATACACACTTATTCTTTAATCAATAGCTCAATTTCATAATAATAACCACTCAAAAGTACTTAAAATCAAAATAATACACAAAAGTAAAATAAATTCAAAACTAATGCCATAAATAAAGTAAACCCACAAATAAAGTCAGAAATTAAGCCACAAACAAAATAACAAACAAAGTGACAATACTAATTGTCTATTCTAATATAATCATTCCACATAGAGTTTACTATCATTTCTCTCTTTGTTGCCCATTCCCTATTTTCATTCATCTCTTCTCTTTGACTCAATTGAGATCTTTGAGTTGTCGGTCCACTTGTGTTGTTCACTTCCTCCATTATTACATCATCCGGATCAACTCCCATAGTATGATTATGTAAAATGCAACAAGCTAACACAACATTTACTTGTGTTTGGTAAGACCAAAATGGTCGAGAATCCAATACACGAAAGCGTGCCTTCAACAAACCAAACGTACGTTCAATAGAAGTTCGTAATGAAGAATGCCTCATATTATATAACTCCTTTTCGTTTTGAGGTAAGTTGCTAACACTTTCCATAAGATGGTATCGAACACCTCGAAATGGAGTTAAAACTCCATTTCTAATGCCATAACCGGCATCACCAAGATAATATTTACCTAAAACATTTACAAAAAAGTCATCAAAGTCTATTTTTTAATCATTGGAACGTGTTTTCAAATAATATTTGAAGATCCTACCTTCGGGAATCTTAAAATCTTTAGACAAAGCATCAGTCAATACACGAGAATCGTGTGCACTCCCTTCCCAACCAGCTAGCACATATGTAAACCGCAGATCAAAAGTAATACCTGCTAGCACATTTTGTGTTGTTTCTCGATTTTTTCCACGAAATTTTCCTTGAATTTCAGAAGGAACATTTGCTGGTACATGAGTACCATCAATTGCCCCGACACAATCCTAATAAAAAAATTATACTGAGTGAAATTATTATTCGTATTTTATTCATGTTTAGGATAAAAAAATAGGGAAAGACTTGTTGGTTACCTTAAAATAGGGATAAAATCTCCGATTGTTTGCAATTTGTATTGGACAGTCATATTCAGGATCCTTAATATACTGTTTGTATAATTTTAGAATTGCAGATAATACAATTCTGAAATATCGATGGACCGTTTCTATAGACCTAAAAAATCTTGCTCCAATAACCCTAAACCTAGTATTATGCCCAATCACTTGTAAGAACATCATCACTTGTTCTCTAACCGTCATATTTATTGTTGGTCGTATGAGATTTTGACTAGTGAGGATATCACAAAGTTTATAAAAGACTGCAGGTTTCATACGAAGTTGATCCGTACAATGCCTATCACCCCTTTCCAACACACTACTTATATAAAATTCCCTTTCAGAGTCTGCCTCTATACGAGGTTGTCTCGGTATTCTATTTCTTTTTCTTTTTTTAATAATTAGTTTTACAACAAGTATCACTGCAGCAGCAACACCACTCACTGCAGCGTTAATTCGGCTTTGATCCATCTACACATCACCAAATTGGAATCAATAGTTTTAAGAGAATGTTTAACCCAAAAACATACAAGCAAAGTCTAAGGATTAGGAATTATTGCAATTGTCAAAAGAATTATTGTGGTATTGTTATGAGAAGAGGTATGCACTAATTACACTAACATCTTTATTTAATTCTCTGTAAAGACATTAGTAATAATTCTCAGTTGGCAAAATAAAGCATCATATCTGAAATCGATTGAAGAAATGAAGGAGATGGACCAGAAGAAAGAGAAAGGGTTTTGTTATTCAATCTAACTCACCAAACGGAATACAATGGCTATATATATAGCCAGCCAACACATAGACAAATAACAGAAAAAACACACAATATCTAAAATAGTCCTTACAATACTAAAACAATACAATTTATTCCTTCAGCCTCCCCTCAAGTTGAAGTACTAGCAGCTTCAACTTGTCCTGCATTATTGACAGCATGCAAGTGCATCTTCAATAAAGTTCCTGCCATTTGAATGCCTGTAAGTGGCTTTGTAAACAAATCTGCCAGTTGATAAGCAGAACTCACAAATGGTGTGTAAATGAATCCTGATTCCATATGAGCTCTAACAATGTGACAATCAATCTCCACATGCTTCATCTTCTCATGGAAAACAGGGTTAGCGGCTATATGTATAGCTGCCTGATTATCACAGCTCAATGGTATTGGAAGGTCAAGTGTCATTTGAAACACATCCATCAAATAGGACAGCCACTTGATTTCACATGAAGCAATAGACATTGCTCCATATTCAGCTTCTGCTGAACTCTTACTACACACAGCTTGCTTCTTGGATTTCCAAGATATTAGACATTCTCCAATAAACATACAATACCCTGTAATGGATTTCCTTGTGACTTTGCATCTACCCCAGTCAGAATCACAATAAGCCTGCATTTGCTTTAAATTTGAGCTATTAGAATAGAACAACCCCAAATACATTGTACCTTTCAAATACTTCACTACATGTTTTGCTGCTTCCATTTGAATTTCAGTAGGCTCACTCATATACTGACTTAGTTGTTGGGTTATGAATGCTATGTCTGGTCTGGTAAAACCCAGGTATAAAAACCTGCCAACCAACTTTCTGAATTGCTCTGGCTCAGAACATAATGATGATTCTGCATCCACAACCAAACCACTATTAAAAGGGTTAGACACACTTGAACATTGAGTGAGGCCTGCATCTGCTATAAGATCCCTGATATATTTTCCTTGAGAAATGAGAAGTCCTTTCTCTGATCTGGCCAACTCTATGCCAAGGAAAAACTTAGCTTCTCCCATGTCTTTGATGGTAAAACAATCATCTAGTGCTTGCTTTACTTCATTAATCAAAACAATGGATGTACCTGTGATCAACACATCATCCACATAGACAATTAAAGCTAAGAAAACATTATCCCCACGTTTAGTAAATAGGCAATAATCATGGATGGATTTTTCAAACCCCAAGCTAATCAACTTATCAGAAAAAGCTTTATTCCACTGCCTGCCAGCTTGTTTGAGTCCATACAAGGACTTATTTAGCTTGCAAACCATGCCTTTTGCCTTCATATAACCCTCTGGTGGAGTCATGTACAACTCTTCATCTATATGGCCATGAAGATAGGCATTGTTAATGTCAACTTGTTGAATAGGCCAGTTATATGTTACAGCAACTGCCAAGAAAATTCTGACTGTAGTGACCTTAGTAACTGGAGAATAGCTGTCATGGTAGTCAATGCCAAATTGCTGATCATAGCCCCTTGCAACCAATCTAGCTTTAAATCTAGCTACAGTACCATCAGCAGCATACTTGACTTTGAAGAGCCATTTACAAGTAATTGCTCTTTTCCCTGCTGGGAGTGGCATTAGACTCCATGTTTGGTTCCTTTCTAAAGCTTCAATCTCTTGTTGCATAGCTGCTTCCCATTGTGGATGCCCCTGTGCCTCTCTGTAGTTCTTAGGCTCAAATTCCTTAGCAACATTAGCCAAACATAATAAGTAAGATTTGTTGTAGGTGAATAAACTGTCAGATGATGCTGTAAAAGCCTGATTAACAACAAAGTCCTGAAACCAGACTGGTTGTTGTGTATTCCTGGTGGATCTTCTTACTGGAACTATAGCTTGAGACCCAGTATGAGTGTATGATCCCTCTCCTGTATTTTCACTAATATGAATCCCCTCTAAATCAACAGATGGTGTCTCAGTATCAACTGTAGTCGGCACATTGATCAAAAGAGGGCTTTCCTGAGTTTCATCAGAACCATGACTCACATTAGCATATGGGAAGATGTCTTCAGAAAACTTGACATCTCTAGATATAAGCAATTGCCTGGTGGAAATACTATACATTTTCCATCCTTTCTGGCCCACTGCATTACCCAGATAGATGCATTTGCTTGCTCTATCATCAAATTTTCCTTTACTAGGATTAGTATTCAATACATATCCTTGACATCCAAAAACCTTCAGTGCATTCAATGGAGGTTCTTTACCATGTAACATATAGTATGGAGATTTCCAGTGTAGTACCTTAGTTGGAGACAGGTTGAGCAAAACTGTAGCGTGTGTCATAGCTTCCCCCCAAAACTGAACAGGTAGATCACCTTGTTTAAGCAATGCTCTAGCTACAGTAGTGAGGCTCCTGTGTCGCCTTTCCACCACACCATTTTGCTGTGGTGTGTAAACACATGTTTTCTGATGCAGGATGCCATGTTGCTTGAATAAATCTTGTGTAGACTGACTAACGAACTCAGTCCCATTATCAGACCTTATGTGCTTAACTGTGGTTGCATACTGTGTTTGCACCATTAGTATGAACTGATCAAGTAGACTGGTGACTTGATCCTTCGTCTTGAATAAGACAGTCCATATAACTCTAGTAAAATCATCCACCAGAGTTAGCATGTATCTGTTGCCAGTAAGAGAAACCTCTTTATATGCCCCCCAACAATCTGCATGAACAAGCTCAAAACTTCTTGTACTTTTAATCTCACTGACACCAAATGGTGATCTGACTTGCTTTGACCTCATGCACACATCACAACTATGAAAATCATCAGGCAAGTGTGAAACTAGACCCTGAATATGCATCAATTTTTCCTTGGACATATGTCCTAACCGTTTATGCCACAATTCAGCACTATCATCATCTTTAGCAAGCAAAACAAAACCAGCATCATCAAGGTAATACAAACCATTTCTTAAAACTCCTATAGCAAATGGCTTGTTATCTCTTATTTCTTGTAAAATACAACAAGATCCTTGAAAGCAAACTGAAATACCCTGATCTTGTAATAGTCTGCTAACAGACATCAAATTATGACAAAAACTAGGCACATACAAGACATTGAGCAATTTGAAGCCATTTTTTAACATAATTTCCCCCTTATACTGCACTAGTTCGGCTTCTCCAGTAGGTAGAAATATGTTTCTTGGATAGTCTAATTTCACAACATTATCAAGTAGCTCAAACATATATGTCATATGTGTTGAAGCTCCTGAATCCACTATCCAAGCTAGCTGACTACTATTTGCAGTTGTGATAGATTTGTTACCTGTGCAAGCACCAGCAAAAGCTGAGAATTCTGGCATGCTATTGGTCTGTGTAAATTTGCCTTTCAATTGTCTTTGTACCTCCCTCTGAACCATTTCTTGCACTAATTCAGACTTAGCTGGCATATTTGTATCCTCTTCAAAGTCCTCTAATGGAGATGAGCACCCAGCACTGTTGTCTTGCACAAGGTTGGCTTGATATTTGGCAGGACCAGTGAATCTCTTCCCCTTAAACCACTCAGGGTAGCCTTTTATTCTAAAACATTCAGATCGATCATGGCCTGATTTCTTACAGTAATTACATTGTTTATCTTCTTTGCTTCGATTTGTATTAGAACTGTAAGATCCTCTAGAAAAATTACTAGTATTCGATTTGGAGCCTTTGTTGTTTTGACTTCTTCCTCCTGTAGACATATTAACAAATTCTGACTGCATACTATCATCTGCATCTTGAGGCTTTTCAATTTTGGCTAACATTGAATAAGCTTTATACACTGGTGGAAAAGGATCCATTAACAATATTTGATCAATCACATGATTAAAATCAGTGTTTAAACCTGAGAGGAATTGCATTAGTTGCTCTTCATCCGCTTGACTCTGAGCATTTATGCGAGATGCACATGTACAGGCTACTGATGGCTTGATTTCAGCATACTCATCCCAGAGCCTCTTCAACTTGTTGAAATAATCCACTAATGTCATATTCCCTTGCTTCAATCCGTATATCTCCTTTCTCAATCTAAAAATGAGCGGTCCATTGCTTTCACCGTACCGTTTCTGAATCTCCAACCATAATCCTCTTGCCGTTTTTGCGAAAACAAATACAGGACCTAAATCCTTCGAAAGTGAGTTGAGAATCCAGGAGAATACTAGATCGTCGTCTTCTTTCCATTTCCAGTATGCATCAGATTTTTGATCCTCTGGAGCATCATCTTTTTCTATATGACTGAGCTTTCTCTTAGCGTTGATGGCTAACTTCATAGATCTGCGCCAGAGTATGAAATTTCTGCCATTAAGAGCAGTGCTCACAAGCACCAAGCTCGGATTGTCATTACTATTGTGTCCTTGAGTCGCCATTGTTGACGGTTTATCGAAATTATTTGAAGATTCCGATTCTGAAGAATTATTTGAAGATTCCGATTCTGAATCAGAGTTTCCTCTCTCCTCTTTGTTGTTTTTGAACGAAGTTGATTTCACAATCTCAGCAAAAGATTGTTGATGCTTCTTTGTCATAATCAACTTAGAATCGATGGAGAAATCTATGGATCATGAACCGGATTGCTCTGATACCATGAAATCGATTGAAGAAATGAAGGAGATGGACCAGAAGAAAGAGAAAGGGTTTTGTTATTCAATCTAACTCACCAAACGGAATACAATGGCTATATATATAGCCAGCCAACACATAGACAAATAACAGAAAAAACACACAATATCTAAAATAGTCCTTACAATACTAAAACAATACAATTTATTCCTTCAATATCCTTTTGATTAATTAGCTAAACAATGCATATTTTGATTTTAAATTCCTGTGTTAATTCTCAGTTGGCGGCATCTTTTGAGTGGATGCACTAACATCTTAAAATACATTAAACTATATTCCTATGCTAATCTCAGTTGGCGGCGGCATTACAGTATTTACGAAAACATGATTTTTTTTAATTAAAATCTTCTTTTTCTAAATTCTAATTCTAGGTTCATCGACTGAAAACTAGAATCTTCTTTTCTAAATCAAATACGATTGAATCATAATATCATATCATAAGCATTCATGGAAAATCCAAAAAAAATACCTTCGACTGCAAGAAGAACGGCGGAGAGACGACAGCGAGAAGAACGATAGAGAGATGACGGTGGAGAGACGACAACGAGAAGAACGATAGAGAGATGACAGCGAGAGACAACGGTAGAACAGATTGCCGGAACCTCTGTAGTCGAAGAACTGAAGAGGCGTTAGAAGTCTGTTTAGAGAGACAACGCGATATGCTTTACGTAAAATGTTTTACGCTTCCCAAAAGGGTAAAACGTTTTCTTTTTTTTTCAAAGGGTTTTCCAGTTGACTTGTAAAAAGTTTTCCTTTGACTTATTTTCCAGACCAAACAAACATTGGAAAATTCAGAAAATATTTTCCTGCATAATATTTTCCTGCACAACAGAACAGTTAAACTTGAGAGTCCGTCACGGTAAAATTCATTTTCATCCTCCCTCCGTGCAGGACGGATCTATACTGAGATCCAGAAGTTGAAAAATACCTAGGTACAAATTTTTGGAGTTTTCAAACTTGCCCCCATCCCGAAGGTTGAAGAAGGCTGAATTTAGATTAGGTTTTCGTTTTAATTTTTTTCTCCTGCTAATCAAAACGACGTCGTTCCACTAAGTGGAACAGCGTCGTTTTCATAAGTTGAGGGAGAGAAAAACGAAAACCTAATCTAAATTCAGTAAGTCCCCACCCTACCCAGCAAAGCAACCCGATCAAACCCCTAATTCAATTCCTAAATGGCTAGATAGGAGAAGTAATCGCAGGTTCAATCCCCAAATTCACTCATCACTCACCTCCTTTGATCAACTGTTAATGTTCCGTCCAGAGTTAATTTCTCTCAGAGGTAATTTGTTTCTTTCTTTGTTTGCTTCGATTCTTTTTCTTTGTTTCGATTCTGGAGGGTTTAATTGGAAGTTTGGTAGGTGTCTCCGGAGGTTTGCTTCGATTCCAGAGAGCGTCTAAAATAATTGTTGGCCTCCCCCATTTCTAAAATAATTTATTTCAAAAGCAGAGCAACAAAAACATGTGTACTATGTATGCAGGGATTTTACTCTATGTAAACATAACCAATTTGATTATACTCTTAGTCTATTACTATTATCATTCCTAAGTTGCACTGCTCTAATTTTAATCAGTATCACTTCTAAACAGAGACAATTATAAATTATAAAGTAAATTGTTAATTACCATTCAAAATTAAAGGGTTTTATAGACCTCTCTAAGGATTTGTGCAACTGTGAGATTACTTGTTCACTGTTATCTTCCTTTGGGCATAAATATTTAAGAGCATCAAACTGTAGGAAGAGGAAAAGGAGGTGCTCCCACTAGTTAAAAATCCTGGACCGGTCCCTGCCTCCGTGCATTGCTCGTTTGTCTGGAAACTCTCTTGAATGTTGGATAGCCTGAATTTGAAAGGAAAGGGTGGTGAATCGGAAAACAGACACTGCCATACAGCTTCAATTAGAGTTTTCAGGCGGCTGAAAAAACATAGAAATGGCGCTGCAGAGGGTTTTAGCGTCTAGGGCACCCATGGCGCTTTGCAAATCTCAACTGCTTAAGACTTTGGTGTCTACTCCTTCGCCTATGATTCCTTTCTTTCCCAATTCATTTCCATATAGAACAAGGTAACTCTATTTTGCTTGATTTTTTTTGCTAATTTTTCTTTTTGTTGCTTTTGGCTTTGCTTCTATTTGGATTGTATTTGCTTTTTACTTTTTTAGTTCAGATTCTTAATAGTGTTTCCTTTTTTCTTATGGAATTGCGATTATTTATTATGAGCTAATTAGTATTAAATAAATCTACCCATTTATTTGATAAGGTATGAAGATAATTTGACTAGGGAGTCTTCAATTTATGAGCAACTTGTTTGGCTAATTGTTTAGGCTAACAGTGCATACTGTGCAGACAAAACTTATGTCCTCCTTTCCTCCATCCTTGTCCATCTTGTGTCAAGTATTTATTAATCAGAATGTTTAACATCTTCCCAGTATCATTCACCCAATACCATTTCTCTGGATTCAGAACTTCTTCTTTCTGTTTTCCCCAGAAACATCTTAGGAACTTTTAACATTTGTTCTTAAAATAAATTTTTAAACACCATTTGTGGCAATTTAGAGTGCCTGATGTTTGGATTTAATGTATTTTCTAGACTAATACTATTTTCAATACTTTGCTTCCTTAACATAATTTGGAGGTTAGATCTTTATCACCTGCAGTTGTAAAAAGCCGTCTTATTTTGTTTATTAAAATTTAAAAATTTAGTTTCCATGTCTGTATTGTGTACTTTTTCTCGTTAAGTCTTCGATTCAATTCCTGTGACAGCAGAACTGGAGGAAATATGAATTCTGCAGGAATAAAATTTAAATATAACCATCATCGTCACCCATTGTTATCTGAAATTTCTTTTGCTTTGTAATGTGGAAATTTATTTATCATAATATGCATATTGAGCATTCTTCTAAATCTATTTATATGATGTATGTCTAATAATAATAATATGATTCTAAAAGAGGAAATAAAAAGAAAATTACTTTGGTATGGACTGTAGATTATACATGCGTTCAAGAATTTTGAAACCACAGCGAAGACAATGTTCAGATATTTTTCAGTGAACCTCAGTTCAAATTCTATTAAAACTCTTTTGGACATCATTCCAATCAAGATCAACTCACAGTGTATTAGCTTGATTGATGTCATCTGCAAGGGATTTTGCTCAGTCACCTGCTTTGGGGCCATTGTATACCATTGGAAACCCTGCATTTGTTGGGCGTCTGTGGATTCACTCTGGGCGAACAATGAGCCATGTTGACAAACTTGGGGAGCCATCAACTCAATCTGTGGAAAGTGGAGTTGTTAATGGTTCTAGTGGTGCTAAAGTTAAAAGGAAAAAGCTAAAAGGAAAACGAGCAGTTGTAAGGTGGCTAAAGTTCTTCAGGTGGAAAAAGAAGAAAGAGTATGAAAGAATGACAGCAGAAGAAAAACTTTTATACAAATTGAAAAAGGTCAGTTCATGTTCATTGAGACCTTCAAAAAAGATATTGCCTTCCTATTTAGATTCTTTAGCAGCATATTGTTCTTTTTTTTTTCTTGATTGGGGAGATGAAGATATTTATGATTCATCTTCTTTTTCTTCTTGCAGGCTCGAAATAAAGAGGAAAGGCTTGTTCAATCCTTGAAGAAGATTGAACCTGCAGAATCATCAGAAGCAACTCATGATCCAGAGATATTGACCCCAGAAGAGCACTTCTTCTTCTTGAAGATGGGGCTTAAGAGCAAGAACTATGTGCCGGTTGGAAGAAGAGGAATTTACCAGGGTGTAATTCTTAACATGCACTTGCACTGGAAGAAACACCAAACCCTTCAGGTAGTGGTGAAGACATTTACACCGGAGGAGGTCAAGGAGATTGCTGCTGAGTTAGCACGTTTAACAGGAGGAATCGTGCTAGATATTCATGAAGAGGACACAATAATCATGTATAGAGGCAAGAACTATTCTCAGCCACCTACAGAGATTATGTCACCGAGGGTCACTCTGCCCAGAAAGAAGGTTCCCCCTTTTCTTTCTGTAATCTTTAATTAATGATTCTAGGAACCAACAGAGTGAAGAAACAACATATTAACATGATACAATACTAAATTGCATTTTACTTAAGTTTTATGCCTGAACTCTATCACTAAGTAAATTTATCAATTGATAAATATTCACCATTTCTAAAAGAGCACTTCCAGATGGAACACAGACTAAGCTTGGATTAAGCCTCACATTTTTTTTTGTGTCTGAATGCTCATTAATTTTACAGAGTCAGCTTAATGCTTCAATAGTCATTGTCTGCTGATTTCTTTTATTTTTCTTATTGTTTTCTGCAGGCTTTGGATAAATCAAAGTACAGGGACGGGCTTCGGGCGCTGAGGAGATATATTCCTAGACTTGAGCAAGACCTGGAGTTACTCCGAGCACAGCCTAGAGCCAAATCTGAAACTGGAACTATTCCAGTTGAAGAAGTCCCTAAGACCAGCATTAATGGTGTCAATGGTGAGAGCATAACAAGCATACCGTGGAAGAGTTCAGAAAAGAGAGAAATTTTTTATGGGCAACAGGAATGCTCAGAGGATGAATGTGCTACAGATTTGGGTATGGTATCGGACTCGGAAGACCTATCAGATATTTTTGAGACAGACTCTGAAACAGAAAGTCAGGATGGAGCAAAACGACCGCTTTATTTGGATGAGTTTGAGAAGTTTCCTGCTCAAAGTAATGGAGAAGCTGAAGATTTTGAGGAGCACTTGCGCCAAGTAGCTTTAGAATCGAAAAAGTTGCAGTCATCTGAAAATAATGAATACTCACCTTCTTTTGATGATGTTGATAGAATGTTTCTGCGTGCTGCTTCTCTTTTAAAGAAAAAGAATAGGTAGGAGACATAAGTTAAAACTAAAGACCAATTTTAGTTTAAATTGATTGATCTTGGTCCAGAAACTTCTTTGTTTTCTGGATACTAATATGATCAATATTGAGGAGATATATGTGAAGCTGAGCCAATAAGCACGAGTATTTATTTCTAGTTTTGCATGATGGTTAAATTTTGTTTGTGTTTTTTTTTTCTGATTTATTTTAATTCATATGCTCAAATAAATAAACAAAAAGTTTATGGTTAATTATATACCTATAATTTAAAGACCATACACATTAGGATAGTTGAGTGTCAAAAATGTTATATGGTCTATGTATTAATTCTATATGATTATATTGATTATAAATGACAAAAACAATAACTGTGTCAAGTTGATTGTCTTTGTAATTGTGTTTTCATGTTGAATTTTTCACTTTAGTAATTCATGAGCTAATTTTTAGAGGAGTTTGTATCAAAATTCAAACTCCGAGGGCTTTTTGGTTCGCAAAATAGAGGGGAATAGAATAGCTATTCCTAAAAGGATAGCTATTTCCTTTTTTGGTTCAATTTTTTTTTTTGATGGAATAACTATTCAATGGAATTTCTATTCCTTGTTTTCATGTCATGGAATAGCTATTATTCGATTTATCCAAGAAATAACATATTTTTAATATTTCGTCAACAAAAAAAACATATTTTTAATATTGCATTTTTGTAATTTACAAAATTACCCTTCATTAAATCTTCAATCTACTCTTTAGCCAATTTCTCAAATCCTATAAATTTTGGCGAATCCATAATATATATCATAAATTATAAACAAACGTGAAAAATGAAAAAAATGAGTAAAACGTTAAAAAATATAAAAATACGAAACACGAAAAATGCGAATAAAGTGAACGTTACAAACACGAGAATATGCAAAAAAAAAAAAAAGCAAAAAACATGAAAACGTGAACAAACACGAAAAACAAGAAAACGCAAAAAAAGCAAACACGCAAAAAAACACAAAACAGGAATAACACAAAAAAGTGATAAAACATGAAATATTAAAAACGTGAAAAACACGAAAACGCGAAAAATGCTAAAACACAAAAACATGACAATAAGTGAAAAATACGATAAACATGAAAATGCGAAAAACGCAAATAAAACACGAAAACATGAAAAAATACGAAAAACATGAAAAATATACAATAATCAAGAAAATGTTTTATTATGAAATTCTCTCTTCTTCCTAAATAAGCAAGCTTTGCTAAAATTATCACAATAAAATATATGCGAACAATCACAATAAAATATACACTTCAATATCACCTAAGCATTAACAATCCCATTAGAATTGAATATGCAAGTGTACATAGTTGCATGCTCATAATGATGAATCTTATTGTCACAGTTAACTTTATAATTATGTGAATTGTTTTTGCTTTTGTAATTTCAAATTAAATTTTATCAACTACGTGGTCTCTTCTTTTTCATTCTATCTCATTGTTCTTTCTTGACAAGTATACATGCACAAGCAGTTAATGATCATCCATTAAGGCAATGCCACTATACTACGATGAATCAACCAGAAGACAGAACAGACAATTTACATAAAAGTGAAGACCTTTTATTCCAAAATTAAAATGGCCTACAAATCTGAAACCTAAAAAGTATTGACATTCACAGTTGATTCAAGTTAAAGTTAAATAGAAAAAGAAAGAGTGAGATAGCAATCAGTTAGCTGAACAATAGGGGAGAACAAATGTACACAACTACTAAAGGGCGGCCCGGTGCATTACGCATCCCCGCTTAAGCGAGGGTCCGGGGAGAGATCCCACCACAAGGGTGTACTGGGAGCCAGCCTTCCCCTGCCATTTTTTTTAGCAAGAGGCCGCTCCTAAGACTCGAACCCGTGACCTCTCAGTCACTTACCGTTGAGCCAAGGCTCGCCCTCAAATGTACACAACTACTATTTAACTTATTTGCAATCTGAATCCTCCTGCTGCTCATTTTCAACCTCTTTCAAATTGTTAACAACATTCTCAACTTCACTAGACAAGTGATTAGTATGTTCCTCAATATATGCCAACAACATATGCAATTGCTCCTGGTAAACAACACACTTGCGCTTACATCTTTGCCTCTCATTATTAAGCTCAATCATCAGTTCTCGTATTCTGTTGTCCTCATCCTGAATAACACACAATTTTCTGGTGAGTGAGGATGTTAGAGCAACACTAGAGAAAATGTCAACTACATAAATATGGATTAGATGGTTTTTGCCTGTGATTTGTCATCTGAAAACCCCATGGACATGAGGAACTCGGATATTTAGGTATTCAAAGACAGACAAGTATGAACAATTAGAACATCTATATGTCTATGATGAGAAAGATACACACCTCACTGACCAGATGTTTTGCAGATCCTCGCCAAGGCACTTTACTGGGGGACATTAATGTGTGATTATATTCTTTCACAAATTTGGTGACAACCCACTTATGTCCATCCCTTAAAGCTAGTCTTAACATTGCATGACAGCCTTTCTCGGAAAATATTTTCCTGCACAATATTTTCCACGGGCCTTAGTCTCAAAATTATCATAAATCATAACCAATAAGTAATGGAATTAACAAAGTACAAATTTAAACCCGCCAAAATCAGTTTCGTGAAGACTCAAACTATACCAGCACTTTCACAAACACCAAGAAGGACCCCATTTACACACATCATTCGCTTCTACCCTATATAAACAAATCTTCTACTTCATCAAACAAAGTCATTCGAGATTATTGCATCTTTAATGCCTGTAATTTCCCACTTAATGTTGAAGAAGGATTGCATCCTTTAATGGATGTTCTGCTTACCATCACTACATGCTTGTAGTTAAAGACTCCCTGCCATCCGCACCACAATAAATGGAGTTTTCAGAAAAAAACCTTCTAGTGGAGAAACTAAGGATAAGAGACATAGGGTCAAAGGCAGCAAAAAAATAAAAAATAGAAAAAGATCTTTCTGTGTATAATCCTGCATAATCTCGAATGCTATCAGTTTCGGTTTATAGACCAAATAATACATCACCCTTGAATCATTATGCGGCCTTAGGATAAATGTGTCACTAGATTGTCACCCACATTCCATGATATCATGATATGTTCATAAAACTGGAGACGCTAAAGCAAAAATCTGTGTCAGAAAATGGTTACCCACATTGAAGTAGATGTAACATTTATTTTTCCTTTGCTGCATGAACATACTAACAAGATTGAAACAGAGTGGTCCAAGAGCAATTGAATAGGTATAAATAAGGACCTACGTTTACATAAACAAGAAAAAATGACAAAAGAACAAGGCATAAGAGATGAAGAGGAGTTTAAGCTTACTTATGATGGAGATGTTTATCTATCTGTCTGGAGGAACAGCATACTGGAATAAATCTATATAAGAGCAAATCCAAGGCAACCATGTAGGTTTCCTGTTCCTTCATATAAAAGCCAATGCAGTTTATCAATGGTACTTTATTCATAAAAATGTTTCTTTTAGCACATCAAAATGTCATGAAACCAATTGAACTAAAAACTCAAGCTTATAGTTAAGGCTCAATCATATATCTTATATTAATCTCTGACACACCCCCACACGCTCCTGCCATGTGTTTTTAATTCCACAAATTAGTTAGGTTGCCAGGACTCGAACCCTCAACCGTTTGGTCCAAGAAGCTCTGATACCATGTCATGAAACCAATTGAACTAAAAACTCAAGCTTATAGTTAAGGCTCAATCATATATCTTATATTAATCTCTGACACAAAAAAATAACACATACTTCACAACTTTAAATGTGAGGCTACCTAGAGCATAATACAGTTCTAAGAAAACACAGACCAGTAACTGCGAAACTTTGACCTGTATGACCTTATAAAATAGTTCATCTATGCTTCTGCAAAAGCAGCCTGTTCTCTATGGAAGCTAATGCCATATTTTGAAGATACCCGTCACAAGTTTTAATTAATCGTGCCATTTAATTCACTATTATAAGAGAGAACATATACACCATTCTGGCCTTCAATAACTAGTTAGTCCAAGCATTTTATGGAAGGTAACAAGAGGTGCACTTGCACTTCAGGTGGAACTCACCTTTGGAGTTCTAAAATCACATAAATTTAGCGAAACAAATTTATTAAAAATACTATTTCTAAAGAAAAGGAACCTTTTTATCAGGATAGTCTTTTCTGGTGTTCACTATCCACTGGCATAGCAATTGAATGATTTAAAAACAAATGATCATCTGCAACCTTAAATATATTTGTTAAAAAGAATTAAAAGGCTATAGAAAAGATGTAGGGTGAAGATACCGACCACTGTACTGAGTCCTTCAGCCTATAACAAGCTAAGGATAATTATTGTCCTCTTAAATTTTGTAACAACCTGTTTTCCAGATTTCTCCATTTTAACCAGCATCGTTGCTTTGCAAACTTCTCATACACTGAATATTGGCTTATTATTTGATCAATTGTGCTCTTAAAATTAGAAGAGATACCCACCCTGTTCATTATATCCAAGTCGACCAGCAGGAGCGACAAGGTGATGTTACTCCCAGAGTTCAGTAACAAGTTGACTTGTAAGAATAAGTGCACGCTTTTGAAATGCACATATAAGCACATAGAAGGATCACAGTGTAGGATACCTGAATGAGGCGAAAAGATGGAGGAGATCATGCTAGTTGCTATTAAGAGAGCCTGCATTGTAGCCAATTCTATTATTCTGACATGATGACATAGACCAACTTAAGGAGGGTAAAAGACAAACTGTATTTTGTATATGCATGTAATTACCTACTTGCCATCTTGAGAAAAAAAACATTTGGATGAGTTAATGCCAGAGGGCTATGCAAGCTCGTTTGTTAAGGGATGCAGCAAGTCCTAGCAACCCTTCTTCTGTTGAGGCCTGTGCTGTTCGTGTCACCTAGTCTTAGAAGTTACTTTTCTTGCAAACATCCAAGGAAATTCCCACTTTTCTATCTGATTCAACAAAGAAATCAGAGTCTCAACATGTTTCATCCTAACAAGTGCATATAACAATGAATTAAATTCAACTACAAAAGCTAGTGAATTCATATTAAGAATCTTATGAAAGGAAACAAAGACCTCATCAAATTAAATTAACGTTTCAAACTACCTGAAAATTTGCCTTCATTCCAATATTTTTGATACAATAGAAGACGTCCATTCATACTCTGATTTTTCAATTCTATCTTTAGCATAGTTTTAATGTATCACATTACAAAACTTGAGCAATGTTAGAAATACAAATATTCCATCTAAGTTGATGCGCTTCTCTTTGTAGTATGTTTTGATACTGAAATCTAATTGAGATGAACTGGTAAACATTTTGTAAATAGGGTTAAAATTGAAATTTTCACTCTATATTACCTTGAAAAGCTTCCAAGATGAGTTTTTAACTCTTCAAAATTCACTGGATAATATAATACTCTATCAAGGCTGCTGTGGTATTATCCACAGAGAAGCCCTTGTGAAACATTTCCTGAATAAGTTCAACTGCCCATTGCAAATTCTTGCGCTGGAGAAATCCTTGGACAATCACATTATAGGAGGCACTATCTGGTGAGCAACCATAGTCTTCCATTTTCCTGAAGACGTCATATGCTTTATTCAACAATCCTTTGTTGCAAAGTCCGCCAATTATTATAGTGTATGTATTAACATTAGGCTGCAATCCTTCATCAGTAAGTCTAGAAAATAATACCTCCGCATCTTCAAGCCTTCCAGCTTTGCACATGTAATCAATAAGGATATTATAAATAACACAATTAGGCTTCAACATGCTTCTTTGCATATCACGAAATAAGTTTAATGCAACATCAAGACGCCCATGTTTACAAAAGCCACCAAGCAAAGTCCCATAAGTTACTATGTCTTGAGGATAGCCACATGCACACAAATTCTTGAAAAGCTCCAATGCTGCCCAAGGGTTTCCTGCATGGCATAAGCCATGTATAAGAGAGTTATAACTATAACTGTTAGGAATTAAACCTTTAAGAATCATATCCTCAAGAAACTGCTTTGCCTCGTTTATCCTTTTGTTCTTACAATAGCAATTAAGCAAGATATTATAACTACAAACATTAGGACTACAACCCTTACTTACCATCACATCGAACACTTTCCTAGCTTGATACATTTGATTATGCAAACAATATCCATTCATTAATGAATTGTAGGTGATGACATTAAGCTCTACACACCTTCGAATAATCATTCCAACATAGCATCGAGCCTTTTTCACCATTCCTTGTTTACAAAGTTGATCAACTAATATATTGTAAGTAACTATATTTGGTGCTACATTACTATACGCCATTTCGTTGAGCAACGCCAAAGCTTCGTTCCAGCAGCCCAATTTGCACAGACCATGAAATAAAGAATTGTAAGTCACAGCAGTAGGAAAAATGCCTTCATGCTTAATCTTTATGAAGAGTTCCAATGCTTCAGTAATCTGACTATACTTACAAAGGCAATCGATGATGGTATTATATGCCACCACATTAGGTTTACAACCTCTGTCATCCATTTTTTCAAACAAATCGAGCGCCTCATTGATTTTTCCAATTTTACATAGCGCATTAACAATCACATGATATGTATAGGCATCAGGTTCACAACTCCTCTCAGCCATTTTGTCAAGCAGATCAATTGCCACATTGATTTTTCCAACTCTACACAATCCATTCAAAATCGTAGTATAAGTATACACATCAGGTTGATATCCTAGTGCCACTATGTGATCAACAAAATCTACTGCTTCAGAAATCCTACTCTCCCTACATAATCCATTAATCAAAGTATCAAACATAACAATGTTAAGCTGAAAACCAAGTTTGGAAAATTTCGCCAGTACAGAGTATCCAAAATCCACATGATCTAACTGGCAGAAGCAATTAATCAAAATACTAGCAGTATAAGCATCAGGCGTAATTCCAGCCCATTCCATTTGTTTGAACAAAGCAATCACAGTCTCAAAATGCTTCATTCGGACTAGAGAAGACAATAATTTATTGAATTCAACAACAGGAGGAGGCGGATTCATATGAAGAAACTGATCATAACAAGCAACGATATTGTCAAACCCAGATTCAATATTAACACTCACTTTTCTAGAGTCGGAATCACGAGTATAGAAATGAGAAAAGGAACCAATCCTACCCAATAAATGATGAACCCAAGAACTGGTGAGAGCTGAAGCTGGAGCAGTAGCTGAAAAAACAGGTAGCACAAGCCGTAGTGTCGTCCTCCTTAGCATCAAAGATTCCTCAACCGACAGCTATTTGGAAGGAAAGGCCAATCCAAGGGCATAATTCTCGAAAAATTGGGCGATTTTGATGCATGCCAAAAGAGAATATACATTATCATTTTTTGAAGGGTTGAGTTTGGGTACAATTTTGTTTAAATTTTAATATTAGTTTAGAGTTAAGTTGGGTGACATTTATGTAATATTTTAAAGTTAAGCAGCCTTAAAGTTAATAAGGACGAATTTGAGTGCCATGAGTGTAATTTACTTAATTATATTATAGGAGGGGTTGTCCAGATGGCATCTTTTTATTCGTGTGAACTCAAAACTGTTCTGTACCCGAAAGCAGAAGATCCTTCCATCGTCTCTCCCACCAGTCGCCATTCGCCACCGCCGCACCATTGGTTCTTCCACTTTCACCGAGTCTCAGTTGTCTCTTGCATTCCCGAACTGAAGAAACAAAGTTTGAGAACCCCAACACAAGCTTTTTTTTTTATCATCTACAAACCCAATCCTCCTGCTATCGCCCTCTTAGTTCAAAGTGAGTATATTTGACACTCTGTGTCAATCCTTCGTTTCTTTTTTGACTTCTTGTTTTGTGTTTATGGCTCAATTAAGGAGAATAGAAGAGTCAATTTTTTCCTAATATTTTTTTGTTCGTTTATGTCGTATGGTTCTTGGGCTTTGGCTGCCTACTTAACTATTTTAATTAACACAAAAAATCTAGTAATTAAGCTGCTGTTTGGGCAACTGACAAAATCTGTTTAATCCAGGATTCGCTCCCTTTTATTAGATATGCTTTTCAATTTTATTGTTTGAATATCTTATTTAATGGGAGCACAGTTTTGAGATAAATGTGCCTAACTTGGATTTCTATAACTATGAATTATATAGCTTCTGTTTCTAACAATATCAAAATTTGAGGTCTGCAACATGCTTGAGTTCGATTTTTGCAATTCTTTTAATCAAAATTAGAACTTGGATCCTCCTTATTGATGAACATTTGAGATTTCTATACAATTTTTGGTGGCATGCATTTAAAACATGTATGTTGTGCTGGTCAGACCTATGGTTTTCTTAGATGCAACAATAGATTTTTGGAGTTAGTATGTCAATGTGCTCTAAAATGAGTTCATTGTTGATGGGTTATGAAATCAGATTCTAAACATCAGCTTGAAACAGCTAACACACTGCTATAACTTGATCATATTAAGCATCTTAATGTAAATGATTTCCAGGACAATTTGTGCAATCATTTAAACTTGATGTAATTTACAATACCGGTAGTAGTGTTATTTTTTTCTTCTATAGTGTTTGCAATTGCCCCCAATACACCCTTGTGGTGGGACCCCTCCCCGGACCCTCGCTCAGCGGGGACGTGTAATGCGACCGGGCCGCCCTTTTTTTTTTTTATAGTGTTTGCAATTGCATTTGAATTAACTAAAGTGTGTGCTATATCTTTTGATAGTGGATGAACACCCTTCTTCTATAAGTGAGGATGGGGACATGAGTAACATTATGGAGAATTCTAATGGTAAAGAGATAACAACTGAAGAAAGTTCCGTTATAGAACCATTTGTTGGAATGGAGTTTGAATCAGAAGAGGCTGCTAAGGTCTTCTACGACGCATATGCAACACATTTAGGCTTCATAATGCGTGTTGATGCCTTTCGAAGGTCAATGCGCGACGGGAAAGTTGTTTGGCGCAGGCTTGTGTGTAATAAAGAAGGATTCCGCAAGTTGAGGCCTAGAAGAAGTGAAAATAGGAAGCCCCGAGCAATAACACGAGAAGGATGCAAGGCCATGATAGTGGTGAAGAAAGAGAAAACAGGAAAATGGGTTGCAACAAGATTTGTAAAGGATCACAATCATCCACTGGTAGCTATACCTTCTAATGGTCGACGAAGTGTTCTTTTATCTCAAACACCAGTGAGTAATTATCTTCATACAAGAACTACAATTTCGTTGAACGAATTCATTCCCTTACTTTTTATTATTATTTTATTTTTTTTATCGAGTTTGCTTTGTAGTAGCTTAATTGTCATTAACTAGCATCTAAAGCCACGATAATTGTTTATTAAGTTCTAATGTTAGGCTCACTATTTTTATCAAATGTGCAACTGTTCTCTTGTGATATAAATCTAACCTTACGAGTAATTTTGATTGCTTTGTTTTCTTGGATGAGTTAATTTGATTGAATGCTTTATTTGAGTTGAGATCTTTTAATTTGCTTATAGATTATTTTAACTGGTTTATTTTGTTAGCGGGTTCATTTTAAAGTTTCGCATGCTTTGTCTGTGGAAAAACATCATGCTACTGATGCTGATGATAGACGCTCTTGAGGTGAAAAGACAAATGGCACTTAGGGGAAGGTTTGTAGTTAGTATGCAAGTGATCTCCATTTCATCGGAGTGAGTAGTTATTGTCACAGAGAGTGTCTGAAGGCTATATCCTCTAATCACTTTTACTGAATGTTGGGGTAAGCTTGAACATAGCCAGCCTTCTTTGAGTGAACCATGCTTTCTGTGGTACAACTAGCCTGGAATTGCCTTTTGTCGCCCTAAATCAGTCTCTACTTTCATTTTCCCTGTGGTGCAACCCTTGCTTATGCTTGCTGTTGCTGTAGCTTTTCGGTTTTCCTTTGTCAACTTATGCCATAAGCTTTTTTTTCCCCCAAGTAAACTCAGGCAGAAATTGTTACCATATCAGGCCGCGGGAACATCTTTGGGCCAGGCCATGTATATGCTTTAGCAAGGACTAACCTGGGATGTTCGGCTGGATTACTTCTGGAAATTTATGTCATTAACAATAAAATTTGGATTAGAGATAGGTTAGCCAAAGAAATTGTTATCAAAAATAAAAATTTTGTTGGATTAGGAGGAAGTTGGTTTATTTTGGTACAAGTTGTACCTTGTTTGGACAGCATTCCGCACCTTGATCCCCATTTCCCTATATGCGTGTAACCCAAAGTAACAAAGACAGATGGAGCCTAAAGTGTGCCATTCTTTGCTGTTGAATCGCTGAGGACGGAAGAGTTTGAGTTAGAATTTAAATGGAGATTTCCAGGTTCATGCGACATGGTGTTTTCAGTATATATATGGTTGATAATAAATCAGTAATTTAGTTGTGAAAATCTCCTTTAACCTTTGAACTTGAGGATGATAAAATACAACATCTAGATTTCCTACTAAATCCATCTAGCTTATTTATTTTCTTTAATTTTCAGTGTGAATATAGCTTGTATGCATTTTTGGCACCTGCGTTGATACAGTTATCTTTTACCATATGGTACGTGTTGTGTATTTTGTAGGATGAGAAAGATGTCAAGATACGGGAACTGACTGCTGAGCTGCAACGAGAGCGAAAGCGATCTGCAGCTTATCAAGAACAGTTAGATATAGTGTTGAGAGATATGGAGGATCATTCGCATCGGCTATCAAGAAACATTGAGGACATAGTGCAAAGTGTGAGAGAAATTGAATCAAAGAGGTAGACAGTAGTATAATTTAATGTATAGCTGTTACCATTAGAGAGATATAGTAGCTTTTCTTTTTTTTGTACAATTTCTGTGAGCTGCTATTATTTGTTTCCGTAATCTAGTTCAAACTTGTAAATTATGCAGAATGATCCTGTACTTTGCCATGAGAAAGTTCGAATGGAATTTGCTTATACTTCTAATGGAAATGTTTTCCCTTTTTGTTCTTTTTGCCTTACTTTTATAAGATAGTTCGAATGTATTATATGTATACCATTTAATTTTGGCTTGTCATGAAATAGACAAAATTTGAATGAGAAAGATCAATCTTATTCTCATTGTTGAGTGTGTTGGGTATGAGTTTGTTTGCCGTCTACAGTTGTATAGGTTATATCCTTGATGTATATATATGTGGGCATTTTTCTTCAATTAAAATATTTTTATGTTGTCTCTTACTTTACATGGAATACCATGTATTTACATTTGTTTTGGGTTTCTGAATTAAGATTTCAGAATTCAGAATTTGTTTTCTCTTCTCTTGAGTGCAGAATTTCTCGGTTTGTTTAGCTTCACTGTTCATGTCACTGCCTATTCCAGCAGGTAGCCTCTGCTCCGATATCGATGTTCCCTCGAAATTCGGTGACCGTGATAACAATTTTAGAGAGATAGAATTTGAATTCAGTTTTTAGAGAGAAGAAATCTGACTTATTATTGAAAGTTTTAACCTATTTATACAACATGACTGCTAGAAAAAATGAACATTGATTGCAAAAGATTTAGGAGCTAAATAAGGAAGGTTAATAAAGGAGAGCTCATCTACCATCTAATTGCACAAACAATTAATTTACAGTAGTAATTATATTTGTCTATTATTAATATATAGCTGTACACACTGATATGCCCTCAAGTTGATGTTGGCCGGTCCAAAAGCATCAATTTGTGAAGGAGAAACTGATGTCCTCCATTAGAAAGCCTTAGTAAATATATATGCAGTTTGGTGCAAAAGTGTATACTCTCTTGTGAAATTTTGAAGTTGATTTGTGTTAAAAGTTGAAGCAACTTCAATTCACCTCCTCGTATGTCATGGTTTTTCCCATGGTTGTCTATTGGCTGTTCCACATGATCACAAACAAAAAATGGTCGGTTGACATACTGCTACTGTTAAAAAAAACAAACACATTGTCAAACAATAATATAGACAAGAGGGAAAATGCCAAGAAATGTGCTTCGCATTTCATATAACCATGAAGTAATGATACAACTGCAGAGTCGCAGTTCTTCGTGGTTATGCGAACTGCGGACCCTATTTTTTGATATTATAGATTTGTAGTTTACGATTCTGCGAAGCAAAATTATAAACTGCGAAGTGATCGGATAAACGTTGCTACATACGATATGATAAAATTTTACTTAAAATACACAAAACTATCATGTGCAAAGTAATTTTGGGATGTAAAATCTATAAAATACTTACATGAAGAGTTTGGATCTTGGATTGATTTATGAAATTGAAGGATTGCAAAGGATTGAAAAAGAGAGAAAGAAAGAAAGAAGGAAGAGGAGGAAGAAGAAATGACTAAATATTATATATATGAAAGATATATTTTGGAAAAGTCCATACTGAAATAGTATAGATATATAATGGATGGTGTAATGAGTCTAAATATGTGAACGGGCCTTCGAATTGCACCAATTTTATAATTTACCCTAATAACCATCTTGTTATAGTTGGCGGTGCACCTTGCCTCGTAAAAACATTTTCTTTTCTTTTGACAAATCAAAATCGTGGATTTAAGTAAGGCATAACATCCATTTGGGTTTCCAAACTAAAACTTCAAAAGTCAATTAAGATTTTAAACTATCAAAATCATCAATTATGTCCCTAAATTAAGCAAAATCATTAATTGAATCCTCATCGAAAATCATTATTGAACAGTTTCAGTTCTCCAAACCCATTTTGAGCCAATACAGATGTCAAATAGTCATCCAATTTTAGGACCTAATTCATGATTTTAGGACCTAATTGATGGTTTTAACTTAGTTTAAGGACCTAATTCATGATTTTAATAGTTTAAGTCCTTAGGTTCTGACCAACTGTTTGTCGTTGCTGTTGGAAAAATATGTTTTTCCAAAAAAGCAAAGGTTCATTCAAAAGACTACTTTTCAGGTGTAAAAGGCAACCATAGGTCATTAACCAATTACTTGAAACTCTTCCTTTTGAAATAAAAAGACAAATAAGAATAGAAAAAGTATTGACTTCAAAAGGCAAATAAGAATAGGAAAAGGATTGACTTTGAAGTGTTAATTGAAGGGGTCAAATTGTAGAATAATGGGCAACATTGGCTTTGTATTAAAGTATAAGTGGAGTATATGTACACAAGTTAGGGTGAGCATCGGTTCGGTTCGGTTATAACCGAATCAAATTTTGTATAATTTTAAAATCCGAACCGTACCAAATAAGTAAAATAATCGAAGTTGACCGAACTGAAATTTTTTAGTTCGGTTCGGTTACCAACCAAATAACCGAAATTTTTATATTTTTAATTTAAATATTTAAAATGTTATAAATTATGAAATTTGAGCTTCATTAATTTAGAATTTGCAATTTCAAATTCAAATTCAATTAACCAAATACCTTATATATTACAAATTAATTCAATAATGTTTAAAACTAAAATTTTGGGATTTTTTTGTACAAATTAAAGTATGAAATACAAATAAATAAGTAAAATTATATTATGTTTATTTAAATGTATATTTAGTTTGGTTTTCGGTTAAACCAATATTTTTTTCTGGAATAACCGAACCGAACCAAATTATTAAAATAACCGAACCAAATAAGAATTTCAGTTCGGTTATCGGTTAAGTCATCAGTTATTGGACTTTTTGCTCACCCCTACACAAGTATAGGTATAAGCTAACCCTAGATGTATAATTACACAATTAGTACCTACATAATTATTCTATCACCCGCCCTCAAGTTGAGGAGGGGAGGCACAAATGCTCAACTTGGACCGCAAAGCACAAAATCGCTCTTTAGATAAAGGCTTTGTGAGGACATCTGCGACTTGCTCAAGTGTAGGAATATACTGAACTTGAAGAAGACGTTTAGACACACGATCACAGACAAAAAAGAAATCAACCTCAATATGATTGCTGCGATAATGGAAAATGGGATTAAGGGTGAGATAGGTTGCCGATAGATTATCATATAACAGATGTGGTGACCGAGAGAGGCGATAACCAAGTTCATGTAACACAATCTAAAACCATTCAATTTCAGAGGCATCGGTAGCAAGAGCACCATACTCAGCCTCAGTAGAAGAGCGCGCAACAGACTGTTGTTTCTTGGATGTTCAGGAAATTAAACTTCGACCAAGATAGATGGCATAACCCGTGGTGAACTTCCTGTTATCAAGATTGCTAGCCCAATTAGCATCAGTGAAACCATGAAGTAACAACGGAGAGTCACGATGAAAGAACAACCCATGAGACTTTGTTTGCTGCAGATACCGAAGAATAAGTTTCACTCCTTCCCAATGAACCACAGTGGGAGCATTCATGAACTGAGCTAGTCGATTGACTAAGAAGGAAATATCAGGCCGTGTAAATGCCAAATACTGCAGACTACCAATAACACTGCGATACAATGTAGGATCACTGAAGGGATCACCGAGAGTAAACTGAAATTTTTCTTTAGTACATATGGGTGTGGCAACGCCCGAACAAGTGGTCATTTTGGCCTTTTGTAAAACCTCATCAATGTATTTTGACTGGTGCAGACGAAGACCTTTAGGTGACAAAGTAGCTCCAATACTAAGAAAGTACTTCATTTTACCAAGATTACATAAGGCAAATTCACTTTGAAACTGTTAGACCAACGACTAAGCGGTAGCAACATGAGAGCCAATAAGAATAATGTTGTCCACATAAATAAGATAAAAAATAGTGACATGCTCATACATGTAGAAAAACAATGAGTAGAGGTGGCAATGGGGAGGGGATTATCCGAAAATCGCGGGTAGCCGAACTGATGAGGATGGGGAATAACCATAAAAATTGGAGATGGGGATGGGGACGAGGAATTTTTTTTGTCAGAAACCTAAATGGGGATGGGGACGGGGATTGCTATATCCGCCCCGTGGGGATCCCCACCCTGTTACCGTATAAATTTCTGTAGGGATCTCCGAAAAATCCCCGAATAAAATTATTAAATTTAATTTCTAACTATTATTTTTATATGAATGTATCAAAATAAATTACTTGTTATTTCAATTTATATTGTATTGAATTTCTAACATTAAGTTCTTATATTTTAACTTCTTACATAATTATATGTATTTAAATTTGGGCATGTATTTTTTTTTTGGCTAATTACATACTGTAACATATTACAGATTTTCTGTAACCAGCAATTGCCGGTTTCTGTTACAGTAACCATCAATTGATGGTTACAAAATTTCCGTAACCAGCAATTTCTGGTTACAGAATTTCCGTAACCAGCAATTGCTGGTTACTGAAATATGGTTTTTTTTATATTTTTCTTAAATATTAAATTAATTTTTTTTGTATAATATAAGTATTGTTTTATTGGGTATGGGGAATCCCCGTTACCCGTGGGGATCTGTATGGAAAGGGGACGAGGATGAAAAAATTCCCTGAATCATTTAATGGGGATTCCCTGAAACCGTTACCGTAACAATTGGGGAGGGTATGGGAAATGCAATACTGTTTCCGCCCCGCACCGTTGCCACCCCTAATAATGAGGTGTCAAACCGGGATCCGATAAATTGTAATTGGCATAAAACATCAGTGAGACGATGGTACCACATCCGGGGGGGCCTGTTTGAGTCCATACAAGGATTTTTATAATTGACAAACATGGTTGGGAAATTGAGAGTCACGAAAACCAGGGGTTTTTTTTCATGAAAACCGCTTCATCAAGATTCCCATTAAGGAACGCATTAGAGACATCTAACTGAATAACCGTCCAATTAAGTGAGACTGCTTGGGCAAGCAACAGTCTCATAGTAGCTGGTTTGATGACAGAACTGTATGTTTCAAAGAAGTCATTTCCAAGGCGCTGACTATACCCTTTAGCAACCAGTCTAGCCTTATACCAATCAATTGAACCATCAGGAAATCGCTTGATCCAAAACAACCGACGACAACCAACAAGATTCAACCCCAGGGTCCGAGGGACCAAGGTCCAAGTATGATTTTTCTTCAAGGCATCAAATTCCCTTTTCATAGTATCATGCTAAGCCAAAATTTTAAGAGCTGCAGAAGCTGTAGTGGGGACTGGTGGAAGCTAATGAAGTAGAGCAAATGGACGTTTGGGACAGAGGGAACCGGTTTTGGATCGGGTAATCATAGTGTGTGTAGTTGTGGAATCTGGAGGTAATTGTTCTAACTAGTTAGGTCAGCGACAAGGGTGCGGTCAGAGGTATTGGATGGTGCAGGGAATGCTATGACATTAGGCTCGGTTGTGGGAGTGGGTGCGACCAAGAGTGGAAGAGGCTGATTTGGGCTAGGAGAAGCAAGGGGAGGGGCTGATGTGGTAGTTGTAGCAGCGAGTGGAGTGTGAGTTTGTGGGTAGATGGTAGTGGGAGTGGAATTGGGATAAGTTGGAGTAGAGGCAGTAGCATTTGGTGAGTGTAGGTGTGGTATGGCAAATTGGATTGAAAGTGGCGGCAAAGCAACCTTGTCAGAAGAAGCCGATGCAGACTCATCTTGAATTGGAAACCTGGGAAACACATGTTCATTGAACAAGACATGACATGCGATGAATGTTTTGGAAAAGAGAGAATCAGAACACTTATATCCTTCATGAGTACGACTATAACCAAGAAATAAGCATGCTTTTGACTGATTATCAAACTTATAAGGATGCAACCATGGAAAACATAGACACCTGAAGACACGAAGAAATGAATAATTAGGAACTTCACCAAATAATAGTTGAAATGGATTTTTAAAACTCAAATTGGTCGTAGGTGTTTGACTGATAAGGTATGTAGCAGTGTCAAAGGCATAACAGTTTATAGGGCAAAGTAGCACGATTGAGCAAAGCAAGGCTATGCTCATTATTGCGAAAATAAGTGGTCAATTTTATAAATCCACCACCGCCATCGGATTGAAAAGATTTAATGGAGAGTCCAAAATAGTTCTGAACAAGGATGCAAAATTGGATAAACACATCATGAACACCTGCTTTATGCTTTAAAAAATAAATCCAGCTATATTTAGTGAAGTGATCAACAAACATCACATAGTAATGGTAAACATCAAGAGAAACAATAGGTGCAGGACCCCAAATATCTGCACAAACTAATTCAAGTGGAGCATGTGATTTGTGTTCAGAGAGATGAAACGGAAATTCATGAGATTTACTAACACAGTAAGAGGACAAACTAAAATTTTCTTATTGGAAATTGAAATCTTATTAGCATTTAGCACACATTTAATGACAGGGAAAGCTGTATGTCAAGTAGAAAAGCTAGCTAAATTTGATGAACAATTGTTGGAATTAAAAGTAGACAAACATAAAGAATAGAGTCCATTGTTACTCCAGCCTTGTGCTTTGATCTTCCCCGTTTCCAAATCCTTGATAACAAAACGATCAGAAAACAATTCAATAGACACATAGTTAGAATTGGTTACCGCATAGACAGATAATAAATTGTATGTAGATTGGGGAATATGCAATATATTACGTAAGTGAAATTTAGATGACTCAAGCGAAGCAATGGAATTACCGACACATGAAACAAAGAGTTTAGACCTATTACCATTTTGCACTTCATCAGGTCCACTATATTCAGAGTGCAGATTCAGGTTTCCAAGATCAGAAGTCATGTGATGAGTTGCACTAGAGTCGACTATCCAAGGTTGATTGCTAATGGAACTGTTGGCTATGTTGGATTGAAGGGTGTAATTGGTGTCACGGTTGAAGCAGGGTGAGGAGCAGTTACGAGCAACATGACCAATCCCTCTATAGTTGTGACAAGTGAGGTGCTCACGACCATTAGCAGCATACATAGGAATATTATTGGTTGATGAGTGTCCAGGAGCATTACTGGCACCATAAGAAGTATTATTTGAGTATGCAGAAGCATTGTTAGCACTATAAGAATAATTGTTTGAATATACAACACCATTAGAAAAACCATATGAAGAATTATTTATCCCTTGCATAGGCCGAACATGCTGCATAGTGAAACTCGAGAAGCCTCTGCCACTGCTGCCTCGATTGAATCTGCCTCGACCATATCCGCGATGACCAGGAGAGTTGTTGGTTGGCTGAGAGGCAAATAGAGTAGTGGTTTCAATTACCGCTAACGAGGAGGAGCGGTGGAATTGGCATTCTTCATGCAATAGCAGTCCAAATAAATGATCAAAGTCAATTACCTCGGTTTGTACTTGAATTGAGGGAACAAACGGGAGGTATTTCTCACAAAGACCATTCAACAAAGCATCAACAAAATCATCATTAGGAACAATATGTTCATAGGAAGCAAGTTGATTGTAGATACTACAAACTTTAAGGACATAGGTGGACATATCATCGGTGCCCTAAGAAGCTTTTTGGAATTGATCTTTTAATTTCCGAATCCGAGAGTGAGATCTAGAGGCATATGCCTTTGTCAATTTGTTCCATGTCTCAATAGTGGAGGTAGCAGAGGCGATGTGTGGTAACAAAGATATAGAAACGGAGCCCAACAACTAACTCAGGACCTATTGATCCCTTTGATCCATATAGCATAAGTTGGATTTGTTGTGTTATTAGCAAGCATACGAAATCGGTGGAATTTCATCTTGATTAAAATGAGTTGCGAGTCCACTGCCTCGCACCGCGAATAGAACCTACACTTTCCATAGAACAAAGTTCGAGGAATCAAGCTTAATTGTTATTTGGCTATGTAAATTTGGGGAATGGGAAAATAAGGTTGGGGAGGATCACGGTCCGTCTCCAGTATTTTGGAAGCCCTAGGCACATTGCGCACTTTTTTTTATATCTAAATCTAATACTATTTTAAAAATAATAAATAGTAAATAGTAAAACCAATATATTATTAATTATAATTCAAGTCATATAATAATAACATAAAGCTAAGAAATTATTATTCTTCTTGCTTTTGTATATGTAAAATCGAGTTTTCTATTATATATTTAAAATCGAGTTTTTTTTTATATATTTAAAATCAAGTTTCTTCTCACCAGTCATGCGAGAAGCAAGCAGACGACAAAGTATTAATTTTTGGAAATTAATCTCGGACGGCTGAACTCGAATCTAATCGTAAGATTCTATGGAAAGAAAGAGAAGAATTTATCTTCGAGATTAAAAATTGGTTAAATCACTATTTGGACATCGATTGATCCAAAGAATCTTATCATTTGGCGCTTGATCTATCCAAAATTTTGTCATTTGGTCACTGAACTATCCCAATTGGTGAAATTTCAATCCAATTTGGATGGAAACTTAATAGAATTATTGACATATGATGATATTTTGATAACTAGACTTGATAAATTTTAGTTTAGAGATTTGTTTTCTTGTTTTAATCTCATTAATTATTTGGGTAAATCAACTTTAAAATATACGACATGTCAAACTCATATGTCAAAATATCACCACATATTATAAGGAAACAATTTTATCAAGACGTCATCATAATTAAGTAGAATTTCATCAATTTGAATAGTTTATGGTCCAAACGTGACCAAATAATAAATTAGTGGCCAAATATTAAAATTTTAAATAAATCAGAGTCTAAATAACACTTTATACCAAATTACAAATTGTAATTTATAAGTGCATTTTCTCTTGTAATTAAAAAATAAAAAATTTAAAAATCACTACAATAACAAAATAATAGTTTATACATTGTTTCCAAATATGAAAAAAAGTTCAGAAAAAAATCAGTGCAGGTGTTGTCAAAAGAAAGAAAGAAAGAAACAATAAGAAAAAAAAATGAACTAACAAATGCTGATTCAAGGAATCATAAAAAAATTGAGTGAAATTTCATCAATTTAAATAGTTTATGGTCTAAATGTGACCAAATAATAAATTAGTGGCCAAATATTAAAATTTTCAATAAATCAGAGTCTAAATAACATTTTGCACCAAATTACAAATTGTAATTCATAAGTGAATTTCATCTTGTAATTTATAAAAAATAAAAAATTTAAAAATAACTACAATAACAAAGTAATAATTTTATACATTCGTGTTGTCAAAGAAAGAAAGAAAAAATAAGAGAAAATATGAACAAAAAACACTAATCCAAAGAATCGAACTCTCACCCTTATAAACATCTCCACTATGTCTTTACCATTCAATCTAGCTATATTTGTTTGTTATATATCTAAATCTTTATAGCTTTTAACCATAAATGTTTTAATAATTATCAAATTTAAAAAAATTCCGATCAGAGGCCCCGTAAGTCGGAGGCCCTAGGCGACCGCCTAGGCGGCCTCCCCCTGGAGCCGGCCCTGCCGTCGGCAATGTTACTTTGAGGGCCGAATGGGCTAACAAAGGTCCATTGTTGTTGAGGTTGTGTGGTGGCGTGGAAGGGAGGATCAACAATGGTGGATAGAGGTGGGAAGGTGGCCGGAATTGGAGAGGTTGTTGCCGAAGAGGAAGCCATGAAGCAAGTCGGCTAAATATTTTCAGTTTAGGATTTGTAGAATAATGGGCAACCTTAGCTTTGTATTAACGTATAAGTGAAGTATAGGACAGGTATAGGTTAACCCCAAATATATAATTACACAATTAGTACCTACACAATTTTTCTATCACAAGGCCCCGTTTGTTTGGGGGAAAATATTTTGCAGGAAAATATTTTTCCAATTTTCCAGTGTTTGTTTGGGCAGGAAAATAAGTTAAAGAAAAATAAGTGGTAAGTCATTTTCCCCAAAACATATGCGTTTAGAGAAAAATGGGGAAAACGTTAAAAAAATATAAAAATACAAAAAATATGAAACACGAAAAAACATGAACAATGTGAAAACATTACAAAACACGAGAATATGAAAAAAAACCCGTAAAAAGCATGAAAATGTGAACAAACACGAAAAACACAAAAACGCAAAAAAAAGCAAACACTTGAAATCACAAAATATGAACAATGCGAAAAAATGACAAAACACGAAATATGTAAAAACGTGAAAAATACAAAAAAACACGAAAACGTAAAAAATACGGAAAACACGAAAACACGAAAAATGCTAAAACGCAAAAAAGCAAACACTTGAAAAATCACAAAACATGAAAAATGCGAAAAAGTGATAAAATACGAAATATATAAAAACGTGAAAAATACAAAAAAACGAAAACGTAAAAAATAGGAAAAACGCGAAAAATGCTAAAACATAAAAAATACGAAAAACACGAAAACGTAAAAAATACAAAAAAACGTGAAAAATACGAAAAACATGAAAAAACGTGAATAAGACGAAAAAGTAACAAAATGCGAAAATAAAAAACGCGAAAAAAAGAAAACGTGAAAAATGGAAAAACCGAAAAACCGAAAAACTAAACGTGAAAACACGAAAAATGAAGACAAATGCAAAAAAGACACAATAACGTTAATAACACAAGAAAACGTACAAAAAAGGTCAAAAATATAAAAATGTGGAAAAACGTTTTTTTTTGTGTCTTTAACATTAATGTTTTCACATTTTCATATTTTTCCATTTTTTTTTCATGTTTTAATTTTTTAATATATTTTTTACTTTTCGTGATTTTCGCATTTTTTCAATTTTTGTGGATTTTAACAAATTTTCACGTTTTTTTGTGTGTTTTTTCATGTTTTTCTGTTTTCCATATTTTTTTTTTCAGGTTTTCGTGTTTTCCACATCTTTTCACGTTTTTTAACGTTGTCGTGTTTTTCACATTTCTATTCCATTTTTTTGCTATTTTATTCATTTGGTGCTTAATTTGTGCTTAATACATTTGGATCTCTTTTTTGTGTTTTATATATACAATTGAAAATAAAAAAAATACAGAAAATCTATATTTAGTGGTTGGAAAATATTTTCCAGTGTTGTAACCAAACACCGGAAAATATTTTTCAGTGTTGTTGCCAAACCCAGAAAAATATTTTATTTTCCTGCACAATATTTTTACTGCATAAAATTTTCCAGAACTTAATATTTTCTCCCAAACAAACGGGGCCTAAATGTTATGCCTTTAAGTAATATAGAAGTATCTCTCAGCCCCTCAAATTGGTCCAATACTGTAATTGATTTGTACTTACACTTTTAATAAGTAACCCGAAAATAACTTGCTTATTTAGAACAAATAACATCTCAACCTAAAAAACATTCAACGTAATTTTATATCAGAAATAGTTGCTACATCCTATTTGATGTTATTTGTTAAAAGTATACGGGGTATTAAGCCTAAACCCTGAGTTTCACTGGTAGATCAGCACAGCAGCCACTAATCCTGGGGAAGAAAACTTTGTTTCCTTCTTTCTCTTCACCATCCACAAATTCATTCAATTAAACATTCGTTCACTGTCTTTGCGGAAATGACGAAATTCAGAAAGCTGGGCCGACCCACGGGTCACCGTATGTCTATGCTTAGGTTGTCGATTTACTCTCTCTACTGCTTCTAATCTTCCAATTAATTTAATTCAATAGCTTCATTAATATATTCTTCTGTAATTCTAGAACAATGGTCTCTCAATTAGTGAAGCATGAACGAATTGAAACCACTGTTGCCAAGGTATTTCCATTTGCTTATGTCCTTTCTACATTTGGAGGGTTTTACTAGGGTCTATGGAAATTAATTTTTTGATTCAACTTTTATTGTTTGTATGCTTTGTTCAATGCTATTTTTTTTATATCAATTACTTTATATTAATGGCTTAATAGGTATCCAGCCCCCTAAACTTGTAACTTTTTTTCACCTGGCCTCCTCAACTTAGGGGACAACCTCTCAACCCCCTTAACTCTCCAAAATATCACATATAACCCCTTAAACTTGTAACTTTTTTTCACCTGGCCCCCTCAACTCAAGGGACAACCTCTCAACCCCTTTAACTCTCCAAAAACATCACATACAGCCCCTTACACCCCTATATCCGGTCAAAATATTGATCCGTGTAGAAAACGCGCTGCACTGTTGACCACACCAATGCCACATGTCATTTTTTTTTTAAATTTTTCCATGTAAATCCAGTAAATTATCCCATAATTTGGACATCCGTAGAGTCTTCTTCCTTGATTTGCAGGTTCCCACGAAACCTTAAGTACAACATATTCACCACAAAAACATGATTCATGAGTACCCACCATAAAATCGGTTTCAAGAACAACACAAGCCCTAACCTAATTGACAAAAAAAAATTATCTCAGAAGAAGAAAGAGGCAAACCAGAAGAAGAAGAAGAAGAAGAAGAAGAAGAAGAAGAAGAAGAAGAAGAAGGTAGATGACGAATGAAGGAGATGAATACTTACTGTTGAACTTGAATCGGAGACCGATCGGAGACAGAAAAGAGGTGAATCGAAGGAATCGGAAAATATGAAGGATTTCTGAGGAGAAAAAAATAGGGATTTAAGAAGAAAGGAGATATTTTTACCGTTTAAGTTTCTAAAGCCAACCTTCACGCGCTTTTTAATGAGTGCAATCCCAACTTATTCCATGTCAAAGCCACGTAGGCGTTAAGGGGCTATATGTGATGTTTTTAGAGAGTTGAATGGGTTGAGAGGTTGTCCCCTAAGTTGAGGGGGTCAGGTGAAAAAAATTTGCAAGTTTAAGGGGTTGTATGTGATGTTTTTGAAGAGTTAAGGGGGTTGAGAGGTTGTCCCCTAAGTTGAGGGGGCCAGGTGAAAAAAAGTTACAAGTTTAAGGGGCTGGATGCCTATTAACCCTATATTAATACAAAGAAGAGAAACACTGGTGTTAGACGAGGTGCCGCGGCCTAATCTCCCGGGCGGACCGGGGGGTGGACAACCTCATGGCGACGTAAGCGGTGATTGGCGCCGAAAGCAACCAATCGTGGAATCAAGCTGCTCGGCAGGACCGGAGCTCGGAGATATGGAAGAGTCGCCACCCACGAATGGGAAAATGAACACCGATCCCTTGCGGGAGACCGGTGTGGGTTCGGGAAACTTAGGTACGAGCCGAGAAGGCTAGCTCCTTTCCGGAGAAAGGCTACTAGGCACCCCGACATCGCCCGGTTATGAACCACCGGCCTCCTACTCAGCATGTTAGGCGATAACGGACTAATCGTATACTTCTTTAAGTTTAAAATTCATTTGAAACCCTTTTCTTTCTATTTTTAGAAACCATTTTGAGCATATATTATTGAAAAGCCACATCAGTAAAGAATCACCCATTTATGTTTATACATACAAGAGAGGGGGGGAAAAAGAAGTGATTTATTTACAACCGTATTTAAATGTTATGTTGTGTGTTTATTCTACGCTAACTTATTTCCCCAAAACGAGTTTATTTACATGGTTCGCACCTTAATCGCCGTTGGAACGACTCGAGTAATTGAAAACGTTAAAGTAAAAGCCTTTTAATAAGAAAACGTGGTTAAACATACAAGTCAATTTTATTTTGTACAAATTCATTAAGAAAGCGATTCAAAATCTCCATTATTAACAAAGAAAACGATTTTGATTACAATGTTCGCTTAATCCGTCGTTGGAACGGACTAAGGTTTTAAAACGTGGTGTTTTGAAGACGATTTGAAATATCAACCAAAATGACTCTATTTATCTACATTAGAGATCTAAGAAAGCTCATTAGCTTAAATAATTTAATTGAAAACTCTCTTTTTGTGATTTATTTTCCCCACTTATTTAATGGACTCTCTAACTATTATAATTACAATAAGACACTTATTTAAAGCAAGACTTATAATCAAACAAGGCCCATTTGAGACATGGACCCATGAATGGGCCCAAAAGAATAGAGAAAATAATTTAGACATATATATATATATACAAGTAAATCAAAAAGGAGGATATGAAAACCCAAAAATTAATATAAGAGGAACTTTATGTATATGGAAATAATAGGTACTATATACTTATACTTTAAAAATGCTAAAACAATAAGTAAATCTTATGGATAAGAAAATAATATTTACCCAAAAATAACTTCCTTCAATATTTACCCAAAAATAACTTCCTTCAATAATCAACAAAATAACTCAAATGTTCCCAAAACTATACATATATATACATAATTAATATAGTTTAAATACCAAAAATGACATATACTAATATCCATCCATTATTTTTCAAAATATCAAATAACTAATATTTAAACATAGCCGAAGTTAATAAAAAGGAAATACTTATATATATATTTATACTTATATTATAAAATAAAATAAAAATGATATACCAATATTCTAAAATAAATGTATATACTAAAATTCTAAAATAATTTGAAAAACATGTATTACATAATTATATATATATATAATAAGGATTAAAAGTCTAAAAGTTAAGAAAAAAGGATCGAAATGACATTTTTTACATTTTGGCAGATTTACCGACGGAAAATCCGTCAGTAAACAGCATTTAGTGACAGAATTGACAAATTACAGCAGCACTTTATTCAAAAGCTTTAAATTAAATCTAATTCAATCGTTTTGGACTTCCGAACTACCAAAGATGGATCATAGTCGAAAACGGAAGTTCCTAAAACGATGTTTTTATTTTAAAACGTTATTTGAAAACCTCTTTTAAATTAAAAAAAACTTATAATTACAACATTTTCGATACCCGAACTACCTTTTTATCGGATCACGGTTCGTATTGGGATATCCAAAACGAGGTTTTTATTTTAAAACAAAATCGAATTTTATTTAACACGAAACGAAAATTAAATAAATACGCTAACTAAATAAAACGTGACAAAATAAATAAATAACAAAAGGAATAAGAACTATAGCATAAAAAAAATAAATAGAAGGAGAGAATAAATAAAATAAAATAAAGAGTCTAGTCCTCGGATAATACCTTTAATTTGGTATCTGACAGTCGAAGCCGATTGATTCCACGAACCGCGAGCTCCCGTTTTTAATGAAAATTTAGTAAAAAATTGAACTTAGGAAATTTGGAATTTTTGAGAAAAAAAATATTTTTCTCAAAAAATTCACTCTCTCTCTCTAAAAATGTTTAGAGTGAGAAAGTTTATCCAAAAATCCCCCCCAAAAGCCTCCTCTTCACCTTGGGATCCGTGCCCTTATATAGGGAAACGGATCCCGGAACAATGGGCGACGCCCAAAAAAATTTGGGCGTCGCCCATTGTGGTTGGGCGGCCGCCCAACCTAGTGTTGGGCTACCGCCCAACAATATTGGGCGATCGCCCAACTTTCGTTGGGCGATCGCCCAACGGCGTTGGGCGAGCGCCCAACGCGAGGTTGGGCGCCCGCGCCCAATCCTCGTCGGGCGTCCGCCCGACTCGTTGGGCGTTCGCCCGACGTGGTTGGGCGCCTGCCCGGCGACCCTCGGGGCGTGCCCCGCGCCGTCGGACGCGTGCACTCCGTGGCCGCCGAGCGCGCGTTCCGTGCAGCCAGACGCTCGCACGTCGCGGCCGCTGAACGCGCGCCTCACGCTGCCAGGCACGTGCGCTCAATGGCCCACGAGGGCGTGCACCGCCAGCGGTCCCAGGCATTGCTCGGACGTCGAGAGCGTGCCACTCGCGGTGCGTCCGACGGACGCCGCGCGCACGTCTCGAGCCGTCGAGCGGGCGTTCGACCATCGTCGTCCGCGTGCGGGATGCCGTTGCGCGCCCGCGCCATGCCGTTAAGTTTCCTCCGCTTATTATTCTTTATATATTTTTCAAAACTTCCGGAATCAATCGCTTCGACCGTCTTGTTTTCAGGTTTTCGTCACAGGTCCTCCGACTCGGTGTCTACAGTTGCCCCTACTTTTCTATTTTGACAGTGATGTGTGTGTTTCGAAAACGTTTTTTGCTAACGTACACATGCAATGTAAAACATATAAAAGTAAAAGACACGTAACGAGTAGGAGGGAACACACCTGACCTTTGCGCTGCGCGCTCCGGCGTTGTTCTCTGACCTCTTCAGACTCTGCTTCGGGCTGCACCCTAATTCATGACTGCGGGGATAATGGCTAAACAGCTACCCTATTTGTGACTGCGGGGATAATGGCTAAACAGCTACCCTATTTCAAGATTGCGGGGATAATGGCTAAACAGCTACCCTATTTCAAGATTGCAGGGATAATGGCTAAACAGCTACCCCATTTCAAGATTGCGGGGATAATGGCTAAACAGCTACCCTATTTCAAGATTGCGGGGATAATGGCTAAACAGCTACCCTATTTCAAGATTGCGGGGATAATGGCTAAACAACTACCCTATTTCAAGATTGCGGGGATAATGGCTAAACCGCTACCCCATTTCAAGATTGCGGGGATAATGGCTAAACAGCTACCCCATTTCAAGATTGCGGGGATAATGGCTAAACAGCTACCCCATTTCAATATTGCGGGGATAATGGCTAAACAGCTACCCTATTTCAATATTGCGGGGATAATGGCTAAACAGCTACCCTATTTCAAGATTGCGGGGATAATGGCTAAACAGCTACCCCATTTCAAGATTGCGGGGATAATGGCTAAACAGCTACCCTATTTCACGATTTTAGGTAAAAACGGCTCAAAAGCTACCCTAGTCTGCGACTGCGAGGATGATGGCTCAACAGCTACCCTAGTCTACGATCTTAGGTAAATATGGCTCAAAAGCAACTCCGGTCTGCGACCATGAGTCAGATGGCTCAAAAGCAACTCCGATCTGCGACCGTGAGTCAGATGGCTCAAAAGCAACTCCGGTCTACGACCGTGAGTCAGATGGCTCAAAAGCAACTCCGGTCTGCGACCGTGAGTCAGATGGCTCAAAAGCAACTCCGGTCTGCGACCGTGAGTCAGATGGCTCAAAAGCAACTCCGATCTGCGACCGTGAGTCAGATGGCTCAAAAGCAACTCCGGTCTGTGACCGTGAGTCAGATGGCTCAAAAGCAACTCCGGTCTGTGACCGTGAGTCAGATGGCTCAAAAGCAACTCCGGTCTGCGACCGTGAGTCAGATGGCTCAAAAGCAACTCCGGTCTGCGACCGTGAGTCAGATGGCTCAAAAGCAACTCCGATCTACGACCGTGAGTCAGATGGCTCAAAAGCAACTCCGGTCTGTGACCGTGAGCCAGATGGCTCAAAAGCAACTCCGGTCTGCGACCGTGAGCCAGATGGCTCAAAAGCAACTCCGGTCTGCGACCGTGAGTCAGATGGCTCAAAAGCAACTCCGATCTACGACCGTGAGTCAGATGGCTCAAAAGGAACTCCGGTCTGCGATCGTGAGTCAGATGGCTCAAAAGGAACTCCGGTCTGCGACCGCGAGTCAGATGGCTCAAAAGCAACTGCGGACTGCGACCGCGAGTCAGATGGCTCAAAAGCAACTCCGGTCTGCGACCGCGAGTCAGATGGCTCAAAAGCAACTCCGGTCTGCGACCGCGAGTCAGATGGCTCAAAAGCAACTCCGGTCTACGACCACGAGTCAGATGGCTCAAAAGCAACTCCGGTCTGCGACCGCGAGTCAGATGGCTCAAAAGCAACTCCGGTCTGCGACCGCGAGTCAGATGGCTCAAAAGCAACTCCAGTCTGCGACCGCGAGTCAGATGGCTCAAAAGCAACTCCGGTCTGCGACCGCGAGTCAGATAGCTCAAAAGCAACTCCGGTCTGCGACCGCGAGTCAGATGGCTCAAAAGCAACTCCGGTCTGCGACCGCGAGTCAGATGGCTCAAAAGCAACTCCGGTCTGCGACCGCGAGTCAGATGGCTCAAAAGCAACTCCGGTCTGCGACCGCGAGTCAGATGGTTCAAAAGCAACTCCCGTCTGCGACCGTGAGTCAGATGGCTCAAAAGCAACTCCGGTCTGCGACCGCGAGTCAGATGGCTCGAAAGCAACTCCGGTCTGCGACCGTGAGTCAGATGGCTCAAAAGCAGGGGTTGTTTCTGGATTTTCTTACAACACTGTTGTCTGTATTTTCTCACTGGAGCTTTCATCTCGGAGGTTCAATAGGAACGTGTTTTAGTCTGAAATGATATAGACTAATGATTGTTCTTCTGTTGACTGTCGTCTGTATTTTGACTGGTGTCGCTGTTCTGTAAAAAATGACTGTGGTCTGGAGTTCATATCTTGACAATGTTGGTCGCTGTCTGGGAGAAATGCAGGCTGAAACGGACTGCAAATCGGAGGTCTGTGCACCTAGTAATTAATTATTTACTTTTTACCTTTATGTCAAATCGTACTTTTTTCACTATTTACGGGAATGTCATTCCCTTTTTCCTATATAAGGTGGTGGGGTTTCATTTCAACCCCACACCTTCTCTCTCCTCTTTCTCTCACTAGACTTCAATTTGGATTATTCTCGGGATGGATTTAGATGAATGGGATGGCACTAGAGGCATGGACGAGGTTTACGTAAACCTGGATAGAGTGGATACCTTTCACGACCCTACGACGCATTTGAGCAGGACACGCTGCAACGAGGTAAGTAATTTCTCACTTTTATTCGATTCGAACTCTAGGCTTTAGCATTCCTATACGAACATGATTTGCATGCTAACCCTTAGACTGCCTTAGAGGACTTTAGCTAGAAAACGTGAATTCCTTTATTTACAAGTAACACCTGTTTATTTTTGTAAGAATGCGCGCTATATGCATGTGAATAGTGACACTACGAATTTATGCATGCTAACAGTAAAAACGACGTGAATAGTGAAGACGTGAATAGTGCACGTGAATAGTAAAAACGTGAATAGTAAAGACTTAGCTAATGCACGTGAATAGTAAAAAAACGTGAATAGTGCACGTGAATAGTAAAACTTAGCTAATGCACGTGAATAGTAAAAACGTGAATAGTGCACGTGAATAGTGAAAACGTGAATAGTAAAAACTTAACTAATGCACGTGAACGTATGTGAATAGTAAAACCTAATCTACGCTCCTCGTCACCTGTAGACGAGTGTGGATAAAAGAATTGACTAAACCTTACATAAATGATCCTACGGGAGAGATTTTTACAGAAAATTGGCCCTAATTGACCGGATGAACGAATACCTAGTTTTAACGCGTTCTTATCGCTCGCTTGCCTTAGGAGTTGTATTTGAACTTTCTTATCTTGTTCCTCTTTAGCTCATCGAGATTTCCGGGACCACTACCGAGGTTCTTTCATGGTATGATAGGCTGAGCGCCGCGGCGAGAGCCCGCGTGCAGGAGTTGGGCTTCGGACCCTTCATTGCAGCGCTGCCCCGCACCAACGGGGTGTGTGATCCCTTTGGCCTACGGGCCCTGTGTGAGCGGTGGGTTGACTCGACCCACACCTTCCACCTTTCCTTCGGGGAGATGACCATCTCGCCCCGAGATTTTTCATTATTGACCGAATTACGAGGGAGCAACACTCCTGTCCCTTTCCATTATGGCATGATGCGACCGCGGGTCGACCCTGCTAGGCTTGCCGCCTTGATAGGACCAGGAGTTCCTCTATGCGCCAAATCTACCCCGGTGAAGTTTATTTCGACTGCTAGCCTCTTGAGTAGACGAGACTTCTGTGAGACTGATGCTACTGATCTGGCGGTTCGTAGCTTCCTTGTATATGCTCTTAGCGAGACGATTTTCCGCACGAAGGGCGGAAAGGTGCATGCGGGTCTCATCCAGGCCCTTAGTGATTTAGATGCCGCAGCTTCCTATGATTGGGCGGGGGCAGGCTTAGCTTTTCTCTATAAGTTTCTGGACCTGACTTGCCGGAAGCGCAAGGATTTCGGTGGTTACACCTTTGCTCTGCTGGTACGTGACGCCTTCTCGATTCGCCCGTCTTTGTTTTTTTTTCTTTCTCACACTCCTAGTCCTTGTTTATACCGTAGGTGTGGGCGTACGAGAGACGCATCCTTCCCAGTCGATCTCGACCTCGATTGAGAGCACAGAGACCGCCTTTTATGGTTCGATGGAGAGATTTTGATTTGAGCGCTGAGAGGAGGCGGACAGTGCCATGGCTCCTAGATCGGATTGACTCATTAGTCCTCACACAGGTAGATTTCGCTTAGTCTCGCTAGACTTTGGCTTGAGTCTTTCTGACCCTTTTCTTTGTGCATATTTTTTAGATTAAGTTCAGGTGGGACGATCTTGGCTTTGGTCCCGAGTATTCATACACATCAATGATCCAGGAGCAGCAGTGCGTGCTCACCGGCCCTTGTGTGCGGGCGTGGTATTTGGGAGATCGAGGCATCACCGGAGTGAGTGATGTTCACTAGACGCCGGGGGAGATTCCCGTTTCCATGTTTGCTATGCGGACTCTGCCCTTATCGACCATTCGTCGAGATCTAACCCGTCATTTTGTCGGTAGAGTGGTCTGGATTCACGCCGGGGGCCGCGAGCCTTATTTGTCCACTTTATTGAGCGCGAGGGATGCCCCGGTGGCAGCGATGGAGGTAGATCCGGTGGCGGACGTGTTTTCGAGAGAGGCGGTCGAGGCCGTCTTAGGTCAGGCGGAGGTTCCGGTAAGTGATTCCGCCCTCTTTTCATTTTATTCATGATATGATCAGAGGTTTTATCGTGTGTTTTTTTCGCTTTTTTTTTTTGCAGGAGGGATCCTGGCGGAGTGCCCACCTATCTGATTTTTTCGACGGTACTCGGGCTCAAACACCGGTGTGCGAGCAGCCCTATTTTGTCGGTGAGTCCTCCAGTGCAGCTCGACCGGAGAGGTCGTCCATAGGCGTGCCTATACCAGACTATGGGAGAGATTATGCTACGATCTGCTATGACGAGTCCGGGGCACCTTACGCGGGATTTGAGGCGGTCCCTCCTATCTTCTCCTCGAGGATCCCGTTTGATCCCTCGGACGCTTCTCTGACCACGAGAGAGACCTGTACGGATTACGTGGGGCTGTCTGGTTATTTCCGAGACCGCCTCAGCTTGCGCTGCATCGATCACCTGGTATGTATCATTACTGTACTTTAGTGTAGTGAAATGTATGCATGTATGTATGATTTATGTTTTTGCCTATGCTGCCTTTTATCTGTGTTTTTTTTTTCTGTAGAGTGATCTGCATGCCCATGAGCGGAGACAGAGTGAGCTAGTGCGGGAAGCTGATGCCCGAGTTGGTCATGTGTATCAAGAGAGGAACGACCACTGGTCGGGGATGATGCGACGGGAGACTGAGGGTCGCCTTGCCGTCGAGGAGAGGGCGCGTGATGAGTCGATCAGACGCCTTGCTGCAGAGGAGAGAGCACGAGCTGCTGATGAGAGAGCACGGGTTTCTGATGAGAGAGCGTGAGTTTCTGATGAGAGAGCGCGTGCTGCCGAGGAGGCACTATCTGCGGAGCGGGCATCCCACCTGAGAGATTTTGAGAACTATTGGGACTTCCCTCCGTATTAGGCTCGTAGCTTTCATTGTTGCTTTGTAGCTTTCATTGTTGCTTTGTAGCTTTTATTAGGGTTTCTCCGATGTATAGCCGATGTATAGGGAGTGGGGTGGATAGTAGGTAGGCTTTTTGTGAAAAGTAGGATAGGAAATGTATAACTCGTGATTCATATTACCATGCATTCAGTAGATTATGATGATTCCAATCATTCTCGTCAAATATATTCATGCCTTTATTTATTTACAACCAACAGAAATACTTAGTCTCTTATACATTGTTTTTGTAATTGCTCAAGTCATAACTATTGTTACCAGGACCCGCCTTTCGGTTTTCGGATCCCGGCGATTTTTCTCCTCTCCTTTTACTATCCTGGAATTTTTAAATGAGTGCCCTTTCGGGTTTTCACCCATTGGGATTTCCCTTATTGTTGCATAGGTCGCCCTTTGCGGGTTTTCAACCTATCGGGAATTTTTCTTTATTTTTCTTTTTTTTTTTTACGAAAAGTATTTCTTAAGCCTATCCAGGTTGGTAGATTCGGAGAATTCCATGCCGTCCATTGTGGTTAACTTCACCGCTCCTTTGCTTAGTATCTTCTTTACGACGAATGGTCCTTCCCAGTTAGGCCTGAACTTGCCCCTAGGGTCAGTGTGCGTCACACGAATCTGTTTCAGCACCAAATCTCCTTCTTTGATAGGACTGGTCTTGACTTTTTTATTGAAAGTCCGAGCCATCCTTCTTTGATATAACTGTACATGGTAAAGGGCTTCCATCCTTTTCTCATCAACTAAAGCCAACTGCTCACATCGCCTCTTCACCCATTCCATTTTGGGAATTTCTGCTTCCACTGCGATTCTCAACGATCGCTTTTCGATCTCAATCGGCAGGACTGCTTCTGCTCCGTATACCAAGGAGAATGGCGTTGCCCCAATCGAGGTTCTGACTGTCGTGCGATAAGCCCACAACGCGAGTGGGAGGTGCTCATGCCAGTTCCGATGTGATTCCACCGTCTTTACGAGGATCCTTTTAAGGTTCTTGTTAGCTGCTTCTACTGCCCCATTAGCCTGTGGACGGTACGGAGAAGACCTGTGATGTTCAATGCCATATTCTCGGAAAAGATTCCTTACTTCCCCCTGAAACTGGACTCCGTTATCCGTGATCATGTGATGAGGCACTCCGAACCTGGTGATCAAGTGTTTTTCAATGAACTTTCTCATCTGCTTGGATCCCAGTTTGCTAAACGACTCTGCTTCTACCCATTTGGTGAAATAATCGATGGCGACTGCAATAAACTTATGTCCATTTGAAGCATTAGGCCTTACTTCGCCGATGATGTCAATGCCCCAGGCAGCGAATGGCTAAATAGGTGCTAGCACATGTAGTTCCATGGCCGGAAGATGACTGCAATCGACGTGGATTTGACAATCGTGACATTTCTTTGCATACTCGTTACAATCTTTTTCCATGGTGAGCCAATAGAAGCCTTGTCTGATAATTTTCTTAGCTAGTACTGCTCCTCCCATATGGGCTCCACAAATTCCCGAATGTACTGATTCCATTGCCTCGCGGGCTTCTCCCGTATCCAAGCATCTGAGTTGTAATCCATCAACGTGCCTTTTGTAAAGCAAGTCGTTGTGGATGACGAACTGACGAGCTAGCCTTCTAATCACAGCTTGATCCCTAGGTTCTGACTCTGCCGGATATGTCCCATCTTTCATGAAATTCACGATATCGACATACCATGGTTTTTCATCTGTCCCTAACAGCATTACGTCCTCGTAACATGGTTTGTGAGATCTTCTCAATACCAACGGCTTCGAAGCAAGGTTCCGGGGGTTGTCCCAAACTGACACCAAAGTAGCCAAGGCATCCGCCGCTTGGTTATGTGCTCGAGGAATATGATAGAAACGACATTCCTTGAATCTTTGTGCCAACCCTTCTAGTTGATCTAGATATGGACGTAGCCTTTCTTCTCTCACTTCCCAGTTTCCTTGTGCCTGTTCGATGATCAACTTGGAGTCACCCCAAATTTCGACATATGATGCTCCCAGTGCCGCTAATGACTCTAAACCATAAATGCACGCTTCATATTCAGCCATATTATTAGTGAGAGGGAAGGATAACTTCTTGGCCATCGGGATCCTTTCTCCTTCCGGCGAGGTAAGTAGTACTCCTACTCCGGCTCCATTCGAATTAACTGCTCCGTCGAAGAACATTTTCCACGGTATAACTTCGATTGTGTTCAAGTGCTCATCGGGGAAATCATAGCTTACTTCTTCTTCTTCTGCATTCAGGGGTTGGTTAGCCAGAAACTCTGCCACGGCCCTTCCTTTGATAACCTTCTTCGTCACATATTCAATGTCAAACTCGGATAAGAGCAACAACCATCTGGCTAACTTCCTCATCAAGGATGGAGTTCGGTATAGATACTTCACGGGGTCCATCCGAGAAATAATGATCACTTTATACGATTGGAAATAGTGCCGCAGTTTCTTTGTCAACCACACCACTGCCACACATGTCTTTTCGATCATGTTGTACTTGAGCTCGTACTCCAGGAACTTCTTACTCAAATAATACACCGCGTGCTCCACACCGGTGTCTCCCTCTTGAGCCAACATTGCCCCAATAGATCGCTCCTCAATCGCTACATAGAGGAGAAGCGGCCTTCCTAGTTTAGGCGGTCTCAGCACTGGCGGATTAGACAAATAGCTCCGGACGCTCTCCAAAGCTTGCTGACACTTATCATTCCAAACAGCGGGTTGGTCTTTCCTTAGCAACTTAAAGATTGGCTCGCAGATTGCGGTGAGTCTTGCTATGAACCGACTGATATACTGAACCTGCCCCAGAAACCCTCTCACTTCCTTCTCATTTCTCAGCGCCGGCATCTCTTGTATAGCCTTTACTTTATCAGGATCTACCTCGATTCCCTTATTTCCGATTACATAGCCTAAGATTTTTCCCGATGAAACGCCGAAAAAGCACTTCTTCGGGTTTAACCTCAGCTTGAATTCTGCAATTCGGGCCAAAAACTTCTTGAGCGCGGCAAAATGCCCTTCTCTTGTCTCTGATTTGACCATCATGTCATCCACATAAACTTCCACCTCCTTGTGTATCATATCATGGAACAGTGCTGTAGCCATTCGCTGGTAAGTTGCCCCGGCATTCTTCAAACCAAACGGCATTACCCTGTAGCAGTATGTCCCCCACTCAGTTGTGAACGAAGTTTTCGCTTTGTGCTTTTCGGCCATCTGAACTTGCATGTAGCCCATGAAACCGTCCACATTCGTGTGTAAGACGCTTGACGCTGCACTGTCGATCAATACATCGATATGAGGCAATGCGAACTCATCCTTGGGGCATGCCTTGTTAAGATCTCTGTAATCCACGCACATCCTCACTTTGCCGTCCTTCTTTGCGATGGGCACTACATTTGCGACCCAAGGGGGATAGTCGATCACTTCGATGAATGCTGCTTCTAACTGCTTCTTCACCTCCTCTCTGATCTTATCTGCCCATTCGGGTCTCATACGTCGGAGCTTCTGCTTTACGGGCCTCGCCTCGGGATATGTTGGAATACGGTGAGTTACGGTTGATTGATCAATTCCAGGCATGTCTTCGTATGTCCAAGCGAATACAATTTCGTATTTTTTAATTATTCTCTCAAATTCTTTTCTCTCTTCAATAGTTAATTCTTGAGCAATTTGTATAAGTTTAGGATTTTCATCCGTACCAAGATTGAAAGTTGACATTTCTATCATATTGATTTCAAATGTAGGCATGTTATATGAATGAGAATGCATGGAATGATCATGATCGACATCAAGCAAGTAAGCGAAATCAGAATTCATTTCATTGATAGCGTGGGTGATTACATCATCGGACTCAAACAAAGCAGTAATACAATTTTCATCATCAGGGTTCTCGAGCTCCTCATGAACCTTGGAGGTACTGGGCTCGTCCACCGCTCCCGCAGTCGCTTCAATGGTAATGACCTGCTCCTCGACATTTGAATCCAGCATCATGATCTCCTCGACAAAGCAGCTTGCCTTTCCTTTGCCCTAGTCGGCGACATCATTGAAGATTTCAAACCCTGGCAGAATCTTTCCTTCCGTGCTAGTCCACGACTCGGAGGTTCCCGAATATGGCTTTCCATGCCCCTCGCTTACAAAATGCTTCCTCAAGCCTATTTTTCCTTCTGCACTCATGTTGGATGGACCCCCCTGCTCATATCCCAAACACCTCTGGGTTTTCTGACTTTTAAAATCCGGAAACTCCGACAACCCTTGATGGTGTGCTCCTAATCCCATTCCCGGGATGAAACCTTTCATCATCTTCACCACATCGGTGGTCATGCTCGACTCGTAAATCCCAAAGACTTGGAATCCGGAGAAAAGTTGAGGCTCAATTCCCAATGCTGCCACCGAGCTCAGTTTTTCAGCTCTAATTGTTACTATCTCCTCCCCGAAAGGGAACTTGATCATTTGGTGGAGCGTGGAGGGCACACCTCCCAGCTTGTGGAACCAAGGGCGTCCCAACAACACAGCAAAAGTTACCAGGATGTCCAACACTGTGAACTCAGTCTCTTCCTCATGCGGCCCTACTTTCAATTTGGCCTTGAAAACTCCTTCAATATGCCTACGGCTGTCATCGTATGCTCTGATCACTGTTTCAGAAGCTGTCAAGTCTCCTCTCTCTACTCCCAACCTCGACAAGAGTTTCAACAGACAAACATTAATGGCCGATCCATCATCGACCATCACACAGCTAGTCTTCTTCCCGTTAATTTCCGCTCGGATATACAATGGCTTATTATGAGCCTTTCCCTCTTCTGGGAGATCTTCGTCAGTAAATGTGATCTCCGTCTTCTTTCGGGCCATAATTGCCCCTACTAGCGCTGCCGGCTCGGTATCGGTGGAAATAACCAAATTCTGCAACTCCTTCATCAGGTTCTCATGATGGTACTTAGAATGGCATAAAACTTCCCAGACTGTAGACTTAGCTTGCGTCTTCTTCAACTGTTCAAGAACTTGGTCATCGGGCTTAGGAGCCGACCCTTCTCCAATCTCAGTCTCTACCATTGGTGCCTTTCCTTCGGCCACACGACCTGATCTCGTCATGACCGCAATTTTCGGCTCATCATCTGATTCGTCCCAGATGTTAATAGGAACCCTTCGATTATCATCCTCCTCGTCCGAGGAACTCGCCCAAATGTCTACGACCATTAAATCCATGACGTGAGGAATACTCGGATTCAGGAAAAAGGGATCCGCCGATCTATACAAAGCCCAACCTATCAACTCATCATAGTCACGGAGGGACACTCTACTCATCCTTCTTGCGGCCAACGGAATAGCACCTCGTTGTATGCACATAAGCTGCACCTTATCGCTCATTGTCTCATTACACTGCTCATAACGGTGCCTCCACCTTTTAGCATAATCCACAAAATGTTCCTCGGGGAATTGCCTAATCCTGTCCAGATCATCCAGGGATCCCGTCCATGGAATGTACATTTCATATCTTGCCACAAAGGCATTTCGGAGCGGTATCCAATGACACATCTCTTCCTCTGACAGACCCTGATGCCACAATAAGGCTTCACCCATCAAGGTTTCCGGAAAATGTTTATGCAACTCACACTGCGGAAATCCGGCGTTATACATATGATCGCGGAATATCCTCACATGCTCCACAGGATCCTGGTATCCACCATACCTAGGCATCGCTAACACCGCATCGGGTGTTTGGTAAGATGGGGAATCAGGGGTTTGCTCTGCTAGCATCCATACCGTATACTCCTTGATAAATCTCTTCGTCATAGCTGCCCAATCGGTCTTAACATACATCGGCAGCGACATATACCACATCAGTGGTTCACCCATCAGTGAATTACAAAACAAGCTAGTGATCTTTTCTTCTTTAAAACTCAAAGCTGTCATAGCCGATAAGTAGAAGTGGAGGTGCTCCATAGGGTCCTTATTGCCGTTATACTTGCTCACCCTCGACAATGGACGCTTGATGGGTCCAATCTTCATTGCAAAGCGCTCCGCAGTTTTATCCTCAGCTCTCTGATACGTTTCAAGAAACAAATCCGACAACCGATCCCAATCGTGCTTGCAAGAGTCGGGCAATGAATGGAACCATTGCAAAGGCTCACCTACCAGCGAATGGTGGAACCACTGAGCAATTTCATCTACCCCGAAGGATTCAATAAACATGTCGTGCATATACTCACGCAAGTGCACTTCGGGATCCCTTCCTCCACTGAACAAACCCAAATTAGGCACGATAGTCCGAGACGACCCTTCTCCGGTCTCTTCGGCACTATCCTCATCGTATGGTGCTCCACCATCCGATCCTTCCTCCATTGGTTCGTCCGCTTGTTCCTCACCCAAGAAGGACACATACAAACCATTTCCCACATTGCTTCTTTCGATGGAGTCCAACAGCTCATCTACATCTTCCTCAAAAGATTCCATCACCACAGTTTCCGTCAAACTAGCTCCGATCACGCTCACCCTATGATTAGGCAATGGATTGCGCCTAACGGAAGGGTTTGCTGACGAAGGATCAGCTATCTTCTTCTCCTCAATCAAATCTTGGATTTCGTGTTTCAGCCTCTTGCAATTCTCAATCGTATGTCCATAACTGCTGTGGAACTCACAATACCCTCTAGCCTGAATCTGCGGAGTAGGTTGAGCTTTGTTGTACGGGGTAAGGGCTTTCAACAACCCCTTCTTCTGCAGACGTTCAAAAACTTTCGCATAGGTCTGATCGAACTTGGCGAACCGCCTCTTTTCGATAGCATTAAGATCAACCACTTTCACTGTCGCAGATTCCGTACTCACGCTAGGCCCTCCGGCACTATATCCAGACTTCGTCCACTTAGTATAAGCTTTCTTCGGCTCCCCATCGCCTTCGACAGTCAAGGCACAACTATACATCTGATTGAAATCTGTGAACGGCATATATCTCAACTCATTCTTAATATACGGCAACGTATTGCCGATCACCATTCGGATCTGATCTTGCTCAAGCGGCTTCTGTTTCATGATCGCGGCCTTAGCCCTCCATCTTTTCACGAAATCTGAAAGGGATTCCCCCGTCTGTTGCTTAGTGCTCTCTAACTCTTTCAAAGTGACTTCCAGCATGGTGTTAAAGCTATACTGAGCGATGAATGACTTCGCCAACTCCTTCCAATCCTTCTTTGTCACCATTGGCAATGCATGAAACCATGTGAGGGCAGCCCCCTCCAGGTAGGTGTTAAACAGCCCCAAGACTTGATCCTCAGTTAGGATCGTGTGCTTCATTACCGCCACGTACTGATTCATGTGAGCAGTGGGATCTCCAGTTCCATCGAACTTTTTCATGTCAGGGAGCCGGAATTTCAGAGGCAAAGCTGTTGCTGTCAAACAATTCTTCAAGTTATAGAAATCTTGACTCCCGGAGCTTCCTCCGCGCAAGTCCTGCACTTCCTGTGTGATGTGTTGCCTCCATGCCTCTTCCTTAGCTTTCTCCTTTTCCAGCTGTTTTCGGATATAATCCTAATAATCCTCCTCATTCCCAAAGCGAGGGCCATCGTTCACCTCATTCTCAGCACGCTTACTTCCACTTTTGTTGTCCTTTAGTGCTAGCTCAGATAGCTGGGCCAAGATTGCGGCCAGCTGATCGTTGATATTATTCACAGAATTATCCAATTCAGCCACCTTCTCGTCGGTTGCAGACATACTGACGGAAGACTGAGTATACTCGGATGAAGACGATTCAGAAGCCACAACTACTGATTCGGGACTGTCTACTCGCAACTGATCAAACTGTCTGACAAGCCGATCACTCTCGCGAAACCACAACCGCTTAATGATGACGTCTGCGCGAACGGTATCCATTAGTATGTATGCATGGTTTTATATGCATGATTCGTGGTGTGTGCGTTTATTTATTTACGATTTTAAGATAAGAAGAACAAACGTTAGTTCTAATTACACGTATCACAACATCTCTCTTCCATCCTTATTCCTCCACACACTCGTTGGTCCAGGTCTCTTTCCTAGGATTTTGGTTTGGGGCTCACATTGCGGTCCAGGGGACGCGTGATGCCATCGATTATTGCGGAAAAGTAAATCACCCATCAGACAATACAATTCGTTTTTGACGTATCCACGTTCAGTGACTAAGAAATCGACCAAGTTGGATTGTCCTTTCAGAATAACTCGTCTTTTGTCCTTTCGCGAGACGCATTAGTTCGGGTTTTGACTCCCTTTGAGCGCATCTCGGTTTTTAGACGTGGTACGAGTTATTCTTCTAGTCCAATCGTTCGTTATTGTCAATGACTCGTTCCCTTTTGTTCGCGTGGGTTCGTGTCTCGATTTTGGATTACAACGGGATCTTTTGGATCTATCGAGAGACGTAACCACGTGTTTATTTAGTGATGAAACCACTTTTGGATTTTATTTTAGGGAATGGACTCATCGTGTAACGTGTTTGTTCTTAGCGTCGAGGATCCGTTTGCTCATGTTAGCTACGTGAAAAGACGGCGAGTCTTATTTTGAGCGCACGGTAATCTTTCGGCTAATTACAACTCTTTGTTCCTCCCAATCCACGGGGTATATCATCTCAGCGTGGTTATAGAAAATCAACGTTTCGTTGAATCGCGTGTTTGTTCGAAGCGAGAATATCACCGTTTTCTTTCCTTTAGGCGCGAATTTAAGCAAACACGTATATCAGGCCATATTTCTTGCAGTTTTGGTAACGGTCGAAATGATCGAGTCGTTAGTCAAAACCCGCAGTCTTGTCCATATGGCGCAATTATATGGTTTGGCTTAATTCGGCTTCGAGATTTTAAACGGGGTATACTCTCGTTCGAGGCACGTATTCAACGGCATTGGTTTATTTTCTTTAACTACTCGCGGGATTAACATATATCGTAGATTTGGAATGATTTTGGTCGTTTAGTTCATTTTTGTCTTTTTATTTTCTTAGTCACCTTTTGCGGACACGTCCATTTCTCTTAAGAATGACACAAGGCATAATGTAAAAGCTCGTCTTTTATTCGGAAGGGACGAGCTACTTGTGCGAAACTTTTCACGTTACAACAAGGTTGTTCGAAACAGAAATGTTCTTCGTTTTCGTTTCGTCGTGATCTCGTTTTATCCCAATTTATCTAAAGAATGTGAATAACGGCTACCGTTAATATAGTCTTTTGTATCGAAATATAACTATCCTTAACACCGAACTGATTCATACTAACACGTGCTTACGTCATAACGTATTTCCTGAACACGTGCCTTCGTCGGGACACCGAAAGGGACAAGGCGGGTCGCACATGTTCATTCATATGAGATGACTAAGTCGTCTTTAGTTCAAATCGTTTCGATGTTTTAGGGTAATTAGTATGTCGATTCATGAGTATATATTAACGCATCGTCTCATTTTCTTTACATAATTTAGGATTAGACACGTATCATGGCGGTTTGAAAACACGAACTGATTCATTTATCACATCAAAAATAGTAACGGGTAATCCTATGGAAACTTCTATGGCTACTATATGCTGACACGGCTGACCGCGGGACCTCACAGGACCGCACAGATTCGCCCCTAACGAATGGATGGGGACCCTCTGGTGCCTTACTGTAAGGGGGAACTTACGCTAGCCTCTTTCGAGCGACGAATGGACTCTCGCTAGAGGTTTCGCGGAAATTACCCAAAGGGTTTGCAATAATGCTCGTGAATGCATACGAAAAGAAGTAAAACGATCCGTCCCCGTTAAGGGCTTAGTGCATGCCTTCCGGAATCAAATTTCTCGCTTCCCCAGTAGAGTCGCCACTTGTTAGACGAGGTGCCGCGGCCTAATCTCCCGGGCGGACCGGGGGGTGGACAACCTCATGGCGACGTAAGCGGTGATTGGCGCCGAAAGCAACCAATCGTGGAATCAAGCTGCTCGGCAGGACTGGAGCTCGGAGATATGGAAGAGTCGCCACCCACGAATGGGAAAATGAACACCGATCCCTTGCGGGAGACCGATGTGGGTTCGGGAAACTTAGGTACGAGCCGAGAAGGCTAGCTCCTTTCCGGAGAAAGGCTACTAGGCACCCCGACATCGCCCGGTTATGAACCACCGGCCTCCTACTCAGCATGTTAGGTGATAACGGGCTAATCGTATACTTCTTTAAGTTTAAAATTCATTTGAAACCCTTTTCTTTCTCTTTTTAGAAACCATTTTGAGCATATATTATTGAAAAGCCACATCAGTAAAGAATTACCCATTTATGTTTATACATACACAGAGAGGGGGGGAAAAAGAAGTGATTTATTTACAACCGTATTTAAATGTTATGTTGTGTGTTTATTCTACGCTAACTTATTTCCCCAAAACGAGTTTATTTACATGGTTCGCACCTTAATCGCCGTTGGAACGATTTAGGTGCGTTTTAAAACCCCGATTGATGAAGCTTACCCGAATCGCCGTTGGAACGACTCGAGTAATTGAAAACGTTAAAGTAAAAGCCTTTTAATAAGAAAACGTGGTTAAACATACAAGTCAATTTTATTTTGTACAAATTCATTAAGAAAGCGATTCAAAATCTCCATTATTGACAAAGAAAACGATTTTGATTACAATGTTCGCTTAATCCGTCGTTGGAACGGACTAAGGTTTTAAAACATGGTGTTTTGAAGACGATTTGAAATATCAACCAAAATGACTCTATTTATCTACATTAGAGATCTAAGAAAGCTCATTAGCTTAAATAATTTAATTGAAAACTCTCTTTTTGTGATTTATTTTCCCCACTTATTTAATGGACTCTCTAACTATTATAATTACAATAAGACACTTATTTAAAGCAAGACTTATAATCAAACAAGGCCCATTTGAGACATGGACCCATGAATGGGCCCAAAAGAATAGAGAAAATAATTTAGACATATATATATATATACAAGTAAATCAAAAAGGAGGATATGAAAACCCAAAAATTAATATAAGAGGAACTTTATGTATATGGAAATAATAGGTACTATATACTTATACTTTAAAAATGCTAAAACAATAAGTAAATCTTATGGATAAGAAAATAATATTTACCCAAAAATAACTTCCTTCAATATTTACCCAAAAATAACTTCCTTCAATAATCAACAAAATAACCCAAATGTTCCCAAAACTATACATATATATACATAATTAATATAGTTTAAATACCAAAAATGACATATACTAATATCCATCCATTATTTCTCAAAATATCAAATAACTAATATTTAAACATAGCCTAAGTTAATAAAAAGGAAATACTTATATATATATTTATACTTATATTATAAAATAAAATAAAAATGATATACCAATATTCTAAAATAAATGTATATACTAAAATTCTAAAATAATTTGAAAAACATGTATTACATAATTATATATATATATATATAAGGATTAAAAGTCTAAAAGTTAAGAAAAAGGGACCGAAATGACATTTTTTACATTTTGGCAGATTTACCGATGGAAAATCCGTCGGTACACAGCATTTAGTGACAGAATTGACAAATTACAGCAGCACTCCAATATTTTCCAGATTTATTCAAAAGCTTTAAATTAAATCTAATTCAATCGTTTTGGACTTCCGAACTACCAAAGATGGATCATAGTCGAAAACGGAAGTTCCTAAAACGATGTTTTTATTTTAAAACGTTATTTGGAAACCTCTTTTAAATTAAAAAAAACTTATAATTACAACATTTTCGATACCCGAACTACCTTTTTATCGGATCACGGTTCGTATTGGGATATCCAAAACAAGGTTTTTATTTTAAAACAAAACCGAATTTTATTTAACACGAAACGAAAATTAAATAAATACGCTAACTAAATAAAACGTGACAAAATAAATAAATAACTAAAGGAATAAGAACTATAGCATAAAAAAAATAAATAGAAGGAGAGAATAAATTAAATAAAATAAAGAGTCTAGTCCTCGGATAATACCTTTAATTCGGTATCTGACAGTCGAAGCCGATTGATTCCACGAACCGCGAGCTCCCGTTTTTAATGAAAATTTAGTAAAAAATTGAACTTAGGAAATTTGGAATTTTTGAGAAAAAAAATATTTTTCTCAAAAAATTCACTCTCTCTCTCTAAAAATGTTTAGAGTGAGAAAGTTTATCCAAAAATCCCCCCCCAAAAGCCTCCTCTTCACCTTGGGATCCGTGCCCTTATATAGGGAAACGGATCCCGGAACAATGGGCGACGCCCAAAAAAATTTGGGCGTCGCCCATTGTGGTTGGACGGCCGCCCAACAATGTTGGGCGATCGCCCAACTTTCGTTGGGCGATCTCCCAACGGCGTTGGACGAGCGCCCAACGCGAGGTTGGGCGCCCGCGCCCAATCCTCGTCGGGCGTCCGCCCGACTCGTTGGGCGTTCGCCTGACGTGGTTGGACGCCCGTCCGGCGACCCTTGGGGCGTGCCCCGCGCCGTCGGACGCGTGCACTCCGTGGCCGCCGAGCGCGCGTTCCGCGCAGCCAGACGCTCGCACGTCATGATCTTCAATTTTTTATTTATTGGTTCAGTTCTGAACCTGTGGTTATGGAGAGAGAGGGGTTAGAGAGAAATTTGAAGAGAGAGAGGTTAGAGAGAGAAAGAAATTTGAAGTTTCCTACAAAGATTTGATGGTATTGATTTTAGTGAGAGAGGTTAGAGAGATAAAGAAATTCAAAGAGAAAGATTAGAGAGAGAAAGAAATTTGAAGAGAGAGAAAGAAATAGAAGGAAGAAGATGAAGATATGGAGAGATATGGGTATAGAAGTAATTTTATATTAAGTGGTTGAATTTTTTTCACTTTTTGACCGGTCAAACCTGAGGTGGCGCGTTGACTGAGCATTGACCGGTCATTTTTACCTACTGTACGTTTTAGTGGGAGGTCATTAAAAGGTTGTACAGTTTAGTGGGACAAAATTTTGGTTGTACACCAAAGTGTGATTACGGGTAAAAGTTGTACACCACGTATGTAATTTACCCGAAATCTATGGGCATAGATGGGAGCCGAGATGAAGGGACGAGTTAGAGACATAGATACTAAGAATGTCTTACGAATGTTGAAAACATGAAGAAGATAAAGATGGAAGTGAAAGTTATTATTGAAATTAAGAAGCTGTTTACAGAAAAGAATTACAGAAAAAATGTAGTAATTACAAATGCTAGCAGTTGCTCTTTTTATACAATAGAAATAACAAACTCTAAACAGCAATTGTAACTAATTGTAACAAGTGGATGAGCTGTAATCTTCTGTGACTGATTCACTGAAGTAAAATGAATCTGTTTTCTCAACATTCCCCTCTCAAATTGGTATGTGATCAACAATACCAAGTTTGGACATGAAGCTTGATAATTGTGTGCCTGTCATGACTTTAGTAAACAAGTCAGCTAACTGTTCTGTAGTTGAGATATGAGGTATAGTAAAAAATCCCTGTTCCACATACTCCCTTATGAAATGAACATCAATATCAAAATGCTTGGTTTTCTCATGATCAATAGGATTAGCCGCTATTGCTATGGCTGAAGTATTATCGCAATATACTGAAATAGGAAGCTCAATTGGAATTTTGAATTCCTTCAACAAAAAAGTTATCCACTTAATTTCACAAGCAGTTGTAGAAAGACTCCTGTATTCTGCTTCAGCTGGTGACTTGCTGACAGTGGATTGCTTTTTGCTCTTCCAAGAAATCATTGAATTTCCAACAAAAATGCAATAACCTGTAATAGATCTTCTGCTTATTTTACAGACTGCCCAATCAGCATCACAATATGCCTTAACCTTGAAAATGGTTTGGGTTGGATAAAAAATGCCTCGTCCAGGACTTCCTTTGAGGTATCTGAGTATGTGCAATGCTGCATCCATGTGGTGAGTGCATGGTTCTGACATGAACTGGCTGAGTTGTTGTGTAGCAAAACAAATGTCGGGCCTAGTAAAACCTAGATAAAGCAATCTTCCTATCAATCTTCTGTAGCTCTTAGGATTTTGTAACTTTGTTGAGATTGTTTTTCCTTGAAAACCTGAAGGAAGTGGAGAAGCATCATCTGAAGCTGACTCTAAATGTGCATCTGCAATCAAATCTTTCATGTATTTGACTTGTGAAATCATCATTCCTGAAACAGATCGAGCCACTTCAATACCAAGGAAGTACTTCACATAACCGATACCTTTATGGTGAATTCAGCATGTAAAAAATGCTTTAGTTTAATGATTTCTTCCTCTGATGTTCCTGTTATTAGAACATCATCTACATACAGAATCAAAACTAAAAAGCATTTTTGTGTGGATCTGGTGTAAAGACAATGATCGTGCTTGGACTTTAGAAAACCATACTTCAACAATTTGCTCGCCATCTCCTTATTCCATTGTCGTCCTGCCTACTTGAGTCCATATAAAGACTTGACCAGTTTACAAACTTGTTGATATCCTGCTTTTGTATACCCTTCAGGAACTGTCATGTATAGATCTTCATCAATAAAACCATGCAAGTAAGCGTTATTGATGTCGATTTGATGTACTGGCCAAGCATTGGCTGCTGCTATTGCTAAAAATAACCTCACCGTAACTACCTTTGCAACAGGTGAATAAGAGTCTGTGTAATCAATGCCATACACTTGATTGTAGCCTTTTGCAACTAGTCGGGCTTTAAATCTGTCAACTGTGCCATCTGGTTTTCTTTTAATGCGAAAAACCCATCTGGAATTTATAGCTTTCTTTCCTTGCGGTAGTGTAGTCAAAATCCAGGTTTTGTTTTCTTCTAGAGCTTGTAATTCTTGTTGCATGGCTCTAACCCATCTGTCATCTTTGATAGCCTCTGCATATGACTTAGGCTCTTTATCTTCTGTCAAATTTGCTAGGAATGCTGTGTGAGAGACTGAAAAAGAAGATGGTAATGTGTATGTGCCATCGGTTTGAACTTGAATCGCAGCAACAAAGTCCTTCAGCCATTTTGGTTTAGTCAATGTCCTGCGTGGTCTCTGAGGTGTAACTGGAACGACAGGAGGATCAATAGAGATGTGTCTATTTAGTTGAGAGACTTGAAAGTCTGCAGGATTATTGGTTAAATTATCAAGTTGAACATCATTATCTGGTTGTGACATTGCATCATCATCATTGGGTGGAATATTTACATCTGGATGTAATGGCATTTCATTATCTGCAAAAACTTGATCATGAGTTAGAAACAAATCTGTAGCTATATTTTCCTGTGTAATGACATTAGGGTGAATAGGATTTGGTGAAGAATGTGGAATTGCAGCCATTTTGTTCCTTTTACAAGGAAAAATACTTTCATGAAAAGTAACATCCCTGGTTACTTGTATGGTGTCAGTTGCACAATTGTAGACAACAAATCCTTTTTGACCTCCCTTATATCCTAGAAAAACTGCTTGTTGAGCTCTAGGATCAAATTTATCTTTGTGAGGCTTGGTATTAGTGACATAGCATAAGCACCCAAATACCTTTAAATTATCATACTTGGGCTTTCTTTTGTATAATCTCTCAAATGGTGTTTCCCAATTCAGACTTTCAACTGGTAACAAATTGATTATGTGTGTTGCTGTCATAATTGCCTCACCCCAAAATCTAGTTGAAACCCCAGATTGAAATAATAAAGCCCTTGCCACTTCCAATAAATGCCTATGTTTCCTCTCTATAACCCCGTTTTGTTGAGGTGTATAGGGACAACTCTTTTGGTGCATAATACCAAGGTCTTTAAACACCTTTTGACACTTTGAACTAATGAATTCTATGCCATTGTCACTCCTAATGACTTTGACTGTGATTGTGAATTGATTCTGGACTAGAAGAAGAAACTGTTGTAATGCTTCACTCACTTCTGTTTTAGATTGCAACAAAATAGACCATAATGCTTTTGAGTAATCATCCACAATTGTCAAGATAAATCTAGCACCAGTAGTAGAAGTTTTGTGATATGGACCCCATATATCAATATGTAACAAATCAAACACTTTATTAGAAACTGAAGTACTCATTGGAAATGCAGTTCTGTGTTGTTTTGCCAAAGGGCAAATTTCACAATGTTTCTTACATTCTTTACAATCCAAATCACTAATGTGTTTCAATTTCTTCCAAGAGACATGACCCAGTCTATAGTGCCATATTAGGTCAATATCTATATCAAAACAACTAACTGCAGTAGCTACATAGTTTTTATTCAGAAATTGCTGCATGATTTCTGGCTGGAATGACTTCTTTGTAAGCAAATATAGTCCATTCTCCAAGAAACCAATAGCCAATACCTCCTTAGTCTTCTGGTCCTGTAATATGCAGTGTCCAGGTTGAAAATTCACAATAACATCTGTTTCTTTTAACAATTGTCCCACTGAAAGTAAATTGAACTTGAAAGAAGGAACATGCAACACATTCTTTATCTGTAATTTATCAGAAAAATTGACTATTCCTGAATGTGTAATTCTCTTGCTACTGCCATCTGGTATTGTGACCATTCTACCAACTGTTAATTTTGTGCATTTCTCAAATAATTCAATGTTAATGCACATGTGACATGTAGCCCCTGAATCTATGATCCATGTATCATTACTTAATGGATGCATTGAATAAGTAAGTGAGTACACATTACCTGCAAATCCAGAAAAACAAGCAGCACTAGCCATGTCATTTGTAGATTTGTTATTCATCATGAACTTCTTGAATTCCCTCTGCATCATCTGAGAAAACATTGCTGAGTGATCCTCCTCAAATTCTTGATTGTGATCAGAACTGGTAGCCAAGTGAGCCTGAGAATTGGATTTCTTTCCCCCTCCCTTTTTCTTTCCAGTCTTGAACCATTCAAGGTAACCTTTTAATTTGAAACAATTATCTTTAAGATGTCCAGGCTTTTTGCAGTGTGAACAAACCATATCCTCTTTTGATGTTGAAGCAAGATTAGCAACTTCAAACTTTTTTGTGCCAGTTCCTACATTCTGCTTTTGCCTTTCCATTTTCTGGATCATGGCATAAGCTTTGTTGACAGACGGTAATGGATCCATCATCAGGATCTGATCACGAGCAGAGTCATAGACATCGTTTAATCCCATTAAAAATTGCATCAAGTGTTGTGCTTCCACCATTGCCAACATTTGCTTCACAACTGCAATGTTACCACAAACACAAACTGGAATTGGGTTTAATTCTGCCAAGTCTTCCCAAAGTTTCTTCATTTGTGTATAATAGATACAAACAGATGAATTTTCTTGAGCAAGATTACTCAAATTCTTCTGGATTTGGTAAATCAATGGGCCATTAGATTCGCCAAATCTCTGCTCCAATTCAAGCCACAATTCACGAGCTGTTTTACAGTAAAGGAAAGATTCGACAAGATCCTTTGATATAGCACCAAAGATCCAGGATAGAACCATATTATCTGTTTTCTTCCATTTCTTGTACAGATCGGAGCCAATTGGTGGTTGAATATTATCTTCCATTACAAATTCCAACTTATCCTTTGCAATTAAACCTACTTTAATCGCACGAATCCAAGATAAGTAATTGTTGGAGTTTAGAGGAGCACTAACCAGTGATAATCCAGGATTATCTGAATTTTGCAAATCCATAAAGGACAATTGCTGATTTCCAGAACCATGAGTGTTATCATTCCTTTCTCCAGAATTCTCTGTATTTGTCATCGTTGTAGGATCTACTTCACGATCTACTTCGAATTCTTCTTCACGATCTACTCTGAATTCTTCTTCAATTTCTGCTTCGATTTCTTCTTCGTTGAACAGATCAGCAAATGAATTTTGATTGCGATTGCGTTTCTGAGTCTTGTTTTGCTTCTTTACCATCTATCTTCTCAATACGGAAATGCGGAAAAAAATCTCAGGAACTATGCGTTTCTGAGCTCTGATACCATCTTACGAATGTTGAAAACATGAAGAAGATAAAGATGGAAGTGAAAGTTATTATTGAAATCAAGAAGCTGTTTACAGAAAAGAATTACAGAAAAAATGTAGTAATTACAAATGCTAGCAGTTGCTCTTTTTATACAATAGAAATAACAAACTCTAAACAGCAATTGTAACTAATTGTAACAAGTGGATGAGCTGTAATCTTCTTTGACTGATTCACTGAAGTAAAATGAATCTGTTTTCTCAACAGAATGCTACTTCTTCCCTATTGAATGTTGAAATCAATATGCACTCAGTGGCTAGCTCAACTTAAAAGCTGTTGGGCTATTTTGGCCTGAGAATGAGAATGAGGAGGAGTGGGTTGTCATGTCTGCGCTCTTCTTCAGGAACAACATTTTTTTTATACTTCATTTAGCTAAGCTGGATCACAAGGGTGCTCTTTCTTTCTAGATCTATTTAAGTGTCTATGTTGTCTCTTGGGGTTGGATACTATTGGAGTAGGCTTCTTGCATTAGTTGTTTCTTTGTTTTGTCTTATTCTCATGTCCCGTAATTTTATTACATAATAGAAAAAATACCAGACTACACATCTTTGTTTTGTTTCTCAATTTTCAGGCCAAAGAGATTCGGCGACTTGCTGATAATATGGTACAGCTTGGGAAAGAGGTTAGCTGAAGAACTTATATTGTTCAATTTGTTCTGTATATTCCATACTTTAGTTCCATTATGTTGTTCAAATGATAGAGGTGTAATGCTAACTTGGCCAAGTTCAACTTCCAAGCATCTTAGCAACAACATGCTAATTGTCAATTTTTTGTTTTTTCAACCAAGAAGCTTATCTAATTGTCTAAATGATTGGAAACATGTATAATTGGATTGACCTTGAGTAGAAAACTGGCCATAATAGAGTTGGTATCACTGTTACATGTTTGATTGATTGGTGGGTTCTTATGGTTTAGAATTCCTTGATTTTCTCTGTCCTTAAATAATGTTTCTTCATGCTGTAGCTTTCCGTCTTGTTTGAGGCATTTCAATTGTTTACTGATTGTGTCAGGCATGCTCCTTTGGAGCTCTTATGGATTGAAACCACATGGGGTACTTTGAAATATTGCTCAGGAGCTCCAAGGATATGTAATTTTTATGATTGAGAGCACAATCCACTCTTCGCTTCAATATTGTATTTTATGTGAACCTATCAGCACAAATTACTTATTTACCATAATTACTTTTTCTTAACATATACTTTCGGGAAAATAATTGCAGGGCTCCCTTTCTGCTGCAAGGCGTGCAGCTGGTTTTGTGAGGGGGGATGATGTCCTTCATAAGCTATTCACAGAATTGGCTTATCGTTACAAGTAAATATTTTGTCAATGGTGTATTTTTTTTTTTCCTGTTTTCATCTGTATGGTGTTTTAGTTTTGGATTTGTATTCTGTATTACAGGGACAGAGCAGGGGGTTACACGAGACTACTTAGAACCCGTATAAGAGTTGGTGATGCTGCACCAATGGCCTACATCGAGTAATATCTTTGTTAACTAAACTGTTTATTTTACTGAAAGACTCGTTTCTCACTCTAGTAGATGTTATATTGAATTTTCTTGTTTGGATGAAACTTGATTTTCTTGTTGCTTATATCTCATTTATGGTCTGCAGTCTTAATGAGTAAGCAGGCAGTGCATCATATTTTTGAGAATTATACTCAGGTCACAGTTAGAGCTCCGTTTTAAGTTCCTATGCAGGCTTCTTGTTCTATGGAGAATGCAATTGCCACTGGAGGGATTAATTAATTTACGAAATGATGTCCTCCATTTGAAATCTACCTTACTAGGGATCTTAGATTAGTCTAGATATGAAAGGGAGAAATAAAGAAAGGAATGTAAATATATTTTTTATATCTAATGCGAGTAGCGAATAAGAATAACCAGACATGTTCTAATTCTATAGGGAATTCATGATTTCAACTAAGAATTTTTGTTAACTCAAAACTGCTTATGCTCCTTAGTCTTGATCGTGCAATCCAGAATCAGCAGTAATCAAGATTTTTTCAATCTGAGAATCAAATAACTAGATGTCATCAATTTCTGGTGATACTGGTTTAAATTATAAGATAAAAAGTTTGTGAAGTACATGTGTTCAAGTTGTACGCTTGCTTATATGCTATAGATGGGTATGAGTGTGCCTACAGCCTACAGAGATGCATGCTTTATGGATAATGGCCGTTGATGGATGCTTTAAAATGAATTTGAAGCATGTCCAGTCCTGGAATAAATGTGATTTCGAATACTTTTACGTCTTTATTCTTTTCTTTTTTTTGGGATTTTGGTATTGTATTATTAAAGGGTCTGGGTTACCCATTTGACAGGTTTATTGACAGAGAAAATGAGCTTAGGCAGTCGAAACCTCCGGTGCCTCAACCACCACAAAGAGAACCTCTGGATCCGTGGACAAAATCCAGGCTTAGCAAACAGTTTGCACCTCCTAAAGAAGAAAGAAGTTCTGATCCTGAGATTTGATGAATTTCAGTAAGCAACCTTTTTTCAATTTTTTTTTTATTTGAAGTATTCTATTTGACTATTTTCAAATCTTGCAATATATATTTACTTCCTTTCTTACAATTAAAATAAATGGTCAATTATTCTAGTGTGCGGATCGCGGCGGTGCAGCAATCTCATGAATAATTAAAAACATAGATAAAAAGATTTATGTTGGCGATATTTTCGAAATATCCAAACTTTCAACTTTGATACGCGAGTGTGGGGATTAAAAATGGAAAAAAAAATACGGACGTGATTGAATATAATAAATAAATAAAATGCGCCTAAATGACTTGAATTCTACACGAAAAGCGATTGATGACCGTTACAAGGATTGAAAATAAAAACAACGGTCTTGGGTCCTGACGTTGCTTGATAGGTCGGTCGAAAAACAATTTTTTAAGATATAGTACAAAAAATAAAAGCAATAAAAACGACACAATGATATAAATTTTTTAATTTCTTTTTTATTTTTTTATTGATCTCATAATTTTTTTTAATGTTTTTGGATTACAAATATGAGCATAAAGCATGAAAATTAAACTTGAAAATGAAACTTTAAAACTAGGAATATAAACAACTCATAAAAATAATATGTACGAGGTTAAATGAAATTAGTCGATCTTGTTGACATTGTTGGATACATGAAAATGAGGTCAGGAACTTTGAAAACTCATCCCAGAAAATATAAATGTGTGAGTTTATCATTAACTTCATATTTTGCATTCGTGGTGCAACTTTTGGAGGAATTCGATGATGTTGAACTCGAGCACATTCCGAGAAGCAAGAATTGGGAAGCTAGCAAACTCGCTTAAATTGCTTCGGGGATTAGAATTTCGAGGGAGACCATGTACAAAATAATTCTCATCAAGCGTCAATGCCACCCGTCAATCTCTATAAGACAGATCCAACTCGAGTCATTTAACATTGATGCTAATTTGGCTCAAGATTGGAGGAAGCCGTTCATCGACTACCTTGAGAACCCGTCTAACAAGGTGAAGTATTCACTTCGAGTTCAAGCTCAGAATTATATGCTGTTGGCAGGTGATTTGTATCGGAAGAGCTACAATGGAATGTTGTTAAAGTGTCTCGGGTTTCCAAGATCAATGGAGGTAATTAAGCAAGTCTATGAAGGCATATACGGTGCACATCAATCAGGAAGGAGGATGAGATGACTCATCAATAGGCACGGTTATTTTTGGCCTACGATATTAAATGATTGCATGACATATGCAAAAGGTTGCAAGAAATGTCAAATGTATGACCAAATCCAACGTGTTCCCACGAAAGAGTTACACCCGGTTATCAAACCTTGGCCATTTCGAGGTTGGGCAATTGATTTGATCGGGAAAATATTTTCGGCTTCGTCAAAAGGGCATTGCTTCATCATAGTAGCAACGAATTATTTTTCCAAGAGGGTTGAAGCTTTACCGATGAAGAAAGTCGATTAAAAGGTGTCATCCGCTTTATGAAGGAGAATTTGATCCACCGTTTCGGAATCCCGGAGTCAATCACTACAGATCAAGGACCAGCATTTCGAGGTGAAGAATTGAAGGACTTCATGGATAAATATGGGATTAAGTTGATCCATTCGACGTCGTTCTACGCACAAGCAGATGGACAAACCGAGACGTCAAATAAAATTCTCATCGGAATCCTTGAGAAGATGCTCGAAGAGAACCCGAGAGATTGCCATACCCTTCTATCCGAGACACTTTGGGCAATGAGAACGTCCAAAACACGAGCTACCGGGGTAAGTCATTTTTTCCTAACGTTTGGTCATGATGTAGTTTTACCACTTGAGATTGTGTGCTTTCATTACGTGTTATGCTACAACACGAGCTCGAACCCGACAATTATTTGCAAGCTATGATCATGGAGTTGGAAGATGTGGACTACGAGTATCACAAAGCTCTCGACAATATTCTCGTTCAAAAGAAGAAGGTTTTGGATGTTTATAATAAAAAAGTAAAAAAGAGAACTTTCCAAGAAGGTGATTTGGTATGGAAATTGGTTCTACCAATTGGTGCTAAAGGCCTGGAATTAGGCAAGTGGTCGCCTAATTAGGAAGGATAATTCCAAATTCATAAAGTCTTATCAGGTAATGCGTATTGGCTAAAAGGCCCAGACGAGAGCCTCATCGGACATACATCAATGGGAGATACTTTAAAAGGTATTTTCAAACAATGTGGGACATAGTGGATTTGGCAACGAATAACACATAAAAATGCGTGAAACCGGACATGACTCGAGCCTTAACGCTCGATGAGGTACGAAGTATCATTTATTCTCCTTTGGTTTTGTTTTTGTGTCATTTTTATTCATAGTTTTTCATTTGGGCATTAATTAGTGTCATTGGCATAGTTAGTGTGTTAGGATGTATTTCAAGTATTCATTCGAGAGAAAAATGGAAATGTAATAAAGGAGAAATCCATATCATTAAATGGATTCTCGGCTTGAACCTCAACTGGATCAAGATGAATATCCGTTAAGCATGATTTCTGAAAAAAAAAAGAGTTGCAATTCAATTAAATTAAAAAAAATGAGCAGCTCAAGAAGATAATTAGTATCGGAGATGAAGTCGCGAATTCATCAACGGTTCTATTAATTTTTCAGCAGCAATTTCATATGGATACAAGTTGGATGCAATTTTTATTTTGCAGGGAAGAAGAGTGAATCTGTTTGCAACTCGAATCAAATTCAACGAAAAAAAGGGCAGCAGCTATTTTTCAGTCGAAACAATGACAGATTCGATTGCAAGATTGCAAACGTTCAGTTCAAATAAAAAAACCAATATCCGACGTAAACAATTTTCAGCATCAACGAAGCTTTTAATCAAGGCTGAAACACGCATAAAACGGGACAACAACAATAAAAAAAAGCGCAGCAGAATTCTTGCCATATGCAGGTTTAATTTGGGCAGTTTTGTGTCACGAATAAAATCAAACGGAAGCATACGAGCATGGCTTCATCAACATTGTCAATTCCAACACTTTTTGCCTCTGATTAGCTTTGAAAAAATGTTGGGTAAAATTGTACCATTTTAGACGTTAAGGATAAAATTACTCATGACCCAAAACGTTAGGGGCATTTTTACACCGTAATCCGAGTTAGTATTATGGTTTTTTGTATTTAGTTATTACAGAATAAGCAAGTTTAGGGAGCTGGTGAGACACTTGCAAAGTTCATGAAGCTAATCAATTTTTATGGACAAGTTTAGGGAGTTCGTGATACGAAATAAGTAAGTTTAAGAAACTGGTGAGACATTTGAAAAGTTCAGGGAGCTAATCTACTATTATAGACAAGTTCAGGAGTTGGAATTAAGCCTTATTTGAAAGATGGGATTGGCATCTTTATTTTAATGTCTTATATACATAAATAATTGAAAGACAAATATCTTTAGGGTGCCTTCTATGCTTACTTTGTTTTTTCTACTATTGGATGAGTTTACTTTGTCAAAGTTCATCACCATCCAATGGTGGAAAAAACAAAGTAAGACTTACTTTGTTAAAAACAAAATAAGCATAGCCTAACCCATATCTTTAGATTAAGGTTAGGCTATTATGTTCACGCAAACAAAAAATATATCATGTCATCATTAATTCTAACAAACGTTTATATATTGACTTAATGCATATTTATTTGTAAATTTACCAATTAGCATCCTCAATTTTTAAATAATATATTACACATTTACATTTACGGTTGGTTTTAAAAACCTATCACATATTTATAATTGCTTAAAAAACTTATCACATACCTATAGTTGGCTCATCCGAATCTCTTGTGCACCAAATCGTATTTGTCATCTTTGATAGATAAGATGACATGTGTGTGTTATAAAAAAAACGCGTGAGTTCGTTCTGTATGTCATCTGATCTATCAAAAATAACAGATCAACAATTTTGTATATAGGATGTCTAAATGAACTAACTATAGATATGCGATAAGTTTTTTAAACCAACCATAAATGTGCGATGGATTTTTAAAGGCAACTATAAATGTATAATGAACTATTTTAAAAATTTCTGATGTCAATAAGCAAAATATGCGAAGTTTAAGTGTAAATACCCATTAACCCATCTTTATATATTTTGGATGAGAACACTTGACTTTTTGAGTCAATCACTATGTGTTTCTTATCGGAATTTTCACATGCACCTTAATAAGCAAGTAAATTTGTTCATTCACCATTAGATATAGGCTTATTAAATCTAAGCCTCTGAATGCTTTGAATCTCTGTCGTATGATTCTAATAAGCCTAGAATGCTTTGAATCTCTGTCGTAGGATTCTAATAAGCCTAGAAATGAATGAACAAATTCTACATATTCATTAAGGTGCATATGATGAAGACGGAAGTTTCTTATAGCAAGTGTTCAACCTGCAATTAAAGTCATAAGCAATTAAATATCATTCAATATTATATCAAATTACAATCTAATACACTCAAATACAAATAACTCAAAGTAGTATCCTCAATAAATAAATAAAATGATTCTTTACAGCCTCCACTTTATTCTCTTTTATCATAAAACGAGTTTATTATTTACTTTTTCTATATTAGTAGTCACCAAATGGTTTAATGGAATAAATGACAAAATATATGCATGGCATATGCATTTTCATCATTTCAACAGAAACAATGCATAATTCAAACAATCAGCCATTGAAACAATTCATTAAAAAAACCAGTCCTCGAAACAATTCACAAAGTGCTACATATATAATTCTATTCTTTTTCACTACATATGTTTCGAATATGTTATTTTTTAAGAGTAAAGAGGAGAGGTCCTATATGGGGACAGAGATGAGAGGTTTTGGATTGGGAGAAAGATGAGTAAGTCCAATTAAGCTTTAGGGATAAAAGGGGGAGTAATTTTGGTTTTTAGGTTTAGGTTTGGAATTTATTAAATCTTCCGGTAAATATTATTATTTATATTAACTATTATTTTTTCACCAACATATTTTATGTCCGTGTCTATAAAAAAGGTGACGGTTTTAACGCCAATAAAATTCAACACCAACAAATTGTGCTGGTGATTCACTACATATTACCGACAAATTATAAGATTATGTAAGAGAATGTGTTGGTGATGACCGACGGAAAAATTCAATCATATTCCGTCGATAATTCCGATTAATAAAATTGTTTCTTACCGTGAATAGAATTTTGGTCATTGAGGATCTAATTCCACGAGACTATATAAAAACATAGGAAATAAAACAGATGATACAACAAACAACACAAATTTTTATTACAATAGAGGCCAAACTGAAGAAAACGCCATAAAAACATGGAGACTTAGACAACATTGGACACAAATTATTAAGAAAAGAAAAAACACAACAAACACTACTAGAATTTGAAGCCTCCTTCATATGACAACTTCTCCATCAAACACAGCAAGTGTAGAATCGAAAGTTGCCCATATCTTTCTCACAAACTGGGCAAGTGATCTCATGAACATTATCTCCCACGGTTGATGGAAGCATAACGTGGCAACAATGATGAGGTTCAGTTTTAGCTTTTTCATCCAACTGAATGCTCAGTTTTTTGAGGAAATCAGTAATGCTACCAGTCGTCCACCATTTTTCAGTTTCTTTTAAGACCAATTCAGCAACTCCGCCACTAGCTTTGGCTATTTTCACTGATAATTTTGCATCTAACTGACCAAACACAGTCCAACCTTTGCTGCTGGCATTGTAGCCAAGCAAAGTTATCACCTCTTTCATTATGTCTTGTTTAGTGTTTCTTCCATTTCGGATTGCCGCGGAGAATAGGTTCTCTAATCTACCCCAGAAACGACGACATTTAGTGTCTTTTGCTGTCCAATAGGTGATCGATTTGGTCTCCAGGAACTTGAAAATCTCTCTGTTGTTGTCGTCAATAGCATCACGCTTGCTCACATAGACTAATTCTATGGTGATTGTTGTGAGTTTTGAATTAAGAGCTTCCACCAGCTGAGTGAATGTCTGAATCCACTTAAGCTCTTCCCCTCCATATAGGCATATGATTGGGGTTGGGACTCCTCCATTTGAGGTTTGTGTCGGCTGTTACAACGAAAAAGAGTTATAATCAATGTATAATGATAAACTTTAATTGGATAATGATAGTAAAAATACCTTTCTAGGTTGATAGAGACTACCAAGAAGATAGTGAAAGTTCAATTGCAGCTCCTCCCATGGCTGCTTCTGTTTTCCATCAGTAATTGAGGGTGAGGAGCCCCTATTAGTCCATTGCAAATCAAAAGTTGTCCAAAGCCAGTCAATAGTATAGTGAGATTCCTCAAGTCCTTCAATTCCCAGAGGCAAAAGAATGGGTTTCTTTTGAAATTTCTTCCAAATCTTCTCAATGTATTTATAAGCTCCTCCTCTTAGAACAGACATATCTCTTACAGTGCACCAAGGCATCAGAGATTTCAACGTAGTGAAATGGTTTTCATTAGTAATATTAATTGGGAACCAAACGAGTTGATAGTCAATTGTGTCTTGGTGTTCAATGTAAACCTCAGCAACATCCTTAATCTCTTTCTCAATGCCAGGGTAATAGCTACATATGAAAAGCAACACTTTTTTGCTTTCTAAGTGTTCCCAGCTCACCTGTATTCATGGAGAGTAATTTCATCTTCTTTTTTGAGATTTTAAATTTTAAATATAAAGATTGGTGTCAAGTCAAGTAAAGAAACCTCAGTAGTGATATGGTTGCGGACAACTATAAGCGGTGACTTCACATCACCAAACAAGGCCTTGAGGATAGCAATCTTGTTCTTGCTCTTCTCTTTGAACAGTTGGACAACGGAAGTGTATTCCTCTGCATAAATTATAACCCTGTGTTAGGTAAAAATAGTGTGTTAGGTAAAAATGTAAAATCTAATAAATGATTAAGCTTTATTAATGAATACCCTGCTCCTGTTTGGAAGCATCGAATTGCTTTTGGAGATCTTGGGTGAAAGTGATGATCTGAGTTGCCAAAGTGGACAGTGTAGATACTGTTACAGTTACGTCAATTTGAGCCCTGGAAAGGAAATATAAATTAAGCCAAGCAACCATATATATGTATAGGTTATTAAGTAAAGGGAAAGGGATTAATTACTTAAATTACTCACTGTGTTTCCAATCCAAGGCTAGAAATATGAGTGGAACAAATGACAACACTTTGGATAGCATAAAAAGCAGCTTTAGACACAGTTTGAAGAGTGGAAGTTGAGAGTTTAGGATTACTAGTCCCAAAATACTTGGTAAATTGGAGAACACATCGAGTGAGTGTCAAAGTAGCCTGAATAAGCACATTAATTCCTGCAAATAATTTGTCATAGGAAGATGGATTTTTAATGATTCCCTGTAATCTTTTGAGGAGCGCAACATGCTTGGCAATTGGGTTGTCAAACTGAGTGAGTAGGCGGAATTCGCCATAGTTGACAGCGAAAGCAGATAGGGCTATGACAATTTTAGCATCCCAATAGTATCTTGATAGGTGAACTTTGAGCATCTCCTTTGTTTTCTCTTGAGCGTCTTTCCCCGAGCAATTGCATGTCATCTGAAACAAAATGTTTATGTGTTATCAAATCTGAAGAATATGGTTGGCATTATTATGGGGGTGAAAGAAGAAGTAAGTATGGATTATTTAAAACCTCGCAGGAGAGTTTCCTTATGGTCTCAGCAGGTATGTCATCCATTTCTGCAAAACAAGGGATAATGTCAGATGCCATGAACTCAACAAAATTATTGTAAACATAAGTTATAAAAAAGAATAGCAATGTAGAACCTGACAGAAGAAATTCCAAATGGTTTCAGTATCAGCATTCTGTTCGAGTACAGCATCATTATCATTTGGAAGGAAGATAGTGGAGAGAACATCAAAGAGGTGATGGACATCAACTTGGGTACCGTCTGGTTGATGTGTTTTCAGAACATCATAAAAAACATCATCAATTGTTGTAGTAATCGCTTGTTTAACCTTTCCAGCCATACCAAAAGCTTGGTTAACCAATCCTGCCATTGAACAACAACAACAACTGAAAAATCTGATTATCTTATAATACTTGTGTGTATTGTGGTGTGTTTGATCCTACATTACACCACTTTATATAGGCACCAATAGAAGTGAAAAATCTAAAACTATTGTTTATTTACCATATGCCTTTTCACATTTACATTGTGCTAACTAAGCTAATTAAGGACCACCCTTATCACTTTTATTATTATTCACGTGCTAGCTTCACTATCTAACTTATTAAATCAAACCCTTTTACATTTACTTTGTAGTTCTTTTTACACATTATCTATGTACTGTATATTCCATTTGGGTTTGGGAGGTGCTACCCAACTCTTTCCTTTCCTTTCCTTTCACAAAACTTCATGTGGATTACTAACCCAAGTTGCAGGCTGTTATTTGATAATCAGTTGAGTCTCATAATTAATACTATCCATTGTTGTAATAATAACACATTTTGGTAATATATGTAGGCAACCAAATCAATTCAATTTCTAATCACCTTACAGACATGCAACTTAAGCCACACCCGAATTTGCTTAATGCCTTACTTAAACACACAACAACATGAAGTAATCATCATAATAACAATAAGGATTAATGTTGAACGAGTTGATTTTAATCTTAAATCTACAAAGATATTTCTTCTCTAACTAAATTAGAAGGAGTTAATTCAGATATTCACGGACTAAATCCATAGGAATAGTGAAATCTTCGTTATTGAAGGCATATAAACTTTAACAAAACTTCAAAGAGAATATAATAGTTTTTTTATTAATGAAAAGTTAACTCATGTATAAGATGTTTTAAATAGCTCTCCTAGTTAAAAGTAAAAGATCAAACTAACCTAGTTAGGGTTACAAATCATAACGAAAGATAGGTATAAGATAGGAAAAGGAGATCAAAATGGCGTTTAGGGAATTAAAACTAAATAACAAAACGGTAAATAATGAGTGGCATAAACAGTAATTAAAGGAAATCAGAAATTCTAAAATTAAAAATTCTAACAGTACTTGTCCTTTATGTTCCCAGCCCTTTTTAGGCTGGAAAAGCAGGGGCCACACCGTGTGTCCTTTATGTTCCCAACCCTTTTTAGGCTGGAAAAGCAGGGGCCACACCGTGTGTCGGAGTGCCTCACCGCGTGTGGCCTTCATCTCGCCACGTCCACTCAATGTGTAGGTTGGGGCACACTTCGAGTGGCCCAAGTCAGGAGCTTCACATGGCGTGTGGGCATGTCACATGCTATGTGGGGCAGCTTTTAAGCATTTTCTCCATACGTTTGCCCTTGCTTCGTATCTCGTCCGACTTCCTTCGCAGTGGCTCAAACCCTTGAAGAAAATGTCCACATCAACTTCTTTACAATCTGTGTAACCCAAACACTTTCCAACAGAGAAGGCAGATGAACTTTATATGACTTTCAATTGTAAGAAGTCGGATGAAGTTAATTTGAGTTCCATATATTTATTATTATTATTCTAAAGTTAAAAAGTTGAAGTACAGTAAAAAAAAAAGTTTTCTTTACGCAGTCAGTATGAGTGAGCGGTAGATAGAATTAGGGAGCAAAAGTATATGTCCTTCAACCATTTATCTTTAATAAAAAATTAAAAATAAAGAAGTCTGAATATATGTCCTTCAACCATTTATCTTTAATAAAAAATTAAAAATAAAAAATCCTTTCAGACTTCTTTGTTGTAAGTGTAACTCAAGTTTAATGCTTAGATTATATTGGGTATAAAAAAATCGGCTTTTTTATAATTTGGAAATCAGATAAACTTCTTTGATTTCACCATAATTAAACTAGTACTATCTAAAGAATAATGTTGAACCGTACTATTTAAAAGAAAAAATGTTCATTTGAAGTATTGTTCTGAAAAAAAATTCGGACAAAATTTCCTTTTAACTATTTAACTAAAACCGCTACTTCAATGTCTTCTAACAATATTATTGTCTTTTTTAAATTAAAAAAACAACATTATTATCTTTGATTGTCTTTATGAAAAGAGTGAACTTCAATTGTTTAGTTTTAAACCACCAGATTGTATTTGCAAATTAATCAGAGAACATTGTTTATTTTTATAAAAAATAATTTCATTTATTTCATTAACTCATTTGCTTTGTACCTCAAATTTTTTAGTATTTTTTCTGGAAATTTTTTTGTAATATTAAGTTGTTGAATTTTTTACATTAAACTTTTAAAGTATAAAACTTGTTAAAAGTGTGACATTCATTTTATATGTGTGATGCAGTTATTAAAAACAATAAATTTTATTTCGAACTGTAAAAAAATATAATTTCGAACACAAATAAAATTAGTAATTCTCTGCTGACAAAAAAAATTAGTAAGTCTCTTTCAAGTGAATTGGATATTAATAACTAATTAATTTGAAAATGTGACAAAAAAAATGAATATTTAAATAAAAGGGAAAAGTAAAAAAAAAATGCATATGGTTTGCCCACTTTGCAAACAAACAACTTCCTAAATCGAAACAATAAATAATATGGTGGAATTTTACGTTTTTTATTAATCTGTCAGTTGATGAACTAAATTAATATTTAAATTCATTTTACACCGTTTCAATTTGATTTGGAATATGTGTTTTGTCAATATATAAATATAATTGAAAAAAATTAAAAAATGCTCTTATTATCATCAATTACTTACAAATTTAATTTTAAATACTTTATTTTATAAAAAAAATATACCACATACCTCTATTTACAAACTTTTAAATCACGGACCTCTATTTACAAATAAGACAAACCACGAGTATTTTTTTCGTACTTTGCCCTAAATAAAATATCAAAACTCAATTCAAAAGATCAAATGTAGGATGGTTTCTACGTTGAATGATATTTTTATTCATTCAAAGATTGTTTTAAGTAACTCTCTCCCAAATAAAATTTATTAAGTACACTATAAAAATTAAATCAAATGCCTAATTTGAATGCCTTGAGACACTCTGTTACTTATATCCACCGTACATCCACACAGGACCACACTGACTTTCTAATCTCCACGTTTTTTCTTGTTATTTTACAGGAAATGGGCTTTATTTGGCACTTTATCTTGTCTATTTGTAGTAATTTGATTCTAGAATTTTCATTTCAAATATTCTATATTTTTTTCAAACATTTTAAATCTATATAAATTAAAAATATATATTTTGTGACTTCACAGTTTTGACTTGTCACGTCACTTTTTATGATGTAAATTAATTTTACAAGCAAAAAATTTATTAATTTTAATAGTTTTTATGTAATTATATTTTCTAAAATAATTACTTTGTTTTTTAGTTATTTTAAAATTAATAATCAAATTAGACTAAATAAGTTTAAAACAACAAAATTACTCTTTATTATATTTTATAACAATAGAATATTTATTTTTTAATCTTTTTTTTTCTTTTCCACATAAGCTTAATATCTCTAATATTAATTAATTAATTAATTAATTAATCTATACTATATATAATAGGGGAAGCAGAGAGAATTTACAAAACGTGTTTTAGAGCTTTTTTTTGGTTTAATTAGCATCGTAGCAGCAAAAAGAATAAATGATTTTTTTAAAAAAAAAAGAATAAATGAGTTAATAAACTTTTATTATCAACCTCAAGGCCATCAAAATGATTTCCGATAAGAATGCTATTTGTCTAAATAGCTCAATTTAATCAAAGGCATTAGAAGGCTTTGTTCTTTCTTTGACTTCATCAGTTTCAGCCATGTCTTCAGAGAGCAAAACAAGGTTGCGGATCGTTTGGCGGCTGATGGGCATGAGCAGATGTTGGGCGTCACAACCTTATCTTCTCCTCCTGACTATTTATCTTCTCTTCTTTTGGAAGATGCAATGGGGGTTAGCTTCCCTAGGCTAATCCCAGGTTAATTGCTTTGGTTTTTTTTTTTTTTTTGTTCTTTCCTGTTCCTACCAAAAAAAATGAACTTTTATTATCTCTATATCATAAGTATTATATTAACACAGTATTTATTGTCAATTATTAGCCAATTAATTAAAGTAATAAAAGAAAGTATGAGTTACAAGAAGATGAAAAAACACTAAGCAAAGGAAATCCAAAAGTCACAAATAAATAAATAAATATATATATATATATAAAGCATGATATATAGTATTCCATCATTATATTCATTAGCCACCGAAAATCAAAGACCTCCTTTAATTTTGATTATGCATTGGTTTTGTTCTTAATCTTATAATTTTGTTCTTACTTCAAATAATATAGTTTTATAATTTTTTTCTTGCTTCATTAGGAGATTCAGATTTATTTAAGAGCGGTTTCCATTGATAAACTGTATTAATAGAATTTTTTTCAAGAATTGGGAGAATTTAAACTTTGATATCTCCAATTGAAGAAATCAGATGGAAATAGAAGAGATATAGACAACTGAAATCAGGAAAAGCAAATGTGTCAGAGATTACAGGATATCGTTATGTTTCCGAAGGTAATTATTCAATTTTTTCCATGTGTAGTAGTTATTTTGTTCTCAATTGTGTTGTTTCACACATCTCGCTGTCTTATCTATGTTTTCTTTTTTTTCTTTTTTTTTTTCAAAATGACTAAATAAATATTTGTATATTTTCATTCTTTTTTAGTATAAGTTGCTAAGTGTAATCGTTTCGATTGTTCACTCTAACTAAAATATGGATTTTTGGCTTTATATGAACTTAATTGTTAGGTTTAATTGGATTTAGATTAATTTTCCAAATCCAGAATCTGATGAAGTCTACTGATTTTTTTTAATTTGGGTTTACCTAACTCATATGGATTGAATTTTTTTATTTTTATGCATTTTTGGTACGAACATTTATAAAGATGTATTGAAACATTATATTTACAAAGAAATTTATTTCAATTATAAATCATGTTTTGTCAGGATTACCATTCTAAGTTTCTTTGTCATTTTCAGTAATGGATTCTATATCTATATTATTATATATAATAATATGGAAGCGGAGAGAAATTAATTATGAGAGTTTTAGAGGCCTTTTTGATTAATTGTCAAAATAGTAATAAAGAAAAATTATAAATATTATATCTAACCTAATATATATTTAACAGATATAATAAAAAAACTTACAAAATATCGCAACGAAAAAAAATTAGGGAAAAGTACAAAAATAAACCTTGTGGTTTGGCCCATTTTCGAACTGCACCCCTGTGGTTTAAAAGTTTGCAAAGTGGTACCATGTACTTCATTCCGTTAGCAAACATAGGCATTTCCGTCTAACAGTGTTAAAAATGATGAGGTGGCAGTCAAAGTCAAAAAGTAAGAAGGATATTTTTGTCATTTCATTTATTTTCTAACATAACACTGTTAACTCCCACTAACTTTAGTTAATTCTTACTAATTCGGATCTAGTTAACTTCAACTTGGTTAACTCTTAGTTTGCTTCTACCTGAGATTATTTCTCTTTCCTCTCTTGACACTTCTTCTTCCATCAGTTATGTAGATTGAATTAAAACGAGTTTGGTTGTTTTAAATTGGGATTGAATTACACTTTCATGTATCTGTTTCTGGGTAGAAAGAAAATGATTAATTTTTAGGGTTTTTTTTGTGGAATCCCACGAATTTCAGTACCAGTGAAAATCATCTGTGATTTCTTCGTAATCATCCATGGTAAGAACAATATAATTGATATCTTTGGAAACATCAGCCTTAAGCCTCTTAGTAGGCTTGGAAGAATCGGTTCGGAGAGAATTTTAGACATCGGAGTAGGCATTGATGCGCTTGAGGCGTTCGCCGGTGTATTCATGGAAGGTAATTTGAAGAATGGATAGAAAACGGAGACCAGTTTTCTGAGATTATCGATCTACAGTCTAAATAGGTGGGAAATTGATAAGGAATGAATCAGATCTAACATAGTCCAAGCAACTAAAATTACAATTAGAGTAATTGCCTAGGTTAGTTGAAGCCATATCTCTGGAATGTTCATTGCTTAAAAGTGATTAATGGGTAATTACTTATGATTAAAATGTAAAAGTTGAAATGTTTGGATGCTCATATATGTAGGAAAGGAATAAGATAAATCAACAAGGCGTTGATTAGTTTTGAAGAACCAACTATGAAATTCAAAAATGGGATTATTTTATCAGTGAATGGAAGCAAACAATTTCTACAAGGAAGAAAAAAAGACGATTATTCACCGATTACTGATATTGGTTTTCCGGTGGATTTCTGCAGGAACAAGCCATAGCTCTAGAACGTTCATTTCTGTAGGAACAAGCCATAGTTCTGTAATGACAAAAATATCCTTCTTACTTTTTGACTTTGACTGCCACCTCATCATTTTTAATACTGTTAGACGGAAATGCCTATGTTTGCTAACGGAATGAAGTACATGGTACCACTTTGCAAACTTTTAAACCACATGGGTGCAGTTCGAAAATGGGCCAAACCGCAAGGTTTATTTTTGTACTTTTCCCAAAAAATTATATGACAATAAAAAAATATGTAAGGATCCATCCAAATTCCATTCATTTAACTTTAATAAATAGCATTAAAACCAATATTACTGAAAAAAAATTATATTTATATTTAATAGATATAATAGATATATATTCTTACCAAAAAAAATAGATATAATAAATAACTTACAAAATATCACAACGAAAAAAATATATATAACGACAATAAATATGTAAGGATCCATTCAAATTGAAAAAACCAACGTAATAAAACCAACGTAATTGAAAAAAAATTATATTTATATTTAATAGATATAATAAAATAGCATTAAAACCAACGTAATTAAAAAATATATATATATTTATATTTAATAGATATAATAAAATAACTTACAAAATATACCAACGTAAACAAATTATATAACAATAAAAATATATGTAAATATTCATTCAAATTTCATTCATTTAACTTTAATAAATAACATTAAAACCAATAGAACTAAAAAAAATTATAACACATTTAATTTTTTGTTGTAATAATTAACACAATATTGAAACCTCCAAACTACTATATAAACCAAATGAAATTTAAAAAGAAAGACATGTTTATTTCGAATTCATGGATTTATCAAAGAATTTTGAAAGCACGAGAAAAAGAATTTTGAGGAGAGCTAGAATTTGATTAAAAAAACATCGCCACAAAGTGTAATAAGTATTTTAAAATTGCAAGATTATATAGAAAAAGTATTCTACACATGGTTTGAGAGCTTACCTATGATTGTAGAGGTTATGAGTTTAATCACATGGGTGGGGTGAGTTGGAGGTTTTTCTTTCTCTTTAATGTAATCTTCATTTGTTTAGTGTAAGTGCATTGCGCACAACTTTATATATATATATATATATTATACAAGAACGGAAAGGAAGAACCCTTGCAAGCATGTCAACATGATCAATAGATTATGACTTCAACAACTTCTAAAACCAATTATCAAGTAATTATAAAGATATATATGCATGTTAATTTATTTACAATCTGCAAATTTAAAATTATTTTAAAATAAAATATTAATATCACTACATGTAAATGATATAAAATTTTAAAAATATTATATAAAAAAATTATCCATCCGTGCAACGCGCGGGCACAATACTAGTTTTATATAAGGGTAAATAATGATAAGGTCCCTGAGTTTTTACTTATTACACTAGTCAGTCCCTCTATTTTTAGAAATAACTAGTCGAAAACCCGTGCGATGCACGGGGTATGAAACTTTTATATAATTTAGATAAATAAATAAATTGACATATTTACTTTTAAATAATTTTATATCATGCTATGAAAAAAAATTATATTATGTATATTTGAAATTAATATATATTTTTTAATGATAATTCAAATTAAATTAATTTTAAAAATAATTTACTACTTTTTTATAGAATTTTAACTAAAGATGAATGATTTATTTATTTTTACAAAATTCAATGATTTGTACTTTTTAAGAATTTTAATACATTTTCATATTCCAAATATTCTGTGAAACAATAATAATAAAATAGCAGATTAATTAAGAAATATATTAGAATATAATAAAAAACCAAAAATTGAATTAAACTATCATTAAAATTAAATATTATATTTACGATATAAAAGAATTATAATATAGGTTCAACAAAAATTGAATTAAACTACAATTAAAATTAAATATTATATCTACGATATAAAAGAATTACAATCTATGTTAAAATGGAAGCAACATCAATATATTATTCTATAAACTATTACAATCAATACTTTTCTAATGTTGCATATGAAGAAACTTTATCAATTCAATATGTTACATATAAAAAAAATAAAATTCGTAAGAATTAGTCACAAATTTATCTTGATGATAATTATTTTGGTTGATGGAATTTTATGATCACCAAGTATTCGAATTCAATTATTCATTCTGCTACAATAACCCAATATATCTAATTGAATCAGTTTAAGATGATGATTTCTCCTATTTTCATCTCGTAATATCTCATCAAGACATTCGATCAATTTGTTCTTCATTTTTTCACTATATAGAATATCAGCCATACTCGCAGATATCACTTATTTGACTTTATTAATATTTTCTAATAATTATATATTCTTGAATTTTGTAAGTAAGAAAAACAAACAAAAGAACTGAAAAAAAAAATGAAGGGACGAAAACGATAATTAGGAGAGAACCATCTTCCTCTCGGGTTTTTTTTTGAAAATAAGAGAGAATGTCGAGACATAAGCGTATAAAGAGGAGAGTGAAAATATTTTTTATGGTAAATTTCAAAAACAACCCCTGTGGTTTGATGTTGTTCCAAAAAAACCCTTGTGGTTTGTTATTACAAAAAAAAGGACTGTGGTTTGCGCCGTTAACCAAAAAACGGAAAATGACTTAACGGTGTTAAAATGCTGACGTGGCACAGGGGTAAGGTTGGAAATTCGATTTTTTTTTTTATTTTTTTTTTCCTTTTCTTTTTTCTTTTTCTTTTTCTTTTTCTTTTTCTCTTTCTCTCCTCCCTTCTTCTTCCTTCTCTCCTCCTCCTTCTTCCTTCTCTTCTTCTTCTTCTTCTTCTTCTTCTTTTTTTTTATATTTCTGAAATTTTATTTTTTTTATTTTTTCTTTTTATTTTTTCATTTTCTTTTTCTTTTTCTTTTTCTTTTTCTTTTCCTTTTCCTTCTTCTTCTTCTTCTTCTCCTCCTCCTCCTCCTCCTTTTTCTTCCCTTCTTCTTCTTCTTCTTCTTCCTTCTTCTTCTTCTTCCTTCTTCTCCCCTCCTCCATTCTTCTTCTTCTTCTTCATCCCTCTTATTCTTCCTTTATTTTTTTTCTTTTTTTTTAAGTTTCGGAAATTTCCAGATTTCTAGAAATTTCAAGATTTCTTCGGAAATCTGGAAAATTCCAGATTTCTGACGGAAATCTGGAAATTTTCCAGATTTCCGAAGAAATCTGGAATTTTCTCGAAATCTGGAAATTCCAGATTTCGGGAAAATTCCAAATTTCTTCGAGTAAGGGAATTTTAAAAAAAAGAATAGAAAAAAAGAAGAAGAAGGAGGAGGAAGAAGAAAAAGGAAGAAGAAAGAAGAAGAAGGAGGAGAGAAGGAAGAAGGAGGAGGAGAGAAGGAAGAAGAAGGGAAAGGAAAAGAAGAAAAAGAAAAAGAAAAATTAAAAAAAATAAAATTTCAGAAATTTAAAAAAAAAAGAAGAAGAAGAGAAGAAGAAGAAGAAGAAGAAGAAGAAGAAGAAGAAGAAGAGAAGGAAGAAGGAGGAGGAGAGAAGGAAGAAGAAGGGAGAAGGGAAGAAAAAGAAAAAGAAAAAGAAAAAAGAAAAAGAAAAAGAAAAAGAAAAAATTAAAATTAAAATAAAAAAATCGAATTTCCAACCTTACCCTTGTGCCACGTCAGCATTTTAATACCGTTAAATCATTTTCCGTTTTTTGGTTAACGGCGCAAACCACAGTCCTTTTTTTGTAATAACAAACCACAAGGGTTTTTTTGGAACAACATCAATGTCACGTCCGGGTCTAAATTTCTAGAATTTATACCTTGATCGTACTATATATTATACTTATTAGGTGTATGATTTTTATTTGGTGCTATAGGAAAAATTTGGAGTTAATTCGATGGGTTTAGGTGTAAATTAAAAGTTTAGAATAAGTTTTAAAAGATTATATAAAGGTGGAGGACCAAATGAGATCTTTACCAGATTTGGATATATATTCCAAAATCATACGTATCATCATCATCTTCTTTGGTTTTCTATTTTCCTTTTTCTTTTCTTTCTGTGCCTCTTCAACATTTTCATCGTTCTTGAACCGTTTCTCCACCGTTTCTTTGATTTACGGATATTCGACCGTCCGATTCACTTGAAATTGAAAACATAGCATCCTTATGTATAGATCTAAGTCCTAGCCAAAGAGTTTTTGAATTTCGGCAGTGTTTGGAGGAAAATATCTTAGACATAGTTTAGAGGCGAATTGAACGGGTTTATGGTCTTCAATTAGTGACCAATGTAAGTAAATATCAACTATATTTAGGCAATGTTAAGAGACGTCTCGACTATATATGTGGTTATGGATTGATACTTAAGGGGAGAAACTCGAGGATGGATACAATGTTTTAAGTTCATTTGGATTATGTTTTCGGTTATTATTGATTTTGATATAAGGTTTTACGTTTGATTAAATACGAGTTCGTTTGATAAAACACTTATTTGATTACAATATTTTATAAGGTTTTGAACTCAAGAATGAATACAATATTATATATTTTATATGTTTTTGGTTTACTACTTTGACTATATTATAAACTTAAGTTTTGAATCCCTTTATAAACGTATATAGCTATGTTAAGTAAAATTGGTTTTTATAGCTGATAGTTTCTTACTGAGATTTTTGTCTCACGTTTTTAAATGTTTTAATGTTTTTAGGTGATAAAGTACAGGATATAGAGAAGGTTACCGACCGGTTAGGCGAGGTTTGGAAGTTGGCTGCTTATTACTAGAATTATGGTTAGAACTTTGATATTGCAATTGTAGTATTATGATATTGAGATAAATTGGAGACTCTTAAGTGTTGATTATGATATTTCTATTTCACGCCCGATGCCGATTGAGGTCGTTTAGGGTCGGGTGTGACAATCAAACCACAAGGGTTGTTTTTGGAATTTACCCTATTTTTTATCCATTAATTAAACATTTATTTTTCTTAATGAACTATTAAGTACATAAATTAATTTTAGTTAAATAGAATTAAATCGCAATTGTAACCACTCAGTACAAAAAAAAACGTTTTATAATTAATATGTGAAATTAATTATATTAATTAGAATCATTATGCTCAACATTTGAGAATTTGAAGAGATTCAAATAATAATATTTTCTTAATTAATATTTTTCAATAATTTGTCCTGTGAAAATATTTTATTTTCATCTGTTAAAAACTCTTGAAATACTAACAATTATGTACGAACCATAATATAATAGTTAAAAATTATATAAGCCAATATTGCAAAAACAATTATCTCAATATCCATAATTAATGTACATTTTTAGGATTTTGAGCATCAAAATTTATTTTTATTTACCTTGATTTTGAATTCGTATCTAGCATAATCCATATTCTTCAAGAATAAACATCTTATCAAGCGTATTAGACGCTTACAATCTCCTTGTCTAGAAAATTAGGAAAAATAACTTCTTGATAATAATAATAATAATAATAATAATATAACATAATTTATATTGAAATAAACTTCATTGTAAGTATAATATTCCAATATCTCTTTAATATTTTATTTAATATGTCTCAAACTTCAATGAACAACTATCGTGTGAAACTTTATATCTATTTGTACAAAAATGCATAAAAATAAAAAATACAATCCATATCAATTAGCTAAACTCAAACTAAAAAAATGAGTGGATTTCAACATGTTCCGAATTAGAAAAATTAATCTAACTTCAATTAAAACTAAAAATTGAGTTCATAAAAAGCCGAAAATCTAAATTTTAGTTAGAGTTAACAATCAAAACGATAACACCTAGGAACGTATACTAAAAAAGAATGCAAATATACAAAATCTTTATTTTACTCATTTTGAAAAATAAATAAATAAAAAAGAAAACATGGATAAGGTAGCGAGAGGTATGAAATCTGGATAATGACAGAAATGGAATTTGATCTCTGAAAGATGAAACTATAACAACAATTGTTTAATAAAAATAAAACAACAGCATAATTGAGAAAGCCAAAAATTGAGTTCATATAAAACCGAAAATCTAAATTTTAGTTAAAAGTTAGCAATCGAAACGATAATACCTAGCAACATATACTAAAAAAGAATACAAATTTACAAAATCTTTATTTTAGTCATTTTGAAAAAAAAAAGACAAATAAAAAAGAAAACATGGATAAGGTAGCGAGAGGTATGGAACCTGGGTAACGACAGAAATGAAATTTCATCTCTGAAAAATGAAACTATAACAACTATTGTTTAATAAAAAGAAAACAACAACACAATTGATAACAAAAATAATTACAACATATGAAAAAAAATCGAATAATTTCCTTGAGAAACATAAGAATTTCTTGTAATTTTTGGCACTTTTGTGTTTTTCGATTTTAGTTGTTCATGCATCTTCTATTTCTGTCGGATTTCTTCAATTGAAGCTATCAGTTTGGGAAAAAAAAAGACAAATAAAAAAGAAAACATAGATAAGATAGTGAAAAGTATAGAACCTGGGTAACAACAGAAATGAATCTGAAAGATGAAACTATAACAACTATTGTTTAATAAAAATAAAACAACAACATAATTGAGAACAAAATAACTACAACATATGAAAAAAAATCGAATATTTACCTTCAGAAATATAATACTATCTATCGTGACCAATGAATATAATGGTGGAATACTATCTATCATGCTTTATATAGAAGTTTATTTGTGGCTTTTGGATTTCCTTTGCTTTGTGTTTTTTCATCTTCCCGTAACTCTTGCTTTCTTTTATTATTTTAATTAATAGCCTAGTAATTTTTTTTTTTTGGTAGGAACATGAAAGAAAAAAAACAAGCAACAAAAAGCAAGCCTGGGATTAGCCTAGGGAAGCTAACCCCAATCATATCATCTAACAGAAGAGACGAGAGAAAAGGAGGGGGGTCCGAAAGGGTAGTAACACCTAACGTCCCCCCATGACCAGCAGCAGCTAACCGATCCGCAACACGGTTCTATTCTCTGAAAATATGACTGAAATCTAAGGTCTCAAAGGAGGAGCGAAGCCTATTAATAGCTCTGATAAGGTTGCGGCTTCTGGTACCAATGGCATGATCATCAGAAATCAATTTGATGGCCTCCATATTATCAGACTCCACAGAGAGCCTCTTAACGCCCAGCCTGTTCGCAAGCTTGATACCAGAGAGAATACCCCAGAGCTCTGCAGAGAAGGAAGAACCCAACCCCAAATTCTGGGTGAACCCAGAAAGCCAGGCTCCCCCCGCATCTCTAAGCACACCTCCAGCAGCAACCTTACCATTGATGAGACAGGAGCCGTCAGTATTCAACTTTACAACCCCCTCTCTCGGCCTGCTCCATCCCACAAGATGGACATCGCTAATCTGGGAAGGCCTGGCCAGGGAATCCCCTTTGAAACTCTCAATAATAGAGGAAAGTTTATTCGAGAAGAACTCAGCACAGATTGGCAAGAACACAGTTTTATTACCAAAAATCTCCTCGTTTCTCCACTTCCAAACTTGGTGACAGACAATAGCAAAGAGAATGTCACCATGCTCCATGTAAGACAATAACTTTCCATTAATACCATCAGAGAACCAGTCATTCACAGAGTGGGCCATGAAAGAAGAGAGGATATGGTGTGGAAGAATTTGTTTCCAAACCTCCTTACTTTTAGGGCAGTCCCTAAGGGCATGGCACAAAGTTTCAACATGGCCTCTATATCTACTGCAAGTTTCAATAGGCTAGTAATTATTTAATATATTATAAATATAATTTTTTTATTTTTAATTAATTAAATATTTATTTTTAATTAATTAAATATTTTTAATCTGATTTTTTACTACGTTGACAACTCATCAAAAGACCTCTAAAACACTTCTTCTCATTTCTCTCTGCTTCCGTAATTATATATAGTATAGATTATATAGTCCCTCAGTTTTTGTTTTCATCAACTCCTTAATCCTTATGTTTGAGTCAATGGTCAAACTATACCAAATAAATTTTAAAATACCAAAATTAACCTTTACTCTATATTTTAATAATAAAACAACTATTTTGTCTCAAAAAAAATAAAAATAAAACAACTATTTCCTTTTTTATGTTTTTTCTCCTACATAATCTTTATAATATTGAGTAATTTATTTATTAAATTTTATTTAATCATAGAACTTTAATTAGTAGCCTAAATTTTATTGACTAAAAAAATAAATGAAAAATATTTCAAAAATTATCAAAATAAGGGAAAAACTATATAAAAAGTAGTTTTTATTTATCTCTAATAAATTTTATAAATGAAGAAAAAATATATGATTTAAAAAAAATGTTAATATTTAATGTTAGTTTAAAAATATTATATTAAAAACTAAAAATTTAAGAGAATAAAATTACATTTTTAATGATTAGTATATACAATTATATAAATTTCGGTGTATATATATTTCATAAATTTTATGAAAACTGTTTAGATTAAATTTGAAACTAAAATATAATTTTTTTTTATGTAAATAACTAGGGGTAATTTGGACTTTCATCTACAAAAACAAATGGAGGGACTAAAGAGATGATTAAAATAAAACTTAAGAACCTTATAATAATATGATGGACCTACTAGTATGTTAAGTAAAAATATAAGCACTTTATAATTATTTACCTTTTATATAATTATACAACTCAATTTAGCAATGTAGTTTTGTTAAAAAATTGAACGACTTTTAAAAAAATGATAAAACAGTGAGTATAGCTATATAAAATTGTAAATGCAAACTTTTCATATCTGATAAACTTTATGGATAAAAGGAAAAAAAAATATAATTACGTAAATTTATAATAATTTATAATATTAATTTAAAAATATTATATTGTTAAAAATAATTATATTGTTTATTTTTCGAATCTTGAAGTCATTTGGGTCAATAGTAAGATATCATTATGTTAGTAAAGTACAAAATTCGGGACTATAATATCTGCTTTTAAAGTTTAGTGACTATTATGAAATTAAGTGTAAAATTCAGATACATAAATATTATGTTATTTACAGGTAAAAGCTAGGAGTTAGCAAGTATTTGATAGTGGAATTGAGATATTAACACATGGTGACTTTTTAATGTATATCTCTGAACTAATGACACATTTTCTTTACAAGAATCACCTTTTATGTAGTGGTTTACAAAACGATTTTTACTGGTAAAACCGTAAAATGAGAACAATCTAGAATGGAGATCAAAATATGAATTTTTCATTTTTATAACTACCATGATTACTTGTTGAGATCATCGCTTCTCCAATAGAGGGTGTCAGTGACGGAACCAGAACCCCGGATGATTCGGTGTTTAAATATATCAGTAAAAAAAATTCAAAACGTCAAAAAAAATCGAAATTAACTGTACGGTTGACGGTAAATTTTCAAAGTCCAGCCATAACGGGCTGGATAATTTTTTTTAGCCTCCAACGCATTAAAACTGTAAAAATGTGATTATTTTTTTAGAAACTAGCATTGAACTAATAGAAAGTTAAACATATTTTTATAATTATTGAAAAATAAAATAAAAACTTTTTAAAAAAAATAAGGTTGAAGGGAGTTGAACATAGGACCTCTCAAATAGAAATAAGCATCCTTAACCATCTCATCCAGTGGCGGAGCCAGAGCTCAAGGTTCGGAGGAGCTCCATTGCATGAAGATTTTTTTTCTTAATAACGACTTAAGGCTTTGATTCATAGTAGTCAAATCAAAATTTTCAAATTTTTGATAATATAAGGGTAAATTTGATCATAATTGGAAACATTAAGGTGCAAAACAACTGAGATTCAATATAAAATAAGGATAAGGTGCAAAAGTACTCCAACGTTTACACCTAAGAATAATTTTACCTCTAACGTATAAAATGTTGCAATTTTACCCTTAATGTTGGCAGCCAAGAGCAATTTTATCCCTAACGTTGACAAGTTTGGTCAATTGGAAAAATTATTCATCAAATTATTTTCTCGGTCATGAATTTTGTAACTAAAAAAATACAATTAAACATAATAAAGGAGAATGAGGTTAATAATTATTAAAAATGATACTTAATATTGATATTTTTAAAGGAGAATGAGGTTTAAGTATAATTTTTAATTTTTTCTCCTTTAAAAATATCAATATTAAAATGAGATAAAAATTGAAGAGAGAGAGATTCAAACTTAGGGACCAGTTGGATGCAGAGATTCCTTTAATTATCACTGCAACCAACTATGCAAACTTAGTTTTATGTCATATAATCGCATTCTAAATTATAAGTACTAATGTTAACTATTTTGGGGATCTGCTCGGGACTGAACCACTATTCGTCAAGGGCGTTCCGGAGGGTCGGGAGACCCTCCCCTACCCCCTAGTCCCGCCCCTGATCTCATCTACCTTTAAACATTGAAATAATACTACATAGAGTCAATATAATTCTCTCCAAAATATTACGAGATACCATAACTAAAATTATTTTTTTTCTCAATTCTCCAGCCGCCTACCGGGGCTCGAGCCCCCCCTCCCCCCCTAACCCCCTTGGTTCCGCCCCTGGAGGGTGCCCAAAAGAGTGTCAAGCTGATGTGGCATTTAGTTTGACAACTTTTAAAGGGTGCCTACTATTGGAGTGAATGTGGGTGCCAAACAAGTTGCCAAAAGGTTGCCAATTTTTGGCGAACTTGAAGCAAAGTTGCCAAACATTTTTTAATATAAAAAAAGTTGATTTACTTGTATACTATTGTTCATCTTTTTAATGAATTTCTCTCTTATTTCACTATTGGAAAAATATTTATAATTAAATAAATTATATATTAAATAATGATTTGTGGGGTCATTGTGGCAACTTTTAAAGTTGTTTTACTATAAGAACATTTTTAAATAAAAGTTGTCAAGAATAATGTGGATTACTAAATTAATAAAATATTATAATTTACTATGATGTGCCAATTTTTGACACTCTTTAAGAGCAACCTCTATTCAACATGTTTTTAGTGGAAATAACCTGTTTGAGGTGGATAAACTTTTTTGAACATCTTCATCCGTACGAACTTCTGGCGCCATTGATACTTAGATTAGAATGGGAATGATTCATATGAAGTAAGAGCAATTCAGATGCTATATATATAAAGATGAGAAAATTAGGGTTGTTAAAAGAAATTAATAAAAGTGGTGCACTTTTTTCAGAGGCTTTAATTTACTTCTACATGCTCTTTTCATTCCTTAATTACTTAATTCATATATATGATTTATTTTTATGATATGGTGCACTGCATCGTCTAACTTTCAACAACATAAACATATATATGCTCAACTTCATGATGACATTAAAAAAATAAAAGGAAAACATTTTAGGAAACTATCAAGTTCATTATTGGTATATACTACAAATGCAATACAATATGATTATTTTTAACAATAAGGTATAACAAATTTAGACTTTACATTTATTCAATGTTAGCCTTAAAGTTAATATTTAAAGAAAGTAAGAATAAAAGAAATTTAGAATTTTTTTTTATGATAATATATATAAGTATAAAAATATTAGTGAATTACTTCAAATTCTCACCTCCAGCTCCATGAAAGGACGAAAATACCCTTTTACTAAATTTGAAAATTCTCAAATCCTCTCAAACTCTCTAAACTCTCTTGGATCAAATCCGGACTAATTTATCAACGAAAACATGGATTGGAAGAAGGACGATAAAGGAAAAGGACTAATATTACGAAATTCTATTTGATTTTGTTGATTTTTGGACGTTTTGTTTATTCCAATTTGGATTTTTGGGGGATTTGGATTCGTGAGGTGGAGCGTGAGGTTATCACGCCTCCACCTCTGGTGCGGCGTATGAATATCACGCCGCACCATAGGTGGAGGCGTGATAGCCTCACGCCCCACCACAGGAGATGGCGTGATATTTATACGCCATCTCCTGTGGTGGGGCGTGATAGCCTTACGCCCTCACCTATGTGAGGGCGTGATGGCCTCACGCCAGTGTGGGCAAAATTCAATTTTTTTAAAAAAATTGATTTAGTTTTTTTCCCTTCCTGACATGCGGGTGTGTGGCTGTCACGCCCCACCGTGCGGTCGGGCGTGTGGCTATCACGTCTCACTGTGTGGTCGGGCGTGTGGCTGTCACGCCCGACCACACGGTGAGGCGTGATAGCCACACGCCCGCATGACGCAAAGGTAAAAAAAAAAGCTTTTTCCATCCAAAACCATGAAAGGGCATTTTCATCCTTTCACGGGGCTGGGGGTGGAAATTTGAGGCTGAATATAACAACACCCAAATATTAATGTATATATACTGCACAAACTTCATTATGAATATGTTGATTAAATTTGAAAATTAAAAAGATAATTTTTTTTGTTTAAATAACTAAAGGTAATTGTATACTTTTATGTATAAAAATAAATGGAGGGACTAAATAGTTCGTTGAGACAAAACTTAAGGACCTTAAAAATATGTTTGAACTAACTACTTACCACTTCACTAACTAAAAATTTAGCCACAACCTTATACTGCTCATACCTAACCTCAAATGGAATGTGTCGACGACACTTGTCCACCCAATTTGTAGTGATCCCACGAACACTCTTTGAAACTCTTACATTGCTTTGAGTTGACTATCCACGGACTTCTCTATCCCTTCATTACCTTGGATATTATTCACAACCTTCTTCTGTCCATAACTGATATCATATGGAATATCTTGACGATGCTTGTCAACCTACTCCGTAGTGATCCATGAACACTTTTATAAGCTCCTTCCTTATTTTGAGTTGAAAATCCCATAACTTCTTGGTTCTTCTCTCCACTAACTCATACACTATTCCGCGACTCTTGAATTTATCCCATCTTCTCTTATCCCCTCGGATGCCATTCACTTTCACCACCTCATGAACTCTACTATCAAACCCGCTCTTCCCATTCTCAACTTCACTCTTCTCTTTAGATCTCACTCTATCATAAGGAAGATTAGATAAATGATCTTCGAGATATAAATCCATGTGATGTGATATGTTTCTCAAAGGAAGCTTTTGAGGTTTCTTTTATAAAGTAACATCCTTGACATATTCGGGTATTGGCTCAACTTCCATTGGATTAGTTCCCATTGTCTTAGGAACTTATTGATTCGATATGTCTTCATTCAAAATAAATTCTTGAGTTGGACAAGCAATCAAGGTGGCCTTTTTTTCTCAATAGAGGAACTCTTCAACGGTGTAAGGATGTATTTGATGTCATATTTGAAGGTGGTGTAGGTATTGCTTCTTTCTACATGTAAGGTGTCTGAGTTAAACTGAAGGAAAATAGATAAGCATAGGCCCAACGGAATTATAAAATTTTATTTATTTCCCTTTCCTAAGGTCTGTTAATCGTTATTTCATATAAAGAGAGATTAAACATGTATATCTTTATTGACGAACTATCTACAATTGCAAATGAAGTGCCCACGAGGATATCACTGTCAATCATGATCATAAACAAAAACAAAACTAAAACGTTAGTAATCAACCAATTAAACAATCAGGTGTAGATTAGTTCTAACGGTATCCACACAAACTAAGAAATGAACGAAACTAGAAAGGTAATTTTTTTAGTGAGGTTCGGGAAGAATTTTTCTTCTCTGAGAATGGGCTAACCGAAATATGCATCCTAGGGCGTATTTGTAGTGTTTTATTTTTCTAACCCTGATCTCATAAGAGCATCTTGAATAGAGGGTGCTTGGAATAGTGCTTCGTGATGTGGCAATGGCTTTGGCAACTTTTGAAGAGTGTCATCTATTGAAGTAATGGTGGAGTGTATAAAATTTTCAAGCAACTTTGCCAGTTTTTGGCAACCTTCTAATAAGGGTGCCTAACTTTTTTTTAATATAAAAAATAATTTAGTTGTCTATTATTGGTCCATTTTTATGACAATATTTATGATGAAAATAAATTATATATAAAGTAATGGTGTGTAGGGTTATGGTGACAACTTTTAAAATTGGTTACCATTGAAGTGTCTTTTAACAAAAGTTGTCAAAAATAATATGGATGATTTAGAAAATAAAATATTATATTTTAATATGATAGGTTAATTTTGAACAAGCTCCCAACACATGATTTAATCGGTTCAAGAGGTTTGTTTTTAATTTCACAGCGCGAACTCTTCCGTCTTAATTTAGAAAGTCATGATCATATTATTGTGAGCTGTATCTTCGTGACCCAAATCTGGAACACTATTTTTTCTTTGTTTGGTCTGCGACTTAGAGTTTTTTATAGTCTCAACTCTCTTTTGGCGTGTTTTCAATCACAAAAAAAAATTAGTCATCAACTCTTCGACATCTGGGCGTCTGCTTTTGTAAACACAATTTGGTTAATCTGGAAGACCAGAAACCAGGCTATCTTTGATTTAATTGTACCAAATATCTCTGTGATTTTGGGGGATCTTTGGAGCGCTCTCCGTGATGTGCAATTCAGAAGCAAGGGAGTTATGTTTCATTCGACTAAGGATCACCATGTTTTGTCGCAACTCTCTTTACTTGGTCGCCCTCCTCCTACACCCTCATGCGTGGAAGTTATTTGGCGTCCTCCGCTTCAAGGTTGGATCAAAGTAAACCTAGAGAATCAGTGGCTGATAATTTAGCAGGGGCGGGTGAAATTTTCAGAAACGACAGAGGCTTTCCGCATGGTGCTTTTGCAATGCCGTTTAGCATCTGTCTCCCTTTTGAGGCAGAATTACAGGGTGCTATGCACTCCATTCGTATGGCTTGGGATAAAGGCTGGAAGAAGTTTTGGATTGAATCAAATTCAAGCTATGTAGTTAATCTGTTAAAATCAAGATCCAAGACAGTTCCTTGGCGTTTCCAACAAGAGTGGATCATTTGCCTTTCCCTTGCGTCCCAAATGACAATTTTTGTTTCGCATATTTTTACAGAAGGAAATAAGGTGGCGGATTCCTTAGATAAGCTTCTTCGTTGCTTATATGGAATTCATCGCCTTCCTTCTACTCTTAACTTGTGTCTGATGACTAGGTAAGATTGCCTCATTTCCGATTTCGCTAGACTAATCTCCTTTTTTAATAATATTTTGGGCTCGGCTCGATCTCATTCAAAGTGTGCTAATCTAGTTAGAATGCTTTGGCTCTTTTACGTCGACCTCAAAGCTTTCAATTAAAAAATGATATGTTAATTTTCGCAATCATTATTCCAATCTCTATTGGAAACGCTCTAAGAAAAAATTATTAATTGCTGGGATCCAAAAACTGACACATAAATTTATTATGTGTGTATTAGAAAAGAAAAAAAAAACAAGAGTACAGATTGCATGTCCAATAAATAATAAAACAATAAAATGAAATACAAATTAATTTTTGGTAACACTAACATTTTTAGTGAAGTATATATTAAGTCTTAACATATAAAATAGTTTAAATTTAATTTTAATGTTTTCAAGTAAAATCAATTCTAGCAGTATATTATCTAAAACTAGAAAAAATTAGTTTGACCGGTATTTAACTATCATTTCGTATTTTCTAAATATCAATTATGTCTAAGATATTTAATGTCTTACTAATAAAATTACAAAATTTTTGTTAAAATGCTAAAAAATAAATCTAGTATAATCAGTTAATCATTTTTTTAGCAATCTGTCTAAAATATTTACAGTGTTATTAATATAGTTATAAAAAAACTAACAAAAAATGAACGAAACTGCTTCAATTTATCGACAAACTTGTTTAGAAGGATTGATGTGACAGTTAAACAACAATCCAACCAGTCTTTTTTGAATTTTCGATAACGCATGGCTAAAATTGATCTTGCTTAAAAATGTTAGGATTAAATTTACACAATTTCATATGTTAGGTTAAATCCGCACTTAGCTTAAAACGCTATGGTTAAATTTGACACTTTTCATTAAAATTGATAAACTGATAAAAAAAATAATTAATTTTAACAATATACTCATATAGCAAAAGAAAATATTTAATTATTATTGATATATAATGGCTCACATTCCCTGAACTTGTCGTTTTTTTTTTTACTTTGTCCCTTCAATTTAGTGGAAAATTATTAGCTTCCTTAACTCAACAAATATAATATTTTGTACCCTATGTATTTGTATGATATTGAACACATCTTCCAAAACATCTTCTATATCCATTCCAATACACATTTTGCATCATGATTCAACCATTCCTTCATTATTTTGAAGAAAACATATAAACCTAGAGGGCACGAAGTGTTATATTTGGTGAATTGAGGGGCTAATAGGATGCACATTATGACTTGAGGGGGCAAATCACTGCTATGTAAGCACATAAAGGAGCACGAAGTGTTACATTTTTAAATTAAGGGAGCTAATAAGTTGTCCCCTAAGTTGAAAGGGCAAAGTGAAAAAATGGAACAAGCAAAAAAGGTTCCTAACAAATGGAACACGGAGCTAAAGGCTCTGATACCAATGAAGGCTCTAATACAGCAAATACATACTATCTGTAACCACAAAGTGATGAGTAATGAACCCAGAACAATCAATAAACAAACAATAAGTTTAGGTATACCTCTTGTAGCGCAGATGCGTTGAATAGCAGCGGAAAAAATTGATTTTGGCTCTGTATCACTGATCTAGGAGACTGCTACACCAGTAGAGCAATCATCGTTGTTCCACGAACTAAGAACGCAATCCGAAGAACAGAGAGGGCGTTAGCTAGGGAGAGCAGGAAGAGTGGAATTGTTTTTGCATTATTCTCTGTATCTTGTGTTATTATAGTGTTCGCTTTAGCATTAATAGCTATCTATTTATAGCTAGGTTAAACATAAAGGCTTAACCCTATCTCTAACTGATTAAGTTATCCGCGGACTATAAATGGGTCAGACCCGTTTACTTCATTTATTCGTACAAGATTGAATTTGACTTAGAGAATTAATTTTTTGTGTTATATATTAAATTGAATTAGAAAATATATATCAAGTTACAAAAGATATGAATTAAGTTAGAAAATAGATTTATTATACTATACTATTAATTATTATTAAATTATGTCGTCGAGTCGTCAATCACTAATTTAGCCGTGTAAATTTATACTCTATAATTCGTAGCTCTATTGCTGTTGAGATAGAATAAAAGGAAGACATGTACACAAAAGGAAGATGAGAAAAGACTCATTTGAGAACCAACAATATAATATTTTAAACACGAATAATACTAAAAAAACTCGAGAAAAAAAAAACAAAATGTGATTGGCTGTTAAGAAGTTTCTCAAAGACTGCAAGATAAATAACGCCGCATTACATTTTACGATGAAGTAATTAGAAACTTTTTAGATATATGAAAGTTCAGTTGAATGACAAACTTAGCTTCATACTCTATCGTACCATAGTTTCAATTCATTGTTAGATTATTAGAGTCGATAAAAATAAAGAAAAATTAATTAAACGATATTGTGTGGATCTTCGACTAATATAATATGTAAGTAATTAAATATTTTACCAAAAAAACTAATAATATTTTAATTAAGGCCTAATGCTTTCCCAGCTCCCTTAACTTGTCCAAATTGGTTATTTTACCCTCTCAACTCATCGAATGTCCTATTTACCCCTTAACTCCATAAAAGTGGTATTTCTCACCCTCTCAACTTGTCCATTATCCCTCCAACTTATAGAATGTTCTATTTACCCCCTTAACTCTATAAAAGTAGTATTTTTCATCTCTTACAATCCGTTATCGAAGCCTAAATTGATAACTTTTTTTAAACGTTAAACCTATATTTATGTTATTTTGTAAGTGGAACCTAAATCGATACTTTCCTAAAAATTATAGGTCTATTTTGGTACATTATCCCTAAATATAATGTATTTAACTTGTTTATATTAATATTCTTGTTATTTGTATTTTTTATTCGTTCTTTCTCTTTTCAACTTTTTTGACTACTATAAAAGGATAAGAAATACCATTTTTATGGAGTTAAGAGGGTAAATAAGATCATAAGTGGTGAGAAAATACCATTTTTATGGAGTTAAGGGGGTAAATGGGATATTCGATGAGTTGAGAAGGGGTAAAATAACAAATTTGGACAAATTAAGGGGGTGAGAAATACCATTTTTATGGAATTAAGGAGGTAAATAGGACATTCGATGAGTTGGAAGGGTAAAATGACCAATTTAAACAAGTTAAGAGGGCTGGAGAAGCATTAAGCCTTTAATTAATGAAACACTAAAATAACTTATGATGTAGGAGCAGTTGAAATTATTTACAATAAAAAAATAAATATAATATATGTATCATGTCCACTAAAATTAATACTATTTGTGGATACAACCAGTGTTTTGAAAACCGGACCGGACCGGCCGGTCGAACCGGTCGAACCGCGAACCAGTCAAGTGTCTGGTCCGGTTTTAGCTATATAGGTTCAACTATATTAAACCGCATCAAACCAGGATTGAACCGCGAACCGGTGTTGAATCAGTGAACCGGATTGACCCTGGTTTTTTTCCATTTTTTGAAAAAAAATATTGAATTAAGGAAAAAATTTAAAAATTAGGTAGAGAACAACCTCTTTAATAATTGGTGTTAATTAATTTAATTTTAATCTTAATATTGTGTTAAACTATGGGTTTGATTTTAGATGTGTGAATTTTTAATTAATGTGTTAAATTAAGGATTGGTTCCCGATGTGTTAATTTTTATATTATCTGTATGATTTTTAATTTTTAATTAATATGTAACTTAAGAATTGTTTATTATATGTATGAAATTTTTAATTTTATGTTCAATGAAACATCATTTTATTTTTTATATATATATATATATTTATTTTTTTATCCGGTTAAACCATTCCGGTTGAACCAGTTGAACCTATTGAACTTTGAACCAGTTATCTCACCGGTTCAACGTCCGGTCCGGTTTTCAAAACATTGGATACAACACAATGAGTTTTTTTTTTTTTTGTCTATGTACAGTGCAGGTTCACAATTGTTGGTACATAAGATAAGAGGCAATTATTAAGTGCTGGGACCCAAAAACTGACACCTAAATTAATCACATGTGTATTAGGAAAGAGTATGGATTGCATGTCCAATGGTCCATACCATTTTCTTGATTTCAAATGCTAAGGAGTCTCCATTCCCATTACATTAATTCAATTCACTTTTTTCTATTAATAATAGGGAAAATTACAAAATTGCATAAAATAGGAGACTCATTTACATATTTAACTCATTTACTCAACCTACTATATATCTAGACTATATTTGTGTGACTTTTCCAAAATACTCTTAATATGTTTGTAATTTTACCGTCTGTTTGTCTGCCTCCCATTTTGATTCGCAGATTTCGCAATATGTGAAGTCTGCGAAGATAATGTTTGGTTCATTAGATGATTTTAATTCGCAGATTTCGCAATATGCGAAGTCTGCGAAAATAAAATACGTGTTTTTAAGCATTTTTTTATCTTCGCGGACTTCGCATATTGCGCAATCTGCGAAGTGGTATATAACAAAAAAGGCACAATAACAAGAGATTCTAACATTACAATCATAACATTATCAAAATTTATAACAAGATTGCCACAATAAACTCCTAACAAATCATTTTAAGGTCAATATGACCAATCTTGATGAAAATTTCTCCCTGTATTGAAAGTCCAGACCTTTTGGGATGGATGTTTCACAGGTTCCATCTCAACTCCTTTACAACAAGATTGCCACAATAAACTCCTAATAAATCACTTCAAAGTCAATGTGACGAATCTTGATGGGAATTTCTCCCTGTATCAGAAGGAAAGTCATCTCCTCTGCATCCCAGTACACGGTCTTTCTGAAAGGGATGTTATGTATTCAACTACCTTTAGAAAAATTTAGTCGTGTTAGGCAGAACAAATGACGATTTGGCTTCGCGAAAAGAAGATTTCGCGAAGTGTGCGAATAGAAATGTGCAAGGAAGATGATGATTTTACTTCGCGAAAAGAGGATTTCGTAAAGTCAGCGAGGAGAAATGTGACGATTTGACTTCGCGAAATTATATTACGCGAAGTCTGCGAAGGGAAAAATCATGAACTTTTCTCTTCGCAGACTTCGCGTAATCCATTTTCGCGAAGTAAAATCGTCACATTTCAAGCTCTTTCTCCTCACAGACCTTCGCGAAACAAGATTACGCGAAGCGATTTTCTGGAAAAAACGAAGAGAAAACAATAGATACTTACATTTTTTCCTCCTTTGACCATTAAAATCGTCAATAACCATATGATAAACTGGAAAAAATGATGAAAATAACGTAGAATAACGACTTCTTCCAGCCGCACAAGAAGAAAGAAACCAAGAGACGAGCAGAAACAGGAAAATGAAGAACCAAGGCTTCGTTTTCTAGCAATAGGAAGATGAAGAATCAAGAGATGAAGAGAGAAAGAAGAGAAAGACATGGTGATGAAGAGAAATGATGCAGATTTCGCGAAATATAAAGGAAGAGATGAAGATCAAAGATTCGGGAATCATCTCGGGAAGAGAAATCGTTCGCGTAGGAAGAGAAAGAGGAAGGGGGCAGATGGAAGGTGAAGGGTATTTTGGAAAAGTCACACAAAATCAGTCTAAATATATAGTAGGTTGAGTAAATGGGTTAAATATGTAAATGGGTCTCCCATTTGACCCAATTTTGTAATTTTTCCTTAATAATAGTGACCTAAATGTTGTTAGTTTGCCATAGTTAATAGAAGAACAAACATAGAGAACATGAAAATTTTGGAATAAGTGGCGGACGAGATCTCTCGTTAAGAAGTTCGCGGTTGTCTTCTCCAGTATAAAATAGCTCAATCGAATAAATGTAAATAAAATACTAATTTACACTATACATAATTGTTAAAAAAATTATCCAACCCGACGATGACGGATCGCGCACATGTGGTGGTCGAAGGTCATCTCTCTTCCATGAAAATGGATATCACTTGAAGCACATTCAAAAAGTTCAAGACACTATCTTATAAACCTTTCTTCAGAGCGGGTTCCAGAAAAAAATCCTCTAGATCGACACCTAAAACTTCACAGTTTGTGAGGCGTCCAATTTCTTTTTTTCATAGAAAAAAGTTTAGGTAAGGGTAGGTCTACCCACTCCCAAGGTCAAGGTAAACCACAGACCTCGATGAGAGTTTACAGTGGGATTTACAGATCACCTACCAAGAACTCATACTAGGCCTTTTTTTAATAAAAGAAATTCTCTCAAACAGATAACACACCTTGTGCTTTTCTTTTTGACAACACCATACTATATCTTCTTTTCCTGGTGCTATTCAATCTTACCTATAAAAACAAAAACTGACACTTAATACAAGATAATTTCTTGAACCTATTCTATTCTTAATTTATTATCAAATTTTGTGTTAATTTATAGATTCTAAATTTTTTATAAATTACAAGATAAAACTAACTTACGAATTACAAGTTGTAATTCATAATAATAAAGGCACAATCCAATTCACCAATCAGCAAGTTAAATTTTTCTCTTTTTCTCCACAGAGTCTTGCGATTAGATTCGAGTTCCACTATCTAAGATTAATTTCTAGAAATTAGTACTTTATCATTTGCTTGCTTCCTCTCACAACTGAGGAGAAGAAATTTGAATTTTGCTCTTAAAAAATGTAAAAAACTTTAATCAATATCAATTGATTTGAAATTAAATGCTTTGTAGTGTTGGACGTTGAAAGAATCTTTATTCAATTGAAAAAAAAAATTAAAAAAATTATTTAATCGAAAGTTGAAATTTTTTGCTTGATTAATTATTATGTATTGCACATAATGTGTAATACTTTTAGGAATATGAATTTGACTAATGGCTAGTCCTGAAATCACTTTATTAGTTCTGATTTGATAATATTGATGATATTGACTAATGGTTAGTCATGTAATTGCTTTCACCTTATTTGTTTTTAATCAGTGCGAAAAAACTATCAGCATTGATTAGAAAATTTTAGAGTAACATGGTTTTCCATGGGATTCAAGTTAGCAATCCAGGACCAGCTATTACACATCTTTTCTTTGCAGATGATTCAATTATCGTTTTTAGAGCTACAATGACTGAATGTATTACTGCTCGAAGATTATTGAGAGTCTATGAAGCAGCTTCTGGCCAATGTATTAATTATGACAAGATTGACATCACTTTTAGTATAACAAGACTCAAGGATCCATTTGTAATTATTTATATTGAACAGGGGCATTTAAGTACTTTTATCATATTAATTAGAAAGATCCGTTGTAATTGAACGGATATATAAGGGTAGTTAGAGCTTGTTTAAGGTTAAGAAAGATTTGGGGATTTTCTGATTCTGTAAGTTCTCTTCTGTACAAAGTTCATCATTTCAAGGTTTTCATTTCTTCATTCAATTCTGATATGGTATCAGAGAAACAATCGTTTCCGCATTCGTTTTTCTCTTAATTCAACAAATCAGTGTTGAATTTTTGTTCATCTGTTCACCATTCTCTGGTCTTGAACAGATTCTTTCTTCTTCCTCAAATCGATCTCGATTTGTGCCTCTTTTCTTTCTTTGAAACCCTAGGTTTCATTCTCTCAATTTACTGCAACATTCTTCAATCTTTGCGTTCATCATGACAAATCCTACAGATACACCTCCTCAGACTACGGTTTTACTAGATCCGTCGCTTAATCCTTCTAGTCATCTTTATCTTCATCCAGGAGAGAATCATGGCCTTTCTCTTGTCTCTAAGGTTTTAGATGGCAATAACTATCATTCTTGGCATCGTGAGATGGAGCGAGCTTTAAAGGCTAAGAACAAGATTGTTTTTGTCAATGGCACTCTCAAACCACCTCCAGTTGATGATGCTCTCCGTCCGGCATGGGATCGGTGTAATACTATGATGTTTACTTGGTTATCGCGTTCAGTTTCGCCTATTATCGCACAGAGTCTAACCTGGTTTGAGAATGCCTTTGATGTTTGGGCTAATTTGAAGGCACGGTTTACACAAGGCGATTCTCTCAAGATCTCGAAATTACAAGATGAGTTTTATTCTTTTACACAAGGTTCTTATTATGTTTCTAAATATTTTACTCGATAGATGATAGTTTGGGAGGAATTGATGAGTTATCGTCCATTACAACTCTGTTCTTGTACTCCTATTTGTCGTTGTGCCTCGGTTCTTAAACAGGCTAAGAAATATCAAGATGAGGATTATGGCATTCGGTTCTTACGCGGTCTCAATTCTGATTATAGTGCTATAAGGTCTTAGATTCTTCTTATTAGGCCTTTTCCTGAGATTAATGAGGTTTTCTCTATGGTTGTTCAACAAGAAAGACATTTAGCTGGTGCGGCTATGCTTGTTACGGATTCTTCGATCAATTATGCTCATAGTTCAAAACCAGAATCTAAGAAGAAATATAGTCATTGTGATAAGTCTGGTCATACTGTGGACCAATGCTATCGTAAACATGGTTTTCCAAAGGATTTTAAGTTTACCAAGAAAGGTTCTACTAGTGCTTCCAGTAGTCAGGCTAATTTGACTGAAGGACCAGGTTCTTCAAGTCATTCTGATGTTTCCGTGCCTAATCCTTCTACATCAGATCCTGTTATAGCTTCTCGTTCTTCTACAACACAGCCTTTTCAGCGCCTTGCAAACTTGTCTTTGACATCAGAACAAGTTGATCTCTTGTGCAGATGCTTCAATCTACTCAATCTAACTCTCATCATGTGAGCAACATTGTCACCACCTATGATCCAGGTATTAACACTCTTTCTATAAATGCCAATACATATGATTGGATTCTTGATTCAGGTGCTACAGATCACATTGCTAATACTTTAGATGTTTTTATTAATCTTAGACCTGTTAGTCATGTTAATGTTAGATTACCTAACAATACTGTTATTCCTGTTACTCAAATGGGAGATGTTAGAATTTCTGATGCATTACTACTACATGATGTTTTCTATATACCATCATTTCATTTAAACATAATTTCTGTTAGTCAATTAGTTCAAGATACATCTCTTCAGTGTATCTTTATGACTGGCTCTTGTCAGATATACAATGTCAATCATCTGGAGATGACTGGTTTAGCTGACATCCCATTGGCAAAGGCTGCTATTCATAGAGGGCTTTATCATCTTCAGTCTACAAAGCCAGCAGTCTCATCTCTAGTGCATAGACCATCATCCTTACATACCGTGTCTCATACTTTTAATAATGTTGTTAATCATGTTGTTTCTCCTGTTGTTTTTGATTCTGTTCAGTTGTGGCATTATCGGTTAGGCCATATTCCTTTACCTAAGATAGATTTAATAAGGAAGAATCATTCTTCTGCTGTTCCAAGTTGTACTACTTCTTCTTTCCAGTGTACTATTTGTCCTCTATCCAAGATGAAGCGTTTCCTTTCCCTGATAGTACAACTAGAACAGATTCTCCTTTTAGTTTAATTCATCTTGATGTATGGGGACCATTTTCCACTGTTTCTAATAATGGATATAGATATTTTCTTACTGTTATTGACGATTATACTCGATTTACTTGGATTTTCTTGTTAAAAGGTAAGGATCAAGCTCCTACTTATATTGAAGGCTTTTACAAATATGTGCTTGTTCAGTTTAATATCTCTATCAAAAGTATTCGCACTGATAATGCTCCAGAATTAAAAATGGAGAGTTTTTGTTTAGCAAAAGGTATCAAACATTAATTTAGTTGTCCTTATACCCCTCAACAAAACAGTATTGTTGAAAGGAAGCATCAATATTTGTTAAATATTGCTCGATCCCTTAATTTCATGGTTTTATATGATGGTTCATGTTAGCCGATCCCGAATCATTTCGGGACTAAGGCTTTTGTTGTTGTTGTTGTTGTTGTTGTTGTTGTTGTTGCTCGATCCCTTAGATTTCAAGCTACTTTACCTATGTCTTTTTGGGCAGATTGCATATTGCACGCTGCATATCTTATTAATATGATGCCGAGTCCTTTCTTGAATAATAGTAGTCCTTATCTTCAGTTATATAACATGAACCTGATTACAGCAATTTAAGAGTTTTTGGATATTTCCAATTTGAAACACAAAGGTAAATTTGATCCTGGAGCTAGACCTTGTCTTTTTATGGGTTTTAAAGCTAATGTTAAAGGGTATAGAGTATTTGATTTACATACTCATACTTATACTGTATCAAGGGATGTAAAATTCTTTGAAACTGTTTTTCCTTATGCTACTATACAGTCTCATTCTTCTCTTACTCCTATTTTATTTCCTCAGCTTAGTGAATCTTTTGCTGCTGATCTGGAAATGACCAATGCCGACTTGGATTCCTTGTCTTATTCTAACATACATCAGCACACATATAGTACACCTTCCATTGTTTCTCCTGTGCAGGACATTCAGCCCTTACAAGGACCTTTGGCTCAGGAATCTACTGAAACAGAGTCTGTTCCTCCTATTCCGGAACAATTTGTTCCTTTGGAGGATAACAATACTTCAAAGGATGTCACCACATCCATCACATCTGACATTCCCTCTACTGTTTTTCCTGTTCCTTCTCAAGATATTATCAATCCTCCTCATTCTAGAAGATCTAAGAGAGTTAAACAGGTTTCCTCGTATCTTCACGATTTTCATTGTAACCAGGTGCATTCTGAACTTTCTGCTCCTTCTTCTATCCTCTATTCATTGAGTAATGTTGTTTCTTATAATCATATTTTATCCAAGCATAAAAGTTATATTTGTAATCTTTCTATTATACCTGAACCTAGAAATTACAAAGAAGCCTCTCAACATGATTGCTGGAAGCAGGCTATGTCCTTAGAATTAGAAGCTTTACAAAAGACTAAAACTTAGACTTTAACCAAACTTCCAGCAGGCAAAAAGAAAGTAGGTTGTCTTTGGGTTTTTAAGGTTAAGTTAAAGAGTGATGGCACTCTTGAGAGGTATAAGGCTCGGTTAGTAGCTAAGGGTTACACTCAAGTTGAAGGATTAGATTTTATAGATACTTTTTCACCTGTTGTCAAGCTAACCACTATTAGACTTATTCTTGATATAAGAGCTATTAACAATTGGCTCCTGTAGACACCGAGTCGGAGGATCTGTGACGAAAACCTACCATAAACGCTAAAGCGGTTGATTCTATGAGTCTAAAAATAAAAATCACGAGAAGGCCATGAAGGTCGGGTGTCGGTCAGCATGAAACTGACGGCGCCCCCTGGCAGGCGAGCGTCCCACGAATGCCAGACACGGCGCTCGACACGTCGAACGCTCATCCAGCGGGCCTTTGACGCACGCCCGATGCTCGTTGGGCGGCCACCCAACTCCCATTGGGCGAACGCCTAACGAACGTTGGGCGAACGCCCAATTCGTTGGGCGGCACCTAACGAACGTTGGGCGTCGCCCAACTGACGTTAGGTGTGCACCCAGTGAGTGTTGGGCGCACGCCCGACAGCGTTGGGTGCGCGCCCAACGATTTTTGGACGAACGCCCAACAACGTTGGGCGTGCACCCAATGATCGTTGGGCGCGCGCCCAACGGCAGTTAGTGTTGGGGTTTAATGTCCTATAGATAATTGTTCTAGGATATAAACTTAGTGTAAATGAAATGTTCTTTATATCATTTGTTTTAATAAGATATGGTTTCATAACTATATAAAAGGCAACCTCTTTTAAGAACTAAATAAGTCTAATAAAAGGAAATCCCTAAGTTTGTTTAAAGTGATTATAAAGTGTTCATACAAGCATGAAGTGAGACGAAACTTTATAATAAACTAATAAACTTAAAACCACCCCAAGTCAAGTAATATGTTTGGAAATAGGATTGACATATCACAGCTGAGGCTTGGATGTAACAATGTCTTCTGTCGAGATAGAGAGTTGATCTCACAAGCTTCAGATATGCAGATATCTGGACAGTTACATGGATCCGATGAAAGGGAGTTCATTAGGGTTGGGGACCCGACTTAAGATAACAGGATGGGTAGATTTATCCTTGTCACCTGTTCATCTCATTGGTATTAATAGGTATAAGTAATCCTAAGACTCAAAGGAATGTTAATTAGTGATTCTGGATTATGGAATGTGATGTTTTGATCCTATTGTAACACGATCCATAACAGAGATGACTCTGGGGTGTGAACGGCAGACGTTGGGTATCACAAGAAGTAATTACAGGATAGTTATATATTGGATTGAGCATTTGTCACTCCTGATTTGAGTTTTTAAATATATTTATATACATATATGTTTCAGAAATTAATAGTTTTCTGTTTTTGATTATCGGATAAAAGAATTTATTTAAAAGTTTGTTTTACCTATTTGTAAATCAAAAGTATTAAATGAATTAAAATCAAAATAACCGGGATATGCATATATAAGGTTTTGTATAGTTGTATTAATCTAATATGTAATTGCTACATTTAATTAGATTAAATATTGAAGATACGAAACTGATAGAATTAAAATTGGATGAAAGTTAATTTGATAAGTTAATGCGATTAACCTAAATATTACATAAATATTTATGTAATCAACCAATTAAATTTATTTAATTGAGTCTATGTATGTTTGGAGTTATGGACATATTTGGACCCTCTATTTAGTCTTTTGGTATTTTTGAAATAGGGCCTGCGTGTCCTGCCTATCTACTATTTATTGTAATTTCTCCTCTCATCTAATTCCCTTCAAGATAATTGAAGTTTTCTTTAGTAGTATAGAAATTAATATGTAATTTCAAGGCGTCATGGAGAAGACGGATGACCTAAAGAGAAATATGTAATAGTTAGTATTTCCCTAGGTTTGGCCTTTTATTCCGTTTCTGGCTCAACGGAATAATTTAGATAATATGTCCATAACACCAATGTATGTGTCTGATGTATGCTAAAGCAAATCAAGACTAGGTTAGATTATGAGACTTAAAATAAAAATGCCTCACTAATTAAAAGTTAAGTAAATAAGCAAGTTATTAAAATCGGTTGCCCCTCCCTAATATTATAATTCAGCCGGTAGTACTGGGGGCCTTTGGGTTGTTGAGTAAACTCAAGCTCGGGGTCTTATGGTAACACCTGAATTATCAAAAAAATCGTTTTTCATGAATATAGGGTAATACTTAAATTAGATTATGATAATTGGATGGGTAAACTCATGTTATCATAAACTAATGGGCAATATGATTGGGATTAATATAAATAACATATTAGTTACTAATGTGGTTAGTAACCCAATAACCTAGGAATCACATTATTGATGTGATTGATTGCATGAATCTATCTAACAAATGAGACTAGCTTGTTGAGTAAACTCAAGGTGAAATCTCAGGAGTTAGGATCCTAGCTCACTAAAGGATTTGTGAAATTCTTCGAATTAATATGGAGGGCTATTAATTTGGCAAAATAGTGGGAGCAATTTAAAATAAATTAAAAGACCTATAATTTTAGATTGATGTACTTTAAAGCAAATGAATAACATACGTTTACTCTTTCTCACTCTCAGGTTAAATTAAAACACTCCTAAAATCATGACTAAAACCAATCTGCAAAATATACTTACCGATAACAAGTTGAACGGTTCAAACTTAACCGACTGGTATCGTAACCTCAAAATCGTTTTGAAGTTCGATAAGATAGGGTATGTACTTGATACATCGATACCCCCTACCCCGGCTTGTGATGCTCCTATAGAAGAGATCAATGCTTACCGGAAGCATAAGGCTGATGACGATCACGCGGGATGCATCATACTTGCATCGATGACACCGGAATTGAAAAGGCAATATGAGAAGATGGATGCATATTCCATGGTCGCGCACCTGAAAGAGTTGTTTGAGAATCAAACTCGGTGCGAACGCTACGAGATAACGAAGCAGTTATATAGATGCAAGATGCAGGAGGGCACATCTGTAATGACACATTGTGTCAAGATGATTGGCCTTATTACCAAGTTTTCTAGTATTGGAGATGCGATGGATCATGAACTAAGTGTAGACTTACTTCTTCAATCCCTCCCCGAGAGTTATTCACAGTTCATCATGAACTACCAGGTGAATGGCTTGTAAACCTCTCTTGAAGAGCTTGCAAATATGCTCGAGATAGTCGAGCCCAATATGAAAGAAAACGAGGGAATACCGGCCCTTGCTATTGAAGGATCAAAGAAGAGGAAAGGGAACCCTCCCAATCCTAACTATCCTAAGAAGGGAAAAGGGGGCCATGCTCATCGGAACAAAGGGGATGGAAGTGAAGAAGCCCAAAGGAGAGTGCCACTTCTGTGGTAAAGACGGGCATTGGAGAAGGAATTGCAAAGAGTACCTAGCATCCCTCAAGAAGGGAAAAGACGGTGCTTCAACATCTGGTATGTTTTATATTGAAATAAATACAATTTCACAGTCTGAATCTTGGGTACTTGATATCGGATGTGGATCTCATATTTGTACGAATATGCAGGAACTAAATCGGACTAAGGAATTGATGAAGGGAAGCGTAAACTTGCGAGTAGGAAATGGAGCAAGAGTTGTCTCCCTCGCTGTTGGGGATTATGCTTTGAGTTTGCCCTCTGGGCTTGTAATAGAATTAAGGAACTGTTTGTATGTTCCAGAAATGTCTAGAAACATTATTTCTATTAGCTGACTTGTTGATGAAGGCTTTCATATTTCAATAAAGAACAAACATTGCGAGTTTTATAGAGATGCGATTTTCTATTTTTCAGGAATATCACAAAATGGAATTTATGTGCTAGATGACAAAATTTCTGTATTCGCGATTGATACCAAAATACATAAGCTAGATAATTCGACTTACTTGTGGCATTGTCGTTTAGGCCATATAAACAAAAGACGCATGCTTAAGCTACATCAAGATGGGCTTATAGATTCAATTGATTCTGAATAATTGGAAACATGTGAAGCCTATTTAAAAGATAAAATGACAAAGACACCCTTTAGCAATAAAGGTGAGCGTGTATCAGACACTCTAGGATTAATACATTCAGATGTATGTGATCCTATATCAGTCCAAGCAAGAGGAGGATTCAGATACTTCATAAGCTTCATAGACGACCATACCAGATATGGTTATGTTTACTTAATGAAGCACAAGTCCGAAGCTTTTGAGAAATTCAAATGCTTCAAGAATGAAGTAGAAAATCAATTAGGAAAGAAAATAAAGATACTTCGATCCGATCGAGGTGGTGAATATTGTTGGTCCCGTGTGATTAGTTCCAAGGGGGGGTTAGGAACTAATATAACTTTTTCATTTTTAGTTACGCTGACTTAATTAAATTCTTTGAGTTTCACAACTCAGCTTTGGTCAGCGCGGCCGAGTGAGGCATAAGACGACTTTAGTCAAGTACTGACTAAAACTGTTTTACTTGTGAGTTGGAAAATAACACTTTTGTGGTCAGCTTCCAACTCAGCACTCTGATTTACTCAGTGTCAGTTCAAACAGGTTATATACTGAGTAAATATAGCAAGCAACACATTCAGATATATATTGAAAGAGAGTTAGAAATTACTCAGCACAACTTATCCTGGTTCGGCCTCTACGCCTACGTCCAGTCCCCAAAATCCCTCCGGGCTTTTTAAATCCAATACTGAGCTCTTTAAAGGTAGAGCACAAACCGTTTACAAGGCAGTTGAATATGCAAGAGTACCGTCCTCTATTCGTCTACTCAACTCCACTAGGCGCTACAACCCAGCACTTAGATTTTCTCTACGACTGAGTACCAAACCGAGTACTCAGCACACTCTCTCAATACTATGATTGATACAAGATTGTTCTTTTTCAGACAAAGAACACTTTAGATGATTACAAAGAAAATCACTCTAGCATTTACACAGGAATAGAAATTTGGTGTAAGATCTCTTTCTTGTATTGATGTGCTTGTGTATGTATGCTCTTATTCTTTTTTTTTTTCACAATCGGCAAAGGATCCAAGGAGTATACTTGTCCTTTTATAGTTGTATTCTGAAGACTTGTTCGTTTGAATTCAGGATTTGTCCATTGAATCCAAACGACTCCTTTTTGAGACAAGGCTCTGGTCAGCTTCATATTTGCAGGCCAATCCTGTCGTCTGAATTCCGCAGGCGTCAGGTTTGTCTTCTTCTCGCAGGTTTCGTCTTTTTGTGCCAGTTTGTCTTTTAGCAAAAAACAGTTGACCCATGCATCTGGAAATTAGCTTTTGCGTAATTCCAAGGTTTCTATTATTGGTGCAGACAGTTGTCGGATCTTGTCTTTTAGCAAACGGGTCATTCGCGCTGTCCTGAAGAACACTCAGCTCGTCTTTGATAGTCGTTGTCTTCGATTGTTGCTAATACAGATACTGAGTTCTCTTTTACTCAGCTTCCATGGTCAGCTTCGTTCTGCAAGACATAGTTCTCAAGAAGACTCCTCTACTTTTGATACTGAGTTGCGTTCCACTCAGCTTGATCTTCAAGCTTTTGTTCTGAGGATGACTTTTCTTCTATCACGCTGAGTTGTACTTCACTCAGCTTGTGCTGTTTTCTCATGTTGTCTTCTTCATGTCTTACTTTTTATTTCTATTTCCATTTATATTTATACTCAACATTGAACAAACATATTAGTACAATTAAATCAAAGCACTTATATTTAATTTCCCTTAATTATGGATTAACTTAAATGATTTTGTCAAATCAAAATCATGTGGAAAGGTGTTTCAACAAACTCCCCCATTTTGATGTTGGAAAAATATTTAATTGATGGAACTCAGCATTGAGATTCCCCATGATTGAAATTCTCTTTATGCTTCTGAAATTACTCCCTCGTAAGGGTTGCATCTATTGACTTAACTTAACTCTAAACCTTCTAAGATTTAATTGAGTAGAGTTAAGGCATGCTTATACTGACTTAGTTCAGTTCTAGACCTTCTAAGATCCAATTCAGATGAGCCTAGGTCAGCTTTTAAAAGAGGTCAATGTGTGGAATATGTTTTTACTCAGTTTTGATACATGGTTAGTTTGATATCAGAGTTATGGGAAAACATTTTCAGAGCAGATGTATCAAGTCTTAGTGTGTACTGAGTATATTCCTTTTTCTTTTGTTTGTTCAGTTTAAGACAGATGAGCATTATACGTAAGTAAGCATCACATAAGATCAGCCAATTTGAATAAGAGATGCATAAGTTTATAGATAGTCAGCAAGACAAAGTATGTCAGATAAGGAAAACACAAAAAGGATTACAAGTCAAGAACAAAAACTAGCAAATCTAGCCAAACTATTTCTTCCTATTAACTTGGGCAGGATTAACTTTGCCTTTTCCCTTTTGTTGATGCTGACTACTAGATGCACCTCATGTTTCCCTTGAGTGGTGTTGAGTTCTATCAGCTTGTTCTTTCTCCCCCGTTTTGCCAGCATCGGACGGAGGAGGAACGAAAGTGTCGTTGAGAGCAGCACGAGTTAATCTTACGGAATACGCCTTAAGCCTTTTCGTGCTTTCATTGAGACCGTCAAAAACAGGAACACCATCGTCCAAGACAGAACCGGGAATTCGGATAGAGGCACTGAGCATACTCAAAATATATTCTTGGGATTTTCCTACCCATGTGATAGTGTCAGTCAGCATGGCATAAGCTTGATGATACATCTTAAGCAAAGCCGAGTCATAGAACTGACGTTGAGCATTTGTGTGGCACACATGTTTGTAGGTGGCTCGGGAGTATTGCAAAAGTTCGTTCGTCTTGAGTTGGTCAGTTTCCATTTCTTCCTTACTCAAGTTGAGTAGGCGGACTGCCTCACTTATTTGCTCAATGGAACACTGAGACGAAGAGGAGATTAACTCACGAGCTTTGGTCTGCTCAGTGTTTAGCTGGGTAAAGAGTTGATGAACCTCAGCTGAGGTTGCATACATTGAGTTCACAGCTGACAAGTTGTTGAGTTGACCCTGGAGAGAGTTCATGTGGTTTACCATTGTCAGCTGGAGTTCAGCCAGCTTCACGATAGATTCCTGCTTGGGCTGTTGAGATTGGAGAAATGTCATGACACTCAGAAGATCCTTAAGACCTTTGATTTCAGTCAGAAGCTGAGTGACAGAAGAAAGTTGAGTTGGCTCAACATGTACAGACCCAGCGGCTTCGGCATTGGATTGATGAATATCCTGAAGTAAGGCTTGAGCGGAGTCGATGATTCGGCGTCCAGACTCAGTAGCATGCAAGTATGCGACGGGTTCATCATTTTGTGGCCCAGATGCCGGAATATGAGTAGCACCTTGTGTTTGGTGCTGTCCAGAAGCAGATGTGCCAGCGAGATCAGCGGCTGGACTTTTATTCAGATTAGGAGCTGACTGGTTTGCGTTCTATGTTAACGGATTTGGAAGAGGTTGATTTGTAGAGTTATTCACTTGCTTAGTGTCAGCTGGAATTAGAGTTGGAGATTGAGGAATTTCAAAGCTGACTCGAGCAGACTTTTCCTGCGCTGACTCAGAGGTTTGACCAGCAGGAACTTCAAGCACTTGCTTGGTAAGGATTGGATTTTCTGGAGTCTTGGGATCGGCTTGTTCCTCAGCTTGAGAAACATAGGCTTGCTTTTCCTGGATTTTCCTTGGAGAAGGCTCAGTGGGATTGGAGAAGAATTTGAAGTGCATGTCAGAGAGATCAGTGATGGGATCCCGTAGAGAAGAATCATCCAGAAGGTCAATTACTGGAGATTTATGAGCCTTTTTCTTGAGCCGTTTGAATCTCTTAGCCTTTGGAGGAGAGGGGTCAGCTTGAATAGAGTCAAGAGATTCAGAGGATGAGTTTACCCCTAGGTCAGCATGAGCTTTCGCTGTTGGCTCAGTTTGGTCTTCAACCTGCTTAGTTTCAACCGACTTCATTTGCTCAGTAGCCCTTGTTAGCTCAACATCCACTGTCTCCTCAGTGTCGAACTGACCTTCAAAATTACCCAACTCTTCTTCATCTCGGTTAGTAGGGGTTTTCTCGAGATCAATCTCTTGGCTTCTCACAAAGTGTGAGTCTTCAGATATGACCGAGGCAAGAGGTGGTGCATCTATAGGGTTCAACCCAGATGAAATCTTCTTCTTCTTACGCAGGGGCTGCTCGGGAGTGTCTTCTTTCTCTTCTTCCTCAGGCTCAACTTGCCTCTTTTATTTTTCTACTGACTTAGGTTCCTCCTGACCTTGCTCAGCTTCAGCTTTCTTTTCTCTGGACACAAATCGAATCTTTTTCAGGGCAGCATCAGTGTCTTTGGAACAGGTTTGAATATCTTTCCTCTTTCTCTCAGTGTGAGCTTGCTTTATTTTCTTTCCTTCTATGGTCAGCATGCCCTCCGTTTCCTTAACCGTGACCCCCTTTCCTTTCTTGGGCATGATGGGTTGGTTGTAGGCCAGGCCGAACAGTATGCCAGCTGTAATCTCTGTACCCCAGACATTGATTTCCTCTACTAGGCTTACTCGATAGTCTTGGAGGATTTTGGTGATTAGGGAGCCTGGCCTAAGGGTGCCAGTACTACGTTGGAAGCCACCGATTAGAAAAACCGGCATATTGAGTGGCTGGTAGGTCAGCATATGCCAGATGAAGCATTGCTCAAAGTTGGATGCTGAGGATGTAGAGTTGACCTTTGGGAATAGAAAGTTCGTCAAGATGTAATGGGCCATTTTCTGATTCTGACCCATGGAAGTACTAGCAATTTCCCCTACATGACCGGTGGGTTTGCAAAACTCAGTGGGATACTCAATTTTGGTGTGGTCATTTGTTGTTCTGAGTTTGGTTCCGCTATTGGTCAGCTTGAGCAACTTAGCGAGATAGGTAGGATTGACGAAGATTTTCTTTCCCTTGACCTTTGTGACCATAGAGTCCCGATCATCATCAGCGGCTCACAGATTGTGTTGGGAATAGGGCTAAGGTATAGCAGCGGAAATATAAAAATTTTAGCCTACTTCCTTTTAACCATAGGATCCGTTAATCGTTATTTCATATAAAGAGGGATAAGAAGATATACCTTTCGATGATCAATCTACCGTTGCAAACGAAGTGCCCACAACTTCAAAGGAGATGTAAACTGTTTACCAATCTGCCCCTATTCGAAATAGACCTTCCAGACCTCCGAACGACGATCCCTTCGGTGGAAACGTGGAAGAATGTGTCTAGAAGCTACTGTCCAAAAATCGCGACGATCCGACGGTTCAATCTCCGGAAATCCTCGAAATAGTGAACTGACCTGATGTAGGCGAAGAAAAACGAATTTCTCTCTTTTGATTGTTTTTCTTCTTTCGTGAACACGGTGAGGTTAAATTAGAATCAACCCTTATGAGATGTAACCAAAATAGATTACCTCTAATTAACCAACACAAGATCAAGGAGAAAGATGGATGAATTAGATTAATCAATCGATGGAATGCCGAATGAATTCTTGTCCACGAACTTGGGGATGGAATTCACTTTCTCTCTCTAGCTAGTAGATTTCGAAAATCACAAGGGGTGGGGCTAGAGTGTGTGTCGAAATTCACTAGGTAAGGGGTATATATATTATCTTGTCTCTAAACCCTAGTTAGATAGGATTAGGTTACTTAATAGCAATCCAATTCGGAATAGGATTTCTAATTATTATCTTACTATATATCTAATATAATTAGGATAATAATAAGTAACCTAGTTAGATAATAATAGGAGGACATTAATCCAATTAATAACTCCTAACTTGATTATCTCTTAATTAATTTAATTTCACAATCCTAATCCAATTAGGAAGAGTGGAATAAATTAATTCCCTTCCTTTAATACATATAATTTCGACCCCCCTTATCCATGGGCCTTACTGGGCTCAACTGGGCTTCCATCTATTAATCAGATCCATCTCTCTTTTGTTTCCAAGTCTTATGTGTGATCCATTAGGTCCTTACTACTTCTGGCCGTATGCAACTATTAAATTAATTTCTCCAAGAATTATATTTAATCCTTGCATAACGGAATGATGAACAGAGCATGTTATCGGCATGTCCGTAATCATTCCCTCAGAGTCCGTTAAGAAGACAGGTTGATTCTGCCGTTAACCCTTCCGTATTAGTTACAGTATAATTCGATCCTTTATCAACTACATCCTTGAACTGAATCTTATGACTATGGATGATGTCAAGTCATATATAGCGAGACGTTCGTTTTACTTGTACAGGCCGAGTCAACTCAAATAGATAGGTTAAGTGAAATCTGTATTTCTACTCGTAAGCTATCACCTTGCAAGGATTTAGAGTCGAGTCTTCCACAAGCGATCCTTGGACGTATCTCCCATTCGTCGGGAGTGATAAATGCTCAATCCAATGTATAACTACCCTGACATTACCTCCTGTGACACCCAACCTTTGCAGTTCACACCCCAGAGTCATCTCTGTTAAGGATCGTGGGACCACGCGATCAAAGTCTCACATTCAGTAATTCAGGATGACCAATTAACATTCCTTTGAGTCTGAGGATTATTTATACCTATTAATACCAACGAGATGAACAGGTGACAAGGACGAATCTACCCATCCTGTTATCTCAAATCGGATCCCCAATCCTAATGAATGACGTTTCATCGGATCTATGTAACTGTCCAGATATCTATATATGTGAAGCTTGTGAGATCAGCTTTCTGTCGGACAGAAGACATTGTTACATACAAGTCTCAACAGTGATATGTCAATCCTAAACATCTCACTTGACTTGGGGTGGTTTTAAGTTTATTAGTTTATTATAAAGTCTTGTCTCACTTCATGCTTGTATGAACACTTTATAATCACTTTAAACAAACTTACGGATTTCCTTTTATTAGACTTTATTTAGTGCTGTAAAAGGGTTTGCCTTTATATAGTTATCAAACATATATCTTATTAAAACAAATGATATAAAGAACAATTCATTTACAATAAGTTTGTATCCTACAACAATTGACTATAGGACACAAAACCCCAACAGATTGGCATAGAATTCTTTTACCAGTTCTGGGTAGGTGGGTTGCCGAATTGAAAAGAGCTCGCCCCAGCCATTTTTAGAGATCCATTCGTAGAACGGTTTCTCAGCTTCAACGAATCCCTTAGAGAACCATCGGGAGTGGTCAACCTTGTATCCCCTGACACTCTCGTAGACCAGTGAGTAGGTTCTTTCTATCGGTTTCTCCCCCTTATCCTTTTTCTGTTTCTTTTTCGACGAAGTTGCAAGGTCAGTGTGGGGGATCTTTCTCGGAGTTTGGTCATGCTGACCATGTTCTTGAGACTTGGTGGGAGTCTCGCTATATTCCTGCTGAGCAGGAGATGGAGGGTGTTCATCGGAGCGGTTGTCGTCGTAACCGACGCGGAGATATTTTGTGAATCGTTAGACATGCTTCTTGGAGATTTTTGAGAGGTTTGGGAATTTTAGATAGAGAGAGATTGATTGCCAGAAAGTTCAAGTGTAAAAAGGTAGAAGTGGGAATTCATCCACTATTTATAGGGGTGTTGAATTGATCTGAATCGTTGAGGTGGCGGTTTTGACCTCGAGATAATCAACCGACAATGATTCTGGCATTTATGACACAATCGGCGCATGTGTCTTCTAATTATTGTGATTACGTCATCCTAGGTAGCTATTTAATACGCGTGCCAGTATTAATTATGCAACGGATCTTTTACTCAGCGTTAAGAATTTTAAACGTTTAAAATTTTGAGTAGTCAGTTTTACGTAGGAGAATTATTCATGTGCTTAGTAACTTAGCTTAAGATAATCACTCAGTATGTAAGTCTACTCAGTATGAGGTGATTTTATATTATGGTCGACTCAGCATGCAATAGTTACTAATTTGGCACAAATCACTCAGCATGGTAATCACTCAACATTCAATTTAAATATAGAATTTTATTGAAGAGGATTAGACATACCGATTGCTTCCCTTAGTATGTTAAATTGCTCACGAGCCAGAGGCTTAGTGAAGATATCTGTAAGCTGTTCATCTGTTGGAACGTAGGTCAGTTTGATCTCACCCTTGAGTACATGATCTCTGATCAAGTGATGCCTTATGCTAACATGCTTCATCCTGCTGTGTTGGATTGGTTGTTTAGATAGGTCAATGGCACTCTTGTTGTCACATTTGACCTCTATTGTTTCTGTTTTGACTCCATAATCCTCTAGTTGTTGTTTAATTCATAGGACCTGGGCCACACAGCTTCCAGCAGCAATGTACTCAGCTTCAGTAGTAGACAGGGCCACTGACGATTGCTTCTTACTAAACCAAGATACTAGACAGCTTCCTAGGAAGTGACATCCTCCTGAAGTGCTTTTATGTTCTAGCTTATCTCGTCCATAGTCAGCGTCAGTGTATCCAATGAGTGTGAAGTCATTTGTATTTGGATACCATAAACCTGCATTAACTGAGCTCTGCAAATATCTGAAAATTCTTTTTACAACTATAAGATGAGATTCTCTGGGGTCAGCTTGATATCTTGCGCAATAACATACTGAGTACTGAATGTCAGGTCTACTAGAAGTAAGATAAATTAGAGAGCCTATCATACCTCGATATAGCTTGCTATCTACTGACTTACCTTTCTCGTCAGTGCAAAGGACAGTGTCAGTATCCATTGGGGTTGATATGGGCTTACATTCTTCCATATCAAATTTCTTTAACATTTCTTTGGCGTACTTGGACTGACTAATGAAGATGCCGTTCTTCCCTTGCTTTATTTGTAAACCAAGGAAGAAGTTGAGTTCGCCCATCATGGACATCTCGAACTCAGTTTGCATCTGTTTACTAAATTCCTTGCACAGAGATTCGTCAATAGCACCAAAGATTATATCATCTACGTAAATTTGTGCCAGTAGGGTATTTTTACCCTTTTTCTTAATGAACAAGGTTGTGTCAGCTTTGCCTCTGACATAATTCCTGGTCAACAGAAAGTTGGTCAACCTCTCATACCAAGCTCTTGGAGCTTGTTTCAGCCCATATAGAGCCTTCTTGAGTTTATAAACGTGGTTTGGAAGTTTTGGATCTTCAAACCCTGGAGGCTGACTAACATATACCTCTTCGTTTATAAAGCCATTAAGAAAAGCACTTTTAACATCCATTTGATATAGTTTAAAGTTCATATAGCTAGCATATGCACACAATATTCGTATAGCCTCTAACCTAGCAACGGGAGCAAAGGTCTCACCGTAGTCAATGCCTTCTTGCTGACTATAGCCTTGGGCTACAAGTCTGGCTTTGTTTCTGACCACATTTCCTTGCTCATCTAGTTTATTTCTAAAGACCCACTTAGTTCCTATGGTCTTTTGATTTCTAGGTTTTGGTACTAGATTCCATACCTCATTTCTTTTGAATTGATCAAGCTCCTCTTGCATAGCATTGATCCAATGTTCATCATGCTCAGCTTCTGAGAAGTTATTTGGCTCATGTACTGAGACGAATGCAACATTTCCGAGATACTTCCTAAGCTGATCTCTTGTCATCAGCTTGTTGTCAGCAGCATCAAGAATGGACTTCTCCGAATGTCCTCTTGGGATTTTTATTTCTTTGGGTAATGTTGAGTTGTCTGGAATAGGTGTTTCTACAATGTCTGCAGGAGTAGATTGGTCAGCAAAGGTAATTTCGGTTTCGTTTTTACCTTTGGTCAGCCCTTGTACTGATGACTCAGTGGCTCCTGTTTGGTCAGCGAAAGCTGAGCTTGGTTCATCTTCAGTGGACTGAGTTGTCTTTCCTGCAGGGTCAGTTTCATCGAACTCTATATGGACAGACTCTTCAACAACTTGAGTTCGTTTATTATATACCTTATATGCTTTACTGTTAGTTGAGTACCCTAAGAAGATCGCTTCGTCAACTTTAGCATCAAATTTTGCAAGGTTATATTTTGTATTGAGTATAAAACATTTACACCCAAAGGCACGAAAGTAGCCAATGTTGGGATTTCGTCCTTTCCAAAGTTCATATGGGTTTTCTTGAGTATAGGTCTAACTAAAGCCCTATTCAGTATGTAACATGCTGTGTGGACAGCTTCACCCCAGAAATACTTTGGAAGCCTATTTTCGCTCAGCATTGTCCTAGCAATTTCAACTATTGTTCTGTTCTTCCTTTCAACAACCCCATTTTGTTGAGGTGTCCTAGGAGCAGAAAAGTTATGGTCAATGCCACTGACTTCACAGAATTCATCAAACTGTTGGTTTTTGAATTCTCCGCCATTGTCACTTCTAATATGAGCTACTCTTAGGTCTTTGTCATTTTCAAGCTTTTTAATCAACGTTGTGAACATCTCAAAAGTTTCATCCTTGCTACTCAGCAAGATGATCCAAGTATACCGAGAGAAATCATCTACAATGACTGAGGAGAATTTCTTACCGCCCAAGCTGAGTGGCTGGACAGGTCCGAAAAGGTCCAAATGTAGTAATTCCAATGGTCTCTTGGTTGACACAATGTTTTTACTTTGAAAAGACTTTTTCGTTTGTTTACCTTGCTGACAAGCATTACATAATTGATCTTTTTCAAATTTCAATTTGGGCAATCCCTTAACTAGTTGCTTTCTAGCTAATTTGGCAAGGAGGTCCATGCTTACATGACCAAGTCTCCTATGCCATAGCCAGGAGTTATCCTCTTTAGATACTAAGCATATATTTTTTGAAAATTGTTTTTCTAAACTCAACATATATACGTTGTCAACACGAGGGGCAGTTAAAATCAAATTGTTTGTTTTTCCCTCAAGTATTCGACACTGAGTAGCATCAAATACAACATGTCTACTGCTGTCACACAGCTGAGCTACGCTCAATAGATCGTATTTGAGACCCTTAACTAAGGAGACTGACTCAATAGTGGGATTACCTCCGATAGTACCTGATCCTACTATCTTTCCATTTTTATTGTCTCCAAAGCTTACGTTTCCACCTCGTTTAAGCTCAAGTGTGATGAACTGAGTTTCATCACCAGTCATATGCCTCGAGCATGCGCTGTCAATATACCAAAGCTTTGACTTCTCCACGCACCTCAGGCTCACCTGCATTTTGAATCATTCATCTTTAGGTACCCAATTCTTTTTGGGTCCTCGTTTGTTAGCATAGACAGGTGCAAAGTCATGTTTTAATTTGTGACGGCATACTTTTATGGTGTGGCCTTGTTTTCCACAGAAGTCACAATGAGTTACCCTTTTAGGGTGACTTTGTTTTTGGTCAGCACTATTGTGCTGAGTATGCCAACATATCTTAGTGGTATGTCCTTTCTTTCCGCAGAAGTCACATTGGACAATCCGCTTGTTATACCAACACACATCTGTTGTGTGTCCCCTTTTTCCATAACAGTCACACTGAGTGAACTGTCTGCGCTGGCCAGTACCTGAGTACTCAGCATGGGATTTGGTTGAACCTTTTATTTGGTTCTGTAGGTCTGTGACATCCTTTCTCAGTTTCTTTGAATCTGATTAGACCTCCGAGACAAACTTGTGCATAATTTATATGTTGCTATGCAAAGTTGAGTTGTCTTGGAGAAGATATCGAAGGTCACTAAGTTTGACCTCTTCGATCTCGTCACATCGCCTGCTGAGTGCCTTTATTTTCTTGTTACACTTTTTAGTCAGTGTATATAAATCACTCAGGGCGTTAATCATTTCCTTTCTAAGCAAGTGTAAGGATGTTACCTCATTTGAGTACTCCTCCTATTCAGATTCTTCAGAGAGGTCAGCTTGCTCAGATCGAGAGTGGTCAGCAGCGTCATCGGCCATGAAGCATATGTTTGCTGACTCGGTGGCATCAGCTTCAGATGATGTTGACTCATCGATGTCACTCCATGTGGCCACCATTTCCTTTTTGCTTCCCTTCTTTTCTTTCTTTAAGTTGGGACAACTTGACTTAATGTGCCCAGTTTGATGGCACTCGAAGCATGTGACAGGCTTGGAGCTGTCCTTTTTGTATTTATCACTGGACTCTGCTTTGTACCTATCGCCTCTTCTGAATGGCCTCTTACTGTTCTTTTCATTCTTTCTGAACAGATTCTTCATCTTCCTTGTGAACATGGCCATTTCCTCATCATCTGATGAGTCAGCTTCGGTTGAGTCAGCTTTCATGACAAGTGATTTTTGTTTCTTGTCTTCTAACTTTTCTTTTGCTTCGAAGTTTTTCATAGAGATCTCATGAGTCAGCAGAGATTCGATTAGCCCATCATATTTGTATGTGGTCAAGTCTTGAGCTTCTTCCACAGCCGTTTTCTTAGCTTGCCAGCTCTTGGGTAAGCTTCTCAAGATTTTCTTCACCTGTTCTTCTTCAGTGAAGTTCTTGCAAAGTCTATTCAGCTCATTTATGATATTGGTGAATCTAGCATTCATTCCAGAGATGTCCTCATTGTCATTCATCTCGAACAGCTCGTATAATCTCATATGTTGGTTCACCTTTGATTCCTTGACCTTGCTTGTACCTTCGTAGGTTACTTCAAGCTTTTTCCAAATCTCCTGTGCTGACTCGCAAGCTGAAATCTTATTGTATTCTGCAGCATCTAGTGCACAGTGAAGCATATTGATAGCCGAAGCATTATTCTGTAGTTTCTTAAGGTCATCTTCTGACCACTCAGTTTCACTCTTGACAATTTTCTCATTGTCAACAGTTTTATAAGGCACATATGGGCCTTGAACTATTGCAAGCCATGCACTCATGTTTGTGGCTTGAATAAAGTTCTTCATCCTATTCTTCCAGAACGTATAATTAGATCCAAAGAATATGTGAGGCCGACTAATTGATAATCCCTCAGGGAGTATCTGTGTTGTTTGGTTCCCTGGAAGGAAACGAGTGTTGTTCTCAGCCATTTATCGGGATCAGCTCAAGATAGTTATATCTTTGAGTAGTGAGCTATTTAGCTCTGATACCACTTGTTGGTCCCGTGTGATTAGTTCCAGGGGGGTTAGGAACTAATATAACTTTTTCGTTTTTAGTTACGGTGACTTAATTAAATTCTTTGAGTTTCACAACTCAGCTTTGGTCAGCGCGGCCGAGTGAGGCGTAAGACGGCTTTAGTCAAGTACTGACTAAAACTGTTTTACTTGTGAGTTGGGAAATAACACTTTTGTGGTCAGCTTCCAACTCAGCACTCTAATTTACTCAGTGTCAGTTCAAACAGGTTATATACTGAGTAAATATAGCAAGCAACACATTCAGATATATATTGAAAGAGAGTTAGAAATTACTCAGCACGACTTATCCTGGTTCGGCCTCTCCACCTACGTCCAGTCCCCAGAATCCCTCCGGACTTTTTAAATCCAATAATGAGCTCTTTAAAGGTAGAGAACAAACCATTTACAAGGTAGTTGAATATGCAAGAGTACCGTCCTCTATTCGTCTACTCAACTCCACTAGGCGCTACAACCCAACACTTAGATTTTCTCTACCACTGAGTACCAAACCGAGTACTCAGCACACTCTCTCAATACTATGATTGATACAAGATTGTTCTTTTTCAGACAAAGAACACTTTAGATGATTACAAAGAAAATTACTCTAGCATTTACACAGGAATAGAAATTTGGTGTAAGATCTCTTTCTTGTATTGATGTGCTTTTGTATGTATGCTCTTATTCTCTTTTTTTTTCACAATTGGCAAAGGATCCAAGAAGTATACTTGTCCTTTTATAGTTTTATTCTGAAGACTTATTCGTTTGTATTCAGGATTTGTCCGTTGAATCCAAACGGCTTCTTTTTGAGATAAGGCTCTAGTCAGCTTCAGATTTGCAGGCCAATCCTATCGTCTGAATTCCGCAGGCGTCAGGTTTGTCTTCTTCTCGCAGGTTTCGTCTTTTTGTGCCAGTTTGTCTTTTAGCAAAAGAACAGTTGACCCATGCATCTTGAAATTGGCTTTTCGTAATTCCAAGGTTTCTATTATTGGTGTAGACAGTTGTCGGATCTTGTCTTTTAGCAAACGGATCATTCGCGCTCTCCTGAAGAACACTCAGCTCGTCTTTGATAGTCGTTGTCTTCGATTGTTGCTAATACAGATACTGAGTTCTCTTTTACTCAGCTTCCATGGTCAGCTTCGTTCTGCAAGACATAGTTCTCAAGAAGACTCCTCTACTTTTGATATTGAGTTGCGTTCCACTCAGCTTGATCTTCAAGCTTTTGTTCTGAGGATGACTTTTCTTTTATCACGCTGAGTTGTACTTCACTCAGCTTGTGCTGTTTTCTCATGCTGTCTTCGTCCTGTCTTACTTTTTATTTCTATTTCCATTTATATTTATACTCAACATTGAACAAACATATTAGTACAATTAAATCAAAGCACTTATATTTAATTGTCCCTTAATCATGGATTAACTTAAATGATTTTATCAAATCAAAATCATGTGGAAAGGTGTTTCAACAAATATCTTTCAGATGATTTTCTGAATTATCTAACTGAATGTGGGATTTGCTCACAATGGACACCTCCCTATACACCACAACACAATGGTGTATCCGAGAGGAGGAACCGTACCTTACTAGATATGGTACGATCTATGATGAGCATAGCATTACTTCTAAAGACATTCTGGGGCTATGCCTTAGAAATTACCCTCTTCACCCTAAATCGAGTACCAACTAAATCCGCCAGTTCCTTACCATATGAATTGTTCGTTGGTAGGAAACCCACATTTTCATTCATGAGAGTATGGGGTTGTTCAACATTTGTCAAACGCATAGCGTCAGACAAACTAGATTCTAAATCTGATAAATGTTTCTTCATTGGATACCCTTAGGAAACTATGGGGTATTACTTCTATCATTCAGATGATCAGAAAGTAATAGTATCCAAGCACGCAACCTTCTTGGAGAAAGAGTTTCTCGAAGAAATAGAAAATGGAAGCATGATTGAACTTGATGAAGTTTAAGAAGAAGAAACACCGACTGAAACAACAGAGGCGGTTGAGGAACCCGAAGCAGTCCCATTGGATGAGACTCAAGTGCCACCTACTCGCAGATCACAAAGAGTTCGTGAACTCCCAGTTAGATATGGTTTTCTAGTGGGAGATGATGATGAGGTTCCCGTGTTAGACAACGAACCCGAAAACTACGAAGAGGCTCTAACCAGTCCAGATTCTAAAGCATGGCTCGAGGCTATGGATTCTGAAATGGATTCCATGTACACCAACCAAGTGTGGACTTTGGTTGAATGAAGAGATTCGCCTCATAGGTCCGCTAGCGGATCTCTCCAAGCAGATTCGTGGAGATCCGCCTACCGGCTCCCCTTCGGAGATCAATACGCGGCGTTCTTGAGGTGAATATCCCTTTTAGTCCTTGGGATAATATCACAATATTATCAGAAGCCCCCCCAACATGCCCTTAAAGTCCTTTAGGGCTTTTGAGCTTCCGCGCGCCGTCATAAACATCTGCATTAATGAGCGCACTGTTCGATGCCAATGGATGAATGACACGCGTAGTGGATGCACTGTCCCAGGAAGGAGAAAACATCCTTCTTCCTCTTTCGCTTTCTCTTTCTTCTTCATTTCTTCATTTCTTCATTGCTTGAAGCTTTTTCCGGGAATTTTTCAGAGTTTCGCACCAAGCTTCCGATTTCACATGTAAGTTCATCTTCTTTTGTTTAACTTTTCTCTGGATGTTTAGAAGTTCGTCTTCATCTTCTAGATCAACTTCGGAGATTTTTAATTCGACCCCTTCCCCCGAAATAGAAGTCAATTTTAGTTGGACCACTTCGTCATCGGAGCACTCCTCTTCCTCCGAGGACACGATTAACTCTGATTTAGCTGGGTTTAGTGACTCGGCGTGTAATCGTTACCAAACTCGTTCCACTAGGAATCCAGCTCTTTCCACTTCCGTCTCCGGTACCGCTCCGGCTGTTAAGGCTAGGTGTTTTCCGGGGACGATGGCCTCTTCTTCTATCCCACCTAGGAAAAAGAATCCTCGAGCGGAGTCTACTCCGTCTCGTATGAGTGCTGCGGATCTAGTGGATCTGGCGAATCGCTATCCTTGGATCAATAATTATGAGACTCAGTTAGCCGCAGCCCATCAATGACCTTCCTGTCCGCCTAGCAGTTTTCTCCCTGTGTATTACAGTCACGTAGAGAGGGGGTTCCGGCTTCCTCTCCCAAAGATGATGGCGGACATCCTTGTTGAAACACCTTTCCACAAGATTTTGATTTGACAAAATCATCCATGATTAAGAGACAATTAAATTTAAATGCTTTGATTTAATTGTACTAATATGTTTGTTGAATCTTGAGTGCAAAAATATGAAAAATAAAAGACAGGACAAAAGTCAGCACAAGCGAAGCTGAGTAGAAAAGAACTCAGCATGAAAGTATGGAAGCTAAAGTGGAGCTAAAGCTCGGAAGCAAAACGAAGCTGACTAAAGCTGAAGACCTCTTCAGTAATGGATAAACAAAACAAGACTGACCTTGGAGGAACTCAGCATGAAACATGAACAAACAAAGCTGAATATTCATCAGGACAGCATGAAGGATCCGTTTTACCAAAAGACAATGTCTGCCAATCGTCTGCACCAATAATTGGAACCTCGAAGATACCTAAGAAGACTAATTCCGAGAGTCATGGGACGTTGGATTATTGGAAATAGACAACTGTCACAAACAAACAAAACAGACGCTAAAAGACAACCTGACGCTTGAAGAAAAACAGAAGCAGGGAATGGTGGGCAGTCTGAAGATTTCCAGAAAATGTTCCCCAAAAGAGCCGTTTTGGTAGCAACGGTCAAGACATTTTAAACGATCAAATCCACAGGGATTTAGCCTATATAAGGACAATCGAAGAACCAAAACAAATACGGTGACCTAATCCATCAAAAAGAAAAATACAAGAGAGAAAGTCTCAAAAGCACTCAGATACAAAAAGAATCTTACACCCACGTTTTTATTCTTGTGTAAATGCTAGATTGAGTTGTAATTATCTAAAGTGTTCTTTAGTTCAAAAAGGAACAAGTCTGTGATCAATAGTGATATTGAGAGAGTAAAGCTGAGTGCTAGGTTGTTGGCATTTCAGTAGTAGAGAAATCTAGGTGCTGGGCTGTAGCACTTAGTAGGAGTTGAGTAGACGAATAGAGGAAGGTACTCTTGCATATTCAACTGCCTTGTAATTGGTTTGTGCTCTACCGTTAAAGAGCTCAGTATTGGATTCAAAAAGCCCGGAGGATTCTGGGGCCTGGACGTAGGCAGAGAGGCCGAACCAGGATAAGTGATACTGAGTAATTTCTGAACTCTCTCTTATATTGCATGTGTTGTTTGCTAAATTTACTCAGCATATAAATTCACTAAGCTGACCTTGAGTAAATAAGTGGTGCTGAGTTAGAAGCTGACCTTTAAGAGTGTCAATTCTCAACTCACGTGAAAACAACCTTAGTCAACTCCTGACTAAAGCTGTCTTCAAATATATCTCACCAAGCTGACCAAAATCAGAGTTAATAAACTCCCAATATAAATTCCTGTCAGCTCAGTTAAAACGCGAAAAAGTTACATTAGTTCCTAACCCCCCCCCCCCCCTTGGAACTAATTATCAGGGACGAACAAGTGGTATCAGAGCCTAAAAGCTCACTACTCAGAGATTTAACAATCTTGAGCTGATCCCTAAAAATGGGTGAGAATAGCACTCGTTTCCTTCCTGGAAACCAAACAACACAGATACTCCCTGAGGGATTATCAATCACCAGACCACCCCTATTCTTTGGATCAAATTACACATTCTGGAAGAATAGGATGAAGAACTTTATTCAAGCCATAAACATGAGTGCATGGCTTGCAATTGTTCAAGGTCCACATGTGCCATACAAAACTATTAACAATGAGAAAATTGTTAAGAGTGAGGCTGAGTGGACAGAGGATGACCTCAGAAAACTACAAAATAATGCTTCGGCTATAAATATGCTTCACTGTGCGTTAGATGCTGCAGAATACAATAAGATTTCAGGCTGTGAGTCAGCACAGGAAATTTGGAAGAAGCTTGAAGTAACCTATGAAGGCACAAGCAAAGTTAAGGAATCTAAAGTCAATCAACACATGAGACTCTATGAGCTGTTTGAGATGAAGGAAAATGAAGACATCTCAGAAATGAACGCAAGGTTCACAAACATCATAAATGAACTAAAAAGGCTTGGAAAGAACTTCACTAAAGAAGAACAAGTAAAGAAGATTCTGAGAAGTCTGCCCAAAAGCTGGCAAGCAAAGAAGACAGCCGTAGAGGAAGCTCAAGACTTGACTACCTACAAATATGATGAGCTGATAGGATCCTTGCTGACCCATGAAATCTCTATGAAAAACTTTAAAGCCAAAGAGAAGGAAAAATCAGAGGATAAAAAACAAAAATCTCTTGTCATGAAAGCCGACTCAACTGAAGCTGAGTCAACCGATGATGAGGAATTGGCCATGTTCACCAGAAAGATGAAAAAGCTGTTCAGAAGGAATGATAGAAATGGCAAAAGATCATTTAGAAGAAATGACAAGTACAAAGCTGAGTCAAGCGACAAGTACAAAAAGGACAGCTCGAAATCTGTCACATGCTTTGAGTGTCATCAGACCGGGCACATCAAGTCAAGCTGTCCCAATCTCAAGAAAGAGAAGGAGGGAAACAAAAAGGCTATGGTAGCCACATGGAGTGACAGTGATGAATCAACATCATCTGAAGCTGAGCAGAATGAAACAGCCAATATATGTTTTATGGCAGATGATGGAGCTGACCAATCGCAGTCTGAGCATGCCGACTTTTCTGATGAAACTGACCAAGAAAATCACAACAATGAGGTAACATCCTTACTTTTGCTTAGAAATGAAATGGTGAATGCCCTGAGTGACTTATATACACTAACTAAGAAGTGTAACAAAAAGGTTAAGGCACTCAGCAGGCGCTGTGATGAGATTGAAGAGGTCAAGCTGAGTGATCTCCGATATCTTCTCCAGGACAACTCTGACTTGCATACCAATATGCAAATCTTACATAAGTTTGTCATGAAGGTCCAATCTGAGTCAAAGAAACTTAGAAAGGATATCACACAATTACAAAGTCAAGGGAAAGACTTAAATAGAAATAGAGCTCATGCTAAGTATGCAAATATTAGTAAGCATAAGCAAGTCATACAATGTGAATGTTGTGGGAAACGGGGACACACAATGGATGTGTGTTGCCATAACAAGCGGACTGTCCAATGTGACTTCTGCGGAAGAAAAGGGCATACCACAAAAATATGTTGGCATGCCCAACACAATAATGCTGACTATACTCAGATTAACCCACAAAGGGTACCTTTTTGTGACTTCTGTGGTAAACCAGGCCACACCATAAAAGTATGCCGTCATAAATTGAAACATGATTTTGCACCTGTCTACACTAACAAGAAAGGACCCAAAAGAAATTGGGTACCTAAAAATGAATAGTTTGAACTGCAGGTCAGCTTGACATGCGTGGAGAAGTCAAAACTATGGTACATAGACAGCGCATGCTCAAGACATATGACAGGTGATGAAACTCAGTTCATCACACTAGAGCTTAAACGAGGTGGAAGTGTAAGCTTTGGAGACAACAAGAAGGGTAAGATTGTCGGCTCAGGTACTATCGGAAGTAATCCAACCATTGAGTCTGTCTCCTTAGTTAAAGGTTCAAATATAACCTGTTGAGTGTAGCTCAGCTCTGCAAGAGCGGCAGAAGAGTTGTATTTGATGATACTAAATGTCAAATACTCGAGGGAAATACAAATGAATTAATTTTAACTGCCCCTCGTGTGGAAAATGTATATATGTTGAATTTGGAAAAACAGTTTTCTAAAAATATATGCTTAGTATCTAAAGAGGACAACTCCTGGCTATGGCATAGAAGACTTGGGCATGTCAGCATGGATCTTCTTGCCAAATTAGCTAGAAAGCAATTAGTTGAGGGGTTACCCAAATTAAAGTTTGAAAAAGATCAGCTATGTAAAGCTTGTCAGCAAGGAAAACAAACTAAAAAGTCATTTCATAGTAAAAATACCGTCTCAACCAAAAGGCCATTGGAATTACTACACTTAGATCTTTTCGGACCTATCCAGCCACTCAGCTTGGGAGGAAAGAAATTTTCTTTGGTTATTGTAGATGATTTCTCTCGGTATACTTGGATCGTCTTGCTTAGTAGCAAGGATGAAACCTTTGAGATGTTCACCACATTGATCAGAAAGCTTGAAAATGACAAGGACCTAAAAGTAGCTCATATTAGAAGCGACAATGGTGGAGAATTCAAAAACCAACAGTTTGATGAATTATGTGAAACCTGTGGTATTGACCACAACTTCTCTGCTCCAAGAACACCTCAACAAAATGGGGTCGTTGAAAGGAAAAATAGAACCATTGTTGAAATAGCTAGGACGATGCTGAGTGAAAATAGGCTTCCAAAGTACTTCTGGGGTGAAGCTGTTCACACAGCATGTTATATACTGAATAGGGCTCTAGTCAGACCTATACTTAAGAAAACCCCATATGAACTTTGGAAAGGACGAAAGCCCAACATTGGATACTTTCGTGCCTTTGGTTGTAAGTGTTTTATACTCAATACAAAAGACAACCTTGCTAAATTTGATGCTAAAGCTGATGAGGCGATCTTTTTAGGGTACTCAACAAACAGTAAAGCATATAGAGTATTTAATAAAAGAACTCAAATTGTAGAAGAATCTGTACATGTTGAGTTTGATGAAACTGACCCCACAGGTAAGTCAGCTCAGCCTGAAGAAGAAGAACCAGGCTCAGCTTCCGCTGATCAACCAGAAGCCACAATACCTAACATACAGGAGCTGACTCAAGGTAAGCAAGAAACTGAAATATCATTTACTGACCCATCTATTCCTGTAGAGATTGTAGAAACACCTCTTCCAAACGACTCAGCACTGCCAAAAGAAATAAAGATCCCAAGAGGCCATACAGAACAAGCCATTCTTGATGCCGCTAACAACAAACTGATGACCAGGGATCAACTTAGAAAATACCTCAGCAATGTTGCATTCGTATCAATACATGAGCCAAAGAATTTTGCTGATGCTGAGCAAGATGAGTATTGGATCAATGCTATGCAAGAAGAGCTTGATCAATTCACCAGAAATGAGGTATGGGATCTAGTACCTAAGCCTAGGAATCAAAAGTCCATAGGAACTAAGTGGGTTTTTAGAAATAAGCTAGATGAACATGGAAATGTGATTAGAAACAAAGCTCGACTTGTAGCCCAAGGATATAGTCAACAAGAGGGTATAGACTATGGAGAAACATTTGCTCCTGTTGCTAGATTAGAGGCTATACGTATACTGTGTGCCTATGCCAGTTACATGAATTTTAAATTATACCAAATGGATGTAAAAAGTGCATTTCTTAATGGCTTTATAAATGAAGAAGTATACGTTAATCAACCTCCTAGATTTGAAGACTCAAAATTTCCAAATCACGTTTATAAACTCAAAAAGGCTCTGTACGGCCTAAAGCAAGCTCCAAGAGCTTGGTATGAGAGGTTGACCAACTTCCTGCTGACCAGGAACTATGTCAGGGGAAAAGCTGACACAACCTTGTTCATTAAGAAAAAGGGTAAACATACCCTACTTGCACAGATATATGTTGATGATATAATCTTTGGTGCTACTGACGAATCTTTGTGCAAGGAATTTAGCCAACAGATGCAAACTGAGTTCAAAATGTCCATGATGGGAGAACTCAACTTCTTCCTTGGACTCCAAATCAAGCAAGGTAAAAATGGCATATTTATAAGTCAGTCTAAGTACACCAAGGAAATGTTAAAGAAGTTCAGCATGGAAGAATGCAAACCAATATCAACCCCCATGGGTACTGACACTGTCCTATGCAAGGATGAAAAGAGTAAGTCAGTTGATAGTAAACTTTATCGAGGTATGATAGGTTCATTACTCTATCTCACTGCTAGTAGACCAGATATTCAATACTCAGTATGCTATTGTGCTAGATATCAAGCTGACCCCAGGGAATCTCATCTAACTGCTGTAAAAAGAATTTTTAGATACTTGCAAAGCTCAGTTGATGCAGGTCTATGGTATCCAACCTCAAATGACTTCACACTCATTGGATATACTGATGCTGACTACGGACGTGATAAGCTAGAACGGAAAAGCACGTCAGGAGGATGTCATTTCCTCGGAAGCTGTTTAGTATCCTGGTTTAGCAAGAAACAATCATCCGTAGCTCTATCTACAACTGAAGCTGAGTATGTAGCTGCTAGAAGCTGTGTTGCACAAGTCCTATGGATAAAGCAACAGCTCGAGGATTACGGAGTCAGAACAAAGACAATAGAGATCAAATGCGACAACAAAAGTGCCATTGATCTATCCAAAAATCCAGTTCAACACAGCAGGATGAAGCATGTTAGCATAAGGCATCACTTCATCAGAGATCACGTACTAAAGGATGAAATCAAGCTGACCTACGTGCCAACAAACGATCAGCTTGCAGATATCTTCACAAAACCCCTGGCACGAGAGCAATTCAACACACTAAGGGAAGCAATTGGTATGTCAAATCCACTGTAATTAAATTTTGCATTAAATATATATGAGTGGAACCTTGAGTGATTGTACGTATGTCATGTTGAGTGAAATACTTATTCTTCACCAAGCTTAGGTTAAAATGGCCATCCTGCGTACACATGGTAAGCAATTACACTAAGTAAAGCATAATGGTTGAATAGACATCTCATGCTGAGTAGATAAGCGAATCACTTCATGCTGAGTAAAGACTCAAGCTGAGTGCGCAAACTATGCTGAGTCAATAGGAGATAGAAAGATCACCTTAACAAACGATAGGTACTCAATATCATTGACATTTCAAATATCGGCAATAAACCATTCTTATAAAGTAAACACGTGTAAAATCTGACACATTGGGAAGACGCACATTAATGGCAAAAAACCCATGCGCCGAAGATTTCATAATTAACAGAGTATCTGACGATTGAACGTTCCTAGGAGAAAAACGGCAAGGTAATAATTTAGGATCCTCAGAGACTTATATAAAATAGTTGAACTCTCACTCGCCCTTTCTTATTCTTGCAATCCCTAAAACTCAAACCTCTTCCTTTCCAAAAGTCTCAAAATCGCCAAAAATGTCTCCAAGCAAAAAGAAAACCCCTGAAGCACAAAACACGTCTACTGACCACGCTGGTCCTTCAACAGAAAAAGAGAGGATAATGATCAAGGTACACTCGAAGGTTAACAATATGGAGGTGTTAAAATGTTGGTGGTTTTCTGCGAGTTTCGTGTCGAGTGAAACACCATTCTGTGAATGGATTGCCAAAAACAACTGGACAGGTCTCTTTTCCCTTCCAGGAACAGCCTACCCAAGATTAGTTCGAGAGTTCTACTCAAATTTACGAGTTGATGCAGACGACTCAAATTACTTGGAGACAAATGTGAAAGGTCAGAAAATTGTTATTACCCCTGCTTATCTAGCAACACTGTTAGAAATACCAAACGAAGGAATCCAATTTCGTACAACAAAGGAAAAGATACCTAAAGCCACGTCTGAGAAGTTAAAAGGATTTTGTAAACCCAAAGATCACAAAGGAGAAGTACCCAGTACGTGTATGGGTAAGAATCAAAAGATGGCTCATTTCATGCTGACTAACTTTATCTTTCCTAAACTTGGCTCTGCCTCCTTCGCGTCTAACTTCGAACAGTGCTTCATATGGCACATGTTAACTTCCACTCCATTCAATCTCCCTGTGTTCCTAGTTGGAGCCCTTCAACGAGGCGGTAGTAAACTACGGTTGGGCTCACTCATTACAAAGATTCTACAGGACAAGCAAATAGAAACTGTGGGTGAGGTAAGTTCGTTGGGAAATGAAATCACTGCTGTCCTCCTGAATGGACTATTGTACAATCAACCCTTGAAAGGGTATGAAGGAACTAGAGATGCAGAGGAGGATGAGGAAGAAGAGCATGCAGAGATGGAACCTGAAGCAGAGCCTGCTCAAGAAGTTGAGGCTCATACTGAGTCACCCAAGTCAGTTCAGCCTAAAAAAGGGAAGAAGAGGAAGGCTATAGAAGTTAGCTCCAAGGACATCCACTCTGTTCCTAAGAAAATAAGGCTTTCATCAAGGCAGAAAGCCAGGGCTGACAAAGTTGATGAGCACAGTGAGAAAAGAAAAAGGCCAGAAGTGCCTGAAGACGAGGACGAAGAGACTCCGGAAACCCCACTAAAGAAAAGGAAAAGAGAACACTCTTTGAGGATAATGGAAGCCGTACCACAAACTGAAGGTCATGGGATTGACCTAGAAAAGAAAGATGTGGAACAAGCTGAGCAACAAAAAGGTGATATTGAGGAAGAAGCATGCCCTCGTGATGATGCTGAGCAAACAAGAGAAGAAGGTAATATTGAGCAAACAGTAGGTGACGGAACTGTTGCAGCTGAGTCAAGGGAAGGTCTTGAACTTGACCATTCTCCACCCAAAACTGAGACCCGACGGAGATTAAAGAAGAAAGCGCAAAAACATCTTGATCTAATGACCGATTTTCCCCTTGACGAGCCAGAAACAGATCTATCTACAATACAGTTCAAGTATTTCTCTACTGCCACTGAATCTCCACCGGAAGATCTAGCGAAAAAGCAAGCCACTGTTACTCAACATAAGGAACATGCCAAGAACCCTACAAATCCAAGTCAAAATGCACCAATTGAGCCAACTCATATCTCAACTCCACCTCCATCACAGAATGTTGACAACTCAGCTCAACAACTTCATAAAAGTCCAAGTACTCAGTCTGGAAAAGAACCAACACCTCCACCATCAGAAAATCCTACACCAGCCTCCGAGTCCAATGCTGCAAAGTTCGCATACCTGAATGCAACTGAATTTGGTCGTAGGGTCATTGATTCAGCTCAGTCTTTACTTAAAGACTTTCACTCTACTCAAGCTGAAGGTAGCCAGTCCACTCAAGAGCCCTCTCACCTAACCAGTATCACTCAACTTCTACAAGAACTCCGAAGCCTGAAAGACTTGGTCAGTATTATTACTGCAGTACAAACCCAGCAACCAACCCAAGAGCAAATGGCCAAACTGACTGATGTAGTGCTCACCATGGCCACTCATCTAAACACTCTTGAAGGAAAAATTCAACAATTATCTGAAGTCAATCCAGGGTACGTCACTTCCTCTGAGCTTCAAAACCATTTTGTTAAGCTAGCAGAGGAACTGTCCCCCTCCAAAGCAACTGCCCACACTGGATCTGCAACATCTGCTGAGTTGCATGATTGCTTCACCAAGCTATATGCTGAGCTAACTAAATCTAGTCCACCAAGCAATACAGAATCTGTCACCACCACCGAGCTCCAACAATGTTTTACTAAGATTCAAGCAGAGTTGACAAGTACCCGTGACCTTGTATCCTCTTCCTCTCAATGCACGATTGATCAACTGAGTGAGGCAGTAAGACTCTTGAAAATTGATCGGGCACAGATGGACGTTGATCCAGTATCCAACACAGAGCTAATGGGCTTCTTGCAAGCCATCATGAAAGCCATGAGGATCAACAATGCACAACGAATGTTCTATGACTCTGCGTTGTTAAAGCTGTTCCATCAATCCTACAGTCAGGTCACTAGCTCCATTTCTTGTCTGAGTAAGGCACATAAATGTCTCCTAAGCATGATAAGCAGTTCTCTTAGAATCCCCAAACATGTTCAGGACGATAGCGTTCCTGTAATTGACTGTTTGGGAGAAAGCACCAAAAGGCTTCAACGCTATTCCAATTACCTCTCCTCTGCCACCAGGAATAAAACCTTCCTTTATCAACCCGATGATGGCAAAATGGGGGAGACTAGTAAAAGAGGAACTCAGAGAGGAACTCAACCTCTGACTTTAGGAGGAGCTGCGTCTGCATCTGCGCCTGGAAGCAAAGGCAAAGGCATTGCTCATGTTGACCCATCAGCTCTAAGGAAGAAGAAGTGAAGTAAATCTAGCCAGTCTGTGTGTAGAGTTTGTGTCTAGAATTTTGGGAATTTTGGCACCATATCATATCCTGCTTGTTTTTATTATCCACTATTTAGGATAGTGTGCTTTTGTTCTGTTGTTCAGAAATTATGGTTGTTGTGTGTTGTTAACAGTTATCTAATATCAGTTTGTCCCTTTCCTGATCTAACCAGTCAAAGAAACAACATCTTTCCACAATTAAGCCAATATAATCAAAAGCAACTAATCATAGAAGGCCTAAGATAAAATGAATGCAACCCTTACGGGGGAGTCAATTCAGAAATTTCAATCATGGGGCAACTTAAAACTGAGTTCCGTAATTATGTATTTTGCCAACATCAAAATGGGGGAGTTTGTTGAAACACCTTTCCACAAGATTTTGATTTGACAAAATCATCCATGATTAAGAGACAATTAAATTTAAATGCTTTGATTTAATTGTACTAATATGTTTGTTGAATCTTGAGTGCAAAAATATGAAAAATAAAAGACAGGACAAAAGTCAGCACAAGCGAAGCTGAGTAGAAAAGAACTCAGCATGAAAGTATGGAAGCTAAAGTGGAGCTAAAGCTCGGAAGCAAAACGAAGCTGACTAAAGCTGAAGACCTCTTCAGTAATGGATAAACAAAACAAGACTGACCTTGGAGGAACTCAGCATGAAACATGAACAAACAAAGCTGAATATTCATCAGGACAGCATGAAGGATCCGTTTTACCAAAAGACAATGTCTGCCAATCGTCTGCACCAATAATTGGAACCTCGAAGATACCTAAGAAGACTAATTCCGAGAGTCATGGGACGTTGGATTATTGGAAATAGACAACTGTCACAAACAAACAAAACAGACGCTAAAAGACAACCTGACGCTTGAAGAAAAACAGAAGCAGGGAATGGTGGGCAGTCTGAAGATTTCCAGAAAATGTTCCCCAAAAGAGCCGTTTTGGTAGCAACGGTCAAGACATTTTAAACGATCAAATCCACAGGGATTTAGCCTATATAAGGACAATCGAAGAACCAAAACAAATACGGTGACCTAATCCATCAAAAAGAAAAATACAAGAGAGAAAGTCTCAAAAGCACTCAGATACAAAAAGAATCTTACACCCACGTTTTTATTCTTGTGTAAATGCTAGATTGAGTTGTAATTATCTAAAGTGTTCTTTAGTTCAAAAAGGAACAAGTCTGTGATCAATAGTGATATTGAGAGAGTAAAGCTGAGTGCTAGGTTGTTGGCATTTCAGTAGTAGAGAAATCTAGGTGCTGGGCTGTAGCACTTAGTAGGAGTTGAGTAGACGAATAGAGGAAGGTACTCTTGCATATTCAACTGCCTTGTAATTGGTTTGTGCTCTACCGTTAAAGAGCTCAGTATTGGATTCAAAAAGCCCGGAGGATTCTGGGGCCTGGACGTAGGCAGAGAGGCCGAACCAGGATAAGTGATACTGAGTAATTTCTGAACTCTCTCTTATATTGCATGTGTTGTTTGCTAAATTTACTCAGCATATAAATTCACTAAGCTGACCTTGAGTAAATAAGTGGTGCTGAGTTAGAAGCTGACCTTTAAGAGTGTCAATTCTCAACTCACGTGAAAACAACCTTAGTCAACTCCTGACTAAAGCTGTCTTCAAATATATCTCACCAAGCTGACCAAAATCAGAGTTAATAAACTCCCAATATAAATTCCTGTCAGCTCAGTTAAAACGCGAAAAAGTTATATTAGTTCCTAACCCCCCCCCTTGGAACTAATTATCAGGGACCAACAATCCTCTCATACTTTGATATTACAGCCAGCCAACTACATCCCAACGGTTGGTTGGATATTGCTTTAGACTGCTACCTCGTCTCAAATTTAGGAGTGGTGTATACGGGTCGTGTTTTTAGGGCCTTCCATAAACCCTCAAAACGGAAGTATGAATCCTATCTCACCTTTGCCAAATTCGGGACATATTCGCCCTTTAGTGACAAAATGTCAAATGTCCATTACTGGGATGAGAAATTCTTCTATGTGAAGATAAAAGAGGGCGAATCCCTGGGTTTTCCCTCGTTTTGGAATCCCAAGCCTTTACATATGGCGGGCGATATGCGAATATTGACCGATAGTGATGAAGTGGTGGCGGAGCTCATTAAGAAGATCAAGGCGGATGCATGGACATACGCAGACGCTTTAGCCTTCATGATGAGCGATATTCCGTTGATTCGCCGAGAGGGGGAGCAATTCATTTACTCCAAGATTACGCAATTTGACCAAGGTAACTTTTACTCCTTCTTGAACTTTGATTACTTCAATGTTTTCTTTGGCAGGGGTTTATCTAAGGCCAATCACGCTATTGCAGAGAAGCGTAGGAAGTTTTTAGAGGCTGAAGCGCGTAGGAAAGATCAAGCGGCGAATCCTCAAACGGAGATTGAAAAACGCCCTGCGGGAACAATGGTCGAGCCACCACTAAAAAGGAGGAAGCCTATAGCCCCTGGAGGCCCTAAGCTTGTGGTGGATGCCATGAGGTCCGCCAGGCCTGTTGGGGAGATAGAACAGGTAAGTTGCCTTTTATTTTTACCTGTTTCATCAAGTTTTAAGTTTTAAGTTTTGATCCTTGAGTGTTTGTGCAGATGGTGAAGCTTGAGATGGGCGGATACTGGTCCGCCAAGTATGGTGCTCAAGGATCTTTTGAGAATGAGTCCATCATAAACGACTTGGATGAAGCCCTGAGTCAGGTGGGCGAAGTGCAAAGGAATCAGAATCAAATTCCTGGTTCCATTCATGCGCAAAAGGGGAAAACAGAGCTTCTTATGGTGAGTCCCCTAGAAAGGATTTCTTTTTATGAAAAAGTTATCCCTTCGCTCTTTTCTCTTAACGAAATTGTTTGTTTTTGACAGATGTATACTCGCATACGTGATATGGAGGCCGAGCTCCTTCAAAATGTGGCGGATAAGGCAACCATTGAAAAACTAGAAAAAGATGTAGCAGATGCCAATGCGTACATTGCTTCTGTTAATGCGAACCTTGCCTCTGCCACTGCCGCCTTAGTCCTCAGAGATGCGGATATTGAGAAGCTGAAGGAAAAGATTGTGACAGACGCCAAGAATCATGAGGACGCCCTCGGTGAAGCTGAATATATGGCGGGTGAGCAAGCCTTCTATTATGGCGAACTGCTCATGGCGTACTTCTCTCTGGCGCATCCCGAGATTGATTTCACAGATCCTTAGTTCGCCGTCCCCGAACCAGAAGACGTGGCCAAATATGACAAGATGGCGGACACCAAGGAATACATCCGCGAATATGTTCGGAGATGGATGAAGGGACCCATGGAAGAAAGCAAACCTTCCGCTACTGTCCCTCTAGTGGAGCTTGAGGAAGTGCCCCCCAAGGCGGGTGAAGAATTGATCACTGATAACGCTCTTTCTCTTGGTCCCACATCTTCCGTGGAAAAGGAGGTACCTTTGGCTGGCGCATCTGAGGCTGTGGAGAAGGAGGCTTTCCAGGCAAGCGCCGTAAGCGAGGATAGTGTAAAGGAGGATGCTCATATTATTACTTAGTTGTTTATTTGTGATTTGTAAAAAATCGTTAAGTACAATTTGTTTTAATCCTTTATGGCAACTATTTATTTTACTATTACGTTTGCGTAAGTAAATATATAGGCATCTAGGATTTATTTTAGAGTAGGTGGCCAGCCGTACCCCATAGCATGGAGCTTTGTGAAGGTTAGAAGTTGTTCTATTCCATTGAAGGAAGTAAAGCTGCCTAGGGGATCAATTTGCTACCTGTCTTTGAGGTGAAGTGATCCGCCCATAGGACTTGTGAATCCTTTTTTGGGAAGGATGTGTAAGAGAGTGTAAAGACCTTGCATCCAAGGATCGTTTTAACTCTATCGGAGATTGGGATCTTCTCAAAGATGGATCCGCCAATAAGATAGATTCTCTTATGCCCAAGGAGAAAAAGTAGCTATGAGATAGCGATACTTTGTTAATGTGGAGAGCGTCGGATGCCCCCCTTCTTTTTAAGACTGGAATATTTATATTGCTGCAATAAACTTTAAAAAGAACACAGAGAATAGAACAAATGATGTTTATTAATGGGAGAAATGCTTTATTACAGTAAGCAGGTCTTATAAGTGAGCCTCGTTAAAAACTTTAGTAAGAAAAACCACATGGGAAAAAGCTTACTAAAGGAAAAAGAGTACTCAAGACCGTGTGTACACTTCACTTTCTGACAAAATATTTGCGGAGATTTTGGAGGTTCCATGTGCGCGGCAATGTGTTGCCTTCCATGTCCTGAATTTTAAATGTAGCGAATCCGATCTTCTCCACTATCTGATATGGACCCGTCTAGTTGAGCCCTAACTTGCTCTTGCCTTCTCGAGACTGGATTTTGTCGGCCTTTCGGAGCACAAGGTCACCCACATTCAGATCCACAAGCTTGGCATTTTTATCATGGTAAGCGGCGATCCGCTGTTTATACGCCGCCATGCGTACATAGGCTTGGTCTCTTGGATCGCCTACTTGGTCCAGACTTTCCCTTAGCCTTTTGCCGTTGTCCTCTTCGCAATAAAAGGCCACCCTATCACTTGGGACCTGTATTTCAACCGGGATCACAGCCTCTACACCATGAGATAGGGCGAATGGTGTTTCTCCTGTGGCCGTCCTAGGAGTGGTGCGATAAGCCCATAAAACGCTTGTCAGCTGATCCGCCCACTTCTTATCATGCTCTCCCAATCTCTTTTTTATCCCTTTCACGATCGTCCGATTCGTGACTTCGGTCATCCCGTTGGATTAGGGATAATAAACGGAGGCAAATCTGTTCAGGATGCCCAACCCTTCACAGAAAGTTTTGACTTCGCTACAGTTGAACTGCGTTCCATTATCGGTGATGATGGTATGTGGAACACCGTATCTTCCTACGATGTTGTCTTTGACGAATTCCACCATTCGTTCTGCAGTGATGGAGGAGACAGCTTCGACTTCTACCCACTTGGTGAAATGATCCACTGCCACTACCACATACCTCCTCTGTCGGCGAGTCGGAGGAAACGGGCCAACAATGTCTATTCCCCAGAGGGCGAATGGCCGTCCTTCTATGATGGGCCTCTGGAGATGTTTGGCAGTATGTGACTCATTCGCATGAATCTGGCAACTATGACAAGAGTCTACCAATTTTTGGGCATCCAATTCGGCCGTGGGCCAGTAGAAACCCGCTAACCTGGATTTCTTTAAGATGGTGGTGGATGCTTCATGAGCCCCACATGATCCCTCATGTAGCTCCTTGAGGATTTGTTGTCCCTCTTCCGGCAGAATGCACTTCAACCAGGGGTCGCTAAAAGATTTTCTGTAAAGGCCGTCGTTGATCATGGAGAAATAAGCCGCTTTCCTAACTATCCGCCGTGCCTCTTCTTTATCCTCAGGTAAAGTTCCACTTAGCAGATATTGGCGGATGACCAATCTCCAATCATCTTCTACCGTTGTAAGTAGGGATACTTCCTCTGAAGCGAAGGCTGGAGCTATTTTAACTTCGAAGGAACAATCTGGATCTGTCCAGTTCTCCTCACAAGAGGCCATTTTGGCCAAATGATCCGCCTCTGTGTTGGACTCCCTTGGTACGTGAATCAGTTCCCATTTGGTTTCCTTAGCCTCAAGGTGATCCAGCAATTTTTTGACTTCTGCTACATATTTGGCCAGAACCTCGTCTTTCACCTCATAATTCTTGATTACTTGGTTGACCATTAGCTTAGAATCACTATAGATCACAATCCGCTCATGAGTGATTTCTTTGAGTAGGCGTAATCCCAATATCAGAGCTTCATATTCAGCAGCATTATTAGTTGCATGGAAATTTAATTTTGCTGCATACCGTAATTTTATGTATTGGGGACCCTTGATCATAACGCCTACGCCAGCTCCATCCGCTGAGGAGGCGCCATCGGTGAACATTGTCCACTCCTTTATCGGCGGCTTGGGATGATCTATCCCTTCATCAGTGAATTCATTCACAAAGTCTGCCAGGACCTGACTCTTTAAAGCTGACCTGCTTTCATATCTCACATCGAATTCGCCAAGGCGGATTGCCCATTCCATCAACCTTCCAGAAGTGTCTGGTTTCTGCAACACCTTTCTCATCGGTATATTTGTTCGAACCACTACAGTATGCGCCTGAAAATATGGTCTAAGGCGGATTGCCGTGGTGACAACAGCCAGCGCCATTTTATCAAGCATAGAATATTTGGTTTCGGCGTCTTTCAGAACCTTGCTCACATAATAAATCGGAAACTGTTGGCCATCCTCCTCTCGTATCATGACCGTGCATACAGATTTATCCGTAACCGATACATACATGTAGAGGTCCTCTCCCTTCATTGGTCGACTCATCATGGGTGGCTCCGTGAGGAACCGCTTGATTCCTTCGAAGGCCTTTTCACAATCCTCATTCCACTCGAACGCCTTTTGCTTCTTAATGACCTCGTAAAAGGGCTGACATCTACGAGCTGAACAAGAGATAAACCTGCCCAAGGCTATGATCCTCCCATTAAGGCGTTGTACTTCTCTGATGTTCCGTGGTGCTTGCATTTCTAGGACAGCCTTAACCTTGTCAGGATTTGGGCTAACTCCTTTTTCGCTGATCATGAACCCTAAGAATTTTCCATACGTCGCACCAAAAGTACACTTCTCTGGGTTCAACTTAATGTTGTGGCATCGGAGTACATCCAGTACCTCCTTTATGTCATCTGCATGCCTTTCTATGGTGGTGCTTTTGATGATCATGTCATCTACATAGACAGAATAATTATCCCCTTTACTATCTGCGAATATCTTGTTCATCATCCTCTGATAAGTTGCACCCGCGTTCTTAAGCCCAAAGGGCATAACTTTGAAGCAATAAGTGGCTTGGTGTGTTACGAATGAGGTCTTGATTCTATCTGAGGGTTCCATGGGGATTTGATGGTAGCTTGACTTCACATCTGTAAAGGAGTACATGGCGTGACCGGTGGTCCCGTCTACAAGCATGTCAATACATGGCAGAGGATAGTTGTCTTTGGGACAAGCTTTGTTGAGATCTGTAAAGTCAATACACATGCGGTAAGATCCACCCGCCTTCTTTACCAGAACGACGTTCGCCAGCCACTGAGTATAAAGCACTTCCTCAATGGCGTCCGCCCGCTGAAGCTTGGTGATCTCTTCTTCTATCACCTTCTGCCTTTCTGGGCCATGGTTTCTCCGCTTCTGAGCCACGGGAACTGCATCTTTATCAATGTTGAGCTTGTGAGTGATCAAGTCTGGACTGATTCCGGGGAGAATTTCATCTTTCCATGCGAAGACATCCTCCGCCTCACGGAGTACCTTGGTGATTGCATTTTTAATTTCGCCTTTGAGCGCTTTAGCCATTCGCACCTGTTTTTCATCCGTCATAAGGTACATTTCTGTCTCGCCCAAGGCCATTATGACGAGCTCCTCTTCATCTTCCTCCTTAGATTGGGGGTGAATCGTTAGTGATGCCGAATATGTCTCCTGGGCCACCTTTTGGCTACCTCTGATCATTACACCTCCCTTGGTCGTGGGGATGTAAAGCGTTAAGTGGCGTATGGAGATAAGGGCTGCAACTTCGGAGATAAAGGGCCGTCCGAGGATGATATTGTAAGCTAACTGACCATCCAAGACAGAAAATTCCAGCTCACCTTTCCATATCTGATTATCGTCTGTAAGCTCGCAATCCAGAGTGACTTGGCCTTTTGTTTGGATAGTGTGTCCCGTCACTCCTAAGATATCGACCACAGTTGGCTCTACCTGGACTGGATCAATCATGAGTTTGGCAAAAGCTCCTCTGGTGATGACATTGCATGAACTCCCAGTATCAACCATCACTCTTTTCATCTCCCAGCCTTCCACCATCATAGTGACGACCAGTGCATCCGCATGGGGAGATATTTCAGGACCCACATCGGCAAAGGGGCGATTTAACGATGCCCTGTCAAGAGCGGTGGTCTTTGCCTTTTTTAGCATTGGCTGGTATCCAGGTCCGCCTGCTATGACATTGATGGTAGCCTTCCCCTTCTTCTTTGGGTCCTCTTTGGATCTATCACCATCTCCTTTCTTGCCATCATTCTGGATGAACCGATCCAATTTGCCTCTCTCAATGAGACGTTCGATTTCCCGAGCTAACTCCCAACATGCATCGGTGTCATGGCAATTTTTCCTGTGATACTTACAATAATTCTTAAGATTTTTAGCAGTATTGGTATACTCTCCCCCGTTTGGTTCGGGGTATGAAATGCTCCGTTTGTGCTGACTGTTCTCGATCCACATAAGGACTTCACTTTTAGAAGGGTTGAGAGGCGTGAAAGAGGTGACAAACGTTGATTTGTTCTTAGAACCCCTTTGCCTGCTTCTAGAGGAAGAATCCTGATGTTTGTCTTTGTCTCTATCTCGATGGCGAGATTCTCCCTTATCCTTTTTGGGCGATGACTGCGATCCTCGGCGAATGTCATCCACCTCGATAAAGTCTTTACAACGCTCCATCAATTCTGCCATGCTGGTGGGTTTCTTTCGAATTAGATCTTCTTGCAAGCTTTTACAAGTGGTGTTTCTCACAAAACATTCCACTGCTACGGAGATATCCACATCAACGATTTGTATGCATAATTGGTTAAAAGTGTCTACGTACTCCCGAAGGGATTCATTCGCCTTCTGCTTTAACTCAAAAATCTTTCCTAATTTAACCACTGGAGGAATACAATCGGCGAATTTAGCACAAAATTCCCTGCTCAATTGATCAAAACTGTTTATTGAGCCCGGAGGTAAAGACTGAAACCATCCGTAGGCCGGACCTCCTAGCGTGGTGACAAACATTTTGCAGAGCACAGGCTCAGTGGCACGATTGAGTTTGAGCAGTATTCGGTATTTTCTGACGTGAGCTTCCGGATTGTCAACACCTGTGTAGATGGGTAGATTAGGTATTTTAAAAGCTCTATCAGTTTCCTCTGCCTCAATCCAAGCTGCGAAAGGCGAATCTCTATTGGCGAACGGATTATGCCTGGCATTTTCCTCATTCATACGGAGCACCAGAGCTCTAACTCTATCATCGAAATTCTCCGGATCCGCCCTTGGGCGACCCCTTCGTGGAGATCTGCTTAGAGAAGAAGAAGAACTTGACCCAGATGATGGATCTGATGGCGAACGCCCTCCTCCGCTTTTGCGTCCGCCTCCTCCTCCGCTACTACCTCCTCCGCCCCCCCCCCCTCCTGGGGGAGCCTTCCCACTACCTCCTCCATGGCTTCCCGACGGGATGTGTCCAATAATTCCTGAGGGTGGCAGGGGTGGTGGTCCACTCGAATGGGGCGTCTCCGCTGGCCTTTTACTCCGTCTACGACCAGTAGATGGGGGCGATCTGCCCCGTGAGGATCTCGGTCGTCGAGGCGAAGGTGATTTAGACCGCCTACTTTTCTCCCTTCTACGCTTTTTATGTGTTCGCCCCTCAGATCCGCCAAGGGATAGATTCGTCCTTGGGCGCCTTGGGATATCGAACCCGCCTGGATTTAATCCAGGGCCTGTAGATCCGCCCAGAAGGGTTGAATCATTCCTTTGACTTCCTTCTGCGCCACCAGGGAATAACTCCCGATTGATTTGTCATTCTCCAGCTGCCGCCGTAGTAGTTACCATGGAATCCGTGTTGTGAGCTTGGAGAAATGAAGAACTCTGGGTGCCCGGTCCAAAGTTTAACAAGGGCCGGGATGATACAGTTGATGTGGACGCCATGCTCCAATGTGGAGGAAGGGTCATGAACGACCGCAGGCGATTCCTCGTTTCGGGTCCAAACCGTTCTCCGATGGCTTGTGCACACATGTTGATGAAAGCATCAGGGTTCATACTACTTTCGATGTGCGTTGCAGGAACAGTTGAATCTGTGCGGCCAGCACTAGATGGTGTAACTAATGGTGTTTCAATCCCTGAAGAGGGATTCTGATCTCCAGTCGTCATAGTTTCTTAATGTGAACGAAAAACCCTTTGTTTGATTAAGGATTCCACGTTCACCGCACCAATTGATAACTGGTAGGGAAATTCCGATCAACTTTCGTCCCTGTGGGGGGCGTCATTGGGTTCGACGGGGGGGAAGCTCCGATGCCAAAGTAAGTAAGGTGAATCAAGGAAACAAACTGAATTGACAAAGGTTGTGAGAATGTGTACCTTGATAGCCTAGGGAATCAGGCTATATATAGCTAGGAAGTCGTAACCTTCAGGCAACTAGAAAGCCTCCATTAATGCTCCATTAATGGCGGTTACAAGTTATCTTTAACCTGGCGGTTAGCTAATTGATAACTCATTAATGATCTTTATGGCCGAGTCGGCGACCATCCGTTACAGCGGCGAATCAGGTGAATGAAGAGATTCGCCTCATAGGTCCGCCAGCGGATCTCTCCAAGCAGATTCGTGGAGATCCGCCTGCCGGCTCCCCTTCGGAGATCAATACGCGGCGTTCTTGAGGTGAATATCCCTTTTAGTCCTTGGGATAATATCACAATGTTATCAATGAGGTTCCCGTGTTAGACAACGAACCCGAAAACTACGAAGAGGCTCTAACCAGTCTAGATTCTAAAGCATGGCTCGAGGCTATGGATTCTGAAATGGATTCCATGTACACCAACCAAGTGTGGACTTTGGTTGATCCACCCGAAGGGATAAAACCCATTGGGTGCAGGTGGATCTTCAAGAAGAAGACTGATATGGATGGAAAGGTTAGCACCTACAAAGCTAGGTTAGTAGCGAAAGGATATCATCAGAAACAAGGAATTGATTATGACGAAACTTTCTCTCCTGTGGCTTTGTCCAAATCAATCAGAATAATGCTCGCTATTGCCGCTCACTACGATTATGAGATTTGGAAAATGGATGTGAAAATAGCTTTCCTAAACGGAAACCTGCTTGAGGATGTATATGTTGGGGTTTAGTGTCCTATAGACAATTGTTCTAGGATACAAACTTAATGTAAATGAATTGTTCTTTATATCATTTGTTTAATGAGATATATGTTTTATAACTATATAAGGGCAATCCCTTTTAAGCACTAAATAAAGTCTAATAAAAGGAAATCCGTAAGTTTATTTAAAGTGATTATAAAGTGTTCATACAAGCATGAAGTGAGACAAAACTTTATAGTAAACTGATAAACTTAAAACCACCCCAAGTCAAGTGATATGTTTGGGATTGACATATCACTGTTGAGACTTGTATGTAACAATGTCTTCTATCCGACAGAAAGCTGATCTCACAAGCTTCATATATACAGATATCTGGACAGTTACATAGATCCGATGAAACGTTGTTCATTAGGATTGGGGATCCGATTTGAGATAACAGGATGGGTAGATTCATCCTTGTCACCTGTTCATCTCATTGGTATTAATAGGTATAACTAATCCTCAGACTCAAAGGAATATTAATTAGTATTCTGGATTACGGAATGTGATGCTTTGACTCTGGTGTAACACGATCCTTAACAGAGATGACTCTGGGGTGTGAACAGTAGATGTTGGGTATCACAGGAAGTAATTGCGGAGTCGTTATATATTGGATTGAGCATTTATCACATCCCGATAAATGGGAGATACATCCATGGATCGCTTGTGGAAGACTCGACTCTAAATCCTTGCAAGGTGATAGCTTAAGAGTAAGAAATACAGATTTCACTTAACCTATCTTTTTGAGTTGACTCGGCCTGTACAAGTAAAACAAACGTCTCGCTACATGTGACTTGACATCACCCATAGTCATAAGATTCAGTTCAAGGATGTAGTTGATAAAGGATCGAATTATACTGTAACTAATACGGAAAGGTTAACGACGGAATCAACCTGTCTTCTTATAGCTCTGGGGGAATGATTACGGACTTGCTAATCACATACTCTGTACATCATTCCGTTATGCAAAGATTAAATATAATTCTTTGAAAATTAATTTAATAACGTTGCATACGGCTAGAAGCAATAAGAACCTAATGGATCACACATAAGACTTGGAACCTAAAAGAGAGATAGATGTTAATTAATTGATAGAAGCCCAATTGAGCCCAATAAGGCCCATGGACATAAGGGGGTCGAAATTCATGTAGTAATATACATGAATAATTAATTTGATTTTGTTAATCCTAATTAGATTAGGAATATGAATTAAATTAATTAAGAGATGATTAAGTTAGGAGTTTTAATTAGATTAATATACTCCTATTATTATCCAATAAGGTTATTATTATTATCCTTAATATATTAGATATATAGTGAGATAATAATTAGGAATTCTATTCCGAATGGAATTCCTATTAAGTAACCTAATTCTATCTAACTAGAGATTAGATACAAGAGATTATAAATACCCCTTACCTTGAGATTTTCGAAATCCAAGCAAGCCATACCCTACTTGTGATTTTCGAAATTCACCTAGTCCAAGAGAGAGAAAATTCGACACCCCTAGTTCGAGGACGAGATTTCTCTACGGCTTCGTTTGATCAATTAATTTTCATCTATTTCTTTTATCCTTGATCTTGTGTTGATTAGTTAGAGGCAATCTACTTTGGTTGCTATTCAACGGTTGATACTAAATTAATCTTCCCGTGTTTTATTTCGTGTTTGGGAACTCGAAGAAGAAAAACAAACAAAAGGGAGAAATTCGTTTTACTACTCCTACATCAGGTCAGTTCACGATTTCGCGGATTCCCGGAGATTGAACCGTCGGATCGTCGCGATTTTTGGACAGGAGCTTCTAGACATATTCTTCCACGTTTCCACCGAAGGGATTATTGTTCGGAGGTCTGGAAGGTCTGTTTCGGATAGGGGCAGTTTGGTAGACAGTTTCTATCTCTTTTGAAGTTGTGGGCACTTCGTTTGCAACGGTAGATAGAACTTCTAAAAGGTATTTCTTCTTATCATTCTTTATATGAAATAACGGTTAACGCATCTTGTTGTTAAATGGAAATAGGTTAAAAAATTTATATTTCCGCTGCTATACCTTAGCCTAATTTCCAACAGTGGTATCAGAGCCATCGTTAAATCCGTTATTTCATATATGAAAATTTAGAAGTTTTCAATAGGATTGAATAGATATTTATAGTTAGGATTAATTAACAAATTGTTTTGATTAATTAATTCTAAAGATAAATAAGTTTTAATTAATTGTTAATTAAAACAGATTATGCGTATGTTCCTAATTTGTTTATAAGTTTGTTTTACCAATTTGTAAATCAAAATGTTAAATGAATTAAAATCAAAATAATTGGGACGTGCATAATTAAAGTTTTGTATAGTTATATTAATCTAAAGATTAATATAAAAGATACGAAACTATAAGAAGTAAAATTGGATGAAAGTTAATTGATAAGTTAATGTGATTAACATAAATATTACATAAGATAGTTATATAATCAACCAATTAAATTTATTTAATTGAGTCTATGCATGTTTGGAGTTATGGACATATTTGGACCCTCTTTAGTCTTTTGGTATTTTTGAAATAGGGTCTGCGAGTCCTGCCTTTCTACTATCTATTGTAATTTCTCCTCTCATCTGATTCCCTTCAATTCAATTGAAGTTTTCTTTATTAGTATAGAAATTAATATGTAATTTCAAGGCGTCATGGAGAAGACGGAGGACCTAAAGAGAAATATGTAATAGTTAGTATTTCCTTAGGTTTGCCCTTTTATTCCGTCTCTGGCTCGACGGAATAATTTAGATGATATGTCCATAACGCCAATGTATGTGAATGTATGTGTCTGATGTATGCTAAAGCAAATCAAGACTAAGTTAGATTATGAGACCTAAAATAAAATCCCTCATTAAAAAGTTAAGTAAATAAACAAGTTATTAAAATCGGTTGCCCCTCCCTAATATTATAATTCAGCCGGCAGTGCTGAGGGCCTTTGGGTTGTTGAGTAAACTCAAGCTCGGGGTCCTTTCGGTAATACCTGAATTATCGAAAATCATTTTTCATGAATATGGGGTAATACTTAAATTAGATTATGATAATTGGATGAGTAAACTCATGTTGTCATAAACTAATGGGCAAGACGGTTGGGATTAATATGAATAGCATATTAGTTACTAATGTGGTTAGTAACCCAATAACCTAGGAATCACATTAAAGATGTGATTGATTACATGAATCTACCTAATGAATGAGACTAGCTTGTTGAGTAAACTCAAGGCGAAATCTCAGGAGTTAGGATCCTAGCTCACTAAAGAATTTGTGAAATTCTTCGAATTAATATGGAGGGCTATTAATTTGGCAAAATAGTGGGAGCAATCTAAAATAAACTAAAAGGCCTATAATTTTAGATTGATATACTTTAAGCAAATGAATGACATACGTTTACTCTTTCTCACTCTCAGGTTTAATTAAACCCACTCTTATAATCATGACTAAAACCAATCTGCAAAACATTCTTACCGATAACAAATTGAATGGTTCAAACTTCACCGACTGGTTTCGTAACCTCAAAATTGTTTTGAAGTTCGATAAAATAGGGTATGTACTTGATACATCGATACCCCCTCTCCATGCTGATGATGCTCCCATTGAGGATATTGATGCTTACCAGAAGCATAAGGATGATGATGATCATGCCGGATGCATCATACTTGCATCGATGACACCGGAATTACAAAGGCAACATGAGGAAATGGATGCATATTCCATCATCATGCACCTAAAGGAATTGTTTGGGAAACAAACTAGGTGCGAACGCTACGAGATATCCAAGTTGCTATATCGTAGTAGGATGCAAGAGGGCACATCTGTCATGACACATTGTGTCAAGATGATTGACTACATTACCAAACTTTCTAGTATTGGATTTGCGATGGATAACGAATTAAGTATAGACTTAATTCTTCAATCCCTCCCAGAAAGTTATTCACAGTTCATTATGAACTATCGGATGAATGACTTGCAAACCTCTTTTGAAGAGCTTGCAAATATGCTCAAGTCAGCTGAGCCCAATATGAAGAAAGACAAAGCCATACCGGCTCTTGTCATTGAGGGATCAAAGAAAAGGAAAGGGAGTTATCCCAATCCTAATTATCCCAAGAAAGGTAAGAAAGCCGTGCCCTACAAAGCTAAGGGAAAGGAAGTGAAGAAGCCCAAAGGAGAGTGCCACTTCTGTGGTAAAGACGGGCATTGGAAAAGAAACTGTTGGTGTACCTAGCCTTCCTCAAAAGGGGAAGAAGCTGGGACTTCAACATCTGGTATGTTTTATATTGAAATTTCACAGTTTGAATCTTTTGGTACTTGATACCGGATGCAGCCTGAGGATATTCCAGGAATATCTAGAAATATTATTTCTATTAGCTGCCTTGTTGACGACGGATTTTCATATTTCAATAAAAGACAAGAGTTGCAACTTTTATAAAGATTCGATCTTTTATTTTTCAGGAATATCACAAAATGGGATTTATGTGTTAGATGACAAAATTCCTGTTTTTGCAATTGATACCAAAAGACATAAGCTAGATAATTCAACTTACTTGTGGCATTGTCGTTTAGGCCATATAAACAAGAGACGCATGCTAAAGCTACATTCAGATGGGCTTATAGATCCAATCGATCCCGAATCATTGGAAACATGCGAATCATGTTTAAAAGGTAAAATGACAAAGACACCCTTTAGCAATAAAGGTGAGCGTGTATCAGACACTCTAGGACTCATTCATTCAGATGTATGTGGTCCTATATCAGTCCAAGCAAGAGGAGGATTCAGATTCTTCATAAGCTTCATAGATGACCATACCCGATATGGTTACATCTACTTGATGAAGCACAAGTCAGAAGCTTTTGAGAAATTCAAATGCTTCAAGAATGAAGTAGAAAATCAATTAGGAAAGAAAATAAAGACGCTTCGATTTGATCGAGGTGGCGAATATCTTTCAGATGATTTTCTGAATTATCTAACTGAATGTGGGATATGCTCACAATGGACACCTCCCTATACACCACAACACAATGGTGTGTCCTAGAGGAGAAACCGTACCCTATTAGATATGGTACGATCCATGATGAGCATGGCCTTACTTCCAAAGACGTTCTGGGGCTATGCCTTAGAAACTGCCATCTTCACCCTAAATCGAGTACCAACTAAATCCGCTAGTTCCACACCATATGAATTGTTCGTTGGTAGGAAACCCGTGTTTTCATTTATGAGAGTATGGGGTTGTTCAGCCTTTGTCAAACGCATTGAGTCCGACAAACTAGATTCGAAATCTGATAAATGTTTCTTCATTGGATACCCTAAGGAAACTATGTGATATTACTTCTATCATCCAGATGATCAGAAAGTAATCGTATCCAAGCACGCAACCTTCTTAGAGAAAGAGTTTCTCGAAGAAACACAAAAGGGAAGCATGATTGAACTTGACGAAGTTCAAGAAGAAGAAACACCGACTGAAACAACAGAGGCGGTTGAGGTACCCGAAGGAGTCCCATTAGATGAGACTCCAGTTCCACCTATTCGTAGATCACAAAGAGTTCGTGAACTCCCAATTAGATATGGTTTTCTAGTGGGAGATGATAATGAGGTTCCCGTGTTAGACGACGAACCCGAAAACTACGAAGAGGCTCTTACTAGTCCACATTCTAAAGAATGGCTTGAGGCTATGGATTCTGAAATGGATTCCATGTATACTAACCAAGTGTGGACTTTGGTTGATCCACCCGAAGGGATAATACCCATTGGGTGCAGGTGGATCTTCAAAAAGAAGACAGACATGGATGCAAAGGTTAGCACCTACAAAGCTAGGTTAGTAGCGAAAGGATATCGTGAGAAGCAAGGAATTGATTATGACGAAACTTTCTCTCCTGTGGCTATGTCCAAATCAATCAGAATCATCCATGCAATTGCCGCTCACTACGATTATGAGATTTGGCAAATGGATGTGAAAACAACTTTCCTAAACGGAAACCTGCTTGAGGATGTATATATGATGCAGCCTGAAGGTTTCATATCGAAGGATGCAAATAAAGTTTGCAAACTTCAGAGATCCATTTATGGACTCAAGCAAGCATCTAGAAGCTGGAATAAGCGTTTTGACGAAACCATAAAACAATTTGGTTTTGAACAAAATTGCGAAGAAGCTTGCATTTACAAGAAAGCAAGTGGGAGCTCTATAGCATTTCTCATACTATATGTGGACGATATATTATTAATGGGAAATGACGTTGCTCTCTTACAGTCAGTGAAAGTATGGTTATATGGTAACTTCTCAATGAAAGACCTTGGTGAAGCAGCTTATATACTTGATATAAAGATCTATAGAGATAGATCGAGAAGACTGTTTGGTCTTTCACAGGCTACATACATTGAAAAGGTGCTAAATCGGTTTAGCATGCTTGAATCGAAACGAGGTAACTTACCCATGTTACATGGAGTAAAGTTAAACAATCATCAATGTCCTAAAACCGATGATGATAAATGACGCATGGCTGTAGTCCCGTACGCCAGCGCAATCGGTTCGATTATGTATGCTATGATATGCACTAGACCTGACGTAGCGTTCGCGTTATCTATAACAAGTCGTTACCATGGGAATCCACGAGACGAGCATTGGATTGCCGTCAAGAACATTCTTAAGTACTTGAGAAGAACTAAAGATATGTTCCTAGTGTACGGAGAAGGTGATCTGAAAATAGAAGGATTTTCAGACGCAAGTCATCTCACAGATGAGAATGATTATAAATCCCAATCAGGATACCTGTTTATCTTGAATGGGGGCGCGGTCAGTTGGAAGAGTTCCAAGCAGGGAAGCGTAGCTTTCTCTACGACCGAGTCAGAGTATATCGCAGCTGCGGAAGCAGCAAAGAAGCGGTTTGGATTAGAAAGTTCATTACGGAACTAGGTGTGGTGCCTGACATTGTCAATCCCATTACACTGTACTGTGATAACAATGGAGCCATTGCGCAAGCAAAGGAACCACGGTCTCATAATGCATCCAAGAATTACCTTAAGCGATACCACATCATTAGAGAGATTGTGGCTAGAGGAGATGTGAGAATAGAAAGAGTACCTACAGAGGACAACGTTGCAGATCCGTTGACAAAGCCTTTAACCCAGAGAATACATGATCGTCATTTAACTTCTACTGGGATAAGTTTTAGAAACAATTGGCTTTAGTCCAAGTGGGAGTATGTTGGGGTTTAGTGTCCTATAGACAATTGTTCTAGGATACAAACTTAATGTAAATGAATTGTTCTTTATATCATTTGTTTAATGAGATATATGTTTTATAACTATATAAAGGCAATCCCTTTTAAGCACTAAATAAAGTCTAATAAAAGGAAATCCGTAAGTTTATTTAAAGTGATTATAAAGTGTTCATACAAGCATGAAGTGAGACAAAACTTTATAGTAAACTGATAAACTTAAAACCACCCCAAGTCAAGTGATATGTTTGGGATTGACATATCACTGTTGAGACTTGTATGTAACAATGTCTTCTGTTCGACAGAAAGATGATCTCACAAGCTTCATATATACAGATATCTGGACAGTTACATAGATCCGATGAAACGTTGTTCATTAGGATTGGGGATCCGATTTGAGATAACAGGATGGGTAGATTCATCCTTGTCACCTGTTCATCTCATTGGTATTAATAGGTATAACTAATCCTCAGACTCAAAAGAATATTAATTGGTATTCTGGATTACGGAATGTGATGCTTTGACTCTGGTGTAACACGATCCTTAACAGAGATGACTCTGGGGTGTGAACAGTAGATGTTGGGTATCACAGGAAGTAATTGTGGAGTCGTTATATATTGGATTGAGCATTTATCACATCCCGATAAATGGGAGATACATCCATGGATCGCTTGTGGAAGACTCGACTCTAAATCCTTGCAAGGTGATAGCTTAAGAGTAAGAAATACAGATTTCACTTAACCTATCTTTTTGAGTTGACTCGGCCTGTACAAGTAAAACAAACGTCTCGCTATATGTGACTTGACATCACCCATAGTCATAAGATTCAGTTCAAGGATGTAGTTGATAAAGGATCGAATTATACTGTAACTAATACGGAAAGGTTAACGACAGAATCAACCTGTCTTCTTATAGCTCTGGGGGAATGATTACGGACTTGCTAATCACATACTCTGTACATCATTCCGTTATGCAAAGATTAAATATAATTCTTTGAAAATTAATTTAATAACGTTGCATACGGCTAGAAGCAATAAGAACCTAATGGATCACACATAAGACTTGGAACCTAAAAGAGAGATAGATGTTAATTAATTGATAGAAGCCCAATTGAGCCCAATAAGGCCCATGGACATAAGGGGGTCGAAATTCATGTAGTAATATACATGAATAATTAATTTGATTTTGTTAATCCTAATTAGATTAGGAATATGAATTAAATTAATTAAGAGATGATTAAGTTAGGAGTTTTAATTAGATTAATATACTCCTATTATTATCCAATAAGGTTATTATTATTATCCTTAATATATTAGATATATAGTGAGATAATAATTAGGAATTCTATTCCGAATGGAATTCCTATTCAGTAACCTAATTCTATCTAACTAGAGATTAGATACAAGAGATTATAAATACCCCTTCCCTTGAGATTTTCGAAATCCAAGCAAGCCATACCCTACTTGTGATTTTCGAAATTCACCTAGTCCAAGAGAGAGAAAATTCGACACCCCTAGTTCGAGGACGAGATTTCTCTACGGCTTCGTTTGATCAATTAATTTTCATCTATTTCTTTTATCCTTGATCTTGTGTTGATTAGTTAGAGGCAATCTACTTTGGTTGCTATTCAACGGTTGATACTAAATTAATCTTCCCGTGTTTTATTTCGTGTTTGGGAACTCGAAGAAGAAAAACAAACAAAAGGGAGAAATTCGTTTTACTACTCCTACATCAGGTCAGTTCACGATTTCGCGGATTCCCGGAGATTGAACCGTCGGATCGTCGCGATTTTTGGACAGGAGCTTCTAGACATATTCTTCCACGTTTCCACCGAAGGGATTGTCGTTCGGAGGTCTGTTTCGGATAGGGGCAGATTGGTAGACAGTTTCTATCTCTTTTGAAGTTGTGGGCACTTCGTTTGCAACGGTAGATAGAACTTCTAAAAGGTATTTCTTCTTATCCTTCTTTATATGAAATAACGGTTAACGGATCTTGTGGTTAAATGGAAATAGGTTAAAATTTTTATATTTCCGCTGCTATACCTTAGCCTAATTTCCAACAGTATATATGATGCAGCCTGAAGGTTTCACATCAAAGGATGCAAACAAGGTTTGCAAACTATAGAGATCCATTTATGGACTCAAGCAAGCATCGAGAAGCTGGAACAAGCGTTTTGACGAAACCATAAAACAGTTTGGTTTCGAACAAAATTGCGAAGAAGCTTGCATTTACAAGAAAGCAAGTGGGAGCTCAGTTGCATTTCTCATATTATATGTGGACGATATATTACTAATGGGAAATGATATAGCTATACTACAATCGGTGAAAGTATGGTTATCAGGTAACTTCTCCATGAAAGACCTTGGTGAAGCAGCTTATATACTTGGTATAAAGATCTACAGAGATAGATCAAGAAGACTGATTGGTCTTTCACAGGCTACATACATTGAAAAGGTGCTAAAGCGGTTTAGCATGCTTGAATCGAAACGAGGTAACTTACCCATGGTACATGGAGTAAAGTTAAACAATCATCAATGTCCTAAAACCGAAGATGATAAGAAACGAATGGCGGTAATCCCGTACACCAGCGTAATCGGTTCGATTATGTATGCTATGCTTTGTACTAGACCTAACATAGCGTTCGCGTTAAGCATAACGAGTCGTTATCAAGGTAATCCGGGAGACGAGCATTGGAATGCTGTCAAGAACATTTTTAAGTACTTGAGAAGGACTAAAGACATGTTCCTAGTGTACGGAGAAGGGGATCTGAAAATAGAAGGATTTTCAGATGCCAGTCATCTCACAGATGAGAACGATTTTAGATCCCAATCAGGATACATGTTTATCTTAAATGGGGGTGCGGTCAGTTGGAAGAGTTCCAAGCAGGGAAGCGTAGCTTTCTCTACGACCGAGTCAGAGTACATCGCTGCTGCGGAAGCAGCAAAGGAAGTGGTTTGGATTAAGAAGTTCATTACAGAACTTGGTGTGGTTCCTGACATTGTAAATCCCATTACTCTATACTGTGATAACAATGGAGCATTGCACAAGCAAAGGAACCATGGTCTCATAATACATCCAAGCATTACCTAAAGCGATACCACCTTGTAAGAGAGATTGTTACAAGAGGAGATGTGAGAATAGAAAGAGTACCTACTGAGGACAACGTTGCAGATCCGTTGACAAAGCCCTTAGCCCAGAAAGTACATGATCGTCATCTAAGTTCTACTGGGATAAGTTGTAGAAACAATTGGCTTTAGTCCAAGTGGGAGTATGTTGGGGTTTAGTGTCCTATAGACAATTGTTCTAGGATATAAACTTAATGTAAATGAAATATTCTTTATATCATTTATTTTAATAAGATATGGTTTCATAACTATATAAAGGCAACCTCTTTTAAGAACTAAATAAGTCTAATAAAAGGAAATCCCTAAGTTTGTTTAAAGTGATTATAAAGTGTTCATACAAGCATGAAGTGAGACGAAACTTTATAATGAACTAATAAACTTAAAACCACCCCAAGTCAAGTAATATGTTTGGAAATAGGATTGACATATCACTGCTGAGACTTGCATGTAATAATGTCTTCTGTCGAGACAGAGAGTTGATCTCACAAGCTTCAGATATGCAGATATCTGGAGAGTTACACGGATTCGATGAAAGGGAGTTCATTAGGATTGGGGACCCGACTTGAGATAACAGGATGGGTAGATTTATCCTTGTCACATGTTCATCCCATTGGTATTAATAGGTATAAGTAATCCTAAAACTCAAAGAAATGTTAATTAGTGATTCTGGATTATGGAATGTGATGCTTTGATCCTGTTGTAACACGATCAATAACAGAGATGACTCTGGGGTGTGAACGGTAGACGTTGGGTATCACAGGAAGTAATTGCAGGATAGTTATACATTCGATTGAGCATTTGTCACTCCTGACAAATAGGAGATACGTCCAAGGATCGCTTGTGGAAGACTTGACTCTAAATCCTTGCAAGGTGATAGCTTAAGACTTGAAATGCAGATTTCACTTAACCTATCTAATTGGAGTTAACTCGGCCTGTACAAGTAAAACGAACGTCTCGCTATATGTGACTTGACATTATCCATCATAAGATTCTGTTCAAGGATGTAGTTGATAAATGATCGAATTATACTGTAACTAATACGGAAAGGTCAACGACAGAATCAACCTGTCTTCTTATAGCTCTGGGGGAATGTTTCGGATCTGCCAATCACATTTCGCGTACTCATTCTGTTATGCAAAGATTAAATATAATTCTGAGAAAATTAATTTTATGGTTGCATACGGGTAGAAGCAATAAGAACCTAATGGGTCACACATAAGACTTGGAGCCCAAAAGAGAAACATATGTTAATTAATTGATGGAAGCCCAACTGAGTCCACTAAGGCCCAGTACATAGGGGGGCAATTTTATGTATATAAAATACATAAATAATTAATTTGATTTTTAACAATTCTAATTAGATTATGATTGTGAATTAAATTAATTAAAGGATAAATAAGTTAGGAGGTTTAATGAGATTAAATTGCTTCTATTATTATCCTGTCAAGTTATTATTATTATCTTTATATTTATATAATTATAGATAATAACTAATAAGAATTTTATTCCGAATTAAATTCTTATTCAGTAACCTAATTCTATCTAACTAGGGTTTAGATACAAGAGAGTATATATACCCCCCTTACATGAGAATTTCGGCTAACCCTAGCTAACCGAGGAGAGAGGATTTCGACACCCCCAGTTGAGGATGAAATAATCCACCGCTTCCTCCCGTTTCAATTGATTATTAATCTCTTTCTCTTATCCTTGATCTTGTGTTGATTTATTAGAGGCAATCTACGTTGGTTGCTTTTATACGGTTGAGTTCTAATCATATTTTGAATTGTGTTTTTGTCTTGTGCTCGGGAACTCAGAGTAAGAGTTGTGGGCACTACGATTGCAACGGTAGATAGATCTTCAAAAGGTATTTCCTTCTATCCCTCTTTATATGAAATAACGATTAACGGATCTTGGTTAATGGAAAAATGTTAAAATTTTTATATATCCGCTGCCAAACGTTAGCCTATTTTCCTTCAGTTGGGCGTCGCCCAACCAGCGTTGGGCATCCGACCAACGGCCGTTGGGCGTGCGCCCAACGCCAGTTAGGCGTCCGCCCAACCAGCGTTGGGCGTCGCCCAAAGGAGGTTGGGCGCACGCCCAACCTTGGGATCCGTGCCTATAAAAGGCACGGATCCCCATGCATTCGGGGGGGGGGGTCTTTGGGGGGAGCTTCTCTTTCTAAAAAAAATATTTTTAGAGAGAGAAAAGTAAATTTTTGGGAAAAAACTTTTTTTTTCTAAAAATTGAAAATTTGCAAAAGTTAAATATTTTACAAAAAAACACCAAAAATCACAACTCGTGGAATCAACCGACTTCGACCGTCAATACCGATCTTGAGGTATTATCTGAGGACTAAACTCGTAATTTATTCATTTCGTTTATTTATTTTATTTATAGTTTTGTTCATTTATTTATTTTATTTATTTTATCACATTTATTTATTTTTCCGCATTTATTTAATTTCCGTCTCGTATTAAATAAACGTTTTGGTTTTAAATAAAAACCTCGTTTTAAAGTCCCAACACGAACCATGACCCGATGTAAGGGTAGTTCGGGACTAAAACGTAGTAAATATAGAATTTAAAAGTTTTTTTCTAATTAACGTTTTAAAGTAAAACATCGTTTTGGGAGGCTCCGCTATAGACTATGACCCGATTTGGGTAGTTCGGGGACCAAAATGATAGAATAGAGTAGATCTAAAGCTTTTTAATAAATCTGGAAAGTTTAGGGACTGTTTCTGATATTCTGTCTTTTCTGTCACTAAAAGCAGTTTAGCAACGGATTTTCCGTCGGTAAAGCTGCTGGAACTTAAAGAATGTCTTTTTAAGCCTTTTTCTCATCTTTTTTGACATTTATTCTTACATATATGTATATATGGTTATGTAATAGGTTCATTAAAATTATTTTTGGGGTAGATAACTAATAAATACTTACTATGTATTTACCTATTTTGTATATTTGGGTACCATTTTTATTAATTTGATTTTGCAAAACTATATGTATATGTTTTCTTTTAATTCATTTAAACTATGATTAGTTATTATTTTGGGGGTTATTTTCTATGAATCCATTTTGTATAAAAACTATTTTGAGCTATGAGTTATTTTCTTATTTGTAAATCTATTTACCATTTTTACATGTTTTTTAATCTATAGGTATTATTACCATTTTTACTACAATGTATATATATATATATATATATATATATATAAATAAGTATGTATATTTATTCTTATTTTGACTTTTATATGTATATATATATATATTTTAAACGTATTCCATTGGGTGGGTTTTGGATGTAATTCGTTAATTGTTGTAATTATGTTCAAGTAAGGATTAATTGAGTGAAAAAAAGGGAAAATAAATCACAAAAAGAGATTTCAATTTGGTTATTTAAACTAAGGGTTTTTAGAGGTTCCTAATGTAAATAAAAGGTTTTAGTTCGTTATCATTTTCAAACGACTTCCTAAAATATCACGTTTTGAAACCTTAATCCGTTCCAACGACGGATTAAGCGAGTCTTGTAATTAAAATCACTTTTCGGCAAATGATAGAGTTTTGAATCGTTTTCTTATTTAAACGGTTTTGTACAAAAATAAATGGACTTATATGCTTAATCACGTTTTTTTGTTAAAGCTTCTTATTTCACGTTTTCAAACACTCGAGTCATTCCAACGGCGATTCGAGTGAAAAGCATGTAAATTAACGGGGTTTTGAAACGTATCTAAGTCGTTCCAACGACGATTAAGGTACGAACCATGTAAATAAACCTTATTTCGATGAGTGAGATTAATTTAGATGTAATGTACAGCTTAAGGCATAATTCATGTTGTAAATAAATCAATTCTTCCTTCTCCCTCTTTCTTTTACATATTCTAATTCATGTAAATGGGTGATTCTTTACTAAAATGGCTTTCCATAATATATGCTTAAAACGGTTTTCAAAACGAGAAAGAAAAGGTTTCAAATGAATTTTAAACTTAAAGAAATATGCGATTAATCCGTTAGCGCCTAACATGCTAAGTAGGAGGCCGGTGGTTCAGAATCGGGCGATGTCGGGGTGCCTAGTAGCCTTTCTCCAGAAAGGAGCTAGCCTTCTCGGCTCGTACCCAAATTTCCCGAACCCTCACCGGTCTCCCGCAAGGGATCGGTGTTCATTTCCCATTCGTGGGTGGCGACTCTTTCATACTCCGAGCTCCGGCCCTGTTGAGCAGCTTGATTTCGCGATTGGTTGCTTTCGGCGCTAATCACAGCATCTGCCGTCAACGGTGTCCACCGCCCGGGTCTTCCGGGCGAGGCTGCGACACCTATAACCCTTTTACCAATGTGATGTTAATAATGCTTTTCTGCATGGTTTTTTTTGGATGAGGAAGTTTACATGGAACCTCCTCCTGGTTTGTCTTCACCTGAACCAAACCTTGTTTGCAAACTTGAAAAATCCCTTTATGGATTAAAACAAGCCAGCAGACAATGGTTTGCCAAGCTTTCTTCTTTTTTAATTCAATATCATTATCAACAATCTTCTGCTGACCATAGTATGTTTACTAAAATGGATAAAGGTAAAAGTTGTATTTTGTTGATATATGTTGATGACATTATCTTAACTGGTACTGATCAATAAGAGATTGATAGTATTAAACAGTTACTCGATTTAGAATTTAAAGTCAAAGATTTAGGTGACCTGAAATACTTTCTTGGATTGGAAATTGCTAGGTCCGCAAAGGGCATTAATATTTCTCAGCGAAAATATACTCTTGATATTCTTTCTGATACAGGTTTGCTAGCTGCTAGACCTGTTTCCACTCCTATGGATCCAACTCTGAGATTAACAAAAGAAGAAGGCACAGCTCTCCAGGATCATACTTCTTACAGAAAGCTCATTGGTAGACTCATCTACCTCACTAATACAAGACCCGACATCACATTTGCTGTCAACACTCTAAGTCAGTTCCTCTCTAAACCAACTGACAAACATTACAAAGCAGCCATGAGAATTCTCCATTATCTCAAACAAGATCCAGGCAAAGGGCTGTTTTACTCCTCTACTTCTCCTCTTCAACTACAAGCTTTTTCAGATACCGATTGGGCTACATGCCTTGACACCAGAAGATCTATTACTGGTTTTTGTGTCTTCTTAGGTACCTCTCTCATTAGTTGGAAGAGCAAGAAACAGCCAACTGTTTCTAAATCCTCAACCGAAGCAGAATATCATGCAATGTCCTCTGTTTCTAGTGAAATACAATGGCTTCAATATCTTTTCCAAGCCCTTAATATTCCTCATCCTCAACCAACACCTTTGTTCTGTGATAATCTTTCTGCTCTTTATATTGTCAAGAACTCTACTTTCCATGAATGCACAAAACACATCGAACTAGATTGCCATTTTATGCGTGAAAAATTCCTTTCTGGCCTTATCAAACCTTTAGCCATTTCTACTATTTTCCAAATTGCTGACATGTTTACTAAACCTCTTCCACCAAAGTCTTTCTCTGTTCTTACTTGCAAGTTGGGTGTACAATCAATATACCTTCTAACTTGAGGGGGGGGGGGGGGGTAACAAGACTTAAGGATCCATTTGTAATTATTTATATTGAACAAGGGCATTTAAGTACTTTTATCATATTAATTAGAAAGATCCGTTGTAATTGAACGGATATATAAGGGTAGTTAGAGCTTGTTTAAGGTTAAGAAAGATTTGGGGATTTTCTGATTCTGTAAGTTCTCTTCTGTACAAAGTTCATCAATTCAAGGTTTTCATTTCTTCATTCAATTCTGATATAGTAAGGGTGTGGGGGTTGATGGTCGTAATAGGTGTGCCGATTTGTTAGGGGTGCGAGAGGTGCCATCCTTTGGAAAATATTTAGGTTAACCATCAGTGATTAGTTGATCTAAGAAAATTGTTTTCCAGTACCTTAAAGAACGATTGATGAAGAGAATTAGTGGGTGGCAATAGAATTGGATGGTTGGAGGATAAATAGATCCTTATTAAATCAGTAGCACAAGGAGTTCCACAGTATATAATGAGTTATTTTTTACTTTCCAAATATTTGTGTGATGATTTGCAGCAGATAATGGCTAGCTTCTGGTGGAATTATTCGACAGAACATAAACTAATTCATTGGGTTAGTTTGGAAAAGATGTGTTTGCCTAAGGAGGAAGGGGGTTTGGGGATTAGGGATGTATTTGCTTTTAATCTTGCACTTCTTGCAAAGCAGGTGTGGAGGATGATTGAATTCCCTGATTTTTTATGTTTGCAGGTTTTCAAACATAAATATTTCTCAAAGGTACGTGTATTGGAGGCTAATGTTGGTTTTCGTCCTAGTCATGTTTGGCAAAGTCTAGTTAAGTCAAGACATGTTCTTAAAGATGGTAGTTGTCAGAGGATATATGAAGGTAGATCTGTTAATCTGACAGGATCTAGATGCATTCCTGACGCCCTATGTAATCGCCCTCTTTACTTATTGAACCCAATTCCATCTCAAAATGTCTCTTATCTGATTGACTTTGACTCGTTTCGTTCGAAAACGGAGTTGATTAATTATTGTTTCTCAATTGATGTGGCAGCTACTATTTTGAAAATCCCATTAAGTCGACGACTTATCACTAGTCCTCTTTTTTGGGTTCATCCTAAAAATGAGCAACATTTGGTGAAATCAAGGTATAAAGTAACTTATGTTGCGTTGCAGTCCAATTCCAATCTAGCCACTTCTTGAATGAGGGTGCATCAATTTTGGTGTTCTCTCTGGAAGGTTAAAGCACCAGCTAAATTTATTCGTACTATATGGTGTGCTGCTAAAAATGACCTACCTTGTTCTGATAACCTTTTGAGAAAAGGAGTTATTTTACAGGGTCATTGTTGGTTCTGTGGATGCCACTCTGAAACTTTAAATCATCTGTTTAAAAAATTTCCTGGATCAAAATTATATTCGAAACATGCGAATTTGGTTCATCATGTATATAAGGTTGTATGCCTGGATTGTTTAGAGTGGTTCTCTAATGTGCTGAAGTTTTATCAAATGAGGAGTTTTTCTTTTTTGTGGCATGATTTATTTTATTTGGTTCGAAAGAAACCAATTGGCACATGGGAAGAAGTGTATTGGGGAGATTAAATTTGTTGGAGCTATTTGGGGATCAATGTTGGGTTTTGCAGGGAGGTCGTATGATTGGTGTTCAACTTCTGATTGGAAAACATGGACTGATAATTATGTCGTGGTTTCTTGGGATTTGAATTCAACTACGGTGGTTTTGAAAGGAAAATATTGCAGCTGCTAATTCATCTTTGCATTTTGCAGATGATGTTAGTGTTTCTATTTTAGCAGATTTAGCTGTTTGTAATTGGTTGACAGCTTTTGATGTTGCGGGTCATGGTGCCTCTAGTCTAGGTGTTGCTCAAATAAATGCAAATGCTCTATTTAGATGTGGAGAAATTTCTACAGGTTCTAGTGGAGTTTCTTATAGGTCTATAGATGTCGATGTACCAAATCTGGATGATGCGGTCAGAATTAATTTTGATGATGCAAGTGCAAACGTTTCTGCCTTAAAGGCTGCTCAAAGTCGGATTTTTGTTGTTGATGGATGCTTTCTAGGATCAACATTTATTGCTTGTTAACCATGTCGAGTTGTTGCTGTGGGATTGGAATGTTCTCCAACTGCTCAAGTGAATTTTGCAAAATTGATGCATCTCATAGATCATTTTCTAGAGTTGCTTTTCGTGATCTTGATCAAGGTGTCGTAGTTCGAGTTCGTAAGTCGGGATTGGCTCATTAATTTCAACGAAAAATTATGCGGTAGCTGTTGAGAATCAAATTGCGGAAGTCGATGCAGCTTGTTTGTCCAGTGAGGTGGGGTTGATAGGAAATATAGGTTCTGATGCCAGGTGGACTACATCAAATGTGGATTTCGAGGTGTTGTTCATTCAGGTGAGATGGATCGTGAAGACAGACTTATTTGGTTGCCACCTGCTTATAATTTTTATAAACTTAACTACGATGCGGTCTTTTCACAAATATTGGTTCATTCGGTATGATTTTTCGGGGTTGTAACAGTTTAGTCTTTGTGTCGGGTGGAAGTCCTATTAACACTACTTTATCAGTGCTACATGCGAAATTATTGCGATTCTATATTCGTTGCGTGTGGTTCGGGATTGTGGTTTCAATTCAACTGTGGTACCTTCTGATTCAGCCTCAGCTACCCAAATAATTAAAGTGATTTAGTTTTGTCAAATTGGTTGGAGGTCATTGCAAGTGATATTTTGGAGGTGGTATATTCCTTTGCATCAATTGAGTTCGTGTATGAAATAATGCTGCACATATCTTAATTGTTTGGGTACGATCACTTTCATATATGGAAATTTTTATTGAAAATTTCTCATTTTGTATTTCTTTATGTGTTCAGAATGATGTATTCACGTTTGCTTCGTGATATAGGATGTGATTAAAAAAGTGAATTACTATACCCAACCTCAATTTCCCACTCTCAGTCTCGGAAAAAGACTAAAATACCCTTCTATCAAATTTCAATATTCTCAAATCCTCTTAAACATCCTAAACTCTTTTGGATCAAATCCGGACTAATTTATCAATGAAAACATGGATCGGGGGAGGGGCGGCAAAGGAAAAGGACTAATGATACGTAATTTCGTTTGATTTTGTTGATTTTTGTACGTTTTTTTAATCGATTTTGGATTGTTTGAGATTTCGAAATCGCGAGGTGGGGCGTGAGGCCATCACACCGTCACCTCTGGTGCGGCGTATACGCCGCACCACAGGTGACAATGTGATAGCCTCACGCCTCACCACATGCGACGGCGTGATGTTCATACGCTGTTACCTGTGGTGAGGCATGATAGCCTCACGCCCTCACCTATGTGAGGGCGTGATGGCCTCATGCCCGTGTGGCGAAAATTCTTAATTTATTTATTTTTTTAAAGTTAATTTGTTATTTTTATTTTATTAATTTGATTATTATTTTTTATTTTTGTTAATTTTTATGTTGTAAATTTTTGTTTTGTTAATTATAATTAAATTTTAATTTTGTCTATTTTATTTTATTTTATTTAATTAAATTTTTATTTTTTTAATTTTAGTTAGGATTGAGCAGGCTCCACCAGTTAGGACTGATCTGGAGCAGATTATGAAGGAATGGAACCAGACGATATGATTTGTAATTTTTTAATATTTAAAATTCTTTAGAACTATTTGTTTTTAACACATTTTAATACACATTTGATACTTCATGTATATTATTTAATTATAATATTAATAATTAAAATATTTAGAATAATTATAATTGTTTAGAATAATAATAATTAAAATGTGAAATTGGAAAAAAAAAATTCATACGTGGGCATGTAAACATCACATTTACGGGTTTAATTAAATAACAGAACTATTTTTTTTGCCTTCCCGACACGCGGACGTGTGGCTATCACGCCCCACCGTGTGGTCAGACGTGTGGCTATCATGTCTCATCGTGCGGTCGGACGTGATAGCCACACGTCTCATCGTATGGTCGAGCGTGTGGCTAATACGTCCGGCCACACGGTGAGGCGTATGGCTATCACGCCCGACCGCACGGTGAGGCGTGATAGCCACACGCCCGCGTGTCGGGAGGACAAAAAAAAAGCCTTTTAACACTCAAAATCTCTGAAAGGGCATTTTCATTATTTTACGAGACTAAAAGTGGGGATTTGAGGCTAAGTATAACATCCTTAAAAAAAAAAAACCGATACATTTACTAATAATAATTGGTATTTACTATTTATTCACTGATGAAGATAAATTTACCCTTTTGCAATTTAGTAGCTTTTATTTTATTTTTTATTAAGAGAATTATAGTTAGGTAAATTAAATAAAAAAAATTTAACAAAATTTGTCGATAGTGCATTATCAAATTTGTCGATATTGTATTACTATTTTATATTTGAAAATATAATAATACTAGTAAAAAATATTTTGGTACAGAGTGTGGTGTGGGTTCAAAATTGATTCTGGGAAGATAATTTAAAATTGTTGGTACATAAGTAATTATTAACCAATGTTTTGAAAACCGGACCGGACGTTGAACCGGTGAGATAACTGGTTCAAGATTCAATAGGTTCAACCGGTTCAATCGGAATGGTTCAACCGGATAAAAAAATAAATAAATATATATATAAAAAATAAAATGATGTTTTATTGAACATAAAATTAAAAATTTCATACATATAATAAACAATTCTTAAGTTACATATTAATTAAAAATTAAAAATCATACAGATAATATAAAAATTAACACATTAATTAAAAATTCACACATCTAAAATCAAACCCATAGTTTAACACAATATTAAGATTAAAATTAAATTAATTAACACCAATTATTAAAGAGGTTGTTCTCTACCTAATTTTTAAATTTTTTCCTTAATTCAATATTTTTTTTCAAAAAATGGAAAAAAACCAGGGTCAATCCGGTTCACTGGTTCAACACCGGTTCGCGGTTCAATCCTGGTTTGATGCGGTTTAATATAGTTGAACCTGTATAGCTAAAACCGGACCAGACACTTGACTGGTTCGTGGTTCGACCGGTTCGACCGGCCGGTCCGGTCCGGTTTTCAAAACACTGTTATTAACCGATGGGACCCAAAAACTGACACGTAAATTAACCACGTGTTAATTTTGGGTAAATTACACCCATGGAGAACTGAACTTCACCCATTTAATATTATACCCATAGAACTTTAATTCTTAACAGTATAATCATTGAACTTTAGATTTTTCTAACACCGGTGGTTACTCAACACTTTAAAACAACCGTTCACTGCCTAAAAATAAAAAATCCGAAATGTTATTAATATTCTAAAGAACTTTAATTCTTGAAATTTTTTGTTTTGAGGTCATTTAGGTACTGTTTGGTTAGGAGATGAAGTGAATTTTTAGAGAGAAAGCTCTAATAAATGTGATTTTGAAAAATAAAAAATGTGGTTTCATAGTAAATGTCATTATGAATAACTTTAATTCTTGAATATTTTCATTTTGAGGTCGTTAACGATCATTTTGAAGAGTCAGTTAAAATTGAGTAGCTACCGATGTTAAAGTTAAGTGACCATATAGTTAAAAATTGAAGTTCAGTGGTCATAATATTAAAATAGATAAAGTTCAGTGGCCATGGGTGTAATTTACCCATCAATTTTCTTATTTTAAGAAAGGTTTAATATATTATTTGCCCCTTAATTTATATCAAAAGCTTGATTGGTCCTTAAACTTTCAAAGTGGTCTGCTAGCTCTCTGAACTTGCATAAAATGTAATCAATTAATCATTCGGTTCGAAAAAGTAAGTTAAATGCGGAATATATATTCTATGTGCCCTAGAATTTATTATATAACTCACAAAATAGATTAAAATATATTAAAAATAAAATTTTTACTTATTCAATTATAAAACTTTTTTTTCTCTAATATTAGAATCATATATCATGACGTTAATAACTTGCATTACAGAATAGGAAAATCGTTTGTGATACAATTAGAACAGCAAATAGGATATCCATCCTTTAAAATCTAGGCAGAGCTAAGGTTAAGTCCCCAGGAAGCCAATTCATGTGCTACAACATTATGTAGCCTTTTCTCATGGATGAAAGAGCAGGATATCAGCGAGGAGGCCACTTGTCTTATCGTTTTGCAGATTGTGTCGATATAGCTGACATCCCATTCCTGATGGATCGCATCCACCGCTTGCTTGGAATCCGATGAGATTATTAGCATAGATAGGCCACATTCTTTGGCAAAACTGATCCCGTTGAGAATCGCTAGTAGTTCAGCATGAATTACAGACCAGCATTTCCCCAAAGGGCACGCCCCACTCATGACAACCCCACCTATCTCATTTCGTACAATAAAGCCTGCAGCCGATGTCGCACATCTAGGGGAGAAAGTCGCATCACAATTGAGCTTGATGAACCCGAATGGAGGCGGAATCCAATGTTTTGGAACAGACTTTTCATCCGGGGACAGCAACACCGCTGGGACATGTTTAACTGCGTTGTTAACCCCCATGATAATCGCGGAGTCCGTGAGCTTCTTTTCTCCATGCCAAATGCGTTATAATCAAACCAGCTCATCAAATGAAGGTGCGGATTACCTTAAACTCTTGTTTGGGGGATAATCTTCCATACATTTTCCAACCACTCAATAAATGATCTTCCTTGTATTTTGTATGGTTTGGCACTAACATCCAACATCTTCCTTGATCGTTTTACTTTTTTAAAGATACGTGCAGCATATTTTCCGCGTTTAGCTTACTTTTTTTTTTATAACCGAATGATCAATTGATTACATTTTATGCAAGTTCAGGGATCTAACTGAATATTTTATTCAAGTTCAGGGGGCTATCGAGATATTTTGAAAGTTCAGAGGGCCAACCAAATTTTTAGGACAAATTCAGGGGGCAAATGATGTATCAAACCTTTAAAGAATCATAATAAAAAAAAAGGGCTTAAATCATTTGTTCCTGATCTTGTCAAAAAATTTGATTAGCCCATTGAACTTTCAAAGTATCTCGCTAGCCTCCTCAACTTGCATAAAATGTTCAGTTAGCCCATGAACTTGCATAAAATGTAAGCAATTATTGCAAAAACAAGCAAGTTAAATGCGGAAGAGGTACTCCACGTGTCTTAAAAAAATAAAACGACCTATATTAGAGTATGTGGTTCTAATATTAGAGATGACAAATTTTATAGTTGAGCAAGTAATAAGTTCATTTTTAAATTATTTAATTACATTCTAAACTGCATGGAATACATATTCCTCGTTTAAATTACTTTTTTTGCAACGGAGTGATCAGCGGCGGATCCAGGACCCCAGATGACCCAGGGCTCAAAACATATCGGTAAAAAAAAATTCAAAACGTCAAAAAAAAATCAAAATTAACAGTGCAGTTAACGGTAAATTTCAAAGTCCAGTCCTAACGGGCTGAGTAAATTTTTTTTAGCCTCTAACGTGTTAAAACTGTAAAAATGTTATCATTTTTTTTAGAAACTAGCATTGAACTAATAGAAAATTAAACATGTTTACTTTTTTTTAATGGTAAAGACATATTAAAAAGGGATAATAAGATGCCAAAATATGCCTAAGGTTTTTAGAGAATTATCAATTTAGGCCCCACGTTCAAAATAGCACCAATATAGGCTTAACGTTTACAACATAACATCAATTTAGGCTTAAAGTTTACAACATAGCATCAATTTAGGAATTACTAACAGAACGTGACACGTCATCCGTTAAGTCTATATTGGTCCTATTTTATACGTGAGGCCTAAATTGATACTTTCTACAAACCTTAAGCCTATTTTGGTACCTTATATGACGTGGTACTGAGTTGACAGACTTAACGGATGACGTGTCACGTTCTGTTAGTAATTCCTAAATTGATGCTATGTTGTAAACGTTAAGTCTAAATTAATATTATGTTGTAAACGTTAAACCTATATTAATGCTATTTTGAATGTGGAGCCTAAATTGGTAATTTCCCAAAAACCTTAGGCTTATTTTGGTACTTTATCCCTATTAAAAATGAATTCAAAAATGTTATCAAAATAAAAATAAAGAGTCCATTTAAATTAATTAATAATGGTAACATGTTTTTATAATTATTGAAAAAAATTAAAATAAAAAAATTAAAAGAAAATGAGGTTGGAGGGAGTTGAACATAGAACTTTCAAATAGAAGTAAGCATCATTAATCATCTCATTTACCTTTAAACATTGAAATAATATTACATATAGTTAATATAATTCTCCTCAAAATATTATCAAATATCATTACTAAAATAGGTTTAAGGTAAGTTGAAAAGACTATCAAGACACTTTAAAAATTTAGGAGCTAATCAAGTTTTTTTGGACAAGTTGAGGGCAACATGATGTATTAAGCCAAACAAAAGAGTATTGATTACATGTCCGATAATGGCCCATGCTATTGTCTTCGTTTCAAATGTATGTTGGTTGGTTCTAAAGTTTAACCAAGTCGATGTTCTATTCCGTGAATTAATTTAAATATAATTTTGACCACTGATAATTGCAAGAAGATTCACTGACATAGAGATGGAAGCTAAGAGTTGGGGTGAATGGTTGAAAATGTTTGCTCTGTTGCTACGAGAGAAATACTACGGAAACTAGGCAGAAGGCGTTGTGTGGTGGTCAGTGGCGGAGCCAGGACTAAAAATTTGGAGGGGCTCCGTTATAGATAAAAAAAATTCAAATAATGATTTAAGATTTTGATTCCTACTAAAAATGTATTTATATATAAAAGTCTTTATAGAATTTCTTTTCCCAGTATGCTAATTGTTTATTAGTAATTACAAATCTTAAAAAAAAAAATCAGTTCAATTTAAATAACTAATTTAATATCTAAATTAATCTTCAATAAAAAAAATTTTTTAAAGACTTAAAGGAAAATTTAGTTAACATTTTAAATATGTTTTTTTCTTTCTAAAACATGTTAAATTTCTTAGCCTTAACCGATGTTTAGAATATCGAACGTAAAATTAAATAACAATCAATTTAACATTTTCAATTTTCAGTAATATATAAATAAAAATTGATCGTTATTAGAAACATTAGAAATAAATATATACTATTTCATATATTAGGGTCAAATTTATATTTTTAAAAAAAATTAGAGTCCATTTTGACAAATATACCAAATAAACTAAACAATACAAATAGTTTGAGAAAAAAACAATATAAAGAAAAAGAAAAAGAACAGCAATTTCAATACATCTCTTCTCCATTTTTATCCTAAAAAAATACTAATAAAAAATACAAAAAAAAAAAAAAAAATCAAAACAATATTATATATAATTAAAAGAAACCTAACCAAAGGATTGAGTCCTCCTTTGAGTCTATTAAGTTTGTTCATATTTATAGGGGGCAGAACCGCGTCGCGGACCGTCTTGCAATGGAAGGGCACTCTGGTTTGTTGGGTCTTTCTACCTTTTCTTCTCCACCGGGCTTCATTTCTTCTTTGATCTTGGAGGATGTGGTGGGGGTCAGTTTTCCTAGGCTGATCCCGGGTTGAGTTGTTTTGTTTGTTTGTTTTTTTTCTTTCCTTTCCTACCAAAAAAAAAAACCTAACCAAAAAGGTGAGGCGGTGTAGTTAGTTTTTGAAAAAAAGTGGTGAGCGGCGTAGCAGTTGAAAAGAGGACAGATATGTCTTTTCCATTTTTTTAAATCATTGATGAATGAAACGACGTCGTTGTCGTTTTGTTCATCTCTAACCTAAAAAAATAAAACAGAAAGAGGGCTTCAGCCCCCTTCTTTCTTCATGAACGCCATGGCTGGAGGGGCTCCCAGCCATGGCGGCTACAAATTTAACCAGGGGCGGAGCACCCTTACTATGGGTTTTCCGGCGGTCGGAGGGTCGGCTGACCCTCCCCGCCCCCTCTGGCTCCGCCCCTGATGGTGGCCGGTGGAGAGTCGATAAACGTTAGACAGTGTGAAGGGTGGTGGACAATGAGTGAATATTGGACAATATCGATAATATTGAAACAGATGATTAAGATCGAGATGATATGTAAAACAGACAAGGAAATAGAGAGGAGAGGATTAGAGATTTGGTAAAGAGGTAATTTTGGAAATGAAATAAATTAGTTTTAGGAATAGTTGTTCGAAAGCCAAGGAGAAGAATATTTATTCCACCAAAATGTGGAATAGTGATACGAACAAAATGGACGAGATTGTGAGGCAAAACATTCATAGAAAAGCTCCTTAAAAGTCTAAGTTTTCATCCTTTAATGGAAGAAACGGCCTGAAATAGCAGTTTAAGAAGGATTCCTCCTGAACAACTACAAAGAAGGGTAGAACAACTTGATTTCAGTAGAAACGGGTCTCTTAGGCGGGTTTGCGGATTAACACGCGGGTCACAGGCAGAGAGAGTAGAGATGATGTGAATGGCCAAGTTTTAATCATTTTCTGTACTGAACAGTTGTTTGGCAATTTTTCCCTTGTAATTAGGTTGTTTTAGTATTTAAAGGATATTTTATGGTTGGTGAAGGGATCTAATCTTTCAACCACCAAAGTAATTACCGAAGTTAAAGCTTCTACCATTGTGGAGTATATTTTGTCTTGCCAAGTAGTTGTTCGCTCATGTTAATGAGTGAGTAGTCCATCCAACAGGTCCAGCGAGCCTTAAATAATGATTGTAAGTGCTTTTATTCATTAATGAAGTATGTTTTCTAAGAATGGTTGTGAATAGGGTTCTTAAATGCTTAAAATTGATCAATCTATGTGATATATAGCAACAAGAGATGACATAAGAGTGCTCTTAAGTTGTGGAAACACCTATTTGCACGTGTCACTAGGGATGGAGACACGAATACGCACGCATTAGGGTTCTCATTCATGAGATGCTTTCTAGAATGTAATGCTGGGGTGTAAATGATGCAAGGAGACTTGATTGTTGATGTTCATAGTATCTTTGGAATAGGGGAGACCAGACCTTAATGACCTAGGAAGAAAGATACTCGAACCATGATTTCTGAACATACTTATATTATGTGAACAATTGTGCGAAGAAATTTCTTGTTCTGGTCTATGCTAGGCCTGTGCCTTCATAATTCTGATTCAAACACCTTTATATTCTGCTGCTTTGTATATTTAAGTCAATTTCAACCAACAACTTTCACTTAATGATCTCTAGCTATTAAGGTAACATTTCACTTAGTTTATTCCTCAATCCCTTTGGAAATGATACTTGATTTTACCAGAACTACATCTGACCTAGTACACTTGCTAGCGTCCATACTTAACACACCAAGTTTTTGGCGCCGTTCTTGGGGATTGAAAAAGAAAGTTTGTGAATTGTATGCTTAGCGTCTACCTTACCTTCTAACCACTTGTTTGTTCATTATTGTTCAATTTCGGTTTAGTTGTTTATGCAAAGCACATGTATTCCTATCCTCCCTGTGGATTTTGAGATTGAAAGAATGTATAAGAGGCGAAGAAGATTATCTAGACCTGCTAGACAAGCAAGGTTGAACAATGGAAATCATAAACCAGAAGGACCTGAAGGACCATAGAACCATGAGGAAGGTCATGGTGACAATGGACACAATGAAGGGACAACAATGACAACAAGAACAATGGGAATCAGAGGTTGAGAATGAAGGACTGCTCCCGACCATCCATAGAAGGCCATTCCTCATGCATTGTTCTGCCAAATGAGGGTAACCACCTATTTGAAATAAAGGCATCAGTGATCCAAATGTTGCAGACAAATGTGAAGTTCGGTGGTTATCCCAATGAAGATCCAAACGCCCATATTCAAGACTTCATTACCATGTGCAATACTTTCAGAACAAACAAAATGAAAGTGATGATGTCATTCGATTGAAGCTGTTCCCCTTTTCACTAAAGGACAAAGCTAAAAACTAGCTGAAGAATCTGCAACCAGAGTCCATAACAACCTGGAAAGAAATGGCCACACTCTTTCTGATGGAGTATTTCCTACCAAGGCAGTCAATTAAATTGAGAAATAAAGTATCACACTTCTATCAAAAGGAGGATGAATCTTTATCCGAAGCTTGGGAAAGGCACAAAGAGCTACTGAGAAGAGTTCCTAACCATGGAATACCCACGTGGATGCAAGTGAAGAACTTCTATACTAGTGTCACCAATGCTTATAAGATCCAGATTGAATTCGTAGTAATAGGAATCCTAAGGAGTTAGAGCCACGAGCTTTATATGAATTGATTGAACGGGTGGTCAACACTGGCTATAACTGGCACTCAATGTGCAACGATGGGAAGAGAGTTTCAAGTGATTCTAGCACGGAAGCAATAGCCAGACTATCAGCTCAGATGGAACAACTCGTCAAGACCATGTGAAAAATAAATGTCTCTACTATTCAAACAAGCACACATGTGCGTAATGAAATGCCTTCAACAGAGGCTTGTGCTTTCTGCAATGGTCCTCATAGACCGATAGGTTGCCTAGGGATCAAGCCAGGAGCATCTATAAAGGAGCAATGTGATTTTATTGCATGACAGCCACCCAATCCTTATTCAAACACTCATAACCCTGGGTGGAGGAATCATCTGAATTTTTCCTGGAATGATAACAGACAACCAGTTGTGCAATAACCTTTCCAACAGAACAATCAAAGACAGCCATATCAACAACATCAGGCTTCCACTTCTGGACAACCATTCCATAAACCAGATGTTCAACCTCATGAAGGCAAGCCAGATTTGGAGTCCATGATGATACAATTCAAGAGTAAACCCAGAACTCCATCAAAAATCTGGAGACACAAATGCAACAGTTTGCCAATATAATTGCCTCAAAGGAAAAGGGTGCTTTACCAAGTAACACTGTCACCAACCCCAAAGAAGAAGTCAATGCGATCATGTTAAGCGGAGGTAAACAAATTCCAAGTTCAATTAAAGATAACAATCTTTCCAATATTGCAGAACATGCAGACCAGCAAACTCCATCAACGGACAAGGTTGTGCTAATGACTAATGTTGGTCAGAGGAAGGATAAACAGTCGGTGGCCCCCGCCTCAGCATCAGCACATTTCTTAGCAGCCAACTGATGAGATAGCAATTTTTGCCACATAGTACTCATGATATAAACCTACACATGGAAATTGAAGAATCATAACAAAGTGTTCAGATCCCACGACAATCATCAGTTACAGCCAAAGAAATGAAGTCAAAGAGGGAAAAACTTATTGAATTATCACGAAGAGCAGTTATTCCTAAGTGGAAGTTGAAAAGGAAAGCAAGAAACTTGAAAATCTTAGAAGAAATGGAATGGCAGGAAAACAAAATAAGAGGAAGAAGGAAGATAAAGGGGAAAAGGAAAGCCAAAAGACCTCGAAGATAAATGAAGCGTCTCCGGCATTGGAAAAAGCACTATCATTAAGAGTCGCCAAAAAACAAGATCCTAGAACGTTCCCGAAAGAATAATGACTTGGAGCCAAATAACAAAATACACCTTTCACAAAAGATTTAATGCACAATCGTGAAAGAATGTCTTAATGACTAGGTGGTGGGGGAGATCTGATATCAGGCTAATGTTGAGGAATTTCCGTAAGTGCACGGTTTCCTTGTAGTAATAAAAGATATCGATCCCACGAGGAACAAAGTTATTACTCACTATCACTTTTATCTGTTTCTTTTATTTACAGTAAATTTGAATTTCAATGGATTAAAACATCTGATTCTAATAAACTAAACTACAGTAAACTAAGAACAACTTTGATAAATAAATTATTTTTATAGAAATGAAATGGAATGGTTGTGCTTAAAGTATGTTTTCATAAATATTTATTCTGACATTACAGGCTAAGTTAATTATAGTTTCCAATTTACTCTCTTGATATAAATCGGAGTACTTTATAATTCATATGAAGCATTAATTCCTAGTTCTCACTTAGAGAATTAATTACACTGTCATATGAAATTACAAGTATATAAGTTAACATATGACAATCATTCAATAAATCGGATTCTCTAGCAAATACCGAATGATCAATTCCTTATAATCTTAGTTAGGATCAATCTCTCAATCCATTTCCTAACTTAAGAATATCAATACATGAAATGATTGAAAACATTCATATAAGGAAACTCTGTAATAGAATTTACTGTAGTAAATGAAGGACACTTGAATATTGATTTGATTGTAAAAATGTAATTCATAAACATCAACATAACATTAAACATAAATGTAGAGATTCAAGAAAGAAAGAATGAAGTTAAAGGGAATGATGATCTCTTTATCCTTTACATGTAGTCTTCTTCTTTCTTGATATCTCTTTTCCAAAATTCACTTTGTAATTGATGAGTTGCTCTCTTATTCTTCTGTAACAATTATCAGATGTTTTCTCTGTATATTTCTCAGATGTTTTTCTCTATATCCGACTTCTTTAAATAAGGAAATGAAAGCACCCCTCCATTGGGACATGTATTTTCAAGACACCTTTTTAGAAGGACCTGTCTTTTGGGATAAGAAGATGCAACTTTTGGGGTGAAGCCTTCTAAAATATTTCTTGAATAATACGACCTTAGAATCTGAAAAGGAAATTGTTTGCTACACCATCTGTGAATTTATACAAAATCTGGAAATTGCGTGCTTGCGCAATCTGGAATTTCAGCTTTTCTTCATAAGTTTGGCTCCATTGCTATTTTAGGGGCAATTTTATCCTAACCTAAATCATCTTAAGTACCTGAAAGGTAGAATAAAACACGTAATAAAGTTTAATACTTGAATTTATTAATGAATACTTGGATTATTTAATAAAACACGATATTAAAGTACTTAAAATATGAACTTTTAGGTTTATATCAACTAAATGATATCACGTGCGTGACATCATCGTTATCCTCATTACGGTCTAAGCTCAAAGCGTGATAGGGGCCCAAATGCGTCCGAGATGGCCCCATCTTCAACAGGTCTGAAACGATCGATTCGACACTAGTCCAACGAACGACAATCCATCACGACCCGCAAGCTTTTAATCTCAGCACCTCAAAGGATCTTCTAGAATCCTACGAGATAAAGTATTCCTCCTATGGCTCGGATTCCTTAAGGGATCAGGAATCCTAGCTCCATAAGGATTTCCAAAGAAGATGACAACCTTAAACATAATCAAACATTATAAATACACAGGTATAGACATCATGTTTGGTACGTTAACTACTATCTCTAAACTAGTCCTTACCCTTTCATTCGGTCCTAAAAAAGAAATTAATTTAGATATCAGAATGGGTTTGCTGGATTCCGGCTCCATTAGACCTGTATACTATTTTATAGATTTAAACACGACGTCAGATCAATATTACACTTTGGAAACATAAGCAAATTAAGGTAACAAATTATCACTTGGTATATAAAATATCATTTATTCAATGATGAAGATAAATTTACCATTTTATATGCAATTTAGTAGCTTTTATTCCTTCTATTAAGAGAATTATAGTTAGGTAAATTAAATAAAAGAAATTTAACGAAATTTGTCGATAGTGCATTACCAAATATGTCGATACTGTGTTACTATTTTATATTTGAAAATATAGTGATACTAGTACTAAATGATTTGGTACAGTGTGGGTTCAAAATTGATTCTGGGAAGATAATTTAAAATTGTTGGTACAAAAAGAGCAATTATTACTTGCTGGGACCCACGTAAATTAAGCACATGTCAATTTTCTTATTTTAAGGAATAATAGAAAACAAAAGAGTATGGATTACATGTCCAATAATGGTCTGTCCATACCATTGTCTTGGTTTCAAATACAAGTTCGAAAATCGAGGAGTCAGACTCCAGTCCTACTTACCCTTAGGTTCGGATTGTGAAATGAAATATAATAAAATAGTTGTTTTGAAGGAATAAATATTTCTTTTTTTTTTTTCAAAACTAATTGGGTTTTGAAAGAAAAATATAAAAAAGTTAAAATTTTCTAATAGAAAATGATAACTAATAATTTGAAGACAATAAATAGCACTGAGAAAATTAATTATTAATTTAAAACTACTAAATGAATTGTAATTACAGAAAAAGAAAAAAAAGGAAAAGTTGACTACCAAATTGGTGAATGGGTAGTCAATGGCAAAATTAATTGTGCCAGCAAGCACAATTAATTACAACAACTCAGTATCCTTGGCTTATAAAAAAGCCAAGATGCTAAGTCTCAAATACCATTGTGGAATAAGAAGAGAAATGGAGTTAGAGTGAAAGAAAAATATAGTGAGAGGAGGTACAATTGTGCCTTGTGAATTTTGAGAGTTTATTTAGAGGGTAGTCTAATTATTTTGGGGAGAGATAAAAATAGTAAAGATAATTATTTTGGGTATTTTTGGGAAACACCCAGGTGCTACTATTTTTGTTTTATCTCATTGTAACTCCAGAAAGTTTCTAGAGAATACCCTCTTGTAAACCTCATAAATTCAATAAAATTGTGATTTATTGCTTCCGCTAAATTGTCGCAATCAAGAAAAATTCCCAACACTATAATTTGATAAATTTTTTAAAATTTTAATTATTACTATCTATTATTCAAATATTTGATATATATTATTTAAAAAATATAAAAAACAAAAAAAAAACTGAAAATCTTGAAAATAGAAATAATTAAAACCAGGTCTCTTGAGACCCATTAAAAACATATTTTTGAAGACTAATTCAGAGATAAATATTTACAGATTAAAAATTAAATGAAATAATTAAAATAAATTAATTATTTCATGCTGTTAGCTCAATGGTAAACGTTGTTGTCATATGACTGAGAGGTCACGGTTTCGAGTCTTAGAAGCGGTCTCTTGTCAAAAAATTACCAAGGAAAAGCTTGTCCTCAATACATCCATATGATGGGACCCCTCTCCGAACCCTCGTTTAAGCGGGGACGCGTAGTGCACCAGACTGCTCTTTAAAATAAATTAATAAAAAGTAATTATTTAATTAAATACAATTTTTTCAAAAAAAAAAAAAAGTGTCCATATCTCACCAACCCAAATCGATCTAATCCAGTTCAGCATAACTAGGGGTGAGCAGAACCGAATCGAAAACTCCAAAATCAATAAAACCAAACCAAATCGAATTTCAGTTTGGTTCGGTTCTTATATTTCAGATAGTTCGGTTGGTTTGATTCGGTTCAGTTTAAAACCAAACAAAACCGAAAATCGAATCACAATTTATTTATTTTAGTATTAAACTTAACTAAAGTAGAATATTCTTTGAAAAAAACTAAAAACACACTCTGCTAATTTTCTAAAATTATTATTATGGCTCTCTGGAATTAATTAAACCTATATTCCTTACATCAATACAAAACGTATGATTGTAATGAATTTTGATAATATATATATTTACATAATTCTGCAATATTTAAGTTCCATCCTATTAATTTATATATTAAAATCAGTATAAAAATAAAATAAATAATTTTTGAAATCTAGGAATTAAAGCACCTGGTAATGAGGAATGAAATTTTTGAAATAATAATAATATACCTATGAATTGTTTATATATTTTCATAGTGATGGGAGCTTGCCTTTTGGAATAATATACCCTATTAACAATTGTTTATATATTGTAATCAGTACAAAGTTTATAAAGATTATAAAGTTTGTTCCCCTTTAACAAAATTCATTACTGTTTGGTCCAAATATGAACCAAATCGGATTGAATCGAAATATATCGGTTTGGTTTTGAACCAAACCAAATTCCATTTCGGTTAAGTTTGGTTCTAAAAAAACGAATAATTTGATTCAGTTTGATTCGGTTTTTCGATTGAATCCGACCATGCTCACCCCTAAACCTACCAGATGACGGATGCAGTGCACGCATGTGGTGGTTAAAAAGGTAAAAACAATCATCATATAAGTCATTTTCCTTCCACAAAATAGGTATTCCCCACGAGCACATCCTATATGAGATACCACTTTATAGACCCTTCTTACAAGTGATAAGCTCTAAGTGTGATTCTCAAGCCCACATTTGGATCAAACCTAATAGAATACTTTTATAAATTCCCAATAGAATTAAACCTAATAGAATACTTTTATAAATTCCCAATAGAGTTAAGTCCAATAGCTTTAAAACTTTGATATTTACTTATATTTATTCATATTTTATACTCCCTTCATTTTATATTACATGTCTTTCTCGAGAGTTAGATGATAAAAATTAAGAATATTAGGAAAAAGACTTTGTTGCTCTTATTTATTGATTCCACTATTTTTTTTTTTTTGATAGAAATTGGGACGAGACAGAACTTGGGAGGGTGAGCACCCGAGGCCCAAGAACTGACAAACCCAAAAATATATTAAAAAAGAAAAAGTGAATGTATGAACAAGAGAAGAGGAAGAAGAACAAACAAGAAGAAAGGGGAAAGAGAAAAGTTTAGAAAAGGTCAAGAAAACCACAAGTGAGAAATATTACAAATATCGTCATTGATAAACCTGTGGCAAAAAGCAGGAGCTGAAGGCCACCAATTGATCACTGAGGAAGGGACTCCAAACTTTGCCAATGCATCAGCAACTCTATTTCCTTCCCTGAAGATGTGTGTAAAAAGAATGTTCATCCTAGAGCAAATGTTGAGACAATGCAACCGCTCTTGTCGAATACTCCAAGGAACATCCATGGAACGATGTCGAAGCAGATTAACTACGTACATGGAGTCTGACTCAACCCAAAGCTGATGCCAATTTTTCTCCCAAGCAAGTTTAATTGCGAAAATAGCGGCTCTCAATTCAGCCAAATAAGCAAAAGAAGGAGGTGTAGAAAAAGCAAAACAACCTTTAGAAAAGCCACGATAGTTGCGAAAAATGCCTCCCGCTCCTGCCTCACCAGGAGTGCCAAAAGCAGAGCCGTCCACATTGACTTTAACCCAGCCCGGAGGAGGTTTAAGCCAATGGACCGGAAAAATGTTGGGAGCAGGAGGCGGCCTAGGAGAAGCCAGAAGGCGGGATAAGATAGCAGCATCTCTCCGAGAAGAGGCAAAACCTTTAGAAGTGGCCAAGGACTCTCGAATCATTCGAAAGAGGGTGATCTTCGAGTGCTGAATAGAAGGAGAAACTTCCTTAAAGATTGCTTCATTCCTGCAATGCTAGATTAACCAGATGCAAGTCACAGCAGCAACACGCCAGATCATCAACACCTGAGAGCTAAAATGAATGCTACGAAGTGTGCTGAAGAAGTGGATGAATTGGGGATGACGAAGCAAAGAGCAGTCAAAATGAATCTCAATGGCCCTCCAAAGAGAATCTGCAAAAGAACAGCTAATGAAAAAGTGGTTAATGGACTCAGCATCCCTACCACATAGAGTACAACGAGAGGCAATGGAGAATATTATTTTAATTAATCTCCATAAACTCACGTTTTATAGCAGAAAGAATGTGACTTAATTTGTATTGATCATATTAAAATGACACTTATTTTGAAAAGATTTTTTTTCTTCTAGAAATACATGTAATATGAAACGGAATGAGCATTTTTTTAATGTTTAATTTTTAAGTTTTAATGTAATCTTTTTAATTTATATTCATTAGACAAACAAAAAAATAGGGTAATTAGCACCGACGGTCACAAATGTTTGGGCAAAGTCTCCAAACGGTCACAAAAATTTGATTTGTCTCAACAAAATCTTTTATGTTTGTTTCTGTTCCAATAAAATCATTTTGGTCATTTTCCGATTACTACTGAACAAACATTAATGAATTAAACACTACTATTCTTCAAATATTTGTCCAGTTCATGCATCATAAAATCTCATGTTACATGACACATCATCAATTTCGGTGAGATAGTGATTGGAAAATGATTAAAGTGACTTTATTAGAATAACAATAAACAGAAATAATTTTATTGAGACAAATCAAACTAAAGTTTGGAGACATTACCCAAACATTTGTGACCGTCAGTGATAACTACCCAAAGAATTATGAATTACGTTTTAAGGTATTGGTAAAATACTCTTCCTAAAAAAAGATATGAGTTTGGCTATGCTTACTTTGTTTTTGACAAAGTAAGCATTACTTTGTTTTTTCCACCATTGGATAATGATAAATTTTGATAAAGTAAGCTCATCCAATGGTAGAAAAAACAAAGTAAAACTTACTTTGTTATTCTTTTATTTAAGTTAGGATAATAATTTAGAGATATAATCAAATTACACTATCCAATAAATATTATCCTTTAATTGATTTAACCAAAATATAATCTAATTATAATTATCTACATAAATCAATAAATTTTACTTAATAATCCCCTATATATATTTCGGCCTATACATGTCCTCTCTCTTAAAATTATCATTCCGTCCTTCAGTCTTAATTCTATGTTTATTTACCGCAGCTAGCCGTATATGTTTATTTAAATTACTTTCACCAAACCTATTTAACTAAACACATAACAAAATGAGTGCGCAGACTGTTTTTACCAGAATCGTCACATTCCCCTAGAGCGATAAGAAGTCAGGTTGATTCTGACGGTTACCTTTCCATATTAGGTCTAGTATAATTCGATCCTTCATCAATTATATCCTTTAGACAATTCTTATAACAATGGAATGTGTCAATGTTACATATAACGAAGAGTCTATTTATACTTGTCCATGTTGAATTTACACTGAAAGATAAGTTAAGTGAAATCTCCATTTCTACTCTTAACTCTATTACCTTGCAAGGATTTCAGTCAATTCACCACAAGCGGCCCTTTGGATATATCTTCTATTTATCAGGAGTGACGAATGTTCAATCTAACATTAACTATCCTATAATTACTTTATGTGATATCCAACCCTGCTCTCACACACCCTAGGGCCTCCCTAGTAGCGGATCGTGCTCGCTCAAAATCAAAGCATCACACTCATAATCCAGAATCACTAATTAATGATTATTTGAGTTTGAGGATTACTTATACCTACTAATACCAATGAGATGTACAGTTGGCACTTAGATAAATCTATCCATACTGTTATCTCAAGTCGGGTCCCAATCCTAATGAACTCCTTCACCGGATCCATGTAACTGTTTAGATATCTTTATATCTAAAGCTTGTGAGATTAGCTCTCTGTCTCGACAGAAAACACTGTTACACGCAAGTCTCAATAGTAATAGGTCAACCTCTTTAACATATTACTGGACTTGGGTTGATTTTAAGTTTATTGACTTATTATAAAGTATAGTCTCACTTCATGATTGTATGAACACTTTATAACTACTTAAATAAACTTAGGATTATTTTCTTTATAAAAGATTATTTTATATATAGTTTTAGTTATACTATATCATATTAAAACAAATGACTAAATAAACAATTTATTCATTAATATTTATATCCTAAAACAATTATCTATATGACATAAACCTCAACACTTTTCAGGTGTAAAAGGCAAACTGGAGATTACTAACCAAACACATAATGTTGTTTTTTAGGTGTAAAAGGCAAATATGAGGTTACTAACCAAACACTTAAAACTCTCATTTTTTAAGTGAAAAGGCAAATATGAGTATGAAAGGAGCAACCAAATACCCCCTTAGACTTTTAAATTTACAAAATAAAAATAAAATAAAAAATAAAAATGGGAAGAGGACCATATATTATTTTAATTGAGGAAAAAACTCAAACTATGGTATGATATATGATTTTAAGATTTTAAGACTATTCAATATCGGATGCTTTTTTTTAACCCGAATAAAGGTGGAGTTAATTTTACTGATTCCATCCGGGTGAATTTCTTTTAGTCAGATGTTGAGGTTATAAATTACTCTCTCCGTTTCATATTAGATGTATTTTTAGAGATTTTTTTGTTTCATATTATATGATCAATACACATTAATAAACCACCTTATGTGTGCTATAAAACATGTATTTACGGAGATTAATTAAAATAATGAATTTCTTATATAATAAATAAATAGTATAATGAATAAATAAAGAAAACAAAAAGTTTTTTCTAAATACTCTTAATTGTTTTTGTATAACTCTTTAAAAATACATCTAAGAGCATCTCCAACAGCCTCTTAAATTGGCTCTTAAGTTAAAATTTGAGGAGGGATGGTCAAAAATCAACTTCAACAGCATCTTAGTGGCTCCTCAAATCACTAAGAGCCTCATCATTCTCTCTATTAATAGAGAACATCTCTCCACCTCTTAGTGTCTCCTTATTTTATTTTTTTATTAATAATTTATTATTGAAGAGTCTATCTCTTTTTACTATTGGTTAATATAACAATACTTAATAACTTTAATGATAAAATAATAAATAGAAAATAAATATAAGAAGTATCGTTGGAGATAATATGTATTAATCACTCTTAAATCATTAAAAATCAATTATTTATATTATTTTTAGAGAGTGAGCTAAGGGTGTTTTGAAGATTTTCCAGAAGTATAATATGTAAGGTGCGAGAGAACTGAAAAATGTTGGTAGGTGAGAAGCAATTATTAATTGCTGGGATCAAAAAAAAAAAAGAATGACACGCAATTGATCACATGGTGATTTAGGAAAAGGATTAAATAGCATGTGCTGCAATGGTCCATTTTGTTTTGTTGAGTAGTGTAGTACTATTCCACTCTACTCCCATTACTATGTCTTTTTTGTTTTTCCAAAATTACCTCTAAAAAGATGTACTACAACAAACATGTTCTTTTGCCCTATTTTTATTTTTATTTCAATTAAACTCCAAATACAATACTTTTCTATACCTAAAATTGGTTGAATTTGGATTTTTTTTGTCAAAATTTACCAATTTAAAAACTGTGTTAATATTTAGAAATAGTTTACTTGTCATTTCGTTGTTTCTCTTATTGTTTGCTGATATGGTTTTTAAATTGGTATTTTCTGCTTTTATAGAAAGCTACTTTTCAGCTATAAAAGACAAACATGATATATTTAACCAAATAATTACAACTCATCTCGTTAAAGTGAAAAGACAAACATAATTAGAAAAGGGAGTAACCAAACACCTCCTTAGAGTATTTTGAAGAGAATCATTTATCGGACTCTTAACTTAATTTTGAGAAATTTGAATTAAAAATCAACTCAAGAGATTTTTAGTCACTCCTCAAATCAATAAGATGATGTTTGGTTCATGGAATAGACTAGGAATATAATAACTATTTCTATACAATCCATATTCCACCATTTGATTCATTATTTTTCCATGAAATAGTATTTCATAGAATTTGTATTCCACAATTGCTGGAATAAAGATTCTTAAATTAAACATAGACGTAACTATTACGTCACTCATATTTTCTTTAATTCCAAAATTAAACTTCTCATTTTTGTTGATAATTTGTTTCAAATTTCACACAAAAACGGAAAAAGTACGAAAAACACAAAAAATAATAAACTGAAAAAATAGGAAAAGTTGAAAAATGGTAAAAATGAGAAAAATATGAAAAATTATAAAACGTGAAAACGAGGTGAAAAACGTAAAAACTTAGAAAGTGAAATGGGAATAGCTATGGTAAAAATTATGTTAACTATTTTTTTTTTGTTTTTCATGATTTTTTCGCATTTGTGTTTTGTGTTCGGAAAGTGATTAAAAAGTTGGGTTTCGGGCTCGGTTTTATCCGAAACAAAAGTTTGGGGTCAAAATTGGTATGTAAGTGATTGAAACGGTGTAAAAAGTTTTGGATTTACTGAACTCAAAAGGACTGAAAAAATATTGGAAAAGAGGTGGTCAAATCTGATTTTTTAGAGCAAAAAAACCCAGATTTTTAGTGAATTTTGGAGCAATAAACAGTTTACATTTAGGACCGGATTTGCAAATTACAAAATTTGAGGTTGAAGTTGAGTTGCTGAAAAGTATTTAGAAAAAAAAAAATTAGGCAAATCGGAGGTCAGAAAGTTGGTGAATGTTTTTGTTGAAGTTGACCGGTCGAATATGAGTTTTTAGCGCAAAAAAAACAAACTTTTAGTGAACTTTATAAAAATAAATAGCCTGCATTTGGAGTAGGGTTTGAGAAATAAAAAATTTGAAGTCGAAATTGGGTCGCTAGAGAGTATTTACAAATTGAAATTAGGCAAATTGGAGGTCGGAAAGTTGGTGATTTTTTTTTTTATTGAAGTTGTGTTTGTGCTGATTTTGTTGTGTGTTTGGTTTTTGTTGGTGTCTAAAAATAAAACGTTCAAACTCTATTTATAAAGTTTTAGGACGGTTCGTCCCAACCTTTATTCAAAAAAAAATATAAAGTTTTAGGACATTATTTACCCTCATTACCTCCTATTTTTACTCATCATCAATCTCACTATTTCAACTACACATTCAAGATGGAGATCATGGTTGAAAGTTGAAGAAAATGACATAAGAAATGTCATTAAAATAGCTGTCCACGAATTGGACATTTTACGTTTTTTACTCCAACTTCAAAAATTTATATCTCCCTCGATATAAGTCCGTTTAACCTCCATGAATAGTCATTGAATTCCTGAGAATTTCTAGTTTCAAAATTCCTCGTTGTTGTTCCAAAATTCCATCGTCTGGTATCTCAAAAAATTCATCAAAATTGACAGCTTGTGTCTTCTTAAAAATATCAATTCTTTTTCCATTTTTGCATTTTTTTATGTTATATTTTTTTTAAAATTTTATTAACTATGTAATTAATTATAACCAACCTACAATATTTAATTACATACAAAAATGAAATTTAGATATTTAATTACATACAAAAATGAAATTTAAAATTAACATGGAATTCCTTTGCTTAGTAGTTTTGATTATAAAGCTTTTAAAAGGAATACCAATTTTGTTATTGGTGAATTTGAATGGGGTCAGTGGCAGAGTTGTTAATACTCCAAGAAAATGATAGAATCAGATGCATGCTCACAAGTTATTAGTTAGAAGTTTTACAAAAAAATTCATGCAATTTTTTTATGGTAATACAACAGAGTTTCTTTTTCCCATTATTTATAGTAACTACATGATTCAATGGATTACATAACAATTTCCAACTACATGGTTGTCATGGCTTAGGTGGAACAAAACAGATTTATGCTATTTATTTTTATGAATTGCAATTATAAAATTAATGCTAATAATAAAAAAAACTGATTTTAAATCAGAAAATTCTGCAAAGGTATCTCTGACGGAATACTTTAATAGTATAAACGTCAATTCCACTGTAAACTCTCATCGAGGTCTGTGGTTTGCCCTGACATTGGGAGTGGGTAGACCTACCATTACCTAAACTTTTCCTTACAAAAAAAAAGTAGTATAAACGTCAATGAACACATACGAAGTATGAGACGGAATAATCCGTTGGTAAAAAACGTTGGTATTTAACGAAACATTTCTGTAGTATTCCATAACAACATATTTCCGAACCAAATTTTTTCGACGCGTTTTTATTCCATGGTTTTTAATCTGTCCAAATTCTGTCTGTAAAGTAAGTTACTGTTTTTTTTGTAATGTTGGGAAACTATTTTTCAGTAGTGGGCAAATTCTGCCTTAAAAAAAAAACTTACCAATACACGCCTCAACTTTTCCTCCATTTATTTTCAATACTAAAGAGAAGTTTACGAGTATTCTATAATTCTGATTATGTTTTGTAATTGAGATTATTAATAATAATTTTGGGATTGATATTTATGACAAAACAAACACCTACCCTTATCTCAAAACAACTCACCCCCAAATTATATGGGAAGTGAAGTAAATATTAATGGAGAATTATATTTAGAGAAAATAATAATAAAGTTATGGCTTATTTGTATAAGTTGGAGCAAGCATTCCTTCCTTTATGGTGGTTAGACACATAGAAAAAGTAATAGTTGTTATTATGGTGATTATTTCATGTTGTTGTGTGTTTACGTAAGCCATTAACCAAAATTTGGGTGTGGCTTTAATTGCAGCTCAGTAAGGAAAGGAAAGAGTTGGGTAGCAGCACTATCTCCCAAACCCAAATGAAACTCTCTTAAGAAATATACATTACATATAGTACATACATAGAGTGAATGTGTAAAAAGTACTAGAAAGTAAATGTAAAAGGCTTTTATTTAATGGAGCTAGCACGTGAATGATAATAAGGCTGGTCCTTAGCTTAGTTAGCACAACGTGAATGTGAAAAGGCATATGGTAAATAAATATTAGTGTTTGATTTTTCACTTCTCTTGGTGCCTATATAAAGTGGTGTAGTGTAGGATCAAACACACCACAATACACACAAGCAATAGATATTATTACAAGATACTTTCAGTTGTTTTTCTTGTTCAATGGCAGGATTGGTTAAACAAGCTTTTGGTGTGGCAGGAAAGGTTAAACAGGTGATTACTACAACAATTGATGATGTCCTCAAAACACATCAACCAGACGGTACCCAAGTTGATGTCCATCACCTCTTTGATATTCTCTCCACCATCTTCCTTCCAAATGATGCTGATGCTGATGCTGTACTCAAACAGAATGCTGATACTGAAACCATTTGGAATTTCTTCTGTCAGGTTCTACATTGTTGTTCTTCTTTATAACTTATGTTTACAATATTTTTGTTGAGTTCATGGCATCTGACATTATCCCTTGTTTTGCAGAAAACGGATGGCATACCTGCTGAGACCATAAGGAAACTCTCCTGCGAGGTTTTAAATAATCCATAATTAATTACTTCTTCTTTCACCCCCATAATAATGCCAACCATATTCTTCAGATTTGATAACACATAAGCATTTTGTTTCAGATGACATGCAATTGCTCGGGGAAAGACGCTCAAGAGAAAACAAAGGAGATGCTCAAAGTTCACCTATCAAGATACTATTGGGATGCTAAAATTGTTATATCCCTAGCTGCTTTCGCTGTCAACTTTGGGGAATTCCGCCTACTTACTCAGTTTGACAACCCAATTGCCAAGCATGTTGCACTCCTCAAAAGATTACAGGGAATCATTAAAAATCCATCTTCCTATGACAAATTATTTGCAGGAATTAATGTGCTTATTCAGGCTACTTTGACACTCACCCGATGTGTTCTCCAATTTACCAAGTATTTTGGGACTAGTAATCCTAAACTCTCAACTTCCACAATTCAAACTGTGTCTAAAGCTGCCTTTTATGCTATCCAAAGTGTTGTCATTTGTTCCACTCATATTTCTGGCCTTGGATTGGAAACCCAGTGAGTATTTAATCCCTTTTCATTTACTTAATAACCTATACATATATATGGTTGCTTGGCTTAATTTATATTTCGTTTCCAGGGCTCAAATTGACGTAACTGTAACAGTATCTACACTGTCCACTTTGGCCACTCAGATCATCACTTTCACCCAAGATCTCCAAAAGCAATTCGATGCTTCCAAACAGGACCAGGGTAATCATTAATAAAGCTTAATAGTAATTTATTAGATTTTACATTTTTATCTAACACAGGGTTATAATTTATGCAGAGGAATACACTTCCGTTGTCCAACTGTTCAAAGAGAAGAGCAAGAACAAGATTGCTATCCTCAAGGCCTTGTTTGGTGATGTGAAGTCACCACTTGTAGTTGTCCGCAACCATATCACTACTGAGGTGAGCTGGGAACACTTAGAAAGCAAAAAAGTGTTGCTTTTCATATGCAGCTATTACCCTGGCATTGAGAAAGAGATTAAGGATCTTGCTGATGTTTACATTGAACACCAAGACACAATTGAGTATCAACTCATTTGGTTCCCAATTAATATCACTAATGAAAACCATTTCACTACATTGAAATCTCTGATGCCTTGGTGCACTGTAAGAGACATGTCTGTTCTAAGAGGAGGAGCTTATAAATACATTGAGAAGATTTGGAAGAAATTTCAAAAGAAACCCATTCTTTTGCCTCTGGGAATTGAAGGACTTGAGGAATCACACTATACTATTGATTGGCTTTGGACAACTTTTGATTTGCAATGGACGAATAGGGGCTCCTCACCCTCAATTACTGATGGAAAACAGAAGCAACCATGGGAGGAGCTGCAATTGAACTTTCACTATCTTCTTGGTAGTCTTTATCAACCTAGAAAGGTATTTTCCTATCCTAATTAAAGTTTATCATTATACATTGATTATACCTCTTTTTCATTGTAACAGGCGACACAAACCTCAAACGGAGGAGTCTCAGCCCCAATCATATGCCTATATGGAGGGGAAGAGCTCAAGTGGATTCAGACATTCACTCAGCTGGTGGAAGCTCTTAATACAAAACTCACAACAATCACCATAGAATTAGTCTATGTGAGCAAGCGTGACGCCATCGATGATAACAACAGAGACATTTTCAAGTTCCTGGAGACCAAATCGATCACCTATTGGACAGCAAAAGACACTAAATGTCGTCGTTTCTGGGGTAGATTAGAGAACCTATTCTCCTCGGCAATCCGAAATGGAAGAAACACTAAACAAGACATAATGAAAGAGGTGATAACTTTGCTTGGCTACAATGCCAGCAGCAAAGGTTGGACTGTGTTTGGTCAGTTAGATGCAAAATTATCAGTGAAAATAGCCAAAGCTAGTGGTGGAGTTGCTGAATTGGTCTTAAAAGAAACTGAAAAATGGTGGACGACTGGTAGCATTACTGATTTCCTCAAAAAACTGAGTATTCAGTTGGATGAAAAAGCTAAAACTGAACCTCATCATTGTTGCCACGTTATGCTTCCATCAACTGTGGGAGATAATGTTCATGAGATAACGTGCCCAGTTTGTGAGAAAGATATGGGCAACTTTCGATTCTACACTTGCTGTGTTTGAGGGAGAAGTTGTCATATTAAGGAGGAGGCTTCAAATTCTAGTAGTGTTTGTTGTGTTTTTTCTTTTCTTAATAATCTTTGTGTCGAATGTTGTCTAAGTATCCATGTTTTTATGGCGTTTGCTTTTCTGAATAATGTTTGTGTCTAAGTCTCCATGTTTTTATGGCGTTCGCTTCGGTTTGGCCTCTATTTTAATAAAAACTTGTGTTTGTTTGTTGCATCATCACTTTTATTTAATTATTATTCCCTATTTCTTTTATATAGTCTTGTTCAATTGGACTCTCAATAACCACACTCTATTTACTAAAAAAAAGAATCAGTACACAGAATTCACGGACATAATTTTATTTATCAAAACTACCGAATATGATTGAATTTGTCCATTCGTCACAACACATTCTTTGACACAATCTTACAATTTGTCAGTGATGTATAGCGGGATAATTTTTGCTACTATCAGTGACACAATTGTCGGTGTTGAATTTTAGAAAGAAAGTGTTTTCATTAAAAATTTAATGATCCTTTTCTCTATCACGGTGTCTTTAACGACAGAAAATCTGATGCCCCATTTCGGTGTTCCTTCCATGTCCCTCTTACAAAAAGTGGTCCCTTTTAATTAAAATAATATATTTTATGAGCTAAGGGGACATATGATTAAAAGGGACCATTTTGTGTGAGAGAGACATGGAAGGGGACACCGAAATGGGAACAGCAGATTTTCTCCCATCTTTAACAATCCCTTGTTAGGTAAACAGACTATACGAGTATATTGGTTCTTTTTAGCAATTAGAAAGTGATTTTTAATTCCTTTAATCCTAGTTAGATTTTTGCTAAACTCTAAAAGTTCCAGTTATATAAATGTGGGGTAAATTACACCCATAACCACTGAACTTTATTCGTTTTAATATTAGGGCCATGGTTGTCAGAACCGAAAAAGACAAAGGGTGGAGGGTTAAAGGTTCAACCGAGATTCAACCGAGGTTTAACCGGGGTTCCCAAAATCATATAAAATACTATATTTTATTCGCATTTAACCTTATAATATAGTAAAATGTTTTATTTTTTAAGAAAATAGTAAAATATTAACATTATTATAAAATATATACTAATAAAAATATTTCTTTGATATCAATTAACAACTTTTAGAGATATCAAATTTATAGATTAAAAATATATACTTTTTAAACTAAATAATAATAATTATTATTATTATTTATATGTAAATATTTTTTTTGATAGAAATTGGGACGAGACAGACCTTGAGCGGGGTGAGCACCCATGGCCCAAGAACTGTCAAACCCGCCATATATTAAAAAAAGAAAATGTGAGTTTGAACAAGAAAAGAGGAAGGAGAACAAACAAGAAGAAGAGGGAAGGAGAAAAGTTTAGGAAAAATTAAGAAAAACGCAAATGAAAAATATTACAAATGTCATCATTGATAAACTTGTGACAAAAAGCAGGAGCTGAAGGCCACCAATTGATCACAGAGGAAGAGACTCCAAACTTTGCCAAAGCATCAGCAACGCGATTCCCTTCCCTAAAGATGTGTGTAAAAATAATGTTCATACTAGAGCAAATGCTAAGACAGTGCAACCACTCTTATCGAATACTCCTATGAACATCCATGGAACAAAGTCGAAGCAGATTAACTACGAACATGGAGTCTGACTCAACCCAAAGATGATGCCAATTTTTCTCCCAAGCAAGGTCAATTGCGAAAATAGCGGCTCTCAATTCAGCCATATAAGCAAAAGAAGGAGGGATAAAAAAAAAAGCAAAACAACCTTTGGAAAAGCCGCGATAGTTACGAAAGATACTGTTAGGCATGAAATTGACTAAGTTTAACATATTATTTATAAGGGAATTTGGGTATTTTTTATATCATTTGGTAAAGAATGAGGGCTAATTATTGTCCTTGTGCAGATAAGCAAAGAGAAATGCTAAACTCGCTGGAAACAGCTTGTTTTGCTAATGCCAAAGAGGAGTGGAGCCTTTCTTGTATCCAGCGGTCAAACGCCGGATTATCCAATGACGGACAGCGACAGATCAGTGGTGGCAGAGGCAAAGGCAGAGCGGCAGGTGAAAGTGTGTTGCGATGGGATTTCTAAAAGTAGCAAGATGACATGAAGTATCAACCCCTTGAGTGTTCAAGGGTCAATGGATTTTTAATCATTTCATTTTTATTTCGGTTGTAGTGTTTAGTTGACTTATTTTGCTGGAAGGGTACGAAAGTTGTACCGATTTTGCCCCTGTCTTTCTCTTTAAGTAGGTTAAGCAAAGGAAAGATAGGGATTTTGGATTTTTAGTAGTTTTTAGACAAGTAGACTAGTTGTAGAAAGAAAGAAAGAAAGAGCTCCCATGGAGTCTCGAGCTGTATCAAGAACTACCGACTGCTCACTGCTCGATATGAGTGAGTAGTCCATTTTGAATGGGCACGACCAGGCCGACCCGGTTATGTAAGTTTTACAATCGTTTTTAATGAATAGTTAGTATTTCACCAATGTTGTGATTAATGAGGATTTAACTTTCATGCCTAGGCATTTATTTATGTGTTAGATGGATGATAGGACACTGCTTTCATCTTCACTGATATCTCTATTAATCTCCCAACCTCGAAGCTGACAAGTTAGATGGTTGTGTCAAGGGTTTTCTTAACTAGAAATGCAGTTTTGTTCTTAATGCTAGAAAGAACGTATCTTTAGGACGCTAAAGGTGCTAGTAAGTCTTAGGAGTTTGAGAACACACGAAAGTTGACTCACTTCAAAACTGATACTTTGGCTTCATTGGCATTATCTTCTATTTCATGTGAATGTTGTAAGACGAAGCATAACCTGTTCGGCCGTGTCGAGCATGTTCTATTCTCTAAATCATTACAAAGCTATCTCATTTCTTACTGCATCATCCCTCTTACATCTTACTAAACCAACATCACACAATCAACTTAAAAGAAGAAAGCTTGTTTGACACACACACGCTGTTTAGCAACAACTTCTGATATGCATTTGAATCTCAATCCCTGTGGAGACGATACTTAACTTATCACTTTATTACTTGTATCTAGTGCACTTGCTAGAGTCTAATCTTAGGACAACAGATACCGCCTGCTCCTGCCTCGCCAGGAGTACCGAAAGCAGAGCCGTCCACATTGACTTTAACCCAACCCGGAGGAGGTTTAAGCCAATGGACCGGAATAATGTTGGGAGCCAGAGGCGGCCTTGGAGAAGCCAGAAGATGAGATAAGATATCAACATCCCTCCTTGAAGAGAAAAACCCTTTAGAAGAGGCAAAGGACTCTCGAATCATTCAAAAAAGGGCGATCTTCGAGTGTTGAATAGAAGGATAAACCTCTTTAAAGGTTGCTTCATTCCTGCAATGCTAGATTAACCAGATGGAAGAGACAACATCAACACGCCAGATCAACGACACCTGTGAGCCAAAATGAATGCTACGAAGAGTGTTGAAGAAGTGGATGAATTGGGAATGACGAGGTAAAACGCAGTCAAAATGAATCTCAAGAGCCCTCCACAGAGAATCTGCAAAAGAACAGCTAATGAATAAGTGGTTAATGGACTCAGCATCCCTACCACAAAGAACACAACGAGAGGCAAAAGAGAAGCCTAGACGCTGTAGGAGGTCGTGAGACGGAACCCTTCCATGCAAAACTCTCCAAAAAGTGAAGGAATGAGAAGGGGGAGTGTGAGCATTCCAAACAAATTTATACCAGTCCACCGAGGAGGAACGAGGACTAATAATCGAATAGTACTCTTTGGCAGAGAAAATACCCTTCGTAGCGGGCTACCAAGCGCATAAATCAAAATCATCTCTACCCCTGTGAATAGATCGAATACTTTCTTGAACAACTGAAGGCAGAGTGCCTAAGCCAAGCCATTCCGAATTGACCAAGAAATCATCAACAGAATTAAAGCGTGAATGCTTATCCTGATGATCAAGACCCAATCTGTCCGCCACCGATGGAATGATCCACCTATCAGTCCAGAAATTGAGCGCTGAAGACCGGCCAATCCACCAAAAGGTCTGGTCCCAAATGGATGAATAAACAAACTTACAGGAAGACCAAATCGAGGAAGGAGCAATGGTAGCTTTAGGCAAACCAGAGACATCCATAAATCTAGACTTCATCATAGAAATAGCAAGGTTGTTGTCTTGAATTAAATCCCAACACATCTTACCCAAGAGAGCCTGGTTAAAGATCCTAAAATCCTTAATGCCCAATCCACCACCCTCCAAACTTTTGCAACAAGTTTGTCAGGGAAGCGTGATTAACTTCCTCTGATCAATACAACCCGTCCAAAGGAAATTTCTAACACTTCGATTGAGCTTTTTCAACAAACCCACTGGCCACTTATAGATTAAGAATGAATGAACCAGACAGCTAGTAATAGCAGACTTAATTAGAGTTAAACGACCTGCAAATGAGAGAGAGCTACCTTTCCATTTGCTAAATTGAGAAAGAAATTTGTCTGCAAGGCATCTGAGGTGACGGGCCCTAGGAGCACCTTTAAATAAAGGGACTCTTAAGTAACTAAAGGGGAGAGACTCCAAACGGATGCCAAGACAGTTGGCAAGCCGAACCCTCCTCGAAGGACTCACCTAAGAACCAAAAAAGATAGCAGATTTATCCCAACTAACCTGCTGACCGGATATCTGTCCATAAAGCAGGAAAAAATCCTTAAGAGCATGCACATTGCTCAAAGATGCCACTCCAAAAATGAGCATGTCATCAGCAAAAAGAAGATGAGAGGGAAAGGAATTTCCACCAGAATAATACATAGGAGAGAATAAGTACCCTCCCTAACCATTTTAGTAAGCCAATGAGAGAAAAAATCCTCAGCAATGTCAAACAGTAGAGGAGAAAGGGGGTCCCCTTGTCTAACCCCTCTAGAACAAGAAAAGTAACCCTTTGGAGAACCAATAATCATCACAGAAATACGAGCAGAAGCCAGAATGTTTAGGATCCAATCTCTGAAAGTGAGAGAAAAACCAAAGGAATCCAACACAGCAAAGAGAAAGTTCCAATCTAAAGTATCAAAAGCCTTACGAATATCAATTTTTAAGGCCATGTGACTACCAAAACATTTTCTGTCAAGCATATTAACTCCCTCAGAAGCTAAGGCAATGCACTGATGAATGCTTCTACCTTTGAGGAAACCATACTGGTTGGATGAGACAATCCTTGCAGCAATAGCTGCAAGGCGATCCGCAAGAATTTTTGAGATGATCTTGAAACCAAAGTTACTTATCACAATTGGACGAAAATTCTCAATTCTGTCAGCTTCAGCCACTTTAGGAATAAGGGCCATAATACTAGAGTTTAAACCAGGCAAGATGCAACCATGATCAAAGAAAGCCTGAACCATATTGCAAACGTCCTTCCCAACAATATCCCAAAAGAAGCGATAAAAGGTTCCCCCAAAACCATCAGGGCCAGGGGCACTGTCAGGATCCATGGAAAATACCGTGTCTTTAATAGCTTCAATGGAAGGTTTAGAAATTAATTCCTCATTTTCCGAAGAAGTTACTAAGTTGGGAATTACCTCATTAATTGGAGAAAGATCGAAATGGTCCCTAGAACTACGGAAGAGATTAGAGAAATAATCAATTACATGATCAGATAATCTATCCATGTCGGAAGTGAGACCCCCATCGCCGATCCTTAAATGATGAATGTCAGCCCAAGTCTTTCTAACTTTAGCAGACCTTTGGAAAAAACTAGTGTTCCTATCCCCCTCTTTAAGCCACTTAACACGACTTTGCTCTCTGTACATCATCTCCTGCCGAAGAAGTTGTAAATCAAGATTGGAACAAGCGGCAGAAGCAGCACTACTCAACTCTGGAGAATCACCTTGCTCAGAAATTTGCTTTTGAATATCGGCAAGATGAACTTCTGCCAGGTGGATATTAGAATCAATTCTGCCAAACACGTTTTTATTCCAATCCCTGAGAATAAGCCTAAGAGTGCGAAGTTTATGACATAATAGTTGTGCAGGAGGGAGAGAGATGTGGGATGCAGTCCAGTGGTTCGCAATTACCCCCTTTAAAGAATCATTAGTGGTCCACATGGCATGGAATCTGAACCTAGCAATCCTTGGTTCCCCAGTTTTGCATTGAAGAAGCATCGGGCAATGATCAGAACTATACCTTGCTAAAGCCGTGCAGTAAATAGTGCCCCAAGAATCTAAAAAGCCCTCTGACACCAAAGCTCTAACCAGATTACATGTAAATATAATAAAATAGTAGAGTGTATATTTTATAATTCAACTTAAATTACTTTTCAATTTTATTTTATATAAATATATAAAGTTTAAAAACTTTATTAATATTAGAAAAATAAAATAATTTTTGTATAATAATAATCAAATACAAAATAGAAAAACTAGTATTAAATAATATTTTAAATATTTAAGTTGTAAATATTATTATATATACAGTAAAACCTCTATATAAGAATACTCTATATAGAAATAACCTCTATTTTGTTATAAAAAAACTCGGTCCCAGGTTGGGCCAGTTATAAATAGGAATAACCTCCCAAACGTTATTTGTTATACACTTTTCAAGTCCCACCTTTAGAAATTATGCCTCCATATAGTAATAATTATATATTTATATGTATATATTAAGAATTCAAACTAAATCATAAAATATTAAAAAAAAACTATTGAAATTATCTATGAGTTGGAAACTCAAACTACAACTTGAAATTATAAATATTTAGTATTCTCATTGATGTTTACATTTTTCCCATAAAACTTTTTCAATTATCTATATATTGAAAACCTAAACTCTAAATTGAAATTCTAAATATTTAATTTATTCCATTAATGTCTATTGTTATACATTATATATAAACCATGCATGCCTATGATAATCTTAACCAATTTCAAGTGGTATTATTTAAAATTTAAAATTATATGTGTTGAGAAATTTTATTATATCAAACTCTATTTAGTAATAACCTCCTAATTGTTATACAAATAGTCCGGTCCCAAGTATATTCCTATATAGAGGTTTTACTGTATATTAATTGTTGATAAATATCATAAGTTGTATAGTAGTCTAGTGCTTGAGAAGCATGTTTAGTATTAAGAAGTCTTGGGTTCAAGTCCCTTTGACAGCAAAGTTCTATTTTTTTTAATTGAATAGCAACCCTGGTCAGACCGCTTAACCGTGATCGGTTCAGCCGGTTCGCGGTTGAACCGAGCGGTTCGAGCTGGTTTTCACTTATGTGAAAATATAGCTCTCTCCGGACCGGAGTAGTGATCGGTTTCGGTTGAACCGGGTCGAACCGGCCAGTTCGGTCCGGTTCTTACAACCTTGATTAGGGCCACTAAACTTTACACGTTTTAACATTGATGCCACTATGACAGTTGACCAACACTTTTTACCCTTAACTCTTCTTTTTAACTGGTTCTCTCTCTCCCTCTCTCTTTCTAAAATTTTATATTCTCATTTTACCATTAATCATTTTCTTTCTCTCTTCGTCCTTTTCTTTCTCTCTTCATCAGCCATGACTAAAATATATAAGGTGTGGTGTTGAAACAGAAATATATAGGATGATAAGAGAGGAAGCAATGCATATAATAGATAACGTAAGCATGTCTTGTAGTGTGAAGATATTCCGCCAATCAAAGGTTCCAAAAATAGCAAGAAATGATACTAATTTTCTTCTATAAATACATGAATCTCAAAGTTGGCTTAGTATCATTCTTCAATGGTTTTCCTACCTTTCCTTTCACTATCTAACATCATGCTTTCTCAAAAATATCAACTCACAACTGAGCTTGAATAGAGACCAAGCTTTCTTGAAGTAAATTTCTCAAAGTTGTGCTTTTGTTTTGTTATTTTCTGGTTTTGCTTTATACTGATTCTTTTGTGTAGGTGGGTGTATTGAATACCTTGACTGGCTGAATGACAAAAACATCATTTTGAACAGGAGGCAGGGTAGTTAAAGTCGGCACTCAGCGTGTACCCTGCAATTGGTAGGAAGCTGCAACTTGTAAGCAACCCTCCAAATCTCGCTAGAATAGGAAATGGGCAATAATATTTAGCTGTAAGCTTAAGTGAACTCCTAAATGATCCCGTGTTGTTTCCTTTAGAGGCAATCTATTTTGGTTGCTGATATTGGTTGATAGAAACGTGTTCTTTTGGGTTGTTCGTGTTTGTGATAGAAAGATTATAATCAATACTTAGGAGTCTCCAATTTAACCAAAAATCATAATCTCATATTTATTTATTTATTTATTTATTTTGGCATTCCTCTTCAATATATATTCTAAAATAATTCATATTCTTACTATATTAGTCATTCAAGGACCTCAACATATTTACCAACTCCAATATATTACAATTGAAATACCAAAGTTCTAACCATAATTCTAACAATAAAGCAACCAACTTCCAAACCTCGTCTAAACGGTCGGTAACATTCTCTATATCCTGTACTTTCTCATCTAAAAATATTAAAACATTTAAAAACGTGAGACAAAAATCTCAGTAAGAAACTATCAGCTATAAAAACCAACTTTACTTAACATAGCTACATATATACATTTATAAAGGGATTTAATCAAAACCTTATAAAATATACTCAAAACTTAAGTTCATAAAATAAAATTTGTGTATGTGTATCCATCCTCGAATTCCACCTGTGTAGCTTATCATAACATCAATCATATCAATAATCGAGATATCTCATTCATATCTCGTTCTTTGCCTAACGTTAGGACTACCAGCCGTGCATTCTGGCCATACCACCATTAGGTATGGTCTTATAACTTACAACTCCTACCCCGGGCAATCCTAGATGGACAAAACCATTTTATTCTTGCAAAATATCACAACTCATAAAAATCATATTTGGACTTCAATCCAAAATAATAACAACAATAACCGCAACAGATTTCTCAATCCAAAAACAATTCGTGAGAAATCATCAAATTCATTTTATTCAATATATATATACATTGAAACCAAAAATATATATGTATATATGTATATACTTCACTTGTTCATAATCAAGCTCACAATTTTTCAATTTTTCAAAACATCAATCCTTAATCAATAAAAATTTCAAAGTTAATCAACCAAATTAAGCCTTAAATCAACATAATCAAGTAAAATCTGAAATTGACATAGAAGCATAGTCAATAGCTTCACAATAAAAAGCAAAATCATAAAAAACCTCAATTTTACAAAATTTCTGCATAACCCTAAAATATCAATTTCTAAAAATATACATAAAACTCAAAATATAGTTGATAGTTACTTACCTTGACTATTAATTGAAGAAAACACACTCGTTCAATTCTCCTCTAAATTCTGTCTAAGACGTTTCCCTCCAAACACTTCCGAAACTCAAAAACTCTTCGGTTAGGACTTAGATCTATGTATAAAGATGCTATGTTTTAAATTTCGAATGATTCGGACGGTCGAAACTCCGTAAATCAAAGAAACAGTGGAGAAACGATTCAGAAAAAACTGATGAAGAAGATGAAGAGGCAGAGAAAGAAAAGAAAAAGAAAAAAGAAAACAAAGATGATGATGATCATCACGAATTCTTTTGTCATATATATCCAAATCTGGAAAAAATCCAGTTTGATCCTCCATCTTTATATAATCTTTTTAAAATTTCCGTAAACTTTTAATTTACACATAAAACCATCAAATTAACCACAAACTTTTCCTATAACACCAAATTAATATCACACACCTAATAATTATAATATATATTACTATCAAGACATAAATTCTAGAAATTTTAGATACGGACATAACACTACTGGTTGCAGTACCTCACACAACAGATAGACTTAAAGACTTTATCCTTAACTAAGCTTGACAGAATCAATTTCAGGATCGTGTTAAATATTATTTTCATTTTCTATTGAGATAGTGGGGAAAAGGTTGTTTATTATGTACCCTTATTAAGTCAAATCTCATAGAGATGTTTTTCAATAAAATTGTCATAACATTCATTTCGAGATGCTTATTTATGAAAATGTTATTATATCAAGGACATGATAATATGCAATTGTTATAATTTAGAGGTGATATTTCAACTGCAAAATGTCGTTGAATATGAGACGTAATGAATTTTATGTAGTTAAAAGTAGACGTTGTTTAATTAAATGTCGTCAATTTGGGGACGCTTTAAATTAAAGTGTCGTGGTATTCAAGACACTATTAATATTTTCTGAAGCGAAATAATGACATAACAAATATTATGTGTCGTTTACTTTGCGACGCTTTATTAAAACGTAATGGGAGTTTCTGAAATTGAAAATAAATAATATTAAAAAAATTACGACGCTAAAAATGTAAGCGTTGGAAATATAATGACGCTTGTATGAGGTATGTCGTCGGATTGAATTTACCTACACAATGTCTTATGCGTCGTTAAATTTAACGACACGCGATTTAATTACGCTTATGACGACGCTTTGAAAAGCGTGGGTAAACATTTAGAGACACCGAAAAGCGTCGTTAAACTTTAAAATTTAGCGTCATAATAGACCATTTTTTTGTAGTGCCTTTTATATGAAATAACAATTAACGGGTCTTGAAAAAAAGAAAATAGCTAAAAAAAATTATATTTCCGATGCGCCTATATGTTTATCTATTTTCCTTCATAAAATCCATGGCAATATCCTGCCAAACACTTTGTGGGACAAGAAGGGGTTGAAGCAACTTGGGTAGGCCGAACTGTCTGCCTTACAACGCAAACAAGTGTCATAAGTAGCAACCCAATTAATGACCCGAGGTAGCTTTTTGGGCCAATAGCAAACATGTTGAAGCCTAGAGAAGGTACCACAAATGTCTGAGTGGCCTCTAATGGGCGAGTTATGACAAGATGCAATAAACTGGGGCCATAGGTTAGTTGCTGGTCCAATATAAATTATAGATTTGAACTTGAACTTGAGAATGCCATGCTTGTAAGAGTAGTGAGAGGGTTGATTGGCCTGAACTGTCAGTTGTTGTATGAGCTGCAGAACTGCATGTTGTTCTTCATAGGAAGCATGAACCTCTTCCAACCATGTAAGTACTGCTATAGTAATGGCCAAATTATGTGAAGGGCCATTTGTTTCTTCAAAAGGGCATGTCGTTTCTTCAAACTGTCTTGATAAAGGATCAACAACTCTGTTGTCAATCCCACTCTTGTATTGGATTGTGTAATACAAACCCAATAGTTTTGAGACCCCTTTATATTGCAAATATGTATATAGTCTTTGCTTAAGCAGATGCTTGATGCTTTCATGGCTTGTGTTGATGATGGAAGTCACATTTTTCGAGTAGTGCCTCCAAATAGTGCATGCATGGATAATTTCCAATAACTCCCTCTCATAATAGGCATTGTTCTTTGGACTGAGTGCCTCAGATAAATAGAGGCATGTTGCCTTGCATTGGGACTGCTTCAAACCTTTTCCACTAGCATCGCATTCTAAAATGAAAGGTTTAGAAAAACTGGGCATTGCAAGGACTAGCGCCTGTGTCATTAACCTCTTAAGAAGTTCAAAAGTTGTAGCCGCCTCCTTACTGCATTGAAAATTATCTTTTTTTAAGAAGATCTGTTGATTGGAGATATCAAAGTCTAAATTCTGTCAATTCTTGAAAAAAAAATGTTATTAATACAGCTTATCAATGGAAACCACTCCTAAATAAATCTGAATCTCTTAATGAAGCAAGAACAAAATTATAAGACTATATTATTTGGCAAGATGACATGATTAATATTTTTTAATTTATATTATGATTTGGCCACCATAAACAATATAGATATACTCTTAATATAAGAAATTATAAAACTTCATATTTAATGTTTTTAATTTAAAATTATTTTAGGGGCTACAGTAGGGGGCCACAGATGTGTCGCGGCACTCCGACGTTGGAATCGCCCCTTACAGAGTTGTTTAGCACTTGTTTACCTTTTTAACTTCATTTGTGGGTAGACAATAACTAGAAACCGTCCTCTTCTTTCCCTCTCCAAATTTTTTCTCAAACTGCTCATTCCCCTTCTTTTCAATTTCATCAATTCTTCACCAATTTCATCAATTAATCTTCTTATTGATTGGATTTTTCTACTTTTTCAAGTTGCAGTCTTCTATTTAAGGAGGAAGAAGGAAGCTTGCCTTCCTTTTTTCTCCTTGCACCATTCAGTTGTTTTATTTTTCTTCTTCTTTGTTCAATAAATTATAGTTGAATTGCATATATTTCACCAAATCTCGTATTCCGCTTGAATTGCATCTGTTGTTTGTTATCTTTTCATTGGTAACTTTTTCTGTTTTAGCAAAGGCAGAAATGGTAGATCTTATACATAGATCACTACATCTACGTGATTGCAAAACAAATGACTTAGATCCGAAAATTATGAAGAGTTTCAATACTGAAGATTGGGTTACAAGTGTTTTTCTGCAAATTTAGTGTTTGAGGAAGTATATATTTCATTTATTGTTTGTTTTATCTGTACTTTTAATGGTTTATTTTGCTCTTTGTAGTCGTTTTTTACCTTTATGGATTTTGTAGTAGGCATAACCCTTAATTTTGTAAGGTTTTATTCCTTATTTTTCTTTTTTATTTTTTTAAAGTTTTATTCCTTATTTTTCTTGTTGTACTTAATGTTTTCTTATCTATAAAATGATGTATGCACTTTTATCAAAAACTTCATTTGTGGGCAGTTGATTTTTACCACTAGCCGATTAAATATTGGTAGAAAAAAAAACAGAATCCATATAATATTGGTTTGTTTTTTTACGTTCCAAATAGTCAAATAATTATTTTTACTGCTATTTTAATTCAAAATTATTTAATTCATTCATTTTCTTATATAAGTCATTTTAACGTATTTTACACAAATTAAAAAATACAGTTAATATAAAGTTACATTAATGAATTTATATTGGTTAACTAAAAAAAATCTCAGTCAAATAATGATTCGAGAATAAGCATTGGAATATTAAAAAACACATGGACCAAGATAAAAAAAATTAATGTTTGAAAAAAAAAAACTAAACTTAAAATGTTTTTTTTAAATAGAATGATTTATATTTGAAAAAAAAACTAATATGTTAAAATGACTTATATAAGAAAATATAAGAGAATTGAGGGAGTGAATTGGAAATTTTAAGAACTGAAATTATATATCTTACTTTTATTTAATGATGATATATGATAATATATTTTTTGTTTGCGTGACGTCAGAAACAATATATTATATAATCTTAAGATATTTGTCTTTCAATTATTTATATAAGACAATAAAATAAAATAAATTTAAAGATGGGAAATAATAAGACAGTAAAATAAGATGGCAATCCCATATTTAGTAAGACAGATAAATAAATAAAGATGGGAAATAATTAGTAAGATGGCAATCAATCCCATATTTCAAATAATTTATAAGATGCCAATCAAATCATTTATTTGTATCACGTGGATATCCATATGAGAGACGCCAAGCAAATATAGTAGCACATGATGTTGGAAAATTTTGAATAAAATTATATATTAATTTATATACCAACAAATACCTCATTTCATGTACAGTTGTGTTCGTTGTGTACTGTCGTGTTCGTACGTGAACAGTCGTGTCTATCCGTGTACAGTCGTGTTCGTTCGTGAAAAGACATATCCTTTCAAGTTCTATTTATATAGAATGGATTGTCAAATTCACATACGGTTGGAGAAAATATTCTCTGGAATTTTTTCTGCTCTCTGTCTGTTCATAATGTTCTTGTTTTCCTACTCCGGTGATAACTAGGCTACACACTGTTTGAGTTCGCTTGCATAATCTGTTGTATCCTGGGAGACGATCGTCAATAGCGATGACATCTGTCTTAAGGAAACTGCTAATACATGCCTCAGATTTGTCTATCTCTTTCCTTTTAATTTCTAGCTTTACTGTTTATATATTTTTCTGTGTTCGTCTTATTTTTTGGTTAATCACATCTAACATTTTGAAGACAGACATAATTGTTTGTCTAACACATGATTTAGCTGTTTGGGCGCGCTCTCTTTCTCATTTGGAAATCCTTATTGAAGATTTTCCTGTTTGTGTTTCATCTTGAATTCAAAACGATGTCACTTTTTCTTCTTTGTAATACAAGGTTTCATGTTATAAAAAAAAATTATTTTTCTCTAATAATTTATTTTATATGAGAAAATAGGAATGGGGTAGAAAATTATTTTCCATTCAAAAGTTTTCGCTTCGTTCTTAACATTTCGAAGTTGGATGAATTTAGGGGTGTCTGTTTCAGCTTTTCGGATGAATGTTTAGCGTTTCACTCTAAACCGTATGAAATATATCGTTTGGTTATATTTATATAACCGCAGCGTTTAACATTTTTTCTAAAAATTGCAGCGTTTTGGAGTTTTACACGAAAAGCTCGTATTTAGAACTTTTCATAAAAAGCAGTTTATAGTTACAGTAAAACCTCGATAAATGCATATCTTGAGGACCGGAAAAAATATTTATTAAGCGAGATTATTTATTTATCGATAAATCAATATTTATAGATAATTATTAATTTATATTTTCATTGGGTCCTTAAGGATTTAAATATTTTTATTACTTAATGCATTTAGCAAGGTTATTACTTTAGTCCATTGGCCCAAGTCGGGACCGAAAGAATTTATTATATACACGAGGTTATTATTTTATCGAACATTCATTTATCGAGGTTTAACTGTATTTGTTATTGACAAAATTATGCTTTTTATTTTCATAAAATATGTTGCTTCTTTAAAATTATTTATATTTCTACACCATAATTACCGAAAGAACAAGATTTTGTTGCATTTAATAATAAAAATTATTATTAAATTTTATTTTTTATATAAATTATTTTTATTAATTTGTTGAACACATTTTTTATTTTATAATAGAATAAGGTATAAAAGTACCCCTAACGTTTATAGCTATGAGCAATGTTATTCTTAACGTTTAAAATGATGCAATTATACCCCTAACGTTGGCAGTCACGAACAATTTTACCCCTAACATTGACAAGTTGGATCAATTTGAGAAATAATTCATCAAATTGTTTTTTTGGTCATGAATATTATCATACACTTCACATGTGCATCATTTTATCATCATTAATAACACATCACAAACATATAATTTTTTTGTTGATTAATTTAAAACATGTTCATATTAGACATTTTAAATCCGAACAATAACAATTCAATATAATTTTATCAAACACTAATAATTAAACATCTAATAACAAACATCCAACAACTTATTGCAACTGCAAACAGCTAACAGCAACCGCAACAGCTATTAACTAATAGCTGAACCAAACAGACCTTTAGTCTAAATGTTTTTCAATTATTATTAATGAGCAGATGACTTTATACGGTTATAAATCTTGTTATCCCCACTTTATTTGTGTGTTGTATTATCATTCATTAATAACATATTAAAGATATTTATACGCACATGAAAAAAATTACAAACAAGATAATTTTTAATGTATCTTTCATTTTTTTTACGTTTGTACACATGTCTTTTTCATCTATTGTTGAGAAGCAATAATTAGACTTATTCACAAGCTCAGGTACATGTCCAATCCATCCAGGCCGCATCTAATCGGCGGCCTAACCCAAGCCTAGTAAAGCCCACGTATATCTAAGGCGGGCTTAGGTTTTATAAAAATAACCCAACTCGTCTTATTAAAATTAATTATTAGATTATATATAATTATTTATTTTTAAATATAAACTTTAATTTTTACTATTTAAAAACTATATTTGGTTGTTAAGTGAGCTTATTTGGATTAGGTTTGGAATTTGATTTCTAAGAGTCCAGCCTGTTCGAGTCCAACTAAATTAACAACGTCTAGGCTTAACATCTTTGGCAAAAGCCCATTGGGTCTAACCATGAGTAGACCTAGTGATAATATATCATATTGGAGAAGTCGAGATAACGAAAATCGTGACAATGTAGAAAGTACAGTTAAGGAGTTTTGTCATAATTGCACCATTTATGATATATATATATATATAACAGTAACGATGGAGCTGAGTTGTCACTTCCTCCTTTTTTACTGATAAAAAATATAATATATTAACTTTAGTTATATTATTATATTTATTTATAAAAAGATTATTTTATCCGTACTATATCTAAGAGTTCTACAGAATTTAAATTAATCACTAAAATCTCTCTAATTCTCTGCATATCTATATCTAAAAGTTCTACATAATTTAAATTAATCACTAAAATCTCTTTAATTCTCTGCATATCTATAATATAGGTAAAAGCTATGCTTACTTTGTTTTTGACAAAGTAAGTCTTACTTTGTATGTTTTCACCATTGGACTAATTTTATACTCTATCATCCAATGGTGAAAACACACCAAGTAATGGTACTTTGTCAAAAACAAAGTAACCATAGAAGGCACCACTATATATAATATAAAACAGTAATGATGGAGCTGAGGTGTCACTTACTCATTTTTTACTGATAAAAATATAATATAAAATATAATATATTAACTTTAGTTATATTATTATATTTATTTATAAAAAAGATTATTTTATCCATACTATATCTAAGAGTTCTACATAATTTAAATTAATTCCTAAAATCTCTTTAATTCTCTGCATATCTATATCTAAAAGTTCTACATATTTTAAATTAATCTCTAAAATCTTTCTAATTCTCTGCATATCTATATCTAATATAAAACAGTAACGATGGAGCTGAAGTGTCACTTCCTCCTTTTTTACTGATAAAACATATAATATAATATATAATATATAATATATTAAATTTAATTATAATAATAATAGAAAATGAAAGTACTATTTAACCTCTGATCCATCAGAAATGTTTACATATGTTTGTTACGGAACTATCATCGCACTTAGTATAACTTAGATAGAAATTAGTGTATATAAGGATCCGTTAAATATTTACATTTGATAATAGATAATTGACGATGTAATTATTATAATCTATTATCTAATATAAAACAGTAATGATGGAGCTGAGGTGTCACTTCCTCATTTTTTACTGATAAAAAATATAATATAATATATAATATATTAAATTTAATTATATTATTATATTTATCTATAAAAAGATTATTTTATCCGTATTATATCTAAGAGTTCTACAGAATTTTAATTAATCCCTAAAATCTCTCTAATACTCTGCATATTTATATCTAAAAGTTCTACAGAATCTAAATTAATCCCTAAAATCTCTCTAATTCTCTACATATCTATATATTCTATATATAATATAAAACAGTAACGATGGAGCTGGGTTGTCACTTCTTCCTTTTTTACTGATAAAAAATATAGTATAAAATATAATATATTATATTTAATTATATTATTATATTTATCTATAAAAAGATTATTTTATCCGTATTATATTTAAGAGTTATACAGAATTTTAATTAATCCCTAAAATCTCTCTAATTCTCTGCATATCTATCTATATCTAAAAGTTCTACACAATCTAAATTAATATCTAAAATCTCTTTAATTCTCTACATATCTATATTCTATATGTAATATAAAACAATAACGATGGAGCTAAGGTGTCACTTCCTCTTTTCTTACTAATAAAATATATAATATAATATATAATATATTTAATTTAATTATATTATTATATTTATCTATAAAAGATTATTTTATCCGTATTATATCTAAGAGTTCTACAGAATTTTAATTAATCTCGAAAATCTCTCTAATTCTCTGCATATCTATATCTAAAAGTTCTAAAGAATCTAAATTAATCCCTAAAATCCATCTAATTCTCTACATATCTATCTATATATAATATAAAACAGTAACGATGGAGTTGAGTTGTCACTTTCTCCTTTTTTACTGATAAAAAATATAATATAATATATTTAATTTAATTTAATTATATTATTATATTTATCTATAAAAAGATTATTTTATCCGTATTATATCTAAGAGTTATACAGAATTTTAATTAATCCCTAAAATCTCTCTAATTCTCTGCATATCTATCTATATCTAAAAGTTCTACATAATCTAAATTAATCTCTAAAATCTCTCTAATTCTCTACATATCTATATTCTATATGTAATATAAAACAATAACGATGGAGCTGAGATGTCACTTCCTTCTTTTTTACTGATAAAATATATAATATAATATTTAATATATTTAATTTAATTATATTATTATATTTATCTATAAAAGATCATTTTATCCGTATTAAATCTAAGAGTTCTGAATATCTATGGGGGCGTTTGTTTTTGCTTTTTGAGACTGCTATTTGCTGTTGACTCTAAACTGCAGATAAAATGGTGTTTGGTAAATATTAAAGAACAGCTGCTTATTGCTGTTATGGGAGTAAACAGCAGCTGTTACCATCAGCTACGTTTTGCTACTGTTCAAGAGAAACAGCTGCTGTTTGATTTTTATTAACCAAAATACCATTGGTTTCCTATATTTATTATTGAAAATTGCGATTAAAATATATCTATAGAGAGTGCTTCATAGGAGTTGTTGAAAAGTTCGAATCAAGGCTTATCATGGAGTTTCCACTGTAATATTAATTAAAAATTCAAGAAAAACCATAACCCATAACCAGTTTGCAAATTACACTTATGACCACTGCATTTACTCATTTCGTAGAAATGACTACCAAACTTCAAACATAATATAAAAACTACTCAATTTTATATTTTTTAATATTATATCTACTAAACTTTAACTAACGATTCAAAATGATCGTTAATGACCTCAAAATAATTGAGTGGCTTTTATGTTAAAACCATACTCTGAAAATGAGTAAAGTTTAGTGGCCATAAATGTTATTTACGCTTTACGTAATTTATTTGTTGATTTATTTAAAACATGTATATATTAATTAATTTACATCCTAACAGCAACAATTAGTCGTAATTTTACCAAACACTAATAAATAAACAGCAAAATGTAACAGCAAACAGCAACAGTAAACAGTAAACGACAACAGCTAAAACAAACAGACCCTATATCTAAAAGTTCTAAAGAATCTAAATTAATCCCTAAAATCTCTCTAATTCTCTACATATCTATCTATATATAATATAAAACAGTAACGATGGAGCTGAGTTGTTACTTTCTACTTTTTTACTGATAAAAAATATAATACAATATATAATATATTAAATTTAATTATATTATTATATTTATCTATAAAAAGATTATTTTATCCGTATTATATCTAAGAGTTCTACAGAATTTTAATTAATCCCTAAAATCTTTCCAATTCTCTGCATATCTATATCTAAAAGTTCTACAGAATCTAAATTAATCCCTAAAATTTCTCTAGTTCTATATATATATATATATATATATTTATATATAATATAAAACAGTAACGATGGAGCTGAGGTGTCACTTCCTCCTTATTACTGATAAAATATATAATATAATGTATAATATAGTAATTTTAATTATATTATTATATTTATCTATAAAAATATTATTTTATCCGAACTATATCTAAGAGTTCTATAGAATTTAAATTAATCCCTAAAATCTTTCTAATTCTCTGTATATCTATATATTTATACATAATATAAAACAGTAACGATGGAGCTGATGTGTCACTTTCTCATTTTATACTGATAAAAAATATAATATAATGTATAATATATTAATTTTAATTATATTATTATATTTATCTATAAAAATATTATTTTATCCGAACTATATCTAAGAGTTCTACGGAATTTAAATTAATCCCTAAAATCTCTCTAATTCTCTACATATCTATATATATATAATATAAAACAGTAACGATGGAGCTGAGTTGTCACTTCCTCCTTTTTTACTGATAAAAATATAATATATAATATATTAAATTTAATTATATTATTATATTTATCCATAAAAAGATTATTTTATCTGTATTATATCTAAGAGTTATACAGAAGTTTAATTAATCCCTAAAATCTCTCTAATTCTTTGCATATCTATCTATATCTAAAAGTTCTACAGAATCTAAATTAATCCCTAAAATCTCTCTAATTCTCTACATATCTATACTCTATATATAATATAAAACAGTAACGATGGAGCTGATGTGTTACTTCCTTCTTTTTTACTGATAAAATATATAATATAATGTATAATATATTAATTTTAATTATATTATTATATTTATCTATAAAAATATTATTTTATCTATAATGTACCGCCGGTATTTGTGACCGGTCAATGCAAGTCAACGTTGCCACCTCAGCATTTTTTCATTATAGCATTAAAAAAGTGGGACCCACTCCTTATGGAATTAATAAAATTACCTTATTCCTTATAGAATTACTAAAACACTCCCATCTTCTTCCTTCAACACCTCTCTGCCATTTCTCTCTCTACGTCTTCTATCTCACTTCTCTTTCTACAAATTCTCTCTCTAAAAAGGTTTCAATAATGGTTGATTCTTTCTAAAGAACTGATGTTGCAAGATTATACGAGTCACCTAATGATGAACCTGCTGATTCTCTCTAAAGAACTGAACATGCAAGAATTGAACCTGCAAGATTACACGAGTCACCCAACTGAACCTGGCTAATAATGGAAGTTGTGATTCATAATCTCAAATTAGCTATTACTCTACTACTAATATGTATATGAGTCACCCATTAAATGATTTTAATTACTCCACTACTCTAATTGCAAGGCAGAGACACAAAGAAGAACGCCATGCTAATTAGCCATCACCATTCCACAAGATCCGCTTCTACTCTCAAACCAAAAACTAGTCAAAGCTTTTCAAGAGAAGATTAGAGGAAAATCTGAGATTTCAATAGCATGCATTTCATCTGAAAGCTTATTTTCAAATCGATCTCTCTGGCGATGATGGATCTTTTTGAACATATAGGAGAGAGAGGATGTAGGAAGGATGATGACTTAATCCCCTGTCATGGCCTCGTCTTCTTCACCGGCGACCGGCGATGCGCCGTTCGCCATTGCTCACTTGTTCGATTGGAAATCGTTTGCTCGGTTTACTTCTCATGCCCCTGAATCTAATCATTAAACGCTGCTCACATCTCCGCCTACCTTTGTGGAGGCAGTGAAGGGATCCCTCTCTAATATGACGATCCCTGCTCCGACCCAGCCGTTAGTCTCTGAGGAGGGCGGATTTATGGCAGTCAGAATTCCTCAGGACATCTATGAGGAGAGGATTAAGTTTGTTCAACACTCTGTCATTGGTCGTGTTACGATTAACAAAGGGGATCGACCCTGGAGACACGCTGAGCTTAAGCAGAAACTGAACTAGGTTTGGAAACGTGATTTAGACTGGAAGATGATATCCTTTGGGAAAGGATTCTATCAGATTATTATGCCTAATGAGGGAGCCCTTTAATCTATTTGGGGACATGGGGCAATTTCTCTGAAGCCTGGCATTATCAGATTTTCGCCCTAGACTCCGGGATTCAATCTCGAATTACACAAGATAAATATTATATAGACAAAATAAAAGAAAATATAAGGGTAAATTAGTTATTTAATATTAGGTGGGACCCATTCTTATTTTTCAGGAGCTTAAAAGTGTTGAGGTGGCAACATTGACTTGCGTTAACCGGTCATAAATACCGGCTGTACACTTTAGTGAAAGGTCACCAGAAGGTTGTATACTTTAGTGTACAAAATTGAAGGTTGTGCACCAAAATGTGAAAATGGGTAAAAACTATACACCACGTATCTAATTTACCCATTCCAGTTGTCATGTTAAAAAAAATTTTACTTTAATTCAATTATATTTTTTTGTATCAATAATATTTTTAAATATTATATTATATTATTAAATAATATTAATGTTATTGAATAATATAAATAAAAAAAATAGTTATTAGTTTTGTTTAATTGAATAAATATTAATTTAAATATTATATGTTAAATTTATTAAACACAATATAATATAATAAAAACAAGTAAAATAAATTCTCAAAAAAAAACAATTTAGTTTTAATACTATTTGTTGGAGTACGAAATTCTACAAAAAAAAAAAAAGTAAAAAAAATTAAATTAATATACAAAATTATAACAACTCATGATTTTTTTCTAAAATTGTAAATATGGTCAGTTGTTCATAATGAGAACATTATTGTCTAGCTGCTTTTTTACCATCTATACTGGTTGGACATTGTTTTTGACCATATAGAATTTGGTCATTCACCGTTAGATTTAAGCTTATTAGAATCATAAACTGGAAATTCAAAACATCATGCGAATTAGATTTAATAACTCTAGATCTAACGGTGAATAACCAAATTCATATAATCATTAATGTACATGTGAACATTCTCGTGATAGCACAATACAAACTAATATAGACACAACTTGGTAGAATAAAAAAAAATATGGAATTATTTACCCTAATTATTTAATAAATCAAATTCAAATTCAACCCCATTGTGATGGTTTGAAATGTAGCCCATAATAGCTAGGCCCTATAATGCAGTTGTTTTTTTTCACATTAGAAGAGACTCACATTTTTTGTGGTGGAAGAATACTTCTCTGCCTATCTAAAGTTGTACATCACACTCTTCGTCAATTCGTTTTTTTGGAGTCCAGTAAAAATGTGAAACAATCGGCTAGTTTTTGGCCATCTGTTGGAATTATTCTACAAAAATTTAGAGCATCTCTATGAGATTTAGAGATGCTCTCCACGTAAATAATTGATTTATATTCATTTAAGAGAGATGTTATCTCTAACCATACTTCTCATCCTCATTTTTTATTTATTTTTGGCTTAATACATCATTTGCCCCCTGAACTTGTCCAAAAAGTTTGATTGGCCCCCTGAACTTTCAAAGTGTCTTCATAGCCCCCTGAACTTGTATAAAATGTTGAGTTAGCCCCCTGAACTTGCGTAAAATGTAATCAATTTATCACTCGGTCGCCAAAAAGTAAGTTAAATGCGGAAGATGTATTCCACGTATCTTAAAATGTTATTACATAATTAAAAAATAGATTAAAAATGAAGTTATTGATTGCTTAACTATACAACTTGTCTTCTCTATTCTAAGCACCGTGTACTCCGATTTTGGTTGTTTTGTTTTTTTAAGACTCGTGTAATACATCTTCCGTATTTAACTTGTTTTTTTACAACCGAGTGATCAAATGATTACATTTTACGCAAGTTCAGGGGGCTAATTGAACATTTTATGCAAGTTTAGGTGGCTGTCAAGACACTTTAAAAGTTCAGGGAGCCAATCAAGCTTTTTGGACAAGTTCAGGGGCAAATAATGTATTAAGCCTTTATTTTTTATCACTAAAATTATTATGTATTATTATATGTAACAATATATAATAAAATAAAAAGAATGAAAACTGATTTAAAGAGTGACTAAAATTTGTTCAGAGTTTTTTTATTCCAAACTCCTCAAAATGTAATGGTTGGCAAGTTGCTAACATTTTCTTCATTTGCTAATTAGTAATCATTAGAGATGCTGTTAGCCTGGTGGTTGGGAGCTTACCTATGACTAGAGAGATCATGGGTTCAAATCACATTCGGATGGAGTGGAGATTTTTCTTTCTTCTTTAATGTAAGCGCATTGTGCGCAATTTTTTTTTTTAAAAAAAATCATTAGAGATGCTTTAATTAAAACTATCTTAGTAATCCTTTCAAAAAAAAAAAAACTACCATATTAATTTACACATCAATTGACTATATCAAGTCCTTCATTTTCCTTTTTATATTCCATTTAAAATCATAATTGCTTTCTTAACAACAGTCTTGTCAATCATCTCCCAATGAGTTAGCATGATTCTCTTTTTTCATTGATTGGGTCCATTGTGTTGGATGTATAGTTTGATATATAGGAATAACATGGAGATAGAGAGAGAAGTAATATGCACAATAATGTTTGAATCACCTTGAATGGTATTGGCTCTAAAGCCTTGTATTTATAGTGAGACAATTGGAGTTTGTATAGGACTACAATGGGTAAATTTCACTCATGGTGTACAAACTTTACCCTAAATCACATTTTGGTGTACAGACTTCAATTTGTCACATTAATATATACGTACTTAGGGGTGACCTCACACTATGGTGTATAGCAAGTAAAAATGAATGGTCAACGCGCCACCTCAGCTTTGACCGGTCAAAAAGTCAAAAAAATTCAACCACTAATATGAAATTACTATTATACCCTCTTCTTCTTCTTTCTTCTTCCTTTCTCTTTCCCTTTCCGTTCCCCTTCTCCTCTCCATTTCTCTCACTGACTCTCTTCATCTTATTTCTTTTCTTAAGAAATCTGTGAAAAATATTCAAGCCAAACCCACACTATATTTGCCACAATTCAACAATATTCTTCACATGATGAAGATCCATATATAGTAAAAAAAATTACAATATCAAAAGGGAAAAAAATTCACCCAACATCATCACTCTACAATTTTCTCTTCAAAATCAAATCTAAAATCCGACACTCAGTAGACTGAAACTCTAAATTCAATCAACCCAACTCACCCATCACCAGTAATTACACATCATTATCTACTCAACTCAATCAAATTTTCTCAGTGGTATTTTTTCAAACATCTTGCCCCTATTCCCTGGTTGTGAAAATCAATCGAGAGAAGCAGGTAGAAAAATGAGTTTTTTCCAGAATCCATATAATTTGAATTTTATTAGATTAATTTCCCAAACCCAAATAGAAATGGAACTGTCTGATTGTGTAAGGAGGAGCCACCAGTTTGAATTTTAGAGAGAGAAAGGGAGAGTTAGAAAGAAGTTGCAACTGGTTTTAGAGAGAGAAATAGAGGGTTAGAGAGTGATGTAAATAATGAACGAAGGAAAGAGGAGATTCTTGAATTCCTCTTCAAGCTTCTGAAACGCATCAGCAAGGATCCCGCCATCGAAATGAGCTCGTTCTCCGGTTACTTTCAACCATTTTTTCTTCCAGGATTCTCAGAATATCTTCCATCCATTGAACTGCTAGTCCACAATTATCACCAAGAAACTTCAATGCATCTTCTAACTTCTTGATCAGGATTAGATAAGCATGAAGATCGGAACCAAATTCTCCATCTGCTGAATCGAACTGCTGGAGGTAAAAATGATAAAGGATAAAAGTTATTTTTTTTATAATTGGTGGGTCCCACTTTTACTAATTATTTTAATAAAAAATGATGAGGTGGCAGGTTTGACCGGTCATTTTAACCGGCCATATACTATAGTGGGAGGTCACCCCTAAGTACGTATATATTAGTGTGACAAATTGAAGTTTGTACACCAAAGTGTGATTTAGGGTAAAGTTTGTACACCATGAATGAAATTTACCCGGAATACAATATGTAAGTATAGGAGTATTAAAACTCTACCTAGCTAGTAATATAGACAAATTGAGACTCTAATTAGATAGGAATCTATTTACATGATAATAGGAATATTATCTCTAACACCCCCCCCCCCTCAAGCCGATGGTGGGCACGAACAAAGAGTCGAGAGCGGAGCATCGTGAAGCGAGCAGGAGCTAGCGGCTTGGTAAGGATGTCTGCAACGTGATCATCAGTTGGAATGAATCGGACGCTGAGAAATCCATTTTGTACTTGTTCACGAACAAAATGATAATCAAGCTCTATGTGCTTCGTACGAGCATGGAATACTGGATTTGAAGTAAGATAGATTGCCCCCAACATTATCACACCACAATTGAACCGGGGTGGGTAGAGGGAAGGCCAGATCCGAGAGAAGCGATTTGAACCATAGGAGCTCTGTCGTGGCATTGGCCACTGCCTTGTATTCACTCTCAGTGGAGGATCTAGCTATTGTTGGTTGTTTGCGAGTCTGCCATGATACAATGCTGGATCCAAGGTAGACACAAAAGGCACCCGTAGATCTTCTATCATCAGGACATCCTCCCCAATCGCTATCTGAGTAAAAATGAATGTGATCTAGTGGTTTGATGGACATGAATATCCCAAAATCAGATGTGCCTTGAATGTACAGCAGGACCCTCTTGACTCCTTTCCAATGTTCATCAGTTGGACAGTGTAGAAATTGGCATAGTTTGTTAACCACAAATGCAATATCAAGACGAGTGAATGTTAAATATTGAAGTGCTCCCACAATGCTTCTGTATTCATCTATGGAGGACAAGCTTATGCCAAGATCTTTGGAAAGTGTTGGTGTGGTGGCCATAGGAGTCAATGTAGGTTTGGAGTCAATCATCTTTACTCTGTCGAGGATGTCAGTCACATACTTGGCATGACATAGGTGAATGCCATCTTTCTCATATCTTATCTCGATTCCCAGAAAGTATTCTGCCTTGCCAAGGTTATGAATGGGAAACTCCTATTCAATGGCTGCAACTGTGTTAGTGATGTGTTCATGATTGTTACCTGTGATGAGGATGTCGTCAACATAGCACAAAATGTAGGTCTTTTCAGTTTGGGTGCGTCTGATGAAAAGAGAGTTGTCAACCTGTGACATCTTGTACCCAAGTGAGAGTAGGAATGTTCGAAGCCGTGTGAACCATTCTCGCGATGCTTGCTTTAACCCATAGAGACTCTTTTTGAAAAGACATACATGATCTGGTCTGTCACTGTCCCGGAACCCCTATGGTTGTTCCATATAGATTGTCTCAGATAAGTTTCCATGGAGAAACGCATTAGAGACGTCAAGTTGATTGATGAACCAGTTATTTACTGCTGCAATGGTAAAGATAGAACGAATGGTCGTAGCTTTGATCACGGGACTGAATGTCTCTTTATAGTCAATACCAGCTTTCTGAGTGAATCCCCGTGCTACTAGACGAGCTTTGTATCGATCAATGGTTCCATCTGACTTCTTCTTTGTGTGAAAAAGCCACCTAGAGATGATGAAATGTTGATCATGTGGTCGTGGAACAAGTTGCCAGGTGCCATTGTCAAGAAGAGCTTGAATCTCGTCAAACATTGTCGTGCGCCATTCGGGTTGTTTGTTGGCTTTGCTAAAACATGTGGGGTCCACTGTGCCATTTGGATGTGTAGCTAGAAGTCCCTGAAAACATCCTCTCGAATGAAAAGACAATTATCGAAGTTGCATATAATGTTGACATGGACCAATCATGGATGCAGTGCGAGATCGGGGTCTTGCAGTAGGAACATGAGCAGGTGGTGCAGCTTTATGAGGAGGAGACTGTGTTTGTGGCATGGTGTGTTGTTCATAAGGTGCTGCATCTGGTATGTTAGGTGTGTCGATGTCCACGGAATCAACAGGTGTAGCAGAATTATTCTGAGGGACTGGTGCCGATGCAGCTGTCATGACTGGTGACAAAATTTGACGTGGAGCTAGTGGAGCAGTGCTTGTTACTTCAGAGTCAGAGGGAGTATTTGGGGTACCAGGATGAGGTCCAGAGTGGACAGGTGTGGTTGGTTGGGAATAAGGAACCAAATGTGAAGGAGATAATATAGGATTGGGAATAGAGAAATTACCTAGATACGAGCCGAGTAGAGATGGTAGTTGACATGATATGCTTACCCCCCAAGTTGCTAGATGAAGATAGTGATGCAGTGGCTATTGAAGCAGGAAACACATCTTCATTGTGCTGAACAAATTTACAGATGTATATACGTCCAGTGGCATACTCAAGACAGATATCCCCAGAATGATTCTCTGATGGACCAAGGTAGACACATAACTTAGAACGAAAATCAAATTTATACTGATTGTATGGGCGAATGAGAGGATAGATAGCACTTCCAAAGATACGCAATGCTTTATAGGCAGGTTGTTTCTTATAAAACAGGAAATAGGGTGATTTGTTTTTCAGAATTTTGGTGGGTGGATAGTTGATTAGCCTAATGTTGTGAATCATGGCATAGTTCCAGAATTTTAGAGGCAAAGATGCATTGGCTAACAAAGTAAGGCAAGTATCAACAACATGTCTAATTTTTCTCTCAGCTATACCATTTTGTTCATGAGTATGAGGGCACACAATTTTGTGTATAATGCCATGTCTTTTGAAAAAAGGTTGTAATTTTTGAAATTCTCCCCCCAAGGTCTGAATAGATATTCTTAACCCTTGCACTATACTGATTAGAGATCATGGCATAAAAGTGACAGAAGGTTGAAAAAACATCACTCTTGTTCTTTAAACAAAACACTCATCCAAATCTCCTGAATTCATCAATAATAATTAAGAAATAATAGTGACCAAGACAAGAAACGACTGGAGCTGGTCCCCAAACATCCAGATGTAAGTTTTCAAAAATAAATATGCTAGAGCGACTAATAGAAGGTAAAGAGCTTCTAGCAAGCTTGCCTAAAGGGAAAAAAGAGCAATTGCTAACTTTACTTGAAGAGGATAGATTGTTTCCTTTGAGAACTGTACTGACTGTCTGATTCTGACAATGTCCAAACCGTGCATACCACCTTTCAAAAGACACCTTCTCTCCTACAAGAGCCTCCTTCAGGGTGGGTGTAAGCACATATAGCCCATCTTTACTCGGGCCTCGTAACAGGATTTCCCCAATTGTTTGGTCCTTCACAAGAAAATGGTTATGCCAAAATTCAAAGAAACATGAATTGTCATGAGAAAATTTTTGAACAGACAATAGGGATTTAGTGAGTTTAGGAACAATCAAGCATCATTAATTTTTAGATTATTTATATGTGAGTTTCCAAAGTGAGAAATTTGCAGGCCTTGACCATTGCCAAATTGAACTGTGTCATATCCTGGATATGGTTGCATATGTTGAAGCTGAGCTGGATTGGCTGTCATGTGGTTTGTGGCTCTAGTGTCGGGATACCACGGCTGATGAGGACCCATGAACGGATTTGATGGTTGTTTCCATGCCATGTGTGCTTACGGTCCAGGATTATATTTTGGATGTGAAAAGTTCTTCGGTCTTTTACACTTATCAGCCCAGTGACTTGGATCTCCATAGTTGTAGCACTTGCCACTCCTTCTCTTTTTTGGATTCTGCTTCTTTGATTGTGTTGATGATATTGTGGAGACATTGGCTTCTCGGTGCGCATGTATACCATCAGAATGAAGCAGAGTTGTCTTTCTTGTTGATTGAATCATGCCTTCAACGGTCTTTAAACTGTTCAGAAGCTCCTGATAATTGATATTTGTGTCGTGCTGGGTGACAAGATTTTGAACGATGGAGCGATACTCTTCTCCCAAACCCTTGTAAAGCACTGACGGTAGTAAATGTCGAGGATAAGGTTCCCTGAGGCAGTCAGATCATCAAGAATAGACTTTACTTTTTGCATGTAAGCAGTTACCGACATTCCCCCTTGCTCAAGCTTATGTAATTCAATACCTAACTGAAACTGTTTTGTTCCTGTGATAAGGCCATAGGCATCTTCCAAAGCTATCCAGATGTCATGTGAATATTTGAGATATGCTATATCAGGAAAAATTTCTTCAGTGATGGAATTTAGGAGCAAAGTCCTAACCATATTTTCTAAATCATCCCATTGGAAAAAAGATGGATTTATTATTAAATCCGTTGCAGATGTCATAAAACCTGTTCTGAGAAGAAATTGAGGTGGAGGAGGTGTTGTACTGATAAAATGAGAGAAAAGTTGATAGGTTTTGAGGGTAGATTCCATAGACATTCTCCAGACTTTGTAATTATGAGGGGTTAATTTGATGTTAATGGTAATATTTGTGGGAGGTTGTCTTGGTAGGGTAACAGAGGAAGAAATAGGTTCCGTATAGACATGATTGACTGGATGAAGGGAATTGGAAGAAGAAATAAAATTAGGTTGAAAATTATTCGAAGGTGCATCTAAAGTATTGTGCAAGGAATTTGAGGAAAAAGATGGGGATGGATCACGGGCTGATTGAGAATTGTAAACAAACGGTGAGGTGTTGGATTCAGAAATAACTTGATGTTGATTACTGGATTCAGCTGCTTGATCGGTGGCTAGGGCAGCAAGAACAGATAGAGAAAATAGGGTGTGAGATGTCGTGGTGACAGATGGTTGTTGAGATGGAATCGACGGCGGCTGAATAGGAATCTGCTGATGGTGCAGAGGTGGCGGGACTGCTGCCTGATAAGCCGCAATGGCGGCCAGAACCGCAGCATCGACGGTGGTGTTCATCGGTGTCGGCAGACCGGGCTACGCAAATCCTCCTTGCTGATTGCGATTGGAGACGACGACGGTGGCAGACGGCAACGGGTTGCGATTGTAGATAGCGACGGCGGACGGTGTCGGTCTCTGCTGCATGACGGCCTGCTGCGTCGGATTCTGGGCAGCCGCTGCTTGGTGCACCACGATGGCATCGAGGACTGATTGCGGGAGGGCGGCGGACGAAGGCGACTGAGGCTGTGGCGGCGGACGCAAGGAACTCGGAGTCCATCGAATGAAACGGTGAGTTGAACCGCCACCCTGAGCTTGGATTGACGGAGATGTCAGAGTCGTCGCTGGTGGGATGTGCATGAACAGGTCCGGCGGCGGTGGAGAGATCGACGGCGGTGGCGGTGGAAGCCGGGGTGTAAGAGGTTGATTGAGGATTGTCGGTTTATTCAGAGGAAGCGGAAGTTGAAACTACTGATACCATGTTGGATGTATAGTTTGATATACAGGAATAATATGGAGACAGAAAGAGAGAGAAGTAATAGGCACAATAATGTTTGAATCACCTTGAATGGTATTGACTCTAAGGCCTTGTATTTATAGTGAGACAATTGGAGTTCGTATAGGAATACAATATGTAAGTATAGGAGTATTGAAACTCTACCTAGCTAATAATATAGACAAATTGAGACTCTAACTAGATAGGAATCTATTTACAGGATAATAGGAATATTATCTCTAACACATTGGACTCGGTCCACTGTAGAAGTTCTCCAATTTTGTGTATAATTGACAAGTTATCCATTTCACTCAAATAAACTTATGGCTTCAAAATCGAAAGAAATTATCTACACATTTGTTTAATAACTGAATCTATTACTGTTCTACATATTTATTCACAACCTATCTATGTCATTATATATGCTTGAGTATCAAATTTTAATTTGCAGGTTTCAATCGCTTCATACAGACATCAAGGGGTTTGTTACGATCCAATCCATTTTTGGGATCAAATAAAGACATGAAATGTTTACTTTTTCAAACAAAATCTTAATATCTCATTAGACATTCAAATCTCAATGGAGTTATAAGCTGTTAAAGCACTATTGTCTCGGAATAAAATGATATTTATCAATTTAAAATATTTATTTTAATTGATCATATAAATGAAATTACATTTTTTTGGTTAATGCAATTGCCCAAATATTGAATAAAATGATACTTACAAGCAAGGGAATAAAGCTATGGAATTCCCAACAATAATCATATATGCTGATTGGCCTTTAATTAATTTCAATTAATCCTTTTTATTAAACTTAATATATCTTTTTTTTTTTGTCTCATTTAGAAAAATTACTTGAAGATGTTAGTATAACAATGTAATAAAATATACAATTTTTTTTTATATATTTTGTGAGAACATAAAGTAAGTTGGTAAAGAAATGTCCAATTATAAATCTATTTTTTTTTTTTATTTCTTAACCTATAATATAAGGATTAGGTTGGAGTTAGAATTAATTAATACACAGGAAATTAATTGTATTGGTGGTCCACATATTATGAATTAAGTAGCATACTAAGACAAGCAAGGGACTTAGTTTATTTAACATAAAATACACTCATAACCCCTCAATTATAGCATTATTATGTCATTATAGTCTCTATATTTTATTTCTCAACATTAAAAAATCTTTAAACTTTACATGATCTAATAAAATATAATAACAATAAATCAATATAATGATAATCTAAACAAATTTGAGGTTTCATGTTTTCGAGGTACTTCTAAAAGCCAAGTAAAAAAATAAATTGCTATTCCATCAAAAAAAAAAAAAAATTGCTATAAATATCCTTGAATTTTAATAGTGTTAGGGTAAATTACACCATGGTCACTGAATTTTACCCATTTTTATATTATGGCCACTAAACTTTACACTTTTTTTTAATACTGATGGCTACTCAATTTTAAATAACTTCTCAAAATGACCGTTAACGACCTCAAAATGAAAATATTCAAGAATGAAAGTTGTTTAGAACAACATTTATCATGAAACCACATTTTTTATTTTCGAAAATCACATTTTTTGGAGCTTTCTCTCTCCTAACCAAACAACACATAAATGACATCAAAACAAAAAAATTCAAGAATTAAAGTTCTTTAGAATATTATTAACGCTTTGGATTTTTTATTTTTAGCCGTCAACGGTCATTTTGAGACGTTAAGTGACCGCCGATATTAAAAATGTAAAGTTCAGTAGCTATACCAGCAATAAATGAAGTTCAGGCCATAATATTAAAATAGATAAAGTTCAGTGGTCATAGGTGTAATTTACCCAATAGTAAATCAACGGCTCAAATCAGAGTGTTATTTACTGTGAATTACTATACCTAGCCACAAATTCCTACTTCTAGCCTCGGGAATTGACCGAACTACCCTTTGAACAAAAATTGAAAAAAAACAAAACCTCTCAAGAACCCTATACACTCTTCGATCAAATCCGGACTAATTTTTGAACCAAATCATGGATGGTGACAGATGCCGTAAAGGGAAAGCGAAAATGGTAAGATTTACGGTTTTATTTCGTTGATTTTCGCTTCGATTTGAGATCTGTGAGGTCTTTTTAAAAATCGCCGAAATCGCAGTCGGGCGTATGAACATCACGCCCGACCTGTGGTTCCGGCATAAGAACATCACGCCCGACCTGTGGTGCGGGCGTGATAGCCACATGCCCGACCATAGGTCGGGCGTGATGTTCAAACGCCCGGACCATAGGTCGGACGTGATGTTCATACGCCCGACCAGTGGTTCGGGCGTGATGTTCATACGCCCGAGGGTGTTTTATTTTTTATTTTTAAATTATATTTACATTATTGACATTTAAATTAATTTAGTGTAATTTATAATTTATATGTTACATGGTTATCAAATGATTGAAGAGCCGGGAGCTTAGATTAACTTAGTGTAATTTTTTATAGACGGGGCGGTCTACTAAGGGTGAAAAATCCATCCCGTCATCTGCTCGTCGTCTAGATATGGACGACGATGATGATACACCACGTCATACGAGATTGCGTGGTATTGATATATCTAGTCGTAGGCGGAGAGGGGCTGCGACGGAGCAGGTGAGGAGGGGGCCGATTGTGGATCAGCCCGGTATTCATGGATCAGAGGGGGCGACGGATTTTGGTGACAGAGAGCCTGATAGCGATTCTGTGGAGGACTACCTGGATGTGGTAGCCCAGGTACTACGACAGTCTGCAGCTGGACGTGATCGCGAGGGTGAGGATATCGATGAGAAGCCGGCCCAGCGCATAGGAGGTCGCTTTGCGAGTACAAGTATTTTTTAGTATAATTTTAGTATAATTGTATAACTTTAGTATAATTTTATAACTTTAGTATAACTTTAGTATAATTTTAGTATAATTTTGGTATAACTTTAGTATAATTTTAGTATAATTTTAGTATAATTTAAGTATAACTTTAGTATAACTTTAGTATAATTTTAGTATAATTTAATAGTTTTAGTATAATTTTAGTGTAACTTTAGTATAATTTAATAGTTTTAGTATAGTTTTATAAATTTAGTATAATTTAGTATAATTTTAGTATAATTTTATAACTTTCAGGGACCAGCAAACATCCCAAAGCTAGTGAGGACGAGAGCTGGATAATTAGTACACCGGTGGATGGTGGCCCCGTTGATGGTTCCGTGATTCCTAGTTTTCTAGGACATGTTGCCTCACGGATGCTGGGAGGAGAGCTTCGATCGTTTCTGACATGCTACAACCAGTGGCGAATCCAGGATTTGAGGGAGCGGGGGGGCAAAATTCTACGTAAAAAAAAATTAGACAAAAAATGTAAAATTGTTCAACTTTTTTGCGACAAAAAATGTAAAATTGTTTAATTTTTGGTGACGAAAAATGCAAAATCGTTCAATTGTCATGCATTATTTTCATGATTTTTTTGATAAAAAACGTAAATTATAATGTTTCCGACTCCTAATCATCCATTTCCAGGATTCTCGGGTTGTTACGCATCAAATATCCCTAACGTTTTGGGTCAGATGTAATTTTACCCCTAACATCTAAAATGGTGCAATTTTACCCCTAATGTTTGTAGCCAAGAGCAATTTTATACTTAACGTTGATAAATTGGATCAATTTCAGACACTATTATAAAATACAGTCATTTTTTTCTTTATTTTGCACAAATTGCATATCAATTTTGTAATTTTGCACCAATTTTACCTCTAACGTTGATAAATTGGATCAATTTCAGACACTATTATTCATGACCGAGAAGACAGTTTGATGAATTATTTCTCAAATTGACCCAATTTATCAACGTTAGGGGTAAAATTGCTCTTGACTTCCAACATTAGGGATAAGATTGCTCATGATCCAAAACATTAGGGGTATTTTTGCACTTAAACCCTTATTTTTGGATTTTTTAAAAAAATTATTTTTTTAATGGGATGAAGGGGGGGGGGGGGGGGGGGGGGGGGGCAAATGCCCCCTTTGACCCCCCTACATCCGCCCCTGGCTACAACAGATCAACAGCATGTCAGAATTTGTGGGTGTGGTTTTCTGGTGCGTCACCCGAGGTAAGAATAATTTAGTTTGTCAACATTTATTGTAATTTGTATTTTTAACTATAAACCTCAAAAACATTCAGTAATTGTATATGTGTAATTTTACAGCTGAAGGAGATGATCGAGAAGACTGGTTTGTCTCACCTTCCACATATCATGTTTAGGAACCTCGACACTCCGCTGTTGACTGTGTTCGTGGAGCGGTGGCAGCCCGATACAAACTCCTTCCACATGCCGTTCGGGGAGATGACTATCCAGTTGACCATGCCCGTGCACTAAGATGGGAGGTCGGGGGTACCAGGCAAGACGACCGTCCGACTAGATACCATACGCGGGCAGCTGGACCGTATTACGGCAGCAGAGGTATTTTATAAAATTTTAGAATTAATTTAAGTATTATTTATAGTATATTATTATTTATTATTGAGTATTATTATTTTTTCAGGTGACGTGGTTGCCTTATGGTCCTATCCCCGATGATGATCGGCTTCGAGTGTCCTACGCCGGTTGGATACGGTGTAGAGACATCGTCGAGCCGTATATGCCCAAGCGCTGCGACAGGTCGGATATACTCCGCATATCCCAGCTGAGCGTATTAGACCTGATAAAGCAGTACGACCATGGAGGTCTTTATCGTACAAGCTCACGCATTCATCTGTTACAGTTGAGGATACCTGACGGAGATTTCCATCGGCTCGGGGTATTGATCGGAGGAGATGCCGGCCAATTAGATACGATCCCACTGCCTGTGATCCTGCTTACATGGACTGGTATATGCGATATTCGCATCCTCATCTTCTTCATGCACCACAGGCTGGACCGGTCCAGTTTTCTCGCGCCAACAGCGAATTTGTAAGTTTATTATTATTTAGTATTAGTTTATGTGTTTATTTTTTAATATATATATATATATTTTTTTTTTTTTTTTTTGCAGTGGGTTAGCTGGTTGTGGCGTGTCACCCAACTAGCGGCTACCCACCGATTTGACAAGGATGCTCCACTCATTAAGAGGGAGATGGATGAGTTTATGGACGCGTGGCGTCGGGCGAACTAAATTATTTTAGTTGAACTTTATACATTTTAACACTTTTGATATTATATGTACTCTTTTATGTTTATTAATTTTTATTTTAATGTTTATGTTGTTAAATCTTATTTGTTAAAGGGTAATCCGAGTTAAAATGCCGAAATTTTTATTTCTAAACGGATAATTCGAGTTAACCACAATCATCAACAATTTTTTTTAGATTTATTCATGCGGGCGTGAGGTAATCACGCCTCACCACATGGTGAGGCGTGAGGCTATCACGCCTCACCGTAGGTGCGGACGTGATAGCCTCACCCTGTGGTGAGGCGTGATTACCTCACGCCTCACTACAGGATGAGGCGTGATTACCTCACGCCCGCGTGCCGGGAGAGGTCTTTTTTCCCCATTTCCCACCTCAAACCCTCAAAGGGTACTTTCATCCTTTCACGGGGCTAGAGGTGGGAAATTGGGGCTGGGTTTAACAACACCCTATTTGCTAGGCAAAAAAACTCACCGGTACTAACCTATGAAAACGTAAAAACCGTAATTTTTTTTTCAAATTAACCATAGTCAACCACCTATTTTACTCTCACCATTTAAAAAAAAAAAAATTAAAATAGGTTATAGAATGTAAAATGATGTTTATATATGAAATTTTAAAACAATACGCTAGTAGAGGTATAGTTGAAGGGGATGAATATAATTTAGCCTAGAATTAAGACCATACAAGCAACTGAAAAATAAGCTGAAGATTTGGGCTTGCATACTATCCCTCGTAAGCAATGCCTTGCTCTTTACATGGACATGCTAAAGTACAAAGAGACACTTATTTTTCGAAACAAAATTGCAAGATTGCGTAACATTATCCATCCTTGTACTTTTATTTGGGATTTTGATCCATTCCAAACATGATACGTTAGTAGTATGTTTTGGTGAAAATAATACCATATTTATTTTCTTAATTACATAAATATCATACTAGCTCAACAATTCTATGTATGGATAAAGGATCAACTCAAAATTTCAAATTACTGATAGCAAATTCAAAAAGTTAGTTCACTTTATGTATATTCAAGAACAACATTAATTACCTAAATGCAATCAATTGAGCTAGTTTCTTCTTACATCTACAATTGAAATTTAACTAAATTTAAAAAGTCAACTGAACTTCTTATGAGTTTAAGCTCAACAGTAAGGAAGTGACTCTTATGATATATCACCTGGATTCGATTCCTACTTTATTATTGGAATTTTCATAGATGAAACGATATGTCAATCCTCCTATAAATCACTTGGTAGCCATCAGGGTTTTCCCTAAACTTTTCTTTTGGAAAAAAAGCCAACTCAACATTCATTGATACCGTGAAGTAGTATTGCCCTAACGTATGGAACTTCATAACTCTTTTAAACTTTTCTTTTGGAAAAAAAGCCAACTCAACATTCATTGATACCGTGAAGTAGTATTGCCCTAACGTATGGAACTTCAGAACTCTTTTACCTTATACCTAAACTAAACTAAGTGCTCTTTTTAGTTTCTTAATTTCTTACCTTCTAATCTAAACTAAACTAAACTAAACTAAATGTTGGTTTAGTAGTTATTTTTTCACTCTAAATAATAAAATAGACTTCTTTGTTTTTCACTCTATGAACAGCAAAATAGATTCAAAACTTAACCAATCAATTTACCGTAGCACTAAACAGATAATAGCAACCACACAAATAGTCTATGAAAAACTTAACCAATCAAATCCTAAATTTAGAAATTGATTTTCTTAACCAATCAAGTCACCTGAAATTCTGGCAACATACCACATTAGTACCCAAAATTAGCCCCAACAATCCATCAAAAAAAAAAAAAAAAACCCCAACAATTTGAACTATATTGACCAATCAATCCCCAAAGAAAATCGAAAACTTTGCAATCTTATATGCTATATTTAACTACTAAATCTCCAAATTTAGCCCACATTACACCAAAAGCTGAGCAATTCCTAACGAGAAAAGCAAAAGCAAGCATTGAGACCTCCAAAAAAATTCCAACAGCAAGAATATTATTCCCAAGCTCAGGAACACAGATTAAGTTGAATAATACAGAAGCCATAAACAAAACTTAATCAATCAATGAAGAAAAGCATAAATAGCAGTGGTAATATAAACCAAGAGAGCAGAAGAAACCAGAACAACCAAAGCAGTAACAGAATGAATAGTATTCTTACTCCCACAAGAAAGCATCCCCAGCCGAATCTCAATCACATTCACCATTGAAAGCACCAAAAAAATGCAACCCATCACCGACCCGACTGCCGAACCCATCATCCCAAATCTCAGCACCTTCAAATTGATATGAGCCCTAAACGCCTCATCCACATCTTTGCTGTTCAACAAATTGATCGCCAATTTCAGACCCTGAGCGATCAGAGATGAGAAGAGGAAGAAGCTGAAGGAAACAACTTCGAAGACTAGGAGCTTTTTAGCCACATCTATTCCGGCGTCGCAGGCGGATGTATTTTCCAGGCTGTGCTGGTTTGGTGTGGTGAGTGAAAGACCCACGAAGACGGCGATGGTGAATAGGGAGTTGACGTTGACAAGGCCGTCCAGGGCGGTGACGTGAACACTGGTTGTGGAGGCGGAGGCAGCGGCGGAGGAGGAGGTGGAGGTTACTCTTCTGGTTATGTTTTCAGTGTAGTAAGCATCCTTGGGAGATCTGAGAAGAAAGAAAAGAAATTTAAAAAAGAAAGCAAAAGAGAAAGAATATATAAAGATTGAAGGAAGAATTAATTACAAATCCATAGTGTTGATGAATCTGGAATTGGATGCTTGAGGAAGGAGGGGTTTTGGGTTGGGAACTGTTTATACAAAGAAAGAAATGATGTTTTGCTTTTTTGCTTTTGGAATGTGTTTTTGCTTTAATGGAAAGTGGAGTTTAGAGTTTGTTTTGTTTTGTTTTATTGGAGATGCTTTGCCTTTTAGTTATGAAAAATGGTTGCTTTTTTCTTGGATGAACGAGAAGAAGAGGAGTGAACAAACCAGGTGAAACAAAGTCTCAAAAGGTTATTTATATATGTAAATTGAAGTGTTTGTGGTTTTTGGATTTGTCAAGGTTACAAGTAATCTATGCCACATGACATTGCCAATACATCTGTTTCCGTTATGTCTTAAACAAGATTCAAACTAATTCTCATCTCACCATTAATACATAAATTTTAGGGAAAATTATAAAACTATGTGAAATTGGAGATCCATTTATATATTTAACCCATTTACTCAACCTACTACATATCTAGACTGATTTTATGTGACTTTCTCATAATACCCTCCATATTTACGCGCGTCTCTCCCCATCCCGTCTGACTTCGCAGATTTCATATTATGTGAAGCATGTGAAGCTAATGTTTGGTTTACTTGATGAATTTAATTCGCATATGCGAAGCCTGCGAAGCTAAAGTTTGGTTTACTTGATGAATTTAGTTCGCATATGCGAAGCCTAGATGTGTTTTGTAGCTAATTCGCGAAGTGGTATATAACAAAAAATGGCAAACAACAACGGATTCTAACATTAAAATCATAACATTATCAAAATCTACAACAAGATTGCCACAGTAAACTCCTAACAAAGCACTTCAAAGTGAACCTAACTAATCTGATACCAATTTTAAATCGGATGAGTAATCTTGGTGTGCACCGTGGGACACATCCATCCCAAAAGGTCTGGACTTCCATTTTGCCATTTTTTAGGTGAGAAATGGAAGTCCAGACCTTTTGGGATGGATGTGTCTCATGGTGCACACCAAGATTGTTGAAACACCTTTCCACATAATTTTGATTTGACAAAATTGTTTAAGTATAATTAAAAACATATTCTAAACACACTAAGTTTAAATGCTTTGATTTATTCTACTAATGTGTTTGTTCAATGTTGAGTTAAATTGTTTATAAGACACAAAGATTAAAAGGCCCAAAGCCCAATACGGAAGTCAAAGCCCAAGTCAAACAGTTAAAGGCAACTCGGCCCGCGTATGTCAAAACGCTGTCGTTATGTACAAAACGCAGCTCAGCGGAAGAAGGATCTAGAAGACCTTCGTGGAACAACTTCGGGACGAAGCTGCTGAGTTGATTCAACAAAGTGTACAGGACAGCAGCTGACTAAGAACAACTTCCAGACAAAGTGTTTCCACTTTGGGTAAAGTTCAGACGACACAGAATGTTGTCTAGTTGACCTTACCATAAATGAAGAGACATTCTGCCGAGCTGACCAAAAGCTGACCGAGGACAGAAGATACTCAAATCTGATTGGCCAAGAGCTCTGAGCAAGTCAGGATGACAACGACAGGAAGCCGTTTCCCTCCAACGGTTATTTCGAAATTCGAAATGACCGATGCCTCAGACGTCTCTATAAATAGAGCCCTTCAGTTGCTTCATTCTACACAGAACTTGATCAAGCCATTACGCTGACCAAATTTCTACGCAAAGTTCTGCAAGAAAAAGCAAAGCAATCTTACACTAAATTTCATATCTTTTGTGTAAAAGTCTAGAGTGATTATTCAATCATCTAAGGTGTCTTAGCAATCATTGTTTAGGACAAACACTTATCATTTCTAGAGATTAGAAAGGAGAGGCTGAGTACTCGGTTATAGTACTCAGCGGGAGATTAGGATTGAGTAGAGGTATAGAGGAAGGTACTCTTGTTATACTCAGTTGCTAAGATTGTAAAAGGTTTGATGCTCTACCGTTAAAGAGCTCAGTAGAGAATTCGAAATCTCGGAACGTGTTCCGGGGACAGGATGTAGGCCTGGAGGCCGAACCTGGATAAATCTGCTGAGTAACACATTTCTAACCTTAAACTCCTTTATATATTTATTGCTTGCTTAAACAAAAAACTGACCAAGTAAAGAGGTCAAGCTGAGTTGTGCGCATTGAATATCTGAGCTCAGGAATAGACTCTAAGTGCTATCTCCTGACTCAAGTAAAGAAACTGACCTAGTCACCAGTTGACTAAGCCAGTATCTTGCTATTCACTCAGCGCCGCTGTTAAAACCTTTTCTCACGAAAAAGAAGTCTGCCCTAAATTAAAATTGTTAAATAGTTCCTAACCCCCCCTTGGAACTATACTTGTAACGTTATAAGGGACCAACAAGTGGTATCAGAGTCTAAAAGCTCACTGTAAAAGGTTTAACAACCTTGAGCTGATCCCCACTATGGGCGAAAACAGTACTCGGTTTCTCCCAGGAAACCAAACAACTCAGATCTTACCTGAGGGGCTGTCCATTACTCGGCCTCCCCTATTCTTCGGGTCTAACTATACCTTCTAGAAGAATAGGATGAAAAATTTCATTCAGACTACAAATATGAGTGTCTGGCTATCCATAGTCCAAGGTCCATTTGTACTTGTCGAAGTTGTGGCTGGCCTAACAGTTGTTAAAGCTGAGGCCAAATGGACAGAGGATGATCTCAAGAAGCTACAAAATCATGCTTCGGCTATAAATATGCTTCACTGTGCGCTCGATGCTGCAGAATATAATAAAATCTCAGGTTGTGAGTCGGCGCAAGAGATCTGGAAGAAGCTGGAGGTCACCTACGAAGGAACCAATAAAGTAAAGGAGTCCAAGGTGAACCAGCAGATGAGACTGTACGAGCTGTTTGAAATGAACAATGATGAGGGAATATCTAACATGAATGCAAGGTTTACCAACATCATCAATGAGCTCAAGAGACTTGGGAAGATCTTCACTGAGGAAGAACAAGTCAAAAAGATACTCATGAGTCTTCCTAAAGACTGGCAAGCAAAGAAGACCGCTGTTGAGGAAGCTCAGGACTTAACCACCTACAAATATGATGAACTCATCGGATCGCTGCTGACCCATAAGATATCGATGAAAAACTTCGAGGTGAAGGAAAAGTCTGAAGACAAGAAGCAGAAGTCTCTTGTCATGAAAGCTGACTCCACTGATGGGAGCTCAACAGATGATGAAGAGATGGCTATGTTCACAAGGAAGATGAAAAGGCTGTTCAGGAAGAATGACAAATATTCTAAGAAGCCTTACAGAAAGTTTGATAAGTATAAAGCTGAGTCCAGCGACAGCAAATACAAGAAAGACAACTCAAAGCCCATTACATGCTTTGAATGTCATCAAACTGGCCATATCAAGTCAAGCTGCCCCACGCTGAGGAAAGATAAGAAGAACGGCAAAAAGGCAATGGTGGCAACATGGAGCGACAGTGATGAGTCTTCATCAACAGAAGCTGAGGCCACCGAGTCAGCAAAGATATGCTTCATGGCTGACGAACTTGCTGAGCCGTGCGTCTCTGATCATGCTGACCCCTCCATTGCATCTGACGATGAGGAGCAATCAAATGAAGTAATATCACTTTCCCAGCTCAGAAATGAAATGGGTAATGCCCTGAGTGACCTCTATACACTTGTCAAAAAGTGTAATAAGAAAATTAGAGCACTCAGCAGGCGCTGTGACGAGGTTGAAGAGGTCAAGCTAAGTGACCTCAGATACCTTCTTCAAGACAACTCAACTTTGCATGATAACATGGAGATCATACATAAGTCTGTCTCTGAAGTCCAATCAGATTCAAAGAAACTGAGAAAGGACGTCACAAATATCCAGAACCAACTAAAGGTTCAAAACAAAAGAAATATTCCTCTGAATGCTCAGTACCGAAGTACTGGTCAGCAGAGATGGAATCCCCAGTGGAATGTCCAGTGTGACTTCTGTGGGAAGAAAGGACACACCACTAAGGTGTGCTGGTACGCTCAGCACTGGGGTGCTGACCAGTCAGTGAAAAATCCTAAACAGAAGGTCAGCTGTGACTTCTGTGGAAAGAATGGCCATACTGTCCAAGTATGCCGCCATAAAATAAAATATGATGCTTTACCTGTTGAACCTAACAAGCAAGGACCCAAAAAGAATTGGGTACCTAAAAGTAACTAGTTACAATGTAGGTAAGCCTGAGGTGTGCTGAGAAGTCAAAGATGTGGTATATTGACAGCGCATGCTCAAGGCACATGACTGGTGATGAAACTCAGTTCATCACATTTGAGCGTAAACGAGGAGGAAGTGTAAGTTTTGGAGACAACAAAAAGGGTAAGATAGTAGGGTCAGGAACCATCGGAGGTAATCCTACTATTGAGTCAGTCTCCCTAGTCAGCGGACTCAAATATAACTTACTCAGCGTAGCTCAGCTATGTGACAATGGGAGAAAAGTTATATTTGATGCTACTGGATGTAAAATATACGAGGGAAAAACAAATGAGTTAATTTTAACTGCCCCTCAGATTGATAATGTCTTTATGCTAGACTTAGAGAAAAAGTTTTCAAAAACTGTATGCTTAGTTTCAAAGGAAGAAAATTCCTGACTATGGCACAGGAGACTTGGTCATGTAAGCATGGACCTCCTGGCCAAATTAGCAAGAAAGCAATTGGTTGAGGGACTGCCTGAACTTAGATTTGAAAAAGATCAATTATGCCACGCTTGCCAAGCTGGAAAACAAACCAAACAATCTTTTCATAGCAAAAACATTGTCTCAACTAAGCGACCGTTAGAATTACTACACTTGGATCTCTTCGGTCCAGTCCAGCCGCTGAGTCTGGGTGGAAGAAGATTTTCCTTGGTCATTGTAGATGACTTCTCTCGGTACACTTGGGTCATCTTGCTGAGTAGCAAGGATGAGACCTTTGAGACATTTTCAAATTTGGTTAGAAAACTTGAAAATGATAAAGACCTAAAATTGGCTCACATCCGAAGTGATAATGGTGGAGAATTCAAAAACCAACAGTTTGTTGAATTCTGTGAAGCCAGCGGCATTGACCATAACTTTTCTGCTCCTAGGACGCCTCAACAAAATGGGGTTGTTGAAAGGAAGAACAGAACATTGGTTGAAATAGCCAGGACAATGCTGAGTGAGCATAGGCTTCCAAAGTATTTTTGGGGAGAGGCTGTTAAGACAGCGTGCTATATTCTTAATAGGGCTCTTGTAAGACCTATACTAAAGAAAACCCCCTACGAGCTTTGGAAAGGACGAAAGCCCAACATTGGATACTTTCGTGCCTTTGGCTGTAAATGTTTTATTTTAAACACCAAAGATAGCCTAGCTAAATTTGACTCAAAAGCTGATGAAGCTATCTTTTTAGGCTACTCAACAAACAGCAAAGCATACAGAGTTTTCAATAAACGAACTCAAGTTTCAGAAGAGTCGGTACATGTTGAGTTCGACGAAACTAACCCTGCAGGAAGATATCTGCCGCTGACCGAGGATGATCCACACTCAGCACCCGCTGATCAAGATACAGCCGCTGAGTCATTCCCTCAAGGGCTGACCAAAGGTAAAAGTGAACCAAATATTGTTTTCACTGACCAGTCTTCACCTGCAGAGATTGTTGAAACACAGACAGCACAAGACATCAATCTACCCAAAGAGATAAGGATTCCAAGAGGGCACTCAGAGAGTGCAATCCTTGATACCGCTAAGAATACCCTGATGACAAGAAACCAACTCAGGAGGTACCTCAGCAATGTAGCCTTCGTCTCAGTTCAGGAACCTAAGAACTTCGTTGATGCTGAGGAAGATGAATTCTGGATGAACGCAATGCAAGAGGAACTTGACCAATTCAGAAGAAACGATGTATGGGAGCTAGTGCCACATCCAAGGAGTCAGAAGACCATTGGGACAAGATGGGTCTTCCGCAACAAGCTGGATGAGCAAGGAAACGTAGTCAGGAACAAAGCAAGGCTTGTAGCTCAGGGCTACAGTCAGCAAGAAGGTATTGACTACGGTGAGACCTTTGCCCCAGTGGCAAGGCTAGAGGCTATTAGGATTTTATGTGCATATGCATCTTACATGAACTTTAAACTGTTTCAAATGGATGTTAAGAGTGCATTCCTTAATGGAGTTATAAACGAGGAAGTTTATGTTAATCAACCTCCAGGGTTTGAGGATCCTAAATTCCCAAACCACGTTTATAAACTCAAAAAGGCTTTGTACGGCCTCAAGCAAGCACCACGTGCTTGGTATGAGAGGCTGACCAGTTTCCTGCTGACTAGAAACTATGTCAGGGGCAAAGCTGATACAACCTTATTCATTAAAAGAAAGGGTAAAGATACCCTGCTGGCTCAAATATATGTTGATGATATTATTTTCGGTGCTACTAATGAGTCAATGTGCAAGGAATTTAGCAAGCAAATGCAGACTGAGTTTGAAATGTCTATGATGGGAGAACTCAACTTCTTCCTTGGACTTCAAATCAAACAAGGAAAGAATGGCATCTTCATCAGTCAAGCTAAATATGCCAAGGAGATATTGAAGAAATATGATCTTGAAAATTGCAAGCCAATATCCACTCCTATGGGCACTGACACTGTCCTCTGCGCTGATGAGAATGGTAAGTCGGTAGACAGCAAATTGTATCAAGGTATGATAGGCTCTCTACTTTACTTAACAGTAAGTAGACCGGACATTCAGTTCTCAGTATGCTATTGTGCTAGATATCAATCTAACCCTAAGGAATCTCATTACATAGCTGTAAAAAGAATCCTTAGATATTTGCAAAGCTCAGTGAACGCAGGTTTATGGTATCCCAACACTCATGGCTTTACACTCGTTGGATACACTGACGCTGACTATGGTCGAGACAAGCTAGAACGGAAAAGCACCTCTGGAGGATGTCATTTCTTAGGAAGCTGTCTTGTATCCTGGTTCAGCAAGAAGCAGACGTCAGTAGCCTTGTCTACCACTGAAGCTGAGTACATTGCTGTTGGTCACTGTGTTGCTCAAGTCCTATGGATTAAGCAACAGCTTGAAGACTATGGTGTTCAAACAAAGACAATTGAGGTCAGATGCGACAAAAAAAGTGCAATTGATCTATCAAAGAACCCAATTCAACACAGCAGAATGAAGCATGTCAGCATAAGATATCACTTCATTAGAGTCCATGTACTCAAGGGTGAGATAAAGCTGACCTACATCCCAACGGATGAGCAGCTTGCGGATATCTTCACAAAGCCACTGGCTCGTGAACAGTTCAGCATACTGAGAGAAGCCATTGGTATGTTTAATCCTCTTCAGTAAATTCCTGTTCTAAAATGTAAATTTATGCTGAGTGAATTACTATGCTGAATGATTTATGCAAATGCATGCTGAGTGATTGTTATGCTGAGTACTTAACGCAAAATACATATCAATACTGAGTAAATATGCACACCGAGTAGTAATCTCAAACTGAGAAATCATCCTTTCATATACTACTGACCACTCAAAATAAAACGCTTAGTATTCTAAACGCTGAGTGTTAGATCTGTTGCATTAAATGCAAAAGCACGCGAATAGCCACCTAGGATGACGTATGCGCCGATTGGGTCATAAAAGCCAGGATCTTTGTCGGTTGACAATCCCAAGGCAAAACTGACACATGGATTCGATAAGATCCACTCTTCACCGCTATAAATAATGGGCAAATCCCCATTTTTTATTTTCTTTACACTTACCGAATTCTTTGGCAAAGCATTCTCTCTAAAAACTCTCAAAGCTTCCCAATCCTGTTCTGAAACTATGACTAGAGTTTCCGTTAACATCTCCGGTGCCGGTCACCCTAAGACCAGCTCCGATGAACCCTCCAGGCAAACTACTGTGCCTGAAACTACCAAGGTCACTACGCCGAGCAAAGGCAAAACTGGCCAAGCTACCTCAACTAAGGGTAAGCCGACCAAGGCCGGAACCTATACCAAGGTATTTGAAGACATTAGTGAATGGAAAGTAGACTTCTCACAATGGGTTTCTGAGGCCTTCGTGACATCCGAGCAACCCTTCTGTGAATGGATATCAAAGAATGGCTGGACAGAGCTGTTCTCCATTAGAGATCACACCTATCCTGACCTACTAAGGGAGTTCTACCACAATCTCCGAGTTGCTGATGATAACCAGGACTATCTAGTAACAGTGGTAAAGGAAAATACCATTTTCATAAACCCTACTTATCTCGCTAACTTGCTGAAGTTAAAGAATGAGGGAACAAAACTGAGGCGATCTGGAGATCATGAAGGTAATGGGTACGATACCACCTTCTGTAAACCCTCTGGCCACTCTGGAGAAGTCTCAAGTACCTCAATGGGTCAGCACCAAAAGATGGCTCACTATCTGCTGACCTACTTCATTTATCCCAAGATTAACTGCACCACCTCAGCAACGAATTTTGAGCAATGCTTCATATGGCATATGTTGACATACAAGCCGATCAACATGCCAGTATTCTTAATTGTTGGCTTCCTAAGGAGCACTGGAACTCTCAGGCTAGGATCGCTCATCACCAGAATCCTCTTAGATCATCAAATTGATCTATCTGAGGAAACTAAGGCTAGAGGATCTGAGATAACCGCGGCTTCGCTGAGGGCTTTGAAGTTCAATCAGCCACTAAAGAAAGGAAAAGCTGCTGCTGAACAACAAGCTGAGGAAACAGCTCCAAAGCAAAGCAAAAGGACAAAGGCTCCAGCTGCCCGCAAGAGGAAAGCTGTTGGGACTCCTTCAAAGAAGGCTGAGCCTCAGGCCAAGAAGCCTAAGTCAGCTGCTGAACCAGGTCAGGAGAGACCTAAGTCAGCTGAGAAAAGGAGCAGGCAAGATGAGCCTGAAATTGAGGAAAGAACAAATGCTGATGAGCAACCTCAAAAGAAGCAGAAGTCTTCTACACTGACTCCTATTGATGCTATTCCTACTGACGTCGTTGTTCCTGGTGATTCTCACTACACACAGTGTCTAGGAACTGTAGCTGAGCATCAAGAAGATGATGTGCATCTGGACGATCAGTTCATTGCACAAGTTGAGGAAGAGTTAGATGGCGATAGTGAAGAAGATGAAGAACAAGAAGAAGCGAGCGGTCAGGATGACGCTGAGGACACTAAGGAGACAGCTAGTGAGATTGGAGCTGAGCCAACCAATACTGTGTTGGCTGCTGGAAATGAACAAGAACCTGACCAATCAAATGTTAATCAAGAACAAGAACAAGCTGACCAGCTTAATGCTGATCAAGAGGAAACTTCTCCCTCTCACTCAGGAGAATATATACAAGCTGACACTCCTCCTCTAAGAAGAAGATTAATCAAGGCAAGTCAGAAGTCTGTCATTGACCCTCCTGTTCAGAAACCAACTGTCCCTGACTTTGTTATCCAGAAGCCGACCCAAGACCCTTCTAAACTCAAGCTGAAATTTTTCAGAAAATAACCATCTTCTACTCCATCGGCTTCCCTTGAAAAGCAAGCCTCTATTTCTTCACCAAAGGAACACGCCGACTTGAATGCTTCTGCTAACTCTACAAGCCAAGTGGAGCCAATTCCCGTCAATGCTGTTACTACAAGCATTGTGCTGACTCAGGACATTCCTGCTCCAGTCAGCACAGACAGCATTCGAATTACTTCTTCTCCAATCAACACTTCTATCGATCAATCAGCTTTACTTGAGACTCAAGTGCAGATTGGAAACACACTTCTAGTCACTGACCATGTCATTCCTCTGACTCCTCTTCCAACCGGTCATACTGAGGAAACTAGGCAAGTTCATGAAGGCTCTCTCAGCTACTTGCATGCCACCGAGTCTGGTAAAAGAATCATTGACTCGGTGCAAACATTGATTAAAGACCTTCATCAAACCACTCCACCTGCTGCTGGGTCTTCTACTATTGAGACAACTCAGCTCTCCCAAGTAACTCAGCTTCTCAATGAAGTTAAGGGATTCAAGGATTTGCTGAGTGTCATAGTCTCCTTTCAAGAACAGCAACTTAAGCAGGATTCCATCACAAAGCTGGCTGAGCTCCAGCTGACAATTGTTCAACATCTCAATTCTCTTCAAGGTCAAGTTCAGACCCTGTCAGCTGCGAACACGCGATATGCCACTTCTGATGAAGTTAAAATGCTCTTTGCTCAGCTTCACACCGAGCAAATCAAGACCAACGAGCAAATGGTCTCCTATTCTCAATGCTTAGTGGAGCAAATCGGTGAGGCTGTTCGACTGTTGAACTTGAACAAACAAGAGATGGACACTGACGCCATGAAGCAAAATGAAATACTGTCTGTCACCAGACAAACTTTCAACCATGTACGTCACAGCAATATTCAGCGTCAATACTACGACACATCCTTACTAAAGACATTTCATCAAGTCGTTGCGGGTCTGTCCGAAGCACTTACCTGGATCGGTAAATCTCAAGCTTTCATAGTAAGCATGATCAGCGCTGCTGAACTTAATATACCCGCCGAGGTCTCAGATGATGGAGTAGCTATTTTTGACGGTGTCAATGAAAGCGCCGATAGACTTAAGGCGCTGTCCACAGAACTGACCAGAGCCGTCTTAACCGACGCCTTTAGGATTCCTCCTCCCGATGCTGACAAAACAGGGGAGAAAGAACAAGCTAGAACACAGCATGAGCATAGTCAATCCAAGCAAAAGAAAAAGAAATAGAAATTAGGCTAGCTCAGCTATGCTAAGTTTGTAGTCTCTATGTTTATGCTTTTCTTTTGTTGTATACGCTGACTACTTCTAGTAATATCAATACTTGCATCTTTTTGATCCAAAAACTGAGTTATGAGTTATTATCTATGATGTTGAGTATTTAGTCATTATGTATCTTCAATTACATCAGCTATGGTTAATGCTTATAAAACTTATTGATTGAACCTAATGCTGATAACATGTTTGACATTGACTTGTATGTTTATATAACATTGTCTTATAAGACTCATTGAACAAAAATTTACTCAGCGCCCTCTGAATGCTATAACTTCCACTTAAACACTGAGTAAAATAGAATATGTTCCATGAGCTGACCTATATCTGAAAACTGACCTTAGACTTACTCGATTAAACCTTCAAATGTTTAAAGAAAAACTAAGTCAGTAGCTCAACCCTGACGGGGGAGTTTGCTAAGTTATATTAGGTCAACTATCATGGGGGAGTTCAATACTGAGTTCTTCGCTGAATAGTTTTGCCAACATCAAAATGGGGGAGTTTGTTGAAACACCTTTCCACATAATTTTGATTTGACAAAATTGTTTAAGTATAATTAAAAACATATTCTAAACACACTAAGTTTAAATGCTTTGATTTATTCTACTAATGTGTTTGTTCAATGTTGAGTTAAATTGTTTATAAAACACAAAGATTAAAAGGCCCAAAGCCCAATATGGAAGTCAAAGCCCAAGTCAAACAGTTAAAGGCAACTCGACCCGCGTATGTCAAAACGCTGTCGTTATGTACAAAACGCAGCTCAGCGGAAGAAGGGTCTAGAAGACCTTCGTGGAACAACTTCGGGACGAAGCTGCTGAGTTGATTCGACAAAGTGTACAAGACAGCAGCTGACTAAGAACAACTTCTAGACAAAGTGTTTCCACTTTGGGTAAAGTTCAGACGACACAGAATGCTGTCTAGTTGACCTTACCATAAATGAAGAGACATTCTGCCGAGCTGACCAAAAGCTAACCGAGGACAGAAGATACTCAAATCTGATTGGCCAAGAGCTCTGAGCAAGTCAGGATGACAACGACAGGAAGCCGTTTCCCTCCAACGGTTATTTCGAAATTCGAAATGACCGATGCCTCAGACGTCTCTATAAATAGAGCCCTTCAGATGCTTCATTCTACATAGAACTTGATCAAGCCATTACGCTGACCAAATTTCTACGTAAAGTTCTGCAAGAAAAAGCAAAGCAATCTTACACTAAATTTCATATCTTTTGTGTAAAAGTCTAGAGTGATTATTCAATCATCTAAGGTGTCTTAGCAATCATTGTTTAGGACAAACACTTATCATTTCTAGAGATTAGAAAGGAGAGGCTGAGTACTCGGTTATAATACTCAGCGAGAGATTAGGATTGAGTAGAGGTATAGAGGAAGGTACTTATTATACTCAGTTGCTAAGATTGTAAAAGGTTTGATGCTCTACCATTAAAGAGCTCAGTAGAGAATTCGAAATCTCGAAACGTGTTCCGGGGACAGGACGTAGGCTTGGAGGCCGAACCTGGATAAATCTGCTGAGTAACACATTTCTAACCTTAAACTCCTTTATATATTTATTGCTTGCTTAAACAAAAAACTGACCAAGTAAAGAGGTCAAGCTGAGTTGTGCGCATTGAATATCTGAGCTCAGGAATAGACTCTAAGTGCTATCTCCTGACTCAAGTAAAGAAACTGACCTAGTCACCAGTTGACTAAGCCAGTATCTTGCTATTCACTCAGCGCCGCTGTTAAAACCTTTTCTCACGAAAAAGAAGTCTGCCCTAACTTAAAATTTTTAAATAATTCCGAACCCCCCCTTGGAACTATACTTGTAACGTTATAAGGGACCAACAAGTGGTATCAGAGCCTAAAAGCTCACTGTAAAAGGTTTAACAACCTTGAGCTGATCCCCACTATGGGCGAAAATAGTACTCGGTTTCTCCCAGGAAACCAAACAACTCAGATCTTACCTGAGGGGCTGTCCATTACTCGGCCTCCCCTATTCTTCGGGTCTAACTATACCTTCTGGAAGAATAGGATGAAAAATTTCATTCAGGCTACAAATATGAGTGCCTGGCTATCCATAGTCCAAGGTCCATTTGTACCTATCGAAGTTGTGGCTGGCCTAACAGTTGTTAAAGCTGAGGCCAAATGGACAGAGGATGATCTCAAGAAGCTACAAAATCATGCTTCGGCTATAAATATGCTTCACTGTGCGCTCGATGCTGCAGAATATAATAAAATCTCAGGTTGTGAGTCGGCGCAAGAGATCTGGAAGAAGCTGGAGGTCACCTACGAAGGAACCAATAAAGTAAAGGAGTCCAAGGTGAACCAGCAGATGAGACTGTACGAGCTGTTCGAAATGAACAATGATGAGGGAATATCTGACATGAATGCAAGGTTTACCAACATCATCAATGAGCTCAAGAGACTTGGGAAGATCTTCACTGAGGAAGAACAAGTCAAAAAGATACTCATGAGTCTTCCTAAAGACTGGCAAGCAAAGAAGACCGCTGTTAAGGAAGCTCAAGACTTAACCACCTACAAATATGATGAACTCATCGGATCGCTGCTGACCCATGAGATATCGATGAAAAACTTCGAGGTGAAGGAAAAGTCTGAAGACAAGAAGCAGAAGTCTCTTGTCATGAAAGCTGACTCCACTGATGGGAGCTCAACAGATGATGAAGAGATGGCTATGTTCACAAGGAAGATGAAAAGGCTGTTCAGGAAGAATGACAAATATTCTAAGAAGCCTTACAGAAAGTTTGATAAGTATAAAGCTGAGTCCAGCGACAGCAAATACAAGAAAGACAACTCAAAGCCCATTACATGCTTTGAATGTCATCAAACTGGCCATATCAAGTCAAGCTGCCCCACGCTGAGGAAAGATAAGAAGAACGGCAAAAAGGCAATGGTGGCAACATGGAGCGACAGTGATGAGTCTTCATCAACAGAAGCTGAGGCCACCGAGTCAGCAAAGATATGCTTCATGGCTGACGAACTTGCTGAGCCGTGCGTCTTTGAGCATGCTGACCCCTCCATTGCATCTGACGATGAGGAGCAATCAAATGAGGTAATATCACTTTCCCAGCTCAGAAACGAAATGGGTAATGCCCTGAGTGACCTCTATACACTTGTCAAAAAGTGTAATAAGAAAATTAGAGCACTCAGCAGGCGCTGTGACGAGGTTGAAGAGGTCAAGCTAAGTGACCTCAGATACCTTCTTCAGGACAACTCAACTTTGCATGATAACATGGAGATCATACATAAGTCTGTCTCTGAAGTCCAATCAGATTCAAAGAAACTGAGAAAGGACGTCACAAATATCCAGAACCAACTAAAGGTTCAAACCAAAAGAAATATTCCTCTGAATGCTCAGTACCGAAGTACTGGTCAGCAGAGATGGAATCCCCAGTGGAATGTCTTCTGTGGGAAGAAAGGACACACCACTAAGGTGTGCTGGCACGCTCAGCACTGGGGTGCTGACCAGTCAGTGAAAAATCCTAAACGGAAGGTCAGCTGTGACTTCTGTGGAAAGAATGGCCATACTGTCCAAGTATGCCGCCATAAAATAAAATATGATGGTTTACCTGTTGAACCTAACAAGCAAGGACCCAAAAAGAATTGGGTACCTAAAAGTAACTAGTTACAATGCAGGTAAGCCTGAGGTGTGCTGAGAAGTCAAAGATGTGGTATATTGACAGCGCATGCTCAAGGCACATGACTGGTGATGAAACTCAGTTCATCACGTTTGAGCGTAAACGAGGAGGAAGCGTAAGTTTTGGAGACAACAAAAAGGGTAAGATAGTAGGGTCAGGAACCATCGGAGGTAATCCTACTATTGAGTCAGTCTCCCTAGTCAGCGGACTCAAATATAACTTACTCAGCGTAGCTCAGCTATGTGATAATGGGAGAAAAGTTATATTTGATGCTACTGGATGTAAAATATACGAGGGGAAAACAAATGAGTTAATTTTAACTGCCCCTCGGATTGATAATGTCTTTATGCTAGACTTAGAGAAAAAGTTTTCAAAAACTGTATGCTTAGTTTCAAAGGAAGAAAATTCCTGGCTATGGCACAGGAGACTTGGTCATGTAAGCATGGAACTCCTGGCCAAATTAGCAAGAAAGCAATTGGTTGAGGGACTGCCTGAACTTATATTTGAAAAAGATCAATTATTCCACGCTTGCCAAGCTGGAAAACAAACCAAACAATCTTTTCATAGCAAAAACATTGTCTCAACTAAGCGACCGTTAGAATTACTACACTTGGATCTCTTCGGTCCAGTCCAGCCGCTGAGTCTGGGTGCAAGAAGATTTTCCTTGGTCATTGTAGATGACTTCTCTCGGTACACTTGGGTCATCTTGCTGAGTAGCAAGGATGAGACCTTTGAGACATTTTCAAATTTGGTTAGAAAACTTGAAAATGATAAAGACCTAAAATTGGCTCACATCCGAAGTGATAATGGTGAAGAATTCAAAAACCAACAGTTTGTTGAATTCTGTGAAGCCAGCGGCATTGACCATAACTTTTCTGCTCCTAGGACGCTTCAACAAAATGAGGTTATTGAAAGGAAGAACAGAACATTGGTTGAAATAGCCAGGACAATGCTGAGTGAGCATAGGCTTCCAAAGTATTTTTGGGGAGAGGCTGTTAACACAGCGTGCTATATTCTTAATAGGGCTCTTGTAAGACCTATACTAAAGAAAACCCCCTATGAGCTTTGGAAAGGACGAAAGCCCAACATTGGATACTTTCGTGCCTTTGGCTGTAAATGTTTTATTTTAAACACCAAAGATAGCCTAGCTAAATTTGACTCAAAAGCTGATGAAGCTATCTTTTTAGGCTACTCAACAAACAGCAAAGCATACAGAGTTTTCAATAAACGAACTCAAGTTTTAGAAGAGTCGGTACATGTTGAGTTCGACGAAACTAACCCTGCAGGAAGATATCTGTCGCTGACCGAGGATGATCTACACTCAGCACCCGCTGATCAAGATACAGCCGCTGAGTCATTCCCTCAAGGGCTGACCAAAGGTAAAAGTGAACCAAATATTGTTTTCACTGACCAGTCTTCACCTGCAGAGATTGTTGAAACACAGACAGCACAAGACATCAATCTACCCAAAGAGATAAGGATTCCAAGAGGGCTCTCAGAGAGTGCAATCCTTGATGCCGCTGAGAATACCCTGATGACAAGAAACCAACTAAGGAGGTACCTCAGCAATATAGCCTTCGTCTCAGTTCAGGAACCTAAGAACTTTGTTGATGATGAGGAAGATGAATTCTGGATGAACGCAATTCAAGAGGAACTTGACCAATTCAGAAGAAACGATGTATGGGAGCTAGTGCCACATCCAAGGAGTCAGAAGACCATTGGGACAAGTTCCTCTTACACTAAATTTCATATCTTTTGTGTAAAAGTCTAGAGTGATTATTCAATCATCTAAGGTGTCTTAGCAATCATTGTTTAGGACAAACACTTATCATTTCTAGAGATTAGAAAGGAGAGGCTGAGTACTCGGTTATAGTACTCAGCGAGATATTAGGATTGAGTAGAGGTATAGAGGAAGGTACTCTTGTTATACTCAGTTGCTAAGATTGTAAAAGGTTTGATGCTCTACCGTTAAAGAGCTCAGTAGAGAATTCGAAATCTCGGAACGTGTTCCGGGGACAGGACGTAGGCTTGGAGGCTGAACCTGGATAAATCTGCTGAGTAACACATTTCTAACCTTAAACTCCTTTATATATTTATTGCTTGCTTAAACAAAAAACTGACCAAGTAAATAGGTCAAGCTGAGTTGTGCGCATTGAATATCTGAGCTCAGGAATAGACTCTAAGTGCTATCTCCTGACTCAAGTAAAGAAACTGACCTAGTCACCAGTTGACTAAGCCAGTATCTTGCTATTCACTCAGCGCCGCTGTTAAAACCTTTTCTCACGAAAAAGAAGTCTGCCCTAACTTAAAATTTTTAAATAGTTCCTAACCCCCCCTTGGAACTATACTTGTAATGTTATAAGGGACCAACAAGTGGTATCAGAGCCTAAAAGCTCACTGTAAAAGGTTTAACAACCCTGAGCTGATCCCCACTATGGGCGAAAATAGTACTCGGTTTCTCCCAGGAAACCAAACAACTCAGATCTTACCTGAGGGGCTATCCATTACTCGGCCTCCCCTATTCTTCGGGTCTAACTATACCTTCTGGAAGAATAGGATGAAAAATTTCATTCAGGCTACAAATATGAGTGCCTGGCTATCCATAGTCCAAGGTCCATTTGTACCTATCGAAGTTGTAGCTGACCTAACAGTTGTTAAAGCTGAGGCCAAATGGACAGAGGATGATCTCAAGAAGCTACAAAATCATGCTTCGGCTATAAATATGCTTCACTGTGCGCTCGATGCTGCAGAATATAATAAAATCTCAGGTTGTGAGTCGGCGCAAGAGATCTGGAAGAAGCTGGAGGTCACCTACGAAGGAACCAATAAAGTAAAGGAGTCCAAGGTGAACCAGCAGATGAGACTGTACGAGCTGTTCGAAATGAACAATGATGAGGGAATATCTGACATGAATGCAAGGTTTACCAACATCATCAATGAGCTCAAGAGACTTGGGAAGATCTTCACTGAGGAAGAACAAGTCAAAAAGATACTCATGAGTCTTCCTAAAGACTGGCAAGCAAAGAAGACCGCTGTTAAGGAAGCTCAAGACTTAACCACCTACAAATATGATGAACTCATCGGATCGCTGCTGACCCATGAGATATCGATGAAAAACTTCGAGGTGAAGGAAAAGTCTGAAGACAAGAAGCAGAAGTCTCTTGTCATGAAAGCTGACTCCACTGATGGGAGCTCAACAGATGATGAAGAGATGGCTATGTTCACAAGGAAGATGAAAAGGCTGTTCAGGAAGAATGACAAATATTCTAAGAAGCCTTACAGAAAGTTTGATAAGTATAAAGCTGAGTCCAGCGACAGCAAATACAAGAAAGACAACTCAAAGCCCATTACATGCTTTGAATGTCATCAAACTGGCCATATCAAGTCAAGCTGCCCCACGCTGAGGAAAGATAAGAAGAACGGCAAAAAGGCAATGGTGGCAACATGGAGCGACAGTGATGAGTCTTCATCAACAGAAGCTGAGGCCACCGAGTCAGCAAAGATATGCTTCATGGCTGACGAACTTGCTGAGCCGTGCGTCTCTGATCATGCTGACCCCTCCATTGCATCTGACGATGAGGAGCAATCAAATGAGGTAATATCAATTTCCCAGCTCAGAAACGAAATGGGTAATGCCCTGAGTGACCTCTATACACTTGTCAAAAAGTGTAATAAGAAAATTAGAGCACTCAGCAGGCGCTGTGACGAGGTTGAAGAGGTCAAGCTAAGTGAACTCAGATACCTTCTTCAGGACAACTCAACTTTGCATGATAACATGGAGATCATACATAAGTCTGTCTCTGAAGTCCAATCAGATTCAAAGAAACTGAGAAAGGACGTCACAAATATCCAGAACCAACTAAAGGTTCAAAACAAAAGAAATATTCCTCTGAATGCTCAGTACCGAAGTACTGGTCAGCAGAGATGGAATCCCCAGTGGAATGTCTTCTGTGGGAAGAAAGGACACACCACTAAGGTGTGCCCGCACGCTCAGCACTGGGGTGCTGACCAGTCAGTGAAAAATCCTAAACGGAAGGTCAGCTGTGACTTCTGTGGAAAGAATGGCCATACTGTCCAAGTATGCCGCCATAAAATAAAATATGATGCTTTACCTGTTGAACCTAACAAGCAAGGACCCAAAAAGAATTGGGTACCTAAAAGTAACTAGTTACAATGCAGGTAAGCCTGAGGTGTGCTGAGAAGTCAAAGATGTGGTATATTGACAGCGCATGCTCAAGGCACATGACTGGTGATGAAACTCAGTTCATCACGTTTGAGCGTAAACGAGGAGGAAGCGTAAGTTTTGGAGATAATAAAAAGGGTAAGATAGTGGGGTCAGGAACCATCGGAGGTAATCCTACTATTGAGTCAGTCTCCCTAGTTAGCGGACTCAAATATAACTTACTCAGCGTAGCTCATCTATGTGACAATGGGAGAAAAGTTATATTTGATGCTACTGGATGTAAAATATACGAGGGAAAAACAAATGAGTTAATTTTAACTGCCCCTCGGATTGATAATGTCTTTATGCTAGACTTAGAGAAAAAGTTTTCAAAAACTGTATGCTTAGTTTCAAAGGAAGAAAATTCCTGGCTATGGCACAGGAGACTTGGTCATGTAAGCATGGACCTCCTGGCCAAATTAGCAAGAAAGCAATTGGTTGAGGGACTGCCTGAACTTAGATTTGAAAAAGATCAATTATGCCACGCTTGCCAAGCTGGAAAACAAACCAAACAATCTTTTCATAGCAAAAACATTGTCTCAACTAAGCGACCGTTAGAATTACTACACTTGGATCTCTTCGGTCCAGTCCAGCCGCTGAGTCTGGGTGGAAGAAGATTTTCCTTGGTCATTGTAGATGACTTCTCTCGGTACACTTGGGTCATCTTATTGAGTAGCAAGGATGAGACCTTTGAGACATTTTCAAATTTGGGAAGAATGAAGTAGATCGTCACTTTCCAGGCTCTTTCTCTTCGCAAAGCTTCGCAAACCATCGATTCATGAAGTGTATTCATGAAAAAATGCAGAAAAAACAACAGATACTTACATTTTTCGCCCCTTTCACCCCAAAAATCGATAATAACAATATGATAACATGGGAAGAACGAAGGAAAGAACGTAGATAAACCATTTCTTTGATGGTAACAAGAAGAAAGAAATCAAGTAACGAACAGGAAGATGAAGAACCATGGCTTCGTTTTCTAGGGTTAGGAAGTTGCAGAATCAAGAGATGAAGAGAGGAAAAGGAGAAATTCATTGTGATTTGGCGAAATGGTGCAGATTTCGTGCAATTTAAAGGAAGAAAGGAAGATCAAAAGTCTTGAAATCATTAATAAAGGAGCCAACTTTTCGCGTAACCAAGGAGATAGGGGGAGCGGTCGTTCGCGAGTGGTGGGAAGTGGGAAGGTTAGGGGTATTATGGGAAAGTCACACAAAATCAGTCTAGATATGTAGTATGTTGAGAAAATGGGTTAAATATGTAAATGAGCCTCCAATTTGACCTAGTTTTGTAATTTTCCCTAAATTTTAGGGTTAATTACAAAAAACTACCCTGTGGTTTGGCCGATTTGCGATGTGGTACCTGTGGTATTTTTTGTTACAAACAGGTACCTGTGGTTGTCGTCGTTACCAAAATCAAGGAGACGGCAGTTTGACTGTTAAATTGTAGGGGTATTTTCGGAAACACATTTTTTTGACTTTTTTATTGACTTCATCTTCTTCTTCTCTTCTTCGTTCGTCTTTCTTCTTCTTCTTCCTCCATTTGCTCTTCTTCTTCTTCCATTTTACGTTCTTCTTCTTCCATTTTCTCCTCTTACTTTCTTTTCTTCTTCTTTTTCTTCCTTATTTCTTCTCTTCATCTTCCTCTTGTTTTCTTTTTTTAACTTTTTTTTAATTCTGGAAATTCCAGATATCTGGAAATTCCAGACGTGATGAAGACGTTCTTCACGTCTGGAATTTCTAGATTTCTGGAAAAATCTGGAATTTCCAGAAATCTGGAAATTCCAGATTCTGGAATTTCCAGATTTTTGGAAATTCCAGAATTAAAAGAAATTAGAAAAAAAAAGAAAAAAATAGGAAGAAGAAGAGAAGAGAGGAGGAAGAAGAAGAAGAAAAGAGAGGAGGAGGAGGAGGAGGAGGAAGAAGAAGAAGAAGAAAAAGAAAAAGAAGAAGAAAACGCAGAAGAAGAAGCAGAGAAGCAACGATGAAGGAGAGAGGAGGAGAGAGAAAAAAAAATTAAAAAATTGAATTTCCTAAATTGCCCCTGTGCCACGTCAGATTTTTAACAGATTTTCTACCGTTTCCTTGATTTTGGTAACGACGACAACCACAGGTACCTGTTTGTAACAAAAAATACCACAGGTACCACATCGCAAATCGGTCAAACCACATGGTAGTTTTTTATAATTAACCCTAAATTTTATTATATGTTTGTCACATGCGGCCAAATAATTTAATACTAATACATTACTATATGATGTCTTCAAATTCCAAGGTAAGCTTTGATAGAATGATTATTGGGTACTTGAAATAAGATTAACAAATTGTAAGAGGAGAGACTGGAGTACAACGTTCATGCTCTGATACTTAAGTCAGTGAAGATACTAACATTTAGTATACTGATTAAAAAGCAAAGTAATGAACAAGTTGTTGTGTAATTTTTTATAATTGAGATGACTATTTATAGAGATTGAAATAGATACTTTATATTTGAGTAGATTTCTACGTGTCAATGTTTCATTGGCCCACGTGTCATGCGCTTTTACACGCGTTTCCTCACTTAGTAAGTTTCAGCATGTTTTAGGAAATAAGAGCGTATATTTCAGATCTCTATTTATGATTGGAACACGTATCGTTGACTGTTATGACTTTTGAGTAAGGGCTTTCTCGTTGGTCCACGTGTAGTTCCCTTTTAGATACTCTTTTTCTGATGTGATACTAGATGCCTCCACACCCCCCTATAATCCTTTATCTGAAGTTCTTTAAGGCTTCGTTTTGTTTTTTAGACTTCTTATATGCAAATGATGGACCCTGAAGCTTTTGGAGCCTACTTTCCACCACGTGGAGTTAATTATTTATAATTTTCTAGGCACCCTCTGTTTTCTGTCGCTTTGTAGAGGTAATTATTACATATTTATCGTTCTTCGAGGCTACCCTAAGGATAAGTTATTATTACTAACATGTCACCATTTGAGTTTCTCCCGATTTTATGTATAAATTTTGAAGAAATCTCTCTAGTTACTTCTTCTTGAATCGCCTTTTTCCCTATTTTTTTCATCCCTATAAGTTCCTTTTTTCCTTCTTTTTTACTTTTGTACTTTTATGGGAGATTTGGTTCATAAGAATTCTAAAAAAAGCATGTCATGTTCCTAAGTCTTTTTCCAAAATCCTCTTCTTCTCTTTCCATTATGCCTCTGAAATCTTCTAAGTCCCACAAAGCTTCATCATTTAGGGTGTCTCAGATCATATTGATAAAGTGCATGAAAAAGCTAAACAGGTTATTCTAAATGTTTATTCTCAACCCTCAACCTTAACCCCACATGATTTGATAAATGTGGTAGTTGATTATCCTGAATTGGAATATATGATCGTTAGTCTTCCTACTAAAAACTAAAGAGTCTTTGATCCGCCCAAGTGCCTTGGGGATGTTTAAGCAGTTCCTAAAGGGGGATATGTGTTTCCCTTTACCATAAGGTATTGTAGAAGCTTTGAACAAATATCGCACATGTCCTTGCCATATTTTCCCAAATGCTTGGTTGGAACTTCTTTATTTTTCCAAGGTGTGCGCTGACCTTGGTATTACTATGATCTATGTGTTGTTTTGGGCTTGTTGGCACTCTATAAAAAAAGGCATTGATGACATGATATATTGGAGAACACATCATAACTGAATGAGCTTTCTTAGCAAGAAAGTTCAAAGTGTAAAAGACTTCAAGTCAAAGTGGTTTTGGATAAAGACAAATCCTTCAATCCCCCAAGATCTATATGCTCGGGATTATCATTTTGAAACAAAATGGAATGAGGCTTCATGTAGTCCCGAAATCTAGAAACCTACCAGAGCGCTTACTTATTAGGAGAAAGATAAGCTTGTTCTCCTTTAAAATTACACCCATCAGTGGTCTTATCAAGATATGATGGATATGATTCGCTCAAACCTTCCTTCGCCATACATAAGCCGAAAGGAAAAAATCGTATATAGGGGCCAAAAAGACTATCGAAAAGTAGAAAAATGTGACTTCGCTTTATCTTGTATCTTATTTCTTTTCTTTGATTTTGTTGAATGCAGGTACTCCTACTAATATGTCTCTTCTTGCCCAATTCACAACCCAAATTAAAGCGCTTAAAGAGTCTGAGAAAGCTTCTGTATCAACGAAGACCACTTACTCTACTTTGCCAATTGAAGAACTTCCTAAGGTACCTTCGACTATTAAACTCGTGACTTCGGTTCTTGAACCCCTGAAGGTTGAACAAAATGAAATTTAGACAGAAATTCTTCCTACTGCTCTTGGAGGTTCGTGTTGAAACACCTTTCCACATGATTTTGATTTGACAAAATTATTTAAGTTAATCCCATGATTAAACAATTAAATTTAAGTGCTTTGGTTTAATTGTACTAATCTGTTTGTTCAATGTTGAGTAAGTAAACTGACTAGAACATGAACTAAGTGTTCATTAAAAGAAGACAGAACGAAGTCAGCATAAGCAAGGCACACAGCAGAAGCTGAGTAAAAATACAACTCAGCATTACAAGATAAATGTCTTCTTTAGGAAGGCTTGAAGGCGAAGCTGCGGAGTCAAGCTGAGCAATGTTCAAGTCGTCGCTGAGTCAAGCTAAGTAAATGATCAAGTCATTGCCAATAATCTGTTTACTAGAAGACAAGGTCCGATAGATTTCTGCAACAAATCAGAAGCCTCGAAAAAGTGATCAATGACCTTTTTGAGACGCATGGACCGTCTGACTTTTGGCTAGAAGACAAACCTGGCGAAAGAAGACAAACCTGGTGCAAGAAGATGAAACTGGCAAGCTTGGCTCCTACGAAAATCAGAAGACAGGATTGGCCTGCAGTTCTAGAAGCTGACCACACGATGGCGAAGAAGACCGTTCTTCTCAACGGCTATGTCAGATTTTCAAATCATTGAAGCTTCAGAACTTATTATAAATAGACAAGCTCATCATTTGGATCGACACACACGTACAACTAAAAACAGACAGAAAAAGCAAATCTTCACAAGAGTGAAAATCCAAAATAGAAGCTGTCTGAAAACAAAAAGTAAGCTCTTACACCAAATTCCTATCATTGTGTAAAAGTCTAGAGTGAATTTGTATTCATCTAAAGTGTTCTTCATTTAGTGAGAACAATCTTGTATCAATTGTAAAGGTTAGAAGAGTGAAGCTGAGTACTCGGTTATAGTACTCAGTGGTAGAGAAATTCTGGATACTCGGTTATAGTATTCAGTGGCAGATAGGATTGAGTAGACGAATAGAGGACGGTACTCTTGCATACTCAGTTGCTATTGTAAACGGTTTGTGCTCTACCTTTAAAGAGCTCAGTAGTGGATTGAAAAAGCCCGGAGGGATTCTGGGGACTGGACGTAGGCAGTGAGGCAGAACTAAGACTGCTGAGTAATCTCTAACCCTTTCTCTTGATATATATGTATGTGTTGCTTGCTTAAATTACTCAGTAAATAATCTGTACAAGCCGACGCTGAGTAATCAGAGTGCTGAGTTGGAAGCTGACCTAAAAGCGTTATTTCCCAACTCACAATTGAAAACAGCTCTAATCAGTGTCTGATTAAAGCTAACTCACACTTCACTCAGCCTTGCTGACCTAAAGCCGAGTTAAATTATCAAACGTTCAATTAAATCAGCATTATTAAGCAAAAAAGTTATATTAGTTCCTAACCCCCCCTTGGAACTAATCATATTAAGTTACACGGGACCAACAGTTCGGTCATTTCCAATCCTTCAGTCGAGGCTTTACTAGGTGACCTTTTCACCGGAAGTGTTCCTTTTCCTAGCTTACCTAGTCATCCAGTTTCTCAAAATCATCATGTTATTACCGTTTTCTCCTCTACTAAATGTGAAGTAGCTGGTGAAACTGTTATGAGAGGAGTTAAAACTGAAGTCCATATGAATGAGAAGATGGAGGAGGACGCTAAGGACCATAAGGACGCTTTAGCTGATGTAGAGATTCTAGCTAGAGAGCGTGCATATTACTACGGAGAGTGGATCATGGAGTACGTCCGGCTTGCTCATCCAGAGATTGATTTCGTGGATCCAGAGTATGTTGTTCCCGATGTCGAAGATATCCTCAAATATCGCAAGATCCCGAACGTTCATGACTTTATCCGTGATCACATCCGAAAGGTGATGAATGGATCTGTCGAGGAGAGCAAGCCCGTTATTGATCTCGAACCCAAAGATACTGGCGAAGCATCCATGAAGGCGGATGACAAGAGCCATGAGTTGATTGAAGGCACTGTTTCTCCAGGAGGAGCCCCTACTATAGAGGGCGCATCTATTGTGAAAGATGTTGGGGAAAATGCCCCTGTTTAAAGTTTAAATGTAATTCGCGTACAATTTAATTTTAATCCCTTTTGAACAACCGTTGGTTTTTACTTTCATGCTTTATATTTTTTGGTGAGTAAAACTCGTGGGTCTTTAGGATTTAATGTTTGATCCGAGGTAGGCGGCCGACCATTCCTTGGTACTTATGCCTTTTTTGAAGGTTTTGAAACTTTTACTTCCTTTTGGAGAAAGCTAAGTTGCCTTAAGCAATTGATTTGCTCCCTATCTTTGAGGTGAGCCAACATGCTACAAGGACTTTGGAATTCTTTTTAGGAGAGTGTAAAGATCTCGCGTCCGAGAAATGTTTTAACTCTATCTCTGACGGTGATCAATTATGGATTGATTCGCCTATGAGATTGTTCTCCATCTTTGAGAAGAAAGTAGAGAAAGTAGCTATGTTGTGATATCATTACTCTCCTTGTGGGAATGCGTTGGTTGCCCCCCCCCCTTCTTTTTTAATCTGGAATATTCATATTGCTACAAGAAAATACTTAAAAAAGAATTGACAGGACAAAAGTTGCTTTTTATTGAATGGCGGTGCGCCTTATTACAGCAATCGGGTCTTACATGTGAGCCTCATTAAAACTTTTAATAAGAAAAACCTCATGGGATAAAAACTTACTAAAGGAAAAAGAGTACTCAAGACCTTGATTACATTCTATTTTCTGGTGAAATATTTGCGGAGGTTCTGGATGTTCCACGTACGTGGCAATGTGTTCCCCTCCGTGTCCTGAATTCTAAATGTGGCGGATCCAATCTTGGTGATTACTCTGTATGGACCCGTCCAGGTGATCCCCAGCTTTCCTCTTCCTTCCATAGATTGGATTTTATCCGCTTTTCGGAGCACGAGATCTCCCACATTCAGATTTACATGCTTTGCATTTTTATCATGATAAGCTGCGATCTGCTGCTTGTACGTTGCCATGCGTACATACGCCTTCTCCCTTTTCTCCTCCACTTGATCGAGACTTTCTTTCAACCTTTGGCTATTTTCATCCTCTCAATAGAATGCAACTCTATCACTAGGGACCTGTATCTCAACAGGGATGACAGCTTCCACGCCCTGAGAAAGGGCGAATGGTGTTTCGCCCGTGGCCGTTCGTGGAGTGGTTCGATACGCCTATAGGACGCTCATTAACTGATCACCCCACTATTTGTTATGCTCCCCCAACCTTTTCTTTATGCCTTTAACAATCGTCCGATTTGTAACCTCAGTCATCCCATTAGATTGAGGATAGTAAACAGAGGCGAACCTGTTTTGAATGCCCAACTTTTCACAGAAAGCTTTGAACTCTCCACAATTGAATTGTGTTCCATTGTCAGTGATAATCGTATGGGGAACCCCGTACCGTCCAACAATATTATCCTTGACGAATTCCACCATTCGTTCGGCATTTATAGAGGAGACAGCTTCGGCCTCTACCCATTTAGTAAAATGATCCACAGCCACCACCACATACTTCCTCTGTCTTTTGGTAGGAGGAAATGGACCAACGATATCAATCCCCCAAACTGCAAAGGTTCGACCTTCGATGATGGGCCTTTGAAGGTGTTTAGCTGTGTGAGATTCATTTGCATGAACCTGACAATTATGACAAGACTCCACTAACTTTTGGGCATCAAGTTCCGATGTGGGCCAATAAAATCCCGCTAACCTGGACTTCTTCAAAATGGAGGCAGATGCCTCATGGGCTCCACATGTGCCTTCATGCAACTCTTTGAGGACCTGTTGTCCCTTTTCCGTTACGATGCATTTCAACCAAGGGTGCCCAAAAGACTTTCTGTATAGGAAATCATTTATCATGGAGAAATAGGCTGCTTTCCTTACCGTCCATCGAGCTTCTTCTTTGTCCTGAGGCAAAGTTCCATCTATCAGGTACTGGCGGATCGGTGATCTCCAATCACTTTCGACGAAAGCAAGTAAGGATACTGTTTCTGAGGCGAAAGCTGGTGCTATCTTGACCTCGAACGGGCATTGTAGATCCGCCCAATGCTCCTTGCTTGAAGCCATTTTAGCTAGGTGATCGGCCTCTGTGTTAGATCCTCGAGGCACATGGATCAGCTCCCACTTGGTTTCTTTGGTCTCGAGGTGATTCAGCAATTTCTTAACCTCTTCAACATATTTGGCTAGGATTTCATCTTTCACCTCAAAATTTTTGATTACCTGGTTGACCATTAACTTGGAATCACTATAGATCACGATCCGTTCTGGAGTGATCTCCTTTAGCAGGCGTAGTCCCAATATTAAGGTCTCATATTCCGTTGCATTGTTGGTTGCGATGAAGTCCAATTTTGCAGCGTAATGCAGTTTTATATATTGGGGCCCTTTGATCACGATGCCTATACCTGCGCCTTCAGCCGAGGAAGCCCCATCTGTATACATCGTCCATTCTTCGACCTTAGATTTGGGGAGATTCATACCTTCTTCAGTGAATTCATTCACAAAGTCTGCCAAGACTTGACTTTTCAGGGCAGATCGACTTTCGTAACGGACATCAAATTCTCCTAAGCGGATTGCCCACTCCATCAATCTCCCTGAAGTTTCTAGCTTTTGCAATACTTTCCTCATGAGTATGCCTGTGCGGACTATGACAGTATGAGCCTGAAAGTAGGGCCTGAGACGTATGGAGGTGGTGACAACGGCCAGCGCCATTTTATCCAACTTCGAATATCGGGTTTCAGCATCCTTTAATACTTTGCTCACGTAGTAGATTGGATAATGCTGGCCATCTTCTTCCCTTATCATGACTGTGAAAACGGCTTTATCTGTAACTGAGACATACATGTAAAGATTCTCACCTTTCAAGGGTCGGCTCATCAGAGGTGGTTCCGAGAGAAATCGCTTGATCCCCTCGAAAGCTTGCTTACAATCTTCATTCCATTCGAATGTCTTTTGCTTTTTGATCACCTCATAGAAGGGTTGGCATCTACGAGCTGAACATGAGATGAACCTTCCCAAGGCCACAATACGTCCATTAAGACGTTGTACTTCTCTAATATTCTGTGGCGTTTTCATATCCAGGACAGCTTTAATTTTGTCTGGGTTTGGGCTCACCCCCTTCTGGCTGATCATGAATCCCAGGAATTTTCCATACGTCGCTCCAAAGGTGCATTTCTCTAGATTTAGTTTAATGTTGTGATGTCGGAGTACGCCCATGACCTCCTTTATATCATCCGCATGCTTTTCTACAGTGGAACTCTTGATGATCATATCATCCACGTAGACAGAAAATTTATCACCTTTGCGTCCTTCGAATATTTTGTTCATCATCCGTTGATAGGTTGCCCCTGCATTTTTAAGCCCAAAGGGCATGACTTTGAAGCAATAGGTTGCTTGGTGAGTCACGAACGAAGTCTTGATCCTGTCGGAAGGTTCCATCGGGATCTGGTGATAACTCGACTTCACATCAGTGAAGGAATACATGGGCGTGTCCCGCGGTTCCATCTACTAGAATATCAATACACGGCAGAGGGTAGTTGTCTTTGGGTCAGGCTTTATTGAGATCTGTGAAGTCAATACACATGCGGTATGATCCGCCTGCTTTTTTGACTAGTACCACATTCGCCAGCCACTGTGTGTAAAGTACTTCCTCGATGGCGTCCGCCTTTTTGAGCTTAGCAATCTCCTCTTCTATTACTTTCTATCTCTTAGGACCATGATTTCTCCGCTTTTGTGCTATCGGGACCGCGTCCTTGGCGATATTGAGCTTATGAGTGATCACATCTGGATTAATCCCTGGGAGAATCTCATCCTTCCATGCAAAAACATCCTCTGACTCATGGAGAACCTTTGTAATAGCCTCTTTAATCTCACCTCCTAGTCCTCTAGCAATCCGTACTTGCTTTTCATCCGCTATAAGGTACATCTCTGTTTCACCCAGAGCCATTGTGACAAGTTCCTCCTCTTCCTCATCTTTAGACTGCGGGTGAATCATCAAGGATGCCGAATATGTCTCTTGAGCGACTTTTTGGTTTCCCTTGACCATTACTCCTTCCTTGGCCGTAGGGATGTAAATGGTTAAATGGCGGATGGAGATGAGAGCCGCTGCTTCGGAGATGAAAGGCCGACCCAGGATGATATTATAAGCCAATTGACCGTCTATAATGGAGAACTCCAGATCTCCCTTCCAGACTTGATCCTCATCTGCCAACTCGCAGTCCAACGTTACCTGTCCTTTCGTTTGGATGGTGTGTCCTGTTACTCCCAGAATGTCCACAATGGTGGTTTCCACTTGGATGGGATCGACCATAAGCTTGGCGAATGCCCCTCTTATAATGACGTTGCATGAACTTCTGGTGTCAATCATCACTCTTTTCATTTCCCATCCTTCTACCATCATGGTAATGACCAGAGCATCTGCGTGAGGGGGAACCTCCGGGCCTACGTCCGCAAAAGGGCGATTGAGTGAGGCCCTATCCAGTGTGGTAGTCTTTGCCTTTTTCTGCACAGGTTGATATCCCGGTCCGCCCGCTATGACATTGATGGTCCCTTTTGCCTTCTTTTTCTGATCATCCCTTGATTTATCACTATCTCCTTTCTTGTTATCATTTTGGACGAACCTGTCTAGCTTTCCTCTTTCTATAAGCCTTTCTATCTCCCTGACCAACTCCCAACACGCGTCTGTATCATGACCATTCCTCCTGTGGTATTTGCAATAATTTTTGGGATTTTCCCCTGTGTTGGTGTACTCCCCCCTTTTGGTTCGGGGTATGAAATGCTCCGTTTATGCTGGCTATTTTCTATCCACATCAGCACTTCGATTTTGGAGGCGTTTAATGGTGTAAACGACGGTGTGTACGCTGATTTGTTCTTAGAGCCTCTACGCCTGCCCCTGGATGACGAATCAGGATGCTTGTCCTTCTCTTTATCCCGTCTACGAGATTCGTCATTGTCCCTTTTAGGCGGAGATACTGACTCCCTACGGATGTCATCTACTTCCATAAAGTCCTTGCATCTTTCTATTAATTCTGCCATATCTCTGGGCTTCTTTCTGATTAGATCTTCCTGCAAGCTTTTACATGTGGTGTTTTTAACTAGAGCTTCCACCGCCATGGAGACATCCACATCAACAATTCGTACACATAATTTGTTGAAATTATCCACATATTCACGAAGGGGTTCATTCGCCTTCTACTTCAACTCAAAGAGCTTCCGCGATTTGACCACTGGAGGGATGCAACCGGCGAATTTTGCACAAAACTCCCTACTTAACTGATCCCAGCTGTCTATTGATCCTGGAGGTAAAGATTGGAACCAATCATAAGCTGGTCCTCCTAGCGTGGTGATAAACATCCGGCATAACACCGCTTCACTGGCTCGATTAAGGCTAAGCAACATGCGGTACTTTCTGGCATGAGCTTCAGGGTTGTCCACACCTGCATAGATTTGGATATTGGGAATCTTAAAGTGCCTTTCCGTTTCCTCAGCTTCAATCCATGCAGTAAAAGGCGAATCTCGATTGGCGAATGGATTATGCCGAACATTCTCTTCATTCTGGCGGCGCACCTCATCTCTAATTAGATCCGCGAGATTCTCCCTGGGACGTCCTCTACGTGGAGATCTACTCGAAGAAGATGAGGAACTGGAGTTAGATGAAGGATCCGATGGCGAATCACTTCCTCCACGTCCTCCTGGTGGAGCCTGCCCATTAGCTCCCTGATTCGGAGGCGGGTGTTGCCTATCTTGACGAGGAACCTCAACTGGCCGCTTCCTCCTCCTTCACTCTGAGGATGGAGGAGATCCACCTCGCTGGGAGGATTTATGTTTTAGGAGAGATAGAGATTTAGATCGTCCCCTGCCATTCGTCTTCTTACGCTTTTTGTGTCTTCGACCCTCTGGGCGATTCGGCCTCGTGCTATTAAGAGCTCGAGACCCGCCAATGTTAATCCTTGGGTTTGCAGACCCCCCAGGAAAAGTTTGATCATTTCTCCGACTTCCTTCTGCTCCATCAGAAAACAGTCGCTGATTTAATGGCGGGTCACTGGCTGTCACGGAAGTAACCACCGTGGAATCCGCAGGTTGAGAGTGAAAAAATGAAGAATCATGAGCGTTTGGTCCTATAGCTATATTTTGCCATTGGGGTGTCGTGGGAGTTGGTGCCGTACGTCGAAGCGGGGGAATTAACATGTACGACCTTAAGCGGCTCTTCATCTCAAGACCAAACTCTCTTCCTATGGATCCCGCACATACTTCAAGAAATGAGTCAGGTGACATACTTCCCTCACCATGCACCGTAGGAGCTTCAGGATCAACGCGGCCAGCGTTCGTAACAGGATTGGTTGATGGTGTTACCGATGGTGTTTCAATCCCTGTTGAGGGATTAGACCCTCCACTCGTCATGTCTTACAATGTGAACGAAACCCTTATTTGGTTAGGGTTCCACGCTCACCGCACCAATTGATGACTAGTGGAGAATTTCCGATTAGCTTCCGTCTCTGTGGGGGCGTCATTGGGTTCGACGGGGGGAAGCTCTGATGCCAAAGTCAGTATAAAGAATGGAGGAATAAACTGAATTGACAAAGTAGGGTTTCTAGGATTGTGTGAATGTATACCTTGATAGCTTGAGATGTAAGCGATATATAGTCATGTAGTTGTAACCCTCAGTAACTAGAAAGTCTCCATTAATGCCTCATTAATGGCGGTTACAGGTTTCCTTTAAGTATGGTCGTTAGCTCATTAATGGCTCATTTACTGTATTTATTGAAGAGTCAGCTCAGCTGTTCAGCTGTTCAGCTGGCGGATCAAAGGGTGATGGCGGATCTCATGTTGCGGAGTCTCGGTGATCCGCCTTCGGATGACGTGTGTGATATGCCATTCTCCTTTTCAAGCCGCTCCCATACGTGGTCGGTTCGGTAAATATCTCCTTTGGTCCTCAGGAAAATATGGCGTTGTTATCACAACTCTGCTCCTTTTCCTGTTTCAACTGTGGAAGTAGATGTTTCACGCCTTCACTCAACCAAATCCACCCAAGAATCTTTGAGTTCTGAGTATTCTGACGTTTATGATACCGAGGTGTGGATGAGATTGGAGGCTTTGAGCCTTGATGAGAAGAGATAAAAATTAACTCTTTGTTGAGGCTTAAGGTCCCTTTTGCTGATTCCTCATCTCATTTAGGGAAGCAAATGGTTCTTGACATCCAGGTTGTAAAAACATTAGGCAATAGTCGGGCGGACAGGGCCCTCGAGGATTAATCTGATTTGTATCTTTAATTTGTTAATTGATAATTTTTTATATAAATTCAATTAAAATATATATTATCCTATCTAAAAATGATAATATATAATTATTTTAATATAGAAAAACGCATATTTGTAACATATATCTTAAAAATATTAAACATCAACATTTTAACAATAATATCATTGAAACAACTGAACAGATAAAATATAATATTTAGAAGTAATATAATTCACCACATGTTATAAAACAATGTCCTTAAATTCTTAAAACATATCATGCAAACAAGTAAAGAATGAAATTAAACTAAAATATTAAAAAATAATAAACAATGTAACCATGCGATAATGTTCAAAAGTCAATTATAATAAAGCAAAATAATAATACATATGTTTGTTCATCATCGCTTACGCGGCTAAAAATCGCATAGGGACAAAAAAAAGTCAAGAGGGACTAATCGAAAAAATCAGGATGGATTCTCGATTTTGATCACGATGATCCAGGCGGTCTTGGTTTTGAACAGTGCTTGATATAGAATTTACTTCTGGAAAAAGAACCATCCCCAAAGCGCATAAAATATTTTAAGCTTGAGAGGGAGAATAGGAAAGCCGAACGAGGTCAAAGATCTATTCCAACGCTTATGGTCAAAGAGGAGATTCAAGCTTTATGGCTTCTATGATCGCCCAAATGTGAGTGTATATTTTCTATTTAGTGTTTGGATTCTTCATTTTCTGATATATTTTCTCCTCTTCTGTTTTTACAGTTATGGCGTTGAACTTATGAAGATGATATCTCCTTGACCATTCCTGCCATTGCAGAGGATTTAAGACGTATGTCCATTCTCCTAAATGATGTGGAGTTTTTTAGCTAAAAATCTATGTATAACATGATCAGGCTTACCTTAATCCAAAGTTGTGTTATGAGTATGATGTCCTTCCTTCTTTAAAATCATTTTATTAACTTGTAGTGTTTTCATATGATTCATTTTACCTTTTCATGACCTCTCTGCTACTACCGCTTTGTGCCAGCAATTTGCCGATTTGGGAGACCACTACTATAAACAGCAAACTACTCTAAATTAGCAAGTTTTTCTGGTCGGGGAAGCTTTAAACCAAGTTGATTCCCTTTATCGAGAGTTAGCTAATGCCAAGATGGAGACAAATGTTACAAGGAAGGCTGAGGCTAAAGCCTAAAAGAATGAGAAAATTGATCTTCAGTAGACCCAACACGTAAGTGATTTGGAGGACATTATTCATGAATGAGATAGCAATATATGTGCATAGCTTATTGCTTTAAAGACATTGGAGAATGATCTTCAGAAGAGTAAAAGTGATGCAGAGAAGTATTTGAAAGTGTGAGAGAAGTTTGAAGTGTAGATGTATAAGCTCAAAGATAGAGTTGTAGAGCTTGAGAGCGAGCTTGCAAATGAGAAAAAAAGAATCTTTTGCGTAATGTAACGTAACGTAATATAATGTAACATAACGTAACGTAGTGTAACATAACATCATGTAATATAACTTATAGTGACATAATGTATCGTAATGTAACATAATATGTCGTAATATAATGTAACGTAACATAACATAACATAACATAACATAAAATAACTTAACATAACGTGATGCATGGTTATCAAACCCGGACCGGTCCGGCCGGTCCAATCTAGTTCGACCAGAATCGGTCACAATTCCGGACCGGAGGTGGTCCGGTTGTTAAATCCTTGAACCGGTGGTCTGGTTATCAAACCGTTTAGACCCGCCGGTTCAACCATGAACCGGTTGACCCGGTACCGGTTAAGCAGTTTGATTCGGTTTGCTTTTAGACATGTTTACTTAAAAAAAATTATATAAATTTCGACAAAGACAGGATTTGAACCTTAAACCTTTAGTCTATAGACTCTAATACTCACCACTACACTACCATTTGACTTATGTATATTATTAACTATTTAAGAATAAATAATAATGTTATATGGTTTCAAAAAAAATAATAATGTTATAACTTAAATAATTAAAATATGATTTAGTATTATTTTTTTCTATTCAGATAAATATCATTAAAAAAATATTATATTTTCTCAATATTAATATAGTTTAATAAGCATTTAAATTTTAAATATATACAAATAAATTTTAAAAATCTAATAAATTTAAATTTAAGTTGAATTATAAAATACATATCCTATTAACATATTTACATGTTAGTTATTAAAAAAAAAAATAATCGCTATTAATTTTAAAAGTATATCTTTTCTTTAATTTTTATATTTATTTGTCATGTTAAATTTATTAATTTGATATCATGTTTTGATATTACATAAATGTTATTATATTAGTATAACTTTTATGAATATAGTTGATATTATACTATGTTATAAGATTAAATATGAATAAAAATATAATTTGCATATGATTTTTGAATACCGGTTGTACCCCGATTAGATCCCGGTTAAACCTCAAACCTTTGACCCTTTGTCTTTTTCGGTTGTTTGACCTGTCCGGTTTTGACAACCATGATGTAATGTGACACGATGTGACATGACATGACGTGACGTGACGTAATGTAAGTAACGTGATGTGGCATGTCATGATGTGATTTAACATAACATAACGTAACTTAGTGTGACATAGTGTGTCATATTCGTGTCCTTAATTTTAATTATTATACCATAATATTATGTTACACTATATTTATTTATTCATTTGAGAGTTAATTGGGTATTATGGATATAGTTTGGAGGACAATTTCATGCTTTAAGTGTAAAATTAAAAGTTTATGATAAGTTTTAAAGGAGACTAGATTTTAAAAGGATCAAAATAGATATTATCCACTATTGGAACCCAAATTACATAAATCTAGACATGCATTTTGTGCCATATTTCCAAGGCTCGTTTTTTGAAGAATTCCCAAAGCTTTTGATCATCTCCATCTCATTCTCTCCATTCAAATACTCAAATTATCTAGCTTCATTGATCTTAAGATATCCGGAGTTCGTATGGTCAGATCGAGCCAATTTTTCTACAGTAGCTTCTAGACATCCTAATACACATTTGGATCGGTGTGATGTTGATTTGGAAATTTCTATCATTGGTTCGACCTAGTCCGATTAGATGGGAAGATTTGAGGCTTAATGTGTTTATTTTTTTCAATTATGGCTAAAGTAAGTAACTATCAACTACCAGGTTAGGCTATGCTTACTTTCTTTTGAGTTTTTATGTGTATATATATAACTCTAAGTTTTTCAGAAATTGAATTTCTTTGGGGATTTTTACCATGAATTTGATTAAATGGGGTTTTACGATTTAGTTTTCGTTTGAGTTTAAGCTATGTTCAAGAATATACATGTATATGTCTTTGCATGCAAATTTCAGCCTATTATATACATGTGTATATATATACATGATTTGAGTTTTGTTTTGATAAACTTTAATATATTTGATTACTAGTTGTGTAAGATTGATATTTTGAAGAGTGGAATTTTAAAAAAAATGTATTGAGAAACTTTATGGATAATTGGTTTATGAACAAAGGTATATGTATATATTAAGTGATTTTCTATAAATTTACTTCTCAAAGTAAATTTTAGTTTTAATTAAAGATTGTTAAAATAGTAATTTTAAAGAATTTATGATTTATTGAAATAAAGTTTATATATAATGATTGATGTGTTTATTTTTAAGAAATTGAAGTTATTATTGATAAATATATCAATAAATTATTTTTTGGTGATTTTAGTTCATTAATGATTTCTGATTTAATATTTTGGAGGATGGAATTGAAAATAAGTACTTGGAAAACTTTATAATGTTGATTTATGAGTTATATATATATTTACATATATATATTTATGATTTTAAGTTATATTATGAAATTATAGTATTTTTAGTATCCATCCAGAGTAATTCAAATAGGTGGTTTTTATTAAAGATCGTATTTAGTGAGAAATACGGTATGTGTACACAGTTGAAAGGTCTATCGGATATGGTAAAGAAGTGTTGAGTAAGACCATACGTGTTAGGCAAAATTATAAGATGTCTCGATTCTATTATATTGTGGGGGATTGATACATACAAGGATTATCTCTCGGATGGATACGGTCTACAAATTATTTATTAATATACAATCTATGAAGTATTTATTGATATACGCTTTATGAAGTATTTATTGAGATATAGTTTATGAAGTATTTATTGATATATAGTTTATGAAGTATCTATTAATTTACGGTTGCTTTGAGTAAATGGTTAATTATAAACCTATTTATTTTGTATAGTTAAGATTTTAAAGAAATAAATATATATAACTATTTTGAACCAAATTTTGGTATTAAGTATTTTAATACATTGATTTACGTTTTGACAATGTGGGATAATTTGAGAAATAATGTTTATAATAAGCTTATAATATTTTAAATTGCATATTTGGTTAAAAGTACTATTTTGAATATTTTATTATGGTTTAATCCATAAAAATTTCATTTTTTTAGAATATGAATTTTATATGATACATTTTGGAAATTAATATATATATATAGTTATTTTGAATATAAGTACTTCAATGCTTACTGAGATTTATGTCTCACATTTTCAAATGTTTTAATGTTTTTAGGTGAGAAAGTACAAGATATAAAGAATATTACCAACCGATTAGGCAGAGATGGGAAGTTGTGGCTTATTGTTAGAATTATCATTAGAAGTTTAGTATTTCAATTGTAATATAATGGAGTTGACAAATATGTTGAGAATCTTGAATGACTAATATAGTATGAATGTGGATTTATTTTAGAATATATCTAAGAGGAATCTTGAAAAGTTTGAAATTTATGGTATTTGGATAATTTTGAGACTTATAGATGTCGATTGTGGTCTTTCTATTTCACACACGATGCCGATTGAGGTCGTTTAGGGCTGAGTGTGACATAATGTAACGTAACGTAACGTAACGTAACATGACATAAGGTAACGTGACATAACATAACGTAACGTAATTTAGTGCAACTTAAAGTAAATCAACGTAATATAATGTAACATAATGTAACTTAACATAATGTAACTGAGCATAAAGTAACTTAATGTAACTTAGGATAACATAACTTAATGTAATATAGCATAACGTAACTTAGCGTAACATAATATAGTGTAACTTAACGCAACTTAACGTAATGTAACTTAACGTAGTTATGTCAACTAAAATAAAAGGTTAAGGATAAAAACATAGTTATACAATTAATTATAGTGTAAAAATGAACCAAGGGCTAAGTAAAAAGTTTACCCGGGGACCAAATTGAAAAAAAAAAGTTTCAAATTAAAGACTAAAATGAATAAAATATAAAATTCTAGTTCATGGACTAAAATGAGTAAAATAGAAAGTTCTAGATCATGGACTAAAATGAATAAATTAGAAATTTTTAGATTAGGAATTAAAATGAATAAATTAAAAAGTTATTAAATTGGGAACTAAAATAAATAAAAAGAAAGTATTAAATTAAGAATAAAAATGAATAAAAATAAAGTTATTAAATTAAGGGTTAAAATGAATGGAGGAAATTTATCAAATAGGGATTAAAATAAATAAAAGAAAGTTATTTTATTAGGGATTAAAATGAATAAAAAGAAAGTTATTAAATTAGAGATTAAAGTGAATAAATCAAAAAGTTATTAAAAAGGATTAAAATGAATAAATCAGAACTAATAAGTAACTATCGGCATCCAAACAACAGTGAGATGAAATTTACCTCGAATTGATTTGTTTATCCCGAATCATCGTTATGAATAAAATGAATCAATAATATTAATTGTAATATTATTATCAGATTTGAAAAAGTACACAAAAAACGGATTGGTTTGAATAAATAAAAAGATTCAAAACAAATAATTTAATTAGTAAACTTTTATTTTGGGGTTAATTTAAATCAATTTAATTAAGAGATCAAACATGTACAAAAAAAATCTATTTGGCAACCTCTTTCATTAAAAAAAAAAAAAAAAAAAAAAAACCGAAATTAAAATAAAATGGGGGAAAGATTAACAAAATATTATTTGACACTACAAAGAATTAAAAATGGTAGACAAGATATATTCCCCAGAAACTTTTACCTCAATTGTGAGATTCTCGGAAAATCACAAATAATTGATCATGTAATTTAATTTCAGAAATTAGATTTAATTTGAGTGATTTTGACAAAGTTACGACTGTCTTCGATGTATTTTCATCTTTTTAAAAGCAGTTGAAGAGATGTTATTTATACACAATATTAGGGTTTCAAGATTAAAAAAGGGAAAATAGGAAAAAAAAAGTAGAGGTAAAAAGTTTTTTTTGGTATAATGAAAATTATGAAATCCTAAGACTAAAAAGGAGAGGAGCCGCCAGCAATGTGAAGCGTGCTAGCACGTGCAATACACGTGCCAGTAGTAAGCTAACACATGTTAGGCGCGTGTCACCGGTTGCCTAGAGATTTTGCCATGCGTCCAGTACATGTAATGCAAGCGCCTTTGTGATGTGTTGACACATGTCATTGGTGCGTGCATTGCACACGTCGACACTTATATTCCCATCAAATTTTCTTCTTTGCTGATTTTGGCTCCAAAAATGCCTTTACGGACCTCTGATATCGATGATTCTTGTTCCATTGGACTTGTTTCGATGAGACATACATTTTTATGTTACATATGGCTAAAAATGACTCTGTCCAAGATTACTGTTTAATTTTATCGTGAAATTTCACCTAGTCACAACTCCGGTATATCTCCAAATTGACGCAAAAAAGTGCATTATGACACTTTCAGGGAACACGACTCACTAAGATATCCCAAAATTTAATTTGGTTCTCTGAAAAATTTAATTTTGAATACAAAAAGTTGACTTTTGACTTCCTAAGGAATGAGTTTTTCGTGATCCATTTTCGATCGTGTTTTCCAAACATCCTTTAAAGAGTTTCATCATGAGGCTCCATCTCCAATGTCTACACCAATTACTAATCGTTGGGATCTTCTACGCCCTGAGTAATAGACAAAAAGTTTTCCAATGTGGTAGAAATGACATATCAATTATTCGTTGTAGAAAGGGGTGTGAGATGGAATTTAATGTCCCACCATGCCATTGAGCAGTCGCTTGTTCAAAAAGCGTCGAAGAAGAACCTCATATGATTCATTTGGTCGAAGTCTTTTCTGAACTAGCATGGTAATAGACTTGTACAAAAATATCCTTATTTTTTCCGCCCTACGAAAAAATGCCAGTGTCAATATTACTAACAGAACCTGAAGGAGACTTCTGCCAACACGAAAGAAAAAGCGGAGGAGAATTCTTGACCGCATGATAAAAGGTCGAGCCCGAGCCCGAGCCCGAGTTTAGGTTCTATCAAGGTGAAGGACATGGACTTACTTCTTTCCTTGTCTTACTCTCTATGTAAGACATTCCATCTTTCGTTAATTTAGAAGTTAAGCCACTTCGCGTCATAGACTACGAGAAAACTAATCAAACCTCGAAAATCCTTGATTTTCCAATCCGCTCAAAAAAGAAAGAAAAAGTGATTCTAATAGCAGTGGCGAGCCAAACTGGAGCAGCCCCTCTTCAACCCCATACTTGCTTTAACCTAGGCTCTTGCTATGATGATTGGGGTGTAAGGGTGGATCGAATCAGAGTTTCCTTAGGTAGCCCCTGACCTAACCATTATACTAAAACTTTCGTGCTTTACACCAAAGATTGAGCTGAAGAATAGAAGCAGCAAGGGCAACTACTGGTAAACTGAAGCCCTTATCCCATACCACTCAGTTTCTGTATCTCCACAAACCCTAGATGATAGCAACAAATTCTGACAAACAATATGCATGCAGCTTAGTAAGAAGATTAGAGAACCGGAGAAGAAGTCGTGTTAACATAGCCAAAAAAATTGACCCCAAACTTGTTCAGCAAACATGCAGGAGACCAAAATATAATTTAGCTTACAATCCTATTTCCCAACCATTTTTCGAAAGAATGAGTTCAAGAGGTCAGAAAATGTTTGGACATGATCAAACAACGAAAAAGTACTTGTAAGTGAATACATATTAGGAAACAAGTTTGCAAATAAAAGCTCCAATAAATTATACATAAAAAATACAATTAAGCTTTAGCAATTGTATTATGTAAAAAAAAAAAAAAAAAAAGGAATGGATATGCTATTATATTATATAAGAAAGGAAACGGAGATGCTCTAAATAACAACTGAACCTGTCATAAAGCAGGAGAAGAGTCTTCAATCCCAAGTCCAGCCCTTCCAAATCCATCTAATAAAAAGTTGGTTGACAAATGTTACTATACACAGTATCATTTATCCAATTTTATTCTTAACAAGTAAATTAATATAGAACTAATTTTAAAAGATGTTTGTTTAACTCGTTTTCTCCTATTTGACTTTTCCTATTAAAAAAAAGAGAGTTTTAGGTATTTGTTAGGAAACTAACCAAACGGGCCCTTAATCAATAAGGAGGAAAACAACTACTGAATAATAAGGCACGTATATAGACGCAAATTCAAACAGAAAATTACTTAAAATGTTCAGTAACAAATCTAAAACATTCCTCGTGTGGTGCTGGCTTTACTGATTCTGAGCGATTGACTCGATCAGAGCAGCTGGGCGAGTGTTAGGAAAAAGTGCTTTGATCCAGCCGAGCCTGTTCCATCAAGTGCTCGATTTTAGGCAAACTGATTCTACAGTTAACAATAAAAGACAGCCCGTTGGAGGGTCAGGCAACTTGAAGCAGAATGTCCATCTTTATGCTATATAATTCAAGAATCTCTGGACTCCCGGCAAATGGAATTGGGAATCGCATTCTTTGAGTCTATCCCTGAGAGTAAAGGAAGATGAATCATGTGGTATGCCATAACAAATCATTAAATGTATTAAGGCAAACATGGTGGCTTTTTACCTTAAGATCTAAAGTACAAGTAATTAATTTAACCTTACTTCGACTAATTGGCTTGTGGCTGATTGCTACCACCTCCTGATAAGCTGGAGCACCTTCAAATCCCTCTCTACAAAGTCTAATAAAATAATTTAGCATCTAATGGATGACCAGATATTATGCAATGCTTGGTGGATCAATATTGAATTTATAAACAAAACATACAAAAATACCTCTACCCAAAATTTGCAATAACATCCTGAAAAAGTGATGTACACATTTTTTATTTTGTTCCTTTTTTTCATTATACAATTGAAACTTTAGGACATGTGAAGAAAATTAACAAAATTAAGATTTCAGTAAGAAAATTACCTTCTGACCTTGGCAAGTACAGGTAGGTAGATCAAAAGAACCCCTCTTTGAGCATATCCTATGACAACGAGAGAAAGCACGCTTGTACACAGCCATGTCACTTGCATGAGTGCTAACGAGCGTGCTCTCTCTCGTTGTCAATAATATGTCATATGTAGTGTCAAAGCAATCTGCAAAACCAATAAAAAGAAGGGAAATCTTCTCAAGTGCTTACATTCTTCAAGAAAATAGGCAATTGGGAGGCACAACGGATCTGATAACACATCAAATGACCAATATACTATGTTGCACGGAAACTCTTCTTCAGTAGCATTTCCGAGTTTCGTGCCCATTTCCATTCCGTTTCTTTTCTGTATCCATTACCATTTCCTGGTGCCCGTTTCAGTTTCCATGCAACATAGCCAATATATCACCACAAGTAAACCAGCAGATCACCCAATTTGGGCCAAAGAAAAACCAGAAATCTGCAATTGGCACGCTAACAGAGAAAAATCATGCCCAATGTGGAACATAAACAAGGAATCATGCCCAAAAGTGAATCCACTGAACTTTACTTGTTTTCACGTATCGCCACTAAACTCCAAACTCTAACATAAAAGTCACTCAACTTTTACATTTTCTAACATTATGGCCATTAAACTTCAATTAACATTGACGACCTCAAAATGGAAATGTTCAGGAATTAAAGTCGTTTAGAACCACATTTTTTAATTTCCAAAATCACCATTTCTAGAGCTTTCTCCCTCTAAAAATTCAGTTTCACTCTTCCAACCAAGTAAATGACCTCAAAACGAAATATTCTTTGAAGTATAACCGACTTATCTTTCTCTAGATTCCAAATTTAAAAATGGTTTACCAGAAAAAGAACTGTAAAAAACTTCCTCAAACAGCTGAAAATTGTACCTCATCCATGCCAGTGAAAGCAAACCCTAAAAATAAAATGTTATTGAAAACCCTAACTACTGATTAACTATTCTAAGCAAATGCTTCAGCAGAGATCTGCATAGATTACCAGTATAAAAGGGGCGGCCCGGTCCCATTACGCGTCCCCGCTGAGCGAGGGTCCGGGGAGGGGTCCCACCACAAGGGTGTATTGGGGGCAAGCCTTCCCTTGCCAATTTAATTGGCAAGAGGCCGCTCCTAAGACTCGAACCCGTGACCTCTGGTCACACGGCAACAACGTTTTACCGTTGCGCCAAGGCTCGCCCTCATAGATTACCAGTATAAAATGCATAAAATAAAGGAACAAAGGCCGTTTGATATTTAGAACAAAATAGTGAATTCAGCAGAGAAAGACTTATTACCTTCAACATCCAGATCCAAATCCGTAACAAAATTAATAATATTAAAAACCCATATATAATTCAAAAAGAAAAAAGAAAAAAAAACTCTAAAAAACTGAAATTAGAGTTCGGTAATATCCAGAAAATCAGTAAAGGGAAGTACTTTCTGGAGTAAAAAAACTAGAAAAGAAAAGAAATAAAATCGTATTAAAGTCACAGCAGAAGAAGAAACCATGACAGTTAAGTATCCAAAAATTCATATAAGAAATGGTTACAGGTAAGTACAAAAACGAAAGAAAGAAAGAAAGAAAGAAGTTTCAAACCTTAACATCCATAAATCTGCAGGAAATCCTAGAGCCTCTAAAATTCCAATCAAGTTACAAATTGAAGTTTAAGAAATCTGATTTCATAAAAGGTGAAAAATAAAAAGGAAGATGCCAAAGAGGGGTGAATATAATTGACCTATTTTTGGTATAATGGAGGCCTACGCTTTAAAATAACCTAAATACAATTACAATCCATATTGTACTGTCAAATAGTACCCTAATATTCTTTAAGCAACTTACTGTTTGTTTTAATTTTTCACTTTATGAAGCTAGTAACTTTTAGTTTGCCATTTTTGTTGTTTTTTTTTTAATGATGTTCATGATTTCTTTTAAATAAAAATAATTTACACTATATGATTAATTCAGTAATTTTCACCTAGTTAGTGACTGACTGACCAAATTCACTTAGTCGGTCACTGACTAGGTGAAAACCACCGATGATCAATAATGACTAATTAAGTATTAGTTAACCTACCATAAAATTTATTAATTAGTGATCAATAAGTAAATAAGTGTTTTGACTAACATATATTTATTATCATCATTATTGTTTGCTAACATTTATTGACATTTTCCTAGTATACTCTCAATCAATAGAGTGATTTAAATTTATTCTAAACTTTGTAATTTCAAACCATAATAAAATAATGGTGCCGTGGGAAAGTAGTTTTTTTTTTTAAAGTAGTTAAAAAGGAAGACCTAACATCAAAAAAGTAAATTTCTACCTACATTTTCTAATAAATTCAATAATTATTAGATAAGAGTGAATGTCAAATGTTGTATAATTGAGTTGTGAGATCATAGAGACATAGATGAAAATGCCTCTTTTCATCTCCATTCTCCTCTCAAATTAACCACAAAAAATAAATAATGATAATAATAATAATAATGATGTTTTTTTTTTTTTATGAAATAATAATGATGTTGAAGTGCCCGAAAAGAGCAAGGAGTATAACCACCTCCATTAACACCCTAAATGATCTGAAAATATGAAATTCTAAGTAATTGAAACACTTATTTGAGGTGGACTTCAAATAATCTCTTGTTCATTTTCAATATTCATGATTCTTGTCAATAAGAGCCCAAAAAAACAGAAAAAGATTAAAACTAGGTGTCATCTTACCTTTTCAAACTCCCCTAACCAAAATGTTGATGATACACTTGAACAATAATAAGAGTCCTCATCTATATATGATGCACATGCTCTGCAGGGACAGAAAATTAGTGGAGATTAATTAGCATAACGAATACACCCAATGTCCAAAATCTAGCCTAATTACGGAAGTGCTAGATCTCAATTGTGGATGCATTTTTATGCCATAGGAGAACAATCGTGAATCAGTGGCCTGCCACGAGATTTAACATGATTGTTTGCATACCTAATACTATTAACCTTTATATGATGTCAATACTTTATTAAATCATGTTAAATAAAATTAAATAGCTTGTATCAAAATGTCATTGATCAATCTCACTCTAGTTATATTAAATAATGGTTTATAGTTCCTACCAAAAAAAAGAAAAATAATGGTTTATAGTTTAAGCATAAAAACGGTACTTTGTTGTGGGTGCTAGTACAAAAGAATACATCAATGAACTGTTTTTTTTTTTTTTTTTGGTTTTTTATGATCATGCATCCAATGAGAGACAATCAAAGAAAAGGTTGACGACAGGTTCTTAAACACAAAGTAGCGCACATTGACGAGTAAAATATTTAGCAACTCTGTGTGTAAAAAGGCCAGCTATGTTCAACTACTAAGAATGTTAGGTATGCTCTACAAGTTTACACAAGATCTTCAACAATCCTGAGAAAGATTAATGACTTAATACATCAAGACCCCTTCAACTTGGCCCATAAACCAGATTGGCTCCCTGAACTTACAAAGTCGTTAGCCCCCTGAACTTGCTTAAAGTGACCTATTAGCCTCTTAAAGTTGCTTAGCGTGAAATATTCACCATGAACTTGCATAAAGTGGCATACTTTTTAATTTGTCAAAATCCACTCTTGTTCTACCACGTAGACATAAGGAGTTAATCAAGCCACTTTAAGCAAGTTCAAGGGGATAATGAAACAAGTCCAGGAAGCCAATCAACTTTTTGGGCCAAGTTCGGGGAGCTCCTTATGTATTAAGACAAGATTAATGAAAGAGAAAACTATTGCTTAAAATACCTCATATATCCTAATTCTTGTTATTAGACCAAAAGCAAGAAAGAAGACTAGTGCATCTTTTCATGTTAACACAGTAGAAAGGTGTTCAAGTGAACTTATAGGAACTAAAAGTCTACAATGTAGACCAAACATTCAGAGTAAGGTGGATGTCCGGCATAACTGAAAGAAAGAAAGAATCAAGTATATATAGTTTAGTTAACTGAAAAGATAATATGTAGTCTCAATGACAAGATAATAATCGACTACCGCTATTGCTGCTGAAATTTTTGTTATAACTTTTGGTCAAATGGAAAATTTTGAATCCAACTAAATAACTAATCCCAAAATCGGAAACGATTAGTAGAATATAACTAAATTAGTACGGTAGCATGTAATATGCAGAAAACATCATGTAACTAAATACATTGTTTTAACATGATAGAATCTATTTGAAGTTGAAATCATTATGAAGTGATAATATATCTACATATCATCTATCTAGTATTTATATAAGACCAAACCACACCTAAACATAGGTCAGACTTGTGAGACCGAGCCAATGGTTACATTAAGGTAATCTATCTCATACAAGGGAAGAGTATCGCATCTAATCAGGAACGTGATAGAACCTTTCATAACATAAATTTACACCTAATTAGGAGTTTTATTCGTATACATGACCTAATTAGGCAGATATATTCCTAATCAGAATATATCTCCTAAACATGCATTACTCAATCAGTTTGCTAAACAAACTAGGACTACTCCAAGCCTATATGAGGGCCCTGCCACCATAGGCCTCAACAGGCAATACCTTAAGTTCATTATCTCAATACAAAAGCTCAAACACTTTGAACTCTTTAGAGAGGATTACTACCTTGCGCATCTAAGTGTCCGCTATGGGAACATTAGTGTCTTCCCTCTATTTTTGCATGTTTTAGACCGGATAGAGACCATATTTCATTCGATTTAGAGAGATTTTATTCCGACTAATCATTATAAAGTGATTAACATGAATCAATAGTAGTAAAAACATATAATTCTTATCATGGAGCTCAAGATTTCAATTTTCCATGCTTAATTAAATTACAAAATGCTCTAAAGAGTTTTAGAAGTCATATCTAACAGAAACTTTTGATTATTACCCAAGATGAATCAAAATAAAGTAAGGCAAAACCTAAAGGATATGAATACATAGCTAGAATATTGATCGCTCACACAGAGGCAAAATAGAATAATATGACATGATATTCCAAATGGATTAGTGATCAAATGCAAATAACATATACTATCCTTCAATAATCAAGAGAAGAAACAAAATTAAGGTCAGCCCCACAAAAGTTGCCTCCTTGGATAGCTTAAGGGTTGTATAATAATTAATGTCTTTCACAGTAAGCAAAAATTACAAGGAACACGATGTCTCTTTCAAATGCAGAATGTAGCAAATAGTGTAATTCATGTACAGAATTTAGAATCTTACCACTAATAAATTATCTTTCCAACTGTAATTTTGGAACCTTGAAGTGAGCTTAAGGACCAAAGAATACATGGCCTGTATTCGAGGAAAGAATGTATAGCAAATGCAAATAGGAATATGAAATAGAAGATAATTACAGAATGAATTAACATGAAATTTAAAGTCCAAATTCTAAATTTCAGTTGCATAATGCTTTAATTTGAATTCAGCAATATTTCAAAAGAAAAAGCTCTTCAAAATTATCGAAATTTAAAGTACTCCAGCAAAAGCATATAAGAGAATCACCTGCTTGTCACTACATCAATGAACACGGATACGAAGGCTGCTTTGAGCATATCTGCTGACAAGGGCAGAGAGCACACTTGTATATGGGCACATCACTCGTATGGATGCTGCTGAGCGTGCTCTCTCTCTTTGTCAACAGTTAATGTCAAAGTCCGAAAAAGAAATCTGCAAAATGCATACACAAGGAGCCAGAAAGGAAAGCACAACCTGAAACAGTATCAACAATGAAACATTAAGTGACCAACTATCACAACAAGTTCCAATTTGTTCCAAATAGAAGAACCAGAAATCTCTAATTATTATGTTAACACTAAGAGTGTTCTGCAAAGTCCAATATGTTGCACGGAAACTCTTCTTCATTAGTGTTTCCGCATTTTGTATCTGTTTCCATTTCCATTATCGTTTCCTAGCTAAATTTTCTTAGAAATAGCGTTTTCCGGTGTCCATTTCCGTTTCATTTTGCGTTTCCGTGCAACATAGGGAGGAACTCAACTCAATTGAATTTTTTTTTCTTAATTCTAGAGTTAAATTGAGAATTGTAAATCATGCTAATTAGGGCGAGCCTTGGCGCAACGGCAAACGTTGTTGTCGTGTGACCAAGAGGTCACGGGTTCGAGTCCTAGGAGCGGCCTCTTGCCAAATAAATTGGCAGGGGAAGGCTTGCCCCCAGTACACCCTTGTGGTGGGACCCCTCCCCGGACCCTCGCTCAGCGGGGACGTGTAGTGCGATCGGGCTGCCCTTTTCTTTTTTTTTTTGAATTCTGGAGTTAAATTGAGAATTGTAAATCATGCTAAAGTTAATATCATTTTGTGGGATATGAATTCATTTTAGATGTAATTACTAAACTTCTAGCTTTTTTTCTTTTCTTTTTATCTCCATTCTTCCCTTTAATAAGGGCAATAATAGAAATTACTCACTAATTGCTTCCATTGATCATTTAATTCCAAACAAGGGAAATGAATTATTAATTGAAGTATATTGATGGAAATCAATTCAATTCTTCAATGGAATTGGTTCAAAATAAGAGATTAAGATATCCATCACCTCCAATATAAATGTGTGTGTGTGTGTATATATACATATATGAACTTCCAAAATTAGTTTTAAGCAAAACAGTAAACATAAAACAAGCACCCTGCCCTAAACACCTAGAAATGTTTATGCACTAAGGCACAATGGGTCTTGGAGCCTTGGCTCAAGCATATGTCTAAGTGACACAAGAATAAAAACATGTAAAACCAACCATAAATGATAATGTTTTTTTATGAAATAAATGATAATATTTAAAATATAAATGACAAATTCTAAAATCAAAATGCAATAAATACTAAATCATGACAATATTCTTGATCATAAATTCTAACATACAATAAACCTCATATTCTAAAGATCAAGTGTTCACTCAATAGTAAATCCTAAGTTGACTAATAGCTAACTCTAATCAAAAGTCTCCAAGTTCATCAATAATCACACATCACTCTCCTGATCTCCAACATCATCAAATTCTTCTTCCAATATCTGATCCTCTTCATCCTCATCTATAAAGTCAGTTTCCGTTATGAATTTGTGTATCTTCAAATTCTTTCTTTTGCTTTATGTTCATTTTGGACACTAGGTGTGTCTAGATTAAAACCCTAACGTTTTGTTTGGGAGGGAGGTTTGAGGGTGTTACTAAAGTAAGGGTTCAGGATAAACCTATATTTGGGAAGATCATTTTGTATGAATAAGGGTTAATAAGGTTTGATAAAAGGTTAATTTTGTTCTAAATTTTAACACTTAAAATTGGATTAAACATTTTCCCATTATAACTTTTTCCCTTAATTCCCTCTCTTTAATGACTCTCCATGTACTCATCCAAACAAAGCTTAAAAAATCCTAAAACAACCATGTGACATATAGGTGCGACTCTTATAACCACAGCCAGGCGAACAAAGGTGCGCCTTTGGGGTGCTAAGACGCTCGGCCTAGTGCCTTGTGTGCCTGTAGAACTATGATCAAACAATAAAATGACCAGAAAATAATAGATTAAGAAACTGAAGCAAGCCAGTTCTTAAAGCAAACATGCAGTATAGCAGACTTCTAGCTCTTGTTACACATTCTACCCTCAATCTGAAGACGCAAATTTGACCAGCACAAAAATAAACATATAACCATAACTTAAGCTTCAAAAGAATAAAATGCGTTTATTGGAAAATGTGTCTTTACAAAACCCTCGAACTTACAAGGCCAAATGAGAATATGGAATATCGCTTCCATATTTCATCAAAAAAAAAAAAAAAATTGGCAACTAGCTAGCTAGATATTTTAAAAGGGCATTTCAAGTACTTTTTTTATCGAAAGCAGTGAAAATAAAATTCCTGGAGTAGATCGAGTTGATGGGAGTGGAAGAAAACAAGAAAAAGCGTTTTGATTAGGCATACTATAAGATCTAGAAAGGTTGGCATGCATAAAATATTAGGTAGGTTTTGAATTTTTGACAAAAACTTACCGATGAAGAAGCTGATCAAATTAATTGAAACCCCCAAAAAGAGAAGAAACAAAAAAAATAGAAAAAGAAAAGGAGGGAGAGTGAAAAGTTGCAAACCTTAGTAGCATAAATGAGTGAGAGTGAGATGGAGAATGATCTGGGAATTATTTAGATATTGAAGCTCAAAAAATGAAATGAAAGCACGAAATATATAGGGATAATGACTGGGTTGATTCAGTACAATTTCATATCAACCTCTCTTTTCAAACAAATGTGTGTGGGTCCCTTCCCTTCCCCTTCTTAATAATAATCTACGGTTAAGATTCGTACCTATGAATAAGTACACGACCGCGCTAACACTATAGGTAACGTGTAGTCTATTAAATCTTGGTACCACCCCTTGCGTGTCACCTTTTATTATTATAACTACAACTTTTCCTTTTTTCTTTTTTTTTTTCTAAATTACTTTGATTTTTTTTACTTGTCTATATTCATTGTGTCTAGATATTTTGGATAAACACCACTTTTTTTTTATGATAAAAAAAATAAGGTACAAAATAGCTCTAAAATTTGTGTGAAGTACCAATTTTAGGCTTAACGTTCAAAATATCACTAATATAGGTTTAATGTTTATAATATATCATCAATTTAGACCTCGCGTACAAAATAACACCAATATAGACTTAACGTTTATAAAATAATACGAATTTAAGCTTAACATTTGCAAAATATATACAATTTAAGCTAAACGTCATAATTAAATTAATCATATTATATTCTTTTACTATTAATTTTATATGTTATCTTTTTATTTAGTTCTATTTTTTTATTTATTATAATACAATTAATTAGTATTCTTGCTCATTAAAACCTTATATTTGTTTTTCATCAACCATTCTATGACTCTTAAATTTCATGGCTCATGTAATATATACAAACTAAAAGTAATTGAATATATTAATGGGCAAGAAATTTAAGAGTCATAGAATGGTTGAAAAACAAATATAAGATCTTAATGGGCAAGAATACTAATTAATTGTATTATAATAAATAAGAATATAGAACTAAATAAAAAGATAACATATAAAGTTAATAGGGAAAGAATATAATATGATTAATTTAATTATGACGTTTAGCTTAAATTGTATATATTTTGTAAACGTTAAGCTTAAATTCGTATTATTTTGTAAACGTTAAGCCTATATTAGTGCTATTTTGTACGTGATGATTAAATTGATGTTATATTGTAAACGTTAAGCCTAAATTGATATTAGGCTGTAAACGTTAAGTCTATATTGGTATTATTTTGAACGCTGAGCCTAAATTGGTATTTTCCCAAAAACCTTAAACCTATTTTGGTACCTTATCCCTAAAAAAAAACATTTGCATTAATACAAAAAAATAAAAAATTACATATCATTTTTTTTGGTAGAAACATGAAAGGAAAACAAACAAACAAAGAAAACTAACCCGGGATCAGCCTAGGAAGGCTAACCCCAATCTTATCCTCTAAAAGAAGAGACGAAAGAAAGATGGGAGGATCAGAAAGGGTAGAGACACCTAACATCCCCTCATGCCCAGCTGCCGCCAAGCGATCCGCAACCCGATTCTGTTCCTTGTAAATGTGGCTGAACTTTAAGAACTCAAAGGACGGACGAAGCCTTAAAATATCTTTGATAAGATTTTGGCTGTTAAGATAAATAGTCTGGTTATCAGAAATCCTATTGATTGCCTCCATGTATCAAACTCCACAAATAACCTCTTAACACCAAGGCTAATTACATATCATTTTGAATATAAGGATAACAACCACTTTTAATGTATTAATTAAATATTGTATTCTACTGTTTTCAAATAATACAAATTTTCAGTTTTACATTATTAAAAAATTTGTATTATTTAGTTTTACATTATTAAAAATTAAAAAAAATTATTTTAATTGATATTTAATTGTGAAGTTAGACCTTTCAAATATCAATTATATTTAAGATATTTAAAGTACTATTAATAAAATTACAAAAAAATCTATTAAAATGTTAAAAAATAAATCTGTTGTTAATTACAATTTTTTTTTTTTGTCAAACTGTTTAAAATATTTATTATGTTATTAATGTAGTTATAAAAAATCAACTAAGAATATACAAAACTGTTTTAATTTATAAATAAACTTATTTGGAAGGTCCGATATGACAGTTAAATAACAGTTCAGTCTTTTCAAATTTTCGATAGCGCATGACTAAAATTGATTTTGCTTGGAAACATTATGGTTAAATTTACACTATTTCATACGTTATGGCTAAATTTGCACTTCGCTTGAAACGTTAGAGTTAAATTTGATCCTTGCTCTTTTTATTTAATTAAATATGAAAATAAGTATAAAAATAAACCTTATAGTTTGTCCATTTTGGAAATACAATTCTCATGATTTAAAAGTTGAAAAGCGGGCACCATATGGTTCACTCTATTAACAAAAACAAGCTAAACATTAACATTGTTAGAAAATGTTAATGTGGATAGTGAAGCGGTATTTTTATTATTTCATTTTTTAATTTTTTATTTGTCTACCCTTGTCCTATCTCTAAATGAAAAGGTTCTAGTATGGTACACGATCAGTAGTAGTCCTTCCACTCAGATGATGTCATGATATCGCAACTGCTGATGTAGCATCATCTGAGTGGAGGGACAACTACTAGTTTTGAATCACAGTAGAATTTCTCCTCTAAGTTATATATCATCTTCATATAGACCTATTCACGGACCCAGGTCCGTCCAAGCTCGTCTTCCTTAGGCTGGACTTAGACATGAAAAATTGTTCTTAGGTCCAGTCCAGTCCAGATCCGCTAAAACCCATCTATTTTTTTGGACGGATTTGGAATTTATAAAAATAGTATGGGTTGGTCCAACTGGCCCGTCTATTCATATTAGTTAATAAATTTATATACTAATATTTATTTTTAAATATAATTTTTTATTTTTTATTATTAAAAATTATAAATATATATTTAAGTGGCTTATATGGGCTGAGCTTGAGATTTGATTTTTGAGTGTGAACCCAGTCCGGTCCGAGCCTGCCTAAATTAACAACGGGTTGGCTGGACTTGGGCTAAGTATTTTTAGATAAAAGCTCGTTAAGACTCGTCCATGAATAAGTCTATTCATCTTTCTCTTCTCTCTCATTATTTAATGGTGTGAGATAAGGGATAGATGATGATGGTGATGATGTGTCACTTAAAGATTGGATAAGGATAGAAAAAAATAGAATGACAAAAATACTATCATTGAGGCAGAAGTCTTTAAAGTGCCCATAGCAGCCACACATGGTGTAGGCAATATGTAGATGCTCATGTTTGACATGGTAGGCTGATCCATTGAGGCAGAATTGAGCTACAAGGGGGGATATTCAGGTCCACTTCAACACCAACCCTTGTCCTCGGGGGGCCTTGAGCGTATTTTTGTCCACTCGGACAGGTTTCCCCCAAACACTTAGTAATCAGCATCAAAACATTAGCATTATAGTATTGGAGAGGGAGTTATGGGAGCCTAGCCCAGACAATTGTGGAATTGATCACAACATCGGAAGGGGTGAAATTCGAGGACCAACTACGCACCGTTAAGTAATGGCCCTACACCACCCAAGGTCCATCCCTAACAATATGTCTCTATCCATGGCCTTTTCAAACCGGACTAGGTGGAATCCGTTCCCTAAATTCATAATATCAGCTTTGTCAAATAGTTTTCAGATTTTAATAACACGTCTCTATAAGGCAATGAAGCCTAAGTTTCTCCCCAAAAGCTTGATAATGAGTGCATCATTCCATGGATGTTCTAGTTCGAGCAGGGTGATTGATGTTATGCCTTTAGATTCTAAGTCGATCACGGTGCAATGTCTTCTGGGAGCAGTGCGATCACTTCTGAACTCATAGTTGTGTCGCGGTAAGAACGGGGCGAGGTTAGAAAGGACGGTCATCCAGACTTACTGACGTCCGGTGGATCGGGGGGACTTTTGATGGGTGGAGCGGTGGTGGTTGGCAGGCCCGTCCCTTAGCATGGACAGAAGGGGCGCTTGCCCAGGGCCTAAGGATGAGAGAGGTCTCATTATAATAATATATTAGTATTATTATATACTTTTAAATTATACTTAATTAAATTTAGAAAAATATATTTGATTGACATTAGATTCTTTCCAAATTTAAAACGTTGGCATCAAATTAAATTTTAAAAAAATTATACTTGATTAAAAACATTGGCATCAGTTACTAAATAGTTTTTTCAAATCCCTTAATTTATGTCAGATTCTTTCTAAATTTCCTAATAAAAATGTTAGACATCAAATCCCTAATTTATCTCAGAGTCTTTTTATAATTATCTCTCTCACCCATCAATCCTAACAAAAATTTATAATTTATCTCTCATTTCTTTAATCACACTTCAATCCCAAAGAATATTAAACAGTATTATTATTTCATCTTCAATTCATCAGCTATATAATCAATTTTGTTCTCTAATCACCTCAAACTTCCAATTGCTAATAGACTTTTTTTTGTGTGTGTTACTTGAGAAACTATTAGATTCTGATTTATTTGGACTTCAAAGGCAATTTGGTAAAAACGTATCAAAAATTTTCAATTTCAAGAACTTAGCCGTTAAAGCCCGTTAAGAGATGTGATTTTCAGATTTTTTGTTTTTCATTTTTCTGTTATCATGCTTTGTGTCATAAACAACATAAAATCTATTAGAAATAATTTATTAAATTTGAGAAATTTGCATTTAAAAATGCTCGTACACATCATTTTGTATAAGTAATTGGATATTTAAAGCAATATACAATGTTTTTTATTAGATCGCTTGTTAAATGAAACAAAAAAAATGTCATTTTTAAGTAATCTTCTTTTATACAATTGATTTTCTAATTTATTTTTTATTTACACTTATTTATTAGGTCTCATTTGGTAATTCGCCCATAGACTTCTAAGATATCAGGATCGGTACTGGTGGTTGGTTGGTTACTAGGGTTTTATCGTGGTTCATCTTTTTTATATTTATAAATTTCATATTGTGATTATAACAAAAAAAAAAAACCTTAACATAACTTAGATTGATGATAAATTTTATATTGATATATATATATATATATATATATATATATATATATATATATATATATATATATATATATATATATATATAAGTTATATAAGCAATTACAAAACTAACTAATATAACTTTTGATTTTAGTACATATATTATTAATAAAAAAAATTACATATCCATCAAGCACCATTTAATTTAATGGTTTGTCCAAACAAACAAAAATCAATCATCATCATAGATTTATTAATAATAAAAAAAAGCATGAACACCAAACCATTAACAAATATTCCAGTACTCCTAATTACAATTATGTTAATTTGAAAGTTTTTTTTTTAATGAAACTCAAGTTATTATTTTCTTAATTAGTTAATGTTAGCTAATTTTTTATTTTCATTAAAAAAAATTACAGTTCAAACACTGAACCGTTTGGACCGTAAAATCGTGACTAGGTTTTCGGGTGGCTGGTTCAACTGTTTGGCTCATCGGTTTTCGAGTAGTTTTATAAGGTGTAATAATATAGCCACCTCCAGACTGGAATACCTACTGGGTCCGGTTCAACCAGTCGAGTGGGTCCGGATTTGATAATCGAAAATATATAAATGGGATCAAGTGTAAAAATACCTCTAATATTGACAGCTAAGAGAAATTTTTATACTAGCGTCTAAAATGATGCAATTTTGCCCATAATTTTGACAGCTACGAACAAATTTACCCCTAATTTGGCAAGTTGGATCTATTTCAGAAATCATTATAAAAAACAGATATTTCGTTTCTTATTTTGCATACCAATTGGTTCAAAAAAACAAATTCATTTTTGGTGATATAATAAAAGAATTTGAGATTAATATTTTTAAATTCGACGAAATGTTTTTTTGTTCAAGTCGTACAAAATACAGTATAATTTTTAATTTTTTTTGTTAAAAAAAATTCACGTCTATTTATATTGTTGTGATATGTTACTAATGAGTGCTAAAATGACGCAAATGTGAAGTATAATTGACATGATTCATGACTGAAGATAGTTTAATTAATTATTTCGCAAATTGACCTAACTTGTCAACTTTATGGAATAAATTTGCTATTTATTGCAAACATTAATAAAATTGCACCATTTTAGACGTATAGATAAAATTGCTCCTGATTGTTAAAGTTAGGGATATTTTTACACGATGTCCTTATATATAAATATATTCTTTAGTCATTCATGCTTATTTGTAGCTAAATGCTCATAACTTTAAAAAAATAAACCAATCATTTTAAAAATTTACTTAGGAGTTTATTGGTTTTGGTCAACAACATTAAACCACAAAAAGAAAAAAAAAGTAGCTTTTTCCATTGTTCATGAAGTTTTAACCCCCAACCTTCCCCACTGTTACATCCTACATGTCATCAATTTTTAATGGACCCTCTTAATTAGCTGCCCAATCTACCTTCTCATACATTAAGCATTTCCATTTTTCATCCAATTTTGTAATATATGCTTTCCTAACATTATAACAACAAAAATGTAATACCTATGTCTTAATGCCAGTAATAGCTGATAGTTGTGTTTGTAGGGTTAAATTAATATTTTTTTAATGTTTTTATATAAAAAAATAAAAATTTCATAAATAATTTTCATGAAATTTTCAGCATTTCCGACGATAAGTGAGTGTCTTAATGCATTATGTACAAAGGAATGCTAACATTATTATTTAGTTTACGAATAAATTTAGAGAAATACATAGTTACCCCTATGATGTTAAATAAATAACACTATAATTAAAATATTTTGAATGATTTTCATATTCATAGGTGAAAATTTTATTAGACTTATATTTAGAAATGGAGAACGCAGTTAAGTAGTTTAGTGTCTGTATCTCTCTTCCTGTATAATTGATGAACACAATACACAAACACACCAAACGATGGCAACTCCTGTAAGTCTTCATTTTCTCGCTAGAAATTTGAAATACTTGTTGTGAAGGAGATTAATTGAATTCACTTCAGCAAATCACTTTTTCCCTTCTGTTTCTTCTTGGTTTAATTTAAATTTCAAGGTTGAATCAGAGAAGCAAAAATTCCGTCTTCGCCGATTCCTCTCCACAATAATTTTGGTTTGTACAGCTCTATTCATTTGCAGTGCAGTACTAGTGATCACAGATCATAAACAGGTATTTTATTCTTCTCATAAGATTTGATGCAAAGCATTGCAATAATATAATATGATTAATGTTGCAGAAGTTTTCAGAATGGGCTTCGAATGACGATTTGAAGGGTAAAAGATTGAAAACTTGTGAAAACATGCCTTATGGCAGCCAAACACTGCCTAGAGGAATCGTTTCGCCTACATCTGACTTGGAATTGCTACCATTATGGGGCTATCATCAAAAGGTATGTATTAATTCGCATCTTCATAAAACTCAAGGGTATTTTCTTTTTCCGATTTTGTATATCCTTCACTTCAGAATTACTTGAAGAAACCAAGCAAGTACTTGTTGGCCATTGCTGCCGGAATTATGCAGAAAGAAAATGTTAACAAGATCGTCAACAAGGTGAGGATATCCAATCCTCATTCTCATTTTTGTTTCCTGTGTCTGCTAACTAGTTTCTGCCCTGAAATTAATCTCAGTTTCTTTGGAGTGACGGCTGCAATTTTGTTGTAATGCTGTTTCATTACGATGGATTGGTGGATGGATGGAGAGATTTAAAATGGAGTAATAAAGCCATACATTTATCTGCTATCAATCAAACCAAGTGGTGATCATCGTTTGCTATAATTCAAATCTGATTTATAGTTGATTATATTCATACTCGAAAATTTCTGAATTAGGTGGTTTGCAAAGCGTTTTTTGCATCCAGATATTGTTTCGGAGTATGAATATATCTTCTTGTGGGATGAAGATCTCGGAGTTAACAATTTTGATCCTGGAAGGTACGTTTATGAAACTAATTTCAATCTTTATGTTTTTTCTTTTGGTCAAAATTACGAACACCTTCTGCTCAATTTCAGCTACCTTACAATAATTAAAGAAGAAGGGCTGGAGATATCGCAGCCAGCACTTGATCCCAGTGGATCAGAAGTGCATCATCAGCTTACTAAGAAGCAAAATGGATCAAAAGTACACAGGAGGATACGAAGGAAAATTGGAGGTTCGATCTGCGATGACAGCTCCTCAGGTCCTCCGTGCTCAGGGTAGGAAAGGAAACTTGTGGGGAGGAATCCTTAATTATTAATTTAGGTCTCATGAGATATAATTAGAGATCATTTCTACAGGTTTGTTGAAATGATGGCTCCTGTTTTCTCAAAAGCATCATGGCGTTGTACCTGGTATATGATTCAGGTACAACTTGCATATGAGTTTCAATTAATTACCTTATGTTACATAGTTTTACATTAATTGTTTCTTTTCCAGAATGACCTGGTTCAAGGATGGGGCGTGGATTATCAGCTAGGTTACTGTGCACAGGCAATTCACCATGCCTTTTTCTTTAATCTATGGAGAAATCCTACAACACTACTTTTGTGCACAATTCTTAGATTTAAGCAATCTATGACAGGGAGATCCATCGAAAAATGTAGGGATCGTTGATTCTCAGTACATAAAGCATTATGGTATTCCTACACTTGGAGGTTCTGCAACAAAGGTCAGAAACATTAACTTTATATCTGGGTTCATGACAAATGCAAGAGGTATGAGCTGAACCCAGTGATTGATTTAAGGAAAAATGCCATTGAATTTGCAGATACAATGTCTATCCAAGCAATCTGAGGAGAGACAAACAGTAAGTTTTCGTGTGCTTATAAAAATTGTTCTCCACTGCACCTTGTTGATTACTATCTTCAACAGGTGAAAAATTGGTCTCGTATTGAGCTAGAGATCTTCAAAGATAGATGGAAGAAGGCAGCAAAAGATGATGATTGCTGGTCTGATCCATATAAACAATATTAAGATAAGAACAAAAGCTAACATTCTTCTGCTGCATTTGTGTACTGGCATAGAATACATTTGACAGAAGAAGATTTTTTTGAAAAAAAAGAAAGAAAAGAAACAAACATGTGTTCTGAAAATACAACACTGAACAATCTGTAGTTCTGTAGTTGTATAAACTTGGATTATAGAACTGACTTTTAAAATATATATACAACTATGGTGAACATCTAACTCCCGAGAGAGTAATGGAGTTTGAAATGTTAACACTCAATAAAACAGCATAATCATCTTTCTTTGAAGGCTGTTTCGTTTGGCTTGTAAGTACTAAAACAGCTTATCATAACAAATAAAGAAAATATAATCATGAGAGTGAAATGTACCCTGCACATGAATGTAGAGAAATACACAAATAGCATGAATTGAATTTATGGCCGGATCCTCCCACTAATAATTCCTGAAATAATCCCCCCAAGTTCTTCGCCACAATCCTGCTGCACATGATGCCCTGCCTTCAAATTGAAGAGTAGTTCAGGATAAGAACTCATAACAAGTATAATCATAGAAAATGGTCACCCCAAAAGGTTCTAAAATGAAATTGGAGGGAAATGCAGAGGTAGCTACACCATTTATCAGCATAAAGGATTCTATCAGAAAATGATAAGTACTTCAGCAGCTCTCACAAACACATAAAAGGACAATATGGAGACTACCACAAAGACTAAGCCCTACGGGAAAATGTTAAAACTTGTTATATTTGTCCTAGTTAATTTCTTCTGATACTAAAGAGATAAAAGTTGCACATACAAAGATATCAGTTACAGTATCTTTGCAAATAAAAAGAAAGAACAGTAGCTACCATGGGAAGCTCAATCAGATTGTGTTTCGACTCCTTGCAGAACTCTTCAACTCCATCATAGTTCAACCAACGATCTCTCTGGCCCCAACACACTGTGGTTTTAACTTTCCAATTACTGTCTACAAGTATTGTTCTCATTTCTTCTACATAGCTCTACCAAACAAAAACCAAAATAATTAATAAACAGAAGAATTATTGGCAATCTCTTCTAGATAAGATGCTGTTGAAGCAACAAGAAAATTCTGTAATTCATGAACAGACAAGAAAACGTAGCAGGTCCAAGTTTTCTCAAAAGTCTATTAGAACATATTAGATGTAGAACTCTGAACAACAAACAACATCTCGTTTTCTGCTGATGGATTCTGTATGCTATATGCTATATATATCTTACTGAATCTAGATGACGATCACTTTTTCCTCCTTATAAGGAATAACATTTAAGATGAATTAAATTTTGAGGAAGCAACTGCCAATTAGGCTATGGAGGAAGCCAGAGCTGCCTCCAGAGAAAAGGTCAATCCACAGAAATAGAGGCAAAAGTCAAGCACCAACTTCTTATAAACTAGGAGTACTTGGTCAAAAAAGCAAAGGAAAGCAATGGAAACTAAAACAATTTTACCTTTAGGTCCTTTTTCATGGCCCGACTAATTGCATTCAGCGCAAATCCTGCTGAACCAGATGTGAGGTATGGTCTTCTGTATACCATTGCATCTTCTTCCTTAATTTGATAAGGACCACAGCTCATCAATGCTTTGTCACTGGCTCTTAGAGGATCCTATAGGTCATTGGCATGAAGATGGGAAAATATATGAACCAAAAACATACGAAAAGAGGTGACGAAAGCACAAAGACTCATTAAGTTCTCTTGCACCCTATGTCAAAAGTAAATCTTCAAAAGAAACTCTCCTATACCTGAGCAAAAATTTCACCCAGCAAGAAGTTGCTGAATATTGACAAGTTTGATGGAAGGTTAGCATGTCTGGCTGTTAGCTTCAGAAATCAGGAAAAGAACAAGAATACTATTCAGATTGGTGGGTGTTTCATCTTTATGGACCTCGATAAAACACCAATATTTATAGGAGAGCTTTAAAGTGCATCATCTCGAAAAGAGTTAAGAAGGATGAGGAGATCCATACTGGGGGATTAAGGAGTATAAGATTATTGATCTTTTCCTGATGCTTGCTAGCATATTTAACAGCAACTGGTGCAAAGTAGCCCTGACAAACAGATCAAAAAATAGAAGATTTTCGATTCAATGTTGGAGTACAATTAGGATTTACTGGTTCATTATACATCAAATCTATGAAAATCCAGGGTAGGAAAACAAATACCTGCACGACAAGTGTGACTTTATCCTTGGCAATTGCATCAATCATTGACTCCAAGGATGATACATATTCTGAGTACCATGAAACTAATTTGATTATGAGAAACAAAACATATTTCTTATTTACTATCGCATTTGTATAAAAGCAAGATATTGTAAACTATGACCAAATCATTAACTTTAATGCACCACATAGAAAACTGATAAACAATTACCAATCAGCTTATAGTCAAATCCATATCCAGGTTGGGGTTTATCTGAAAATCCAAAGCCTGCAAGAAACCGTGAAATCAGATAGAAAAGTCCATCACAGCTCATTATACCCAATTAAAATAACTACCTGAAATGTAATATGATGATAGAAGGAAAATTACATTGCATTCAAGAATGTCTAGAAGGTTGTGAAACTGTAATACTCATGAAATAGACTGCATAAAACTGCTTGTAGAGTACATTTTGTAACATGTAATCAATTCTTACCGAACAGCCGACACAAACAAACTTTTGCACAAGGGATCATATTCATACATATATTATCCACAAAATTCCACCTTCTTTGGGAAAGTTATGAGTAGGTAATGGGGTATATCCAAAAAAATTGCAAAAGGTGGAAAAAACTAGTAATCTACTTCAAATTCAACTAACAATCTTACCTATCCAATCAAAAGCAACAGCATGATAGTTTTTGGATAGTACAGGCAGAACTTTGCGGTAAGAGTATGCCTGCAGCAGAATTAAGGCATATTTTTCCATGTCAAGCCCACATGCAATAATTTATCAAGCACAATATATGTAGCAAAAAGAAAATAGAAAATATTTCTAAGAGATTATAGAACACCATGAACTCAGTTCCCTAAAATGCAATATCAGTAACAAAATGCAGCATGGAATATCAGACACTGAAGAAGGAATTCACCTGTGAAGGGAAACCGTGAATCAATATAACCGTTGGATTATTGACATTTCCGCTTTCAACAGAAAACCATCTATTGCACAAAATCAAATAGAGATAGCATGTTTCAATCGGAAGCCCTGCAAATAATCCATCTCAATTCCTTCATATTATAAAGACCTCAAAAGGAAAACACACTACCATAAAAGGCACACCAGATTAGCTAGTAGTCTCTAAAGTCATAGAACTAAATTTGTACCTGAAAACATCATCGGATACCTGAGAACCAGAACCCATTTGAAGTCCAAAAATAGGATCTTTCGCCTTCTGACCAGAACCATAAACAGGATGAGCTTTCACCTAGAAAAATAAATAGTTTAGGATCAAAACTTAATCCACAGAAAATCAATACTTCAATTCACCCCAATTGATCTCCCTTATTTCCCTCTTTCTCTAATTGGCATCATAACAAAAATTTACAATAAAACAATTGATGTTCAAATGATGACTTCCAATAATCATTACAAGTAAATATTGAAGAAATCGAAATGCAATTGAGGAACAAACCATCTTTCCTTGCTTAAACCATTCATCAGCCGGGCTGGGCTCATCTGAATATTTCCCTGCACAGAACAGAAATAAATAATAATAATTAATAACTCTTTAATAGTTCATAAATAAAGAAAGGATCCAAAAGGGTACCTCCACTGAAAGAAAAGCCATCCCCAGGGGAAACCGGAGCATCTATTAAGTAATCCTGATTAAGTTTCAAGATAAATTGGGTAACATTTATGTGTAATGATAAGGATAGAAATGGATCAATTGAAATACAGTAAGAAGCTTACGTCTTCACCGCTGGATCTGCAAATGAGCGATTTTCTGGCGGAGTTTCTGGATGCGAATTTGAAGGATGATGATGGAGCAACAGGAAATAGAAGAGGGAATCGGCAAAGATTAGCGGGAAGAAGAACTTTATTAGCTTGAGTTGCCATGGTTAGGGAGTGAAGAGAGTTTGGGCACAACGAATATGACCGTTAACCGTTATTATGGTTCTGATAAGGATAAGCCGATAATGCGTTCCCTCCTCCCAACCAACTGGGCTCTGAAACAGAGGCTTTCACCGCCTAATCAGGAATGGCCCAATTCGCTACGGGTTAGCCCAAAACGCCTAAAATCCATTAGATGAATTTACTTTGATAATCATGTTTAACTTAAATTTTACCATCAATGTGTTATTTTTCTTTTGTCAACTTGAGGCTTAAATATATAGAGGATAAATAGAGTTTAGAATAGTTTGAAATATATTAATATATTCTATATCATGAAACATTTTTAACGGTATATTAAGTTGAAACACCTTTCTACATGATTTTGATTTGACAAAATTATTTAAGTTAATCCCATGATTAAGACAATTAAATTTAAGTGCTTTGATTTAATTGTACTAATGTGTTTGTTCAATATTGAGTGAGCAAACTGACTAGAACAGGACAAAGTGTTCATAAAAAGAAAGACAGAACAAAATCAGCATAAGCAGATCACACAGCAGAAGATGAGTAGAATACAACTCAGCGTTACAAAAGAAATGTCTTCTTCAGAAAAGCTTGAAGGCGAAGCTGCGAAGTCAAGTTGAGCAGAATTCAAAGTCGCCGCTAAGTTAAGTTGAGTAAAGATCAAGTCAGCGCCAATGATCCGTTTACTAGAAGACAAGGCCCGACAAATCTCTGTGACAAATCAGATGCATGGACCGTCTGGATTTTGGCTAGAAGACAAACCTGACGCTAGAAGACGAACCTGGCACAAGAAGACGAAACTGGAAAGCCTGCCTCCTGCACAAATCAGAAGACAGGATTGACCTGCAGTTCTGGAAGCTGACCAATGCATGACGAAAGAAGACCGTTCTTCTCAACGGCTATGTCTGATTTCAAAGCTTCAGAATTCAGTATAAATGGACAAGTTCATCACTTGGATCATCGCCGAAGATATACAAGCAAAATCTTCACTAAGTCAAAAGATCCAAAAGAGAAGCTGTCTGAATAGAAAAAGCAAGATCTTACACCAATTCCAATCATTGTGTAAAAGTCTAGAGTGAATTGTATTCATCTAAAGTGTTCTTCATTTTGTGAGAACAATCTCGTATCAATTGTAAATGTTAGAAGAGTGAAGCTGAGTACTCGGTTATAGTACTCAGTGGTAGAGAAATTCTGGATACTCGGTTATAGTATTCAGTGGCAGATAGGATTGAGTAGACGAATAGAGGACGGTACTCTTGCATACTCAGTTGCTATTGTAAACGGTTTGTGCTCTACCTTTAAAGAGCTCAGTAGTGGATTGAAAAAGCTCGGAGGACTCTGGGGACTGGATGTAGGCGGTGAGACCGAACCAGGATAAGTCTGCTGGGTAATCTCTAACCTTATCTCTTGATATATATGTATATGTATGTGTTGCTTGCTTAAATTACTCAGTAAATAATTTGTACAAGCCGACGCTGAGTAATCAGAGTGCTGAGTTCGAAGCTGACCTAAAGTGTTATTTCCCAACTCACAATTGAAACAGCTCTAGTCAGTGTCTGATTAAAGCTGTCTCACACTTCACTCAGCCTTGCTGACCTAAAGCTGAGTTAAATTATCAATCATAGAATTAAGTCAGCATTAATAAGAGAAAAAGTTATATTAGTTCCTAACCCCCCTTGGAACTAATCCTATTAAGTTACACGGGACCAACAAGTGGTATCAGAGCTCAGTAGCCCACTATTCAAGATAAAACTATCTTGAGCTGATCACTGTAATGGCTGAGAATAGCACTCGTTTCCTTCTAGGAAATCAAACAACACAGATACTCCCCGAGGGATTATCTATTAGTCGGCCTCCACTGTTCTTCGGGTCAAATTATACATTCTGGAAGAACAGGATGAAAAACTTTATCCAGGCAACAAACATGAGTGCATGGCTAGCTATAGTCCAAGGCCCGTTTGTTCCCTATGAAACTATTGATGGTGTAAAGTCCGTCAAAAGTGAGGATAAATGGTCAGATGATGACCTTAAAAAATTACAAAATAATGCTTCGGCTATCAATATGCTTCACTGTGCGTTAGATGCTGCAGAGTACAACAAAATTTCAGATTGTGAGTCAACATAGGAAATCTGGAAGAAGCTGGAGGTTACCTATGAAGGAACCAGTAAGGTCAGGGAGTCCAAAGTGAATCAACACATGCGGCTATACGAGCTATTCGAGATGAATGAAAATGAAGACATCTTTGAAATGAACTCAAGATTCACCAACATCATAAATGAGCTTAAGAGACTCGGTAAGAACTTCACAGAAGAAGAGCAGGTGAAGAAAATCTTGAGAAGTCTCCCCAAGAGCTGGCAAGCTAAGAAGACAGTTGTTGAAGAAGCTCAGGACCTGACCACATACAAATATGATGAGCTCATCGGATCTCTGCTGACCCATGAGATCTCCATGAAAAACTTTGAGGCTAAAGAGAAAACTGAGGACAAGAAGCAAAAATCTCTTGTCATGAAAGCCGACTCAACCGAAACTGACTCATCAGATGATGAGGAGATAGCCATGTTTACCAGGAAGATGAAGAGGCTGTTTAGGAAAAGCGATAAGAGCAGCAAAAGGCCATTCAAAAGAAGTGATAAATACAGAGCTGAGTCTAGCGACAGCAGACATAAGAAGGACAGCTCCAAGCCTGTTACTTGTTTCGAATGCCATCAAACTGGGCACATCAAGTCAAACTGTCATACTCTGAAGAAAGAAAAGAAAGGAAGCAGAAAGGCAATGGTGGCCACATGGAGTGACAGTGATGAATCAACCTCATCAGAAGCTGATGTCACTAAGTCAGCAAACATCTGTTTTATGGCTGACGAAGCTGCTGACAACTGCCGATCTGAGCAAACTGACCTCTCCGATGGGTCTGACCATGAGGAACACTCTAATGAGGTAACATCTATACCCTTGCTCAGAAATGAAATGGTTAATGCCCTGAGTGATCTCTATACACTGATCAAAAAGTGTAACAAGAAAATAAGAGCACTCAGCAGGCGGTGTGATGAGATTGAAGAGGTAAAACTCAGTGACCTCCGACATCTTCTTCAGGACAATACCAGGCAAGATGAAAACTTGAAGATCATGCACGGGTTTGTCTCTGAAGTCCAATCAGACGCTAAAAGGCTGAGAAAGGACATCACATCTATACAGAACCACCTGAGTTCATCGGCTAAGAAAAGGTTCTATCCAAAAGCTGAGTACTCAGGTACTAGTCAGCAAAGACAGTACACTCAGCAGAACAGTCAGTGTGACTATTGTGGAAAGAGAGGACACACTGTAAGTGTGTGTTGGTATGCTCAGCACCATCGTGCTGACCAAAAATGGAAACACCCTCAAAGGGTGGTTTATTGTGACTACTGTGGGAAAGATGGCCACAGTATAAATGTATGTCGTCACAAAATCAAATATGATGCATCACCTGCTAAATCTAACAAATGAGGACCCAAAAAGAATTGGGTACCTAAAGATAACTAGTTTAATTGCAGGTGAGCCTGAGGTGCGCGGAGAAGCCAAAGCTATGGTACATTGACAGCGCATTCTCGAGGCATATGACTGGTGATGAAACTCAGTTCATCACACTTGTGCATAAACGAGGTGGAAATGTAAGTTTTGGAGACAACAAAAAGGGTAAGATAGTGGGATCAGGTACTATTGGAGGAAATCCTACTATTGAGTCAGACTCCCTAATTAGGGGTCTTAAATATAACCTATTGAGCGTAGCTCAACTGTGTGACAGCGGTAGAAAGGTTGTATTTGATGCCACTGACTGGCGGATACTCGAGGGTAAAACAAATGATTTGATTTTAACTGCCCTTCGTGTTGACAACGTCTTCATGCTGAGTTTAGAAAAGAAGTTTTCAAAAAATATATGCTTAGTGTCAAAGGAAGATAATTCCTGACTATGGCATAGGAGACTTGGTCATGTAAGCATGGACCTCCTAGCCAAACTAGCAAGAAAGCAACTAGTTGAGGGATTACCCAAACTTAGATTTGAGAAGGATCAATTGTGCAATGCTTGTCAGCAAGGTAAACAAACCAAAAAAGTCTTTTCAAAGTAAAAATGTAGTCTCAACCAAACGTCCATTAGAGTTGCTACACTTGGATCTTTTCGGACCAGTCCAGCCGCTGAGCTTGGGTGGTAAGAGATTTTCCTTAGTCATTGTAGATGACTTTTCTCGGTACACTTGGGTCATCTTGCTGAGTAGCAAGGATGAAGCCTTTGAGATGTTCTCAACACTGATTAGAAAACTTGAAAATGACAAAGACCTAAAATTAGCTCACATCCGAAGTGATAATGGCGGAGAATTCAAAAACCAACATTTCGATGAATTCTGTGAAGTCAGTGGCATTGACCACAATTTTTCTGCTCCTAGACCTCCTCAACAAAATGGGGTAGTTGAAAGGAAGAACAAAATCTTAGTTGAAATAGCTAGGACAATGTTGAGTGAGAATAGGCTTCCAAAGTATTTTTAGGGTGAAGCTGTCAACACAGCTTGATACTTTCGTGCCTTTGGTTGTAAATGTTTTATTTTAAATACTAAAGACGACCTTGCTAAATTTGATTCAAAAGTTGATGAAGCTATCTTCTTAGGGTACTCAACAAACATCAAAGCATATAGGGTGTTTAATAAACGAACTCAGGTCGTAGAAGAGTTTGTACATATTGAGTTCGATGAAACTGACCCTGCAGGGAAGATAAGTCAGCCTACCGAAGATGACCCATGCTCAGCTTCCGCTAACCAAATTGGAGCCACTGAGTCACCACCTCAAGGGCTGGCCGAAGGTAAAAGCGAACCTCATATTACCTTTACTGACCAATATAATCCTGCAGAGGTTATTGAAACACCGATTCCTAAAAACTCAACACTGCCAAAAGAGATCAAGATTCCAAGAGGACACTCAGAGAAGTCCATTCTTGATGCTGCTGAGAACACCCTGATGACAAGAAATCAACTCAGGAGATATCTCAATAATGTTGCTTTTGTCTCAGTTCATGAACCGAAGAACTTTTCCGAAGCTGAGCACGATGAATTCTGGATTAATGCGATACAAGAAGAACTTGATCAATTCAAGAGAAACGAAGTATGGGATTTAGTGCCTAAACCGAAGAACCAAAAGACCATAGGAACAAAATGGGTATTCCGCAATAAGCTAGACGAACAAGGTAACGTAGTTAGAAACAAAGCCAGACTTGTAGCTCAAGGTTACAGTCAGCAGGAAGGTATTGACTATGGTGAGACCTTTGCACCCGTAGCTAGATTAGAAGCAATTAGAATACTGTGTGCATATGCTAGCTTTATGAATTTTAAATTGTTCCAAATGGATGTTAAGAGTGCATTTCTTAATGGAGTTATAAATGAAGAGGTTTATGTTAGCCAGCCTCTAGGGTTTGAGGATCCAAAATTCCCAAACCATGTTTATAAACTCAAAAAGGCTCTGTACGGCCTAAAGCAAGCACCACATGCGTGGTATGAAAGGCTGACCAGCTTCATGCTAACCAGGAACTATGTCAGGGGGAAAGCTGACACAACCTTATTCATTAAGAAAAAGGGTAAAGATACCCTGTTGGCACAAATATATGTAGATGATATGATTTTTGGTGCTACAAATGAATATATGTGCAAGGAATTTAGCAAACAGATGCAGACTGAGTTTGAAATGTCAATGATTGGAGAACTCAACTTCTTCCTTGGACTTCAAATCAAACAATGCAAGAATGGCATCTTCATTAGTCAGACTAAGTATGCTAAGGAGATATTGAAGAAGTTCGATATGGAAGGTTGTAAGCCAATATCTACCCCAATGGGTACTAACACTTTGCTCTGTGCTGATGAGAAAGGTAAGTCAGTAGACAGCAAATTATATCGAGGTATGATTGGCTCTCTACTCTATCTAACTGCAAGTAGGCCAGACATTCAGTACTCAGTATGTTACTGCGCAAGATATCAAGCTGGCCCTAAGGAATCTCATTACATAGCTGTAAAAAGAATCCTTAGATATTTGCAAAGCTCAGTGAATGCAGGTTTATGGTATCCAAACACAAATGATTTCACACTCATCGGATACACTGACGCTGACTATGGACGAGACAAGCTTGAGCGGAAAAGCACTTCAGGAGGATGTCAATTCCTTGGAAGCTGTCTAGTGTCTTGGTTCAGTAAGAAGCAGTCGTCAGTTGCCCTGTCAATAACTGAAGCTGAGTACATTGCTGCTGGAAGCTGTGTTGCACAAGTCCTATGGATCAAGCAATAGCTGGATGATTATGGAGTTGAAACCAAAACGATTGAAGTCAAATGTGACAATAAAAGTGCCATTGACTTATCTAAAAATCCAATCCAACACAGCAGGATGAAGCATGTCAGCATAAGGCATCACTTCATCAGAGATCATGTACTCAAAGATGAGATCAAGCTGACCTATGTTCCAACAGGTGAACAGCTTGCAGATATCTTAATGAAGCCACTGGCTCGTGAGCAGTTCAACATATTAAGGGAAGCTATCGGTATGTCTAATCCTCTTTAATAAATATCTGAGCTAAATGAATATTGAGTAATTATAATATGCCGAGTGATCATTACATGTTAAGTAACTATCATATGCTGAGTAAAACTAAATGCTATGAAATCACTGAATGCCGAGTTGCTATATATATTGAGTAATTACTAAATGCTGAGTTACTTCACATGATATGAATCCCTTCTACGCCAAAATGAGCACTCAGAACTCCAAACGTTTAGTATTCTAGATGTTGAGTAAGACAACTTACGAAATTTAATGTTTGCACGCAAATTTAAGTAGCCACCTAGGATGACGTGAGCGTAATGATTAGAAACCCATGCGCCGAACGTGTCATAAATGTCAGAATTTAAATCCGTTAAACGATTCAAAACCAAACCGCCATTCTGACCTATCAGATCGACGCGCTCTGACTATAAATAGTGGATGAATTCCCACTAACTTCTCTTTACGCTTGAATCCTATCGCACTTGATCTCTCTCTCTCTCTCTCTCTCAATTCCCTAATCTTCTACATTTCTCAAATCCTCAAGAACATCATGTCGAGCCCAGAACAACTCTAGTGAAAACTACGACGACAACCGCTCAGACATTAACCCAGCCTCTCCTGCTGAGCAGGAATATAAGGAGACCTTCTCAGAGTCTCAAGGAAAAATCTATGGTCAGTATGACCAAGCTATGCCCGAGGTCAGCATCCTCGGTGAAAACCCTCACACTAACCAAGCGACTCCTTCGAAGAAGAAGAAGAAGAAACTGCCTAAGGAAAAGAAGTTCTTCAAAGTCTTCAATAGCATAAAAGGGCTAAACATGTATCATTCCCGATGGTTTTCCGAGAGCTTCATAAATGAAGAAAAACCCTTCTGTGACTGGATTTCCAAGAATGGGTGGACCGACCTCTTTTCTATACCTGCAACAACTTACCCACAACTGGTGAAAGAGTTTTATGAAAACCTAGCGGTCGCTGAGGACGATGATGACTATTTGATCACCAAGGTCAAGAATAAGGCAATCACCATCACCCTTTCTTACCTTGCTACCCTACTAAAGCTTAAAGCAGAAGGTGCTTAGTTGCGATGCACGAATGACTACAAGCGGGTTCATTACGTTGTTGAATTCTGCAAACCCAAGAACCACAAAAGAGAAATCGCCAGTACCTGTATGGGTCAGGCTCAAAAGCAAGCACACTACATCCTGACTAACTTTCTCTTTCCTAAGGTCAACTACTCCTCATCAGCCTCCAATTTTGAGCAGTGCTTCATCTGGCATATGCTGAACTACAAGCCGCTCAATATGCCCGTCCTTCTTATCGAGGCTTTCTAATGCAGCACTGGGATTCTTCGAATGGGTTCGCTCATCACTAAAATACTTCAGGATCACCAGGTCAGCTTTAAGGGAGAAATTGACATAGAGGGGACTGAGATCACCTCGGGAATCCTATTCGCGCTGGCCCACAGTCAGCCTATCAAACCTAAGAAAGGAAAGGGAATTGTGATTGAAGAAGATGCTGCTGAAGATAATATGGTTGAAGAAGCAGGTGCTGAGGTAACCAAGAAAGGAAAGAAGGTTGTGGTTGAAGAAGCACCGGCTGTGCGAACCAGAAAGGAAAGAAAGAGGAAAGCTGACCAATCCTCAACCCCTCCAACCAAAGACATTAACCAAGCTCCGAAGAAAATCAGGTTAATGGTTGGTGCGAAGAAAGCTGCTCATGCTGAGCCAGCTCAAGAAAAGCCAGAGTCAGCTCAGAAAAGGAAAGAGAGAGCTGACACTGAGGAAGGAAGCGAGGAAACACCTGATCAGCCTCTGAAGAGGAAGAAAACCTCTGGGTTAAAGCCAGTAGATGCTAACCCACTTGACTTTGTGATTACAAAGGAATCACACTTCGTGCGAAGTCAAGAAATTGATTTGGAAAAGACTCCGTGTGATCAGGAGGAAGAACTGGACCGTACTGAGGAACAGCCTCAAGCTGATAAACTGGGGTCTGCTGAGCCGAGCAACACAGCTGCTGCTGAGCAAGCTAATGAGGAAGGAGCTAAGTCTCCAGTGAAGGACAAGGTTGAGGAGAACCTCTTCACTGACTTAGGACTCAACTTCTCCTCCGAGTCACTTGACTCTCCTGTTGCTGACCCTTCCCCTCCAATCAAAACTTCAAAGGACAGTGCAGACAAACGGTTTAAGAGAAAGGCTCTAAAGCCTAGCGTGATAGATCTGCTGGATGAATCACCTCTATGGGACCCAATCACAGACCTAACTGGGCTCCAGTTCCAATTCTTCACCACCATCACCGAGCCAACTCCGGACCCAGTAAAGGAAAAACAAGCCTCTGTTTCTCAAGCTGAGGAACAAGCCACCAAGGGTCCAATTTCTGCCAATAATTCTGCTCAACCTTCCACTGAGCAAGTGCTCGATGTTCCTGCTGCTCAACATAAAGAGTTAGCAAAGGAAGCTCCACCTGCTACAGACAGTGCTGAGTTGCCTCAACCTCAAAGCTATCCTCAACTTCAGACAAACACTGAGCAGGTTAATAACTCTGCTGATCAAACTCTTCCTACTCCTATCAAGCAGACAGAAAACCAGTCAGCTCCTGCTGCTGGCCTTAATAAACAAAGTGCAGCTAATGACCAAGCTGGCATCTCTACTTCCGGACAGCCCCAAACTCCTCCAACATCTGGTGCTGACAAAGAAACGGCCCCTGAGAATCACACAAATGATGCTTACGCTTATTTGAATGCGTCTGAGTCAGGAAGAAAAATCATTCAATCTGCTCAAACTCTACTTTAAGAGATTCATCAGTCTCAAGCCGATGCTGCTGGGTCCATTCCTGCTGAGCCAACTCAATTCTCCTCCGTCACTCAACTTCTGACTGAACTAAAAGGTCTGAAGGAGCTGATGAGTGTTATGACCTCACGAGTCTCTCAGCAGCCCAAGCAAGAATTCATAATGAAGCTGGCTGAACTCCAGCTGATGATGGTAAATCACATGAACTCCATCGAAGGAAAACTTAATGCCTTATCAGCTGCGAACTCAACATCTGCAACCTCTACTGAGGTCAATCAACTTTTCTCCCAGCTGTCCTCCGAGCTGACCGGGGCTCGTGAACTTATCTCCTCCTCTTCCTAGTGCTCCATTGAACAGATTGGTGAAGCCATTCACCTACTCAACTTGAGCAAAGAAGAGATGGACACTGACCAGGTCAAGACCAATGACATCTTACACTGCACCAGGTCAACCCTTGCATATGTCCGGCACATTAACATTCAGCGTCATTCATGTGATTCTGCATTGCTCAAGATGTATTATCAATCTTATGCCCGAATGACGGATTCCATTACTTGGATTGGGAAATCTCTTGAGTACCTCCTCAGCATGCTCAACGCAAATATTAAGATCCCAGCTTCAAGTATGGCCGATGGCGTGCAAGTTTTTAAGGGTCTTCACGAAAGTACGGGTCACATACAACACTATTCATCCATACTGACTCATGTTGTTCAACAAGAGAAGTTCCTTGCACCTCCCCTTCAATCCAATGATGCTGGCAAAATGGGGGAGAAAGGCCAAGCTAAGCAAGCTACCGGAGCAGAAACCGGGAGAGAAAGGTAAAGCTAAACAGCCAGCTACCGAAACTCAACAGAAGCCTCCTGGCTCAACTTCTGCTGTCCCGAGCACCCACACTCAGTAACAACGATCAGCCCAAACTAAACCCAAGTCAAATCAAGTTCAAGCCAATATCAAGAAATAGAACTAGCAATAGTCTATGGCCTTTGCTTGTAACTTATGTTTTATGGCATGTTCTTTGTTGAGCTGAGTAATTCAATATATAAGCATCTTTTATTCAAACTGATTATATTTATGCGATGCTTACTTGTTGTGCTTATATGCTGATTGAACACATGACCACTCATTGAACAACAAATTAAAACTTGTGAACATAAAAAATGAAACAAGTAAATCACACTCAGTACACCCCAACTTTGATAAATAAATCCAACTCTGATACCTGAACTTAACGTAATATCTCTGATACCTAAAATAGATAAGTATCAAAACTGAGTAATGACCTTATGTTCCAAGTATTGACCTTCTTCGGAAGCTGACCTTAGGCTCTTTTCGATTAAATCTTAGAAGGTTAAGAATTGAACTAAGTCAGTGACTTAAGTCTTAGATTCACTCAATTAGATCTTAGAAGGTTTAGAATTGAACTAAGTCAACAGATACAACCCTTACGGGGGAGTAATCTTAGAAGAATAAAAAAGGTCATCAATCATGAGGGATGCTCAACACTGAGTTCCTTGATTAAATACTTTTGCCAACATCAAAATGGAGGAGTTTGTTGAAACACCTTTCTACATGATTTTGATTTAACAAAATTATTTAAGTTAATCCCATGATTAAGACAATTAAATTTAAGTGCTTTGATTTAATTGTACTAATGTGTTTGTTCAATATTGAGTGAGCAAACTGACTAGAACAGGAACAAAGTGTTCATAAAAAGAAAGACAGAACAAAGTCAGCATAAGCAGATCACACAGCAGAAGCTGAGTAGAATACAACTCAGTGTTACAAAAGAAATGTCTTCTTCAGAAAAGCTTGAAGGCGAAGCTGCGAAGTCAAGCTAAGCAGAATTCAAAGTCGCCGCTAAGTTAAGTTGAGTAAAGATCAAGTCAGTGCCAATGATCTGTTTACTAGAAGACAAGGCCCGACAAATCTCTGTGACAAATCAAAAGCCTCGGAAACATGATCAAGGATCTTTTCGAGATGCATGGACCGTCTGGATTTTGGCTAGAAGACAAACCTGACGCTAGAAGACGAACCCGGCGCAAGAATACGAAACTGGCAAGCCTGCCTCCTGCACAAATCAGAAGACAGGATTGACCTGCAGTTCTGGAAGCTGACCAATGCATGATGAAAGAAGACTGTTCTTCTCAACGGCTATGTTTGATTTCAAAGCTTCAGAATTCAGTATAAATGGACAAGTTCATCACTTGGATCATCGCCGAAGATATACAAGCAAAATCTTCACTAAGTCAAAAGATCCAAAAGAGAAGCTGTCTGAATATAAAAAGCAAGATCTTACACCAATTCCAATCATTGTGTAAAAGTCTAGAGTGAATTGTATTCATCTAAAGTGTTCTTCATTTTGTGAGAACAATCTTGTATCAATTATAAAGGTTAGAAGAGTGAAGTTGAGTACTCGGTTATAGTACTTAGTGGTAGAGAAATTCTGGATACTCAGTTATAGTATTCAGTGGCAGATAGGATTGAGTAGACGAATAGAGGACAGTACTCTTGCATACTCAGTTGCTATTGTAAACGGTTTATGATCTACCTTTAAAGAGCTCAGTGGTGGATTGAAAAAGCCCGGAGGAGTCTGGGGACTGGATGTAGGCGGTGAGGCCGAACCAGGATAAGTCTGCTGAGTAATCTCTAACCTTATCTCTTGATATATATGTGATTTTTGGAGGAAGGCCAGTATGTGCTCCTTAAGGTCATTTTCACCAAATTACATTGATTTGACTGTAAATGACCCTAGGGATGGAGACTGGCACCTTACTGGTTTTTATGGGTACCTAGAGAGAGCTAGACGAAGGACTTCTTGGGATTTACTAAGGAGCCTTGCTGCCGCCTCTTCTCTCCCATGGTCTATTTTGGGGGATTTTAATGATCTACTTGTTCACAGTGATTAAAAAAATGGATAAATGAGCATCCAGAATGGTGTTACAAAGGATTTAGAGATACTCTGGCTGATTGTGGCCTTACTAATATTCCGCTACAAGGTTATCTGTATACATGGGTATGACACAGAGGTAAACCAAATGAAGTTCAGGAGAAGCTAGATCGAAGCCTATGTATAGAAGCGTGGGGGAGACGTTTTCCTGGTAATTTTTGTGTTAATTCTATTGCTCCCACTTCAGATCACTCCCCAATAATTTTGCATACGTCAACCAACTTAGCTATTCCGAGGCAAAAACAGTTCAGATTCGAGCAACGATGGCTAAGGGATGAGGAAATTTGGAATGTGATTAAGGAGGCATGGGGATCAGATAGGCGAACGGTACTAAGTTCACATTTAACACATGTGGCATAAGTTCTTATGAGATGGAGCAGAAGTAGTGATGCCAATTTTCGTCAGAAAATTGAACAATTAAAAGCAAAGTTAATACAACTATGTGATGTGGGAGGTCCAAGTAATAGTGATGAGTATGAGTCAACCCGAGCTGAGTATGTGAGAATTATGGTTCAAGAGGAAGACCACTGGAAACAGAGAGCAAAAGTCTTATGGCTTCAGGAGGGAGATTTGAATACTCGTTTTTACCACTCTTTCACTAATGGAAGGCGGAAGCAGAACAGTTTAACAGGGCTCAAGAATAATACAGGAGAATGGGTTGATGATAAAGATGGGATGGGTCAGATTGCAATACAGTATTTTGAATGGGTTTTTTTCTGACAGTAATAGCGAATGGAGTGAAGTGGTAGATAGCCTTCTATTCTATTATAGAATAAGATAAGTGATAGAACCGATGGAACTGGTAAGAAGATTGAATGATAACAAACAAGAGTCAGAGAGCTAGTCGTTATGAGTTCGTAGCTAAAGTCAAACTAGATCTACTTGCTTACTCCTTTCCTTTGAGACCTTCTCCTTATTTGTATTTGGAGACCCTGAGATCTCATCTTCGGGATAAAAGGAAGCTGCCAATTCTGGGGTAGAAGTTTCATGAAGCTCCTAATCTGCTCTTTCGTTTGTTCCCGCTCTATTCGAAGGAAGTTCAATCATGTATAAGCTTTGGCAAGTCACATAGGCGTTAGGAGAAGGTGTAAAGTATATCAGATGCTTGCTCATCACGAGGGCCCACTTACTACATGCTCCGGGTAGAGTTTAGGAGTGCTCATTCTTATGAAACGAAGGCTATAGGAGTCTACCTACGTGAGACGAGGTGTAGCGCTGTCTGGGCCGTCTAACACTTGACTTGTCACCTACGGTAGAAACAAACTCTCTTGCAGCTCCTTTCACAGACCAGGTTGGAAATCACTATGCTATGGAAAGCTCCATGAGATGAGCTTGTCCGGGGAAGCGGGCGACCTCTTGGAAGCATGCCCTTCATTCCTTGCTTCTTTGCCAACTTATCGTTTAGCTCCGTCTCCAGCAGATAAAATAAATGATGAGCAAGAACCCTGCCAATCTTCTGCTTTAAGACAGATCGCTTACCTCAGTCAGCGGGCAAACCAGTCGAAGTTACCTCTGACTACTCCCCTATTTCATGTGAGAGTAGAAGATCTTCTCTGCCCTACTCATGAAAAGGAGCAGAAGTTCGTGTAATAAGAGAGCTTAGACGATCTGACGTTCCCCTCTCTACGACCTCGAAAGGCACGACTCTAGAGCCATTTGGCCTTCTCGCTTTATCGATCAACTTAATTAGAAAAAGCTTCTGGTAGAACTTAGACTTTCCTCTCTAAAGAATGATAGCACGGGATATTCGCAGTGACCTTAGTATGCTTTCTCACTTGGCTATCGACCCTTAAGCTTAAGAAAAGACCAAAGTTTTAAAGGGAATCGAGCCCTTAGCTAAAGAGATATTAGCCGCACCAGCAACCTTGAATGAACGTAGGTTTCTTATGAAATTTCTATTTCAGTTGAAGAAGACTCCTTTGTTAATCCGTAGGTAATATACGGTATAAGTCTCATGAATATCTTGGTCAAAAGATTAGATTGGATTCAATTCGCCCCTGCTTGCGCAAGGACACCCTAGTTACGCACAGCGTCTTTCTCTCTCTCCCCCGTATCTCTGCCACCAAAAGGCCGAGCATAGACCTGTTTGTGCGAAAGCAAGAGAACCTGGGTTCATTGTTCCCTTGGGATGTGATAGTTTTAGCCTTCCATCCGCGTTAGCCAAGGAATTCCGCTTCATTTCCTGTCAGCAGAGCCCAGAAGCTCGGAGAATCCGTTTCTCTCCTAAAAAAAGTCTGAATGGCGAGTTAGGCTGGCGATTCGTTCACCCGGCCGCTCGCTTCCAAGGCTGACATGCCGGAGTTGGCTGCTAGCACACAGACCGGATGCCCTAGTGGGACTTTTTACATGCCAAAGAAACAGAAGCTAAGCTCCAGGCGTAAAAAAACAATGTTGGACGAGGACCGAGCGCCTCTCGGGAACGGGTTAAGAACAAGACAAAAGATGTTATGTCCGAGTAGATAAGATATTTCCTATGCGTAGAGAAGGGGCGGACTACTCTCTTTCTACCTAAAAGTAGATAACACACGTAAGACCAACCGGGCCAAACAAAAGGAAGAAGCAAAGGGAAAGACATCAAACCAAGCCCCCTTCCCGAGATGAGGCTAAGGTATTTGGAAAGGAAGTGGGCAAGTTGAGCTTGAATAGGAAAACCCTTCACCATCAATCGGCTAGGGAGATGCTGCTATATAGACATTACGGGAGTTTACTTTATTCGGATGAAGGTCGCAAGGTGGGATTGACCAACATGAGTGATTGGCTATTTTCCCTTAACTAAATCAGTGGAAGAAGCTACTCAATGAGAGATTCGGGCGTTCTCACGCTTAATCCCCTACAGCAACTGAAAAGGGAGAAGAATGAGAAGGTGCCAGTATACAAAAGAGATGGAGTAGAAGGGGGTGAGGACTCGTTGAGCGGGATAGGAAGCATTTTGGGTGTTCCACTTTATGCAGATGAGTGCACAACTCATCAATATAGAATTTCCTTTGCAAGACTTCTGATTGAGATGGATGTTACTAAGGAACTTCCTAAGGAAGTCCAGATTGAAGATGTTCATGGTAAGGTGTTTAAACAACAAGTGATGTATGATTGGACTCCTCCGTTCTGTGGGAAATGTAAGATGGTGGGGCATGATTGTTCAAGCTCTTGGCAGCCTCAACCTAGATCTGTTAGACCTGCCATTCAGAAGAAGACGGTTCAGAAGTGGGTTCCTAAGGTGCAACAAAATGATACTAGACCTCCTATTGGCACTGTGGTGGCTACTCCTAATCAGCCTATATCACAGGTGACTGATAAGGATGGTTGGCAAGTTGTTGCGAGGAAGACAAAAGATAAGGGGAAGACTTTTTTCTGCTAATGTTCAAACCCTTATATGATTCCCGAAGAAGTGGATAAAACTGGTACAGATACAGATCCAAAGGATCTTGGAGTTTTCTATGAAACTAATAGGGGCGGGATCCTTATCCCTCCAGTTCCATGATGGCTATCTGTACTTGGAACATTAGAGGCCTAAATGAGCCTCTTAAGGTAACTGAAGTAAGAAATTTGATTTGTAATAATATTTTAACAACTGACTGTTGTCTACCTTTGATTCTGTCTTCCGGGTGAAGGTCCTGCGGAGGTCTTTTTTAGTGATCTAAATTGATTAGGGACAGTGACCCATGATGAAAGCTGAGTGGTTTTCTATTTGTATTTGGTAGGTTAGTTAACGAAAGGGTAAGGTGAGGCTGGAATGGGATATAGTAAGTGTGCCACGAGTGCTCTGTCTCCGAAAAGGCAGAATGCTGCTATAGAATATGCTGTTTCGTAATAGAAAACGATGTGTGTCCTAACCAGATGCCGCAGGGCGATAAGGGGTTCTTTATCGAAACTAAAAAATGGATCCCGAGGGTTATGCTTCCTACTTAGGAAGAGCCCATTTCAAATACAAGCTTGTGATTGGAGTGAAGGATAGGGGCTAATTAAAGTCATAAACCAGCTACTAAGTCTCCGTTGAGAATTCATGCTTTTTTCTTCTCACTAAGACTTTCTTTGAGCTTAACCTTCTCACTAGTAGATAGATATTAGAACTATTGAAGTAGCTAACAACCCCGTTCTTGAGTTCTATCCAATAGAACCTTTGCTAAAGTTCAAAGTCCATTTTGTTTGAAAAAAGTCTAATTCCAGAATGCGAAGTAAGTGAAACTTCCGTTCCAAAGATTTCTAGAGTTTTGGTGAGAATACCTAGGAGACCCGATTAAGCATAGGAATTAGTGCCGGAATATTTAAAAGCAGAAAATGAAAAGTAGCCCCACCCCAAGCTGATGACTAAGCTCGAGATAGCCAAGATGGATGGAGTAGGGCTAGTCTAAGACAAGACAGACCGATCTCTATTCTCCTACTCGCACAATACAAGGTTTCCCACTCACTCTATTAAGTTACAGCCCTTGTTGGGTTCTGCAAGGAAGCATCTCGATAGGTCCGCAACCTGTGCTGTGGTTGATGCCCCACCCGAGCTCTAATTCCATACTCGATTTGCCGGTTCTTCATCCGGGCGGCCCCCGGAGGATGCGGGAAGCCAATGATAAGAGTGGTTAACTGGACTCTCTTCTCCGGATCGGATGGCAAATCAGTTGCGAAGGACTGCTGCTGGATTGAAAAGGAAGGTGCTTCGACAGAAACTCCAGAAGGAGTGTATTGCCAGGATTTGAATGAGAAGCCCCAGCAAAGAGAGTCTGTTGATCCTGAACTTTTTTAGTTTAGATGAAATCCTCAAGCAAGGAATAGTATTCTTTCACCAAGTGGGATGAAAGTACAGAAGAAGGTAAGCTTCTTCTATCGGGTTTTTTCGGACAGCAACTTTATAGCTTACTCCGCACCACTAAGAGTCTCAGTTACTCGAGAAAGACTTATTCTTATTCCAGTTCAGAAGACCGGGAAAACCCCCCCGCGAATGTCTAGCCTCCCTATAACTATAGAATTTCTTAATATAAGAAAGGAAAGTCGAACCCAAGGGGCATATCTTTACTAGGTTATGATTCGCATCTCGAAAGAAATGCATTGATAAAGGATCTCACCTTACTCGTTAAAGTAAGAAAGTAAGCAAGTAAACAGCCTTATGCTTTACACTATTGGAGTGGAATCGTATACTATTCATTTGCGCCGGAAACCCCGTCTGTGAGTGGGACTTTTCCCTCGGTGAAAGTAGGGATTTAAGTTTAGCACAGTTGTGATTCTGCTTTCACTAAGAAAAAGTAGGAGCAAAGAGACTATTGCAAAAGAATTTATAGACAACTAAAAGGGGCTTGCACTTTTAGCTTGCTGAGCAATCTAGGTTAATCACTTACAAATCTAGTTCTAAATTCTTTCTTTGAGCTCGAAAAAGTTGCTAAAACCCGGGTTTTTTCGATGAAAAAAGAGAATTTTAGCATATCAGATATCTTATGATATTAGAAATCGAGCTAGTGATGAAAGAGTTAGCTGCCCAGCTAGCACATCTTTCTGAATGAATTGAATTAGTTTACGGAAAGAAGCATTCAATGCCTAACACGGATTAGTGTAAAAGAAAGAAATGCAGTCCAGGTAGCTATTCATTAGTTAGCAATCGAGCTAGCAATGAATTAGTTTGCAATCCAGCTAGCGATGCAAAAGTTTACACAGATTTGCGTAAAAGAATGAATTAGTTTACTAAATGAAAGAGTTAGCTAGCGATTTAAGCATGAAATGCAATGAAAGAGTTAGCACGGATAGCTTTTTCTAAAAGAATTAGTGTCACAGATATCTTTCTGTTCCCTAATGTAAGAAAAAGGAGCTATAGAGTAGATTAGAAAAGTACTAGTTTGAAAGGAATCGAAAGCATTCTGCTTCACCAAAACAGCGAATGGGACGAGACAAGGAAGAAGAATTGACTCTTACGCGAAACGAAGTCTAAGCAGAAACGAAGTCTACGTGAAAGCATCCGCTCACCCTGTGGGAACCCAAACCAGCAAAGATGGATTGTTTCCCGCATCTGAGATCTCGAAAAAGGTAGTCAAGGAAGCCTTTTTCGTTACGTTAGAACGACCATAAAAAGGCTCCAAAGAAGCTATTGGTACCATTCCATTACGTTAGAACCAAAGGCCGTAAAAGCACTTATTTGTCCCGAGACCCAAGGCTCTTATTTGTGCCCATCAATGTAGTATTAAATACGTAATTTCTTACCTCTTAATTGGTGACCTTCCTACCTCTAAGGTACCATTCTTAGCCCGGCTTTAGACAAGCAATTCTATGCCTATCTTTATTGCTTGCTTTACACAAACCTTCTGTTCAGGCTTTCCTAGCTCTACTTTCTATATTCAAAACCTATTCAAAACCTAGCCTTTTTTCTGCTTACTTATTGGGTAAAGAAAGAGGCTTGCTTATAGCCAAACCTAGTTTGGAGCATGCCTCATCAATGTAGTATAGAATACGAATTGCTGACCCACTTCCTATCTTAATAAAATTTGATTTCTAATACGAAGCTTTTGCGCCGAAAGGCCTAACGTTTTTCAGTTGGGGTCCGGCTTTTAGGTGGATTGTCTACTTTGATACTAATTATTAAGGGATTCAGTCTGGTCCCACTAACGGAACAAGAACACATTAGCGTATGAAACAGAGCTGAAAGCGCGAGTGCACGATCTCAAGGCAAGTTCACGTTCCCGCTTCCTCAATCTCAAACTCTGGCTATTGGGATGAGCTCCCCTTACCCACGTTATTCTATGAACGAACACACCGGAGGAACTCCCCTACCGGACTCGCTCACATACCTGGATTGGGACCCTTGATTTGATGGATTCCCCGACCAAGGAAACATAAAGAAGCAAGCCTTGAGAGGTGCCTATCAGAAAAGTGGAAAGGGAGTCCGTATGTTCGGGTTAGTCTTTTCGGGTTGATTCCCGAGTCAGTAAAAGAAAGAGGCCAGGCGCTACAGCAACTGAATTAAAAGATTACGGAACGGAACATAGAAACTCGCTCATAGGGGCATGATACAATACAAGGGAAAGCCGGGTCTTCGAGCTGACTTTAGTCTATTAACGAAGCAACTCGCCAAAAAGGAGTTTAGATCCGGCGATGGAGGGGGACTAAATACGCGGTTACCAGTAACCCTTCTCAGAGCTTTGACCCAACTTGACTTTCCTTTTGGAGAGGGGGTCCTAGTACCGGCACTACCTTACCTTCCTGCCATTCCATTACAGTCGTTCTTAGAATCTGTATTGTATGTATTAGCAAGATAAGTCTTCACCTAGCTCCCGAGCGTATTAAAACTCAAATAAGGTCTGGCTTTGCCCAATAAAGGGCTTCGGCCACCAGCTTTGTCTACTATATTTGTTTGAAGATAGGTCTGGGAAAGCCGCTTTCTTCATGCCGGATTCCGGGTCGAGAATAGAGCAGTTACCGATAAACCAGTACTAGAAGCAAGGAGTCGCCAATAGATAGAAACAGGGCTTCTCCCACTAAATGCTACGGACATACTACCCATACGTACTACGTGCTGGACGGACTGCTTACAGATTCAGAGCTGGACTAGCCAAAGCGACTGGAAAGCATTCCCTAAAGTAAAGGGGACAGGACCATCACCTCAAGTACGAATCTCAGACACAGAAGGAAAGGCCCCCCTAAAGGCCGGGTCTATTACACGAGCATGAACTGAAATGAAGAACGATCGAAGGATTGGGCGCTAAGGATGATAGGCTTATTTATTCGATGGCTTTGCGCCGTACTCACACCAATGGAAGGCTCGGACTGCTGCCAAACTGCTTCCCTTAGGGGCCTCCTATTCTACCACTTTCATTCTGGATGGAAATGAAAATGTCCTCCAGAATGAAAGTGATAGAATAGAGAAAGATAGAGAAAGAAAGGGCGCAAAACGCAGTCCTCCAACGGAATCAATGGCATTCCTTTCTTACTAGTCCTTACGAACTCTACATTGCTTACACGGTTGAATAGCAGAAAGCCTTAGCTTTAGCTACTTCAATCTCTCCTTTCCTCATTCGAGCAAGGAAAGCTGTACAAAGGAAAAGGTATTATAAAGACTTGATTGCAAAAATGCCAAATCTCTTACTTAGAGAAAGTACCTGTGGATTCCTGCCCCAAAAAAACAGCTATTGAATCTAAGCCAATTGAATGGAATCAGATCATCCGTTTCTGGTATGTTAGGTGTCATCCTATCCAGTACTGGATGCAGTAGAAGTCGCACAGCCGTAAATGGCGACTCAACGGAAAGACTCGATACATTTATGTCTTCCTTCAAGAAAATAGCGGTTCAAGGCTCTTTCCTTATGTCCATCTCGGAAGAGCTTCCTCCCCCATTGACGGCTCACGAATATGAGTCCCACGTTTAGGAGAAGAACTGAGATAGGCTACTTTAGCTCTGTCTCTATCCGAGGAAAGAGTGTACCGAATCCGCCTCCTTACATTAGTCTCGTGCAAACACGATTTATACGTACTTTCAAGTTACAAAACCCTGGCTTTTTGATTCAATTACTCTATGACCACTCATTTTGAGGTTAGCTTTTCAACTATTATCGTACAATAAGCATTTTAGTGAATCGACCTTTCCAAAAACCCGGTTTTTTAGCCGAGAGGGAAGATGGAGACTTTTACTTCCTTTTTAAAGTTTGATTTTTTCTTTCTTTATCGGACAGGTGTATGCTGGAGAAGAATGAAGCCTCCCCTCTAAAGGAAGTCGATATACTTACTGTCTTTCTTTCATTTCTTCAACTAATTTGAAAGGAAACTCGGATGAAAGAATAAAAGAGGATGACTTTAGATTTTAGGCCTTACGAGGGTTTAGAGACTAAAGACGATAGCGGCTAGGCTATTCTTCTATTAAGGAAAAGTTCCTCTTCGAATAAGAAAGAGGATTGAGACGAGACTACGATCTCCGGTTGAACAAATTCGCCAAAGAAAAAATAGGTAGCTCTGCTCTAGCTTACACTCCCAAGTCTACGATTCTGAAACCTTATCTTATTTAGGAGTGACAGAACCCGGTTTCATTTAAAAGGGGTCCTCCCTTTAAGATAAGATATATAACTATAACTCAACAGAATTCTCCAGCCGTCCCGCTTTGGTAAAGGAATGTTACTCTGATTGGTAATGTTGGCGATGCCAAGCATGCTCAGGACGGATCTAGCGCTAAGAAAGTAGGAAGGAGGTTTTCCAGCGATCTTGGGGCAGCCTTCCTGAAAGCATTTCCTAAATGCGAGAGGTTTGACAGATGACCGGCGGAATTGCATTCATTCATAGGTATCCTATCTCTCGGTTATAAAGAAGAAGGAAAGAGATTCATATGCCTCTCCGGTTCCTAAGGTGGAACCATGCAATCTTTAGGTCATCCGGTGGCGTGATTGTAATTGGTTTTTTATACATGTCTGGGCAGGTATGATGAACCATTCACTCAGCAAAGGCAAGTGAGGCAATGAGAATTGTTGGCGATAAGGAATTCTTCTCGTTTTTTTGAAAAAACGTCTGTGCTGTGGGGTCAGTGAAATCTTTCGTTCCCTTTTCTGTACTTGACTTCGAGAAGCCTTGGCCTGTGTACGGGTTTACGAAAGAATAACAGCAGTCTTATTTTGCTCTGCTACTCCTCAAATAGCAGCTCATGAACTGCCCTGCTCGAAGGATCGTAGCCCGAACTGACCTTTACATCCGCGCTCAAATCCTCAAGCCCAAGAAATTCTGACTCATGCACATAAGATCTGGAATGTTCTTCATGAGAATAAAGCTCAACAATCCCAAGCTCGAGAAATGCAGCTGTGATTGGCTTCTCTCCTACTTCAAGGATTCCTATGCCATTGCTTTCACCTCCAAAAAAAGATTAAGAAATAGCAGTCCCGGAATCAGGACTTGTGGAATTTCAACAGAAAATAAGGCTCAGAAGTAAGTGTTAGCTTTGTGTTCATCTTCTATCTTAGAAGTAAACTAACAAGAATACAGACTAACTGACTTAAGAGAAAGGACCGACACTAGTAGCTTCTTTCCGGTTAGACGGAGCTCCTTGACTGGGGGAAGCGGTAAGACATCCCTGGAAAGCCAATCTGATTTCGGGGGGCAGAGAAAGACTGGGAAAGAGTAAGGTCTCATAGGAGAAAGATAAGGTCTAGAAACTGGTCGTAGCGAATGCTTAGCTTGAGCAGCTTTGTTCGGAATGACTATGACTGGGCACGATGAGTATGAGTGAAAGGGCACTTTCGAAGTCGAAGTAGCAAGATCGGGTTGACAGCTTCAGCTTCCTAACTCCAACCAATGCTTCTTGGGAAAGAGAACTCCTTTTAGGTTGACAGCCTAGGTTCCCTTAGCGGTCAGACTCTTTCAGGAAGAAAAGAAAGAAAAGAAACTTTTTTGGGGGTTTCTGCAAGTGAAGAAGTGGCCAAATCCGGTCTTAGAAAGACTGTTTGCGACGAATGTGCCTTTGGGCAAGTCGGCTGTGGAAAAATGAATGCCTTGCCCCAGGGCCTATCGAACCAGACACCTCTGACCTTCTTCCCGTCTCACAGTCGAACTCGTAAGCTTACCAGACACAGATATAGTGTCTCACCGCTGCTTTGACTCCCAAACAACATGAAAAAAATACATATGCCCTCAGAAGATCTAAAAAAGGGTAAGCCTCATTTGTGGCTGGCTAGTCTATCTTCACAGTTGAACTCCTGTACGTACCATTTCTCGAACTCCCATAGCCAACTTTCATTTTAATGATCAACATCAACGCCTCTTACAGGCCGCTCTGAGAGATCTCATCTGAGGGATATGGATCCTCCCTCTTTGGTAGCATCACATGAGCAGCTGGGCGTGCAGAGCAACCCAGGAAGAGTCCAAAAACCGTGTTTCTGAGGGTGAAGAAAGATCGGCACTATGATGACTACTACCGAGATGACTACCGACGGGCAGGGGCAGATATGATTTCATTTCGAAAATCGAAAATACCAATACTGGGCTCGATCGACACAGAGACCTCATGGTAAGCAAAATTGGAGGAGGGATAATGGTAAGACCTTACTGGGTGTGCATCATATCAAGGTGATGGGCCTGATATACGAGCTCAAAGAGGACTCGATTGATGTCGCAGTCCCCGATGACGATACCGGCAGGGCGAGAGCCACTCGTTTACCGTGCACCAATGTCCGCCTTCTCGTACTGATGTGGCAAGATTAAGCAAGATTGACCACCCTTTCAGTAGTGTCTACTGCCCGTCAGAATAGCTACTGACACATTGCACGAGGTGGCTAACCCGCGGAATAGCTTTTGGGTCGGCATAATCTAAATAACCCCAATGGTGATTCCGAGACTTATCCTACCTACTCAAATGGCAATCAATACACATTCTGTGATTTCGAGCATCACTTAAGACATTTCGAATGCAACTCATGGTAGTGTACCCAAGGTAAGATGATGACATCCAAGCATAGAGGAGAGAAGGAGATCAAATCATCACTGAGATGGCCTCCTCCTCTCCTCTTGATGGTATCCAGTTGAAATGGTTGCTGCCCCTAGTTCAAGCTCTAAGTCAAGCATTCACGCACCAAAGACCTCTTACTACGCTCCTGAGCCTAGGAAAGAAAAATCCCAGTTGCCTAATACGTACTATTGTGCAGCAGATGATTTAGCTGCCGTTATTCCTCCACCAGCTTCTTCTTGGCATCAAGCCAGCCGAGCCTTTCCTTTAAGCTCGAAAAGCCTCGGCTGGCCCCTCTCAGATAAGGAAGGAAAGCAAGCAAAGCAAAGAAAATACGGTTCGACCTACTTCGACCGGAAAAAGTGCAAAGGAGCGCACTATATGAATAGGAAACCTTGTTAAAGAGTATGCAGGGGGAATAGCTCAACCTAAGCTTTCCGCTTCCCCTAAGGCAAAGGAAGCTTATGCCTTCTCTGGGAAAGGTTTGTACAGGAAGGGATGTGCCTAGCTACGCTACCCCTGAGGCTACTAGAGCTACTATTGGATATCGATCTGCTCGGACGGACTCGGATGCTGGGACACAAATCGCTACGGGTGCTGGATCGCCTTTTATTGGAAGTTATCCTTCAGCCATTAGGAGTTATTTTAATCGAGGTGGAGTAGCTTTCGATGTGAACATTTCCATTTTCAGAACAGCAGCAAACCCTAGAACCAAGGGCGAAAGACCCTCAAACTAAACTAAAGTCACTCGCCCGTCCGTCTCCCTTTTAATCAGTCAGGAAGCTAGCGAGCTCATCCGGGTGCTATATCTAGATCTAATCCCTCTGGTGGCCTATCAAGTCAAGGGTTTGGGATGGTAAAAAATTTCATATAAGACAGACTTTCGGCGAACTTGTCCTTTCAAGGAAGGGAACAATCGATCTCCCCGGAAAAATGAAGAATAAGAAGATAAAGATAAGGAATAAGAAGATCTTTCTACAAGGTAAAGAAACTGGCTAGCTGGCTGTGACGTAGGAAGCTTCACTCACATCTTGAGAAGATGAATCAACCTCTGTGAACGGATGTCCCAACGGTCCAAACTGCCTAGTTCGATGAGTCTTTTCGAAACTGAACTCGAGAGCTGCCACTTTCCCTGACAAACCTTGATTGATTCGCACTCTTAGGTACTTCAAAGACTCCCAAAGATCTTGAAATGATTTTCTCTCTTTTTGGAAGAAACCAGGGGATTGAGTTGATTTGAAAGAATCCACCCAATACTGATCCAGAAGGCCGGTCTGATTAATTATTATCTATATTCCTCAACTGATACTTGATCGTCATTATGTGAGAATCCCCTTTCTTTTGAAATGGAGTCTAACTCTCCTTCAAGTTCACTTCCATTAAAGATACCGCTCTACTAAAGTGAAATCCGCCCCTTTTAATTCATAAGGATGAGCAGAGCGAAGTCGTGTTGTCAATGGATTTCCTTTCGCTAGAAAAGCAGGATGGGGGAGCTGTAGAATGACTTTCCCTGGCTGAGGCACTCCTCGATGAGTGAATTGAGTGAGTTGGTTTGCCTGTGCTTCAATCAGATCTGAACCAATGGCAACGGCAAGTGCTAGCCTAAATCAATATTATGTTTTTCTTTCAGCTCGATCAGGGTTTCAAAGAAAGAAGATTACTACTTAGTTAGATATAGAAATCGAATGCTACTCGGTAACTCACTTCTATCCTTTTCTTTTGTATCAATGAATGAAAAGATTGGAAATGCAATGGAAACTGTAGAATACCTGCCTCATCAAGCAATTTCTTTCCGCGGAACTGAAGAAGAGCTTCTTGGCGTAAAAGACTTGTTTGTTGGCAGATGCCGTTGACTAAGATCTTGCTGACAAGGCCTTTCTTTCAGAACCTCTCCCAACGGTTGAGCTAGGCTCACTAACTTCGGAAAGGGCAACTATACAAGGAAAACTAAACTGCCTAAGCCTATATATAGTTTATACCATTCGGAATACTCCCGCATGCAATTATTCCCTAAGAGATTATGGCATGCTTTTCTCGCGAATAAAGATAAAGTCTTACGTACAAGGTAGCCAGAGTTCCTACCTTTCCAGTATTTAGTAGACGACGAAATGGGCGGTGCAAAAGGAGAAGAGGAGAAGTCTTTCCGACGAACAGCTGGTTTCGCTCGTTGCTTAAAATCCAGCTTAAAATCAATATATAATGTATCTCACTCAAACCTGTGAATAACCCTGTAACTCAAACTCATCTTGAGGCTCCGACCTAAATGGGAAGAGAGGTTGCTTCTCAACTACTAAAAAAGAGGCACTCCGGGGAAGGGGCCAAGACAACAGAACAGGTTACTATCCAAGAAATAGCTTTTCTGAAGATCGTATTGATACCTCGACATGTTGAAACGGCTGTTTTTCGGTAATGAAGTCGTTTTCCCTTCCTAGAGGTGCATATATCTTTCTGGGTCAACTCAACCTACAAGGGCTAGAAATGGAGAGGATGAAGCAAAGCAGCGGCAAGAGCTATAATACATCTATATGCTATTCCCAATCTAATGGTGCTATAAACCAAGATCTCTTCGTCAGGATCGCCTGAAGAAAGCCAAGAGGAAGCCTAAGCAAGTGAAACTCTCCCGAATAGGAGAAGAAGGCCCCTGGCGAGTGTACCCGATTATTAAATGTAGAAGCTGAATCCTAGAATCCGCATGGTATCCGCCAACTTCAAACAAGAAGGAAAGCCAAGGGCAAGGGAGTTCGCTCCGCTCCGTCCCATGGTTCAATACCCAGAACTACCAAATGAAAGAGACAGCCTGGCATGCGCCATTAAAAAGAGAAGCATCTCAGCGGAAAAAGGAGGTGTTGTGCTTTATGAGTGGAATCCGCGGGAAGAAGCGTACGAAAAGGTATCTAACCTCCAGGGCAAAGTCTTGTTATCAACGGATTTCTTCTTCCCCTCGCTAGCCGATCCCAGGACTTCCTTAAATGAGTGTTGACTACTCTCTTCTTTCGCCAACGACAACGGGCTATAAAATTAGAAGAATTTAATTGATGTGATGATACCAATAGATGAGAAAGACTACTTAGGTGCATAGCCACTCCTCTTTGGAAGCTTAGGCCGTAGTTTTGGCAGAAATAGGAACTGCTACGCCTCCTGCACTTGTTGCTGGCATAAGTCACCACTCGGTTTCAGATCCAAGGGATTCCTCTTCTGAACAAAAATAGCAACGGCAGGTATTATCGATAGGAGAACTTTTGAGAGTGAGAACTTCGGGCTTTTTTCTTCCAGTTCTTCCAATTCTCCTTCGCCCGGTGGAGCTGCCGCAACGGCAGATCCTGATCCCCCTTCCTTCATTCCTTGGTACAAGCAGAATGCCCGATCGGATCAAATAGAGGATGAGGCTACCTACTAAGATAGAGTAAGGGTTCCAACCCACGTACATACACATGCCATAAAGGGGACACCGGCCGGCCCAGCCCTGCTGCTTGGTTGTATCGCCCCGTACACCTCTTTTAACTAACTAAAAGCTTGGGCTTCTTTTTAAAAAGCTTGCTTCTCTTTCCTTTTCTTGAAATATCTTTCAGTCAGGTCAGACATTCGCATCTTCTTCTACTAAATACCCAGAATCCTACCTCTATCCATAAGAATGGAAAGGTTTTCTAGTCGTACGTCTATTGATACGAGGGGCTGCTCTACTCTTCTATTGGTTTAGTGCGAAGGGCTGCCCTACATTCCTATTGGCACGAGGCAGTAGCCGCCATTACCCGTTTTGGCCGATAAGTCGATTAAGATATCCCATAAGCAAATGAACTACCCTCTACAAGCAGCCAAAACAAAAAAAGACTGCGCTAACAGCCTCTCGCCGGGAACTTTTGTGAAAGAGATGAACGAAGAGTCCCTGTCCTTGTCCTTATGTAGAGGCTTCTAATCTAAGGTACCGGAGCCCCAGGAGATAAGAGTTTACAAGTGTTGGATTCTGAAACAAGAGCATTCTAAACTTCTCTGTCTATCGCTCCTTCCTTTATTCTTCTTTCTGTTTATTTTGATTGATTGAACGTAATTTCTAATAGTTAAGCTAATGTGCTATCTTCACGATCTCTATATGAATCTATTCTAGGTTCCATTAGACTGCAATTTTCGCTTCTTTCCTTCTTTATATTTGCGCAAGGACGAACTATGCTTCACCAATAGTAGCTCGGATCGGGAATTCCTTCTTTTTTCTTTCTGCCGGCGAGGACTTTTCCCTATAGGTTCGTAGCCCGGCAATCTACGACTTTACTTTAACTAGAGGCTAGCTTCGCCAAAAGCATACTCTTTTATGACTAATATTATCGTACTCAAGGTTTTGATTCTTCAGTCCATCCGTTCAAGTGGCCATTCCATCACTTCTGCAACCTCAGCTTTAACAAAACAGTAGCAGTTAAGGATTGGATGGAATAAAGCTGGTTTCGGTAACTCACAACAAGCGCGTTCCCTTCGTCCTCAATGTGCATCCACAGCTTACTCGAGTGCTTGAAATTCCATTCGGTTGAAGGCACTGGCTGGCGCTTTATCGATGGAAGGACAAAAACCGGATCCCCGATCTGGCGGATCATTCCCTCTAACAAGCTAAACAAGAGTCCCGGAATCAGGAGCGATAGATTCATCCCTTTCTTTCTCACAGTCGTGGCTTCCTCTGCCGAACCATGGGAATTACGGGGTGAAAGCTCAACATAAAGAGTCTTTCACATGTGTCAAGAATAGGGTAGGGTATCCGGGGTCAGAAGGCCAATGAGCATGTTTGATAGCTTCAGAGAGACCCCCGGAAGCAGGGGCAGTAACAAACAACAGGCGGAGGAATTATGACGGCAGTAGTCAGGGAAAAGCGGAGCCTAATGTTGATACTATCCATGAGCTGCACAAATTCCCTTTGTGAAAGGCTCAAAAGTCGACTGAGTTAGGCGAGAATTGTCTCAAGATTGAAAGATTTACTTAGGGGAATTAGGATTAGTTTTGAGGTGGGTACCATGGAAGAGGTAGGTTATCCCTGAAAGAGGGACTCGGATCAGAATAGAGAATAGAAGCTGAGAGCAAGGTTGTAGTCTTGGCTTATTCTTCCTTTATCTTTATGGAGACAGGAATAACATACTTGGATCACGAATTCATAGATGGACAACCTCTAGAAATTTAATGCAGCCACGCATCACTGATCGGGACAATGAGCAATTACTGCGACCACTGACAAAACATGAATTCAAGAAAGCTTTATTTGATATGCATCCTGATAAGGCTCCAGAACCTGATGGATTTAATCCAGGTTTTTATCAAAAATTCTGGTTGGAGATGATATTTTCATTGCTGGGTCAACATGGTTTGATCAAGGTATGTTCCCCTCTGAGCTTAATAATACTATCATTATTCTCATTCTAAAGTGTGAGAATCCTGTTATTATGACTGAACTTCGTCCAATAGCACTGTGTAATGTTATACTCAGAATTTTCTCCAAAGTCTTAGCAAATAGATTGAAAATGCTTTTGCCTCGGATTATCTCTGAAAATCAATCTGCTTTTATTAAAGGGAGGTCTATTCATGACAACGTTTTGATTGCTTTTGAACTTATTCATAGCATTAACAATAATGTTGCTAAGAAAGCAGGTAGTGTGGCACTAAAAGTTGATATGAGTAAAGCATATGACAGAGTGGATTGGAATTATCTAAGAGAATTGATGCTAAAGTTGGGTTTTGCAGATAAATGGGTTAATTTGATAATGCATTGTGTATCTTCTGTGCAATATATGGTTAGAATAAATGATCAATTGGTTGGTCCTGTTTGCCCAAAAAGAGGACTCCGCCAAGGTGATCCACTATCACCATACTTATTTCTGCTTTGTGTTGAAGGGTTGACGTCATTATTGAAGGCAGCTGAGAATAGGGGGTTACTGCATGGTTGCCGAGTTAAGCGAGGGGCGCCTACGATTTCACATTTGCTCTTTGATGATTATGCATTCTTGTTTTGTCAGGCTACCATATCTGAAAGTAGAGTCTTAAAAAAATTACTTAGATTATATGAATTAGCTTCGGGGCAAGCTATAAATTTTCAAAAATCTGGAATCATGTTCAGTAGAAATATGGCAAATGACCTGGCTATGGGAATTTCTAGCATTTTGGGTATTTTTAGTTCGTTGAATACGGGAAGATATCTGGGTCTTCCATCGTTGGTGGGTAGAACGAAACGAGCAATCTTTGCACACTTCAGAGACAGGTTATGGCAGCGGCTACAGCGCTGGAGAGGAAAAGGAATATCAAAAGCTGGTAAGGCTACACTTATTCGAGCAGCAGGGCAAGCCATCCCAATCTATTTCATGAGTGTATTCCTGCTCCCTATATCAACGGTGGAGGAATTACAGCGAATGATGAATTCGTTTTGGTGGGGTAATAAAAAGTCAGGTGAGAGAGGACTGACTTGGATGGCATGGGAAAGATTGTGTGCTCCAAAATTGTTGGGAGGACTGAGTTTCCGAAATTTCACTGCCTTTAATCTTGCTATATTGGGAAAACAGGGATGGCAGTTATTTACCAATCCATCTTCGCTTGTTAGTAGAGTTTTCAAAGCTAAATATTATCCATGTGGGGATTTTATGGGGGCCTCATTGGGGCATTCACCAAGCTTTATATGGCGAAGTATCTATAGTTCTCAACTAATCATTAAAAAAGGAATCAGATGGAAAATTGGAAATGGTCAATCAATAAATGTGTGGAGTGAGAGATGGTTGCGTGATGAGGAGGATGGCTATATACGAACCCTTATGGTGGAAGGGTTGGATTATTTGAAAGTCAATGATTTGTTTATCCATAATTCCAGGGATTGGGATGAGGAGCTGTTGGAGGAAATTTTCGAGCATAGAGATATTACAGAAATTCATAAACTTTCTGTTGGTACTTCGACTAGTGAGGATCGGTTAATATGGAAATCCCATTCTCCAGGATATTACACAGTGAAAAGTGCTTACCGACTGGCTACAACACTGGAAGTAGGAGAGATATTTCATGTTTAGGGAGCTTGGAAAAAATTGTGGTATGCTGAAATTCCACACAAGGTCCGACATTTTGGCTGGCAACTAGCCCGCAATTGTCTCCCAACACGTGTGAATCTCCAAATACGCGGGCTACATGTATGTAGTACTTGTGTGATATGTAATGAACCTTGGGAGGATGGATGACATCTTTTTATTGAATGTACAGGAGCAATAAGAGTGTGGCAGAAGGTGGGACTTCTGGATCGAAATAATGCGGAGGTGGTGGTGGCTGAGAACTTGACAGCATGGTTTCATAATATGATTAGAGCAGCATCGGAACAAATTGTGAAAACATTTTTGATGCACCTCTGGAGTTTATGGCAGGCTAGAAATACTCGTCTTTGGCAGTATGAGATTCGTACAACAGATCAAATAGTGGCTCAAGCTTGCACTGTACTTAATGATTGGTCAGAAGCAAATGCCTTGAGAAATCGGACTGGTATGGGAGAACAACAAATCATAAATACAGTAGCAGGAAATATTTCATCTATTAGTTGTACGGCTTGGCACCTGCCTTCGGAAGGATTTCTCTCGTGTTGTGTTGATGCTGCATGTTTTAACGCCGATGGTCGTGCAGGGATGGGAGCAGTAGTACGAGATGCACATGGGCAGTTTGTAATTGGGAGATGTGCGGGTCTATTATGTTGTCCGACAACACAAGAATGTGAGGCTGAAGCTCTATTACAGGCTATGCAATGGCTAGAAACTGATGGAATAAGGAATGTGGTTTTCGAATCTGATGCTAAACAAGTGATTGATGCAATAAATTCTACTTCTGTTGATGATTCTGAATTTGGGGATAGAATTATTCAAATACGGTCGATTCTAACATCAAATGACTCTTACTCAGTCAAATGGATACGGCGGCAAGCGAATGAGATGGCACATGTGTTAGCACAGTCTTCTCGTTTATCCACTTACCCTTCTTTTTTTTAATTTATTACCGAATTCTGTTTCTGATTTATTGTTACAATTTTGCCATGATCTGGCTCATTAATGCCTTGTTTTTTTTATTAAAAAAAAACAATGCAAATTTCGTGTTCTAAGTGTTTCACATACTTTCACTTAGTTTTTGCTATTTAAATTTTATTAGTACTACATATTTCTATATCTTGTTTTATTTTTTTTATTAATCACGTGTAACAATTTGTTTCTTTATTAGTTCTTTAATCTCTTTATTTTCTTATTTCCCAACTTGTTCCTTTCCGATTTCCAATTTTGTTTTCCTTTCTCTTTGCATTATTTTACAATTAATTGACATTTTAATTCTCCTCTTATTCCGCATTTCTCTTTTATTTTGTTGATTGTTAATGGCGTTGGCTTTTACCACATATAAAAGTGTGTCTTTTACAAGTGAATTGTGAATATACATTTCCTTGATGCTACTAACGATTAACAAAGATATGATTCAATGTAATTAACTCTTACTTTAAAAGTTACCATCGTGAAATCGAGCGTTTGATGTGAATTACCTGTTCTCAAAGTTACTTCGGGTAGGTTAGAAAATAACAGTTAAATTTTCTTTAATTAACTAGTTTAAGTTAGAATTTATGTGTTCAATTCCCCAACGGAGTTGCTATTGTGAGCGGTCGGACCTCGCACCCTGCGATATTACTTCTGAGGGATAATAAGCGTGACATCTATAAATCTTGCTTACTTTTGGGAGAGCCCAATATCTGCACAATGTAGTTTGGTGTTGGACTCGTGAAGAATAGTATCACATAGTTCGATACAATTGAACACATTGAAACACTTGGTTTCTAAAAGATAGAGTCATCATCTGATTCCAACAAACCGCAAAATTCGGTAAAGTTGGTTCCAAGGAACAACTTCATATTCCAGAGACCATGTTCATGGACAATCACCTTAGTGGGTGATATTTCCTGTAATTTCTCCGTCGATTTACAGTCAAATATAGTCTATATTGCTAACACAGCGTACAAATATGCTTATGAGCTTTTTTAAGATATAAGTTATTCTTTTAATATGCGTTTTATTCAAGATAGTTTTGAAACCCTTTTCATCGAAAACAGTTCATAATGTAATTCAAACAAATTGGAAAATATTCTTTTTTTTAATCTAAATGTTAATACCATAAAATATATTTCAAAAGAGTCTCATAATACACAACAAGATTAACAACCAAGAAAGATAGAGTGAGAGATTCGTATGCCCCTCAGTGCATTTTGCATTACCATTGGAGAGTATCTCCAGTATCTGGTGTGGATCAGTCCCGCTCTTGATTGCTTCAAATCTCTTGTGGATTTAGTAATCTCTAACGTTTGCGTCTCGGATGAGAATGAAATTCCTTTGGATGGATTTCTCGAATTTCTCTCCCTAGAATATCTCAGAACTTTCTTTATCTAACTTTCTACTTTTTCTTTCTTTTCGTTTTTGTTTTTTTCTTTTTCTTTTTCTCACTTTCTCACACTAAAAACTTCAATAAAACATCCTTCCATCCAAAATGGGCTCCTATAGACACACTTATGGGCTGGCCACGACCAGCATATTGGGCAATTGGCGATCGTCCGCCCCCTGGAGACTGTTTTTTAAGGCAGACTCCACAGGACACAGTCACGATCCATTTTTTGTCCGCATCTCGACACCCAGGGTCATGACAAACTCAATGAAATGATTCTATAACTTCTATGATACTACGTGTTTTGAGTTTTTAGCCATTTTGAACCTTTTGAGGCTCAGTTTTTCAATAACTCGAGCGTTTCCATCGATCGTATGCACTTCAAAACATACCCAATGCTTTTTTCTTTATCAGGTACGTTGCTTACATGACCAAGACCGTAAAGTCGTACTCACAAATAATATCAACCGTCCTCATCCCCGTTTCAACTTCGGGAGAAAAATATCTCACCCCATCTCCAAATATTTTAGAGATCACACATCCCTGTCGGTTCAGATCCCCGTGGGTTTGTTCCACCTCACCAATGGATGAAGTGTAATTTTACGTGTTTTGCTAACTCTACCCGTATTAGAATCGGGTGTGCTCTAAAAGATGAAAGTGGAAGGTTCCAGCATGCTCTTCCTAGTCTTCTCAATGCGTTCACTTTTGAAGTTTTGGGTTTTCGAGAATCACTTAGTTGACTTAAATACCTCAATATTAATAAGCTTCTTTTGTTTTTTTTAGACGGATTCCTAATCAAGTGTTCAAGGCTTCCATAACAATAGTTATGTTAGATACTTATACTGAAATCCCATTAGATGATTGAAGTCTTTATTAGATCCTTTTCTATATTTTCATGCATCTTTCATTAAAACATCAGCCGAACATTCATTCATGTTGAGAATGTAGGCTAACAATACATTATAAATATATAATTACATATGAACTAGTAATCATAGAAACAAAATATGGCAGTTTTGGATTTGCAAATGTCTTTCCCAAACAACAAGCAGATATACATTGGCATATAAGAAAAAAAAAAAAAAAGAGGAAAGTCTACTTGACAAAGTAAGGAAGGTTAAGACCATAAAGAAGGAAATAAGCCCAAATGACACCTGAAATTCCACCAAAAAAGAATCCACCAGTGAATTTAGACCAACCATCAGCAGTTTGCAACTGATCAGCCTGCTTCTTCCTGCCTGTCAATGTCAAACTTGGTGCAGTTGATGCTTCTCCTTCACCGAATGATGATACTCCATACATTGTCAAGCATATGCTTAGTATCACTACTAAACCACCTGCTGCAAATGACCCTGCTGCTCCTGCATACTCTGTGTTCCTCAATGGCCCTGCTTTCACGAACGGGCCTACGAGTAGGAACCCGTGGGCTAGACCGATTTCAATCCCTCGGAGAAGTGGGCTCACTGCTGTTCTGTATGCAGGTAAGTTTGATAGGTACCATGCTATTAATGGGCTTGATGTTACTGGTGTCTCTAGGCTTCCAATAAATGGGTCACCATTGATTGGTTGAACCACTTGGTATGTTGGCTGCATACATTGTTATTGTCATCATGATCAAATTACTCAAACCATTAGCATTTAACACTACAGCTAAGTTTATTGACTCTAGTTTTTTCAATGGATCTTCAACTTGGAACTAATTCTAACATGATAACACCATTTACAAAGATACAATCTAATTGACACGATTATCATTTTTCTAATAACTCGAAATCGTGAAGTCTATTATAAACTTGTGAAGCAGTGAGTGAATAAGAATGAAAAGATTAAAAAAACGAACCTTATCAGATTGAATGGCCTTGACAGAGAAGGAAGAAGACCTCTTAGAAGGAGAGAGTCTAAACGGGGAACCAGAAATGCCCTTAGGAACAGCAAGTCCTTTTGTTAGAGAAGAAGAGGCAAAGCTGCTCTTGAGCTGGCTGGCCATTGCTGAAGCAGTAGCTGCCATTTTTCTTTTTCAATTCTGTTGTGTTCAAATAAATTCTGGAGTATGGTTAAGTCTTACAAATATAAGGATATAGGATTTTCTGAAAGTATCTATTGCTTAAAAACATGTGGTTGTCGTTGATGAGGTGTCAATGTTGTGTGATTTTCATTGGATGAACTCTTATCCTCACCTTATCCCTATTATTTTCTTTCACGATAATTTATAGGCCTATATCACCATTACATTTATAGGTCGATTCTATATTTATTTTTTATTGGCAAAAAAAAAAAAATATTATTATAACTCTAATCTTTCATTTTTTTTGGTTCATTAAGCTCTTCTCTTTTATTTAAATATATTAAGCTCTTGATCATTTTTTTTATCCCATTAAGCCTTTGATGACCAAAAAAATAATTCTCAACATAAAATTTGGTTAACAGAATGTTATTCATTACACCTGCATTCGAAATTTATATTTTTTTCACTGTTTGAAAGCAGTTTTGGATGTGTAATGTGATTATAAGAAAACTATAAAAACGTTAATTCAAACTGTAAAAAATATTTTTTTTAATAATTTCAAATACAGATGAAGTTTATAACGTATTTTTAACTGAATTAGATGTTCAAAACTTACTAATTTGGTCATCAGGAGCTTAATGAGATCAAAAATAAATGGTCATGAGCATATGTATCCAAATAAAAAGATCAAAGGCTTAATGAACAAAAAAGATAAAAGATCAAAGGCCTTTTTATTTTATTGTTATGATTGGATTGTAAACCCAATATATCAAATAGGATATAAAAAAAATACACTGGATAAAATTGAACTACTAGTAATTCTAATAAAAGATGTGTTGGAATTAATTGGATATGGATACAATTAGGCCCGTCTGAAATGGAACGGGTCCAAACCCAATAAGAATTAGGGTTAGGTTATCTATTTATTCAGTATAAATAGAAACCCTAACCAACACTAATTCTAAGAGAATAAGGAATTAGGTTTTAGAGATACAGTATCTCAAAAATATAGAAAAGAGAATTTTTCTCTCCTGCTTCCTCCTTTTGGCCGTCACCCCCTCTCTCTCTTTGGGATTCGTCGTCGCTTTAGTTCGTAAACCAATTGTCTTCCTCTCCCAATTCTATTGGCGTGGTTGAAGGCTTGACCGATGATACTAGATCGGGTGATTGATTCGAAATCCTTCCGCTGCAAATCAAGAACGAGATCTGCGCTACAAGAGGTAACCCGTAAACCCGTTTACTTATTCAAATAAATATATATGTTGTGAATATATGCTTATCCCAACATTGGTATCAGAGCCATTGGATCTAGTATTCCGTCTTTACCGCGAATCTGTTTGCATTTGAATCTTTTTTGAAAGATTAAAAATAATTCATTGTTATTATTTTTATGATTATACACTGGAATTGATTGATTGCGTGATTAAATTGAATTAGGGTTCGATTTAAACGTTTTTTTACTCAATTAAACCCGTTTTAGGTTTCTGTTACCTTCTGATTTTTCGTTCCGCTCGTCAAATCGAAAAACCGACCACACCATCGAGTCTAGAGACCCCGAAAACCCTAGGTTCCATATATTTTTCGTCGCCGAAATCGGCCGGGAAGGCGGCGCGTGGCCTCCACACGCCACTTGGGGGGAGAAAACGTGTGTCTCCCCCCAGCCAGCCGGTGCCGCGCTGGCGCCATCTGGACCAACCAACGCGCGCCATTTGGCAGAGGCCCCTCCACACGCGTGTGGGCGCGTGGGGCCTCTTCCCGTGACCAATTTTTTTCCCGTTTTTTACAGAAACGCGTTTCTGAATTTTTCTGATTTTTTGGGTATTTTTTCAAAAATTTTGGATGAGCAGTTTATACAATCTCTTTTAATTAGGGTTTTCGGGGAGATGCCTAAAATGTTAAGGAGATCTGTGATTCGTTCCTTCCCTCGCGCCGTTCCGTGTAGGAGAAATTCCCTACATGGAAGAGATGGAAGATTTTTATGTTGGTTAAATGAACAATTTTTATTTTTGGTGTGGTTGTGGATTTAATTTTTGGAACAAATTTTTTCTTTGGGGTTTATTATTCCAGTGTTATAATTTGTGTTAGGATTTCTATTGGAATTTTTGTTTTCTAATGGATTTTTAATAAAAAAAATTCAAATATGTTTGGATAATTTTTTATTTATGATGTGATTATTCAAATATGTTTGGATAACCATTGGGATCCTAATTTAATTATTATTCGATTTTGATTGGATAATTTTTGGTATGTTGGATTGGAATTGATGAGCTTGAATAATTTTATGTGAGTATTTAATTGCGATTTATTAAATCAGTGATTAGTTATTATTGATTTAATGATTATCTTCGACCTTAGTAGTTAAGATTAGTCAACATTAAGATCGAAATAATAAATCAAAAGTCATCTTAATTCCTTATAACAACCATATTTTTGTAATAAGTTGCAAAATCGTTACTTGTGAGTAAAAAAATTCTCTAAACATTAATGTATCTAATTAGTTGGATCTAATACTAAAGTGTAAAGGGTAATTTGAGCCACTTCGGTCTCATTTTCGAATCGAAATTTAGAATGAAAATTTGATTGATTAGATATAAGTTGTCTAGAGAATTAATGCGTGTATTGAACCTTTAATAACTTCTTACTAAGTCGTGCAATACCATTGTAGATCAGTCATAAATGGCAGCAACTAGAAAGTCTATAGTTGCTGAACTCAACAAAGACCTGAAATTAAATGGGGATAACTATGAGGTTTGGTCAATAAAAATAAAGTATGTGCTTGAAGAGCAAGATGTGCTTGCTCACTTGGATACGGTTATGGCCGAACCTGAGGATGGTGCAACTGCTCAGCTTCGCCGAGATTATACGGCATGGAAGAAAAAGGATTCCACTGCCTGCATCATCATGCTGAGTGCCATGGATGATGAGTTCACTAGGCAATTTTGTAAGATTGAGTCAACCAAGGGCCTATGGGAGAAATTCGGAGGTGTGTCTCTGACTAGGCTCCGCTCATTGACAATTAAGCTTGACACTTACAAGAAGAGGCCTGATCATACAATGAAAAAGCATTTAAGAGAAATGTCCAACATGATCAGTGAGCTGAATGAAGCAGGTCATCAGTTGACCAATGAGCAGAAAGTGCAAGTTGTTATCCGCTCTTTGCCAAACAGTTGGGAGCACATGAAGATGCACCTAACCCACACCGAAGCAATTCAAACCTTCGATGTTGTTTGTCGCCACCTTGAGCTAGAGGAGGATTGCCTGGCATCGATTAAGATCAATGCTGAAGCCCATTATGTGGGAGCCCACTCAAGTGGCAGACGTTCCAATCCTCCAAGGCAAAAGCGTAAGCGCTTCTATGGCCATGGCAAAGAGAAAGCCAAAGAGCCTGTGAATACAGAAAATAGAAAGGGAAAGAGAACAAAGAACAAAAAGAAATCGAAGCTTTCACGTGTGAAATGTTTCAAGTGCCAAGGAAAATAACACTATACAAATGATTGCAAAGTTCCTAATGTACACTACACTAACTCATGTGTGAGTGAAATAAATGTATCTAGCACTGTTCTTATAGCTGAACATGATCCTTTGTGGGTTGTTGATTCAGGTGAAACGGACCATGTGACGAAGGAAAGAGAGACCTTTGTCGAGTTCTGACGAATTCCTATCGGTTCAAGATGGATCTATGTGGGAGACAACTCGAGAGTTGCAGTCGAAGGGATTGGCACATGTAGATTGAGTCTATGTGGCGGTCAAACTCTCCTCCTATAAGATGTTCTCTATGCTCCGAATATTCGGAGAAACCTTATTTCTGTGAACTCTTTGTTAAGAATTGGATTTGCCTTTCTTTTTGCTAATAACAGTTTGCATTTAAGTTTGGATAATGAATTTTATTGTTCAGGATATGTATTGAATGGTTTGACTATTTTGGATGTTGAATTATATGAATCCAATAATTTTTCAGTTTACTTCTTCTTCTGTGGATAAAGATGTTAGTTTATGGCATGCTAGGTTAAATCACATTGGCCAAGATCGCATGAATCGTTTAGCCAAAGACGGCTTACTAGGTAGTTTAAGAAAAGTTGAATTACCTCCATGCGAACAATGTCTTAAAGGAAAAATGCATAGAAAACCATTCGGGAAGGGTACTAGGGCAGAATTTCCTCTGCAATTAATTCATTCTGATGTCTGTGGTCCAATGAATGTGAGGGCTAGGCATGGGGCCTACTACTTCATCATCTTCATAGATGACTATACAAGGTATGGTCACATCTACTTGATGTCTCACAAGTCTGAAGCTTTGAGTTGTTTCAGAAAGTTTATGAACCTTGTTGAAAATCAACTAGATAAGAAGATCAAAGTTTTGAGAACTGACCGAGGTCGAGAATATCTTTCAGATGAATTCAAAGCTTTATATGATGAGAAAGGGATAGAGCATCAGTTGTCTATCCCATACACTCCGCAGCAAAATGGTGTTGCCGAGAGGAGAAATAGAACTCTCCTTGATATAGTTCGATCTATGATGGCTGAAGCAAACTTGCCTATTTTCTATTGGGGAGATGCTTTGCTAACAGTTACATATGTTCTAAACCGAGTGCCCTCCAAGACTGTCACTTCCACTCCTTATGAGCTGTGGACTGGTAGAAAACCCGATTTGAGTATGCTCAGACCTTGGGGTTGTACTGTTTTTGCCCATGATACCTCTAGCAAATTTGGGAAATTAGGCCCAAGAGGTAGAAAGTGTGTCTTTATAAGATACCCTGACGTATCAAAGGGATATGTCCTAGTGGGAGAAAATAGTGAAGGCCGAGTGGCAGAATTTGAATCACGAGACGTCGTCTTCTTAGAGAATGAGTTTCCTAAGTTAGGAGAAGTTGACACTGATCTCACTCTGTTTGAGGAAATAGATTCAAACGGACCTCTCCATTCGAGTGGGAGGAATTTTGAGGATCAAGGTAATGATACCGATCACTACCAGGAACAAGAACAAGGTCAAAGTTCCGAACCTCAAAACGTTTCGAATGTGACAGATCCTTATTTAAGTGGGAGTTTGATTCCTAATTCTTGTGAGAATTTGGGACAAAGTCTAAGAGATAGGATTCTGGGTTATGATGAATACATGAGAGAATTTTATCAAAACTCGGAACCACGCCGTACTAAAAGGCAAAGAGTTGATAGTCGACGATTTGGTATCGAAGGCACAGCTCTTTTAGTAACTCCAAATGATGACGCAGAACCTAGAAATGCTAAAGAAGCTTTCACTTCTCCGGAAAAAAGACAAATGGACTATAGCAATGTAAGAGGAACTAGATTCTATGAGATCCAACCATGTTTGGGAACTGGTTGATCTGCCAAAGGGTAGAAAAGCTGTTGGGAGCGGATGGGTTCTCAAAGTGAAGCGAAGGTCTGACAATAGTATCGAAAGGTACAAAGCTCGCGTTGTCGCTAAAGGCTATACACGACAGGAAGGAATAGACTTCGAGGAGACATTCTCACCTGTTGTAAGGTTTACATCTATTAGACTAATCTTAGCTATTGTAGCAAGTTTAGACCTAGAGCTACATCAAATGGATGTTAAGACTGCTTTTGAGCGAAGAGATCTATATGTCACAGCCAGAGGGCTTCGTGGTAAAAGGCTTCGAGCATAAGGTCTGCAAATTGAAAAAGTCAATTTATGGCCTTAAACAGTCCTCTGGGCAATGGTACCTTCGTTTTCACAATCAAATGATTTCGAATGGCTTCAAGATGCTTGAAGAGGACCATTGTGTCTACACAAAACGGTCGGGTAAAAATTTTGTCATTTTATCTCTGTATGTAGATGACATACTGATAGCAGGAAATGACATAGAATTTGTAAACCAAATCAAAGCTTGGCTAAACTCAAGTTTTGAAATGAAAGATATGGGTGAAGCCGCATACATACTTGGGGTTAAGATTTCAAGGGGATCGATTAAAGAAACTATTAGCACTGTCTCAAGAGACTTATGTTAACAAAGTCATTGATCCTTTCGGTATGCGTGGAAATAGGCCTGTAGATAGCCCGATGACTAAGGACATCACCCTAAGTACCAAAATGTGTCCAAAGAATCCAAACAAAAAGAAAAGGATGGAAAAAGTTCCATATGCAAATGTCGTAGGTAGTCTAATGTACGCCATGTTGTGTACAAGACCTGATATTTGTCATGCCGTTGGGATGGTAAGTAGACATCAGTCCAACCCAGGACTAGCACATTGGGCAGCTGTGAAGAGGATACTGAGGTACCTCAAAGGAACAACAGATTATTCTCTATGCTATCAAGGTAAAGACCTAAATCTGAGAGGATACACGGATGCTGATTGGGCAGGAGACTTGGACAAAAGAAAGTCCACGTCAGGCTATGTGTTCTTGCTAGGAAATGACACGATCTCTAGGAGTAGCAAGAAACAAACTTGTGTAGCCCTGTCCACCATGGAAGCTGAATACATATCGTATTCATCAGCATTTCAAGAGGCTGTTTGGCTGAATCGGTTCCTAAACAACTTGAATATAACCAATTGTCAAACCCAAGTCATAGTTAACAGTGACAGTCAATCTGTTATAGCTTTCGCTAAGGCCCAGAGGTTCCACAGCAAATCAAAGCACATAGAGATTAAGTATCATTTTGTCAGGGACTTAGTTGCATACAAAGAAGTTAATGTGAAGTATATATCTACTCATGACATGGTGGCAGATCCCCTCACCAAACCAGTCAAGAGAGATGTTTATGTTAAACATGTTAGATCCCAAGGATTGTTTAGGATCTAAGTATACTTCTCATTCTTCATTGTTTTATTTGTAAGACATGAATTATTAATAAAGGTTTTATGAATTTTCATCAATACACGAGTGCGAGTATTCAATTGTAAATATTTGTTGTTATGTGTTGAAACACCTTTCCACATGATTTTGATTTGACAAAATTATTCTCATGATTAAAACAATTAAATTTAAGTGCTTTGGTTTAATTGTACTAATATGTTTGTTCAATGTTGAGTAAGTAAACTGACCAGAACAGGAACTAAGTGTTCATAAAAAGAAAGACTGAACAAAGTCAGCATAAGTAGATCACATAGCAGAAGCTGAGTGGAATACAACTCAGCCTCGTAAAAGAAATGTCTTCTTCAGGAAAGCTTGAAGGCAAAGCTGCGGAGTCAAGACGAGCAATATTCAAGTCGCCGCTGAGTCAAGCTGAGTAAAGATCAAGTCAGTGCCAATGATCCGTTTACTAGAAGACAAGACCCGACAGATCTCTGCAACAAATCATAAGTCTCGGAAATATGATCAAGGACCTTTTCGAGACGCATGGACCGTCTAGCGTTTGGCAAGAAGACAAACCTAGCGCTAGAAGACGAACCTGGCGCAAGAAGACGAAACTGGCAAGCCTGCCTCCTGCGTAAATCAGAAGACAGGATTGACCTGCAGTTCTGGAAGCTGACCACATGATGATGAAGAAGACCGTTCTTCTCAACGGCTGTGTCGAATTTTCAAATCATTGAAGCTTCAGAACTCACTATAAATAGACAAGCTTATCATTTGGATAAAAACACATATACAAGAGAGAAACAGACAAGCAAAATCTTCACTAAGTAAAAGAATCCAAAAGAGAAGTTGTCTGAATAGAAAAAGCAAGTTCTTACACCCAATTCCAATCATTGTGTAAAAGTCTAGAGTGAATTTATATTCATCTAAAGTAGTGAGAACAATCTTGTATCAATTGTAAAGGTTAGAAGAGTGAAGCTGAGTACTCGGTTATAGTACTCAGTGGTAGAGAAATTCTGGATACTCGGGTATAGTATTCAGTGGCAGATAGGATTGAGTAGACAAATAGAGGACGGTACTCTTGCATACTCAGTTGCTATTGTAAACGATTTGTGCTCTTCCTTTAAAGAGCTCAGTAGTGGATTGAAAAAGCCCGGAGGGATTCTGGGGACTGGACGTAGGCGGTGAGGCCGAACCAGGATAAGTCTGCTGAGTAATCTCTAACCCTTTCTCTTGATATATATATATATATATATATATATATATATATATATGTGTGTGTGTGTGTGTGTGTGTGTGTGTGTGTGTGTGTGTGTATGTTGCTTACTTAAATTGCTCAGTATATAATTTGTATAAGCCGACACTGAGTAATCAGAGTGCTGAGTTGGAAGCTGACCTAAAGTGTTACTTCTCAACTCACAATCGAAACAGCTCTAGTCAGTGTCTGATTAAAGCTGTCTCACATCTCACTCAGCCTTGCTGACCTAAAGTTGGGTTAAATCTTCAAACAATTAATTAAGTCAGCATTATTAAGCGAAAAAGTTACATTAGTTCCTAACCCCCCCCCCCCCTTGGAACTAATCCTACTAAGTTACACGGGACCAACAAGTGGTATCAGAGCTCAGTAGCTCACTATTCAAGATAAAACTATCTTGAGCCGATCCCTGTAATGGCTGAGAACAACACTCGTTTCCTTCTAGGAAATCAAACAACACAGATACTCCCCGAGGGATTATCTATTAGTCGGCCTGCACTATTCTTCGGGTCAAATTATACATTCTGGAAGAACAGGATGAAAAACTTTATCCAGACAACAAACATGAGTGCATGGCTAGCTATAGTCCAAGGCCCATTTGTTCCCTATGAAACTATTGATGGTGTAAAGTCCGTCAAAAGTGAGGATAAATGGTCAGATGATTACCTTAAAAAATTACAAAATAACGCTTCGGCTATCAATATGCTTCACTGTGCGTTAGATGCTGCAGAGTACAACAAAATTTCAGGTTGTGAGTAAGCACAGGAAATCTGGAAGAAGCTAGAGGTTACCTATGAAGGAACCAGTAAGGTCAATGAGTCCAAAGTGAATCAACACATGTGGCTATACGAGTTGTTCGAGATGAATGAAAATGAAGACATCTCTGAAATGAACTCAAGATTCACCAACATCATAAATGAGCTTAAGAGACTCGGCAAGAACTTCATAGAAGAAGAGCAGGTGAAGAAAATCTTGAGAAGTCTCCCCAAGAGTTGGCAAGCTAAGAAGACAGTTGTTGAAGAAGCTCAGGACCTGACCACGTACAAATATGATGAGCTCATCGGATCTCTGCTGACCCATGAGATCTCCATAAAAACTTTGAGGCTAAAGAGAAAACTGAGGACAAGAAGCAAAAATCTCTTGTCATGAAAGCCGACTCAACCGAAGATGACTCATCAGATGATGAAGAGATGGCCATGTTTACCAGAAAGATGAAGAAGCTGTTTAGGAAAAATGACAAGAACAGCAAAAGGCCATTTAAAAGAAGTGATAAATACAAAGCTGAGTCTAGCGACAGCAGACACAAGAGGGACAGCTCCAAGCCTGTTACTTGTTTCGAATGCCATCAAGCTGGGCACATCAAATCAAGATGTCCTACTCCGAAGAAAGAAAAGAAAGGTAGTAGAAAGGCAATGGTGGCCACATGGAGTGACAGTGATGAGTCAACCTCATCAGAAGCTGATGCCACTAAGTCAGCAAACTTCTGTTTTATGGCTGACGAAGCTGCTGACAACTGCCCATCTAAGCAAGCTGACCTCTCCGATGGGTCTGATCATAAGGAACACTTTAATGAGGTAACATCTATATCCTTGCTCAGAAATGAAATGGTTAATGCCCTGAGTGATCTCTATACACTGATCAAAAAGTGTAACAAGAAAATAAGAGCACTCAGCAAGCGGTGTGATGAGATTGAAGAGGTCAAACTCAGTGACCTTCGACATCTTCTCCAGGACAATACCAGGCAAGATGAAAACTTGAAAATCATGCATGAGTTTGTCTCTGAAGTCCAATCAGACTCTAAAAAGCTGAGAAAGGACATCACATCCATATAGAACCAGCTGAGCTCATCGGCTAAGAAAAGGTTCTATCCAAAAGCTGAGTATTCAGGTACTTGTCAGCAAAGACGGTACACTCAGCAGAACAGTCAGTGTGACTATTGTGGAAAGAGAGGACACACTATAAAAGTGTGTTGGTATGCTCAGCACCATCGTGCTGAAAAAAAATGGAAACACCCTCAAATGGTGGTTTATTGTGACTATTGTGGGAAAGATGGCCACACCATAAATGTATGTCGTCACAAACTTAAAAATGATGCATCACCTGTTAGCTCTAACAAACAAGGACCCAAAAAGAATTGGGTACCTGAAGATAACTAGTTCAATTGTAGGTGAGCCTGAGGTGTGCGGAGAAGTCAAAGCTATGGTACATTGACAGCGCATGCTTGAGGCATATGACTGGTAATGAAACTCAGTTCATCACACTTGTGCATAAACGAGGAGAAAATGTACGTTTCGGAGACAACAAAAAGGGTAAGATAGTGGGATCAGGTACTATTGGAGGAAATCCCACTATTGAATCAGTCTCCCTAGTCAGGGGTCTTAAGTATAACCTATTGAGCGTAGCTCAGCTGTGTGACAGTGGTATAAAGGTTTTATTTGATGCCACTGAGTGTCGGATACTCGAGGGTAAAACAAATGACTTGATTTTAACTGCCCCTCGTGTTGACAACGTTTTCATACCGAGCTTAGAAAAGAAGTTTTCAAAAAATATATGCTTAGTGTCAAAGGAAGATAATTCCTGGATATGGCATAGGAGACTTGGTCATGTAAGCATGGACCTCCTTGCCAAATTAGCAAGAAAACAATTAGTTGAGGGTTTGCCGAAACTTAGATTTGAGAATGATCAATTATGCAATGCTTATCAGCAAGGTAAACAAACCAAAAAGTCTTTTCAAAGTAAAAATGTAGTCTCAACCAAGCTTCCATTGGAATTACTACACTTGGATCTTTTCGGACCAGTCCAGCCGCTGAGCTTGGGTGGTAAGAGATTTTCCTTGGTCATTGTAGATGATTTCTCTCGGTATACTTGGGTCATCTTGCTGAGTAGCAAGGATGAAGCTTTTGAGATGTTCTCAACACTGATTAGAAAACTTGAAAATGATAAAGACCTTAAATTAGCTCACATCCGAAGTGATAATGGCGGAGAATTCAAAAACCAATAGTTTGACGAATTCTATGAAGTCATCGGCATTGACCATAATTTTTCTGCTCCTAGAACTCCTCAACAGAATGGGGTAGTTGAGAGGATGAACAGAATCTTAGTCGAAATAGCTAGGACAATGCTAAGTGAGAATAGGCTTCCAAAGTATTTCTGGGGTGAAGCTGTCAACATAGCTTGCTATATACTCAATAGGGCTTTAATTAGACCTATACTTAAGAAAACCCCCTATGAACTTTGGAAAGGATGAAAACCCAACATTGGATATTTACGTGCCTTTGGTTGTAAATGTTTTATTCTTAATACGAAAGACAACCTTGCTAAGTTTGATTCAAAAGCTGATGAAGCTGTCTTCTTAGGGTACTCAACTAACAGCAAAGCATATAGGGTGTTTAATAAACGAACTCAGGTCGTAGAAGAGTCTGTACATATTGAGTTCGATGAAACTGACCCTGCAGGGAAGGTAAGTCAGCCTACCGAAGATGACCCATGCTCAGCTTCCGCTGACCAAATTAACGCCACTGAGTCACAACCTCAAGGGCTGACCAAAGGTAAGAATGAACCCAAAATTATCTTTGCTGAGCAATATAATCCTGCAAAAATTATTGAAACACCGACTCCTGAAAACTCAACATTGCCAAAAGAGATCAAGATTCCAAGAGGACACTCAGAGAAGTCCATTCTCGATGCTGCTGAGAACACCCTGATGACCAGAAATCAACTCAGGAGATATCTCAGTAATGTTGAGTTCGTCTCAGTCCATGAACTGAAAAACTTCTCAGAAGCTGAGCACGATGAATTCTGGATCAATGCTATGCAAGAGGAACTTGATCAATTCCAGAGAAACGAAGTATGGGATTTAGTGCCTAAACCGAAGAATCAAAAGACCATTGGAACAAAGTGGGTATTTCGCAATAAGCTAGACGAACAAGGTAACGTAGTTAGAAACAAAGCCAGACTTGTAGCTCAAGGCTATAGTCAGCAGGAAGGTATTGACTATGGTGAGACCTTTGCACCCGTAGCTAGATTAGAGGCAATAAGAATATTATGTGCATATGCTAGTTTTATGAACTTTAAACTGTTCCAAATGGATGTTAAGAGTGCATTTCTTAATGGAGTTATAAATGAAGAGGTTTATATTAGTCAGCCTCCAGGGTTTGACGATCCAAAATTCCCAAACCATGTTTATAAACTCAAAAAGGCTCTGTACGGCCTAAAGCAAGCGCCACGTGCTTGGTACGAAAGACTGACCAGCTTCCTGCTGACCAGGAACTATGTCAGAGGAAAAGTTGACACAACATTATTCATTAAGAAAAAGGGTAAAGATACCCTGTTGGCACAAATATACGTAGATGGTATTATCTTTGGTGCTACTAACGAATCTATGTGCAAGGAATTTAGCAAACAGATACAAACTGAGTTTGAGATGTCAATGATGGGAGAACTCAACTTCTTCCTTGGACTTCAAATCAAACAAGGGAAGAATGGCATCTTCATTAGTCAGACCAAGTATACTAAGGAGATACTAAAGAAATTCGATATGGAAGGGTGTAAACCAATATCTACCCCAATGGGTACTGACACTGTGCTTTGTGCTGATGAGAAAGGTAAGTCAGTAGACAGCAAATTATATCGAGGTATGATAGGCTCTCTACTTTATCTAACTGCAAGTAGGCTAGACATTCAGTACTCAGTATGTTACTGCGCAAGATATCAAGCCGACCCTAAGGAATCTCATTACATAGCTGTAAAAAGAATCCTTAGATATTTGCAAAGCTCGGTGAATGCAGGTTTATGGTATCCAAACACAAACGATTTCACACTCATTGGATACACTGACACTGACTATGGACGAGACAAGCTTGAGCGCAAAAGCACTTCAGGAGGATGTCAATTCCTTGGAAACTGTCTTGTGTCTTGGTTCAGTAAGAAGCAGTCGTCAGTTGCTTTGTCAACAACTGAAGCTGAGTACATTACTGCTGGAAGCTGTGTTGCACAAGTCCTATGGATCAAGCAACAGCTGGATGATTATGGAGTTCAAGCCAAAACAATTGAAGTCAAATATGACAACAAGAGTGCCATTGACTTATCTAAAAATCCAATCCAACACAGCAGGATGAAGCATATCAGCATAAGGCATCACTTCATCAGAGATCATGTACTCAAGGGTGAGATCAAGCTGACTTATATGCCAATAGATGAACAGCTTGCAGATATCTTCATAAAGCCATTGGCTCGTGAGCAGTTCAGTATACTAAGGGAAGCTATCAGTATGTCTAATCCTCTCTAATAAATTTCTGAGGTGAATGTATATTGAGTGATTATAACATGCCGAGTGATCACTACATGTTGAGTAACTATCATATATTGAGTAGATATGAATGCTTTAAAATCACTATTTGCTGAGTTGCCATATCTATTGAGTGATTGATAAAATGCTGAGTTACTCCACATAATATGAACCCTCTCTACGCCAAACTGAGCACTCAGAACACCCAACGTTTGGTATCCTAGAAGTTGAGTAGAACGACTTGCGTAATTAATGCTTGCACGCGTATTCAAGTATCTACCTAGGATGATGTAAGCGTAATGATTAGAAATCTATGCATCGAACATGTCATTAATGTCAGAATTTAAAGCCGTTGAACGTTTCAAAACCAAACCGCCATACTGACCTATCAGATCAACACGCTCCGACTATAAATAGTGGATGATTTCCCACTAACTTCCCTTTACACTTGAAACAAATCGCACTCAATCTCTCTCTCTCTGAATTTCCTAAACTTCTGCATTTCTCAAATCCTCAAGAACACCATGTCTAGCGATTCCCAAAACAACTCCGATGAGCAATACGACGACGACCGCTTAGATATAAATCCTCCATCTCCTATTGAGCAGGAATATCAAGAGACCTCCTCCTCAGAGTCTCACGAACAAATTCATGGCCAGCATGACCAAGCTATGGCCGAGGTCAGCATCCTCGGTGAAAACCCTCATACTGACCAAACGACTCCTTCGAAGAAGAAGAAGAAGAAGAAATAGCCTAAGGAAAAGAAGTTCTTCAAAGTCTTCAATAGTATAAAAGGCCTGAAAGTCTACCACTCTCGTTGGTTCTCAAAGAGCTTCGTCGAAGCTGAGAAACCATTCTGTGACTGGATATCAAAGAATGGGTGGACTGACTTGTTCTCTCTCCCTGGAACCACGTATCCTTAGCTTGTAAAGGAATTCTATGCGAATCTCCAGGTCGCTGAAGACGACGATGACCACCTGATCACCAAGGTCAAGAACAAGGACATCACCATCACTCCCTCCTATCTGGCTACCCTGCTAAAGTTTAAAGCAGAAGGTCCTGAACTGCACAGCACAAATGATTATGAGAAGGTTAAGTACGTAACTTCTGTAAACCCAAGAATCACAGCGGTGAAATCTACAGTACCAACATGGGTCAGCCTCAAAGGCATGCACACTACCTTCTGACCAACTACCTGTTTCCCAAGGTCAATGCCTCCTCCTCAGCCTCAAATTTCGAACAGTGCTTCATCTGGTACATGTTGAACTACAAACCACTCAATATGCCCATCTTTCTAATTGGGGCTTTTCAACGTAGCACTGGGATCCTAAGGATGGGTTCTCTCATCACTAAAATTCTACAGGATCACCAGGTCAGTTTGAAGGAAGAAATCAGTGTGATAGGTACTGAGATCACTACGGGCATCCTACTCGGTCTGGCCCACAGTCAGCCCATCAAGCTTAAGAAAAGAAAAGGGGTTATTGTTGAAGAAGAACCTGTTGAGGATGATATGGATGTTGAAGAGACAACTGCTGAGCTGTCAAAGAAAGGAAAGAAAGTTGTAGTTGAAGCAGAACCTGCTGAGCGCACTAGGCAGGAAAGAAAGAGAAAAACTGACCAAACTCCACTGGCCAGGGATATTAATAAGACTGCCAAGAAAACCAGGGTGGTAGTTGGTGGAAAGAAAGCTGCTCTTGCTGGGCCAGCGCAAGAAAAGCCAGAGTCAGCTGAGAAGAAACATAAGAGAGCTGACCCTGAGGAAAGTGAGGAGACTCTTGAGCAACCTCTAAAGAGGAAGAAGACCTCTGGGATGACACCGTTGGAAGCCAACCCCATTGACTTCGTCATTCCCAAAGAATTACACTTCCTGTGAGCTCAGGAGATCGACCTTGAAAAGACACCTTGTGATCAGGAGGAAGAACAAGGTTGTACTAAGGAACTGGCTCAAGCTGACAAGACACATTCTACTGAGCCGAGTAGTACAGCTGCTGCTGAGAAAACTAATGAGCAAGGAGCTGAGTCTCCAGTGAAGGACAAGGTTGAAGAGCAACTTTACGCTGACTTAGGACTCAACTTTTCTTCTGAGTCACCAAACTCTCTTGCTGCTGACCCTTCTCCTCCAACCAAACCTCAAAAGGGCAGTGCGGACAAGCGTTTCAAACGCAAAGCTCAAAAACTGAGCATAATTGATCTATTGGATGAAACACCGCTAAGGGACCCAATCACAAACTTGACCGGGCTTCAGTTTCAATTCTTCACCACCATCACTGAGCCAACTCCGGACGAAGTAAAAGAAAAACAAGCCTCTGTTTCTCAAGCTGAGGAACAAGCCACTAAAGGTCCAATTTCTGCCGACACCTCTGCTCAACCTTCCACTGAGCAAGTGCTCGATGTTCCTGCTGCTCAACATAAAGAGTTAGCAAAGGAAACTCCACCTGCTAAAGACAGTGCTGAGTTGCCTCCACCTCAAAGTTCTACTCAACTCCAGCCTGACCCTGAGCAGGTCAATAACACTGCTGAGCAACCACTTCCTTCATCTACTGAGCAGTTAGAAAGCCAGTCAGCTCATACTGTTGGCCTCCATAAAAGTGCAGCCACTGACCAAGCTGACACTTCTCATTCCAGGCAGTACCAAACTCCATCCGGTGCTGACAACAACACGACCCCTAAGCATAACACTGGTGATTCCTACACTTATCTGAATGCTTCTGAGTCTGGAATAAAAATCATCCACTCAGCTCACGCTCTACTTCAAGACATTCATCAGTCTCAAGCCGATGCTGCTGGGTCTATTCCTACTGAGCCAACTCAATTCTCCTTCGTCACTCAACTTCTGACCGAACTAAAAGGCCTGAAGGAGCTGATGAGTGTAATGACTTCACTAGTCTCTCAGCAGCCCAAGCAAGACTTCATGGTCAAGCTGGCCGAACTACAGTTGATGATGGTCAACCATATGAACTCAATCAAAGGGAAAATCAATGCCCTATCTGCTGCGAATTCATCATCTGTAACTTCTGTTAAGGTCACTTAGCATTTCTCCCAACTGTCCGCCGAGCTAACCGGGGCTTGTGAACTCATCTCCTCCTCTTCTCAATGCTCCATAGAACAAATTGGAGAAGCTATCCGCTTACTCAACTTGAGCAAAGAAGAAATGGACACTGATAAGGTCAAGACTAATGACATCTTGCACTGCACCAGGTCAACACTTGCGCATGTCCGGCACATCAATACTCAACGTCATTCGTACGATACTGCGATGCTCAGGATGTATTATCAATCCTATGCATGGATGACGGACTCAATTACTTGGATCGGGAAATCACTTAAGTACCTACTCAGTATGCTCAGCGCGCACATTAAAATCCCTGCCTCAAGTATGGCCGATGGCGTGCAAGTCTTTAAGGGTCTTAGAGAAAGTACGAGTCACATGCAATATTATTCATCCATATTGACTCGTGCTGTTCAATAGCTGACATTTTTTGCTCCTCCCCTTCAATCTAATGATGCTGGAAAAACAGGGGAGAAAGAGAAAGATCAAGCAAAGCAAGCTGCTGGAACTCAGCAGAAGCCGGGAGAGAAAGACAAAGCTAAGCAGCCAGCTGCCGGAACTCAGCAGAAGCCTGGTTCAACTTCTACTGTCCCGAGTAATCAAAGTCAGCAACAAAGAACAGCCAAGGGCAAAGGCAAATCCAACCAAGTTCAAGTCAACATGAAGAAATAGATTAGCAATAGTCTTAGATTATGACTTGTGATTTTGTATCTGGCTTATCTTTGTTGAACTGACTATTTATATATGCATCCTTTATCCAAAATTGACTTTATATATGTGATGCTTACTTGTTGTGTTTATATGCTGATTGAACACTTGACTACTCATTGAACAACAAATTAAAACCTGTGAACATAGAGATTAAACAAGTAAATCATACTCAGTACACCCCAACTCTGATAGATGAATCCAATTCTGATACCTAAACTTAACGTAATATCTCTGATATCTAAAAATAGATAAGTATCAAAGCCGAGTAATGACCATATCTTCCAAGTATTGACCTACTTCTGAAAACTGACCTTAGGCTCATCTGAATTAGATCTTGGAAGGTCTAGAATTGAACTAAGTTAGTAAGAGCAAACCTTAGTTACACTCGATTAGATCTTAGAAGGTTTAGAGTCAAACTAAGTCAATAGATGCAACCCTTACGGGGGAGTAATTTCAGAAGAATAAGAAAGGTCAACTATCATGGGGAACCTTAACGCTGAGTTCCGTAATTGAATACTTTTGCCAACATCAAAATGAGGGAGTTTGTTGAAACACTTTTCCACATGATTTTGATTTGACAAAATTATTCCCATGATTGAAACAATTAAATTTAAGTGCTTTGGTTTAATTGTACTAATATGTTTGTTCAATGTTGAGTAAGTAAACTGACCAGAACAGGAACTAAGTGTCCATAAAAAGAAAGACTGAACAAAGTCAGCATAAGCAGATCACACAGCAGAAGCTGAGTGGAATACAACTCAGCCTCGTAAAAGAAATGTCTTCTTCAGGAAAGCTTGAAGGCGAAGCTGCGGAGTCAAGACGAGCAATATTCAAGTCGCCGCTGAGTCAAGTTGAGTAAAGATCAAGTCAGCGCCAATGATCCGTTTACTAGAAGACAAGACCCGACAGATCTCTGCAACAAATCAGAAGTCTCAGAAATATGATCAAGGACCTTTTCGAGACGCATGGACCATCTGGCGTTTGGCAAGAAGACGAACCTGGCACAAGAAGATGAAACTGGAAAGCCTGCCTCCTGCGCAAATCAGAAGACAGGATTGGCCTGCAGTTCTGGAAGCTGACCACATGATGACGAAGAAGACCGTTCTTCTCAACGGCTATGTCGGATTTTCAAATCATTGAAGCTTCAGAACTCACTATAAATAGACAAGCTTATCATTTGGATAAAAACACATATACAAGAGAGAAACAGACAAGCAAAATCTTCACTAAGTAAAAGAATCCAAAAGAGAAGCTATCTGAATAGAAAAAGCAAGTTCTTACACCCAATTCCAATCATTCTGTAAAAGTATAGAGTGAATTTGTATTCATCTAAAGTGTTCTTCATTTAGTGAGAACAATCTTGTATCAATTGTAAAGGTTAGAAGAGTGAAGCTGAGTACTCGGTTATAGTACTCAGTGGTAGAGAAATTCTGGATACTCGGGTATAGTATTCAGTGGTAGATAGGATTGAGTAGACAAATAGAGGACGGTACTCTTGCATACTCAGTTGCTATTGTAAATGGTTTGTGCTCTACCTTTAAAGAGCTTAGTAGTGGATTGAAAAAGCCCGGAGGGATTCTGGGGACTGGACGTAGGCGGTGAGGCTGAACCAGGATAAGTCTGCTGAGTAATCTCTAACCCTTTCTCTTGATATATATATGTATATGTTGCTTACTTAAATTGCTCAGTATATAATTTGCATAAGCCGACACTGAGTAATCAGAGTGCTGAGTTGGAAGCTGACCTAAAGTGTTACTTCTCAACTCACAATCGAAACAGCTCTAGTCAGTGTCTGATTAAAGCTGTCTCACATCTCACTCAGCCTTGCTGACCTAAAGTTGGATTAAATCTTCAAACAATTAATTAAGTCAGCATTATTAAGCGAAAAAGTTACATTAGTTCCTACCCTCCCCCCTTGGAACTAATCCTACTAAGTTACACGAGACCAACATTATGAACTTAAAATGCATGTTTAGACAGAATGTAGCTCACTCACATGAGCAGTTTCCCCCATTTCGTCAATGTGATGATAAATGAAGGATGAGGCTGTCTTTGAGCAATTTCGAGAGCTTGTTCAATGATAGAAGCCGTCTTGCTATAAACATGGAAAAGTGTTTCCATTACGGTGCAAGATAACATGTGTTACAAATACATGAAAAAGATTAACAAGTAATCTAAAAGGGCAAGTTTGCGATAACTTATAGCCTTCTATCATAGCCAGAATTGATCATCATAAGTGATGAACTAAAGTTAGATGTTCAGGCACATCTAGACCTATGCTTCTGTATGGTGTTAATAACATTCTCTTCTTCAGAAAAGAATTGAACACCATAACACATGACCCATACCATGTGTGCTTTAGCGACCACGAGATGGAAAAGTAGATTGATCTCGCCTTTTCCTAATGCGAGACTCACGTCATGAAGATGCGCTTCTTGACTATTGTTTATCCTTATAGACCCTAGACTTATTCTAAGAAGTTTAGTCTGATGTAGCTACCTTGGAAAGGGATATCTCGAGGTTGATGAGATAATACCAACCAAAGAGACCCTGATTGGATAAGCGAATCAAATTATAATGGACAGAATAATGTTAAGAGGGAAAGACATCCATTTGAATCATATCTAAGTGTTTCTATTCTTCACTGTCCGGACACTTATGTATATGTGCATATTTGTGAAAAATAGATGTACTGTAGAGATCCGAAGACTACATTGGATATGATATGGAGTCTAGGATAAAAGCATACACCACCGACGATCCATGTTCAAATCTAAGATCTATATATCTCTAACGAGTACATAGTTCCAAGTTTGTTACATGAAAATCGAGCAGCTATATGTTCTAACGAGTATATAGCACTAGAGCTCTCGATAGTATGCCGGTCGCACGAACTATTTGCAAGAGTATGACAGAGACCGAGATTGAGAAAGTTTGGAATAAGTTCCATTGCGTGCAAGTGGGAGATGTTGGAATTAATTGGATATGGATCCAATTAGGCCCGCCCGAAATGGAACGGGCCCAAACCCAATAAGAATTAGGGTTAGGTTATCTATTTATTCAGTATAAATAGAAACCTTAACCAACACTAATTCTAAGAGAATAAGGAATTAGGTTTTAGAGATACAGTATCTCAAAAACACAGAAAAGAGAATTTTTCTCTCCTGCTTCCTCCTTTTGGCCGCCACCCCCTCTCTCTCTTTGGGATTCGTCGTCGCTTTAGTTCGTGAACCAATTGTCTTCCTCTCCCAATTCTATTGGCGTGGTTGAAGGCTTGGCCGGTGATACTAGATCGGGTGATTGATCCGAAATCCTTCCGCTGCAAATCAAGAACGGGATCTGCGCTACAAGAGATAACCCGTAAACCCGTTTACTTATTCGGATAAATATATATGTTGTAAATATATGCTTATCCCAACAAGATGGATTAAAAGATGTTAAGAAATGTATTATTTTTAAATACCAATAATTATTTCTTGTTAAAAAAAAGCTACAAGTTGCATTGAACTACTCATATGACGATAAATGTAACTTTCAATATCTCGTTTAAAAAAATTGTGTTTAATTTAGGGTGTTGTTATATTCAGTCCCAATTTCCCACCCCAACCTCGTGAAAGGACGAAAATGTTCTTTCATGGGTTTTGGGGGTGAGAAGCCTATATTTTTTGCCTTCCCGACACGCGGGCATGTGGCTATCACGCCTCACCGTGCAGGCGGGCGTTATAGCCATACGCGTGACAGCCACACGCCCGACCACACGGTACGGCGTATGGCTATCACGTCCGACCACACGGTTATATAATCAAAATATAAATACTAATTAATATTAAACAATCAAATTATTAATCATAAATATATAATTGGAATTTATCAAATTGTCAATAAATCAAAGATATTAACACTAAATCAAATAAAATAATCGTATTAACTCATTGAGTTGGAAGAATATCAAATCAAATAAAATTTATAATTTTATCAATTAAAATTTCAATCAAAGTTTATCAAATCTTGGATCAATCAAAATTATCAATACTAAATTATATTAAACAACCAAATGATAAATACCAAATTAGTAAAAGATAAAATCAATCATCAATTTATTAATTAAATCTGTGAAGTGGAATATTTTTGGAGCTAATTCAATGGTGGAGATAAGCAAAGATGTAGTTTGTTTAGGGATAATTGATGGAGGTTCAGATATTAATATAACAACTTATATAGATATAGGAGCACATCAAATGCAAACACAGTTGTTAAAGGTGAAAGGCGAGCCGAGACGATAGGGGCAAAATATCACCGAGGAGACAAACAAATTAGAAAAACATAAAAAAAAAAAATTAAATAAACACAAAAAATTAAAATACATATAGATTTTATTTTTACACTAGACTCGTAGAACTATTATTTAATGATGATGAAATCCTCCACTACCGTTAACATCTGCCACTATTAAATTAACTGAAAAAATTAAAATACATATAGATTTTAGTTTTACACAGCTTATACACTAGACTCATATAATTAAATAAAATCCTTCACTGCTGTTAACACCTGGTACTGTTAAATCCAGCCACCACTACCAGCTACCCCACTACCACATACCCACCACACCTACTTTAACCCACAACACGTCATAACAACACTAAATAAGAATCAAGATTAAACATTTACTGCGTGGCAAAAAAAAAATCCAGAGTAAAAAAATATTATGAATCTCAAACTTAATGTGGTTGAACATATATCACAACGTTTCAGAGTCACGGATCTTAATTTGTAAAATATTATAAAATATTATGTTATTTTATTGTATGTAACTCATATTTGAATCAATTAATAATAATTATTCTAAGAATGTTTTTTTTTTTTTCATTTTAATATTTTTTATTTAATTGATAAATGATTAATTAATAATTAATTTTTATTTATTTAATATTAATATTTTATTTATTTACTTTTATTGAAATAATTGAATTAATTTTTTTTTGTTGGATAAATAATTTTATAAAATTAATAATAAGTAGTGAATTTCTAAAAAAATAAATATTTAATTAAATATTTTATTGAATAAATGATTACTAATCGTACGATAATTCAGAGTGGTATGCTATTTACTTTGCAGTACAAACTACAGATTCTCGAAGGGAAAGCGTACCAACTGACCGGAATGAGGGTTTTGCACGGGTAGTTGACAATCTATGCTTTTTTGTTACAGTTGCTAAGCTGACCTTATCAATACATAAGGAACCCTCGAAAATGGCAGTGCGGTTTCTAAAGCTTCCCTTGCTCTCACGCTGTTGCAATTCCGGCTTCATTTTCTTATCCAAATCATACCCATCTAACATTTCTGGTACATTTACTCTCCCTATGTTTCTTTTGATGTTCTCTTCCAATTTGGCTCTTATCTTTTTTCATTCACGATTTTTCACAAACACCTGTGAGTTGTTCCGTTTCAGGTCTCCTACGGCTTTTCCATTATTATTTTCTGATAAGTTTTTGTTTTATCAGTTAGATGGGTCAAACCAGAAATTCATTGTTCCTCCAGATGTTTCACTGTTGCTAAATCCGGAAAGGTTCATGTACCTAAAAAGTAACCCATTCTATCTCTGGTCAATTGTCAACTAATTCTATGTTGATTTAACATTTTAATTTAGTTGGCAGGATTCTGTAATAACATCTTTGAACTTTGTATTACTACTAGTTCAGCAATGTTGTTCTTATATTAGAATAAGCCTAATATATACTCACAATTTGTACAATCAGCACTAATGGTTCATTTGCATCAATTGTTAAATGTGAAGATTATTCTATTATGACATATAGGTACAAATCAATTTATGGTTACCAGCATCTAAGATTTTTTTTCTTTTTTTTTTTGACGCTGTTATTGACTTTTTAGGAAAAAGAGGCTGGATGAAATATGTCTTGAAAGGTTCCAGCAGTACAGCCGAACGTTTGTACAGTCATGGATTCTGCAAGGTCAGCTGGGTTCTTCAAATGCAAATTATAAAATCTATTTTCTATCTCGTTGCATGCTGAGTTTTCCTTTGTGATAAACAATAAATTCTTCAAATAGTATTTTAACATTTTCAGATCCTTAAAGAGAGAAATATTCATTTATGGGTTATTTTCTGAATTGGATTTGTCCTATAAAATGGTTTGCACAACTTCATAGCAATCTGTTACCATTACAACCTTCGGATATGCCCATAAGGGCGGCCCGATGCACTATGCGTCCCCGCTAAGCGAGGGTCCAGGGAGGGGTCCCACCACAAGGGTATATTAGGGTCAAGCCTTCCCCTGCCAATTGTTTTGGCAAGAGGCTCCTAAGACTCGAACGCGTGACCTCTCAGTCACACGACAACAACGTTTACCTTTAAAAATACTTCAATATGTGTTCATATATGCCTGCCATGTTTTGTCGTTACCATACTTCACAAGTTCTCAGTTAGTAGTACTACTATTGCTTGTATGTGTTGTCTTACTTGCTGCTGCAATTGGACGAATGATCTATGTAATAATGTCATCTTGAGTCAGTTTGTGGTCTGAATTTCTTACTTGTCCTTCATCAGAAGCATTAGCATAAGAATGTTTTATGTTACGTATTTACTTAGTTGTTGTGTCCATCCTTGCATAGGCAAAGTATTTGTGGATGGGAAGGTGGTGAACAAAGCAGGCACACCTATTTCTGACAAATCTGTTGTAGAGATAAAGGCTGAAGTTCCAAAATATGTATGTAGGTGATTTACTGCACCTGAATATACATAAAATTCTAATTTTGGACCAGTAAGTTTGGTGAGCCAGAAACATCAACTTCTTTTTCCTGCAATTCAGAGCAGGATACAAATTAGAAGCTGCCATTGAACAGTTGGGCGTTGATGTGGCTGGCAAAGTAGCTCTTGATTCAGGGTTGTCAACTGGAGGTTTTACAGATTGCTTGCTTCAGTATGGCGCATCATTTGTTTATGGAGTTGATGTAGGTTACGGACAGGTATGTTAAATTTATTCTCTCTCTCTTAATTCTGGAGAAGAGGGCGAGCCTTGGCGCAACGGTAAACGTTGTTGTCGTGTGACCAAGAGGTCATGGGTTCGAGTCTTAGGAGCGGTCTCTTGCCAAATAAATTGGCAGGGGAAGGCTTGCCCCCAGTACACCCTTGTGGTGGGACTCCTCCCCGGACCCTCGCTCAGCGGGGACGCGTAGTGCACCGGGTTGCCCTAATCTCTTAATTCTGGAGAAATTATGCAAGTCATAAATCTTGTACGGGAGAATAGTTTGCATTGTAATTGGCAGTGTAATGTCCAAACATTCGCTTCTTAGTTGTTGGTTGATGGTATTTAGTCACTTAACTTTTTCATCAGGTAGCAGACAAAGTTCGTCGAGATGAACGTGTTAGTGTGGTAGAAAGGACAAATTTAAGACACCTCCCTGGACTCCCCCAAAAAGTTGATTTGGTGACGCTAGATCTCTCATTCATCTCTATACTCTTGGTATACCTCCTAGCATTGGATATATTCATGTTGCCTTGTTACAAACATTTGAGTGGTGGTCCAAACACTCCTTTTGCTGACTTGTCTTCTTACTCAGCCCTCTTTATCAAAAGATGTTACCCTCTTTATGTTCCTAGATCTAAAATCTGTACTTTCCAACAGTTTGTTCATGATTATCGATTTAATTTGGTACAGGTCATGCCTGCTGTTGTTAATGTTATGAAGGAAGATGCGACACTAGTCACCCTGATTAAGCCCCAATTTGAAGCTCGTAGATCACAAGTAAGAAACTGATGTTCTTTCTTTCTTTTTCTTTTTTTCTTTTAAATATTACTTAATGATCTTGCTTGTGTATTTTTTTTTTTTTTATGAAAATATCAAAAAATCTTATTAAGCGCCAAAAAACTTTTACAATGAACAAAGGACAACTCATACATCTAGATCCACTTGTTCCACAACAAGCTGGAAGATTGAGATTTACATAATCTCATTTTTACATTTAAAGACACTTGCCTAACAATTTGATCCTTACAAAAAAAGACCATTATCAAAAGCAATTCTATTCCTAGTCAACCACACCCAATACACAATTGCTGCAAAAGCAACTCTTCTAATAGAAGATTTAAGAGATTTTCCTGCAGCATTTCTTGACAACCAACTTATAAGCCTTCTCCATGGTAGATTATTTGTTACATCACACTTACCACTAATCTCCATCCAGACACTCCCACTAACGGAACAATCAAAAAATAGATGGGGCACTGTCTCCTCCTCCTGACCACATAAACAACACAATTGATTTGTCAAGTTTGCCCAGACAGCAATCCGAGTTTTAACATTCAACCGATTTTTTAACGCAATCCATAAGATGAAACTGTGTCTTGGGATAAATTGATGTCCCCAAATGCTTGTGTATTTTTTTATTGTCCCTTTCTGACCATAACAACTGATTTAATTAGTTACTGAAAATGAAACTGAAAGTATAGTAGACTGCTAGATTCTTGAAACCAAGCTTCACTTCGATCATGACGGTTAAACTGTTGCCATTTATATTAATTAGGAACCCTGTAAATGGTTGCAACAGCGTGATTAAGGAGCAAGGCATTTTATACCAGAATAATTTCTATATCCTTTTCTTCTCCTTAGCTAGATACCATCAATGATGCTCAAGTGATCTTCTCTTTTGTGTGTATTTTGCAAATGAGCTTTTCTGCCTCATAGGAGTTGTTAAACCTATCAATTGAAGTTAAGAGGCTGGCGCCTTGGCACAATGACAAAATTAATTTCTACTGATTGCAAACTTAAATTCATGGTATTGTTGCAGGTAGGAAGTGGTGGAATAGTAAGAGATCCGCAAGTCCACCAAGAGGTATTCTTTTTTAATATCATGTAGTTATGTCCAACTCTAACAAGCTGTTAAATATTCTTGTATTAATATCACCTTCTCAAAATCAAATTAATTTTTTATTTATTAATTGACAAATACTAAGAGGGCGAGCCTTGACGCAACGGTAAACGTTGTTGTCGTGTGACCAAGAGGTCACGGGTTCGAGTCTTAGGATCGGCCTCTTGCCAAATAAATTGGCAGGGAAAGGTTTGCCCCCAGTACACCCTTGTGGTGGGACCCCTCCCCGGACCCTCGCTCAACAGGGATGTGTAGTGCACCGGGCCGCCCTTTTAATTGACAAATACTAAACGCAGTCTTGAGAAACTTTATAATGTACTAACTATAGATCAATTAGTTCCTTTCAAAAAAAAAAAAAAAAAAAAACTATAGATCAATTAGTTAAACAGAAAAATGGAATTGTGTGCAAACTACAAAACCCCATCTCTACATGTTTGTCTAATATCTTCAGTGTAGTCCAAGACGACATAAATACCCACCCGTTAAAAAATTTAACGAAATGCTAGACAAATTTTAATCACATCACTGACTCTTATTTTTTGATTATCCATGTCATGTCACCATAGATTGTTGTCATATATGTATTAGAAAACTAAGAAATGGAATTTTTTGTATAGAAGGAATTATATGACGGTAAAATAGGTATGCAATTACAATTTATTATGATGACAGATAAAGAGAGTGAATAATGTAATGTAATCCAACTTGTCCATGTCATTCTTTCATTAATTTTTTAGCGGATTTTGTTGCTTTCGACTTGGATTTTGCAGTAATGTAAATTTCAAGGATTTTTGTATCAAAAAATAATGTTTAGAAACAACAGGAGCCATGGATATAGCCTGCTCCACAATTGTGCATACTATTTTTTACAATGTAAAAATGTGTTTACGTGTTTGATGTATAGACATAGGATTGCGGGGGAGGGAGTCTTACAACTGGAGTTTGTAGTCTTAATTGGACCTTGTTGTTCTTTTATTTATTTTTTTAAAAGAAAAAAGAAAAATCACTGAAGGTTTGAGATTCAAATGAACATGAAATTGACAGAAGTAAATAACAGTACACCGACTTTGATTCGATTTTGCAGGTTCTTGATAGGATTATAAAGGGTGTGGAGAGCTTTGGCTTCTGCAGCAAAGGGTGGATTGAGTCTCCTTTAAAGGGTGCCGAGGGTAACATTGAATTTCTAGCATACTTCACTCGTGCTATGGAAAAAAGTGCTAATGATGTGTTAATAATCAGAGAAGAGCCTCTTCCACCCTGATTTCATCCGGACATATTCAATTTCTTATATAAATAGTAACAAGATGTGTTTGATGCTCCCAATGTTCATGAATTTCAGGCAACTAACTTGCTCAAGTTTTGAAGGGACGAGCATATTTTTCTTTATAATGTCCCATAAATGTAATTTACTGAGTTTGATAAGTTGGCATTTACTTTATGAGTCTCTTTCTTTGTACAATAGACAAAAGAACAGAACACTTCTTCTGGATTCATTTTATAAGTAGAATTACAATTTGCTAGAATGGTTGTTGAATGAAAAAATTACAAAAATAAATTGTTGACATGTTCATTTTGTTTTTAAGTCCCAGAGCATTACAATCAAAATCACAAATAACTTTATAGTCATGCACCATTTCCATAGGAGTCCGAAGACCAACCACCTGCCCAACAACTGAGAACCAGGACACCAGATATAGTTGGATTCTCTTTTCAGCCATTGCAGCATCTCCGAGGAAAAGCAACTTCATCCATTCACTAGTTCCACATGGATGTAGCTTGTACCAAGGTCTGTTCAACCATGGATGCTCCTGGATCCAATTTTGTTAGTTTTCCCAAATCCCATACATTAAATTAAATGATTAAAAGGGATTTGTTAATATGTACTCAACTGCAAACAAGAGTATTCATAGGCATGCTGGAATGCTAAATGTAGGCATCAAGATTGTGATTTATATAATCATTCAATTGCAATTACATGTGACACAATGTCTAATTGTAAGGACTACTACACCAAAAAACAGAACCACCCAGAATGTTAAAGGAACTGAAAGAAGTAAAAACTTTACCTCCTGAGTTATAAAAGTCCACTTTGATTCCAGCAACACCTTTGAAGAGCAAGTAGGAAGATCCATTTCAATTTCATCCAGCAGCAAAGGGCGTCCATCTGTGTATGATGTTAAAATCAGGATATTTTGGATAGAGAAAACACATCACCCCAATACATAAAGTGTCGAAACCAGTGTTTAAGCAACTGTGAAGTTATCTTTAGAGATATAACGAGAGAAATTTCAACATCAACACCTTTCAATTTGAATGAGGAAAACCCAATGCTTGAAAGCATTGTAAGAACAAAATCATATGAACATCGATATACAGCTTAACATACCACTGCAATAACCACGAAAATATAGAACCGGAACCTTGTACGAAGCACTGTACACTATATGGAAATCATAGAAATGAGCCTGATGTTGATTATTATGAACCTAGCAAGAAGGACCAAATGATATAAGTAACTTTCCTGGTTGAACCATGTCTACTACCAAAACCTGGTACTCCAACCAAAGAAAAAAAATTAGTAAAATGATGTTACTGAAAGATATACCAATGTGGCATCATCAATTCCTGCTGTTATCTCAGAGAAACCTGTATCTTCTTCCTCTGTGCTACTTAATTCCTCATGATTATCCTGTTCGAAATATTAACCATGAATTTTGACAGCAATCATGCGCTATAAAATAAACAAGTGCATTATTAGATTATCATCGAGACCAGACCTCAATTGGTTTAATCAGGCATATTTTCTCCAGTGATAAGAATCCATCCACCTTGAAAAAGAAAGAAAAAAGGATCCATGAAAAGGCCAAACATAGGGCATCATTATTATGCAACAACAAATTAAAACTGCTAACGAACTTGTTGAGTAAGAAAAGGTCGTTTCTTGCTGTTAACCCAAAACCAAGGAGGGGAAGCCGAGTTACACTGTTTCCATCTCTCAGAAAAAGCATGAGCAGCAACACAATAATCATTAGGAGAGAGAGTTCCATCCCAAGATGAAATATCCATGATTGAGCAACTCAGAATCTATTGCTGGATAACAAGATAGAGAACAAGGAAACTGATAGAGAACCTGATAGATAATGCTATAGGTGTATTAAGGGCAATATGGATTACAAAAGTGACACATATATATGGTTAGCTGGAGTTGGTTATATTAGAGCATATATATAGGTCAGTTAGGGGGAGTGGAAGGTTATTCTGGAATTCATTTTTGGGAATCGGCCTTTAGCTTGGGAGGAGAGGTTTCTCCTTAGGCTAGTGGAGGAGTTATTTCTGCATTAGATTATCCTTTTCCTTGTTCTACATTCATATATTTCTCTGTTATCAACAATATCAGTTGTATTTGTTCATATTAGAGCTTGTTGTCTGTGTTTGAGTTTCTGATTTCCATCAGAAACGAACAAATTTAGGATTTGTAATGTTGTCGTAATGAAAATCAAACAGAAAGCTAAAACAAAGAGGACATTTTTAAATATAAGATACAGCAACAAAAACTAGAATGTCTTGTCCACTTTCCTTATCTTATTAGTAGTGTTCACAAACTTATTAGAAAACAATTTCAAATTGTATCTATATTTCATTATAAAAGAATTATATTAACATTATTCTTCTATTGCCACAAAAATATAGCCCAAATGTTAGTTATCTTCTTTGCAAATAAAAGATATGAACTAAACATATATAGTCAGCTACGCTCACAAGGGCTTGAACATTATGTTATTCAGAGTCAAATTCAACAAACTAATTTTTTGAACTCTACAAAAGAATTCAAAACTCCAGATTCCGCAGACTAAGAACAACATAAAATTAGCCCATATAAGAAATTGATTCAACGCATTAATTGTAAATCTCGACATTGAATAAGCGAATCATATACTTAAGCAAAAAGAATAATAAGGATAAGAAACAAGTCCACACCTACTTCAGCAGTAAGTGGAAAAGAATTGAAGGGCACTACGAGCAGCAAAGGAGAATCGTAAAAATCCTGAAGATTAAAAGTTGAAAGAACATAACAATCGAAACAAAAATAAAGAAGGAAAAGGTTGGAAGAGAATACAAAATAAAGTTACCATTTTCGGGTATGAAAGAAATTGAGAAGGAAAAGAAAATTACTAACCCAGTCTTAGAAATTGCGAGAGACGCGTTTTCCATGATTCCACAAATTCATCTTAAAATAATCTGCTGGAATGAGAGAGATGAATTGTTTCGTCTTGACGATGGAGGAAAGGAAGGAACAGTTTGTAATTTTACACACTTCCAGTCTTCCACAATGTTGATAAAAATTACGGCTACTTGAACAATTTTGGCGTAAAGTCCATTTTGCTCCCTAATCTCCTCAAACCAGCAAAATGGTGCTCTATACTATTTTTAAGTGGTTCAACCCCTTCCTTCTCAGGGGCGGAGGGGGGCTCCGGCCGGCGGCTCCCCACCCTTGAGTAAAATGTGTCAAAGTAGTTTATAGCTTCCTAATTTAGTACATGCATGTTTGCCCTAATATATCAGGATAAATTACAGATATTACAACTTTTACCCCAAATCACACTTTGGTGTACAACCAAAATTTTATCACACTAAACTGTACCATCTTTTAGTGACCTCCCATTAAAATATACAGCCGGTAATTATGACCGGTCAAAGCCTGGTTAACGCGCCACCTCATCACTTTTAACCTCCTAATAAATAAAAGTGGGTCCCACCTAATATTAAATGACTAATTTACTCAATTATATTTTCTTTTATTTTTTTATTTTCTTTTACATTAGGATAATTAATTTATTAGTCCCTATATTTTGACAAAACATAATGTTTAGTCCCTGTATTTTCAAAAACACATGGTAAGGTCCCTAACTTTTTTCTCAGTGAACTGTTTAGTCCTTCCGTCTGTTTGTTAGATTTTTTTACCGTTTATGACTTCAGAAATGACGAAATTACCCTTTACTATTTACCTTCAAACTTCAGAAGAGGAAATCCAATTTAGAAGAAGAAGCTATTTGTATGGAGAATAAGAAAAAGAACCGATACAATGCTTACAAATTTGAACGATTAAGAAGAAAATCAAGAAAAAGAACATTCAAAATTGATTTCAGATGCATTAGAGTTTAAAGGAAAGGAAAATAAAGGAAAAGAAGAACGCAAATCCAAATTGACTAACAGAATCTTCATGAGAGTCTAACGGCAGGGACTAAACAGTTCACTGAGAAAAACGTTAGGGACTAAACAGTTCACTGAGAAAAACGTTAGGGACTTTACCATGTGTTTTTGAAAATATAGGGACTAAACAGTGTGTTTTATCAAAATATAGGGACTAATAAATTAATTACCCTTTACATTAATATCTATATTTTCTCTCTCTTAATTCTCTCTTCTCTCTCCTAATTCTTTCTTGCGTTTTCTGCATCTTCCATCGTCCTCACCGCCACCAGCCGCTTCCTCCGTCCTCATCTCCACCAGCCGCTTCCGCCTCCACCTCTTCCATATATATATATATATATTTTCCAACAATCCTTACCCTCTGTTCTCGAATTCCCCCTCTTCCCCTGCTTCCCGCAGGAGAGATCGAGATACCATCCTATATTACCGCCGACGCTAATTCCGGTCCAAACACGGCAAAAGTAGCAGCAGTTGACGGTGAAGGCGGCTTTCCCCACCAGCCTCCAGACTGAGCATATTTCAACAATTCCATTGCTCTTCCTTTCCTATTCTCTCTCTATGATAGGCTCGTAGAGAGAGAGAAAAATGAAGAACACCATAAGATGATACATCATCACATTCTCTCTCTCTATTTCTTCACAAATTCGACCATGTTCTGTTCTCACTCACAAACTCAGCACTTTGGAACCAACTGCTCAAACCTTTTCGCTGGCTTGATTTCACCATGAAGGTAAGTAAGCTAATCAATTCTTAAATGATAACAAACAAGCACAAGACAGGCTTAGGGTGACTCACAAATTTCTTTTTTTGTTCTTTTGACATACATTAGTTTTTATAAATTTTACAGAGGGAAAAAAAGAGATAATACTCCTACTTGTCAAAGCAATGGCGATTCCAACTCCATTTCAATGGCGACAAATCTTCTGGTTTCTGATCAGTATTTGAGCGAGATTTTATCGGAGAAAATATCTACACAACGAGATCGAAGAAGACGACGCGTCGACGTTTGGCGGCTGCACTTAGAAAGCATATCGGAAACGCCAATTGAGGCTTAATTATATTATCATTTTCTTTTTGTTATTCATTGGGTAAATTACAGAAAACGACTGGTGGCGGTGAGGACGATGGAAGCGGCTGGTGGCGGTGAGGACGATGGAAGATGCAGAAAATGGAAGAGAGAATTAGGAGAGAGAAGAGAGAATTAAGAGAGTACATATGAATATTAATGTAAAATAAAATAAAAAAAGAAAAGAAAATATAATTAAGGGTAAATTAGTCATTTAATATTAGGTGGGACCCACTTTTATTTATTAGGGGGTTAAAAGTGATGAGGTGGCGCGTTGACCAGGTTTTGACCGGTCATAATTACCGGCTGTACACTTTAGTGGGAGGTCACCAAAAGATTGTACAGTTTAGTATGACAAAATTTTGGTTGTATACCAAAGTGTGATTTGGGGTAAAGGTTGTACACCACGTATGTAATTTACCCTGATATATCATAATGTTGGGATGGTTAAAAGGTTTGTTTTGTTGTAAAAGGTTACGAGGTGAGTCTCATTTTATCCTAATTGATTTCTTACCTACAACTCTTTTTAAGTTTTTTTTTTTCCAAATGTAATTTTTAAGAAATTAATATTGGATTTATAAAACATTAAATATTTCTACTTCTTTTAGACTTAAAAATTTTAATTTTTTACATTCAACACATAAAAACTACGAAAATTTAGGTGTTTTAGTTTAACAACTTGAACATATAGAAAATTAAATATGTTTATGTTTTTTACTTTGGGCAAAATGAAGCAGTTTTATCATGTTAGATGTTAAAAAAAATTCCCAGTCCTGATGAGCGGGAGTTTAAAAAATTACCACAAACTATCTAACTAAAATTAGACCTCCTAAGTCTCAAATCGCCACTGTTCCTTCTCTACCCAAAGATCATATCAAACCATGAATAATGAAGATCCTTCAGTTCAAGAGTCCCACTTTGGTTGATGGCTTTACCAATATATGCAATACTACGCTACTCTCCTCTTTTCTCTCTTTGGGTTTTCTTTCTGGAATTTCAATGCTTGGTCCCTTTGTTCTGTTTTTTTAATGGTTGATTTGGGAAAAGTTTCTACTGTGTTTGTAAATTGGCAAGTTTAGACTCATTTTTAGCAAAATAAATAATTCATTATTCTCCACAATTTATCTAACATACTGTTTAATTCCCATATTTTAATAATATATTATTGAATATAATAAAAATTAAGGACTAATAAATCATTTATCTGAAAAAACTATAGAAACTGATAAATTATTTACCTAAAATTTATGGGGTATTGTTGAATTTGTTCTTTATTCAATGCGTCAATGATTATCATTACCAATTTAAATCACACCCGTTATCACTTAAGTTTAGTTCGTTTGAGTATTTACTAGATGAGGCCAAAACAGAATACTACGAGAGAATTGGGGCCCAACTCTTTTAGAGAATGCAAGAATGATGTGAATATCAATACAAGTGTCAGGATTAGGAATTCTGACTGTAGAAGATTAGGGCTGAAATAGAAGTAAGGGGAAGGGAAGAATAAGATAGAAGAGAGAAACAAAGAATTAAGGAAAAAGAGAGGAAAAAGGGAAGGAAGAAGGTAAACTTCATTGATAATAATTTTCTGATGCGTAACCTTACAAAAGAGAGAGACTAAATAGGAAAGTACTGCTGATGTGGCGGCAGTTACAATTTCCTACAGCTATGAATAGTACAGCTGTTACAGCTGTAAAACATTATTAAAATAACAACTATTTAAGCAATCAAACACTAAATAACAAGATAAGTAACCACCCAAATAATATCTAAATTACTCCCTTTAATTACTCTAATAATCGTGACAATACTCTCCCCTTTAAAGCATTCTTGTCCCCAAGAATGTATAAGATAGTACACTGAACTGCCACATAGATTGATTCTCACAAGTAGTGTAAATGCTCCCATACCAGCCCATTGTATAAACAGCAAGGAAGTCCTCACATTGTCAATAATGGCATTACGAGTGTTTGGGAATTGCATCATCCTTTGATGCTGAAGAAGCCCAAGTGGAGCAACTGTTCGCAGCTGCTGGAAGGCTGCCTGCTTTGCACTTAGAACAAAAATTTGAATATAATCGGCTAAGGCAGAATTTTGATTGCTTAGATTTGAGCTTTTTATAGGATAGAAATAACTCATTCCCTTCACAAGCTTGACAACCCATCCACTCAAATGATGGGATGGGATTAACAGTTGGCATATAGGACTTTTGCCCTTGAAAAGGACATCTTCAATACGATCAACTATTAATTCTATCTCATTAGGTTCTATGTGACTTGCTATGTAACAGTCCAAGAAGCATCTTAAAAGCATTAGTAGAGCAAGCTTAGTAAGGTCTTCGGCTTGAAAATAAGGAAGCACTTCAAGTTCTTCCATCCAGGGCCATGCTTGATTCTGTAGTATCAAAGAGCAATGATACATGGCCTGCTGAGAGTTGAAATTCTGGTACTCCTTTATCACCATTTCCACCATTTCCTTGATCACAAAAAACCTGGCAGAATTGACTTTGAATTTTGGGATCTTTTCGATAACCCTTTCCAACATGATCCTGATTTTAAGGTTGTAACCAACAATATTATCCTGAAAGTTATCATCACCAATACAAGCAATGAAACGCTTCTCTAGTACAATTTGAGCATACCCAAGTGTTGCCCCTACCGACCAATCAATTGAGCCATTTTGCATTTGGAACTCATAGCCGCATTTCGTTGCCCATTTTAGCTTCTGACAGTTTGAACCATAAGTCCCCATCAATGACAACAATACCACTGGAAAATATACTGTGTGTATGCTCGAATAGAACATTAACCCTCAATTGTTCTTTTGATTCACTTTTCAAAGGATGTCCGGCAGGAACATAAATCGTGCGGTAGTTCTCAAAGGCATTGGACTTGATCCTCTTTGAAAGGGTAGAAACCTTCATTAGAACAGAACCCAATGTAGGTCCATTTGCAATCACCACACTAACAGGCTGCATAATGACGGCCTTATCTTTCTTGAGAAGAGAGTACCCAACAAGGTTATAATCATTGAAAATGGGTCCAACAAACCAAGAATCATCAGCAGATCCCACCACCTTAACACAAAAAGCAGTGCTTACTGCACCCCCATAAGTTCCCTCGAAATGGGAATGGTCTTCAGGCATGAGGCCTTTAGCTGATGGAATCACAACCACAGGATAACCAGATGCAACAGCTAACTCAACAAAAGCATCGCTTACTTTCGCAACTCTCAATTTTTGCGCAGCCACCAAAACTGGTTTTACTGCCTCATTTGAGAAATTTGTTGCTGTTTCAATTGCAGCCTCCAACCCTAATTTATCACTCCATATGAGGGAGAGTGAAGATGGGACAAGATCACAGCTAAAAGTAGGATGAGGAATCGTAACCAATTTACAGCTAATGTTAAGATAAACAAGATGGTTTTCTTTCAAACAGTGGATATAGCAGTATCTACAAGCCCATGTGTATCTTCCAAGTTATTCACCATAGCCTGGAAGCAGGTAACAGTCTGAAAATACCTATGCTCTTGGGTGAAATCAGGCAACCCAATGGCACGATGAAGGGTACTATTAGTCCCATAATCATTAGAATTAGGCCCCCCAACAATACATATAACAAACATATTCTCGCTATAAGCACCAGCAATTGCATTAAGAATGCTAAGTCCACCAATAGTAAAAGTAACAACACAAGCGCCAACATCACGACACTGGACATGACCGTTAGCACTATACCCTGAATTCAGCTCATTACAACAGCCAGTATTTTTAAGCCCCATTTCCAAACACCCTGCTTCTTGTGTTGCTGTCTGGCTAGGCCCAATGCTCTTCTCCATTTTAATCTTCACTACATTCAGAACAAAAGGTTTCCCTTTCTTTGTACAGTAAGCAATGACCCCCAAATTCAGCTTGTTGGAGCTGATATCTTTGGTATAGGAAAAATTATCCCCAATAATCGGGTCTTTAGGAGCACAAAGCATATGCAAATGCCTAGGTTCAGTCTTTTTTATGTATGCATTTTTATTCACAAGATTTTGACCTTGAATACTAAACAGATCATCATCATGTTTGTTTGGGGAGTTTTGGGTCCAAGATGTAGTAGTTAATGGGGATCTAAATGTTGGTTTTGGTTTTAGAGTGTTTGGAATGTTTTGGGTGTAATATCTAACAGTAGATGAGTAAGACTCGGTAATGGAGGGACTTACCTTCTCCATTTGAAGCTTAAGAGCTTTGGAATGACCTTGATTTGCATCTACATTAGTGGTTTGCTTCCTTAGAGAAGGTTTCTCCACCATTTTCTCTGTTTTACCTTGCAAACAGGAATCTGCCAGCTCCAATTTCTGCTCAGACTTTTCATCAAACACATGGGGTGCAACTGAAGAAGGAACTGTATTTCGTTGAAATTTTTTAATCGATTGAAGCAAGTTCGATAATGATTTGCAGATTTGTTCATCGTTCTCTTGTTGCTTCTTGCAAAGTAGTTTCCATTGTTCATCAAACCGTTCCTGCCGCTCACGATCCTCCCTGAGGTACCGTTCCATTCGTTGTTCAAAGTCTTCCATGGCCGGAGGAAAAAATGTCTCTGATACCAATGTCAGGATTAGGAATTCTGACTGTAGAAGATTAGGGCTGAAATAGAAGTAAGGGGAAGGGAGGAATAAGATAGAAGAGAGAAACAAAGAATTAAGGAAGAAGAGAGGAAAAAGGGAAGGAAGAAGGTAAACTTCATTGATAATAATTTTCTGATGCGTAACCTTACAAAAGAGAGAGACTAAATAGGAAAGTACTGCTGATATGGCGGCAGTTACAATTTCCTACAGCTGTGAATAGTACAGCTGTAAAACATTACTAAAATAACAACTATTTAAGCAATCAAACACTAAATAACAAGATAAGTAACCACCCAAATAATATCTAAATTACTCCCTTTAATTACTTTAATAATCGTGACAACAAGTAATCTAGAAATAACCTAAAACAGGGCTCACACACGTGTGAGCTGTCAAGTGACCGAAGGAACTTAAAGGAAAAGGGCACACGGCGTGTGGAATGGGAGGAAAGATTCTGTCCGATTTTGGTCAATTCACACGGCGTGTCACTTAGACCACATGTTGTGTGAGTTAAAACGATGGCGGAGCCAATTCTGTTCGAAACACATCCATACACTGAATCAAATACAACCTTCAACATGTGTAATAAATAAATCACAACAACACAGCACACACGTCCTGTGACATGACTTCGAGACCAAGTTTTATCGCATGTCTTGCCACATTCTATTTACTGTTTTCTCCATCTTTTATTAATGTTTTGACACTTGCCTTTATTTGCTGGCTTGTCACTATAATTTATAAACCCCACTTTGCCCCCTATTATTAGATGAGGTTGCTAGTACTAAAGGGGGGTTGGCAAAGGTATTTAAACCAAACATTTTATTTTGTAAGGATACTAATTTTATAAATTCAAATACATTTAAGGTTTTTATTTATTGAGACAAGTTCTTTCTAGTTGAGTCAGAGAATAGATTCACTTTTTTTTTAATTTACAATTAAAATAAACGTTATTGTAAGTCGTTGTTTTCTATCACTTGCTGATGATGATGCTGAGTCAACAAGTCAGCGTAATTGTAAGTCAACCCGTCAGCAAGAGTAAAATCAAGAAGTCGGAATGCTGAGTTATCAAGTCAGCATGGCTGTGGTCAGCATGGTACTGAGGTGATAATACAGGTCAACATGGTCTTGCTGTGTTACCACTGGTCAGTAGGTCTTGCTGAGTTTGTACATTTTTTAGTAAGGATATTTTGGGTATTTTCACAACTTTGTAAAGGCTATAAAAGGTCTGGGTTGGGAAGTAGTTTCACAAGAGAGATTCTTAGACTAAGTCATAAGTGTACACTGTGATAATCTGAATTGGGGATTGGGAAAACACGAGAGTTTCTGGAAAAGGAGAAACTGTTTCAATCTTGTTGTAATCTCCATTGATTAGTGAAGTTGCTGGATGTAGGCAGTTAAGCCGAACCAGGGTAAATTCTGTGTGTATTCTTTTTGATTGTTGTTTCAAGATCCAATCTGTGATCTTTGTGTACTTTGTTTCTCTGTGTGGTTGATTGATCATTTGAAGAGTAGTTCAACAATTGGTATCAGAGCTAATCAAGAACAGAGCAATGGGTTTTACAAAGATCGAGATCGAGCGTTTCAATGGTAAGGGAGATTTTGCTCTATGGAGACAGAGGATGAAGGCAATCTTGGTTCAAATGAAGGTTGCGAAGGCTCTGAAGGGCGAGAAGGAATTTCCGGCGACAATGACGAAGGAGGAGAAAGAAGATCTTCTTGAATTGGCTTACAGTACGATCGTCCTGTATCTTGGCGATAAAGTGCTAAGAGAAGTTTCGAAGGAAACCTCAGCTGTTGGGGTTTGGCTCAAGCTTGAACAGTTGTACATGACGAAGACACTCACCAATCGGGTTTATCTTAAGGGAAAGCTTTTCGGCTTCAAGATGAACGAGGACAAGCCAGTTGAAGACTATCTTGATGATTTCTCAAAGATCATAATTGACCTAGAGAACATAGAGGTAAAGATTGAAGATGAAGATCAGGCCATAATGATCTTGAATTCTTTACCCCAGTCTTTCAGTCATTTTGTTGAAACCATGAAGTACGCTAGAGAAACACTAAGTCTGGAAGAAGTTCCGATGGCGCTAAAGTCAAAACAGATTGAGGCCAACACCAACACTGAAGCTGCAGAAGGATTGTTTGTTCGTGGAAGGTCTGAGAAAAAGGACTCTCACAAGCCAAAGAACAAGAACGGGAAAAAGTCCAAAACTACATCCTCAAGCAATAAAGAAGGCAAGGTCTACAAGTGTTTTCACTGCCATAAGGAAGGACATTTCAGGAAAAACTGTCCTGAGAGGAACAAGAGTCTAGGTCAGCCTAAAGATCAAGGCGAAGCCGCTGTGGTAGAAGAAGGTTATGAGAGCGTTGAGGTCCTTGCTGTCACTGATAAAGATCCAAACACTGACTGGATCTTGGACAGCGGATGTACATTCCATATGACTCCCAACAGGACGTGGTTCGAAGACTTTCAAGAGGAAGGTGGGAGAGTTCTTCTAGGCAACAACAAGTTGTGCAAGGTACTGGGTCAAGGCTCCATTAGGCTGAAGATGTTCGATGGTCAAGAAAGGATTATGACCGGTGTGAGGTATGTGCCAAAACTGAAAAGAAATTTAATTTCTTTGGGTACGCTTGATAAACAAGGATACAATTATAGAGCCGAAGGGGGTATCATAAGGATATCTAGAGGACCTTTAGTTGTTATGAAAGGTACCATGAGTAATGGCCTATACACACTCCTAGGTAGTACTGTGTTAGTCTCTACCGCAAATCTCACCGAGTCTAAAACTGATAGAACCAATCTTTGGCACCTTAGACTAGGTCACATGAGTGAAGTTGGTTTACATGAACTTAGGAAGTAGGGTTGTCTTGGTAAAGATCACATAGGAAAGATAGATTTCTGTGAGAACTGTGTCTTAGGGAAGTCTAGTAAAGTCAAGTTTCCTAAGTCAGCAATACATAGAACCCAAGACATTCTTGAGTACATTCACTCTGACCTATGGGGGCCAACAAGAACTAAGTCTCATGGTGGGAGGACCTATTTTATGACTCTTATTGATGATTACTCTAGAAGAGTATGGGTTTATATTCTAGCTCATAAGAATGAGGCTTTGCAAACGTTCAAGGATTGGAAAGTGTTAGTGGAAAACCAAACAGGAAAGAAAATCAAAAGGTTGAGAACCGACAATGGTTTGGAGTTTCTTGACAAAGATTTCATCACTTTGTGCAAGAAGTCAGGTATAACTAAACATCATACCGTTCCTGGAACTCCACAGCAGAATGGCCTAGCAGAGAGGTATAATAGGACTATCCTAGAAAGAGTTAGGTGCATGTTAATCCAATCCAGTCTCCCTAAGTCTTTCTGGGCTGAAGCAGTGCAAACTGCGTGTTACCTAATCAATAGGTGCCCATCATCTGCTATAGGTTTTAAAACACATATGCAAATGTGGTCTGATTACCTAGAGGATTATGAAAAACTTAGAGTGTTTGGTTGTTCAGCTTTTGCACACGTTAGACAGGGAAAATTAGAACCTCGGGCTCTAAGATGTGTTTTTATAGGCTACCCTATAGGAGTCAAGGGCTATAAGTTGTGGTGCCTAGAATCTGGTTATAAGAAATCCATAGTCAGCAGAAATGTTGTGTTCAATGAGATGGATTTTCCTTATCGGAAAAACCAAGAAAAAACTCAGTTAGAACCGAGTAGTCCTAAGTCCATTCAAAACCTTGAGAGTGTTAAGAATGAGGTGGAGCTTGAAGAAAATAGTGAAAACACCCGTAAAACCGAGCAAGAAGTCAGTGATGGTAATGATACTGAGTCCAGTCAAAGCTATAGACTTGTTAGAGACCGTGAAAGAAGAGTCCCTAGGGCCCCGGTTAGATATGGTTTTGAGGACCTTGTAGCTTATGCATTTAGTGTTGCTAAGGAAGTACAAGAGTCTGAACCTGTAACCTATAGGGAAGCTGTGAATTCGGTTGACAAGGAACAGTGGCTTAACGCTATGAAGGATGAGATAAAATCCCTTGATAAAAATGAAACTTGGATTTTGGTAGATAAACCTTTTGATAAGAAGTTGGTCGGTTCAAGGTGGGTGTTTAAAAAAAAGGAAGGGATACCTGGTGTAGAGGAACCTAGGTTTAAAGCTAGGTTGGTGGCCAAAGGGTTTACTCAGCAGGAAGGTATAGACTTTAATGAAATCTATTCACCGGTTGTTAAACATAGGTCTATCAGGATTATTCTCTCTCTTGTAGCTCGTTTTGATCTAGAATTAGAACAGTTAGATGTCAAAACAGATTTTCTTCATGGAAACCTGGATGAGGTCATATATATGCAACAACCAGAGGGTTTTGAAATAGGAGATAAAGACCAGCGGGTATGTTTGCTTAAGAAGTCTCTATATGGTCTGAAACAGTCCCCTAGACAGTGGTACATGAAGTTCGATGAGTTTATGATAAGTCAGGACTTTCATAGGTCTAGTTATGACTGGTGTGTGTATAGTAGAGACCTTAGTGATGGCTCTAAGATTTATCTCTTGTTATATGTTGATGACATGCTTATAGCTTGTCACAACAAAGCAGCCATAAATCAGTTAAAGGCACAACTAAACACACGGTTTGAGATGAAGGATCTCGGGTCAGCACGGAAAATTTTAGGGATGCAAATTTCTCGAGACAGAGGAAGAAAGAAGCTATTCCTAAGTCAGTCAGTTTATCTGAGCAAGGTGTTAGAACGTTTTGGTATGACGAATTCAAAGGCCGTTCTCACTCCACTTGCAAGTCACTTCAAGCTGAGCAGCAAGCAGAGTCCTCAAACTGATGAGGAAAAGGAAGACTTGGAGAGGGTGCCATATTCGAGTGTTGTAGGCTGTCTAATGTATGCGATGGTCTGTACACGTCCAGATTTGGCTCATGTTGTGAGTCTCATCAGCAGGTTCATGGCAAATCCAGGAAGAGCTCATTGGTCAGCGGTGAAGTGGGTGCTGAGGTATGTCAAAGGCTCACTGAGTAAAGGTTTGAGTTATGGTGGAGCTGAAGCCCTAGTGGATGATGTAGCAGGTTTTGTTGATTCTGATTATGCTGGTAGCATTGACACCAGAAAATCCCAAACCGGGTACGTATTCACTGTGTTTGGAACTGCAATAAGTTGGAGGGCAAGTCTACAGTCAGTTGTGACTTTGTCAACAACCGAAGCTGAGTTTATTGCTGTTACAGAGGCAGTAAAAGAAGCTATGTGGCTGAGAGGAGTCTTAACGGAACTTGGAGTGACACAGATTGATGGTTTGAAGATTTACTGTGATAGCCAAGGAGCTATACATCTGTCAAAACATCAAGTTTTTCACGAGCAATCCAAACACATAGATGTGAGAATGCATTTCGTCAGGGATGTGATTAGCACTGGTACTGTTCAGGTGGTGAAAGTGGGAACTGAGGATAACCCAGCCGACATGCTGACCAAATCTGTTTCAAGTAATAAATTTGAACATTGCTTGAAACTGGTTAGGATGGTCAGTGGTCCTTGAGTGTATTTTCTTCACTAGTTGATGGAGTGATTAGAAAGACAAGGTGGAGATTGTAATTCGTTGTTTTCTATCACTTGCTGATGATGATGCTGAGTCAACAAGTCAGCGTAATTGTAAGTCAACCCGTCAGCAAGAGTAAAATCAAGAAGTCGGAATGCTGAGTTATCAAGTCAGCATGGCTGTGGTCAGCATGGTACTGAGGTGATAATACAGGTCAACATGGTCTTGCTGTGTTACCACTGGTCAGTAGGTCTTGCTGAGTTTGTACATTTTTTAGTAAGGATATTTTGGGTATTTTCACAACTTTGTAAAGGCTATAAAAGGTCTGGGTTGGGAAGTAGTTTCACAAGAAAGATTCTTAGACTAAGTCATAAGTGTACACTGTGATAATCTGAATTGGGGATTGGGAAAACACGAGAGTTTCTGGAAAAGGAGAAACTGTTTCAATCTTGTTGTAATCTCCATTGATTAGTGAAGTTGCTGGATGTAGGCAGTTAAGCCGAACCAGGGTAAATTCTGTGTGTATTCTTTTTTATTGTTGTTTCAAGATCCAATCTGTGATCTTTGTGTACTTTGTTTCTCTGTGTGGTTGATTGATCGTTCGAAGCGTAGTTCAACAATCAATACCGATCCTTATCAGATCAACCACAATCACAGTTAATTGATGGTTGTAGCGCTGATATTTCATTCCAAATCTTTTTGGATTTAATGAAATAAGATGAGTCTATGAGAAACTTTCCCAAGCTCTTGTTTGAGATGGAAAAGTTGAAGTCCATTGTTCTCGCCAATTGCAGTTCTTGTCCATAAAGCATACGCGGATGAAGCATAGAAAAAAGCTTCTAAATATCTTTGGACATGGAATTGATCATCCATGAAAACACCAAACTATTGATCTCTGATCGCCTTCCTAATGCGGAGAATCTTCACTATCCATAGGATCTGGTGAATTGTGCTCAGAAGCTGACTGGTGCTCTGTATTTCCAGTTCTAGTTTGTAGTGCATGCATATTACTTCCTCTGTGCATTCTAGATTGAAGAAGAACACACTCCTAAATGCTCTTTTCTTTTACCATGAAAGAACTTAAAGAGAAAATAACAAGGAATTCATATTATGAATTTTAATTAGGAAATACAGAGTTTACTAGCTTCTACTTATAGAAGCATACATGCTTTCTGTAACTGCCACATCACAATTCTGTTATAACAGAATAATGATTTTCCCGCCAATATTAGACTTCCACGATGTTAATATGAATTTCATCAGTTTGCTCACCCATACACGTGGCAACATGCTTCAACAAATATGAATTTGTAGTTTTCTATTTCCAGTTCCACAAACAAGAAATGGAAATCTGAACAACAATGAATGTTTTAGGCATTTCGACCAATTAAGTTAACTAACAACTACCTTAATCTGTTCAAACTAGCAAAACTCCTCGTTACAAGCAGCCTTATATCCCACGAGGGATGAAATAATCTATCACAGAGAAAGAAAAGCAAACCCGCCCTGTCTTGATGCTTGAAAGGAAACACACCAATTCTATGGCTTTGATGGTGTTGGAGAAGATGGAGGTTTCAAATCTGGATACTGCATAAAATTAAGGAGAAGAAAAGAGTTTGAATTAGTTTCAAATGACACTATCCTACTTTCTACAACCACAAAGACATGGACTCTTTTAGAATCCTGTGTGTAAAGGAGAACCACAACTCCCATTTCGGGTGCTCTACAACTCGACTCCTGTCTGAGCAATCAAATCCTAATGTGGATCACTGCAAATCAGGAGTTTACTGACCGAAAAGAAATACGGAGTCATGCATACACATACACTACAGATCATATTCCTCCAGCTCACAAACCGTGTCCATGACTAACTAAAAAGAATCATCATGCTCATTTAACACATATAACAAAGAAAGAGAGAGATAGTACGTACTTTAGGATAGGGAGATCTGCAATCAATTTTTGTATGCGGTGTGGATATCATCGACTTGTTTACATGTCCATTGTCTGCTCTCTGGCTCTCCGCAACAGAAGGAATATTCCCGTTGTTTTCTTCACTTTTCTGACTAACTCCTCCATTAGTTCCAAGTTGTGAAACTTTGGATTTCTTCTTCTTCTTTGGGTTGATATGGACAGAAGGTGGCAAAAGGGTTTCTTGTATTGCCTACCAAACAACAAAAACCAACAGATTGAAAACACTCTTTCTCTTTTAGTCTTCCTTTAATGGAAAACAAACAAACAAACAAACAAACAATAGTTAATTTATTACAAGGCTAAGCCAAATAATTCAAAGAAAAACAAGTCATATTGTCTACATACAAGTGCTATTTGGCAACAGAACAAGAAGTATGACATAATTGTTTAGCAACAACTTTCCCATCAAAGATTATAGACTGAAACATAAGATTGGCAAGCTCAAACATAGTCTTTTCCACAAACAAAAGTTCCCTTTGAATCATTTAATCCTCCAAGTGAACCAGGCTTCTCCAATTGAACTACAAGGATAAGAAAGTAGAAATAACATAATAATGATGCAAAAGGAGAATAAACATACCAGCCACCCCTTTTTTCCTCTCACACCACCTCTTATTCCATAAGCCTCTTTGAACCCTTTCTTGTACAATAGCGTTGCTGCTTTTAATGAATTACCATCAAAACTACCTTACACACAAAATGAGCAAACAAGGAACAAATTAGAGAAACATACATCACATTTAATAAACAGAAAACCCCCAATTCTTCTGAATTTTCTGATTGTAGCATAAGAAGTAAAAAATTTGAAGTTGAGAAATGATTGGGTCACTTACTCGTCCAGAATGCACAAACTGGTATTTTCCGGGTCTGGGAAAATCTCTAACACGTTCTTCACAAACCCATCTTCATCTTCATCGGAGAATTGAACCTGAACCGCATTCTTATTAAGAATCTTCAAATTGGGAGACCCACCCAAAGCCATCAAGCTTCTAGTATCCCTAATATCCAAAAGCTGAGCATCCTTATCCTCCTTGAGTTTTCGAAATGCATCAATTGCAGAGATGAATTTGTATTTCCTCAAATACTGTTTGGTTACAGGTATAACGACCAACCAAATGAAAGTACATCCGGCAACAAAAAAGGGATATCTGGTGAAGAAATCATCAATTGGAACTAAGATTGAGTCGAAGCTTATTTTTTCAGATAGTTGGTCAGTTGAAGGGGTTAAAGTTTCAGAAGCTAGAGAAGGAAGAGAAGTGAGGAGGTGAAATGTAGTGAAAGAGAAGGAAGTTTTAATAAAGAGATTGGATTGGGAGGAGTAAGTTTTAGCAATGGAAAAGTTATGGCAATGAGAATGGAGTTTAGAGGTGGGGATATGGAGGATTGGTGGAGAAGAAGAAAGGATCATGGAAAAAGATTTCATGATAACCATGAGAGACTGAGTGAGAGGACGACAGCGAGAACGATGATAAAAGAGTAATTAATTCTCCCAACGGATTGGGCTCCCCAAAACAAAGCAGAACAAAGCACAGCTGTGGCTTGGCCTGCTGGTATTTTGGTGATTTTGTGCAATAATACCCGAATTAACGGTAAAAATGGTCTTACAATATTTAATAAATTAGTCCTGAATACAATAAATTTCAAATATCTAAAAAGTATTATTAAATTTGAGTTCATTTGTCCAATATTCTATGGGCTGATTAATATCTAAATTAAAATTTAGACTAATTGTAGATTGATTTGATCCTTAATTCAATAATATCAAATAGAATAATATCCAAAATAAATAGGTTTAAAGCATCATTAATCTCTTAATATTATCCACAAAATGTTAACATTATCTCTTAATTTATTTAAAACATATTTGATTTTTCTCTTGTTAAATTTTTAATAGTTCCATTGTATTTTTATGTATTAGTTTTTTTGTTAGGTAGCATATACATTTTTTTTAATGAAATTGCTTATATCGTTCTTAGATGAAAAAGAACGAGTGCAACAAGGAATACGAAAGGAAAAGATACATAATGTGTTACCAAAAATAAAAGGATTAGGTACTTAATATTTCAAAATGAAAGATTAGTTCAATTCACAAAAATCAGAAGGAATAATAGTGGATTTAAGATGCTTTTTATCTTTTAAAAGAAGTTTGATGACTTCAAAATGCGTTATTTAGCATTTCTATTTTGGTATTTGTGATCCAAATGCAAATTTACAGCTCGTTTTCAATTAGTAGATCGTATCAGGTATTCACTAATCTTATATATACTATCTTCATTTCTTCGTATCCTACCAAAATATTTGCAAGATGTACAGATTATACTAACACTAGTGTGCAGGTGGAGGTGTTTGCTAAGCTTCAAGTTCAACCATTATTTTGCAACTGAAACTTCTTTTCAAAAGCAGCAATGAAGTCCTCCATACATGCCCTATAAGTCTCCATCCCTAAAACCTTCCTTGTAATCTCCAACCCCAAATTCATCCATTTCTTTGCTGCATCAACTACCCCCATTCTCACTGGCACCGCTGCCCGATTCCACGCAGTCATTGCTAGCCATTTCCCTTCCTCAACCGGATACTCGCCTTCCTTCAACCCAACCATTATGCCATGTGCTTGCTTGTACATATTATGCACAACATCATCATCTGAATCACCCTTGTGAATGCTTGCTACTATGATCAATGTGCGAACTATAAGCGCAATATCTTGATAGTCTGGTGAAGGTGATGAAAGCAGCGATGAAAGGCACTCGTTTAAGGCAAAGATAGCCACTTCAGGGTTAGACCTTGCTCCCTGAGAGGCATTGATGCCAATTTGCAGAAGGTATTTTGAGTTGCAAGCCTTCGAACTAGCAAAACTCTTTACAAGGTGGAGTTGTTGTTGAGATCCTGAGTTATCGTTTCGTCCATGTATATCATACGCATTGAATGTGAATATGAAGAGAAATTCTGGCTCAATCATATTCATTTTATTATCATTAAATCGAGCACCCATTGAGATCGAAGTTAGCATCTGCATACACGAATAAAAGCAATTATAGAATATAAAGAGGTATATTCAAAGAAAATAATTCTAAGCAAGGTGACACCCTTTTGAATAAAACATAAGAAGGCATACCTTCCCTGCTTTGTCTAGCAGTTCACCAGCTCTTTTTACTTCAGAGTCTAGCAAAGGGACCTTCTTTTGATTTTCTGAAGCTACCATGGCAGATACAGTTAATATCAATGATTTACAAACCATAACACTGTTTTCTTCTGCTTGACCGTCAGTAAGACCATCATACAATTCTGATATCAATCTCAAAAATTCTGCACATAATTCATAGTTCTTCTCCTTCCCACATTTTGTTCCCAAATTCCATGAAGTTACCGCAAACCAGTGTTGTTCTCGTCTTCCAACTTCCCCTTTCCCGAAAAAACACTCTGTTCCCATCTCAGATGCTCTGGCATGGGCCAATTTCATGAACTTCAGGACTTCAGATTCCTTACCTGGGTCTTTAATGAGGATTGTGATTAAAGTTCGTAGCACTTCGACTTCACTTGTTGGCATGGATCTTCCTGAGGGATAAAATTCCAGTAAATTGGAAAGAGAGGCAACAGCAACAGAAAGAGACTGACAAGCAAGAGCTTCATGTGCTGCCAGAGAAAGAAAGTCAGGAGTGAAATCAAGGCGAGATTTCAGTGTTTGGAGCTGATTGATAGCATCACTATGGCTGTTTTTCTGAAGATAGATCTTGAACTGCACAGACGAAGGAATTACCAATTTACAGACAACCATCAATTCGTGCAAAATGAAAAAAACAAAGGATTTGCCAATTTCCTAACATCTATTCTTTTTTCCATGTGTCTGTGCACAGAGAGAAAGGGAGAGCACCTTAAGAAAAGCAGACGCAGTCGTGGGTTCGAGCTGCAATGAAGGAAAAGTGGGACAAATATATTAATATTATTTGGCATGTGATAGTATCTTAATAACAACGAGCGTTGTACTGGGTCAAGCAGAAAAAATGAGCAATACAAGCAGAGATGAATATAGTATTTACATAATCTTGCATGCTAACTATCTTAATTGAAACCAAAAAAAATAATCCAGATTGAAGTTGTTCAGAATACCTTTTCAGCCTCACTGATGTATTCTTGGGCTCTATCGAGCTGATCCAGAGCAAGGTAGCAGAGACACAAAACTCTAAAGCCCTTGGCACGCAATATTCTGTTCTCCAAGTCGTATGGAATATAAAGCAGTGACTTTTCAAACACCTCCGCACCTGTCTTGTAATCTTTTGATCTAAAATGATCTGAAGCACTGTAAAAGCATAAAGAAACGGATAAAACTTTGATTTCCTACTAAAATTTTCTAAATATCTAATGGATTGGGGATCATAATAGAATTTCTCGAAATGTAAATTGTGCTTTTGTTCTTTGGGTTGCTAGCCATTGGCTGGTAGTTTGGGTATAATACTCATTTTACCAATTAAACGGGTTACAAACTATATGCTCAATCATAAGGTTGATAGTGAAAACAGTCCAATTTAATCAGAAATATTATGTACCAAAATAAGCCTATTATGTCAATTTAATAAATCAACAAGTAGCAGACCGTCCCTACCCACCGCCAGCAATTAAAATTTGACAACAGATTAATAATCAGGCGAAAGCTGAAAGTTATTAGAACTGGGATTATCAGCCTAAAGTTCAAAAGCAACAAATTTTCTGAAAGACCATTAGATGCAACCTTTACCGCTGAAGTAGCATACAAGATTATGCACGAGAGATCAATATACAACTAATTCAATTGTTGGGTTTAAATGGCCAAGCAACCAATATGGGGATTGACAGTCCAAGCTTTACAAGGGTGGTTTTCTTCTGTGTTGGATTACTTACTTGAAGAGTGCTCCAGTTATGGAAAAGATAAAGACTAATAATGGTACAGTGACTCTGAAAACAAATCCTAGTCAACAACATGGGAACTAAAGCCAACACTTTTAATTGCTCAACAAGAAGATAGACACCAAAGCATGATAAGCCACTCAAACAAAACAAATTGATTCACAACACGTACTTTTGGCGGGAGAATTGCATTAACTTACCAGTTCCAAAGAAGAGCGTGCATTGATTTTCTGTATTTGGCCGTTGACTCGTCAGCAAAAAGCGCTACGATTCTCTCATCAGAAACAAGCTCTGTAACCAACTTTGCCCTCACTTTCGACCCTTCCCCACCAACTCCATCCCCAATTACCCTCTGAGCCACCCTGACAGCGGCATTGGCACTTACATGGCATCTTCCCAGGAGTCCCATGAACAAGCCTGTCGCAGTCTCAGCACCGGCTGTACCCGCTGCTTCAAAGTACGCTTCAACTGCCGAAATCCAAACGCTCTCAGGGATTTCCTTATTTACAACCATGCCCCTGAGCTCCTTCTCCGCCTCTTCATATCTCCCTAACCCCAACCAGGCCTTCATCGCCAGAACAGGGAGACTAGCATGATGATCCCCACCATCAACACCACCGCCTCCTTCTCTCAAAACCCTAACGCACTTAATTACATTCTCGTATTCTCCTTTTTGCAAATGCGCAGCCGACATAAACCGGAGTGATTTGAATCTCAAATCATTGAGCTCCATCGTTTGTTCCCGTGTTCTGGATACGCTGCATCCCTTCTGGCATAAATCGAGAGCTTCATTCAAGAGCTTCAAAGCAACGTCGAAAGCATTAGGTTCGTTCTTCGATAACGAACTCTTGCCAAATGATAGGTATTGGTTCGCTAGCAGCTTGTAGTGATCCGACGACCCGAATAGCAAATTTTTGGCCCGATTGAGTAGTGTAATAGCGAGATTCCGGTCTGACACTTCCCAGGCAGTCTGAGATCTCGCAAGATTCAGATCTAAAAGCAATTTTTTCTCTCCCGAATCGGATATTCCTGCGATATCGATCTTTGAGATTATATCCGTAGCTCTCTCAAAACAAGTGGAAGCGATATCAAATTTTCTCAGATCATGCCAGATGAGACCGGTCTTATGGTAGAAGGAAGCAGACTTGATGACTGGAGATGGAACACCAACAACATCGGAAGCGAGGGCGAGCAAGTCGGAAGCGATGTGTCGGAGAGTGGCGTGCTGTTGGGCGATGGGTGCAGATGAAGAGGGGCGGATTGAAGCGGCATTGGAAATGTCGACGCAGGAATTCCAGAGGCGATAACTGAGCTTCCATATCTGGAGTTTGACGGAGTTGGGGAAGGGCGCGAGTTGAGTAAGTTGAACGAGGAATTGGCGGAGATCAGAGGAAATGGTTTCTGGTAAGGGGTTGGAAGGAGAGAAGTCTTCAGTTCGCTTGATTAGGGAATCAAATTGAGATAGGAGCTGTTGCAGATGGTTATGGAGATTGGATTGGGGTTCTAGGTTGGGTTGACGGAGGTCTGGGGAGGAGAACTCGGAGATCCTCATTTTAGGTGAAAATTACAGAAGAGGAAGGAAATAAGGAGGGAGAAAGTGAAATTTTGAATTGGAAGCAAATGGTTTGACGGTTTTGGAGGGAAAGAGTATGCTTCCAGTTCACCACTGTTGACCGAACATCACTTTCTTTATTAAAAAAATAATAATACTGATACATTTGATTGATTTAGACTTACATAAAGTTTTGTTTTTTTTTTTTAACCCGAAATACAACTTTCATATAACTTTCATATAAAAATAGGATTGACATCCTCAATAATAACATTTGATGGCCATTCTGGCACAACAGTCGATAAAAAAACATTAGCATTGGAACAGGTCTACCTAGCTACCAAGTGTGCAGCCCTATTCGCTAAAAGAGAAACAAAAGTTAAAGTAAAAGCAGGGTTGGATCTAAGAATAACTCGACAATCATAAATAATTGATCCAAACTCCGAGATATCTTTCTTGCAGGAATGGATTGCATCTACTACAAGCTTAGCGTCAGACTCAAACTCAACATGCGTGTATTGCATAATAGTAAGCCAAATTAAGCTCGTGCGTAAGGCTAGCGCCTCAACTACCCTTGGCTCTCTGATACCCGTAATAAAACTGCTGCTACAGAATAAAAACGCACCCGAAGCATCTCTAATCACCCGTAAGTTTTGTTAGTCACTAATTCTATATAAAAAAAACAAATACAAAATTAATTTGCTTTAAAAGATTAATAGCAAATCAGACATTTTAAGTTTTAAATTTTTTATAAATTTAAACAAATAGAAATGCATATAATTCATCATTTAGGCCCCGTTTGTTTGGGAGAAAATATTGTGTTCTGGAAAATTTTATGCTGTGAAAATATTATACAGAAAAATAAAAAAAAATTATGTGTTGTGCAACGCTGGAAAATATTTTCCAACCACTAAATATAGATTTTCTGTATTTTTTATTTTCAATTGTATATATAAAACACAAAAAAGATATCCACGTGTATTAAGCACAAATTAAGCACCAAAGGAATAGAATAGCAAAAAAAATGGAATAGAAATGTGGAAAACACGAAAATGTTAAAAAAACGTGAAAAGATGTGCAAAACACGAAAACCTGAAAAAAAAAATATGAAAAACATGAAAAACACACAAGAAAACGTAAAAATTTGTTAAAAACACAAAAATTGAAAAAATGCGAAAATCACGAAAAGTAAAAAAATATATTAAAAAATGAAAACATGGAAAAAAAGTGAAAAAATACGAAAATGTGAAAAAAATTAATGTTAAAAACACAAAAAAAAAAGTTTTTTCATATTTTCATATTTTTGGCATTTTTTGTACGTTTTCTTGTGTTATTAATATTATTGTGTTTTTTTTTTTGCATTTGTCTTCTTTTTTCGTGTTTTCACGTTTAGTTTTTCGGTTTTTCCCTTTTTCACGTTTTCTTTTTTTCATGTTTTTTATTTTCGCATTTTGTTACTTTTCCGTCTTATTCATGTTTTTTCATGTTTTTCGTATTTTTCACGTTTTTGTGTTTTTTACACTTTCATGTTTTGTTTGCATTTTTCGTCTTTTCATGTTTATCGCGTTTTTCACATATTGCCACGTTTTTTTGTTTTAGCATTTTTCGCGTTTTCGTGTTTTTCGTATTCTTTTACGTTTTCGTGTTTTTTGTATTTTTCACATTTTTTTATATTTCGTGTTTATCACTTTTTCGCATTTTTCATGTTTTGTGATTTTTCAAGTGTTTGCTTTTTTGCGTTTAAGCATTTTTCGCGTTTTCGTGTTTTTTGTATTTTTTTACGTTTTCGTGTTTTTTGTATTTTTCACGTTTTTGTATATTTCGTGTTTTGTCGCTTTTTCGCGTTGTTCATGTTTTGTGATTTCAAGTGTTTGCTTTTTTTGTGTTTTTGTGTCTTTCGTGTTTGTTCACATTTTCATGTTTTTTACGGATTTTTTTTTCATATTCTCGTATTTTGTAACGTTTTCACATTATTCATATTTTTTCGTGTTCATATTTTTTCTATTTTTACATTTTTTAACATTTTCCTCATTTTTCTCTGGGGAAAATGTTTTACCTTTTCAAAATGATAAAACATTTTCCCCTATTTATTCTTTCATTTTCCATTGATTTAACACTTATTTCGTACCCAAACAAACACTGAAAAATTGAAAAAAATATTTTACTGCAGAATATTTAACCCCAAACAAACGGGTAATGGCCCTGTTTGGGAATTAGCTGTTAGCTTATTACATTAGCTGTTAGCTGTTAGCTGATTTGACTAGCTGTTTGTGTAGACATGTTTGGTAAAAATTAGCTAATTGATAATAGCGGTTTGTGCAAAAAGACAAATAAGGGTATTAATTTTGGCGCAGGAGAAGAGGGAGTCTATTTATTAGGGTTAAAGCAGTCCATTAATTTTAATATTCCAAAACGCTAATTGAAAAAGCTCTCTCTCCCAAACCTCTCTCCACCAAACACTCCAAGCAGCGATTTTAGTGGTCAAACCTCTAAAATTGGTCAAAACCGCTCTTTTAGTGGTTAAAACATTTTCCCCTATTTCTTCTTTCATTTTCCATTGACTTAACACTTATTTCGTGCCCAAACAAACACTGGAAAATTGAAAAAAATAATTTACTGCAGAATATTTTCCCCCAAACAAACGGGTAATGGCCCTGTTTGGGAATTAGATGTTAGCCGTTAGCTTATTACATTAGCTGTTAGCTGTTAGCTGATTACATTAGCTGATTTGACTAGCTGTTTGTGTAGACATGTTTGGTAAAAATTAGCTGATTGACAATAGCGGTTTGTGCAAAAAAGACAAATAAGGGTATTAATTTTGGCGCAGGAGAAGAGGGAGTCTATTTATTAGGGTTAAAGAAGTCCATTAATTTTAATATTCCAATACGCTAATTGAAAAAGCTCTCTCTCCCAAACCTCTCTCCACCAAACACTCCAATCAGCGATTTTAGTGGTCAAACCTCTAAAATTTGTCAAAACCGCTCTTTTAGTGGTTAAAACATTTTCCCCTATTTCTTCTTTCATTTTCCATTGACTTAACACTTATTTCGTGCCCAAACAAACACTGGAAAATTGAAAAAAATATTTTACTGCAGAATATTTTCCCCCAAACAAACGTGGAATGACCCTGTTTGGGAATTAGCTGTTAGCTGATTACATTAGCTGATTTGACTAGCTGTTTGTGTAGACATGTTTGGTAAAAATTAGTTGATTGATAATAGCGGTTTGTGCAAAAAGACAAATAAGGGTATTAATTTTGGCGCAGGAGAAGATGGAGTCTATTTATTAGGGTTAAAGAAGTCCATTAATTTTAATATTCCAAAACGTTAATTGAAAAAGCTCTCTCTCCCAAACCTCTCTCCACCAAACACTCCAATCAGCGATTTTAGTGGTCAAATCTCTAAAATTGGTCAAAACCGCTCTTTTTATCTCAAAACGCTCTTTACCAAACAGGGCCAATGTTATTTTGAGTGGTTAAAACTTTAATCAGTAAAAGAATCCACCTAAATGATCTTTTTAGTTTGAAACTATAAACATGACTATTTTTTTTTTTTTTTTGGTAGAAAAGGAAAAGAAAAACGAATAACAACAAACTACCCAGGAATTAGCCTAGGGAAGCTAACCCCAATCCTATCTTCTAAGAGAAGATGAGAGATGAAACTAGGGGAAACAGGAAGGGTAGTAACGCCTAACGTCCCTTCATGGCCCGCCGCCGCCAAGCGATCAGCAACACGATTCTGCTCTCTAAAAATGTGTCTGAACTCTACGAACTCAAAGGAGGAGTAAAGCCTTATAATAGCTTTGATGAGGTTGCGACTGTTAAGACCCATAGAATGATTCTCAGAAATCATTTTGATTGCTTCCAAATTATCAGACTCCACAGAGAGCCTCTTAACACCCAACCTTTTAGCAAGATTGATTCCAGTAAGAATAGCCCAGAGCTCCGCAGAAAAGGAAGAACCCAACCCTAAATTCTGGGAGAACCCAGAAAGCCAGACGCCCCCTACATCTCTAAGCACACCTCCAGCCGCAATCTTACCGTTACTGAGGCAGGAACCATCAGTATTCAGCTTCACAACCCCCTCTCTTGGCCTGCTCCATCCCACGAGATGGACATCACAACACTGAGAGGCTCTGGCAAGGGACTCTCCTTTGAAACTATCGATAATAGAGAAAAGTTTTTTCGAGAAGAAATCAGCTAAGTTTGTCATAAAAACAGTTTTATCTCCAAAAATCTCCTCGTTTCTCCATTTCCAAACTTGGTGACAGATAATAGCAAAGAAAATGTCACCATGCTCCATGTATGGAAGCAACTTTCCTCTAACACCATCAGAGAACCAGTCGACCTCAGAATGTGCCATGAAGGAAGAGAAAATATGGTGTGGGAGAATTTTTCTCCAAACCTCTTTACTATTAGAGCAATCTCTAAGAGCATGGCACAAAGTCTCAACATGGCCTCTGCATCTACTGCAAGCTCCAGAATCAGCCAAGTGCCTTCTGTGCCTATCCGAATTAGTAAGAAGCCTGTCCTTAACGCCCAGCCACAGGAAACTCCTAATACGGAAAGGAACTTTAAGGGTCCAAATCGACTTCCACACATCCGAGGGAGGATCAGATCTAAAGAGAGAGAAAGCTTCAAAGGCCGATTTGCAAGAATAAACTCCATTGTTAGTCAGCGCCCAACAGTGCCTATCCAAGTCCTCCTCTTGATTACTCACCTTCACTCCCCGCATTCTAAGGAGAGTCTCAAGGCTAAAGAAAGTATCAAACTTTGACCAGATCCAGTCCCCTTCCGAGTCAACCATATCGGCAATCCTCCAGTTGCGTATATCACTAGGCGGGGGGGAAGAACACACCTCAATTAACGGTTTATCCCCAATCCAGTTATCAAACCAGAAACTAATGGACTTACCATTCCCCACCTCCAGGCCAACTCCCAAGCAGAACTCATCAAACACAGCACTAAGTCCTTTCCAGAGGAAGGAACAATTAGCAACTCTCTCTTTCGGGCCCCCGAAGATTTTGTCTTTCCGATACTTACCACAAAGGAGGCGAACCCAAAGAGAGGAAGGGTTTTGCCACATACGCCAAAGGAGTTTCATTAATAAAACTTTATTATTGTCCTTTGCTTTCCTAATACCCAGACCCCCAGAATCTTTAGGCTGGCAAACCTCACTCCAAGGCACAAGATGGATCTTCCTGCCCTCCGCAGCTTCCCCCCACAGGAACCTACGGTTAATCTTGTCAAGATCATTAAGCACAGGATCCGGAAGCTTACAAGCCTGCATGATGTGATTGGGAGCAGCACAATTAACAGATTGAATTAACGTGAGGCGGCCAGCGAGAGACAGAGTCTTGGCTTTCCAAATGGCACACTTCGAATTAGCTTTATCCAAAGTCTCTTTGAAGGAGCCTTTAGACACACGCTCACTATGGAGGGGAACGCCCAGATACTTCCCAAGAGAATCAGTAAGAGGAATACCTGGGAGATCACTTAATCTCTTATAGACTCTCTGATTCATATTCTTAGAGCACATCATCCTAGATTTCTGGATATTAAGCTTCTGCCCAGAGGCCGAACAAAAACAATCCAGAATATCCATAATGACTCTCAACTGCTCCTCATTACCCTCAAGAAAGATAAGGACATCATCTGCAAAGAATAAGTGAGTCACCTGGGGACAGAAGCTGTTGATCGCCACAGGGTGGAAACTCCCATTATCAATCGCATCCTGAATCAGGTGAGAGAGCCTCTCCATAGCAATAACAAAAAGGAAAGGGCTCATAGGATCCCCCTGACGGATTCCTCTGCCCGGGGAAAATTCCTCCGACATATCCCCATTGACCATAACTTGAAACACAGGAGAAGAAATACATACCTTAATTAAACTTCTCCAACTGTCCGGGATTCTAGCTCTCTCAAGGCTCTCCATCAAGAAATCCCAATTAATTCGATCATAGGCCTTCTCTAAATCCAGCTTCAGAGCCACAATGCCTTTCCTCCCCTTGCTAATCTTCATCGTGTGGACCATCTCTTGGGCGATCACCACATTATCCATCATTTGTCTACCAGGCACAAAGCTACCCTGATTCTGACAAATGATCGCAGGAAGAATGCCACGGATTCTATTAGCCACAATCTTTGTAACAGTTTTGTAAAGAACATTACAAAGACTGATAGGTCTCATATGCAAAAAGGAAGAAGGCTTATCAATCTTAGGAATCAGAACCAGGAGGGTTCTATTAACCAGCTCAATATCCTTCGAACCACTGAACACCCCCAAGACAAAATTATAGATGCCTTCCTTCACTACATCCCAATGCTTATGGTAAAAGCCCGCCGGAAGACCATCAATCCCAGGAGCTTTAGAAGCCCCAATGCTGAAGATAGCTTGGTCAATCTCTTTTCGGGAAATAGGTTGAAAGGCCTCCTGACTACAATCCTCACTGATTAAAGGAAATGTAGCAATAGAGTGAGCCCTCTCCAAAAGAACAGGTTCCTCTTTGAACAGCTCTCTGTAGAAATCCAGGGCTAAGTTCCGAATAACCTCATCTTCATAAACCCAATCACCATTAGAATCCTTAATGGCCTCAATTCTATTTCTCTGCCTTCTGATCAGGGTAGAGAGATGGAAGAATTTGGTATTACGATCCCCATCTCTAATCCAGGACTTCCGAGACTTCTGGAACCAAAGGAACTCCTCCTGCCTAAGCACAGCCTCCAGCTCCTTCTGAAGGGTTCTGAGGAGGCCCTCAAGGCTATGATCAAACCTCCCCTCCAACCTGCGTTGAATGCCCTCCATCCTCTTTAATAACTTGTTCTTCCTTCTGATAATATGCCCAAACACATTCCTATTCCACCCCTGCACCTTATTCCTGAACCCTTCAGCAGCTTGCAGTACATACGAATGAGGTCTCCAACTCTCATGAACGAACTCTTTAAACTTAGGATGGGACTCCCAAGCCAACTGATACCGGAACGGTCTCTTACCCCTAGGGTGCTTACCTCTCAAAAGTCTAAACAAAATAGGACAATGATCCGAATGATCCGAATGACGGTACTGCTAGCTCCTTCTTCGTCCGCCGCCCAGGTTCATCAAACCCATCACCGTACCTCGATTCAGCGGACTTGGCTTACCCAGTTCACAGGCGTAGTTGCGTGTACTAGTTGGGGGGCCTTAGGTAGAGTAAGAGGACAGAAGAATAACGTTCACCAGTAACCAAGGCGGAATCAGATGAAGAAAAAATGAATGATCTTCCGGGTGGGGGGGTCAAAGCCGGACTCTAAACTGAAGCCAAGTCTGACTATTCGCCCGAAAAAGCTTAATAGAAATTTTGAACTTTATCCATTTTCACATTATGGCCACTGGACTTCATTTCTTCTCAGTATGACCACTGAACTTTACACTTTAACACCGGTGACCACTCAATTTTAACTAACTTCTCAAAATGACCGTTAACGATCATTAACGACCTCAAAATGAAAATATTCAAGAATTAAAGTTGTTCAGAACGATATTTACCATGAACCCACATTTTTTATTTTCAAAAATCACATTTTTTGGAGCTTTCTCTCTAAAATTTTACTTTCTCTCTCCTAATCAAACGACACCTAAATGACCTCAAAACAAAAAATTTCAAGAATTAAAGTTCCTTAGAATATTATTAACGTTTTGGATTTTTTATTTTTAGCCGTCAACGGTCGTTTTGAGGCATTGAGTGGCCACCGGTGTTAAAAAGTGTAAAGTTCAGTAGCCATATCGGGAAGAAATGAAGTTCAGTAGCCATAATGTGAAAATGGATAAAGTTCAGTGGCCATGGGTGTAATTTACCCTTTTTTATTTTGAGGTGAGTGGCACCGATATTAAAAAGTGTAAAGTTTAGTGACCATACCGTTAAGAATTGAAATTCAATCCTATAAAAAAAAAAAAAATTCAATGACCACAATGTTAAAATAGGTAAAGTTCAATGGCCGTGGATGTAATTTATCCATTCTGCAACAAATTCGAATGACCAAGGGTGTAATTTACCCTCACAATCTACATCATTCAACTCACATTTTACTACCCATATCCTCAATATCTTCCTCATTGAACAATGCATTTGGTTTCCATGGTTAATAAAAGATAATGAGATCACATCCATCGATATTTAACAAACTGGAATCATATACTACTGTAGGATAACATATTCCTCATTCGGTAAGTGATTCAATGCTTGAAACCAAATGCATCAGAATCAGGTCAATAAAACCACATCACCATATAACATCTCAAAACATGCCATTATTAGCTGAAATCACAACAATGCAATGAAACCAAAACTTACAAACAGCATTCAAGAACGGCTTATGGAGGCGGAAAATGTAAGAACCAGACGAAATAAAAAGATTAGAAACATTAACATACACAGAAAACAGAGTACATATATATTAGAGGATCAAATTATCTCTTATACAGCAGATTAAAATTAACAGGATGGTCGTTCTTTTTGTTTTTTTTGGGGGGGGGAAGAGGGAGGTGTCTCTTTTAGATTACTAAATTCATCATACAACATCAACGGACTGAAGGGTTAAGGCTAGCAGTTAAGATCAGGAACGTAGTCGTAGTCACCTTTTTCGCCGTCTTTACTAACTAGTGAAGGTATGGGGCCTGGTACTGGTAGGCATTTCCAAAGTAGTTACCATGACTGGGAGAGAAGTTGTAAGTAGCAGAACCCATAAGAGGAACATGGTTGTCAGTCGGGCTGGGATAAACGTAAGGTCTGTCATACATGTACTGCGGGTATCTGTCAGTGACTCTTGGATAGAACGTTTTGTCAGCAGCAATGTTAGTAACTCGGGGCCCGCATCCAACTCCGTTAGCACGTGGTCTCTTGGGTTGAGGCTTGGCAGCTTCAGTTGCTCTTTTCTTGTCTGCCTTGGCCTTCTCCAGCTGAACAAGGCGCTTCTGAAGGGGGTCGATAGGATACTGCTCCTCAAGCTTATGCTCTTCAATGCACTTTATCACAGCTTTAAGGGCAGTCAATTCTCGTTCATTAACATCATTCTGAAAAATAAAATAAATTAAATATATGCAAAACCGTCACCAGGCTTCCAACTTAGGCAACCTCATATCAGGTAACACCGATGTTAGAGCCTATTGCATGAAAAATAGCTTTCAGAGGAAATTCACAAAAGGAATCAAATGCACAAGATTTCATACAGGAAAAAAAATAAGGTGCCAAATATTAAGAGCATATTTAGTACAACTGTACCAGACATTACAACTGGTTTTGGCTAATACCAATCTAAATGCATATAACACCACAGAAATAAAGAAAATTGGAGAGACAATGTGTTGTTATCAATTTAATGGTGAGGACCAAAAGCACTCTGGACATTTGTGCTCTAGATAAGAACTATATGCAGTTAATGCTATGGACCCCTTTGTAGGTATATCGATCAGCATTACAAGAGACATGTTTCAACTTAGCTTCCTTGCCAAGTTAGCAAGTGGTCTATTACTAAGTTTGCTTTTCTGTTTGGATTTCCTATTTAAAAGGATTTTATTTCTCAACAATATAAAGCATTCTTGAATGCAAATTATTATGCCACCCTAATAATTAGTAAGCATCAAAGTTCTCTCCAGTAACAAAGTAAGGTCTGAGCCCAGCATCATCAATAAAATCATTATCATGATTTCCCAGAATCCCAGTTGAAAAGCTTCATCCTCAAAAGTTAAATAAAAAATTGTGGAACAAAACAATTAACAAGGAAAAATTTAATTACGAAGAAAAATAGAAACCTGTACAATGCATCAATTTTAATTACCAACCAAGGAAAATTCATTATAATGTTAGGGAAAAAAATACACCTGCACAGCAGTCGGTGATGCATTCCCAGGCTTCACAGGTGATGTTTTTCTTGCCTCCTTCAAGTATGATTTCAGTAAAGGTACAGGTGAGAACTGCTCTGTTAACTCAAAAGCAAAAGCCAAGTTAACTGCATCAATTTGCCTTCCGCTATTTACGAGTACTCCAATTACACCTGAAAGAAATACACAACAGATAAGTGGAAAACAAACAGAAAAAATAACATTTACAAAGGAAACAAATACTTCTCTTTCTAATGGAAAAATCATATCAGATGATCTTACTCTTAGTCTTAGCACATGTATTTTGCTCCTTTAAGAAAAGGTTTCACATTTTCTTCTATTATTAGAGATTCTACAGTCATCTCAGAAATTTGAAGCATTTTAATTTCTACTTTTATGAAGCATAATATGTAACAAGGAAACATTTGAATAGTCATGATTACTAAAAGAAAATGAGAGAATTAAGCATTTAAAAAAAATGTATTTACCCAGTCTAAGTTCAAAGTTTGAATAATAAAGTAAAAACCAATACTCATCTTCAAGGTAACTCATTAATAACCATTATCCAATAGATACCAATGATGAATGGAAGTGGAGTATTAAGGGATAAACAAGGATTGCCCGAATGAGGGTCAGAGCAAAATTAGTTTGATTTTTCAGACTGAAAATTGTTTCAATATTAACGTTGGGTGAAAGCAAAACATCTAGGAACCTTAAACTACACAGAATAAATGGCATAAAAAATAAGACAACAGATGATGCTCCATATAAGAAAAATTTCTAATTTTCAGCCTACCTACCTGATTGAATTACAGACTGTTAAAGACTTGGGAAAACATTGTAGATGAAAAGACAAACCTGGCATTTTCTCTGACAACCCAAGAAAACGACAGAGTTCAGCTGCTTGGCGACGACGAGAAACCATAGGAATCAGCCTTGATAGTTCTTCCTCGTCAAAATCAGATGCTATGCGAAAGGTGGCCAGAAGTTGCAAGAACGCATGTGCCTCCAAGGAGTTTCCATTACTAGCATCCGCATCTAAGGCATCCAACTTAGGTTTCCATTCTTCAGCAATTGCCTTTGCACGCTCCTTGACACCTTCAGAGATTATATCAGAAAGAGCTACTAGATCTGTATAACAAAGCAAAATACTAAGGCACTCCATCAACATGATACAGGTTCGACGAAGACCCAAGAGGACAGAGTCTTTCTTTCCATCAACAGTTGACACTTCCATGGGATAAAAATCCTCCAAAGAGTTCAAAACCAATTGTGCAGGGTTTTCTGCAGCTCTAAAAGCAAGAGGAATTTCCTCCCTTATCACAGCAAGGTTCTTTCGATTGTCCGAGATGAATTTGTGCAGCCCTTCAGAGTCCATTGCTTCGCATAGTTTGGCTAACTCTGGATAAGACATTTCCTCCATATTTCCATTTTCAGAATTATTAGTCTCTCCCAAGTTACTTTCACCAGCCATGGTGTCAGGTGGCTGGTCTTCAATGGTTGGCATTTCGCATTGGACATCACTAGTCACAACAGCACGTTCCTCGGATGTCACCTTTCTGTTCTTCTCCAGAGCATTAACAATTGCAAACACAGCAGCGTCTCTTTTCTTCTGGAGTCTCTCCAATGAAGCTTGCTCCTTGGCTGCAACAGCAGCTGCCCGCTTCTCTAACAGTTCTTGGGCTTTTCTTGTTTTGCTTTCATAATCCTTTTCCTGGTCTTCCAGCTCATGAAAGCGTCTCTTCAAAGACCTTTCAAGCCCATGAAAATGTTCTTCAAGTTCTTTCCATTTCAAGTTCAGTGTCACAGCCCGATGACTTTCAAGTTCAGCAAAGGCTTTCTGAAGTTGCTGTATCTTAGAGGTTGCAGAGTCAATAAGTGTTGCAACTGATCCTGTATCTTCCATGGCAGAAAAGCTGGAGAGGAAAACAGACAACAAAAAATTAAGAGAAAAAAGTACATATATTTTCACAACAATGAAATTGAAGCAGATAGTCTATCTGTATGCACAATGTATCTGTGTTATACCAGAACAAAGGACCCAACCATTAGAAGTCCACTGGACAAAAATAAACTTGAACTTGACAAAAGCGAAAACGAAAACGAAAACTCAGCTAGTTGGACATAATTCCAGATCATAACACAACATTACGAGCTTCCCATTGAAACATCTGATAGACCAAACTACAAGATCACATTTTATAGATCAGAAAATGGAAGCTTAGAAGAAAAAGTTTCTCAATAGGGCATGTGATGTTGTCTGATAATATAAACAATAATATCCATGCCTTAATTGCAAGTAAATATGAACCTCAAAAAGTCAATAACGAAATAATGACTTCCAGTAACATGTAGTGCAATGCAAGACCCCATAATACAGTGGAATTAATTAGTTTATCCATTGATGTTCCACACACACTACAGAGAAGATCTACAACATGGTTGAAGATAGGAACATTATATACACCCCAGAATCTTAAAAGTTTCATCAAGTGACAAATGTAACTTTGAGATAACATCAAAGAAATTAGAAAATTAAAAGAAACAGGTGGCATGGAGATTTATCTAATCATGTAACAGCTGAAATGGATTTAAACAATTTCAATTACCTCAACTTTTCATAATTCAGGCATGTGTGACAGCAAACCACAAATTCTAGCTACTAGTAATTTTTCATGAGCTACAATGATATGGTTTGCCTCAGAAAATGCAAAGAGATCAAGCTCAGCCATGAATAGTCCATTTTTAATTTACTTCTCATCATCTAGTGTAAAAACATTCCAACCTTAGTATCATAGACAGAAAAGACTACCAATAGGAGAGATCACCAACCAATACTCAACTTTCTAAAGCTTCTTTGTATCTTCTTTGAGTATAAAAAACAAACCCAAAACTGAGTATCTGATTATATGCCCCCAACAAAGCAACATATAGGTATAACTATAATCCTATCCATTTTCATTTCAAAAACAATCAGGCATTTTTTCCACACTAAAAAATTCTCTCACAAACAGAAAAGGCTGCAAATGCATTTCTTTATAAGATAAGATTGCAAACTATAAAATCCAGTCACTTTCACATCACATGAATAGTTGATACAATAATTTACCCTTGCGAGATACTAGGAGAATAATAATTTATATTTGTCTATCTCAACAACACAATCGTCACTACAATCCAATAATTAATCATAACGCCTGACTGTTACCAATTGCAATGACCTTATAAATAGCTACTTGCTCTTACTAGGCTGGAAAGGCGTTGAAAATTTATTGGAATAGAAAGAAATAGAAGTACAAAAAAAGGTAAGAAAAATATTTGCCAAGATTTGTACAAGGAAATCCACTATAGAAATAAAAAAAAAACACACACACATACAATCATACAAACAAATGAATGTGGAGGCATTCAATCCTTTAGCAACTATAAGCAATTCCTTACCACTAACTTGGCTAGCTTCAGTTCACCAAATAGTCACGACGAAGAGATCGCGCAAATTAGACTAACAAGATGACTTAAATCCTGAAGCAATAGAAGCTAAAACATGAAAAGTAGAAATTTGAAGAGAAAATAACAAATAAAGTACTAAAACCACTAAAAAAATTGCAGAAATCGAGGAAATTCGTTTAAAATGTTTTAAAAAGGAGGTATTTAACAACTACCCAGCAACTGCATCAAAGTCACAAGAGTTAAAAATGGAGAAATTCCAGCAAAATGGGGCTATATTTTCAGGAAAAAAACAAAGCCGATCTACAAAGGAAAGCCCCCAAAAAATAAATAACCAAAGGAGTGAATAAACCAAGAGAGAATAAATTACCTGAGTGAAGGAAATGAAAGTAGAAGACAAAAGAGTCGAAATAGAGGGAGCAGCGGAAGGATCAATCCATGGCTGAAAGGATTGGTGAAGAAGGTGTGGCTGCTACTCTGCAATCCCTAGAGATAGAGGAGATAGAGAGAGAAGGGAAAGTAAAGAGGAGATGAAGGGAAAAGGAAGAGAGATATCTCGCAGCAGCCCTCTTTGTTTAGCTTTTTGTTGAACACTCCCGTTTTTGCTATTGACAAGTGAGGAGTGGGGTCTTTGGATTCCCTTGGCATACTTACAGAGAGAGTGGAGATGGTAAAATCAGGAGTGGGCGTAAAGTTGTCAAAAAAGTAGGCTTCTGAAAAGGAGGAGCTGTGTTCCCATAAACCCTCATACTAGATTAGATAATATAGTTCGGATATTTTTATAATTTTATTGTGTGAGATAATGTTATCTTTCATTTTAGGGTAATTAATTTATTAGTCCCTATATTTTGACAAAACACATTGTTTAGTCCATGTATTTTTAAAAATACATGGTAAGGTCCATAACCTTTTTCTCAGTGAACTGTTTAGTCCTTCCGTCTGTTTGTTAGATTTTTTTATCGTTTATAACTTCGAAAATGACTAAATTATCCTTTACTATTTACCTTCAAACTTCAGAAGGGGAAATCCAATTTAGAAGAAAAAGCTATTTGTATGGAGAACAATAAAAAGAACAGACCCAATGCTTACGAACTTGAACGATTAAGAAGAAAATCAAGAAGAATAACACTTAAAGTTGATTTCAGATGCATTAGAATTTAAAAGAAAGGAAAATAAAGGAAAAGAAGAATGCAAATCCAAATTGACTAACAGAATCTTCATGAGAGTCTAACGGTAGGGACTAAACAGTTCACCGAGAAAAACGTTAGGGACTAAACAGTTCACCGAGAAAAACGTTAGGGACTTTACCGTGTGTTTTTGAAAATACAGGAACTAAACAGTATGTTTTGTCAAAATATAGGGACTAATAAATTAATTACCCTTCATTTTACTATAATGCATGTTAATTTATTTTATTTTTCCTTAAGAGATTCATTCCAACCCACAATCTTCAGTTCTGAATTTAAAGGTATATCAAATGAAATATGTTTCTTTAATATAATGCATGTTAACTTAACTGGATAGGTTAACTTAGTAGTGCTTAATTAAATCTAATAAACTTACTTATGTGAAATGCAGCGTCTTGGTTCCGAGTTCTCGTTAGTATGAAACGCACAATTCCATTTATCTTCATCATTTTACTCGTCACGTTGATCAAAAGCTTCTCCATCAATGGTTGTTGTTGCTCCAGCTTTTACTGTTCCTCCTTCTTTCTATGTTTCCTGTAAATAACATACTTGTCATTTTTATTCTTTTCCTTAGCTGTAATTGTCCTTTACTATTGTTTGTTCTTTTTATTACTTTGCTATGTATTCTTGTGATGTTTTGCAAATTAAATCAACTAGTCGAAAACCCGTGCAATGCACGGGATACGAAATTTTTATATAATTTAAATAAATAAATAAATTGACATATTTACTTTTAAATAATTTTATATCATGTTATGAATTTTTTTATATTATGTATATTTGAAATTAATATATATTTTTTATTGATAATTCAAATTAAATTAATTTTGAAAATAATTGATTAATTTTTTTATAGAATTTTAATTAAAGGTGAATGATTGATTTATTTATTTTTACAAAATTCAATGAATTGTACTTTTAGTAATTTTAATACATTTTCATATTTTGAAATTTTATAAATCAATAATAATAAAACAGGAGATTAATTAAGAAATATATTAGAATATAATGAAAAACCAAAAATTAAATTAAACTACAATTAAAATTAAATAATATATTTACGATACAAAAGAAAACAAAAATTGAATTAAACTATAATTAAAATTAAATATTATATCTACGATACAAAAGAATTACAATCTATGTTAAAGTGGAAGCAACATCAATATATTATGCTATAAACTATTACAATCAATACTTTTCTAATGTTGCACGTGAAGAAACTATATCAATTCAATATGTTACATATAAAAAAATAAAATTCATAAGAATTTGTCACAAAATCATCTTGATGATAATCATCTTGCTTGATGGAATTTCATGATCACCAAGTATTCGAATTCAATTATTCATTCTGCTACAATAGCCCAATATATCCAATTGAATCAGCTTAAGGTGATGATTTCTCATATTTTCATCTCGTAATATCTCATCAAGACATTCAATCAATTTGTTCTTCATTCTTTCACTATATAGAATATCAATCACGCTCATATATATCACTTATTTGATTTTATTAATATTTTCTAATAATTATATATTCTTGAATTTTGTAAGCAAGAAAAAACAAATAAAAGAATAGAAAACAAAAATGAATGGACAAAAAAGATAATTAGGAGAGAACTATCTTCATCTCGTTTTTTTTCGAAAATAAGAGAGAATGTCAAGATATAAGCATATAAAGAGGAGAGTGAAAATATTTTTTGCCCATTAATTAAAAATTTTATTTTTTCTTAATTAAGTATTTAAGTCTACTCAGTACAAAAAAAAACGTTTTAATTAATATGTGAAATTAATGCTATTAATTAGAATCATTATACTCAATATTTGAGAATTTGAAGAGATTCAAATAATAATATTTTCCAACAGCTTGTCCTATGACCATGTTTCATTTTCATATGTTAACAACTCTCTTTTTTTGAAACAATATGTTAACAACTCTTGAAATACTAATATCCCATAATTAATGTAAATTTTTAGGATTTTGAGCATCAAAATTTTTATTTACATTCATTTTGAATTCGTATCTAGCATAATCCAAATTCTTCAAGAATAAACATCTTATCAAGTGTATTAGACGCTTACAATCTCTTTGTCTAGAGAACTGTAAAAAAAATAACTTCTTGATAATAATAATAATATAACATAATTTATAATTGAAATGAACTTCTTTGTAAGTATAATATTTCAATACCTCTTTAATATTTTATTCAATATGTTTCAAACTTCAAAGAACAACTATTGTGTGAAACTCTATATCATTTTGTACCAAAATACATAAAAATAAAAAAATACAATCCATATTAGTTAGATAAACTCAAACTAAAAAAATGAGTGGATTTCAACGGGTTTCGAATTAGAAAATTAATCTAACTTCAATTAAAGCTAAAAATTGAATTCATATAAAGCCGAAAATCTAAATTTAGTTAGAGTTAACAATCGAAACGATAACACCTAGCAACATATGTTGGTCCCTTATAACGTTACAAGTATAGTTTCAAGGGGGGGTTAGGAACTATTTAAACTTTTAAATTCTTAGGGCAGACTTCTTTTCTTAAGAGAAAAGGTTTTAACAGCGGCGCTGAGTAATCAGTAAGATACTGACTTAGTCAACTGGTGACTAGGTCAGTTTCTTGACTTGAGTCAGGAGATAGCACTTAAAGTCTATTCCTGAGCTAAAATGTTCGATGCGCACAACTCAGCTTGACCTCTTTACTTGGTCAGTTTTTGGTTATTTAAGCAAGCAATATATATATATAAGGAGTTTAAGGTAAGAAATACGTTACTCAGCAGATTTATCCAGGTTCGGCTTCTTCTAAGCCTATGTCCTGTCCCCGGAACACGTTCCGAGATTTCGAATCCTCTACTGAGCTCTTTAAAGGTAGAGCCTCAAACCTTTTACAATCTTAGCAACTGAGTATAACAAGAGTACCTTCCTCTATACCTCTACTCAATCCTAATCTCTCGCTGAGTACTATAACCGAGTACTCAGACTCTCCTTTCTAATCTCTAGAAATGATAAGTGTTTGTCCTAAACAATGATTGCTAAGACACCTTAGATGATTGAATAATCACTCTAGACTTTTACACAAAGATATGAAATGTAGTGTAAGATTTGCTTTGCTTTTTGCTTGCAGAACTTGTGTAGAAATTTGGTCAGCGTAATGGCTTGATCAAGTTCTGTGTTGAATGAAGCTTCTGATGGCACTATTTATAGAGACGTCTTGAGGCATCAGTCATTTCGAATTTTGAAATAACCGTTGGAGGGAAACGGCTTCCTGTCGTTGTCATCCTGACTTGCTCAGAGCTCTCGGCCAATCAGATTTGAGTATCTTCTGTCCTCGGTCAGCTTTTGGTCAGCTCAGCAGAATGTCTCTCCTTTTATGGTAAAGTCAACTGGACAGCATACTGTGTCGTCTGAACTTTACCCAAAGTGGAAACACTTTGTCTGGAAGTTTTCCTTAGCCAGCTGCTGTCTTGTACGCTTTGTCGAATCAACTCGACAGCTTCGTTCCGAAGTTGTTCCTTGAAGGTCTTCTAGATCCTTCTCTTGCTGAGTTGCGTTTTGTACACAGCGACATCGTTTTGATAAACGCGGGCCGAGTTGTCTTGAGTTGTTTGACTTGGGCTTTGACTTTCGTATTGGGCTTGGGCCTTTTAATCCTTATGTCTTATAAGCAATTTAACTCAACATTAAACAAACACATTAGTAGAATAAATCAAAGCATTTAAACTTAGTGTGTTTAGAATATGTTTTTAATTATACTTAAACAATTTTGTCAAATTCAAAATTATGTGGAAAGGTGTTTCAACAAACTCCCCCATTTTGATGCTGGCAAAACTATTCAGCGAGGAACTCAGTGTTGAGCTCCCCCATGATAGTTGACCTAATATCACTTAGCAAACTCCCCCGTAAGGGTTGAGCTACTGATATAGGTCATCTCATGGAACATATTCTATTTTACTCAGTATTAAGCGGAAGGTTTTATCATTCAGAGGGCGCTGAGTAATTTGTTGTTCAATGAGTTTTATAAGACTACATGTAAGTCAATGTCAAACATGTTATCAGCATTTGGTTCAATCAATAAATTTTATAAGCATTTAAACATAGCTGATTTTAATTGAAGATACATAATGACATTATACACAGCATCGCATGAAAACAATTCATAACTCAGTGTTTGAACAAAAGATGCAAGTATTGATATTTAATATAGGTAGTCAGTGTTTACAAACAAAAGTTGAAGACAGGCATAGAAATAGAGACCTACATACTTAGCCTATACTGAGCTAGCCTATATCTATTTCTTTCTCTTCTGTTTGGACTGACTAGACTCATGCTGTGTTCTCGCTTGTTCTTTCTCCCCCGTTTTGTCAGCATCGGGAGGAGGAATCCTAAAGGTGTCGGTTTAGACGGCTCTGGTCAGTTCTGTAGATAGCGCTTTAAGTCGGTCGGCGCTTTCATTGACACCATCAAAAATAGCCACACCACTGTCTGAAACCTCGGTAGGTATTTTAAGCTCAGCAGCGCTGATCATGCTGACTGTGAAGGCTTCAGCTTTGCCTATCCATGTAAGTGCATCGGTCAGACCAGCAATGGCTTGATGGAATGTTTTGAGTAAGTAGGTGTCATAGTATTGATGCTGAACATTGCTGTGACGTATGTGGTTGAAGGTTTGTCTGGTGATGGACATCATTTCATTTTGTTTCATAGCGTCAGTATCCATTTCTTGCTTGTTCAGGTTCAGCAGTCGAACAGCCTCACCAATTTGCTCCACTGAGCACTGAGAATAAGAAACCATTTGCTCATTGGTTTTGAGTTGCTCGGTGTGAAGCTGAGTGATAGGGGTCAAAAACCCCTATCTTTGGGTACGGTTTTAGGACGGGTTTTAGCGTTATTTAGTTAATAAGCGAGCAATTCTCGCATTTAAATGCTTTTGTGTGAGTTAGTTAGAAATTGGAAACGTTCTATTTACTTTTCGTCGTTTTAGGCTCGTTTTATGATCAATTTAGGCAAATACGGCCGAAATAGCATGCATAGTATAATTCCGTTATCTTTTGAAGCTAATTGGTCCGTCAAAAGTCGCACCAAACGAAGCGTTTGCTCAAAATAAGCGATTGACGGATCAATTTAGCTTTTGGACTAATGTTATCTGGAGTTTCTATACGTGCGCAGGTGTAAGTTCGGGCGAAAAAGGACATCAAGGACATTCGGCAAGCATCGAGAGCATGCCGGGCGAAAACGCTCGACGAGCAGGGCCCCGTGGGCCATTTCTGCTCGGCGAGCAGGGGGCTGCTCGTCGCGAGCAGCCCTGCTCGCCAAGCAGCTCGCCCTAGTCGGCGAGCAGACCTGCGGGAATTGGTCAAAAAGACCAATTCTGCCCCCACGAAGCCACGATTGACCCCACATCTTCCTACACCAATAAGGACACGAAAATAGGTCAAAAAGAGGGCCGAGTCGCGTCTATAAATAGGATTTTTCCATTGTAATTTAGATATCTTTTATCTTTGTAATTTTCTTAGCTTTTCACCTTGAGAAATCCTATCCACCTCCTCCATATCCTTCAAACCTCCATCGAAGATACCTCCGAAGCTCCGTTTACCGAGGATTGCTCAAGCTCCATCCTTAAGTCCTAGAAAGACGCCTGCATTGGTAGATAGGTTCCCTGAAAGGGATTTTTCTTCTTTTACATTCTGTCTAGCCTCTGATACATGTTATGAATTCTAGGCTTATTGTAACTTCGTGACAATAATTTCCATCTTTGATATATATTATAGTTCTTGTTTATTCAATTGTTTTAATGTTTTAATCTTTGTCTTACGCTTTGTCTGATTGGTTTAACTCATTCGATAATCCCAAAATCAAGTTGGCACATATTGCGAGCTGAATCTGACCTAGTCAGTGCCTATAGGATTGACGACCCTATAGAAGATTAAGCCCAAATTACTGAGCCTTAGAGCTAGTTTCGGCCTTACAAGGGAATCACGAACTAGGGACTTTAGGAGGATAGGTCGGGTTAATCGCCTCGGACACAAGTGACTTAGGTTTCAATTCAATTGTTTAAACATTCTATTTTCATTATCATCGTATCCCTTCATGTTCCTTCGGTTAATTGCATTGGTAAAAGATCACTTAGGAGTAGTTTAACTTAATTAGGGGTAGAGTAACTTAGTTAGAATCAGATAACTTAGCTAGGAATAGCATAATTCAACCTAGGAGTAGATTAATTTAATCAAACAAACTCAAAACCCCCTAAGCTTAGATAACATCCGAGATCGAGTAGCTCGGTACTTGCAGAAATAAATCCTGTGGACGATAACCTGGACTTAAACCAGAAATTTATTACTTGATAACGACGGGGTACACTTATCCCTTAGTGAGTTCTCATCTCTGACTTAGGTGAGGGCGCATCCAGTTTTTGGCGCCGTTGCCGGGGATTTATTTCTTCTGCAATATCGAACCAAAGGTCGACTTGTTAGTTTAGGCATTCTTTGTGAATATATCCTTTGTTAATATCATTTATACTTGTTTATATATATACTTGTTTATAATCATGATACTTTTTCATACGTATCTATACCGTTTATACTTGTTTATATACACATGTTTATATATACTCATTTATGATAACCATTCTTGTTTATACTTACGCTTGTTTATATTCGTTTGTACGAACATGTAGCTATCAACTTCATCTATACGTGTCTGTATGTGTTTATTGATACCGTTCTTATACTTGTACAAAACTGTATGATGTGTATGATTTCCCTTCAGCTTTCATTTATTTCTGTATTTATCTTTTCTCAGCGTATGCCTACGAGATCAGCGAAAATACCGTGTGTTCCTCTTAACCCTGAACTTGAACGTACTCTTCGCAGGAGCAAACAGATCGGAAAGCTGAAGCAAGACGAGATCATCGAGCCTATCAAGCCTATCAAGATGACTGACAATGAGCGGGATGCTGAGAACACCAGACCAGAAAATGACACTCGTCTGATGAGTGAGATCCTGGCACCGCACCAACACCAGCATCTGTCCGGCATTGCTGCTCCAAACATTCCGGCGAATATATATGAAATCAAGTTCGGTATAATTCACTTGATCCAACAAACCGGACTGTTTGGAGGAGAAGCACATGAGAGCCTGAATGATCATCTGGATCGCTTCCTAATGTGCGCAGACACTGCGAGGACAAATGGGGTTCCCTAAGATGCTGCTAGACTGAAACTGTTCCCGTTCTCGCTGACTGGGCAAGCTTTGGAATGGCTGAGAACACTGGAGCCCGGTTCAATCACGACATGGGCAGGGTTGGAGAAGGAATTCTTGTCCTACTACTTCCCTCCCTCGAAGACAGCAATGCTCAGGGGTGAGATCACATCCTTCCACCAACCCGAGCATGAAGCGCTCCACACATCTTGGACTCGATTCAGAAAAATGCTGCGCATATGCCCTCATCATGACATACCCAAGCATCAGTTAGTAAGCGTCTTCTATCACGGACTAACACCCACCAACAGAGCTATTGTAGACTCCGCAGCGGGTGGAGATTTGTTTAGAAAGACAACAACAGAGGCATATGACATGATTAACGAGCTGGCCAGAAAGAGTGTGCAGTGGCAAGAACAGAAGCTCGCCGGCCCCATAAGGCAGCGGGTATTTACTGTGGAAGAACAGGAACAAAATCCAGTTGTTGCGGATTTGAGTAGGAAGATGGACGTACTGTTGGCTACGCTTAGCCGACCTCCCACCTGTGTGCACTGTGGCGGCGACCACCATGGAAAGGATTGTCAAGCAGGTAGCCCTTTCGCTGGAGATGGGGTGGAGATGGTCAACTATGTTGCGGGGCAGCCGAGATAGAATCAGAACTATAACAACTCCAACCCCAACAACTACAACTCCTACAACAACAACAACAACAATGGCAACTACAGGAGGCCTCAGCACCCGAACCTCTCTTACGGGAATTCAAATCAAAATGTGCTTCGACCTCCCAGCGGTTTTGTTCAAGAACATAGAGATCAGGGGCTTGGCATGCCCCCATATCAACAGCAGAACCAAGGGCCAATGCAACCTCCTAAAGAATCCGACGAGGTGATCACTCTTTTGAAGGAGATCTCGGCTAGGCTTGCCAACAACGAAGCCTTCTGCAAGGATTTGAGCAATCAGGTAGCTCATATCAATAGGGACAGGCATGAAAGGCCACAGGGTTCTCTCCCGAGCACAACGGAGAAGAATCCAAAGATCCTGAGAAAGGATTGAGTAAGGGGGAGAAATCGGGTTCTCCTCGGTTTTTAATTCAAAGTTTGAACAATTTAATTATGCATTCCCTTTTCTTTTGTTTTTTATTTTCTTTTATTGTTTGGGTTGATTGAATTCTAATCTCGTTTGTTTATTTACGTTGTCAAACTTTGTTCCCCCGCACTTTATTCAAAAAAAAAAAAAAACGAATTTCGCCCAACCCGGGCGAGTTAGGCACTGCCCAGCTCGCCAGGCTGGTCGGCCGAGTCAGCCGGCTCGGCCGACACGGGCTGTTCGGGATTTTAAAATCCCGAACCCAAAAAAGAGAAAGAAAGAAGAAGGAAAGAAAAAGAATAAGAAAGAAAAGAGAAAAGAATAAGAAAAAGGGGGGGTGACTCATCATCCCCTTCCCCACCTTCTTCTTCCCTTCTCTCTTCTTTCTTTTACTTATTCCATTCTTTCTTTCTTCCTTTCTCCTTCTCTCTTTTTCTCAAAAACCTAACCCCCCAAATCCACCATTCTAACCCGAATTCAAGATATAAGGTATGAATCCTTACCTATTTTTTATTTATAACATGTTTCTAGGCTTAGATTTTAGCTTAGGGTGATAATTTTTGAGATTTAAGAAAAACCTAAGTTTTAGGTTTCTCTCTCTTCTCTCAAATAAATCTCTTGTTTGCTTTTAAATTCTTGATTTCCTTGCAATTTATGTTGACATAATGATTAATTTATAGTTTGGGTGTGATTTCTACTCTCAATTTGTGAATATTTGGAGAAATTGCTCAATTTGGGTAAAATCCCCATTTTAGCTCAAAGTTCAACTATTCAAATTATAGTTAGAAACTTGTCAATAGAGTTGTGAATTGCATTCCTACCATGTTTTAGTCATTGGGTATCTCCAATTTTGCATAAATTTGTGAATTACGGGTAAAACACTTAGGGACCAAATACTTATGGTTTTAGTCCCTAAGTTCCTAAAGCTATGATTTATGCCTATGAATGGTTTGTTTGGGGGTTTATGTTAAAAATTGTAAATATGTCCTAACTTTTCCATTTTTGGTCTATTCCTCAGGAACTATGGGTAGGAAAGGCAAAGCCAAGGTCGTCGTCGAGAATGAAGCCGAATCTGAGGTCGAGTTCGACGAAAGCCTCCAAGCTAAGTATGATCCACCCTTTGGTCTTATTGATGAACATGAGGGGATATTGTACGATAGATTTTCCAAGCAAGATCTTGCTACACACATAGTTGTTGATCAAACTTATTTATCGAGTATAGGCTTAAAAAAGGATTTCAATGAAATCCTCAAATTCCACGGCTGGTATAGACTAGCCACAAAACAGACTACAGTTTATCACAACTTTACTATGGAATTTTTGACCACCTGGAAAAAAGAGCTACCCTTGGGCGGTGGGAAGCATTCTTTTAGACTAAACGGTAAACCTTACCGTCTCGATGATACCACACTAGCAGCCCTAATGGGAGTCTATAACAACCCAGAGGCAATCTCAGATTTTGAGAAACCTATGACAAAAGATATGGCTTGGGAACAATTGACAGGCATATCAGACTTTGACTCCCAGACTGCTAGCCCAGTCGCTCTCCTAGACCCACTTCTCAACCTTGTTCACAAATTTGTGGCCCACAACTTATTAGGCAAAAACGAGAGCAATAAAGTCTCAAAGACAGAATTGCTCATACTATGGTGTGTGGCCAACCACAAACACGTGAATAATGTCAAGACCATATTTGAAGGCTTCTCAAGCCAAACAAGTAGGAAACGCGGTTCCCTAGGTCTTGGGCACTTAGTTACCAACCTACTTGAGAGCCAATTCAAAAATTTGGACAACCCCGAAATTGTTGTTTACCCTACTTTGCTTAACTCCAAGTTTTTGGGGAAATCTACTTTTCATGAAGTCTTAAACAGGAACCCAACCGGAGGAGCAAGCTCTAGCAGAGGGGGACGGAAAAGAGCACGAATTCCACCACAGCATAGGGACGAGGGACCTGAGGAAGAAGAACCTGCGACAGCAGGAGACCAAAGGGAACACCAAGCGCCGGGGACGGAGGCCCAGTTCCAAGCCATCAATACCATGATGACAGAAATGCGAGATCTTAACCTACGGACCTTTAACACTGTTCAACAGATGGACCAACGGTTCACCAACTTTGAGCAGAATATGGACCGAAGGCTTTTGGGTCTTGAATACGTAGCGGCAGATTACTGCGAGCGCTACAATATGCCTTGGCCATACCCCTCGGCCGATTAGTAAGTTGTCTTCTCCGCCCTAACTCTTTACACTCGTACTTCATGATTTATGATGCAATGTTGGAACTTATTGCATATTTTTAGTGTGAGGAGGAGGGGTAGACAAACTTACAAAAATTGTATAAATTTTTAATTTTTGTTGCGTCGTGTCTAGTTTAGTTTAGCGTTTTTGGGTTTTGTTTATGTTTTTGCATGTTTAGGACCTAAAACCGTGAACCTCCTTCGAATCTAAACTTCGTTATTTGTCTTTGAGGGCTGAGAACCGAATCTAAAATTGCATGACAACTAGTTTAGGCGTAGGACACAACTCTTGTATCTGTAAAAGCATGAGCTAAAGTTTGCATTTAGACCCTACTTTTGAAGAAATGCTAAAATCATTACTTAGGTAGATAACTTAAGAATTGAAGGCATGTGACATTAAACTTGAGTTTGGGGAAAACTAGTAAACACAAAATTGAAACCTAAAGAATTGTGAGTTGAATTTGAGCCTAAGAGCGAACATCAAAAAGCTCTTTTTCTTGACATTTTTGTGTGAATGCTTTGACTTGTGGAAGATTACAGATTTTGCACCTAATACTGTGTTGAACCTACATGCAATGGTTTGAGATGATAAACGATGAACCAGCCTCATTAGAATTAACCCTTTTCTTTACCTTATTTCTTCTTTTTCATCCACTCTAGGAAGCCCCTTTGAGCCTACGTTTTTGTAGTTTATAGATTTTTCTTTCGTTCTAACCTGTTTTTGCAAACCACAACTTGGTTTGCTATTTAACCCAATTTCTTTTGCAAAGCTCAAATAGAGCCTTTGTTTTCTTCTAGCGCTTTATCTTTGTTTATGGCATTACAGTAGCAAGCCAAAAGGCTAAGAAGTGAATGAGCATCACTATCCCAAAAAGAAAAAGAGAAAAACAGAAAAAGAAAAAAAAAGAAAAAAAAAGAGACGAACAAAAGGGAAGAACTTCATTCCCCAGTTCTTAAAAAAATCAAAAACGTCTCAAGGAAACATCCCAAAAAGAAAATAATAAGGGATGAATAAAAAGCTCAGTCACTTCATATTTGCTAAAGCCATTTAAACTTTGTTTTTATAGCGCTAGAACTAATAATCCTTGTTGTACCTTTAACCCTCTAACCACATTACAACCCCGATTAGAGGCTGTTTTTGATATCATCGGAATCATATAGCACAGTAGAGGAACGCGGATGAACGTGCAAAATCAACGTAATCCTAAGCAAGGACATAAGCCGAGAGTAAACACCTTAGCCACCAAAAATTGTGTGAAATGAGTGAACTACCTATGGTGAGGTGTTTTACTTAGCGATCCCCTCAAGCTCGTTTAATTGAACATGTGTCCATTTGCTTAAAACTATGACCCATGATAATTGAAATGCGGCTTTTGGATATCGTGTCTCTACTTTGTATTTCCGAATGCATGTAATTACAGATGCTCGAAATTGTGTCAAGCACTTAGTCAAACCGGGAGGTTTTCTAGCTTGCTTGTGATGGCGGGTTTAGTTTTTTTTAGTTTACTTGGGGACAAGTAAAGTTTTAAGTGCGAGGAGGTTTGATAGGGGTCAAAAACCCCTATCTTTGGGTACGGTTTTAGGACGGGTTTTAGCGTTATTTAGTTAATAAGCGAGCAATTCTCGCATTTAAATGCTTTTGTGTGAGTTAGTTAGAAATTGGAAACGTTCTATTTACTTTTCGTCGTTTTAGGCTCATTTTATGATCAATTTAGGCAAATACGACCGAAATAGCATGCATAGTATAATTCCGTTATCTTTTGAAGCTAATTGGTCCGTCAAAAGTCGCACCAAACGAAGCGTTTGCTCAAAATAAGCGATTGACGGATCAATTTAGCTTTTGGACTAATGTTATTTGGAGTTTCTATACGTGCACAGGTGTAAGTTCGGGCGAAAAAGGACATCAAGGACATTCGGCAAGCATCGAGAGCATGCCGGGCGAAAACGCTCGACGAGCAGGGCCCCGTGGGCCATTTCTGCTTGCCGAGCAGGCCCTTGGAGGCCTGCTCGCCGAGCAGGCCGCCAGGCGCCTGCTCGGCGAGCAGGCCACCAGGCGCCTGCTCGGCGAGCAGGGGGCTGCTCGTCGCGAGCAGCCCTGCTCGTCGTGAGCAGCCCTGCTCGCCGAGCAGCTCGCCCTGCTCGGCGAGCAGACCTGCGGGAATTGGTCAAAAAGACCAATTCTGCCCCCACGAAGCCACGATTGACCCCACATCTTCCTACACCAATATGGACACGAAAATAGGTCAAAAAGAGGGCCGAGCCGCGTCTATAAATAAGATTTTTCCATTGTAATTTAGATATCTTTTATCTTTGTAATTTTCTTAGCTTTTCACCTTGAGAAATCCTCTCCACCTCCTCCATATCCTTCAAACCTCCATTGAAGATACCTCCGAAGCTCCGTTTACCGAGGATTGCTCAAGCTCCATCCTTAAGTCCTAGAAAGACGCCTGCATTGGTAGACAGGTTCCCTGAAAGGGATTTTTCTTCTTTTACATTCTGTCTAGCCTCTGATACATGTTATGAATTCTAGGCTTATTGTAACTTCGTGACAATAATTTCCATCTTTGATATATATTATAGTTCTTGTTTATTCAATTGTTTTAATGTTTTAATCTTTGTCTTACGCTTTGTCTGATTGGTTTAACTCATTCGATAATCCCAAAATCAAGTTGGCACATATTGCGAGCTGGATCTGACCTAGTCAGTGCCTATAGGATTGACGACCCTATAGAAGATTAAGCCCAAATTACTGAGCCTTAGAGCTAGTTTCGGCCTTACAAGGGAATCACAAACTAGGGACTTTAGGAGGATAGGTCGGGTTAATCACCTCGGACACAAGTGACTTAGGTTTCAATTCAATTGTTTAAACATTCTATTTTCATTATCATCGTATCCCTTCATGTTCCTTCGGTTAATTGCATTGGTAAAAGATCACTTAGGAGTAGTTTAACTTAATTAGGGGTAGAGTAACTTAGCTAGGAATAGCGTAATTCAACCTAGGAGTAGATTAATTTAATCAAACAAACTCAAAACCCCCTAAGCCTAGATAACATCTGAGATCGAGTAGCTCGGTACTTGCAGAAATAAATCCTGTGGACGATAACCTGGACTTAAACCAGAAATTTATTACTTGATAACGACGGGGTACACTTATCCCTTAGTGAGTTCTCATCTCTGACTTAGGTGAGGGCGCATCACTGAGCAAAGAGCATCTTCACTTCATCAGAGGTAGCATAGCGTGTGTTCGCAGCTGACAAGGTCTGAACTTGTTGTTGTAGAGCATTTAAGTGTTGAACTGTTGTCAGCTGGATCTCAACCAGCTTTGCAATGGAATCCTGCTTAGCTTGCTGTGCTTGAAAAGTAATGATGACATTCAGCAAATCCTTGAATCCCTTAGCTTCGTTGAGAAGCTGAGTGACTTGGGAAAGCTAAGTAGTCTCAATAGTGGAAGACCCAGCAGCAGGAGGAGTAACTTGTTGAAGGTCTTTGATCAAAGCTTGCACTGAGTCGATTATTCTTTTGCCAGACTCAGTGGAATTTAGGTAACTTTGAGAGCCTTCAGTGACATCAGTATGACCGGTGGGAATAGGAGTCAAGGAAATGACGTGGTCAGTGACTGGTAGTGTGGTTCCAATCTGCACTTGAGGTTCTGGTAGAACTGATTGATCGGCAGATATGTTGAGTGGAGAAGAGGAAATTCGAATACTGTCAGTGCTGACGGGAGCATATATGTTTGGAGTCAGCACAATGCTTGGAGTAACAGCATTTACAGTAATCGGCTCAACTTGACTTGTTGAGTTGGCAGAAGCATTCAAGTCGGCGTGTTCCTTTGGTGAAGAAACAGAGGCTTGCTTTTCGATAGATGCCGATGTAGTAGAGGTTGGTTGTCTTTTGAAAAATTTCAGCTTAACTGCAGAAGGGTCCTGGGTTGGCTTCTGAATAACGAAGTCAGGAAGAGTTGGTTGTGGAACAGGAATGTCGCTGACTGTCTTCTGACTTGCCTTAACCAGTCTTCTTCTGCGAGGAGGAGTGTCAGCTTGAATAGATTCTCCTGAGTGAGATGGAGAAGTTTCTTCTTGTTCAGTGTTACGCTGGTCAGCCTGCTCATGTACTTGATCAACATTGTGTTGGTCATGTTCTTGTTCTTCTCTAGCAGCCAACACAGTATTGTTCAGCGTTACGCTGGTCAGCCTGCTCATGTACTTGAATGTGTACCTTGATAGCCCGAGACACAGGCTATATATAATTATGAAGTTGTAACTTCCAGTAACTAGAAAGTCTCCATTAATGTCCCATTAATGGCGGTTATAGGTTACCTTTAAGTTGGCGGTTAGCTAATTGATTGCTCATTAATGGTCTTTATAGCTGGATCGGCCCAGCCGTTCTAATGGCGGATTGAGTGTTTATGGAGATTCGCCTCATAGGTTCGCCCGCGGGTCTCTTTTGGTGAGTCCTTAGTGATCCGCCCGCCGAATCTCTTTGTTTCAATACGCCGTGGTATTCCTATATCAGGTGACCAACACGTGGCGTTCTTAGGTGAATATCTCTTTTGATCCTTGGGATAATATCACAATGTTATCAGAAGCCCCCCCAAAGTTCCCTTAAAGTCCTTTTAGGGCTTTTGAGCTTCTTTGCGCGCCGTTATGATTACCTGGATTAATGAGCACTCTGTTCGATGCCAATCGTGGAGTGACACATGTGGCAGGCGCACCGCCCGAGGAGAGAGAAGATGCCTTCTTCATTTTTTCTTTTCTCTTTCTTATTCGTTTTTCCTCTCCATTTTTCTTTGCGTCTTCTTTACAGAGCTTCTTCGGAGTTTCAGAATCCTTTAAGCTTTCATTTTTCATGTAAGTTCATCTTTTTATTCTGTATATTGTGTTTTTTGAATGTTTAGAAGCTCTTCGTCATCCTCCGGGTCAACCTCTGAACTTTTTAATTTGACCTCTCCCTCTGAAATTGTAATTAGTTGGACCTATTCTTCGTCGGAAAATTCTCTTTCCTCCGAAGGTACGGTTAACTCCGATTTAGCTGAGTTGCTCGACTCGGCCTGTAATCGTTTAGGTAGTAGTAGTCAAAACCTTTCTGTTCCTATCACCGGTATTGCTCCGGCCATAGATTCTAGGCGATTTTCCGGGATGGTGGCCTCTTCTTCCGCTTCGCCCAGGAAAAAGGCACCTCGTGCGGAGTCTACCTCCTCTCGCATGAGTGTCGCGGATCTAGAAGATCTGGCGAGTAGATTCCCATGGATAAATAACTACGAGACCCAACTGGCAGATGCTCATCAACGACCCACCTGTCTGCCAAGCGGATTCTTGTCTGTGTACTATAGTCACGTAGAAAGAGGATTTCGACTGCCTCTTCCCAAGATGATGGCGGACATCCTTGCTTACTTTGACATTACTGTTAGCCAATTACATCCAAATGGCTGGTTAGATATTGCTTTAGATTGTTACCTTGCCTCGAACTTAGGGGTAATCTACACTCCTCGTATCTTTCGAGCTTTTCATAAACCGTCGAAGCGAAAGTCTGAGTCTTTCCTCACCTTTGCAAAGTTTGGAGTGTATTCGCCATTTAGTGGCAAAATGTCCAACGTCCATTGTTGGGACGAAAAATTCTTCTACGTAAAGATAAACGAGGGCGAATCTCAAGGCTTCCCAACATACTGGAATCCCAAACCTTTGCATATGGCGGGAGATATGCGTATACTGACGAATAGTGATGAGGTAGTGGCGGAGCTCATGAAGAGTGTCAAGGCGGAGGCCTGGACATACGCTGACGCCTTAGACTTCATGATAAATGATATTCCCCTGATTCGCCGAGAAGGGGACAAGTTTATTTACTCGAAGATTGCCTAGTTTGATCAAGGTAACTTTGTGTTTTCTTTCTTTGAACCTTGATCGCTTTATTGTTCTCTTTGGCAGGGGTTTATCTAAGGCCAATCACGCTCTTGCAGAGAAGCGTAGGAAGTTGAAGGAAGATGAGGCTCGTAAGAAAGATCAGGCAGCGGATCCCCAGAAGGGTGCAGGGAAACGCCTGGCTGATACAGCGGCCGATCCGTCTCTGAAAAGGAGGAAGCCTGCAGCTTCTGGCGGTCAAAATTTTATGGCGGATGCCATGAAATCCGCCGCGTCTTCGGTGGAAGGGGAACAGGCAAGTTGTTTTTACCTTAATCTTTTTGCCATACTTTGTATCTAAGTTTTGATCCTCTCATCTTCATGCAGACGGCGGAGCCTGACCTAGGCGGTTATTGGTTCGCCAAGTATGGTACCCGGGGATCCTTGAGAAATGAATCTGTTATCAATGACCTGGACGAGGCCCTAGGTCAGTTGGGCGAGGTACAGAAGAAGCAAAATCAGATCCCTGGATCAGCCCATGTTCAAATGGGAAAGATTGAGCTTTTAACGGTTAGTTCCTTCTATCCTTTGGCTATAAGTGATCCCCTTTTAGCAGCTTTTGAATGAACCATTTTGTCTTAACAGATGTATACTCGCTTACGCGCCATGGAAGCGGAGCTCCTTCAAGGCGTAGCGGATAAGGCTACCATAGAAAAATTGGAGAAAGAAGCTGCTGACGCCAACACGAAAGCCGCATCTGCCATTACCCTCAAGGATGCCGAGATCCAAAAGCTAAAGGAGAAAATTGAAACAGATGCTAAGGAGCATGAGGATGCTTTAGGAGAGGCAGAGTACATGGCTGGGGAGCAAGCTTTATATTACGGCGAACTGATCATGGCGTATTTCCAGCTGGCGTATCCCGAGATCGATTTTACAGATCCACAGTTCGCCGTTCCGGACCTAGATGATGTTCTCAAATATAACAAAATCCCAAAGATCAAGGACTACCTTCGTGATTACGTTCGAAAATGGATGAAGGGACCTGTCGAAGAAAGCAAGCCTTCCGCCAATGTCAAACTAGTGGATCTCGAGGAAGTACCTCCAAAGGCGGGTGAGGAGCTGATAACCGATGGCACCCTTCTTCCTGAGGGTACACCTTCTGTGGAAAAGGAAGTCTCCTTGGTGGGCGTATCTGGAGCTGTTGAGAAGGAAGCTTCTCAAGCAGGTGCCTCTGGTGAGAAGAATGTTAAGGAGAATGCTCCTGTTAATGTTTAGTTTTGTTTGTAAAACTTAAGTACAATTTTTTAATCCTTATGGTTGCTATTTATTTTGCCTTTACGTTTGCATAAGTAAATAAGCTTTTATGATTTATTTTGGAGTAGGTGGCCAGCCATACTCCATTGTGCGAACCTTTGTGAAGGTTTGAAGCTGTTTTATTCCTTTAAAGTAAAGCTGCATGTAGGGATCAACTTGCTACCTATCTTTGAAGTGAAGCGATCCGCCTTCAGGACTTGTGAACCCTTCTTTGGGAAGGGTGCAAGAGAGTGTAAAGTCCTTGCGTCCAAGGAATGTTTTAACTCTATCTCGAATGGTGATCATCTACAGATGGATCCGCCCATGAGATTGTTCTCCTATCTTTGAGGAGAAAAAGTAGTTATGAGATAGCAGTACTTTTTAATGTGGGAAACGTTGGATGCCCCCCTTCTTTTTGAGGCTGGAATATTTATATTGCTGCAAGAAAATACTTAAAAAGAATACAGACAATAGAACAATTGCTTTTTATTGATAGAAGATACGCTTTATTACAGCAAGCGGGTCTCATATGTGAGCCTCATTAAAACCTTTAATAAGAAAAACCTCATGGGAAAAAAGCTTATTAAAGGAAAAAGAGTACTCAAGACCTTGTTTACATTCTATTTTCTAGCGAAATATTCGCGGAGATTTTGGAGATTCCAAGTGCGCGGCAATGTATTTCCTTCCATGTCTTGAATTTTAAATGTGGCGAACCCAATCTTGTCCACTATTCGATATGGACCTGTCCAGGTGAGCCCTAGCTTGCCCTTTCCTTCTCTAGATTGGATTTTGTCGGCCTTACGGAGCAAGAGATCTCCCACATTCAGGTCTATAAGTTTGGCGTTTTTGTCATGATAAGCTGCGATCCGCTGCTTGTATGCCGCCATACGTACATATGCCTTATCTCGCCTATCCTCCACTTGATCAAGACTTTCTTTCAATCTCTGACTGTTGTCATCCTCGCAATAGAATGCAATTCTGTCACTTGGAACTAATATCTCGACTGGGATTACAGCTTCCACACCATGAGAGAGGGCGAATGGGGTTTCGCCCGTGGCCGTTCGAGGAGTAGTACGATACGCCCATAAGACGCTTGTTAACTGATCCGCCCACTTTATTCCCTTTACGATTGTCCGATTCGTGACTTCGGTCATACCATTGGATTGTGGGTAATATACGGAGGCTAATCTGTTTAGAATGCCCAATTTCTCACAGAAAGCTTTAAACTCACCACAGTTGAATTTCATTCCATTATCCGTGATGATCGTGTGTGGAACTCCGTATCTTCCCACAATATTATCTTTGACGAACTCAACCATTCGTTCATCATTGATGGAGGAGACAGCTTCAGCCTCTACCCATTTAGTGAAATGGTCTACTTCCACTACCACGTACTTCCTCTATCTACGAGTAGGGGGAAATGGTCCAACAATGTCAATTCCCCAGACAGCAAAGGGTCGACCTTCGATGATGGGCCTCTGGAGATGTTTGGCAGTATGAGATTCATTTGCATGAATCTGACAACTATGGTAAGATTCCACCATTTTCTGTGCATCAAGTTCCGCTGTGGGCCAATAAAATCCTGCTAGCCTAGACTTCTTCAAGATGGAAGCGGATGCCTCATGGGCTTCACATGTTCCCTCGTGCAGCTCCTTGAGAACCTGCTGTCCCTCTTCTGGCAAAATGCATTTTAACCAAGGGTGGCTAAAAGATTTTCTGTAGAGGCAATCATTTATCATGGAGAAATAGGCCGCTTTTCTGACTATCCGTCGAGCTTCCTCCTTGTCCGTAGGTAGTGCTCCATCTAACAGATACTGGCGGATGGCCAACCTCCAATCACCTTCTACTGTCGTGAGTAGGGATACTTGATGAACTGAGTTTCATCACCTGTCATATGCCTTGAGCATGCGCTGTCTATATACCATAGTTTTGACTTCTCCACGCATGTCAAGCTGACCTGCAGTTTAAACTATTCATTTTTAGGTACCCAATTTTTTTTGGGTCCTTTCTTGTTAGTATAAACAAGAGCAAAATCATATTTTAACTTGTGACGGCATACTTTTATGGTATGGCCTGGCTTACCACAGAAATCACAAAAAGGTACCCTTTGTGGGTTGAACTGAGTATAGTCAGCATTATTGTGTTGGGCATGCCAACATACTTTTGTGGTATGCCCTTTTCTTCCGCAGAAGTCACATTGGACAATCTGCCTGTTATGCCAACACACATCCTTTGTGTGTCCCCTTTTTCCACAACACTCACATTGAGTGAATTGCTTATGCTGACTAGTGTTTGCATACTCAGCATGGGGTTTATTTCTAGGTGAGCCCTTCCCTTGACTTTGTAACATTGTGATATCCTTTCTAAGTTTCTTTGACTCAGATTGGACCTCCGTGACAAACTTATGTAAGATTTGCATGTTGGTATGCAAGTCAGAGTTGTCCTGGAGAAGATATCGGAGGTCACTCAGCTTGACCTCTTCAATCTCATCACAGCGCCTGCTGAGTGCCTTAATCTTTTTGTTACACTTTTTGGTTAGTGTATACAAGTCACACAGGGCATTTACCATTTCTTTTCTAAGTAAGAGTAAGGATGTTACCTCATTGCTGTGATCCTCCTGGTCAGTTTCATCAGAAAGGTCAGCTTGCTCAGATTGGGATTGGTCAGCTCCATCATCCGCCATAAAGCATATGTTGGCTGTTTCATTTTGCTCAGCTTTAGATGATGTTGATTCGTCACTGTCACTCCATGTGGCTACCATAGCCTTTTTGCTTCCCTTCTTCTCTTTCTTGAGATTGGGACAGCTTGACTTGATGTGCCCAGTTTGATGACACTCAAAACATGTGACAGACTATGAGCTGTCCTTCTTGTACTTGTCACTTGACTCAGCTTTATACTTATCATTCCTTCTAAATGACCTTTTGCTGTTTCTATCATTTCTCCTGAACAGCTTTTTCATCTTTCTGGTGAACATGGCCAATTCCTCATCATCAGTTGACTCCGCTCCAGTTGAGTTAGCTTTCATGACAAGTGACTTTTGTTTCTTGTCTTCTGATTTTTCTTTCTCTTTGGCTTCAAAGTTTTTCATAGAGATTTCATGGGTCAGCAGGGATCCGATCAACTCATCATATTTGTAGGTAGTCAAGTCTTGGGCTTCTTCTACAGCTGTTTTCTTTGCTTGCCAGCTCTTGGGCAGACTTCTCAGAATTTTCTTCACCTGTTCTTCTTCAGTGAAGTTCTTTCCAAGCCTTTTTAGCTCATTTATAATGTTTGTGAACCTTGTGTTCATTTCTGAGATGTCTTCATTCTCCTTCATTTCAAACAGCTCGTAGAGTCTCATATGTTGATTGACTTTAGACTCCTTAACTTTGCTTGTGCCTTCATAGGTTACTTCAAGCTTTTTCCAAATCTCATGTGCTGACTCGCAACCTGAAATCTTATTGTATTCTGCAGCATCTAACGCACAGTGAAGCATATTTATAGCCGAAGCATTATTTTGTAATTTTCTGAGGTCATCCTCTGTCCACTCAGCCTCACTTTTAACAACTTTCTCATTGTTAACAGTTTTGTATGGCACATGTGGACCTTGAACAATTGCAAGCCATGCACTCATGTTTGTGGCTTGAATAAAGTTTTTCATCCTATTCTTCCAGAATGTATAATTTGACCCAAAGAATAGGGGAGGTCTAGTGATTGATAGTCCCTCAGGGAGTATCTGTGTTGTTTGGTTTCCTGGAAGGAACCGAGTGCTATTCTCACCCATTTTTCGGGATCAGCTCAAGATTGTTAAATCTTTGAGTAGTGAGCTTAGGCTCTGATACCACTTGTTGGTCCCTGGTAATTAGTTCCAAGGGGGGGTGGGTTGGGAACTATTTAAACTTTTTCGCATTTTAATTAAGCTGACTGGAAGTTATTTTGAGAGTTTATTAACTCACTTATGGTCAGCTTGGTGAGATATGTTTGAAGACAGCTTTAGTCAGATGTTGACTAAAGTTGTTTTCTTGTGAGTTGAGAATTGACACTCTTGGAGGTCAGCTCCTAACTCAGCACCACTTACTTACTCAAGATCAGTTTAGACAATTTATATGCTGAGTAAATAAAGTGAACAACACATGCAATTATAAGAGAGAGTTTAGAAATTACTCAGTATCACTTATCCTGGTTCGGCCTCTCTGCCTACGTCCAGTCCCTAGAGTCCTCCGGGCTTTTTGAATCCAATACTGAGCTCTTTAAAGGTAGAGCACAAACCAATTACAAGGCAGTTGAATATGCAAGAGTACCTTCCTCTATTCGTCTACTCAACTCCTACTAAGTGCTACAACCCAGCACCTAGATTTTTCTACTACTGAAATGCTTATAGCCAAGCACTCAGCTTTACACTCTCAATATTCCTATTGATCACAAACTTGTTCCTTTTGAACTAAAAAACACTTTAGATGATTACAAATCAATCTAGCATTTACACATGGAATAGAAAAGTTGGTGTAAGATCCTTTTTGTATTTGAGTGCTATTAAAAACTTTCTCTCTTGTATTTTTCTTTTTGATGCTTCGGTGTTTGTCCAAGTTTTTCGATTGTCCTTTTATAGAAGGAAATCTGTAGATTTGATCGTTTTGAAATGTCCTAACCGTTAACATCAAAACGGCTCTTTTGGGGAACAATTTCTGGAAAGTTTCAGACTGCACATCCATTCCCTTTCTCTGTTTTCTTCAGGCGTCAGGTTTGTCTTCTAGCGTCTGGTTTGTCTGTTTGTGCCAGTTGTCTGTTTCCAATAATCCAACGTCCCATGACTCTTGGAATTAGTCTTTTTAGATGTCTTCGAGGTTCCAATTATTGGTGCAGAAGATTGGCAGACTTTGTTTTTTTTAGTGAACGGATCCTTCATGCTGTCCTGACTGTTCTTTTCGAATGTTCAACATTCATGCCGAGTTCCTTCAAGGTCAGCTCCGTTCTGTTTAACCGCTCCTGAAGAAGTCTTCAACTTTAGTCAGCTTCGTTTTGCTTCTGAATTTTAACTCCACTCAGCTTCTATTCTGTCATGCTGAGTTCCGTTCTACTCAGCTTTGTTTATGCTGACTTTTGTCCTGTTTTTACTTTATATATTTTTGCACTCAATATTTAACAAACATATTAGTACAATTAAATCAAAGCATCTAAATTTAATTGCCTCTTAATCATGGATGATTTTGTCAAATCAAAATCTTGTGGAAAGGTGTTTCAACAGTTTCCTCCACTGTAACTTCGCCATTTCCACCTCCAAACTTCTAACATACTCATCGCTTGATATGCAGCTCGATTGCACTAAAAGCACTGAGACGAAGCCAGTAAGTGATGTGCGCTCGTGAAGTCATTATGCTCCACCAACCTCCACCCCTCCGCTATAGCTCGAGTGCTTATGAAATGATTCCATAGTCTTTCAATTTTTGGTGCCGATGATCTCACGGCGTGGGGTCGAGGGACTAGTACGGCCTGATCACGGTCGTATATGTTGAAACACCTTTCCACAAGATTTTGATTTGACAAAATCATCCATGATTAAGAGGCAATTAAATTTAGATGCTTTGATTTAATTGTACTAATATGTTTGTTGAATATTGAGTGCAAAAATATATAAGGTAAAAAGACAGGACAAAAGTCAGCACAAACAAAGCTAAGTAGCAAAGAACTCAGCATGACATAATAGAAGCTGAGTGGAGTTAAAGGTCAGAAACAAAACAAAGCTGACTAAAGCTGAAGACCTCGTCAGGAGCGTTTAAACAAAACGGAGCTGACCTTGGAGGAACTCAGCATGAACCATGAACAAACGGAGCTGAGTATTCATCAGGACAGCATGAAGGATCCGTTCTACTAAAAGATAAAGTCTGCCAATCATCTGCACCAATAATTGGAACCTCGAAGATACCTAAGAAGACTGATTTCGAGAGTCATGGGACGTTGGATTATTGGAAACAGACAACTGTCACAAACAAACAAAACAGACGCTAAAAGACAACCTGACGCCTGAAGTAAAACAGAAGCAGGGAATGGTGTGCAGTCTGAAGATTTCCAGAAAATGTTCCCCAAAAGAGCCGTTTTGGTTACAACGGTCAAGACATTTCAAACAATCAAGTCCAAAGTTTTCCGTCTATAAAAGGAAAATCGAAGAACCAAAATAGATAGAAGACAGAAGCATAAAAAGAAAAATACAAGAGAGAAAGTTTCAAAAGCACTCAAATACAAAAAGAATCTTACACCCACGTTTCTATTCTATGTGTAAATGCTAGATTGAGTTGTAATCATCTAAAGTGTTCTTTAGTTCAAAAAGGAACAAGTCTGTGATCAATAGCAATATTGAGAGAGTAAAACTGAGTGCTAAGTTGTAAGCATTTCAGTAGTAAAGAAATCTAGGTGCTGGGTTGTAGCACTTAGTAGGAGTTGAGTAGACGAATAGAGGAAGGTACTCTTGCATATTCAACTGCCTTATAATTGGTTTGTGCTCTACCGTTAAGAGCTCAGTATTGGATTCAAAAAGCCCGGAGGACTCTGGGGACTGGACGTAGGCAGAAAGGCCGAACCAGGATAAGTGATACTGAGTAATTTCTGAACTCTCTCTTATATTGTATGTGTTGTTTGCTAAATTTACTCAGCATATAAATTGCCTAAGCTGACCTTGAGTAAATAAGTGGTGCTGAGTTAGAAGCTGACCTCCAAGAGTGTCAATTCTCAACTCACAAGAAGACAACTTTAGTCAACATCTGATTAAATCTGTCTTCGAACATATCTCACCAAGCTGACCAAAAGCAGAGTTAACAAACTCTCAAAAATTACTTCCAGTCATCTTAATTAAATCGTGAAAAAGTTATATTAGTTCCTAACCCCCCCTTGGAACTAATTATCAGGGACCAACAGTATACAACCTCTTGACTGCCTGGGTCTTTATAAAGGAAATGAACAGATCGCCTACTCAAACCGAGTCGGAGCTCAGCACGGTGGACCTAACATTGCACGTATACACCACCAGTATCTCCGTCAGTGCTGACCCTGAAGCGAAGTTGAGCTGAATTCTTAAATCTTGAACCACCACGCTTAATAGCCCTCCCACGCATTTAGCAAATGCATCCTCAGCTGGCTCATAGCTATACCCGCCGCTCTGACCAAATCCAAAAGCATGTACCGAAATTTCAATATGAGAGAGCTCATGAATGTTGCTTTAGATTTAATTCGACACTATAAAGCTTTAATTACAAATGAAAATGAATGAGAGAGAAGAGTTAGAGAGAGAATGATAGAGAGAGAAAGGATTTGTAGAGAAAGAGAAGGATGGAGAGATGAAAGACAGAAAGGGACAAACAACATGGGTATTTTAGTAATTAATGGGATTTAGGTATTTAAGTAATTTTGTAAGAGTGGGTCCCACTTTTATAAATGAGTAGGATGAAAAAAAGCTGAGGTGGCACGTTGATCGGCGTTGACCGGTCATTTTAACCGGTTATACACCAAAGTGGGAGGTCACCTATAAGTTCGTACATATTAGTGAGACAAATTGAAGGTTGTACACCAAAGTGTGAAATGGAGTAAAGGTTGTACACCATGGATGAAATTTACCCTCACAATTTTCTATTGAGGTATATGTATCATAATACTTAACATCATATATTATGTGATCTGTTGCTCTTATGTCAATAATCCATTATGTTTTTGCAGTTTTATCAAGAATGGAGCTAAGAATTTTACCAGATGTGTCATTCTTGATGGAGGTGTTAACACTGCCTCCTGAAGTGAATCCTTTGCTATGCTGATTATGTTGACTCTAGGGAATGAGTGCTACAAGCCTTTGGTATTGCTCCTTAGTAAGAGCAAACTGCTCATTTCCTTGGGATTGATCATCTTCAGTAGAGTCTTGATCCCCTTCATCTTTGCTTTGATTTGCTGCATTAGCCTTAGATTGAGATCCCTTGTAGTTGTTAGTTTTGAAACAATTTCTATAACTAGGGGGGTATCCATGTTTCTTGAAACAAATTTCTTATGTGTGTCATCTATTACCATAATATGTGCATAAGGATCCCTTGTTGTTCTTTCTATAACCTTGATTTCTACCATTTTGTTTCCCCCTGGGCTGCCTTGTGAGTTAGTAAACCCTGCAAATGGTGTTCCTTCATAGCTTTCATCATTGGGTTAGATAATCCAAGCTACTTCGCATGTTGTGCAACTAATGCAAAAACTTTGTTCAGATTTGGTAAATGATCCATGAGTAGTATTTATGAGCATATAGTGTTGTAAGCTTCTCCCAAGCCTTGGAGAAAGGTCATGACTTGATTTGCTCCTTGCTGGTCTCTCAATGTTTTGAAAGCATTGCAGCTACAAGTTGGTATGCAGGTGCAAACTAGCATGGGCCTGAGATTCAAGAGTTCATCATACAGTATCTTCAGGTTTGTAAAATACTTTGCAACATTGTTGTTCCCCTTGTTTGAAACTGTGTATTTCTCTTCTCAGCTCAAGAATTTGAAGGAAGTCAGTTTGAGAAAACCTCTCTTTCAAATCATTCCAGACAAGATATGCCTTGTTTATCCACATTATACTCCTTGTTGTAGATGGTGATATAGCATGATTAAGCCATGATATAACCATATTGTTAATCCTTTCCCACTGGTTATACATATTATCCCCTGTAGTAGGTGCAGTAATGGACCCATCCATAAAAAAAAATTTATTTTTGGACATTAAGGCTACCTGAACGGATCTGGACCATTGGTGGTAATTTGGTCCAGTGAGTGGTTGTGACACCAAAGATAAAGCCGGTGTTTCTGTGGGAGGAAGATGATATGGACTGCTCGAAGCTATAACAGGTGCAACAACCATGATTAATTAAAGAGAAAAGAGCTATTTTGGGAAGCTATTCCTTTTGCTCTATACCATGTTAAGAAGAATGAGGCAAGAATATAATAATTCATGTTGCTTTCTCATCTGTACTATATATAATAGCAGAAGCAGAGAGAAATAAGGAGAAGTGTTTTAGAAGCATTTTTGATGAGTTGTCAACATAGTAAAAATCAAGATTAAAAAGATTTAATTAATAAAAAATAACATATTTATATTTATAATAAATTAAATAATTATTAGCCCATTCATTAAAATAATAAAAGAAAGTAAGAGTTACGGAAAAATGAAAAAACACAAAGCAAAGGAAATCTAAAAGTCACTGATAACATTGTGATATTATCCCAAGGATCAAAAGAGATATTCACCTAAGAACGCCACGTGTTGGTCACCTGATACAGGAATACCACGGCGTATTGAAACAAAGAGATTCGACGGGCGGATCACCAAGGACTCACTAAAAGAGACCCGCGGGCGAACCTATGAGGCGAATCTCCATAAACACTCAATCCGCCATTAGAACGGCTGGGCCGATCCAGCTATAAAGACCATTAATGAGCTATCAATTAGCTAACTGCCAACTTAAAGGTAACCTGTAACCGCCATTAATGGGACATTAATGGAGACTTTCTAGTTACTGGAAGTTACAACTTCATAACTATATATAGCCTGTGTCTCAGGCTATCAAGGTACACATTCACTTACCCTTTGTCAATTCAGTTTGTTCTCTTGTTCTTCCTTACTGACTTTGGCATCGGAGCTTCCCCCCATCGAACCCAACGACGCCCCCACAGGGACGGAAGCTGATCGGAATTTCTCCACAAGTCATCAATTGGTGCGGTGAGCGTGGAACCTTAATCAAATAAAGGGTTTTTTGTTCACTTTAAAAGGACATGGCAAGTGGGGAACCGAACCCTACATCGGGGGAAGAAACACCATTAGTAACACCTTCAAGCCAACCTGTAACTAGTGTTGGTCGCGCTGATCCAAATGCTCTCACAACACAAGCTGAAGGTAGTGTGCCACCAGACGCATTCATCAACATGTGTGCAGAAGCAATAGGAAGGGAGTTTGGCCCTGAGATGGGTAATCGCCTACGGTCATTCATGATCATTCCTCCGTTTTGGAGCATGACGCCCACATCTATGGTATCTTCATGTCCCCAGGAGGCTATAGGATCAAACGCCCTCAATTCTTCATTTCTCCAAGCTCATAATACGGAATCCATGGTAACTACCACATTAGGGCCTGGTGAACGTCCACTCAATCGGGAATTATTCCCTGCTGGCGCAGGAGGAAGTCAAAGGAATGATCAAACTCTTCCGGACGGGTCTGCAAGCCAGGGGATAAACCTGGGCGGATCAGGTATCCCAAGGTGACCACGGTCGAATCTCTCCAAGGGCGGATCCGAAAGTCAAAGACACAAAAAGCGGAAAAAGGGCAAAAGTAGGCGGTTAAAATCACCTTCGTCACCTAGGCACAGATCCTCACGTCGAGGTAGATCGCCCCCAGCCTCCGATAGGAGACAAAGCAAGTGGCCAGTGAATATGCCTCGTTCGGACAGATCAGCACCATCGGCGAATCAAGGGGAGGATCGGTTTGCTCCTCAAGAAGGTCAAGGTGGTGGTAATGGACACGTACCCCCTGGGGGTAATGGCAACGGCGGAGGAGGTCATGGCAACGCCGGAGGAGGGCGTTCACCGTCAGATCTGTCTCCGACTCCAGCTCCTCCTCTTCTCCGAGTCGATCTCCCCCTTGGAGACCTCCGAATAGGCCACCACAAGATGGACGCCCCCAAGCTAGACCGTTAAGTTTCAATGATCGCGTTAGAGCAGCGGTACTCAACATGAACGAGGAGAATGCCAGACATAATCCATTCACCAATAGAGATTCGCCCTTCACGGCTTGGATCGAAGCAGAGGAAACGGATAGGCATTTTAAAATACCTAATCTCCCAATATACACGGGTGCTGACAACCTAGAGGCCCACACCAGAAAATATCGAATACTGCTTCGCCTTAACCGTGCAACGGAACCGGTGCTATGTAAGATGTTTATCACCACGTTAGGGGGTCCCGCTTATGACTGGTTCCAATCTTTACCTCCTGGATCGATAGACAGTTGGGATCAACTAAGCGGAGAGTTTTGCGCTAAATTCGCCGGATGTATCCCTCCAGTGGTCAAGTCACGGAAGCTTTTTGAATTAAAACAGAAGGCGAACGAATTCCTTCGAGAGTATGTAAACAATTTTAACAAATTGTGTATACAAATTGTTGATGTGGATATCTCCAGGGCAGTGGAATCTCTGGTAAAGAACATAACATGTAAGAGTTTGCAGGAGGATCTAATTCGGAAGAAGCCCAGAAGCATGGCAGAATTGATGGAACGCTGCAAAGACTTTATGGAGGTAGATGATATCCGCCGAGAATCAGTTTCTCCGCTCAAAAAGGACAAAGGCGAATCTCGCCGTCAGGAGAGGGAGAAAGATAAGTACCAAGATTCATCCTCTAGAGGTCGGCGGAGGAATTCCAAGAACAAATCGGCATTCGTGTCGTCATTTACGCCACTCAATGCTTCTAAAAGTGAAGTGCTAATGTGGATAGAGAACATCCAGCACAAGCGGAGCATTTCATACCCCGAACCAAAGGGGGGGGGAGTACACCAACACCGGGAAGAATCCCAAAAATTATTGCAAATACCATAGAAAGAATGGTCATGACACGGACGCATGCTGGGAGTTGGCCAGGGAGATAGAAAGGCTTATCGAGAGAGGCAAGTTAGACAGGTTCGTTCAAAATGATAATAAGAAGGGTGGTGGTGACAGATCACGAGATGATCAGAAAAAGAAGGCAAAGGGAACCATCAATGTCATAGCAGGCGGACCTGGGTACCAACCTATGTTGAAAAAAGCCAAAACCTCCGCCCTAGATAGAGCCTCACTTAATCGCCCTTTTACAGATGCCGGTCTTGAGATCTCACCTCATGCAGATGCCCTAGTCATTACTATGATGGTGGAAGGCTGGGAGATGAAAAGAGTGATGATCGATACCGGGAGTTCGTGCAATGTCATCATAAGAGGAGCATTTGCCAAGCTTATGGTCGACCCAATCCAAGTGGAAACCACTATAGTGGATATCCTAGGAGTCACAGGACACACCATTCAAACAAAGGGCCAGGTAACACTAGACTGTGAGTTAGCCGACGAAGATAAGGTCTGGAAGGGCGATTTGGAATTCTCCATCCTGGATGGCCAGTTAGCCTACAATATCATCCTTGGGCGGCCCTTTATTTCCGAGGTGGTAGCTCTTATCTCTATATGCCACTTAAAGGAAGTCAAAAAGTGGCTCAGGAGACGTATTCAGCATCACTAATGATTCGCCCACAGTCTAAAGATGAGGACGAAGAAGAACTGGTCACAATGGCCTTGGGCGAAACGGAGAAGTACCTCATGGCGGATGAAAAACAGGTACGAATGGCTAAAGGGCTCAAGGGAGAAATTAAAGAAGCAATCACCAAGGTTCTCCAGGAGGCAGAAGACGTCTTTGCATGGAAAGATGAGATCCTCCCCGGGATTAGTCCAGATGTGATCACACACAAACTCAACATCGATAAAGATGCGGTTCCGGTTGCCCAAAAACGGAGAAACCATGGCCTTGAAAGGCAGAAGGTGATAGAGGAGGAAATCATCAAGCTCCAGCGGGCAGATGCCATTGAAGAGGTACTTTATACACAATGGCTGGCGAATGTAGTTCTAGTCAAGAAAGCGGGCAGATCATACCGCATGTGTATTGACTTTATGGATCTTAACAAAGCTTGTCCCAAAGACAACTACCCTTTGCCGTGTATTGACATCCTCGTAGATGGAACCGCAGGACACGCTATGTACTCCTTCACAGACGTAAAGTCGAGTTATCACCAAATCCCAATGGAGCCTTCAGATAGAATCAAGACCTCGTTCGTGACTCACCAAGCCACTTATTGTTTCAAAGTCATGCCCTTTGGGCTTAAGAACGCAGGTGCAACCTATCAACGGATGATGAACAAAATATTCGCAGAAAGCAAATGTGATAATTACCCCGTCTATGTAGATGACATGATCATCAAGAGTACCACTGTGGAAAAACATGCAGATGATGTAAGGGAGGTACTGGGCATACTCCGACGTCACAATATTAAACTGAACCCGGAAAAATGTACTTTTGGTGCAACATATGGAAAGTTTTTGGGATTCAGGATTAGCCAGAAAGGAGTGAGCCCAAATCCTGACAAGATCAAAGCCGTTCTGGAGATGCAAGCGCCACGGAATATCAGGGAAGTGCAACGCCTTAACGGGCGGATCGTAGCCTTGGGTAGGTTTATCTCATGTTCAGCCCGTAGATGTCAGCCCTTTTATGAGGTGGTCAAGAAGCAAAAGGCGTTTGAATGGAACGAGGATTGCGAAAAATCTTTCGAGGGAATCAAACGGTTTCTCATAGTACCGCCCTTGATGAGCCGACCCCTGAAAGGTGAGAATCTTTACATGTATGTCTCAGTTACAAATAAGGCTATTTGCACGGTCATGATAAGGGAAAAGGATGGCCAGCAGTATCCAATCTATTACGTGAGCAAAGTATTAAAGGATGCTGAAACCGGATATTCCAAGCTTGATAAAATGGCGTTGGCTATTGTCACCACGGCAATCCACCTTAGGCCTTACTTCCAGGCTCATACTGTTATAGTTCAAACGAATATACCAATGAGGAAGGTATTGCAAAAGCCGGAAACTTCAGGGAGATTGATGGAGTGGGCAATCCGCCTTGGAGAATTTGATGTACGATACGAGAGTAGGTCAGCCTTAAAGAGTCAAGTCTTGGCAGACTTTGTGAATGAATTCACTAAAGAAGGGATGAATCTCCCTAAATCTCAAGTCGAAGAATGGACGATGTATATAGATGGAGCCTCCTCGGCAGATGGAGCTGGTATAGGCATCGTAATCACAGGTCCCCAATATATAAAACTACGATACGCAGCAAAATTGGATTTTATTGCAACCAACAATGCAGTGGAGTACGAGGCCTTAATATTGGGACTGCGTCTGCTGAAAGAAATCACTCCCGAGCGGATCGTGATCTATAGTGACTCCAAGTTGATGGTCAACCAAGTGATCAAAAATTACGAGGTAAAGGATGACGTTTTGGCCAAATACGTTGCTGAAGTTAAAAAATTGCTGGATCACCTTGAAGCCAAAGAAACTAAATGGGAGTTGATTCATGTACCTCGCGGATCAAACACTGAAGCGGATCATCTAGCTAAAATGGCTTCCAGCAAGGAGAACTGGGCGGATCCACAATGTCCATTCGAAGTTAAAGCAGCTCCGGCTTAAACGAGGTGGAAGTGTAAACTTTGGAGACAATAAGAAGGGTAAGATAGTCGGCTCAGGAACTATCAAAGGTAACCCAACTATTGAGTCTGTCTCCTTAGTTAAAGGTCTCAAATACAATCTGTTGAGTGTAGCTTAGCTTTGCAAGAGCGGCAGAAAGGTTGTATTTGATGATACTAAGTGTCAAATACTCGAGGGAAATACAAATGAATTGATTTTAACTGCGTCTCGTGTAGAAAATGTATATATGTTGAACTTAGAAAAACAGTTTTCTAAAAACATATGCTTAGTGACTAAAGAGGACAACTCCTGGCTATGGCATAGAAGACTTGGGCATGTCAGCATGGACCTTCTTGCCAAATTAGCTAGAAAGCAATTAGTTGAGGGATTACCCAAATTAAAGTTTGAAAAAGATCAACTGTGTAAAGCTTGTCAGCAAGGTAAACAAACTAAAAAGTCATTTCATAGCAAAAATATTGTCTCAACCAAAAGACCATTGGAATTACTACACTTGGATCTTTTCGGACCTATCCAGCCACTCAGCTTAGGAGGTAAGAAATTTTCCTTGGTTATTGTAGATGATTTCTCTCGGTACTCTTGGATTATCTTGCTGAGTAGCAAGGATGAAACCTTTGAGATGTTTACCACATTGATCAAAAAGCTTGAAAATGACAAAGACCTAAGAGTAGCTCACATTAGAAGCGACAATGGTGGAGAATTCAAAAATCAACAGTTTGATGAATTCTGTGGAACCAGTGGTATTGACCACAACTTCTCTGCCCCTAGAACACCTCAACAAAATGGGGTCGTTGAAAGGAAAAATAGAACCATTGTCGAAATAGCTAGGACAATGCTGAGTGAAAATAGGCTTCCAAAATACTTCTGGGGTGAAGCTGTTCACACGGCTTGTTACATACTGAATAGGGCTCTAGTTAGACCTATACTTAAGAAAACCCCATATGAACTTTGGAAAGGTCGAAAGCCCAACATTGGATACTTTCGTGCCTTTGGGTGTAAATGCTTTATACTCAATACAAAAGACAACCTTGCTAAATTTGATGCTAAAGCTGACGAGGCGATCTTTTTAGGGTACTCAACAAACAGTAAGGCATATAGAGTATTTAACAAAAGAACTCAGGTTGTAGAAGAGTCTGTACATGTTGAGTTCGATGAAACTGACCCTACAGGTAAGTCAGCTCAGCCTGAAGAAGATGAACCAGGCTCAGCTTCCGCTGATCAACCAGAAGCATCTGTGTCAACTATACAGGAGCTGACCCAAGGTAAGCAAGAAATTGAAATATCATTTGCTGACCAATCTATTCCTGTAGAGACTGTAGAAACACCTCTTCCAAACAACTCAATGTTGCCCAAGGAAATAAAGATCCCAAGAGGACATACAGAACAAGCCATTCTTGATGCCGCCAACAACAAATTAATGACCAGAGATCAGCTTAGAAAATACCTCAGCAATGTTGCATTCGTCTCAATACATGAGCCAAAGAACTTTGCTGACGCTGAGCAAGATGAATATTAGATCAATGCTATGCAAGAAGAGCTTGACCAATTCAACAGAAATGAGGTATGGGATCTAGTACCTAAACCTAGGAATCAAAAGCCCATAGGAACCAAGTGGGTCTTTAGAAATAAGCTAGATGAGCATGGAAATGTGATTAGAAACAAAGCTCGACTTGTAGCCCAAGGCTATAGTCAGCAAGAGGGTATAGACTATGGAGAAACATTTGCTCCTGTTGCTAGATTAGAAGCTATACGTATATTGTGTGCCTATGCCAGTTACATGAATTTTAAACTATATCAAATGGATGTGAAAAGTGCATTTCTTAATGGCTTTATAAACGAAGAGGTATATGTAAATCAACCTTCTGGGTTTGAAGATCCAAAATTTCCAAACCACGTTTATAAACTCAAAAAGGCCCTGTATGGCCTAAAGCAAGCTCCAAGAGCTTGGTATGAGAGGCTAACCAACTTCCTGCTAACCAGGAACTATGTCAGGGGAAAAGCTGACACAACCTTGTTTATTAAGAAAAAGGGTAAACATACCCTACTTGCACAGATATATGTAGATGATATAATTTTTGGTGCTACTGATGAATCTTTGTGCAAAGAATTTAGCCAACAGATGCAAAATGAGTTCGAAATGTCGATGATGGGTGAACTCAACTTCTTCCTTGGACTTCAAATCAAGCAAGGTAAGAATGGCATCTTTATAAGTCAGTCTAAGTACACCAAGAAAATGTTAAAGAAATTCAGCATGGTAGATTGCAAACCAATATCAACCCCCATGGGCACTGATACTGTCCTATACAAGGATGAGAAGAGTAAGTCAGTTGATAGTAAACTCTATCGAGGTATGATAGGTTCCTTACTCTATCTCACTGCTAGTAGACCAGATATTCAATACTCAGTATGCTATTGTGCTAGATATCAAGCTGACCCCAGGGAATCTCATCTAACTGCTGTAAAAAGAATTTTTAGATACTTGCAAAGCTCAGTTGATGCAGGTCTATGGTATCCAACCTCAAATGACTTCACACTCATTGGATATACTGATGCTGACTATGGACGAGATAAGCTAGAACGGAAGAGTACTTCAGGAGGATGTCATTTCCTTGGAAGCTGTCTGGTATCTTGGTTCAGCAAGAAGCAATCATCCGTAGCTTTGTCTACAACTGAAGCTGAGTACGTGGCTGCTGGAAGCTGTGTTGCACAAGTCCTATGGATAAAGCAACAGCTTGAGGATTACGGAGTCAAAACAAAGACAATAGAGATCAAATGCGACAACAAAAGTGCCATCGATCTATCTAAGAATCTGTTCCAACACAGCAGGATAAAGCATGTTAGCATAAGGCATCACTTCATCAGAGATCATGTACTAAAAGATGAGATCAAGCTGACTTATGTGCCAACGAATGATCAGCTTGTAGATATCTTCACAAAGCCCCTGGCACGAGAACAATTCAACACACTAAGGGAAGCAATTGGTATGTCAAATCCACTCTAACTAAATCTGTATTGAATAATTGTCATATGAGTGGAACTTTGAATAATCATGCAAAGGCCATGATAAGTAAAATATCTACTCCTTACTAAGCTTGAAAATGAAAAAGCCACCCTATGCTGAGTTGACACACATATTGCGTGATGATATTAAGAAGGTACAAAAGCTGAGTAAAACATCATATGCTGAGTAGATAAACATATTGAGTAATCACTCTATGCTGAGTGAATGCACATGCTGAGTGAGTAACGTATGTTAAGTTAATTAGAGATAGAGAAATTATCTTCACAAAAGTTAGGCACTCAATATCGTGGATGCTTCGAATTCTAGCTAAACCTAGTAAAAACCCACTCGCTTAAAGTGAACCTACACGTGTAATCTCTGGCACCTTGGGAAGACGCACATTAATGGCAAATCCCATGTGCCGAAGATGTCATAATTGACATCCCAGGTAAAAACGGCTAGTTAATGATTAAGGGCCGTCGTAAATTTATATAAAAAGTGGAAGAATCCCCACTCTTCATTCATTACGCCTGTAATCTCCTAAAATCGAACTTCCTTCTCTCTAAAAACTTCAAAACCTTCAAAAATGGCTTCCGGCAAAAACAAAACTCCTAAAACTCAAACCACAGACAAACCCACAGACCACGCTGGTCCTTCGACGGAAATAGAAAGGACAATGATCAAGGTACACTCAAAGGTCACAATCTGGAGGTTTTAAAATGCCGATGGTTTTCTCCAAATTTTGTCTCGTCTGAGAAACCTTTCTGTGAATGGATCAAGAAGAACAAGTGGAAAGGTCTCTTCTCTCTTTCAGGAACAACATATCCCAGGTTAGTACGGGAATTCTACTCGAATCTATGTGTTGATGCAGATGACTCTGACTACTTGGAGACCACTGTTAAGGGTCAGAAAATCGTCATAACCCCTGCCTATCTAGCCACATTGTTAGAGTTACCAGACGAAGGAATTCAATTTAGAACGACAAAGGAGAAAATACCAAAAGCCACATCTGAGAAACTAAAGGGGTTCTGTAAACCCAAAGATCATAAAGGGGAAATACCCAGCACCTGTATGGGTAAAGAGCAAAAGATGGTCCACTTCATGCTGACCAACTTTATCTTCCCCAAACTCAGCTCAGCTTCATCCGCATCAAACTTCGAACAGTGCTTCATCTGGCACATGTTGACCTGCACTCCGTTCAATCTTCCCGTTTTCCTAGTTGGAGCGTTTCAACGAAGTGGTAAGAAACTCCGCTTGGGCTCTCTCATTACAAAAATTACACAGGACAAGCAAATAGAGACAGTGAATGAAATAAGTACATTGGGAAGTGAAATTACTGCAGTCCTACTGGATGGACTATTGTATAATCAACCCTTGAAGGGATATGAAGGAGCTGGAGATGCTGAGGAAAAGGAAGAAGATGAGCAACAAGAAATTGAGCCTGAAGCTGAGCCTGTAAAAGATGTTGAGGCTCATGCTGAGTCACCTGAGACAGCTCAGCCTGAGAAAAGGAAGAAGAGGAAGGCTGTAGAAACCTGCTCCAAGGACATTCATGCTGGCCCAAAGAAAGCAAGGCTTTCATCAAGAGAAAAAGCTAAAGCCGACAAGGCTAAGGAGCAAACTGAGAAAAGAAAGAGGCAAGAAGACCCTGAGAATGAGAACGAAGAAACTCCAGAAACCCCTTTAAAGAAGAAGAAAAAGGGTAACTCCTTAAAGATAGTAGAAGCTGTCCCACTAGCCTCTACTCAACCTGAAGGTCATGGAACTGACCAAGAAAAGGAAGATGTGGAAGAAACTGAGCAACATATTGAGCACCAAGAAGTTAATACTGAGCAGGAAGGATATCCCAATGTTGAAGTATCTCAGGATGATGCTGAGCAAAGAAAGAATGAAAGTAATGCTGTTGAAGGTCTTGTTGAGCAACTTGTAGAAGAGGAGACAGTTGCTACTGAGTCCTGTGAAGATATTCGAACTGACCATTCACCGCCACGTGCTGAGACACGGCGAATACTCAAGAAGAAAGCCCAAAAGCAAATGGATCTCATGAACGACTTTCCCACTGATGAGCTTGAAACTGACCTCTCTATAATCCAGTTCCAGTACTTCTCCAATGAAAATGAGTCACCACCAGAAATTCCAGTGGAAAAGCAAGCCTCTGTTACTCAGGTTGAGGAACAAGCCAAAAACCCTGCAGATCCAATTCAAACTACTCAAGTTGAGCCAACTCATACCCCAATTCACTCTCCAACACAAAATGTTGATGATCCAGCTCATCAAATCAACCAAAGTCCAACACTGCTAAGTTTGCCTATTTGAATGCTACTGAGTCTGGCCGATGGGTCATTGCTTCAGCTCAGTCCTTGCTTCAAGATTTTCATACTACTCAAGCTGATGGTCACCAATCTACTCAAGCTGAGTCCTCTCACCTGACAGGTATTACTCAGCTTCTGAATGAACTTCGAGGGCTTAAGGATCTGGTTAGCGTTATCACTGCGGTTCAAACCCAGCAACCAAATCAAGTGCAAATGGCAAAACTGACTGAACTAGTGCTTACAATGGCCACCCATATGAATTCGCTTGAAGGCAAAATTCACCAACTGTCAGAAATCAATCCAGGGTATGTCACTTCCACTGAGCTTCAAAGCTACCTTATTAAGCTAGCAGCGGAACTGACCCTCTCTAGAGCACCTGCCATTCCTGAATCTGTTACGTCTGCTGAATTGCAAGATTGTTTTACCAAATTGACTGCTGAGCTGACCAAATTAAGTCCACCCGGCAATGCTGAGTTTGTTACCTCTGCCGAACTTCAAAAATGTTTCACCCAACTTCATACTGAGCTGACCAGTACACGTGATCTAGTATCCTCCTCTTCTCAGTGTACTATTGACCAATTGAGTGAGGCTGTCAGACTACTCAACATTGACCAAGCCCAAATGGATGTCGATCCCATTTCCAACACTGAACTCATGAGCTTTTCACAAGCCATCATGAAGGCAATGCGTATCAACAATGGCCAGTGCATGTTTTATGATTCTGCTCTGCTCAAACTATTTCATCAAGCTTTTGGTCAGATCACAAGCTGCCTCACCTGCCTGAGCAAATCTCATGAATGCCTCCTCAGTATGATCAGCAGCTCTATCAGGGTTCATCGGCATATCCAGGATGACAGTGTGCCAGTCATTGATGGCTTGGGTGAAAGCACCAAAAGGCTCCAACGCTACTCTCAGTATCTCTCCTCCGCAGCACGGAATGAAACTTTCCTCTACAAACCCGATAATGGCAAAACGGGGGAGACAAGTAAAGGAGGAACTCAGCCTCAGCCTGCAGGTACTGCGTTTGGAAGCAAAGGAAAAGGCATTGCTTATGTTGATCCCTCAGCTCAAAAGAAGAAGAAGTAAAACCAGCTAGTCTGTGTCTAGAGACTTAACATCACATCCTGTTTCCTGTTTTTGTTGTCTACTGTTTAGGTTAATATGTTTTTTTAATATCACAAGTATCAGTTTTCTTCCTGATCTGACTAATCGAGTTTGAACAAACGAATCAAAAAGGTTAAACACATTAACACTAAAAACTAAGAGACAACATCCTTCCAAAACTGAGTCAATACACACAAATGTCTTAAGTCTAATCAAATTAGATCTTGGAAGGTTTAGAATAAAATTAAGACAAAATGTATGCAACCCTTACGGGGGAGTCATATCAAAAATATCAATCATGGGGCAACTTATAACTGAGTTCCGTAATTATGTATTTTGCCAACATCAAAATGGGGGAGTTTGTTGAAACACCTTTCCACAAGATTTTGATTTGACAAAATCATCCATGATTAAGAGGCAATTAAATTTAGATGCTTTGATTTAATTGTACTAATATGTTTGTTAAATATTGAGTGCAAAAATATATAAAGTAAAAACAGGACAAAAGTCAGCATAAACAAAGCTGAGTAGAACGGAACTCAGCATGACAAAATAGAAGCTGAGTGGAGTTAAAATTCAGAAGCAAAACGAAGCTGACTAAAGTTGAAGACTTCTTCAGGAGCGGTTAAACAAAACGGAGCTGACCTTGAAGGAACTCAGCATGAACGTTGAACATTCGAAAAGAACAGTCAGGACAGCATGAAGGATCCGTTCACTAAAAAAAACAAAGTCTGCCAATCTTCTGCACCAATAATTGGAACCTCGAAGACACCTAAAAAGACTAATTCCAAGAGTCATGGGACGTTGGATTATTGGAAACAGACAACTGGCACAAACAGACAAACCAGACGCTAGAAGACAAACCTGACGCCTGAAGAAAACAGAGAAAGGGAATGGATGTGCAGTCTGAAACTTTCCAGAAATTGTTCCCCGATGTTAACGGTTAGGACATTTCAAAACGATCAAATCTACAGATTTCCTTCTATAAAAGGACAATCGAAAAACTTGGACAAACACCGAAGCATCAAAAAGAAAAATACAAGAGAGAAAGTTTTCAATAGCACTCAAATACAAAAAGGATCTTACACCAACTTTTCTATTCCATGTGTAAATGCTAGATTGATTTGTAATCATCTAAAGTGTTCTTTAGTTCAAAAGGAACAAGTTTGTGATCAATAGGAATATTGAGAGTGTAAAGCTGAGTGTTTGGCTGTAAGCATTTCAGTAGTAGAAAAATCTAGGTTCTGGGTTGTAGCACTTAGTAGGAGTTGAGTAGACGAATAGAGGAAGGTACTCTTGCATATTCAACTGCCTTGTAATTGGTTTGTGCTCTACCTTTAAAGAGCTCAGTATTGGATTCAAAAAGCCCAGAGGACTCTGGGGACTGGACGTAGGCAGAGAGGCCGAACCAGGATAAGTGATACTGAGTAATCTCTAAACTCTCTCTTATAATTGCATGTGTTGTTCACTTTATTTACTCAGCATATAAATTGTCTAAACTGATCTTAAGTAAGTAAGTGGTGCTGAGTTAGGAGCTGACCTCCAAGAGTGTCAATTCTCAACTCACAAGAAAACAACTTTAATCAACATCTGACTAAAGCTGTCTTCAAACATATCTCACCAAGCTGACCATAAGCTGAGTTAATAAACTCTCAAAATAACTTCCAGTCAGCTTAATTAAAACGCGAAAAAGTTTAAATAGTTCCTAACCCCCCCCCCCTTTGGAACTAATTACCAGGGACCAATAGAAACAACAGCAAATGCAAATGGAAGTACAGACATAACAATGAAAGCTTTGATAATAGAGGAATTTAACAAGAGAACGTAAGGGTATTTTAGCAATTAATGGGATTGGGGTATTTAAGTAATTTTGTAAGAGTGGGTCCCTCTTTTGTAAATGAGTATAACGAACAAAAAGTTGAGGTGGCACATTGACTAGCGTTGACCGGTCATTTTAACCGGCTATACACCAAAGTGGGAGGACACCTATAAGTTCGTACATATTAGTGAGACAAATTGAAGGTTGTATACCAAATTGTGAAATTGGGTAAAGGTTGTACACCATGGATGAAATTTACCCAAAATTGTGATGTGTGTTTTCCAAATGGAGATAGAGTTAAGGTTGAATATATAGGAACTGTTGTGCTCAGTTCTAAACTTGTCCTGCATCAAGTGTTGTGTATACCAAATTTTGAGTATAATTTGATTTCTATAAGCAAATCGTTGAGTTCTAGTGATATATGTGTGGTCATAACTGGATCCAAATGCATGCTACATGATACAACAAAATGGGAGAAGATTGGCTTGGCTAATGAACATGAAGGGTTGTATTACTTAGAATATCCATTACCTAGGATTTTTAATATATTAGCTAGTAGCAATTTGTTTTCTATTTCTACAACTAAAGCAAATGTATGGCATATAAGGTTTGGACATCCCTCTTATGAGAGGTTAAAAGGTCTAAACCTTCCTTGTAATGATCTTTTTTTTAATCAATGGAAAACCATGTGACATTTGTCAAAAGGCCAAACAAAAGAAGTTACCATATTCACTAAGTAGTGATATTGCTAAGCATGTTTTAGAAATGGTGCATGTTGATATTTGGGGTCCTATCAAGGAGTTTTATTCAGGGGAACATTATTTTTTAACCATTTTGGATGACTATAGTAGATATATATGGTTATGTTTGTTAAACACAAAAGCAAATGCAAGATCAAGGCTACAACAATTCTGCATTTATGCTACTAAATAGTTCAATGTGCATATCAAGGTGATAAGGTCTGATAATGGACTAGAATTCACCATGAAAGATTGTTATGCTACTCATGGTATATTACAACAAACCACATGTCCAAAAAACCCCAGCAGAATGGCAGAGTTGAAAGGAAACACTTGGATATTATGAATACCGCAAGGGCTTTAATGTTCCAAAGTTCAATGCCTAAGGAGTACTGGCCATTAGCTACCACTCATGCAGTTTATCTAATCAATATATTTCCTACTACACCATTGCAGGGGCAAACACCTTATGAGAAAGTGCATGGAAAATCAGATAGTTTGGAACATGTAAGGGTATTTAGATGTCTTGTATATGCGTCCACTCTAGGCAGACATAAAACTAAGCTTTCTAAAAGGGCTATGAAGTGTGTCTTTATGGGATATGGAAATGGTATTAAAGGGTACAAGTTGCTAAATTTGAGTACTAACATTTTGTTCTTTTCCAGGACTACAAAATTCTATAAGGATCATTTTTCTTATTCTACTAAAGATTCAATAATCAGGGAAATGGTTTGTAGTGATAACGAGCTTAACACTATACATGATGCAAAAATAGAAGATGATGAGATACCAGAGGATAAAGACACAGAGCTTATCATGCCTATCATCATCCCTAATGCAAACATTGATGATCCAATCACAGAAATACAAATAAACATGGAAGAACAGGTTCCTACTACAACACAATCAACCAGGCCAGCAAGAAACAAAGATGCTCCTTCTTATTTGAAGGATTATCATGTAGCACTCACACAGGGGAATGCCCTACAAAAGCACATAATTCTCCTTATATATTGTCTACATATTTATCTTATGATCAATTATCACATAACAAGAAAGTATTCACTATAAATGTAAATTGTCATTCGGAACCACACTCATACCAACAAGCTCAGAAAACACCACAGTGGCAACATGCAATGAATGAGGAGCTCTTGGCTCTTGAATCTAATAATACATGGGAATTAACATTGTTGCCTGTATGGAAAAAGGCCATAGGGTGAAGATGGGTGTTCAAACTTAAGCACAAGGCAGATGGGTGTTCAAACTTAAGCACAAGGCAGATGGGTGTTCAAACTTAAGCACAAGGCAGATGGAAGTGTGGCCAGGTTCAATGCCAGACTGGTTGCAAAAGGGTACACCCAGCAAGAATGAGTGGATTTCACTTCAACTTTTGCCCCTATAGCAAAGTTTACTACCATTAGAGTTTTGCTGGCAATAGCAGTGTCCCGGAGTTGAGATATACGACAGTTAGACACTAATAATGCCTACTTACATGGTGAATTAGAAGAAGAAGTATACATGAGCTTACCTCTAGGAGTTCAAGGGGAGGTACCAAATCAAGTTTTTCGGTTGATAAAATCAATCTATGGCTTGAAGCAGGCAGGAAGGTAGTGGAATGTAAAGCTCATACGGGCATTCAAAAAAATAGGGTACAAACAATCACTGGCTGATCCTTCTCTTTTCCTCAAACAAAATGAAGCATTTTTCATAGCAATGCTTGTTTATATTGATGATGTAGTTTTGACAAGCAATAGTAAGAGATCAATATCACCAAACGATAATTGGATGATTTCTTCAGCATTAAAGACCTTAGGAAATTGCATTATTTCCTTGGGTTTGAGTTCATTCGCAGCAAAGAAGGCTTGCACATGTCTCAACATAAGTATGTGCTGGAGCTACTTCAAGACAACCAGTTCCTTAATTGCAAGCCAACTTCTTCACCGTCATTACCAAATTATAAATATAGTCAAATGCTTATCCCCTTGAAGACATTACATCTTATAGGCAATTAATTGGAAAATTGTTGTATCTTACTCATATAAGACCTGATCTTACATATATCGTGAATCAACTTTCTCAGCATATGAATCAGCCAACATTTGATGATCAACAACGATCACATCGAGTTCTTCGATATTTAAAGGGAACCATTGGTTTGGGTTTGTTCTTTTCGATTCGAAATGATTTGAAGTTACAAGCATTTACTGATTCCGATTGGGGAACATGCCCAGATACCAGGAGACTTTTGGCGGGGTATGTTGTCTTCCTTGGAAATTATGTAATTTTATGGTAGTCTAAGAAACAGAATACTGTTTCTCGATCTTCTTCGAAGGCTAAATATAGAGCCATGGAATCTACCTCATGTGAATTACATTGGTTGTTGAATCTCCTTCGTGATATCATCACTTCATCGGTCTCTTCAGCACTTTTGTTATGTGATAACACTTTCGGGCTCCATATTGCACATAACCATCTGTTCCATGAAAGAATGAAACACATAGATATCGATTGTCATATTGTCAGAGAACGAGTTCAATCTGGACTTATTCGCTTAATGCCAATCTCCCCAGCCCTTCAGCTAGCCGATTTATTCACCAAAGCACAACACTCTCCACATCTCTGATTCCTTATTCTCAAACTCGGCTTGGTTAATCCTTTCCAAGTTTAGTTTGTGGGGGGGGTGGTGGTGTTAAATGCACCGTCTTGGTTCCGAGTTCTCGTTAGTATGAAACACACAATTTCATTTATCTTCATCATTTTACTCCTCACCGTTGATTAGAGGCTTCTCCATCAATGGTTGTTGTTGCTCTAGCTTTCACTGTTTATCTCTCTTCTCTGTTTACTGTAAATAAAAAAACTTGTCCTTTTTATTCTTTTCCTTAGTTGTAATTGTCCTTTACTAGTATATGTTCTTTTCATTAATTTGCTATATATTCTTGTAATGTTTTGCAAATTAAATCAATGGGAAAGCAACAAGAATTATTATATTCTTACCTCATTCTTCTTAACAACTTATAATTATATTTTTTTAAACCAAAAAAAATTATTGATAACATCCAAAATTATATTAGTTCGGTTCAAGTTACATACATGGTCGATTTTTTTTATTAGACCGAATGTCTATGTTGAGTTTCTAGAAGTCTTTTATCGTGATTAGAATATTTCAATCATATTCCAACTAAGATTGATTAAGAGATGTAATTAGCTCTTATGTTGAAGGATTATGTCCTATTTAGGATTCCTTCATAAAAGATAAAAAGATCGGCCATATACTCAATATGACTTTTTTTTATCTCCTATGTAAAGGTCATATGGTCTTTAAGATATAATTTACATTACATCAGAGCATCTCTAATGGAAGATCACAACTTGAGGCGCGAGTAAGAAAAAGATATAAGGTAAGAAAAAGATATTAATTAATGATAGATGCATGATATTGTAATTTGATAGAAAAAGAACAAGCAAAAATTAGTGCTTTATAAGACATGTGAGGCGCGAGTAATGTTCAATTTCTAATAGATACCTAGTTGATATTCAATTTTTGTCTCTCTAAGTGGGCAAGTGCAAATCCTAGTTGATTTTTTGGTTGTTCCCAAAAAGAGTAACAGACCAAATTAGTTACATGTGGTCTAATGGTTGGTTGTTACCAATTTGAATTTGGTAACAACCAAATCACACCCTGTTAGATATTATAATTAGCTTAAGGGTCTTTTAGTAATTTTACTTATATCAGTACTATAAATACATGTATCTATAATTGTTTTCAATAAGAAAGATTTCTGGATTTCTTCATTTCTCTATTTCTCTGTTATACAAGATGGTATCAGACCTTATAGGTTTGTTCATCTGATTTCTCCTTCTAAAACCTAATGGCGAAAAAGAAGTAAAGTTATCTCCGTGCTCTGCAATTGCAACAAATTGACGGTAATGAAACTGAAGTTACAAGTTCATCGGAAGAAGACGATGTAGCAGATAGATCTGTTCCTCCGCATCAGAATGTGATCGGAATTCAGAATATGATCGACGATCAAGGAGCAACTAGCAAACCTGAATCAGATCGAACACGCGATCATTTAGAGAAACAGGCTCAACTTAAGAAGAAATCTTCTATTTCACAACACAAAGACTCGGAATCCTATGGATCGATCTCGATAACAGATAACCCTAGCCTAATTCTTGTAAGTTCATTCTTAACTGGAAGTAACAATTACATTCCATGGAGTCATTCTATGATTCATGCCCTAAGAGCCAAACACAAGTTGAATTTTATTTTACAAGACTCAAAGCCTATGTTAGGAACCCCTGAGTATGAATGATGGGAAGAAATTGATAGTCTAGTATTTTCCTGGTTAATCAATTCAATCTCGAAAGAAATTGCGAACACATTTCTTTATGTTGCATCTGCTAGATTACTATGGATTGTATTGCAATAGCGTTTCGGTGAACATAACGCTCTTCAACTTTTCCCTCTGAAACAAGAGTTAAGAAAAATAACTCAATGTAGCAATCTATTTCATCTTACTTCATAAAATTGAAGAGATGTTGGGATGAAATATCTTTTTTACAGCCTTTTCAGAACTGTAATTGTGGAGGTTCGCAAACTCTATTTCTGAATTCCTGTAAGACAGATCAAGTAATGCAGTTTCTCTCTGGACTAAATCCTGAATATGAACATGTTTGCCATCAAATTTTGCTTATGGATCATATTCCATTCCTCACATTAATAGTGCTTATTTTATGGTTCAACGTGTTGAGCGCCAAAGAGGATATGTGGCGGATAGTCAAATCGATTTTGCCAATGTTGTGGCTACTTCTTCGGCTAAACCTGTTTTCAAAACAACCTCTAACAAAAGGAATAATTCTAAAGACAAAGAGAACAAGAGTGACAAATATTGTACTCATTGTAAATGATATTAGCATGTGAAAAAGGAATGTTTTCTGTTACATGGCTTTCCGGACTGGTATAAAGGCAAAAAATCTAATACTTCTGCTACTAATCATGTTTCTGGTTCTAGTTCTGCTACTGCTGCTTTTGTGAATATAGAACTTAATTCACCACTCGATGATGTTAGTGATGATGATGGAACTGAGGAATATTTCAGTGGCAACAAAGGCATGGAAAAAGGTGTTATGAAGTTAATGCAAAAGGAGTTACAACGCCTACTTAAAGGCAAGTCTGTCTCAGAGGCTAAGCCGGCTTTCACCAAGCAGTGGTATGTATGCTTTTTCTGTTACACCAGTTGCTAGCACAAATAGTCGTGTTTCTTCTATGTGGATTATAGATTCTGGAGCTTCTACACATATGTGCAATAATTTGCAATGTTTTTCTTCTTAAGAACATTTGCCTCATTCTATAAATATCTATTTACCTGATGGACAAGCACAAAAGGTGCTTATCATAGGCACAATTATGCTAAGCCAGGATATAATTTTACAAAGGGTTCTTTACGTGCCACAATTTGAGTTTAATCTGCTCTCGGTGGGATAGTTATTGGCTGATAGCAAGATTTTAATTCAATTTCTTGCTTCTCATTGCATTCTACAGGACCAGGCCTCTAGCAGAATTTTAGCAGTTGGTTCTTGCTATAACGGGCTTTATATGCTCAATCGAGCTTATTTTCATCCTAGTGTTCTGCAGAGTTATGTTGGTGCTGCTCAACTTCATGTTAATCATGTGAAAGATTCTGATGTCCATAACATTTGGCATCTCAGACTAGGTCATGTTTCTTATCAAACTTTAAATAAATTGTTTGGTCCTGTTGATTCTAAAAATGTATCAGTTTGTGATGTCTGTCACACGTCCGAACGGACTCGTAAGGTCTTTTATTCTACACTAAAAGAAAATTGCTTTTTGGCAACAAGTTTTAGCAACAACAGAAAAATTTGTTGCTAAAAATAAACTTTTGCAACACAATTTTTGGATCGTTACAAAAGATTGTTGCTGTAAATTTCTATCAGATTGTGGGGTTTGGGGGAAAAAGATAACAACTTTGGCAACAATACATTCGTTGCTAAAAATAAAAACGTTTATAGCAACAACTGCATGTTGCATGTTGTTGCTGTAAATGAAAGCAATTACAACAACGACTACATGTTGTTACTATAAATCAAAACAATTACAACAACGACTGCATATTGTTACTCTAAATTTAAGTATTTACAGCAACGACTACGTGTTGTTACCGTAGATCAAAGAATCTGCAGCAACGACTACGTGTTGTTACTGTAAATTAGAGCATTTACAGCAACAATATAAAGTTGTTGCGTAAAAATTAAATATTTTAGCAACAAAAGAAGTCGTTGCGAAACAATTATTAAACTATTTAAAAAATAAAATAAATACATATTTTTTATAATATACAATAAATTAAATATTTAAAATAATATAACTAAAATATATAAGATACTATTTTATAAGTATTAACAATAATAATGTGGGAGTTAGCTTTCCTAGGCTAATCCCGGACTAACTTGTTGTGGTGTTTTGTTTTTTTTCCTTCGTTTCCCTGCAAAAAAAAAACAATAATAATTATTTCACTTAAAACGTATATTTTATATTATGAAAGAATCATTTTTTCCAACAATAATGTTTTGTTGCCATCAATTTTTTTTTCATTTTCCCTCCATAGATAGTTTTGGTGGGAATTGTAAATATTTATTTTTCATAACAACAATTTTATTGCTAAAAAATTAAATCATGTACAGCAACAACTAAATGTTGTTGTCGTTTAAAAGAATTTTTTTAGCTATGGAATGTTGTTACCAAAGCAAATTATTAGACTAATCATAGAAATTAAAATACATTAATATATATATTTATATATATATTAAGCATATAAATACTTTAATTATTAGACTAGCTTTCAGTTAATAATTTATTGTAAATAATATAACTATAAATATTTTTTATTATAATATATTATTTTAAATTTAATAAATAAATATATAAAATATTAAACTTTTATTATAAATTGATACTAAGAAATATATTATAAGTATTATTAGGTACAAAATTATTAAAGAGATAAGAGATAAGGGGTAAATTTAAGTTTTAACAAAGGTATTGAATATGATCCCTTGATTTCACGTAGGTGGAATACAAGCCGTTGATTCAGTTCTTTTTATCAAAACCCTAAATATCTCCTCCGCCTCCTTCTAGATCTGCTTGTTCCGCCTTCTTCTATCTTCATCAAATCTATCCCGCCATTACACAGAACGAACCAAGAGATGGTAGCTTTGCTTGGACCTCTTTTGCGATCTCAATTTTCTTCTGCAATTAATTAGGGTAATTTACTAACCTTTATTATATTGAATTCTTAGTCTCTCATCTCTCTCTCTCTATACATATATGTTTTCATCTCTCTGGATGTTGGAGAAGATCAAGTACTACAAACAATCTCTCTATCGCTTGTATTTTGAAAAGCTGCTACTTACATGAGTAATCTGCGGAAGAAACATGGATCGATCGAGGAGTCTTATAATACTGCAGTCCCTCCTCTCTCTGCGATTCAATAAGGTAAGTTTTGTATTTTCTTTCTGTCGTAGGCGCCTGCTTGATTAATTATTTGAAATGCATTGAAATATCAAAAGATGCTGCATTTTCTGTTTGGCTTCATTAATCAATTGTAGCTTAGAATTCTCTGCTATGATGTGTTTCGATCGATTTCATGGACTGGTTCTTTTTTCAAACGAAGGAGTAGTTCTGCTGTTGACCGCATTGATTAATTTGTTCAAGTACGAATCCATCTTCGATCCCTTTAAAATTTTAATTTGTTAGGCAGTGAATATGTGACCTCATTATTCAAGGAAGAAAAAGCCTTTTCCTTGTTCATACACTAAAACCAAAAGTAATCAGAAACACTAATTTTGGCAATCAATAGGATGTAAAAAGAAGCAAACAGTAATCAGAAACACTAAACCATGTGTTTAAGCCATAATTATTATTGAGCTCCTCAAGTTATTTGATGTTAATAGGGTTTGTTTTTCAATACCTCAAGCTATAATAGGGACACTAGATGTTAATGCTTTGAAGGATTTGAAAGTAATGTTTTTTTTGTCACTCATTTTATGTAGCTTGTAGCTTCTTGCTATGAGAATTTGCTTGGTTATTGAACAGAACATGTTATTTATGGAGATTATGTGTACAAGATTTGGGATGGGGAAATGATAAAACATGTGATTGGTTTCTTCAAACCAGAGAACATGAGGATCAATGTGTATCAGAGTCACTCATCAAGTCACAAGGTAATTGCTCCAGTTTTCAAATCCTATGGTATTGCATATTTTAGATAGTATAAAATGCAGAATACTTTTATGTTTGAAATATTAATTAAGAACTAAGAATGAATTAAGACTTTCTAGTGTAAATAGTAACTCCCTCTCTCCATGCTAGCCTACATAGGACAAGCTCTCTTAGAGTATCATATCAAACTCCCGAATGCATAAATGATGAAATTATTTTAATGCTCAAATTCATTTTTTCAAGACTTCAATTGCTAGTGCATCATTAAAATTGAAGCCTGGTGGATTTTTTTTATTGATTTTCATTTTTGACAGGGAACTCATTTTTGGTATGTTTGTGCCTGATGAAGTCAATAGTGGGTCACTTTTGAGTCGATATATGGAAATTCTATCTCCAATTGAGAAGGAAAATGGTTATTCATTCTTGGATACCAGATTCAGAAAAGAGCACTCTTAGCTTGTACCTTGATTCACACTATAATTGTCAGATGTAGGTCCTTATTTTTAATTTCTCTTAATGTCGTGTCCGGTTTATCCTTTCTTTCTTAATCATATTTGTATGCTAGTATTTTTGTTGTTTATGCATATAGTTCAAAGATCTAAATCTAATCAATCTAATAATTTACAGATAACCAATCTAGTCATATTTCTTTTACTCATCTATACTCTTTTTTGGAGTGTAAAGTTTGGTATTTAATGAGTTAAAACATTATTCTTGCATTATATATATATATATATATATATATATATATATATATATATACATATACATATATATATATATAAGAGTTCCCTTCAATCCAAACAAATTAATATAAAAATATCAAATTTCAATTGTTTGACAGAAAATTTACTTTAGCAACATAACATTTGTTACCAATAATATATAATATTAGCAACGACAAGCACTGTTGAAAAACATCAAAATTTATAGCAATGACGTGTGTTGTTGTGGAACGACAAAATATATACCAACTACAAATGCTGTTGCGAAAAATAAAAATATACAGCAACGTTAAAGCTTGTTGCGATTGGTTACACTATACAGTAACGACACTACTGTTGCAAAAGATAATTTCATTCTTCCACATAAAGTCTAATTTCGGCAACAACTAACATTTTGCAACAAGAGTGTTGTTGCCAAACATATATTTTTTTTCAACAACAGAAAAGTCGTTACGAAAACCTTTAGCAACAGAATGTTTTATAACAGGCGATTGTTGTTGCAAAAAATACAATTTCGTTGCTAAAAATATTAATCGCAACAACCTGCTTCGTTGCCAAAACTCAATTTTCTTGTAGTGCTAGTTCTATTAAAACTTCTAATTGTTTTTCTCTCATTCATGTGGATTTGTGGGGTGCTCATAAAAGTCCTGCAACAAATGGAGAAAGATATATGATGACAGTGGTTGATGATTTCTCTAGGGTTACTTGGATTTTGTTATTGCATTATAAATCTCAAGTTCCTCAATTACTTGATCAATTTATCCAAATGGTTTCTGTTTAGTTTAATGCAAAGGTGCAACATGTTAGGATAGACAATGGTACTGAGTTCACTAACACATTAACTCAACAAGTTTTTCATTCTCATGGTATTATTCATGAGAAAACTTGTGTTTACACACCTTAACAAAACGGTGTAGTAGAACGGAAGCACAAACATCTCACTGAGATAGCCAGGGCTTTGCTGCATCAGGCTTATCTATCACTTAAGTATTGGGGAGAAGCTATGATACATGCAACTCAAATTATTAATGTTTTACCTACAAGGGTATTACATTGGAAGAGTCCCCTTTCCATTCTCACTGGTGTGAATCCTAAGTTGGATTCTTTCAAATTCTTTGGTTGTCTATACTACATTACAAACACCAAACCACATAAGACCAAGTTTGAGGTGCGAGCTTATAGAGCTATTTACATGGGATTAGCACAAGGGAAAAAGGGATACAAGGTGTATAACTTGGATACACATAAATTTTGTGTTTCCCGGGATGTTGAATTTTACGAAACCATTTTCCCCTTTTCTTCCTCTTCTTCTACATCTACACCTGACACTTCTATTTTACCACTTCCTATTTCTTCTGATCCCCCAGACCTTCCTATTTTACTTACAGAACCTTTATTTTCTACTTTAACTTCTTTTTCTCATTCTTCTATTCCTTCTACTTCTACATCTGTAGACTTAGTTTCACCTCCTGCTTTTATGCCATCTTCTTCTCTTTCTTTTTTTCCTCCTTCCCCTACTTCAGTTTCCAGATCTTCTATTGAACCAACACCTGTTCTTAGACAGTCTCATAGAACTAAAAAGCAACATACTTGGATGATAGATTTTATTGTCAATTCTGCCCATACTACTTTTGATCATTCTCTTGGTTCTTCAGTTACCTTTTCTCCTCATTATCATGCTTTTTCAACTAAAATTTCTAAAGTCAAAGAACCTCAAACCTATTCTGAAGCTAAATCAGATTCTGCATGGGTTAAAGCAATGGATGCTGAACTTTCAGCTCTTGAAACTAATGATACCTGGACCCTTACTACATTGCCTCCAGGAAAGAATACCATTACGACTAGGTGGGTTTTTCGAGTTAAATATAACTCAGATGGTTCAGTGGAGAGGTTTAAGGCTCGTCTTGTAGCAAGAGGTTACAATCAAAAGCATGGGGTTGACTATACTGAAAGCTTCTCTCCTATCACTAAAGTAGCCACGGTAAGGTTATTTCTTGCCATTGCTGCTGCGAAAGGATGGACTATTCATCAAATTGACATAAACAATTCTTATTTGCATGGTTATGTTGATGAGGACATTTATTTAGAGCCACTAGCGGGTTATACAAAAGCGGAAAAAGGGCAGGTATGTAAACTGAACAAGTCATTGTACGAGTTAAAACAAGCAGGTAGGCAATGGTATAAGGAATTCACCAGCAAATTGCTTGATTTGGGTTTTGTAAAATCCTATCATGATTATTGTCTCTTTACTAAGACAACTAAGGAGGATTTTTTTGTGATTGTCATTTATGTTGATGATGCTTTGATTACTGGTTCTTCAGAAAGATTAATCTCTGAAGTCAAAATTGTATTAGATAAGGCTTTTACAATTAAAGATCTTGGTCAAGCTAGGTACTTCCTAGGTGTGGAATTGGCAAGATCACCAGATGGCTTATTTCTATCCCAACAAAAATACATTTCTGAGATGATAGTTGATGCGGGTCTTACTTATGCACATGTTGTTAATAGTCCAATGCCCAGTGGGTGTTAAACTTGATGATCAATCTAAAATTTGTGCATATCCAGAGAGATACCTAAGAATTATAGGAAGACTTCTATATCTTGGTTTTACAAGACCCGATATTTCCTTCATAACTCAACAGCTAAGTCAGTTTATGATGAATCCTATAGAGGTTCATATGCAAGTAGCAATTCGTGTCTTAAAGTACTTGAAATGTACTTCGCATTTGGGGTTATTTTATCCTAAAGACAATGATTTTCAACTGGTCAGTTTCTGTGATTCGGACTAGGGACGTTGTAAAGTGACAAGAAAGTCAGCTACATGGTATTATATTCTATTAGGGAAATCTTTGATTTCCTAGAAATCAAAGAAGCAAACAACGGTGAGTCGTTCATCTGCTGAAGCTGAGTACAGGGCTATGGCAACAACAGTCTGTGAACTCAAATGGTTGAGTTACTTATTGAAGGAATTTCAGGTTTCAGTGTCTTTGCCTATACCTATGCACTGTGATAACCAGTCAGCCATATACATTGCTGCCAATCCGGTTTTTCATGAGCAAACTAATCACATTGATATTGATTGTCATGTGGTCAGGGAGCAATATGTTTCTGGGTTCATAGATACACCTTATATCAGTACCAAGTTACAACTGGCAGACTTTCTCACCAAATGTCTACCTAGTTCAAATGTGACTTCTGTTTTGTTCAAGCTTGGAATGCGTTCTACATCTTCACAAGCTTGATGGAGGAGTGTTAGATATTATAATTAGCTTAAGGGTCTTTTAGTAATTTTACTTATATTATTACTATAAATACATGTATCTGTAATTGTTTTCAATAAGAAAGATTTCTGGATTTCTTCATTTCTCTGTTTCTCTGTTATACAAGACACCCATTAGACATGCTCTTACATTGCATTACCTTATGCAATAGTATTCTTTAATTTTACTAATCAGAATCATTCTTTCTCGAGCAATTATTGATTAAGCATGAGAGAGTCCTCAGTCGGTTAATAACTTCTCTCTTGTTTTCCAAGTTAAACCGGGTCTTTCTTGAAGACACTTCTGGTCCAGCAAGGTGAAAATTTCACAACTGTATCTTTAAGATGGTGAGTGTGGACCTGAGAAATTATCATGAATTCATTAGGCAAATGAAGCTATCAAAATGACAAGGCCAATGAAGCTATGAAATCTATAATACACAAATGATCAATATTAGTGTTGTATAACTCAAACAAAAATGAAAAAATCACGTTATATGTATCAAATCTCTAATACACAAATGATCAATATTAGTGTTGTATAACAAAAAAAAATGAACAAATCACCTTATTGCTAAACCCTAGTAGAAGGAAGTGAAATCCGACTACCATTTTTGTTGCCCAGTTGATATAAGCTTGATCAGGTTTACCAAGTTCATATTCCATTGGTCCATACTTGTTTTTAATCTATCACACATTAAGGGAGAAGCCAGTAAATACCCTTCTAATAAATACATTGGTCTATATTCTTATAATGTTGTTCTTATAAAGAATAGATTTTTGGTCGGCCACATAACTTATTTCGTTTGCCGCTTTTTTTGTTTTCAGAAAACCATGGCAGTCATATATAACAAGTGTCATCTGATGATTAAGTACCTTTTCAATTAAATTTGAGTTTTTTTACGGATGACAAACATGTGTCATCGTAACGTCATGTGTGATTTGAGGTTGTTTGTACTTAAGCTTTTAGATGACAGATTTTTAATATAGTGCCGCGAAAAACATTCAGACGACACAAAAACAAATGTCTGTTATATATCTTTTGTCATGTGAAAGGGAAAATGGCGTAGTGTTGATTTTTCGAAATGAAATTCGTTTTTCTTTTTGCGTTTCATTCTAGGAGCATCGATCAATTCTAGGAGATGAAGTTTTGTCCATTTAGCAATGTGCTAACTAAAACTAAGCCAGGATTATCGTGATGATGTACACTCTATGATTTGCGATTCGTATGAACTTCAGAATCATCGAACTATGTATTTCTTTATTGTTGTTTGAATCATTGTATTTTGATCCATTTTTACTGGAATCTGGAGTTTTGGAAGACATCGTTTCATATTGTAAAGCCTGCAACTAGCTTTTCTTCTTTTCAAATCGTTTCATGAACTGTTAGAGAATGGATTATCAATGAATCACTGGATCGAATTCCAATGCTCTGATACCATGAAGAAAGAAATTACAATGGCAATTGTTGTATTTCATCTTAGAAGAAAATAACACGCATTAAGCGTGTTTATATAGTAATACATTCAACAGACGTGAATGTGAAACCTATACTATAACAGTGGAAAGCATTATGTTAACTCATAAAATTATTAACAGTTTATTTTTTACAATAGTTTATATTTCAATAACCTTTACTAATTGTGTCTGATTAGTAATATTTTTATTAAATATATCATAGGGCGTGCCAAATTGGTAGGGGAAGGCTTGCTCCCAGTACACCCTTATGGTGGGAAGGCTTGCTCAGCGGGGCCGCGTAGTGCACCGGGCCGCCCTTTTTATATCATAGGGCGTGCCATTTTTATGAAATGTAAAATTCTCTAAGTCATCTTCTCACTTTCCAACATTTTTTTGTTTTTTTAAATCAATTTTTATATTAAATTTTATTATTTTATACTTATGAACTGTAAAATTCTCTATTCGCTCCTTCGCTTGCCACTTTTTGATTTTTAATCTAGATTTTATTATATATGTATTTTAAAATATTTTGAGATATATATATATATATATACACATATATCCCTAAAAAAGATGTATACTTTTAAAATATATAAATATTTTTATTAAAATAAAATATTTAAATACTAAAATCATATTTTTTTTATCAAAGTATAAAAGAAATAGAATATTTGAAAAGTAAATAATATAATTTTAATATTTTATAATATTAAAGTTCAAGTATAAAATTCAGAAATACGATATAGATGTCATTTATCCTATCACGTTTATTGTTCAGTCTATAAAACCTTATACTTAGAAATTATATTATTTTGTAAGTAAGTTTTTTTTTTTTTGAAAGTTTTGTAAGTAAGTTCTAAATCTATTATTCTATAATAATCATATAACTAATTTTGTATAATATCTAAAATATATATGCTTATTAGAAAAATATTCTATATTTAGATATTAATTTTTGTTAGTTATTAATTTTTTTTGGTGATTTTTTTTGTCTTTTTTGTGATTAATTATATATTTAGAATTTTTAAAATTTATTTTTACGTTTAAAGGGATGGTTTCGATCAATACTTGAAAATGCTGCGTTTAACTTTTGTCCTTCATGGTCTATTATATATATAAAAGGTGGAAGCAAAAAATCACTTGGCAAGATATTAGAGATTTAACAAAATGATGTGTCTGAATGAGAGAGCTTTTAAGATAAAAATTGGGACGAGACAGAACTAGAGCGGGGTGAACACCCATGGCCCAAGAACTGTCAAACCCGTAATATATTAATAAAAGGAAAAATGAATGTTTGAACAAGAAGAGATGAAGGAGAACAAACAAAAGAAGAGGGGAGGAGAAAAGTTTAGAGAAAATTAAGAGAAACGCAAATGTGAAATACTACAAATGTCATCATTGATAAACCTGTGGCAAAAAGCAGGAGCGGAAGGCCACCAACTGATCATTGAAGAAGAAACTCCAAATTTTGTCAAAGCATCAGCAACTCTATTTCCTTCCCTAAAGATGTGAGAAAAGAGAATGTTCATCCTAGAGCAAATACTGAGACAGTGCAACCATTCTTGTCGAATACTCCAAGGAACATCCTTGGAACGATGTCTAAGCAGATTAACAACGTACATTGAGTCCGACTCAACCCAAAGCTGATGCCTGATGCCAATTTTTCTCCCAAGCAAGTTCAATTGCGAAAATAGCGGCTCTTAATTCAGCCATATAAGCAAAAGAATGAGGGATAGAAAAAGCAAAACAACCTTTGGAAAAACCTCGATAGTTGTGAAAAATACCACCCGCTCCAGCCTCGACAGGAGTGCCAAAAGCAGAACCGTCCAAATTTACTTTAACCCATCCCGGAGGAGGTTTAAGCCAGTGGACCGGAATAATGTTGGGAGCAGGAGGCGGCCTAGGAGGAGCTAGAAGACGGGATAAGATAACAACATCTCTCCATGAAGAGCAAAAACTTTTAGAAGAGGCAAAGGACTCGCGAATCATTCGAAATAGTTTGATCTTCGAGTGTTGAATAGAAGGAGAAACATTTTTAAAGATTGCTTCATTCCGACAATGCCAGATTAACCAGATGCAAGTGATAGCGGCAACATTCCATATTGTCGACACTTGAGAGCCAAAATGAATGCTGCGGAGATTGCTGAAGAAGTGGATGAATTGGGAATGTCGAGGTAAAGAGCAGGCAAAATGAATCTCGAGAGCCCTCCAAAGAGAATCTGCAAAAGAACAGCTAATGAATAAATGATTAATGGACTCAGTATCCCTGCCACAAAGAACACAGCAAGAGGCAATGGAGAATCCAATGTGCTATAGGAGATCGTGAGTCGGAACCCGACCATGCAAAACTCTCCATAAAGTACAGGAGCGAGAAGGGGGAGTGTGAGCATTCCAAACAAATTTATACCAGTCCACCGAAGGGGAACTAGGACTGATAACCGAATAGTATTCTTTGGCAGAGAAAATACCCTTTGTAGATGGTTGCCAAGCGCAGAAATCAATAACATCTCTACCCCTGCGAATAGATAGAATACTGACTTGAACAACCGAATGAAGATTACCTAAATCAAGCCACTCTGAATTTACCAAAAAGTCCTCAACAGAATTATAGCGCGAACGCTTTTCTTGATGATCGAGACCCAATCTGTCCGCTACCGAAGGAATTATCCACCTATTAGTCCAGAATTTGAGCTTTGAAGACTGGCCAATCCACCAAAAATTCTGTTCCCAAATGGAAGAATAAACAAACTTACAAGAAGACCAAATCGAGGAAGGAGCAATGGTAGCTTTAGGCAAACCAGAGACATCCAAAAATCTAGATTTCATCAGAGAAATAGCAAGACCGGTTCCTTGAATTAAATCCCAACACATCTTACCCAAGAGAGCCTGGTTAAAGATCCTAAAGTCCTTAATGTTGAAACACCTTTCCACATGATTTTGATTTGACAAAATTATTTAAGTAATTGATAAAAAATATTCTAACACATTAAATTTAAATGCTTTGATTTATTCACACTAATGTGTTTGTTCAATGTTGAGTTTATTGATTTATAAGACATTAAGATAAAAAGTCTAAAGGCCCATAAGTGGAAGTCAAGCCCAAGTCAACAGATCAAGACCTCACGGCCCAAGAAGATAAAACACAGTCGTATCAAGTGAAACGACGACTCAGCATGAAGAAGGATCGAGAAGCCTTCTAACAAAAGCTTCAAGAGGAAGCTGCTGAGTTAAGCGACAATGCAGTCAGGTCAGCGGCAGAACAGAACCAACTTCTAAACAAAGTATTTCTACTTTGGGTAAAGTTCAGAAGGTGCAGGAAGCTGTTTGGAAGACTTTGCCGTAAATGTCGAAACATTCTGTTTATCTGACGAAAAGCTGCTGAGTACTGCCGTAGACAGAAGATGCAAGAATCTTATTGGCCAGCGACATTGAGCACGTATTGAGTGACAACGACAGGAAGCCGTTTGCCTCCAACGGTTATTTCAAAATTCGAAATTACCGATGCCTCAAGTGTCACTATAAATAGGCCTCTCATGTTGGGGTTTAGTGTCCTATAGACAATTGTTCTATGATACAAACTTAATGTAAATGAAGTGTTCTTTATATCATTTGTTTTAATAAGATATATGTTTTATAACTATATAAAGGCAATCCCTTTTAAGCACTAAATAAAGTCTAATAAAAGGAAATCCGTAAGTTTGTTTTAAAGTGATTATAAAGTGTTCATACAAGCATGAAGTGAGACAAAACTTTATAATAAACTAATAAACTTAAAACCACCCCAAGTCAAGTAATATGTTTAGGATTGACATATCACTATTGAGACTTGCATGTAACAATGTCTTCTGTCCGACAGAAAGCTGATCTCACAAGCTTCATATATATAGATATCTGGACAGTTACATGGATCCGATGAAAAGTAGTTCATTAGGATTGGGGACCCAACTTGAGATAACAGGATGGGTAGATTCATCCTTGTCACCTGTTCATCTCATTGGTATTAATAGGTATAAATAATCCTCAGACTCAAAGGAATGTTAATTGGTATTCTAGATTACGAAATGTGACGCTTTGATCCTGTTGTAACACGATCCTTAACAGAGATGACTCTGGGGTGTGAACAGCAGAGGTTGGGTATCACAGGAAGTGATTGCGGGATCGTTATATATTGGATTGAGCATTTATCACTCCCGATAAATGGGAGATATGTCCATGGATCGCTTGTGGAAGTCTTGACTCTAAATCCTTGCAAGGTGATAGCTTAAGATTGAAATACAGATTTCTCTTAACCTAATTGGAGTTGACTCGGCCAAGAACAAGTAAAACGAACGTCTCGCTATATGTGACTTGACATTACCCATAGTCATAAGATTCAGTTTAAGGACGTAGTTTATAAAGGATCGAATTATACCGTAACTAATACTGAAAGGTCAACGACAGAATCAACCTGTCTTCTTATAGCTCTAGGGGAATGATTACAGACTTACTAATCACATACTCTGTACATCATTTCGTTATGCAAAGATTAAAATATAATTCTTTGAAAATTAATTTTAATAAGTTGCATACGGCTAGAAGCAATAAGAACCTAATGGGTCACACATAAGACTTGGAACCCAAAAGAGAGACAGATGTTAATTAATTGACGGAAGCCCAACTGAGCCCAATAAGGCCCAATAATAGAGGGGGGGGGGGGGGCGATTTATGTATGTAAATACATAAATAATTAGTTTGATTTTATTAATCCTAATTAGATTAGGATTATGAATTAAATTAATTAAAGGATAAATAAGTTAGGAGTTTTAATTAGATTATATTACTCCTATTATTATCCAATAAGGTTATTGATTATATCTTTTATATTTAGATATATTAATAGATAATATTTAAGAATTCTATTCCGAATTGAATTCTTATTCAAGAAACCTAATTCTATCTAACTAGGGTTTAGATACAAGAGATTATAAATACCCCCCACTAGGGATTTTCGAAATCCACTATTGAATTCCAGGAGAGAGAATTCGACCCCCCTTAGCCGAGGACGAGATTTCACCGCTTCCTTCCGTTCAATTGATTTTCATCTTTCTCTCTTTATCCTTGATCTTGTGTTGATTAATTAGAGGCAATCTATTTTGGTTGCTATTCAACGGTTGATTCTAACTTGATCTTATATTTGTTTTGTTCTGTGCTCGGGAACTCGAAGTAAGAGTTGTGGGCACTTCGTTTGCAACGGTAGATAGAACTTCAGAAAGGTATTTCTTTTATCCCTCTTTATATGAAATAACGATTAACGGATCTTGTGGTTTATGGAAATAGGTTAAAAAAATTTTATATTTCCGCTGCTATACGTTAGCCTATTTTTCCTACATCCCAATTGCTTCATTCGATACAGATCTTCAATTAGTCGAAACGCTGACCAAATTCATACTTGAAGTTCTGTGAGAAAAGCAAAGCAAAATCTTACACCAATTTCCAATCATTGTGTAAAAGTCTAGAGTGATTTCAATCATCTAAAGTGTCTTAGCAATTGTTGTTTAGGACAAACACTTTATCATTTCTAGAAGAATAGAAAGGAGAGGCTGAGTACTCGGTTATAGTACTCAGTGGTAGTTATAGGAGTGAGTAGAGGTATAGAGGAAGGTACTCTTGTATACTCAGCTTCTATTGTAAAAGGTTTCGTGCTCTACCTTTAAAGAGCTCAGTAGAGAATTCAAAAAGCTCGGAACGCGTTCCGGGGACTGGACGTAGGCGGAGAGGCCGAACCAGGATATGTCTACTGAGTAACATATTTCTAACCCTTAAACTCCTTTATATATTGCTTGCTATAAAACTGACTAAGTAACGAACTCATGCTGAGTTGAGTGCACTAAGAAGCTGAGTTCAGGAATAGACTCTAAGTGCTATCTCCTGACTCAAGGAAAGAAACAGACTTAGTCACAAGTTGACTAAGCTTGTGTCTTAAAACTACTTAGCGTCGCTGTGTAAACCTTTTCTTAAGAAAAGAAGTCAGCCTTAACAGACAAAATTTTAAATAGTTTCTATCCCCCCCCCCTTGGAACTAACCTTGTCACGTTATAAGGGAACAACAAGTGGTATCAGAGCTTAAAAGCTCACTGAGCAAGATATAACTATCTTGAGCTGATCCCCACAATGGCTGAGAACAGCACTCGTTTCCTCCCAGAAAATCAGACAACTCAGATTTTACCTGAGGGACTGTCCATTACTCGGCCTCCTCTGTTCTTCGGGTCTAACTATACCTTTTGGAAGAACAGAATGAAAAATTTCATTCAGGCAACAAATATGAGTGCTTGGCTTTCTATAGTCCAAGGCCCATTTGTTCCTGTTGAAACTATTGACGGCCAAACGGTTGTTAAAGATGAGACTAAGTGGACAGAAGATGATCTCAAGAAGCTACAAAATCATGCTTCGGCTATAAACATGCTTCACTGTGAGTTAGATGCTGCAGAGTACAGTAAGATTTCAGGTTGTGAGTCAGCGCAGGAGATCTGGAAGAAACTGGAGGTCACCTACGACGGAACCAACAAAGTTAAGGAGTCCAAGGTGAACCAGCACATGAGGTTGTACGAGCTTTTTGAAATGAATGATGATGAAGGAATCTCTGACATGAACTCAAGATTCACAAACATAATCAACGAGCTCAAGAGACTTGGCAAGATCTTTACTGAGGAAGAGCAAGTCAAGAAGATACTAAGGAGTCTTCCTAAAAGCTGGCAAGCCAAGAAAACTGCTGTTGAGGAAGCTCAAGACTTAACCACCTACAAGTATGATGAACTCATTGGCTCGCTGCTGACCCATGAGATCTCAATGAAGAACTTTGAGGTGAAGGAGAAGTCTGAAGACAAGAAGCAAAAGTCTCTTGTCATGAAAGCTGACTCCACTGATGGGAGCTCAACAGATGATGAAGAAATGGCAATGTTCACTAGAAAGATGAAAAGGCTGTTCAGAAAGAATGATAAATATTCCAAGAAGCCTTACAAGAAGTTTGATAAGTACAAAGCTGAGTCCAGCGACAGCAAGTACAAGAAGGACAACTCAAAGCCCATTACATGCTTTGAATGTCATTAAACTGGCCATATCAAATCAAGCTGTCCTACCTTGAGGAAGGAAAGGAAGAACGGCAAGAAGGCAATGGTGGAAACCTGGAGTGATAGTGATGAGTCATCATCATCAGAAGCTGATGCTACTGAGTCAGCGAAGATCTGCTTCATGGCAGATGAGCTTGCTGAGCCTTGTGTTTCTGAGCATACTGACCCCTCCATTGCATCTGACGACGAGGTACACTCAACTGAGGTAATATCACTACCCTTGCTCAGAAATGAAATGATTAATGCCCTGGGTGACCTCTACACACTTGTCAAAAAGTGTAACAAGAAGGTTAGAGCACTCAGCAGGCGATGTGACGAGATTGAAGAGGTCAAACTGAGTGACCTTCGATATCTTCTCCAAGACAACTCAACTTTGCATAGCAACATAGAAATTATGCAAAAGTTTGTCTCTGAGGTCCAATCAGATTCTAAGAAACTGAAAAAGGACGTCAAATCTATTCAGAACCAACTCAAGGTTCCGAATAAAAGAAATATTCCTCTGAACACTCAGTACTAAAGTACTAGCAGCAGAGATGAAATCCTCAGCGAAATGTCCAGTGTGACTTCTGTGGGAAGAAAGGACACACCACAAAGGTGTGCTAGCATGCTCAGCACTGGGGTGCTGACCAGTCAGTGAGATATCCTAAACGGAAGGTCAGCTGTGACTTTTGTGGGAAAAATGGACACACTGTCCAAGTGTGTCGTCATAAGATTAAATATAATGCTTTACCTGCTGAGCCTAACAAACAAGGACCCAAAAAGACTTGGGTACCTAAAGATAACTAGCTATATTGCAGGTAAGCCTGAGGTGTGCTGAGAAGTCAAAGATGTGGTACATTGACAGCGCATGCTCGAGGCATATGACTGGTGATGAAACTCAGTTCATCACATTTGTGCGTAAACGAGGTGGAAGTGTAAGTTTCGGAGACAACAAAAAGGGTAAGATAGTAGGGTCAGGAACCGTTGGTGGTAATCCTACTATTGAGTCAGTCTCCCTAGTCAGCGGACTCAAATATAACTTACTCAGCGTAGCTCAGCTATGTGATAATGGGAGAAAAGTTATATTTGATGACACTGGATGTAAAATATTCGAGGGTAAAACAAATGAGTTGATTTTAACTGCCCCTCGTATTGATAATGTCTTTATGCTGAATTTAGAAAAGAAATTTTCAAAAACTGTATGCTTAGTGTCAAAGGAAGAAAATTCCTGGCTATGGCACATGAGACTTGGTCATGTAAGCATGGACCTCCTGGCCAAATAGCAAGAAAGCAATTAGTTGAGGGACTGCCAGAACTTAAGTTCGAAAAAGATCAATTATGCAATGCTTGTCAAGCTGGAAAACAAACCAAACAATCTTTTCATAGTAAAAACATTGTCTCAACTAAGCGTCCATTAGAGTTGCTACACTTGGATCTCTTCGGTCCAGTCCACCCGCTGAGCTTGGGTGGTAGAAGATTTTCCTTGGTCATTGTAGATGACTTTTCTCGGTACACTTGGATCATCTTGCTGAGTAGCAAGGATGAAACCTTTGAGACATTTTCAACTTTAGTAAGAAAACTTGAAAATGATAAAGACCTTAAGTTAGCTCACATCCGAAGTGATAATGGTGGAGAATTCAAAAACCAACAGTTTGTTGAATTCTGTGAAGCCAACGGCATTGACCATAATTTTTCTGCTCCTAGAACGCCTCAACAGAATGGGGTTGTTAAAAGGAAAAACAGAACCTTGGTTGAAATAGCCAGGACAATGCTGAGTGAGCATAGGCTTCCAAAGTACTTTTGGGGAGAAGCTGTCAACACAGCTTGTTACATACTTAATAGGGCTCTAGTCAGACCCACATTAAAGAAGACTCCCTACGAACTTTGGAAAGGACGAAAACCCAACATTGGATACTTTCGTGCCTTCGGCTGTAAATGTTTTATTCTAAATACCAAAGACAGCCTTGCTAAGTTTGATTCAAAAGCTGATGAAGCTATCTTTTTAGGCTACTCAACAAATAGTAAAGCATATAAAGTTTTCAATAAACGAACTCAGGTCCTAGAAGAGTCAGTACACATTGAGTTCGATAAAATTAACCCTGCAGGAAAAGATAAGCAGCTGACTGAGGATGATTCATACTCAGCACCCGCTGACCAAGAAACAGCCGCTGAGTCACTACCTCAAGGGCTGACCAAAGGTAAAAGCGAAACTCAAATTGTTTTCACTGACCAATCTATACCTACAGAGATTGTTGAAACACAACCAACTCAAGACATCACTCTTCCAAAAGAGATCAGAATACCAAGAGGACACTCAGAAAGTGCCATTCTTGATGCTGCTGAAAACACCCTGATGACAAGAAATCAACTCAGGAGATACCTCAGCAACGTAGCATTTGTCTCAGTTCAGGAACCAAAGAACTTCGCTGAAGCTGAGTACGATGAGTTCTGGATGAATGCAATGCAAGAAGAACTTGATCAGTTCAAAAGAAATGAAGTATGGGACTTAGTGCCAAAACCAAGAAGCCAGAAGACCATAGGAACAAGATGGGTCTTCCGCAACAAGCTGGATGAACAAGGGAACGTGGTCAGGAACAAAGCAAGACTTGTAGATCAGGGCTACAGTCAGCAAGAAGGTATTGACTACGGTGAGACCTTCGCCCCAGTGGCAAGGCTAGAGGCTATAAGAATCTTATGTGCGTATGCAAGTTATATGAACTTTAAATTATTTCAAATGGATGTTAAGAGTGCATTCCTTAATGGAGTTATAAACGAGGAAGTCTATGTTAATAAGCCTCCAGGGTTTGAGGATCCCAAGTTCCCAAACCACATTTATAAACTCAAAAAGGCTCTGTATGGTCTCAAGCAAGCACCACGTGCTTGGTATGAGAGGCTGACCAATTTCCTGCTGACTAGAAATTATGTCAGAGGTAAATCTGATACAACCTTATTCATTAAGAGAAAGGGTAAAGATACCCTACTGGCTCAGATATATGTTGATGACATTATTTTTGGTGCCACTAACGAGTCAATGTGCAAGGAATTTAGTAAGCAAATGCAGACTGAGTTTGAAATGTCAATGATGGGAGAACTCAACTTCTTCCTTGGACTTCAAATCAAACAAGGGAAAAATGGCATCTTCATCAGTCAAACTAAGTATGCTAAGGAGATATTAAAGTAGTATGAACTTGAGAATTGCAAGTCAATATCTACCCCTATGGGTACTGACACTGTCCTTTGCGCTGACGAAAATGGTAAGTCAGTAGACAGCAGATTGTACCGAGGTATGATTGGTTCTCTACTCTACTTAACTGCTAGTAGGCCGGACATTCAGTTCTCAGTATGTTATTGTGCTAGATATTAATCTAACCCTAAGGAATCTCATTACATAGCTGTAAAAGGAATCCTTAGATATTTGTAAGGCTCAGTGAATGCAGGTTTGTGGTATCCCAATACTCATGATTTCACACTCATTGGATACACTGACGCTGACTACGGACGAGATAAGCTTGAACGAAAAAGCACCTCAGGAGGATGCCACTTCCTTGGAAGCTGTCGTGTGTCCTGGTTCAGCAAGAAGCAGGCGTCAGTAGCCCTGTCAACCACTGAAGCTGAGTACATTGCTGTTGGAAGCTGTGTTGCTCAAGTCCTATGGATTAAGCAACAGCTAGAAGATTATGGCGTTCAGACTAAAACAATTGAAGTCAAATGTGATAACAAAAGTGCCATTGACCTATCAAAGAACCCAATCCAGCACAACAAAATGAAGCACGTCAGTATAAGACATCACTTCATCAGAGATCATTTACTCAAGGGAGAGATCAAGCTGACCTATGTCCCAATGGATGAGCAGCTTGCTGATATCTTCACAAAGCCACTGGCACGTGAGCAATTCAACATACTTAGAGAAGCCATTGGTATGTTTAATCCTCTTCAATAGATTAATATGTGATATATGCATGCTGAGTGAATTACCATGCTGAATGATGTATGCTAAATCAACAACTATCACATGCTGAGTAAATATACATGCTGAGTGTTTATCTTAAGTTGAGCTACTAAGCATACGAATTATTCCATTGCGTAACACTGACTACTCAGAACTTTAAACGTTTGAAATCCTTAACACTGATGTAGGTGCCGCGGCCTCGCCCGGGCGGACCGGGGGGTGGACACCGTTGACGACAGATGTTGTGATTGGTGCCGAAAGCAACCAATCGCGGATCAAGCTGCTCGGTAGGACCGGAGCTTGGAGTATGGAAGAGTCGCCACCCACGAAAGGGAAATGAACACCGATCCCTTGCGGGAGACCGGTGAGGGTTCGGGAAACTTAGGTACGAGCCGAGAAGGCTAGCTCCTTTCCGGAGAAAGGCTACTAGGCACCCCGACATCGCCCGGTTATGAACCACCGGCCTCCTACTTAGCATGTTAGGCGATAACGGACTAATCGTATATTTCTTTAAGTTTAAAATTCATTTGAAACCTTTTCTTTCTCGTTTTGAAAACCGTTTTGAGCATGTTATTTGAAAGCCATTTTAGTAAAGAATCACCCATTTTGCATAAATTTAAAGTATATAGGAGAGAGAGGGAGAAGAGAGAATTGATTTATTCACAGTGTGATTTATGCTTCAATTTATATATTAACTCTAAACTAATCTCATTCCCCAAAAAAAATGAGTTTATTTACACGGTTCATACCTTAATCGCCGTTGGAACGATTTAGGTACGTTTCAAAGCCCCGTTAATTTACATGATATCGACTCGAATCGCCGTTGGAACGACTCGAGCGTTTTAAAAAATGTGAGATAAGAAGCTTTAACAAAAAACGTGATTAAGCATACAAGTCCATTAGTTTTTGTATAAAACCGTTTAGTTGGGAAAACGATTCAAAACTCTATTATTTATAAGGAAAACGATTTTAATTACAAGGTTCGCTTAATCTGTCGTTGGAACGAATTAAGGTTTTAAAACGTGATGTTTTTAAGAAGTGGCTTAAAAAAGATAAAGAATTAACAACCTTTTATTTACATTTTTGGAACATCTAAAAACCCTTAATTTAAATAACCAAATTGAATTTTTTTTTTTGTAATTTAATTTTTCCCTTTTTCGCCAAAATTAATCCTCAATTGAACATAATTACAATAATCAACAATTTAAATCCAAAAACCCACACCAACCCAATATATCTAAAATATGTGCAAAAAATACCAAAGAGAAAAGAATGAATATATGTATATATACATATACATATATGTTTTGGTAAAAATGGTAATTATACCTATAGATTGAAAATGAGGTAAAAACATAATATACATTATAGCTTTTGACATATACTAATAAAAAGGAAAATAATACTAAATATAGTACACCTTTCATTCTAATTAAAAAAAACATGTAAAGATAATGAACAAGGTTTATAAATGAAAAATAACCTTTAGCCCAAAATAGTTCTTCTTATATAATAAATATATAGAAAACAACCCACCCAAAATGTACATTAAATATGGATAATAGAAAATACTACTTGATGACCCAAAAACATCACTTAATTAATTATCCCAAATGGGCCAAGCACATAATCCACAAAAATAATAATTAGATATAGCTTAAATGAGCTTAAAGAAAACCCATATGTGCATATATTTATTTTTACAAAGTTAAATTAACATAAATAATACCCCAAACATAAAATAAGTAAATATATAATAAATAATTATTAGTTATACACCCCCAAAATAATTTTAATAAAATAATTACATAATTATATATATATATATATATATATATATATATATATATAAGGGACCAAATATCCAAAAGTTAAGAAAATGGGCTTAAAAGAGCATTTTTTTAAATTCCAACAGATTTACCGACGGAAAATCCGTCGGTAAACTGCATTTAGTGACAGAAACCGAAGAATTACAGAACAGCTCCTATATTTTTCAGATTTGATGAAAAACATTAGATCTACTCTATTTCATCATTTTAGCCCCCAAACTACCCCAAATCGGGTCATGGTTTGTAACGGAGGATTCTAAAACAACGTTTTGTTGAAAATAATGGTTCAAAACGTTTATAAACCCACGGATCTACGACGTTTGGATCCCGAACTACCCTTGAATCGGGTCACGGTTCGTATTGGGATTTGAAACGAAGTTTTATTTCAAAATCAAAACCAAATACTGATTCAAGTGCAAAATGAAAAATTAATTTAACAAATCTAAACAATAAAAGTGCAAAAACAAATAGATAAATAGATCTAAACAACAAAAAATGAAATAAAGATTAAACGGGTCTAGTTCCTCGGATTATTACCTCTCAATCGGTAATGGAAATCCAAATCAAGTCGATTGATTGTGTTTTGAGTCGGTTTTTTGTGTTTTTAGGAGAATTCGGGTCTTGTTGAATTTTTCCAGGGGTTCGGGTCCAATTTTCTTCCCCCCCAAATACATTAGGCTCCATCCTATTTATAGGCATGGAGCCTTAACAATTAAGATTGCTTTGGCTTGGAGCCTAAGGGTAGGCTCCAAGCAAAGCTAAATTAGCTTACTCTTGACTTGGAGCCAAGGGTAAGCTAATTTGGCTTAATGATATATCATTATAATTATACTTATTATTATTTTATTATTATTATTATTTTAATAAATTCGATGTAACATTGCACTTGACATTGGCCAAGTGCACCAAAATGCACTTGGCCGAATGCCAAGTGCAGGGGCTGGGCCTGGGCGGCCCAGTCCCCGTCACGGGTCGTCCAACGGCCAATGACGTAAATACTGGCCCCGTCAGGGGCTGCGTTTATACCTATATTGAAAAATAAATATAAAATATTCTTAAAATTAACCAAAATCCAAAAACGATTTTTATCAAAAATGATTTTCGTCCAAGCCAATTTTATAAAATTAGCTTTTATAAAATCGATCTTTTTACAAAACTAATTTTTTATTGTTCGAATTCTAAAACAAAACCCCTATCGACCCGAGATTTTATTAATAATGAAATACTCCGAATTTGGCGAAATGATTTAAGATTTCATTCGCGGAACCGATTCGCCCGTTATCTCGATTCGATTTCCGAATTCGATCAAACCGGTCTCCACGGTTCCTTTAAACAACGTTTTTTATTTATTATTTTTATTGACTCATCATTTATTTTAATCGACTGATTCGGATCCCTTTTTATAATTTTTCTTCATCGGTCCTCCGACCCCAGTGTCTACAACTGAGTAAAGATCCGTTGCAAAATTTAATGCATAACACGCGAATTAACTAGCCACCTAGGATGGCGTATGCGCAATAATTAGAAAATACATGTGCCGAATGTGTCATAAATGCCAGAATCTTTGTCGATTGAGTATCTCGAGGTCAAACGGCCACCTCAACGCTTCAGATCAACTCGACACCTCTATAAATAGTGGATGATTTCCCACTTTTACCTATTTACGCTTAGAAATTTCTGGTATTCAAATACTCTTCTCTAAAAATTCCCAAACTTCTCAAACTTCTCTAAGAATCATGACAAAAGATTCTCAGAATGTCTCCGGTGCCGATTACGTCGATAATCGCTCCGATGAAAACCCTTCATCTCTTGCTCAGCAGGAACATAGAGAGACTCCCACCAAGTCTCAAGAACCTAGTCAGCGTGACCATTCTAAGGTCACTACCCCAAGGACGAAAACCCAGGCTGACCAATCTGCCTCTTCGAGAGGAAAACAACAGAAGGACAAGGGTAATAAACCCATAGAGAGAACCTACTCACTAGTATACGAGAGTGTTAGGGGATATAAGGTTGACCACTCCCGCTGGCTCTCGAAGGGATTTGTGGAAGCAGAGCAACCCTTCTGTGAGTGGATCTCAAAGAATGGCTGGACCGAGCTGTTCTCAACTCGAGAGGCCACCTACCCTGAGTTAGTGAAGGAATTCTACGCTAACCTAAGAGCCGCGGATGATAATCGGGACTACATGGTCACCAAGGTTCGAGGGAAGGATATCTTCATCAACCCTGCTTACCTTGCCTCACTGCTAAAACTGAAAAACGAAGGAGCAAAACTTCGCAAATCAAGTGACCAAGACAAAATTGAGTATCTCATTGAGTTCTGCAAACCCGCTGATCACGTAGGAGAGATATCCAGCACTTCCATGGGTCAGAATCAGAAGATGGCCCACTACATACTGACCAACTACCTCTTCCCCAAGATCAACTGCACCAGCTCAGCAACGAACTTCGAACAATGCTTCATTTATCACATGCTGAACTACCAGCCGATCAATATGCCAGTCTTTATTATCAGTGGTTTTCAACGGAGCACTGGAACCCTTGGGTTAGGCTCCATTATTACCAGAATCCTCAAAGATCACAAGGTGAGTTTGGTTGAGGAAATCCACACCTGGGGAACAGAAATCACCACAGCTGCACTGTTCGGGTTGGTCTACGACCAACCGATTATCCCTAAGAAAGGAAAAGGTGCCAATGTTCAGGATACCAAGAGGATGGTGACCCGAAAAGGAAAGAAGGAAACGAGAGCTCAAGCTGACCCAAAGGACAGAAAGAGGAAAGCTGTTCAAAGCCCTTCCAGAGATGCTGTCTCCCCACCAAAGAAGTTTCGGTTTGTATCCAGGGGAACAAAGCCTCAAGTTCAACAAGGTCATGATGGACCTAAGTCTACTGAGAACCTCAAAAGGCAAGCTGAGCCTGAGGAAGACGAAAGAGAGGACACCCCTGAATCACCCCTGAGGAAGAAAAAGAAAACCTCTTCTGGGTTAAGTCCTATTGACGTAGCCCCTTTTGGAGTTGTTATCTCTGAAGACTCTCATTTTGCGAGAAGTCAGGGCATTGTTCATGAGAACAACCCCACTAACCAAGATGAAGAAGAACTGGGTGGTTAGTTTGATAATGAGGAAACAGTGGATGATGAGCAACATGAGCCATGAGATGTTGACCAACATGGCACAACCTACACTGAGGAGGTTGACGAAGAAGCTGAGCCAACAGCAAAGGATCACACTGATCAAGGGGCACCTTCACCCATTGACTCTATTGAGTCCATTCCTGCTGACCCCTCTCCTCAAAAGACTAAGAAATTAAGGAGACTTAAGAAGAAGGCACATCGATCCCCTGTCATTGACCTTATGAATGACTCACCTCTGCGGGATCAGATCACTGACCTATCAGATATGCAATTTAAGTTCTTCTCAAATCCCATTGAGTCTCTACCAGAGCAACAGGAAAAGCAAGCCTCTGTTTCTAATCCTAAGGAACATGCCGACTCAACTGCTCCCCTAAGCCAAGATGATCCCGAGCAAGTGCTCGAAGTTCCTGCTCCTCAACATACTGAGATAGCTAAGGAAATACCTGCTCAGGTCAATGCTGAAATTCCTCAACCTCCTAAAACCAGTCAGCTTCAGCCTGACTCTAAACAAGTAGATATTTCTGCCGATCATTCTCTTCCATAAACCCAAGTGCAGAATATCAACCAGTCAGCTCCTGCTGGCAATATCAACTCAAGACCAGCCGTTGATCATGCTGGCACTTCTAATATTGAGCTGAACCAAACACCTCCACAATCCGGTTCTACTCGTACTCCAGCAACTGGGCCAAATAATGATGGACCCTTCTCGTATCTGAATGCCTCTGAGTCTGGTCGAAGAATTATTGACTCAGCTCGAGCTTTGCTCCAGGACCTCCATCAAACAAATATCGATGCCGCTGGGTCAGTTCCTGTTGAGCCAACTCAGCTTTCGTCTGTCACCCAGCTTCTCACAGAAATCAAAGGTCTTAAGGATCTTCTGAGTGTCATGACTTCACTTCAGTCTTAACAACCCAGACAGGAATCAATCACAAAGCTGGCCGAACTCCAGCTGACTATGGTCAATCACTTGAACTCTCTTTAGGGTCAATTTCATTCTCTGTCAGCTGCGAACACAATGTATGCAACTTCTGATGAAGTTCATCAACTCTTCAACCAACTTCACACTGAGCAAGCCAGAACAAATGAGCAACTCTCTTCCTCCTCACAATGCTCTATTGAGCAAATTAGTGAGGCTGTCCGTCTACTCAACTTGAGTAAGGAAGAGATGGAAACTGACCAACTCAAAACGAATGAAATTCTGAGGTACTCTCGAGTCACTTTCAACCATGTGCGCCACTCCAATGTTCAACGTCAATATTTTGACTCGGCTTTGCTAAAGATGTTCCATCAAGCCTTTGCCATGCTGACTGATAGTATAACCTGGGTTGGAAAGTCTCAAGCATACATCCTGAGTATGCTCAGTGCCTCGGCTATCAGGATTCCACGTTCTGTCTTGGATGAGGGTGTTCCTGTTTTTGATGGCATCAATGAAAGCACGCGCAGGCTTAAGGCATTCTCTGGCCGCTTAACTCGTGCTACCATTGACGACACCTTCATTCCTCATCCTCCCGATGGTGGCAAAACGGGGGAGAAAGAACAAGCTCAAAGAACTCAACAATCAGGGGAAGCATCAGGAAGTCAGCAGAAATTCAAAGGAAAAGGAAAAGCTAAAGAGCATGATGTCCAAATTAACTACAAAAAAAAAATAGCTTGATTAGGATTGACTAGATTTAGTTTTGTTAAACGTGTAGTCTTTTCCTTATGTATTTTGTTGTGCTGACCCTGAATACAAAACTATGCATGCATCTACCTTTTCAAAATTTACCAATCTTATGTGATGCTTACTTATATTTTGTAATAAACTCTAACACATCTTCATTAAATCAACTGTGTTAATTGTCTACATTGCTTTATGATTGTATGCTGTGTTGATCTATAGGTTAACCTCTTTTATATGTCTTCTTAACTAAATCACATTGAACAAAGATATACTCAGCGCTCTCTGATATCTAAATCTTCCGCATAAACTGAGTTAAAAAGAATATGTTCCATGAGCTGACCTATTTCTGAAAACTGACCTTAGACTTACTTGATTAAACCTTGAAATGTTTAAAGTAAAACTAAGTCAGTAGCTCAAACCCTTACGGGGGAGTATCCTGAGTAATATAAGGTCAACTATCATGGGGGAGCTCAACACTGAGTTCTTCACTGAATATTTTTGCCAACATCAAAATGGGGGAGTTTGTTGAAACACCTTTCCACATGATTTTGATTTGACAAAATTATTTAAGTAATTGATAAAAAATATTCTAACACATTAAATTTAAATGCTTTGATTTATTCACACTAATGTGTTTGTTCAATGTTGAGTTTATTGATTTATAAGACATTAAGATAAAAAGTCTAAAGGCCCATAAGTGGAAGTCAAGCCCAAGTCAACAGATCAAGACCTCACGGCCCAAGAAGATAAAACGCAGTCGTATCAAGTGAAACGACGACTCAGCATGAAGAAGGATCGAGAAGCCTTCTAACAAATTCTTCAAGAGGAAGCTGCTGAGTTAAGCGACAATGCAGTCAGGTCAGCGGCAGAACAGAACCAACTTCTAGACAAAGTATTTCTACTTTGGGTAAAGTTCAGAAGGCGCAGGAAGCTGTCTAGAAGACTTTGCCGTAAATGTCGAAACATTCTGTTTATCTGACGAAAAGCTGCTGAGCACTGCCATAGACAGAAGATGCAAGAATCTCATTGGCCAACGACACTGAGCACGTACTGAGTGACAACGACAGGAAGCCGTTTGCCTCCAACGGTTATTTCAAAATTCGAAATTACCGGTGCCTCAAGTGTCACTATAAATAGGCCTCTCAATTGCTTCATTCGATACAGATCTTCAATTGGTCGAAACGCTGACCAAATTCATACTTGAAGTTCTGTGAGAAAAGCAAAGCAAAATCTTACACCAATTTCCAATCATTGTGTAAAAGTCTAGAGTGATTTCAATCATCTAAAGTGTCTTAGCAATTGTTGCTTAAGACAAACACTTTATCATTTCTAGAAGAATAGAAAGGAGAGGCTGAGTACTCGGTTATAGTACTCAGCGGTAGTTATAGGAGTGAGTAGAGGTATAGAGGAAGGTACTCTTGTATACTCAGCTTCTATTGTAAAAGGTTTCGTGCTCTACCTTTAAAGAGTTCAGTAGAGAATTCAAAAAGCTCGGAACGCGTTTCGGGGACTGGACGTAGGCGGAGAGGCCGAACCAGGATATGTCTGCTGAGTAACATATTTCTAACCCTTAAACTCCTTTATATATTGCTTGCTATAAAACTGACTAACTAACGAACTCACGCCGAGTTGAGTGCACTAAGAAGCTGAGTTCAGGAATATACTCTAAGTGCTATCTCTTGACTCAAGGAAAGAAACAGACTTAGTCACAAGTTGACTAAGCTTGTGTCTTAAAACTACTTAGCGCCGCTGTGTAAACCTTTTTTTAAGAAAAGAAGTCAGCATTAACGGACAAAATTTTAAATAGTTCCTATCCCCCCCTTGGAACTAACCTTGTCACGTTATAAGGGACCAACACTTAATGCCCAATCCTCCACTCTCCAAACTTTTGCAACAAGTTTGCCACGGAACTGTGATTAGCTTCCTCTGATCAATACAACCCGTCCAAAGGAAGTTCCTAACACTTCTATTGAGCTTTTTCAACAATCCCACTGGCCACTTATAGATCAAGAATGAGTGAACCAGAGATCCAGTAATGGCAGACTTAATTAGAGTTAAACGCCATGCAAAGGAGAGAGAGCTACCTTTCCATTTGCTAAATTGAGAGAGAAATTTGTCTGCAAGGCTGTTGAGATGACGAGCCCTAGGAGCTCCAGTAAATAGAGGGACTCCTAAGTAACTGAAAGGGAGGGATTCCAAACGGATGCCAAGACAGTGAGCCAGACGAACCCTCCTCGGAGGACTCACCTGAGAACCAAAAAAGGCAGCAGATTTATCCCAACTAATCTGCTGACCGGAGATCTGGCCATAGAGTAGGAAGAAATCCTTGAGTGCATACAAGTTGTTCAAGGAAGCCACTCCAAAAATGAGCATGTCATCAGCAAAGAGAAGATGAGAGGGAAAAGAGTTTCCACCAAAATAATACATAGGAGAATAACTAACCTCCCGCACCATTTTAGCAAGCCAACGAGAGAAAAAATCCTCAACAATGTCAAATAGAAGAGGAGAGAGGGGATCCCCTTGTCTAACCCCTCTAGAACAAGAAAAGTAACCCTTTGGAGAACCATTAATCATCACAGAAATACGAGCGGATGCTAGAATGTTAAGGATCCAATCCCTGAAAGTGAGAGAAAAACCAAAGGAATCTAGCACAACTAAGAGGAAGTTCCAATCTAAAGTATCAAAAGCCTTACGAATATCAATTTTTAAAGCCACGTGTCCACCAAAACATTTTCTGTCAAGCATATTAACTCCCTCAGAAGCTAAAGCAATGCACTGATGAATGCTTCTACCTTTAAGGAAACCATACTGGTTGGGAGAAACAATCCTTGCAGCAATAACTGCAAGACGATCAACAAGAATTTTTGAGATGATTTTGAAACCAAAGTTACTCATTACAATTGGACGAAAGTTCTCAATTCTGTTAGCTTCAGCAACTTTAAGAATTAGAGCCATAATACTAGAATTTAAACCAGGCAGGATGCAACCATGATCAAAGAAAGCCTGAACCATATTGCAAACATCCTGCCCAACAATATCCCAAAAGGAACGGTAGAAAATTCCCCCAAAACCATCAGGACCAGGGGCACTGTCAGGATCCATGGAAAAGACCGTGTCTTTAATAGATTCAAATGAGGGTTTAGAAATTAAATCCTCATTTTCCAAAGAAGTTACTAAGTTGGGAATTACCTCATTAATAGGAGAAAAATCAATATGCTCCCTAGAACTACGAAAGAGATTAGAGAAATACTCAATAATATGATCAGATAGTCTAGCCGTGTCAGAAGTAGGACCCTCATCGCCAATCCTTAAATGGTTAATGCCGGCCCAAGTTTTTCTAACTCTAGCAGACCTTTGGAAAAAACTAGTGTTCCTATCCCCCTCTTTAAGCCATTTAACACGGCTTTGCTCTCTGTACATCATCTTCTGCCAAAGAAGTTGTAAATCAAGGTTGGAACAGGCGGCAGAAACATCACTACTCAACTCCAGAGTATCACATTGCTCAGAAATTTTCTTTTGAATATCTGCAAGATGAGCTTCAGCCAGAAGGATATTAGAATCAATTTTGCCAAACATGTTTTTATTCCAGTCCCTGAGAATAGGCCTAAGAGTGCGAAGTTTATGACATAATAGTTGAGCAGGAGGAAGAGAGATGTGGGATGCAATCTAGTGATTAGCAATTACCCCCTTTAAAGAATCATTAGTGGTCCACATTGTATGGAATCTGAATCTAGCAATCCTTGTTTCCCCAATTCTACATTGAAGGAGCATCAGGCAATGATCAGAACAATACCTTGCCAAAGCCGTGCAAGAGATAGAGTCCCAAGAATCCAAAAAGCCCTCTGACACTAAAGCTCTATCCAAACGAGATTCAACATGAGCCGCCCCATGTCGTTCATTGGACCAAGTAAACCTCTGACCCAAAGTATCAATATCAATGAGATCACAGTCATAAATAAAATTTCTGAATTCCCTACAGGATCCAGCAGCAGGAGGGGAACCAAGCTTCTCATGAGAACCAGTAATAACATTGAAATCCCCAAACACCAACCAATTATTATTAGGAAAGGCGCAACTATAAAAAGAAGACCACAACTCTTTTCTTTCCGAAGCCAGGTTACTACCATAGACAAAAGAGAGCAGAAAAGATTTATCACCCAACTGGTGTTGAACAGTAACATGTTGTGCATGAGAAGAATGAAGAGAAAGAGAAGAAGCATCCCTAATAAGAAGCCAAAGAGTTGGCGAATCCTTATCATTCCAAGCAAAGAGAGAAAGACCCAGAGATCTCCAAAACCTATCAGCAGTGTCACTAAAACAAACAAGAGGTTCTGCAAGACACAAAAAATCAGGACGATGTTGTAGGCACAGAAGCTTCAGGGCTCGTTGAGTGCTATCATTACCGATGCCCCTATAATTCCAATATAACACAATCATTGAAACCTCACAGGCGGCTTGCTATGCCGTTTACCACTGACCTCAATGGGAATGATGTTGTCTTTTTGCTTCTTCCTTTTCTGGACTTTAGACCAAGTCTTTTCCTCTGAATCATTAACCACCTGCAAACTGTCACTGTTTCCTGAATGCTCAATGATTTGTAAATTAGGAATTTCAAAAACCTGAGAACTGTGATGAGAGGTTTGCCAACCCAAGACTCCCAGCTCTTTATCAAGTTGATAAGATGGAAAGCCAAGAGTAGGAGAGGCGGGGGTCGTGCCAAAATCAGAGTCAAGAACCGACTCGCTAATCTTGACAGAACTATGAAGTACCATCTGCAAGTCACAGTTATTAGGCTTGTCAGACTCTCCATTGGTAGTAGCCCCTTTAGAGGCTTCACCAGTATCAATGTGAACTCCTGGCTTCTGTTTCCAAATCCGAGTAACAGACCTACCTCGGGGCTCAGGAGATCCCATCTTCTGCTTCCCATTTCTTTGTTTTAGTTCAACCTGCTCTTCACGACGAAGGTTCCTCCTACAAGCTCCAGCAGAATGACCAATGGAATGGCAAATGGAGCATAAGTCCGGGAGTCTTTCATATTCAAGAGAAATCCAATGCATTGAGGTGTCAGTATCCACCCGTAGCTTGTATTGAATTTCCTTAGAAAGCTCCACATCAATCAAAATACGAGCATAGTGACCCATTTCACCCTCCACAGTATTCTTATCAAAACGAAGGGGCACCCCAATCGCTCTAGTAATACTTGCCATGATCCGCTTATCCCAGAATTCCCAAGGAAGATTGTAGAATCGAACCCAAACTTGAGCAAAAGTGGATTTGTGAGAGTCCGGGTTAAATCCCGGGCTCCAAGGAATGAAGCGCATAATCCCCAGCCTAAGAGCAATGGCACCACGACTCCAAACAGACTGGAGAGTCTCTGCGGACGGAAGAATGATGTGGTAAAAACCTCTACCCAGAGAAATCAATTTCCAATTAGGAGAACAACCCCAAATAGCTGAAAGTTTGACCTTTAAGTCCGACTGCTTCCAAGGAGATTCCCCTTTAGCAAGAGTGATATGCTCGATAATAGAATGCTTACAAAGATTGAGTCTTTCATTGTAAATATCCTACTGTATTTTGACGGCTTTAAAACCGCCTTCTTCAGATATAAAGGATTGATCCACAGGGAGAGGAACATTCGGAGAAATAGCCGCAGAAGTAACATTACCAACAAGTGTATCCGCATAGGACCTAGGTCCAGCAGAAGGCCCTGGTCTCGAAGGAGGGCAAAACGCAACATTACTAGATCCAGGTAAGGCATTTTTCAAAAAAGAGGATCTAAAAAACAAATGAGCAATGGAACAATCCATCTCCATCTGATAACTAGAACCGACCAATCAACTAGCCTCACAAGCCCTAAAGAGCGGCAGTGCGGCAAAGAGCTAGCCAAACAGAGCTCTTTTCTCAATAAAATTACCAATCAGATTATCTCCATCATTTGTCAATCAACTTGATCAAAGTTTCCACCTTTTCTTATGATATTTATTAAAATAATGTAAGATATTAGATACAGCAAACAACCAAGCCAAAATTTCAAAACAAAATTTTGAAAACACAGATCCAAAAACACCGGCGGCAGGGGAGGCCGGAGGTTGTCGGCGGCGAGCGTTCCGACTACGGCAACCACGCGCACGACTCTAACAGATCCGCGGCAGACGATAGCGGACAGTGCGACGCCGGGCGGAGGCGCGAACAGTGCGACGCTAGGCGGTGGCGCGGACAGCGGCAGACGCAGATCCGCGACGGAATGAACAGACGCGCGAACGGTCGACAGATCCGCGGCGAACGAATGGAAAACACAACGGAATAGCGGAGGCTCGGAACGACGGCAAGAAAGGAAGAGCGGTAGTGCGGCAAAGAAGAGAAGAGCGGCAGCGGTGAGACCAATAATGTGTCACATTTAGATTTTTTTTTTGAATTTTTAAATCTATTAATTTTCTTCCTTTTGGACGTGAGTATAGAAAAGAGTATCTCTTGAATCCCTAATTTTCTGCAATTTGTGTTTCCATCAATTTCCATCAGCTTGTTGAATCCCTAATATGCAACTGTTGCATTTCCATCAAGTAAGGGTTCCATCTCAAATCTATTTCTTTCGGTATTAAATTAGGATCTCATCTTTCGGCTCTAACTATCCCCACCTTAAGAGGTAAATCATTGAACGGTTTCTAACCCTACTCATTTAGTGTTTTTCGGATCCTCATTTTCTCTTCAATCTTTCTGTTGATTCCTCTACTTTCAAATAACCAATTATGGATTTGGTTGTTCATCTTGATGAACTCCGTTATGTGAATTGGAATATAAAAAAATTATATAGATTTTGAGAAAAGTCTCTGTTGGTGATTATAAATTTAATTATTCACTCCAAATTGAGTCTGTTCAACTTTTAGTGTAATTAATATTTGCATTTAGATTGGAGAGATGGAACTGCCTAACAAATCGAAAGGAGTGAAGATAGACTGTCGTGGAGCAAGATGAAGAATGGGCATCAAAGAAGCAGATGCAAGTCTACTGACAAATTCTGTACTTTAAATAACTGTCACCCTTCATTGTCTTCTTCTTTATTTGCGCTCTGCTTCATTCTCATGAATGGAAATATGAGGTAGTCAATATTTTGCTTTTGTGTATTAATTTTGTGGTATTTTCAGTGATTAAATACAACTGATGATACTGGCATTGCTTCAAAGTTTGGCAACTCCTTCAAGTTTGAAACTGAGGGGCAACACAAAAGAGCAAGTGTCTTTCGACACTGGCCTTTAAAAAGGTATGAACAGTTGCCAGTTGGTCGCATAAATATAGGGTAAAAAAAGTAAACAATTCGGGTAGAAGAAGGATGATGTTTATCAATTATGATTGGAGGGTCAAGTAGAGGAGAGGTCGATAGGGTAGGATGGTTTTCGTCCGGGTATATCAAGCTTATTTTGGTATTTGAGATAATTTTGAAAGATGATGAAAGGCATTTATTTGGTTGTGTTGATTTGTATATGAGTGAAGCAAGAAATGATTTTTAGAAAAAGAATATTTTGTTATACTTCTCTATCTGTGTGCTTTTGTGTTGGATGCAAAAATATTGTAGAATCTTAGAAAGCTGCTGTCGTTGCATAATAGCATAAGAATGATTGAAATTCTATTTGATGTAGAAAAAGAATGAGTTTAATGGATCAAAATGGTCTCGTAACCAATTGTCAGGTACTATTTGTGATGTCTATTTCAAGCCCTTTGGTTTTGATTCCAATATCTAATAAATTATTATTGTTTCATTGCTGACATAAAACTGCACTTTGGTTCAAATATTTGTGCATCGCATACTTTCAAAGTGCACTGTAATTTCCATTATTCTATCTCAATTCTTAGCTATTTTTGTCCATTATTATATCACTTTGAGTTTATGTGGTTGTTTTTTTATTCTTCCATAGGTTATCGATGTTCCTGCAGCTTCCCCTTTGAAGTCTACTAAGAAAGGTATGTTCTTGGGATGTTTATAGTTTTCTTTAGGATTGTTAAGATATATGATTCCTTTTTGCGGGATTTTTTTGTTAACTGTTTTAGAAGCCTTCTTTTGCTCAAACAGTGAAGTATTATATTTCTATGCGACTGACTGTTGTTTAACGCCTTTGGTGGTTGGTGTGCAAGTGTGCCAGTAGTTTTGTGAAAAAACTACAAAAATGTAAGTTGGATCTAACTTCTAATCAAAACGAAAGTGTAAAAAACTTAAAGGACATAAACGAGCCTAGAGTTCGTAGCGGAATCTAGAAGACTGATTATGACTATACTGAAATATTGCCAAAGAAGAAAATAAAAGGTAAATTGCTTGCATTGAATTGAATAAGATTAAGTGTTGGAGTCATTGGGAGACTATAGCTAGAACTTATAAGTTGAAAGTTGATCAAATTGAATAAACTAAGGATGTAGATTTAGCTAAAGTCCGTAATTAGAGAATTGTTTGAATTCCATTTGGATTGAGTTTGATTTTGATTTGATTTTGTTAATTGTTGATTGAGTTGGATCCTTTTCTTTTTGATTTCTTCTCTTTAATACCTCCATACTTGAGCCAATAACTGCCATTCCCCGCTACCTGCGTGTCAGCTGCCCACGTTCTCAGTAAGTTCTTTGACGTGAAGCAAGTTTTGTAACCGTTCTCTAGTAGATCCATTTGTCCTCTAGTAAGATCTTTAACTGCCCACTACTAGCACTCCTTATCTTGGATGACACGTTCCTTATTTTTGCGGACATTAACCCCTCTTCATAACTGCTCATAGGTTTTTTACCACTTGCCTTTTTGAACTTTGAATCTTTCCAGCCTTGGCCAATTCGTTCCGGAAGTACGCTACTTGATCTCGCTGGGCTCTTATTTTTGGGCTCTTACCAACGTTTATCCCTCGTCAATTAGCCCAACGTAATTGTGGGTGAAACAACTATATACTTCATATGTGAAATACAATTTTCCATTGCATTTAAGCTTCAAGTACATATTGTGTTCTTTCAATTGTATACATTTAAGATTTATATTTAACTAACTACATGTGGAATAAGATTTTCTTATTCTAATGGTGTCTTTGTTGTATTTGCTATGAAATGGCCTCCTATTTGCTTTGACATTTTTTTTTTTGCTAATTTTTGATTTAGTGACTGGTTTGCTTTGCTTGCATATCCAGTTTGTTTTCACTTGGTTCTTATTGGTCTCTATCAGGATATCAAGTAAGACCAATTTTATTTTTCCTAGCTTTAAGTCTTGATTGGTTTTAATCTCAATCTTGGCAATGGTATTGTTCGCTATAACTATTATGCACATTTGGTTTCATAAAATCCACTGCAAATTTCAAGTCTTTGAGGCACATAAAAGAGAACTTAGGTTCTATAACCAATCAGAGGCTGGTGCTCATCTCTTGAAACTTAATTTTATTGATTTTGCACTTATATTTTGCCAACTGATAAAACCTTCATCTTATTGGGGTCTGGGCAAAAATGTCGGAACTTTAAATTGAAACCAAATAAATCAAATTGAATTTTCCAATGTTTATTTTCTTCCTTTTTTATATTGATCTCATTATATATTGGTTGCCTTTGCAGATTGGAATTCTTACATTTTATGATAGTTATGAGAAGAGAGAGGTACTTATGAAATAGATATAATAATTTTTCTATATAATTCTCAATGATAATGGTATATATACTCATCGACATTGTTATTTGCTTAAAATTAATGAATACAATTATAATATTTATTTCTTTTGTTGCCTTGAAATTAATTGTAGATTTGAAAATGATGTTTTATTTATTCTTTTCTTTAGATTAAAGATCTATTTTTTAAAATTTGAAAATTAGTTGGTCATGATTGTATTATGTTATGCTCAATGAAAAATAATCTAATTGATAGATGTTTGGAATTGAACTAAATGAAGTCCGTTTATTATTAGAATTTGATTTAGCGCTATTACTGTTTGATCTCTATCATTGGAATTGTTGCTTTTCTTCCATATCAGGTGCGCATGTAGGAGAGGTTTATATTTAGATCTTTACTTATTTGTATGAACTGAATTCTAATTTAAAGTTTATTTTATAAGTTAATTTGAAGTTGATTTTCTTTTCTAGAGTTGCAAATTGGATTGGACATTATGTATTTATATGGAAAACCAAGTCTAATTACCGAATCAGATCTTATTTTTAACCATGTGGTTGCAAAAATAAATGTTCTAAACTAAAGATTTTTTATTTAAATTTTGTATGGTATGGTTAAATTTTTTGATTTAAACTTTGTATAGTATGATTGAAACTTAACGAAGTTTCAAATAAAGATATTTGGGTGAAGGGTTTATTTCATCTTAATGTATGAAATGGTATAAATTTATTCATAATATTTTCAACCAAAATTAACTTTATTTTTAAAATAACGGTCACTAAGTTTGAAGTCAATTTTAAAAAGGGTACAAAATTTTATTTTGCTTTAATAAAGTCATTGAATGTTTTTTTAATAAACTCATTTAAACCAATTTAGATAGAAAAATTCACTCTAATAATGAGGTGATATTAAATTGGAAAGACTTTTGATACATATAATATGATAACTATGTGACAACTACGTGTGTGCTTATATTTATTTAGTGCTACTTAACACGTCGCTATATTTATTTAGTGCTAGTTAACAATTTCAAGCAGTTACATCAAATAAAAAGATAAATATAATTTGTAACTTTTTTGCTTGTTATCTGACTGTCATTTCACATGAGTGATTTTTTCTATCTAAAATGATCTCAATAATTTTATTAAGGGTTAAGGTACATAAATACCTCTAACATTTTGGGTCAGGAGCAATTTTACCCCTAACGTCTAAAATGATGCAATTTTACCCCTAGCGTCTGTAGTCAAGAGCAATTTTACTCCCAACGTTGATAAATTGGATCAATTTCAGAAATAATTCATCAAACTGTCTTCTCGGTCATGAATCTTATCATCTACACTTCACATGTGCGTCGTTTTATCAGTAACAAATCATAAACATATGTTGGGATGTGAAAAAAATAAAAAAATATACTGTCTTTTGTACGAATTAGATAAAAAAATTCAAAAATTCACCGAATTTATAAATATTATTCTCCAATTTAATTATTAAATTATAAAAAACATGAAATCCTTTTTTTTAGAATGAATTGATATGCAATTGGTGCAAAATAATAAACAAAAATATCTGTGTTTTATAATAGTGTCTGAAATTGATCCAAATTACCAATGTTAGGGGTAAAATTGCTCTTGGCTACAAACGTTAGGGGCAAAATTGTACCATTTTAGACATTAGAGGTAAAATTGCTCCTGACCCAAAACGTTAGGGGTATTTTTGCACCTTAACCCTTTTATTAAACAAAATGAAGTACGTAAACATTTTTAAAACTAATTTCAAATTTAATAACAATATATCTATTATTATACAATAAACATTATCAGGGGCGAATCCAGGATTTCTCCCCCATGGGGCAAACAATACGACTAAAATAATTTTTATCCAAAAAATAATAATTATAGAAAACCAGGGATCAAAGCTCAAGTTCAAGTAAAATAGTAGCAGAAATATCAAATCAAAATTCAAGTAGGTGCAAAAAAATACCAAAGCAGAGAGGCAAATATCAGAGATGGAGTGCTGGACCAACGGTCCAATTACGGAGGGATTGCCTGTTGATTTTGATTTAATCTTACTTAGGATTAAGGATTTCAATTTAGGCTTAAGAAGAAAGAGGAATTGAGGAAGAAGAACTAAATAGATTAAAGAGAGTAAGAGAGACCGATGGTTTGTTTTAGAACCTATTTAGTTTTACATTTAAATATTTACTTTTTATTTTTTTATTTTTGTTGTAAATAAAACGATATAGTTCTAATTAAATAAAACGACGTTGTTTTACTTTAAAACAGAAGTAAAAAAAAATAAAAATAAAATATTAAATTTAAAATCATTCTTCATCTTCAATTGTAAAACCAGTAAACCCTAAATCTCCATTGATGAAGGGGGCAAAACACTACAACTTCAAAATTAATATCTGGATTTTAAAAAAAATACAAATGTCAGTGGGGGCAACTGCCCCCACTGCCCCATGCTGGATTCCCCCTCAACATTATGACAAGCACTTGTGAGTAAGTAGAAATTGATTAGTTAAAAATATGAATTATTATACATTCATTAAGCTAGTTAAATATAAGAAGCCCGAAATCTAAAAAGATATGACTACTTCTAGTGAAAGGAGACACTCACTTCACTTCACTAATTAAGAACAAATCATATACATTCTTCAAAAAAAAAAAAAAAATAATTTAAAATAAAATAGAGAAAATTTAGTGATATGTATGGTCCATGATAATGAAGTTTTGCTATCTTATTAATGGGACGACTCTTGACATTTGGCATTATTAGGATATGCCCATTACATTTTTAACAAATATATATATCAAAAAATGAGACGGCATAGTGACTTCATTGTTTTACAAAAATAAAAACAATTAACTACATTATAAGAAAAATGTGTAGTTGTTTTGCGAATTGATATTTTGAGAATGGTAGAATTTCGTTTTATATTATAATTTTTAATGTTTTTTTAAAATATAATTTTTAATGTTAATAATTTTATAACACTATTAAAATTATAGGATATTTTTAATATTATTATTGAAAACTCATAACATAATGGTAAAGACTTTTATGCAATTAAAAATTCTTTTATGTAATTCATTCAGAAAAAAGTAGCATATTAAATAAGAAATTTTAAAATAATAGTTCAAATAAAATTCAGTAACGCTCAATTTATATAATTTTTCAGTAGAAACGAATATATTTACAATGACTTTAAAAATAATGAAATAAAATATTAAGCAAATAAAAGTGATTAAAAAAATATCTATTATTTTTAAAATTATATTTTTTTAATGAAATTTTTAACATCTATACTATATATAATTACGGAAGCAGAGAGAAATGAGAAGAAGTGTTTTAGAGGTCTTTTTGATGAGTTGTCAACGTAGTAAAAAATAAGATTAAAAATATTACTATATATAATTACGGAAGCAGAGAGAAATGAGAAGAAGTGTTTTATAGGTTTTTTTGATGAGTTGTCAACGTAGTAAAAAATAAGATTAAAAATATTTAATTAATTAAAAATAACAAATTTATGTTTATAATATATTAAATAATAATTACTAGCATATTAATTAAAATAATAAAAGAAAACAAGAGTTACGAGAAGATGAAAAAACACAAAGCAAAAGAAATCCAAAAGTCACAAATAAACTTCTATATAAAGCATGATAGATAGTATTCCACCATTATATTCATTGGTCACGATAGATAGTATTATATTTCTGAAGGTAAATATTCGATTTTTTTTCATATGTTGTAGTTATTTTGTTCTCAATTATGTTGTTGTTTTATTTTTATTAAACAATAGTTGTTATAGTTTCATCTTTCAGATTCATTTCTGTTGTTACCCAGGTTATATACCTCTTGCTATCTTATCCATGTTTTCTTTTTTATTTGTTTTTTTTTCCAAACTGGTAGCTTCAATTGAAGAAATCCGACAGAAATAGAAGATGCATGAACAACTAAAATCGGAAAACACAAAAGTGTCAAAAATTACAAGAAATTCTTATGTTTCTCAAGGTAATTATTCGATTTTTTTTTCATATGTTGTAGTTATTTTTGTTCTCAATTGTGTTGTTGTTTTCTTTTTATTAAACAATAGTTGTTATAGTTTCATTTTTCAGAGATGAAATTACATTTCTGTCGTTACTCAGGTTCCATACCTCTCGCTACCTTATCCATGTTTTATTTTTTATTTGTCTTTTTGTTTTCAAAATGACTAAAATAAAGATTTTGTAAATTTATATTCTTTTTTAGTATATGTTGCTAAGTGTTATCGTTTCGATTGTTAACTCTAACTAAAATTTAGATTTTCAGCTTTTTATAAACTCAATTTTTAGTTTTAATTGAAGTTAGATTAATTTTTCTAATTCGGAACATGTTGAAATCCACTCATTTTTTTTAGTTTGAGTTTAGCTAATTGATATGAATTGTATTTTTTATTTTTATACATTTTGGTACAAATAGATATAAAGTTTCACACGATAGTTGTTCATTGAAGTTTGAGACATATTAAATAAAATATTAAAGAGATATTGAAATATTATATTTACAATGAAGTTTATTTCAATATAAATTATGTTATATTATTATTATTATTATTATTATTATTATCAAGAAGTTATTTTTTCCCAATTTTCTAGACAAGGAGATTGTAAGCGTCTAATACGCTTGATAAGATGTTTATTCTTGAAGAATATGGATTATGCTAGATACGAATTCAAAATCAAGGTAAATAAAAATAAATTTTGATGCTCAAAATCCTAAAACTGTATATTAATTATGGATATTGAGATAATTGCTTTTGCAACATTAGCTTATATAATTTTTAACTATTATATTATGGTTCGTACAAAATTGTTAGTATTTCAAGAGTTTTTAACAGATGAAAATGAAATATGATCATAAGATAAATTATTGAAAAAAATATTAATTAAGAAAATATTATTATTTGAATCTTTTCAAATTCTCAAATGTTGAGCATAATGATTCTAATTAATATAATTAATATCACATATTAATTATAAAATATTTTTTTTTTGTACTGAGTGGTTACAATTGCGATTTAATTATATTTACTAAAATTAATTTAGGGACTTAATACTTCATTAAGAAAAAATAAAATGTTTAGTTAATAGGCAAAATGAATAATTGAATTCCAATACTTGGTGATCATGAAATTTCATCAACCAAGATAATTATCATCAAGATGAATTTGTGACTAATTCTTACGAATTTTTTTTTATATGTAACATATTGAATTGATAAATTTTCTTCATATGCAACATTAGAAAATTATTGATTGTAATAGTTTATAGAATAATATATTGATATTGTTTCCATTTTAACATAGATTGTAATTCTTTTGTATCGTACATATAATATTTAATTTTAATTGTAGTTTAATTCAATTTTTGTTTAACCTATATTGTAATTCTTTTGTATCGTAAATATAATATTTAACTTTAATTATAGTTTAATTCAATTTTTGGTTTTTTTTATTATATTCTAATATATTTCTTAATTAACCTGCTATTTTATTATTATTGTTTCATAAAATATTTGGAATATGAAAATGTATTAAAATTCCTAAAAAGTACAAATCATTGATTTTTGTAAAAATAAATAAATCATTAATCTTTAGTTAAAATTCTATAAAAAAAAGTAGTCAATTATTTTTAAAATTAATTTAAAAATATATATTAATTTCAACTATGCATAATATAAATTTTTTTTCATAGCATGATATAAAATTATTTAAAAATAAATATGTCAATTTATTTATTTATCTAAATTATATAAAAGTTTTATACCGTGTATCGCACGGGTTTTCGACTAGTTTTTTATAATAATGCAATCTTTTGCTCACATAAAAAAAAAAAAAGTAAGTACTATGAAACTACATAAAAGTCTTTATTTTTTTTCCCAAACTACAATAATAATTATTAAGCATATTTTATTTTATTTTATTAATAAATGATGACCACCAAAAAAAGCAAGCAAGTCAAGGAATAGCACTGCGTTCTCTTTCCTTGGTTGTGTTTGCAGTCAAGTCGTCGCTCAGCTTTGGAAAATATTGCATTACTTGTTTGACCCGACGAACCAACACAAATTAAACCCTTTTCTTTTCTTCTCATTTTCACACCCATCCATCTTTTTTTTTTTTTTTTTTTGTTTTCTTATTTTCTTTTCCTTTATTTTGGTTCCGTTTACGCTTTAATTAATTCTCATCCCTTTGAATTTTCAAACCATACCCATAGACTTCGTTTTCTCTTTTCAGGGCTCTTTCTTTTTTCGTTTCCCTTCGCCACAATCTCCTTCGATCTCTTCGGTTCGGCTTCTTCAAATTCAGGTGTGTTTTTTTAATTTTTCTGTGTTTTAAATTCTTTTTATTTGATTTTATTTGTGTTTTATGTAATCAAGTTTTTGATCAGTGTACGACTTAGTCAACTGCGTTATTTTTGGTTTTTGTTCTTGTATCCTCTGATTTTGCTGATATATTAGTCCAATTAAGCTAAATCTTTGCTTAGGTTGCTGAATTTTGCTTATTGTGTTTGTTGATTTTGGAATTTCCTTCAGGTTTGGTGCTATGAAGCTGGGTTGTTGTGTTGGAGCTCTAATGTTCCAGATATAGCAAATTGAGGGGTTGCTTTTGGTCAATCTTGATGGGTTTCTTTGGGAACATGATGTTGGATAGAAAACTTAATTGGATTTTGATTACCAGTTGTTTATGGTTATTTCTTGCCTGTAATTTGAGCTACGGCACTGAAACTGATATAGCTTGTTTGAAAAGTATAAAAGCCTCACTTGAAGATCCTTTTAATTACTTAAAGACTTCATGGGACTTTAACAACAATACAGAAGGTTACATTTGTAGATTTGCTGGGGTTGAATGTTGGCACCCTGATGAGAACAAGGTCTTGAATCTCCGGCTTTCGGATATGGGGCTCAAAGGTGAGTTCCCTATGGGTTTGAAGAATTGCACAAGCATAACAGGTCTAGATCTTTCAAACAATAAGTTCTTTGGGTCTATTCCAGCAAATATCTCCTCCATAGTTAAGTTCCTTACGAGTCTTGATCTCTCATCCAACAACTTCTCAGGGGCTATTCCAGTATCCCTTGCAAATTGTAGCTATTTGAATATTCTTAAACTTGATCACAATCGGTTGAGAGGTCAAATTCCTCCAGAGCTGGGCTTGCTTGATCGGATTAAACAATTTAGTGTAGCGAACAATCTTCTGAGTGGACCAGTGCCTAATTTTAACAAAAATGCATCTATTTCAGCAGATAGTTATGCAAATAATCTAGGATTATGTGGGGCGCCATTGGATACCTGTCAGGGAGTTTCAAAGAGTGCTAACACTGGGGTCATTGCTGGGGCAGCAATTGGTGGGGTGACTGGTGCTGCAATACTTGTTGGTATTGGTTTGTTCTTCTACTATCGAAAGATGGCTAAGATAAAGAAGAAGAAGGATGATGATCCTGATGGAAATAAATGGGCAAAGAGTTTAAAGGGAAAAAAGGGCGTGAAGGCAAGTGATCTTATTCACCTCTTTTAAATTTCTTCATATACTATTGTTTGCTTGATTTGAAATTGTTTCAATTTGTGTTTTCAGGTTTCTATGTTTGAGAAATCAGTTTCTAAAATGAAATTGGGTGATCTTATGAAGGCAACTGACAGCTTCAACAAAACGAATATCATAGGATCTGGAAGAACAGGAACAATGTATAAAGCTGTGCTTGAGGATGGAACTTCACTAATGGTTAAGAGATTGCAGGATTCACAGCGTTCCGAAAAAGAATTTGTTTCTGAAATGTCTACTCTGGGAAGTGTCAAACATCCTAACTTGGTACCCCTTTTAGGTTTCTGTGTGGCTAGTAGCGAAAGACTTTTGGTTTATAAGTATATGCCAAACGGTACGCTGCACGATAACCTGCATTTTGTTGATGAAGATAAGAAACCTATGGATTGGCCTCTGAGGCTCAAAATTGGAATAAGGGCAGCTAGGGGATTTGCTTGGCTCCATCATAATTGCAACCCCCGAATACTCCACCGAAACATAAGCTCTAAATGCATATTGTTGGATGCAGATTTTGAGCCTCAAATATCGGATTTTGGTCTTGCCAGGCTAATGAATCCAGTGGATACACATTTGAGTACATTTGTGAATGGAGAATTTGGAGATTTGGGCTACGTTGCTCCGGAGTACGCAAGAACTCTAGTAGCGACTCCGAAGGGTGATATTTACAGCTTTGGAACCGTGCTTCTAGAGCTGGTTACGGGTGAGAGACCTACCCATATATCCAAAGCTCCTGAAACCTTCAAGGGAAGCTTGGTGGAATGGGTTGTGCAGCTTTCAAGTAACTCTCAACTTCAAGATGCCATAGACACCTGTTTAGTGGGAAAAGGTGTAGATAACGAGCTTTTCCAGTTCCTTAAAGTTGCATATTCTTGTGTAGTGGAAAATCCCAAGGAGAGACCAACTATGTTTGAAGTATATCAGTTTCTAAGATCCATTGGACAGAGATACCAGTTTACAACTGATGATGAGCTTATGATGCCTTCAGATGATGGCCAAGCTGATGTTATGGATGAACTTATTGTTTCTCGAGAAGTAAAAACAGGAAACTGAAGAATTGTGAGGTAGGTAAAGTATTTATTCCATAATTTTTATATGTTATTTTTCTGCCAAATAATGTTAATATAACCTGTACTTTTTCTATAATTCATGTCTGTATTGAGAAGTTGAAAAATGACATCACTTTACAGTAAAGTCCTCCTGCATCTTGGTTTTGTAAGATAAATGTGATTAGCTTTCCTCTATTTTTTTTTTTTTTTTAAGATGATGTAATACCATATATAGTTTGGTTTCATATAGCTTTTAGAAGATACAATAGTGGCATGATTATCCTTGGATTTTTTTGTTTTCTGTATTAGGTACAGTAATAGCTAATAGACTTTTATATAAATGTGTACAGTTATATCACATGTACAAGTAATTTAGGTAAATTAGGAAAGATTGCAAAATTTAGGTGTGTTAAATCTGAAATGTGTTAGTAGTCTTGATGAAATCTGAATTCATTGGTAGCAAAGATAGATATGAATTGGAGCATTGAAGATATAACAAAAGGTAATTAGGTGATTTTTTTATGAGGCATAGGCATGCTCCCATGTGAGAGAAGAGAATGGAATTAAGAAGAACAGTGGTTGAAAGTTGTTGGAAACTGTTAGATTTTAAATGCGAATTTGGAACTAGTTATATAATGAATTAATATGTAAAAATAGGTGTGACATGATGAAAATGAAGGGTTACTTGCTATTTGGGTAGTAAAAGGTTAAAGGATTTTATGTTAGCAATTAATAAAGTCCTTTTAAATTCAAGAGCTATAAAGAAAGTAATGTCAAATGTTAGGGTCCATGACCATGAGTGTAGTTTACCCTTTAAATTTGCTCTAACATTCTAGGGAAGTGCATATATACTCTTGACATATGCGATGATAAAATTTTAGCCACAATCATATGGGCTGGGTTTAAATTTTGAATCAAAGTTTGTCCTTAATATTTCCTTTTTGAAGCAATTCTAGATTTAGATAACGTTACATGTAGTAATTTTAGAATCCATAAATCGAGATTCTTATCTGCACCTGTTACAAGCGTAGACATGGGGACACGGGATACCGACACACACCAACTATTAGAAACCACTCATTATAGTGTGATTATGCCCATGTTCATCCTCCATCTTCATTTACGAGGTGTTGATTGCACTCCGAGCATATGAATGGTTATGCAGTCCATCCAAAATAACATCTTTATGGTCGGGTGGGGGCAAAAAAAAAAAGTTTAAACTCAATTCATTTGAGTTGGATTTATAATATGCACTTCAAGCAATCAAAGTTGATTTCATCACTATTTGCGTCCAAAATTTCTCAATATTGGAAACATTGATCACAAAATTTTATCATATTTATGCGGTTTGACCTTTTTATAAACGCAATCGGTAGTTTAAAAACTTATAAGAGTCTAATGTTTGTGTGATTTGTAGTTAAAAGATTTGTGAATCAAATTTTCCGTTAAAAATACTTGTGGTTTCGTTAATTTGTAAAGTCATTATTATATATATATATATATATATATATAAAGATAATTTGTAAAATCAATTTTTTTAATTAATCTAAATCGTTCCCTCTATGGTAACGAATTAGGAGCCACCTTCTTCCATGACTTTTCCTCTTAAGGTAAGATAGAAACATGATCAATGTTAGGCCGTTGACCGACGATCCCACTCTGATGCCTAAGTTATGAGAGTACATGATTAAAGTGCTAAGTAATTGAGAGAATTTCAATGGATGTGTATATATGTACATTGACTATGAAGTCACATTGTATTTATAAGGAGTTTAGGGTAAACTCGTCAATCGATGCTCAAAAATTTCCTTGGTTTCTTCGAAGGACATGTGTTAGCTTTTGAGTGATTGACGTATTTTAGGTAGTTTATAATATACCTGAATTGAGATTCCTTAATCCTAGGCGAGATTGAGGGATCTTGTTCCGAAGAGGATTTAGAGAGTACCTCACATGTGTCTCGAAAGAGGTTTTATTTCTATTTAATTTGATATGTTAGTCTTCCTTGCTTCAGATGTCCATGTCCTCTTAGAATGAGGAAACGTGAATCCCGATCTCTTTACGATGATATCAATAAGTAATGACATCTACGGAGGTCAAAACATGAGATATGCTTCCATTTCTTTCCATTTCAATTCTTCCAACTCCCTTAAATATCCATCATGCATCGTTTAAGTGAATTTTCTCTCCATTAACTTTTATGTATATGTTAGAACTCACATTCAAAATTTATATATTAAACACTATAAATTTTTAACGACTCCAACAATCGTTAATGAATTTCATTAAATAAAAGGAAATATGCATCCCATTCTCTTAATCTTTTAGATATTTAACATTAAATATTAAGTATTTTAACATAACATAACACAATGAATTCTTAATTAATTATATTACAAATATCACTTCATGATAATAATAGGGTTAAGGTACAAAAATACCCCTAACGTTTTGAGTCAAGAGCAATTTTACCCCTAACGTCTAAAATGGTGCAATTTTACCCCTAACGTTTGTAGCCAAGAGCAATTTTACCCCTAACGTTGATAACTTGGGTCAATTTCAGACATTATTATAAAACACAAATATTTTTGTTCCTTATTTTACACAAATTTCATATCAATTCGTTCTAAAAAAAAAGGATTCCATGTTTTTGTAATTTAATAGTAGAATTGAAGATTAATATTTATAAATTCGGTGAATTTTTTTTTGTCTAATTCGTACAAAAGATAGTATTTTTTTTTATTTTTTTCACATCCCAACATATATTTGTGATTTGTTAGTGTTAAAATGACGCACGGGTAAAGTGTAGATGGTAAGATTAATGACCGAGCAGACAGTTTGATGAATTATTTCTGAAATTGACCCAAATTATCAACGTTAGGGGTAAAATTGCTCTTGACTACAAACGTTAGGGGTAAAATTGCACCATTTTAAACGTTAGGGGTAAAATTGCTCCTAACCCAAAACGTTAGGGGTATTTTTGTACCTTAGCCCATAATAATAATACAAGTGTTATACTCGGTTATAACTGTATTCAAACCACATTTTGTTTAATAGTGTTTTTTTTACTAAAGTAATTTCTGTTAGAGATAATGTTACACATGATCTCTTAATTAGATTCTTATATAGTTAGTGTTTATAATTATTCATAACACGTATTGTGTATTTCTAATCCTACACTAACTCGTATATTTATCACTATAAATAGAAGGCTAGCGAAATCATTATAATTCTTATACTTCTCTCTCTACCTTCATTATACATATATCCTTACAATATATTCACTGTATATCTATTATACATTTAACATGGTATTAATAGTCTCTACTTCCGCAGCATCCGAATGAACCGATTTACCAATGTCTCACTCCTATCGTTCGACATCCACCGCTCCTCCTTCTAATGCTCAACCTGAATATACTTACGTCACAGACTCAGGTTCTTCCCTTCAATCGAGTTTCAGTTTGCGATTTGATTCCCCCTTCAATCAAAATTAAACTAACATAGCAAATTTAAATGTCTCAACCGTGCTTACAAAACTAGCAACAGAGTCGCTGTCAACTGCAGTTCCATAGTCTCTCCCCATGTCCGTATTAGATGCCCGTCCAAAGCCAAGGCACAACCGTTTGACGGTGGAATCAGTCGTCGTTGCTCACTATGCTCCGTCACATCCTATCGCCGATCCATCACACCCAGCTGCCATCGCGCTGCATCACATGCTGCAGTTGTTCAATCGCACCGTGTGGAACCGCCATCCAGACGACCGTCGGAGTCGCCCCTGCCTCCATTATTCCTAGTGGCGTTGGACGCGTATCGAGCTATTGAGTAGGCCGCCGTCCGCCACGGGTCAGACTCCATCTTCCTCTCCACCAATCAGAATCACGGGACAAATCAGTATATCCCAGCAGCAGCCCCTCAATCCGTCACCGACTCATCTCCATTTGTCTTTCCTAATCAGGTTAGACCTAATTTTGGCCCGACACCATTTTTTTTCTCAAACACGGTTAATAATCCCCTACCAATCCCTCCCATGCAATTTCAATCTAACCTTGTACCTCCTCCAATTTATTCGTTTAATTACTCAAATATTGTTCATCCTTTCTATACGAGCCTTGTTGCATCTCCCTTTAATTTACTTTGGGTTCCTCCAGCTAATATTACTATTAATATCAAATTAACTCTACATAATTACAAGGAATGAAGGATGTCTATTGAATCTACCCTCAAATTCCATCATTTTTTTTGCTCATATTACTAGCACAGTCCCCCATCCACCTCAATTTATTTCCCATACTGGCTATATGACATCTTCTGCGGATTTAATCTTAGATCCATCTTTTACTGCTTGGGATGATTTAGAGAATACGACTCAAATATTGCTTTTAAATTCCATCACTAAAGAGATTTATCCTCTTATTACTTGTTTCACTTATTCCCATGATATTTGGGTGCCCATTGAACACACATATGGTACTATATCAGGCACTAAACAGTTTCAGTTAAATCTTGAACTGTATGAGTTAGAACATGGTGGGTTATCTGTAACTGCTTATATGCAAAAAATGAAAGGCATTTTAGATGACCTGGCTGCTTCAGATAATCCATATCCTATTCATCTAGTACCTGCTCTCCTCTTCAAGAATTTGGGTGAAGAATATCGCTCCACTATTCAGTTGCTTATCACTCAGAAAAGCACGAATATTGATTACTATGAACTCCTAAATAGCTTGAAAACTATTGAGGGAATGCTTTAAACTACAAGAAAATCAAAGTTGATATCTTCTGTTGGTATAACTGCACCTAAGGAAGCCAATGTTTCCACTATTGCATCACCACAACCAAAGAAACAGAATCAAAAGAAGAGAAGAGGTGGTAAGTGATTCAAACATAGAGATCCTAGCCACTAGGCCGGCAAGTGCAAACGTCCGAAGAATTTTGCTATTCAGAACTATAATTATGGTCCTTAAGTGCATATGGCATATCTGTAACCTCAGAATATGTTCTTTGGTCCTCCTCAGCACTGGTATCCTGACACTGGTGCCACCAATCATACGACAGCTGATCCGGCTCAACTCCAATAGATGCATCCTTATCAGGGATATGACACTATGCAATTCGGTAATGGTCAAGGTTTGAAATTTTCTCACTTTGGACACACTCGCATAAATAATCTTCAAATTAATGATGCTTTGCTTGTTCCTAAACTCACTAAATCCATTTTATCTGTTCAAAAGTTCTCTCGTGATAATTCTTGTTTCTTTGAATTTTGGCCTAACCATTTTCTTGTAAAGGACCAAACAACCGGGGAAATCCTATTACGCGGCCCGAGTAAAGATGGGCTATATGTGCTTCCCCCACCCTAAAGGAGGCACTTGTAGGAAAGAAGGTGTCTTTTGAAAGGTGGCATGCACGGTTTGGACATCGTCAGAATCAGATAGTCAGCACATTTCTCAAAGAAAATAATTTATCCTCTTCAAGTCTAGTTAGTAGTTGTTCTTTTTGTCCTTTAGGTAAGCTAGCTAGAACTTCTTTACCTTCCATTAATCGTTCTAGTACAATTATTTTTGAGAATTTACATCTGGATGAGAATTTACATTGGGATGTTTGGGAGTCAGCTCCAGTTCTATCTTGTCTTGGCCACCATTATTTTTTAATTATGATTGATGAATTCACTAGATTTGGATGAGTGTTCTGTTTAAAAAATAAGAGTGAGGTTTTTTCTACCTTTCGTGATTTCTATGCCATGATTTCTAATCACTATAGTGCAAGAGTTAAAACTTCTATCCTGATCTTGGGGGAGGGGGGGGATTCCAAAAATTACAACCCTTCCTTAGAAACCATGACATTGCGCACAAAATTGCGTGTCCTCACACACACGCTCAAATGGCATTGCTGAAAGAAAAATTAGGCATGTAGTTGATACTTGCCTTACCCTATTAGCTAACGCATCTCTACCATTACAATTTTGGAACTATGCAATGCTTGACAACATTAGATTAATTAATAGTCTACTTACTAAAGTTCTAAAAAACAAATCATCATATCTCATGTTTTATAACAAGCAATCTGATTATTCATCATTACGTATCTTTGGAAGTGGAATCTATCCTTTACTTCGCCCATATAACCAGCACAAGTTTGACTTTAGATCTAAGTTGTGTGTCTATCCGGGTCATTTTGCAATCACTTTGGGAATATCTGTCTTAATTTTGCCAGTGGTCTTGTATACATTTGCAAATTTGCCAAGTATATTGAAGATGTGTTTCCTGTCGCGTTAGCTGCCTTATCAACATCATCTACTAACATCCTGGTGGAAATCACATCCTGTCAACTTCCATCTTTACTCGGCCCCGTATCCACGTAATCTCACTATTCCCAATCCCACACACTCTTCTTCCAATTCTTCTTCTGATTCACATCCCACTACACTTGTGAACTCCGTCTTGGGTTTTGCTTCTCGGAATGTTCCTTCATATTCTGAAAAAATGGATACTGGTCCTTTGGTTCCGCTAATGACTTCATCACCTGCTATACCATCCACACATGTGCCAATCTCTAGGTCTCTTCCACGCCTGTCGATTCTCCAAATAACACCACATTAGCTACAACTAACTCATCTGCTACACTAGATCTGTATACTTCAATGGCCCATGTGACACCTGTCACGACACAATCTATGGTGCATGAAATTGTACCAACTTTATCATCCACTCACCTCCCTACTATTGGTACATAGTCTAGTTCCACAGCGATGATTGGCCTAGTTCGTCAGCATAGTATGCAACTTCATCAGTCCACATTACATTCTAGAGGATTCTTTGAGGCTCTACTTGCCACTCATCCCAGTGGCTCAATTGATCCCACTTGAAGAGATTCAAGCACCTTTTGACAATGGCACTTGGAAACTAGTTCCTCGTCCCAAACATCAACATGTCATTACTTCACGTGGTTATTTTGCATAAAGAAGAAGTTTGATGGAACCATTCATAGATATAAGGCTCACCTGGTGGCACGAGGATTCACTTAGCAAGTCAGCATCGACTACAAAGAAACATTCAGTCCCGTGGTCAAGGCTACAATAATTAGATCAGTCTTTGCCATTGCAGCATCTCATAGATGGTTCATTAATCAACTTGATGTGTCAAATGCTTTTCTTCATGGAAACTTATCCGAGACTATCTTTATGGAACAACCATAGGAGTTCAAGGATCATGACAAACCAGAATATGTCTGTCTTCTCAGAAAGAGTCTCTATAGATTGAAATAGGCACCACATGAATGGTTCACTTGTCTCTGAATGTTCTTACTCTCCATTGGATTCAAGATGTCACAAACTGACAACTCTCTCTTCATTCGATGTACGAAAACTGAGAAGACCTACATTTTGTGCTATGTGGATGATATCATAATCACATGCAATATTCATGCACACGTTACCAGCATTATTACAACCATTGAACGAGAATTCCCCATTCACAACCTCGGTAAGGTAGAATATTTTCTAGGCATTGAGATTCAGTATGAAAAGGATGGTATTCACATGTGTTAGGCCAAGTATGTGGTTGGCATTCTTAAAAGGGTTAAAATGATTGACTCTAAACGCACATTGACACTCATGGATACTACACCAACCCTCTCTAAAGATTTTGGCTCCAGCCTGTCCTCTGGAAATGAATACAGAAGCTTTGTGGGAGCACTTCAGTATTTAACATTCACTCGTCCCGACATTGCATTTGCAATCAACAAACTATGTCAATCTCTTCACTGTCCCACTAATGAGCATTGGAAACGTGCTAATTGAGTTCTTCACTACATTAAAGGAACATCTGATTTTGGGATAGTCATGTCTAGTAAACCATTAGATCATATTCATTGTTACTCTGATAATAATTAGGCTGGGTGCCTTGACGATAAAAGATCAACAAGTACATTTTGCGTCTATCTCTAATATTGTAGCATGGAAGACTCGTAAACAACCAACAATTGATCGATCCTCAACTGAAAGTGAGTATAAAGCTGTTGCTAATGCCACAACTGAACTTCTATGGTTTAAATCCTTGCTCTTAGACTTGGGCTTTCCTCTACCTACACCTGTTCAGCTTTGGTGTGATAACATTGGGGCAATCTATCTCACTTCGAATCCAGTGTTTCATGCTCGAACAAAGCATATTGAGCTTGATTATCATTTTGTTTGTGAACAAGTTCAAAATGGATTCCTCAACGTTCGTTTCATTCCAACTGATGATCAAGTTGCAGATATTCTCACCAAGCCGCTAGCTACTACTCTATTTGTTATGCTCTGCTCTCGCCTTTTTGTTCGTGTTCGCCATCACTTGAAGGGGGGGGGGGGTGTGTGTGTTAGAGATAGTGTTACACATCATCTCTTAATTAGATTCTTATCTAGTTAGTGTTTATAATTGTCCGTAACACGTATTGTGTATTTCTAATCCTACACTAACTCTTGGGGTAAATTTCACCAATGGTGTACAACCTTTGCCTCATTTCACACTTTGGTGTACAACCTTCAATTTGTCTCACTAATATATACGAACTTATAGGTGACCTCTCACTTTGGCGTACAACAGGTAAAAATGACTGGTCAACACAAAGTCAATGCGCCACCTCAACAGTTTGACCAGTCAAAAAGTAAAAAATTGACCCACCTAATATAAAATTATTTTTATACCCTCTTCTTCCTCCTTCCCTTTCATTTTCTCTCCCTAACTTCTCTCTCTATACCTTATTTCTATCCATTTAATCTTTCCTTTACCTAAATAGATCCAATCATGATATTGTTGATAGGAATGAAGATCAATTTGACATACTTCTCAACAATCTGAAATGAAAAGAGTAAAAATAAATAATCCATATCAATCAGCAAAACTTAAGAAATTTCACGGAAGCAAAACATTAAAGATCAATGCCAAAAAAAAAAAAAAACAGATTGAATCAGAAAAGGCAAAAAAAAAAAAAACGCAATGGAAGAAGATCTAATATTATGTGGGATCAGACTCAAATCAAGCTAATATTGGAAGAAATGAATTCATATTTTAAAACTTGAAAGGAAGTTTAAGTTCAGGATGGTATAGAATTAAAACGCGTCCATTATTCAAGAAAATTTGTCGATTTCTATTTTATTTTAACATAAAAACTAATTACATAAATTTCACTAACTGGAATCTCATAATTTCGTAAAATTATTCATCCCATTTTAGGAGATTTAAAGTGTCTTTTGTAGGCTTGTCTTACAAAAAGTAATTAGGTTTCAACCCAAATTGAAATTTGCATAAACATCCTAAGGGAAAGGACAAGATCTTTATTCCATTGCCTTAATGACATTTGTGTCTGATCCCATGTAACTTTGGTGTTGTCTGAATTGAGCTTTGTTTATTCCCCAATAGTTCAAGTTTGAGATCTTAATGCTAGGAGTTCCATTGTTGAATACATAAATGTGAGCTGTGTTATCAACAACAATTTTAGGACAAACTCTGCTAGTTATACAAACTCTTCTTCTTACCCCCAAACCTCTCTATAATTGAATGGTCTATCTGCAATACATTAACAAATGAATATGCGAATAACAATCGGATCTATAACAGATTAACTAACTCACCAAGCTTCTTAATGATATCTACGAAATTGAACCAGAATGATAAGTTCACATTGATGACAGTGGGAGTCCATTATCAGTGCCTTTTTTGGCTTTTACTATTATAATAATCTAGTCAACCCTTCTAGTCCTTTAGCTTTTTTTTAGAGAGAGAGTTAGAGAGAGAAAGGAAAAGATATGGAGATGAGTTGAAGGAAGGAGAGAGAGTCTAACTTTAATGTTCTATTTGGGAGGGATGATGGTATTTCAGTAATTACACATGTAGTGGGTCCATTTTTATTAATGATGGAATGAAAAAGGCTGAGGTGGCGCGTTGACTGGTCATTTTTTACCTACTGTACACCATAGTGAGAGGTCATCTATAAGTTCATATATATTAGTGAGACAAATTGAAGGTTGTACACCAAAGTGTGAAATGGGGCAAAGGTTACCATTGATGAAATTTACCCCTAACTCTTGTATTCATCACTATAAATAGAAAGCTTCATGCCTAACCCTAATTAAGGAAATTCATTATAATTGTTATACTTCTTTCTCTATCTTCATTATATATATATCCTCACAATATATTCACCGTATATCTATTATACATTTAACAATTTCAACCTTATTTAACGAGCATATCAGGAAAGCTTGATTGCCGATCTTTTCTATTTTCTTTTTCTGAATCAAATCACTGAAGAAAAGATTTAAAAATTATAAAAATCTTTTTAGGTTTTTAATTTTCCTGTAAAAAGTTGTACTAGTTCAAGCATAATGCCACTCACAAGAATTGATTTTTATTTTATTATGAAAAAAATTTGAGTACAAAAAGATGAAATTTGAGAGAATAAAGAACTAAAAATTACAAGGCATTGGTTTCAATTTGGCTAGAAAATATTTCTGACAAGGATTAAAATTATATAATGCCAAATTAAATTTTAAGGATGAAGAGATTTTTTTTTTCATAAAAAGTATCTTGTAGTAAAAACAATTATCCACAACAAAATAAGTTTTATAAAACATATGGAATAGAAGATATGCACTAAAGTGTACCTTTTAATACAAAAAGAAAAGAAAAAAAAAGAGAGAAAGAGAGAGAAAGCCTAAGGAAATGAAATTAAGAGTGGAAATAAGAGAAAGTTAGTAGTAAATGGAGTTAAGTGAGAATGTCCAGACACTCCAATTCATAGTTTGAGTGATGAAGATTGGAGTGCAAAGTCCTTAAGATGAGTTTGTATATATATTAGACAGATTTTGAGACTCGGATTGTGTTTTCTTTCAATTAATTGTTGAGATCTATCTTCTCACAAGTCACCAAGTACCACCGCAAGATCAGGTTTGTTGATCATCAAGTCGTTGGATATGCAATTTCATATTCCAGGAAGAAATACAATTTGACATTTGCATCTGTTAAAGAAAATTAGAAGAAAAACTAAAACCTTCCTAAAAACTCCAAAACCTTCCTTACTAAATTATAAATCAATTATAGCAAGAAAAGAAAGTATCCTATAAAGTTATGGAGATTCAAATCTGCCTAAAAAGACTCCAAAACCTTCCTTACTAAATTCCAAATCATTTAGGAATCACTCTTTATCCACCATGTATTATCTAGATAACTACCTCGGTATAGAGGTTCTCTTTAATCCAAAGGCTCCTTTTCATAATTCGCAATCGCGTATCCCGCAACCACAGATTGCTTCGATTTCACAGGATCCTTTGAGAAAGCCTAATTTGGAGGTGCAGGGCAGGTCATTTGCGAAGGTCGTTGCTGGGAATCTGGATCCGACTCCTTGCTCGTCTGCTGTGATTTCTGATATTGGCGGTCTTCGGTCGGTTAGAATTTCTCAATCTGCCTATGATAGGCGTGCGGCCCTTTGCTCCTCATCTCTGATTGGCAGGTTAATCTTAAACAAAGGAGATGCCCCATGGAAGGTTCTTTCTCTTAAGGAAACTTTAACAAAGGTTTGGGGTTTGAAGGATTCTTGGCGACTGATATCTATCGGGAGAGGATTTTTTCATGTGGTTTTGGGATCCCATGAGATCAAGAATCAGTTGCTAGCGCGGGGCATTATCAATACTAAACCAGGTACTTTCCGTTTGCAACCATGGGTTCCGGACTTTGACCCCTATGCTGAGAAGTCTACAAATGCTCAGGTTTGGGTTAGATTATATTCTCTTCCGTGGGAGTATTGGGATCCTCAAATTCTTTCGGATATTTCAAAGGGTATTGGAGGGCTTATACGATTTGATAATACCACTCTTGAAGGTGAGTTTGGTCATTATGCTAGAATGTTAATTGATGTGGATTTGATGAATGAGCTTCCTGTTAAAATGGGTATTGAGAGAGAAGGAAAACAAATTTGGATAGATGTGGTGTATGAGAGATTACCAAGCTTCTGTAAAGTTTGTTCAAACATTGGCCACATGGCTTATGACTGCAGGAAAAATAAAAAACCATTGGAAAAGGTTCTAGAGGCTCCGGTTATTGAAAGAAAACGTACAATGGTTTCACAGGAGGGGAAGTTTGTGAAAAAGCCTAATGCAATTCAGACCGAGGTGCCTGTTCAACATGCCACTTCACGGATTGTTTCTGAGCTTAGGCCTCCTACTGATACTGGTTGTGTGGTGGAGGTTGTTCTACCTGGCAGCCCGCAACTTAGGAAGGAGGATGAATACAATTGTGATAAAACTGATAGGCCGGATTCACCTGGAATGGACAATATTCTCACTAGATATGAGGGAGCTGATTCAGCATCTGAATCATCATCCCGTACTAAATCCTGGACTGATATGGCAGAGGAGGATGACAATAGCTGGAACACAGTTAGCACTAAGAAAGTAAGGCGAAGGGAAAAAATTATGACAACAACGGAGAATTTGCCAGCTCAAAACAAACGAGCCAGTAAACCTCCGGTCCGTTTTAAATGATCTTTCTTTACTGGAATTGTAGGGGTATTCTTAATAGGGATACTCAAGGTTACTTGCATCGTTTGTGTTCTCTTCATAAACCGAATTTTCTTTGTTTAGCTGAGCCTATGGTGGAGTTCAGTTCTGTTAATGAGGCCTTCTGGAGAAGGCTTGGTTTGTCTTTAATTGCTATGAACAATAAGGAGCTTCCAACTCTATGGGTTTTTGCAAAGATTAATTCTTCCATGGTTACCAATATTTGTTTCAGACATGAACAATTTGTTATTCTGAGTTTGTCTAATTTAAATACTTTTGTCTGCTTTGTTTACGGGAGCGTTTGGGCAAATAGACGTGTCACTATGTTCGATGATATTTTGGCTCATCAAAATAGGTTGAATGGGCATTGGGTGCTTCTTGGAGATTTTAATTCTGTCCTTGGATCTCATAAGAAATCGAGACGGGCTCCTACTTTGCGTCCTTATAGGGAGTTTCGTGATTTTATTGATTCTGGTTCTTTTGTTGATGGTCCCACTCATGGGGTCTTCTTTACTTGGTCTAATGGCAGGTCTGGCACTGCGCGGGTTGAATGTCGGCTGGATAGAGTTTTATTATCTGCTTTATTCTCGGACTTCTGGGAATCGATTTGCAGTTTGGCTTTGCCGCGGCATCACTCTGACCATTGCCCTTTGATGTTTAGCTGCTCCAAGGGGAATTGCCCTATCTTTAGATTCATATTTCAGTCTATGTGGATTCTGCATCCGGGGATTAGGGAGGTGATTGCTGATTTTTGGAATGGAATGCATCCTAGCTTACCTCATATGCAAGCTTTATGTGATAAACTCAGGCGACTTCGGCCGGTGCTCCGTCACTGGAATAAAGTGGTTTTTGGTAACATTGATATGTGTCTCACTGATGCTGAGATGGATCTGGCCCATGTGCAGGCAGAAATCTCTGAGAATGGGTTTACTCCTGAACTACATCATGAGGAGATGAATGCTCATGCACACTTGGATAATGTTTTGCATAGAAAGGAGGTTTTTTTTTGCGTGACAAGAGCAGAGTTAGATGGCTTAAGGAGGGAGATCGAAACACCAGCTTCTTCCATCATATGGCATCTATTCGAGCTGCTGCCTCTGGGATTTCGGTGCTTCAAATTGAGGATGAGCTGGTCTTTAATCCGAATCAAATTGGGACACATATTGCTGAATTTTATTCAAGTATTTTTAAAAATGATGAGGTCTTGCTGCAAAATTATGATCTAGTTTATGAGGTTGTTCCACATCTTGTCTCTGACTTGGATAATGATTTGCTTACTCGTTGCCCGGATATGAATGAAGTTCGTATGGCAGTCTTTGCAATGGATAGCAGTAGTTCTCCTGGACCTGATGGGTTTTCTGGGGTCTTTTTTCAGTCTTTCTGGGATATTGTTGGTGCTGATGTGTTTGCTGTTGTCAAAAGCTTCTTTATGAGTGGCATGATACATCCTGGCTTGTGCTCTAGTATTATGGTCCTTATCCCGAAGGTGGAGGGTGTGATATCTCTTGATCAGTATAGGCCTACTGCAATGAGCAACTTTAGTTATAAAATAATTGCAAAAATTTTGGCTGATAGACTCGCTTCTATTGCATCTCGCATTGTTTCTCAGAATCAATTTGGATTTATTCCTGGACGAAGTATTCACCAATGCATTTCGCTTGCTTCTGAAGGCACTAATATGCTTCGTAAAAAGTGTTTTGGAGGGAACTTAGCCTTGAAGGTTGACATCAGGAAAGCTTTTGACACTTTAAATTGGAATTTTTTACTTGCCGTGATGGACGCTTTTGGTTTCTCTATTCAATTCAGAGACTGGATTCTAAATGTTTTATCTGCATCTCGGATTTCAATTTTGAACAATGGAGCCATTAGTGGATATTTAAGATGTTCGAGAGGGGTTCGACAAGGCAATCCGCTGTCTCCTATATTGTTTGGTATTGCCGAGGACTTTCTTAGCCGTTGGTTGCTTCACCTCGTGGATACTGGGCGACTTGCTCCAATGCAATATACTTCTGCAAAGGTGTTTCCGACTCATTTATTTTATGCTGATGACATTCTTCTCTTCTGCAGGGCCTCTTCGGTTAATCTAGCTGTTATTAAGGGTGTATTTGAGTTGTATGGATCTATCTCGGGTCAGTGTGTTAGTTGGAACAAATCTGAATTATTTCTGGGCTCCTTTGTTTCTTCTGGACGTGGCAATCGTCTTGCTGATATTATTGGTATTCATCAAGGGTCTGTTCCATTTCGCTATCTTGGAGTCCCTTTGTTTTTTGGTTTACCAAAGACACGACATCTGACTAGTTTGATGGATAGGGTGCTTACTCACTTTGCTAAATGGAAAGGACATTGTTTGTCTATGGCTGGAAGAGTGGCTCTGGTAAATTCTGTAATTATTGGTAGCTTCATTCACTCTTTTAGCATTTATAAGTGGCCCTCTGCGCTGCTTACACGTATGACTAGGCATATGAGGAATTTTATTTGGTCTGGGTCCATTAATTGCAAGAAGCTTGTCACTGTCCCTTGGAAAATTTGTTGTCAAAACTTCAAGGATGGAGGTCTTGGAATCAAGAATCTGTCTATTCTATACAAGGAATTGAATGGAAAGATGGCTTGGGGTCTTCTTCAAGAAAAGTCTCTCTGCTTTAACTTACTTAGAACTCGTTTTCTCAATAAAGCGGGACAGTCACGACATTATATCATGAATTCTTCTATTTGGGGCTCGATAAAATCCATTTATTCTGAAGTTGAGCATCACTGTTTTTCGTGGATTGGTCAGCACTCTGAACTTAATTTTTGGAATGGGGCCTGGATGTGTCCTTCACTAGCTGCACAGGTTGGCCTATCTGCTAGTCAACATCGTCGTTGTTTTGATTTGGTGGAGGATTATTTGGATGGTAATAATTGGCATAATCTGCCCGTGTTACCTGCGGATGTGGAGAATAGATTGCGGAATATTAAGCGGGGTAGGGACGATGTTGATATTTGTGTTTGGAAGCCTGCTACGAGTGGGGTTTTAACTGTTAAGCTCATGTACGCTTGGCTTAGATCTCCTCCTTCTCATCAGCCTTGGAGTCATTTTTTAAGGTGTCAGAGTGTTCCTCCTGCACACTCGCTTATTGGATGGCGGGCTTATCTTGGGTATTTGCCAACACATGATCAGCTTCAGTTGCGCGGCTGTCAAGTTGTTTCTCGTTGCAGTTTGTGCTCGTTAGATTCTGAAACGTTGGACCACCTTTTTGTCTCCTGTCGGTTTTCCAAATTTATTTGGCATGGTGTTAGCTCATTGTTTGGAAGACGAATTAACACAGACTCGACTCTTAAAAATCTGGTTGATCATGCTGCAGTACTCAAATCACTGATTTGTGGGCGGAAGCAATTGTTAATACAATTTGGGCTCTATAGCTTGTAATAGGTCCATTTTTGAGGATGAGAGGGTTGATACTTCCATCACGCTGAGACGGATTTGGGGAGCTGTTCGTGAATCTGCTCACACTGGACGGGGCTCTGTTTGGAATTCGCTAGTTGAACTTCAAATCTTAAGTGAGCTCGGGATTTAAAAGCGTCTTGCTAAGGCTCCGCACATTACTCCGATTTTTTGGCAACCACCTCCGAGGGATTGGATTAAGATCAATACTGATGCGTCTGTCACGGGTGCTCCTGGTCCTGCGGGTTGCGGAGGTATTTATCGCTCGTAGGGATGGCAACGGGTAGTGTACCCGCGGGTACCCGGTACTACCCGACCCTAATAGGACTACCCGTACCCTGTATAAAAGGGTATGGGACGGGTATGGGATCAAAACCATTACCCGTTAGGGTAATGGGACGAGTATGGGAATACCCCCTAGGGTACCCGTTACCCGTCATAAAAAAATTTATATTAATAAATATTATTGTTTTTTAGATGTAAAACGTGAAATTTAAACCCCAACCATTTATTTTTCAACAATTGATACCACTAAGCTACTTTATTCTTATTAATTAAGGTTCAATTTATTCAAATTTTAGATTGATGATTTATTAAATTTATAGTTTGTTAAATTTGTAATATTTTTTTTATTTATTGATTCTTAACGGGTAAGGGTATCCGCGGGTACCCGCGGATTAAATGGGAAGGGTATGAGATGCAAAAAGTATACCCGTTAGGGTAATGGGACGGGTACGGGTAATTAAAAAATAAAAGGGTAAGGGTTTGGAATGACATTACCCGTGGGTACCCCACCCGTTGCCATTCCTAATCGCTCGCATACTGGCATGTGCCTTGGTGCGTTTGCCTTTCCGATTGAAAGTTCATTTGCTTATCTTGCTGAACTATCTGCTGCTATTTACGCCATTGACATGGCTATCAGCAAAGGTTGGCGGAAAATTTGGCTTGAAAGCGACTCAATGTATATTGTGCATATGTTCAAATCTAAATCTTGTTCGGTTCCTTGGTTGCTTAGACAAAAATGGTCCAATTGTTTAAATCAGATCGATTCTGTGGCTTTTGTGGTGTCTCATATTTTTCGTGAAGGAAATCATGTTGCGGATTCGCTTGCAAATTATGGACGGACGGCAACAGCTTCGACTTGGTGGGATGTTGTCCCGGATTTTTGTGGATCGGTCTTTTTTCATGATCGTGTAGGACGTTGCGTTTATCGCTTTTCCTAATTCTTTGGCTTCATTTTATTCTTTTTATATTATGACATTTATTTTCTCTTTTAATAAATTTGGTTCGGGGCTTTTTTGGGTCTGTGGTGGGGGTGCCAGCATAGCTGGGATGTTTGCCGCTTACCATTCCTCGCTAACCAATCTTTAATAAAAAAAAGTGTATCTTTTAATATCAAACTGCACAGATAAAACATGCTATCAATATATCAATATACCAAATTTAGATTGTCTTATCACTTGTTAGGAATTGGATTGGATTGATTATTGATTATAATAATCTTGATATGACATAACATGAAACTAGACATGCAATTATAAAAACAAAAGATTTAATTTACATGATTCGACTAATTTTACCTACTTCCACAGGGGATGAGAGGAACACATAATTTATTAATACTCGTACAAATTGATACAACAACATAAAAATCACATCCTTTAAGAGTTGATTAATTTGGCTACAAATTGATCAATATTTTGATCAGAAGTCCCACCTTTATCAACGGCCTCCATAGCTAATTTCTTCCATTTCTTAGCATTCTCTTTAGTCTCTCTACCCTTCTCCTTCTCCATTACTTCCCTTATGCAAGCTTCCACAACTTGTCTTCTGACAATGCCATCTTTATCAGGTAGAGCTCTGATTCCAATTCTCCAAACATCCTCCACATACTTAGCATTAGTTGGTTGATCAGTCCATTGAGGCATACCCACAATTGGAACTCCTAAACTCAAAGCTTCAAGAACTGAATTGAATCCACAATGTGTCACAAAGCACCCTATTGCTTTATCTGTTAACACTTCTAGTTGTGGACACCATTTTACCACCAAACCCTTTTCATTTACCAAATTTTTAGGCAACTTGGATTGCTCTGATTCTCTAACAACCCACAAAAAGTAACAATTGCTACTCTTCAATCCAAAAGCTAGCTCTTCCATTTGTTCTTGTCCTACCTCAGCCAAGCTCCCAAAGGACACATACACTACTGAACCATTTTGCTTATCCCTAAGCCAATTCATACATATTGTAGTATCTGGCTTAAATAGGCTGATTCCATAATCTTTATCATCTTCAATCCTCTTATCTAAGTATTTTGATGGAAGTGTTGGCCCTATTGTCCCTATATGCCACCGTTTCGCCATCCAATCTACCGCCTGAACAAAAGAAACATCCCCAAGCTTATTAATCTTGAAGTATCTCAGTTATATACAAGTAAGATTATCAAAACATGTGCAAGTTTATGATAGATATGAGAATGAAAATTTGGTTTGATGTAAATTTTGTTCACAAATATAGGCGGCGAGTCTAATATTTATAAATTCAAGCACATTGTAAAAATAAGGGGCTTTGTTGACTCGAATCGAGTTTAATATCATTTTTCTTTATCTAAATTCAGTTTTATTGGAAGCATGTGTGAATAGACCGGATATATATTTAGACCAGTAAACAATCCACTGCCAATATGATAAGAGTAAATAAAATTGGCAAAAAAAAAAAACCTCTTTAAGGTTTGTTATGTTTTTGATTTTGGTGCATTAAATTTCTGGTTTTTTTTTATCAATACATTAAGTTTTTTATTTTTTATTTTTTATTGCATTAAGTGTCTAATTATGAATTAAGTCAATTGTACATAAAATTTGCTCAATAAAGCATTATATATTTTATCTATATTCGAAATTTGCATTTTTAATAATTCCGATATTTTTTTATATGTAAGATGTGGTTGTAAAGAAACCGTGTACACTCAAAACTTTTTATTTAAAAACGTAAAAACATATAATTTCAGACACAAGTGAAATGAGCTACGGTCTAGTTACGTACCTCTTCCTCAAGCATATGAAAGGAATTGCAGAGAACCCAATGAGCCTCATCAATGTTTTTGAATTGATTGAAGAGAGTATCACTCCAAGCTGGATACGCTTCATAATCAGATACAAAAGATGGAATCTCAGAGACTTTAAGTATAGGCAACCCAGGAAGTGAAACAGTTGACCCAGATATCGGCATTGAAAGAACACCCCTTTGAACATGGTAATATATGTTATTCACAGCACAAGATTGCGTCAAAAACACAACCCCCAAAACCCCAAATTGCTTAGCTACATCAAGAGCCCAAGGCAAGAATCCGTCATAGATAATAGCAGTAACAGGTGAATCTGAATTGTTAAGCTTGTTGATTAAATTTGCCAATGTTTTAGAACCCACACTCTCTAAACTGGATAAGTAAACGTCGGCGTTTGGTGCCTGTGCATAGCCAGCTTCATCAAATCCATCGGAAATTGTTTGAAATTGGATCGGGGAAGAAGGGTCGGCGAGCATAGAGTTATTGATGAAGACTGTGTTTGCAAGTGTGGCTTTCACTCCTTTGGAGACTAAACGCTTGGCGAATTGTAGTAAGGGATTAATATGGCCCTGCGCAGGATATGGAAGGATCACAACATGTGCTCTGCTTCTGCTTGTGGAATCCATTTCTGAGATTGAGTTCAGCTGAGCTCGCTCTATTTAAGGAGTTCATTTTAGAATGGTAAATCTTATCATTTTTGGTAAAGAGCGTTTTGGGACAAAAAGAGCGGTTTTGACCAACTTTAACGGTTTGACTACTGAAACTGCTGATTGGAGTGTTTGGTGGAGAGAGATTTGGGAGAGGTTTAAATTAGTGTTTTGCAATATTAAAATGAATGGACTTCTTTAATCCTAATTATTTTATGTATATTTTTATATATTAAAAAAGAAATACCATTATTCATCTTTTTTTTTTTTTTTTGCATAAAACGCTATTATCAATCAGCTAATTTTTACCAAATAGATCTACACAAACAGCTAGTCAAATCAGCTAATATAATCAACTAACAACTAACCACTAATTTTCAAACAGGAACATTATTGGATAACAAAAGTTGAAATTTATTACGTCTCTTACTCCCGAATAATGGTCACTGCATGCATCACTCTACAACTACAAAATCACTGAATAAATAAATTGGGTTGCTCCAATCCAAATTGAATATCGCTACCAAGGAAATATAAAGAAATAGAATATTAAAAAATTGACCGGTTTTGGATAATGATTTTTGCGGACACAAACCCAATGGGTGATGATCACCCGATTGGATTTGTCTTCATGATTGTCACCTAACTATATTTTACACTATCACCTAATTCCTTAATGCTTTGCACGGCTAAAGTAGATTTTAAAACAATAAAATCATTAAACCGCATACATTTGTTAATAAATTCACTAGATCTGAATACCCAACTTTCTTTAATAGAATGTTGAAAATAACGACACCTCATTTACATTTTGTAAACATGATTAAAGCAACAGTCGTGTGGCAATCACATGTTGTTCACATGTGTCAGTTAATGTGATGTTTTTGTTTCATTTTCTGACATTCGGCAATCATATTGACGATATGTGGCTGCTACACGTGAATAATCCTCTAATTATAATAACAATATGCCGTTCATATTAGTATTTCAATGGAATAAGTGTCAGATTCGCTCATAATGACTTTATTGACGGAGATGTACTACTTTAATGAGGCATTGGTATCTTGGTTCACTCTCCCCTATCAACAGGAGACATGTGGCATACTCTGCTCCACAATTTATAACCGTCTTCTACAGCTCAAACAAATACGTGTTAGATCTCCTATGAGATGCAAAAATTTAGGAGTCTACACCTATCAGCAGTCCTATATCACACGGGTTACAACTGACAGAGAAAAAGAATCATTGCTAAATCATCAAGTTCATTGAAGGCTAAGAATTTTCTTACTTTGTAGAAGCAAAATGTTGTGAATGCCTTCTAGGTTGATAGATATATCGAATTTAATTGAACTTCCCTGTTTCACTACAAGATGCAATTCTCAATCAACCAATGTAAAAGCCAAAAGCGAGAATAAAATGAAACTTTTTGGTTAATTGACAATGTACTTGTTCATTAATCTAGGCGATGATAGAGGAGCTTGTGATGGTCAAATTTTGCTCCACAAACAATTGATTAAAAAGATGCTTCTTCCATGTCAAAATAATTATCACATTTGATCAAATTTTTTATTTCATATTATTTATCAGGTTCTATTTTATAGAAAAAACATGTTCTTCCCATTTTAGTGTTCCTAGTTTTCAAGACAATTTTTTCCTATTTCATTGAAATGGAGACAACAGATTTTCTTCCATATTTTATCTTACGGATAATCTAACCTGTGCCATGAGGCACATGTTTAACTTTAATGCATTAATTACCGTGGCGGTTCTTTTTTGGCTGTAAATGTAGGGTAAATTACACCCATGGCCACTGAACTTTATCCATTTTTATATTATGACCACTCAACTTCATTTCTTCCTGGTATGACCATTGAACTTTACACTTTTTAACACCGGTGGCCACTTAACGCCTCAAAACGACCATTGAAGGTTAAAAATAAAAAATCCAAAGCCTTAATTTTTTTTTGGTAGGAAAAGGAAAGGAAAACAAACGAACAAAAAGCCTAACCCGAGATCAGTCTAGGAAGGCTGACCCCAACCCTATCCTCAAGAAGAGTAGACAAAAGAAAAGAGGGAGGAATAGAAAGGGTAGTAACACCTAACATCCCCCCATGCCCAGCAGCTGCCAAGCGATCCGCCACGTGGTTTTGCTCCCTATAAATATGGGAGAAACTAAGAGCCTCAAAGGCAGGACGAAGCCTCAAAATAGCCTTGATCAGATTCTGGCTATTAAGATAAAAAGTCTGGCTATCAGAAATCCTGTTGATTGCCTCCAAATTGTCAGACTCCACCGAAAGCCTCTTAACACCCATGCGAATGGCAAGTTTAATACCTGAAAGAATACCCCAGAGCTCCGCAGAAAAGGACGAGCCCATCCCCAAATTATGGGTAAACCCAGCCAGCCAAGCGCCACCAGCATCTCGAAGAACACCTCCGGCAGCAATTCTGCCATTGCTAAGGCAGGAGCCATCCGTATTCAGCTTCACAACCCCTTCTCTAGGCTTCCTCCAACCAACTAAATGGACCACTTTATCCGGGGAAGGTCTCGCAAGGGGCTCCCTTTCAAAGCTCTTTATAATAACAAAGAGCTTTTTCGAGAAGAAGTCAAGTAAGTCAGGGATACGGATAGTCTTCTCAGCAAATAACTCTTCATTCCTCCATTTCCAAATTTGGTGACAGATAATAGCGAAGAGAATGTCACCGTGCTCCATGTTGGCCAATAACTTCCCATTGGCACCATCAGAGAACCAGTCAGCTACAGAATAAGCCATAAAAGAAGGAAGGATGTGGTGAGGGAGAATCCCTTCCCAAATCTTTTTACTATTAGGGCAATCCCTCAGAGCATGGCACAAGGTTTCCACATGACCTCTGCACCTACTACAGGCTCCTGACTCAGCCAAGTGCCTTCTGTGCCTGTCCGCATTAGTGAGCAGCCTGTCCTTGACTCCCAGCCACAGGAAACTTCTAATGCGATAAGGGATTTTAAGGGCCCAAATGGTTTTCCAAATCTCCAAGGGAGGATCAGCCCTATTAGGGGAAAAAGCTTCATAGGCCAATTTACAAGAATAAATGCCATTATTAGTCAAGGCCCAGCAGTGTCTGTTTTTATCCTCCTCTTGATTGCTAATCTTAACTCCTCTAATCTTAAGGAGGATCTCCAGGCTAAGGAATGATTCGAACTTAGACCAGATCCAATCTCCCTCTGAGTCCACCACATCAGCGACCTTCCAGGAACGGATATCATTAGGTGGAGGGGAGCTACACACTTCAATCAGCGGTTTATCACCAATCCAGGTGTCATCCCAGAAATTAATGGATTTACCATTACCCACCTCCAGGCCAATCCCCGTACAAAACTCAGCAAATACTGCGCTAAGCCCTTTCCAGAGGAAGGAGCAGCTAACAACCCTCTCCTTCGGGCCACCAAAAATTCTATCTTTCCGATACTTGCCGCACAAAAGACGAACCCAAAGAGAGGAGGGGCATTGCCACATTCTCCAAAGAAGCTTCATTAAAAGGACTTTGTTGTTGTCCTTAGCTTGCCTTATACCCAGACCCCCCCTGCTTTTAGGCTGGCAGGCTTCCTTCCAAGGGACCAGGTGAACCTTCCTCCCCTCACCAGACTCTCCCTAAAGGAAACACCGATTAATCTTATCAAGATCGTTAAGGACCGGCTCAGGGAGTTTACAGGCTTGCATGATGTGATTTGGAGCCGCGCAGTTGACAGATTGGATTAAGGTAAGGCGACCTGCAAGGGAAAGAGAACTAGCTTTCCAGCTAGCACACAAACCATTAGTTTTATCCAGAATGTCTTTAAAGGAGGCTTTGGAGACTCTGTCACTGTGAAGAGGGACCCCAAGATACTTCCCCAACGATTGAGTCAAGGGGATGCCAGAGAGCTCACTAAGGCTTCTGCACAAGCCGTTGTCCATGTTCTTGGAACAAAGCATACGAGACTTTTGGATGTTAATCTTCTGGCCAGAAGCATCACAAAAGCAATTCAGGATATCCATCACCACCTTAATTTGCTCCACATTACCCTCCACGAAAAGCATCACATCATCAGCAAAGAACAAATGGGTAATAGGGGGGCAATTTCTGCTGATGGAAACATGGTGGAGAGTCCCCTTACTCACCGCCTCTTGGATCAGGTGAGACAGTCTTTCCATTGCAATAACAAAAAGGAAGGGGCTCATAGGATCCCCTTGACGAATACCCCTGGAGGGAGAGAACTCATCAGACATGTCCCCATTAATCATAACCTGGAACACAGGAGAGGAGATGCATTTCTCAATCAGATTCCTCCAGTTTTCCGGGATACCAGCTTTGCCTAAAATATCCAGAAGAAAGCTCCAGTTAAGTCTATCATAGGCTTTCTCCAGATCCAGTTTAAGAGCCACAATCCCTTTCTTTCCTTTTTTAATTTTCATGGAATGGACAACCTCCTGGGCAATAACAACGTTATCCATCATTTGTCTACCAGGAACAAAGCTCCCTTGATTCTGGCTAATAATATCCGGCAGGATCTTCCGGATTCTATTAGCCACAATCTTGGTGATAGCTTTGTACAAAACATTACAGAGGCTGATAGGTCTCATCTGAAGAAAGGAAGAGGGTTTATCAACCTTAGGAATCAGAACAAGAAGGGTCTTATTAACCAACCTGATATCGTTAGAACCACTAAAAACACCTAACACAAAGCTGTAAATGCCCTCTTTCACAGTATCCCAGTGTTTATGATAGAAGCTAGCGGGGATACCATCAATCCCAGGAGCCTTAGTGGAACCGATGCTGGAGAAGGCCAGATCAATTTCTTTGAGGTCAATTGGATGGAAATCATCCTTAATAGCATCCTCCCCTAACCGAGGAAAGGAAGTATCAGAGTAGGCACTCTCTAAGTACACCGCTTCTTCTCTGAACAGGTCCTTGTAGAAGTCAAGGGCAAGACGCCGAATGTCCTCCTCCTCAAAAATCCAAACACCATTGGCGTCTTTGATAGCGTCGATTCTATTCCTCTGTCTTCTAATAATCGTGGAGAGGTGGAAAAACCTGGTGTTTTGGTCCCCGTCTTGAATCCAAGTCTTTCTAGACTTCTGGAACCAAAGGAGCTCTTCCTGTCTAAGCACTGCTTCCAACTCGTTCCGGAGAGATCTAAGCTGTTCATTCAGGCTGTGGTCGAAGCGGACCTCTAAGCAACGTTGGATGCCTTCCATCCTTCTCAAAAGCTTGTTTTTCCTTCTGATAATGTGGCCAAAGATGTTTTTATTCCATCCAGCCACATTTCTCCTGAACTCCTCAGCAGCAAGAAGGACATTAGAGTGAGGTTGCCAATTGTTTTTAACAAAATTCTTAAACTCGGGATGAGAATCCCAAGCCACAAGATACCTAAAAGGTCTGTTACCTTTCAGCTGGTTTCCTTTGACCATCTTAATAAGGATAGGGCAATGGTCAGAGTGACGGAAAGGTAGATTAAGCACATTGACCTCAGGAAACCTACAGATAGCAGCAACATTAGCATACAGCTTATCCAACCGAACAAACACACTATTCCTTTTCCAGGTAAACCTGTGCCCAGCAGCTCTCAGGTCCGACAGACCACAAAGATCCATACTATGTTTATGGTTGAGACACCGGCTAATATAATGATTACCCCCGCCTCTCTGATCACTCAAAGTGGCAATGTCATTAAAATCCCCGGCAACCAACCACGCCTCCACCATATTAGAACTAATAGAACGAAGAATCTCCCACAGCTTTCTTCGGTTAGTCAAAACAGGATCGACATAAACAAAGGTAACAAAGAACGGTTTATTACCAGGGAAACACACCTTACTATGGATGAATTGACTGTCCATAGTAACAATATCAATATTGACTCGACCTAGCTTCCAAAAGAGCCAAATCCCCCCAGCCCGGCCCGTAGCCTCCGATCTGACACAATTCCAACTCTTAAACTTTCTAACCACCTCATCTGCTTTAGAACCGCTAACCTTGGTCTCTATAAGAACAAAGCAAGAGGGGTTAAATTGCTTAATGAGGTCATTAATATGGATGCGGGTTGCCTTGCTCGCCGCACCTCTAACATTCCAAACAAAGAAGTCCATCAGAAGGGAAAACTACTGACACAAGCCCATACCCTAGACCAGGTATTTATTCGGGGCTCCGGAGAGCCTAGAGGAGGTACCAGAAGGACCCCTTTTATCAGAACGAGCCAAAGGATTCATGATACTTTTTTGTTTACCCTTAGGCTTTTTTAAGTTAGGTTTAATAATCCCCATTGAAATCCCCACCCCAGGATTACCACTAAGAGAAGGAATACTAACCTCATTTGACTCCTTCATCCTTCGGGTTGCCAGATCCAGGGAACCCCCTTGATCTTTATTCACATTGGTCATCCTTCTACTTGTTGTGCCAGCATCCTAAGGGATCTTCTTGGCAACAACATTAGGATTGAAAAGTGGGTTAATAGAATCACCCAGGATAGAAGCAGGCTCGGCCAGATCCAGGCCTGGCCTACTTAACTCCATCTGCTCAATAGTAGAGTCTGGATCCTGCCCAACCTCAAGAGCCAGGACACTAAATCTCGACCCTGACCCGGAGGATGATGCACCCTTAGCATCCTTCTTAATATCAGGGGGCCTGACCTTAATTTCAAGATTAATCTTCAAAGACTACACCTCCTTATTGATATCGGAATATTGGTCCCTAGAAGCAACAACATGAGGCCTCCATTTGACTGATCTTTTGGCCAGCATCCAAGGTCCAAAGTTCTCCCCATCCCTTAGACTAGCCTCAGCTCTTCCTACAATAGGCACTGCCACCTCTTCCACTTCCTTCCTTCTCTTGGGACAACCCTCGACAGTATGACCAAACATACCACATTCAAAGCAAATATTGTGAATCCCTTCATATTTAATATGAAACACTTTATTTTTAACACTAAATTTGGAGAGAAGAGGTTTGGCAAGATCAATGTCTATACATACCCTGGCGAACTTACCCCTCGCTGCCTCAATAGTAGTTTTATCAACATGGTGGACTTTCCCAACCAGACTACCAATTTTATTTAGGAATCTTTCGTTATAGAGTTCAATAAGAAGACCTGGGAATCTCACCCAAGTGAGGATCCTGTTCACAGAACAATCATAAGGGTCAAAATTTGGGACCCAAGGTCTCAACGCCAACACATGATTGGAAATAATGTAAGGACCCCCATTGACAACTTTGTTAAAATCCTCAGCCCTAGTAAATTTGATGACATAATAGTCATTTTCCAGGTCCGTAATGGTAACCTTCCCTTTATTAGCCCATTGAGCTTGGATCCTCTGAGAAAAATATTTAAAGCTTATTCTTTTACCAAGAACAGTAACAATTAAGGATAATTTCCATTTTGATCTAAAGAAACGTTTGTCATCAGATGTAAGACGGATTGCCGGGCACAAAGGGTCATCCTACACACCATCCTCCTCCACATCAGAGTCCGACCAGTCCTTCTCAGAACTATCCTCGCTACTGTCAACTTCCATCGTGGGATCCTCCTCATTCACCCCCAATACCTTATCTCTCCAAGAAGAACTCCCGTGACAGTTCATCAAAGTGGAATTAACAACAATATTCACCGGATTTCCCACTATTGGGATAGCATTAGACATGGAATTCTTATGGTCCCTAATCCTCTCACCTTCTCCATGGATACGATTATCAACATTTAATAAAACCGAATTAGATGTAAAACCCCCGGCTGAAACAGCTTTTAGAGCTTCTTGCGCGGCACACGCGGCTTGAGCAAAAAAAAGCAGCCTGCGAAACCTGCACAACAGGCGTGGCTTGCGCAGCCAGCTCGGCCTTCGCGGCCCGCGTAACCTGTACAGCCAGAGCATCATGTGACACAGGCAAGGCCTGTGCCCTATCTCCCTGGATCATCGCAGTGCCGGAGGTCGCCGCACAAGGATCTAAGGGGTGCACGTCCAGGTTACCAGCCCCGGCCCCCAAGCTTGGCTCTTCCGCAACCGAGCCCGGTAAAACAGCCAAACTTCCTGCCGGCAAACCGATCCCCACGGATCCACGCATCTCGTCCCGACCTAGCATCTCTTTAGCAACAAACGATCCCTCACTCTCCTCACCGGCCATCAAAACCGCCGGATCCGACCCCTCCTCCACCGAACGAATCGGCCACTCCCTCTCCCTCGAACGCTCTCTGACCCTCTCGCCGCTTCCCCGTCTATCCCGCAACAAAAGCACCACGCTCCACACCCCCTTCACCAACTCGCCATCTGGGTCCGAATCCATAATCTCCGTCCTCCCGGCCACCCGATCCCCTATACCTAGCTCCGGTCGACCACCAGCCCCGCTCACCGACGCCGCCGCCCTAGTATTTCGCTGTTCTCTCGCTGGAATTCGCTCTATGAAGCACGAACCACCATCCGGGGTCAGAGCTCACGTGGAATTATCATAGAAGAGCAGTCAGTCTCAAAGTCTCTAAGATTCACCTGTTATAGCAATTGTGCACAATCACGGATCAAGTGCGCTTGAAGTACACTAAACCTCGATGTTCAGACATACGTTCACCGACGTAGTGGGCTTGAATTTTATTAATCTCAATCCAAAGCCTTAATGATATTCTAAGGAAATTTAATTCTTAAAAATTTTCGTTTTAATGTTATTTAGGTGTTGTTTGGTTAGGAGAGAGAAAGTGAATTTTAATAATTTAGGTTTTTTTGGCGGTAAGTAATTAAATTTTTTCTCTCTAAAAATTCACTTTCTCTCTTGAGTCGTCATTCTAAATAAAAAACTTCAATTGAGGCCTTATCGAAAATCATTCGGTTGAACAATTTCATACCTTCTTTCTCAAACCCATTGCTTAGTTTAGAGATTATATTGATGATTTTTGCTTAGTTTAGGGACTTAATTGATGATTTTGATAGTTTAGGATCCTAATTGATGATTTTGATAGTTTAGGGTCCTAATTGATTTTGAAACTTTAGTTTAGGGACCGAAATAAATGTAGTCTTTTATTTTTATGTGAAAATATTAATTATTGTATATGATTATCTAGAAAAACTAATCATCTTTTGAACTTAAAAAAAGTATTAATTATACCTTATCCTATGCCATAAGGCATAGGTTAGCCGAACCGTTTATTTTATTAATGAGTTTAATATTAATTGCACTTTTTGTCATTTCAAGTTTTGATTGTATGGAGAGTAGTTAAATTTAATGAGTGATACAAAAAATCAGAATGATTAATAAAGAGAGATAAAATGTATTTTAGTCTATGTTTCATAAATTTAATACAAATCTATTTTGTCAAATGTAACAATTATTTTGAAATGGGAAAAATAGTTTTTAAGTTATTTAATACATAAATTATCCACCTCCAGGTAGGGGTGGGCACGGTTCGGTTAACCGGTCCATTAGGTAAAAAAATAACCGAACCGTTATCAATAGTTTTTTAACCATCCAAACCGAAATCGGTTCATATCAATCGGTTAACCATCAACCGGTTAACCATTAATTTCGGTTAGGTTTTTCGGTTAACGGTTTTTAACCAATTCTCATTAGTTAACCAAAAATCAACGGTTAAATTTTTACCCAAACCTAAATTTTTAAACAATATTAAAATACACATCATTTCAAAAATTCAAACGAAACGAATTCATATAAAAGTTTAGAATTCAAACATAAGTACCGAATTAAAAAACAATCCATCAAGTTTACATTTAAAACATAAAGAAATGTAAATAATATTTCGTCAAAGTACTTATTACAACATGATTCGAGATATGAATAAGGGCCCCAAGGCCCAGGAGGCCCCAAGGCCAAGGAGGCCCCATGGCCCGAGCACCCTCTATAAATACACAGATCATCTGGAAAGTAAGGACGGGTAACTCTTTCTAACTCTCACACATTTGATTAATAGACGCTCTTGAGCTACTAACTGTCTGGATCGTCGGAGTGTCCGCAAGGACCCTTCCCGGCACAGGGACGAACGACCAGAGAATCAGACCTCGTCAGCAAGGGCTCGGATCACTGTATTCGCATTCCCAGATTATTTGGTGCGGTGAACGTGGACTACAAGTGACTTCAGAGCTTCAAACAAAATGCAGACCCCTACTGACTCTGCACTAACTGCAGTACCCGAAACAGGAGCAACCAGCTCCATGACGCACACCGAAGGAGTGATCCCAAACATTCCAATCTCCCCCAGAAACCTTGGGCCATTGATGGAGGAGGTAAACCCTGAAGAAGAGGAGACCTTCAACACCACTCAACTCCTCAGCACGATCCAAGGTTTTCAAACGACCCAGGCCGTACACACGGCGGCTCAGATGAAGATCATAGACCAGCAAAGAAGTTTGCAGGAGGAGAACGCCAAAATATGGCAATACCTTAAAGAGGCGACAGAAATGCAGAAAGAGGGAACTTTGCCAGAGCAGGCCGCAGGGCCGGTGGTCATCGCGGGAAGAGGAGCCGGGGCCGTTGCGACCAATGAGGGCGAGGCGCGACGAGAGGAGACTGCAGTCGCGAATTGCGAAGACTTGTTGGAACTGAAGATTCAACATTTTCTCGATAAAAGGGCCCTCGGGGGCGTGATAGGAGGAAGCATCACCTCCAGCAAAACACCACTGGTGCAAAGGATCATCGAGACGAGGTTCCCGCGTGACTGGAAAGCTCCTCGACTGACCCAATATTCAGGGACCGAGGATCCCAACGACCACGTGGCATCATTCATGAGCACCATCAATTTATACTCGAAGGATGAGGACATCATGTGCAAGGTCTTCCCCACCACCCTCTCATCGAGCGCGCAGGAATGGTATCGGGGACTTGCCTCGAAATCAATTGATTCTTTTGACCTCATAAAGGATCTTTTCCTCTCCCGGTTTGCCGCAGCAGCGAAGGTCAAGAAGATCAGTTCGGACCTCAACGGGCTCAAGCAGCGAACAACCGAGCCTCTGCGCAATTTCCTCTCAAGGTTTCATCACATGGCCTCACAGGTTAAAGGCCTCAACCTGGAGGTGGCCCATGACGCCTTGGCAAAAGGGACCACATGCGAGCCTCTAAAGCAGAAATGTTTCCGAAAGATGCCAAGATCTTTCGAAGAGCTGATGACCATGGCACATACATTTGTCAGATACGATGACTGTGACCGGCCCGCCGGCTACGAGGAGACAGAAATGGACAAGGCCAAAGGCGACACGCACAAGCAGGATAGAGGCAGGCCGATCCCGGAGCCGCGTGAGGAGGCCCGAGTCCGCAAGGAGGCCTCGATGCCTTTTCCAGCCCGGACCGAGCGTGCCAACTCGAAGCGTAGGGGAGATCGATCCCGGGGCAAGGAGGTGCATTACACTGTTCAGAGTCAACCTCGCCGATTCACACAGCAAGTTCCGGCTAGTGACAAGGGCAAAACCCGGGTAGAAAAGGAGCACTGCAAGTATCACAGATCCTCTGGACATTCCACGGAGAACTGCTATCAACTACAAAAGGAGATTGAGCGGATCACGGAGCAGGGCGCGCCACCAAAGACGAGCAGGCAAAGGGAGCAAAGCCCGAAGCAGCGGGAAGTGGGGAGAGCAGAGGAGCCAAAGAGGCCAAGGTACCATGGGGAAATACATGTCATAAGGGAAGGGGCACCAGCACTTTCCGCCCCACCCGAGAGCTCCCGTAAAAGGAAGGCGATCGGACAGACACTAACGGTGCAACCGCCACTCCGTACCAGCCATTCGGAGGCTCTTGTTGTCACCATCAGCATCGCAGGTTTTAGGACACACCGAGTGCTGGTGGACACAGGGAGTTCGGTGAACTTGCTCACCTGGGCAGCACGCCGCGCAATGAAGAATACTCGCACTGCCCTCCGAGCCGGGACTTTCCCTTTGGTTGGCCTCTCAGAGATCGAAGTGCCGGTAAAAGGAGTTATCACACTACCAACTATCTTCACCGAAGGGGTCGAGGAAATCGAGGATACCTCAGAGTGGGTGGTGGTCGATATCCCCCTGGCCTATAATGCCATCATCGGAAGACCTCTTCTGGCCGCCTTGAGGGCCACGGTGGATATCTCCGGACTATGCTTGAATTTGCCCCTTCCGCGTGGAAAGATCACCATCCAGGGGGATCGTATGCTGGCCAAAAGATTGCAGTGGGAGGCGACTCAACCTCGAACAGCGCTCTACCTGGAGGATGGTCTGATGGACATGAGGGGTTACAATCCCGTGCCCATCGAGCCAGTCGATGACTGTATCCTTGGGGATAACAAGATAGTGAAAATGGGGACGAGACTCGCTTCCCCGTTGGCCGAAGAGATCAAGGCTATCCTAACAGAGCATTCAGATGTGTTCGCCTGGTGCACCGAGGACATCACGGGGGTCTCACCTAATCAAGCAATACACAAGCTGAGCATCGACCCCTCTGTCGAACCTGTGAAGCAGAGGATGCGAGTGCAGGCGAAGGACAAGCAGGCATCAGTAAAGGCAGAGATTGACAAACTCCTAGCTGTAAAGTTTATCCGCGAGGTCAACTATCCGGACTGGCTTTCTAATGTTGTACTTGTAAAGAAAGCCAGCGGGAAGTACCGCATGTGTGTAGATTTTACGAATGTCAATAAAGCTTGCCCTAAGGATTCTTATCCGCTGCCTAATATAGATCAACTCATTGATCAAACTGCCGGTCGCAAGATCTTGTCTCAGTTTGATGCCATCGTTGGTTTCCAGCAGATCCCTTTGGACCCAGCCGACGCCGAGAAAACCTCTTTCATTACGCACGAAGGCACATATTATTACAATGTCATGCCTTTCGGGTTAAAGAATGCGGGGGCCACGTACCAGCGCTTGGTAGATAAGATGTTCGCCCATCTCATTGGCAGGACGGTACAAGTGTATATCGATGACATGGTGGTCCTAAGCACCGAAGAAGGCGACCATCCGCAAGATTTAGCGGAAGTGTTTAAAATCTTCAGAGCCTATAACCTCAAGCTAAACCCGGAAAAATGTTTCTTCGGAATTCGCAGTGGTAAATTCCTGGGTTGCGTGGTATCAGAGAAGGGCATCGAGCCTAACCTCGCAAAAATCGAGGCTATTCTAGCAATGGAACCACCGCGCGACCTGCAAGGGGTTCAAAGACTCAATGGAAGAATCATCGCTTTGGGACGTTTCATCTCCTGCTCGGCGCAGTGTTGTCTCCCCTTTTATAAAGCAGTATAATCTATGTTATATATTTATATTAATCTATGTATTTATATTAAACAGTATAATCTATGTATTTATATTTATATTTGCCTTGTCTTTATCGTCAAATGGTCTGTATATATATATTTTAAATTTATATTTATTAAACGGTTCGGTTAACTGTTAACTGCGGTTTTTGAACACTCTAATCCGAAACCGAAACCGAAACCGGTACCTATCTATTTTTTTAACCATTAAGAAAACCACCAGTTCAGTTAACCGCTTTTCCGGTTCGAATTACCAGTTTTCGGTTCGGTTACCAGTTTGATCGGGTTTTACCCCTACCTCCGGGTAAATGCTACTGATCAATCCACACCATTTGTACACACTTTTTTTTTTTGACACTAGTCATTTTCTATATTATGATATGCATCATTTTTTTTATTGGTCGGGTTATATACTTTCAAGCAATTCGAAAATCCAAGATTAATTGACAAATGCTATTTGAGAGGTGCTCTATTATAATACGTGGATGTTTAATTGATTTTTGAATGTTTTTATAAAAAAGAATTAAAGCTTCATATAATTTAAAGCCTATGAAATTAAATATAAATTTTTATATGAATACACACTCTTAACTTTTTATTACAATTAAGTATTAAGGTACAAAAATACCTTTAACGTTTTGGGTCCGGGGTTATTTTACTCCTAACGTCTAAATATGAATTTTCATATGAATACAAAATCTTGACTCAATTTATCAATGTTAAGGGTAAAATTGCTATTGGCTTCTAATATTAGGGATAAAATTGCACTATTTGAGATATTAAGGTAGTTGAGCCAGTTAATTTTTTAGAGCATTGTAATGTAAACATATTAATATAATATTTATTTACTTTTCGCAAAATTTGCAAATAAGTTGCACAAATAATTATAATTATAATAAATAATGATAATATATATAATGACAAAGCATAAATTATATATAAATATAATTATAATGAAAATAGATAAATTAATATATAATAAATTATAATAATTATAATAAATTGCTGAAATTATAAATAAATAATGATAATAATAATAAATTATATATAAATAATAATAATATATAATAATTATAATAAATAATGATAAATTATTGAATACTGAAACTGAATACTGAACTGAACTGAACTGAACTGATTACTACTGAACTGAACTGATTGTTACTGAAATTAAGTAATAAAGAACATGGCCTTAGTGTTGCAGATTTGAGAGATTGAATGAATGAAAATCAACCGTTAGTATTATGGTTTTTATATTTAATTGTTATAGAATAAATAAGTTTGGAGAATTGGTGAGACACTTGCATCAGGAAACTAATCTATTTTTATGAACAAATTTAAGAAGCTGGTGATACGAAACAAGCAAGTTCAGATAAATAATGAGACATTTACAAATTTCAGAGAACCAATCTATTATTTTCAACACGTTGATAAAGATCTTGATGTATTAGGTTTTTTTTAGGGATGACTAAAGGACAGCAATTGTCTCCCTACTTTTACGAGTTTATTCGAGTGGCTGATAGGCTCTCCTGCAGACAAAATATTAAAAGGGTTTCAACTTGTATCCACCAAATTTGCATAATTAATGATTCTAATAAAGACGTATGGCACTTCCAAATTACTTCACACAACCGATTCAATATCTTGTCTGTGGTTCTCATCCGGTTTGACTCATAGACACATCCTTTAACTCAGCCTAAACTAGTAAATACTTTACAAACTACTCTCAAATTATAAAATGTTTATTAACCCCTCTATTTGTTGAAAAAGGTAAGCTGGCCCTATACTTTAAAAATATTTTGATTACTTCATCATATTCTCAATTGCTGAAATTCCACTCAATTTAGATAAAAACTTAATAAAATTATTATACTATTAACATGTGATGATATTTTGACACTTAAACTTAATAAATTGTAGTTTATATATATTTTTTTTCAAATCTACTTAATTATTTTTACATAAGAAAATCAATGTGATAATTAAATTTTAAAACGTGCGACGAGACAAGTTCATGTGTTAAAATATCATCACATATTAGGAGAATAATGGTTTTCTCAAATCCTTATCCAAAATAGTTTATAGTTTATAGCCTAAATATGACTAACTAATACAGTAAAACCTCTATATAGGAATACTCTATATAAGAATAACCTCCAATTTGTTATAAAAAATTTTGGTCCCAACTTGGGCCGGTTATAAATAAGAATAACCTCCCAAATGTTAATTGTTATACATAATCCAAGTCCCACCTTTAGAAACTATACCTCTATATAGGAATATATGTATTAAGGATTTAAACAAAATTTATTAAAAAATTTAAAAATTATTGAGATTAAATATGAGTTGGCACACAAATTCCAACTTTAACTATAAATTCTTACCATTTTCCCATAAAACTCTTTTCTTTATGTATTGGAAACTAAACTCAAAACTCTTCCAATTCTTTAGGTATTGGAAATAAAACTCGTAGACTTGATATGCTAAACATTAAATTTATAAACTTTAAGTGTTGATTTTTTTTTTGGTACCAAACTCTATATAAGAATAACCTCCCAATTGTTATACAAATTGTCCGGTCCCAAACGTATTCCTATATAGAGGTTTTACTGTAGATGGTGACTAAATAACCATTTAAACCTTATTAAAATTGTTTGGCTACTTCAAACAAGTTTAGAAGATAAACATGACATTTTTTGAAAGTATAGAAAGAAAGTTACTTTTCTAAAACATAAAAAGGGCTGTATTAGTCCATTGAAATATTTAAGATTTAAGGCAGTAGATTGGATGACAAAATAATGGCTGAATAGGGACCGTGAGCATCAAACCCAATATAACTTCTCTCATAATTTGTAATTACAACTTGAATGAAGCAGGAAAAATACTTTCACATTTTAGACTGGTATCATAATCAGTAAATATATGATTGACCGGTTGGTGGTCGATTTTATACGTGCGTTCGTATTTTTTTTTGGTAAATCGAAAATGTTTAATTTTTTTTGTATATATACGTGTTATATTCTAAGTGGTTAATAAACAATTTTTAAGTACAAATATAAAACTTCTCAAAATTAAGCTAAATTGTGTTTACGATTATTAGCATGTAAAAAACAATTGTATTTAATAAAAAAATTATCGGATTTAGGGAGAGCTTAACAAACCAAAAAATTTTAGAAATTTGGATTTTAGTATAACCTAACTTTTGGCCATTTTTAGGCCAATTTGAACTGCATCTATCAGTTAATATTTTTTTTGGAGATAGGGAGGTCGAAACCACCCCTTATCATAATAAAAATTCTTAGTGAGGACTATGCCAATTACTAGATTTATTTATGTGTTGGGTACTCACCTAACTCGCACAGGCTCACGTCCAATAGATCGAGCTTCGAGAAGAAAAAATGACACTAGACTAGGCTCGACTCGATCCAAACTCGCCTAAACCCGCCTATTTTGAAGACGGATTTGAAAATTTATAAAAACACTAGGACTGGTCCATCCCGGCCATTCTATTGATATTAAATAATTAAATAATTTATTAAGTATTTATTTTCATTAGATGGGCTTATTCGAGTTGGGCTTTTGATTTGTAAGTAGCTCAACCAGACGAGAATCCTTCTAAATTAACAGTAGGCTAGACTGTCATCGGCTTAGGCTAACCATTTTTAGGTGAAAGCCCGTTAAATTTGGTCTAGCCCGATCATGAATAGGTCTACCAATTACCTGTTGATAGAGTTTTCTTGAATACAGGCCCGTTAGTTAACAGTTTGATTCTTAGCGTGGTTTATCAAACTGCTCCTAGTCCAATTCGGAATATAATAGATGCTAACGTTGATGAAATAATTTGGAGTTTTTCGGATACATTAAGGATCAAATTCAAAACGGAGCTTCAACGACCAATAAAATTCAAGTAAAAAACTCTATTAATAAATATATAACACAATAGGAAACATTGAAATAAAACTAAGTTAATATGTTGAGAGAGAGAACTATGAATTTCTAAAGAGAGTGGCTAACAAAAGAATGCTAAAAATCTTGAAAATGAAAGAAGAATGGAGGGTTGTTCCTATTAGGTAAGTGTGAAGGGCGAGCCAGAATAATTTAATTTTTCTAAGTTTGAAGTAATCATCTAATCCTTGTTCTATAGAATGCATGTTTTGTGTTAAGCAAGTGGCTAACACCATAGCATCTTCAAGCGAAGCAGCGCCTCCCTGAGCTAAGAATGGACCCATTACATGCATAGCATCTCCGGCCACCGTCACCCTCCCCTTTCTGAAATTTGACATCAGAAAATCTAATGGTGCTCTGTATTTTATAGCAGTTAGATGCAAGGACTCTTGCTTGCTTTTCCTTATTAGCTCTATTTCTCGTTTTGGGAAACCAACAAGCACTTTTATTGTTGCTTCTTTTATATTATTTTGATTTCTTGAACTTCTTGAATCTGTCAAACAATAATAAACTTATAATAACCAGATAACTTGAAGTAGTATGAGTTATCTACCTAATACAATGTCCTCCAAATTTAACCATCTTATTAAAAAGTCTCATAGATCACATTGTCATCAAAATGTCAGTGTTGAATCATCACTAAACTTCAATTTCTCTCCATAAAGTCACCAAATTTTCAGTTGTGTTTCAATTATATAACTCCAGTGGTTAAAAAACATCGAAATGATGCCATGACTTTGTTTTTTTCATAATAATAAATGACACCTGATAGCTAGGTGGCGCATACGTGTGTTGTTTCATTAAGAGATCTGAGTTGCCTCAATTTTACATCACCATTTCGATACCTTTTAATCATTAAAATTGGTGAAGTGATTTTATTGAGGCAAACTCAGTTTAGTTGAATAAGCATTTCACCTCAAAATGTCAAATACATATTGATATTGAAGAGCAAAGTAGAAAATTGATTTACCTTTAGAAGTCCAACTACGAGTAGTAAACCAGTAAACAAAGTGTTGATTAACAGGAACAATTCCAAGTTGAACATGTTTGTTCTTCATCATATTAAACTGATTACCGAAATCATGACCATTATGGTAGTATGATAACCCTCTCACTACGCAGATTGGATAAAACTTCGGAGGATTTAGGCCAATATACTTGCCAATTCTAGAATTTACACCATCACATCCTATCACTACCTGCATTTAATTCATTCAGATTAGCAAGTAATTACAAAGCTCAATTTATCAATCAATATTCAATTTATTCTAAGTACCTTGGCTTTAATGACACTTCCATCATCAAGATGAAGGACAGGGTAGGATGTTAGTTGGTCAATTTGAACCGAAACGACTTGTCGTCCATATTGAATGGTGTGGTTTGGCAAACTATCGGCTAAAGCTTTAATAAGATCAATGCGCTTTATACAACGAATCTCTCCTCTCCTATATTTACACTATCAAAGTTTTACCACCATGAAATGTAGGAAACAAATAAACAAGTAGATCTATTAACAAAAGCTTAATTTTTGTTGTATAACGCTCACAATATGTTATTTTAATTAAACGGGACTATTTCCTACGAGAATATATAGAAAAAGACATGAAATTAGAGACAACAATATTCTTCCCTAAAAAAACTTACCCGAGTAATTTAGTGCGGGAAGAATCATGAAGTGATATACATTCTCCACTGCATAAAAATAAATATAGAATTAAAAACAGTTAAAAAGAAAAGAGTAGACTTAAAAATAAAAGTAGGTTATATAGATACTATTGAAGTGGAAAGCAGGTGTGTTGAAGGAGGGAAGCAACGCCAAGGTGGTGAAGAAGGAGCCAAGCATTAGGTGTGATTATAATAGCTGCTCCAGAGGTTGTTAATTCTTGTGATTTTTCAATGACTTTGATACTTGTAATTCCTTTCCTGTGAAGAGCAAGAGCCGTTGCAAGCCCACTAATCCCAGCCCCTATTATCACTATCTCATCATCCATTTATCTTGATGGAGGTTAGGAAGAGGGAAGCTGAAGAATAATATGCAGAGTATTTTAAGATAATATGATTGTCATGTAAATGATGTGAACTGGAATGTTGGAAAAAGGGGACATAAGTAGTGCGGACTTCCATACAGTTTGTTTTGTTGCTCTTCTCATATACTATTCAACACTAATGTACAAATCCAATTGAGTGGATTTCCTTTAACCAACAAAAATATCCCGATAGAATAATAATAATAATAATAAAAATATCCGGATAGAAATGACTTTGATACTTCTCTTGAATTCAAATCAATATGAAAGCAGCCGCAAACCAATCATCATCATTTAGTTTCTTCCGGCCATTCGGATCTAAGTCATTTCTAATGGTGCAACCTCATAGATCTATAGATCCATGGATCTACGTATAAGATATATAATACGTTATGCTCTTGCTAAACCCGAAAAGAATGTAAATTGAAGAGTTATAGCAAACAAATGCAAATCAGGCGAAAGATCCGATTAAAAGTTATCCCTAAATTAATACTTAATAAATAAATTCACAAAAGAAAACGATAGACACAAACTCATTTTATGATAGAAATTATACAACAAACTGCTAAAAGATTAAGCAACAAAGATCAAATGAATTGATTACATCTTAAATCCAATACATAGAAGAAACAGAAAAACTAATTAAATCCTTGACTTACCACATTACAAGAAACATATTACACCAAAAGAACTACTAAAACAAGCTCAAAGTTTGAAGATTTGGTGGTTAGAACATGGTTTGCAGGTAACCAACAAGGTTATGGTCCAACTGGAAAGCCTTAGAAAGAACAGCAGCAGGAATTGGCGGATTAGAACCAAAGACAGCATTGGCAATTGTAATAACTCCTGGATTTTGGCTACTTAGAGCTGCAATAGCAACAACATTTCCATGCCCAACATTTCTCTGATAGTGAATTAGGTTCACTGGGAATACAAAAACATCTCCTTTTTTTAATACCTTTGTGATCAGACGATTTTCAGGGTTAGAAGTTATAAATCCAACTTCAAGGTTGCCTTCAATTATTGTCAATATTTCAGAGGCACGAGGATGCGTATGGGGAGGGTTAATGCCTCCGGGAGCATAGTCAATTCTAGCTAAAGAGATGCCAAGAGTGTTTAGACCTGGAATTTGAGCTACATTTACAGGAGTTACCTTAGAACCAACTGCTCCAGTTGTATTTCCTGCTATGTCAAGTCCACTGAAGAAAAAATCACTTGCATCAGCCATTTTGGGATCTTTGCAACTCAATCCATTCACCATTACCACTACATTAATTTGTAAATGCAACATCCAAATTAATTATATTTCAATCCAAAACTTAATTATAGAAAGAGAGAGAGAGAGAGAGAGAGATAGTTGTAATTAGAAAATGAAAGCATGTATATATATACCTGCAGAGTCTTTGGAATTTGCCACGCAAAAATCTTGAAGAGGGCTTGGATCAGAAGCATAGGCAAAGGTAAATAAAATTGCTAGAAATCCTAAGAAAATAAACGGAGCTGCAGCCATTTTTAAATTCTATATATGTATATAATGAATTAAGATAAAAACTTAGTTGATAATGATTTGTGAAGCAAAGATGCATATGTATATATAGTGATAATTAACAAGTGAGGCTGGGCAAGACAGGATTAATTAAGTATGCCGTCCTAAGTATATATTCAAATCATGTATTTTCTATTCATCTGGAAAATAATAAACCGCGTTAGGACTCAGTATAGACTACATAATATATGTAATGCTGGCTAATAAAATGGTACGCTTGTAACATGTTGTCCTTTGTTAATGTCTTACTCCTTTGTTAATGTCTGAATGCAAAATTCAGCTTAAAGTTGAAGGACGGAAAGAAGGCTGTACTTTAGTCAAGTTGAGTTATATTTGGAAGAATTCTCTGTCCTGGTCGAAGATCCACCCAGTCGAGGACGGAGAATTCCCGAGAAAATACCCCCACAAAAAATTAGGATAGAAATTTTTTATGCCCGAAGTTTGATGGAAATGGAGATATAGAATACCCTCTCTCGCCCCATTGAGATCCCTTATCTTCATCGAGATCCCTAAAATTATATATATTTTTTCAATAATATTAACATTTATACTTAATAAATCTAATTATAATAGGGATAATGTATAAAAATAAGTCCAAGATTTTTTGGGAAGTACCAATTTAGGCTTAACGTTCAAAATAACAACAATATAGGTTTAACGTTTACAACATAATATCAATTTAAGCTTAACGTTTACAATATAACATTAATTTAGGCATCACGTACAAAATAACACCAATATAGGCTTAACGTTTACAAAATAATACGAATTTAAGCTTAACGTTTACAAAATATATCCAATTTAAGCTAAACGTCACAATTAAATTAATCATATTATATTTTTTTCCTATTAACTTTATATGTTATCTTTTTATTTAGTTCTATTTTTTTATTTATTATAATACAATTAATTAGTTTTCTTGCCCATTAAAATCTTATATTTGTTTTTCATCAACCATTCCATGACTTCTAAATTTCGTGGCTCATGTAATATATGCAAACTAAAAGTATTGAATGTCCATAATATTTTGAACACTAGTTAAAATAATATTGATACATGTCAGTGTTCGAAATATTGTAGATGTTCAATTACTTTTAGTTTGCATATATTACATGAGCAATGAAATTTAGTAGTCATGGAATCATAAGATTTTAATGGACAAGAATACTAATTAATTGTATTATAATAAATAAGAATATAGAACTAAATAAAAAGATAACATATAAAGTTAATAGGGAAAGAATATAATATGATTATTAATTTAAGCCTATATTGGTGCTATTTTGAACGTTGAGCCTAAATTGGTACTTCCCTAAAAATCTTAAGCCTGTTTTGGTACCTTATCCCATTATAATACCAATTAAATTTATACATATTATTTATAGTTAATTCAAATATTGAATTATTATGATAACAGAGTATGAAATTTCGTTCATTTGATAACAAGTTTGGACCAGGTTGTTACTTGTGAAGACAATATGTTGGTTTTTTTTTATTTTTTTTGAAAGTAAACTTCATGAATGAGCCGTAACCCGGTAAAAGTTCAACATCGTCAATGAAATAAAATTCGGTAATTTTATAAAAAAGAGATAGACTTGCATATTGAGAAGCCAACCTTGCTAACGCATAGGCCAGGCTATTTGCTTATCGTTTAATAAAACAGACCAAGATCTGTTATGAGTCTGGGAAGTCTGGAATCCAAAATATGAAATATGAGGGATCACGTTGTTATATGATAGTAATGATTTGCCACTGCTGATTATGTTTCCAAACTCAGAATGGTCAGTAGCGGATGAGTGGATATCATCGCATGTAAGTTTCGAGTCTGTTTCAAAGATGATGTTATGTACTTCGTTCTCGATAGCTTATTGGATTGCTTACAGTAGCAGTTTCGCCCTCTATGACTTCCATCAGCCCGTCAAAAGTAGCAGTTCAGGCAGATATGAAGTCGCCATTTGAGTCGCGTATAAATGACAAATCCGATAGTGGAATCAATCAACATATCAATACATGAGATAGGATAGAATCCTTCGGGCATGACACAAACTTTTAGAGATCTTAAGTTAATAAGAGTTGCTTCTCGATTGGAAAGTTGGAAAGGTAAATTACTCAACCTTGCATGGAAAGAGAATCTTATTAAAGCAGTTGACACATCTATTCCAATCTACACAATGTCTTGCTTTCAACTTCCAGACAGAGTGTGTAAAGAAATCAACAGTTTGATAGCAAAATTTTGGTGGGATGAAGAGGAAAATAAAAGAAAAGTACACTCGTTTTTATGGCTTGATCTCTGCAAAGTTAAAGGCGGAGAAGGATTGGGATTTCGAGAACTTAGAGCATTCAATCTTGCTCTCCTGGCCAATCAGAGTTGGAACATGCTTGTTAATCCTTCTTCATTAATACACAAGGTTCTCTAAGGAAAATACTTTACTTCTCTTTCTCTACCCTCCTTGATGCTACATTGAGTTCTAAACCGTCTTGGGGTTGGAGAAGTCTGCTTAAAGGAAGGGAAATCTTGAAGCAGAGATTAAGATGACAAGTGGGTAGTGGGAATTCTATCTAGTGCTTTGTTGATCCATGGCTTCCCCACTCTACTTCTTTCATTGCTCATCCAAGACACCCAGATCAATCACCCAATATTACTGTTCATCATCTTTGTAGTCCAAAACCGAGTAAGTGGAATGTCAATATAATTAAGGAATTGTTTGTGGATGAGGATGTTGAGCAGATTTTGGCAATCCCTATCAGTATCACAGGCTGTCCAAACTCTCTCATCTGGAATTTTTCCAAATATGGAAAGTATCTTATTAAATCTGGATATAGAATTGCATCCAATTTGATCTAGGACACAGTGAACCCACAGACGCCTCAGGTTGAAGCAAAATTTTGGCAGCAAGTATGGAAGTTAAACATACCAAATAAAATCAAGACTTTCATGTGGCGTCTACTCTCCAACAGGTTGCCTACCAATGCAAACATGGCAAGAAGAGGAATCTCAATCAGCCATGTTGCCCTATGTTTCCCTAAGATTGAAGACGTTGTCCATCTATTCTTTGGTTGTGATCGGGTTCAAGATACTTGGTTTTCTCCTCCATTCTCATTAAGATCAGAAAGCCTTGTTAATTATAACATTGTGGAAATTTGGAAGTCTCTACTCAATTTGTATGATCAACAGCATTTGCCTCACGATTATCTTCCTCGAGTTTGCTTTCTCATATGGCAATTGTGGAAAGGAAGGAATGAGCTGGGTTTTAATCAGACGATGTGGAGCAATTAAGAACTTCTTAGTAGAGCTAGAGTTCAAGCACAAGAATGGTTCGAGTCGGTTTCCTTATTGACCCGTATTAAACCGAGTGTAGAACATCAGGAAAGTCTTTTTTGATCCTCGCCTCTTGTGAGTTGGGTGAAAGTTAATGTGGATGGGGGAAGCACAAGCATAGTCCCCAGGGATCACATTGGTACGATTCTTGTTTGTCGAGCTTGTAGATTCGAAGGCAATCTGTGTCTGCTAATGATTGAAGCTCTTTCTATGAGAGAAGCAGCCAGGTTCTGTGTTGATTATAGATTCACACAGGTTATTTTTGAAGGGGACTCGAAACAGCTGATAGATTCGCTCAATAACAGAACCGATGAAAAACCAAACTCTATTTTAACTTTGGTCGAAGATATAAAACGATTATCTACCGTTATTCCTAGTTGTACCTTTGTTCAAGTTAGAAGGAATTTTAACTGGACAGCTCACTTAGTAGCTAAACAAGCCCTTGCTTTTGATTCCTTTTGTTTAGATGATTTTCTTTGTACCAATTGGCTTCGTGCCATAGCGATTTTGTAAGCAGAGGCCTCTCCCTCTGTCGGGTTTTTCCTTATTAATGCATGCGACTGTTTGAGAAAAAAAATTAAATAATAAGAGGGTTAATTTATAAAATAAATAAATATAAATACAAAAATAATTTTTTGCCCTTTGACTTTTGATTTTTTTTAACACCGTTAATCAGTTTGGACTGTGTTTGCTAACGGAAGGTAACACATAGTATCTGTTTGTAAATTTTTAAACCACATAGTTTATTATTGAAAATGAGTGTACCTACTAGGTTTATTTTTGTAATTTTTCCTAAAAAATATTACAAATTTAATAAATCATACATCTAAAAGTTAAATAAATTGAACCTTAATCAATAAGAATAAAGTAGCTTAGTTTTATCACTTAATGGTTGAAGAACAAAAGGTTGAGGTTCAAATCTCACATATAAAAAGCAATAATATTTTTTAATATATAAAATAGTTATGACGGGTACCGGGTACTCTAGGAAGTATTCCCATACATCCCTACATACATGTGTCAGCTCCTTATTAGCTTCGAAGCCTATTATTTCATGCCCAAGCAGAATTAAGTGAGTCTTTTGGAATCTGAAGCTTCTCCGAAGCTTCTCCTTATTCACGTGCTTTATTGATCTAGCTTTCCGAAAAGAGCTCTTTGAGTGGGCCGAGCTGATGTTTGACTATTGGACCGATGTTTAGCTGTTAACGGGCCTGGACCCTAGCTTATTAGGCCCAAAATAATTATTTACTATATCACCCTTGAATTAATTCTTATATAATTGTTAAATAATGTTGACTTTAAGAGTATTAATTTGATAATTAACTTAGTATTTGTACTTGATGCGTCATAAAGGTACACTTGCTTTATGACAAGATGTGACACAATGAAATATTGGTCAGTTTAGATTTCGCTGATTTATTTGTTTTGTTTTTTTGTTATTTTATTTTGTTACATTGTTTTTCCGTTTCCGCCCTGTGTTACATTATTTTATTTTATTTTTAATGATATCGGGTTTTCAGTGCGTGCTCTTGGGGTGCCAACCTAGTTGGGATTCCAGAATCATTGCTACTGTATTGTCCCAGCTTCTATAAAAAAAACATTCAAGTTAAATACAACAACTTATAGTCTTCTAAATCAACAAATCAAAGACAACTCATTAATTCTTGGCCAAAATTAGCAAAAAGGAAACTGCAAAGACTAGAACTGATATTTTCCAATAACAGGCTTATTCCGAAATTGCAGATCAGGCTAAGCTTCTCTATCTTTGCTCTTTTAATTATTGTCTTTATATTATTTTTGCAAATATTGCATTGTAACCGATATTTTCCAATAAGAGGCTTGCAGATCAGTCTCTATCTAAGCTTTTCTATCCTTACTCTTTTAATTATTATCTTTATGTTGTTTATGCAAATATTGCATTGTAACCATTTAAATTATATTTACTTAAAAGGTTTTTCAAAGATAATACTAAATATCTTTTAAAAAAAAGTAATTAATTTGCCCATCTATTTAATTCACAAATATTTTAAAAGTGCAAATTAATATCATTGAGCATAATTTTTATTAAGTAAAAACTATAATTTTCAAAAGAGTAATAAATATTATTCACCCTCTAGCATTTATATAGTCATATTGTTCTAACAACAAGGTCATTAACAAGATATGCTATTTTCCTGGGGAATTCACTGAATGCTTGGAAAAGCAAGAAACAGACAGTCGTTTCCCTCAGTTCCACTGAGGTATTACAAGGCTCTTGCAAACAGTTCCTGTGAAATCTAATGGCCTACTTATTTATTGCAAGTTATTGGCTTTCCTCCTTCTAAGTGTGCTATTATGCATTGTGACAACATGTTTGTAGTTTATATGGCACACAATTCCACTTTCCATAAGAGATCGAAGTACATAGAGATTGATTATCATTTTCCACGAGAAAAGATACAAATTGGACTTGTGAAATTGTTGACTATTTGATACAGATCGGGTAACGGGCGATAGTTTTCAATCGTAAACTATCAAAGATATTCTCAAGCTAAACTTGAAGGAGCCGTGAAACCCCCAGATTTACAAGCTAAACTTGAAGGAATTAGAAATCCCCATTGTTAAGAGGGATGAACCCTAAAAACACTCTCAAAGAGAAGATATAATTTGATTGATAAAAAGTTGTATATCCTTACAAAGATGGGGTTTAAATACCTCCCCTAAAGAAAGCTAAAGACGTAATTACCCCTACTAGGGTTACAACTAAAGAAAGAAAATAAAGGGTAAAATAGGTAAGTGTATATTCTTCCTTGTGAAGGAAAGAAAACTTAAAAGGCAGAATGTATATCCTTCCTTGTTTAAGGAAGGAAAGCTTGCAATTATCCTTCCTTAAACAAGGAAGGAAAGTTCACTCCTTGTAAAGGAAGTAATCTCTGGGACCCGCCTCAGTTATTCATCCGGTATACGCCATTAGGTGCACATGTTGTTCGTGTTGCCCACATCTGAATATGATCTGCCAGGATTCAATGTAGAGTGAGATCCGCCAATCTGGGTCGAAGTAGACACAATAGGTAGATCCGTCGAAGTAGATATACATCGACAGAAATACAATGAATAGATATGCCAAGGTAGATCCACTCAGGTAGATACGGGAAGTAGATATGTCGATGAGTAGATACGCCAATGTAGATATGTCGAAGTAGGTCCGCTCAACTAGATACCTGAAGGAGATACATCAACGTAGACACATCGAAGTAGATCCGCCCAAGTAGACACCTGAGGGAGATACATCAACGTAGACACATCGAAGTAGGTCCGTCTTAGTAGATACCTGAAGGAGATACATCAACGTAGACACATCGAAGTAGATCCATCCAAAGAGATACCTGACAGAGATAGGTTGAAGTAGATCTGCCTAAGAAGAGACTTGAGGAGGATACGTCGAAGTAGATCAGCCCAGGTAGATGCTTAAAGGAGATACGTCGAAGTAGATACACTGAAGTAGATACGTTGAGTAGATCCATCGAAGAGATCCGTAGAGTAGATCCGTCGAAGAGATCCGTTGATGAGATCCGTCGAGGGGGATCTGTCAAAGAAGATCCATCAAAGGAGATCCGTTAAAGGAGATCCATCGGAGAGATCCATCAAAGGAGATCCGTCGAAGGGATCCATCGAAGAGATCCATCAAAGGAGATCCATTGAAGAGATCCATCGAAGAGATCCATCAAAGGAGATCCGCTGAAGAGACCCATCAAAAGAGATCAGTCGAAGGAGATCCGTCAAAGGAGATCCATCAGAGAGATCCGTCAACGTAGATCCATCGGAGAGACCCATCAAAGGAGATTCGTCTAAGAAATCCGCCCAGGTAGATACACTTAAAAGAAAAAGATATACTAGAACTTTAAGTGTGTCTTCCTCCTCTTCTGAATCACTTTCCCCACATACCTGACGAAATTTGTTACCTTGCTACTTCCCTAACCTGGACTTGGAATTTGTTGAAAAGATGTCCGCATCATACTCTCTTTCTTAAAAAAAAAGAAATTGGATCACACTTGCCTTTAAACACCAGCAGACCATGTGCCCTTTATCACTCGAACTGCCCTTCCCATTCGTCAAGTGTTCCATGAAGCTCTTGGTCATCGTCATCATAGGTGTACTCATTTTGGCTCCATCCAACGTCCTCCAACTCATCATCACAGTAGAACCTATCTTCATTATCTTCATAATTAGGAGTCCCGCTTTGGTTCCACTCAATGTTCCTTGACTCATCTTCATAAAACCTACCTTCACCAACTTCATAAGTATATTCATTTTGGTGCCACTCACCATCCTCCAACTCATCATCACAATGAAATTTGTTCTCCTCATCTTCATAAGTAGCCTCACTTTGGTTCCACTTAGTGATCTGATGCTCATCTTCATCATAATAGGTTTCGTCATCTTCATTATCTTCAAGTTCATCCTCATGATGATGAAATCTACCATCATCATATAACTCACCATCAAAATCACTCTCTTCCCCTTTAATCCCATTCCTGGACCCATTATCATCATACTCAAGTTCATTGTTGCTATCCAGCTCATTCTCATAATGGTCCTCCTCTTTATCAATCTTCCACTCGAGTTCATCTCCTTTATGATTATTTTCAAATTCGTACAGCTCCTCTTCCTCCACCCAATCTTCCCCACGACCTCTCGCTTCCATCCGCTCCTTCTTATAGTTCAAGCCGACCACTCCATTTACCGAGTTGTCTGACTTAAACGACGTTCTACATCTGAGCATCGTTGATCCACCAACATCTCTCCCATCACCATAGCCATCAACCCCCACACATAAAATAAATCCCTCATCCTCCTTAAGAGGATCCGCCAGCCCAAGGTCACCCTCCACTACTTTAACAATAAGGCTACCACCTCCATTAAGCATACACGTGAAGTTTTGTTTAAGGGGCATTTCATCAAACACATAGTACGCACCCTTTTCTACTTGAACTTCTTCAAAGTTCCTACATGCTAACCCCTCTTCCTCCTCATTCACAGAAACATTTAAATTCTCATCCACAAATTCATTATCAACAACTCCACCATGAGAACTTAAATCACCAACAACATCACAAATAACCAAATCCTCACTAATGACAGGCATACCCACAACTTCCACAAGAATTGAAGGTTTTGGATCTACCTTTTCCTTAGGGAATAGAGGACAGATTTGGCATGAATCTTTAGGGGGTGAGATAGTGGTTTCTCCATCTTGTTTTTGTTGGGCTCGACGTTGTCGTCTCCGGCTATTTCGGCTGCTTCTGGTTCCTCTTTGCAGATTCTCCATCCTTTCTTGCTCCATGTTTTCTATTGTCTTTCTCCTTACTTCGGCAAGCTTGAAATCCATCTCTTCAAGCTCGGCTTGCCATTCTTCAAAGCTCTTGTCAGTGGCTACCATCGTCGAAAGAAGTTTCGGATCAGGAAACGATCGGCTCTGATACCAACTAATACAGATCGGGTAACGGGCGATAGTTTTCAATCGTAAACTATCAAAGATATTCTCAAGCTAAACTTGAAGGAGCCGTGAAACCCCCAGATTTACAAGCTAAACTTGAAGGAATTAGAAATCCCCATTGTTAAGAGGGATGAACCCTAAAAACACTCTCAAAGAGAAGATATAATTTGATTGATAAAAAGTTGTATATCCTTACAAAGATGGGGTTTAAATACCTCCCCTAAAGAAAGCTAAAGACGTAATTACCCCTACTAGGGTTACAACTAAAGAAAGAAAATAAAGGGTAAAATAGGTAAGTGTATATTCTTCCTTGTGAAGGAAAGAAAACTTAAAAGGCAGAATGTATATCCTTCCTTGTTTAAGGAAGGAAAGCTTGCAATTATCCTTCCTTAAACAAGGAAGGAAAGTTCACTCCTTGTAAAGGAAGTAATCTCTGGGACCCGCCTCAGTTATTCATCCGGTATACGCCATTAGGTGCACATGTTGTTCGTGTTGCCCACATCTGAATATGATCTGCCAGGATTCAATGTAGAGTGAGATCCACCAATCTGGGTCGAAGTAGACACAATAGGTAGATCCGTCGAAGTAGATATACATCGACAGAAATACAATGAATAGATATGCCAAGGTAGATCCACTCAGGTAGATACGGGAAGTAGATACGTCGATGAGTAGATACACCAATGTAGATATGTCGAAGTAGGTCCGCTCAACTAGATACCTGAAGGAGATACATCAACGTAGACACATCGAAGTAGATCCGCCCAAGTAGACACCTGAGGGAGATACATCAACGTAGACACATCGAAGTAGATCCATCCAAAGAGATACCTGACGGAGATAGGTTGAAGTAGATCTGCCTAAGAAGAGACTTGAGGAGGATACGTCGAAGTAGATCAGCCCAGGTAGATGCTTAAAGGAGATACGTCGAAGTAGATACACTGAAGTAGATACGTTGAGTAGATCCATCGAAGAGATCCGTAGAGTAGATCCGTCGAAGAGATCCGTTGATGAGATCCGTCGAGGGGGATCCGTCAAAGGAGATCCGTCAAAGGAGATCCGTCAAAGGAGATCCGTCAAAGGAGATCCATCGGAGAGATCCATCAAAGGAGATCCGTCGAAGGGATCCATCGAAGAGATCCTTCAAAGGAGATCCGCCGAAGAGATCCATCAAAGGAGATCCATCGAAGAGATCCATCGAAGAGATCCGTCAAAGGAGATCCGCCGAAGAGACCCATCAAAGGAGATCCGTCGAAGGAGATCCGTCAAAGGAGATCCATCAGAGAGATCCGTCAACGTAGATCCATCGGAGAGACCCATCAAAGGAGATTCGTCTAAGAGATCCGCCCAGGTAGATACACTTAAAAGAAAAAGATATACTAGAACTTTAAGTGTGTCTTCCTCCTCTTCTGAATCACTTTCCCCACATACCTGACGAAATTTGTTACCTTGCTACTTCCCTAACCTGAACTTGGAATTTGTTGAAAAGATGTCCGCATCACTATTGCAACTAAGCAACAATTAGCAGATGTACTTACAAACCCATTACCATTTAAGTTGTTTACCAGTTTAGTTGAACAATTGAGTATACTCAACATTCATCGTAGTTTGATAGGGATATTAAAATTACTGATGTATGTAAGAGTAGTTTAGTAATTGTTGTATAGGATAGGAGAGTATTTTAGTAATAGTGTTTAGAATGTTGTCGTTATAATAAAACAGTATATAAATAGAGTTCATAGCTGATTCAATTATTATTTCTTAAAAGTTCTTCATTCTCCAATGCATCTATTCTGCAATCTTGATATACCCTTTTCCAATTAAGATTTTCTGCATACATTAAGAATTGAACCCGAGTCTTAGCTTAATCAATTAGAGGTCCTTATCACTCAAGCAAGGTCCAAATTTACCATTATCGTTTTTATAAAAGTGCAAATTCACATTTAACGTGTCAAATAATAAAATTTTAGCCCTAACATTTCCAAGAAAGATTAATTATACTCTCCTTAACAAAAAAAAATTGAATTGGTTTACTTGACTGTTACATCGGATCTTACAAACAAGTTTATCAAATAGTTTTGTACATTTTGAAAGGTTGCTTTGTAACTGTGTGAATAACATAGTAAACATTTTAATTATTTTAGTTTTATGATTAATTTATATATGACAGACTTAATTGTTGGTATTTTGCTAGGCTATTTATAACTATATTAGTAACGTACTAAACATTTTAAACATAATTGATGTTTGAAATATCTTATTTATTTATGTGATAATTGTATATATAACAGGTTAATAACAATAAACTATTGTTCAAATTTTTTAGTTAGATATAGATTAAATTGATATTGGCTTAACAACGTTTTTAACATTTTATATATAAGAGTAAATTATGGTTGCCCCACAAACAATGTGACAAATTTAAACATTATCCATAAGTTTTTTTTTTTTGTAACATGAAGGGAGACAAGTCAAAACTTAATAAATAAATTAAGAAAAAAGTGGATAGACACAAACTCATTTTATGATCAAAGTATACAACAAACTGATAACAACTTAAGCAACAAAGATTAAATGAATTGATCACATCAAATCCAATATATATAAGAGACAGAAAAACTAATTAAATCCTAATTCACTTGTCACATTACAACAAACATATCCAAAAGAGAACGACTTAAGAAAAACAAAAGGCTGAAAGTTTGAAGAATTGGTGGTTAGAACTTGGTTTGCAGGTAACCAACAACGTTATGGTCCAACTGAAAAGCCTTGGAAAGAACAGCAGCAGGAATTGGCGGATTAGAACCAAAGACAGCATTAGCAATTGTAATAACTCCTGGATTTTGGCTACTTAGAGCAGCAATAGCAACAACATTACCATGCCCAACATTTCTCTGATAGTGAATTAGGTTCACTGGGAATACAAAAACATCTCCTTTTTTTAATATCTTTGTGATCAGACGATTTTCAGGGTTAGAAGTTATAAATCCAACTTCAAGGTTGCCTTCAATTACTGTCAATATTTCAGAGGCACGAGGATGCGTATGGGGAGGGTTAATGCCTCCGGGAGCATAGTCAATTCTAGCGAAAGAGATGCCAAGAGTGTTCAGTCCTGGAATTTGAGCTACATTTACAGGAGTTACCTTAGAACCAACTGCTCCAGTTGTATTTCCTGCTATGTCAAGTCCACTGAAGAAGAAATCACTTGCTTCTGCCATTTTTGGATCTTTGCAACTCAATCCATTCATCATTATCACTACATTAATTTCGTAAATGCAACATCCATTTTAATTAAAAATTTCAATCCAAAACTTAATAATAAGAGAAAGAGAAATCGTTATGATTAAATTTGTACAATTTCATACGTTAGAGCTAAATCTGTACTTCACTTAAAACTTTACGGTTAAATATTTAGTGTATTACTAACAAAAAAAAATATTTAGTATATTAATAATAGAGTAAAATATTTTAGACATTTTCTAAATTGTGATTAATTTACATTTTCAAGCAAGATCAAATTTGACCAAACACTATCGAAAATTTAAAAAGACTTGTTTAATTGTTATTTAGCTACATCGAACCTTCTAAACCAGTTTGTCGATAAACTGAAACAGTTTCATACATTTTTTTGTAACTGTATTAATAACACAGTAAAATATTTTAGACAGTTTCAAAAAAATAAACCTGCTATATATAAATTAATCATAATTTTTTAAAATTGTCTAAAATATTTTACTGTGTTATTAATGCACTAAATATTTTTTTTGGTTAGTAATGCACTAAATATTTAACCGTAACGTTTTAAGCGAAGTGCAGATTTAGCCATAATGTATGAAATTATGCAAATTTAGCACCAACGTTTCCAAGGATGATCAATTTTAACCATACGCTGCCGAAATTTTGAAAAAAATTTGTTTGACTGTTATTTAGCCACGTCAGACCTTCTAAACTAGTTTATCGATAAATTGAATCAGTTACATTTTTTTCGTAACTATATTAATAATATAGTAAAATATTTTAGACAGTTTAAAAAAACTAAACCTGTTACGTATAAATTAATCAAAATTTATTTGAAAATGTCTAAAATATTTTACTCTATTATTAATATACTAAATATTTTTTTTTGTTAGTAATACACTAAATATTTAACCGTAAAGTTTTAAGTGAAGTACAGATTTAGCCCTAACGTATGAAATTGTGCAAATTTAATCATAACATTTTCAAGCAAAATTAAATTTTATATAATACAAATTCAATAACATTATTATAATATAATTTTATTTTTATAAAATGATAAATTAATTTCTTTTTATATTTATTTTTATAAAATAATATTTTTTTTTAATATTTATTGGGGGCAAAGCTGATTTAGCTTTGCATAGTGGAATAGTGACCATTCCGGCACCACACGCGCCGGAATGGTTACTATTCCAAATAGTAGTGCACTGCGCAAGTTTGACTTGCGCAGTGGTACCCATTCCGGCGCCTAGTGTGCCGGAATGGTTACATTTTCCTAACCACGGTTAAAAACAGTCCCTCCCTTGAAATTATTTCCTAACTATCCCTATCTCCCTATTTATCTCCCAAATCAGTCACAAACAAAGATTTAATCCTAATAACTCTTAACTAATCACTTTAAAGTTGAATGTGACCAGTCTCTCTTAACTAATCACTTTAAAGTTGAATGTGACCAGTCTTGATTGGAATTTCTCCCTGTATCAGAAGGAAAGTCATCCCATCACTACAAGAAATCAGTGAGTTAGCGACCGAAAATTTGGTTGCTAATTCGGTTGCTAAAGACGTTTAGCAACCGAAAAGTGTCATTTAGCAACCGAATTAGTTCGGTCGCTAAGTAGCCTGTTGGTAAATTTACCAACCTGGTTTTTCCTTAAGGGGTCGCAAGTATTGCAACTATGTTTCGGTTCCAAAACGCGGTCGCAAACTTTAGCAACCGACTTTTGCAACTACGTGTAGTTGCTAACTGCCGGACAAAAGCTATGAATTGGGGCTGTTTACCGACGAAATCAGACGAAAAAGTCATCGGTAATTTTTGTTATTTGGCATTATATATTAGCTCTTTAATGCAGCAGCTAAATTTTTATATATTTTTATAATTATAATACTTTACAATAAACTTACACATTTAATTAATAATTCAAGAAACTAGAAATATACATTTATAATTAATATTTGAAGGTTAAGTCAAAGTACATAAATATCATAATGTAATACATTAACCTAAATAAGTTAAAATCAAAATATATAAATATTGAAGCTATTAAGGAACAAGCCTCAAGTGTTGTTCTTATCTCAATAATTACAATACTAGCACCTAAATTAAATGCACCAACAAAACTTGAAGATGACAATGATCTTGAATTTTTAGGATATCAGTCATGATAATACTCGGAAGCAGCTGAAGCAGTCCAAAAATTTCTTCGTCCCTATTAAGCAATCTAGCCTGGTAGAATGCTCTTCATTGATCAATGGACTCGACAATTTACTCAATAGTGTGTTCAATTTCAACTTGGGTAAGTTTCCTAAAATAAACAGAACCAAAATCAAAATCAGAAGCATGTTGCATCTCAAATAAAACGTTGGTATCAAGCATTTAGTTTGAAAATTAAATAGCACAAATGCAAGAGGCAATGAGGCAGAAAATTTGTTAATTTATTGTTTGCTACAAAACAGAACAAGCAGTTGCACTTCCATTGCTAGAGTTGAATAATACAATCTATATGCATCCAATCACAGCAAAGATAATTGAATAGAACACGAGGGTTGTCAAGTTATGACACAACATGATTTACAAAAACAGCCCCTCTTGCAAATAGGGAGTTCAAATCTAAAGAAACATAATACGAACAACAAGCGCTAAATGCATAGCATAGTTAACAAGAGCTAGAGCAAGAAAGAAGCAATTGTATTGACAAGACAAAACAAAACATGAAAGTTAAAGAAAGCCGACCACCTTAAGGAAATAGCTAACATCAAATATAAGCCAACAACTATCAGCTAAGTTAATCAAAAGCAGAATAGAGAACCAATTCCTGATAACAACAACAAAATGGATAAAGTTGGCATGCACTCAGAATAGAAAATAAAAGGCAAAGGAAAGACTAGTTTTGAAATTCACAGCGCTTTGAGGACAACATGGCGTAAAGTCAATTACAGTACATGCTTAAAGATAGTAAATTCGTAGAGGAAACCCTTTACCTTGAACACTGAACAGAATCAGGTCAACAAACTGAACAGAATCAGATCGAAACCGAAAACTGAACAGAATCAGGTCAACAAACTCCAACGACCCACTTACGAGTGAGTTCTCCCTGAATCTGCAGACAAGAAATTATATGAAAAAAGAACAAAAGAAGAAAACAAAAAATCAGAAATAAGAGGAGCAGTTATAACAGTCAGAACTCATAAGTGGATTAAACTAATTGAGCAGCAAAACTGACTGATAATAGTTAACCAATGTAACTGATAAAAACTGAATTGTAAGAAAACAACACACTGAACCAATGACAGTTGAGCCAAAAATTGAAAAATAATAACTCGTAAGCAAGGTCAAAGGCTAATAGGCCAATTTAAAGCAAGTTCATGGAGTCCATATATAACTTTAAGCAAGGTCAAAGGTAATAGGCCAATTTAAGAAAGTTCAAGGAGACAATAGATCACTTTAACCAAGTTCATAGTAATGAGACATCCCGAGAATTATTTATTTATTTTAGAAAAGAAGCTAATTTGAAGGAATAATGAATCATATAAGAATTGAAATGAATCATATTAGAATAGAATTACGAGTAAAGTTGTAAATTGGATGATCTGATTGATGAACACGTGACCAAAGTTGGTGAATATAGACAATTTATTGAAGATATTCATATCTTTGCCTTATTCTTCTTCTTATTATTATTATGAATGATGGAACATACATATTATGATTAGTAATATGCATATAAAGAGTATGCAGAGGGAAGAAAGAACATACAACTTGTCTTGCTACTAAAAGCAACAAAAGAAAGCAACACCCCATTAGTATAGTTTTCCATGACCACTGCATAGAAAAAAAGAATATTGTCATATTATAATGTTAATTAATTAATTATTACTTATGAAGAAATTGAAGATTGTATATATAGTCATTTCAGCAACCTCTCCGATTGGTTAGTGGACACTATAAATTGGAAGTAATTATGAAATGGTAATGATGGAAAAATGAATAGATACCTCATGGATGGTATGAAAAACAGAGGTCAAAACAGGAACCAAACCCATTTGTTGAGTAAAATGAGTGATCCCAAGAAGGCTTTTCAGCTGTTGTAGAGATACAATTATAGCTGCTCCACCCATGAATCCAATCAGAGTTGCCTTTGGTAGAAAATCTATAATAAATCCAAGCCTGAAACATCCATTCATTCATTTAGTAATTAATTAATTACCAATTGGCCACTAAAAAGTGAAAAGAAAGTAAAAAGATAGACCTGAAGAATCCCAAGGAAGCTTGAAATAAACCAGCAAGTTTTTTAAAACCTTGTATGTTCCTCCATGTCTGAAGTAATTAAGTAGGTACATAATAATGTCATATTAATTGAAATAAAGTGAAAAAAAACAGAAATAATGTGAAAAAGGACATACTTGAGAGAAGCTATACGGGCAATGAGTTCAGAAGGTACAATTTCATGCTGTTAGAAAAGGAGAGACTTATTAGACATTACAAGACTATTTATAAAGGAAATACTAATAATATATATTTTGAGAATATAGGTACAGACATTCCTCATGCCAAAAATTGAAAAATGGTAACTCATAACACTTTAAGCAAAAACAATTATGGCCATTTAACTAATCTGATCCGAAAATTGAACAGAAAACTGATGTGACTAATTTAAGCAACAATTGATCTAGCAACTCCAACTTTACTGCAGGCCCAATAGAAGCCATTTTTACATTAATGCCTTTGATGAGATGATCAAGTCAAGAACAGAAGAAACTCTGTCTTTCAAATAAAGTGGAACCATATTGATGTTAATTATGCAATTTGCCTACATGATGTCAATTGCCTGAATCCTTTATATGTTGATGCCATTTCTCTTCAACTTATTCATCTTCTCATCTTGTATACTATCATATTAATTGATGTATTTTTCTATAGCAAACCAAAGTTCAAATTGCTACCCTTGATTCATAATCCCATAAGTATTTTACATGCACATAATGAACTTAATAACACATTTCATAAAACAAACATCTTGACCATTCCTAAAGAACCAATTAATCAAATAAATTCCTAAGGATCACTTATTTTCAATCAGTGAGTGTCATACCTTGATAGCTGCAACCATTGAGGCCAGCAAGTGCAGATTTGGTCTGAAAACTCCAAGCTATGCAAATGGGTGAGGACAAAGACCGATTAACCCAATTATACACCCTAAAACACCTAAACAAGTCACAACTACAGAGTTTAATAGGTAACATTGATCAAAATTCAGAACATATAAAAAAAATGATAGGATATTAAAAGGAAAAAAATAAAAATCAAAGGATAGAAGAGTTACCACTGGAGAAATTTTAATTGAATGTTTAGCCTCTAAACCAGAAAATTGAACAATACAGTGACACCGACCAAAAGCTTCTTCCAAGGTGCTTCCTAACACCGACCAGCCAGTTGCTTCTTCCTCGACTTTGATTTTCTTCTTCCTGGACTCCTAAAGCTTCTAAAAAACGTTGAAGAGACCAACCATGAGTAGTAGCCGGATTAAAGGGAACGACCATGGAAAGAAAAGAAATCAAAGGCATTACCGCATTGAAATAAACTTTTTCTCCTCTTTGGTAACTCAGAAGAGCTTGAACCCTGTTTTGTATCCTGCTGCTATAAGGAGATCTAAAATTGAGCGGAAGAATAATTTGAGTTCCACGCTCTAACCTCTAGTGCTAAGAAATTGAGTTAGCCAAGAGGAATTGAAGAGAAATAGAGGAATTAGGGATAATAGTTCTGGAATTAGAGATTGAAGAGAAATAGGAACCGCGGCTTGAAGACGAAGAGAAGAATTAGGGCTTAAAGTGAAACAGAGGAACTGCGGCTCGAAGAGAGAGAATAATTAGGGCTTGAAGAGAGAGAGGCGAGCAAAACCTTCTCTTCTTTCTTTTTATATTTTTTATTTCCTTTTTTATTTTTTATATTTTACATTTTATTTTATTTTATCTTGCAACCTCGTGACCCGTTGCTGAACAAAAATTCTAGTTGGTAAAACAGGGGTCAATTAGGCCGACACTTTTTGCAACAGGGCGAAATGATTAGCGACCGCTTCGGTTGCTATTTAGCGACCGAATATAATCCGGTCGCTAAATTCGGTTGCTAAGTCACGTTTTTCTTGTAGTGCATCTGCATCCGAGGACACCGTCTTCTTGCGGGATGTATGTATTCAACCACCTTCAAAAAAAATTAATCGCGTTAGTCAGAAAAAAATGAAAATTTGGTTTCGCGAAACGAGGATTCGCTGCAAAAATAAATGTGCAAGGAAGAGGGTGATTTTACTTAGCGAAACGATGATTTTGCGACGTCTGCGAGGAGAAATGTGACTCTAAGACTTCGCGAAACGATGATTACGCGGAGTCTGCGGAAGAAATTTATCGAATTACCTCGCAAACTTCGCGTAATCATCGTTTCACGAAGTTAAATCAATAAATTTCTCCTCGCACACTTCGCGAAAACGGCATATGCTAAGTGAATTTCTGAGAAAATAAAGCAGAGAAAATAGTATATACTTACATTTTTCGACAAACAATATGATAAACTGGGAAAAACGATGAAAATAGCGTAGAATCACCATTTCTTCGATGGTCACAAAAGAAAGAAACCAAAACGAGTAGGAAATGGATGATGAAGAATCATGGCTTCGTTTTATAGGATTAGGAAGATGAAGAATCAAGAGATGAAGAGAGGAAGAAGAGAAATACATGGTGATTTGGAGAAATTATGCAGATTTTGTGCAATTTAAAGGAAGATAGAAAGATCAAAAGTCTGGGAATCATTAATGGAAGAGCAACCAACTGTTCGCGTAACCACCAAGGAGAAGAGGTAAGAGGAAAGGGTATGGGTATTATGGGAAAGTCACACAAAAACAGTCTAGATATGTAGTAGGTTGAGTAAATGAGTTAAATATGTAAATGAGTGTTCCATTTGACCCAATTTTATAATTTTTCCTTTTTTCTATCTCCCACCCTAAAAGTGATAATGCATGGAAGATTGAATCATATTCATTATGGAATTAAATTTCTGAGCCAACCGCTTATTGTTTTAGGTAAAATGAATGTTGAACGGATTCTAAGACCGGCAGAGGCGATACACATGGATTCTCAAGACTGCTAGAGACGTCACGATTTAAGTTGGGAAGAAATCTGAAAATTGATTTGGATTTGAGGTTTTATGGATTTGTATATGTTATTTTCAACATCCACTTCATTCATTGTATACATAATCTTAACCGTATAATTTAAAGTAGGGTAAACAATTTATTAGTCCTTATATTTTTACGTAACACACTGTTTAGTTTTTATATTTATGAAAAACACATTATAAGATCCCTATTTTTCGTAAATATTAACCATTTGGTACTTTTGTCTATTTCTTTTAGGTTTTTAACCGAACATATCTTAAATTTTAGGATAGCTATAGTACAATACAAAATGTCCATGTTATTCTGTTATTTTTTGTTGTCTGTTTATATTAAATATAACGTTTAAAAGTCTAAAAAACATAGATAGAAGGACCAAAGGGTTAATAATGACAAATAATAGGGAACTCATAATGTGTGTTTTTCAAAATAAGGTGACCAAACAATGTGTTAGGTAAAAAGTAGGGGACTAACAAATTATTTACCCTTTAAAGTACTGTGTTTCGTTAATAGAATATACCGTAAATTTCTATTTATAAACTTTTAAACCACGACAGTAGATTTACAAATATGGTAAACTACAATCTTTTTTTTCTATACTTTACCCGATATTATTCATTATCCTACAAAGTGTTTATTATTAAATGTGGATAGGACGAAAGCAGAATTCATTGTTGTCGATAATGTACTGCCATACAACACCATTATCGGGAGATCTCTTTTGTCAGAGTCAACAAGAGCCATATCCATTCCCCACTTAGCTTGGCAGGTACCTATGGAGGAAGGAATGGTGATAGTTCAAGGAAACCAAATAATTGTCAAGGAAACATATATATAGAGTCATTGCAAATGAAACCCATGGACATAGAGATTCAGGAAGAAGCTAGTAAGGGACCGAACCTGTGGGTGAAATTGAGACGCTCTGGATGGACGAAGGAAAGCCAACAAAAATGATTGCACAGTTCCCACTAATGATAAAGGAAAATATATTAGAAACCTTGAAGAGAAATATCTTCGCCTTTGCAAGGTGCCCAGAGGATGTAACAAGATTATCGTTGGAGGTCATGACACATACGTAGACATGTACCATGATACGGAACTAGTAAGACAAAAGAAGAGAAATCATGAGCCTGAGAGGTAGAAGGCTATTAAGAAAGAGGTGGATAAGCTAATCAACTATGAACATATCGAGGTTATACACTACGCCTCGTGGTTGTCCAATGGTTCTAGTTAAAAAAAAAGGCTTAATAGGTACTCAACCCTCTAAATTTGTAACTTTTTTTCACCTGGCCCCCTCAACTTAGGGGACAACCTCTCAACCCCCCCAACTCTCCAAAAACATCACATACAGCCCCTTACACCCCTATGTTCGGTCAAAATATTGACCCGTGTAGAAAACGCGCTTGACTGTTGACCACACCAATGCCACGTGTCATTTTTTATTAAATTTTTCCATCGAGACCCCTGCTCGGCGAGCAAGCCCATTTGTGCTTGGCGAGCAACTACCAGAGATGGATTTCGATCAGAATTCTTATGCCAGAATGGAAAATTTTAATAAAAAAAATGACATGTGACATTGGTGTGGTCAACAGTCAAGCGCGTTTTCTACACGGGTCAATATTTTGACCGAACATAGGGGTGTAAGGGGTTGTATGTGATGTTTTTGGAGAGTTGAGGGGGTTGAGAGGTTGTCCCCTAAATTGAGGGGGCCAGGTGAAAAAAAGTTACAAGTTTAGGGGGCTGGGTGCCTATTAAGCCTAAAAAAAACTAATGGCAATTAGAGATTATATGTTGACTTCACTGACCTTAACAAGGCTTTCCTTAAATGTTGCCTTTCATCGGTATGTTGGTAGACTCCACAGATGGTTATGCCTTTACTCCATGTTAGATGCGACAACCAAATATTATTAGATCCTAATGGCCAAAATGATAAGGAAAAGATAAGTTTCATCACTGTTGAAGAAACATACTGCTACAATGTAATGTCTTTTGGTCTGAAAAATGCAGGCACAACTTACCAAGTTAAGTCGTTTATGCCAAAATTGTCATTTCCTCAAAAAACTGAAAAAGGCTGAACTTTATAAAGGAACATGTAAAAGAATTAAAACTATTTAGCAAGTTAGAAATTAACATTCTGTTAACATAGGCATTATAGGAAATGGCCATATATGATACATTTCTAAAAGATATGTTGTCAAAGAAAAAGAAGTCGGGGGAGAATGATGTTGTGGATTTAACGAAGAAATGCTCTGCCATCATCACCCAAAAACTTCCTCCTAAGCTTAAAGACCAAGGGAGTTTTACCATCCCTTATTGAATAGAGAATATGTATATAGATAGGGCTTTATGTGATTTAGGAGCTAGTATTAATTTGATGCCCTTATATGTTTTTACGAAGCTGAGACTAGGTCAACCAAAACCCACAAACATGATATTACAGTTAGCAGATATGTCCCCGACCTAAAGGAGTGATTGAGGACGTGTTAGTTAAAGTGGACAAATTTATCTTCCCTACATATTTTGTGGTCCTTGACATGGTGGAAGTTAATTTGGTCCCCATCCTCTTAGGAAGACCATTTCTTACAACCAGTAGGACATTAATCAATGTCCAAGAAGGTAAGTTGATCCTTCGATTGCAAGACGAGAAGGTAATTGTTATTGTATACAACTCTTTTATTTCCTCAAGAACATGCAACTAATATATTATGGATAATTATGTTAAGGAAACCATTTATAGGTATAAGGAAGATACCTCAATAGTCTTAGAGGTAAGTGAGTATGAGGAAGGGATGACTTCCTAGGAATATATGTAATTGGGTAAAGCGTAAGAAGGAAGACCTCGAACGTGAGGTTAAGCCAAAACCAAAAACCTCATTAGAGGAACCTTCTAAGTTGGAGTCAAAACCTTTACCAAATAATTTGAAATATATTTTCCTACAGCCCCCTAATGATTTGCATGTTGCGATTTCTTCTATGTTAATAGGGGAACATGAAGAGGAGCTAGTGGAAGTACTTAGGAGGCACAATGGAGCTTTTGGATGGTTGATTTATGACATAAAGGGCAACATCCTTATGGTATGCATAAATTGTATTTTTCTTGAAGATGAAATCAAACTATCCTTTACGCCCCAACATCGGCTCAATCCGAACATGAAAGAGGTAGTAAAAACCGAGGTCTTAAAACTCCTCGATGTAGGTATAAACGTGCCTATCTCTGATAATCAGTGGGTAAGCACGGTATAATGTGTGCGCCTAAGAAAGGAGGCACAAGGGTAATGGAAAATAAAACTTTATTCCGAATAGAAAGGTCATGGGGTGACATGTGTGTATTGATTATAGGAAGTTGAATGATGTCGCCCATAGAGACCACTTTCCCTTACCATTTTTTGATCAAATAGTTGAAAGGTTGGTAGTGAATGAGTATTTTGCATTCTTGGTGACTGTCTGGTTATATATAAATTCCGGTGGACCCGTTGGATCAAGAAAAACCACTTTTCATTATAAAAAAAAGCCTTTTACCGATGGATTTTTTCTACTGTAGTGATGGTTTTAACCGCCACAATAAATATCAGCGACGGTTATGAGAACTGTCGGAAATTGTTGTTAATGTGATCGTTACTACATTTAGTGACAGTTTTACTATAGTGTCGGGGTAAGGTTTTTTTTATTAGCGACGTCTTCTAATGGTGGTTTAAACCGCCTCTAGAATCGATTTAAAAAAAAGATTTACAGATAGAAAATCGGTTGATAATCCGTTTAGTGCCCAAATTTAAATTTTATAGACGAAATAGTTTCTCACTAAATCTCTGATCATTATAATACCATACATTTTATCTTCTGTGTCCATATGGATCATATAATGATAAATCAATTTGTTGAAATTTTGTGTTGAGTAGAAGTGAAGTTGATCTTCCTTTTTAAAAGGGTAATTAATTTATGACAAAAAAAAGCATCATTAGGCCCCTGATCTTTCATTTTTTGGTTCATTAACACCTGATTATTTATTTGAATACATTTTAGGCCCATGATCATTTATTTGTAGTCTCATTAAGCCATTTATGACCAAATTAGTATGTTGTAAACATCTAATTCTGTTAAAAAAAAGTTATTAACTTCATCTGGATTTCAAATTATTAAAAACTTGCTATTTACAGTTTGAATTAAGGTTTTTACAGTTTTCCTATAGCCACGTTACACATCCAAAACTGCTTTCAAACAGTGAATACAAATTTCGAATACATATGCAATGAATAACAGTCTGTTAACCAAATTTTATGTTCAAAGTTAATTTTTTTGGTCATCAAGGGCTTAATGAGACCAAAAATAAATGATCAGAGGCTTAATGTATCCAAATAAAAGATTAAGGGCTTAATGAACCAAAAAATGAAAGATCAGAGGCCTTATGATGCTTTTTGCCTTAATTTATTAGTCCCTATATTTTGACCAAACACAATGTTTAGTCCATGTATTTTTAAAAACACACGATAAGGTCTCTAACCTTTTTCTCAGTGAACTGTTTAGTCCTTACGTCTGTTTGTTAGATTTTTTACAGTTTATGAATTCGGAAATGACAAATTACTCTTTACTATTTATCAGTCAAAAACAATTCACACCTTTATGTCTTTTTCTCACAACTCACGTTCACCAAAAAATCGAGAAATGATTGAATCCCTAACCCATAATCGAATCACTCATGCTCACTCTTCCTGTTTGAATTGAAGGTAGAAATCGACTCAAATCTTTATCGCTTACACTTCCTGTTAGAATCGAAGCTGGAAATCCTCTTACTCTAAATGGTGAGTTTAATTTCCTCCATATTTCTCAACTCATGTTTACTGCCAACTGCTTCAGTGATGACGAAAGGTGTTTCTGCTAATCCAAATTGACTAACAGAATCTTCATTAGAGTCTAACAGTAGGGACTAAACAGTTCATCGAGAAAAACGTTAGAGACTAAACAGTTCATCGAGAAAAATGTTAGGGACCTTACCGTGTGATTTTGAAAAACAAGGACTAAACAATGTGTTTTGTTAAAATATAGGAACTAATAAATTAATGGGTAATTAATTTATTAGTCCCTCTATTTTGGCAAAACATATTGTTTAGTCCCTGTATTTTCAAAAACACATGATAAAGTCCCTAACCTTTTCTCGATGAACTGTTTAGTCCCTAACGTTTTTCTCGGTGAACTGTTTAGTCCCTGCCGTTAGACTCTCATGAAGATATTGTTAGTCAATTTGGATTTGCGTTCTTCTTTTCCTTTATTTTCCTTTCCTTTAAACTCTAATGCATCTGAAATCAACTTTGAGTGTTCTTCTTTTTTATTTTCTTCTCAATCGTTCAAATTCGTAAGCATTGGATCTGTTCTTTTTCTTATTCTCCATACAAATAGCTTCTTCTTCTAAATTGGATTTCCTCTTCTAAAGTTTGAAGGTAAATAGTAAAGGGTAATTTAGTCATTTTCGAAGTCATAAACGGTAAAAAATCTAACAAACAGACGGAAGGACTAAACAGTTCACAGAGAAAAAGGTTAGGGACCTTACCATGTGTTTTTGAAAATACAAGGACTAAACAGTGTGTTTTGTCAAAATATAGGGACTAATAAATTAATTACCCTAAATTAATTACCCATAAAAGGGCGGTCCGGTGCATTACGCGTCCCCGCTAAACGAGGGTCCGGGGAAGGGTTCCACCACAAGGGTGTACTGGGGGCAACCCTTCCCTTGCCAATTTTTTTTGGCAAGAGGCCGCTCCTAAATTAATTACCCATATTAAAATAAAATTCTACCATTTTCCATTAAGGTTAAGTCACGTTTTCTCAAGGGAAAATTTAAATGCAAAACTCATTTAAGGATCAAATTATACAACTTAGCAACAAAGATTAAAAATGAATTAATCACTTCAAATCCAATAAATGGAAGGAAAAGGGAAAGAAACAAAAACAAATTAATATCCTTTTGCACTTGTCACATTACAAGAAACATATCACACTAAAAGAAAAAACCAGAAGCTGAAAGTTTGAAAATTTGGTGATTAGAACTTGGTTTGCAAGTAACCAACAACGTTATGGTCCAACTGAAAAGCCTTGGAAAGAACAGCAGCAGGAATTGGCGGATTAGAACCAAAGACAGCATTAGCAATTGTAATAACTTCTGGATTTTGGCTACTTAGAGCTGCAATAGCAACAACATTACCATGCCCAACATTTCTCTGATAGTGAATTAGGTTCACTGGGAATACAAAAACATCTCCTTTTTTTAATATCTTTGTAATCAGACGATTTTCAGGGTTAGAAGTTATAAATCCAACTTCAAGGTTGCCTTCAATTACAGTCAAGATTTCGGAGGCACGAGGATGCGTATGGGGAGGGTTAATACCTCCGGGAGCATAGTCAATTCTAGCTAGTGAGATGCCAAGAGTGTTTAGACCTGGAATTTGAGCTACATTTACAGGAGTTACCTTAGAACCAACTGCTCCAGTTGTATTTCCTGCTATGTCAAGTCCACTGAAGAAAAAATCACTTGCTTCAGCCATTTTGGGATCTTTGCAACTCAATCCATTCACCATTATCACTACATTAATTTCGTAAATGCAACATCCAAATTAATTATATTTCAATCCAAAACTTAATTATAAAGAGAGAGAGAGAGAGTTGTAATTTAATAAGGATTAGTTTAGTTGTTAAAGGATTAAATTGTAATTATTATTATTCATATAGGTAGTTTAGGTATTTGGCTAATATAGCCTTGTATTTATACTGACTGTTAGAGTCAGTTGGCTAACTTTTGATCTTTTCTTTTCCTCTCTAAAACTGAGATCTTCTTCTCTAACTTGCTGGTTTTTCTGTGATTGGAATCCTTCTCAATTCAATAATCAAAGTGTTCTTGTTCATCAATCTCTTCACTTTATTATGGTATCAGAGCACCTTTCGTGCGTTTAATCTTGTTTTTGCGAGATTATCATCTTCACAAGAAGTTTTTCTTGTTTCATCTGTTTCAATCGAGCAGATCTACTTTCTCTCTCATCGCGATTCTTCATTTTTTCTTCAACTTTCTTTGAATAATTCGTGATAATTCATCAATCTTCATCATGTCGGATCAAACAAATCCAGTTCTCAAAATACTACTAGTTGAAAATAGAAAGTTTTTGTATAGAAAAAGGAATTGTGCATCAATTTTCTTGTCCCTATACACCTCAACAAAATAGCATTGTTGAAAGGAAGCATCAACATTTACTAAATGTAGCTAGATCATTACGATTTCAATCATCTTTGCCATTGATTTTTTGGTCAGATTGTATCTTACATGCAGCATTTTTAATTAACATGTTTCCTACACCTGTTTTAAAGAACAAAACTCCTTTTGAAAAGTTATTTGGTAAAGAACCAGTTTATGATAATTTGAAAGTTTTTGGTAGTTTAGTTTATATTGTCAATTTAAACACAGGAAAATCAAAATTTGATGCTAGGTCAATTCCTTGTGTTTTTGTTGGATTTAAACCTAACGTTAAGGGTTATAAAGTTTTTAATCTAGTTACTCATTCTTACACAGTTTCAAGGGATGTGAAATTTGTGGAACATGTTTTTCCTTATAAGCATGGTGGCCAATCTTTTGTTATTTCTGATGTAGGTGATTCACATATAAGTATTGATTTGTTGGAAAGCTTGGCACCTGTTTTTGAGGAACAAAGTCCTTCTATGCAAATACCTGTTCAACAGGTGGATGCTCAGATTGTTGTTCAGCCCTCAAGCTCTGCTCATAGTCAAAGTATTAGTAATAATGATACTATGCATGCTACAAGGGAAACTTTAAATGTTAATATAGAGGTTGAAACTGGTGATGATAGTTTATTACATGATATTGTTCATGATTTAAATCCTGTTAGTGATATTAACAATGAGACAGTTTTAGACACATCTTTGCCTGTTAGGAAATCTAGTAGGGTTAGGAATACACCTAATTATCTAAGTGATTACCATTGTAACCAGTTGCTAAGTGACATAAATTCTGTGAAATATCCTCTATCTGATGTTATAGGTTATAGTCATTTATCCCCTGCACATCATAATTATGTTCTTAACCTCACTAGTGTTCCTGATCCTAAAACTTATAAAGAAGCAGTTCAACATGAATGTTGGAGAAAAGCTATGTATGCTGAATTACATGCCTTAGCTTTAACTAAGACGTGGACTTTAGTTGAATTGCCTCCAGGGAAGAAGACAGTGGGAAGAATGTGGGTGTTTAAAACAAAGTTAAAAAGTGATGGCACTATCGAGAGACACAAGGCTCGTTTAGTTGCAAAAGGGTATACCCAAATAGAAGGTATAGATTATAGGGAAACTTTCTCTCCTGTGGTTAAGTTGAGCACGGTAAGACTTCTTTTAGCTCTTGCTTCTATTCAAAATTGGCCTTTATACCAATGTGATGTTAATAATGCGTTCTTACATGGTGAATTAGATGAAGAGGTTTATATGGAACCTCCAGAAGGTTTAATTTTGCCAAAACCAGGATTAGTATGTAAACTACAGAAATCTTTGTATGGTTTAAAACAAGCCAGTAGGCAATGGAATTTTAGATTAACTAGTTTTCTACAGTTACATGGTTATAATCAATGTGAATCTGAACATTCTATGTTTATTAAGATTAATTCTGGTTTAATTACTATTCTTTTAGTTTATGTTGATGATATAATAATGACTGGCAGTGATCTTTTGGAAATTAGTAATGTTAAGAAAGCTTTAAATGATGAGTTTAAAATCAAGGATTTGGGTAACTTGAAGTTTTTCCTTGATTTAGAAATTGCAAGAAACTCTTCAGGAATTCATATTTCACAGAGAAAATATACTTTAGAACTTTTGCAGGATGCAGGTTTGTTAGCAGCTAAACCGGCAGATTCACCAATGGATCCATCTTTAAGGTTGTCAAAGGATCAAGGAGTCTTATTGAAGGATGCTTCTGTGTACAGAAGATTAATTGGGAGATTGATCTACCTTACAAACACAAGACCTGATATTACTTTCTCAGTCAACAATCTGAGCCAGTTTTTATCAAAACCAACTGATATTCATCTTGCAGCCGCAAAAAGAGTGCTTTTATATCCGAAGAAATCTCCTGCACAGTGATTGTTTTACTCTAACAAGTCAGAATTGGCTCTGAAAGCATTTTCTGATGCTGACTGGGCAACATGTGTTGACACAAGAAGATCTGTAACAGGTTTTTGTGTCTTTTTGGGTAATTCTTTGGTGAGCTGGAAAAGTAAAAAACAAGTCACAATATCAAGATCTTCAACAGAGGCTGAATACAGGGCAATGGCCTCTGTTGCTGCTGAAGTTCAATGGTTAACATATCTTCTACAATTTATGGGAGTAAAGAATAAACTGCCAATTCCATTATTTTGTGATAACCACTCAGCTATCTACTTGACAAGCAACTCAACTTTCCATGAGCGCACTAAACACATTGAATTGGACTGTCATTTTGTCAGAGAAAAGCACAAAGCAGGGCTTATTCTTACCAACAAAGCAGTTTTCCTTTTTCATCAACAAGCTGGGTCTGTTAACTATATGTAGTCCAGCTTGAGGGGCGGTAATAAGGTTTAGTTTAGTTGTTAAAGGATTAAATTGTAATTATTATTATTCATATGGGTAGTTTAGGTATTTGGCTAATATAGCCTTGTATTTATACTGACTGTTAGAGTCAGTTGGGTAACTTTTGATCTTTTCTTTTCCTCTCTAAAACTGAGATCTTCTTCTCTAACTTGCTGGTTTTTTTGTGATTGCAATCCTTCTCAATTCAATAATCAAAGTGTTCTTGTTCATCAATCTCTTCACTTTATTATAATTAGAAACTGAAAGCATGTAGTATATATACCTGCAGAGTCTTTGGAATTTGCGACGCAGAAATCTTGAAGAGGGCTTGGATCAGAAGCATAGGCAAAGGTAAATGAAAGTGCTAGAAATCCTAAGCAAATAAACCGAGCTGCCATTTTCAAATTCTATGTAGATTAATTAATATAAAAACTTAGTTGATATATATAGTGATAATTAACAAGTGATGCTGGAAAGGATAATTATCATGTTATGGGATGCCGTCCAAATTAAACATTAATTGATACCACATATTTTATATTTATCTGGACTGGGTATAGAGTAATGCCGGCATGCATCTAATTAAATATGTAATGCTATACTGGTAACATATTGTCATTTGTCTTATTCAATTAACTTTCCAAATGTGATGAAATAATAGGAATGAAAAGTTCAGCCAAAGTGGACGGGCGGAAACAAAGCAGTCATATATCCCAGACGACTAGGGTGCAGTACAATTTGGTCACAAGCAGTCATATTTAAAAATAATTCTCCATCGTCGTCGGAGATTCATCCCTTTGGAGACGGATCCCTATCCCATCATCATGGAGCTAGATTTCTGAAATAATTACTAAAATTATTTATTTGGAGATTATTTTGTTTTTTTAGTGTGGAATATATGTGGAGATTAAATCATAAATTATGCTAATGTAATAATGGGTTTAGAGTCGTTTAAGTTGGTTGCAATGGAAGAACGAATTATGATTGCGTATCTGGTTGTGCATCAACCACACTTAAACAAACCAGTAGAAGAGACTAATCCACGAACTAAGAATAAGACTTTTGAGGAAAAGAGAGGACGACAGCATAGGGAGATAGAAGAAAGGCTCTCAAGCTTCTCAATTAGAATAAGATGCATTAGGCTATATATAGGGTTATGATAGCTTGTAAGCTTATATAACTAGCTCATGAGGGTCAACCTAATAGCTCAAATAGCCCGTAAAATATTCTTTTACAAGTTTGACTTTTTGAATTAGACAGAACGGGGCAATTCTTACTTGTGCATCGGCAACTAATCTAGCTTTCAACTCATTCCATTACAGACAAACTATTTGGTTTATTTCAAATTTCCAACATCTCCCACTCACACGTTATAGAATATATTCTTCCATTTCCTCTTTTTCATTCATATTCGCAAATAGTTCGTGCGACCAACATACAAATGAGAGCTTTAGTGATATGCACTCGATGGACATACATAATGTCTCGATGGACATGTATCATGCCTAGTACTATACACTCGTTGGAGATATATATAGTGTTTTGATTAAACATGGATCATAACAGATTGTATGTTTTACCTTAGATTCTATTGTTGTATTTCTTCTATCATAATCTAATCGCTTATATAGTCGGTATACTACAATATCCTTACAAGATAGTCACATTAGATCATTATTTCAGAATAAGTTAGGAGTCCTAAGGATAAATTTGTGAAACCATAGTTTTACATTGTGTCTCACACTAGGAAAAGTTGGGATCATATCTTTTTCATCTCATGATAGCTAAGCTAAGTACACATGGTATGAACTGGTGTATCATGGTGTTCTACCATTTCTATAGAAGAATAAATAGCTATTGAGTGTATTAGTTACTTAGCTTGTTAGTTTAATATGCCACATCAGAGCATTTAATAACAAAATCTCTTTTCTTCCTCCGTTTTACATGGTATGAGAGCATTGGTGATCTATCCTTCCGCCGATGCTAATCGCAATATAAGATCAAATCTGAGGAAGAAATGACGAGAAGCTATATGCATGCTTTGACTGCAAATGATGAATCAAGCCATTCTACAAGAAGAGGACCGAATGCTGAGAGTAATGTATAACAAGGCATATAAATGTATAGAGGAACTGCAATCGCAATCGCGTAGGACATTAATAAATGTGTAGACTTGACTTCTATTAGAATATCATTATATAATATTCATTTTTTTTGTTTATAATCATTCATCACACGACAACGATAAATGAATACTGAATAATAAATTACATTTTAACATTGTACAATACAACTAGTCTAATCCTAAGAATTAAAGATATTAAACCTGCAAGACAGATAAATGTTAGCTGCGGGATATTGGGACCCGTCTTTTGAATTTATCTACGACGCCAGACTTGATCAATTAGGACTCATCCAGATCCTATTATTTTATCAAATCAGCATGCAGCTCGATCCTATCGAATTTATAAATATTAATCTTCAATTATGTTATTCAAATATAAGTTATTTGATTAGAATCAGCCGATATGCAATTGGTACAAAATAAAAAACTAAATATTTGTATTTTATAATAATTTCTGAACTTGTTTCAACTAGCTAAAGTTGGGGCAAAATTGCTTTTGTCCGCCAACATAAAGGGTAAAATTGCATCATTTTAACATTAGGAGTAAAATTGCTCATGATTGTAAACATTATAGGTATTTTTCTTACTTTATCCCTTACTTTTTTTTCTTTCTTTTTTCCTTTTTATTTAAGAATAAAATGTTAATAAAATAAAAACAATATTAAATTGATATAAATACTTAAATTTGACTCGGTTTATATTTATGTCATAAATATAATTTAATAAAAATAATGATAAAATTTGAAATTTAGAAATTAATAAACAATTGAAATATAGATAGCTTCCTTTTCATAACTGTATTTGTAAACAAAATAAATATTAAGTTAAAAATAATAGTATTATTACTTGGAAATTGTATAAATGCTAAGCAACAATCTCAAAATATTTCTGATGGAATTTCGTCAGAAATTCTGTTTGTACATTTAACAGATTAATTCCGTCGATATAACGTCAGAAAATTCGACGAATTTATAATCGTCAGGATAATCCGTCAGCAATGAGGCGGGAGTTTTCCCGCCATGATATTCTGACGGAATTGACGGAATTTTTTCGTGACGGATTTTCCATCAGATATTAGTGACGGAAATGATTCCGCACAGATTTCAATCAGTATTTCTGATTTTTCTAGTAGTGTATCCTAGCATATTTAATATTTATTCCAGAAATACCCCTTAACTCGTAATTAATTGCATTTGAGCATTTATCCGCCTATTTACACGTATTGGAAAGTAAAATTATCGAAAAACAGAAACTACAAACTAACTCAAGCAAAACGAACGAAAAGCTTAATTTCTGTAAACGACATTTGGGTGATATGGACTGCTCGAAACAAAGTCATTTTGAGGGTGAATCCATGTGCTTGTTTTTTACTTTGCGGCATCTTTGGTGCTCCATCCGTGAGACTGGGCATTTGGATATTGGTGGCATGTGGACTCAAAGGTTGAGTGCCACATTGTGAAGGAATTAGGCCTATCTAGGCGTCCACATCACGCACCACTCATTCTTTCAGTTTGCTAGCAGCCATCGCCAATAGGGTGGGTGAAGGTCAACACTGATGCATCAGTATTTGACAGTCCTAGTCCTGCTGGCTGTGGAGGGTCTTCAGGATGCAGAACGAGACTTTTAGAGGAGCTTTTGCTTATACGATCGAGCAATATTTCTCCTACCTTACAGAGCTGTCAGCGGCAATCTATGCAATTGGCCTGGGTATGCTAAAGGTTGGCATCGCCTTTGGGTGGAAAACGATTCGAGCTATGTGGTTCAGTTGTTACGCTCTCACTCCGGATTGGTCCCTTGGTATATCAAGCAGGATTGGATAGCATGCCTGACCCAATTACCTTCCATAATAGTGAATGTTTCACATATATATAAAGAGGGAAATCACGTTGCTGACCTTCTTGCCAACTTTGGTAGAACATCTCAACAAACAACTTGGTGGGACAACATCCCAGCGTTCTGTGTTGCGGCTTTTTTGTGTAATTTGAGTGATCGGTGAGTTTATTGATTCACTTAGCTTTGTTTTCTTTATTTTTGACATCTTTGTAATTTTTCTTTTATTTTGTTTTAATAATATCGGTTCTGGGTTAGAGGGTTGGGATGGGCGTGCCAACCTAGTTGAGATGTTTGTCTAGTTCTTTCCTCCCACGTGTCAATGTTCAATTAAAAAAGAGGATATTATTTGTTTTTGATGAATCATATAACTTATCCACAGGGGCATAGACAGGGGGGCCTAGGGTCGGGCCCTTCCTGCCGTAGGAACCACCTTGACCCCGGGTAGTTTCGGCCCCCTGTCTCAAAAAAAAATTATTCGTGTATTGAATTAGTCTCCTCCCCCTCCAAAATGGTCCATTACATGTTAGGCTTGCCCACAATTCAAAATGGATGTTGTTAAACCCAGCCCCAAATTTTCACCCCTAGCCCCGTGAAAGGACAAAAATGCCCTTTCATGGGTTTTGGGGAGGGAAAAGCTATTTTTTTCACCAATCCGACACGCGGACATGTGGATATCATGCCTCACCGCGTGGTCGGGCATGATAGCCACACGCCCCACCACATGGTCGGACGTGATCGCTCAAGGTGACCCGACATGAGGCATACTTGAACCTCCATCTCCTAGCATAATCCACGAATGCTTCCTCGGGAAATTGCTTGATCCTTTCTAAATCTTCCAACGACCCAGTCCACGGGATATACATCTCATATCTCTGCACGAAAGCCTCCATGAGGGACCCCCTATCCCCTTTTGCCTTTGTCGAGAGCATTCGGTGCCACATCAAAGCTTCTCCTACGAGTGTCTTTGGAAAATGCTGAACCAACTCACTTCGATAGAGTCCTGCGTCAAACATGTAGGCACGAAAACAGTTTATGTGGTCGATGGGGTTCTCATCTCCTTTGTACTTAGCCATGGTTAACACCACCTTAGGTGTCTCCTCATCGGGTAACATCGGCACTTCCTCTGGGTATCCCCCTGCGGTGTACTTCTTGATGAATCTCTTAGTCATTTTTGCCCAATCTGCTTTAACGTGCATTGGAAGAGACATGTACCACACCAGTGACTCTCCTGCCAATGAGTTGCAAAACAAGCTCGTAATCTCCTCCTCTTTGAAACCTAGAGGACCCATAGCCGACAGATAAAAATGCAGGTGCTCCATGGGGTCCTTCCCTTCATTATACTTGCTGACAGTCGGAAATGGACGTTTGATAGGCCCAATTTGCATCGCGCTATGTTCCCCTGCCTGTGTTTTATCTCTTTGATACTTCATCAAAAACAAGTTTGACATCAGTGACCAATCATGCTTAGTCGAGTCAGGTAGCGATTGAAACCACTTCAAAGGTTCGCCCACCAGCGAAAGATAGAACCATGGAGCGACTTTTTCCACTTTGTATGGCTCCCCAAACATAGCACACACATATCCATACAAATGAGCTTCGGGGTCTTCTACCCCACTAAACAATTTTAACACAGGCATGATCCTCCGAGATGATACTTCCTCGGTTTCCTTAGTTTTAGTTCTATCGTCCATCACTTCTTCCGTTGGCTCTTCCTCCAAAACAGACACGTATAAACCATTTCCCACATTCCTTTTCTCATTGGAGTCCAACAGCTCCTCCTTAAATTCGCAGAATGACTCCACCACAAAGCTCTCTTCCAACCCAGATCCAATTGCGCTCACCCTATGACTAGGCGATGGATTGCACCTAAGGGGAGGGTTTGCTGACAATGGGTCGACTATTTTCTTTTTATCAATCAGATCCTGGATCTCATGCTTTAGCCTCTCACAATTTTCAATGGTGTGCCCGTAGTTACTATGGAACTCGCAATACCCCTTGGTTATCATCCGTGGTGTGGGTCATGTCTTGTTCTTGGGAGTAAGGGCTTTCAGCAACTCCTTTTTCTGCAATCGTTCGAAAACTTTTGCATAGGTCAAATCAAATTGGGCGAACTGCCTTTTCCCGATAGCGTTAAGTTCAAGCACTTTCACTGCGGTAGGTTCTATATTAGTACTTGGCCCTCTAGCACTATACCCCGACTTCGTCCATTTAGTACAAGCTCTTTTCGGCTCTCCATCCCCCTCAACTGTCAAAGCGTAGCCATACATCTGATTAAAACCGGTGAAAGGCATGCACCGCAACTCATTCTTAACATACGGCAAAGTGTTGCTGATTACCACCCGGATCTGATCCTGCTCCGACGGCTTTTGTTTCATAACTGCTGCCTTAGCTCTCCACCTACTCACAAAGTCGGACAAAGACTCCCCAGCCTGCTGCTTGGTGCTCTCTAGCTCCCTCAAAGTAACCTCAAACATAGTGTTGAAGCTATATTGGGTGATGAATACCTTCGCTAGTTCTTTCCAATCTCTCTTCGTTCCTAGTGGCAATGCATGAAACCACATGAGGGCAACTCCTTCCAGATAGGCGCTGAACAACCTTAGGATTTGTTCCTCCGTCAGAATTATGTGTTTCATTGCTGCCACATATTGGTTTATATGGGCGGTAGGATCCCTAGTTCCATCGAACTTCTTCATGTTCGGGAGCTGGAATTTCAAAGGCAAAGTAGTCTCCGATAAGCAGTTCTTCAAGTTATAAAAATCTTGACTCCCAGAGCCTACCCCGCATAGATCATGTACTTCCTGACTGATGTGCTGCTTCCATTCCTCTTCCCTTTGTTTTCTCTTTCCCAAACTGCTTGTTACGCAATCCTGATAGTTATTTCGAAAACGGGGACCCGTGCTCACAATGCTCTTAGCTGGTTTACTGCCACTCTTGTTACTCTTAATTGCAAGCTCGTCCAGCTGGACTAAAATTGCGGTTAACTGATCGTTGAGGTTGTTTACCACTCTTTCTAACCCTGATATTCTCTCATCTGGCGTAGACATACTGGCCGAAGACTGAGCTGATTCAGACAACGATGATTCAGACGTCACAACTGCTGATTCAGAACTGACGATCCGTAACTGATCAAACCGCCTGACTAGCCGATTACTCTCGCGGAACCACAACCGCTTAATGATGAAGTCTATGTGAACGATGTCCATTAGTATGTATGCATGATTCGTGGTGTGTGCGTTTATTTATTTATGGATATATAAGATAAGAAGAACAAACGTCAGTCTAATTACACATATCACAACATCTCTCTTCCACCCTTATTCCTCCACACACTCGACGGTCCAAGTCTCTTTCCTAGGATTTTGGTTTGGGGCTCACATTGCGGTCCAGGGGACGCGTGATGCCGTCGATTATTGCGGAAAAATAAATCATCCATCAGACAATACAGTTCGTTTTGACGCATCCACATCCAGTGACTAAGATATCGACCAAATGGATTGTTCTTTTGAATAACTCGTCTTTTGTCATTTTGCGAGACGCATTAGTTTGGGTTTTGACTCCCTTTGAACGCATCTCGGATTTTAGATGTGGTAAGAGTTATTCTTTCAGTTCAATCGTTCGTTATTGACAATGACTCGTTCCCTTTTATTCGCGTGGGTTCGTGTCTCGATTTTTGGATTATGACGGGATCTTTTGGATCTATCAAGAGACGTAACCACGTTTTTGTTTAGTGATGAAATCACTTTTTTGGATTTTATTTTAGGGAACGGACTCATCGCGTAACGTGTTTGTTTTTAGCGTCAAGAATCCGTTTGCTCGTTTTGGCTACGTGAAAAGACGGCGAATCTTATTTGAGCGCACGGTAATCTTTCGGCTAGCAACCAAATTTTATTTCTTCCAATTTACGGGATATACCATCCTAGCGTGGTTATAGAAAATCAATGTTTCGTTGAATCGCATGCTTATTCGAAGCAGAGATATCATCGTTCTTTTTCACTTAGGCACGAGTCAAGCAAACACGTATGTCGGGCCATATTTCTTGTAGTTTTGGTAATGGTCGAAATGATCGAGCCATTAGTCAAACCCATAGTCTCGTCCATATGGTGCAATCATGCGGTTTAGCTCAATTCGGCTTCGTGATTTTAAACGGTGTATATACCAGTTCGAGGCACGTATTCAACGGTATTGGTTCATTTTCTTTAACTACTCTCGGGATTGACATATATCGTAGATACAGAATGACTTTGGTCGTTTGTTTATTTTTGCTTTTCTTTTATTTTCTTAGTCACTTTTGCGGACACGTCCATTTCTCTTAAGAACGACACAAGGCATAACGTAAGAGCTCGTCTTTTATTCGGAAGGGACGGGCCACGTTTGCGAAACTCTTTACGTTACAACGGGGTCGTTCAAAACAGAAATGTTCTTCGTTTTCGTTTCGTCATAATCTCGTTTTATCCCAACCTATTTAAAGAATGTGAATAACGGCTACTGTTAATATAGTCTTTTGAATCGAGATATAACTATCCTTAATACCAAACCAATTCATACTAATACGTGCTTACGTCATAACGTATTTCCTGAACATGTGCCTTCTTCGGGACACGGAAAGGGACCAGGCGGGTCGCACAAGTTCATTCATACGAGATGACTAAGTCGTCTTTAGTTCGAATCGTTTCGATGTTTTGGGGTAGTTTGTATATCGGTTTAAGAGTATATATTAACGTATCGTTTCATTTTCTTTACATATTTTAGGATTAGACACGTATCATGGCAATTTGAAAACACGAACTGATTCATTTATCACATCAAAAATGGTAACGGGTAATCCTATGGCAACTTCTAAGGCTACTATATGCTGACACGGCTGATCGCGGGACCTCATAGGACCGCACAAATTCGCCCCTAACGAATGGATGGGGACCCTTTGGCGCCTTACTGTAAGGGGGAACTTACGCTAGCCTCTTTCGAGCGACGAATGGGCTCTCGCTAGAGGTTTCGCGAAAATTACCCAAAAGGTTTGCAATAATGCTTATGAATGCATACGAAAAGAAATAATACGATCCGTCCCCGTGAAGGGCTTAATACACGCCTTCCGGAATCAAATTTCTCGGTTCCCCAGCAGAGTCGCCACTTGTTAGACAAGGTGCCGAACGGCCTCGCCCGGGCGGACCGGGGGGTGGACACCTCATGGCGACGTAAGCGGTGATTGGCGCCGAAAGCAACCAATCGTGGAATCAAACTGCTCAGCAGGACCGGAGCTCGGAGTATGGAAGAGTGAGCATATTATTGAAAGCCATTTTAGTAAAGAATCACCCATTTTGCATAAATTTAAAGTATACAGGAGAGAGAGAGGGAGAAGAGAGAATTGATTTATTCACAGTGTGATTTAATGCTTCAGACTATACACTAACTCTAAGCTAATCTCACTCCCCGAAACGAGTTTATTTACATGGTTCGTACCTTAATCGCCGTTGGAACGATTTAGGTACGTTTCAAAACCCCGTCAATTTACATGACATCGACTCGAATCGCCGTTGGAACGACTCGAGTGTTTGAAAATGTGGAATAAAAACTTTAACTCCAAAACCATGATTAGGCATACAAGTCCATTTATTTTGTACAAACCATTTAGTTAAGAAAACGATTCAAAACTCTATTATTTACAATGAAAACGATTTTAATTACAAGGTTCGCCTAATCCGTCGTTAGAACGGATTAAGGTTTCAACACGTGATATTTTGGAAATGGTTTAAAAAAGTCAAGAAAATGTTACTTGCACTTTAGGAATATCTAGAAAAGCTTTAATTTAAACAAACAAATTAAATTCTCTTTTTGTCTTTTATTTTCCCCTTTTTTCACTCAATTATCCTTTATATAAATAAAATGACAACAAGTAATGAATTAAATCTCAAATTCACCCACATCAAATACATTTGAAAGAGTATATATATAAGTAGGAAAATAGAGTAAATATACTTAGATATACATATGTTCAAAAAGTGAGTAATAATACCCACTAAAATAAAATAGAGAAAATAATACACATTAATAAGTAAAAGATAGTGATGAAAATACTACTAGGTATAGTCTGCTTTTATTTTAACTAAAAACATGTAAAGGAAATGAATAAGGTTCATAAACAAGAAAATAGAATTTAACCCCCAAAATGGTTTATGATGAATATGTATAGAAAATAACCCTTAATAACCCTAAAATAACAAATATGTATAGTTTAAATGAATTAAATGGCAAAATCTATATATATATATACATATAACTTTATTAAACCAAATTAAATGAAAACAATATATAAACACATTGAGTAATATATATACAATATATTTAAATATAGCTTGAAAGTAAATATTACATAACTATGCCTATATATATAAAGGACCTAATGTCTAAAAGTTGAGAAAGGAGGACCAAAACAGCATTTTTTACATTCCAGCAGCTTTACCGACAGAAACTCCGTCGGTAAACAGCCTTTAGTGACAGAAAACGGGAAATTACAGACTTAGTCCAACAGTTTCCAGATTTATTCAAAAGCTTTAGATTAGATCTATTCTATCATTTCGGGTCTCCGAACTACCAAAATTGGATCATAGTCTATAACGGAGAATCCTAAAACGATGTTTTATTTTAAAACGTTATTTAGAAATATTTTCAAAACTTATAATTTCAACGTTTTTAATTCCCGAACTACCTCTAAATCGGATCACGGTTCGTATTGGGATATTAAAATGAGGTTTTTTATTTCAAAACAAAACCGAACGTTTATTTAACACGTGACGAAAATTAAATAAATACGGAATAATAAATAAAACGTGATAAATAAAAGACTAAATAAATAAAAAAACTATAACATAAAAATAAATAAAGAAAAATAATTTAAATAAAATAAAATGAGTCTAGTCCTCGGATAATACCTAAAGATCGGTATCTGACAGTCGAAGTCGTTTGATTTCACGAGTTATGATTTTCCGGCGTTTTTTTTTTTTTGATAAAATATTCAACTTTGGAAAATTTGGATTTTTTTGGGAAAAAAAATATTTTCTCCAAAAAATTGACTTTCTCTCTCTAAAAATGTCTAGAGTGAGAAAGCTCCAAAAATTCTCTCCCCCTCTTTTGCAAGGGGATCCGTGCCTTATATAGGCGAGGATCCCCGGAAACTTTGGGCGACGCCCGATTAAAATTGGGCGTCGCCCAAAGTAGGTTGGGCGGACGCCCAACATATGTTGGGCGAACGCCCAACTTGTGTTGGGCGAACGCCCAACATTAGTTGGGCGGACGCCCAACTCTTGTTGGGCGCGCGCCCAACGGCCGTTGGGCGCGTGCGCCCAGCGGACGTCGGGCGTGCGCCTCGCGCTGTCGGGCGCGTGCGCCCAGCGGACGTCGGGCGTGCGCCCCGCGCTGTCGGGCGCGCGTCCAACTGTCGTCGGGCGCACGCCGATTATCGCTAGGCGCTCGCACCACGTCGCTGAGCACTCGCGAGCAGTCCATTCGACGACCGCAACTCCTACTGACCTCACGTCTTTTATTATATATTTTTTTTGCTTTAAAACTCCCGGAACCAACCGCTTCAACCGTCTTGTTACAGGTTTTCGTCACAGGTCCTCCGACTCGGTGTCTACATCAGCATCAAATCCGGACTCACCATTTAATAACGAACATTACATTCCAACACATGATATTTCTACACCGTTTCGGTGTCTAAACCCGAAAAGCAGTCACAAATATGCTCGAGCGTGTGAGCATCACACCCCACCATGTGGTGGGGCGTGTGAGCATCACGCTCCACCATAAGGTGGGGCGTATGAACATCACGTCCCACCTCATGGTGGGGCGTATGAGCATCACGTCCCACCTCATGGTGGGGCGTGATGTTCAAACGCCCCACCACATAGTGGGGCGTGATGCTCACACGCCCGAGCATATAACCAGCGATTTTTTTAAAAAAAATTGACAGAAATCAAAGGAAGTTCAATTGGAAAAATACCTCAACTTCAGACACAGCATCACTCTCGTCTTTTCCCGGTGATAACGGATTGCTCTCCATCAAACGTGTTGTCTTTGATTTCGGATCAAAATGTATTTGGGAGAGTTTGGGAGGGTTTGGGATTTTCAATTTTTGGTTAAACGGCGGTTACGTCTTTTTTCGGGGCTGGAAGTGTGAATTTGGGGCTGGGTATAGTAATTCACTTCAAAATTTCAATATTTTGGACCTATTAGATACTCCCTAAATCTAAATTTTTATTTTTTTTGGTCTATTAGGTCTCTCTAAATCCAAATTTTTTTTTTGCCTATTAGACCTCAATAAATCCAAATTTCTAAATTTGTTGGCCTGTTACGCCTCTTTAAATCCAAATTTCTATTATTTTTGGCTTGTTAGGCCTTCCTAAATCCAAATTTCTAATTTTTTTTTGGCCTGTTAGGCCTCCTTAAATCCAAATTATTAATTTTTTTTGTCTGGTAAGCTCTCTGAAATCAATTTTTTTATTTTTTTAACCTGTTCAACCCTCCTTAAATCCATTTTTTTACATGTTAGGACTATTAAATAAAATCTAGCTTAATTTTGAGAAATTGTACATTAATACTTAAAAATTGGTTCTTGACCATTCAAATTATAACACATATATACAAAAAAAAATGAGCAAGTTTGATTTAGCAAAAAAAACAAAAAATTGCGAATGCACATAGAAAACCGGCTCCCAACCAAATAATCTTGTATTTGTCATTGCTTATACACATTATATTTGATTTGTTTAATGATATTATTGTTTAAATGTTGTTGTCAGCATTTTTTTATGAATATATATCATAAAAATACATGTTTTTCCATATCAAAATCATTTTACATTTAGTATATGACACGTTTTATAATTGTATTAATTATATAATAATTTGCTTATTAACAAATAAAAATATATAAAACTACAAATCCGAGTAATCCTCAACTAGTCCCTGATTAATTTTCGAGGGTCATATACATCCGTCTAATGGTTTTTACAATCTTGATATTAGCAACACATTAAATGGTTTAAATATAATTGATGTTTGAAATGTCCAATGTGACAGTTTTATAATGGGTCAAATAATGGTAAATCACTCCCTTCAAATTTTGTGTTCTGTATAGATAAAACTAATAGGGAAAAGTACAAAAATAAATATTGTGGTTACACCTGTTTTCGATCAACACCCATGTGGTTTAAAAGTTTGCAAAATGGTACCTCGAGGTTCATTCCGTTAGCAATACACATACCAAATTGACTAACGATGTTAAAAGTCAAAGGGAAAAGAGTTAATTTGGTCCTTATATTTATTTATTTTATAAATTAACTCCTCTTATTATCTAATTATCACAAACTAATTCCAAAATAAAAAATAAATATCAAATATAACATCTTCTCTATCTCTCTTTAATTTCTTTTTTTTTTTCTTTCTTTTTCTCTCTCTTCTCTCTCCTCTTTGTTAATTTCTCTCTAAAACCAATTGAATTTAGAAATATGGTTCCAATTGATTTAGAAAGAGATGGATTAATTTATAAAATTCAATTGTCTCACGGTCCCTAACTCGGCTTGATTTGAAGCACAACGAAGAAATTAACAAAAAGAAGAGAGAGAAAGGAAAAAAATAAGAAATTAATGAGAGAGATGGAGTAGATAGTGTATTTGATATTTATTTTTTATTTTAGGATTTTTTTTGTGATAATTAGATAATAAGAGGAGTTAATTTATAAAATAAATAAATATAAGGACCAAATTAACTCTTTTCCCTTTGACTTTTAACACTGTTAGTCAATTTGATATGTGTTTGCTAACGGAATGAACCTCAAGGTACCATTTTGCAAACTTTTAAACTACATGATGTAAACACAAGGTTTATTTTTGTACTTTTCCCAAATTAATATTGTTTAGGATTGTTAGAGATAAAAAAAAATATTATCATTTCTTGCATTTGCAGTAAATCCACACTTCAATAGGGGCAAATTAAGATATTATTCCTAAATTAATACTTAACAAATAAATAAAGAAAATAAAAAAGGATAGACCCAAAACTCATTTTATGAAACTGATAACAACTTAAGCAAGAAAGATTAAATGAATTGATCACATCAAATCAAATGCATAGAAGAAAAAGAAAATCTAATTAAATCCTTGACTTGCCACATTACAAGAAACATATCAGACCAAAAGAACTACTAAAGAAAAATCAGAAGCTGAAAGTTTGAAGATTTGGTGGTCAGAACTTGGTTTGCAGGTAACCAACAACGTTATGGTCCAACTGAAAAGCCTTGGAAAGAACAGCAGCAGGAATTGGCGGATTAGAACCAAAGACAGCATTAGCAATTGTAATAACTCCTCGATTTTGGCTACTTAGAGCAGCAATAGCAACAACATTACCATGCCCAACATTTCTCTGATAGTGAATTAGGTTCACTGGGAATACAAAAACATCTCCTTTTTTTAATATCTTTGTGATCAGACGATTTTCAGGATTAGAAGTTATAAATCCAACTTCAAGGTTGCCTTCAATTACTGTCAATATTTCAGAGGCACGAGGATGCGTATGGGGAGGGTTAATGCCTCCGGGAGCGTAGTCAATTCTAGCGAAAGAGATGCCAAGAGTGTTCAGCCCTGGAATTTGAGCTACATTTACAGGAGTTACCTTAGAACCAACTGCTCCAGTTGTATTTCCTGCTATGTCAAGTCCACTGAAGAAGAAATCACTTGCTTCTGCCATTTTTGGATCTTTGCAACTCAATCCATTCACCATTATCACTACATTAATTTGTAAATGCAACATCCAATTTAATTATATTTCAATCCAAAACTCAATTATAGAAAGAGAGAGAGAGATAGAGTTGTAATTAGAAAATGAAAGCATATATACCTGAATTGTCTTTGGAATTAGCCACGCAGAAATCTTGAAGAGGGCTTGGATCAGAAGCATAGGCAAAGGTAAATAAAATTGCTAGAAATCCTGAGCAAATAAACCGAGCTGCAGCCATTTTCAAATTCTATGAAGACTAATTTTTGCGTGTGACACATCTTATGGTGTGACAAGTCTTATTGTGTGACAATGACCAATTTTGTAATTAACTAAAAGGAGGTGGCAAATTTGTAAATAAAAGGAAAGAGAAAATTGTTTTATTTTTTTCTTTAAAATGCATTTTCCCGATTTTTCCAACCTCGTTTTTCAAAAAATTTTATACCGTTGGACTCATCTTAACTAAACGGTCATTTTAAGATCCATGTAGCTCAAGTAAAAAAAATTCCGGTGAACGGAATCCGGATGACGTTTTCCGGCAAGCAAAAAAGTGTCCAGAGAATTCTCAAAAGATTCCAGAACAGGTAAAACATTATTCTAAGAAACTTTAATTCTTGGATCGAAGCGAGATTTCTTACGGTTTAGTCCCAATAAAACTTTTTCCTTAATTTTATCCATTTTACATGCTTCAACAATTTGTTGGGTAAAAACTGTAAGGAATCTCGCTTTGAGCCAAGAATTAAAGTTTCTTAAAATAATGTTTTACATGTTTTGAAATTTTTTGATAGTTTTCTGGACACATTTTTTGTCCTACTTACGTTGTTCCAAATCAATGTACCATTTGTTCCAACATAATACTTATATTGTTCCAACAGAAAATTGTTTTATTTCTTTTCTTTAAAATACATTTTTCTGACATTTCTAACCTCGTTTTTCGAAAAATTTTATACTATTAGACTCGTCTAAATTAGACAGTCATTTTAAGATCCCTGAAGCTCAAGTAAAAAAAATTCTGGTGAACGGAATCCGAGTGGGCATTTTCTAGCAAGAAAAAAAGTGTCCAGAAAATTCTAAAAAAATTTCAAAAAATGTAAAACATTATTCTAAGAAACTTTAATTCTTGGGTCGAAGCGGAATTTCTTACGGTTTAGTCCCAATAAAACTTGTTCCTTAATTTTATCCATTTTACATGCTTCAACAATTTATGGGGTCAAAACTGTAAGGAATTTCACTTTGAGCCAAGAATTAAAGTTTCTTAAAATCATGTTTTACATGTTTTCAAATTTTTTGATAATTTTCTGGGCACGTTTTTTGTCCTACTTACATTGTTCCAAATCAGTGTACCATTTGTTCCAACATAATACTTGCATTGTTCCAACAGAAAAATGTTTTATTTCTTTTCTTTAAAATACATTTTCCCAACATTTCTAACCTTGTTTTTCGAAAATTTTTATACTATTAGACTCGTCTAAATTAGACGCTCATTTTAAGATCCCTGAATCTCAAGTAAAAAAAATTCCGGTGAACGGAATCCGGGTGGGCGTTTTCTGGCGAGAAACAAAGTGCCCAGAAAATTCTTAAAAAATTTCAGAAAATGTAAAACATTATTCTAAGAAACTTTAATTATTGGGTCGAAGCGGGATTTCTTACGGTATAGTCCCAACAAATTGTTGAAGCATGTAAAATGGATAAAATTAAGGAAAAAGTTTTATTGAGAATAAACCGTAAGAAATCTTGTTTCGACCCAAGAATTAAAGTTTCTTAGAATAATGTTTTACATTTTCTGGAAGTTTTGTGAAAATTTTCTGGGCACTTTTTTTCTCGCCGAAAAACGCCCACCCGGATTCCGTTCACCGGAAATTTTTTTACTTGAGCTTCAGGGATCTTAAAATGACCGTCTAATTTAGACGAGTCTAATAGTATAAAAATTTTCGAAAAACAATGTTAGAGATGTCGGGAAAATGTATTTTAAAGAAAAGAAATAAAACAATTTTCTCTATCATCTCTTTCATTTTATTTACCAATTTGCCACCTTGCCCTTTTTAATTATCATCAAAACTACGTAGTTTTGTTATGTCACACAATAAGCTCATTGTCACAACTTAAGCCCTTGTCACGCTGGATCTCACCCCTATATATATATATATATATATATATATATATATATATATATATATATATATATATATAATTTGAAATTATTTTTATAAATTCTATGTAATCCAATACATCAACATGGTGTTGAGCGATTTCCGCAAGTGCACGGTTTCGCTTGTAGTAATAAAAAGATATCGATCCCATAGGGAACGTTTTGATAATAAAAACTTAATTCTGATTAAATTCATTTTCTCGATGTTAATAGAAAAACCGTTAAATGGTTTAAATGGGTATGGATTCTGATTCTAATTTTGCCAATAGTTTAGATTACAACTTATAGAAATTATGTTTAGATTAAAGTTAATATCCAACGTTTATTTATACTAAGCAAGAACACAACTTATAACGTTGATTTGTTAAGAAAGATGTAACAAATTATCAATTAATTCAATTTAATAGGTATTGAACTGTAATCAATCTTTCATATTTGGTCTAAGACTGAAAACCTTAATCAAATTCAGAATCTAAACCCGATTATTCGGTATTCCCGCAATGATCAAATATAAATCCGAATTTTGCTTAAGTGTTCAACAAAGTTTTGATGGAAAATGTTAGATTTGTTTATAAATGTTTTTGCATGAAAACACTAATTAAATTACTTAAGAATATCACTTAGATCAAACTCAAAATAATCAACAGTAAAGATTGAATTGTATTGAAAAGATATGTCATTAGTTTGAATTGAAGCGTCACAAGTTAACAAAGAAGAAGAAGCTTGGATAGCATTTTAACTAATTGAGTTTCGGGTTGTCAATCCTTTCCTCAACTTCGTAGGTTCGTCAGACCCTATGGCGCCTCCTACACTGGTTCTGCTCGCTGAAATCCTCGAAATAGCACATATTCGGTCACTACAGAGCATAAACTCGTCTTCGAGCAAAACTCTAACGTAAACTATAAGATATGTATCTTGTATCTAACTATTTGTACAACTTTTATAACAAATATGTCTCTAACAAAATTAAAACGAAAAATCTTACTCTTTTAATTCTGAAATGTCTCCTCTATTTATAATTGTTCAAAAGGTGTGTTGAAGGAACGTATCCGTTGGTGAAGAGTCGCCTCTATCCAGATGAAAGGATGTGTCGTTTGGAAAATAAAACATGTAAAATGTGCCTTATCATCTTGCTGTTTCTGTAGAGATTATGAGAATCTCTGTCGCGGCTTAGAGATTAAGGAGGAGTGGAAGAATTTCGCATTTCTGGTGCTGCCAGACGCGTGTCTTGATCGAGATTTTCAGAATCTCGATCGTGACAGAGACTTTGTATTGCTTCCTTAGTTTGATTGTTGAATCTCTGGCGCGGCTTTTGAGTCTCTTACGCGTCTTTTACTGAAAACTTGATTTCTTACTCGTTGAGCGAATTCCGCAAGTGCACGATTTCGCTTGTAGTAATAAAAAGATATCGATCCCACAGAGAACGTCTGATAATTTGATTAAAAATTATTGTTTTGATTAAATTCGTTTTCTCGAGGTTTATAGGAAATCGTTAATGGTTTAAAAGGTTGCTAATTCTAATTTTGGTTATAATTAAGATTACAATTTATAGAAATTATATTTAGATTAAAGTTCATTCCAAAGCTTATTTATACTAACTAAGAACACAACTTATAACTTTGATTTGTTTAGAAAGATGTAACAAATTATCAATTAATTCAATTTAATAGGCATTGAACTGTAATCAATCTTTCCTATTCGGCCTAAGATTGAAAACCTTAATCAAATTCGGAATCTAAACCCGATTATTCGGTATTCCCGCAATGACCAAAGTTTGCATGGAAAATACTAGATTTGTAAATAAATGTTTTTGCATGAAAACGCCAATTAAATTACTTAAGAATATCACTTAGATCAAACTCAAAATAAACAACAGTAAAGATGGAATTGTATTGAAAAGATATTTTATTAGTTTGAATTGAAATGTCACAAGTTAACAGAGAAAAAGAAGCTTGGATAGCATTTTAACTAATTGAGTTTCAGTTTGTCAATCATTTCCTCAACTTCGTAGGTTCGTCAAACCCTGGGGCGCCTCCTACACTGGTTTCTCTCGTTGAATCCTCGAAATAGCACTTATTCGGTCACTACAGAGTATAAACTCAACTTGAGTAAACTCTAATGAAAATAATAAAATCTACAAATTGTATCTCTAACTATTTGTGTTTGAACAATAGTTGAACAACACTCAACAACATTTTATTCTGAATTCTTCATCTATTTATAATTGTCCAAAAGGTGTGCTTGAAGAGACGTGTCCGTTGGTGAAGGGTCGCCTCTATCCGGATGAAAGGATGCGTCACTTGGAAATTGAAACATGTAAAATATGCTGAATGCAGTGGTTGTTCATATAGAGATTCCTGAAATCTCTATCGCGGCTTTAGGGAGTAAGGAGGAGTGGGTGATTCACGCGTTTCTGGTGTTACCAAACGCGTGTCGCGATCGAGATTTACAGAATCTTGGTCGCGACAGAGAGTTGTCCTGCCTTCCTTATTTTGTTTGCTGAATCTCTAACGCGGCTTCTGAATCTCGTACGCATCTTTTACTGAAAACTTGATTTCTTACTCGTTTTTGCTCCATTTTAGCTCCTATTTGGATTTTTCCAAATAATTTAACATCTTGCACAATAGTAACAAATACCAACGTAAAATCCTTCCAAAAGAATATAATCAACATATTTTTCATACGAAATTGACATAATTATGCATGTTATTTTAGGTATATTTTGGGCTTATCAAGTCTCCTACACTTAAGTTTTTGCGAGTCCCGAGCAAAATTATCACTGAATTTATCCTTCAAATGATCTTAAAAATAGAATACATTTCCACATAACCTTTTTTAAATTAGTTAAACCAAAAGATAGATCTTGTAAGATAAATTTATACGCAAAACATCAGACTAGCTAGGATTAAAGTGATTTATCATCCGTCTTATATTGCAATTTTTGTAATGAAGCATTCGGGACGGGTGAAAGCACTCATGTTTTTTTATCTTCGGTCTCAAGGCATTTGTAAGCACAAAATTTCATTTTCCCAAACTTATACTATCTAATAAATATATAAATATGAATTTAGGTTTTTTGTTAACTTATTTGCTAGTCACACCCGTGATAAGGGTGGTCTCGATCGTGACTTTATAAATTTTATTATTTTATGTCCGTTTAAGAGGTCCCGACCATACCATGGGTGGACGCAACCGTGACTTTAAACTTTAGACACATTATTTTGCTTTTAATTTTAGAGTTTAACGTTCCTTTCATACCTCGATCGTGATAAGGGTGGTCACAACCGTGGCCAAAAGTACCGTTTTATTTATTTTTCTTCACTTTTCATACCTCGACTATGACATGGGTGGTCGCAATCGTGGCCTAAAGTTAAGATAACGATTACTTAATTTACTAAATATGAGTTAAAATAAATAAAATTTTAATATGGGAAAGAAAAGAGTACATTCATCCTATATTGACTTAAAATCAACAAGTATTATGGCTATAGTTTCCCTAAAAACTTCAATTGAATTTAAAGTAAGACGGAATCAAACAAAGCAAAAGCTAAAAATGTTAGTTTGATTAATGCCAATAAACCTAATTGAAAAATAGAAATAATAATTATATTTATCATGCATTAGCATAAAATAAAAGAAAGATCGAAATAAAGAATTTATTACTTATATACATTCACTCGAGACTTTTTCTTTATAAAATCGTTTCGGAGATTTGTAATAATATTCAATATTCAATATTCAATGCCCTTGTAGAAATATTTAACTATTTCTAGCACATTTATAACCTTAATAGTATATGTATATATTTTTTACTATTTTGATATATATATATATATATATATATTCTTTCTATCATATGTAACATGTATTATTTTTTTTTCGTATGGCTCTTCTGCTGGATCGCCGGGAGCTGCTGGGGCGGGAGGTATTTTTCGCAATAGCAGAGGTTTCGTCAAAGGTTGTTTTGCCTTACCAATCCAGAATTCTTATGCTCACTTTGCTGAAATGAAGGCTATAATTTTTGCTGTCGATTTAGCCTGGGAAAAAAATTGGCATCATCTTTGGATAGAATTGGACTCTTTAAATGTTGTTCATCTTCTTCGTGTTAGATCAAGCAATGTTCCGTGGCAGCTTCGTCAAGACTGGTTGCGATGTTTAGCACAATGCTCGGAAATGGAAGTTCACATAACCCACATCTACAGATAAGGAAACCAAGCCACAGACTCCCTTGCTCGATTTGGCGTCACAGCTCCGACTCTCATTTGGTGGTCATCGGCCCCAAATTTTTGCAAACTTTTTGCTTTCTATGATCTCTGTAATTTTTCTTATTTTCGTTCCTTTTAATCTTCTTCTCTTCTTGTAATACTTTTCTTTTATTTATATATTCGGGTTTGCTGGGGTTGTCCCGAGGGTGCCAACCTAGTTGGGATGTTTGGGCGCCTCGGCTTTGTCCCAACTTTTAATAAAAAAATATAATTATTTTTACGTAGGCAAAAAAAAAATTTAACGTAGGCAAAAATATGTATGCAAAATGAAAACAACAAGCATTCGTACTCAAAATAGGATAAATGAACTATCGCCTCCTACATTTAAATTGGACAATGTCCTCATTGTGCAAAAATTGATTAGTCATAAGAGATAGAGTACGAAATTATAAAACGAAATAAAGGAGTATGAAACAAACAAGCACAAAATATGAAAATAAAAATAGTCCAACAAGTAAGGAAAGATAAAACCTGAATATGAAGGAGAATCCGGTGGAGATCATGTCGACTCGACTCCTTGGCGGCGGAAATATGGCATTACCCGTCGACGAGTGGATTTGTGCTCCTTTCTCAAACTGTTGATGTTTTTATCAACTTTATCAATCTTTAAGTTCATATGTCTATTGTTGGTGCTTATTGCGGGAATGGCGCTAATAACTGTATACTTGATCTAAAACTCGTTGCCAACCCACAACTTCATCTACATTGGCCCCGACGTCTTCACATGGTGCCTCGTCTTAATGCCTTTCCTCTTCCTCACCATTATTCGCATCCTCATTCTCTTCCTCTTGAATACCTTTTCTGTGTGAACTTGAAGTACCAACACCCGAACTCGTAAATAAACTAGCCGGCCTAGCCTCGTAAGATCTAATTGAAGGCGGACCTTGGCTAACCACTAAATTAGTACGTAAAAGTGCGGCATAATCCAAGATCGGAAAGTAATCATGAGTAAGTGATTGAAATTGCTCCAAACTACCTGTAGCACCCAAAACAATACTTGTAATCAAATTACCCATAGGAACTTGCTTATTGGTTGAAATGGAGGCTCGGTTTAAATTGTCAAAAATCATCCCAATACTATCTACCATCAATCCTTTAAAAATGCAATCGAAAACGAACAAATCCCGACTTCGAACTTTCTACCCTTCAACATGCCCAAAAAGACAATAGGATAAAAATTTATGGAAATAGAAAATACAATTATCGTAGCTTGCTAGAAGTGTTCTTGTGATTAAATCCATCCAAATCAGTCAAATATTTCCAAACCGGATTGATTTGAAAATTCTTAGGCTTAGCAATAAAATTTTGTGTAGGAAAGCCAAACCAAATACGCATCTCTTCATACCCAACTTCATAAATTTAACCTAAATATAAACCTCCGTAGCAAAATCCAAAAGAGAATATCGTGAAACACGATCTTTGGCCCAAAAAAGTGTCTATACCGCTTCCCTTCCTCATCGGAAGCAATATCGAATTGAGCTTTATATTCAACACGCAAACGATTATTAGAGGTACAGAAAACCTTGTGAGCAACCTTATGACTAGGCATGATGTATAAAATTTCAGACTTTGTGAGAGAAAAATAGAGAAATTGTGAGAAAAATAGAAAAATGGAGGTTTAGGTTATGGAGTTTTTGTTTAGGGAAGAAGATGAATAGTAAAAAAAAGGTGTATGGAAGATCAAAAATATTATATGGAAAAAGAAGTGTGTTGGATAGGCGAAAAATTGGTATATATTAAATGTGATTTGAAGTGGAAGAAGAAAAAGTGTTTGAATTAAAGAAGAAAATGGAAAAAGGTCAAATTGAAAACAATATTTTTGCTGAAAATCGAGAATCTCGATCGAGATTTTTAAAATCTCGATCACGACACGCGATTCTCAGTGAGAATGAATCGCGTCTGAAGTTTCTGCCCATGCAGAGATTCTGGAAATCTCGTATGAGATTTTTGTGCTGTTAGGCCAAAATCTTATATTTCTGACATTTTCAACTTATAAAAGCCATTTCTTCTTGCACTAATGCTCCATTAATGTAATTTAAATCTGTAAAAACTCAAAAACATAACTAAAAATTAAATAAAAGGCTAGCCTTACTTTAAACTAAGAGTTATAAAAATAAATAATTTCATTAAAATGGAACATATATACACAATCAAAAACTTAAAGATGTGCAAACAAGAACTAAAAACATAGAAATGTTACAGAGACAAATAAAACACGATAATATATTTTAGAAATAAATAAACAAATCTATTCTTCATCTTTATAAATGTTAATTCCTCGTGCTCGTGCCCGGTTTATTTACATGAATAGTTAATATTCTCTCTTGCGAAGAAAGAAACTGAGGCCCAAGACGAAATTCACGTTTGACAAGTCCTTCGTTCTCCAAGAACTCGAAATCAAGGATGGAGAATGGTCCATTCTCGCTCCAAGGAATGGAAATTATGCCAAGATACAACTAATAAAATTCCCATATCCAATTTTCTTGTTCTTCGAACGGGAAGTAAATATCAAACCTTGCATTAACGTTTGTGAAGAATCCACAACATTACCTTGAAAGAATTTTTGGTGTTTAAAACTGATGAATTAAAACAAGGATTTTAGAAATTCTGAGAATAAATGAAAGTATGAAAAATTTGTCAAGTTTTTAATTTATAGGTTTCAAACCGAAAATCATGACTATTGAAATTGAAAAGGTGTCTTTTGGTGAAAAATTATAATTAAAATTCGACATTAATGCATAAGAGAAAAGGAAGGAGAAGAAAATCAGTTTTCCAGCGCTGAAGAAAACGTGTGTCGAGGTCGAGATTCTCAGAATCTCGGTCGCGACACGTCTTGCCCTTTAGCAAGGTGCTGTGCTCTGGTCCTCCTAAATCTCTGTAGAGATTTTCAAAATCTCTGCACAAGCAGAAATTCATCTAAGGCTGAAAAATAAAAATCACTGTTGAGATTTTAAAAATTTCTGCATGAGCAGAAATTCCTCTAAGGCTTTAAAAAAAATCTCTGCATGAGCAGAAATTCATCAAACTCTAAATAAAAGTCACTGTTGAGATTTTTAAAATCTCTACATAAACAGAAACTTAAAGTTTGATGTAATTCTAATTAATTTTAATTCAATTGATATTTTTAAAATCTAAAAACACTTTCCTAATTAATTACAAATAATTAAGATACATAATATATCTTTTAATATCTTTTAATGATTAAAATTATTTTATTTCTAATCTAACTATTATTTTCTAAACTAAAGACTAATGTGTAAACTAAACTAACTGTGAAATGTAAAAATTAAAATACGACAAACTAAAAACTAAAAACTAAAAATGTGATAATCCTTAAGAATCATCAAAGGAGAATCTAAATCTTGGACAAAATCAATTACCTGGACTGGATTTAAATATGGTCCCGTCCATTTAGACTTTAACTTACCTGGAAACAACCTTAATCGGGAATTGAAAAGTAAAACTTTATCCCCGACTTCGATTTTTTTTTGCGTCTTCTCAATTTCAGGATCTAGTGATTCCAGTTGAATGCCCTAACTTCTAGTTCTGTGCACGAACAAAAACTACGTGCATGAACCGAAATTTTCGAAACTATGCTAAAAATAGACAATTCTTTCCTAGTGGGTAAGACAATTTCAATGATTGTATTCCTCATTCCTACTTTCTGATATATCTGTCTGAGAAAAGTCTCTCTGGTGATTTATTAGAGAGATAGATGTAGGTGTTTAAGGAAATAATATATAAAAAGAGAAATTATATGGGTTTAATATAGGAATTGAATAATTTTTTAACAAAGAGATATGATGTTTTGGTGAAGGGTTAAGTTTATAGAAAAGAGTTAAAGGTGTTTGGGAAGAGAAAAATTTTCTCTGGAAAAACCATATGTGACGTCTGACAAGCTTTTTCAAAAATTTCCTTTCCCCTCTATAATGTATCTGCATGCTGAATTTCTTTTCTGTAGAATTCTTCTGTGAATTGTATTGATGATCAAATCTCTAGTTCATTCTTTTTAAGAAAACTTTGATTTTTTTTCATGTTTATCTGCAAACAATCTAAATGAAAACATTAAATAACAACAAGGATTTAGTCCTAATGACCATCATTGATGAATAAAAAAACTATAAAATATATAAATACATAAATTATATAAATCTATAAACCAAGATTCGGAATAAAATAAAACAATAATAAAAAAAATCAAATAACAACACAGTTCCCCGGCAACGGCGCCAAAAATTGGTTGAGCGAATTCCGCAAGTGCACGGCTTCTCTTGTAGTAATAAAAAGATATTGATCCCACAGAGAACGTCTGATAATTTGATTAAAAATTATTGTTTTGATTAAATTCATTTTCTCGAGGTTTATAGGAAATCGATAATGGTTTAAAAGGTTTCTAATTCTAATTTTGGTTATAGTTAAGATTACAATTTATAGAAATTATATTTAGATTAAAGTTCATTCCAAAGCTTATTTATACTAAGCAAGAACACAACTTATAACTTTGATTTCTTTAGAAAGATGTAACAAATTATCAATTAATTCAATTTAATAGGCATTGAACGGTAATCAATCTTTCCTATTCGACCTAAGACTGAAAACCTTAATCAAATTCGGAATCTAAACCCGATTATTCTGTATTCCCGCAATGACCAAATATAAATCCGAATTTGCTTAAGTGTTCAAAAAAGTTTGCATGGAAAATACTAGATTTGTAAATAAATGTTTTTGCATGAAAACGCCAATTAAATTCTTTAAGAATATCACTTAGATCAAACTCAAAATAAACATCAGTAAAGATGGAATTGTATTGAAAAGATATTTTATTAGTTTGAATTGAAACGTCACAAGCTAACAGAGAAGAAGAAGCTTGGATAGCATTTTAACTAATTGAGTTCCGGGTTGTCAATCATTTCCTCAACTTCGTAGGTTCGTCAGACCCTGGGGCGCCTCCTACACTGGTTCCTCTCATTGAATCCTCAAAATAGCACCTATTCGGTCACTACAGAGTATAAACTCGACTTGAGTAAACTCTAATGAAAATAATAAAATCTACACATTGTATCTCTAACTATTTGTGTTTGAACAATAGTTGAACAATAATTAATCAACTATTCAACAACACTCAACAACATTTTATTCTGAATTCTTCATCTATTTATAATTGTCCAAGAGGTGTGACGTGTCCGTTGGTGAAGAGTCGCCTCTATCCGGATGAAAGGATGCGTCACTTGAAAATTGAAACATGTAAAATATGTTGAATGCGGTGGCTGTTCATGTAGAGATTCCTGAAATCTCTGTCGCGGCTTTAGGGAGTAAGGAGAAGTGGGTGATTCACGCGTTTCTGGTGTTACCAGACGCGTGTCGCGATCGAGATTTATAGAATCTCGGTCACGACAGAGAGTTTTCCTGCCTTCCTTATTTTGTTTGCTGAATCTCTAATGCGGCTTCTGAATCTCGTACGCGTCTTTCACTGAAAACTTGATTTCTTACTCGTTTTTGCTCCATTTTAGCTCCTATTTGGATTTTTCCAAATAATTTAACACTTTGCACAATAGTAACAAATACCAACGTAAAATCCTTCCAAAAGAATATAATCAACATATTTTTCACACGAAATTGACATAATTATGCATGTTATTTTAGGTATATTTTAGGCTTATCAATGGCGCCCCTTCAAAACGCTTCGACATGCCTGCATATGTTCCATACTGCCATAATATATTCCTTAACACGCATTGTGTCCCTCCAAAACATATTGAAAACCTAAAAAAAAGGAAAAAAATAAGTGAATTAAAAGTTATGAAAATATAACATGGTGATGAGCATAAAACTAAATAAAATTCAATCTTTTGCCAATTTATTCACTCTTACAGTACCAATAAAAATGGTATTGCATATACCAAATTATAATGTCATCTCAATACACATTTTGGTACATATAATGTCATCTGGATGGAGAGAATCCGAAGTGTCTCTATTCATTGTTTATCTTAGAACTTACAACCAGACCATAGAGATGCATGCATCGATCGTTTCTTAACAACAAAGCAGCTAGACCAGTGTATTTCAGAATACAATTTCTTGACAAAAATATTTATCTTAAAAAATTAATTTAATTAATTAAGCATGTTAAATACCCTGGCAGTGATATGGCACCCCGTGAAGAGAGTCACAATCTCCGATACTAAAATTGAAGGAAGGTTTCTGTTTCAATTCTACCATGAATTGGATATGGCCCGAGTTCTAAATGACGGCTTGTGGACATTCAACCAGAATCTACTGATGGTTCATACATTGTTGGCATCTGTACAAGCTATCTTGGTTGATATCAACGAACTTATTATATGAGTGCAGATATCAGACTTGTCGATTGGATTCTAGATAGAAGCTATGTGTAGGGCAATAGGGGATCGTTTGGGAAGTATTTGGAAGCAGACTCCAAGAATTTATCAGGGGACCACCATAGTTTCTTGTGTATCAAGGTATCAATTGATGTCTGAAAGCCTCTCCGAAAGGGCCAGAAGCTAAAGCAAAAATGAGGGGATTGGATTTGGTGACGTTCCGCTATGAACACCTGGCGCAATTCTGTTTCTATTATGGAATCATTAGCCATACATACAAGTTTTGTTTACAACTTTTTCATAATCCAAAAAGAACAATTGAATGACTATATGACAGTAGCCTATGGGACTCCAACAAAAGGGCGGGAATCCAGGTTGGGAAGGATTGGCTCCAGGACCCCCGCGGAAGGGAATGAGTAGTGGGACAAGGTTCAAACAGGTCAGGATGGTTCATCAAATGTGCAAAAAGATAAAGGTACTCCGAAGGAGGTCGATGATGTAATTACTCTAGACCTAAAGTGACAACATATTGTAGCAGGATGCATGAAAGTGGATTTGAATTGTACCGATCAGTCAAAAAAAGGAGGAGGAGCGAGACCTGAGAGTCAGGCCCACTATAGGTCATGATTATCTTAAGCTGGAACTGTCAAGGATTGGCCAACCCTCGGACAGTTAGTGTCCTATGAGACTTGGTTCGGGCCTATAAGCTAATGTTTCTATTTCCCATAAAGACAATGGCTAAAAGGGAGAAGGTTGTGAGGATTGGTATAAGTTTGGGCTTTGAGGGCTCAGTGATGATAAACACGCGGGGCGTGGAGGAGGATTGTCTCTTTTCTAGAAGAGTGGTGTTTCTATTTCAATTAATTCTACCTCTGCTAATTTATTAATGTCACGATGTCCCTACACCAATTGGCTCCCTAGAGACTGACTGGCTTTCATGGGTACCTCGAGCGAAGCAAGAGATGGGGGTCATGGGATTTTCTTCGCTCGCTAAAAAATAGAAGAAATATGGCATGGTGTTGTACTGGGGATTTCAATGATATACTCAATCATTCGGAGAAAAAAGTGGGCAATCGACATCCCAATTGGCTCTTGGAAGGTTTTCAACAGGCAGTAGAGGACTACGAGCTATCTAGCTTGCATATAAGGGATCATAAATTTACATGGGAAGTTAGTAAGGGCTCAGAAAGATGGATAGAAGAACGACTAGATACAACACTAGTCAACCAGCGATGGAAGGAAAATGTTCCAGAATGCTGCTTTGCGTAACATTGTCACGCTCATATCATTTGACACTGATACTAAAGTTTCAAGTTTGGGTCAGAAGTAATTATGACAAACGGTTTCGCATCCAGAACTTTTGGTTACTAGAGGAGAGTTGCGGCTCAGTGGTTCTATTGGGGTTTAGTGTCCTATAGACAATTGTTCTAGGATATAAACTAAATATGAATGAACTGTTCTTTATGTCATTTGTTTTAATAAGATATGGTTTCATAACTATATAAAGGCAACCCTTTTTAAAGAACTAAATAAGTCTAATAAAAGGAAATCCCTAAGTTTGTTTAAAGTGATTGTAAAGTGTTCATACAAGCATGAAGTGAGACGAAACTTTATGATAAACTAATAAACTTAAAACCACCCCAAGTCAAGTAATATGTTTAGGATTGACATATCACTGTTGAGACTTGCATGTAACAATATCTTCTGTCAAGACAGAGAGCTGATCTCACAAGCTTCAGATATACAGATAATCTGGACAGTTGCATGGATCCAATGAAAGGGAGTTCGTTAGGATTGGGGACCCGACTTGAGATAACAGGATGGGTAGATTCATCCTTGTCACATGTTCATCTCATTGGTATTAATAGGTATAAGTAATCCTCAGACTCAAAGGAATGTTAATTGGTGATTCTGGATTATGGAATATGATGCTTTGATCCTGTTGTAACACGATCCATAACAGAGATGACTCTGGGGTGTGAACGGCAGACGTTGGGTATCACAGGAAGTAATTGCAGGATAATTATACATTGGATTGAGCATTTGTCACTCCCGATAAATGGGAGATACGTCCAAGGATCGCTTGTGGAAGACTTGACTTTAAATCCTTGCAAGGTGATAGCTTAAGACTTGAAATACAGATTTCACTTAACCTATCTAATTGGAGTTGACTCGGCCTGTACAAGTAAAACGAACGTCTCGCTATATGTGACTTGACATTATCCATAGTCATAAGATTCAGTTCAAGGATGTAGTTGATAAAGGATCGAATTATACTGTAACTAATACGGAAAGGTCAACGACAGAATCAACCTGTCTTCTTATAGCTCTGGGGGAATGTTTCGGATTTGCTAATCACATTTTGCGCACTCATTTCGTTATGCAAAGATTAAATATAATTCTGAGAAAATTAATTTAATAGTTGCATACGGCTAGAAGCAATAAGAACCTAATGGGTCACACATAAGACTTGGAGCCCAAAAGAGAAACAGATGTTAATTAATTGATGGAAGCCCAACTGAGTCCACTAAGGCCCAGTAAATGAGGGGGGCGATTTTATGTAGTAAAATACATAAATAATTAATTTGATTTTTAAACAATTCTAATTAGATTATAATTGTGAATTAAATTAATTAAAGGATAAACAAGTTAGGAAGTTTAATGAGATTAAATTGTTCCTATTATTATCCTATAAGGTTATTATTATTATCTTTATATTTAAGATATAATTGTAAATAATAAATAAGAATTATATTCCGAATTAAATTCTTATTTAGTAACCTAATTCTATCTAACTAGGGTTTAGATGCAAGAGAATATAAATACCCCCCTACATGAAATTTTCGAGATATACATACACAACCCGAGAGAGAGAATTTCGACCCACAGTATTGAGGACGAGATTATCCACCGCTTCCTTCCGCTCAATTGATTTTCATCTCTTTCTCTTATTCCTTGATCTTGTGTTGATTTATTAGAGACAATCTATTCTTGATTGTTTTATACGGTTGATATCTAACTTGATTTTGGATTATGTTTTTGTCTTGTGCTCGGGAACTCGAAGTAAGAGTTGTGGGCACTTCGATTGCAACAGTAGATAGAACATCAAAAGGTATTTCCTTCTATCCCTCTTTATATGAAATAACGATTAACGGATCTTGGGTTAATGGAAAAAGGTTAAAATTTTTATATTTCCGCAGCCAAACGTTTGCCTATTTTCCTTCAGTGGTATCCGAGCCTGCGTTAAATCCGTTATTTCATATATGAAAATTTAGAAGTTTTTCAATCGGATTGAATAAATATTTATAGTTAGGTTAATTAACAAAACTATTTTGATTAATTAGTTCTAAAGATAAAAAAGTTTTAATTAATTGTTAATTAAAATAGTTTATGCATATGTTCCTAATTATTTTGGTTGATAATCATTATAACAAAATCTATTAGTTTTATAGTTAGATTGATAAAAGTTAATTTTATTGATTCTAAAGATAAAACGGAAAATCTATAATAGGTTTTCTTATTTTCTGAAAATCGTTTTAAAACCGTTTTAAAACTGATATATATATATATAATTATAAAAAAATGGACAGCAGCTCGAGTCGCGCCTCACGGCGCAACCCGGCCTGTCCTGCGGTTGCTGCCTCGCGGCAGCAACCGCGGAGCGGCGGGGCCAGGCGCAGTAGGGCTGCTGCCAAACGGCAGCAGTCGCGTCCTCAGGCCCGTCCCGAAACCCACGTATTTTCAAATAGTTTTAAATATAGTTATATATATATATATATATATGTGTGTGTGTTTCAGAAATTAATAGTTTTCTGTTTTGATTATCGAATGAATGAATTTATTTAAAAGTTTGTTTTACCTATTTGTAAATCAAAAGTATTAAATGAATTGAAATCAAAATAATTGGGACATGCATAAATAAAGTTTTGTATAGTTGTATTAATCTAAAAGGTTAATATAGAAGATACGAAACTATTAGAATTAAAATTGGATGAAAGTTAATTGATGAGTTAATGTGATTAACCTAAATATTACATAAAGTATTTTATGTAATCAACCAATTAAATTTATTTAATTGAGTCTATGCATGTTTGGAGTTATGGACATATTTGGACCCTCTTTTTAAGTCTTTTGGTATTTTTGAAATAGGGTATGCGAGTCCTGCCTTTCTACTATCTATTATAATTTCTCCTCTCATCTAATTCCCTTCAAGTTAATTGAAGTTTTCTTTAGTAGTATAGAAATTAATATGTAATTTCAAGGCGCCATGGAGAAGACGGAGGACCTAAAGAGAAATATGTAATAGTTAGTATTTCCCTAGGTTTGGCCTTTTATTCCGTCTCTGGCTCGACGGAATAATTTAGATGATATGTCCATAACACCAATGTATGTGTCTGATGTATGCTAAAGCAAATCAAGACTAAGTTAGATTATGAGACTTAAAATAAAAATCCCTCACTAATTAAAAGTTAAGTAAATAAGCAAGTTATTAAAATCGGTTGCCCCTCCCTAATATTATAATTCAGCCGGCAGTACTGGAGGCCTTTGGGTTATTGAGCAAACTCAAGCTCGGGGTCTTATGGTAACACATGAATTATTAAAAATCATCTTTTCATGAATATGGGGTAATACTTAAATCAGATTATGATAATTGGATGAGCAAACTCATGTTATCATAAACTAATGGGCAATATGGTTGGGATTAATATGAATAGCATATTAGTTACTAATGTGCTTATTAACCCAATAACCTAGGAATCACATCAAAGATGTGAATGATTACATGAATCTACCTAACAAATGAGACTAGCTTGTTGAGCAAACTCAAGGTAAAATCTCAGGAGTTAGGATCCTAGCTCACTAAAGGATTTGTGAAATTCTTCGAATTAATATGGAGGGCTATTAATTTGGCAAAATAGTGGGAGCAATCTAAAATGAATTAAAAGACCTATAATTTTATATTGATGTATTTTAAAGCAAATGAATAACGTACGTTTACTCTTTCTCACTCTCAGGTTTAAATTAAAACACTCCTAAAATCATGACTAAAACCAATCTGCAAAATATACTTACCGATAACAAGTTGAACGGTTCAAACTTCACCGACTGGTTTCGTAACCTCAAAATCATTTTGAAGTTCGATAAGATAGGGTATGTACTTGATACAACGATACCCCCTATCCCAGCTGATGATGCTCCCATCGAAGAGATTGATGCGTACCAGAAGCACAAAGCTGATGACGATCATGCGGGATGCATCATACTTGCATCGATGACACCGGAACTGCAAAGGCAACATGAGGAAATGGATGCCTATTCCATCATCATGCACCTAAAGGAATTGTTTGGGAAACAGATCAGGTGCGAACGCTATGAGATATCAAAATTGCTATATCGTTGCAGGATGCAAGAGGGCACATCTGTGATGACACATTGTGTCAAAATGATTGGCTATATTACCAAACTTTCTAGTATTGGATTCGTGATGGATAACGAACTAAGCATAGACTTAATTCTTCAATCCCTCCTAGAGAGTTATTCACAGTTTATCATGAACTACCAGATGAATGACTTGCAAACCTCTCTTGAAGAGCTTGCAAATATGCTCAAGTCAGTTGAGCCCAATATGAAGAAAGACAAGGCAATACCGGCTCTTGTCATAGAGGGATCAAAGAAGAGGAAGGGGAATTTTCCCAATCCTAAACATCCCAAGAAAGGCAAGAGGGCCATGCCCACTAGAGCTAAGGGAAAGGAAGTGAAGAAGCCCAAAGGAGAGTGCCACTTCTGTGGTAAAGACGGGCATTGGAGAAGGAACTGCAAGGAGTACCTAGCCTCCCTTAAGAAGGGAAAAGATGGTGCTTCAACATCTGGTATGTTTTATATTGAAATAAATACAATTTCACAGTCTGAATCTTGGGTACTTGATACCGGATGCGGATCTCATATTTGTACAAATATGCAGGAACTAAATCGGACTAAGGAATTGAAGAAAGGAAGCATAAACTTGCGAGTAGGAAATGGAGCAAGAGTTGTCGCCCTCGTTGTTGGAGATTATGCTTTAAGTTTGCCCTCTGGGCTTGTAATAGAATTAGGGAACTGTTTGTATGTTCCAGAAATGTCCAGAAACATTATTTCTATTAGCCGTCTTGTTGACGACGGTTTTCATATTTCAATAAAAGACAAACATTGCGAGTTTTATAGAGATGGGATTTTCTATTTTTCAGGAATATCACAAAATGGGATTTATGTGCTAGATGACAAAATTTCTGTATTTGCAATTGATACCAAAAGACATAAGCTAGATAATTCGACTTACTTGTGGCATTGTCGTTTAGGCCATATAAACAAAAGACGCATGCTTAAGCTACACCAAGATGGGCTTATAGATTCAATTGATTCTGAATCATTGGAAACATGTGAAGCATGTTTAAAAGGTAAAATGACAAAGACACCCTTTAGCAATAAAGGTGAGCGTGAATCAGACACTCTAGGATTAATACATTCAGATGTATGCGGTCCTATATCAGTCCAAGCGAGAGGAGGATTCGGATACTTCATAAGCTTCATAGACAACCATTCCAGATATGGTTATGTTTACTTAATGAAGCACAAGTCCGAAGCTTTTGAGAAATTCAAATGCTTCAAGAATGAAGTGGAAAATCAATTAGGAACGAAAATAAAGATACTTCGATCCGATCGAGGTGGCGAATATCTTTCAGATGATTTTCTGAATTATCTAACTGAATGTGGGTTATGCTCACAATGGACACCTCCCTATACACCACAACACAATGGTGTATCCAAAAGGAGGAACCATACCTTACTAGATATGGTACGATCTATTATGAGCATAGCATTACTTCCAAAGACATTCTGGGGCTATGCCTTAGAAACTGCCCTCTTCACCCTAAATCGAGTACCAACTAAAACCGCTAGTTCCACACCATATGAATTGTTCGTTGATAGGAAACCCACATTCTCATTCATGAGAGTATGGGGTTGTTCAGCATTTGTCAAACGCATAGCGTCAGACAACCTAGATTCTAAATCTGATAAGTGTTTCTTCATTGGATACCCTAAGGAAACTGTGGGGTATTACTTCTATCATCCAGATGATCAGAAAGTAATAGTATCCAAGCACGCAACCTTCTTGGAGAAAGAGTTTCTCGAAGAAACAGAAAAGGGAAGCATGATTGAACTTGATGAAGTTCAAGAACAAGAAACACCGACTGAAACAACAGAGGCGGTTGAGGAACCCGAAACAGTCCCATTAGATGAGACTCAAGTGCCACCCATTCGTAGATCACAAAGAGTTCGTGAACTCCCAATTAGATATGGTTTTCTAGTAGGAGATGATGATGAGGTTCCCGTGTTAGACGACAAACCCGAAAACTACGAAGAGGCTCTTACTAGTCCAGATTCTAAAGCATGGCTCGAGGCCATGGGTTCTGAAATGGATTCCATGTACACCAACCAAGTTTGGACTTTGGTTGATCCACACGAAGGGATAAAACCCATTGGGTGCAGGTGGATCTTCAAAAAGAAGACTGACATGGATGGAAAGGTTAGCACCTACAAAGCTAGGTTAGTTGCGAAAGGATATCGTCCGAAACAAGGTATTGATTATGACGAAACTTTCTCTCCTGTGGCTATGTCCAAATCAATCAGAATAATGCTCGCTATTGCCGCTCACTACGATTACGAGATTTGGCAAATGGATGTGAAAACAGCTTTCCTAAATGGAAACCTGCTTGAGGATGTATATATGATGCAACCTGAAGGTTTCATATCAAATGATGCAAACAAGGTTTGCAAACTTTAGAGATCCATTTATGGACTCAAGCAAGCATCAAGAAGCTGGAACAAGCGTTTTGACGAAACCATAAAACAATTTGGTTTCGAACAGAATTGTGATGAAGCTTGCATTTACAAGAAAGCAAGTGGGAGCTCAGTAGCATTTCTAATATTATATGTGGACGATATATTATTAATGGGAAATGACATAGCTCTACTACAGTCGGTAAAAGTATGGTTATCAGGTAACTTATCCATGAAAGACCTTGGTGAAGCAGCTTATATACTTGGTATAAAGATCTACAGAGATAGATCAAGAAGACTGCTTGGTCTTTCACAGGCTACATACATTGAAAAGGTGCTAAAGCGGTTTAGCATGCTTGAATCGAAACGAGGTAACTTACCCATGGTACATGGAGTAAAGTTAAGCAATCATTAATGTCCTAAAACCAAAGATGATAAGAAGCGCATGGTTGTAATCTCGTACGCCAGTGCAATCGGTTCGATTATGTATGCTATGCTTTGCACTAGACCTGACGTAGCGTTTGCGTTAAGTATAACGAGTCGTTATCAAGGTAATCCGGGAGACGAGCACTGGAGTGCCGTCAAGAACATTCTTAAGTACTTGAGAAGGACTAAAGACATGTTCCTAGTGTACGGAGAAGGGGATCTGAAAACAGAAGGATTTTCAGACGCCAGTCATCTCACAGATGAGAACGATTTTAGATCCCAATCAGGATACCTGTTTATCTTGAATGGGGGCGCGGTCAGTTGGAAGAGTTCCAAGCAGGGAAGCGTAGCTTTCTCTACGACCGAGTCAGAGTACATCGCTGCTGCACAAGCATCCAAGGAATCAGTTTGGATTAAGAAGTTCATTACTGAACTTGGTGTGGTGCCTGACACTGTAAATCCCATTACACTGTACTGTGATAACAATGGAGCCATTGCGCAAGCAAAGGAACCACGGTCTCACAATGCATCCAAGCATTACCTAAAGCGATACCACATTGTAAGAGAGATTGTGGTAAGAGGAGATGTGAGAATAGAAAGAGTACCTACTGAGGACAACGTTGCAGATCCGTTGACAAAGCCCTTAACCCAGAAAGTACATGATCGTCATCTAACTTCTACTGGGATAAGTTGTAGAAACAATTCGCTTTAGTCCAAGTGGGAGTATGTTGGGGTTTAGTGTTCTATAGACAATTGTTCTAGGATATAAACTAAATATGAATGAAGTGTTCTTTATGTCATTTGTTTTAATAAGATATGGTTTCATAACTATATAAAGGCAACCCCTTTTAAAGAACTAAATAAGTCTAATAAAAGGAAATCCCTAAGTTTGTTTAAAGTGATTGTAAAGTGTTCATACAAGCATGAAGTGAGACGAAACTTTATGATAAACTAATAAACTTAAAACCACCCCAAGTCAAGTAATATGTTTAGGATTGACATATCACTGTTGAGACTTGCATGTAACAATGTCTTCTATCAAGACAGAGAGCTGATCTCACAAGCTTCATATATATAGATAATCTGGACAGTTGCATGGATCCAATGAAAGGGAGTTCGTTAGGATTGGGGACCCGACTTGAGATAACAGGATGGGTAGATTCATCCTTGTCACCTGTTCATCTCATTGGTATTAATAGGTATAAGTAATCCTCAGACTCAAAGGAATGTTAATTGGTGATTCTGGATTATGGAATATGATGCTTTGATCCTGTTGTAACACGATCCATAACAGAGATGACTCTGGGATGTGAGCGGCAGACGTTGGGTATCACAGGAAGTAATTGCAGGATAATTATACATTGGATTGAGCATTTGTTACTCCCGATAAATGGGAGATACGTCTAAGGATCGCTTGTGGAAGACTTGACTCTAAATCCTTGCAAGGTGATAGCTTAAGACTTGAAATACAGATTTCACTTAACCTATCTTATTGGAGTTGACTCGGCCTGTACAAGTAAAATGAACGTCTCGCTATATGTGACTTGACATTATCCATAGTCATAAGATTCAGTTCAAGGATGTAGTTGATAAAGGATCGAATTATACTGTAACTAATACGGAAAGGTCAACGACAGAATCAACTTGTCTTCTTATAGCTCTGGGGGAATGTTTCGGATTTGCTAATCACATTTCGCGCACTCATTCCGTTATGCAAAGATTAAATATAATTCTGAGAAAATTAATTTAATAGTTGCATACGGCTAGAAGCAATAAGAACCTAATGGGTCACACATAAGACTTGGAGCCCAAAAGAGAAACAGATGTTAATTAATTGATGGAAGCCCAACTGAGTCCACTAAGGCCCAGTAAATGAGGGGGGCGATTTTATGTAGTAAAATACATAAATAATTAATTTGATTTTTAAACAATTCTAATTAGATTATAATTGTGAATTAAATTAATTAAAGGATAAACAAGTTAGGAAGTTTAATGAGATTAAATTGCTCCTATTATTATCCTATAAGGTTATTATTATTATCTTTATATTTAAGATATAATTGTAAATAATAAATAAGAATTATATTCCGAATTAAATTCTTATTCAGTAACCTAATTCTATCTAACTAGGGTTTAGATACAAGAGAATATAAATACCCCCTACATGTAATTTTCGAGATATACATACACAAACCCGGGAGAGAGAATTTTGACTCACAGTATTGAGGACGAGATTATCCACCGCTTCCTTCCGTTCAATTGATTTTTATCTCTTTCTTTTATTCCTTGATCTTGTGTTGATTTATTAGAGACAATCTATTCTTGATTGTTTTATACGGTTGATATCTAACTTGATTTTGGATTGTGTTTTTGTCTTGTGCTCGGGAACTCGAAGTAAGAGTTGTGGGCACTTCGATTGCAACAGTAGATAGAACATCAAAAGGTATTTCCTTCTATCCCTCTTTATATGAAATAACGATTAACGGATCTTGGGTTAATGGAAAAAGGTTAAAAAATTTATATTTCCGCTGCCAAACGTTTGCCTATTTTCCTTCAGGTTCAGACAGTATCTCGGGTAAAATTACTCATTGTTGTTCTATGCTTAGGAATTGGAGCAACTTGTTGGCTGGTAATTTCAGCAGGTCCCTGGTTGGAATTCATGCTGAGCTAGAAGGGCTTCGGGGAAAGATAGATCCGTATAGTATGAATTTGTATAGTGCATTGTCTAACAAATATAGCAGCACCGTCCGCCAACAATCAGAGTTTTGGAGTCAAAGGGCGAAGCTGTTTTGGCTTCGAGATGGCGATTGTAATTCTAAATACTTTCACACGTAAGATTGATCTCGGCATCATAATGATACATATCGAGCCCTACATAATTCTAGAGGAGAATGGTAGGAATAGGATCACGGACTGGAGGATTTATTATCTAATTATTTCTCAGACATTTTCATGAGCTCATGATGTCAAGCGGATGATATTATCGCATACGTAACGGCTAGAGTGTCTGAGGCAAACTGCTTAATGTTAATGGTTCCTTTTGATGAGGAGGAGGTGAATGATTTTACCAACACTTTTGGAGTATTGTGGGCCCTAATATGACATCGTCTTGCCTCTGTATCTTTAATACCTCTCGCATTCCACCTAACTTGAAATATACGAGTATCATATTGATCCCGAAGAAGAAAGATGTTGAGGTAGTCATTGATCTCTGCCCAATTTCATTATGTAATGTACTGTTCAAAATTATTTCAAAAATGTTGGCTCATAGGCTGAAGAGGGTACTGCCATCTATAATTTTTCAAAGCCAAAGTGCTTTTCTCCCGGGAGGGTTAATAACTGACAATATCATTGTGGCATATGAGGCGATTCACAAACCCAAGGGACTTGGATAGGGTAAATATGGTTTGGCTGCATTTAAGCTTGATATGAGTAAAGCGTATGACATGGTTGAATGGGGCTTCTTGCATGCAATGATTCAGGCTCAAGGTTTTCCAGCCAGGTGGGTTGAATGGTTGATGATGGGAGTGGTCTCGGTAAAGTACATAATTACCCAAGGCATGAAGGAAATCAGGCATATCATACCGTCTCGGGGACTAAGACAACGAGACCCATTGTTTCCTTTTCTTTTTATAATCTGTGTTGAAGGCCTCTCTACTCTTTTTCTTGCTCAGGAGCGAGTAGGACGAATACACGACTGTCAGATTACACGAACAGCACCAAAGGTATCTCATCTGTTTTTCGCTGATGACTGTATGCTATTCTTTAGGCCGGACCTTTTAGAGCAATGACTGTTCAAGCGTGTCTACGCTCATATGAGGTAGCATCGGGTCAGCAGGTTAATTTTTAGAAATCAGCAGTTATGTTTAATAAAAAAATACATGCTCATCAGCTCGGTAATAAGTGATAGGGGTCTTGGGCGTGATGGAGGCAAGTAATCACGGGCTATATCTGGGGGCATCAATTAAGGTCCGAAGAAGCTAAATGCACATGTTTGGGTAGCTCAAAGATAGAATCAGACATCGGATCACAAATTGGAAAGATAAGTTTTTATCACGAGCGAGGAAGGAGATTCTCATAAAAGCGGTACTTCAACCTATCCCCACTTTTATTATGAGTGTTTTTTTCCTGCCGAAACAGTTCTGTGTCAAGGTTACGAGTATGCTCAGTCGGTTTTGTGGAAGAATCTGAGTAGTAATGGTATGGGAATTTTCTAGATAAATTGGAAGCATCTTTGTACAGCTAAGACGCAGGGTGGCATGGGCTTTCGAGACCTTCGAAGATTTAATATTGCGCTCCTTGCAAAACAAGGATGGAGACTACTCAAACAACCAACCTCGTTGGTGGCTCGTATACTCAAGCAAGGTATTTCCCTAACTCTCAGTTCATTGCGGCTACTACATGCCATAATTCGTCATTCACATGGCGCATCATCTTGCAGGGGCGGGATTTACTAGTACGAGAACTTCGAAAGAAGGTAGGTAACAGGTTGAGCACGAATATTTGGAGTGACTTGTGGTTAACAAATTCTGAGCAACCTTTCCCTGATAGTATCCTGGATTTAACAATAGGTGATGGTAGTGTTAACTCGTTATTAACCGGTGAGGGACGCTGGAATACAGAGGTTTTCTCCACTATTTTTTCTCCAAGAGACCAATAGCTTATTCAATCTATACCACGAAGGGATTTGTCCAATGAGGACGGTTGGTTGTGGCGGATGGAAAGGAATGGGAATTACTCGATACGCAGTGGATAGAGACTGTCAATGGCGGAGTTCACAGCCACTGTTGCCTAGCCATCAATAAAATGGCAGGGGGATATGGAACTTACTGGTGGCGCCAAAAATTAAAAGCTTTATTTGGAGACTAATTTCGCGATGTTTACCCATGATGGCAAACTTGGAATGGCGACACATCTCTTTGGCAAAATTCTGTCTGATTTGTAAAAAGCCGGGAGAAGATGAAATGCATGCCTTCCTATCATGCGGAGTGGTTGTAACGACTTGGGGAAGAATTCTATGGTGATAACAGAATGGGTCACTTCGTCTCTTTCAGTAATGGATGGTGCGGCATTGGGGGAAGTCGCTTGCATTTTATGGGCATTGTGGGGAAATCAGAATCAAGCTATATGGTGAGGCATGTCGGATACACCGAGTCGAATTGTGGAGCTTGCAAAATCAGAGCGAGAAGGTTGGATGGCAGTACAATGTACCGCTGGAAGGAGAAAGAACGTAATAACTAGTGTGGATACCCGATGGCGAAGATCCACTAAAGGAGCGCTGGCATGTAATATAGACGTTGAGATCTTCGCGGAAGAAGGATACAGTTTTTTCGGCTTCTTGATCAGGGACTCAGGCGGAACCTGCTTGTTCACCTCCTATGGTCCAATGGATGGGCTGTATGAACCGATAATTTGAGGCTATTGCGATCCGTGAGGCCCTGTCATGGTTGAAGCTTCGTAATTTCAAAAACATGGAGGTTCGATCGAACGGCATTTCAGTCGTCCAAGCAATCAACAATTCTTCGATTAAGTTTTCATACTTATGTGATGTAATTTCTAATTGTATTTCAATATTGCAAGCATTAGATAATGTCTCAATTTCTTTTGTCAAACGTTCAACAAATTCTGCAGTCCATAGTGTAGCTCCGTCTGTAGTTTCGAGTTCTGTCCGTAGAGTGTGGGAAGGTCCTCTCCGTTTCTTTCCAATATTCGATGCTTCTTAATAAAGTTATTCTTGGATTAAAAAAATCATTCTATTTTTTTTACCTCTTCTTACAAATGTATTTAATAAAAAACAAATTTTGTTTCAAAAAAAATCAAATTTGGTAACTCTTTTTACAAATTCAGAATGTATTTGCCTACTCAACTAATAATACTAAATATGAATTTAAATTACATTTATAAGTGGGGTATACTGAAATTCACAACAACAACGTCAAAATACAAAAGAGAAAATAAAGTTTAATGCAATAGAAAGGAAATGTGATGTTTTGACAAAAACACATTGGATTTTGAAATTCTACATTTACACATGACAAAAACAAATTGAATACGGAAATTCTACATGTATGATGTACACCCGCCAAAATAAAAATATTCCGTTGCCGGAAATCGAACCCGGGTCTTTCGGGTGAGAGCCGAATATCCTAACCGACTAGACTACAACGGATTCTTGCTTAAAGTTTCGTTATTTTGTTAGTGATGAATAGTAAAATACTTGCGAGGTCCGGTCTGCCGACCTACCTGAAAAGTGTAACTGCTATTAACTTCTCTTACCTGTACCATTCCACCCTGTTTTTGGGATTGTGCAATCCCAAGACTGAAAAAGTCCTCTAGGAATCTCTACCTTCTCTGATCAAAATCCACCATTTCCAGATTACCAGAGAATCCCTAGAATTATGGAATACAAATCCTCCTCCCCCAATACTATCCCTGTAGTTTCCACTTTTGCCACTCCCTTCGACAACAATTCTTCCTCTCCGGCCACCGAAACTCGAAAGCCCATTGCTTTATGGCCGGGAATGTACCATTCTCCGGTGACCAATGCTCTCTGGGAAGCAAGGTCCCAGATTTTTGAAAGACTCCTTGACCCACCTAAAGATGCCCCTCCTCAGAGTGAATTACTCACCAAAACCCCAAATCAGAGTCGCACAAGCATCCTCTACAATTTCTCTTCTGACTATATACTTAGAGAGCAGTACAGGGATCCCTGTAATGAGGTCAGAATCGGAAAATTGCTTGAAGATCTTGATGCTTTAGCTGGCACCATTTCAGTCAAGGTACCTTCCTTTTCCCCTTTGTCAATTAAGCAATTCTAAATCTGATTATTTGAATTGTGTGTCATGAATTTTCATTTTGTAATGTTTTTGTTCTTAATGGTTTTGGCTATTATTGATGGAATTTGTGTTGTATATTTAGCATTGTTCGGATGATGATTGCACAACAAGGCCACTCTTGCTGGTTACTGCTTCCGTAGACAAGATTGTTTTGAAGAAGCCAATCTCTGTTGACAATGATCTCAAAATAGTTGGTTCTGTTATATGGGTTGGGAGGTCATCAATTGAAATTCAACTTGAAGTCATTCAATTCATTCAAGGTATTTCAATTTGCATTTAGTTTGGAAATATGGCAAAGCTTGTCTCTCATCTAATGGGGTCAAGCTTTCTAGTTGTATTATGTTATCAAAATTGTAATTTTGCACCAACAAGTTCTTGGCTTGAGTAGTTAAGAAATGTCTCAGTTTGAGTATTCTGAATGATAGAAACAGTTGTTGGGAGAGTTTTAAGCGATTGAGGATGGTTTGTGGTTCGAAATTGAATTTAACCGGATGGGGAAAACCCGAAAGGAATTGTAATGCTGCTGAAATACCTCTTACATATTCATTCCATGAGAACTGACATATTGATTCAACCACATTTTTGCCACCTTAACTTGTTTAAAATAACCTTTTAGCCATCTCAACTTCCTCAAAATGATCTTTTTCCCCACCACAACCTGCTTAAAACATTTCCGCCATGTCAACTTGTTTAAACGCCACTGGCGTGTAGAGTGTGCGGTGCCAGTACCACCACATCAGAATTAAGGGGTTAACCATGACAGTTTAAGCCAGTTGAGGTAGCAGAAATGTCATTTTGAATGTTTAGGAGAGACATTAAGCATTTGGGTGCAGTGGAAATATCCATCCTGATGCTTAATCCCCAAAAAAATCTGTAATTTTTAACATTCATCCATGAACTCCCAAGTATTTTGTTCTGAAGCTGCCGCTACAATGAACCAAAAGCTAACAGGTTAATTAGATATTATTGTCATTCTCAAAACATCTGCTAGTGCTGTTCCATGGATTTAGCTCATTTCTACTTCATTCAAGATTGAAATTTCTCAGTTTAGAGGACTTTTTAGAAATGAAAAAGGTTGAACTTTATAATTATGGATTTTGTGGATCATATTGAAGCCTTAATTTCTTTCTTCCTAAAATTGCAGTCACTTTTGAGTTTTGACAAATTTGTTGTTTTCTCATGTCATCTGAGTTTACGTTTATCAAGTGTAAAAATTTAATGAATGTTTTGCAGAGGGCCCTGATGCTTCTAGCTCAGTAGTTCTGACAGCAAATTTCATATTTGTGGCCCGTGACTCAAAGACTGGGAAAGCTGCTCCAGTCAACCGGCTATCACCTGAAACTGAACAAGAGAAGTTACGTTATGAAGAAGCTGAAGCTAGGAGTAATCTAAGGAAAAAAAAAGGAGTGCAAGAGAGAAGGGGGTGTGAGAATGGTGAGTTCAATAGACTGCAAGCATTGTTGGCCGAGGGGCGGATTTTCTGTGACATGCCAGCATTGGCTGACAGAAATAGCATTCTTATGAGGGATACACGGCTTGAAAACTCTTTGATTTGCCAGCCACAGCAAAGAAACATTCATGGTCGAATATTCGGAGGGTTTTTAATGCATCGGGCATTCGAATTGGCTTTTTCAACTACCTATGCATTTGCTGGATTGGTTCCCTACTTTTTAGAAGTTGATCATGTTGATTTCTTAAGACCAGTTGATGTTGGAGACTTCCTGCGTTTGAAGTCATGTGTTCTTTACACAGAACTTGAAAACCCAGAACAACCTCTAATTAACATTGAAGTTGTTGCTCATGTTACTAGGCCCGAGCTTAGATTAAGTGAGGTAAACCTTGAGCCATCGACTTTCCAGAAGTTCGTTCTTGTCTTGTGTATTCCCTAACTATCTTTTTGATGTCTGTGTATGTTGTGTTTAAAACAGGTTTCAAATACATTTTACTTCACGTTTACTGTACGTCCTGAGGCAAAAGCCGCGAATGGATTAAGGATTCGCAATGTGGTTCCAGCAACAGAGGAGGAAGCTCATCGAGTCCTGGAACGCATGGATGCAGAGACCTTGCGCTCTAATAAACGCATACAAAACTAACAATACGTGTTTTACTATGCAAGATTGCCATAGAAGACACCCAACCTTTCTATTTAAATAAATATAGATTTAGTATCAAAGTTGTATGAGATAATCTTGTCATGGGGTTATGTTTCTCAGTCAGGGGAAATGTAAGTTAAACTAATTCCAAAATTATCAGTTGTTTAATGTAAGTTACTACAATGGAAAAACAGAATTTCTTTTTTTTTTTTTTTTTTTGATAAAGAAAAACAGAATTTCTGGATATAGAATGAAAATTACTAAATTAATTCTTCTATAATAATTAATAGCTATAATCAATGTTTTTTGACAGGCTCAATAATATTCAGTCTTATTTCCTTCTAAAGACCTAGTATACTATCTATAAGGAGAAAAGGCAATCTGAAAACTTTATACAAAATTTGGAAAAGAGAATAAATTACAAGAATCAGGCATGAAGGCAAGCCTATTCAAATCCCAGCCTGTCCTAACCAACCTGAGGCAATTTCTTGGCAAAAAGTCAACCTGCTTCCACAAATACTAAGGAGGTGCTTTCTCATCATCTGATGAACTGTACTGCTTCCTTGTGCTAGGTGCGAAGAGACCCGGTGGCAGTGTCGGATTTATTGGAACTGGAAATTTATGTGCAGAACTAACTATGGTTCGCTCATTTATCATTCCAACTTCTTTGCAGACTCGATTGAGGACACCGAGAAAATCCCTTACCACCATGAATATTCTGAAAGGGTGAGCTTCTTCCTTTGATGAATTCCCATGGAAGTACTCTGTGATTTCCTTTACCAGAGACAAAGCGACACTTTCATGGGCTTGAATCCTTATGATATCCTCCTCGGCCGTTCTCATGAACCTTTTCATTGCATCTGAAAACTTATGGCTGGTATCATCCAACCCTATTGATTCAATTAATCGGACTACCTCATTTATATTCTCAATGCCTTTGGAAAGTTTGGATACATCATTGCTAAGCACATCAGAGTCCATTGCAGCTGCTTTCTTCACATTTGCCAGCTCTGAACTCAGACCAGAAACAACTTCCAGACCAAGTTTCCTGCACTTGATATCGTCACTTGAATTTTGGGCGTGGTTGGAACCTGTAAGGCGTGCGCCTTCAGTTCTTATAATTTCCTGGACAACAAAGTGCAAAAGCGTGGTCTTTCCATCTGTACCCTTGACATCAACAAGCTTGAGAAGCGTGTCGAGCTTGAATGCTTGAGCATCACCACGATTAGTCCCCACATTCATACGATTCCCTGTTTTAAGGACTGCTTCTAGAAGTTTCATAAACATCCTACTACTTCTGAGTTCCTCACAGGCAGCCTGTAAAGGGTGAAGTGAGTGAAAAATGTTGAGGGACAAGTAAATAAGATCCACAAACATTATGAAGCAGCATAACATATAGTAAAGATGGGATTTCCTTCCCCTCTCCACACTCTCATCCATGGATGTACTAGTTGAAATACCAAATTGAAGTAATATTTAACATGCACGTGCTGGATATATGGTTATTTGTATTTTTGATAAGCAATGATTAAGAAATTATTCCAACAATAACATTATTAAGCGCTAACCGAAGTTGCTTAAAGCATTTTAGAAGGAACAAAATGGTTACTGTATATTAAATTAAGTTTGTGGAAGCTTCAAGTTCAAAGACCATCAACTCGTTAGCACAAGAAAGCATGGAGCAAGAGAAAAGACTTTACCTCGAGAGTGTCGTACGACCTTTTGAGGTACTCAACCTCAGACTCAAAATTAGTAATGTAAAGCATCGCATCAACTCTCTTAAAGGCAAAAGGCACATCAAGTACAGCCTTGAGGAATTTCTCAGGATGACCAAGTTTTGTTGGCGCATCATCTTTATATTCCTTTAATTTACGCTCTTCTTCTTTGCTAGGAGCCATTTTCAACAAATTTTCTAGAAGTTCAGTTCCAAGTGTCTCAGCATTGCCTGCATTTATGTGAAAACTTTTTTCAGTGCAGGTCTATGAGTCACAAGTAAACTTGGAGCAAAGGACTACCATGTGAAATGTAGGTGCATCAAAATGATTACAAATTCAAATAGAAATAAACATCTGCTGAAGTTTCTTTTATTCAGGAGATGTTTCAACTGTGCCATTCAACCAATCATTGGTATACCTCTAGTGCAGTAATGACAGCAATTTATGGCATCAAAGTTGGACACTATTGAAATGAAGTACAGCAATTAAAATAGATATCAACATGGAAGAGAATTATTTAAGACTAATGTGTTCGGTATTAAAGTTACTCTATACGGAGCCATCAGCTCACTGGCTGTATGGGAGATCAAAGGTTCAAGTCTTTTAAAAAATAAATATGTAACTCTCAGACTCTTATAAAAGCATAACATTCAGTCAATTAAAAAAAAAAAACTACCCTATACTGTTAATATGTGATTAGGCAACCATAAGTTGCTGCAGATTAATAAGATAAGCCCAAAAAGGAGAAACAGGTTGTATTCAAGCACGCCTAATATGATACATTTCAAGATCCAACACATTAAATGAACCAAATAGCATCAAAATATGTTGGGACCAGATACATTGCCATCTAAAAGATCAAAAGCAAACAAATAATTACCTTCTAAAAGGGCTTCGCATACTTCCTCAATTGTCACATGAAGTGCCCTAAGCAAAATTGCTATATTTTGTGCCTTCTTGGGATCAAGTACCCTGTTCTCTTGGTTTCGTGATGGAATAATTGAACATGGTTTTGTCTGGTTTGGCTTTGAATTAGGAGTGTTTACAACAAACAAACTTTCCATCATCTCCTCATTCAATCTGCAAGTTAACCAATACTAAAATTGTGAACAGGACATATAGATGCAACCAATAAAATAAAGGCATTGCAATACATAGGTAACACTAATATAGATGATTCAGTATCTTACTTAAAGGAGCTTGACCTCAGCTGATCCCAAACCATTTCACGATCAGAGCTTGCTCTAACTTTATCCCAATGTAAGGGCTTCAACTTTGGCTTTAGAATCTCGTCAACGTCATCGATTGCTTTAGAACTTGGTGGCAAATCGATTGGAGATACAAGAGGTGCTTCCTTCAGTACAAAAGGCCTAGAAGGCGGCATAAGCACTGGAGGCTTGGATATGGACTGATCTCTCGGTGTTGATGCACCTCGAAGGTCCCATTGTTTTCGTTGTGGGACTGGTTGTGTTGGCCGGGAGTTTCTTTGAAGTTGCTGAGGAGGTGGCGGTGGTGGTGGTGGTGGTGGTGGGGTAACTGAATTAGCCTGCTGTAAAACACTGCTAATTCTAGCATTTAGACCAAACCCAGTCGTTATTGGCATTGAATCTGGCTTCCTTTCAAAAACTCTACTTGGGGATGAAGATGCTGAAGAAACTGAAGAAGAACTCTTACTCTGATCAGAAACATGAGAAATTACAGGATATACAAGTGGATTCTTGTCGAAAACAATTCCTGGTGAACTCGAAGACGAACATGACAATGGAGACCGAGCATTTCGATCCAAATCAATTGATATCATTGGAGATGGAATCTTCTCCGGAATTCTATCTGGTGATGTAGAAGCAGAACACAGATATGGTGAACTAACATCTCGAACCAATAAAGCATTTGATATTCTAGGAGAAGCAATCGGCGATTTCGTGAAACTTCTGTCAGGCGATGTAGAAACAGATGATAGTGATGGGGAATGCATATTTTGATCCGAAATTTTGAATATCTTTGCTGGTGACAGCGATGGAGATCGCACATTTCGATCCAACTCATTCAATATTAGCGGGGATGAACCTGCGCTTTTCTTCGAACTCATTTCGGGCGATGAAGAAGCTGAAGATTGTGATGAAGACTGCACATTTCGCTCCAAATTAAACAATATTCTCGGCGATTCATCTGGAGATGAGGCGGACAAAGACGGCGATGGAGATTTTCTCTCGTTACGGAGAGGCATTAGTGGTGGAGATGAAAATGGAGGAGTAGCCTGAACAACATTAGATTCCGGCGACTTCGGTCGTGGACTCGAACTTCCCGGCGGGGAAATACTGAGCGATTGAGAGCGATCAGGAGAGCCTGAAGTAGAAGTCGAGCAAGAGCTGGAGGTGCTGCTTGCTGCATCAAAATCCTCAACACCTACTGCCCCAAATGTTCTTCTAGAGCCGGATCCCGTTTCACTCGAACTCTCTTTACCTCCCAAAGACCCTCTCGGCGAGTAAAATTCCTCTTCATCCTCTGCAGTAGACCCCATGTCCCCATTTCCAAAATTCAGCCTAGAACTCTGCCTGTTAAGTGGTGGGAGAGGGAGAAGCTCCGGCGAATCCAATTTCCTAGGATCCGACCCAACAATGGTATTCTCGTGATGATTAGAAGTGTCGTCTAAGCTGCAAGAATTAACCACAGTACCCAGATAGAGAAACTCAGAGCTAGAAGAAGTAGTTCTCGTTCTTAGCTTTTGACTATGAGTAGAAGCATTTCTCCCATCCACATTTGCCGCACATAACCTGTTACTATTATCTGATCTATAAGTCTTATCCTCGGAGAATCCAGGGTCACGGGCGAGACGACGGCGGCGGCCATAGTAAAAGACAAGAAAAGCCAAGACAGCAATAGCAGAAACAACAGCAGAAATAGCAGCAGCGAGAAGTTTCTGAGATTTGGGTTTGGAGGCAGGGGACTGAGGAAGAATGAGAGAGGAAATATTAGCAGGAAAAGAAGCAAAAGAAGCAGGAGAAGGAGGAGGAGGGGGAGAAGAGGGAAAAGAAGGGAAAAAAGGAGACTGATTAGGAGGAGAAATGGAATTGGAAAAGGGGATTTTAGGAGGAGTAGAAGGGGAAGGAGGGGAAGGAGAAGGTGGAGCAGAAGGAGGAATGGCGTCTAAAGGAACAAAAGGCTGATGAAGAATCCGACGATTGTGAGAGGCGGAGGAAGATAAGAGGAAGAAGAGGAAGAAAAAGAAGAAGGATGAGGCGGGCATTGTTGTTTGTTAGAGAGAAGAAGGAGATTTGGGAATAAATCAAAGTAAAAATCAAAACTTTAGAGCAGGAAAAGAATGGAGAAAGGAGGAGGAGGAACAAACATAGAAAGAAGCATACAGCTAAGATTCTGCTGGTGCTGATACTCTCTCTCTCTCTTTGTTACCTACTGTTACTACTCACTTATATAGTCTTACTTCATTCTTTTGATTTCACACTACACTTTTGCCTTTTTTCCCTATATTTTATATACAGATTTAAATTGCAAAATTCAATAAAATCATAGTCAAATAAATTTTATTTTTTTCTACAAATTGTTTAAAAGATTAATAACTCAATATAAGGTTTTACTGAATTGTATAATTTGAATTTGGTCTTCTAATTCCAAACTCTAATTAAAAAAACATTAATGCTTTGAAACGCCTATAGAAGAATTCATGAAGGTTCGGATGAATTGCATAATTGGAATTTGGTTCAGTGATAAGTTGAAACGTTCATATAAGAATCAATGAAGGTTTGAATAAATTTTATAATTTGAATTTGGTTATGTTTAATTTGGAACCGCAAGTTTAAAAAAAAGACTTTAATGTTTAATAATGTTTTAATGATATAAGGGAAAATTACAAAACTAGGTCAAATGGGAGGCCCATTTACATATTTAACTCATTTACTAATCCTATTACATATCTAGACTGATTTTGTGTGACTTTCTCATAATACCCTCAATATTTACGCGCGGCTCACTCTATCCCGTCTGACTTCGCATATTCGACCATATGCGAAGCCTGCGAAGCCTGCGAAGCTGATGTTTGTATTTACTTAATGAATTTAGTTCGCATATGCGAAGCCTGCGAAGCTGAAGTTTGTTTTGCTTGATGAATTTAGTTCGCATATGCGAATGCTGGATATGACTTGAAGCTAATTCGCGAAGTGGTATATAATAAAAAATGGCAAACAACAACGGATTCTAACATTAAAATCATAACATTATCAAAATTTACAAGAAGATTACCACAATAACAACATTCAAATCATAACATTATCAAAATTTACAACAAAATTGCCACAATAACAAAATTCAAATCATAACATTATCAAAATTTACAACAAGATTGCCCCAATGAACTCTCCTAACGAATCATTTCAAAGTGAACTTAACTAATCTGGTACCAATCTTGAAACGGATGAGTAATTTTGGTGGGCACCCCAGACCTTTTGGGATGGACGTGTCCCACGGTGCACACCAAGATTACTCATCTGATTCAAGATTGGTACCAGATTAAGTTAGGTCCACTTTGAAGATTGGCATCATGGGATGGACGTGTCCCATGGTGCACCTCAAGGTTGACAAAACCTCTCCTAACCAACCACTTTAGGAGTGAATGTGTCAGTCTTGGGGAAGTTCATCCCTATACAGGAAGGAAAATCATCTCCCCTGCAGCCCAGTACGCCGCCTTCCAGAAAGGGATATTACGTATTCAACCATCTACAGAAAAAATTAATCGTGTTAGGCAGGGAAAAAGACGATTTTGGCTTCGCGAAATGAAGATTAGCGAAGCATGCGAATGTAAATGTGCAGGGTTTTACTTCGCATATCGATGCTTTCGCGAAGTCTGCGAGGTCAGAAACGTGACTATCTACGTCGCATATCGATGCTTTCGTGAAGTCTGCGAGGTCTGAAACGTGAGGATCTATTCGCAGACTTCGCGAACTAATCGATTCGCGAGGTAGATCCATACGTTTCAGACACTTTCTCTTCGCATATCTTCGCGAAATCAACGATTAACAAAGTAGATCGTCACTTTCCAGGCTCGTTCTCTTCGCAAAGCTTAGCGAAACCATCGATTGCGAAGTGAATTCATGAAAAAAATGCAGAAAAAAAACAGATACTTACATTTTTCGTCCCTTTCACCCCCAAAAGCGACAATAACAATATGATAACATGGGAAGAACAAAGGAAATAACATAGAAAATCATTTCTTTGATGGTAACAAGAAGAAAGAAACCAAGTAACGAACAGGAAGATGAAAAACCATGGCTTCGTTTTCTAGGGTTGGGAAGTTGCAGAATCAAGAGATGAAGAGAGGAAAAAGAGAAATTCATTGTGATTTTGACTAAATGGTGCAGATTTCGTGCAATTTAAAGGAAAAAAGGAAGATCAAAAGTCTTGAAATCATTAATGCAGGAGCTAACTTTTCGCATAACCAATGAGATAGGGGGAGCGGCGATTCGCGAGTGGTGGAAGTGGGAAGGTTAGGGGTATTATGGGAAAGTCACACAAAATCAGTCTAGATATGTAGTAGGATTAGTAAATGGGTTAAATATGTAAATGGACCTCCCATTTAACCCAGTTTTATAATTTTCCCAAAATATAAAGTAAAGAATAAAAATAATTATCTTAAAAAAAATGGTGAAACACAAATATTTGTGTATTAACATATACCTTATATTGATGCTTGCTTCAATATTTGAAATTACAAATCAATTTTGTTTTGTTAAGAAAAATATTAATTTTGTTTCTATATGGATAGTAAAACATGGATAATATGTAACTACAAAATAATGAGGAACGTCTTAGCGGGGTTAAACCCCAAAGAGAGGGTTATTTATAAAAATTATTCTCAAGTTAGTAATAATTGAGAAATAATTCTATTAAATGCGTTGTTTTTAATTTTGTAGTTAAAAATAACTTCATCGTAATGGTGCAAAAGACAATATTTTAAACCACAAAGTTAAAACAGTCCATTCAAAAAATTATTTCACAACTATTACTAGATTAACAATAATTTCTTTAATTGATCCCTTTTTAAGGTTAAATCGGTCTTAACGTCCATATTAATAAGGGTCCAAAACAATTATATATGCACGCAGGAATCTATTAATTTTTTCGTCTTTTCATTTTTCACTTTTCTCATTTACTTTGTTACCTTCAAATTTTTTTCTTCTTCATAGTGTTAAAATAAATTGGTGGATTTTGTAATTATAAAAACATTAAAATTAAATATTTCTTTTTTGGTGGTATATATTGATAAATATTTCGTATTTTTAACCTAGTTATGTAAAAAGATTAAAAATAATTATTTATCTTTCAAGCCTTCTGATATAAATTTAGCATTATGACTTTTACAGTGTACAGTGAATTTAGCTTCTATGCAGAAAACAATACATTCTCAAATATAACATTTACAAGTTGGTGCAATTTCAAGTCTAGTTGATAAAAAATGGATTTTTTTTCATTGACATAAAATGTGCAATTCCAAACCATATTAAATGACCAAAAAAATGAAGGTTGGTGTGAGATCAAATTATGAAATTACACATAAAAAAAACCTCATTTTCATCAATTAAACTTGAAATTGTATCAAGTGATAAATGTTAAACTTAAGATTGTATTATTTTGTGTGTGAATGGATGTTAATCGCTCTCTCTTAATAACCATATAGCTAAATTTATACATTCTTTTTTTTAAATATACATAAAGGTAAAGAATTTATTAGTCAAATAATCCTTTTCACAAAAGTTCATATACATATACAAAAATTCTCTTAGAATACTCTAGTTGTTCATATACACAGTGGCGGAACCAGGACCCCGGGTGACTCGGGGCTCAAACATATCAGTAAAAAAAAATCAAAACGTAAAAAAAAATCGAAATTAACTGTGCAGTTGGCGGTAAATTTTATCATTTTTAGCCTCCAACGCATTAAAACTATAAAAATGTTATCATTTTTTTAGAAACTAGCATTGAACTATAAAAATAAATAAAAACTTTTTAAAAAAAAAAAGGTCGAAGGGAGTCGAACATAAGACCTCTCAAATAAAAATAAGCATCTTTAACCATCTTATCTACCTTTAAACATTGAAATAGTACTACATAGAGTCAATATAATTCTCTCCAAAATATTACCAGACACCATTGCTAAAAAAAAATTTCTCAATTCTCGGGCCGCCTGCCGGGGCTCGAGCCATGTTGAGCGATTTCCGCAAGTGCACGGTTTCGCTTGTAGTAATAAAAAGATATCAATCCCACAGGGAACGTTTTTCAACAAAAGCTTATTTAAATGTAGTTTGAAAACGACTTAAGGTTTATAAAAAAAAATAGATAATCGTTATTTGAAATTGGTTTTGGAATTGACAGAATAAGAATTATGCTAGAATATGTAGGATGTTAGAAATAAATTCTGTTTTGAATATGAATTACAAAACAGAAACGTTTAGTGTTTAAAATAAGAGAATAATTGTGTTTGTTTACATTAAGTAAAGAAAACAACTTTAAACTTTGTATAAACTATAAAAGTGTAATAACGTAAACTCCTTCAATTAAAAGGCTTTGAACCGCAGACAATCTTCCTACGGTCGGGATAGATTGCTACCTTAACCAAATTAATTCTCGAAGAATGATTTGCCTAAGTGTTCAACAAAGTTTCCTTGTAAAGATATTGAATTTAACTACGTTTTAATGAAAACACCAGAACTCACTTCCAATCATTTACATAAGTGCTACATAAAAATTTATTGAATTGCATGAACTTTATTAGATGAAGTATGAATTTGATACAAGTTTACAGAGAATAAAAAGCATGGAAGCATTCAAAACGACATGAGAGTTCCGGGTCGTCAATCCTTTCCTCAAACCTCGTTAGAGTTTGTCAGGCTCCGAGGTCGAATCCGCTACTTAATCTTCTTGCTGAATCTTCGGAATAGAGATGGTTCTTCTACTACCAAAATGTAAACTAATATTGAACAAATCTTAATCTAAATCTAATCGTTGCTGTGTTTGTAATTAATGAGTAAACAATGTGTTTACATCATATCGTTTTTACAAAATCGAACTTCTAATTCTGAATCGTTTGACTCAGAATTTCTGCATAAATTCTGTACTAAATCTTAACTCTCAGTTATATCTTTTCAACTCTGAAATCAACTCTCTATTTATAGTTGTTGAAGAGTCGAGTCTAGGGGACGTGTCTGCTGCAAAGAGACGTTTCTATCCAATCGAACGGATGCGTATCTTTGAAATCGAACATATGTAAATTGTGTTGCCTGAAAATCTAATCTTGCCGATAATAGAAAATCTCTACCGAGATTAGGGAGGTAAATTTCAGTCTTCAAAACGGAGGAGAGAAGTGCATGGGCGACGCGTGTCGCGACCGAGAATAAGGAATCTCGGTCACGCCACGGGAGGTTTTTCTCCATCTCCGACTTCGTTCCTTGTCTTCGTTTCGATGCGTTTGATTTTCGTCGTCTTTAACTCTTTTCGTAGGGTTTTTCCTTCGTTTCTGACCTTTTTCGCTCCTATTTGGATTTTACCAAATATTTAGGTACCTTGCATGAAAGAAACATATTCGGACGTAAAAGTACTCTAAATAGATATAAACAACACAAATTCGTAACAAAACTGATGTAAATAATGATGATATTTTAGGTATATTTTGGACTTAACAAGCCCCCCTAACCTCCCTTTGGTTCCGCCCCTGCATATACATATAGAGTAAGTCTATCATTCCCAACCCCCCCTTGATTCCGCCCCTGCATATACATATAAAGTAAGTCTATCATTCTCTTAGAATAAAAAGTAAGAGAGCCCCTCTCTATAGCCTCACTCATATATATATATATCACTCAAATGTGAATCGTATTTAGATAATAATTCATATTTATCATTACTTCTTTTACATGATCACACCACATAATTCATACATTATATCATAATTTGTAATTTGATTGTCACGTCAAATCTTAATCAATAAAATACTAATACTATGTATTAATTAATAAAATATTTGTAATTAGTTATTTATATAACTTTTTAAACCTTAAAATATAAATATTAAACTTTCAAATATATAATGTGATATTAAATTATCAAATATGTGTATTAAGTTGACGCATATATTATATACATTGGACTTATAGTAAAATCTTTCCTTATGATAATAAAAATATAAATTTAATTTCATGTTAAGTTTTAAGTTGTTTTTTTACTTAAGTTTTAAGTTGTCTTAACCATATACTTAAATAAAATAAAATATTTTTTATACGTAAAATATTTTTAATTTATTACAAATTTCTATGAGCAATTAGATAAATTATACTATCTATACTATATATAATTACGAAAACAGAGATAAATGAGAAGAAGTGTTTTAGAAGTCTTTTTGATGAGTTGTCAACGTAGTAAAAAATCATATTAAAAATATTTAATTAATTAAAAATAACAAATTTATATTTATAATATATTAAATAATTACTAGCCTATTAATTAAAATAATAAAAGAAAGCAAGAGTTACGGGAAGATGAAAAAACACAAAGCAAAGGAAATCCAAAACTCACAAATCTATACTATATAAAGCATGATAAATAGTATCCCACCATTATATTCATTGGTCACGATAGATAGTATTATATTTCTGAAGGTAAATATCAATTTTTTTCATATTTTGTAGTTATTTTGTTCTCAATTATGTTGTTGTTTTATTTTTATTAAACAATAGTTGTTATAGTTTCATCTTTCAGATTCATTTCTGTTGTTACCCAGGTTCTATACCTCTCGCTATCTTATCCATGTTTTCTTTTTTATTTGTCTTTTTTTTTTCCAAACTGATAGCTTCAATTGAAGAAATCCGACAGAAATAGAAGATGCATGAACAACTAAAACCAGAAAACACAAAAGTGTCAAAAATTACAAGACGGAAGCAGAGATAAATGAGAAGAAGTGTTTTAGAAGTCTTTTTTATGAGTTGTCAACGTAGTAAAAAATCAGATTAAAAATATTTAATTAATTAAAAATTAATATTTAATTAATTAAAAATAACGAATTTATATTTATAATATATTAAATAATTACTAGCCTATTAATTAAAATAATAAAAGAAAGCAAGAGTTACGGGAAGATGAAAAAACAAAAAGCAAAGGAAATCCAAAAGTCACAAATCTATACTAAATAAAGCATGATAGATAGTATTCCACCATTATATTCATTGGTCACGATAGATAGTATTATATTTCTGAAGGTAAATATTCGATTTTTTTTCATATTTTGTAGTTATTTTGTTATAGTTTCATCTTTCAGATTCATTTCTGTTGTTACCCAGGTTCTATACCTCTCGCTATCTTATCCATGTTTTCTTTGTTATTTGTCTTTTTTTTTCCAAACTGATAGCTTCAATTGAAGAAATCCGACAGAAATAGAAGATGCATGAACAACTAAAACCGGAAAACACAAAAGTGTCAAAAATTACAAGAAATTCTTATGTTTCTCAAGGTAATTATTCGATTTTTTTCATATATTGTAGTTATTTTTGTTCTCAATTGTGTTGTTGTTTTCTTTTTATTAAACAATAGTTGTTATAGTTTCATTTTTCAGAGATGAAATTCCATTTCTGTCGTTACCCAGGTTCCATACCTCTCGCTACCTTATCCATGTTTTTTTTATTTGTTTTTTTTTCAAAATGACTAAAATAAAGATTTTGTAAATTTGTATTCTTCCTTAGTATATGTTGCTAGGTGTTATCGTTTGTTCTTGAAAAATGTGGATTATGCTAGATACGAATTCAAAATCAAGGTAAATAAAAATAAATTTTGATGCTCAAAATCCTAAAAATGTACATTAATATGGATATTGAGATAATTGTTTTTGCAACATTGGCTTATATAATTTTTAACTATTATATTATGGTTCGTACAAAATTGTTAGTATTTCAAAAGTTTTTAACAGATGAAAATAAAATATGATCATATGACAAATTATTGAAAAAATATTAATTAAGAAAATATTATTATTTGAATCTCTTCAAATTCTCAAATGTTGAGCATAATGATTTTAATTAATATAATTAATTTCACATATTAATTATAAAACGTTTTTTTTTGTACTGAGTGGTTACAATTGTGATTTAATTCTATTTAACTAAAATTAATTTATGGACTTAATACTTCATTAAGAAAAAATAAAATGTTTAATTAATGGGTAAAAAATATTTTCACTCTCCTCTTTATACGCTTATTTCTCGACATTCTCTCTTATTTAAAAAAAAACCGAGAGGAAGATGGTTCTCTCCTAATTATCTTTTTCGTCCCTTCATTTTTTTTCAATTCTTTTGTTTTTCTTACTTACAAAATTCAAGAATATATAATTATTAGAAAATTTTAATGAAGTCAAATAAGTAATATATGCGAGTATGGCTGATATTCTATATAATGAAAGAATGAAGAACAAATTGATCGAATGTCTTGATGAGATATTACGAGATGAAAATAGGAGAAATCATCATCTTACACCGATTCAATTAGATATATTGGGTTATTGTAGTAGAATGAATAATTGAATTCGAATACTTGGTGATCATGAAATTCCATCAACCAAAATAATTATCATCAAGATGAATTTGTGACTAATTCTTACGAATTTTATTTTTTTATATGTAACATATTGAATTGATAAAGTTTCTTCATATGCAACATTAGAAAAGTATTGATTGTAATAGTTTATAGAATAATATATTGATGTCGCTTCCATTTTAACATAGATTGTAATTCTTTTGTATCGTAGATATAATATTTAATTTTAATTGTAGTTTAATTCAATTTTTGTTTAACCTATATTGTATTTCTTTTGTATCGTAAATATAATATTTAATTTTAATTATAGTTTAATTCAATTTTTGATTTTTTTATTATATTCTAATATATTTCTTAATTAATCTGCTATTTTATTATTATTGTTTCACAGAATATTTGGAATATGAAAATGTATTAAAATTCTTAAAAAGTACAAATCATTGAATTTTGTAAAAATAAATAAATCATTCATCTTTAGTTAAAATTCTATAAAAAGTAGTCAATTATTTTTAAAATTAATTTAATTTGAATTATCATTAAAAAAATATATATTAATTTCAAATATACATGATGTAAATTTTTTTCATAGCATGATATAAAATTATTTAAAAGTAAATATGTCAATTTATTTATTTATCTAAATTATATAAAAGTTTCATACCCCATGCATCGCACGAGTTTTCGACTAGTATAAAATATTAGAACTGTTTAAAGGAGCATGCGTTTGAAGAAGCATATTATGGAAATTATACAAAAGTATATTTTGGATTGGTTTTTAAAAATTTAGTCCAAATTGATATTTTCTGAAGTTGATAATTTTTTATACTAACCCAAATACAATTCATTTTAGGATAAATTATAAAAATGGGTCAAATGAGATGCTCATTTACATATTTAACTCATTTACTTAACCTACTACTTATTTAGACTGATTTTATATGAATTTCCCATAATACCCTCAATATTTACGCGCGTCTGTCTCTCTCCCGTCTGACTTCGCAGATTCAATCTTATGCGAAGCCTGCGAAGCTAATGTTTGGGTTTACTTGATGAATTTAATTAGCATATGTGTAGCCTGCGAAGCTCATGTTTGGTTTAGTTGATGAATTTAATTAGCATATGCGAAGCCTGGATGTGTTTTGAAGCTAATTCGCGAAGTGGTATATAACAAAAAATGCCAAACAACAACGGATTCTAACATTAAAATCATTACATTATCAAATTTTACAACAATTGTCACAATAAACTCCTAACAAATCACTTCATAATACATAGGCTCTTATTCACTACCGATGGATGGATGTGTGTCACGATACAGAACAAGATTGCCTCAATAAACTCCTAACAAATCACTTCATTATACATAGGCTCTTATTCACCAACGATGGATGGATGTCTGACGATACATAGGCTCTTATTAACCACTGAGGGATGGACGTGTCCCACGGTGTAGACTCCTATTCACCACTGATGGTTGGAAGTCCAGGCCTTTTGGAATGGATGTCTTTCATGGCACCCTAGCACGTCGGCTTCCAGGAATGAATATTATGTATTCAACCACCTTCAGGAAAATTTAATCGTGTTAGTCAGAAAAAAGGAAGATTTCGCTTCGTGAAACGATGATTCGCGAAGTATGCGAACATAAATGTGCAAGGAAGATGGTGATTTTACTTAGCGAAACAATGATTTCGCGACGTCTGCGAGGAGGAATGTGACGCTCTAACTTCATAAAACGATGATTTCACGGAGTCTGCGAGAGAAATTTATCGAATTACCTCGCAAACTTCACGTAATCATCGTTTCGCGAAAGTAAAATCGATAAATTTCTCCCCGCAGAACTCGCGAAAACCGCATATGCTAAGTGGATTTATGCGGAAAACGCAGAAAAATAGTATATACTTACATTTTTCGACGAAACCAATATGATAAACTGGGAAAAACGATGAAAATAACGTAGAATCACCATTTTTTTCGATGGTCACAAGAAGAAAGAAACCAAGAAACGAGCAGGAAATGCAAGATGAAGAACCATGGCTTCGTTTTCTAGAATTATGAAGTTGCAGAATCAAGAGATGAAGAGAGGAATAAGAGAAATACATTATGATTTGGAGAAATGGTGCAGATTTCGTGCAATTTAAAGGAGGATAGGAAGATCAAAAGTCTTGGAATCATTAATAGAGGAGTTGCCAACCGTTTCGCGCAACCAATGAGAAGAGGGGAGAGAACGTTTGCGTAAGGGGGAAGTGGGAAGGTTAGGGGTATTATGGAAAAGTCACACAAAATCAGTTTAGATATGTAGTAGGTTTAGTAAATGGGTTAAATATGTAAATGGGTCTCCCATTTGACCTAGTTTTGTGATTTTCCCTTCATTTTAATATTTAAAAATTGCTAATTTAGACTAATTTATCAAATATTTTAATTAATATTTTAATTTTAATTTTAATCTATACTAAATTGATGACTAGTGGAGAAATTCCGATTAGCTTCCGTCCCTGTGGGGGCGTCGTTGGGTTCGACGGGGGGAAGCTCCGATGCCAAAGTCAGTAAGGAAGAACTAGAGAGCAAACTGAATTGACAAAGAGTAAGTGAATGTGTACCTTGATAGCCAGAGATGTGGGTTATATATAGTCATGAAGTTTGTAACTTCCAGTAACTAGAAAGTCGCCATTAATGCCCCATTAATGGCGGTTACAAGTTACCCTTAGGTTGGCGGTTAGCTAATTGATAGCTCATTAATGGTCTTTATTACAAGGTCGGCCCAGCCGTTCTCATGGCGGATTGAGAGCTTATGGAGATCCGCCTCACAGGTTCGCTAGCGGGTCTCTCTTGGCGAGTTCTAGGTGATCCGCCCGTCGGATCTCTTTACTTCGATACGCCGCGGAATTCCTGTATCAGGTGACCAACGTGTGGCGTTCTTTAAGCAAATATCCCTTTTGATCCTCGGGATAATATCACAATGTTATCAGAAGCCCCCCCAAAGTTCCCTTAAAGTCCTTTAAGGCTTTTGAGCTTCTTTGCGTGCCATCATGATTACTTGCATTAATGAGCACTCTGTTCGATGCCAATTATGGAGTGACACGTGTAGTAGGCGCATCGCCCAAGGAGAGAGAAGACGCCTTTTTCTTTTTCCCTTTTCTCTTTCTTTCTCATTCGTTCTTCTCCATTTTCTTTCGCGTCTTCTGTGCAGAGCTTCTTCGGAGTTCTCCAGAATCTTTTAATCTTCTACTCCTCATGTAAGTTCATCTTTTCGTTCTGTATATTGTGTTTTTTGAATGTTTAGAAGCTCTTCTTCATCCTCCGGGTCAACCTCTGATCTTTTTAACTTGACCTCTCCTTCCGAGGTTGTATTTAGCTGGACTTCTTCTTCGCCGGAAAATTCTATTTCCTTCAGAGGTATGGTTAACCCCGATTTAGCTGAGTTGCTTGACTCGGCGTGTAATCACGGTCGAACTCGTTTAGGTAGTAGTCAAAACCTCTCCACTCCGATCACCAGAATTACTCCGGCCGTAGATCTTAGGCGTTTTTCTGGGGGGATGGCATCTTCCTCTACCCTACCTAGGAAAAAGAAACCTCGAGCGGAGTCCACTCCGTCTCGTATGAGTGCCGCGGATCTGGCGAGTAGATTCCCATGGATAAATAGCTACGAGACCCAATTGGCGGATGCTCATCAACGACCCGCCTGTCCGCCAAGCGGATTCTTGACAGTGTACTTTAGTCACGTAGAAAGAGGATTTCGACTGCCTCTTCCCAAAATGATGGCGGACATCCTTGCTTATTTTGACATTACGGCTAGCCAATTACATCCTAATGGCTGGTTAGACATAGCTTTAGATTGCTATCTGGCCTCGAATTTAGGAGTAGTGTACACTCCCCGTATCTTCAGAGCCTTCCATAAACCGTCGAAGCGAAAGTCTGAATCTTTCCTTACTTTTGCAAAATTTGGATTGTATTCGCCGTTTAGTGGAAAAATGTCCAACGTCCATTGCTGGGATGAAAAATTCTTCTACGTGAAGATAAATGAGGGCGAATCTCTAGGCTTCCCAACATATTGGAATCCCAAGCCTTTACATATGGCGGGAGATATGCGTATTCTGACGAATAGTGATGAGGTGGTGGCGGAGCTCATGAAAAGTGTCAAGGCGGAGGCTTGGACATATGCTGTTGCCTTAGATTTCATGATGAGTGACATTCCCTTGATTCGCCGGGAAGGGGACAAGTTTATTTACTCGAAGATTGCCCAATTTGATCAAGGTAACTTTTGTGCTTTCTTTCTTTGAACCTTGATCGCTTTATTGTTCTCTTTGGCAGGGGTTTATCTAAGGCCAATCACGCTCTTGCAGAGAAGCGTAGGAAGCTGTTGGAGGATGAGGCCCGCAAGAAAACTCAGGCGACGAATCCCCAAAAGGATACTGGGAAACGTCTGGCCGATACGGCGGCCGATCCGCCTGTGAAAAGGAGAAAGCCTGCAGCCTCCGGTGGTCCCAAGCTCATGGCGGATGCAATGAGATCCGCCATGCCCGTGGTGGAGATGGAACAAGTAGGTTGCCTTTATCTTTTTATCTGTTGGCTATGTTTGGATTCTAAGTTTCGATCCTTACATTTCCGTGCAGACGGCGAAGCCCGACCTAGGCAGATACTGGTCCGCCAAGTATGGTTTCTAGGGATCTTTGGAGAATAAATCGGTTATCAATGACCTAGACGAGGCTCTGGGTCAGCTGGGCGAGGTACAGAGGAATCAGAACCAAATTCCAGGATCAATCCATGCTCAAAGGGGAAAAATGGAGCTTTTTACGGTAGGTCCCCTTGCTAGAATGGATTTCTTTGTTTTTAGAAAAAGTCGCACCTTTGTTCTTTCATTTTGACAAAACTGTTTGCCTTTGACAGATGTACACTCGCATACGCGCTATGGAAGCTGAGCTCCTTCAAGGCGTGGCGGATAAGGCTACCATAGGAAGGTTGGAGAAAGAAATTGCTGACGCTAGGGCGAATATCGCATCTGCCACGTCCGCCATGGCCCTTAAGGATGCCGAGATAAAGAGGCTAAAGGAGAAGATTGAGGCTGATGCCAAGGAGCATGAGAATGCTTTAGAAGAAGCAGAGTACATGGTGGGTGAGCAAGCTTTCTTTTACGGCGAACTGATCATGGCGTATGTCACGCTGGCGCATCCTGAGATCGATTTTACAGATCCGCAGTTCGCCATTCCAGACCCAGAAGATGTTCTCAAATTTAACAAAATCCCGGACATCAAGGACTACCTCCGTGACTATGTTCGGAAATGGATGAAGGGACCCGTCGAGGAAAGCAAACCTTCCACCAACGTCAAGCTAGTGGACCTCGAGGAAGTGCCTCCGAAGTCAGGTGAGGAGCCGATAACCGATAGCACCTCTCTTCCTGGGGGAACACCTTCCATGGAAAAGGAGGTCTCCTTGGTGGGTGTATCTGGGGCTGCCGAGAAGGAAGCTTCTCAAGCAGGTGCTTCTGGCGAGAAGAATGTTAAGGAGAATGCTCCTGTTGTTACTTGATGTTTATTTTTTTGTAAAACTTGAATACAATTTTTTGATCCGTATGTTTGCTATTTATGTTACCTTTACGTTTGCGTAAGGAAATATATATATAGGCTTTTAGGATTTATTTTGGAGTAGGTGGCCAGCCATACTCCATTTGTGCGAACCTTGGTGAAGGTTTGAAGCTGTTTTATTCCTTTAGAGGAAGTAAAGCTGCCTTTAGGGATTAACTTGCTACCTATCTTTGAGGTGAAGTGATCCGCCTGTAAGACTTGTGAACCCTTCTTTGGGAAGGGAGTAAGAGAGTGTAAAGACCTTGCGTCTAAGGAACGTTTTAACTCTATCTCGAATGGGGATCATCTACAGATGGATCCGCCCATGAGATTGTTCTCCTATCTTTGAGGAGAAAAAGTAGCTATGAGATAGCAGTATTTTTTAATGTGGAGAGCGCTTGATGCCCCCCCTCTTTTTGAGACTGGAATATTTATATTGCTGCAAGAAAATACTAAAAAAGAATATGGACAACAGAACAATTGCTTTTTATTGATAGAAGATATGCTTTATTACAGCAAGCGGGTCCTATATGTGAGCCTCATTAAAACCTTTAACAAGAAAAACCACATGGGAAAAAGCTTATTAAAGGAAAAAGAGTACTCAAAACCTTGTTTACATTCTATTTTCTGGCGAAGTACTTGCGGAGATTTTGGAGATTCCAAGTACGTGGCAATGTATTTCCGTCCATGTCCTGGATTTTAAATGTGGCGAACCCAATCTTGTCCACTATGCGATATGGACCTGTCCAGGTGAGCCCTAGCTTGCCCTTCCCTTCTTTTGATTGGATTTTGTCGGCTTTGCGGAGCACGAGATCTCCCACATTCAATTCTACAAGTTTGGCGTTTTTGTCATGATAGGCTGCGATGCCCTGTTTATAAGCCGCCATACGCACATATGCCTTGTCTCTCTTATCTTCCACTTGATCAAGAATTTCTCTTAATCTCTGACCGTTGTCCTCCTCGCAATAGAATGCAACTCTGTCATTCGGAATCAATATCTTGACTGGGATTACAGCTTCCACGCCATGAGAAAGGGCGAATGGGGTTTCGCTTGTGGCCGTGCGAGGAGTAGTACGATACGCCCATAAGACGCTTGTTAACTGATCTGCCCATTTCTTATCATGTTCCCCCAGTCTTTTCTTTATTCCTTTTACGATTGTCCGATTCGTGACTTCAGTCATACCGTTGGATTGTGGGTAATATATGGAGGCGAATCTGTTTAAAATGCCCAATTTTTCACAGAAAGCTTTGAACTCACCACAATTGAATTGCGTTCCATTGTCGGTGATGATCGTGTGTGGAACTCCGTATCTCCCTACAATATTATCTTTGATGAACTCCACCATGCGTTCAGCATTAATGGAGGAGACAGCTTCAGCCTCTACCCATTTAGTGAAATGGTCTACTGCCACTACCACGTACTTCCTTTGTCTACGAGTAGGAGGAAATGGTCCAACAATGTCAATTCCCCAGATAGCAAAGGGTCGACCTTCAATGATGGGTCTCTGGAGATGTTTGGCGATATGGGATTCATTAGCATGAATCTGACAACTATGGCAAGATTCCACCAGCTTCTATGCATCCAGTTCCCCTGTGGGCCAATAAAACCCTGCTAACCTCGACTTCTTCAAGATGGAGGCGGATGCCTCATGGGCTCCACATGTTCCCTCATGCAACTCCTTGAGAACCTGTTGTCCTTCTTCTAGCAAAATGCATTTCAACCAAGGATGGCTAAAAGATTTTCTGTAGAGGCAATCGTTTATTATAGAGAAATAGGTCGCCTTCCTGACTATCCACCGAGCTTCCTCCTTATCCGTAGGTCGTGCTCCATCTAACAGATACTGGCGGATGGCAGACCTCCAATCGCCTTCTACTGTCGCGAGTAGGGATACTTCTTCCGAGGCGAAGGCCGGAGCTGCTTTAATTTCGAATGGACATTGTGGATCCGCCCAGTTCTCCTTGCTGGAAGCCATTTTAGCTAGATGATCTGCTTCGGTATTTGAACCGCGAGGTACATGGATCAACTCCCATTTAGTTTCTTTGGCTTCAAGGTGATCCAGCAATTTTTTAACCTCGGCAACGTATTTGGCCAAAACGTCATCTTTTACCTCGTAGTTTTTTATCACCTGGTTGACCATCAACTTGGAGTCACTATAGATCACGATCCGCTCAGGAGTGATTTCTTTCAGCAGGTGTTGAGCGATTTCCGCAAGTGCACGGTATACGCTTGTAGTAATAAAAGATATCGATCCCACAGGGAACGCTTTTTTAACAAAACTTATTTACAATCGGTTAAATTTACTTTTAGGTTTATGATATGGAAAAATCGTTTAATCGGTTTTGGTTTTGAAATAGCTAGAATGAGAATTAGATTAGAATATGAAGATGTTAGAAAATATCTGATTAAAAATGAATTTGCAAAACAGGAACGTTTTAGTACTTTAGAAAAGTAAACAGGTATATTTGTTTGCATTAAGCAAAGAAACAACTTTAAACTTTGTACGAATTATAAAGATGAAATAAATGACGGAACCTCTAATTAATTGGCTTTGAACGCGACAAAACCCTTATCCGGGATAATTGCCCTTAACCAAATTAAAACTCTACCGAGATAATAATTTGCCTAAGTGTTCAACAAAGTTTCCTTGTAAAGATTTTGGATTAAATACGTTTTAATGAAAACACCAGGATCAATCCACTTCGACTCATTTACCAAAGTGCTGCATAAAAATCTATCGAATAGAACAGACTTTATTAGATGAAATATAAATTGATACAAGTTTACAGAGAACATGGAGCATTGAATTCTTCGACGGGTTGTCAATCCTTTCCTTGGGTTTCGTTCGAGTTTGTCAGGCTCAGGGGCGAATCCTCTACTCAATCTTCTCGCTGAATCTTCGTAATAGAGACTGGGTCGGTCTACTACCAAAATGAAAACTAAACTGGAACAATGTCTAAATGCTACTAAACTTGTTATTATTGAATAAACAATGTGTGTACATCATATTGTTTTGAACAGAAATGAACTTCTAATCTCTGACTCATTTTTGAGCCAGAGTTTTTGCATAAACTCTGCACTAATCTCCTCTTCTAACTCTCACATTATTCATGTTTCAACTCTCAATCAACTCTTTATTTATAGATGTTGAAGAGTCTTGATCGAAGTGTCGTGTCTGTTGTGAAGGAATGTCTTTATCCACCCGAACGATCGCGTTCCGTCGAAAACGAAAGTGTGTAACATGCTTCTAAAATCTCCTGCTCGTACCGAGAATTATCAAATTCACTACCGAGAATGGGGGAGCATCAATTGTACTTCGGACGAAGGGTAAAATGGCTGAAGGACGCGTGTTGCGACCGTGAAAAGGGGAAGCCGCGGTCGCGACACAGAGCATTTTTCATTTTTTCGCTCTCGTTCGTGTCCTTGACTTGACGTTATTAATTTTCGTCGTCTTCGACTCCTTTTGTAGGGATTTTCTTCTATTTTCGAGCTCTTTTTACTCCTATTTGGATTTTACCAAATATTTATGTACCTTGCATGAAAGAAACATATTCGAAAGTAAAAGCTTTCTAAATAGTTATAAACAGCATAAATTCGTAGCAATATTGATGTAATTATTGATAATATTTTAGGTATATTTTGGGCTTAACAAATCTCCACACTTAATCTTTTGCTAGTCCCGAGCAAAATTTCACTGAATTTATTCTCTAACTAATCTCTTTATGAAAATAAAACATATATCTCTGTATTATCTTTTGAATTAGTTAAGCCGAAAAGACTAACTTCGCATGGCAAATTTATACGCAAAATATCAAACTAACTTAGTATAAATACGATATATCATTCGTCTTGTATTTCCAATTTTTGTATTGAAGTATTCGGGACAATGTATAAGCACGCATGTTATTGAGTTTTTCCGTCTCAAGGCATTTCAAAGCACAAAATTTTCTTTCCCAAACCTAAACTAATATATGAGGTATATTATATTTAAATAAGTACTTGAACTTTAATTTATTTGCTTGGTTACGCCCGAAATAAGGGTGGTTTCAACCGTAACCTTGTACGTATATATTGCTTTGTGTTTGCTTAAGAGGTACCGACCATGCCATGGGTGGACGCAATTGTTACTTTAAACTTATACACGCTTATTATTTTTTTAAACGTTCCTTCCATACCTCGATTGTGATAAGGGTGGTCGCAACCGTGGCCAAAAGTAAACGATACTTAATTTTCTTCCCTTTCATACCTCGATTGTGATAAGGTTGGTCTCAATCGTGGCCAAAAGTTAAGAATTCAACTAATTGATTAATTAACATGAATTATAAAATTATAAGTTGGGAAAAAGAAAAATAGCACATTCATCCTATATTGACTTAAAATTCAACATGTATTATGGCTAAAGTTTCCTTAAAAACTTCAATTGGTGTTAATGTAAGACGAAATCAAACCGAGCTAAAAAATTGTTAGTTCAATTTAATGCCTATAAACCTAATTGAAAATTTAAAATAAGATTTATTCTATCATGAATTGCATGATATAAAAATAGAGATCGAAATAAAGAATTTATTTACTTAAAATCATTCACTCGAGACAATTTTTACTTAAAATCGTATCGGAGATTTGTGAAAAATTTGAAAAATATTACCCGTATAGAAATACTGTTTCTATCGATAATGATAACCTAAACAAATAATCATATTAACTTATAATTAATTTTAAAAACATATGAAAATGTTAAGTTAGTGTGAAAAATGTTTTGCAATATATATATGTGTTGCATTTGCATAAATATCATTTGTTGCATTTATTATTTGTTTTGCAAAATAAAATCTTTGTTGCATTTATTCGTATTTGTGTAGCAATGGATATATGTATGTCTCCTCCCACACTTAAATTGGACCATGTCCTCATTGGTGCAAAAATAATGGAGAAAACATAAAATACGAAATAAGGCATACGGAACAAAGATTGAAATTGAGCAAATTAAACATTCAACATAAAATTAAAAATTGTACCAAACATAAGAAAATGAAAATTGTACCAAATTATAACAAGATAAAAAAAATAATGAAAGGAAAACAACCTAAGCATGAGGTGGTGAATCGGGAGGTGTAGGTGACGTCTCCACATTGCGGCGTCAGAAAAAGAAAAGCATCCGATGCCGAGTCGATCGATGTTCACGCCTCAAAAGGTTGAGGTTGTCATTCATCACCATATTGTTTTCAACCAAATCATCAATTCTTAAGTTCATTTGACGGTTGTTGGAATTGATTTGGTCCAAAATCCTCCGCAAATCTACCGGATTATCCTCCGCTTGAGGTGCTTGGGGTTGTGCTTGAGCCGGTGGTTCATCGTCCTCTCCTTCCGCATCTCCGCCGCCTTCGGTACCTACAAATTGAGAACTTGAAGCGCCACCACCCATAGTGCCACGAAGATGGGCAATACGGGTAGCATAGGAAATAAAGACGGGAGGTCCTTGGGGAAGCAATAAATGAGCTCGCTCAAGAGCCGAGATGTCCAAAAGCGGAACGTACCCACTGTAGGTGGACATGTCATAGTCGGCCAATTCACCCCGTGCTCCCAACACAAGTCCGGTGATAAAATTACAAAGAGGGATTTGAATGGTAGTAGCCCTCGAAGCACGGAATAAATTGTCAAACATAATACCAATGCAATCAATCCTCAAACCTTTAAGCAAACTATCCAAAACATACAAATCCCGAACTTGAACCTTTGAACTCTCAACACGACCAAATAAGGAGAAACTCAAATACTTATGAAAGAAGAACACGCAATTGTCCTTAATCAACTTGCTTGAAGTGTTTTTTGAATTAAAATAATCTTGATCCGAGAGAGTTCGCCAAACAGCATCATTATCAAAATCCTTAGGCTTATCATAAAAATCAGAAGTAGGGAAACCAAACATATTTCCCATTGCTTCATAGTCAATGGTATAAGGTATACCATTACTCCTAAAAGAAATTGAAGTTTTCTTCTTGTTCATGGACAAAGTGACCAAAAATTCCACCACATATTCATTAATACGTGGGAAACGCATATTAACGAATTCTTGCCAACCCAAAGCTTCAATAAAGGCATCAATTCGAGTAGAGAAATTCAATGTTCTTACCGAATGGAAGTCTAAGAAGTGCATATCCACAAATTGGCGGTCGGCTTGTGAAAAATGTTTGAAACGAACGGCTTCTTCCTCCGAATAGATGTCAAAATAAGCTCTACATTGAACCCGAAGGCGATTAGCTTCCGTAACAGCGGGCTTGTTACCAACACGCTTAGTCCGAACCATGGTGATGGTGTTTAGGGGCTCAGGGTTTGAGAAAAAGAAGAAGAAGAAATGGTGGAGAGAAATACCAAAGCTTGAAGATGAGGTTGGGGGTTGTGAAATGGAAGTGATTGAAAATAGGAAATAGGATAGAAATTGGAGTGAATAAATTGGGAAGAGGAAAAGTAGATTTTTGGGGAAGAGTTGAGAGTAAGGGATTAGGTAAAAATAGAGGTGATGTGAGGTTTGTGTAAGAGGTAGGTTTATATAGGGTGATTAGGTGAATGTATAGGTAGAATAGGAATAGGAATAGGCAAAAATATTGGCAAAATCGGAATCAATAGGGCAGAAATCACGCGTGTCGCGACCGCGGCACGCAAATTTCGCCCTGAAATCTTGCCAAAGTTGCTGCTCATACCGAAAATTTCTTAATTCTCGGTAGAGAATTGGGTAAGATGGCCAATTTTGGTGCCTTTTGACTTGGTTTGTGCATTTTTTGTTGTGAAATGGTTCCTGAACTTAATATTAAGTGTTCTTGTACTTAAAACTAAAATAAATGACATTAATTGCAAGGAAAACCAAAGGTTTAACCTTAATAAATTGAATTAAAATAAATTTATTATGAAGAATTAATGAAACTTAAATGTGAATTTATGCATATAAGTTAAGAGAACCATATTAAATGCATAATAAGGGCATGTTAATACATATTTAATACATGAATTGAATTGATTAAATGTAAACTTAATTCATTGAAAATAAAGTTAGTTACAAAATAAAATTAAACGTGGATAAATGTGTTGAAAAATAGAAAAACATATTTAGTTCAGGTGAATCCTTTTTATCTGAATATGAATAAGAATAATGAGAGATCCATATGAGAATATGCTAAGTATAGATAATGGATCAAATGGGTAATTCTAATAAAATTAAGAATTGAACTAAATAAGATTTTTATTAAATAAACATATGTACAAAATAATGAAAACAAACCAATAATTAAAACAAAACAAAATATATACAAAAATAACAATGAAAAACAGAAACTATTCTACATATTCATCCCTATCTAACGGGATATTTCTGGCCTTAATACGATCAATTTGAAACTGAACGAAAGTTTCACGTTCCGGTGTAGACAAAAATTGAGGCCCTGCTCGAAAGACACGTTTCACAAGTCCTTCGTGCTCGAGAAATTCATAGTCAATTGTCGGGAAGAATTCATCATTCCACAGATTATATTGCCGAACCCAATCTTCTTATCTTTGGATCGAGAAGCGGCGACAAGACCTTCCATCAGAATTTTGGAAGAATCCACTGCATTGCCCTGGAATATATCTCCAAGAACATACAAATCAATGTCACGGACCACACTACTGAATGTGCGTCCGAATAAACTGTGACACATGAATTTGTGTAAATACAGCATGGAGTTGGAGCGAAAAGAGTGATTATAGGCGAGTTTTGAATTGAATCACCAGAATCCAGTGAGCATTCTCCAAATGTCTGAGGATGTCATGTCTCGTCCAGGATGACGTTTGATTGTATCCCTTGGGGGAAAACCAAACCAAGCATGCAACTCGGGATAGCCGAAAGTGAAGATTTCGCCTTCTCGATGAAAACTGAGACGTACTCGACGTTTATTAGTAAAAGGAACGGTACAGAAGAATTCGAGTATCCAGTCGCCTATTATTGGAAATCGCATTTGGGCGAATTTTGTCCACCCTAGGCGCTCCATATAGCGGCTCATGTCATCAGTAATGCCTAATTGGCTATTAAGAAATTCATCCATATACAACATTCCGGTAAAGAATTTGTAACGGTGATTCCAATAACGTCTACCTTCATCGTGGTTGAAGATAGGGAAAGGCGCCCCATATCGCTTGGATAAGTCTGGGCGTTTGTTGATTGAGGCAGCATTGTGCCTAGGTGATTTGTATTTGGTAGGCATAGTGCAAAAGTTAGTGTTACTTTAGCAAAGAACGGTATTTGTGAAGAAAAATCAGAGTTCCGACAAAGATGAAAAAGAATTGTAACAGAACTTGAATCCTCTAAGATTAATTTATAAGAGTTTAGGATGAAAAGAGGTATTGTTTTAATTATGAAAAGGTATAATTTGTACCTTTTTGGAATGAAGAAACTTAATGTTTCAATTGCCAAGAGGTTCGTCGAAAGGGTGAGAGTGTTTCAGGCCTGATAGTGCAGGAAACACGCGTGTCGCGACCGCGAATGGCAAAGCCGCGGTCGCGACACGCTGATTTTTATGCGAAAATCAGGCATCAAAGCCACCTCCTGATTCACGGTAGAGAATTTAAAAATTCTCGGTATGAACAGAGAAATTCGAACCTGTTTGTGATATTCTTAAATGAAGGGATTCTCGGCAGGGAATTCTAAATTCTCAGCAGAGAATTGCCTGAAACTTCAAATTCATCTTAATTTCCTAAAAATCAAATCTAAAATCATGAAATATAAATATTTTATGTATTTAAATCATAACATAAAGTTTATCTAATAAAAATGGCATTTTGAAAATAAAATAAAATAATAATAAAAATAAAATAAAATAAACAAAATCATAAAAACAATAAAACAAAATAAACTGTGTAAAATAAACTGAGTAATTCATACGTCAGATAATCTTGTTACGAACTCAATTCCTAGTTGGGAAATATTTTCGTAATAGATTTTACATCGATTACCATTAACTTTGAATCGAACTCCGGTAGGACCTTCCAGTTCTAAAGAATCGTAATCGAATGTTTTGACGACTAAATATGGTCCTAACCATCTGGACTTAAGTTTTCCTGGAAATAAACGAAGTCGTGAATTAAATAACAGCACTTTATCCCCAACATTAAAGTGTTTAACTTTAATTTTGGCATCGTGCCATTTTTTCATTTTTTCTTTATAAATCTTTGCATTTTCGTAAGATAGATGACGTAACTCATCTAACTCATTTAAATTGAGCAAACGTTTCTTACCTGCTTGATGCAAGTCAAAGTTAAGTTCTCTAATAGCCCAATAGGCTTTATGTTCTAATTCGACTGGCAAATGACATGCCTTACCATATACCAAACGGTACGGAGTCATTCCTATTGGCGTTTTAAATGCAGTACGGTATGCCCATAACGCATTATTGAGTTTAGAAGACCAATCTTTTCTAGAGGATGAAACCGTTTTCTCGAGAATCCATTTGAGTTCTCTGTTTGATATCTCCGCCTGACCATTTGACTGAGGATGGTACGACGTTGATACGCGGTGGCGTACTCCATATTTTTTCATAAGCGTTTCAAAACTCTTGTTTATAAAATGAGTACCACCATCACTAACTATAACTCTTGGACAACCAAATCTACAGAATATATCGTCAAGAAAATTAACGACAACCTTAAAATCACTCGTCGGGGTTGCGATTGCTTCAACCCACTTTGAAACATAATCAACGGCAACTAATATGTAAGTTTTACCATTGGAAGGGGGAAAAGGTCCCATGAAATCTATCCCCCACATATCGAAGACTTCAACTTCTAATACGGTTGTGAGGGGCATCTCATCTTTCCTTCCTAGATTTCCTGTTCTTTGGCACTTATCACAACGAGTAATAAATGAACGGACATCCTTAAACATCGTAGGCCAAAAGAAACCACTTTCAAATATTCTAGCTGCTGTCTTGTTAACTCCATTATGTCCTCCATAAGAGCTAGAATGACATTCAGACATTATGCATTCAAATTCATTTTCACCAACGCATCTCCTAATTATCCCGTCACCACAAGTTTTGAACAGAAAAGGATCTTCCCAAAAGTATTGTTTAATATCGAAGAAAAATTTCTTCCTTTGGTGGGAATTTAATCCTTCCGGAACAATATTGGCTGCGAGATAATTAGCAATATCTGCATACCAAGGTGATATGAAACTTTTCATTTGATAGAGATGTTCATCAGGGAAATCATCTCGTATACCGATAGTTTCACCTATAGGACCGTTTTCATCTTCAAGTCTCGATAGATGATCGGCGACAAGGTTTTCAACTCCCTTTTTGTCTTTAATTTCTATATCAAATTCTTGCAATAATAAAACCCATCTAATTAGACGTGGTTTTGCATCCTTTTTAGCAAACAAATATCTTAATGTTGCATGATCGGTATAAATAATAACTTTTGAACCTAATAAATATGACCTAAACTTGTCACATGCAAAAACTACGGCTAACATTTCTTTTTCTGTTGTGGTGTAGTTTAATTGTGCACCAGACAGTGTGTGACTTGCATAATAAATGACATGAAGTTTCTTATCCTTCCTTTGACCTAAAACACATCCGACAGCTAAGTCACTTGCATCACACATAATTTCAAAGGATAAATCCCAATCAGGTTTAGCAATAATAGGTGCACTGACTAAAGTAGTTTTCAATGTTTCGAAAGCTTTAACGCATTCTTCATTAAAATCAAAGGTTGAATCTTTCATGAGTAAATTAGTAAGTGGTTTGGAAATTACAGAAATTTTTTTAATAAATCTTCTGTAAAAACCAGCATGTCCTAAGAATGATCTTACTCCCTTAACAGTAGTTGGAGGGGGTAATTTTTCTATTACTGAGGTTTTTGCTCTATCTACTTCTAATCCTTTTTCAGATATTTTGTGACCTAAAACAATTCCTTCGTCAACCATGAAATGACATTTTTCCCAGTTTAATACCAAATTTGTCTCTTCACACCTAGACAAAACTTTATCCAAATTTTCTAGGCATGAATCAAAAGAATTTCCATAAACTGAAAAATCGTCTATAAAAACTTCCATGATATCTTCAGTGAAATCATTAAAAATCGCAGTCATACAACGTTGAAATGTTGCAGGTGCGTTACATAGACCAAAGGGCATTCTCCTATATGCAAATGTTCCGTAAGGACATGTGAAAGTTGTTTTATCTTGGTCATCCGGGTAAATGTATATTTGAAAGAATCCGGAGTAACCATCAAGAAAACAGTAGAAAGCATGACCGGCTATCCTTTCGATCATTTGATCAATGAAAGGAAGAGGAAAATGATCTTTCCTTATTGCTTTATTTAAATTTCTATAATCTATACAAACCCTCCAACCAGTGGTGGTTCGTGTGGGTATTAATTCTCCTTCTTCATTCCTTACAACTGTTATGCCTCCCTTTTTAGGTACACAATGGATTGGACTAACTCATTCACTATCCGAGATAGGGTAGATGATTCCATTGTCCAGAAGTTTAGTAATCTCATTTTTTACTACTTCTTTCATGTTCGGATTTAGGCGTCTTTACCTATCCGCTTTAGGTGGCTTATCTTCTTCTAAGTGAATTCTATGCATTACAATACTTGGATTAATACCTTTTAAGTCAGAAATTTGCCAACCCATACTTCCTATCCTACTTCTAACAACTTCTTTCAATTTTTCTTCTTGAACTTGTGTCAACTTGTTAGAGATAATTATAGGTAGAGAATCGCCTTCGCCTAAGAAAGCGTACCTCAAATGACTTGGTAATTCCTTAAGTTCTAATTCAGGTGGAACTATAATTGAAGGCGGAACTGGTCCATCTTCTCGAATCAAAGGTTCTGGGTCCTTATCTTCTACTTCCTCACTCATTATAGGTTCTATTATTTCTTCTTTTTGAACAATGTCATTTACACATTCTTCAATTAAATCAAGTTTCATACAAGCGAAATCCTCCATAGGATATTTCATCGCTTGATTCATATCAAACTCAATCTTATCATCTCCTATTCGTAAAACTACTTTCCCTTCCGACACATCAACTAGAGCACGTCCCGTGTTCATGAACGGTCTACCAAAGATTAGCGGACAATTTACATCATAAGCAAAATCTAAAATAACGAAATCGGTAGGAAAAATAAATTTGTCAACTTTAACTAAAACATCCTCAATTATACCGTATGGTCTTTTAGTGGTTTGATCCGCTAATTGCAAAACCATATTGGTACGTTTGATGTCTTCTTCTAAGCCTAACTTATTAAAAATAGATAATGGCATCAAGTTAATGCTTGCTCCTAAATCACAAAGACAACTTGGGAATTCTATATCTCCCAATTTACACGGAATGGTAAAACATCCGGGATCTTTGAGTTTTGTGGGCAAATTGCTTGACACAATCGAACTGCAATCTTCAGTTAGTGAAATGGATGAAATCTCTTCCCAACTGATTTTCTTTGAAATTAAATCTTTGAGGAATTTTCCATAGTTGGGAATTTGCGTAATTGCATCCATAAACGTCAAATTAATATGCAAATTCTTAAGTTTGTCTAAAAATGTTAAAAGTTGTTTATCATAGTCCTTGTTGCGGACTTTGTGTGGAAAAGGTGGTTTGGGTACAAAAGTTTTTGTACTAGAGTCAATCGGTGCATCTTTTTGTTTTAATGTATCTTCTTTGGGTTTTGGTAAATCAGTTCCAGGTAAAGTCGAATTTTCGGGCATTTCCGGGCCTAAGTAGTTTTTCCCTGAACGAAGAGTGATAGCCTTAACATGCTCTTTCAGATTTTATTCCGTATGGCTTGGAAGACTTCCCTCTTTGCGGGATGGAATTGATTTAGCGAGTTGTCCAATTTGAATCTCCAAATTATGGATGCTAGATGATTGGTTTTTAATAAGCTGATCGAATTTATTTTCGATCCGTTTAAAACCATCGTCGTGATTACTTATTTTTCCGCTCATCGCATCAATGAATTTGTCGATTTTAGAAGATAAAGTGCTAATCGTATCTCTTGATTGATTTTGATAATTAGTAGTACGATTTTGATTAGCATTAACATTATTATTGTTATTATCTCTCCAGTTAAAGTTATGATGATTTCTCCATCCAGGATTATATGTATTGGAATAAGGGTTATTAGTTTGGTTTTGCCCTTGGACAAAGTTTTCCTGTTCAATTTCACTCATACCTTCGTAATCCACATCCGTTTGGATTGGTTGACCATTAGGATCACACGGTGCTATAAACCTATCAATTTTGTGCGACAAGGCAGAAAATTGGGCTTGCAACATCGCTACTGGATCAAGATTCACTATACCTTTAACTGATGATGTTGTTGAGGATGATGGTTTCGCTACTGGTACGTGTCCACGTTCCGCGGGCCACATACTGCTGTTGATTGCCATTTCCTCCAAAAGTTCTCTCGTTTGGGCAGATGTTTTCTTCATGAATAACCCTCCAGACATAGCATCCAATGAACCTCTAGTTGTAGGATTTAGTCCATTATAAAATGTTTGCATTAAAAGTTCAGCGGGCAATTGGTGGTGTGGGCATAAACGTTGAAGTTCTTTAAAACGTTCCAAAGCCTCATAAAGAGTTTCATTATCATTTTGAGAAAAAGATGTTAACTCTTTAATGACTCTTGCGGTTTTTGCTAAAGGGAAAAATTTTGATAAAAATGCTTGGGCTAATTGCTCCCAAGTCTCAATTGATGCGGCTCGCATAGAAGTTAACCATTCTTTGGCTCGATCCTTCAAAGTAAAAGGAAAAAGGCGAAGTTTGGTTGCTTCTGCAGTTACATCAGTAATTTTAAAAGTGTCACAAATTTCTAAGAAATTTGTCAAATGGGTGTTAGGATTTTTGTTAGGTAACCCGTAAAACGTTACATTATTTTGCAACATAACAAGCAACGCAGGCTTAATTTCAAATTGATTTGCATTGATTTGGGATCTAACTATACTGTTTGTTACACCGGCCACTCTTGGCCTAGCGTAATCCATAAGTGTCGCCATAACTTCTGGCTCGGTAATTTTAGTTTTTATTGGGGTTTGGTTTTTCTTTTTCTTTTCTTTCTTGTTCTTTTTAAGGGTTCTTTCAATTTCTGGGTCAATAGGATCTGGTGACGTGCCCGAACTTCGAGAACTGCGCATGAACTTGAAATTTCGCACGAACCGAAACTACCTACAAAACAGAATTTGAAAAATAAATATGTTAGTAATTGAAAATAATTAAAAATATAAAAGTTTGAATAAGTATGAATAAACCTAGATTCGTAATAAAACACGAAAAATTTAAAATTTTGTCAAAAAATTTGGCGTTCCCCGGCAACGGCGCCAAAAACTTGTTGAGCGATTTCCGCAAGTATACGCTTGTAGTAATAAAAGATATCGATCCCACAAGGAACACTTTTTTAACAAAACTTATTTACAATCGGTTAAATTTACTTTTAGGTTTATGATATGGAAAAACCGTTTAATCGGTTTTGGTTTTGAAATAGCTAGAATGAGAATTAGATTAGAATATGAAGATGTTAGAAAATATCTGATTAAAAATGAATTTGCAAAACAGGAACGTTTTAGTACTTTAGAAAAGTAAACAGGTATAAATTGATACAAGTTTACAGAGAACATGGAGCATTGAATTCTTCGACGGCGTGCAAGTGAACGGGTTGTCAATCCTTTCCTTGGGTTTCGTTCGAGTTTGTCAGGCTCAGGGGCGAATCCTCTACTCAATCTTCTCGCTGAATCTTCGTAATAGAGACTGGGTCGGTCTACTACCAAAATGAAAACTAAACTGGAACAATGTCTAAACGCTACTAAACTTGTTATTATTGAATAAACAATGTGTGTACATCATATTGTTTTGAACAGAAATGAACTTCTAATCTCTGACTCATTTCTGAGCCAGAGTTTTTGCATAAACTCTGCACTAATCTCCTCTTCTAACTCTCTCATTATTCATGTTTCAACTCTCAATCAACTCTTTATTTATAGATGTTGAAGAGTCTTGATCGAAGTGTCGTGTCCGTTGTGAAAAAATATCTTTATCCACCCGAACGATCGCGTTCCGTCGAAAACGAAAGTGTGTAACATGCTTCTAAAATCTCCTGCTCGTACCGAGAATTATCAAATTCACTACCGAGAATGGGGGAGCATCAATTGTACTTCGAACGAAGGGTAAAATGGCTGAAGGACGCGTGTTGCGACCGTGAAAAGGGGAAGCCGCGGTCGCGGCACGGAGCATTTTTCATTTTTTCGCTCTCGTTCGTGTCCTCGACTTGGCGTTATTAATTTTCGTCATCTTCGACTCCTTTTGTAGGGCTTTTCTTCTATTTTCGAGCTCTTTTTACTCCTATTTGGATTTTACCAAATATTTATGTACCTTGCATGAAAGAAACATATTCGAAAGTAAAAGCTTTCTAAATAGTTATAAACAGCATAAATTCGTAGCAATATTGATGTAATTATTGATAATATTTTAGGTATATTTTGGGCTTAACAGCAGGCGTAGTCCCAATATTAAGGCCTCGTACTCCGCTACATTGTTGGTTGCTATGAAATCCAATTTTGCTGCATACCTTAGTTTTATATATTAGGGGCCTGTGATTACGATGCCTATACCAGCTCCTTCTGCCGAGGAAGCTCCGTCTGTGTACATCGTCCATTCCTCGACTTGAGATTTGGGGAGATTCATCCCTTCTTCTGTGAATTCATTCACAAAGTCTGCCAAGACTTGACTCTTCAAGGCTGATCTGCTTTCGTATCGTACATCAAACTCTCCAAGGCGGATTGCCCATTCCATCAATCTGCCTGAAGTGTCCGGCTTTTGCAATACCTTCCTCATGGGTATGTTAGTTCGAACTATGACAGTATGAGCCTGAAAGTAGGGCCTAAGGCGGATTGCCGTGGTGACAACAGCCAATGCCATTTTATCAAGCTTGGAGTATCTGGTTTCAGCATCCTTTAATACTTTGCTCACGTAATAAATTGGATACTGCTGACCGTCCTCTTCTCTTATCATGACCGTGCAAACAGATTTCTCTGTAACTGAGACATACATATAAAGATCCTCACCTTTCAAAGGCCAACTCATTAAGGGGGGTTCTGTGAGAAACCGTTTGATTCCTTCGAAGGCCTTCTCACAATCCTCATTCCACTCGAACGCCTTCTTGATGACCTCATAAAAGGGTTGGCATCTGCGGGCCGAACAAGAGATAAACCTGCCCAAGGCTACGATCCGCCCATTAAGGCGTTGCACTTCCCTTATATTCTGTGGCGCTTGCATCTCCAGAACGGCTTTAACCTTGTCAGGATTTGGGCTCACTCCCTTCTGGCTGATAATGAATCCCAAGAACTTTCCATACGTTGCCCCAAAGGTACATTTTTCTGGGTTCAGTTTAATATTGTGACATCGGAGTACGCCCAGTACCTCCCTTACATCATCTGCATGCTTTTCCACAGTTGTACTCTTGATGATCATGTCATCTACATAGACGGAGTAGTTATCACCTTTGCTTTCCGCGAATATTTTATTCATCATCCGTTGATAGGTTGCACCTGCGTTCTTAAGCCCGAAGGGCATGACTTTGAAGCAATAAGTGGCTTGGTGAGTCACGAATGAGGTTTTGATTCTATCTGAGGGTTCCATTGGGATTTGGTGATAGCTGGATTTCACGTCAGTGAAGGAGTACATAGCGTGTCCCGTGGTTCCATCTACGAGGATATCGATACACGGCAAGGGGTAGTTGTCCTTTGGACAAGATTTATTGAGATCTGTAAAGTCAATACACATGCAATAGGATCCGCCTGCTTCCTTCACTAGAACGACATTCGCCAGCCACTGTGTATAAAGTACCTCTTCAATGGCGTCCGCCCGTTGGAGCTTGGCGATTTCTTCCTCTATCACCTTATGCATTTCTAGGCCATGGTTTCTCTGCTTTTGGGCAACCGGGACTGCATCTTTGTCGATGTTGATTTTGTGAGTAATCACATCTGGACTAATCCCGGAGAGGATCTCATCCTTCCAAGCAAAGACGTCTTCTGCTTCGTGGAGAACCTTGGTGATTGCTGCTTTAATTTCTCCTTTGAGCCCTTTAGCCATACGTACCTGCTTTTCATCTGCCATGAGGTACATTTCCGTTTCGCCTAAGGCCATTCTGACGATTTCTTCTTCGTCTTCTTCCTTTGACTGGGGGTGAATCGTTAATGATGCCGAATATGTCTCCTGAGCTACTTTTTGACTCCCTCTGATCATTACACCTCCCTTGACCGTGGGGATGTAAAGAGTTAAGTGGCGAATGGAGATAAGGGCCGCCGCTTCGGAGATAAAAGGTCGCCCAAGGATCATATTATAGGCTAACTGACCATCCAGGATAGAAAATTCCAGATCGCCTTTCCAGACTTGTTCGTCATCCGCTACCTCACAATCTAACGTTACCTGGCCCTTCGTGCGAATGGTGTGTTCTGTCACTCCCAGGATGTCTACTATGGTGGTTTCCACCTGGATCGGGTCTACCATTAGTTTGGCGAATGCTCCCCTTGTGATGACATTGCATGAACTCCCAGTATCTATCATCACTCTTTTCATCTCCCAGCCTTCCACCATCATAGTAATGACCAAGGCATCTGCATGAGGAGAGATCTCTGGACCTACATCTGCAAAGGGGCGATTCAGTGATGCCCTGTCAAGAGCAGTGGTCTTTGCCTTTTTCAGTACTGGTTGGTACCCAGGTCCGCCTGCTATGACATTGATGGTCCCTTTTCCTTTCTTTTTTGGGTCATCTCTAGATCTATCACCATCTCCCTTCTTGCCATCATTTTGGAAGAACCGATCCAATTTGCCTCTCTCAATGAGACGCTCTATTTCCCGGGCTAACTCCCAGCATGCGTCTGTGTCATGGCCATTTTCCTGTGATATTTACAATAATTTTTAGGATTTTTACCAGTGTTGGTGTACTCCCCCCCTTTTGGTTCGGGGTATGAAATGCTCCGTTTGTGCTGGTTGTTCTCTATCCACATGAGCACTTCGCTCTTAGAGGCATTGAGAGGCGTAAAGGACATGAGAAACGTCGATTTGTTCTTTGAACCCCTTCACCGGCCTCTAGAGGAGGAGTCTTGGTGCTTCTCCTTTTCTCTATCTCGGTGGCGAGATTCGCCTTTGTCCTTTCTAGGCGGAGATAGTGATTCACGGTGAATGTCATCGACCTCCATAAAGTCTTTGCAACGCTCCATCAATTCTGCCATGATGCTGGGCTTCTTTCGAATTAGATCCTCCTGTAAACTCTTACAAGTTGTGTTCTTCACCAGAGATTCCACTGCCATGGAGATATCCACATCAACAATTTGTATACACAATTTGTTGAAAGTGTTTACATACTCTCGAAGGGATTCGTTCGCCTTTTGTTTTAATTCAAAAAGCTTCCGTGACTTGACCACTGGAGGGATACAGCCGGCGAATTTAGCACAAAACTCTCTGCTTAGTTGATCCCAACTGTCTATCGAGCCAGGAGGTAGAGATTGGAACCAGTCATAAGCGGGACCTCCTAACGTGGTGATAAACATTTTGCATAGCACCAGCTCTGTTGCACGGTTAAGACGAAGCAGTATTCGGTATTTTCTGGCATGGGCCTCTGGGTTGTCAGCACCCATGTATATAGGGAGATCAGGTATTTTAAAATGCCTATCCGTTTCTTCTGCCTCAATCCAAGCCGTGAAGGGCGAATCTCTATTGGCGAATGGGTTATGCCTGGCATTCTCCTCATTCATACGGAGCACCACAGCTCGAACTCTGTCGTCAAAATTCTCCGGACCCGCCCTTGGGCGTCCCCTCCGTGGAGATCTACTTGGAGAAGATGAAGAGCTGGATCTAGAAGATGGATCCGAGGGTGATCGTCTGCCTCCGCTTCCACGTCCGCCTCCTCCTCTACCTCCACCTCCTCCACCCTGTCCGTTCGGGGGAGCTTGACCGCTATCCCCTCCAGGGCCTCCTGAAGGAATGTGCCCATCATTCCCCTGGTGTGGTGGTGGCGGTGGCCCATTGGAATGTGGTGTCTCTACTGGCTGTTTGCTCTGTCTACGTCCAGTAGAAGGGGGTGATCTACCCTTGCGGGAGGATCTCGGTCTCCGAGGCGAAGGTGATTCAGACCTCCTACTTTTCTCTTTTCTACGCTTTTTGTGTTTTCGCCCTTCTGATCCATCCAAGGAGAGATTCGACCGTGGTCGCCTTGGGATACCTGATCCGCCTAGGTTTATACCTTGGCTTGCAGATCCGCCGGGAAGAGTTTGATCACTCCTTTGACTTCCTCCTGCGCCAGCAGGGAATAATTCCCGATTGAGCGGTAGTTCCCCAAACGCCGCCGTGGAAGTTACCACGGATTCTGTATTATGAGCTTGGAGAAATGAAGAATTGAGGGCATTTGGTCCTAGATTCATCTGGGGCCAAGAAGATATCGTAGATGTGGGCGCCATGCTCCAAAACGGAGGAATGGTCATGAATGACCGTAGGCGATTACCTGTCTCAGAGCCAAACTTCTCTCCTATTGCTTCTGCACACATGTTGATGAATGCATCCGGGGGCATACTACTTTCAGCTTGTGTTGTGGGAGCATTTGAATCAGTGCGTCCAGCACTAGTTACAGGTTGACTCGATGGTGTTACTAATGGTGTTTCTACCCCCGATGTGGGGTTCGGTTCCCCATTTGCCATGTCTTTTTAAAGTGAACGAAAAACCCTTTATTTGATTAAGGATTCCACGATCACCGCACCAATTGATGACTAGTGGAGAAATTCCGATTAGCTTCCGTCCCTGTGGGGGCGTCGTTGGGTTCGACGGGGGGAAGCTCTGATGCCAAAGTCAGTAAGGAAGAACTAGAGAGCAAACTGAATTGACAAAGAGTAAGTGAATGTGTACCTTGATAGCCAGAGATGTGGGCTATATATTGTCATGAAGTTTGTAACTTCCAGTAACTAGAAAGTCGCCATTAATGCCCCATTAATGGCGATACAAGTTACCTTTAGGTTGGCGGTTAGCTAATTGATAGCTCATTAATGGTCTTTATTACAAGGTCGGCCCAGCCGTTCTTATGGCGGATTGAGAGCTTATGGAGATCCGCCTCACAGGTTCGCTAGCGGGTCTCTCTTGGCGAGTTCTAGGTGATCCGCCCGTCGGATCTCTTTACTTCGATACGCCGCGGAATTCCTGTATCAGGCGACCAACGCGTGGCGTTCTTTAAACAAATATCCCTTTTGATTCTTGGGATAATATCACAATGTTATCATAAATTGAACTTATTTGCTAAATTTACAGATAAGAAATTATACAAAAGTTTCATAAAAAAAAAAAAAAATTATACAAAAGTATTTTGGCAGAGTAAGGGTAGAAACAAGTGGGTCCAATTTTTATAATGGTATGCGGGATTCTCTATTTTCTTTGTCATTGTTTTTTTTTCTTTTTGATAAATTTTCTTTGTCATTTTAAGCATCTTATTAATTCATGTAAGCCAATCTTGTTAAGCTCCGTACTTTACATTAGATTGAGTATTTAATGATTTCTCTTTTTCTTTTTATATACCTTATTATGATTTTTTTTATCAGTTAAAGCATATGAGAATTTTTAGAAAAATAAAGATTTTCTTATAAAAATGCTAAAATTTCATTAGATAATACGAGTATAAGGACAACATGAAAATAGTAAATACGTATAGACTATGCCTAACATATGATCCACAAAGGTAAGAAATTTAAAAAAAAAATTTATAAAGAGTAAAAAAAAGTCATTAAAGTTACTGGTAACACAAACAACAAATGAAATATATACTGCTTGTAACTCCAGCTTCGTGGAGAAGCAACTGTAGTTCAGACTTCGTCATTTAAACCATTCCAAATTTTCGGATCTAAGTTTTTTCTTTTACAAGCTCGTATATCTGGTGTTCTATGGATAAGATCTACCATTTCCGCTCATGCTAAACTAGGAGTTGTTTTAACAGTTGACCTAAGAAGAATTATTTCTTAGTACACTAAGATTGAAGCACACATTAAAAGATATGTGTTATGAAAAATTATACATTTTTTAATATATTGTAATCACACATAATAAAATTGAATTACACAAGAAAAATTAGTAATCCTTTAATTGTTTTTTTGGTTAAATACATTGGGTCTCTCAATTTGGTCTAAAAAACTGATTGACCTTCTAAAATTACAAAGTGTTTTGTTAGCTCCATGAAGCAGTTTCTTCCTTTACTCGAGCCTCGATTTCAGCTACTCGAGCCTCATCTTTAGCAGCCCGAGCTTCAACTTCAACTGCTCGAGTCTCAGCTTCCTTAATTCTTCAGCGAGATTAACACTCGCATGGGCTTGGCTCAGCTCTCTTTCCAACTCCTCCACCCAGAAGGCAGAAGTTGCATGATCCTAATGTGTCCTCTCCATCCACATTTCGAGCCTCGCATATTCCTCAACCGAAGCCAAATCCGAAACAAAAGAAAAAGGTTATGGTTGCACAATATATAGAGATAAGTTAATCAAACGACAACTTAACTTGGCAATGCGGGTAAGTTGCACACCGGTCACCTGGAAAACTTCCATCTTGCCAAAAACATTAGCATCGGCAGACACCATAGCAAGGTGACTGAGATCGTGGAAATTTTGGAGATCACTTAGAGAAACATGATCCTCCCATCACGCTGAGCCCAAAACAAACAAAGCAGTATGTTAGAAAAATCCCAAAAAGTGCAGAACAAAAGGAATCAAGAAAAAGTAAAAGTATTTACTCGACAAATATCAAACTGCACGAACATGTCCTTCTTCCTTAGAAGAACAAATGATGCATCCTCTAAGGCAGATGCCTTCCTCATATAACGCATGTGAATAACTTTAAGCTCCTAGGCAATGGCCAAAACCTGAGCCTCAACCTCATCAGAAGACGGTCCTCCGAAGCCTCCCTCTCATCTTCCCCCTTAAAGAGCTTAAACCTCAAGCATATCCTCCAAGAAAGCCCAATTAGAAGCGGTTATCGCATCTTCTCTCAAAGGAGGTTAAGGATCAGGCACGGTTCCCTGCGGAACCTCTTTAGTAGAATCCTCTTGTGAAGTGTCTAAATCAGATAGCACAACCATAAGGATTTCTTTGGTGGTCGCCCCACCTTCTTGAGCCGAAGCATACTCTTTTGGCTCCATAACTGGCTACCCAACAACAACGTCTACCTCGGACACATACACTCTAACCTCCACTAGAGGCGTATAGACAATGATATTGGGAACAAAAGCAACCCCACTAGGCCAGGAAGAATAGGCTTAACCAATAGTGAAGTTTTTTCACGAGTAGATGAAGGCACATTAAGTCCAAAATGGACCATGCTCCCTCTACCCGCATTAGCGGATCCTATACAAGTAGCATATTCATGAGGACCATTACACCCTTAGCAATATGGGTAGCATTTGCATGAGGATCGCTAATGCCAACAAACCTAGTGCATGTGACATCTTCCCGAGGACTAACCACACCAACATATCTGGTTTAAGTAGAATCTTCACGAGGACTAACCAAACTGACAAAACTAGTTTAAGTATCATCTTCATAAGAAACGCCACTCTCTAATTGCCTCGGCCTCATTATAGTAGGCGTTGGCTCATTCTCCAAAGCCTCATTAAACCTCGAGGCTGGAACGCCCCTAGGCATGAGACAACAGCTCCAGTGGTGGCGTCCTTCTCACTCCTTACTAACATATGAGCATGAATAGTCGAGTTAGACATGATAAGACTTACAACACAAAACAACTAGAAATTCACTTTGGAGAATGTCAACATACTTATCTGTGCATGTGGCATACAACACTCTATTTGAGCCCCTCATGAAACATGGCATGTCTCTTATAAGCATCTCAATCAGGTCTTCATAATACCATTCAAGATCAAATTTAATGAACTGGTCCACATCCCTCTACTCGGCCTCAGTCAACTCCTTTTCTTCTCTCCACCCATTACGATCTCCGGGAGCCGAATTCCAATCCACACGGAATAGGAAACCAATAGAATAAGGACTATTCACATCATCCTTATTGGGATGAACCAAGAACCCCATCATCTTGAAGCCTTTAAAGTTATCATCCTTCTTTGCTAAAAAGTTGTCCGCTTTCTATGCATCTTCTAGATGATAATGTCATCTATAGTCCTCAGCTTGGGCCTTTAGAGGCGGCAAAATATAGCCATATTCAATTTAATGCTCATAAACTGTGAAATCTCTGCAAATGACAAAAGCTCCATAGAAGAATTGGGGGAAATCTAGGAAGGACAAAGTGAAAATTCCCTCAGAATCCCCATAACACTGCTAATAAGAGGAAATCGCAACCCAAACTTAACATGTTGGGTATATATACCCAAATAACCACAACAGTCGGTATTCACCCGAAAAGAAGATGAGGAAAGATGCAAATCAGGATGATCAAGAAGAAAAGGCAACAATTTCTCTGCAGTTAGCAATGAGGATTGCTCATTAGCCCATGGATAAACCTTCTTCCCAGATTCTTTGTCCACCACCTTCTTCCACTAACTTATCAGTCTCGAAAGGCTTCTTATGATTTTGTTTCTTATGAGTCATAATCGAAAAATTAAAAATTGGAAAAGAAAGGAAGATAAAGAGCACTTACGTTTAAAATAAAATTGATAGAAAGAAGAATTAGACCAAGAAGTAACAAGAAAGTAGAAAGCAAAGGGTGAAAGAAACTCATTAGACACTTCCTTTGTTTTATACTATTGAAGAAGCAACTGAAACGACGAGCATCATTATTACTAACAAGTAATGATCGGAGAGCATTCATTTCTCCTAGCATGATCCCTTAAAGAACACAAACTACAACATCTGGCTAACAAAGTGAAAACATCGTCAACTCGAAAAGACGTCCAAAACGCAAAAAAAAACTTGCTCCAACACAACTGCATTTAAGAGTAGACCAAGCAACTGGCAAATCAATCTTCAAGAATCCGCACAACCTCATTATTAGTCCTTCCATTTTAAGAGAACCCTAAAATTATGAATTCCCCACTTTCAAGTTATCAGGAACCAACAAGTACAAGGCTCCCCAAAGTTGATGCTTTCTCATCCTAAAGATGTGGGGGAGGGACATCTGATATCATGTGAATATAAACTCACCCATATGGCACTTGTGAAGCCCGAGCCATCACTTGGGAAAGAGAACACGTGGAGTCATCACGCCAAAGCTTCTCAACACAACCCCATCTCAAAGGCATTGACTCGGAAAGTCTCCAAGGATCCATTTGTTACATCAATCATGTCTGATTTCTAAATTATTGTTCTAGTGGGCTTAAGGGATATCAAGCCCAGATACACAGATGCATGTTCACCTATCAATAGGTGACACTTAGCATGTCCCGCTCTTAAGCTTATAACCATCTTCTACAGCTCGATCACAATATAAATAGGCTAAGCACAACTCGGTTTACATTACTCCATTCATTCATTCATTAAGCTTACATCATACGTTTAATTTAGTGTTGTGTTCATCCTCAATGCTTCCTTCAAAACTAGACCTGGAAATTGTTGTGTTCGAGTCATGTTTGTGTCATGTCATTTCGGGTTTGTGTCAAAAAGAGTAAACTCAAACCCAATCCAAAAACTTTCATGTCACAATCGTGTGTTAATCTATTCGTGTTAGTGTCGATTTCATATCGTGTTTTCGGGTTACATGTAATTTCATTATGCATATATATTAATGATAACTTTTAAAATATAAGAAGATATGATACTATTTTTAAATATTTTATGTCATTTTTAGATTAGTATGTTAACACTAACCATCGAAAAGTCCGCTAATATCATGTTAGAGGGTCATGTAATATGTTTACAACAACTTAGGAGGTTCGAATCATATTTACAAGTAATAATTATAATTTTATTATCTTTATTAATAAAGTGATATAAAAACATGAGAGAATATAATAATAATTTTAAATATTCGTGTCATTTCGTGTTGTTTTCGGATCAACCCTACCCAACCCAAAAATTTGAGTATCAGTTTTGTGTCAAGCCAAAAATAACACATTACCTACTAAGCTAAACTCAAACACTAAAATTGCGTGTTGATTTCGTGTTGTGTAATCGGGCCGTGTGTACTTTTACCACCTCTATTCAAAACTGACTTAGAAATCAGAATGGATTAACCAGATTTTCCGGACCCTTTTTTACTTTATTTCTGTCTAAATGTAGGTCTACAATGGATTTAGAGAATTTAACCACATCAATATGTATTTTTATCAAGATAATTTTAGTCGAAATTTAATAACAGTTAAGACTTCTCAACTCTTTTTGTGAATGTAATTAATAAAAATTAAATATGAAATCTCTTTACCCAAATTCAATTTATATTTTGAATTAAATATCATCAAATTTGGTAATAGACAAAATGATTATCCAAAGATATAAGTATGATTAAAGAATGATATTTGTAGGATTGAGGTATAAATGGAACCTTTAGAGAGTAGAGTGTATACTAAAACTTGATTGATGAATGAACATTACATTAATTATTATGTTAGATAGTGTTGTTTTAAAAGAAGAATATTTTAATGAAAAGGGCATCACATCGTACCAAAAAGGAAACGCCTTTATTTCTTTATTTATCATTTCAAATATTTGCATGAAATGGAAATCATAAACTTTCTCATTCCCATTTTCTTCCTCTCTACCGACAATTACGCTCGAGATTTTAGGGGTCAATAAAATCTGCCACTCATTCCAATTTATTATATACTAATCCACACAACTAACAATGTTAAATTGCAAAAGTTTATAGTTTTTTTTTTATATAGTTTGTCCGATTTTCGGTTCGAGACTCATTAGATACCCTTTAAATGGATCATCTCACAATTAAAACTTTCTGTGTACGTTAGAATTCGAACTCGAGATCTAGTTTAAACGGCTTGAGGCCCTTAACCACTTGAATCAACCTTAATTAGTGCAGTTGTTTGTAGTTAGTTATTAAATTTTAGATGATTAATACTACTCCTTCTATTCTGAATTATATACCGTTTAAAGGATGAAGAAAAATTATGAACTATAAATTGTTTTTACTCAATTTTATTCCTTTTCTTAAATTTGCTCTTGCTAAAAATTCCCCCGTTAATATAAATGATACAAGTATATGTTGAACATATTGGTTTTGATATTAAACCAACTAAAGAAGTTCTTTTCAAGCCTAGCTTCAAGGAGTTAATCCCACAAAGGTTGAACATTGCTCTCAAATGGAGGTTGAAAGTATTTTAATTGATTAAAAGATAACTTCATTACAAAGAAATGAAGCTCGTATACCTCTCCTAAAACAAAGCAAAAGACCTAAGTACCCTAACTAGGTTTACAAACAATAAAGTAATCATAGAGGTAAGGATGGAATAAATGGGATAAATGACATTTAGGATAATAAGCCTAAAATGGCAAGATAGTAATTTCAGGTCATTGCAAAACAGTAATTATAGGGAAAAACAGTAAACCTGACAGTCTATTGTATTTTGGCCCGCTCATAATGACCTCCACACTCCAGCCCCCAGTTGATTCACACGTCGTGTGTGAATTGCATCAGAAAGTTCTAGGGTATTTTGGCCTTTCCGACATGACGTGTGCCCCTAGTGACACGCCGTGTGGGAATGAAATCCTACATCCTTCATTCTGGTGCAGCCTCACATGATGTGTGGCTGTTGGCACACGACGTGCGAGATCCTTTCACGCCACTCCTTGCCCTCGTGTTGGAGATTTTCGCATCATTCTCCCCTTCTTCAAAGGACTTGGACCTCAATGAGTCATTGGTAGTTTTAAGAGAACCATCTGATTTCCATGGACTTAAGTCCCACACATTGAAAAAGGTTGACATTTTCACGAGCCAATTGGGGAGGGCTATATGATAGGCGTTGGCACTCACGTTCTTAGTCACCTTGTATGGCCATACTTCCTTAGTCTGAGCTTACTACTCGGGGAACTTGCAAGTCTCTCCTTGCTTAGGTGCACCATGACTTCATCCCCAACTTCAAATCAGAGATCTCTCCGGTGTTCATCCACCTTAACCTTTAGCTTACTATTCCATTCTTCAATGATTTGCATCACCTCTTGGTGCATTTGGTGATAGTCATTGGCGAGGTTTTGGGCCATTATGCTCTTCTTTCTCCCCTCGGGGTGTCCTTAGTGTCAAGCATGTGATTCGGGGTCTTAATGTACACAACCTCAAAAGGTGCCTTTCCCATGGTTGAACTTACGACTGCATTGTATGCAAACTCAGCTTGGGCCAAAATATAATCCCACATATTTGGCTTGTCCTGACACTTACTTATCAAGAGATTACACAAGGTCTGATTGACCACTTTCGTTTGCCCATCGGTTTGTGGTTGTGCGGTGGTACTAAACTTCAAAGTAGTACTAAGAAGATCCCATAGAGTACGCCAAAAGTGGCTAATAAACTTCATATCTTTATCTGATACTGTGCTTTTAGGAACACCATGCAACCTTACTACCTCCTGAAAAAACAACTTGGCAATCGTCGTGGCATCATTTGTCTTACGACACGAGATGAAGTGTGCCATTTTGGAAAACCGATCCACAACCAAAAAGAGAGAATCCATACCTCCCTGAGTTCTAAGTAGCCCCAACACAAAATCCATAGATAGGTCTTCCCATATTGATTCTGGAACCGGTAACGACATAAGCAAACTCGCATTGGTGGCATATCCTTTAGACGTTTGGCAATCCCCACATCGCTCTATAATGTAAGCTACATCTCTTTTTAGCCTTAGCCAATACTAATATGAACTCACGCCTTCAAATGCATTATCTCTCCTAAAGTGTCCCCCCAAGGTTCCTCCATCAAGATCCCTTATCACTCGTTCTCGGATAGACGTGCAAGGCAGACACAAATGATTTCCTTTCATGAGATACAAATCAGATAACTGATACTCCTCGTCCCATGATTGATCTTTCCACTTCTCCCAAATAACTCCAAAATCTGGATCCTCCTAATAATCCCCTTTGATATGCTTAAAGCAATCTAGCTCAAGGGCCACTGTTTTGGGGAGCGCTACTCGTCGACTTAGCGTGTTCCCCACTTTTTTTGTTGTCTCGCCTTGTGGAGAAGCTTATCAGGAAACTTGTCCATGAAAGCGGACCACCTTGCATGCATAGAAATTCGGAGTTGTTTTTGGCTTCCAAAATACTTGAGAGCTTGATGGTCGGTATAAAGAATGAACTCCTTACCCATAAGGTAGTGTTCCCACATCTTCAAAGCCTGGACCATCGCATATAATTCTTTACATAGGTGGCCCATTTTTGTCTTGATTCACACAATTTCTCGCTGAAATATATGTAATGGGCCTCTTTTTTTGCATCAGCACACCTCCAAGTCCTACTCCACTTGCATCACACTCCATCTCAAACAACTTATCAAAGTCCGGAAAAGCTAACATTGGAGACGTGCTTAGCTTTTCTTTTATCAATGCAAAACTTACCCTCTTGTTCATCTCCCTATTTGAAGCCTTTCCCCTTCTTCAAACATTCAGTAAGTGGTGCCACAATAGCACTAAAAGTTTCATATAAACCGTCTATAAACTGATGATTGAGGAGGAGGAGATGGGTTGTGTTGAGCAGGTTCCTCCTCAAGGTTAATTGGGTCATCCTGCTGGTCAATGGATTGTTCAGTGGTGGAAGGGACGGAAAACACAATAGATGCTTGTTGACCCGGAGTAGAAGAGGAAATAGGAGTGACCTCAGTAGCCATTCATTGGGACTTGAGGAAGTAAGAGTCATTGGGTATAGCTACGGCCAGTGGCACTAGTGACAATGCCTTGACCCTGATGGTTGGTTTCTTATTGAAAGGTTGCTCATCCTCTAAAGATTCATCAGTTGAAGGCTGTTTATACGGTGTCTCAGTAGTAGTGGGCTTAGAGTCATTTTTGGAGACTCTGACCTTCTTGGTTATGTCCTTGGGGGACTTGGGCTCAGGTGATTTAGGTTCACCACCCCTGTGTTTCTTGCCCTTGCTGGGCTTGACAGCTTCAGTGCCCTCAGTAACCTCAGCCTTCTTGCCCTTAGGAACTTGTGTTCTGCTATGCATAAGGCCATTGAGACACTCAATAGTGATCTCACTGCCTTCCACAATTGTTTCACCCTTGAGGTTGGTCTTGTGGTCCTTGAGTATTACAGTAATGAGTGAGCCCAGTCTGAGCTTCATAGTACTGCATTGAAACACACCGATCAAGAAGACTGGCATGTTCAGTAGCTTCTTCTCCAGCATAGGCCATATGATACACTGCTCAAAGTTGGAGGCAGAAGTTGTTGAGTTGAGCTTGGGAAAGAGAAAGTTGATGATCATGTAATGGGCTTGATATTGAGGTTGTGAGAGGGAAGTTACGGAGACTTCACCAGTAAAGCCCTTAGGCTTGTAGTACTCTTTGTCATAGTCCACATCTTTCTCGTCTCTAAATTTTCGAAGCTCAGTTCCCTTAGCTTTCAGCTTCAATAAATCAGCTAGGTATGTTGGAGTGATGGTGAGCTCAGTGCCATTGACAGAGTTTCCATGTAGTCATAGTCGTCCTTAGCAATCTTGAGATTTCTGTAGAACTCGGTTACAAGCGCTGGGTAGGTTTGGCCGGGAAGACCAAAGAGAGTTTCCCACTTCAAGTCAGCAATCCATTTGCAGAAGGGTTGTGCTGACTTGACGAACTCAGAAGAGAAGTATCTTGAAATGTGGATTTGGGGTTCATCGATTTTCATTGGACTTTCATACGCAGTGTAGAACGTGCGTTGTTTGGGTGCTTTTCCAGCCTGTTTAGGTTTTGGCTGAGATTACTCAGGAGGCTGCTTAGCATTGTGCTGAGTTTGTTCAGTTGTAACTTCAGTTTCAAGCTCAGCATCGCCAGTTTGCTGAGTTTCACGTTGGCCAATGATATGGGTTTTAGTCATGGGTTGATCTCCTTGTCTAGGGTTCGATTGATGTTCAGGAGTATCTCCATAGTCAAGTTTCTGTTCGTCCTCATGTGAGGAAGGATTGATATTAGAGGCTCTATCCTCATAGTACTCAGAGCCGCTGGATGAGGTTTGTTCATCGAGAGAAGAAGACATGTTCTTGATGATTGAAGAACATTTTGCAAGGAGGAATAGAAGTTGAGAGAGAGAGACATTGCGAATAATTTCAAGCGTAAGGAGAAATGAAGAAATTTTCTTCACTATTTATACCCGAAAATGAGGGAGGTGAGAGGTCAGAGTTCAACGGTCAGAATTTGAACAACTCAGAGGCCTTAATTCTGACATAAATGTTATTTATGGCGCTTGGTATCTAGAGTTATGATGATGATGATGATGATGATGTCATCCTAGTAAGTGTGCTAACCCTAGAGAATAGATTATCTACTCAGCATTAACGTATAACATGCAAGTCAGTTTATCACTCAGCATAGTTCATACTTAGAGTTATTGGAGAGGATTAAACATACCTATTGCTTCTCTCAGCACGCAGAATTGCTCACGAGCCAGTGGCTTTGTGAAGAATCAGTGAGCTGCTCATCAGTTGGAATGTAGGTCAGCTTGATCTCACCCTTGAGTACAGGATCTCTGATGAAGTGATGTCTTATGCTGACATGCTTCATCATACTGTGCTGAATTGGATTTTTGGATAGGTCAATAGTGCTCTTATTGTCATATTTGACTTCAATGGTTTTTGTCTTTACTCCATAGTCATCCAGCTGTTGCTTAATCTAGAGGACTTGAGCAACACAGCTTCCAGTAGCAATGTACTCAGCTTCAATGGTTGACAGGGCTACTGATGACTTCTTCTTACTGAACCAAGATACAAGGTTATTCCCGAAAAAGCGACATCCTATTGAGGTACTCTTTCATTCCAGCTTGTCTTGTCCATAGTTAGCATCAGTGTATCCAAAGAGTGTGAACTCAGTAGTGTTAGGATACCATAGACTTGCATTCACTGGGCCTTGCAAATATCTAATGATTCTTTTTACAGCTATATAATGAGATTCCTTAGGGTTAGCTTGATATCTAGCACAGTAGCATACTGAGAACTGAATATCTGGCCTACTTGTCGTAAGATAGAGTAGAGAACCAATCATACCTCTGTATAACTTATTGTCTACTGACTTACCATGTTCATCGGTTGAGAGGACAGTGTCAGTACCCATAGGGGTGGATATTGACTTACAAGTTTCCATGTCATACTTCTTCAATATCTCCTTTGCATACTTTTTTTAGCTTATGAAGATCCCATTCTTTCCTTGCTTGATTTGAAGTCCAAGAAAGAAGTTGAGTTCTCCCATCATAGACATCTCAAACTCAGTTTGCATCTGTTTACTAAATTCCTCGCAAAGAGACTTATTAGTAGCACCAAATATAATATCATCAACGTATATTTGTGCCAGTAGGGTATCCTTACCCTTTTTCTTTATAAATAAGGTTGTATCAGCCTTTCCTCTGACATAGTTTCTAGCCTTTGCCTCTAACCTTGCCACTGGGGCAAAAGTCTCACCATAGTCAATACCTTCCTACTTACTATACCCTTGAGCAATGAGTCTGACTTTGTTCTTGACAACATTTCCTTGCTCATCAAGCTTATTTCGGAAGACCCATCTTGATCGTATTGTCTTCTGACTCTTAAGATGTGGCACTAAGTCCCAAACTTCACTTCTTCTGAATTGGTCAAGTACTTCTTTCATTGCACTTATCCAGAATTCATCGTTCTCAGCTTCTGAAAAGTTCTTGGGTTCCAGAACTGAGATGAACGCAACATTGCTGAGGTACCTCCTTAGTTGATTTATTGTCATGAGGTGATTCTCAGCAGCATCGAGAATGTTGCTCTCAAAATGTCCTCTAGGGTTTCAGACTTCTCTTGATAGTGTAATGTCCTCAGCGTTTGGTGTTTCAACAATATCTGCAGTGGTATATTGGTCAGCAAAAATAATCTCGGTTTCGTTTTTATCTTTGGTGAATCTGAGTGGAAATGACTCAGGAGTGGTGCTCAGCTCAGCAGGTGTTGGGTTGTTGGTCCCTAGTAATTAGTTCAAAGGGGGGGGGGGGTTAGGAACTAATGTAACTTTTTCGCTTTTAATTATGCTGACTTAATGTTGTTTTAAGAGTTTGATAACTCAGCGTGTTGGTCAGCACGGGCGTTTGATTAGTTAGACAGTTTTAGTTCTATGCTGACTAAGACTGCTTGACTTGAGAGTTGGGAATTGACACTTGAAAGGTCAGCTTCCAACTTAGCACTCAGATTTACTCAGTTTTAGTTTTAACAATTTATAAGCTGAGTAAATACAACAAGCAACACATGCACATATATATATATATATATATATATATATATATATATTGAGAGAGAGTTTAGAAGTTACTCAGCACGACTTATCCTGGTTCGGCCTCTCTGCCTACGTCTAGTCCCCAGTTCCTCCTGGGATTTTCAATCCAATACTGAGCTCTTTCAAGGTAGAGCACAAACCCTTTACAAGGCAGTGAGTATGCAAGAGTACGTCCTCTATTCGTCTACTCAGCTCCTACTAAGTACTACAACCCAGCACTTAGATTTTTCTACCACTGAATACTTACAACCAAGTACTCAGCTTAACACTCTCAATATTCCTATTGATCACACACTTGTTCTTTTTTTTAACTAAAGAACACTTTAGATGATTACAAAACAATCAATCTAGCATTTACACAGAGAATAAAAAAGTTGGTGTAAGATCTTTTTGTATTTGAGTGCTTTCAGAATTTTCTCTCTTGTATTTTTCTTTTGATACTTGGGCAAATGATCCAAGAACTCTCATTGTCCTTTTATAGATGAATTTCTGAAGATTGGATCATTTTGAATTGGTTTAGCCGTTGTGTCCAAAATGGCTCTTTTAGAAGACAGCTTCTGGTCAGCTTCAGACTGTTCCGCCATTCCCTTCTTCTGTTTTCTTCAGGCGTCAGGTTTTGTCTTCTTGTATCAGACTTGTCTTTTTGTGCCAGTTGTCTTTTACCAATAATCCACAGACCCATGATTCTTGGAATTAGTCTTATGTGTGCTTTCGAGGCTTCAATTATTGGTGCAGAAGAAGAAGATACTAAGTCACACGTACTGGTCAGCTCAGCAGTAAGCTTGGTAAAGCATTCTTGAAGTTCGGCAGAGGTGGCAAACTCGGCATTGCCAGGTGCGCTCGATTTGGTCAGTTCTGCAGTTAACTTGGCAAAATATCCTTGAAGTTCAGCAGAAGTGGCGTACCCTGGATTGACTTCTGAGGGTTGATGAATTTTACCTTCAAGCGAGTTCAGATGGGTTACCATTGTGAGAACCAATTCAGTCAGCTTTGTTATTTGGTCTTGCCTTGGTTGTTGAGTCTGAATGGTGGTCATAACACTTACTAGATCCTTGTGTCTTTTTAGCTCATTGAGAAGCTGAGTAATTCCAGGCAGTTGAGAGGACTCGGTATTGGAAGATCTAGCAGCATCAGCTTGAGGAGGGTTCAATTCTTGAAGCAAGGACTGAGCAGAGGTAATGATGCGTCGGCCTGACTCAGTGGCATTCAAGTAGGTGAATTGAGCCGCATTTGTCTCAGAGGCTGGAATTGAGCTTGATGGTGGAGGAGTTTGCTCTTTGCCAGATTGATCACCTTGATAGGTGACTGGACTTTGATGCAAATTACCTTCAGGAACTGAGTTGTCAACATGCTGAGTTTGAGGTGGAGTTTGGTTAGTCATGTTGACCTGCTCATCCTGAGTGGGTGAAGTTGAAGCAGTATTTGTTCCTTCTTGAACAGTTGGATTTGGATCTTCAAGGGTTTTGGCTTGTTCCTTATCCTGAGTAACAGAGGCTTGTTTTTCCTTTGAGGGAGACTCAGGGTCGTTTGCAAAATATACGAACTGTAGCTCAGACATGCCAGTGAATTGTTCTGGAAGAGGAGAATCTGCAAGAAGATCAATAACTTGAGTTTTATGGGCTTTCTTCTTAAGCCGCTTGAACCTTTGTTCCTTGGGAGGAGAAGGGTCAGCATCAATGTTTTCCTCATCAGTATCAATTGTCTCCTCTACCATGGTTGGATGCTCATGCTGCTCAATATGATCCTCATCAGCAACGTTTTCTTCTTCCTCAATTCTTTGCTCAGCATCAGCCTGAGGTTGCTCAACATTAGCAGGTTCTTCCTGCTCAGTATTAATGTCTTCCTCAACATAAGTTTCTTTCTCAGCTTCCCTTTCCACTTCAACATTTGTTTTCTTAGCTTGATGCTCAGTTTCTTTCTCAGCTCCCTTTTCTAGGTCAGTTCCATGACCTTTGGACGATACAACCCAATCTAGGGGATCAGCTTCAACTGTCTTTAAGGAATTAACCTTCTTCCTTTTCATCAAAGGGGATTCTGGAGTTCCCTCTTCTTCATCCTCAGGCTCTTCTAGCCTATTTCTCTTCTCTGCCGACTCAGCTTTCTCCTTAGCTTGGTCGGTATCAACATTCTTAGCTCTGCTCATAGCCCGCTTCTTCCTGGGCACTGAGTCAATATCTTTTGCGCATGTTGCCAGCGCTTTTCTCTTCTTCTTGTCTTTAGGGGACTCAGCAGGAGCCTCCACTTCTTTCTCAGGCTCATTTTCAGGCTCAATGTCTAGCTCAGTTTCATCATCAACAACTTCTTCATATCCCTTCAACGGTTGATTGTACAACAGTCCAACCAGCAGAGCTGCTGTGATCTCACTTCCCAAAGTGTCAATTTCATTGATTGTCTCAATCTGTTTGTCCTCAATGATCTTAGTGATCAGAGAACCCAGCCTGAGCTTCTTTCCACTGCGTTGAAGGGCCCCAACCAGAAAGACGGGCATGTTGAGTGGAGTGTAGGTCAACATGTGCCATATGAAGCACTGTTCAAAATTGGAGGCAGATGAGGCTGGGTTGAGTTTGGGGAAGATGAAGTTGGTCAGCATGTAGTGAGCCATCTTCTGGTCTTGCCCCATACACGTGCTGGGTATTTCCCCTTTATGATCTTTGGGTTTGCAGAAACCCTTGATTTTGTCAAGTTTTTCTCTTGGTACTTTCTCTTTTATTGTCCTAAATTCTATTCCTTCGTCTGGTAAATCAAGCAAAGTAGCTAGATAGGCAGGGGTTATGATGATTTTCTGACCTTTGACTGTAGTCTCCAAGTAGTCAGCATCATCCTCATCAACGAGCATGTTAGAGTAAAATTCTCTGACCAGCCTGGGGTACATTTTTCCGGCGAGTGAGAAGAGACCGGTCCATTTGTTCTTCTCGATCCAGTCGCAGAACGGTTTCTCTGAAGTGACGAAACCAGCGGGGTCAGCTTGAGTGGGTTTGCCAGAGGTTTGGCCAGACTGAGTGGTGAGGTTAGGGATTTCGTTCTTGCCGGAAGCCATTGTTACCGAGGAAGGTTTTTAAGATTTAGGGAGAGAGGAGAATTAGATTTTAGAAGATCGTAAGCATAAAGAGTAATGAGTGGGAATCCTTCCACTACTTATAGAGTTTTGAGTCATTAATGAACTAGCCGTTTTCATCTTGGGACTTTAATCGACAAAGATTCTGCCATTTATGACAGGTTCGGCGCATGGGTATTCATTATTACTTGCGTTTTCCTAGGTATGATTTGTTACACGTGTCATTGTTTATCGGTGCAAGTGGGCATTTACTCAGTTTGCCATAATATGAATCATTTATGATACTGAGTATTTAATTCTACGTAGATGGATTTCCTATCTCTTAGTAACTCAACGTACGTTCATCACACAACATGTACATTCACTCAGCATAAAGTGATTACTCAATATGTCTATCTACTCAGCACAGAATATTTACTCAGCATTTGTATCTACTCAGCATAGACTATTAAGCTCAATGTGCAGTAGTTACTAGATTGATATCAGTCAGCATGACAATCACTCAACATTTATTCAAATATTTAGAATTATTGAAGAGGATTAGACATACCGATAGCTTCCCTTAGTATGTTAAATTGTTCACGAGCCAAAGGCTTGGTGAAGATATCTGCAAGCTGTTCATTTGTTGGTACATAAGTCAGCTTGATCTCACCCTTTAGTACGTGATCTCTGATGAAGTGATGCCTTATGCTGACATGCTTCATCCTGCTGTGTTGAATAGGATTCTTGGATAGATCAATGGCACTTTTGTTGTCACATTTGATCTCTATTGTCTCAGTTCTTACTCCATAATCCTCAAACTGTTGCTTTATCCATAGGACTTGAGCTACACAGCTTCCAGCAGCAACGTACTCAGCTTCAGTTGTAGACAGAGCAACTGATGACTGTTTCTTGCTGAACCAAGATACTAGACAGCTTCCAAGGAAATGGCATCCTCCTGAAGTACTCTTACGTTCTAGCTTATCCCGTCCATAGTCAGCATCAGTGTATCCTATGAGTGTGAAGTCATTTAAGGCTGGATACCATAAACCTGCATCAACTGAGCTCTGCAAATATCTAAAAATTCTTTTTACAGCAATTAAGTGAGATTCCCTTGGGTCAGCTTGATATCTTGCACAATAACATACTGAGTACTGTATATCAGGTCTACTAGTAGTGAGATAAAGTAAGGAGCCTATCATACCTCGATAAAATTTACTATCTATTGACTTACTTTTCTCATCTTTGCATAGGACAGTATCAGTACTCATAGGGGTTGATATGGGCTTACAATCTTCCATATCAAATTTCTTTAACATCTCCTTGGTGTACTTGGACTGACTAATGAAGATGCCGTTCTTACCTTGCTTGATCTGAAGTCCAAGGAAGAAGCTGAGTTCTCCCATCATAGACATTTCGAACTCAGTCTGCATCTGTTTGCTAAACTCTTGACACAAAGATTCGTCAGTAGCACCAAATATTATGTCATGTACATAGATTTGTGCAAGTAGGGTATGTTTACCCTTTTTCTTAATGAACAAGGTTGTGTCAGCTTTTCCTCTGACATAATTCCTAGTCAGCAGGAAGTTGGTCAACCTTTCATACCAAGCTCTTGGAGCTTGCTTCAGGCCATATAAGGCCTTCTTGAGTTTATAAACGTGGTTTGGAAATTTTGGATCTTCAAAGCCCGGAGGTTGATTAACATATACCTCCTCGTTTATAAAGCCATTAAGAAATGCACTTTTAACATCCATTTGATACAATTTAAAGTTCATGAAACTAGCATATGCACACAATATACGTATAGCTTCTAACCTAGCAACTGGTGCAAAGGTTTCACCATAATCAATGCCCTCTTGCTGACTATAGCCTTGGGCTACAAGTCGAGCTTTGTTTCTAATTAAATTTCCATGCTCATCTAGTTTGTTTCTAAAAACCCACTTAGTTTCTATGGATTTTTGATTCCTAGGTTTAGGTACTAAATCCCATACCTCATTTCTTGTGAATTAGTCAAGCTCTTCTTGCATAGCATTGATCCAATATTCATCATGCTCAGCATCAGCCAAGTTCTTTGGTTCATGGACTGATACGAAGGCGACGTTGCTAAGAAACTTCCTAAGCTGATCTCTAGTCATTACTTTGTTGTTTGCATCATCAAGGATGGACTCTTCTGAATGTCCTCTTGGAATTTTTATCTCCTTGGGTAATGTTGAGTTGTTTGGAATAGGTGTTTCTACAATCTCTGCAGGGACAGATTGGTCAGCAAAGGTAATTTCAGTTTCGATTTTACCTTTGGTCAGTTCTTGTACTGGTGACCCAGCATGTCCATTCTGGTCAGCAGGAGCTGAGTTGGGTTCTTCCTCTGTGTGTTGAGTTGTTCTTCCTGCGGGGTCAGTTTCATCGAAATCTACATGGACTGACTCTTCTACTACCTGAGTCCTTTTATTATAAATTCTATATGCTTTACTGTTTGTTGAGTATCCCAAAAAGATCGCTTCGTCAGCTTTGGCATCAAACTTTGCCAGATTATCCTTAGTGTTGAGTATAAAGCATTTACACCCAAAGGCACGAAAGTATCCACTATTGGGCTTTCGTCCTTTCCAAAGTTCATAAGGGGTTTTCTTTAATATAGGTCTTAACAATGCCCTATTCAATATATAACATGCTGTATTGACAGCTTCTCCCCAAAAATACTTTGGAAGCCTATTTTCACTCAGCATTGTCCTAGCAATTTCTACTATTATCCTATTCTTCCTTTCAACAACTCCATTCTGTTGAGGAGTTCTAGGGGCAGAGAAATTGTGGTCAATACCATTAGTTTCACAGAATTCATCAAACAATTGGTTTTTGAATTCTCCACCATTATCACTTCTAATGTGAGCTACTCTTAGGTCTTTGTCATTTTCAAGCCTTTTGACTAATGTGGTAAACATCTCAAATGTCTCATCTTTGCTACTCAGCAAGATGACCCAAGTATACCTAGAGAAATCATCTACAATAACTAAGGAAAATTTCTTACCTCCCATGCTGAGTGGCTGGATAGGTCCGAAAAGATCCAAATGTAGTAATTCCAATGGTCTTTTGGTTGAGACAACCTTTTTGCTATGAAATGAATTTTTAATTTGTTTACCTTACTGACAAGCATTACAAAGTTGATCTTTTTCATATTTTAATTTGGGTAATCCCTCAACTAATTGCTTTCTAGCTAGTTTGGCAAGGAGATCCATGCTAACATGCCCAAGTCTCCTATGCCATAGCCAGGAGTTGTCCTCTTTTGACACTAAGCATATACTTTTTGAAAATTGTTTTTCCAAACTCAACATGTAAACATTTTCTACACGAGGGGCTGTTAAAATCAAATCATTTGTTTTTCCCTCGAGCATCTGACACTTAGTATCATCAAATATAACCTTCCTTCCACTCTTGCAAAGCTAAGCTACACTTAGAAGATTATATTTGAGACCTTTAACTAAGGAGACTGACTCAATTTTAGGGTTACCTCCGATAGTTCCTGAGCCAACTATCTTGCCCTTCTTGTTGTCTCCAAAGCTTACACTACCTCCTCGTTTAAGCTCTAATGTGATGAACTGAGTTTCATCACCTGTCATGTGTCTTGAGCATGCGCTGTCTATATACCAGAGTTTTGATTTCTCCACGCATGTCAAGCTGACCTGCATTTTAAACTATTCGTTTTTAGGTAACCAATTCTTTTTGGGTCCTTTCTTGTTAGTGTAAACAGGTGCAAGGTCATATTTTAACTTGTGACGACATACTTTTGTAGTATGGCCACTTTTACCACAAAAGCCACACATAGTTACCCTTTGAGGGTGATATTGAGTGTGGTCAGCATTGTTGTGCTGAGCATGTCAGCATACCTTGGTAGTATGACCTTTCTTACCACAGAAGTCACATTGGACAGTCTGTTTGTTATGCCAGCACACAGCTTTTGTGTGTCCTTTCTTCCCACAACAGCTACATTGAGTAAATTGTTTATGCTGACCAGTACCTGAGTACTCAGCATGGGGTTTATTCTTAATTGAGCCTTTTATTTGGTTCTGTAAAGTTGTGACATCCTTTCTAAGTTTCTTTGACTCAGTTTGAACCTCCGTGACAAACTTATGTAAGATTTGCATGTTCGTATGTAAATCTGAGTTGTCCTGGAGGAGATATCGGAGGTCACTCAGCTTGACCTCCTCAATCTCATCACAGCGCCTGCTGAGTGACTTAATCCTTTTGTTACACTTCTTAGTTAGTGTATATAAGTCACTCAGGGTATTTACCATTTCGTTTCTAAGCAAAAGTAAGGATGTTACCTCATTGTTGTTTTCCTCCTGCTCAGAATCTCTAGAAAGGTCGGCTTGCTCGGATTGAGATTGGTCAGCTCCATCATTTGCCATGAAACATATGTTGGCTGTTTCATTTTGCTCAGCTTCAGATGATGTTGACTCATCACTGTCACTCCACGTGGCCACCATTGCCTTTTTGCTTCCATTCTTATCTTTCTTCAAATTAGGACAGCTTGACTTAATATGCCCAATTTGATGGCATTCATAACATGTGACAGGCTTGGAGCTGTCCTTTTTGTATCTGGTGTCACTGGACTCAGCTTTATATCTGTCTCCTCTCTTGTATGGCCGCTTACTATTTCTTTCATTTCTTCTGAACAGCTTTTTCATTTTTCTAGTAAACATGGCCATTTCCTCATCATCAGTTGACTCACCTTCTGTGGAGTCAGCTTTCATCACTAGTGATTTCTGTTTCTTATCCTCAGATTTTTCTTTAGCTTCAAAGTTTTTCATGGAGATTTCATGGGTCAGCAAGGAACCGATCAGCTCATCATATTTGTATGTGGTCAGGTCCTGAGCTTCCTCTACAGCTGTCTTCTTGGCTTGCCAGCTTTTGGGAAGACTTCGTAAGATCTTCTTCACTTGTTCTTCTTCAGTGAAATTCTTACCGAGTCTTTTAAGCTTATTTATTATGTTGGTGAACCTGGCATTCATTGCTGAGATGTCCTCATTGTCAGTCATCTCGAACAGCTCATACAATCGCATGTGTTGGTTCACTTTGGATTCCTTGACCTTGCTGGTGCCTTCATAAGTAACTTCCAGCTTTTTCCAGATCTCCTGTGCTGACTCACAACCTGAAATCTTATTGTATTCTGCAGCATCTAGAGCACAGTGAAGCATATTGATAGCCGAAGCATTATTTTGTAATTTTCTGAGGTCATCCTCTGTCCACTCAGTTTCACTCTTGATAACTTTCTCATTATCAACAGTTTTATAAGGTACATGTAGACCTTGAACTATTGCAAGCCATGCACTCATGTTTGTGGCTTGAATAAAGTTCTTCATCTTATTCTTCCAGAATGTATAATTAGATCCAAAGAATAGGGGAGGTCTAGTGATTGATAATCCCTCAGGGAGTATCTGTGTTGTTTCGTTTCCTAGGAGGAAACGAGTGCTATTCTCACCCATTTTTCGGGATCAGCTCAAGATTGTTAGATCTTTGAGTAGTGAGCTTAGGCTCTGATACCACTTGTTGGTCTCTAGTAATTAGTTCAAAGGGGGGGGGGGGGGGTTAGGAACTAATGTAACTTTTTCGCTTTTAATTATGCTGACTTAATGTTGTTTTAAGAGTTTGATAACTCAGCGTGTTGGTCAACACGGGCGTTTGATTAGTCAGACAGTTTTAGTTCTATGCTGACTAAGACTGCTTGACTTGAGAGTTCGGAATTGACACTTGAAAGGCCAGCTTCCAACTTAGCACTCAGATTTACTCAGTTTTATTTTTAACAATTTATAAGCTGAGTAAATACAACAAGCAACACATGCACATATATATATATATATATATATATATATATATATATATATATATATTGAGAGAGAGTTTAGAAGTTACTCAGCACGACTTATCCTGGTTCGGCCTCTCTGCCTACGTCCAGTCCCCAGTTCCTCCTGGGATTTTCAATCCAATACTGAGCTCTTTCAAGGTAGAGCACAAACCCTTTACAAGACAGTGAGTATGCAAGAGTACGTCCTCTATTCGTCTACTCAGCTCCTACTAAGTACTACAACCCAGCACTTAGATTTTTCTACCACTGAATACTTATAACCAAGTACTCAGCTCAACACTCTCAATATTCCTATTGATCACACACTTGTTCTTTTTTTTAACTAAAGAACACTTTAGATGATTACAAAACAATCAATCTAGCATTTACACAAAAAATAAAAAAGTTGGTGTAAGATCTTTTTGTATTTGAGTGCGTTCAGAATTTTCTCTCTTGTATTTTTCTTTTGATACTTGGGCAAATGATCCAAGAACTCTCATTGTCCTTTTATAGATGAATTTCTGAAGATTGGATCATTTTGCATCGGTTTAGCCGTTGTGTCCAAAACGGCTCTTTTAGGAGACAGCTTCTGGTCAGCTTCAGACTGTTCCGCCATTCCCTTCTTCTGTTTTCTTCAGGCGTCAGGTTTTGTCTTCTTGTATCAGACTTGTCTTTTTGTGCCAGTTGTCTTTTACCAATAATCCACAGACCCATGATTCTTGGAATTAGTCTTCTGTGTGCTTTCGAGGCTTCAATTATTGGTGCAGAAGATTGGCAGACTTTGTCCTTTAGTGAACGGATCTTTCATGCTGTCCTGACTATTACTCAGCTTCATCCGTTATCTTTGAATGTTCAACTTCTATGTTGAGTTCCTTCTTAGTCAGCTTCGTTCCTGTTTATTCCATTCAGAAGGAGTTTTCTAATTTAGTCAGCTTTGTTCTGGCAATTTTGAAAGAAGCTTCTGATGCTGAGTTCTACTTTACTCAGCTTCTATCCTTTCATGCTGAGTTCCGTTCCACTCAGCTTTTGGCTTATGCTGACTTCTGACCTGTCTTACTTTATATATATATTTTTGCACTTAATATTGAACAAACGGATTAGTACAATTAAATCAAAGCATTTAAATTTAATTGCCTCTTAATCATGGATGATTTTGTCAAATCAAAATCTTGTGGAAAGGTGTTTCAACAGGATCATCTTCTGAAATCTGATTGACCTTCTCTGTAGGGTTAGTCTCATCAAACTCAATATGGACTGGCTCTTCTAAGACTTGAGATCTTTTGTTGAAAATTCTATATGTTTTGCTATTTGTTGAGTAGTCCAAAAAGATGGCTTCACTAGCCTTTGATAAGTCCAAAATGTACTTATATTTACCGTATATTTCATGCCACATGTCATGACATTTTGTAGGAAGTTGATCCATTTAGCTTAGAAATACCTAGGTTAGGGGCAATTTTACCTTTGTGTCTTTGTTTTCATGTGCAGGGCTTAAACTTAACAAAATCACGGTAATTTGGTGCAAATTCGGGCTACAACAAGCAAAGTTTCGTCATACAAGATTATGTCGCTAGGAGTGAAAGTTATTTCGAGACAAGTTTTTGAGCTTAAAATTGATACTTGTCGCGCTAGAGATGACTTCTGTCTCTGGCGCGACCACCTGATGGAAAACCTACTACATCTTTTTCTTTATATCTCTGACGCGACCAGAGGAAATTATCCCTGATCTCCGGCATGACATAGGCCATCTTTGGTGCGACAGAGGGTAAATTCGAGCAGAAAAAAAGATTAACTCAATCGTTCTTATCCATTCTACTTCACCAATGGTCGTATACGTTCACAAATGTCGTGTTTGATCATCCAAAAGTTATGACTCTTCGTCAACGAACATAACTCTTGAAACATGCCTCTTGAACACCTATAAATATCCCCTATGCCTACAGATTTCAGACACAATAACATAACACACTTCATATAGATATTTTTATACTTCACTACACCTGAAGTTCACCCGACTTACCATATATTCCAGCCGAAATTCCTCAAAGAATTCAGTGATTTTCATTCATGTTCTTAGGCATTGTAGTACTGATCGAGAGATAGACTTTGTTCATCAATTCATCGAGGAGAAGATGAGCAAGAATTCCCCGAGGCTTGACACACCTTACGTGAAGAGTAAAAAGGATTGACACCCCTCTTTTCCCTAATCGTTTCAGTTCTGTTTAACTTTGATTTTCCGTTGTAATTTGTATGAATGCTATGACAAATATATTAAGTAATTATTATTCTACATATGATTATGTTCTTGGTTGTTGAATGGTTGAAATGCTTAGTAGGAATTTACAAGATTGTTATTAAGTTGAAATTATTCTAACACTCACGACTTACAATTTAGTAATCTAGGATATGTCCAGTTAATAAATTGTAATCAAAACTACTTGTGTGATAGTAATTAATTAGACGAGATTGTCTAGGATAGGTCCAGTAATCTTTATAATTAAAGTCTCATAAGGATAACATATTTGCAAGTATCGAGAGATCATAATATGTTATATCAAAGAATTGGTTGATTGTATATAGTTTGTTTTGTTATAGTAATCATTATTCTTAAAATGAATGGATGTCTCTGCCTAGAATGTAAATGTTAATTAGGAACTAATGTTGGTTTTGTGAATTAGAGTTAGTGTAACTTATAGAAATTGTTGTTAATTAATTATCAAATCATGAAATTATCATTAATAACTATAAATGGAAAGAAAATGAATACGTATAAGAAGCATAAGTTGGCATATAATTCCATCTCTGTGGGATCGATATTTAAGACTACAAGCGAAACTGTACACTTGTAGAAATAACGCAATAGCATTGGAATCAAATTTGGCAAGATTGTCTTTAGTGTTTAAAATAAAACATTTGCAACCAAAGGCTCGAAAATAACTTATGTTAGGTTTTTGTCCTTTCCAAAGTTCATATGGGATTTTTCTCAGTATAGGTCTGACTAGAGCCCTATTGAGTATATAGCACGCTGTGTTGACAGCTTCTCCCCAAAAGTACTTTGGAAGCCTATGTTCACTCAACATTGTCCTGACCATTTCTACCAGAGTTCTGTTCTTCCTTTCAACTACCCCATTTTGTTGAGGAGTCCTAGGAGCAGAAAAGTTATGGTCAATGCCATTGGTTTCACAGAATTCATCAAACAGTTGGTTCTTGAATTCTCCACCATTGTCACTTCGGATATGAGCGATTTTTAAGTCCTTATCGTTTTCAATTTTCCTACACAGGGTTGAAAGCATCTCAAATGTTTCATCCTTGCTACTGAGCAAGATGACCCATGTATAACGAGAGAAATCATCTACATTGACTAAGGAAAATCTTCTACCACCCAAGCTCAATGGCTGGACTGGCCCGAAGAGATCCAAGTGTAGTAATTCCAAAGGACGTTTGGTTGACACAATATTTTTACTTTGAAAAGATTTTCTTGTTTGTTTCCCATACTGACAAGTGTTGCACAATCGATCCTTTTCAAACTTAAGTTTTGGCAATCCCTCAACTAGTTGCTTTCTTACTAATTTGGCCAGGAGGTCCATGCTTACATGACCAAGTCTCATGTGCCATAACCAAGAATTTTCTTCCTTAGAGACTAAGCATATTTCTTTTGAAAACTTCTTTTCCAAATTCAGCATAAAGACATTATCAATTCGAGGAGCAGTTAGAATTAACTCATTAGTCTTGCTCTCAATAATTTGACAACCAGAGGCATCGAATATAACTTTTCTACCGCTGTCACACAGAGGAGCTACGCTCAATAGATTGTATTCAAGCCCTCTGACTAGGGAGACATTTTCTATATTTGGGTTTCCACATATGGTTCCTGACCCTACTATTTTACCTTTGTTGTTGTCTCCAAAACTTACACTTTCTCCACATTTGTGCACAAGTGTGATGAACTGAGTTTCATCACCATCATATGCCTTGAGCATGCACTGTCAATATACCACAATTTTGACTTCTCAGCACACCTCAGGCCTACCTGCAATGGAACTAGTTGCTTTTAGGTACCCAAATCTTTTTGGGTCCTCTTTTGTTAGGCTCAGCAGGTAATAGGTTATATTTTACTCGGCGGTGACACATTTTAATTGTGTGGCCTTTCTTCCCACAAAAGTCACAGTGGACATTGTGTTGAGGATACCATCTTCGCTGACTAGTACCTTGGTACTGAGCGTTCTGATGGAAATTCTTTTTATTCGGAACCTTGAGTTAGTTCTGAATTGATGTGATGTCCTTCTTGAGTTTCTTAGAATCCTCTTGGACTTCTGAGACAAACCTATGCATGATTTTGAGATTTTCATCTTACCTGGTATTATCTTGGAGGAGATGTCGGAGGTCGCTGAGTTTGACTTCCTCAATCTCATCACACCTCCTACTGAGTGCTCTTTCTTTCTTGTTAAATTTTTTAATAAGAGAGTAAAGATCACTCAGTGCATTTATCATTTCACTTCTAAGGACAGGGAGAGATATTACCTCAGTAGCTTGCTCATCATTCTCAGATGCATAAGAGGGTTCAGGCTGCTCAGAGGCACATAGCTCATCAATCTCATCAGCCATGAAGCAAATATTTGTTGTCTCAGTGGCATCGGCTTCTGAGGACAATGACTCATCACTGTCACTCCAAGTTGCCACCATTGCCTTCTTTCCATTCTTCTTCTCTTTCTTCAGAGTCGGGCAGCTTGACTTAATGTGGCCAAGTTGATGACATTCAAAGTAATTAATTGGCTTTGAGTTCTCTTTTCTGACTTTGTTGTCACTGCACTCAGCTTTATATTTGTTGTAGTTCCAATATGGCTTCTTTCCATATTTTTCATTCTTCTGAAACATCCCCTTCATCTTTCGAGTAAACATAGCCATTTCCTCATCATCTGAGGAGTTGTTGTCAGTGGAGTCTGCCTTCATGATAAGAGACGTTTGCTTCTTGTCTTCTGACTTCTCCTTGACCTCGAAGTTTTTCATGGAGATCTCATGAGTCGGTAGAGATCCAATAAGCTCATTGTATTTGTACGTGGTCGATTCCTGAGCTTCCTCAACAGCGGTCTTCTTTGCTTGCCAACTCTTTGGAAGGCTCCTCAGTATCTTCTTGACTTGCTCCTCTTCAGAGAATTTCTTTCCAAGTCTCTTGAGCTCGTTTATAATATTGGTGAATCTTGCATTTATCTCAGAGATGCCTTCACCGTCATTCATCTCAAACATCTCATATAGCCTCATATGTTGGTTCACTTTTGACTCTTTCACCTTGCTGGTTCTTTCATAGGTGACCTCGAGCTTCTTCCAGATTTCTTATGTTGACTCACATCCTGAAATCTTATTGTACTCTGCAACATCTAATGCATAGTGAAGCATATTGATAGTCAAAGCATTATTTTATAGTTTCTTGAGGTCATCCTCAGTCACTTAGCCTCTTTGACAACTTTTACATTGTCAATAGTTTCATAGGGAATGAACGGGCCTTGGACTATTGCTATCTATGCACTCATATTCGTTGCCTGAATGAAGTTTTTCATCATGTTCTTCCAAAAGGTATAGTTTGACCCGAAGAACAGTGGAGGCCAAGTGATGGACAAGCCCTCAGGTAAGATCTAAGTTGTTTCATTTCCTGGGAGGAAACGAGTGCAATTGGCAACCATAACAAGGATCAGCTCAAGATAGTGTTATCTATTGAGTTGAGCTATTGGAGCTTTGATACCACTTGTTGGTCCCTTGTAATGTGAGAATTAGTTCCTAAGGGGGTTTAAGGAACTATTTAAATTTTTTCTCTTTAAAGACTGGCTTGTTTCTTTTCACACTTAAGATTTTTCACTTAATTGCTAGCACAGTGATATTGAGTGAGGTCATAGGCAGCTTTAGTAAATCGAAGACTAAGGCTGCTTCTAACGTTGAGTCAGGAGATAGCACTTGAGAGTCTATTCCAGAGCTCAGCACCAAATCACACAACTCAATATGTATTCAGCTAAACGCTTTACTAGGCACAATAAAAAGCAAGTAGATAAGGAGTTAAGGGTTAGAGAATGTTACTCATCAGTTTTATCCTGGGTCGGCCTCCTACCTACATCCAGTCCCCAGAATTCTTCTGAGCTTTAATCCACTACTGAGCTCTTTCGGGTAGAGCATAAACCCCTTACAATAGTTAGTGAGTATACAAAGTACCTTCCTCTATATCCTATACTCAACACTATTCTACCTCTGAGTGCTAAAACCGAGCAACTCAGAGTCTCCTAACAATTTTAGAATTGATAAAGGTTTTGTTCTAAATACACAGAACACTTTGAATGATCTAAAATCTAATCTTTTACACAAGAATAAGAATGGCTGTAAGATTGCTTTGGTTTGCTTTGGCACAGAACTTCAAGTAGGAATTTGGTCAGCGTTTCGACTTGGTGAAGATCTGCATCGAATGAAGCAAATGAAAGGCCTATTTATAGTGACACCTTGAGCCTTCGGTCATTTTAAAATTCAAAATAACCGTTGGAGGGAAACGGCTCTACTGTCCCTTTCACTCCTCAGTGCTCAGTGTCTTTGGCCAATGAGAACATAGTCTTTTCTGTCTTGATCGGTTCTTCATAAGCTTTTGGTCAGTACGCGTCAGGTTGTCTCTCCAATTATGGTAAAGATTCCAAGACAGCGGAACGACAAATGTTCTGGCTCTACTGAAGTTTTCCTTATTTGGGTAGCCTTTGTCTCCAAGTATGCTATGTCAATTTCTGCTTTGTCTTTTTGTCCGATCAACTCAGTGGCTTCATTGTGAAGCAGTTATCAAGTCTTCTGGATCCTTCTTCTTGCTGGGTTGAGCTGATTCATAAGCTTTGGATCTGTTTTGACTTTGCTTGGGCCTTGACCTTGCTTAATGGGCTTTGGGCCTTGGTCTTAATGTATTTTACACTTATGGATTAAATACTTAAACACACTTGAACAAACACATTAGTAACAATTAAATCAAAGCATTTAAATTTAATGTGTTGGAAAATATTAACTTATGGATTTAATTCTAATTTAAATAATTTTGTCAAATCAAAATCATTGTGGAAATGTGTTTCAACAATGCATTCACTCTTATGGAAGTCCAAGAAGTACCCATTGCTCCTCCTTGATATATTCTTGAGCTTAGCTAGATACTGGATATGCATCTTGTTGTCCTTAATGTAGTATATCACCTTATTTTGGGGAGCATTAAAAAGGATAGAGGGCTTGCCTCTTTGCTCCCAATGCTTCTATTGGTTTTTCTTTTGTAGTCTCTTTCTGTCTCTTTCTTTGAAGGCTTTTGCTCATTAGTTGGACTAAGGCGATCCTTCAGCAAAGGGTTTAGTGTATGCTCATCCCAATGAGTGTAACTCCTTGCTTTCTTCGTTAAGTTTTAGAAGTATTAGGGCTTAGATGTAACAATACTTTGTTGCAGAACCCTGTTTTGGCAGTTTCCTTCCATAGAATCCATTACACCTCCAACATTGAACTCCTTGATACAGATGGCTAGAACCTGAAATCACTCGATAAACAAGGCCAAAGTATCCCTTTCGGTTTGGACTATTCAATTCAGATCTTGCATTGTTTTACCCTTAGGGATGGATGTCATAAAGTGGTCAGCAAGGATGAAGTCATCTAGTTGAAGCTAATGGAACCTAGTAAGAGTTGCTCAAACTAATAAGCTACCGAATCCTTGATAATAGTTTGGAAAAGGTGACAGATAACGACATCGGTGGCTGTTGTTGCTTCCATCATTCGCCTGCAAATCTTTACGCGAGCTGTTGGATCCCCAGCACCATTGTATTCCTTGAAAGTGGGGATTCAAAATCCCCTAGGCATCGGCTGACGCCTAATCTCTGCAGAAAATGGGGGTGCATGTGTCATTTATCTCCAGAGGTTCTACTTGTGCCCCCATCCCATTCCTGGATTCCTGAAGTTCCTTTTGTATGATATCATATATCTAACAATTGTTGATGGGTATGTTATCATCCTCCTCCTTCGACCTCTAGCTTCCCCCCAACCGCTCACGGACTGGACGACGCCTTTGAGATTCTTCTTCATCCCCAACATCTCTTTTTTTAGAATACTGCCTAAGCTCCTACTTCACACTGTCTCTGGCTCTTTTCTTCGCCTAGGAATTTATGGTGACAAGTCATTGTAATGGTCATATTGGAGCCTAATAGACCCATTACATACACCATTACATGCCTTTCATACTGACGGACTGCGTGTTTTGGACCGCTATCTCTAAGGTGATGGGCTCCTTTCATATTGTGTTGCCGATCGGAGGGGATGCAGAATTATGGCACAAGTGTTTTCGCGATTGGCACGATGTACAACCTCCTCTGCCACTCTTTGTGTTTCCCTTATCTACGTCATTTCCGCCGCGTGCTCAGCTCTGAAGCCATCTGTCTCGTGATGAGCTTGGTTGAGGTTTTGGCTAAATTGCATGTTGATCTTGTCGAGGAGTTGCCGGTGTTGAGGATCCATAGGTTCATTATGGCATTGGTTATGGGAGACCAATCGAGAATTCGACTGGGATTTTGCTATGCCCTCCTCTTGAATGACTAGCCTAGGAGGCCAGCTAGATGCCGCTCCTTGAGCTAATTCTATTGGTGGAACTATTGCTCTCCTAAAGAATGAATAAGTTCCACGCTTACTGTACCAATGATGTCGTGGTATCTGAATGGTCTTCTAGAACATCCTCCCTTGTCATGAGATAAGAATTACAACTGGTCAGAGAGGGGCCGACGTCCGACGAACCTGCTCCGATGCTCAAGTTAGCAAAGATTGAATGAAGGATGAAGATAATCAAAGTATTGATCATTGTTGTGTTTACATATCTCATATATATCATAATACCTTTTCTATTTATAAATGGCTATCAATGGTGATCTTTGTCATTCTAGGAATGCGTCTTAATAAGTCATCGAATACATGTCAGCCTTCAGTTGGCTCTGCCAAGCTCAAATTGTGATGGAGTCAGGTGGTCCATCCTCCTCCTCCAACATGATGTAGTCATGTGGTGCTCCTCCCCCATCCCATGTGTCCTTGTTTCATTAAGTTCGAGGCTTTCAGACCTCTGAAGTGTCAAGCAGCGCATTCCATCCTTTGTCTCATGTCCATTGCACAACCGTTTATTTTGATCCAAACGTTGCTCTTTTTTAACCGTATGGTTACTAAGACGGAAAGTGGAGATTCTTCCACGTGAATGAAGGGTGTTGTGCGTATATTTAGTGAATATTACTTTCTCCAGATCAGACGGTTCATATGAATCTTTTAAATCTAAAGGTTGACACTAATTCACATGTAAAAGATATTTTCATGAAATATTCTTTAGAATATCAACCGCTATTGTTGTAAACCCACTATACCAAAGAGTTCAAAATCATTTCCCTATCCTCAAATCATAAGGTCGTGCCCATATATATGACTTTTGTCAAACACACAATACAAGACGCAGGGCGCACATTGCAAGTGTACTTTCCTTGACTTCACACAATTGACATAGTTATATCTCTTAATGAAATCCGATTTCAAAGTTCTATATATATTTATTTGAGAATAGTTATAATATCTATATTAATTTAGGCAAATGATATATACAACCCTAAGGGTTGTATATAAGCATTAATTATCCATGTGTTTTCTTATATTTTCAATAAAAAAGAGAATTAATTGTATTGGAAATATAACAATATATTATGATAAATGTATTTAAATATTTAAGTATTAAAGTATCAACAAATTTTAGATATTGGAAAACAAAAATAGCACTAATAATAAAAATTTTGAGGTTCTTATTTACAACCCTTAGGACTGTAAATATCAGGACCCATTAATTTAATATAATGCATGTTTGAAAATTATGTGGCGACTCATAGTAAATAGGTAAAAATTGGTTATTAATTAAATTTGAGAAAAAACAAAAAACAAAATAAAATAGAAGCAAAAACTTCACAAGATGGGATGGGATATAATTTCATAAAAGCAAACCCATCATAATTCAGTTAGAGATTATCTAATTTAAATCATGTGCAACATTATGGAGCACCGACACTTCATTTTTTTGCATTCTTTTTTATAATTATCTTTGTACAATTTTTATACATTTCAAAAATACCCAAAAGTACAATAAAAAAAAATAAAAAAAAAATAAATAGGGAATTAGATTTTATCAAAAAAAGAAATAAACATTTCCGAAGTTCAGAACTTTGGAATCCGTAAGTGTACAATTCGGACTTTTTGGAACCAATGTCATGAATATGCCTACATTATTTTATTTGCTTGTCTATTTGTTATATATGTTTTTTTTTTTTTAAGGGTAATTAATTTATTAGTCCTTATATTTTGAGAAAACATATTGTTTAGTTTCTGTATTTTTAAAAATATATGGTAAAATCCCTAACGTTTTTCTCGGTGAACTGTTTAGTCCGTAACATTTTTCTCGGTGAACTATTTAGTCTTTGCCGTTAGACTCTCATGAAGATTCTGTTAGTCAATTTGGATTTGCGTTCTTCTTTTCCTTTATTTCCTTTTCCTTTAAACTCTAATGCATCTGAAATCAACTTTGAGTGTTCTTCTTCTTGATTTTCTTCTTAATCGTTCAAATTCATAAGCATTGAGTCTGTTCTTTTTCTTGTTCTCCATATAAATAGCTTCTTCTTCTAAATTGGATTTCCTTTTCTGAAGTTTGAAGGTAAATAGTAAAGGATAATTTAGTCATTTCCGAAGTCATAAACGGTAAAAAATCTAATAAATAGACGGAATGACTAAACAGTTCATTGAGAAAAAAGTTAGGATATTACCATATGTTTTTGAAAATACAGGGACTAAACAGTGTGTTTTATCAAAATATAGGGACTAATAAATTAATTACTTTTTTTAATTACTAGATCCACCTAATGATTTTTTTTTATTTAAATGCCCATATAATAATTGATTTTTCTATTATAATGCCCTCTACACCACCATAATCAAAAGATATTACCTGAATAATGATGCCATGGTAAATGATTATTTTATACTTGATAAGAAGATTAATGAAGAAGTTTTTAATTTAATTAATTAATTAGTGCCACTATGAAACCGACATTTATATAAACTTACTTCACATGCATGTGTACAGTAACTATGTCAATGTTTTTCATTTTTATATTATTTTGGGTCAAATATACATTGACTTTTCACCTTAACCTTTTTTGACACGCTTGAAATAAAATAAAGGAATATTTATCATAGGAACTTGCAATAGGTAATATATGATATAGGATTACATCAATTAATAAAGCTAAGTTAGAATAGCGTCTAAACAACAATCCGCTGTAGTCTAGTTGGTTAGGATACTCGGCTCTCACCCGAGAGACCCGGGTTCAAGTCCCGGCAACAGATTTTTTAAGTTTTGTCTTATATTGTTTTTTTTTTTTTCAAATGAATGTAGAAAGAAGTTTTATCTTATGTTTTGTCTTATATTGTTTTTTTTTTTTCAAATGAATGTAGAAAGAAGTTTTATCTTATGATTGTGTTGTTAAATTTTCTGGATTGCTATTCGTCGCTTCTATTTTTCTTACCGTCGCCTCCTGTTTGACATTTTTGCCCTTTTCATTTTTCATTCAAAAAAATGAAATTCTCTCAACCCCGAAGAACAAAACGAAGAAAAATCATGCCTCCAAAACAATGAAAAATACTTGAACATCTAAGTTTCGTATTAACCAATAATCTGAAATTTAACGAATTTAACTTGAAACGAACTTTTTTTTTTGGTTGAATTTACTCTAAACGGGTAGCCTATACGGTCCGATCCATGGACCGACCGTATGAACTACCAGTTTTGCCTAGGCAAAATCGGGTAGCCTACCCCGTTTTACCCAGGCAAATCGGGTAGCCTACCCGTTTTGCCTAGGTAAAACGGGGTAAGCTACCCGATTTTGCCTAGGCAAAACTGGTAGGCTACCCGTTTTCCTTTAGAAAAATGGATTTATTTTTTTTTTAATTATAATAAATATTAAAAATAGATAAATTATGTATTGATTTGATAGAAAAAACGTATAGATAAATTATTGATCAGAAATAAAAAATACGGTATTGAAGTGTCCAATTAATTTTTATTTGGTAAATTATATTTATTTACCTTTTAGAACGTAAATTCAATTATTGATAAATTATGTATTGATTGGATAAAAAACGTATAGATAAGTTGGAAATAAAAAATACGTATTGAGGCGTCCAATTAATTTTTAATATTTATTATAATTAAAAAAAATAAATCCGTTTTTCCTAGGTAAAACGGGTAGCCTACCAGTTTTGCCTAGGCAAAATCGGGTAGCCTACCCGTTTTGCCTGGGTAAAACGGGGTAGGCTACCCGATTTTGCCTAGGCAAAACTGGTAGTTCATACGGTCGGTCCATGGACCGGATCGTATGGGCTACCCGTTTAGAGTAAATTCAACCAAAAAAAATTTCGTTTCAAGTTAAATTCGTTAAATTTCAGATTATTGGTTAATACGAAACTTAGATGTTCAAGTATTTTTCATTGTTTTGGAGGCATGATTTTTCTTCGTTTTGTTCTTCGGGTCGAGAGAATTTCATTTTTTTGAATGAAAAATGAAAAGGGCAAAAATGTCAAACAGAAGGCGACGGTAAGGAAAATAGGGGCGACGAATAGCATTAACCTAAATTTTTTTCAAGTGAATGTAGAAAGAGGTTTTATCTTCTAAACTATTCTAGACCAGGTTGAGATTGTGAATAAATATTAGATTGTTAATATATATTAGAATCCTATTTAATTTGATTTTCTAATTAAAATAGGAATGAAAAACTTCTTCTTAAGATAATCATAATTGTTAAAGGATATTAATGGCTCGTTTGTTTTATCTATTGTCTGATATTGTTGTGTCTGATGTTGTTGTTTGCTGTTGAAAAAAGCTGCTTTTTCAAAAAGTAGAGATTCTCTGCTTTTGTAGAATACTACTTTTAGGTGTAAAAAGCAAACATGAGATCACTAACCAAATATCTAAAACTCTTCATTTTGAAGTGAAAAGATAAACACGAAGTTGAAAAGCAGCAACCAAACACCTCCTAATTATAACCTATATAAGGAAGAGTTGTTTGTTTATTTATTTGCATGAATGCGACTGTTGGGGGCATTAGCTTGTTAAAAGAACTCTTGTAATGTGTCAGGTTTAGTTACACTTTGGTTTAATTCTCTTGTTTTATAATGAAAGAATGTGCAAAAATACGCCCTAATATTTATAGCAATGAGCAATTTTACTCTAACGTCAGTAGTCAGGAACAATTTTATCCATAAAGCTGGGAAGTTGGGTCAATTTCAGACATTATTATAAAATACGCATATTTTGTTTCTTATTCTGCACCAATTGCATATAAATTCGTTTAAAAAAATTCATATTTTCTGTGATTTAATAATAGAATTGAAGACTGATATTTATACATTCGGCAAAATATTTTGAATTTTTTACCCACTCGTACAATAGGCAATATATTTTCTAATTTTTATTTTTTTTTCATATTTAATCATATGTTTATAATTTGTTACTAATAAGTGATAAAATGATCACATGTGGAGTGTATATTACAAAATTCTTGACCGAGAAGATAGTTTGATAAATTATTTCTCAAGTTGACTTAACTTGACAACGTTATGGGTAAAATTGTTTTTGGTTGCCTAGGTTAGGGGTAAAATTGCATAATTTTAGATGTTAGAGGTAAATTGATCCTGACTATAAATATTAAGGGTATTTTTGCACCTTATCCCTATTATAATTCATTATATTTTTGCTTGTGTCTTGGTTTGGTGTTTGCTTCAATCACCTTATGTTTTATCCTAGTTGTGTTGCCCTACCGGAACTCGACAACCGGAAAACCGTAAGAATTGACAAAATCACGGAATATATGTGGCCTATTTTTCTGAGCTTAGGTTCGACTCTTCCTTAATAGGACTTAAAGGGTTGATTAGTATTGTTAGCGTTATTTTGCGAATATGCTAATTTCAACCTTGTCACGTGTGGTTAGGGTGCGGGCGTGCCAGAGAAGATTACTTCTCAATTAAAATGGTTAAGTTTATGGAATTTGCGCGCCAAAACTTAAAATCTAATCGAAGCGATTGGCGAGGGACGCAAGGATTGAAAAAGTCCCTCTTGGGTCTCAAGCGCCGTTATAGAAACTTTGCTAGATAATTTGTTTTATTTAAGCTAATGCGGGTAAATTGAAGACGAGAAAATAAAGGAATTTAAAGTGCGAAATTGACACAAAATTTGGTGAAAATTGGTATTTTATTGATGAATAAAGGTTTGAATACATGAAATTGGAAATGAATTACAATTGAGAAATCTCCATATTAAACATATAGGTAATCAATTGAATTAGAACGAACAAATCAATACGAAGAATTGAAATGCAATAAACAAATTGGAATTCAACAACAAACTCGGAGCCACAATAGCTATCTCGGATTGATGTCGAATTTTGGTGTCGGCGTGAGGTCCTTGGAAAGCTGCAACCGGTCGGGCCCGTACGGTATATGATCTTGGCAATGGCAAAACGTTGGTAGGCAAATGGGGCAGATTTAATCTTCAACTTTGAGAGGCACGTTTGGGTGTTTAAGAACACGGAATTGGACAAGCAAATAGTGTAAATTGAACTTCGGAATGCCAGGAACAAACTTCTATAAGGGATCGAAGGCTAAAACGGACTTTAAATAGACGTAATTGAGGATTGAAAATGACTGGACGAATCTGGAAAAATCTGGAAACAGAATGTCTAAAAGAATTTGGGCTGCGAAGATCGGCTTGTAACTATAGTTTCTAGGTACGGAATTGGGAAAGTAAATACACTAGATCGAAAGTCAGGACGTTAGGAACAACTTTGTCGAAGGGATCGAAGGCAAAAAATAACGTTAAATAGACAGAACCGGGCTTTGAAAAAGGGTGGACGAATTTGGAAAATTACTTTAGAAAGGAAATTTTAATTGAAAACTTGAGCAGAATAACGACTTAAAAACACTAATTTGATTTGAGAAACTTGAAAAAAGGCTTGAATTGAGGGTAAAGCACACTAAAAAAGCTAGAAAGAGAGCTAAAAAATGGAAAGAGGAAACAAGAACTTGAAGAACTAAGAACTTGAAACTAGGAACTAGAGAACATTGAAAGGGACCTTTAGAGAGGGGTTTTGTGTTGTGATTGAGTGTGTGTTTTAGTGTAGGGGAGGGGGTCTATTTATAGTATTTTTAAGTGGCGTTTTGGTGATTAGTTAGTGGTATTAGGGTATTTTGGTCTTTTCATCACCAACTAACTCAACTAACTCCAACTAACTCTCCAACTAACTTAACTTCCTCAATTGCCGTTGACTGTTTCCGGAAGAGACGATACGCCCCGCGTATGTCCTACTACGCCCTACGTGTTGGCGGATACTGGGCCTTGTGCATTTCATTGACGATTTCAACGCGTGGCGTCTCTGGTGTCGCGTCCTGCGTAAAGGAGTACGCCCTGCGTATTGGCGGATACGCCCTGCGTATTGGAGCTTCTGATCTTGGAACACTCTGCGGATGCGTCTTACGCATGACATATTGGCAAGTACGTCCCGCGTAACGTGAAGGACGCGCTGCGTATTTGAGTTTGTGACGTTGATTTCTCCGGACGCCTTGTTTACGCGATGCGTATTGAGGACACGCCCCGCGTGGTGCCGGACTCTCTCATGGGTTGAAGGTTAGTTTACACGTGTATTATTTTCTAGAAAATATAAACTATATCCTGAAAACATAACCCAAGCATTTTATATACATAAAAATAATTATTTTATTTTTTGGGCCAACAATTGCCCCCCTCTTTTGTGCATAAATGAATTAGTAATAATAAAATTTATGTACAAAAGAAGTTTTATTAAATACTTTTTCTTTTTTAAGATAATAGAGAAAAGAATCCTGCAGGATTTTAGAATTTGAATTCCTTGGAACTCTCTATCTTAATCAATCTACAACTCTTTTTTTCTTTTTTTTTTTTGTTATCTTTGTTTCTGCCATTTTCTTTTCCCCAAGCTCAAGAACACTCAGAATCAAGCTCTCAATCTCTCAAGCATGGGTATGCAAACTATTTTTCTTCTTTATTTTCTTTCTTTTTGATTTTTCTTTTGCTTTTGTGTGTGTAGAATCACATTTTATGAGAGAATAAATTGAACTGGAATAAAACATAAGAATTTTAGAGCTTTTACGTGGAGATGGAATTGTATTGCTGAAATTTTGCCTCTGTCTGTCACAGCTGCGAACTCATATTCTGACACCATTCGCGCTGATTCTCGCCTAGACATAACCCTTGGCTTGCAGGAGGTAATTTTTGTAATTTCATGATCATGTATTTGAAGGTAGCATCCATAGGCTTTGATTGATTGTGTCTGTACTCCCAATTTCAGGACAGTGTCTTTACTATTAGCCCTGTTGCTATGAATAACTCGCCTTTGCCCCCTTATCCCATGAGTAGTGCTACCGAATTAGCCCTTCATAGGGAAACTTATCAATTTCCTGCGAATAAGAAAGGTCTGGTATTCCCTCGTTGTTACACTGGGTGGAATGACCTTGTAGATCGTTTAGAATTGAGGTATGCAAGTGTTTGGGACCAGGTTGGCATCAGGGATTTTGTTCGTTTGACTCGTCATGAAATTACTCCTTGTGTGAATGTGCTTGAAGGAGTTTTGAATTTTTGGTCACCGACATGCAACTCATTGATTCTCCCGCTGGGTCATATGTCTATCACTTTACGTGATGTGGTTGCTTTGACGGGGTTGCCTATTATTGGAGAGGAAGTCCCAAGTTGTGTAGATACACACGCATTCCCTGGAGCGCAAACCATCTTATCTAAAGAGGCTGAGACGTATGTCCAAATAATTAAGAAGAAATTGGATAAGGCGGAGTTGGATGATGAGGATCATGTGCATTTCCTGTGGATGATGCTTAGCAATTACATTTTTGAGTCGTTGGGTCTTAGGCCTACCGCTGAAATATTGATTATTGCTAAGGCTTTGGCTTCAGGCCGTCGTTTAGCTCTTAGCACCATGTTGTTGGCTTCAACCTTCCACCGTCTAGCTCTTACGGTTGAGGGGAGACCATTTGTAAAACCTCGGGGTGGCTTGTGGTTGTTACAACTGTGGGTTTTTATCTACTTCCCTCATTTGGCTACTGTTTCATCAGTGGGGGTTTCAGATCATCTTGGTGTAGACCTTTGCTACAGCTCTTCGAGTTTGGCCGTTGGTGTGGTTGTGAGATTTCTTCGTACTTTAGTGCCATCCCCTCACAATGAGCTGTTTCTCTTTTGAATAAGAGTAATTCCTGTCTACCATCCTGGGCGCTTTCTTACTTGTCTGCTGCCCCCCATGAAGGTACTGAATGGTGGATGACGGTGTGTGCAACACGTCGGTTACACCACGGGTGAACCGAACTAGAACCTCGAGATCATCAAATCCTGGTCTGACTTTATATGCACCTTGTCTTTGGGCACGTCAATTAGGATTTTTCCAAGCTATTCCAGGGCCACTCCCATTTCCTACCTCTTCTCAGCGGTATGGAGCTAGTGATGAAGATATAGCCGCTGCGGTTCTGGACGCGGGATATGATCAGGGACCACTTCTGCTTGGATCAGATCGACCTTCGTTTGATGCTTGGTGGGATACCGTTTTTCAGCAGTGTATTCCACCCATTGGTAAGCTCTTTTTATTTTGTCTTGTATGTACATTTTATATATATATAAACATTTTATTCATTTTTTTTAGATTCGAGCGGTAGCTCGGGAAAGGATAACAATCTGACCCTTCTGGTCCCGAATGCTCTTGAGATAAACGAAACGGGCAAAGGCAAAGGCAAAGCAATCATGTTGGATGGGGGAGGGAAGATACCTACCATGGCAGGCCCTTCTGTGAGACCAGGAGAGAGAATTGATTCTGACGAAGACCTGTACTTTGGTTTTGAGGATGGAGCGCTGGATCAACTAGGGGCACGTTGGGACGTGACTTCTTCGATTAGAACTCTGTCTCTTGATGATGGCTCGACCGAGGTGGACATGACTCCCTTGCAACTTCCAGCACGAACACATCTTCCTTCTGCATCTTTTTTAAACCGATTGATTGCCGCACCATTGTCTCAGGTTTGTATGATTTTGCGATTCCGTTATTTTATGAACTATGTTTGGGATGCTTGAGTCATATTGTTTGATTGAATTGTCATTTGTGAATATGGCAGGAATCAGCTCTAGTGCGTCCTCCATTAGTTCCTGTCGGTCTTAAGGCTGATAATTCTTTTGCTGGTTTGGATTTTTCGTTTTTGAAAGGACCGCCTAACGCCGTAGCTAACTCATCCTTTCCTAGTGATGATTCTTTGAGTGATGCTCGTGCCAATCTCAGTAAGCTTTTCGCCTCTCCTCTTGACTCTTGGACTCCGACCCGTGTTGAAAGAGCTATGATCGATTTTGACCTTATGATGGGTGTGTGTGCTCATCCCTTCAAGACTGAGCCGTTGAAATCCGCCAAGAACCACGTATTATTTTTCTATCAGCCCTATGTTACTGAGAAAAACGTGGCAGCAGGTCTCGCAGCTCGAGTTAGATCAAATATGGCAGAGTTAGAGGCCTACAGCAAGAAGTTTAATGCTTTGGTTGATGCTGAAGAAGCGGATAGGCAATGATTGGTTAAAATTGCAGCTGTAGAGGAGCGGCTTGCGGCATTGGAGAAGGAGGTGGCTGAAGCTCGAGCGTTTAAGGAAGATATGGTTAGAGCTAGCTCCGGGTTTAGGGCTTGCTTCCCGCGGATGGAGGAAGAGTTGGGCCGTGAGAAAGATCGATTGGCCAATCATTATGATGAGATGTTGGCATGGCACTGACAGAGCGAGCAACACAAAGAGGCTGCCTCCAAACTTTGTGAATCTTGGGCGAAATACCCAAAGCCTGATTTTTGTTTGTTTCCGTGAGGTACGTTCACGGGTTGCCCGTACTTTTCATCTTTGTTTTGAGTTTGTACGCTCATTCTTTCATTTATTTATTCGTGTAGTACAAATGGACATTGTTTTGTGAGTTGATTGCAGTTTGAACATTTGCTAAGTCATCTATTTTTGGCCATGGCACACTTATTCTTTTATTGATGAACATTTATAGCACTTGCAAAGACAATATATAAATGCCCAGAAAAATTGTAAATGCCCAGAAAAAAGAGCGCATACGCCCTGCGTGTACCTGGTTACGCCCCGCGTATTTGTGCTCCTGATCCTGAAGCGCTTTCTCGATGATGAATACGCGTGGCGTCTTTGATTTTACGCCCCGCGTATTCTCGCTCCTGGAGTACATCTTCTATGCACGTCTAGTACACGTCATGCGTCTTTGGGGCACGCCCCGCGTATGAGAATGCACGCCTCGCGTGTTTGTGCTCCTGGAGTTGTCTTTTACACACGTCTGGTTTACGTCCCGCGTATTGTCAAACACGCCCTACGTGTTGAGCTTCTGATCTTGGAGCATCTAAAGAAGAAATTTACGTGTGGCGTCTTTGGCATTACGCCGAGCGTAAATGAGCCTCTGGGGTGTGACTTTCGTGCGTGCCTGAGTCATGCCCTGCGTGAAATAAAGACGCCCCGCGTATTTGGCTTTTTGAGCTGTCCTTCGGGCTGTGCTTCCTCTACGCATTGTTGGCTGGCTACTTCGCACGTTACACATCGTGTGTTGTGCGTGACGCTCCCATCGGTTCCTGTGTTAATTATGTCCCACATACTTTGAAAATATTTCTTCAAATATTTACCGTTAATGTATCTCCTATGTGGTTCTCCGTCTAAGCTCTTTAACCAATACGCGTTTTCGAGAAGCTCTTTGTGGACTTGAAATAGTCCTTCCCAGTTGGGCGACCATTTCCCAAGCTCACGGTCCTTCGTCCCGATTGGTAGAATTAGCTTCCACACTAGCTCGCCTTCTTTAAAGTTTTTCTTTTTTACTTTCTTATTGTACACGTCTTCGACTTTCTTTTTCTGGATCATCATACAATCGAGCGCCTTTTGTCTTTCATAATCCAAGTCTTCGAGTTCCATAGTCATGGCTTGCACATAATTATCCGGCTCTAAATCATGTTGACGCATCACTCAGAGTGAAGGAACGATGACTTCCAATGGTATTACCGCATCATGGCCAAAGGTTAGGAAAAATGGACTTACTCCGGTCGCCCGTGTCTTAGATGTTCGCATAGCCCACAGTGTTTCTGAGAGAACTTTGTGCCATTCTCTAGGATTGTCTTCTAGCATCTTTTCCAAGATTTGAATTAGAATTTTGTTGGATGCTTCGACTTGACCATTTGCTTGTGCGTAAAACGGAGTGGAATGTATCAATTTAATTCCGTACTCTTCTACGAACTCGTTCATATCTTCGCCTGTGAACATGGTCCCTTGATCCGTGGTGATGGATTCTGGGATTCCGAATCTATGAATCAAGTTCTCTTTGATGAATTGGATCACTTGCGTTTGGCCGACTTGCTTCATTGGTGCTGCTTCTACCCACTTGGAAAAGTAATCTATGGCAACTATGATGAAACAATGACATTTTGATGAAGCTGGGAATATTTTCCCTATTAGATCAATAGCCCATCCTTTAAAAGGCCACGACTTCACGACTGAGTGTAATTCTTCTGAAGGGACTCGTTGGATTTGGCCATACAGTTGACACTTCTTGCAACCCTTCGCATATGTGATGCAATCGCGTAGGATCGTTGGCCAGAAGTATCCATGGCGATTGATAAGCCATCGCATTCTCCTTCCGGACTGGTGAGCTCCGCATATGCCTTCATGGACTTGCTTCATGACTTCCATTACTTTTAGGAAGCCGAGACATTTGAGTAGCATTCCGTCGTAGCTCTTACGGTACAAATCACCTGCTATCAACATGTAATTTCGAGATTGAATGCTCAATGAATATTTTACCTTTTTGGATGGGTCATTGAGGTAGTCGGTAAATGGTTTCCTCCAATCCTGAGCTAAGTTGATGTCGGTGTCGAACGATTCAAACTGGACACCTCTGTCTGCCACGGACGGATGACCTTGTCTTCTGATGATGACGACTTTGTATGCTGTTTCTTTGGAGATCTTCATTCCAGAAGCGATTTGGGCTAACTCGTCAGCTTCCCAGTTGTCATTTCTTGGAATATGCTCCAAACTGACCTCATCAAACATTTCCAGAAGTTGAATTGCAAACACGAAATAAGGTAGCAAAGATAAACTTGAGCATTTATATTCTCCTGTTAGATGCCGGATAACCAATTGTGAATCACCGAAAATCTTGACCTCTTTCGCTCCTAGGTCTATCAAGATTTCTAAGCCGATGATTAGAGCTTCATACTCAGCTTGGTTGTTCGTGCATTCAAAATCCAAGTTTACCGCTAATATTGTTTTAGTCCCGGATGGGGCTGTGATGATCACTCCTGCTCCGTTGGAACTGTCTGTGCTTGAACCATCGAACTTCAACTACCACGGTTCTTTGTGCGTCAGATAAATTGGCAGTTCTACTTCTTCGGGATATTGAAAGTTGGTTGGGTGGTCGGCCACAAAATCTGCAATTGCTTTCCCTTTTATCGAGGATTGCGGGAGATACACCAAAGTGAACTCGGCCAATGCTAGTGACCATTTTCCTATTCTTCCTGAGAGGATAGGCTGGTTTAGCATGTATTTGATCAAGTCGGTGCTAGCAATCACATAAACTCTCGCTTTGAGCAAGTAATGCCTCAACTTCGTGCAAGAAAAATAGAGGGCTAAGCACGTCTTATCAACTGGGCTGTACCTCATTTCTGCCGATAGCAATGTTCGACTTAGATAGTAGATGGCTTGTTCATGACGGTTTGCATTGTCTTGGGCAAGCAAGCATCCAATTGACTCTTCGGTTGCTGATATATAGAGCTTGAGTGGAGTACCCTCCCTTGGTGGCATCAACACAGGTGGGTTGCTCAAGTAAGTTTTGATCTCTTCGAACGCCGCTTGATGCTTGTCGTTCCACTTGAAGCTTTCTTCGTCTTTGAGTCTTAACAGATCTGAGAATGCTCTGGATTTTCCAGCCAAGTTTGATATGAATCGTCTCAGGTAGTTTACTTGGCCCAAGAACCGCTGCAACTCCTTCTTGTTCTTCGGAGGTTGTGCTTCTTTGATTGCTTTTGCCTTATTGTCGTCAATCTCGATCCCTCTTTGATGGACTAAAAATCTGAGGAAGTTTCCTGCTTTGACCCCGAAGGCGCACTTTAGAGGATTGAGTTTCAAATTGTACTTACGCATCCGCTCGAAGCTCTTCCTCAAATGGCCGACGTGTTCTGCCTCTCGCTTGGATTTGACAACGATGTTGTCTACGTATACTTCCATGGAGGTGCCGAGTAAATCGTGAAAAATGGCATTCATTGCTCTTTGGTATGTGGCGTCGGCATTTTTCAAACCGAATGGCATGACGACCCATTCGAACGTACCAATTGACCCTAGGCATCGAAATGCCGTTTTTGCAATGTCTTCTTCGGCAATGGGGATTTGGTTATATCCCGCATAGCAATCACAAAGAGATATTAATTCATTTTTAGACACAGCATCTACTAGCATATCGACAATAGGCATCACATAGATGTCTTTTGGCATAGCTAGATTTAGATCGCGGAAATCTACGCATACGCGTAATTTACCGTTCTTTTTTACTACAAGCACGACGTTAGATAGCCATACCGCGTACTTTGCTGGTCTGATGAATTTAGCCTTGAACAGCTTTTCTATTTCTTCCTTCACCTTGCCTTCAACCTCTTTGCTCATCCTTCTTGTTGGTTGTTTGAAGGGTTTGAACTCCGGTTTGATTGGCAATCTATGTTCCACTACGTTTTTGCTCAATCCGGGCATTTCATCATAATTCCAAGCGAAACAGTCTTTGAACTCCTGAAGCAAAACGATGATGGCTTCCTTTAAAGTTGGTCGTAGTAAGCTACTGACGAACGTAACCCGAGGTTCCTCTTCTGTCCCTAGGTTCACTTCGTCTAGAGGGTCGACTGCCATGGAACCTTCATCTTCTAACTTCGGGTTCGCCCTTTTCAGATCTTGTAATTGGATTTCTTCTCCTTGAGGATCTAGTTCTGCTATTCCTTTGGGTGCTTCGATTTCTGAGACCCTCATGTCGTTCTCCTGGTATAGTTTCTCCGCTAGTTGTTGTGCATTCAGTTTTGATATAGCGGTTGAAGCCACCGCTTCTTTTCCGGATGTTGTCTTAATCATGGAATCTCTTTAATTATCGGTTCATCATGGAATGGCCTTCGACGGAGCACGATTTCCGTTGGCCTTAGGATATTCTTAATCTCTTCGCCACATGATTGCTCTTTGTAATTGGATCCCACTCGGATTGGGCCTATAGATTCCTCGTAGAGTCTAGCCTCGACCACATCTGAGTAGGTTTCGAATGGTTTCTCGTTTGCCCGAATGACTTCCACCTCGTCTCCCTTCCAGAACAGAAGAAGTTGGTGCAAAGACGAAGGGATGCATGAGTTGGAGTGAATCCAATCTCTCCCTAACAGTGCCTGATAGCTCGCGGTTGAATTTACCACGAAGAAAGCGGCCATGGCGGTGTGAGAGCCAACGGTGAGTTCCAATGGTAGGACGACGTATGTCTTTGCAATTTCTCCCGTGAAGGCTGAAACTGACACCTCTGATGAGATTATATCTTCCTCTGATTTCCCTAAGGCTAGGACCATCTTCATAGGCATGATGTTAACGGCTGATCCATTGCCGATGAGCACTTTGGAGATTGGTTTGCCATCTACATGAGCCTTGACGTATAGAGGTTTGATATGGCGAGTCATCCTTGGAGTAGGTTTGTCAAAGTAAACCCTCTTCATGCCCTCTTCACCCGATGCCTTCGGTGCTGCGTCTTCTTGCTCCTTGTACTTGGGCTTGGGGAATTCTTTCTTGATGTCTTCGCTTCTAAAATCCGAAGGTAAGATTAAAGAGGTAGCTGCACAATCTACCCGTATGATGAAATCTCCGACCCGGATCTGGAGGTTCTTCTCTTGGTTTTTTCCTCCTCTTTTCGCATCATTGGAGTTGACGCTAGATGACTCCTTTTGACTATTTCTCTTTTCTGCCTCTCTTTTCCTTAATCTTCTCTTTGCATTCCTGGAGAGAGGCCTTGGGAACTTCTTGTGGCTATTCAACTTCCATTGATCGACGGGGGACGTACTCGAAGGTGTCACGAAACGCGGCCGTTGTTGTTGCACGTCTCTTTTCTTTGCGTTTTGCGACTGCTTTGAGCTGTCCTCCAACTTAGATGGCGTCGCTTTTGGTACCCATATCTGTCGGGTTCTCATGTCGCCCTGTTGCTTTCCTTTGCCCCCCCCACACTAGTGAAGTGGCATTGATCATATTGGCTACCGGGAATGGGTCCTCATCGATCAGCATGCTTTCCTTCTTTTCCGGGAATTGGAGTATCCCGCGGTTAATCCTATCCTGCACGGCGTTTCTAAAACGAAAACATGCTTGAGTGTTGTGGCTCCAGTTGTCATGATACTTACAGTAGTCTCGTCCGTGTATTTCCTCTTTGGATGGGATCACATGTCTAGGAGGCAGCGTGATGAATTGTTCCTTTAACAAGTAGTCGAAGATCTCTTCCGTCTTCGAGACGTCAAACGTATATTGGGCGGTTGGGATCCTCTTGACCACCTCCGGTGCTTTGGGATTTTTTAACAACACGGGACACGTTCGAGATCCGGTGTTTGTTAAATCGGCGATGGCTACCTCATGCGTTTGTACATCCCCTTGGTAACTCCCCACAGAGTTCTTCTTGCGTCGATGATCTTCCCACATCAACTCCTCGTACTCTGAAACCTTGGCTACCAACTCGTAGTAGTCGTGGAAATCTATCCCCTCAAATTTCTTCCGGTTTTCGAATTCCAACCCACGTTGGGCAATCTTCACGAACTCGACCTCGGGGATGTTGATTCGACAACGATGTCGCATCTTTTTGAATCGGTTGATAAAATTTTCAACCGGTTCTCCATGTCGTTGCGTCATTCGGGACAGCTCCGCAACACAGATCTCGGGCTCCGTTCGATAGAACTGGTTGTGGAACAGTCTTTCCATTTGTTCCCATCCATGAATGGATCCGGATGGTAAGGTGGTGTACCAAGAGAAAGCTGGTCCCGTTAGTGAACCTGGGAATAGCCGCAAGCGTAACATGTCGAAGTTTGTGTCCATGCTCAAACCGCTGCACTGAAAGGTGAAGCGTGCCACGTGCTCCACAGTAGATTGCCCTTCTTCTCCTAAAAATAAAGCAAAATCGGGTACTCTAAAATTGTGGGGTAAAGGGTATAGCTGATCATAGTGCCGTGGATAGGGTTTCTGGAACTCGGGTCGGTATACTTCCCTCACAACTGGCCCATAGATCTCTTGGATAATGTTTCTTATGCGTTGGGCCTCTCCCAAGTTGTTGGTGGGCTCCATGCATGTATGCATCGTCCGTTGTGGGTGAAAGTTGGCTTGTCTCACATTGCCCCCCACATTACGAGCATAGCTTTCCTCGTAATGTTCGGCATGGTTACTAGGTCCTGTATGAGATCTAAACTGTTGTTGAGGTGGAGGGACTTGAATAGGTTCTGGGCTGATCCTGTCACCGCGCTCATTGAACCTGAGATTCTCTTCTCGAGCTGGTGGCGGGGTATACCTTTCTCCAGTTCCTGATGTCGGTGCTTTCTTCCCACCGTCTACCGGTCCTTGAGATGTCGACCTTTGTGTGAACAGCTCGGCGCACTTTTCCGGGATTTTGCTGATCTCTCCGGTTAAATCAACGATCCTTTCCTCGAGAGCCGGTCCCTTGTTGGAATTGTTCATCGCCTCGTTGTTGGCTTGCATTGCCTTGCACACATCCTCATAACTTTCTCTCATGGATTGCGAAAATCCATGTAGAAATTGGTCGATCTGCTTTTCTAGTTTTGCTAAAAATGGTGCCATGTCGAATATTGGCGGGCCTTGAGGTGGTTGGTTTGCACCTCCGCTATTGTTCATGGTCTCAGCCGCACAACCTTCAGGCATGCCGGGTTCGTTGCTCTGATCCCGGTTTTGATTTTGACTCTCCTCGGAGTCCGATGGGATGGGATCTTTCCCCGTGTTCTTCCTAGGAGGCATTCTTCGCGAGTACTTATGGGTGAAAATTATGAAATTATGTTAGTAATCTAGTGTCGAAAAAAGAAAGAACAAAGAAATAAATAATCACTTATTAATAGAATTAAAGCAAAGCATGAAAAACAAGTGGTTTAAAGACTAAATGAAAAATATATACGTGGTTTGAAAAGAAATGGGCTTTTGCAATTTTTGGCAAAGCTTAAATAAACGTCCCACTGGGCGTGCCAAAAATTGTTAGCGTTATTTTGCGAATATGCTAATTTCAACCTTGTCACGTGTGGTTAGGGTGCGGGCGTGCCAGAGAAGATTACTTCTCAATTAAAATGGTTAAGTTTATGGAATTTGCGCGCCAAAACTTGAAATCTAATCGAAGCGATTGGCGAGGGACGCAAGGATTGAAAAAGTCCCTCTTGGGTCTCAAGCGCCGTTATAGAAACTTTGCTAGATAATTTGTTTTATTTAAGTTAATGCGGGTAAATTGAAGACAAGAAAATAAAGGAATTTAAAGTGCGAAATTGACACAAGATTTGGTGAAAATTGGTATTTTATTGATGAATAAAGGTTTGAATACATGAAATTGGAAATGAATTACAATTGAGAAATCTCCATATTAAACATATAGGTAATCAATTGAATTAGAACGAACAAATCAATATGAAGAATTGAAATGCAATAAACAAATTGGAATTCAACAACAAACTCGGAGCCACAATAGCTATCTCGGATTGATGTCGAATTTTGGTGTCGGCGTGAGGTCCTTGGAGAGCTGCAACCGGTCGGGCCCGTACGGTATATGATCTTGGCAATGGCAAAACGTTGGTAGGCAAATGGGGCAGATTTAATCTTCAACTTTGGGAGGCTCGTTTGGGTGTTTAAGAACACGGAATTGGACAAGCAAATAGTGTAAATTGAACTTCGGAATGCCAGGAACAAACTTCTATAAGGGATCGAAGGCTAAAACGGACTTTAAATAGACGTAATTGAGGATTGAAAATGACTGGACGAATCTGGAAAAATCTGGAAACAGAATGTCTAAAAGAATTTGGGCTGCGAAGATCGGCTTGTAACTATAGTTTCTAGGTACGGAATTGGGAAAGTAAATACACTAGATCGAAATTCAGGACGTTAGGAACAACTTTGTCGAAGGGATCGAAGGCAAAAAATAACGTTAAAACTTGAGAAAGGAAATTTTAATTGAAAACTTGAGCAGAATAACGACTTAAAAACACTAATTTGATTTGAGAAACTTGAAAAAAGGCTTGAATTGAGGCTAAAGCACACTAAAAAAGCTAGAAAGAGAGCTAAAAAATGGAAAGAGGAAACAAGAACTTGAAACTAGGAACTAGAGAACATTGAAAGGGACCTTTAGAGAGGGGTTTTGTGTTGTGATTGAGTGTGTGTTTTTGTGTAGGGTAGGGGGTCTATTTATAGTATTTTTAAGTGGCGTTTTGGTAATTAGTTAGTGGTATTAGGGTATTTTGGTCTTTTCATCACCAACTAACTCAACTAACTCCAACTAACTCTCCAACTAACTTAACTTCCTCAACTGCCGTTGAATGTTTCCGGAAGAGACGATACGCCCCGCGTATGTCCTACTACGCCCTGCGTGTTGGCGGATACTGGGCCTTGTGCGTTTCATTGACGATTTCTACGCGTGGCGTCTCTGGTGTCGCGTCCCGCGTAAAGGAGTACGCCCTGCGTATTGGCGGATACGCCCTGCGTATTGGAGCTTCTGATCTTGGAACACTCTGCGGATGCGTCTTACGCATGACGTATTGGCAAGTAAGTTCCGCGTAAGAAAGTACGCCCCGCGTAACGTGAAGGACGCGCTGCGTATTTGAGTTTTTGACGTTGATTTCTCCGGACGCCTTGTTTACGCGCTGCGTATTGAGGACACGCCCCGCGTGGTGCCGGACTCTCTCATGGGTTGAAGGTTAGCTTACATGTGTATTATTTTCTAGAAAATATAAACTATATCCTGAAAACATAACCCAAGCATTTTATATATATAAAAATAATTATTTTATTTTTTGGGCCAACAAGTATAAAAGGAGATTAGTGAGCATAATCTAGGAACTACATAAACGTCTGCATAATTGAATTAGAGGTTTAAGATTGCTTTAGCTAAATCAATCTTACTGCACACCAATTCATTCACACAACAGTAAGCATGTTAATTTTTTTTTTTTTGTTTCATTTAGTTAGGAGTAGGAGTAGTTAACTTAAAAATCAAACTTTTGAATTTTGCACCATCTAAACATTAAATAGAGTCTAATAGCACAATACTTGCTATAAGATAACTCTGGTAGATATCATACTATGTCTTAATCGGAATTGTATTACTTGATATGACGAGACACATTTATCTCTAACCGCTAGTTTTTTTGAATGTTAGCTCGAGATTAACATGTTATTAATAAGGTGCCATAGCCTATGAGGTGTGCTAAACTGATACGCAAACGGTTCTTATAGCACCTCCATGTATGTTCCACTGGAGTCTTTATAAATGAAATGATATGTAAGCCCATAAGTCTTTATATGACCTTGAAGGCTCCCATTATCCATCCTCCCCTAAACATTTTCACACCAAAAAAATATAGTACAATATAATACACTAGATATCAAGAGAGGATACAAGCTTACTAATTATTTTTTCCTTAGAGGCTATATTACATTTTCTTTCTTAGATTAACTTTATGACTTGGATATGCAAATATTTATGACTTTCTACTAATTCTATAGAAAACACCAAAAGGTTATTAAAGTGTAGACTTCCACTTCTGTTCTCTCTCAATATAAATCTTTTTTTTTTTTTTTTTTTAACTTTTAGATCTTTAGTGTCGTTAAAGCAAGCACCAAAATTCAAAGATAATAATTATTCTCTATCTATCTTTATATGTTTTTCTTTCCTAATTTTGAGGATAAATTCAAATACCTTTCCTACGTAAGCTTCATGTAGATGTAATAAAGATAAAACAATGTTAAAATGGAAATAGGATAATAATGCAAACATTTATTAATTAACATTTCATCATAACAAAAATCAATTATATATAAAAGTTAATTTATAAGTAAACTAATGATGATATTTCAAGCAAAAACTAAAGAGAGAGAAATTTAGATGAAATCATATAATTCCTTGTATATTGGATTTTCTGAACTGGGTGTTGGAATCTATTATTGGTTATTGAATATTGTTAATTCTGTCTAGCTTTCAGTAATTGGAACTTACTTTATAGGATACCCATAAAAGGAGACAATTTATTCAGAAAAAAGAAAAAAAGATGGACCATAGAATTAGCAAAATTCATTATTCATTCCTAAAGTACAGAGTGAATACAGTGATGGCGTTATCTAATATGCTCATAATTTCTTTTAAATAAAGCATATCATATCAAATTAATGATATTACTTATAAAGACAGTAAAAAATTGGCAAAAACTATAAACTAGTATAATTTAGTTAAAATAGTATTTTTTTTTTATTTCATTTGCAGAAATCATTTGAAATCATATTTTTATAAAATAACGGTAGTACAGTTTTTCTATTTGCAACGTTATATATATATATATAAATAACTTTCAATTTAAATAAAGCTTAATGGGCATCCAGCCCCCTAAACTTGTAACTTTTTTCACTTGGCCCCCTCAACTTAGGGGACAACTTCTCAACCCCCTCAACTTTCCAAAAACACTACATACAGCCCCTTACACCCCTATGTTCGGTCAAAATATTGACCCGTGTAGAAAACATGTTTAACTGTTGACCACACCAATATCACGTGTCACTTTTTTATTAAACTTTTCTATTATGGCATAAGAATTCTAATCGAAATCCATATCTGGTAGTTGCTCGCGAGCACAAATGGGCTTGCTCGCCGAGCAGGGATCTCAATGGAAGAATTTAATAAAAAAAATGACATGTGGCATTGGTGTGGTCAATAGTCAAGCGCGTTTTCTACACGGGTCAATATTTTAACCGAACATAGGGGTGTAAGGGGTTGTATGTGATGTTTTTGGAGAGTTGAGTGAGTTGAGAGGTTGTCCCCTAAGTTGAAGGGGTCAGATGAAAAAAAGTTACAAGTTTAGAAGGTTGGATGCCTATTAAGCCTTTAAATAAGAGGTCATGAAAGGTTTGTTGTCAACTCCAAAGAGAAAATAATAATAAATTATATTTATTGACAGAAATTTCTCTAAACATAAAGTTCTGTTATTTTCAAAATTTTGACAAAATTTGACATACTAGCATATAGCTGCCGATTTTTCTGTCTGATTCTTAGTCTCAAAAAATTGTATTTCTCACTAAAAAATATTCCACTGACTCCAAGTATTTCGTTCTTGCTCTGTCACTGAATGCAAATGAAATGAATAATGCTATATGATGCGATTGAATTTGTAGGACAGTGCTCCAACATTTGATTCTCCGAAATCTGAGATAAGACAAAAAAAAAATCAAGGCGAGGCCGTTGACCGAAGACTCCAAACCACTAAGCCATTGAGAGTAATAGTAATAGACGTGTGTATGTACTTTTGTTATGAAGTCGCATTCTACTTATAGAGAGCTCATGGGTAAAATCGTTAGTCGGTGTTTGAAACTTACCTCAGATTCCTTGGAGGACGTGTTAATTTCTGATTGGTGGATGTATTTTAGGTAATTTATGATATCGTGTATCCAAATAGTCTTCTAGATCATTCTTCCTTCAACCTGAGATAAGAACAACATCAGATCCGAGAGGTGCCGACGTCTGGCGAACCCTCTCTGATACTTAAGTTAGCAAAGGTTGAAGGAGTGTTAAAGATATTTAGAGTATTGATAATAGTTGTGTATTTCACATGCCTAATCTAGGTCATATACCATTCCTATTTATAGTGTCTACCAAAGTAACATTTGTCATTCTGGGAATGTGCCATAATGAGTGATAAGACATGTGCCATCCTTCGGTTGGCTATACCAAGCTCAGTCTGTGACATTGTCAGGTGGTGCGCCTTATCATGTAGCACATGTTCTGCCAGGTGGCCAGGTTTCATTGGGCCTACACGGCCTTCAAACCTCAAGTGTGCTAGACGACACACACTGCTCTTTGTCTCCTGCCCTTTATGTAACCGTCTATAATAATCCAACGATTGCTATTTTCTAACTGCATGGTTATATGGATGGATGGTAAGGATTCTTTCACGTGACCGAATAGTTTCATTCGCATTGTGCACCCTCCAGAATCGAGGGGTGACATTGATCCATGTGTCAAGGGTGTTTTCAAGGAATATTTCTTAGAGTATCAATTAGTAATATACCTGAATTAGGATACTTTAATCTTAGACGTGATTGAAGAGTTTTGATTCGAAAAGAATTCCAAAAGTGCCCCATTAGTGTCTTCCGTGGCGTTTTATAACTTAATCTAACGGTCTCTCTTATTGCAAACATCTTTGTGGGTTTTGGATGAGGACACGTCGATCTTGATATTTTCGGAACATCTCACTATGGTAATCTAGTATTTATGTTCAAATTTGATTTTTCTCGGAATCATTGAAGACTTAAAGCGACTAAAATAAAAAAATATATATAAAAAATAACCTGTGAAAATGAAATATGAGAACTCAATCCATAAAAATCTTATTACATCCTCAAAAAATCTTTTTACCTAAATTATTTTTATTAGAAAAATGATTTCGAAATGAAAGAAATAAAGGCAATGTTTAAAGTTGATAATGTTCTGTTAGGGGGCATAATTAGCACTCTCCAAGAGTCAATAGAAAGAAGTTATATATGTGAATTTCAATTATTTCACTCCAATATGAATATAATGTGTAATGATTTGTGACCGTTAATCCTAATATTAATCATGAAATTTCCACTTCTTCACATGGGTAACAACTCTATATGCTTTTTTAATTATTAGCACTATAATATTCTTTATTTATTTATTTTCTTGTTTGTCGTTTTACATGCATATTTTATAATTATGCATTTCCTTAGATAAAACGTGTAATTAAATTAAATTGAAGGAACTTTCCATTCTTGAAGGGCTGATTTCCAACAAATTAATGAAAGTAAAAGTAAAAATTGTAAGTTATAGATATGAAGACAGCCAGGTGCAACGACAAAGATGTATAGGCATGACTCATGGAATCTATACAGTTGTAATTAAAAATCCTAATATATCGTTTTTTAATCGCTTTCAAATATTTTATTTATGTATTTGTTTTTTTCTTGTTCTGATTATGAAGGACCGTTTTATTTAAGAAAACTAAAATTAGATTTTCTTCCAAGGTAATATCTCACATTATAAAATTATAAATATTACTAGCTTTGCAGATAAATAACAGATAATTATACAAATTATCTCTAACAATTAGTGCATATTCTCATTTCGTTTCGAAAAGTAATTTAAACATGTAAACAAATAATATTTTAAAAAAACTTCATTATTTTTATATAATTGTTTTGTTTAGCATATTAACTATATAAGATATAAGGAAAAAAAAAATTAAAGATATTTTCTTCAAAAAAACCTAGCCGCCGCTGACTCCTTTCGGGGATTGCTGGAATCTTTGGCCGCCATGGCCGCTCCGGCCGATTCTTCCTATGACGATGATTATCTGGATATCAGAGTTCTCTTCAATCCAAAATTACGAACAACTCAGCCAACGACCACGGTGCAGGCACCGCTGAAATCATACGCATGTATTCTGAAACACAGTATTATCGAAACTCCTCCATCGACAGCCGCGATTACGGACATTGGGGGAATCAAGACGGTGAAAATCTCTCAAAAAGCATATGATAGGAGAATTTCTTTATGTTCGACTTCCTTAATCGGTAGAATAATTTTGAATAAGGGAGACACGCCGTGGAAGGTTGCTGACCTGAAGCGGACTTTATCTAATATCTAGGGGATTAAAGACGCTTGGACATTGATTTCAATTGGCCGCGGGTTTTATCATGTCATCCTGGATTCACAGTCATTAAAAAACCATGTGCTGGCAAAAGGAGTTCTCAATGTTAAGCCTGGGACATTCCGCCTTCAGCCGTGGGTTCCGGATTTTGATCCCTTCGCGGAAAAATCAACCACTGCGCAAGTTTGGGTCAGGTTATACTCCCTCCAACGGGAATATTGGGACTCGCAGATTCTGGCGGACATAGCTGGATGCATCGGTGGATTGATCAGGGTTGACAGAGCTATGCTAGAGGGGGATTTCGGCCACTATGCAAGAATGTTAGTGGATGTGGATTTAAGTTCAGACCTGCCAGTAAAATTGGGTATTGGGCGTGAAGGTAAACAACTATGGATTGAGGTGTCTTATGAGAAGCTCCCAAGCTTTTGCAAAGTGTGTTCGAATATCGGGCATATGGCTTACGACTGTAAACGAAATAAAAAAACCTGTGACGGAAACAGGAAAAACAACAACTGTAGGAGTGCAGGGTAAGAAAATTGCTAGAGAACCTTTTCGAGACATCCTTGTGAAATCGGCAACGAACCGAATAATTGGGGATTTACAGCCTCCTATTCACGAAGCAGGTGAAGGTGACCACGAAGGGGTTAAAGCTGCGACTGAAGAACAGGTGATCCCGACGGGTGATGAGGAGGGTCCGACGGGTGACGAGGAAGGATTAGTGGCCTCGGAGGAGGAAGAGGATGACGAGATGGTTCCGACACGAGGTGTTGAGAATCAGACTGTGATTGCAGGTAGCCCGCAATTGAAAGAGGGGGTGAATATATCGGACTTCGATCCTGAGAACAGAACAGTGTCGCCAGGGGCAGAAAATTTGATTGATAATCCACCATCGTAGGATGCTCAATCTTGGGCTGACATGGAAGAGGATGAGGAAGGGACATGGGAAACAATAGGATCAAAAACAGTAAAACAAAAGGCAAAGAGAAAGGACACAAAGACAGAATCAACTCGTGCCAAACGGGTCAGTACTTTGCCTAATAGATATAAATGAATGTACTATATTGGAATTGTCGGGGAATTAGTAATCGTGATACACAGCGACATCTTTCAAATCTATGTAAATTACACAAGCCGAAAATTATATGCCTAGCCGAGCCTATGGTTGAATATACTACTGTTAATGATTCTTATTGGAACTGTTTAGGGATGACTTTGGTTGGTTCCAATCAACGGAATCCGATTACTTTATGGGTATTTGCGCAGACTCACTAGGCTGCGTCGGTTGTGGTTACCTGCACTCATGAGCAGTTTGTTCTGTTAAATTTCGCACCGCTTGGAATCTCAAGCTATATTTGTCTAGTATATGGAAGTGTCTGGGCGAACATAAGACGGGATATGTACAGGGAGATTGATATTCTGAGGCTCAGATTGCCGGGGCCTTGGGTGATTATGGGTGGCTTCAACGCCATTCTGGGCTCGCACGAGAAAACTGGCAGCGCTCCGGCTTTGAGACCTTATCGAGAGTTTTGGAACTTTATTGAGGAAGCTAAGTTTATTGAGCCTCCTGCGCAGGGGTTGAGGTTTACTTGGAGCAACGGGCGCATCGGTCCCACTAGGGTGGAAAGTAAATTGGACCACTCTCTCATTTCAGAGGATTTTGCTGATTCTTGGGATTCCTACAATAGCGCGACTCTAACGCGACACCAATCTGATCACTGTCCGCTGTTCTTCAGATGCACGAAGCGTTTTAGAAAGCCGACTCGTTTTCGGTTTCAGAATATGTGGGTGCAGCATCCGGATTTGCGTGAGGTCGTTGAGAATGTTTGGGGGAACTACGACCCTAATCTGCCGCCTATGCAAGCTCTGTGCGCAAAGTTGAAGCAATTGTGCGGTCTTTTGCGTGGTTGGAATAGGGACGTGTTTGGAAATTTGGACGTCAGAATTGAGGAGGCTAATGCCAATCTCAATCATGTTCAGCACGAAATCAGCAGCTCGGGTTTCTCGTCTGAGCTGCACTGGAGAGAATTGGTTGCGCATGAAGAGCTTGACGTTGTGCAAAGACAGAAGGAGACGTACCTAAGGGATAAAAGCAGAATAAAGTGGCTAAAGGAGGGAGATCGAAACACGGGTTTCTTTCACAAAATGGCAAATATCCGATCTGCTCATAGCGGAATTAGTTTTCTGCAGATTGACAATGAAGTTGTCTCAAATCCTCGCAGCATTGACGAGCATATTGAAGGATACTTTAGTGGTCTGTTTAAAGCGGACGGTGGTTTTCCGCAGGATCTAGATAAAGTCTTCGAAGTCATCCCGCGATTGGTAACCGACTCGGATAACAGCGCTCTGACTGCGTGTCCGAACATCTCAGAAGTTCGAAGAGCAGTCTTCGATATGGATAATAATAGCTCTCCCGGGCCGGATGGTTTCACAGGCCAGTTTTTTCAGACGTTCTGGGACATTGTGGGTTCAGATGTTTACGCAATGGTTAAAAGTTTCTTTGACTCTGGGCAGATGATTCTGGGTCTGAACTCGAGTTTAATGGCGCTTATTCCTAAGTCAAAAGAGGCGGTCACTATTGATCAGTACAGACCAATAGCAATGAGCAATTTTGGATATAAGATCATTTCTAAAATCCTTGCTGATAGACTGTCGGAAATCACGTCTAGGATCATTTCTCCAAATCAGTACGGGTTCATTACTGGGAGAAGTATCCATCAATGTATTGCTTTGGCATCAGAAGGCACCAATATGCTCAAGAAGCGCTGCTTTGGGGGAAATATGGCTGTCAAAATCGATATTAGGAAAGCATTTGATACCCTCGACTGGAACTTTCTTCTATCTGTGATGGAGGCTTTTGGCTTCTCTGTTCAATTCTTGGACTGGATCTTAAACATCCTGTCTTCATCGCGAATCTCAATTTTGACTGGAGGTCAAATCAATGGTTTGTTCAGTTGCTCCAGAGGTGTCCGACATGGAGATCCTCTCTCTCCCCTTCTCTTTGTCATCACTGAGGACTTCCTAAGTCGTTGGCTGTTGCATTTACAGACATCGGGTAGGATCACTCCAATGAGTTACCCTAGGACGAAGAACTTTCCGACACACTTACTGTATGCGGATGACGTTCTACTCTTCTGCAAGGCCTCTCTTAGCAATCTTCGAATGATAAATGACGTTTTTTCATTCTACGGATCACTATCAGGCCAACATGTTAACTGGAATAAATCTAAGATGTTCCTCAGTGATTCCATATCGGCACGCAGGAAGGGGAAGTTGGCGGAAATACTAGGCATTAAGTTGGGCTCTCCACCTTTTCACTACTTAGGAGTTCCGCTGTTCACTGGCCTTCCGCACAAGCATCATCTGCAGGGGTTATCGGACAAAATCTTGTCTCATTTCTCGCGTTGGAAGGGTTGTTGTCTTTCAATGGCTGGTAGGGTTGCTCTAGTTAATTCGGTGATCTACGCTAGCTTCATTCATTCATTTATTGTGTATAAATGGCCCCGAGCTCTGCTTTCTCATTTAAATAATTGCATCAGGAACTTTGTTTGGACGGGTTCAATAAATAAGAAGAAGCTTGTTACTGCTTCGTGGAAGAGGTGCTGTAAACCTTTGTAAGAAAGTGGTCTGGGAGTGAAAGATCTGTGCGTTCTGAACCTCGCATTGTTGGGAAATATGGCTTGGGGGTTAATCAGGGAAGATTCGTTCTGTTTCCTTTTGCTCCAGTCTCGCTTTATCAATTCAGCTGGTCTCCCTAAGAATTATGTTGTTACTTCTTCAATATGGAATTCAGTGAAGGAAGCTTATAATAAAGTGAGCTTACATTGTTTTTGGTGGCTAGGCCGTCACTCTAAGCTCAGTTTTTGGAACGGGGCATGGATTAACCCTACAATAGCTGATCAGATGGGTTTAACGTTAACGCAAAGAAGAGAGGCCACGGACTGTGTCAGCAGCTATTTCAGAAATGGAGACTGGTGTAATTTGCCGTCTTTGCCCAGCGCCATTGAAGGTAGGATCAGATCAGTTCGACAAGGGAAGGACGGAGAGGATGTCTGTGTTTGGAAGCCGGCGATTCATGGAATCTTTACTGTCAAGCTTTTTTATGCTTGGTTGCAGGGTAGCTCGGAGACGAGGCCTTGGTGTCGCTTCATTTGGGACTCTTGTATTCCGCCATCTCACTCAATGATCTGCTGGAAAGAAATCCTGGGGGCCTTATCAACGCATGACCGGTTGCGCGCCAGGGGTTGTCATGTCGTTTCCCGCTGCAGCCTCTGCGGGGCGAGCACGGAATCAGCGCAGCATTTGTTTTTAACTTGTTCTTTCTCTGTGCAGGTCTGGAATTCAATTGAATCTCTTTTTGGACGAAGATTGCATAAAACAGGTTCTCTGTTGGACTTGATTAATGCTGCATTAAATCAGCATTTTAGCTCGCAAATCCGTATTCTTTGGAGATCTGCAATTGTTAATGGCGTATGGCTTCTCTGGAAGACCAGAAACAACGCAATTTTTGAAAATAAGGTCACATGTATCTCGTTAACTTTGCGCAGGCTATGGCATTCAATATAGGAATCTGGCAAGTTTGAGCGGGGTTTTATGTGGAACTCTACTACGGAGCAGCAAATGCTAAATGAACTTCACCTTTCTGTCCTTAGGCATCGCGCTCCTCGCATAATACCAGTTTGCTGGCAGCCTCCGCCGGTCTCTTGGATGAAAGTCAATACGGATGCCTCTGTCAATGGAAGTCCTAGAACTGCGGGCTGCGGCGGTATTAGTTTTCTTGTTCTGACTCTCTTGTATTTTTGGTTAATTAGTTTTCTTGTTCTGACTCTCTTGTATTTTTGGTTCTTCTTTAATAAATTGGTTTAGGGGTTGGGTGTCGTGCCCGGGGGTGCCAGCCTAGCTGGGATGCCCGTAATCTGCACTTCCTGATTGCCAGCCTTTTAAAAAAAATAAGGAAAAAAAATTGTATTATAAATGGAGATAAGAAGCTATTAAAATTGGAATTCATATGGATTGGGTGATTCTGAGAGAAAGAGAGAATCCAACCGAATCGTAAATAATTTTCTAGTGAAGATATTAAAATTGAAAAAAATGTAGTAAGAGAAATGATGAGAACGCAAGAGGAAAACAAATGCAAAAGACAATATTAACTAATACATTAAGTTTTTTTAACTGGAGGTTGGGACGCGCAAGCTGGCCGGACATCCCAGCTAGGCTGGCACCCCCAGAACTGCCTGCAACCCGAATATTATTAATAAAACGAAGAAAGAATACATAGGGAGAGAAAGAGAAAGAAAATGGTAAAGAACAAAGAAGGTTCACTTAAAGCGAACGTGAGCTACATTACATATATCATCAAAAACAAAGCTCTGACAAGGGGGCGGAACAGATGCCACCACAGCTTAGAAGTAGCTGATAGTCCAATGCTTGCTAGCCGATCAGCAGCTTGATTACCTTCCCTGAAGATGTGAGATGCTTTCCAAGACATACTTAAGAGTTTCTGCAGACAGGATTGCCAAACTTTTTTGATTCACCAGGGAACATCACTGGAGAGATTATTGAGGAGGTTAACAGCATGACTGGAGTTTGATTCAATCCATAGCAATCTCCAGTTTTTGCTCAAAGCTTCATGTACCACCATTATAATGGCTTGCAATTCTGCAATAAGAGCCGACGAGCTCTGCAGAGGAGCCGCAAAACAACCAGTGACAAATCCTCGATGGTTTCTAAATATTGCACCAGCACCAGCTCGACCGTTGGGGTTCGAGGCACCATCCGTGTTAATTTTTATCCAGTTTCTTAGAGGAGGGATCCAGCGCACAATTCTCATATTAGGAGCAGGCGGGGGGTGTGCTGTAGCAACCGGGGACATCACCGATTCTCGAATAAACATCAGTAGCCTGTAACAAATCATTTGGATTGAAGGGAGGTCTTGCTCAAAAATCGCTATGTTGCTGATAAACCATATATACCATACGCAGGTAGCAGCCGAGAATATCCAACAGTTTCTGCAACTATAACTTATTCTTGCATTTCTTATCTGATTGCAGAAATCCGTTAAGGAGAAAATCGAACATCTTACCGAATTATCACAGCAGACAAGTCTCCATAGAGTTGCAGAAATTCTGCAGTTGAAGAACAGATGCTCTAATGATTCTTCATTTTCCTTGCACAGCTCGCACCTTTGCGCCAAACTGAAACCTCGGGATTGTAATTTACTTTGAACCGCAAGGCCACCATGAATTAACAACCAGCAGGTGAGAGCACGTCGAGGGGGGAGGAACGAGTTCCACAACATCCTACTCCAGTCAATCGATTCTCCCTGGTTTAGATTACCTCATTAGTCGAGAGATTTCCAGATTCCGAAGGTTGCCATATGCAGTAGTCCACGGCACCAAAGCTTTCGACTTGTCTGATATTATCCTGAACGAGAACAGGAAGGGAATCCAAATTAATCCATCTACCATTATCACGGTATTCACTTAGAGGCTTAAAGAGTTTAAGTTGCAATTTCATCGGGATGTTTAGCTGATCCACGACGGCAGGGGAGATCCAGCGAGCAGTCCAAAAATTCAAGTTTGAGCCCTCCCTAAACCACCAGACTGTATCTCTCGTGATAGTGTCATACATAGCCCTTACTGAACACCAAATCGTAGAGCTGCTAATGAAACGCTTCGCCAGGCCCGAGACTTCCAAGAATCTGGATTTAAGCAGGTTAATGATGAATCCATGTCCCTGCACTAATTCCCAACAGAGCTTAGCAATCAGTGCTAAGTTGAACAATTTCAGATCCTTAATACCAAGACCACCATGTCCAGTATTCATATAGCATCTATTCCACGGAACCGTGATAAATTTTCGTTTATCCCTATCCCCAATCCATAAAAAGTTACGGATAGCCTTGTTGATTCTCATAATTAAGTCATAAGGCCATTTGTATATCATGAATGAATGCACCAGGGCACCAGTCAAAGATGATTTGATTAATGTAAGCCTTCCAGCAATTGAAAGAGACTGACCTCTCCAGAGGCTGAACCAATTGAGAAATTTGTCAATAAGCAGTTGTAAATACCGGGCCCTGGGAGCTCCTTGGAACAACGGCACACCGAGGTAATTAAACGGAAGAGATACCGTCTTGATACCTAAAGTGTCAGCCATGCGAGTCTTCCTCGACAGAGGGATATAGTTCCCGAAGATAGCTTGAGATTTTTCCCAGTTAACCGCCTGTCCAGACATTGTTTCATAGAAATCAAATATTTCTTTTATACATCTCATATTTTTCAGCGAGGCCCTGCAGAATAGCAACATGTCGTCAGCGTAGAGGAGATGAGAGGGGAAGATCTCGTTTTTGGTATATCGCATAGGGTTAAAGCGTCCTTCCTCTGACAGTTTGGTGATCCATCTACCCATGAAGTCCCCAGCCAGTCCAAAGAGAGTGGAGGAGAGAGGGTCACCCTGCCTGACTCCACAGGAACAGCTAAAGAAGCTTTTGATATCACCTCCAATTGAAACTGACATTCTAGCAGATCTAAGAATCTCAAGTATCCAGTTCCTGAACTTTAAAGAGAAGCCAAAGGAATCAAGCACATCTAACAGAAATTTCCAGTCTAAGGTGTCAAAGGCCTTTCTGATGTCAATTTGCAATGCCATGTTGCCCCCAAAGCATTTTTTTAGCAAGTTGACTCCCTCAGAAGCTGCTGCGATGCACTGATGAATGCTTCTGCCAGATATGAATCCAAACTGATTATCAGATGTGATTCTAGTTGCAATCGGTGCAATTCTGCTCGATAAGATTCTGGAGATAATCTTGTAATTGAAATTCCCCATTGCGATTGGTCTGAATTGATGAATCTCATTAGCACCTTCAGTCTTTGGAATAAGAGAAATAATGCTCGAGTTCATTCCAAGAAGCATGTAGCCGGTATCAAAGAAGCTGAGCACCATCCTGCAAACATCGGACCCCACAATATCCCAGTAGTGTTGGTAAAATATCCCTCCAAATCCATCTGGCCCAGGTGAACTGTCCCTATTCATACTGAACACTGCATCATGAATCTCAGAAGTACTGGGATGTCTGGTGAGGTCTTCATTATCTGCTTCGGTTATATTGCAGGGGATGACAGCATTAACCGCATCATAATTAATCTGTCTTATGCCACCAGTAAAGAGTGATTCGTAGTAATTGATAACATGCTGTGCAATCACATATTTGTCATTCACAATAGTGTTGTCAATGAGAAGGCTATCAAGCGAGGAGAGTACTGATGCTCGTAAAATATATAGCATTTAATAGGACAAGTGTATCCTATCGCAACAAGTAATATTGTGCTAAGCACGAGATCGAACCACAAAGACTATTTGTTATAACTAGCAAATCTACCTAGAATGATCTAATTGTTTAAAGGGTTGGATAAATGTTTGGGTTTTTGATAATTAACTAACTAATTGAAAGCAATAAAGATAACAAAATAAGGTGAACAATTGACAGGGTAGAGTGTGAATTAATGGAAGGTACAATCTAGGATGAGGAATCCTTTGATTAAATCCTATGTATGATTTTAGGGGGTTCGGGTTTATATTTTTGGTATCTATTTGACGGCAATCACCCTAACAAGAAATATGAACGTGATCAAGATCCATATAACCTATTTACATGCATTTGGTTAATAGCTTGGTTAGGCAATATAACCTAGGTCATGCAAAGCATTAGGTTCTATGGTGATTAAGACTAAAGCCGTAGCCCATGCACGAAGCCGCACTCCTAGTGTCCTAGCGAGGTCAATTCACACAAATTCAGACTAGATAATCTCATGTCGGTCTCATATCTATCTATAATCCTATCTCCTGTCGGTCTCAAGGCATTAAGCATGCATAAATCAATCAATCAATAGCAATCATATAAACCCTGGATCCCTAATCATACATAATCATACAATCAATCTCATCCCCATCCCAGATTGGATGGGGATCAGTTCATAGACAAACCAATCATAGAGAAAGGACAATAGGAACAATGGAAAAAGAGCTTCAATAGATTATAAAAGTAAAAGATAAAAGGGTAAGAGAGAAGAAATCTAGAACCCGTTTGTCTGATTCAATTACACAATAGAAGATCTAGCGCTTCTCCCATCAATTGTTCTTGAAAGAAATAAATACTGAAAATAAACCTAATCTAGAAAGCAAGGAAATAAAAAGCTAAAATTCTACATTGCGACGGCTCCCTATTGAATCTGTCCCCAAAGAATTAAGAGTAGCTCCCTATTTATAGAGATAGGGCGAAACCCTAGTGTCTTCCCGGGGGTACAATGGACATTTTGTACATTAAAAAGAGGCTTCCAAGGCTTAATTTCGAGATTCCAGCAAGGGAAAGGCGTTTTTGCGCCTTTCCCCGCCTCGTCTTGTCGAGACAGGCCTTGTCTCATCGAGACAGGCCTTGTCTCGTCGAGACACTTTCGTGTCTCGTCGAGACAAGTGCCAAAATGGGGCAGAACTCTGGTTTTTATCCGTTTTGGTCCTTGGGCTTCCGAAATATACTCTAATGTGTTGAAACACCTTTCCACGTAATTTTGATTTGACAAAATTGTTTAAGTATAATTTAAAATACATATTCTAAACATACTAAGTTTAAATGCTTTGATTTATTCTACTAATGTGTTTGTTCAATGTTGAGTTAAAACTGTTATAAAACATAAGAATTAAAAGGCCCAAGCCCAATACGGAAGCCAAGGCCCAAGTCAAACAACTTAGTACAACTCGGCCCGCGTTTGTCAAAACGTTGCCGTTCTGGACAAAACGCAACTCAGCATGAGAAGGATCTAGAAGACCTTCGGGAACAACTTCAAGATGAAGCTGCTGAGTAGATTCGACAAACGTACAAGACAGCAGCTGGCGAAGGAAAACTTCCAGACAAAGTATTTCCCCTTTGGGCAAAGTTCAGACGACACAGTATGCTGTCCAGTTGACTTTACCATAAAAGGAGAGACAGTCTGCTGAGCTGACCGAGGATAGAAGATACACAATTCTGATTGGCCGAGAGCTCTGAGCAAGTCAGGATGACAATGACATGTAGCCGTTTCCCTCCAACGGTTATTTCGAAATTCGAAATGACCGATGCCCAGACGTCTCTATAAATAGTGCCATCAGAAGCTTCACTCAATACAAAACTTGATCAAGCCATTACGCTGACCAAATTTCTACACAAGTTTTGCAAGCAAAGAAGCAAAGCAAATCTTACACTACAATTCTTATATCTGTGTAAAAGTCTAGAGTGATTGTTTCAATCGTCTAAAGTGTCTTAGCAAATCTTTGTATAGGACAAAACACTTATCATTTCTAGAGATAGAAAGGAGAGGCTGAGTACTCGGTTTTAGTACTCAGCGAGAGATTAGGATTGAGTAGAGGTATAGAGGAAGGTACTCTTGTCATACTCAGTTGCTAAGATTGTAAAAGGTTTGAGGCTCTACCTTTAAAGAGCTCAGTAGAGGATTCGAAATCTCGGAACGTGTTCCGGGGACAGGACGTAGGCTTAGAAGAAGCCGAACTTGGATAAATCTGCTGAGTGAAGTATTTCTTACCTTTAACTCCTTATATATATTGCTTGCTTAAAATAACCAAAAACTGACCAAGTAAAGAGGTCAATTTGAGTTGTGCGCGTTGAACGTCTGAGCTCAGGAATAGACTCTAAGTGCTATCTCCTGACTCAAGCTAAGAAACTGACCTAGTCACCAGTTGACTAAGCCAGTATCTTACTGTTTACTCAGCGCCGCTGTTAAAACCTTTTTCCTTAGAACTATACTTGCAACCTTACAAGGGACCAACAAGTGGTATCAGAGCTTAAAAGCTCACTTTAAAAGGTCTAACAACCTTGAGCTGATCCCTACCATGGGTGAAAACAGCACTCGGTTTCTCCCTGGAAACCAAACAACTCAAATACTGCCTGAGGGGCTGTCCATTACTAGGCCTCCCTTATTCTTCGGGTCAAACTATACCTTCTGGAAGAATAGGATGAAAAACTTCATTCAGGATACAAACATGAGTGCCTGGCTATCTATAGTCCAAGGTCCATTTGTACCTGTCGAGGTTGTGGCTGGCCAAATAGTTGTAAAAGCTGAGGCCAAATGGACATAGGATGATCTTAAGAAGCTTCAAAATCACGCTTCGGCTATCAATATGCTTCATTGTGCGCTCGATGCTGCAGAATATAATAAAATCTCAGGTTGTGAGTCGGCACAAGAGATCTGGAAAAAGCTGGAAGTCACCTACGAGGGAACCAATAAAGTAAAGGAGTCCAAAGTGAATCAGCAGATGAGACTGTACGAGCTGTTCGAGATGAACAATGATGAGGGCATTTCAGGCATGAATGCAAGGTTTACCAACATCATTAATGAGCTCAAGAGACTTGGGAAAACCTTCACTGAGGAAGAACAAGTCAAAAAGATACTCAGGAGTCTTCCTAAAGACTGGCAAGCAAAGAAGGCAGCAGTTGAGGAAGCTCAGGATTTAACCACCTACAAATATGACGAACTCATCGGTTCATTGCTGACCCATGAGATATCCATGAAAAACTTTGAGGTGAAGGAAAAATCTGAGGACAAAAAGCAGAAATCCCTTGTCATGAAAGCTGACTCCACTGATGGAAGTTCAACTGACGATGAGGAGATGGCTATGTTCACAAGGAAAATGAAAAGGCTATTCAGGAAGAGTGACAAATACTCTAAAAAGCCTTACAAAAAGTTTGATAAGTATAAGGCTGACTCAAGTAACAGCAAATACAAAAAGGACAGCTCAAAGCCCATTACATGCTTTGAGTGCCATCAAACTGGCCATATTAAGTCAAACTGCCCCACACTGAGGAAAGACAAGAAGAGTGGGAAGAAGGCAATGGTGGCTACTTAGAGCGACAGTGATGAGTCTTCATCTACAGAAACTGGGGCCACCGAGTAAGCGAAGATATGCTTCATGGCTGACGAACTTGCTGATCCATGCGTCTCTGAGCATGCTGACCTATCAGATGACGAGGAGCAATCAAATGAGGTAATTTCTCTTCCTCAGCTTAGAAACGATATGGTTAATGCCCTGAGTGATCTCTATACACTTGTCAAGAAGTGTAATAAGAAAGTTAGAGCACTCAGCAGGCGCTGTGACGAAGTGGAAGAGGTCAAACTGAGTGACCTCAGATTCCTTCTTCAGGACAATTCAACTCTGCATGATAACATGAAGATCATACATGAGTCTGTCTCTGAAGTCCAGTCAGTTTTAAAGAAACTGAGAAAGGACGTCATAACTATCCAGAACCAACTAAAGGTTCCAAATAAAAGAAACAGTCCTCTGAGAACTTAGTACCAAGGTACTCAGCAGAGATGGAATCCCCAGCGAAAAGTCCAGTGTGACTCTTGTGGGAAGTTAGGACACACCACTAAGGTGTGCTGGCACGCTCAGCACTGGGGTGCTGACAAGTCAGTGAAACATCCTAAACAGAAGGTCAGTTGTGACTTCTGTGGAAAGAATGGCCATACTGTCCATGTATGTCGCCATAAAATAAAATATGATGCTTTACCTGTTGCACCTAACAAGCAAGGACCCAAAAAGAATTGGGTACCTAAAAGTAACTAGTTACAATGCAGGTAAGCCTGCGATGTGCCGAGAAGTCAAAGATGTGGTATATTGATAGCGCATGCTCAAGGCATATGATGGGTGATGAAACTCAGTTCATCACGTTTGAGCGTAAACGAGGAGGAAGTGTAAGTTTTGGAGACAACAAGAAGGGTAAGATAGTAGGGTCAGGAACCATCGGAGGCAATCCTACTATTGAATCTGTCTCCCTAGTCAGCAGACTCAAATATAACTTACTCAGCGTAGCTCATCTATGTGACAATGGGAGAAAAGTTATATTTGATGCTACTGGATGTAAAATGTACGAGGGTAAAACAAATGAGTTAATATTAACTGCCCCTCGAATAGATAATGTCTTTATGCTAGACTTAGAGAAAAAGTTTTCAAAAACTGTGTGCTTAGTATCAAGGGAAGAAAATTCCTGGCTATGGCACAGGAGACTTGGTCATGTAAGCATGGACCTCCTGGCCAAATTAGCAAGAAAGCAATTGGTTGAGGGACTCCCCGAACTTAAATTTGAAAAAGATCAACTATGCCACGCTTGCCAAGCTGGAAAGCAAACCAAACAATCTTTTCATAGCAAAAATATCGTCTCAACTAAACGTCCGTTAGAGTTACTACACTTGGATCTCTTCGGTCCAGTCCAGCCGCTGAGTCTGGGTGGAAGAAGATTTTCCTTGGTCATTGTAGATGACTTCTCTCGGTATACGTGGGTCATCTTGCTGACCAGCAAGGATGAAACCTTTGAGACATTTTCAAATTTGGTTAGAAAAATTAAAAATGAAAAAGACCTAAAATTAGCTCACATCCGTAGTGATAACGGTGGAGAATTCAAAAACCAAAAGTTTGTTGAATTCTGTGAAGCCAGCGGCATTGACCACAATTTTTCTACTCCTAGAACACCTCAGCAAAATGGGGTTGTAGAAAGGAAGAACAGAACTCTGGTTGAAATAGCCAGGACAATGCTGGATGAGCATAGGCTTCCAAAGTATTTTTGGGGAGAAGCTGTTAACACAGCATGCTATATTCTTAATAGGACTCTAGTTAGAACTATACTCAAGAAACCCCCCTATGAACTTTGGAAAGGACGAAAGCCAAATATTGGATACTTTCGTGCCTTTGGCTGTAGATGTTTTATTTTAAATACCAAAGATAGCTTAGCAAAGTTTGATTCAAAAGCTGATGAGGCTATCTTTTTGGGCTACTCAACAAACAGCAAAGCATACAGAGTTTTTAATAAGCGAACTCAAGTTTTAGAAGAGTCAGTACATGTAGAGTTCGACGAAACTGACCCTGCAGGTAGATACCAGCCGCTGACTGAAGATGATCCACACTCAGTAACCACCGTTGACCAAGAACCAGCTACTGAATCATTCACGAAAAGGCTGACCAAGAGTAAGAGTGAACCTAAGATTACTTTTACTGACCCATCTACTTCTGCAGAGATTGTTGAAACACAGACAGCACAAGACATAAATCTACCTAAAGAGATAAGGATTCCAAGAGGGCACTCAGAAAGTGCAATCCTTGATTCTGCTGGGAATACCCTGATGACGAGGAATCAACTCAGGAAGTACCTCAGCAATGTTGCTTTCGTCTCAGTACAAGAACCGAAGAATTTCGCTGAAGCTGAGTACGATGAATTCTGGATGATCACAATGCAAGAGGAGCTCGATCAATTTAGAAGAAACGATGTATGGGAGTTAGGAACAAAGCAAGGCTTGTAGCTCAGGGCTACAGTCAGCAAGAAGGTATTGACTACGGTGAGACCTTTGCCCCAGTGGCAAGGCTAGAGGCAATTAGAATTCTATGTGCATATGCATCTTACATGAACTTTAAACTATTCCAAATGGATGTCAAAAGTGCATTTCTTAATGGAGTTATAAACGAGGAGGTTTATGTAAATCAACCTCCAGGTTTTGAGGACCCTAAGTTCCCAAACCATGTTTACAAACTCAAAAAGGCTCTGTATGGCCTCAAGCAAGCACCACGTGCTTGGTATGAGAGGCTGACCAGTTTCCTGCTGACTAGAAATTACGTCAGGGGCAAAGCTGATACAACCTTATTCATTAAGAAAAAGGGTAAAGATACCCTGCTGGCCCAAATTTATGTTGATGATATAATATTTGGTGCAACTAACGAATCAATGTGCAAGGAGTTTAGCCAACAAATGCAGACTGAGTTTGAAATGTCCATGATGGGAGAACTCAACTTCTTCCTCGGTCTTCAAATTAAACAAGGAAAGAATGGCATCTTCATCAGTCAAGCCAAATATGCCAAGGAGATATTAAAGAAATATGACTTGGAAAATTGCAAGCCAATATCCACTCCTATGGGCACTGACACTGTCCTCTGCGCTGACGAGAATGGTAAGTCAGTAGACAGCAAATTATATCGAGGTATGATAGGCTCTCTACTTTACTTAACAGCCAGTAGACCGGACATTCAGTTTTCAGTATGCTACTGTGCTAGATATCAATCTAACCCTAAGGAATCTCATTACATTGCTGTAAAAAGAATCCTTAGATATTTGCAAAGCTCAGTGAACGCATGTCTATGGTATCCAAATACTCATGATTTTACACTCATCGGATACACTGACGCTGACTATGGACGGGATAAGCTAGAACGTAAAAGCACCTCTGGAGGATGTCACTTCTTAGGAAGCTGTCTTGTATCCTGGTTCAGCAAAAAGCAGGCGTCAGTAGCCTTGTCTACCACTGAAGATGAGTACATTGCTGCTGGTCATTGTGTTGCTCAAGTCCTATGGATTAAGCAACAGCTTGAAGACTATGGTGTTCAAACGAAGACAATTGAAGTCAAGTGTGACAACAAAAGTGCAATTGATCTTTCAAAGAACCCAATTCAACACGGCAGAATGAAGCATGTCAGCATCAGACATCACTTCATTAGAGACCATGTACTCAATGGTGAGATCAAGCTGACCTTTGTCCCAACGGACGAACAGCTTGCGGATATCTTCACGAAGCCACTGGCTCGTGAGCAGTTCAGCATACTGAGAGAAGCAATTGGTATGTTTAATCCTCTTCAGTAAATTCCTGTGCTAAATGAATATGAATGCTGAGTGAATTACTATGCTGAATGATTGATTGTTTGCTGAGTAACTCATCGAAACTGACTGAACATCAAATACTGAGTAAACTTGCACACTGAGTAAATTAGTTTAAACTTAAACTTAAAAATCATCCGTAAATGCAATACTGACCACTCAGAATATCAAACGCTTGACATTCTAAACGCTGAGTGTTAGATCCATTAGCATAAATGCAATAGCACGCGTATAGCCCTAGGATGACGTATTCGCCGTATGTGTCATAAATGCCAGGATCTTTGTCGGTACACAATCCCAAGGCAAAACTGACACATGGATTCGATTAAATCCACACCGCTCATTCCATCTATAAATAATGGGCAATTCCCCATTTTTTATTCTTTACGCTTAATCAAATTCTAAGGCAAAGAAACTCTTTCTCTCTCAAAATCCTTCTAAACCTTCCCCATCCTCGAAAATGACTAAGGTTTCCTATAATACCTCCGGTGCCGGCCACCAAAAGTCCAGCTCCGATGAACCTACAAGGAATCCTCCAACACCCAGCAAAGGACAAGCTGGCCAAACCTCTGGTCAAGGAAAACCCGTAAAGGTCAGGACCTACTCCAAGGTCTTTGAGAATGTCCGCGAATGGAAAGTTGAGCCCTCAAGATGGGTCTCTGAAAACTTCGTGCAAAATGAACAACCGTTCTGCGAGTGGATTTCACAGAATGGATGGACTGGGCTGTTTTCGGTTAGGGATGAAACATATCCTGACCTGGTGAGGGAGTTTTACCACAACCTCAAAGTTGCAACTGACAACACTGACTACCTGTGCACAGTGGTGAAAGACAAAACCATCTTCATCAACCCTCTCTACATAGGAAATCTTCTCAATTTAAAAACTGAGGGAGCAAGGCTGAGAAGATCTGGAGATCAGGATGGAACTGGGTATGTACACAACTTCTGCAAACCTGAGGGCCACTCAGGAGAAGTCTCAGCTTCATCAATGGGTCAGCACCAGAAGATGGCTCACTACTTGCTGACCTACTTCATCTACCCAAAGATCAACTGCACTACATTAGCAACAAACTTCGAGCAATGCTTTATATGGCATATGCTGACGTACACTCCCATCAACATGCCAGTCTTTCTCTTTGCTGGTTTCCTTCGAAGCACTGGCACGATGCGGCTTGGATCACTCATCACCAGAATTCTCATTGACCATAAGATTGATCTCGAAGGTGAGGAGAAGACTCGAGGACCTGAGATCACAGCTGCCTCGCTGAGAGCACTAAAGTTTGGACAGCCTTTGAAGAAAGGTAAAGCTGCTGCTGCTGCTGGCCAAGCTAAGGGAACTGCTGAGCCAAAGAAAGGGCGAAGGACTAAGGCCCCAGCTTCTCACAAAAGGAAAACTGCTGAGACTCCTTCCAAAAACGTTGAGTCTCCAGCAAAAAGGCAGAAGTCAGCTGGAAAGTCAGCTGAGAAACGAAGCAGGCAAGGTGAGCCTGGAACTGGGGAAACTACTGAGCAACCTTAGAAGAAGCAGAAACCTTCTACACTGACTCCCCTCAATGCTATACCAACTGATTTCATTGTACCGGGTGACTCTCACTTCACTCAGTGTCAAGGTACATTAGCTGAGTCCGAAGAACATGAGGTACAACTAGATGATCACTTCATTTCTCAAGTTGAGGAAGAACTTGATGGTGACAGTACCGAAGAAGAAAAAGAAGAAGCCAGCGGTCAGGATGACGCTGAGGACTCTGAGGAAACAGCCAGTGAGAATGAGGTTGAGCATGTCGATACTGAGTTGGCTGTTGGAGTTGAGCAAGTACTCGACCAACACATTGTTGATCCAGCTGAAGAGCAAGCTGACCAGCCTCATACTGAGCAACAAGAATCTTCCCCTTCTCACTCAGGAGAACCTGATCATACTGTCACTCCACCTCGTAGAAGGCGAAAGTTGGTTAAGGCCAGTGAGAAGCTAGACAGTGAACTTCCTGTGCAACCACCAACTCTTTCTGACTTTGTCCTCTCAAAGCCATCTAAGGACCCTTCTACCGTCAAACTCAAGTTTTTCAAACGCCAATCCACTTCCACTACATCGGCGCCATTAGAAAAACAAGCCTCTGTTTCTTCTCAACAGGAACATACCGACCCCAATGCTTCTGCAACATCAACCAGTCAGGTTGAGCCGTCTACTGTTCATGCTATTTCCTCTAGCATTGTGCTGACTCCACACACTTCTGCCGTCAGCACAGACAGTATTCGCATTACAACTTCTCCAACTCAACTCTCTGCCGATCAATCAACTATCCCACACACACAAGTGCAGATTGGTTCATCACTTCCAGTCACTGACCTGGTAACTCCTTTCACTCCTCTTCCTTCCGGTCACACTGATGTCCCTGAAGGATCACAAAACTATCTGAATGCCACTGAGTCCGATAAAAAGATCATTGACTCAGTGCAAGCCTTAATCAGAGACCTTCAACATTCCACTCCTCCTGCTGCTGGATCTTCAATTCTTGAGACCACCCAGCTTTCCCAAGTCACTCAGCTTCTCAACGAAGTTAAGGGACTCAAGGATCTGCTGAACGTTGTCATATCCTTCCAAGCACAGCAAGCTAAGCAGGATTCAATTGCCAAGCTGGCTGAGATCCAGCTGACAACCATGCAACATTTGAACTCTTTCCACCAACAAGTCCAGAACTTGTCAGCTGCGCATCCTGACTATGCCACTTCATCTGAAATCAAGATGCTCTTTGCTCAGCTTCATACTGAGCAACTTAAGACCAACGAGCAAATGGTTTCGTACAGTCAGTGTTCGGTAGAGCAAATTGGTGAGGCTATACGATTGCTTAATCTGAATAAGCAAGAGATGGATACTGACGTAATGAAGCAGAATGAGATGATGACTCTCGCACAACAAACTTTCAACCACATTCGTCATAACAACATTCAACGTCAGTATTACGACACAGCTCTTTTAAAGACTTTTCACCAAATCTTTGCTGGCCTTACTGAAGCTCTTATCTGGCAAGGCAAAGCTCAAGCGTTTAGCGTCAATATGCTCAGTGCTGCTGATCTCAAAGTACCCGAAGAGGTATCAGCTGATGGAGTTGCCATCTTTGATGGCGTAAATGAAAGCGCTGAGAAACTTAAGGAGCTATCCCCAAGAACTGACTCGAGCTGTATTAACTGATGCTTTCAGACTCCCTGAAGTTGACAAAACGGGGGAGAAAGAACATGCAGCTAGAGCTCAGCATGAGCGAAGTCATTCGTCGCAACACAGGAAAAAGAAATAGATAGGCTAGCTCAGTATAGGCTAAGTCAGTTGTAATCTATTTGCCTTATCTATATATATTTTGTTGTGTAATCACTGACTTCTATCTATATATCATATCTGCATCTTTTATTCAATTTCTGAGTTATGATATATGTTACTAAGTACTGAGTCATTGTGTATCTTCAATTAAATCAGCTTTTATACTTATAAATTTTATTGACTAAATTAAATGCTGATAACATGTTTGACATTGTCCTATGTGCTTATAAAACATTGTCTGTTAAGAATCCATTGAACAACAAATTACTCAGCGCGCTCTATATTACTAAACCTTCCGCTTAATACTGAGTAAATAGAATATGTTGAAATAGCTGACCTATATCTGAAAACTGACCTTAGACTTACTCATTTAAACCTTTAAATGTTTTGAGTAAAACTAAGTCAGTAGCTCAACCCTTACGGGGGAGTTTGCTAAACTATACTAGGTCAACTATCATGGGGGAGCTCATACTGAGTTCCTCGCTGAATAGTTTTGCCAACATCAAAATGGGGGAGTTTGTTGAAACACCTTTCCACGTAATTTTGATTTGACAAAATTGTTTAAGTATAATTTAAAATACATATTCTAAACATACTAACTTTAAATGCTTTGATTTATTCTACTAATGTGTTTGTTCAATGTTGAGTTAAAACTGTTATAAGACATAAGAATTAAAAGGCCCAAGCCCAATACGGAAGCCAAGGCACAAGTCAAACAACTCAGTACAACTCGGCCCGCGTTTGTCAAAACGTTGCCGTTCTGGACAAAACGCAACTCAGCATGAGAAGGATCTAGAAGACCTTCGGGAACAACTTCAAGATGAAGCTGCTGAGTAGATTCGACAAACGTACAAGACAGCAGCTGGCGAAGGAAAACTTCCAGACAAAGTATTTCCCCTTTGGGCAAAGTTCAGACGACACAGTATGCTGTCCAGTTGACTTTGCCATAAAAGGAGAGACAGTCTGCTGAGCTGACCGAGGACAGAAGATACACAATTCTGATTGGCCGAGAGCTCTGAGCAAGTCAGGATGACAACGACATGTAGCCGTTTCCCTCCAACGGTTATTTCGAAATTCGAAATGACCGATGCCCAGACGTCTCTATAAATAGTGTCATCAGAAGCTTCACTCAATACAGAACTTGATCAAGCCATTACGCTGACCAAATTTCTACACAAGTTCTGCAAGCAAAGAAGCAAAGCAAATCTTACACTACAATTCTTATATCTGTGTAAAAGTCTAGAGTGATTGTTTCAATCGTCTAAAGTGTCTTAGCAAATCTTTGTATAGGACAAAACACTTATCATTTCTAGAGATAGAAAGGAGAGGCTGAGTACTCGGTTTTAGTACTCAGCGAGAGATTAGGATTGAGTAGAGGTATAGAGGAAGGTACTCTTGTCATACTCAGTTGCTAAGATTGTAAAAGGTTTGAGGCTCTACCTTTAAAGAGCTCAGTAGAGGATTCGAAATCTCGGAACGTGTTCCGGGGACAGGACGTAGGCTTAGAAGAAGCCGAACCTGGATAAATCTGCTGAGTGAAGTATTTCTTACCTTTAACTCTTTATATATATTGCTTGCTTAAAATAACCAAAAACTGACCAAGTAAAGAGGTCAAGTTGAGTTGTGCGCGTTGAACGTCTGAGCTCAGGAATAGACTCTAAGTGCTATCTCCTGACTCAAGCTAAGAAACTGACCTAGTCACCAGTTGACTAAGCCAGTATCTTACTGTTTACTCAGCGCCGCTGTTAAAACCTTTTTCCTTAGAAAAAGAAGTCTGCCCTAATTGCAAAAAAAGTTTAAATAGTTCCTAACCCCCCCTTGGAACTATACTTGCAACCTTACAAGGGACCAACATAATGGTCCCTGGCGAGTCCCAAAAGTGCTCCGACGGTCCCTGAATAGTCCGGAATTGCTCCAAAAGGCTTGGGTCTGGTTCGAAAATGCTCAAATAGTCCTGAAAATCCCTGAAAATACCGAAAATGCCATAAATAATGGAAAATGCTGAATTTAACTAAAAACTATCAAATTAATACATAAACTTAACTAAAAGCTAATTAAAATAGTCTAAATTAATCCTAAAAACGCTATATAAATGGGAGCTATCAAGTACCTTTCTAATTTTTACCGATCGGTGGAAGAAGGCAGAGTTTCTGTCCCCAGCAAGTAGCCATTTTTCTCTGCTTTTGTCTCTGAGGAGCATCTCTTGCCTGAGTAGTTGTAGTTCAAGATCCTTCTGAGCTTCATCCTCCTGTACAATACGAATGTCACTAAGACCGTCACTAGAGATGATAGCCTGAACTTCCTCTAACTTTTTTAAAGCAGCATCAATATTATTTTCAACTCTCCCAAAGACTTCAGTATTCCAAGCTCTGATCCTCTAACATTAAGTTACGTCATTTTACAGGCAACAAAATAGATTGCAATTGCTTTTAGGGGAATTCTAAAAAAAGCACGAAACTTGTTTTTCTATTTTTTTTTACCGTTTTTTTCTCACTTTATCCTTATTTTTCCATTTTTTATTTTTTTTCGTTTTTTTTACTTTCTCGTTTTTCCCATTTTTTTCTTCCTTTCTGTTTTTCCCTTTTTCTTTTTACACTTTTTTTTCTTCGTGTTTTCATGTGTTTTTTCTCTACTGCTTTAACATATATTAATCGGCATCATTTTGTTAACAATAGTATGCATTGCAATTACTTTTAGGGCATTTTCGGTGGAGGGGGGACAATAGTTTTTACGCTTTTTTTCACCTATTCTCATTTTTTATTTTCTCATCTTGTCTTATTTTTTGCCTAAATCATATGAAACCCTCTAAAGTTGTCCATTTTAGTCTCTTTGCGCCTCAAACTTAAGGGACAGTCCATTAGCCAGTCAAATTCTCTGAGAGTGACATAACAGGTTCCTTATTTTTCCTTAATCAGAGAAGATTTTGACAACACGTTTTTCGGTTGACTTCCCATGTGTCTTCCTACCATGGAAAACTTAGCAAAAAAGCACATCTCCAATCCTAACATTTGTCATGTCTAGGGAAGACGAAAGCCATATCTTTGGAATGCTCTATAGCAAGGCACATTTGGAGATTTTTCTTTGGAGAGAGTCGAATGGAGGTTGTGTTTGATGAGTTGAGTTGGTTAAGAAATTTAATTGCTACATGGTCCGTTGAGTTGGTGGTGAAAATCGCTATGATCATATGGAGCTTCTCGAAATATAGAAATGGTGTAGTTTGGGAGAAAAAATTATGTAGCCTTGTTGATGTTTTTCATGTTGCTTAAATGGAGTTGGAAGATTCAAAAATGGCTCAAAAGCTTATATTGATTACTATTTCTTTTGCTACTACAGGTCCGATGAAATGGCAGTGGCCTGAGGAGGGTGTCTTTATTTGTAATAGGCCTAATACATAAATAACCCCTGAACTTGTCCAAATGTTGCAACTGCCCCCTCCAACTTTCAATTGTAACAACTTACCCCTCAAACTTGTCCAATTGTAACAACTTACCCCTTAAACTTGTCCAATTGTAAAACACAACTCCAAATTGCTGACATGAACTGCAATTGAAGAATCACGTAAAATACAAAATCTGCAACGCTTGTGGAGTATGATAATCAAATTCTTGGCGTGATACGAATCCGGAAAAACTTGTTTACGGTTGCTTCAAATACAGGGTAAAAAAATTTCCAATTTGGGGTTATGTTTTATAATTGGACAAGTTTAAGGGGTAAGTTGTTACAATTGAAAGTTGAGGGGGGCAGTTGCAATATTTGGACAAGTTCAGAAGTTATTTGTGTATTAGGCCTTTGTAATATGGACGCATGGATTGCTCGGTTGTTCTGCATTCATGATATGCATGATCCTACAAAAGGTTTCTTCAAGCCTGTTGTAGCAAAGGCTATTGCTATTTGTGAGGCACTCTCGTGGTTAAAGGATGCCAATTACAGTAATGTGTACATCCTCTATAATTGTTTATCCATCATGCAAGCAAAACTTAAGCCCTCCACTCAGTTGTCGTACTTGTTCGATTAGTGCCTGACTGTGTTATGTTAATTCGAGATTTAATAAATTGTTCAATCTCTTTTGTTAAGTGGTCAACAAACTCTGTGGCTCGCGAGTTAGCTCGAGTTGTTAGTTCTAGGTCTGTCCGTAGAGAGTGTATATGTCCATATCATTTTTTTCTTAATATTCTTCTTACTGATATGGTTTAATAAAGGTAGTTTCTTAAAAAAACAGCTGCTGGAATTGTTACATTATTCTTTTGTATAAAATTAGAAACAACAAGTATTGCTTTAAGTAAAATGTACACCAAATGATAAATCCAATTGTCAATAACGTTCATGGATTGATAATGAACGCAGCTGAATCGGGAACCATGAACCTAGTCCTTCATCCGAACATATACAACCGATTGTCTACATCAATAAATCAAATTGTTACTATATATATATATAAGCATAATTAGATGTAAATGGAAGAAAAAACTCAGCCTGGTAGGTAGGTCCACCTACACATAGACAACTAAGGCTCTGTTCTTTATCACTGAAAAAAACTGAACTGAACTGAACTGAATGCTGCTGAACTGAACTGAACTGAACTGAATTTAACTGAATGCTACTGAACTTAACTGAATGATACCGAACTTAACCGAATTTAATCGAACGTAACAATAATGATGATATTAGACTTTAAAATAATTTAATGATAATATTGGACATTAATAAGCTTATAATAATAATAATAATAATAATAATAATAATATTTCTACCAAAAAAAATAATATCAATAATAAATAAACATATTATTAAAGATTAAACTAAATTAAATATCAAATAAAATCTAGGCTCGATAAAATCCTATGACATTAAATAAAAATGAGTCTAATTTAAATTAAAAATATAAATTACATACAAACACAAATTTATATATAATTTAAAGCCTATGAAATTAAATACAAATTTTTATATGAATACAAACCTTTTAATGTAAACGTATTAATATAATATTTATTTACTTTTCGTAAAATTTACAAATAAGTTGCACCAAATAATTATAATTATAATAAATAATGATAATGTATATAATGACAAAGCATAAATTATATATAAATATAATTATAATGAAAATAGATAAATTAATATATAATAAATTATAATAATTATAATAAATTGCTGAAATTATAAATAAATAATGATAATAATATATAATAATTATAATAAATAATGATAAATTATTGAATACTGAAACTGAATACTGAATACTGAAACTGAATACTGAACTGAACTGAACTGAACTGAACTGATTACTACTGAACTGAACTGATTGTTACTGAAATTAAGTAATAAAGAACAGGGCCTAAATCAGGAACATCTACGTGAGGAAAGCAACCATGAAAACGCAAGCATGCCATTGATAAACTAACAACAATTAAAATTAACAACAGATGATAAGGAAAATAAACCTTTAATACTAGGACATGTAAGATGCTTCAACCACTTGTCCCTAATAAATAGGTACAACAAGTACTGAAAAAGTCACTTTTCATATTGCAACGATGTTACTAATACAACACATGAAAATCTACAAATTCATATACCCAAACAAACTATGTACATACAACAATGCAGACCCAAACTAGTTTGGAAGACAAATACAGATAACATAAGATGATAATCCAAAAATACAATTATTCGATGATAATCCAAAAACACAATTAGGTATCAATTTCATTTTTTATGTATGGAAAAAATTTAAATCGGGAAAGATATCTAGTAAACTTTGAACTGTTATAAAATAAGGAAGATAATATCCAATAGAATCAGAACAATAGAGAGAGTGTATGCTTGTATTTCACTTGTCTTTATGTTTGTCCTCTATTACATGAAAGAAACCTATATTTATAGGCTTATGAATATATAGGTTACATAAGAACATAAATTATGGAGTTACAAACATTAAGGAATACAGAGTTACAACCTTAATGAATGAAGAGTTACAACATTAAAGAATGAGGAGTTACAATGGTTATACTTATGGACATCCATCAATTTATTCATAACATGAACTCTTGGATGTCCATCCATGCGAATAGGCCACTGCCTCATTAAAACCCTTACCAAGTAAAACTCAGTGGGACAAAACCATTGGTTAAGGGAAAAAGAGTACAGTGATTACTCCCCCTATTTGCAGTATTACTGAAGATCTCTGAGACGGCGCATTCCAATACCGTAAACCAACTTCTTAAAAGCTGTAGAAGGTAATGCTTTCATGAACAAATCTGCCAGATTGTCACTTGATCGAATTTACTGAATATTGATATCACCATTCTTTTGAAGATCGTGCGTAACGAAAAACTTTGGTGAAATGTCCTTTATTCTGTCTCCTTTAATGTAGCCTTCATTAAGTTAAGCAATGCAATCTGCATTATCTTCATATTCTGATGATCTACCACATGACTCTCGTATGTTCTTAGTTAACGATCTTAGCCAAACACATTCCCGACTTGCTTCATGAATAGCTATTAACTCAGCGTGATTTGAAGAAGTAGCTATAATAGTTTGCTTCTTAGAGCGCCAAGATATAGTTGTACTTCCATAAGTGAATAAATATCCTGAATCAATAGTTCCTTGAAGATAACATAATATATGGATAACAAATTGACAGAAAAAGCAATATCTGGCCTCGTATTGTTAGCAAGATACATTAGTGCACCTATTGCACTGAGATATGGCACTTCAGGACCAACAATCTCTTCTCTACCTTCTTGAGGTCGGAAATGATCTTTATTTACATCAAGTGATCAAACAGCCATTATAAATAATTAATTCACCTAAATAGAATTAATAACCAAATAATTACATATCAATCATCAATCACATTTCAATCTCAATTATCATTAATAACAATAAATGCTAATAGCACTTAATAATTTATTACCACAAGCTTGATACATCAACCAACCAAACATGATAATTACAAGTTCGGCAATCAGATAAGAGTGAGCATATAAACCATACAAATATGCATATAACTAACTACTTGCGTTCATTACAAGCATAAAATTCAATTGCTATGAACATGTAAACAAACAAACAAACAAAGAACTATATACATAATTAACTGCGATCATTTTGTAAGTCAAGATAAAATTTTGTCTTTCGAAGATCTTTTATCTCAAATTCCTTTTTCTAATAATCCACTACTTTTGGAATCTCTTCAGGAGTTCCAATGATATGCATATCATCTACATAAATAGAAAGGATGGAAAATTCAGTTTCCGATCTCTTTATGAAAACACATGGACAAATTTGATCATTCTTATAACCTTATTTCAGCAAATATTCACAAAGACGGTTATATCACATGCGCGCAGATCGTTTCAGTCCATACAAAGACATTTGTAACTTTATCAAATAAAGTTCTTGTTTTTTATAATTTTCTTGCATTTTAAAACTTTCAGAGATTTTCATATAAATGTCATTATCCAGTGGTCCATATAATTAAGCTGTGACTACATCCATTAAATGTAAATCAAGCCATTCTCTTATTGCCACCACATGGGAGTATGTTTCTTCATAATCAATTCCAGGTCTTTGTGAGAATCCTTGTGCAACTGAACGTGCTTTATATCTCACAATTTCCCCATTTTCATTCCTTTTTCTCACAAAGACTCATTTATGTCCCACCGGTTTTACACCTTTAGGTGTACGGACTACAGGTCCAAATACTTCTCTTTTTGCAAGAGATTTCAATTCTGTCTCAATTGCTTCTTTCCATTTTGTCCAATTATTACTTTGTGTACACTCTTCAATGGATTTTGGTTCATGATCCTTATTTTTATCCATAACATCAACTGCTACATTGCATGCAAAAATTTCATCGACGTCGATTTGCCATTTTATTCCAGACATGACAGAATTAATTGAGATCTCTTCATTCTCAGATACCTGAATTTTTTTCTTTGTCATGTTTATGATCTCTGCAGGAGATCCTTCATTGTTCTTTGGTTCCTCAGAAAATCCATTGCCAATTTCTGCTCCTTTTCTTTTCCGAGGATTCTTATCTTTGGAACTGATAGGTCTACCACGCTTCATGCGTGTGTGAGACTCATTAGCAGTTTGATGTTGTCCTTCAGGGACATCAATTATAATTGGAGCATTTACAGCTGGAATATGTGACTTGGTCACTCTCTTTGGAGCATTCACATTGTTTAGTACGAGGATCAAAATGAGACAGAGATAATTCATTCCAACTAATTTCATGTTCCAGCTGTTTATTTTCTCCCCTTAATGTTGGAAAAACTGACTCATTAAAATGACAGTCAGCAAATCGAGCCTTAAATAAATTTCCAATAGATGGCTCTAGATACTTAATGATTTTCCTAAATTTGTGAATGCATTTGGTAGTTGATTTGCAATATTTTGCAAATGTATTAACTTTTGAACTTCAAGTTCACATTGTTTTATTCGAGGATCTAAATGAGATAATGCCAATGCATCGAACTTCAAGTTCACATTGTTTTGTTCGAGGATCTAAATGAGATAATGCCAATGCATTCCAAGTAATTTTTTCAACTTCTTATTTTCTTCCCCTAATGTTGGAAAATGATTTCATTAAAATCTCTTCATTTGTAACAACTTCAGATGTTTGCACTTCTTCAGGAAGTGTGTTTATGTTAGTATCTACATCTTCAATAGATTCATTCTTATCATCGATGATTTTCTTTTTCTAGGTTTTTTATCCTTTAAACCAATAGGTCATCCACGCTTCAGGCGTGCATGAGAATGATCATCATGTTTTTCTTCAGGAATTTCAATATGAATTGGTGTATTAACTGCTGGTATATGCGATTTTTACTCTTTTTGGATCAGTAAGTGCATCTAGAAAAACATGCAGTAAACATATCTCCCGTTAATGTCTCAAGTTATTTAATTATTAAGAGAGATTCATATCCAACATAAATTCATAATCTCCTTTAAGGGCCCATTTTTGTACGATGTGATGGAGCAATAGGAACATATACTGCACATCCAAAAACTCTTGGATGAGAAATATTGGGCTCATGACCAAAAGCTAATTGTAATGGGAAATACTCATGATAGTTTTGTTGGTCTTATACATATAAGTGATGCTGCATATAAAATTGCATACCCCCATACAGATGTAGGAAGTTTAGTTCGCATAAGTAATAGTCTAGCGATTAATTGCATATATTTAATAAAGATTCTACTAGACCATTTTGTGTATGAACATAGGCTACATGATGTTCAACACTTATCCCAATTGATATACAATAATTGTTAAATGTTTGGAATATGGATTTACCGGTATTATCAAGACGAATTGTCTTAATTGGATAATCAGAAAACTGTGTTCTTAATCTAATAATTTGAGCAAGTAATGTTGCAAAATCTATATTGTGTGATGATAATAAATATACATATGACCATCGAGTAGAAGCATTAATTAAAACCATAAAATACCTAAATGGTCCACATATATCGCCTTCAAGACATTTTAAAAATGTTGGTGATTCAATTCCAATCTTACCTTTCGAGGGACTTATAATTATTTTTCTTGCGAACAAGCAAGACAAAAATATTCATTGCTTTGAAGAATCTTCTAGTTCTTCAATGGATGCTCATGTGCATTTTCTATAATTGTTCTCATCATTACAAAACCAGGATGACCCTGAGTATCATGTCAAATCTTATAAGTATCAAAATCTATAAACTTTTGGTTTCCAATAAGATTTGCTTCAATTATGTTAATAAATGTGTAACACAAACTAGATTATAAAGTATTAAATTTTTCAAGTCCATATATCTTTCCTGAAATTATATTCATAACATAAAGACACTCTTGATTTCATTCACTTACAGTCTCAATATGATATCCATTTCTATGAATATCTTTGAAGCTTACCAAATTTCTATGACACTTTGTGGAAAATAATGAATTATTCATAATAAACTTTGTTTCTCTTGGTAAGACTATATTGGCTCTGCCGGAGCCTTCAACTAAATTTGTGTTACAAGATAGTACATTATATATGAGAATCTCTTCAGGGGCTTGGTATAGTAAAACCAGATGCTTTGACATATAACAGGTATGTGACCAATTTCCATTTGAACTCTAACTTTTATTAATTATTATTTCTATCAAATTTATCAATTTGATTTTTCCACTACTGGTGGGCCTCTGTATTTTTATTATTATAACCATAACAGTTATAACCATGACGAAGCTTACGTCCATGACCGCAACCATATCCACGGTTATTATTTTCATTATTGTATGGCGTTGCATTTACTTCTAAGAATGCAATTGATCCAGTAGGATGAGACTCGTCTTTTTCATTAAAAACTCATTATTTTGTTCTGCTACAAGCAGGCGATAAATTAATTTAGAATATTTTTGTTTTGAAGCCTTTCTCTTTATATTGCTGCTGCATGAGCATATTAAATGCATGAAAAGTATAGAAAGTTTTTTCTAACATAATTTCATTTGTAACATCATCTCTACATAATTTTAATTGAGATGTAATCTTAAAAAGTGCAGAATTATATTATGTACCGATTTAAAATCTTGCAATCTTAATTTCATCATAATGCATAACAAGCTTTTGATAATAGAACCAACTTCTGGTGGTCATATCTTTCTTTTAAAAATTTCTAAAACACAAATGGATCTTTAACAATTTAGATATTCACATCTGTAAGATTTGATATGACTAAAGTACAATACAAATAAGTGTATTAGAAACAAGATTATAATACAAAACAAATTAAGGATTGATTTAGAACTTATCTGGGATTAAATGGATGAATAAATTCGAGTAGAGATTAATCGAATGAGAAAATTTGTGCCAGGATTAATAGGATGAACAAATTCATGTTGGAATTAACCGAACGAGCAAACTCGTGCTGATAACGTGTTATAAAATAAGGAATATAATATCCAATAGAATCAGAACAATAGAGAGAGTGTATGCTTGTATTTCACTTGTCTTTATGTTTGTCCTCTATTACATGAAAGAAACTTATATTTATAGGCTTATGAATATATAGGTTACATAAGAACATAAATTATGGAGTTACAAATATTAAGGAATACAGAGTTACAACTTTAATGAATGAAAAGTTACAACATTAAAGAATGAGGAGTTACAATGGTTATACTTATAGACATACATTAATTTATTGAACCAACTGTTTTTTTTTTTTTTATAATTTGCCAGAATTCTGATTTTGAGAGTCATCAACACTTTTTAAATGGATTTTTTCCTAATTAAATTGGATCTATTTTTTTATAGCCACTTGAGGACAAAAATGGTGAGAAATAATTAGTAACTAAAATCGTCCATGATATATCAAAATTGTTATAAACAAAAGTTGAAGTATTTATTGATAGGATAGGGGAACAACTCCAAGGATTAGAAATGAAAAAGGGGAAGAATGATGTCATGCAACCAACAACTACTTACTTAGAATTGGCATATTCTTTGACTTTTTTTCATGAAATGTCTTGTTTTATTTTGTGGAGAAAGCAACCCTCCCATCTCCATCTCCATCTCCATCTCCATCATACTCTTATTTCCAAATCAATGGAATACAAACACTAAACCCCTTAACTTTCACATCATTCATTTTTTACTTTTATTATTATTATTATTAGCATACCATATTAGCCTTGCTAATTAGGCAAGGGCATCTAAATATGCAACAAATTGAGTACATGTGGGTATATTATTTTAATACTCTTACTCTTATATTTTAAGTTATTTTGTTACCAATTTTTAACCTCACTGGTTTTTGGCCCGTGCGATGCACAGATTCATCTTAATATATAAATATTAATAAAAATACAATCTAATAATTACAATTAATGACATAAATGTGTTATATAAATTAAATATTATTATTTGATTTTCACATTTACTTTAAATAATTTTTTATAGATAAATATAATAATAGAATTAAAACTAATATATTATATATTATATTATATTTTTTATCAGTAAAAAAAGGAGGAAGTGACACTTCAGTTCCATCGTTACTGTTTTATATTATATATAGATAGATATGTAGAGGAGGGCGAGCCTTGGCGCAACGGTAAACGTTGTTGTTGTGTGACCAAGAGGTCACGGGTTCGAGTCTTAGGAGCGGCCTCTTGCTAAATAAATTGGCAGGGGAAGGCTTGCCCCCCATACACCCTTATGGTGCTCCCCGGACGCTGACGCGTAGTGCAACCGGACCGCCCCTTTTTTTTATAGATAGATATGTAAAACTTTTCGATATAGTACGGATAAAATAATATTTTTATAGATAAATATATATAATAAAATTAAAATTAATATATTAAATTTTTTATCAGTAAAAAAGGAGGAAGTGACACCTCAGTTCCATCGTTACTGTTTTATATTATATATAGATAGATGTGTAGAGAATTAGAGAGATTTTAGGGATTAATTTAAATTCTGTAGAACTCTTAGATATAGTATGGATAAAATAATCTTTTTTATAGATAAATATAATAATAGAATTAAAATTAAAATTAATATATTATATATTATATTATATTTTTTATCAGTAAAAAATGAGGAAGTGACACCTCAGTTCTATCGTTACTGTTTTATATTATATATAGATTCTCCTCTCATATAAATTAAATAATTAATAAATAAATCATAAATTTAACATTTTACAAATTTAACAAAATAAACAGTCATATACTTAAAATTATAAATAACACAATATTTAATTTAAAAATAATTATAAATCATCAAATTTTTATATTGAATTTTTTTCCCATCATTTTTTAGTATGCATTTATTAACTTTCAAAAAGTAAAAATACAAATTAGCACATTATTTTTTCTATATTAAATTATTTTATATTATTATTATTTTTATATAGTATAATAAATATTTTAATTGAATTTATATAACCATTTGTTTATTAACAATATAAAATACAAAAATATAAATATGATTAATCTCTAAGGACCTTATCTGTCCAACTGGCACCTAGCATTTTTACAACTTTGGTAACGGGTAGCAGGTACCGTGGGAGACATTCTCATTCTTGTCCCATACATATAGCATGAGTAGTTTTTTTAGCTCTTATTCTCGTCTCAAATCCTTTTATACAAGATTCAGACAGTATTTAGTACCGGCGAAACTCGTTACTAAGCTTATGTGTGTTGCGGGCCGATCTTGCGAGAGATCCTATAATACTCTATGTAATGCATCTAACTAGGGCTGGGCGCAGATCATGGAGATACTGGACTGGACCAAATATCCGAGGAAAAAACTCCGAAATTGGACCGGACCATTGACTTTTTTTGGAGAACTGAACTGGATTGGACCGTTGACTTTTCGTCAAAGAACTAGACCGAAATTTATCCAGAACCGGATTGATAACCGGATTGGATTGGACCGAACTGGACTGAAATAACCAAAAGTTTAGCAATAATAAATTTATATTTCATACATTAACTTTATTTCCACTCTATTTATTTTTTAATTTAATTTAAATGATATTATTTGATATTATTATAAAATATATACTATATATTATATATATATTATATATATATATATATAAAGAGAAATATTATATAATATATAGTTATATATTTTGTAAGGTTTGGTAAACTAATTACAATAATATAAATTTATAATTTATTAATAAGGTTAATGAGGTATAATATTATTAAATAAAAATTATTAAAACGAAAAGTCATAAAAATTATTATTAAACATTATAATCCTCAGTTGTCATTGAAATGTAAAACAAAAGTCTCTGTGTTCTTCCTTTCTTCTTCCTTCTTCACCACCGGCCCTTCTTTACTGCCTTTCCTTCTTTACTGTCTTTCCTTTGGAAAACAAGGAATTTGTTGTGTTAAGAAGATTCGATTGCAAATTGGGATGATGATTAGAGAGATTGTGGTCTGATCATATTTTGCTAATGAAGTGTTGTCTTTTTAAAATTAAAGGTTGTTTGTTTTTTCCGATTTGTTATTTTGTAACTTTGATTTTGTGGGTTTTTTTAGCCTTGTTGTCTACTGTAAATTTTAATGAATGTTGTTTACTTCCTTAAAAAAATATTATTTATTTAAAGTTATGTAAGACAATAAAATTCTATATTTTATTATCTTGTAAATTAAATTTTTAATTTATTTTTTAGGACTTAAAATATTAGATATTTATCCGAACGGCCGAAAAAATATATTGGATTGGACCGGAACCAAATCTCCAAATCCCTGAACTGGACTGGATTGAAATTTTGGAACAATTCAATTCTGGAGATTTATTCTTTTAATCCAATCCTGGAGATTTTCTTTTATTAATCTCCGAATTTCAATATAATATTGGAGATTCATGAATCCCCGACTTCGACCGAACTGTGCCAGCCCTAAATCTAACCAATCAATCAATATCATTTGTATACATTTAGCTTAAGAGTTAATATGTCAGAAGCCATTTGAATTTGTCCAAACAAAACTGAGAAGCCCCTTTAAAATTATTTTCAGTAATTTATTGACCACCTGAATTTATACGATATGCATTTTAATTTTGCTTAAATCCTCCCTTATTTTACCACGTAAATTTAAAGGATTTATATCATTTTAAATTCATTACAATGAAAATCATGTTTAATCAAACTAGATGTCGGGAGTCTTTTAAGTAATACATTCAACCAATAAAAACAATGATGTATAACACTTTACGAGAGATTATTAGTGTTAAGTAATAGATTTAATATATCAAGAGCCTTCTAAATTTGGTTAAAAATGATTAGATGGACTGAGTTAGGATTTTAGAACGAGCCCAACATAATCATTGAGTAGATTGAGCAAGGTATTGGGAAATTTATACACAAATTCAGATTTGAAAAATTATTTACAACTACGTCAAGTAATGATTTTGAATTATATCAAGCTAGTAAAATCAGCATTTTTAATAGATTTTAAATATTAGAATTTATAAATTAGGTGTCTATGATATATTTTCTAGGGTTTAGGATTTATGAATTGGGTCTAGAATTTTTAAATTAGGGTATAAATTCATAATTTATTTGTAATATATAGAAAATAATGACATATTAAGAATTAAGTTTGATAATATGATTTAGTTGTAATTTTGTAGTTATTTATGATATTCATGTATTTTTGACCCCAAGGGATTTTATGTGCTAGCCCATCCAGTTAACACATACTAAACTCCTATCTTATGTACTCCCTCCGTTTTATATTAGATGTTTTTTTGGAGAATCGGATAGAAGAATATCAGGAAAAAGATTTTGTTGTCCGTTATTTATTGATTCCACTATTTAATTTATTATATAATAAGTCCATTATTTTAATTAATATCCACGTTTTATAGCACACAGAATGTGACTTAATATGTATTGATCATATAATATAACATGTAATGTGAAACAAAAAAATTCTCTAAAAAAACATATAAAATGAAACGGAGAGAATAATAATTAGAAATATGAGATGTCAAACAGGGGTGTTCGCTATGGTTACTTTGTTTTTTACAAAGTACCGTTACTTGGTGTGGTTTTCACCGTTGGATTAATTTTATACTCTATCATCCAATGGTGAAAACCATACTTGGTTGGTACTTTGTAAAAAACAAAGTAACCATAGCGGGCACCGTCAAACAGGTTATCATATCATAATTATAATTTTATTCCACATAATTATATATAATATAAAAACAGAAAATGATATTCAATAAAATATTGGGTGAAACGGATTAAAAAATTGACGGCTCTGATAATATTGCTCCCATGGTATTATTTTTCACTTATTTGATACCTAAATTTATTACTAGCACTTGACATATTACTCGTTAAGAGTTAAGAGAATGTCGAGTCTAAAATCATAGGTTATTCTGCATAACTTGGTTTCTATCCAATTTAATAATTTAGATTCATGTTCACTTGATTAATCAAATCTGAAATACATCTATGTTTCTCATACGGAATTAGGTTGCCAATGAACTTTGCTGTTTCAGAAAGAGGTCTAAAGGCCCTGACTGACGAATTCTCATTTCTGATCAAGTTAGCATTATTTATTTGCTTTACAACAGTCAAAAGCTTCCAATCATCTTGGAAGTTTCGATTTTATGATCCAGTTCAGATAACCATTAATTATAGTAAAAGATAAGAGGTAGAATATAATGGGTAATACCAAAAAATTATCATTAATCCCCTCAAGTTCAATAATGATTCCTAGGTAACCTAAATAATCCATATTCTTCCTTTAATTACAAAAATTGAACTCCCAATACAAAAAAAAAAAAATAAATAAAGTTAAGAGCATTTGCAATCTCTTTCACCTATGTTTCTGTTAGTCATCTCGCTGCTCTTGATCAAGGAATTGATATACAAAAAGGGAAAAACAAAAAGAAGGTTCTCATTTCCAAACCTTATCTTCCTAAAACTGAAAACTACCGAGTTCTAGTTGAAACATATAACGGGACTACGCTAGAACGGACAACTTGTTACTATTATGTGTACATGCTCAAATATCCAATGCACCCATCAAAAATAGAGATTAGAAAGAAAGGATTAAAGTTTCGCCTATTACCATAATTTATAGAATGTTATGATACAAGTTCATTTTCAGAGGTTTTTACCCTGCATCCAAATTTTCCATTGTCAGGTGAATTCACCCCCTTCACATTTTTCAGTCAGTTCAGAACCTAATCTGCACAAAACCACAAAGCATACAGATTAAATAAACGTAAATACTGATTTTGGTTAACTGTGAAAACAATGGGGATTTTTTTTATATACGTTTCAGCTACAAACTACATTCTGTATTTCGGTTTTCAATTGCAAAAGTTCTGCATCAAATTAACTGAAGAAAAAGTTGCATATAGACACACCATGCCACAACCCCTATACATATCAAAACCAAACAGTATCCGGTTCAGAAGCTTATATCAAAAGAGAATTTGCATCCAAGTGAATTCTCATGTTTGGCATCAAAATATATTAGAAAAATTGAATCCAACACAAAAAAAAAAAAAAAAAAAAAAAAAAAAAAAAAAACTTTTATTGGCATATTCATGCAAAAATTCTAAGTAGTTGGACCTACAGCACTCCTCCACTTTACCATCTCAGGATTTCATCTAATTTTACACAACCCCTCAAAGAAAAAGGAGAATTCAATAGTAGTCATCATTATCTAAATTGTTTGCAAATGATGTTCATCATTTCCTTCCCAAGATCACAAAAATATCATGACTGATATGGTTTTAATTTAACCGGTTAGATTAATTGCACTGGGAACAATAACTAAGCCCACTTGGAGATAAACGTCAGATTGCCAACCATTGCTAGGCAGTTCTAAAGTAGGGGGGGACTTGGTGAACCCGCACAGTCTGCATATACAAACTCTACTGGATATCTCAATATTCATGACCGACTGATAGAAGAGCTAAAATAACTCCTCCATTTTGGCGAGACAAGCTAAACAAGACCAAAGCAAACAGAACAGGCCACAAGAAATGGTTTTGGTTTCAACAATATAGCTATACTTGTTCAGATAAGTGGATATCTATTCTTTCAGTATATTCATGCAGAGCTAATTCTACCTCTTCCATTTAACTTATGACTGAAGTATAGTCATAACTTCAGCTGGTCATCAGCAAAATCTCACAACTTCAATATTTGTTTAAATCAGAACACTCTTACTACCAAATTTTTATAATATCTGACCCAAGTTTTAATGTTGCCTAAGCAGGTGACTCCTATGGGTTTTACATGGCTATCAAGACTAAATTTCTATAAGAACCTAGCGATGAAACGTTATTTCCATCAAAATCAAAGTTGAACAACTTTATCATGAACTAGAATTAGTTATCTTATTAAAATTAATATAATTTGAACCAAAGGATCCAGGATCCACAGGTGAAGTTGACTGCATCCTCCTTTTATGAAAGTATTAAGTAAATTAGCAGAGCGAAATCTAATGAGTACAATAATGTTTTTACCTCAAGCAATTTGACTAGCTGAAGTGAAAATCCCTTCCAAACTCTCAACCACTCAGACAACAAATGAACAAATAGTACTTGACCACTTCAGCCAGCTACCTTTATAGCACCAATCTCATCAATTTTTGAGCTCTTATGCTGGAGGGAAATTTAGAAGAAGAAATAATAAATTAAAACAACAAAAGGAAATCACATACACGCTAAAAGCAAGGGGATATAGGAATTCAAAGGAAATAAGAAAGGAAAGAATGTTTCAGCATCATTTTGACATAATTCATAACATTAAAGGAGAGCCAAAAGTTAGAAGTAGCAATAACCGAAAATTTCAAACTGATCTACATTACCTTACTTTTTTTCTGCTTGTGAACATCATTAAGATCTTCATCCCCATCATGCTTCCTTTTCTGGAATATTTTTAAGTTGAAAAATATACAAATTGAAACTTAATTACACAGACAAAAGGCAAGAGAGAAATATATATAATACACACACAAAAAGCAAAATAAACGGAAGTTCATCTCATAATCAGAAAATCACTATTTCCAGTAGTCAATGGAAGTGTGCCTGTGCCACTTATGTTTGACAAAGAGCAACTCTTTGAGAGGACTAAAACTTTGCTATTTATGTCAAATGAATTGCAAGTGCCAACTCCGAATGGTGAGGAGTTGATACCTAGCTTGTTTTGGTGTTCAATTCCCCACCCCGTCAAATTTAGCCGTCTAAACCCCGTTGATGTTTGTGGTTTGTCCTGGCCCTAGGATGGTGTGCGTGTGTGTATTGCAAGTCCAGAAATTCTATTAAGGTCCAAAATCTAGATTGTCTACAATCTATGACGGATAATAAAAAAGATTAATTTGTAATTAAGAGAGAGCATTGATTTCCAACCTTGTCGTGGTGTTTTTTAGAGTGATCACCACCAGATTCATGATGTCCACTTCTATCCTTTTTCTTCTCCTTCTCTTTCTCTTTACTTCGATCTTTATCCTTGTGACGATGCTTGTGCTTCTTATGCTCTCTATCTTTTTCTTTATCTTTGTGCTTTTTATGCTTCCTGTCCTTGTCTTTGGACTCACTTTTTGATTTTGCTGCAACAGTAGGAGTTCCCTTCTCTGCCTATAGAAGATGAGGAAAAAAGCAATAGGAAAAGAAAATCACAAACTCAACCAATGCAGTCCATAAAATCCAAGGAAACATCAAATGAACAACTGCGGAACCAGTATCCGTAACTTGAATGGTTACCAGTGCAAAGTTGCATTACTAAAGCAACAGAAACAATGAGAAATTAAAAGTTAGTATATTTCTTACAGGGGGCAAATCTATTGGAGTGGTATCCTTCAGTTGGAAGGCTTCCCTGAGTACATCTAGATCAAATGGTTGTATGATTGTATTACTATCTCTGGAATAGGAGCTATTCTGAACAAGCTGGTCCAACTGCATGCCTTCTCCTTTTCTAATTTCAGTGTCTCCCACCACACTGTGAAGATAATGAGTGTCCGAAATTGACAAAGGAAGTGACCTTTTGCAGAAGAAATCATGGTGAGGCAACAACTTGTAATGACTTATCAGATCAACAGCGCCAGTCAGTTCTCTTGGTCCTGAAGTTCAAACAGAACTGCACCTCATCAATCTAGAAAACAAAAGATGATGAGGAAACACATATTTATTTCTGTTTATCTCCCCCACCCCAATTCCTATCGCAGTTTCCTCTTATTTTTCATACAACGGAATAGAATGCAGATCTTTTGGACAATACAAATTCATTAAACTACTGTTTCAATCAATGTTTTGAAAACCGGACCGGACGTTGAACCAGTGAGACAACTGGTTCAAGGTTCAATAGGTTCAACCGGTTCAACCGGAATGGTTCAACCGGATAAAAAAATAAATAAATATATATAAAAAAAATAAAATGATGTTTCATTGAACATAAAATTAAAAATTTCATACATATAATAAACAATTCTTAAGTTAACATATTAATTAAAAATTAAAAATTCATACAGATAATATAAAAATTCACACATCGGTAACCAATCCTTAATTTAACACATTAATTAAAAATTCACACATCTAAAATCAAACCCATAGTTTAACACAATATTAAGATTAAAATTAAATTAATTAACACCAATTATTAAAGAGGTTGTTCTCTACCTAATTTTTAAATTTTTCCCTTAATTCAATATGTTTTTCAAAAAATGGCAAAAAACCAGGGTCAATCCGGTTCACTGGTTCAACACCGGTTCACGGTTCAACCCCGGTTTGATGCGGTTTAATATAGTTGAACCTGTATAGCTAAAACCAGACCGGACACTTGACTGGTTCGCAGTTCGACCGGCCGGTCCGGTTTTCAAAACACTGGTTTCAATGGAAAGAAAAAATTTAGACTTTTCTTTAACTTTCTTTTACATAAGGCAGTGATCAAACATAACAAAAGCCTGTGAAAACATGCATGCCATTATGTATGTTTCCTGTGACAAAAAGACTTCCTTCCATTTTAAATACTCTAATGCATCATCGAGCTTTCTATGTATGTCCATGTGTTACAAGTTGGAGTCAAATTATGAAGACAATTAATGTAACTTTAAAAAGCTTAACCTAGTTAACCCATGGCTTCAAGACAAGAACAAGAATCTCAGAAGTGATCATACAAAATACTTCCTCCTTGGAAGTTAGAGCAAGATGTACTTAACTAAACATTGTTATGTTCTTTATATTTTCCCCAACAGTATAGCAGCCATGCAAGTCTAATTGGCTTTTTGGATATAAAAAGATCCAACACCTCTGTTAGGGTCAGGTAAAAAATCGACCTTCCCCCTTGCATCTGAAAGTATATCATTTGTAAATAATATGTGGGAACCGGGACAGGTGACAGAATAATGATCATTATATTATAATTATATTTTGGATTAAGACAAACAAATGTGATAAAACATGAAAATGATCCAATAACAAGTGTTTCTTGTACATAGCAATGGATAATTCAGAGCCTTTAGAATTCATCGAAATGGGCAAAAACTATTACTACATCCAGCACTTCAGTGGGATGAATGAGGAGAGATAAACATGGCGATAAACACACAACTGTTCTGAAAATGAAAGCTTACCTCTTCCAAACTTCTTGCTTTCAGGATCCATAGGTTAGTGTTTCATGAGAAGGTGAATCATTAACTGCAAATTTGTATGCACAAATGAAAAATCATTCATAAATCATAATAACTAAATATTAAAAGAAAAAGTAAATCCAAATAAATAGACAAAGAATATAGAAACAATTGGATGTAGCTCGGTTGTAACGTCTTCCCAAAAATGAAAGTGGGAGATCTTGGGTTCATAAGCTAGCCTCTAGTCTACAATTATATTATCCAAAAAAAAGGCAAAAACAGCAGCTAGCTGAAAACACTGTGAATCGTACAATTCAATTTCGAGCTGGATCTGTAGGGGGAATCTATATTATACAGAATCTTACAATTCGCAATTCCAATCGTGCAGCTTGATTAGATTCAGCTCTATTTCGAGCCGGATCTACAGGGTGAATCTAAATTATAACAGAATCGGATGTGAATCCATGGAATCGGTGGTGAATCGGCCGAATCGGTCAAGTCGGCCAATTCCACCGATTGAGGAAATATGCTAAAAAAATCAAGATAATAACTACTGCGGCACATTTCAAATTGCAGTTTAGGAAAACTAGAAGTCTCTAATGAAGGAAACTAATTAGTGGAAAAGAACCAATCAGAAATTTAGATAATAAGAAGTAAAATTAATTATAGTTAATCCTTAACAAAATCAGAACACATTAACATACATGACTTTCCAACTTCAAATCAATACGCAAGTCCCATCCCATTCCATTCAGAAAACGCCTTTGGAACTTTGCTTTGTCGTGTTGCAACAACAGATGATAAGAAGCAAATTATCTTCATCACCGTTCATCAAAAACTTCAACAACACTAACTACTAAACTCACTCTTCTCTAGTCCAATTGTTATTTATCAAGTTATCAACTCAGACTAATTCCATTAATCATTATCAAGTTGACAACAAGGCAAAAAAAAACAGAGTCAGAAAATGAAACTCAAACTCTCCATCCCCACTGAGCTATTAAACAGAGCCCGATTTGTGAATTAGTTTTATTAGGATTATTTGCATTATATTTGAATTTAAGTACTTGGTTGATATGATTTCTTTTTTGACATTAAAATTGCATTTCTAGACTAATAATTGATAATATTTTAAGTTCAACATGGTAAATATTTATTTTTTATGATATTATGAATTTGAACCGAATCTTACAATTCGATTCACGATTCACAAAATGAGGATTTCGATTCACGAGTCGAATCTCAATTTGACAACTACGGCTGAAAATCTTACAAGCCAGTGAGTACATGTACATGCATGAATAAAAACATATTCTTGACCAGTACATCCTGAGACAAGATGACTAAGCTTCTATGCGTTGGTTATCATTGATTCTTGTACTATAAGAGGCTCGAACGGTTTGAAATAATAATTTATCATAATGTGCTACTCTTGTATGCCAAATTGCCAATCACTTATTTTTCAGGGACAAAAAGATACAAAGCCACCAAAATTTAGTGTGAATAAATAACTATAATGAACTTTTAAATAAACCCACCATTGTTCATCCTAAAGAAGTAACTACTAATACTATTACCATATTTTATTCCTTTTAACGAACTTTAGTACACCATCAAAATCAAATTAAACATCACAGGTTATGCAACTACCTAATTGTGATTATTCTACAGCATAATGCAACATAGGTGGACATCAATACATCTTATTTTTCATTTTGGCAAGGATCCAACAAGAACCAAATACCAAATAGTGGTCCATGTTCTCTCAATTCAAATCCAATATGCATCATGCATCTAGTTTTTATTTCCCATTCCAATTTGACATTACCTGAAAATATGGACCTTGGAGTCCCTAAAGAGCTGTCTAAAAGTTTTATTACACAATCTCATAGAGTATAATAAACACACGCAATAAACACTCACGTGTGTGTGTGTGTTATGTATATCTTCTAGTGGAAGAGGTGGTATTTTCAGCATCTAGTATGATTTGGAGCTTTTATTGAAGTTTATTTAGATCCCATCTGATCTCTGTAGGGTGTAAAAGTTTCGCTTACACATATATTATTTTTCTTGTTCGAAATTGTTTGTTGAACTTGTTGGATGATGCTTTTTCCTTTACTATCCAATCTCGCTATAATCTTTTCAAAAAGATTTGTTCTCTTACAAAGAAAACCCTACCAGATAAGAACTATGAGACACTTCTTTTCAGTTTTCCAAGTTAGGTGAAACAACACAATAATACAAGAATGAAACAACTTGACCAGTATGTTGGTAGTGAAACCTCCATCCGTCCATGGTCACTCCAAAACACTTCCGTCCACATTTTGATACCCAATAGTTACTAGTCAACCAAATGTGCAAGGGTTACTCACTTTTGACCAAAACACTACCAACATGAGCATCCAATTGTGTAGTCCCTATGCTCCTTGCCCTTCCAAAGTATGGCTAACCAGCTGGTTTAGTTGCTAAGACTGTAACCTATATGCCCATTACCTTTAAGTAACAGCTAATGAATTAGGGCAGCTGCTATTAGACTAGTAAAAGTCAAAATCCGTATAGGGACTCTCATTGGTTATCTACCAAAAATCCAAGAAGAGTTATCCTCCGGAAACCTTTATCCCCACTTGTATTCTCTCCGTTGATCGTATTAGCTCAGTTACCATATTCAAAAAGTAGAAAACCGCACACAGCAATGGAGCATCTCTATATTTAAATTTCATGAATCGTAAACGGTAATTTATACTACCCAAACGAGAGACCTTAGGACTTGGGAGAAATTACACATAACAAATCTAATGGAAATATTAGGTCAAGGATTGAGCATACCTTAGACATGGATACAAGCCAAAAAAATTCAATTAAAGATCACAGGGAGAAAAGGAAAAATTGAATCCCCTCTTCTTCTTCTTTTCTTTCTTCCTTTTTCACCTTCTCTTTGTCTCTTATTCTTCTCCGCAACTCACTTCTCCTCGACTTGAAGGCCAATATCACACCCTCAACAGACGAGCAAGAGATTCAATTTTAAGACGAATTCTTCCCCAATTCCTTGACAAGGAAAATAAAGTTGAGAATCGCTGCTTGGATTGGAATGATTAAAAAAAAAATAGGATTTATGAGCTGCAGATTGTTCTGAAAAGCGGCAAAAAGTGACGAAATTGAAGCGAGAGTGTGGAATAGTTGATTTGAGAAATCAAAGATGTGGAGAAGAAGAGTGGAGTTTGAAAATGGTGTTGGTCTGTAAAAGCAGGGAAATTGTTAAACTAGGGTTTGGAAGGAGGGAGGGAGAAGGGAGATATTAGGGGAATTTCACGCGAATTTGGTCTTAGTCGTTTGTCCCTGGACCCTGTTACCTCTCCCTTTCCTTTCTTTATTTAAGGATTGTTATTTTTGTTATCTATTTTTTTTTCCAATGTTGTAGTTTTTTTAATCTTTTTTTTTTATTATTTTCGTCCCTTTTTTTTTTTTAAACGTGATTTAAGCCTTGTTTGATAAAGCACTTAATTACTTAAATTAAAATATTAAGCACTTATTAAGTGCGTTTGATAACGGTTGTTTCTCCACCACTTAAATTAGTTAATTAAGTTAAAAATCACTTATTTTGATAAGTCAAAATATTTAACTTAATAGTTTAAGTTAAACATTATCAACAAATATTTTTATAAAAGTTAAATCATTCAATACTTTCAGCACTTATAATATTCAGCACTTAAAATTCAATACTTATTTTTTCAGCACTTAATTTTCAGTTTTATCAAACAGCACCTTACTTTTTTTTAATGAATAATTTTCAAAAGAATATTTAATTTAATTTAATCTATCATATTCTTATTTTAAATTACTGGATCTAATTGTTCTATTCAATAAAATAAAGTTTATTTAAAAGAAATTTATATTATACAATAATTTAATTTTCACATTGTTTATATAAATAAAGTTTTAATTATATTTAAATTTAGTAAATTTCTTTTTTTAATGAAAAATAAGCTTGTATTAAAATGAATCAGAAAGGTTTGGATAACAAACAGTAACAAAAGAATGGGGAATATCATAAAATAAGTGGGGAATGGTTAGGCCAGTTCTCGATTTAGCAAGTTTATGTACTGCTACATTTAACTGACGTCCTTCATGGATGAATCTAATCAAAGTAGAGTGGTTAGTCGCCTCCTAAATTTCTTCCACCACAACATCAGTATAGCTAATATCCTCAATTGCAAGTTTAGAATCAAAAGAGACTAGTACCTTTGATACGCCTTATACCCTCGCCTAGTTTAATCCACACAGAAGTTCTCCATGTAGTACAGACCAACACGGACCAACAGGCGTCACTCCGTATGCAAGAATGTCTCCATCTTCATCACGAAGAATAATTCCTACAGCTCCTTCAAGACATTGTGGCTTGAATGCTATATCACAATTTCACTTGACCTCTCCAATATGTGATGCATTTCTTAGGCGGGATTTGTGGAGATCTACGGGCAGAGACTTTGCAAGGGTCATGTCGTAAGGCGTTATTCGCACCCAGTAGGATTGCTTCATTGCGAATAGGGCGATTTGCATGCAGATATGAATTATGGTTGAACTGTACAGGAGTCTGCTTATAGAGACATCTTGTATGGTTCAGCCATTATTCATATCTGCATGCAAATCGCCCTATTCGCAATGAAGAAATCCTACTAGGTGCTGGTTTGGTCGAGCTCACTTTGGAGTTCATGGCCACATTTACTATCAACAACAAAATTAGTGATCTTGGTGAAAAAATGAAGTATAAATTTTGCCTGATGGGAGTGGATCTGTTCATGCCTCTGAACACGCTCAACCTCCATCTAGGAACAGCCACCGAAGATGATCTCACAACCGATGAGTACAAGAGCAGTCCTGTAGCAATCCCAGAAGATTTTATTGCTGGAGATTTTTGGTATGAGCTAACCAAAAATAACACCTATAACTCCAGTGACTCAAAATCTTCTCAACTCCCAACGCACCCATTGAGTTTTGTGCAGAAGTATTTGGCCTCTACTATTTTTGGCACGTTCAACCAGAGGAACATTCCACGTAATGATCTTTTCATGCTTTGGTGTATGGTGAATGCAAAAAGAATCAATATAGGGCATTGGCTGGGTGCTGGCTTGGCTGGAATTGAGGGGAAAAGCAGCAAGTGTCTTTTATGCGGATCTTTTATCACTAAGATCACAAAAAGTATTGGGTTGTTCAATCCCCTCCAACATTCACTGACACTAGTGAACATAATGGAGATCTTTGACTGCAAAGCCATGAATAGACTCACTATCTGCCAGAAAACTGGACGTACTTGGGTCCTCATTAGAGAAGAAGCTCGATCTGATAGAACAACCAAACGAAAAGCCACTAGAGAGCCCAGCTACGTTGAACCCATCCAAATGGCATCACCGAACCACAAAAGGCGAATGGTGGAGAGTGAAGGAGAATTGATGGACGCATGGGACATATTTATGCGCCAAGTAATGCACTACATCAGCCAACTGTTTGAGCACAACATGCATCTTTGTGAAAAGAACAATGCTCAAGATGAAGATATAGCTACCCTGAAACTGTTTATTCAAGCACAACATGATAAAAAATGCACCACCTAAAGACCAAGCAGGCAGTTCCCACTTGACCCCATTTGTGTCCAAAACATTGTTCCCTAACCCAAATGATGGTAAGATTTTTGATGTTGGAACACTAGTTAAACAAGGAGAGAAAGGAGTATCTTCTTCCATAATGGAGACCTGAACATGCGCATACACAGTGTGGATTCTACATTTCTGGTAAGGTTTTCCTGTTCGTAAATTTTTGTGCACAATTGATAACTGAGATAAGTACTACTTCTTCCCTTTCTCTGTCTGTTCTTGCATTGAGGACAATGCAACGTTTATTTTAGGGGTAGAGTAGTATGTGTGAACAATTTGCTGACCTAATTGAAAATTTATTGTGTAAAATGTTTACATGCTTATTTTAGGGGTTGTTACAATTTGCTTGCTTAGTTGTGTAAATTGTTTCTGTACTTGTTTCATGTTATTTTGTGGGTTGTTAATTTCGTTGTTGCAAATTGTGTTTGTACTCATTTTTTTATGATTATTTTGGGGGTATCATAAACAATCAGACAACTTGTGCATATTTGAACTTCAATTGCTTTAATGCATTTATAATACCCCACAGACAAGTTCTGAATTAGGATGCCAATCCAAAACAATTCCATTTTTCGGACTTTCTAGCAGAACCAACCAATGTAGGAATTGTAAACTTAGATAATTTCAACTAAGAGTGAAAACGCAATTGAGGGAATAAACTATTATGAATGCTCTCTATTGACACCCTCCTTTGAAAATGAATTTCAGTCTGTTTAAATGAAACATTTCAAAAACTTTGGAATTCAATCACACCAGTTAAATGAGAATTGAGCCTCAATGTAAACACAACAAATTCTTTCTCAGTGGACTTGCTTGAATAAAAAGTTCAGGACTTACATTGGCTTCATGTTCGAACTGTAGGATAGGAATACAATGTCAAAGTGATTTTGGAATTAGGTTCTCCCCAACTTAGCTTAAAAAGGCACCCTTGTATTTGTGTCATGTCCATATAATTTAGAACAACCAACTTGAGCCAAGCCCTTTCTTTGTCTAGCCACCAAAACTACCCATTAGCCCTTCAATTGCTTTCCAAAAATATACCTAAAAGACCACCAATTTTGTTAATTAAATGTCTTGAGCTAAAAGTTAAATTCACAATATGAAATACTGTTCAATAAATTTTCAATTGTGCTTTATTGGAAAAGAAAAAGACCAAAATGTAACACCCCTTTTTAGAAACCGTCAAATTCTGGGACAATAATAAATTCCATTTAATATACTAATAAAATTCAAAAGTGCGGATAAGCTAGACTATTAGAAATAAAATCTTAATAAGGATGACTCTACATACTGGTTGATCTATACGAGCATCGCTAGTCCTTTATTCATGAAAAGTGGTGGTGGCAAGGGATGAACTGCCGACTCAATAAGATAGTTAATTAAATACACAATTCAACCACATGTGCATACAATAGTTTCGTGCATTTAAATTTATTAGTTATCAAGCAAACAATCTAATAATTGATAAATTACTATTAATTTATTTTAAGGGCCCTGCTTACTATAGTAGAGTAATACCCAATGGTTGCTTGGCCAGTAAAATCATATCATGGGATATCCTGTCGTAACAAATACCCGGTATCCCATCTCTTATCTCTAGGTACCCTGTCATAACAAATACCCGGTACCTTAACACCCTGTCGTAACAAATACCCGGTGTTTATATTTCACGTGATCACAACGTTCATTTTTCTCATTTCAGTCGCAACCATTGAATATATTATTCTAGATAAGCTCTTATTCTTATAATTTCCAGCTTTTCATATTATCCAAAGTTTATCAACTGTATCATAATCGATTTCCATTCTATCCCCAATAAGTCTCGGTCAAAAAACCATTCATGTCCTCACAACCATCAATATCAAATTCATTTCATTCATGTCACCGTTGTCGTCATAAATATCAAGTATACATATCAAACATATAAATCGAATCAATAAGCAATTAATACACCCAGTCAAATATAGCACCCAACATACAAGCACACATACTATATATTTAATTAACCACTTACACATATCAAACACGAAGATCGAACCAATAAACAATTTATCTCAACCAATCAACATGGCAACAAACATATAATGAAAGGTATTGTATATTTAATTAACTACTCACCTCTATCGGAAAAAGCAAGTCCAACTAATCAGTTAATTCTCCACTTAATCTACACGTCGAGCTAATTCTCCACTTAATCTCACGTCCTATGAATTTAGCTGACACTAATTCTTCAGACCTCGTAATCACATTCATTAATATCATTAATTATTTACAACAAAAAATCTATGTTAATTATAGAACATTTTTATCTCAATGTACAACTATTCATTTTTTATGGAGGAAGGTAAATTATGTATCATGTCCATTTATTTAATCAATTAAGCTCTCTAATGGTGTAATCAAACTTCAAGATTTTTTTTGAATAATAATATATATAAATCGAAGTAGGTGGTTCCCATTATTTTTAGATTTCAAATTCTAAATTAGAAGTTTAGTTGTAATCATGTTCTAGAAACATAAAAAAAATGACTTCATTCCAAAACTCAATTTCCAAGATAAATAAAATCAATATCAATATCACATGAGCTAAATTCTTAATAGCAAAATGGAAATAAGAGATTATTTTTGTTCTAATCTTCAAGTGGCTATGCGAATTTATCCCATGAAGAAAACAAAATTCCCCATCCTAAGGTCTGACTGCGGCGGCATATATATTAGAAAGTAGTTATCTCATTTCTTTTGTTTTTATAGGGAGGTTAGGGTAGGGTTTAGGATATTTTTGGAATTAAAATTTTTCTAATGATAATAATAATTAAACCCTTATATAACTTTTATGATTCTTAAATAACTATACCGTAAATACTTTTTTTATATAAATATGAAATTACACTTCAAAAAAAAATATAATAATTTTTATCCCTTGAAAGTAAATTATTATTTATTTTATATATTTTTGTACCAAAATTAATGAAACATTATAATGCATGCATATTAATATTTATATGAATGAAATTTTTTGCGGACGTTACAGTTCTCCCTCCCTAAAAAAATTTCGTCCCCGAAATTTACATACTAAAGACATCGAAGAGATGTGGAAATAATTAAAACAAAATACTTTAATAAACGAAATACTATTGAGAAAAAAAGTCAACAATGATTTAGAATAAAACCAAAATAGAACGATAATAACAACTATTCCACTGTCATCCGAAATCAAATTTATATAACAAAAATAATCTTTAATAATTTTTAATTTAGTTATTAAAAGAAAGAAAGGAAATAATTATATAAGAAAAGAATGCACGAATTTGTACATCCAATTTCTCTTTGAATGAATCCCTCTAACACAATTGTTTTATTAAAAAGAATTAAAAATCAATAGAGATAAACAAACCTTTGAAAAAGATTTCTATTGAGATTTATCCAAATAATAGCGCGCGAGAGAAAAAAAATTTATACAAATATGACACTAAGACAGAGTCTTTTCAAATAATGTAAGTAACAATTTAATTCAGTAAAACATATCAAAAGAAAAAAAAAACTCAAAATTTAAGCTTAAGTTAATTCCCACATTGACATACAACTGCTAACCAAAATCAGTGTAATCAAAACCATATAAGTAAAATGGATAGTAAAAGAATATAAACTAATCAACATTTTGGTCATTGAACTGTCCCAACGAGGATAAAAGGTTTTTAAAAGCACATGGTCATGTTTAAGCTTACAAAACTATTTGGTTATCACCCATTTTCTAAAAATTAACCTTCTACTCTTCATAAATTGGCATAACAAAAATAACTATTATCACCAAACGATCGTTAATCTATGCATAATTTTAAGGATGTTATAACCATCACATAAAAATGACCACATGGAAAATAACTAAAAACATTTTATTGATTGATAACTAAATGATTAAATAGACCAACCATTAAGCTGAAAGAATCTAATTATACATCTCTAATCAATTAGCATAGGATCCCAAAGTCAACCTACTATATTTTGTTAATCTGATTAAGCTTGAGAGGTGCCACAAATCTAATTAAGTATAAACTACAACTTATTCTTTTTTTCGGAATATGCTACATTATTTGTAATTTATTTAGGCAAGGTTGTTGAACTTGGTATATGAATCATCCATAAGAAATATAGAAAAGACAAAAAAAATAACAATAATCTACAACTATTGCTAGTCATCCAAGATCCCTTTTGTAGGTAAACGACGTGCATCAATTAACAAAACAAGAGGGAAGTCAATTCGCGCCAATATATTACTCACACTTTTTGGCAATTGAAAATTATACAAAGTATCCTTATTAGCATAGCTTGATGATAAGAACAGTCTAAGTACAAATAATAAACAAACATCAGTGAACTAACTCATAACATATATAGATAGTAAATGTTTAGAAACATAGTTAAAAAAAATAAAAATAAAAAATAAGAAAATTGAGATGTACAAGATATAGTTAATCCATTATTAAGTCATGTCACAAATACATGAAGTTCAAATCTTAATATTTAAGAACTAAGAGATATTTTAATCATATATGATAAAAAAAAGAAAATGAAACATGATAAAACATAATATATGAATCTGCATAGGACAATATACTCAATATCTCAAGCTTTAAGCCTTAAATTTCACTTATGATATATCAGGACTGATACGCAATGCAACTAATAGAAGATGAAAGTTATCAACAACTAATGTAGACTAGGAAACTAGATTACAGTAGAATTTTCAAGCATAGATGATAACATCTACATATCAGAAAAGGCTTAACATAGAACTATGGAAGAAAAAGAAAGTGTCGGGGTTATATAGTGAGGCTCAGATGACAATGGACTGTATAAAACAAAGAAAACATAGCTGAGAGAATTAGTAGATACACAACAGACACATAATACCTATATACTATTTTCCTAATGAATTGATCAGAATAACTATCAAATGCTGGGTATTCCGGACTAAGAATATGAAAAGAGTGGTGTTTATGTCAGTTGGGAAATGTTGCACTGAATTGAAAGGATATCATCAAGTACAGACATGTTTAAGAAATTTAAAGACCATTATGACATTGAGATAATAACAATTGTTTAGTTTATGGTATGAGAAGTAACAAAATCAAATTAAAACGAATATAAATTATGATAAACCATCAAGTAAAGATAAACATGATCGTATCAGTATAAGTATGAGAGAAATTAATCCGTATGTAGAATTAAGGTTGATCAAACACACTATCATCACGAAAGTATACAAGCCGATGAGAAAAACATAACATAGTGAAGACTCAAATTATTATTATTTTTACCATGTCAGGCTGTCCCAAAAAAATAAATTAGTAAAATTAAAACTTAATAACATAAGGATAAATATAAAACATGTCATACCATGAAATTCAAATGATTGTCAGTCCTTATGAACATGAATATCAACAAGGTCAAAAATTTAATAGGCTGAGAATTAGGATTATTTTTTTCATCTTTCATTGTTATATAAACTCCTTTTCTTTTTTTTTTGGTAGGAAAAGGAAAGAAAAAAAACAAGCAAAAAACCAAGAAAAAACCTAACCCGTGATTAGCCTAGGGAAGCTAACCCCCACAACATCCTCCAAAAGGAGCGAAGACATGAAATCAGGAGGAGAAGAGAAGGTTGTAACTCCCAACATCCTCTCATGGCCTTCTGCCGCCAGACGATCTGTCACCCTATTTTGTTATCTGAAAATATGGCTGAAATTGATGGACTCAAAGGAAGAACACATCCTTCTAATACCTTTGATTAAATTTTGGCTATTTAAACAAATATCATTATCGTCAGAGATCATTTTGATAGCTTCCAGGTTGTCAGATTCCACAAGCACTTTCTTCAAACCCAGACTCCTAGCTAGTCTAAGACCAGAGAAGATTCCCCAAAGCTCTGCAGAAAAGGAGGAGCCCATACCCAGATTCTGCGTGAATCTAGAAATCCACGCACCACCATCGTCTCTCAGAACTCCACCAGCAGCAATTTTACTGTCTTTATGACAAGAGCCATCAGTATGTATAAAACAAAGTGAATTATTATAAAACAAAACACATAAGGTTTTATTCTCACTAAACGCTCGGCCAGTATGTATCCTAACTCCTTATACTCTACCCATTGGAACGTAAAACTGACGCTCTGATACCATTAAATGTAACACCCCTTTTTAGAAACCGTCAAATTCTGGGACAATAATAAATTCCATTTAATATACTAATAAAATTCAAAAGTGCAGATAAGCTAGACTATTAGAAATAAAATCTTAATAAGGATGACTCTACATACTGGCCGATCCATACGAGCATCGCTAGTCCTTTATTCCTGAAAAGTGGTGGTGGCAAGGGGTGAGCTACCGACTCAATAAGATAGTTAATTAAATACACAGTTCAACCACATGCGCATACAATAGTTTCGTGCATTTAAATTTATTAGTTATCAAGCAAACAATCTAATAATTGATAAATTACTATTAATTTATTTTAAGGGCCATGCTTACTCTAGTAGAGTAATACCCAATGGTTGCTTGGCCAGTAAAATCATATCATGGGATACCCTGTCGTAACAAATACCCAGTATCCCATCTCTTATCTCTAGGTACCCTGTCATAACAAATACCCGGTACCTTAACATCATGTCGTAACAAAATACCCAGTGTTTATATTTCACGTGATCACAACGTTCATTTTTCTCATTTCAGTCGCAACCATTGAATATACTATTCTAGATAAGCTCTTATTCTTATAATTTCCAGTTTTTCATATTATCCAAAGTTTATCAACTGTATCATAATCGATTTCCATTCTATCCCCAATAAGTCTCGGTCAAAAAACCATTCATGTCCTCACAACCATCAATATCAAATTCATTTCATTCACGTCACCCTTGTCGTCATAAATATCAAGTATACATATCAAACATATAAATCGAATCAATAAGCAATTAATACACCCAGTCAAATATAGCACCCAACATACAAGCACGCATACTATATATTTAATTAACCACTTACACATATCAAACACGAAGATCAAACCAATAAATAATTTATCTCAACCAATCAACATGGCAACAAACATATAATGAAAGGTATTGTATATTTAATTAAATACTCACCTCTATCGGAAAAAGCAAGTCCAACTAATCAGTTAATTCTCCACTTAATCTACACGTCGAGCTAATTCTCCACTTAATCTCACGTCCTGTGAATTTAGCTGACACTAATTCTTCAGACCTCGTAATCACATTCATTAATATCATTAATTATTTACAACAAAAAATCTATGTTAATTATAGAACATTTTTATCTCAATGTACAACTATTCATTTTTTATGGAGGAAGGTAAATTATGTATCATGTCCATTTATTTAATCAATTAAGCTCTCTAATGGTGTAATCAAACTTCAAGATTTTTTTTGAATAATAATATATATAAATCGAAGTAGGTGGTTCCCATTATTTTTAGATTTCAAATTCTAAATTAGAAGTTTAGTTGTAATCATGTTCCAGAAACATAAAAAAAATGACTTCATTCCAAAACTCAATTTCCAAGATAAATAAAATCAATATCAATATCACATGAGCTAAATTCTTAATAGCAAAATGGAAATAAGAGATTATTTTTGTTCTAATCTTCAAGTGACTGTGCGAATTTATCCCATGAAGAAAACAAAATTCCCCATCCTAAGGTCTAACTGCGGCGACATATATATGAGAAAGTAGTTATCTCATTTCTTTTGTTTTTATAGGGAGGTTAGGGTAGGGTTTATGATATTTTTGGAATTAAAATTTTTCTAATGATAATAATAATTAAACCCTTAAAATAACTTTTATGATTCTTAAATAACTATACCGTAAATACTTTTTTTTATATAAATATGAAATTACACTTAAAAAAATAAAATAATAATTTTTATCCCTTGAAATTAAATTATTATTTATTTTATATCTTTTTATACCAAAGTTAATGAAACATTATAATGCATGCATATTAATATTTATATGAATGAATTTTTTTTTGCGGACGTTGCACAAAATCTCTTCAAGTTATCTTGAATGAGATAAGTCAAAAATAAAATTAGAAAAATCATGTCTCTGACTTCCCTTTATGCTTACTCAACAGTAGCATCATTCAAATTCGTTGCAACATATACTGTTTTTGAATTCACAACTTTGCTCAATTTTTTTTAGCTTTGTAGTCTTCTTTAGCCTAATATTCCCCTTTGTTCCTACCCATGTACCTCAACCCCGTTACAACCTTGTGAAAAAGTTCTAATGATGATGCGTATCCTTGTCCAAACACAGTTAAAGATCAGACTAATTTGCAAGTCCAACGTTCTTGCATGTTCATGATTTGTTTGAATTAGTGAAAACACCAAAACCCAAGCACTTAAAAACACTCACTCATAATTGAATTTCAAGTTGAATCTACGAAAGTTAAACATACCTGAAATTTAGGCTCATTGCAAATAATGAAAAAGAAGCAAGGGTGTATATGCTGCATTTAAAAATAAAAATTCATTTGATTGAATTACGTGTTCTTAAAATTATCTTTGAGTTTATGAAAGCTGCATAAGAGTCCATTGAAACTATTCTCAATTGGCATCCTTAATTTACATTGCTTAAGGAGAAACAATAAACTATTTTAGGGGTATTTTGATAAGTACAAATAGTGTATTATTTATGGGTGTTTTCTAGCATTTTAAAGTATAAATGAACAATTTAAGAGCTTTAATTCTAATAATACACGCTTTTTGTACAGACTGCTCGTAAAAGAGTCAATACCTGTTCGGTGGAAGAATCCACACTGTGCACAAGAGGAAAGGAGAGCTTAAAGATGGAGAACAAACGTGATGAGTGAGAACCTCTAGTTGGGTGAAACATGGGCCCAAAATTTTGTAATCACTCATGACCAAATTATTAAAGACCTTTCCTGATAAAGCAATCAAAACGAGCTGCAGAACAACCATAACTCTGAAGAAAATGATACAGCATGGGCCGTCTGATTTTACAGCAAACTGTTCCTAACTGTCAGAACAGTCTGACAACCCAATAACATATAAAGTTGCTCCAATAACATCAATACTCAGCGAGTAACCACATAATTTAAGAAGTATTCTAACTCTTCAAAATTTCACTTGAATCCCATTTAAAAGCTGAAATCTCCTTATCAAGATCAAAGATAACCATTGAAGGAGGAGTCTAAAGCTAATCCAAATTGCTTAAGTTGTATTTAAATCTATCTATGAGATCTTTCAACTCATATAAATATACATTTTTTTAGTTGTGTTAAGTAGTTTTTGTTATTTAATACACTCTCTCTAGCTCGTTTTGTTATTTTAGTTTAAGTTTCCAAACCTTTGTTTACTTTGTTTTAAGTTTAGGTTTGGAGTTCATCCATCAAGCTTTAAATGAACATTGTTTATATTATTAATACCAGTCAGTTTCAGTTACCTTTAAGTTTTAACTACTTTCATATTCGTTTTCTCTTCACTCATCTCTTATTCTAATCATGATTTTTGCCTATTTTCTGTTTATTTTAGTTTGATACCCATCATGAACTAACTTTCCCATAGCTATGGCTATGGAGGAACCTAATCGAGTTAGTAATTGACTTGTATTCCAAATCCAAGTTGACAGGTACAAATTAAAAGAATTAAACTATATGATTCATTTACTAGTTGGATACTAGACATATTACAATTAGTAATTATGGTTGACCAATGCTGGAATAATTAATAGAACATCATATTTTAGACTCGTGTCTATGAGGTGTGGTTTTTAAAGTTTTACAGCTTTAGGATCAAAGCTAGGATAACTATACGGGAAATAAATTAGTCTTGACTGGACCAAAGCTAGATTAATTACTTAAGAAATACTCACGTCTCTGGATTTTACTAAATGAGCTTAGATAAGATTGTTAGTGAGTTATAAAACAAAGATTAGGAGAAGCCTAACTCTGGTGTCTTTATCATTCGAATTAAACCTTTAGTTACTCGTTTTTGCTTCTATAGTATTAGATAACATGGACTTTTAATCACAACCAATTTAATTTTCATTAATTTGATAATAGGAATTTCATTTAAAATCAATAATTATAGGCGTAATCCTCGTGGGAACGATATACTTTACTTACTCTGTATTACTTGGTACGATAAGGTGCACTTACCTTAGTTACATGATACACTGTTCGAGCATTAACATTCCATTTCCCCGTAACAACCATCTTAAAGTTGCTTCCTAGCTTCACTAATTCTCTAAATTCTTTGTTAAAATCAGAGTGTGATTGTTACACCCTGAGTCAATAAAGCATATCCTTCTTCTTCGGAATGATTCTACTCCACAAATGCCATCAACAACATTTCTTCATTCTCAAGTTCAGCACAATTGGCCCCTTTCTCCCATTTAGGGCATTCATGTTGAAAGTATCCTAATTGAAGACACTTCCAATATTTCAACCATAGTCTTGTCAAAAGCTTATCGGCCTCTGCCTTTGTCTATTCCTTGAGAAATTCCATGACTATTACCACGAACTCTTCCATCTGATCTAACATCATAAATCATCTTGAATTCCTGCTCATCTACTCCATAGCCTTTCATCATTTGCTCATATACTAGAAAGATGCTCTGCAATCCATTAATGGTTAAAGAGTCCAAGTCATTAGACTATTTAATCGTGCACACAACATAATCAAACTTTGAGATCATAAATCTCAAGATCTTTTCAATCATCATCACTTGCTTCATACTTTCATCATTGATTTTCATTTTGTTTACAATGGTAAGTGTTCGAGCAAAGTATTCATCAACACTCTCCCCCTCTTTCATCTGGAGAACCTTAAACTTTTTTCGAAAAGCTTACAATTATGCTTGTTTGACTCTTGTAGATCCATTGTTCTTTTACTTTATAGAATCTTAGATGCCCTTGTCATATCTTTATTGAGGATGGTCTGATCAATAGCTTGGAAAAAGTAATTCCTGTATTCAAACCTTTTAGTTTCTAGTCTGTATTGGACTTCCATTCAGTCTGAGAAAGCTTCGCTCCTCATTCTGCATCAGTAAATTCATTCTCATCTAAAACCCAATATTCCTTTGAATGAATAAAATTTTGTATGAGCGTAGACCAATTATCGTGATGGGCATCAAATTTAGAAGTTGTAGGTTGAACTTAGTTATCGGTTGCTGATGCGCCCCCAAGCTGTCGCTTGAAAGCTCACTAAGGGATAAGTGTACCCCGTCGTTATCAAGTAATAAATCTGGACAAATCCAGATATCGAATCCATATGATTTATACCACAAGTACAAACTACTAGACTTCTAATATTATCTAGGCGATAAGAGGGGTTTAGATTAAAGGGTTATTTCTAAATTAATCTACTCTTAATATAATCCAAAGCTATTCATAAATTCCCAAAAGTGATAATGATAATGGTACGATAAAACAAATATTCAATAGCATTCGATTTATGATCACAAGAAATTCAATATGACATAGACATACTTAAAGATTGAACCTACTTATCCTTCTAGGGTCCCTTGTCCGTTATTCCCTTGTCAGGCCGAAACTAGCTCTAAGGTTCAATAATCTGGGTCTTACCAACTATGAAGTCGTCAATTTTATAGGTTCTTTGACTACAGGGAATCAAATTCGACTCGCAATACGAACCTAGATTATATTTGGATTATTGAATGATTAATCAATATGTTAGGCGGACATTAAAAACTCATAAACATGTAAACTATACTAAATTGAATATTTATATTAAAGATGGAAGAATATTGTCACAAGGTTAAAACCAATTCGGGATTCATAGGAAGGATCTAAAAGTAAACAGAAATAAAAAAGGAAAAAACCTATTTTGAAACTTGTTAACTCAAGCGGTCGTCTTCCTGAACTTGGCGTGGATGAACTTGAGAATTTGTGGAATGGATGAAAATGGAGCTTTCTCAGATGTTAATGGCAGAATGGAAGAAGATGAATTTTTATTCTCAATGTGGAAGAAATTTATTAAATAAACTCTGGATTACAAACTATGAACTAATTCTAAAACTAAAAACTGATTACAAGCTAATTCTACTTAATTCTGATTCTAGAAACTGATGGAACTATTTATAATGAAAAACTAAAAGCTATTCTAATGAAAAACTAACTCTTTAATTTATCAAAAAAAAAAAAAAAACTCTTTAAACATTATCTAATAAAAACTAATTAATCTGTAGGGATGGAAAACTCAATTATTAAATGGGTAAATTACACTAATGGCCACTGAACTTTACACTTTTTAACACCGGTGGCCATCAAAGCCTCAAAACGACCGCTGACGGCTTGAAAATAAAAAATTCGAAGAGTTAATGATATTCTAAAGAACTTTAATTCTTGAAAATTTTTGTTTTGAGGTCATTTAGGTGTTGTTTGGTTAGGCGAGATAGAATGAATTTTTAGAAAGAGAAAGCTCTAAAAATGTGATTTTGGAAAATAAAAATTGTTGTTTCATGGTAAATGTCGATCTAAACAACTTTAATTCTTGAATATTTTCATTTTGAGGTCGTTAACGGTCATTTTGAAGACTTGGTTAAAGTTGAGTGGCCACTGGTGTTAAAAAGCGCAAAGTTTTGTGGTCATATCGTTAAGAATTGAAGTTCAGTAGCCACAATGTTAAAATCGGTAAAGTTCAGTGGCCATGTGTGTAATTTAACTATTATTAAATAAAAAAAAGAAACTAAAGATAATTCCTAAAAATCTGTCAAAGTATATCTGCTGGATTTTTATTTGAATTTGAACTCTTGAGTAGGTTCAATGAATCTGGTCAGAAACGCTAAATCCAATGAATCTGACTCCTGATTCTGAACCTTAAAAATCTCTACTTTTAACTCTGAAAATCTGCACGTAATTTCATAAAATATTATTTAGATAATTCATCCAAAATTAATTAATTATCCTACAAAAAAAAATCTTTTTAATTATCAAATCAAAATTGATTTATTTTTTGTAGGTTAATTTCTTAATGTTGGGTACAAATTAAGCTCAAAATAATATATAGAAGATTAATTTATAAAAAGTGACAACATACCTGACAAAAATTAGGAATATTTAATAAAATGTTAAAAAGTAATTAAAAGCCTAAAATTAACAAAACAATGATAAATTACTATTAAAGCAAATAAAATAATAATAAAAAATACAAAATAATTCCTAAAACCGTACTAAAATATAAAGGCTTTGGACCCTATCAATTGTCATGACTCCAACACTTCATTTCCCTTCCAGAAAGGCAAAAAGCATTACGAAGCTCCTCATTTTTTATTTTTTGGTTCATTAAGTCCATGGTCTTTTATTTAAATATATTAAGGGGGCGTTTGGTTCAAAAGAGGTAAGGGAAATGAATAAAAAAGGGGAAACTAAAGCAAAGGAATAAGCATTAATTCCTCTATGTGTTTGAATATGTTTAGGAAATGGAATGAGGTAAAGAGTATCCAATTCCCTACAGGACCTGGGTAATGAACTTAACTTAAAGTGGGGTAAGCCCATAATCTAAAATGGGTAAACAATTTTTTTTTAAACAAACAAGAACAAAAGGAATGAAACTCTTCCATTCTCATTCACATTCTTAAAAACTCCGAACCAAACGCCTCCTAAGCCCTTGATTTTTTATTTTTGGTCATATTAAATCTCTGGTGATAAAAGAAATTGAAAATAAATTTCGGTTAATAAAGTGTTTTTCATTTCAATTGCATTTAAAATTTGCACTTTTCACAGTTTGAAAATAGATAAAAAAAAAACAGTTTTTGATATAAGTAACGTGATTATATAAAAATTATAAAAAATATAATTTCAAATACAGATAAAATTAATAATATTTTTTTAATTGAATTAAATGTTCATAAAGCAAACTAGAACTTAATGATTTAAAAAATAAATGATTAGAGACCTATCCAAATAAAAATGTTTTTTCCCCTTTAAGAAACTACATTTCTTTTCTCTTCTCTGACAATCAGGTCCCTTGATGAATTCTTGGTACCAGATTGTAAAAGTATTTTGAATATAAGGATAAAGCAATTAAAAACGAGCTTCAGTTATTGAATACAAAAGGATAAAGAACAACTCACGTTTTACACAATGGAAACAATTTGGAAATAAACAGAAAACTAACAGGGATTATTTTCTAACAGAAATCCTAACATTAATCAAGTTAAGGACTGATAAACGGAAAAGATGGGTTTTGCCATTAATGGGATTAGATTTAAGAGTAAAGATCGTTCTTTTTTAATGGGGAAAATGGGTTTTGCCATCAATTATTGCAAGTTTGCAATTAGAGGAAGAAGAATGGCATATTCTGTTTATAACAAAAAAGGAGCAGGTATATCATTCTCAAATGACCGTTATACCCTTTCAACCATTCTTGTATAAAATAGTGCAGCTAACAATAGCTCAGCAACTCAAATTGAAATTCCTTTGACAATTCGGCAATGGCTTCTCTCTCTGCCCACCTTCTGCTAGCTCTCCTACTCTTCATAACGCCGTCGTTTTCGCCCATCCAGGACGTTACTGCAAGGTCTGGACAGAGAGAGTTCGATTATTTTAAGTTGGCTATGCAATGGCCAGGTACTTACTGCCGACGAACTCGCCATTGTTGTTCCTCTAATGCTTGCTGCCACGGGTAATACTAAAATTGTTTCTCCTTTGATTTTGATTATTTTGATTGATCTTCTTTTTGTTTTATATTTTCTTTTATTCATCTCTTTCTTCTTTGGTCTATCATCAACATCAAAATTACTTATAATCTTCTATACTGCATCTTCTAGAATATATCTACATTTGTTTCTTCCTTATTCGTAGCATCATATAGTTTTATTAGCTAATTACATATATCATCAGGCTTGTGCAGCTAAAATTGGTCAATTCAAATTGGTTTTGTTGGTTTTTTTATCTGTTTAGTTTGGGCATTTCTTTTGGGTAGAAGAATTTTCTCCTCTCAAATTATCTGCTGTAATTATGTGCTAGTTAATGATTTGTCGAGACTCGAGAGCTACCAAATTCACAGTAATGTAATTGCAATTAAGCCTGTTCTTGCGTTTTTCCCCTTTGCATCCGATCTGTGCTTAGTGGTTTGGTAAGGTGTCTAACCTCCTTTTGGTTAATCATGGGGGTTAAGCAATACAAGTAGAAAAAGTTCCCATTTTCTTTTAAATGTTGTCCTTGATCCACATGTTTTCTAATGTGAACTTGTCTTGATTATATGATTTATATGAGACGTCATTGATATTTTTGAATTCAGTGTTCCAGTCTTTTGAATGCTCGCGCACTTCACATCCTTAGTTCTGGTGGTGTTTAGTGTTTAATGTTTAATTGTGAATATTCTATGTGGAAAATCTGGAGCTAATATCTCTTTTGTGGTTTTTTCCAGATCAAATGCTCCAAGTTTATTCACCATTCGTAAGTACATAACTTCGTTTCATTCGATCTAAATCATCAATTGACTATTTATCATAATCTGGGTTTCAGGATAGCACATGAGAGTCAAAATTCCTTTCTCCAGTCCATTGTGAAAAGCAACTCCCATTATCTATAAATTATCCTTTTTGTCTATTTGCTTACCATCCCTTTTATTTTTTCAGAAATTTCAAAATGACTTTCTTTGTGTTTCATCCTGGTCCAGTAAATTGAAAATTAGCCTGATTGGAATTGGTTTTTGTTCACAATTTTGCCTCTGAACGTTTCTCTGAAAAATACTTTTTTAGATCATGGATGAAATGGGGCTATGGCATTTTTTTTTGTCTTTCTTGATGCTGTACCAGTATAAGTTAATATTGTGTCTCTTTGAGGCATTGGAAACACCAAAAGGAATTTACATCTATTGAATATTAATTTTCACTGCAGATGGGCTGTGGCCTGACTATAATGATGGAACTTGGCCTGCCTGTTGTACACAATCCAATTTTGATGAAAAAGAGGTATGTTCTAAGAGTACCTCAATATGAATGTTTGCCTTGCTTTAACTCTGATGTGTGTGTATAGAACTGTGGCTATATGGTATTATGTTGAAGCTCTAAAAAAGGGAAATACCTCATAGAAAATAGCAAACTATATAACCAAACAGCAAGACAAGCACAATGGAAAATGAAGTTTATTGATTGATCACCTAAAAGCAGACTTAGAAAATGGAAATGACAGTTCAAACGAAATATGAAAGGGTTGAGACAAGCTCAAGACCCTACAGGAATGTAAACAGTCCCTCTCTATTACAAGGAGCAGAGCCTCTGCAAATAGGATGCAGAATTAGCCAAAATTCCTCTTACCTCTCTCCAACAAGAAACTCCAACTAATAACCTTTCTCAATTCCCATTTTACTCCTTTTCTGAGAAGGTTACTTCCATATATATTTCCAGACCTTTGCCCCAACATTTTTGGACTATATCAATCAGTTCCAGGCCCAGAATCTCTATCAAAGAAGAAATGCTTCTATAAGCAATAACATTACTGAAAATGTATTGTGAAATTCTATTTTATGTGCATTGCCTAGTGAGACATGTCCTCTTATATTATATATTTCTGAAAGATAATTCTTTCACTTATTTCCTGTGTTTCCTATAATAACGTGTTGTATGTTGGAAAATAATTCTATAACTTGCAGATATCAACTCTGAGTGATGCTCTCCATAAATATTGGCCATCTTTAAGTTGCGGTTCACCATCAACATGTCATGGTACAAAAGGATCATTTTGGGCACATGAGGTGGTGTTATACTGTTTCTTGTTATATTACATTTACATGATTGATGACTAACATGCTTTGTCTCTATGCTTGCTGATGGCTGAATCTGGAAATGCACATTCACAGTGGGGTAACTGTCTTTAACTTTTGCTCTGTTTCATGTTATAAATTGACTTGTAAAGTTCACTTTCTGCATTCTTGTTGGGACATAAACAGAAAGGGATTGATTACAAGTGCCCCTAGGCACCTTTCTCATGAGCATTTAGTTGTATTATGGTTATGTGACATCAGAAAAAGTTGACTACCTAGTACCGACACCACAGTGCTACTTAATGCTCTTGTCCTCAATCAACTAATCGATTAGCCAACCAGATAAAAATTTATAATGTCAATATTCTTATAATTGTTGATTTGTTAGAAAAATAACAGGGTTAACTGATAGATGGGTCCATCATAACAAATGGCAGCTTATTAGCAGATGTGTCTTTTTGGAAAACACAATTTATTTTTAGTGTTTAATTGATCAAATAAGAATGTTTCCCGTGAAAGGGGGGATTGCATCTGGCTATAATGAGAAATTTTATGACGCTATACCTGGATGCACTTTCTAAAGATGTGATTGATCTCCATTCATGAGAAGATGTTAAATATTTTTGTCTAATAATTTACAACATTAATCTGCTATGAACACGGGTTTGGGATCTAGTTATGGGAGCTTGTACCCTAAAATCCTCTAGGAAAGAATGCTTAAAAGTCTTCCTTCGCTTACCTATCTTGTTGAAATAGTTAGGAGCTCATTAAGAGAGAACCCCACAATCTCAGAATTGTTAAGAGCTCGTTAAGAGAGAACTCCACGATCTCTTAAGGTTTTAATTGGATTTTCAACTGATGCTATTTTATTAATGATCTCCCCTTTAAACAGAAGAGATAGAATTTCAAAATAGGAATAAAATAATGCTAGCTAGGGCTGCATAGGCAGCAACTAATTAGAGAATAACCAATAATTGCGTAAGTCAAGACCTATCCTAAATGGTAACTAATTAATGCACGAATCCTAATTAGAAACAACTACTATTACGGAAATAAATCCTAGATGGAAACTAACTAATGCATGAATTCTAATTTAAATATTCCTATTACAAATGAAACTATTAAAGAAATAATTTAAAATAATAGAATACTAATTAGGACTCTAAAACGAGTTCTTATATTAAGCACCGGGTCTTCTACGTCACTCGGAGGACCTCCAATTCACATTTGGACACGTGTAATGTGACCCCACATAATAATTAAAATAGTGGGGCCTCTTATAATATGTGTGGGTCCATATTATACGTGTCAAAATATGTATGGGAGGTCTCCATTTGACATGGAGAATCGGGTGCTTCTAATAATTTGCCCTCTAAAACAGCAACAGTTCGTTCATGACATAATCTGATCAAAATTGTGTTTCACCTTTTGAGCATAGAACTAGAAGAAGCAGTAACCATTTCGAGTGCAACATGTAATGACTTGTTGAACAATAAGTTGATGGATTTCATGCGTGTGTACAACTCTAGGACAGGAACTTACAGTACTATTACGAATTTCTAGTACTCATATTAATATGTTTTTGCATTTTAATGCAGAGAAGCATGGGACTTGCTCCTCTCCAGTTTTTCAAGATGAATACAGTTATTTTTTAACTACACTCAATGTATACTTCAAGTACAATGTCACGGTGAGTTGTTAGGTAACTGGTGTCATATATTTACTGCATATTGTCGATGCATCTTACAATACTGTTATTATGAACACGATTGAGTAATAAAGTAGGAGAACAAAGAAAGAACATAACACTTCTGGTGCAAGGCTCCTGAGAGGACATGTGTCTGTCTTATCATATTATTTCAATTTGAGTAAGTTTCGATTTACAACTTTGCCTTAATCATACATTATGTGGCAGTGGCATAAGGTGCAATTTCTCCCCAAAGGTCATTTGGGAATATCAATTTACTCCTTAGCGTTATTCTTTTCAATGTGGTCCTGAACCTTATAAACCCTCATCAATTTGCTTTTTTCTCACTAATATAGAGTTGAGAAGTTGTTTTGTAAAATGCGAAATTTATTAGGGTTTATAGTGTTAGGAGTAACGTTGGGAAAAATAACGCAAGGGGTAAATTGATATTCACAAATAATCTTAGGGGGAACATTGTGCCTTCGTCCTTCATATGTTATTGACGTAACAACTCAAAATCAATGCCTTGACCTAGGTTTCTGTCTTGGTAATAATGGGTCACCAATTTTTGTTGCTTGTTCATGAGGAGACAAGGCCCCTCCAATCACATAGCTTATTATTACTGTTCTAGCTCTTGGGTGCCAGATTATCTAATTTCTTATTTTTTCTACTCCAATTGTTTAAATGGGAATCCCATGACTCTCATCAATTGAGTGCTTTAACCATTCTTTTTCCCAATAAAAACTGCAGGTAACTATCCTTGGGTCTAGGTGATTATGGAACCATGTAAAATCATCTTGTTTTCTTCTCTATGTTCTTTAATTCTATCCGCACACAATTTTCTCTTTCTCACATACACAGTTTTGATATTTCCCGTATAATTATTTCTCTTTTCGTGTTCTATCAATCAACATAAATGAATTTGCTCAATTAACGTTAGATCTAGGCTTATTAGATCTAAGCCTTAGGATGATTTTAATCTCCATCCTAGGATTCTAATAACCCTAGATCTAACGGTGACATTGACCAGGTGAAAACCACCGTATATATATATATATATATACGTGTGTGTGTGTGTGTGTGTGGTTTGAAGGATCTAGGTGTTGAGCCCATGACCCCCACCTGCAATAATGTTTACTAATTGTGGTAAGCTCCTTGGTGCCATGCCATAACTGAGTGATGCATGTTGGCCAATGGTCATCAACCAAAACCATCCATGAATTTACCGAGTTTTATGTATAGTTTTAGTTACTTGTGTGTGACTTTGGGCTGTACCCGTAACCTACTTTGTGTCTTGACCAAATATTTTTATCTTAGTCTAATCTTTAATCTTGGTATTTACTGAAATGCATATGCAACATTGTATTGTACTGCCATTGTGTAAAGTGTGAGAGCTACTTGTTTCATTGGAAATTATCTTATCCAATTGACCGATGATTGGTTTTTGCTAATGTCACATGCTAGAAAGTACTGATTGAAGCGGGATATGTTCCGTCAAATACTGAAAAATACCCTCTTGGGGGCATTGTCTCTGCCATTGAGAATGCTTTCCACGCAACCCCTGAACTGGCTTGCTCAAGAGGTCAAGTAGAGGAGCTTTATATATGCTTCTATAAGGATTTCAAGGTTAGTGTTCCATTTGAGCTTCCGAGATTAACATGCTCAGTTTGTTGATAAATATAGCTAGATTATAAACAGTCCTTAATCTGTAAAGCAAGAAGGCTAGTAAAACTTTTTCTTTATGGAAGTTTTCAATGGATTGCATGATAAGTACACTTTTATGTAGTATTTGGAAAACCTAGATTTTAGGATGATTTATGTGCTTCAGTGCTTCAATAATATCCCTTGCTGTGAATGAACATGTGTTCTTGTTTGTTTTTTTCTCTTATTATAGAAAAATTTACATGTCTTTTGATATTACTTGCACAGCCTCGGGATTGTGCAAATCGGTCAACAATTCAAGATCTTTATTCTAAAAGCTCTTGTCCAAAGTATGTTAGCCTCCCAGAATATGCTTCATTGGGTAAGTCTCTGATACTATTATTAGTATTTATTATCTTGAGTATTTGATGTAAAATGAAAATAGTACAGTTTCTCTCAATTTAAGAAGTCATCTGTGGTTAATATGTTTGGAACTTGTGCCTGTAACTGATTATAAACCATCTGCAGCAATTTGTTTGAACTGTTAAAACAAATTTTTTTCTTTTTCTTTTTTTAACTTTCTGATCCAAATTTAATAATAACTTCTAACTCATACTTTGAATATCCAAAAACATGGTGGTGGGAGATTAAGCTGGTCATTGTTGAGGTGGGATTTAATTTTCCAATTATCTTGGCCTTTGGTGTGTGTAAGCCTGCCTATATAATTTATAGAAAAAGAGTCAGGTAACTATTGATGTCTTCCACCAGGAGAATTTTCTGCAGTCTTGCTTTGGTGTGTGTAAGTTTTGCTTGGCATTGGCCTGGCTTATGAAGAAACATTCTAAATTCTTTTCCATTTTTCATTTCTCTGAACATAAATTTGCTGGGGTTTCAGCACTACCTCTTTACCATAGTTTTGTAGGTTGGTTTCATTGCCATTGCTTTCCTAGTGCTGGACTTTTCCTATATAAGGTGACTAACGATGCAGTAGTCCTTCCCAATAAATTAATAGTTCAGCATTTGAGCCTTTTCTTTTTTCCTCCCAAAATCGCAGCCTTAGCCTGTTTGCTAGGTTGAGATTCTGTTTCTTGTTTTTCTCTTCGGCTGCATTTATCTTTTTTTTTGCTGGCAGTTTTGACTTGTCCTGTTGTTGCTTTTATTGTTTCCATGCACTTGGATGTTGCTAGTTTGCAACTTACTTTCGGCATGTTATTCATGAAGTTGTTCATTTGAATTATGACAATTCTAGAGTTCCCTGTCTGGAAACATCAAAATGCATGAATGCGCTATCTACTACTGCATTACTCATGTTTAGCACTGGAATGGTCTACCTATCATCTGAATTTAAATACCAATCGATGTTTATCTATAAAAATTAGTCATTATAAGGTTCAGTTAAACAACTGGATTACACGTCTATTACTAAGAAAATGGAGTAGGTTTTGGGATTTTGTCTTTTTGGTGATTTTATGTTTAACAGTTTGATTTTGACAGCTTTGCCCCTCTTACACCATCAGTGTCTTATCCGTATAGCCATTTGTGACTATATATATCTTGTGAGAATGCTTCAGAGATCAAGTTCGGCTCATATGATTATTCTATATTTTGCAGGCCTTGATGGCTCTCAAACCGAGTTGGGCATAGCTGGTAGTGAAGCTCTCTGAGATCTGGGTAAATGCATGTTGTACAATGCTCAATAGCTGATATTTGCTAATGATACGCAGAATGAGATACCACCAACTTATGAGCAACCATCATCATCATTTGTAAATAGCTGCTGCTTAATTTATGTACACCATGTAATTTGTAATGAATGTATTTGATATGTAACCATTGAGGCTCATAATATTGGTTAAACTCTTGGTATTAGCAAGCAAGAGCTGGATGTATACCGCTAGTTGTGAGAACTAAAATTGCCTCCTTTAATAATTGATAAAGTTGTTTGCATATGATATACGTAAACTGCATTGAATTGTTTGTTAAATTAGAGAAGATGCTAGGGACCAGCTAGGTTTAGACAAAACTTATTACATGTACTTTATCGCTATGCTCTTTTAACGGTCCTGTCACTTGAAGACAGTTGAGAAGCACGATGCCCCTTTCATCAATCAATTTATAGCTGAGTAGGAAATTGGGAAATGCAAAGAACTCAAGGCATTGATTTGCTAAATTTCGACATACAATCATATTGTATCATGGATTCAAATCCCATTTGTGACCAACTTTTCACAGTTAATCTTGATGGTGCCTATCCACGTTCAAGCTCCATTGTGGAAATCTCCCATAAAGGCGTAAGCATTTCCAATCGGGGAGAAACTTTGAGCTTGTGAAGGAGTATATTTATGAGCTTGACACTACGTTTGACTCAAAAACTTTATGGTAGTGGATTAATGAGTCCTTTCCAGTCATATACCCTTCACTCATCAATGTGGAATTTCAATATCAATTCACAATTGCATCCCAATAATCAGCACCATCAAACTAAAATTTAAATGTTGTCCTTGTATATGTAATTGGTACAGAAAAAGTATTGGTGCAATTTTCATTTCATCACTAAAATAAAACTAAAAAGAGCAAATAGATCCCAAGAAAAAAATGGCATTGAGGTGTCTTTTCACTTCACCAAAACCCAGTTGCCCATTTTGCACCTGTGCATTGGCAGGCTTTCCTATCTCAAAACAGATAAGTATTTGGTGCTATACTTCCAAGTGCCTATCAAAGGAGGAAAAAAAACACAATTTGAACAATAAATCAAAGAGTTGAATAGTTTTGAAAATTAAAATTAAGCTTGGGAAGCGTATAGAAGAAAAAACAAACCTTGTGGGCGGGTATTTTGTGCTTAGTTTACAAACTCAAGTGGAAAAAACCATTTTGGCACGCAGACATCATAAGATGATTCCAAGTGAAGCAGCTGAGCTGAGCAAATGCAATTCATGTTCAGAGTCCAGACACTATTTTGCTTCCAAGTTCCAACACATGTATTAACCTGAAAATGAATTTTGATTCCCACAGAATGCTTTCATTTTCAACTTCAAAACTATCATTTTGAAGAATGATACAAACAGGAGGGAGGAGGAGAAAGAATCAAAAACAAAAAATAATAATATTAGTTTCTGTACCATATGCTGTATGAATAATTGAACATAGCCCTATCACTTTGTAAATGCCCACTTCATCCAGGTAGAAAAGCAAAACTTCGAGAGGTGTTCAGGCAAATCCGCCTGCACAACATTCTGATGATCAGACAATCTGTTAAACCACTAATATTCAGATGCATGCTATGCAACATATTCCCGTCAAATATTTCAAAACAAAATTAGGGCTGTCAATTCCTGACACAACAACAGGATTTTCCGAGGCAACTCATTTGACACGATCCGTTTGACACAATTATCAGTTTTGTTGCATTTATATTATATATAATCATGTGGTGGAATATATAGATCACATAACACAACCACCCATTTTGACACCCCTAAACTAAATAAGGGAAAAGATTTGTAGATTCAGAACAGCAAACTTCAGAAACAGAACAACAGGAAGATGATAAGAGAAAGGACCAAACAATAGTTCAAACTGATTTACAGATCCTATCCGTTAAGATAAAGCTTCAGGCAGACTGATAATAATTGATGAAGAGTTGGCTATCAGAAAATATATTGGCTTTAATGCTTTTGCTAGACATTGAAACAAAAGGCATAAAATAATTACTCTCGTTGTAGTATCCATAAGAATTATCTATGGCTTTGAACATGCTCAAACATATTGTCAAGAATATGACTATATAATATCAAAAACATGATAAAACTTTCATCAGCAATAAAATAATTGCAAGAATGCAGAGGTAAAGCAATATTTCATGTGGAAGAAAATTATTTAACTCACACTAGTCCATGATGATGAAAACTCGTCTGTAGAAAGTAACCAACTGCCAGCCTTAGATTGGAACCCCAAATGGCTATTTGATTCAAAATCTACTAGCTCACTGTCATAGAAATCATCAGAATCACGATTTGATGTCCTCCTTCTCTTTCTACTTTTCTTTTTCTTCCCGTGCTTTCTTCTAATCGAGGCATTATTGTCTGATTCCGACTCGTCTTCTTCCGACAGTTCAACATGACGTAGCAGTTCATATTTCTCACATTTTCGGAAACTTATACCATTGCTTGAAAACAATAATTCCCAGGACTCTGAATTATGGGATTCCTTTGATAACATGTAATGAATAACCCAAGACTGAAGCCCTAGGAGTTTAATTGCTTTTAGGGATTTCGTTTTGAAGCACTCGCTAAGCATGGGGGCCAAGATATTGGCACCACCTGAGACTTTGCAGATTTGCAATACAATATCCTTGAATTTTCCTTCTTCCTCTTGCGACTCTTCGTCATGAATGAGGCGCAGAAGCTGTCTACCTTGATTGATGACTGCATTCACTAGAAGTAGTTCATCAATAGATTTAGAATCACTGAAAGTAGAAACCACAAATTCAAGCCAAAAAGATGAGGTGCCAAAGTCCATTGATTCCACTCTCGGGCTTAAAAATCTGCCTAATAATTCAAGAGCAACACATAATTCCTGCTCGTCAAGAGTAATGAGAAGATGTTTGCACAAAGAGGAAAAAGGTTCCTCCATAAAAAACTCATTTATGACTTCCCATACATCTCTTGCATCCTCCTCGTACATTAAGCGAACAAAAAACTCAACAAAGTATTTTCGATCAATGAATAAAATATCGCCGTCTCTCAAGGAATCAGCAAACTCATTGGACGACCAAAATTCAGGAACATTTTCAATAAAATTCTCAACTGTTCGTCGGACATCCAAATCAAGAAAGTAATGAGGTTTCGTTGCAACCATTGCAGGTGATTGTCCATGTTTTCCCTTCCACTCAAGTTCCTCCCAACATATATCACGATTCACAAAGGCAAATTGAGATAATGCTTTGGCACCCTTTTTATGGTCTAATCCACCACCACTAGCAAAGTTGGAAAACCATTGCATTATACGCATAGTGTTTCCTGCATCAATCAAGAAAACCATTGCATAGTGTTTACATAATAATTGCAGTTGATTGAAGAAAATTAACAAGGTTTACTTCTTCCACATGATGGTGCCGCTAATAAAGAAACTTCTTCACTTAAAGATCGAAGTTTGAAATACCCAAATTCAAAATACATCAAACCAAATTACTGTAAATAATGTAATAATATAATAAGAAGAAAAAACAAACTCACTAAGAATGCAAAATGAAACAAAACCCACATACCTTGAAAGAATTTCTCAAGTACATAACTTCTCTTGGCTATTATAGATCCTGCTTTACTCGGTCTCTTCTGAAATATCATTTCCACGAGCTGGGATGCTAAACTTCGATTTATAGGTTTATATTTCAATAATTTCACAAACAGGTCTCTCTGGTGGCGAGAAGTTAAGGAATTAATGCCTGCAATCGCACTGCAGAGCCATAGACGAGCTTCTGATCGACCGCCAGAAGTCATTAATGACCACATAACGGATTCCAATTGGCCCAAAAGCGATATCCATTGCTCGACAAAATCAGTATCTCCGCCTCGTTTATCTTTCCAATTAGGCTCCGAGAGGAACAGGTTAACCATCGTCGCTTAACTATCTCAAAATTCCTCTTTTTTGTACAGAGAATGCGTGGACGATAAAGCAGAAATTGAACAGATATACAGAGAAAGGGAAAAAATTGAGGGTTTAGAACCTGAAATTCCGGTTATAGTCTTCGGAAGTAACTTTTACTACGAGAAGAAGAATTAAGGAAAACTGGAGAAATCTTTGATTATCTGGACAACGTGACTTGCCGGAGCTGCAATTTATTTGAATTAACTTATAAGCACTAGAAACGACATATAGTTTACAAGATAGCAAATAAGTGCTAGAAGCGACATGTCGTTTACAAGTAGCAAACAATTTATTAGTTTGTTAAAGGTAAATAATTTATTATTCCTTATATTTTTACTTAACACACCAATAAATTGTTTGGGAATAAACCGTTGAATATAACAAAAATTAATAATTAAATATTGTGTTATTAAAATACGAGGACTATATGCCATGTGGAAACCTTGTGCCATGCTTTGAGGGATTGCCCGAATAGTAGAAAGGTTTGGGAAGGGGTCCTTCCTCACCACATCCTTCCTTCCTTTATGGGGTTCTCTGATATTGACTGGTTCTCTGGAGGCGTTAATGGGAATTTGTTGGCCAGTATGGAGCACGGGGCTATTCTCTTCGCTATTATTTGTCACCAAATGTGGAAATGGAGGAATGAAGAGTTATTTGCTGAGAAGACTGTCTTTATTCCTGACCTCCGGTTTTACTTCTCGAAAAAACTCTCTGTTATTACAAAGAGTTTTGAAGGAGAGCCCCTGGTTCACCCCTCCCCGGTTAAAGAGGTCCAGTTAGTTGGTTGGAGGAAGCCCAGGGAAGGGGTTGTCAAGTTGAATACGGATGGCTCCTGCCTTAGTAATGGCAGAATTGCTGCTGGTGGAGTTCTTCGGGATGCTGGTGGCGCCTGGCTGGCTGGGTTTACCCATAACTTAGGTACGGGCTCCTCCTTTACTGCAGAGCTCTGGGGGATCTTGTCTGGCATTAAACTCGCCATTCGCATGGGTGTTAAAAGACTTTCGGTGGAGTTTGACAATTTGGAGGCTATCAACAGGATTTCGGATAGACAGGCTGTTTGTCTTAAGAGTCAGAATCTCATTAAAGCCATCTTGAGGCTTCGTCCTGCCTTCGATTCTCTTACCTTCTCCCATATTTATAGGGAGCAAAACCACGTGGCGGATCGCTTGGCAGCTGCTGGGCATGGGGGGATGTTAGGTGTTTCTACCCTTTCCGTTCCTCCTTCTTTTCTGTTACCTTCTCTTCTTGAGGATAGGATTGGGGTCAGTCTTCCTAGACTGATCCCAGGTTAGGTTTTTGTTTGTTTGTTTTTTTTTTCTTCCCTTCTTACCAAAAAAAAAAAAAAATACGAGGACTATATAGCATGTTAAGTAAAAATGTAGGAATTAATAAATTATTTATCCTTATGTTAACCTATTACACTAGTGAATTCACACGCTCATTAAATTTTATCTTTCTTTTATAAAAGTATAAAATTGGTTAGTCACGAAAGTAAGAAAAAAATTAGTTTTCAAATTTAATTAATATATTTATAATAAAATTTAGTGAGTATATATATATATATATCAATATTTATCGTTTGTTTGAAGACAAATTTTGTGTAGGAAAATAAAATATTTTTTTTGTGTGTTTGACTACAACGTTAGAAATTAGTTTTTGTGTTTGGCTACAATATTGAAAATTATAGAAAATGCTAGAAAAATCCCAGGGTAATTCTGAAATTTTGAGAATTTTGAAAATTCCAGAATGTTGAAAATTTCAGAATTCTAAATATTCCAGAAAACTGAAATTCAATTCCAGTAACAACATAAATCACCCTTTAATAAAGTTAAGACTCTTGCCTTGATTTTGGTAACAACATAAATCACAAGTTTGCGTTTGTAACGAAAAATCCCCCGTGTGCTCATATGCAAATCCGTGAAACCATAGGACATCTATTTGAAACTAACCCTATATTTGTTTATTTACACTTTTTTATTTTTTAACTATATATTTGATGACTAGTGGAGAATTTCTGATTAGCTTCCGCCTCTGTGGGGGCGTCGTTGGATTCGACGAGGGGAAGCTCCGATGCCAAAGTCAGTATAGAATATGGAGGGATAAACTGAATTGACAAAGTAGGGTTGCTAGGATTGTGAGAATGTGTACCTTGATAGCTTGAGATGCAAGCTATATATAGTCATGAAGTTGTAACCTTTAGTAACTAGAAAGTCTCCATTAATGCACCATTAATGGCGGTTACTGGTTTCCTTTAAGTATGTCCGTTAGCTCATTAATTGCCTTTATTGAGGAATCGGCTCAGCTGGCGGATCGAAGGGTGATGGCGAATCTAACGTAGGTTTGACTACGGATCTCGTGTGGCGAAGCCTCGGTGATCCGCCCATCGGATGTCGTTGCTTGATACACCATGGCCTTCTTTGACCGGTTCAATACGCGGTCGTTTGGGTAAATATCTCCTTTGATCCCTCGGATAATATCCCAATGTTATCAGAAGCCCCCCTAAATTTCCTTTAAAGTCCTTTAGGGCTTTTGAGCTTCTTCGCGCGCCGCCATGATGATTCGCATTGATGGCCACTCTGTTCAATGCCATACGTTGGGTGACAGGTGTCATAGGCGCGCTGCTCGAGGGAACACCTTCTTCCCCTTCCCTTTTCTCTTTCTTCTTCATTCACGTCTTTCCCTTTCGTCTTCCTTTGAGCTTTTTACAGAGCTTTTTTTCGAAGTTTCAGAATCCTCAAAGCCTTTAACTATCATGTAAGTGAATCCTTTTGCTCTGTTTTCTGGATGTTTAGGAGTTCTTCTTCTTCTTCTGAGTCTACTTTCGAACTGTTTAATTTGACCACTTCTTCTGAAACTGAAATTAGCTGGACTACTTCTTCGGAAAATTCCGATTCTTCCGAAGGTACTCCCAGTTGCGACCTAGCCGAGCTGTGTAACTCGGCGTGTAGTAACTATAGAACTCGTTTATGTAGGACTCAGAATCTTCCCATCGCCGTTTCTCGTATTACTCCGGCAATAGGTTCTAGGCAGTTTTCTGGGATGGAGGCTTCTTCTTCAGCTCCGACCAGGAAAAAGGCGCCACGTGCGGAGTCCACTCCCTCTTGTATGAGCGTCGCGGATCTAGCGGATTTGGCAGATCGCTTTCCGTGGATTAAGAATTATGAGACCAAGTTTGCGGCTGCTCATCAGCGACCCGCCTGTCCGCCTAGTGGATATTTGTCTGTGTACAGTTGTCATGTAGAAAGAGGGTTCCGGCTTCCTCTTCCTAAGATGATGGCGGACATCTTGGCATACTTTAGGATCACTGTTTGCTAGCTGCATCCGAATAGCTGGTTAGATCTGGCTCTAGATTGTTATTTAGCTTCGAACTTAGGGATAGTATGTAAGTTGTAACCCTCGTGTCTTTCAGTCTCTCCATAAACCAACGAAGCGAAAGGCCGAATCTTTCCTCACTTTTCGCTAAATTCAAAACTTATTCGCCCTTCTGCGGTAAGATGTCAAATGTCCATCTTTGGGACAAAAGATTTTTCTTTGTAAAGATAAGAGAGGGCGAATCTCTAGGATTTCCGTCGGTTTGGAATGCCAAACCTTTGCATATGGCTGGAGACATGCGTATATTGATAGACAGTGATGAGGAAGTGGCGGATATCCTGAAAAGTATCAGGGCAGATGACTGGACATACGCTGACGCCTTGGACTTTATGATGAATGACATTCCCTTGATCCGCCGGGAAGGGGACAAGATCTCTTACGTGAAGTTTACACAACTTGATGAAGGTAACTTTGTTTTTCCTTGAACCTTGATTATTTTATTGTTCCCTTGTCAGCGGTTTTTCTGAGGCCAGTCGTGCCCTTGTAGAGATACGCAAGAAACAGAAGGAGGAAGAGGCTCGAAAGAAGGGGCAGGTTGCAGATCCTCGCAAGAGTGCTGAGAAACGTCCTGCCGGCGATTTGGTTGATCCTCCTCTTCCAAAGAAGAAGAAGTCTGTGTCTAGCAGTGGAGGGAAGCTACTGGCGGATGCCATAAGAGCCGAGAAACCATTGGCGAGGCTTGAAGAGGTGCGTGTTTTTTTATCATTTTCTCTTCTTTTACTTGGATCTTATTCTGTACTTTTTAATGCTTGCATAGTTGGTGAAGCCGGACTTAGGAGGTTACTGGTCCGCCAAATATGGTGACAAAGGATCTCTAAGGAATGAATCCGTCATCAATGATCTGGACGAAGCTCTTGGCCAACTTGGTGAGGTACGGGAGAGTCAAAATAAGATCTCGGGATCCGCCCATGTCCAGATGGGGAAAACAGAGCTTCTTACGGTAAGTTTCTTCTATCTCTTTTCGCATTTTTGGATGAAAGAGTGATCTCCTTGAGGGAGAGTTTGCTGTTATTCTTTTGTTTGAATTGGCCTTTGCCTTGATAGGTATACACCCGTATGCGTGCTATGGAAGCAGATCTCCTTCAAGGAGTGGCGGACAAGGCAACCATAGAAAGGTTGGAGAAGGAGGTCATTGTTGCCAATGCGAACGCTGCTTCCGCTATTGCCCTAAATGAGAGTAAGGATGCGGAGATCCTTAGATTGAAGGAGTGATAACAACCCAAATTATTCTTTGAATAAGGAATAAGGGAAAATTAATAGAAATAATGGCAAACCATTATTCATTCTAAAAGAGATATTTATGCATGATTAATGTGGAATTAATGATAATTAATGCAGGGGCGAATATGCAAATAATAAGGAAAATGAAGGAGTCTCTAGCATTATGCCACGCCACATGGACCATGGCGAGATACGCCATAACGAGATACGCCCGATGAGAGCGAGTAGCGGAGACCCGTCATAGCTCTCAAGGAGAGCGTACATACGCCTTGACGGATCAAAGAATACGAAAAGGCGCCTTTATTACCATCCATGAATGTGAATAAATACAATTAAATGATAATTAATAGCTATTAAAGGGGAATAAAGACTTGACTGTTCGAATACCTCAACTCTGAGGGTTTCGATGCTAAATTCTGGGATTAATGGAGAATTGATAGCAATTAAAGATGAGTAATGACATGACTCTTCACCTGCTTACCTATTAATGCTGAAGGTTACAGAAACCTATATAAATACACCAGCTTCCTAGGATCAAAGGTACGCTTACTGATTCTCTACTTTTGTGCTTACAGTTTATTCTCAGAAATATTACTGACTTTGGCATCGGAGTGTCCCCGGCCGATCCCAACGGAGCCTCACAGGGAAGTGCTCCGATCAAGGTTTTTTCCCCGAGTTATCAATTGGTGCGGTGAAGGTGGATCTCTAACAAACAGAAGATCACAAAATCTTGATTGTATAGAGTTTCACAAAGAACAAAACAATGGAGTCAACATAATAGAAATCACAATCTCAAACTTTGGCTCAATCAGTACAACAAATCTATCCAAAGATACAGTTCTCCATATATTGGTGGAAAAGAGTTTTCTACATTAAATCTGGAATTTTATGATGAAAAAGATAAGTTTCCTCCCCTTTCTTATTCCATTTTTAATTAAAGAAAATTGAGATCCCCCACTCTTATAAAGTGCTATGAATATCATTACATGTTATTATGATAAATCTAATAAACTGTGAAAGATGAAGTCATAGACACAAATCTTTCATTAAATCTTGCATGCTTACTATGCCCTCATATTTTTATGCATGACAAGTGTAATATGATATTATCATTGAATTAGTACAAACGCATGTATAAGACCCGTAATCTTGGGATTTACAAAAAAAATCATCCATTCAATGTGATTTTGTCATTTGATATTAAAATATCATAAAAGGGCTCATGTAATTACAAATTATTTAGATCTGGTCGGTCTTTTGGATGAACATGCATATAACTATTAGAAAAAATTACAAAAAAAATCATATTTGGTTTTTCCTTGTACAATTCACCATCTATATATGGCTTTTCTCCTATATAGTACTTTTAATATCAAAAATTCATATTTTTGAATATTGTTTTGCCAAACAGTTATTTCATTCCTTTTTTTACAAGGATGTGTCTATTCATATAAAAACTGTTTATTTGACATTGTTAGAATTTCTGTTACCAACACAAGAGACTTGAAAATATTGAGTCTATTTGTAATTATCCTGTAATTGTCCCTAACTATTAAAGCCATTATGGACTGATGAATTACCAAATTGGATAAACAAAACTTTCATATCCTGAGCTAACTACAAAATAGTGCAAGTGTCGGTTTCAGATCAGAACATTAATTTATGCGAAATTCTTAGGATATACATGAGAATTCCTTAAAGATTGGAGGATTGTATGTGAAGGTAGGTGATAGTGGATTTTGAGTAATTTTCCTTACACTCCAAATTGGAGGAGAATCATGGTACATGTATTTTTCTTCCAAAATTACCCTTTCTCTTTTATTTTATTCGTACAAATGAAATGATATAAGAGTAATTTTATATATAACTATATTATTAAATCATCACTTACCTTTCTTTAATTACACCTCATTTAAATGAGGCTTTAATGATCTCTGAATGACATTAATGTATGGATGCACAATATTGCAAGTAAATAGCAACTATGTAAGATATCTTACCTAATATAGAATGTCATAACTTTTACGACGTTTAAAATAAATATGCTATCTTGGATATTAATGTGCATTGAAATACAAAAGGACATTATTCTTAAACCATTCTCATTATGGTTATTTATTAAGAATTCATTATGATATTCATGTGCAGTAGCAATCTTTATGGTTATGACCGTTATACGTGATATTATTATTAAAACAAGCACGATTAAAATTCTATTATGAATTTGTTTGACATATAATATTTACTCGGTTTTATCCTTTGACTAAGTTCATTCTAGAGTCAGGGACCAACGCGAATGAATTATTAAGTTGATTCCAAGATGAATTAAAAATTCCATAAAGAGAATTGCATCATACATGATATTTGCCAACAAGGCAAATGCAAACATTCTTTTGCTATGAAGTATGTTCCATGGATCAAGCCATTGATCCCCAATGTAAGTGAATATAGCTTTTATGACTTACCACAATCTTTTAATAATGGAAAGAGTATGCCCCACTTCTGGAGTTCTTTCAGTGCTAACCCACAGGTACAAGGGAGTTGCTAATACTACAACCAGTGCAAACACTGATATGAAAAATAAAGCTCAATCCAAAGAAGTGTATATGCAGAGTCACTTCAGAAAAATTCCTTGACTATGTCATTGGCCAAAAAGGAGTTAGAGCAAATCCAGATAAAATAAAAGCCTTGCGAGGAAAAAGGTGAAAAGAGCGCCTAAATAAAAGCCATGCGAGGAAAAATGTGAAAAGAGCGCCTAAATGAAAACCCCACTGGGTGAGAAAGATCCAGAGGTTGAACGGGCGGATCATCATACTAGAAAGATTGTCAACAAGCATATCAAGGTATAAAACAATTCCTAGCAGAACCACCCTTGATGAGTAGACCAATCTGAAGGGGAGACCTGCATTTGTATCAATCTGTCATGGATAAAGCTATATGCACCGTGGTTATTCAAGAAGAAGAAGGTCAGCAGTTCTCCATCTATTATTTTAGTAAAATGTTGAAGGATGCGGAGACAAGATATTCGAAGCTGGATAAAATGGCTCCCACGGTTGTGACAACATCCATCCGCGTTAAACCATAGCTCCAAGCATAACCTCAACATGATCGATATCAAGATCAAGAGCCGGATTTACCATCACGATTCAACATTGAACACACGGATGATGAGATTGAAAGATGAGGGCATACCGCTCTATATAGACAAGAGAACAATGCAGAAAGGTACACCATCAAGTTAACATGAATTCGCCATTCACAGCACGGATCCTGGGGTACGAAGCGGACAGAATGTTTAAAGCTTCCAACTTGCCACAATATAAAAGAAAAGATTCAATATAAGCGGGACATTACATATCCCGAACCCAAAGGAGGGGAGCATGTAACCGTTGGAAGAAACGCCAAAGCGTACTACAGGTTGGCCACCACACTGAAGCTTGCTGGGAGCTGGCAAACTAGATAGCTTTGTCCAGAATAACAAATAACAAGATGACAAGCAGAAGACAGATCCCAAAAATAAATTCAAAAGTGTCATTAATGTCATAGCAGATGGACCAGTGTATCAGCCACCCGTGGAAAAAGCAAAAATATCCGCTCTGGATAAAACATCCCTCCATTGCTCCTTTTGCAGAAACAGGTCCGGTAATCTCTCCACATGCAGATGCATTGGTAGTAACAATGGCGATTCAAGGATGGGAGATAAAATAAAGCAAGTAAAGACACGGGCAGTTCTCGCAATGTCATCACCAAAGGTCACACTATCCGAACCAAGGGCCAGGTAACTTTGGAATGCAAGCTGGCAGGATGATGATCAAGCGTGGATTGGTGATCTGGGGTTCTTTATTTCGGATGGACAATTAGCTTATAACATCATTCTTGGGCGGCCATTCATCTCATAGGTTGCAGCCCTAATTTCCATCCGCCGTCTGGCGATGTACATTCCCACCAGCAAAGGAGGAATAATGATTAGCGGGAACCAAAAGGTGGCTAAAGGGACTTATACTCGGCGTCACTATCAATCCGCCCACAATCCAAAGCGGACGAAGGTGAGAAATATTAACTTGTCACTACAGCTTTGGGCGACACAGAAACGCTCCTTATTGCTGATGGAAAGTGGGTGCGGATCGCCAAAAGATTAAAACTTGATATCAAAGAGGATGTTAAAAAAGTTCTCATTGAGTCTGAAAGCGTATTTACATAGGAGAATGAGATCCCCACAGGAGTAAGCCCAGATGTGATTACTCATAAGTTAAACATCATTGAGGATGCTGTTCTATTTGCTCAGAAAAGACGGAACCATGGGCCTAAAAATCAGTATTTTTACATATTCTTATATGTGCATTAAACTGTTATAGTATCCTATATTTTATAATTTATTCTTTCTCGCCATACTTCTTATATTCATTTGCCTAGCTTTTAGTGCTGATATACGCCCAGTGGCTGGCGAATGAAAAGTTCCACAGGTGGATCAATTACCTCAAAGATAGGACAATTGATCCCATCACGGGCGGATCCCTTTTCCATAAAGATAAGAAGCACAGACCCTCAGGAGCTTTCAAATGAGCTCAACTCTCTCCTCAAAGACAGGAAAAGGATTGACCACCATCAAAAGCGGGTTAAAATTGTCTCAAACATGAGATCATTACACCCTCAACTTTCTCCTCAAAGATAGGAGAACACTCTCATGGGCGGATCCATCTTTAGATGATCACCATTCGAGAAAGAGTTAAAACATTCCTTGGACGCAAGGACTTTACACTCTCTCACTCCCTTCCCAAAGAAGGGTTCACAAGTCCTACAGGCGGATCGCTTCACCTCAAAGATAGGTAGCAAGTTGATCCCCTAGGCAGCTTTACTTCCTCTAGAAGGAATAGAACAACTTCAAACCTTCACAAAGGTTCGCACAACGGAGTATGGCTGGCCACCTACTCCATATTAAATCCTACAAACTTATATATTTACTTACGCAAACGTAAAAGTAAATGGCGACCATAAGGATTAAAATAATTGTACTTAAGTTTTACAAACAATCAGACAATAATCTCAGTGGCGAATCGATCTACCTCAAAGATAGGAAACAATTGATTGCCGTCAGAGACAGAGTTAAAACATTTCTCAGACGTGAGAACTTTACACTCTCAAATACTCTTCCCAAAGAAGAGTCTCAAGACCTGGCGGCGGATCGATTCACCTCAAAGATAGGAAGCAAATCGATCGCCTAAGGCAGCTTAACTTCCTCACCAGGAATAAAAGCTTCTAACCTTCACAAAGGTTCACACATTGGGGTATGGTTGGCCACCTACCCTAAACAATCAGAGAAATCCTAAACCAGATTCTAGAAAATTACTTGCTAAAAGATATAATGCATTAGTAAAAATAGTTCTGGAAAGCAAAGGGTTCATCCAACTAATGAAGCCTCGTCTTCATCTCCAAATAATGAAGCCTCGTCTTCATCATCAAAATAATGAAGCCTCGTCTTCATCTCCAAGTAATGAAGCCTCGTCTTCATCTCCAAACAATGAAGCCTCGTCTTCATCAAATTAATGAAGCCTCGTCTTCTTTCAATTCATGAAGCCTCGTCTTCATCCAAATAATAAAGCCTCGTCTTCATCCAAGTAATGAAGCCTCATCTTCATCTCCAAACAATGAAGCCTCGTCTTCATCAAAGTAATGAATTCACGTCTTCATCATAGAAATAACGAAGTCTCGCCTTCACAAATGCAAAGTAAAAACACTTTGGAAAATGAGTAAAGGCTAAAAAGGCAAGTGCCTAGAGTGCCAAAACCCTCCACAAAATGCACAAAAGTCCCTAAATGGCTGATCATTCTTACTGATCCCTAAGGTCGGGTCATTCTCCTCAATATGGCAGAACTGAAGAAAAAAAGTCCCTAAGGCGAATCATAATCCTATGCGGTAGGAACAAATGGTCCCATAAAGGGCAGGTTATTCCTTTCTAAAGGAAATATAACTCTCAAGAAGCCCCTAGAGGCTAACAATGGATACGGTTGGCCACCTATCCACGAAGAAGCCAAATCCCCTAAAAGCATATCATATCCATATGTGATCCCCCATCTAGGGCGGGTCCACTTTCCTCAAAGATAGGATAAAGTGATCCCCCATCTAGGGCGGGTCCACTTTCTTCCAAGATAGAAAAATGAAACACCATTTAAACAGCCCTAAAGAGCTTTTTATACCTTTAGGGGGGGCTTCTGATAACAACCCAAATTATTCTTTGAATAAGGAATAAGGGAAAATTAATAGAAATAATGGCAAACCATTATTCATTCTAAAAGAGATATTTATGCATGATTAATGTGGAATTAATGATAATTAATGCAGGGGCAAATATGCAAATAATGAGGAAAAGGAAGGAGTCTCTAGCATTATGCCACGCCACGTGGACCATGGCGAGATACGCCATAACGAGATACACCCGATGAGAGCGAGTAGCGGAGACCCGCCATAGCTCTCAAGGAGAGCGTACATACGCCTTGACGGATCAAAGAATACGAAAAGGCGCCTTTATTACCATCCATGAATGTGAATAAATACAATTAAATGACAATTAATAGCTATTAAATGGGAATAAAGACTTGACTGTTCGAATACCTCAACTCTGAGGGTTTCGATGCTAAATGTTGGGATTAATGGAGAATTGATAGCAATTAAAGATGAGTAATGACATGACTCTTCACATGCTTACCCATTAATGTTGAAGGTTACAGAAACCTATATAAATACCCCAGCTTCCTAGGATCAAAGGTACACTTACTGATTCTCTACTTTTGTGCTTACAGTTTATTCTCAGAAATATTACTGACTTTGACATCGGAGTGTCCCCGGCCGATCCCAACGGAGCCTCACAGGGAAGTGCTCTGATCAAGGTTTTTTCCCCGAGTTATCAAGGAGAAGATAGATGCGGATGCTGAAGCACATAAGGTTGCCTTACTCGACACAGAGATCCTGGCAGGGGAACGAGCTTACTATTATGGTGAGTGGATCATGGCGTATGTTCAACTTGCTCATCCTGAGATTGATTTTACAGATCCGAAGTACGTGGTTCCTGACGTGGAGGTTTGCCTTAAGTATCGCAAAATTCCAAACATCAAGGATTACATCCGTGATCACATTCGCAAAGTGATGAATGGATCCGCCGAAGAGAGTAAACCCCTTATTGATCTTGAACCAGAGGATCTTGATGAAGTGTCTCAAAAGGCGGGTGACAAGAGTGGGGAGCCGATAACTGATTGTACCATTCCTCAGGAGGGTACTGTTTCTGTAGAGAAGGAAGCCCCACTGGAGGGCGCATCTAGTGTAAAAGATGCTAAGGAGGATACTCCTTTAGTTGTTTAGTTCTTTTGTAAAACTAAGTACAATTTTTAATCCTTGCTATAACCATTGACTTTACGCTTTATGTTTTTCAACAAGCAAATCTATAGGTTTTAGGATTGAGTTGAAGTAGGTGGCCAGCCATACCTCAGAGTGTGAGCCTTTGTGAAGGCTTGGAGCTTTTATTCCTTTAGAGGAAGTTAAGCTGCCTTAGGCGATCGATTGGCTTCATGTCTTTGAGGTGAATCGATCCGCCACTTAGGAATTTGGACTCTTTTTTGGAAAGAGTGTATGAGAGTGTAAACATCTCACGTCTGAGAAATGTTTTAACTCTATCTCTGACGGGGATCAATTTGTTTCCTATCTTTGAGGTAGATAGATCCGCCGTTGAGATTGTTCTCCTATCTTTGAGGAGAAAGCATTATCCTATGTGTGGGAATGAATGTGTTTGTTGGCCCCCCTTCTTTTTTAATCTGGAATATTTATATTGCTACAAGAAAATACTTAAAAAAGAATTGATAGGACAAAAATTGCTTTTTATTGAATGGCGATGTGCCTTATTACAGCAAGTGGGTCTTACATGTGAGCCTCATTAGAACCTTTAATAAGAAAAACCTCATGGGATAAAAACTTACTAAAGGAAAAAGAGTACTCAAGACCTTGATTACATTCTATTCTTTGGTGAAATATTTACGGAGGTTCTGGATGTTCCACGTACGTGGCAGTGTGTTCCCCTCCATGTCTTGAATTTTAAACGTGGCGGACCCAATCTTGGTGATTATTCTGTAGGGACCTGTCCAGGTGATCCCCATCTTGCCCCTTCCTTCCATAGATTGGATTTTATCCGCCTTTCGGAGCACGAGATCTCCAACATTCAGATTTACAAGCATTGCATTTTTATCATGATAAGCTGCGATCCGTTGCTTGTAGGCTACCATGCGCATATACGACTTCTCTCGTTTCTCCTCCACTTGATCGGGACTTTCTTTCAACCTTCGGCTATTTTCATCCTTGCAATAGAATGCAACTCTGTCACTAGGGACCTGTATTTCAACAGGGATTACAGCTTCTACGCCATGAGAAAGCGCGAATGGTGTCTCGCCCGTGGCCGTTCGTGGAGTGGTCTGGTATGCCCATAGGACGCTCATTAACTGATCCGCCCATTTTTTTTATCATGCTCTCCCAACCTTTTCTTTATTCCTTTAACGATCGTCCGATTTGTAACCTCGGTCATCCTATTAGATTGGGGATAATAAACGGAGGCGAACCTGTTTTGAATACCCAGCTTTTTACAGAAAGTTTTGAACTCTCCACAATTGAATTGCGTCCCATTATCAGTGATAATCATGTGGGGAACCCCGTACCTCCCAACAATATTATCTTTGACGAACTCCACCATTCGTTCGGCGTTGATAGAGGAGACAGCTTCGGCCTCTACCCATTTAGTAAAATGATCCACAACCACCACCACATACTTTCTTTGTCTTTTGGTAGGAGGAAAAGGACCAACAATATCAATTCCCCAATCTGCAAAGGGGCGACCTTCGATGATGGGCCTTTAAAGGTGTTTAGCTGTGTGGGATTCATTTGCATGCACCTGGCAATTATGACAAGACTCCACTAACTTTTGGGCATCAAGTTCTGTTGTGGGCCAATAAAATCCTGCTAACCTGGACTTCTTCAAGATGGAGGCTGACGCCTCATAGGCTCCATATGTGCCTTCATGCAACTCTTTGAGCATCTGTTGTCCCTCTTCTGTCACGATGCATTTCAACCAGGGATGGCCAAAAGACTTTCTGTATAAGCAATCATTTATCACGGAGAAATAGGTGGCCTTCCTTACCGTCCTTCGAGCTTCTTCTTTGTCCTATGGCAGAGTGCCATCTATCAGGTACTGGCGAATAGGTGACCTCCAATCACTTTCGACGGATGCAAGTAAGGATACCTCTTCTGATGCGAATGCCGGTGCTGTCTTGACCTCGAACGGGAACTGTAGATCCGCCCAATGCTCCTTGCTTGAAGCCATTTTAGCTAGGTGATCAGCCTCGGTGTTAGATCCTCGGGGAACATGGATTAGTTCCCACTTGGTTTCCTTGGCTTCAAGGTGGTTCAGCAATTTCTTAACCTCTTCAACATATTTGGCCAGAATGTCATCTTCCACCTCAAAATTTTTGATTACCTGGTTGACCATTAATTTGGAATCACTGTAGATTACGATCCGCTCAGGTGTGATTTCCTTCAACAGGCGTAGTCCCAATATTAAGGCCTCGTACTCCGCTGCATTGTTGGTTGCGAGGAAGTCCAATTTTGCTACGTAATGCAGTTTTATATATTGGGGACCTTTGATCACGATGCCTATTCCTGCGCCTTCCGCCGAAGAAGCCCCATCTGTATACATCGTCCATTCCTCGACCTTAGATTTGGGGAGATTCATACCTTCTTCAGTGAATTCATTCACAGAGTCTGCCAAAACTTGACTTTTCAGAGCAAATCGACTTTCGTAATGAACATCAAATTCGCCTAAGCAAATCGCCCACTCCATCAATCTTCCCGAGGTTTTTGGCTTTTGCAATACTTTCCTCATGGGTATGCTGGTGCGGACTATGACAGTATGTGCCTGAAAGTAGGGCCTGAGGCGTATTGAGGTGGTGACAACGGCCAGTGCCATTTTATCCAATTTGGAGTATCGGGTCTCAGCGTCTTTTAACACTTTACTCACATAATATATTGGATACTGCTGTCCATCCTCCTCCCTGATCATGACTGTGCAAACAGCTTTATTTGTAACTGAAACATACATGTAGAGATTCTCACCTTTCAGGGGCCAACTCATCAGAGGTGGTTCCGTGAGAAATCGCTTAATCCCTTCGAAGGCTTGCTTACAATCCTCATTCCACTCAAATGTCTTTTGTTTTTTTATTACCTCATAGAAGGGTTGACATCTGCGAGCCGAACAGAAGATGAACCTGCCCAAGGCCACGATACGCCCATTCAGATGTTGTAACTCTCTGATGTTCTGTGGTGTTTTCATATCCAGGACTACTTTAACTTTATCTGGATTTGGGCTCACTCCTCTCTGGCTGATTATGAATCCCAAGAATTTTCCATATGTCGCCCCAAAGGTACATTTCGTTGGATTCAGTTTAATGTTGTGATGTCGGAGTACACCTAGGATCTCTCTTATATCATCTGAGTGCTTTTCTACAGTGGAACTTTTAATGATCATATCATCCACGTAGACAGAAAAGTTATTACATTTGCTTTCTTCGAATATTTTGTTCATCATCCGTTGGTAGGTAGCCCCTGCATTTTTAAGCCCAAAGGGCATGACCTTGAAGCAGTAGGTGGCTTGGTGAGTCACGAATGAAGTCTTGATTCTGTCAGAAGGCTCCATCGGGATCTGGTGATAACTCGACTTCACATCAGTGGAGGAATACATGGCGTGTCCCGCGGTCCCATCTACTAAAATATCAATACATGGCAGAGGGTTGTTGGAAATTAGGCTAAGGTATAGCAGCGGAAATATAAAAAATTTAACCTATTTCCATAAACCACAAGATCCGTTAACCGTTATTTCATATAAAGAGGGATAAGAAGAATTACCTCTTGATGATCAATCTACCGTTGTTAATGAAGTGCCCACAACTCTTCTCCGAGTTCCCAAACACGAAATAAAACACGGGAGGATTAATTTAGAATCAACCGTTGAATAGCAACTAAAGTACATTGCCTCTAACTAATCAACACAAGATCAAGGATAAACGAAATAGATGAAATCAATTGATCGGAAGGAAGTTGTAGAGAAATCTCATCCTCGAACTAGGGGTGTCGAATTTTCTCTCTCTCTCACTATAGGGATTTCGAAAATCTCAGTAGGGAATGCACTTAGGGATTTCGAAAATCACTAGGATAGGGGTATTATAATCTCTTGTATCTAATCCATAGTTAGATAGAATTAGGTTATTGAATAGGAATTCAATTCGGAATAGAATTCCTAATTATTATCTCATTATATATCTAATATATTAAGGATAATAATAATAACCTTATTGGATAATAATAGGAGTATTTTAATCTAATTAAAACTCCTAACTTATTTATCTCTTAATTAATTTAATTCATAATCCTAATCTAATTAGGATTAACAAAATCAAATTAATTATTCATGTATTTAACTACATGAATTTCGACCCCCCCTTGGTCCATGGGCCTTATTGGGCTCAATTGGGCCTCCATCAATTAATTAACATCTATCTCTCTTTTAGGTTCCAATTCTTATGTGTGACCCATTAGGTTCTTATTGCTTCTAGCCGTATGCAACGTTATTAAATTAATTTTCAAAGAATTATATTTAATCTTTGCATAACGGAATGATGTACAGAGTATGTGATTAGCAAGTCCGTAATCATTCCCCTAGAGCTATAAGAAGACAGGTTGATTCTGTCGTTAACCTTTCCGTATTAGTTACAGTATAATTCGATCCTTTATCAACTACATCCTTGAACTGAATCTTATGACTATGGGTGATGCCAAGTCATATATAGCGAGACGTTCATTTTACTTGTATAGGCCGAGTCAACTCAAAAAGATAGGTTAAGTGAAATCTGTATTTCAACTCTTAAGCTATCACCTTGCAAGGATTTAGAGTCGAGTCTTCCACAAGCGATCCATGGATGTATCTCCCATTTATCGGGAGTGATAAATGCTCAATCTAATATATAACGATCCCGCAATCACTTCCTGTGATACCCAACGTCTACTGTTCACACCCTAGAGTCATCTCTGTTAAGGATCGTGTTACACTAGAGTCAAAGCGTCACATTCTGTAATCCAGAATACCAATTAATATTCCTTTGAGTATGAGGATTAGTTATACCTATTAATACCAATGAGATGAACAGGTGACAAGGATGAATCTACCCATCCTGTTATCTCAAATCGGATCCCCAATCCTAATGAACAACTTTTCATCGGATCTATGTAACTGTCCAGATATCTGCATATATGAAGCTTGTGAGATCAGCTTTCTGTCGAACAGAAGACATTGTTACATACAAGTCTCAACAGTGATATATCAATCCTAAACATATCACTTAACTTGGGGTGGTTTTAAGTTTATTAGTTTATTATAAAGTTTTGTCTCACTTCATGCTTGTATGAACACTTTATAATCACTTTAAATAAACTTACGGATTTCCTTTTATTAGACTTAATTTAGTGCTTAAAAGGGATTGCCTTTATATAGTTATAAAACATATATCTTATTAAAATAAATGATATAAAGAACAATTCATTTACATTAAGTTTGTATCCTAGAACAATTGTCTATAGGACACTAAACCCCAACAAGGGTAGTTGTCTTTGGGACAAGCTTTGTTGAGATCGGTGAAGTCAATACACATGCGGTAGAGCAATGTCATTTCCCATTAATAATATATCGTCCACATATAGTATGAGAAATGCTATAGAGCTCCCACTTGCTTTCTTGTAAATGCAAGCTTCTTCGCAATTTTGTTCGAAACCAAATTGTTTTATGGTTTCGTCCAAACGCTTATTCCAGCTTCTTGATGCTTGCTTGAGTCCATAAATGGATCTCTGAAGTTTGCAAACTTTATTTGCATCCTTCGATATGAAACCTTCAAGCTGCATCATATATACATCCTCAAGCAGGTTTTCGTTTAGGAAAGCTGTTTTCACATCCATTTGCCAAATCTCATAATCGAAATGAGCGGCAATTGTAAGCATGATTCTGATTGATTTGGACATAGCCACAGGAGAGAAAGTTTCGTCATAATCAATTCCTTGCTTCTGACGATATCCTTTCGCTACTAACCTAGCTTTGTAGGTGCTAACCTTTCCATCCATGTCTGTCTTCTTTTTGAAGATCCACATGCACCCAATGGGTATTATCCCTTTGGGTGGATCAACTAAAGTCCACACTTGGTTAGTATACATGGAATCCATTTCAGAATCCTTGGCCTCAAGCCATGCTTTAGAATATGGACTAGTAAGAGCCTCTTCGTAGTTTTCGGGTTCGTCGTCTAACACGGGAACCTCATTATCATCTCCCACTAGAAAACCATATCTAACTGGGAGTTCACGAACTCTTTGTGATCTACGAATAGGTGGCACTGGAGTCTCATCTAATGGGACTCCTTCGGGTACCTCAACCGCCTCTGTTGTTTCAGTCGGTGTTTCTTCTTCTTGAACTTCGTCAAGTTCAATCATGCTTCCCTTTTGTGTTTCTTCGAGAAACTCTTTCTCTAAGAAGGTTGCATGTTTGGATACTATCACTTTCTGATCATCTGGATGATAGAAGTAATATCCCATAGTTTCCTTAGGGTATCCAATGAAGAAACATTTATCAGATTTCGAATCTAGTTTGTCGGACGCAATGCGCTTGACAAATGCTGAACAACCCCATACTCTCATAAATGAGAACACGGGTTTCCTACCAACGAACAATTCATATGGTGTGGAACTACCGGATTTAGTTGGTACTCGATTTAGGGTGAAGAGGGAAGTTTCTAAGGCATAGCCCCAGAACGTCTTTGGAAGTAAGGCCATGCTCATCATGGATCGTACCATATCTAGTAGGGTACGGTTTCTCCTCTCGGATACACCATTGTGTTGTGGTGTATAGGGAGGTGTCCATTGTGAGCATATCCCACATTCAGTTAGATAATTCAGAAAATCATCTGAAAGATATTCGCCACCTCGATCAGATCGAAGCGTCTTTATTTTCTTTCCTAATTGATTTTCTACTTCATTATTGAAGCATTTGAATTTCTCAAAAGCTTCTGATTTGCGCTTCATCAAGTAGATGTAACCATATCGGGTATGGTCATCTATGAAGCTTATGAAGAATCTGAATCCTCCTCTTGCTTGGACTGACATAGGACCGCATACATCTGAATGAATGAGTCCTAGAGTGTTTGATACACGCTCACCTTTATTGCTAAAGGGTGTCTTTGTCATTTTACCTTTTAAACATGATTCGCATGTTTCCAATGATTCGGGATCGATTGGATCTATAAGCCCATCTGAATGTAGCTTTAGCATGCGTCTCTTGTTTATATGGCCTAAACGACAATGCCACAAGTAAGTTGAATTATCTAGCTTATGTCTTTTGGTATAAATTGCAAAAACAGGAATTTTGACATCTAACACATAAATCCCATTTTGTGATATTCCTGAAAAATAAAAGATCGAATCTTTATAAAAATTGCAACTCTTGTCTTTTATTGAAATATGAAAACCGTCGTCAATAAGACGACTAATAGAAATAATATTACGAGACATCTGCGGAAGATACAAACAGTTCCTTAATTCTATTACAAGCCCAGAGGGCAAATTTAAAACATAATCTCCAATTGCGAGGGTGGCAACTCTTGCTCCATTTCCTACTTGCAAGTTTATGCTTTCTTTCTTTAGTTCCTTAGTTCTTTAGTTTCTTTAGTTCCTTAGTTTATCCACATCCGGTATCAAGTACCCAAGATTCAGACTGTGAAACTGTATTTATTTCAATATAAAACATACCAGATGTTGAAGCACCGCCATTTCCCTTCTTGAGGGAGGCTAGGCACTCCTTGCAGTTCCTCTTCCAATGCTCGTCTTTACCACAGAAGTGGCACTCTCCTTTGGGCTTCTTCACTTCCTTTCCCTTAGCTTTGTAGGGCACGACTTTCTTACCTTTCTTGGGATATTTAGGATTGGGATAATTCCATTTCCTCTTCTTTGATCCCTCAATGACAAGAGCTGGTATTGCCTTGTCCTTTCTCATATTGGGCTCAACTAACTTGAGCATATTTGCAAGCTCTTCAAGAGAGGTTTGCAAGTCATTCATCTGATAGTTCATAATGAACTGTGAATAACTCTCTGGGAGGGATTGAAGAATTAAGTCTATGCTTAATTCGTTATCCATCGCGAATCCAATACTTGAAAGTTTGGTAATATAGCCAATCATCTTGACACAATGTGTCATGACAGATGTGCCCTCTTGCATCCTGCAACGATATAGCAACTTGGATATCTCGTAGAGTTCGCACCTAGTCTGTTTCCCAAACAGCTCTTTAAGGTGCATGATGATGGAATATGCATCCATTTTCTCATGTTGCCTTTATAATTCCGGTGTCATCGATGCAAGTATGATGCATCCGGCATGATCATCATCAGCCTTGTGCTTCTGGTAAGCATCAATTTCCTCAATGGGAGCATCATCAGCAGGGATAGGGGGTATCGTTGTATCAAGTACATACCCTATCTTATCGAACTTCAAAACAATTTTGAGGTTACGAAACCAGTCTGTGAAGTTTGAACCATTCAATTTGTTATCGGTAAGAATGTTTTGCAGATTGGTTTTAGTCATGATTTTAAGAGTGTGTTTAATTAAACCTGAGAGTGAGAAAGAGTAAACGTGTGTCATTCATTTGCTTAAAGTATATCAATCTAAAATTATAGGCCTTTTAGTTTATTTTAGATTGCTCCCACTATTTTGCCAAATTAATAGCCCTCCATATTAATTCGAAGAATTTCACAAATCCTTTAGTGAGCTAGGATCCTAACTCCTGAGATTTCGCCTTGAGTTTGCTCAACAAGCTAGTCTCATTCGTTAGGTAGATTCATGTAATCAATCACATCTTTAATGTGATTCCTAGGTTATTGGGTTACTAACCACATTATTAACTAATATGCTATTCACGTTAATCCCAACCATCTTGCCCATTAGTTTATGACAACATGAGTTTGCTCATCCAATTATCATAATCTAATTTAAGTATTAGCCCATATTCATGAAAAGTAATTTTCGATAATTCATGTGTTACCGAAAGGACCCCGAGCTTGAGTTTGCTCAACAACCCAAAGGCCCTCAGCACTGCCGGCTGAATTATAATATTAGGGAGGGGCAACCGATTTTAATAACTTGTTTATTTACTTAACTTTTTAATGAGGGATTTTATTTTAGGTCTCATAATCTAACTTAGTCTTGATTTGCTTTAGCATACATCAGACACATACATTTACATACATTGGCGTTATGGACATATCATCTAAATTATTCCGTCGAGCCAGAGACGGAATAAAAGGGCAAAACCTAAGGAAATACTAACTATTACATATTTCTCTTTAGGTCCTCCGCCTTCTCCATGGCGCCTTGAAATTACATATTAATTTCTATACTACTAAAGAAAACTTCAATTGAATTGAATGGAATTAGATGAGATAAGAAATTACAATAGATAGTAGAAAGGCAGGACTCGCAGACCCTATTTCAAAAATACCAAAAGACTAAAAGAGGATCCAAATATGTCCATAACTCCAAACATGCATAGACTCAATTAAATAAATTTAATTGGTTGATTACATAACTATCTTATGTAATATTTATGTTAATCACATTAACTTATCAATTAACTTTCATCCAATTTTACTTCTAATAGTTTTCGTATCTTTTATATTAATCTTTAGATTAATATAACTATACAAAACTTTAATTATGCACGTCCCAATTATTTTGATTTTAATTCATTTAACATTTTGATTTACAAATTGGTAAAACAAACTTTTAAACAAATTTTCATTCGATAATCAAAACAGAAAACTATCAATTTCTGAAACATATATATTTAAATATAAAACCGATTTTAAACAATTTAAAATCAAGTGGGTCTCGGGCCGGGCCCGAGGGTGGGCTGCTGCCGATTGGCAGCAGCCCTAGGGCGGCTGGAACGCCGCTGCCTTGCGGCAGTGGCGCCCAGGCACCGCATGCGGCTGCTGCCGCGAGGCGGCAGCCGCGCGACAGCGGCCAGTCGCGCCGCGAGGCGCGACTCGGGCTGCTGTCGTATTTTTTTTATATATAAAACAATTTTAAATATATATATATATATCAGTTTTAAAACGGTTTTAAAACGATTTTCAGAAAATAGGAAAAACTACTATAGATTTCCGTTTTATCTTTAGAATTAATAAAACTGATTTTATCAATCTAACTATAAAACTGATAGATTTTGTTATGATGATTATCAACCAAAATAATTAGGAACATACGCATAATCTATTTTAATTAACAATTAATTAAAACTTACTTATCCTTAGAATTAATTAATCAAAATAATTTGTTAATTAATCCTAACTATAAATATTTATTCAATCCTATTGAAAAACTTCTAAATTTTCATATATGAAATAACGGATTTAACGATGGCTCTGATACCACTGTTGGAAATTAGGCTAAGTTATAGCAGCGGAAATATAAAAATTTTAACCTATTTCCATAAACCACAAGATCTTTTAACCGTTATTTCATATAAAGAGGGATAAGAAGAATTACCTCTTGATGATCAATCTACCGTTGTTAATGAAGTGCCCACAACTCTTCTCCGAGTTCCCAAACACGAAATAAAACACGGGAGGATTAATTTAGAATCAACCGTTGAATAGCAACCAAAGTAGATTGCCTCTAACTAATCAACACAAGATCAAGGATAAAAGAAATAGATGAAATTAATTGATCGGAAGGAAGCCGTAGAGAAATCTCGTCCTCGAACTAGGGGTGTCGAATTTTCTCTCTCTCTCACTATAGGGATTTCGAAAATCTCAGTAGGGAATGCACTTAGGGATTTCGAAAATCACTAGGATGGGGGTATTTATAATCTCTTGTATCTAATCCCTAGTTAGATAAAATTAGGTTTTGAATAGGAATTCAATTCGGAATAGAATTCCTAATTATTATCTCATTATATATCTAATATATTAAGGATAATAATAAAAACCTTATTAGATAATAATAGGAGTATTTTAATCTAATTAAAACTCCTAACTTATTTATCTCTTAATTAATTTAATTCATAATCCTAATCTAATTAGGATTAACAAAATCAAATTAGTTATTCATGTATTTAACTACATGAATTTCGACCCCCCCTTGGTCCATGGGCCTTATTGGGCTCAATTGGGCTTCCATCAATTAATTAACATCTATCTCTCTTTTAGGTTCCAAGTCTTATGTGTGACCTATTAGGTTCTTATTGCTTCTAGCCGTATGCAACGTTATTAAATTAATTTTCAAAGAATTATATTTAATCTTTGCATAACGGAATGATGTACAGAGTATGTGATTAGCAAGTCCGTAATCATTCCCTCAGAGCTATAAGAAGACAGGTTGATTCTGTCGTTAACCTTTCCGTATTAGTTACAGTATAATTCGATCCTTTATCAACTACATCCTTGAACTGAATCTTATGACTATGGGTGATGTCAAGTCACATATAGCAAGACGTTCGTTTTACTTGTATAGGCCGAGTCAACTCAAAAAGATAGGTTAAGTGAAATCTGTATTTCAACTCTTAAGCTATCACCTTGCAAGGATTTAGAGTCGAGTCTTCCATAAGCGATCCATGGATGTATCTCCCATTTATCGGGAGTGATAAATGCTCAATCTAATATATAATGATCCCACAATCACTTCCTATGATACCCAACGTCTACTGTTCACACCCTAGAGTCATCTTTGTTAAGGATCGTGTTACACCAGAGTCAAAGCGTCACATTTCGTAATCCAGAATACCAATTAATATTCCTTTGAGTCTGAGGATTAGTTATACCTATTAATACCAATGAGATGAACAGGTGACAAGGATGAATCTACCCATCCTGTTATCTCAAATCGGATCCCCAATCCTAATGAACAACTTTTCATCGGATCTATGTAACTGTCCAGATATCTGCATATATGAAGCTTGTGAGATCAGTTTTCTGTCGGACAGAAGACATTGTTACATACAAGTCTCAACATTGATATATCAATCCTAAACATATCACTTGACTTGGGGTGGTTTTAAGTTTATTAGTTTATTATAAAGTTTTGTCTCACTTCATGCTTGTATGAACATTTTATAATCACTTTAAATAAACTTACGGATTTCCTTTTATTAGACTTAATTTAGTGCTTAAAAGGGATTGCCTTTATATAGTTATAAAACATATATCTCATTAAAACAAATGATATAAAGAACAATTCATTTACATTAAGTTTGTATCCTAGAATAATTATCTATAGGACACTAAACCCCAACAAGGGTAGTTGTCTTTGGGACAAGCTTTGTTGAGATCGGTGAAGTCAATACACATGCGGTATGATCCGCCTGCCTTTTTGACTAGCACCACATTCGCCAGCCATTGTGTGTAAAGTACTTCTTCGATGACATCCGCCTTCTTAAGCTTCGCAATCTCTTTTTCTATTACTTTCTGTCTTTCGGGACCATGATTCCTTCGCTTTTGTGCTATTGGGACAGCGTCCTCGGTAATATTGAGCTTATGAGTGATCACATCCGGATTAATTCCTGGGAGGATCTCATCTTTCCAAGTAGAGACATCTTCTGACTCATGGAGAACCTTTGTAATAGCCTTTTTAATCTCACCTTTTAGCCCTTTAGCAATTCGTACCTGCTTTTCATCCGCCATAAGGTACATCTCTGTTTCACCCAGAGCCATTGTGACAAGTTCCTCTTCTTCCTCATCTTTAGACTGTGGGCGAATCATCAAGGATGCCGAATACGTTTCCTGAGCAACTTTTTGATTTCCTTTGACCATTACTCCTCCTTTGGTCGTGGGGATGTAAATGGTGAGATGACGGATGGAGATGAGAGCCGCTGTTTCGGAGATGAAAGGCCGACCCAAGATGATATTATAGACCAATTGACCATCTATAATGGAGAACTCCAGATCTCCCTTCCAGGTTTGATCTTCGTCCGCCAACTCGCAATCTAACGTTACATGTCCCTTCGTTTGGATTGTGTGCCCTGTTACTCCTAGGATGTCCACAATAGTGGTTTCCACTTGGACAGGATCAACCATAAGTTTGGCGAATGCTCCTCTTGTAATGACATTGCATGAACTTCCAGTATCAATCATTACTCTTTTCATTTCTCATCCTTCTACCATCATGGTAACGACTAGAGCATCTGCGTGAGGGGGAACCTCCGGGCCTATGTCCGCAAAAAGGCGATTGAGTGATGCCCTATCCAGAGCGGTGGTCTTTGCCTTCTTCAACATAGGTTGATATCCTGGTCCGCCTGCTATGACATTGATGGTCCCCTTTGCCTTCTTTTTCTGATCATCCCTTGACTTATCATTATCTCCTTTCTTGTTATCATTTTGGACAAACCTGTCTAGCTTTCCCCTTTCTATAAGCCTTTCTATCTCCCTGGCCAACTCCCAACATGCGTCAGTATCATGGCCATTCTTCCTGTGGTACTTGTAATAATTTTTGGGATTTTTTTGCTGTGTTGGTGTACTCCCCCCCTTTTGGTTCGGGGTATAAAATGCTCCGCTTGTGTTGGATGTATTCTATCCACATCAGCACTTCGCTTTTGGAGGCGTTTAATGGTGTAAATGATGGTACGTATGCCGCTTTGTTCTTAGAGCCTCTGCGCCTGCCTCTGGATGACGAGTCAGGATGTTTGTCCTTTTCTTTATACCGTCTACGAGATTCACCCTTGTTCCTCTTAGGCGGAGATACTGACTCCTTGCGGATGTCGTCCACCTCCATGAAATCCTTGCATCTTTCTATCAATTCTGCCATATCTTTGGGCTTCTTTCTAATTAGATCTTCCTACAAGCTTTTACACGTGGTGTTTTTCACTAGAGCTTCCACCGCCATGGAGACATCCACATCAACAATTCGTATACACAATTTGTTGAAATTGTCAACATATTCTCGAAGGGGTTCATTTGCTTTCTATTTTAATTCAAAAAGCTTCCGCGATTTGACCACTAGAGGGATGCTCCCGGTGAATTTTGCACAAAACTCTCTACTCAACTGATCCCAGCCGTCTATTGATCATGGAGGTAAAGATTGGAACCAATCATAGGCGGGACCACCAAGCGTGGTGATAAACATCCGACACAACACTGCTTCACTAGCCCGGTTAAGGCTGAGCAACATGCGGTACTTCCTAGCATGGGCTTCAGGGTTGTCCACGCCCGTGTAGACTGGGATATTAGGAATTTTAAAGTGCCTATCTGTTTCTTCAGCTTCGATCCATGCTGTAAAGGGCGAATCCCGATTGGTGAATGTGTTATGTCTCACATTCTCTTTATTTTGGCGGCGCACCTCATCTCTGATTAGATCCTCTATATTCCTGTGATTCTCCCTGGAACGTCCTCTACGTGGGGATCTACTCGGAGATGATGAAGAACTAGAATTAGATGAAGGATCCGATGGCGAACCACTTCCTCCTCATCCTCCTCGTGGAGCTTGCCCATTAGCTCCTGGATTAGGAGGCGGATGCTGTTTATCTTGACGAGGTTCCTCAATTGGTCGCTTACTCCTTCTGCGTTCTGGGGGTGGAGGAGATCTACCTCTCCGGGAGGATCTATGCTTTGGGCGAGATAGAGATTTAGATCGTCCTCTTCCTGTCGTCTTCCTACGCTTTTTGTGTTTTCGACCCTCCGATCCACCCTCTGGAGGATTAGACCTAGCACTATTGAGAGCTCGAGTCCCGCCAATGTTAAGCCTTGTGTTTGCAGGTCCCTTAGGAAAAGCTTGATCATTTCTCCAACTCCCTTCCGCTCCGTAAAAAAACAGTCGCCAATTTAATGGCGGGCCATCGGCTGCCACAGAAGTAATTACCGTGGAATCCGCAGGTTGAGAGTGAAAAAATGAGGAATCACGAGCATTTGGTCCTATGGTGACATTTTGCCATTGGGATACCGTAGGAGTTGGTGCCGTACGTCGAAGCGGGGGAATTAACATGTACGACCTTAAGCGGTTTTCCATCTCAGGGCCAAACTCTTTTCCTATGGATCCCGCACATATTTCAAGAAATGTGTCAGGTGACATACTTCCCTCACCATGTACCGTAGGAGCTTCAATCCCTGAGGAGGGATCAACGCGACCAGCGTTCGTAACAGGATTGGATGATGGGGTTACTAAGGGCGTTTCAATCCCTGAGGAGGGATCAGAACCTCCACTTGTCATGTCTTATAATGTGAACGAAACCCTTATTTGGTTAGCGCTCCACGTTCACCGCACCAATTGATGACTAGTGGAGAATTTTCGATTAGCTTCCGTCCCTATGGGGGCGTCGTTGGGTTCGACGGGGGGAAGCTCCGATGCCAAAGTCAGTGTAGAATATGGAGGGATAAACTGAATTGACAAAGTAGGGTTGCTAGGATTGTGAGAATGTGTACCTTGATAGCTTGAGATGCAAGCTATATATAGTCATGAAGTTGTAACATTTAGTAACTAGAAAGTCTCCATTAATGCACCATTAATGGCGGTTACTGGTTTCCTTTAAGTATGTCTATTAGCTCATTAATAGCTCATTAATTGCCTTTATTGAGGAATCGGCTCAGCTGCTCAGCTGGCGGATCGAAGGGTGATGGCGAATCTAACGTAGGTTTGACTACGGATCTCGTGTGGCGGAGCCTCGGTGATCCGCCCATCGGATGTCGTTGCTTGATACGCCATGGCTTTCTTTGACCGGTTCAATATGCGGTCGTTTGGGTAAATTTCTCCTTTGATCCCTCGGATAATATCCCAATGTTATCAATATTATATAAAAAAAATGAAAAAAATGTGATTCTGACTTTCATGACACGCTAAGAAAAGTTTATATTAACGTTGATTAATGTTGTTGGAGGTATGCTAAGTTTATATGAGGCAACTTTTCAGAGCATAAAAGAATAATGTAGATTAGACGAAACCATAGCTTTCACAACTTTCGTAACAATAACTCCTAAATTCAAATCAATATAAATCATTGATCTAAATAATAACAGGGATCAATGGTTTTACTAGAAATGAGAATTAAAAAAATTCATATTAGCAAAAACTTATATACATAAAATTCATATTAGTAAAAACTTATACTAGAAATGATAATTAAAATAATAGGGATCAATAAACTATATAGAAACTGGAATATAGAAATCAAGATAAAAAAAATTATGTAGAAATCAAGATAAAAAAAATTGGAATATAGAAACTATATAGAACAAATTATGTATGTAAAAACACTCATTAATTGCATTATTGTAAATGTTTTCACGGTAGTAAGGACTTTTCTGATCTCCTTCTATTATTTTTGATCTCCTTCTTCAATCTCTTTCTCTATTTCTGATATCCTTCTTCGTTTTTCTGTTTCTTCATCTTCTATTCTTTTCGTCTCTTTTATTTATTTCTTCTCTCTGATGGTTCTACTTCGGCTCAGATATATCAAAATTGATTACCGATGTACAGTGATGAAAGGCGAAAGCGACAAATAAAATATGAGTATTTCATGGTGTTGCACATATTCTGGATTCTATATGGTACAATGTCATGCATAAAACTTTTAGAGCACAAGCTGTAACATATAGAACATATGTAACATTATTTAAAATATTTTACTTAACTTTTTTAGAACAATTGCTACAATATAGAACATATACTCCAGCTTAGTTTTATTATACTTATGTTCTAAAACTAATATTTTATGTTCTAAAATTAATGTCTTATATTTTTATTATTTTAAATTTTATTTAATCTAATTTAATTACTTGAAAAATCATTAATAGCTTATAAAAACAAAACTTATCCTTTAAAAAAATAAAAATTTAGAGATTATATAATTATTGAGATAAAATGTAAATTTACTCTTATCATCGTTTTTGAAAGAATACATATTAATCTTTAAAATGTTATAATTTTATCTTTAGCTTTTTCAATCAAATTCAATTTTACCCCATCTAACATAAAATTTAAACAGACTGATTTACTATTATTTGACTCGTTATTTAACTATTATATTGGACATTTCAAATATTAATTACGTCTAAAATATTTTTTTGTTACTAAAAAAATTGCAACCAACATATCAAAATACCAATATTTAAATTTGTCATATATAAATTAATTACAAATTTTTTTTTTTTGCCTAAAATGTTTATTATGTTATTAAAATAGTATAAAGAACTGCCAAAGTATACACAAATGTTTTCGTTTATCGATAACTTTATTTGGAAGATCCAATGTGACAATTAAATAACTATTAAATGACTATTTGAATTTTATATTAGGTAGAAGTAAAATTGATATTGTTTCTCAACGTTACAGGTCAAATTACACGATTTTATACGTTAGAAATGAATCTACACTTCTCCAAAAATGATAGTAGTAAATTTGAACTTTATCCCTATAGTTATTTCTAAAAACATAATATGCTTGAATTTTGCACTTACTTTCATTATGTCATTTGAATTTCAAAACTGGATATTGACCTATAAACTTTGTATTTTACTAACATAACAATCAATTTTATCGATGGCCAAGTTAAAATGACAGATGCCGATTTCAAAATGAAAAAAAATCTAAAAATTAAAGTTGTTTGGAGCCAAAATTTCCATTCAACCGTAATATTTTTTTTACTTTCAAATTCACCATTTGTGGAACTTGCTATCTCTAAGAACCGTCTTTTCTCTTTTAATTAAATATCTAAATGAAATCAAAATTAAAAAGTTGAAGAAATAAATTTATTAGAATATCTTCAATTTAAAAAAAAAAACATCTGATTTCAAAAAAAAAAAAAAATTATTAGAATATCATTTTCATCAACTCTACAATGAAATGTTACCTATTATTGGAGATAAGGGCGGAGATAAGAGGGTCTAGAGGGGTCAGGCCTCCAGCCGTCAGAACAACCCCTACCATGAATGGTTTCCGCCCCGGAAGTTAGAACAACTCATATTATGGATGGTTTCGCTCCCCATGTTTCTAATAAGTTAAGATTTGTAGTGGTTAATTAATTAATTAATTAAGTTTGTATTTAATTACAAAATTCAACTAGATTAATATATGATAGGTATGTAATTTTGCTCAAAACGACTCAATCTTACTTTTGTAGTCAAAATCTAGTTAATTTAGATAAGTTTTATATTGGTATGTAAAAATTGGTCCTGAACCGCTCATATGGTAACACGTATATATACGGAAAAAAATTGAGCAAATTCGATTTAGCAAAATAATAATTACGCATGTGAATCAATCTTGTATTCCCCATTTGCCACTGATTGGAGATCATTTTTGTCAAGCCTTAAAAAGGAATTATTAAGTTGGTAAACTGTAAAGTGTGAAGTGTAAAATGTAGAAGCTACAAAGTTCTATTTTGAAGTCATAATAATAATAAAAAAAGGTAAAGAGCAAAGTTCTATGAATGTAATTTACCCATTTTTAAGTCAAAGCGCCGTTGTTTATTTTGACTGAGCAGCAACACCAAACACGTCGACGATACCCTGCGCTGTTCGTTCGTCCCCCCAAAATCCCACCACTTGTTCAGCACCACCACACGCCGTTCCTTCTACACATCTGTTTACCTGGTGCATCTCAGCTAAGGTACCTAAAACCCTAACCCTAATTAAGAAAATTTTGGAATATTGTAAACATGATTTGAGTGTACACATACAGTTTTTCCCTTGTAATGCTTCAAATTTTGCGATGTCGGGGAAATTTTCGGAACCTGTAAAGTTCAATAATATGCATAAATTCGTGAATTAGAAAAAAGGAAAACCCGTTCAACTTTCGCGATAATACAATGTGTGGTTGTGATACTATTTTTCAGTATATTTCATTTTGGTCAAACCCAACCCACTACTACTGTACTAAATATAACTATAGGAGTAGACTAGGTCGTCTCTTTGAAGTTGCTTTTAGAGCAAACTTGCTGTACCACCACCGAAGCTTTTCCTCCATTGCCACTCTGTCCTCTTCTTCTTTAATTCAATCGTGCTCTTCGCTTTTGTTAGGTAACTTCCGTTTCAAATCTTCTGTTACAATTTAACTTTCGTTTTATACGTCTTCTTTCTATGTTGCTTGTTTGTTTGTTTTTTGTTTTTTTAATTAGCTGTAAATTTACGGTGTTTAAGCCCCTTAATCTGATTTTTGCCTTCTGATAATTTCGTTGCACTTGTATTCACGATGTCGAATGAGCAAGCCGCTTTCTTGCTTGGTATTTGCTCTAGGGTTTTATAATTTCTACCTCAAAAACGGGCATCTTCCGAAATTTTGAAAGTAAAATGGCAGAAATCAGATTATTGATAGAACGAAGTTCTAATAGTATTGTATGCCTTGCCTGATTTTTTCTTTTTTCTCTTTCTGTACATGTGTAATTAAAAAATTCTATCAGGTCCTTCTAATGTCGGATTTACGTGACCGGTGTTAATGGCTACCTCTCATGCTCTGCAATTGATTTTTTCCGTCATTGTTTGGTGTACTGCTTATGTAACTGTTGCACTTATCTCCTATTTCCGGGTCTTCAGCTCTCTTTGTCCATTCTGATTAGAAAATCTACCAGTTTGAAGAGAAGCTAAAATGGGTTATGCACAACTTGTTATTGGCCCTGCAGGAAGTGGAAAGGTGATTATCTAAACAAGACATCTAATCATTTGGGTTTGTTGATTATGCTTTTAGAAAACTTCTTCACTTTTTTCTGTGGTTATGTGTTCCCGCATGCAGTCCACTTATTGTTCGAGTTTATACCAACACTGTGAAACAACCAGACGCACAGTACATATTGTGAACCTAGATCCTGCCGCTGAATGTTTTGACTATCCTGTGGCTATGGGTGGGTGGAGTATCTTTTTCTTGCTAACAGATATTGTTGTTCTCGAATTCTTTGGCCGTGTGATTCACATTTTGTCCTTGCAGATATTAGGGAACTCATTTCATTGGATGATGTTATGGAGGAACTTGGCTTGGGTCCCAATGGTGCTCTTCTTTATTGCATGGAGTATCCTTCTGCTTTTTGTCAATGGTTAATTGAATTATTAATTTTGTTTTTGTCAGCATACTTTTCTTAAGCAGTATTTTCACATGGGGTCGTTCTCCATACTATGGGTGGAAGTAATTCTATCGCTTATTTGGTCTGAGAAGAATACAATACAAATATGGATCACAATCTATTTACTTCCCTCTGTTTATACATGATGTATTATTCAGATTATTAGCATTGTTTTGGTTTATTCGTCCTTTAAGTTAAACACATTGTAAACGACCTTAATCGGAATAATAGAGAACTTGAAGACAACCTAGATGATTGGTTGACTGAAGAGCTGGATAATTACATGGATGATGACTATCTAGTATTTGACTGTCCAGGTTTGTTGCCTGCTTTCTTTCTTTCTATGCTCAGTGTATATATGCAGAGTTGCGGGCTTGAAATATGCCTAACAAGTTTCCTTCCTGACATCTATGAAATTGGTGTTTAACTTTGTTAATGTTGTCCTATCATGGACATCTTCCCTGGCATGCAGAATGCTAGTCATGACAGAAGTTAGGCTTAGCATTCATAATAATCTTGTGTGTGGTATAAACATAATAATTTTCATTACAAATGAAGCAAAAAAAGAAAAAAAGTCTAATTCAAATTCTTGTTGATACAAAATGAAATTCATGCAATGAAGATCAGAGGTTGTTATAATTGATCCCTTCTTTTTTGGAAATTTTTGAAAATGAATCTGTAGAAATCAGAAGTTAGTTTTTCATCTGCATTTTGTTATGGGACCTGGTACCCTAAAATCTTCTAAGAAAGAATGCTAAAAGTCTTCATTCCCTTACCTATCTTGTTTGAAACGGTTATGAGCTTGTTAAGGGAGAACCTCATGATCTGAAAATTGTTAGAAGCTCGTTTAAGAGAGAACTCCACAATCTCTTAAGGTTTAATTGGATTTTCAACTTATGGCTATTTTATTAATGATCTCCCCTTAAATAGAAGAGACAGAATTACAAAATAGGAATAAAATAATGGTTGCTAGGGCTGCGTAGGCAGCAACTAATTAGGAACATGAAACAACAACTAATTAGGAATAAAGAATAACCAATAATTTCGGAAATCAAGATCTATCTTAAATGGTAACTATCTATTATGGAAAACCAAATTAATTCATAATTCTATTAGCAATCAAACTTATTAAATAAAACAGAATATCAATCTAAATAGGATTCTAAAGCTGCCCGATTCCTGACACATGTTTATGTTGATTGACACATGCTCTGAGATGTAAGTTCTGATGCGAAGAATGTTATACTATTTTCAAAATATGTTAGAGGATTTTATGCTCCTTATATGTTTTGTAGGCCAGATAGAACTTTTCTCCCATGTCCCTGTGCTTCGGAACTTTGTGGAGCATTTGAAGCGCAAAAATTTCAATGTTTGTGCTGTATACTTGCTTGATTCACAGGTTTGTTTATATCTTTTCCTGGATCATGCACTGCCTCATTTGAGAACAAATATTAGCATTTCTTTTTTGTTTTGTTTTATTTTTTTTTCCAGTTCATAACAGATGTGTCCAAGTTCATAAGTGGGTGTATGGCATCTCTTTCTGCAATGATACAACTTGAATTGCCTCATGTCAATATCCTCTCAAAAATGGACCTTGTGACTAACAAAAAGGATCTTGAAAAGTGCGCCTCCTAAAATCCAACCTGTCAGTATCTATTTGACCATCCTGAGTATTCTATTATATCTTTTATCTCTATTCTTTCAGGTATTTGGATCCAGATTCTCGAGCTTTGTTACCAGAACTAAACCAACAGATGGCCCCTCAATTTGTAAAGTTGAATAAGGCTTTGATTGAACTGGTGAGTAATTAAGCAACTTAAGTTGATTCGTATTCTATACTGCTGTTTACCAATCTTTTATAACCTGTTAGTTTCATGAGCTTGAATATTCTCATGATACAATTTATTTAGCAAAATATGTTAAAGAAGAAAAAGGAAAGGATCATTTTTATAACTCATAGGCTGTGTTATGTGCATGGGATTAGTTATTTGCTGAGAATTGTTTGATTTGTTTACTGCTCTGCTTCCTTTAGAACCTATTAATATTATTATGACTAGGAACAAGGGCTCATTTGGAGAGAGCCCTTTCGATATCTTGAAAACAGATGGCTGGAATTTTCTCTCCTTCTAATTCATTCCAAGTTATGTGACATCTATAGTACGTATAGCCTGTATTAGGATTTGTAACTGCTGCATAACTGCCCCTTCATGCAGTTATGTGGCAGGCAGTTTCATTACAGTAGAGACGCATAGCAAAAGACTTAAGACACATACTTGTGAACAACAGTTGCTGGAGCTGCTGGTTTGTGGATCTAGCTGTGGAGGTCAATTTAAGTACTAAGTTTGTGTTGGCATGAGAGTCACATTAATTTTTACCTCAGATAAATAATGTTAGGGATGCACTTTTGTTTCCATAATCTTTCATTTTTTGGGCCTGTACAAGTTAATCTTTAGCTTTTTTATTTGCATAAGAATTTGCATGGCCACTACTGTAATTTCAAATTTTGCATGTCTTTTATATTTAGAATTAAATATCATTATATGCCATTGAGATAATTAAACTTTTGTATCTTTTAAGTGATGAAACATATCAAGAGTTGGACTATAAAACAATAAAGTTTTTAAGAGCTCCCAAAACTTGAAAATGTTATCTGCCCTGATATCAATTTGTGATATTGCTTTTAATTTTGTATTTAATTATCTGGCAACAAATGGATTTTAAGTGTTGAGATTTAATGCCTTGAAAAACAAGGAAGTATAGATGTTTATCACTGTTCAAGATCTTTTCATTTTGTTTTAGGTTGATGAGTATAGCATGGTGAGTTTCATGCCTCTTGACTTGAGGAAGGAGAGCAGGTACTTTCTCTTTTATATTTATGTTCAGAATTTTTAGAGAAAAGGTTAAAAGAAATGCAGTTCTTCTTTTTAGGACTTCTACAATGTGATAAACTTATATCATGTGGTTAGTAAAGGGGGAAATTGAAAGATGCTATTGGAATTTGATGGTGTTACATGCCAATTTGATGATGTGGCAAGTTGACTCGATGATATTATACTAAATTGGTTTTCACATTTGCACAAGGGATCAGTAAATGTTTTCCTTTTTGCTAGTTGTCAATGGCACATGATATGAGTTTCTCATATTTTGAACTGCAATCCTCACTTTTATCACATTTTTTTCCTGATCCCTAATCTTTATAATTCACATTGCAAATGTACCTTTGCTTCTGATTTGGATGTCTAATAGTTCTTACCTATGCACGGTCGAAAACAACTATACACAAAATTATAGGGAATTTTTCACCTTTGGGTTCAGTTTTCAGCCAAACAAATTGTTAGTTCAGATGTTTGTTTTCCACTGATTGTCATTACATGATGCTGTAAGGCTTTTATTTACTGAAAGCTTAATGAGTAGGAAGAAAGCCATTAATGTTGCTCCTTGAAGATTTGGTGTGGAAATGTTGCTTGATTGTTAATGTTAGTGGAAGAGAGTATCTATTAGTTTGATCTATGATTGTTTGGTTAATTGGTGTTTGCATTAATTTTGCAGCATACAATATGTATTGGCTCAAATTGACAACTGCATTCAGTATGGGGAAGACGCAGACGTGAAGGTTAAAGATTTTGATGCAGATGTTGATGATGAGTAGATTTATGTGCTGTAATGGCTAATTATGGGTACTGGAGTTAACAACGGACTTTTTCTTCAGTAATGGGATTATACAACATTGTAGATAAATTGAAGGATAACAATGAACAATGTGCCCCAACTGCAATATACATATCTTCTTCAGAATTGTGATTTTTGGCGATTGAAGTTGATCATAGTTGCACTTTGCAATATACATTTTGATTTGTGATTTTTGGTAATTGTGATTTTAAATTAAATACTCAGTTAAATGTTCTTTAAGTGAAAGGCTAAACAACTTTCTGCTGAAGCTTAGATTCTTATCCATAGAGAACAGAATGTTTTAAATGAGAAAATTCGATAAGATGTAGAAATTATTGTGTTTTTATGATTGTTCGCTTTGGTCTATACATCTTTATACATCTTTTGTTTGTTTGTTTTTTTATACTAAGATAAAGTTTAAATGAATTTTCATTTTCAAATGGATGCTTTACTTTATATAATTTGTATTGAGTGTGGATTATATTTTTAAAACAAATTTTTAAAGTTCTTTCTAACAGGTTTTATACTCAATTAGTCGTTTACCAAATTTATATTAGTAATCTATATATAATATAAAACAGTAACGATGGAGCTGAGGTGTCACTTCCTCCTTTTTTTACTGATAAAAAATATACTATAATATATAATATATTAACTTTAGTTATATTATTATATTTATTTATAAAAAGATTATTTTATCCGTACTATATCTAAGAGTCCTACAGAATTTAAATTAATCCCTAAAATCTCTCTAATTCTCTGCATATCTATATCTAAAAGTTCTACATAATTTAAATTAATCTCTAAAATCTCTCTAATTCTTTGCATATCTATATATATATAAAAAAATATATAATATAAAATATTAACGATGGAGCTGAGGTGTCACTTCATTATTTTTATTGATAAAAAATATAATATAATATATAATATATTAATTTTAATTATATTATTATATTTATCTATAAAAAGATTATTTAAATTAAATATAAAAATAAAATAATAATATTTAATTTATATAACACCTTTATATCATTAATTGTAATTATTAAATTATATTTTTTTGTTAATATTTATATATTAAGATGAATCTGTGCATCACACGGGTCAAAAACTAGTTTAATAAATTGCTTAACATTTTGAAATGTTCATTGTTAATTTTAATTAAATTTCCTCAAATTCCATACTATTAGAGCATCTACAGTAGTTCATATTTACAACCACTTAATAGACATACCACATTATTTGTGTGAATAATTCTATTCCATCGGCACTATCTTTTTTCAATGGTTAAACACTACCACTACTTAATCACACGAGATCTACTATCAAATCATATTTTATTATTTATAATTATTTAATAATGTGTATTTTACATATTTTAGAAAACTATATTTAATCATATTACTTTTGAAACAATTAAATGTAATAAAAGGAGATTGTAAAACTATGTTATTGTTGTTGTTGCATTTATTATAGTTAAAAAAAAAAATTGTAATGGGTGACATAAACATTTATTATAATTTAAAAAAAAAAAATTAGGCTCTTCAACAATATACAGTGTTACCCTTGGATTGGAAAGCTCATTCCATACAATTAACTATTAAAAAATGCGTAATACATAAATAACCTTCTGAACTTGTCCAAATATTGCAACTGCTTCCTTCAACTTTCAATTGTAACAACTTACCCCTCAAACTTGTCCAATTGTAAAACATAACCCCTCAAACTTGTTCAATTATAAAACAGAACCTCAAATTACTAACACGAATTGCAATTGAAGAAACACGTGAAATACAAAAGTTGCAAATGCTCGTGGAATGTGATAATGAGATATTTAGACCCAAAAAAATCAGTATTTAAGTAAGCAAATCCTCAATTCTTCAACTTATTTTTCAATTTCTTCTTTTTTTGTTATTGCTATTCGTTTTTTAGTGATTTCTTGATTCAAAGTTTTGGGATATTATGTGGGTGAAAATGTGTTTATGTGGAGAAACAGCTCCATTGAAGATTTCATAGCGTGATACGAATTCGGGAAAACATTTTTACGGTTGCTTCAAGTACGGGGTAAAAAAAAACTCAATTTGGGGTTATGTTTTACAATTGGACAAGTTTGAGGGGTAAGTTGTTACAATTGAAAGTTGAGGGGGACAGTTGTAACATTTGGACAAGTTCAGGGGGTTATTTGTGTATTAGGCCATTAAAAAAAAATTTAAGTAAAAAAAAGAGGGACTAAGCTCATTCCATACAATTAACTATTAAAAAAAAGAGGGACTCAACTTTTGCTGCCATGTGGCAGCAAAACAGGTTGATAAATAAGTTTTTTTTTTTTTTTTTTGAAAGAGGTTGATAAATAAGTTGATAAAATGAGACAACAAATTAGTTAATTCATTTTTAGTATCCATTTGTTCCATATTATTATATTAATCAAATTACACATATTTCAATTTTTCTACCATAAATAATTTATTAGTCCTCATCTTTTTACGTAATACACTGTTTAATTCTTCTATTTTGAAAAAAACACATTATAAGATCCTTAACTTTTTTCAATATTAACCCTTTGGTCATTTTTATCTATTTTTTTTAGATTTTTGAGCGAACTTATCTTAGCTTTCAAGACAGTTATGGTACAATACAAAATGACAATGTTACTCTGTTATTTTCCGTCTATCTGTTTATGCCAAATATAACGGTTAAAAGTCTAAAAAAATAAACAAAAGGACCAAAGGGTTAACAATGACAAAGGATAGAGACCTTATAGTGTGTTTTTAAAAATATAGGGACTAAACAGTGTATTAGGTAAAAAGTATAGGACTAATAAATTATTTACCCTTTTTTCTATGATAGTGTTCTACAGATGTTTAACAACAAGATTCTAATTGTACATCGAATGAATCAATATGAACTACCAGCTGAGATTCCACTTTTTTTACGTAGATATATGTGTTTATATTTTACAATCTTCCAATGGATTCATCTCTGAAAGGGTGGATGTGATTATGGCAAATCATGTAGGAAAATTTACCGTCTCTGCTCCCAATAACTTTCAAGATATTTAGAGAGAGTATATGAGAGTTCGTATCTCTATAGATGTCCGGAAATCGCTTATGAGGAGAATGAAGCTAAGACGGCCAACAGGGGAGATGTGTTCTGGACATAATTTCACTACGAGAGAATCAAATTTTTTTGTTTTGTTTGTGGTTTTTTAGACCATACAGATTTTTCATGTCTAAAAGTTTATGATTCGACTGATGGAGAAGTTGAAAAGCTCTATGACTCATATGCTTGTCCAACTAGAAGGAAGCAGTTCAAGGTCAAAAATGACTGGTTACTGAGGTCCAGTCAAACATTAGTGGTGGTAACCAGGGAGTGGTGGTGGAGCATGGTGGTAAGATCCAAAAGAAAACTCTCATATTTAGTGGCATTAATAATGAGACTAATGACGACATTAGTAGAATAATTAATATGACAATTGATTATGAAATGGACTATGGAAAAGTCCAAAACAATTGAGAATAATGTTGAACAAACTCTCATATTTAGTGGCATTAATCGTGGGACTAATGGCGACATTAGTTGAATAATTAATAGGACGTTTAATTATGAAGGAAACATAACTCATGTGTCAGTTACTATGGAAAAGACCAAAACGGTTGAACAAACTCCCATATTTAGTGATATTAATCGTGGGACTAATGGCGATATTAGTGGACTAATTAATATGACAGTTGATTATGAAGGATGTGTTGAAACACCTTTCTACATAATTTTGATTTGACAAAATTGTTAAAATACATATTCTAAACACACTAAGTTTAAATGCTTTGATTTATTCTACTAATGTGTTTGTTCAATGTTGAGTATAAATGTTATAAGTCATAAGGATTGGAAGGCCCAAGCCCAATACGGAAGCCAAGGCTCAAGTCAAACAACTCAGTACACTCGGCCCGCGTATATCAAGACGTTGCCGTTTTGTTCAAAACGCAACTCAGCAATCGGAAGGATCTAGAAGACCTTCGGGAACAACTTCAAGATGAAGCTGCTGAGTAGTCTCGACAAAGCGTACAAGACAGCAGTTGGCAAAGGAAAACTTCCAGACAAAGTGTTTCCTCTTTTGGCAAAGTTCAGACGACACAGTATGCTATCCAGTTGACTTTACCATAAAAGGAGAGACCATCTGCTGTGCTGACCGAGGACAGAAGATACACGATTGTGATTGGCCGAGAGCTTTGTGCAAGTCAGGATGACAACGACACATAGCCGTTTCCCTCCAACGGTTATTTCGAAATTCAAAATGACCGAATGACCAGACGTTTCTATAAATAGTGCCATCACAAGCTTCACAATACACAGAACTTGATCAAGCCATTACGCTGACCAAATCTCTACAAGTTCTGCAAGCAAGAAGCAAAGCAAAATTCTTACACTACATTTTCATATCTGTGTAAAAGTCTAGAGTGATTGTAAATCGTCTAAAGTGTCTTAGCACATCTTTGTATTAGGACAAAAACACTTATCATTTCTAGAGATAGAAAGGAGAGGCTGAGTACTCGGTTTTAAGTACTCAGCGGAGAGATTAGGATTGAGTAGAAGTATAGAGGAAGGTACTCTTGTCATACTCAATTGCTGATATTGTAAAAGGTTTGAGGATCTACCTTTAAAGAGCTCAGTAGAGGATTTGAAATCTCGGACGTGTTCCGGGGACAGGACGTAGGCTTAGAAGAAGCCGAACCGGGATAAATCTGCTGAGTGAAGTATTTCTAAACCTTTGACTCCTTATTTATATTGCTTGCTTAAACAATCAAAACTGACCAAGTCAAGAGGTCAAGTTGAGTTGTGCGCATTAAAACATAAGAGCTCAGGAATAGACTCTAAGTTCTATCTCCTGACTCAAGCTAGGAAACTGACCTAGTCACCTGTTGACTAAGCCAGTATCTTGCTGTTTACTCAGCGCCGCTGTTCAAACCTTTTCTTTAGTAAAAGAAGTCTGCCTAAATTGCGAAAAAAGTTTAAATAGTTCCTAACCCCCCCTTGGAACTATACTTGCAACTAAGTTCCCAAACCATGTTTATAAACTCAAAAAGGCTCTGTACGGCCTCAAACAAGCACCACGTGCTTGGTATGAGAGGCTGACCAGTTTCCTGCTGACTAGAAATTACGTCAGGGGCAAAGCTGATACAACCTTATTCATTAAGAAAAAGGGTAAAGATACCCTGCTGGCCCAAATTTATGTTGATGATATAATATTTGGTGCAACTAACGAATCAATGTGCAAGGAGTTTAGCAAACAAATGCAGACTGAGTTTGAAATGTCTATGATGGGAGAACTCAACTTCTTCCTCGGTCTTCAAATTAAACAAGGAAACAATGGCATCTTCATCAGTCAAGCAAAATATGCCAAGGAGATCTTAAAGAAATATGACTTGGAAAATTGCAAGCCAATATCCACTCCTATGGGCACTGACACTGTCCTCTGCGCTGATGAGAATGGTAAGTCAGTAGACAGCAAGTTATATCGAGGTACGATAGGCTCTCTACTTTACTTAACAGCCAGTAGACCGAACATTCAGTTTTCAGTATGCTACTGTGCTAGATATCAATCTAATCCTAAGGAATCTCATTACATTGCTGTAAAAAGAATCCTTAGATATTTGCAAAGCTCAGTGAACGCAGGTTTGTGGTATCCAAATACTCATGATTTTACACTTATCGGATACACTGACGCTGACTATGGACGAGATAAGCTGGAACGTAAAAGCACCTCTGGAGGATGCCACTTCTTAGGAAGCTGTCTTGTATCCTGGTTCAGCAAAAAGCAGGCGTCAGTAGCCTTGTCCACCACTGAAGCTGAGTACATTGCTGTTGGTCACTGTGTTGCTCAAGTCCTATGGATCAAGCAACAACTTGAAGATTATGGTGTTCAAACGAAGACAATTGAGGTCAAATGTGACAACAAAAGTGCAATTGATCTGTCCAAGAACCCAATTCAACACAGCAGAATGAAGCATGTCAGCATCAGACATCACTTCATTAGAGACCATGTACTCAAGGGTGAGATCAAGCTGACCTTTGTCCCAACGGACGAACAGCTTGCGGATATCTTCACGAAGCCACTGGCTCGTGAGCAGTTCAGCATACTGAGAGAAGCAATTGGTATGTTTAATCCTCTTCAGTAAATTCCTGTGCTAAATGAATATGAATGCTGAGTGAATTACATACTGAATGATTTATTGTTTGCTGAGTTACTCATCGGAACTGTCTGAATATACAATAACTGAGTAAAACTTGCATACTGAGTAAATTAGTTTAGAACTTGAACTTAAAATCATCCTTAAATACTGCACTGACCACTCAGAATATCAAACGCTTGACATTCTAAATACTGAGTGATTAATCCGTTAGCATAAATGCAAAGCACGCGTATAGCCTAGGATGACGTATTCGCCGTAATGTGTCATAAATGCCAGGATCATTGTCGGTACATGATCCCAAGGCAAAACTGACATATGGATTCGATTAAGATCCACACCGTTGATTTCGTTTATAAATTATGGGTATTTCCCCATCTTTTACTCTTTACGCTTAATCAATTCTTAAGGCAAAGAAATCACTTAGAACTTCATTTCTCTCAAACTCCTCTAATTCCTCCATATTCGAAGAATGACTAAGTTGTCTTTCAACGTCTCCGGTGCCGGCCACCAAAAGTCCAGCTCCGATGAACCTTCACGAAACCATTCTACACCAAGCACGGGTAAAACTGGCCTGGCCAAGGGAAAGCTGTTAAGATCAGGACCTACTCCAAAGTCTTCGACAATGTACGAGAATGGAAGGTAGAACCCTCCAGATGGGTTTCGGAGCACTTTGTACAGAACGAACAGCCATTTGCTGAGTGGATTTCCAAGAACGAATGGACTGGGTTGTTCTCGGTCAGGGATGAGACATATCCTGACCTAGTGAGGGAATTTTACCACAACCTCAAGGTTGCCAGTGACTCCGCCGACTACCTGAGCACTGAAGTAAAAGGGAAAACCATCTTCATCAACCCTCTGTACATAGGAAATCTCCTCCAGCTCAAAACTGAGGGAGTAAGGCTGAGGAAGTCAGGAGATCAGGACAAAACCGACTACGTCCATACCTTCTGCAAACCTGAGGGTCACTCAGGAGAGATCTCAGCATCTTCGATGGGACAACATCAGAAGATGGCTCACTACCTGCTGAGCTACTTCATTTACCCAAAGATCAACTGCACTACATCAGCAACCAACTTTGAACAGTGCTTCATATGGCACATGCTGACGTACACCCCATCAACATGCCGGTTTTCTTAGTTGCTGGGTTCCTACGCAGCACGGGTACAATGAGGTTATGATCAATCATCACCAGGATCCTCATCGACCACAAGATTGACCTCGAAGGTGAGGAATCTTTCAGAGGAACCAAAATCAAAGCTGCCTCGCTGAGGGCACTTAAATTTGGACAGCCCTTAAAGAAAGGAAAAGCTGCTGCTGCTGCTGGCCAAGCTGATCAGACTGAGGAAATTATTGCTGAGCCTAAGAAAGGGTGAAGAACTAAAGGCCCCAGTTTCTCGCAAGAGAAAATCTGCTGAGGCACCTAATGTTGTGTCTCCAGCAAAGAGGCAGAGGTCAGCTGGCAAGTCAGCTGAAAAGAGAAGCAGGCAAGATGAGCCTGACACTGAGGAAGCTGATGAGCTACCTCAGAAGAAGCAGAAGTCTTCAACACCGGCACCTCTCGACGTCATGCCGACAGATTTTATTGTACTGGGTGATTCTCATTTCACTCAATGCCAAGGTGCTGATGCTGAGGAACCTGAAGTCCAGTTAGATGACCACTTCATCTCCCAAGTTGAGGAAGAACTTGATGGAGATAATACTGAGGAGGAAGAAGAAGACGATGAAACCAGCGGTCAGGATGACGCTGAGGAGTCTGAAGAGTATGACAGCGAAATTGAAGCTGAGGACGCTAGCACTGGGTTAGCTGGTGGAGCTGTGCAGACTGACACTGAGTTAGCTGCTGGAGTTGAGCAAGTTGATCAAGCTGACTAGACCCATACTGAGGAAAAGGAACCTACTCCTACTCACTCAGAAGAACCTGCTCATCATACCACTCCACCACGTAGAAGGCGAAAGATGGTTAAGGCCAGTGAGAAAATGGTCAGTGAACCCCCTGTGCAATCACCATCTATTCCTGAACTTGTCCTCTCCAAGACAACAAAGGATCCTTCTACCGTCCAATTAAAATTTTTCAAACGGCCCTCAACTTCCTCTACTACAACGCCGTTGGAAAAACAAGCCTCTGTTTCTTCTCAACAGGAACATGCCGAGCATACCACTTCCACCACTTCAATAAGTCAGGTTGAACCAAGCACTGTCCATGCTATTTCCTCAAGCATGGTGCTGGCTCCTCATCCTTCTGCCGTCAGCACAGACAGTGTTCGGGTTATGACTTCTATCACCAACCTCTCTGCTGATCAATGAACCTTACCTCCAACTCAAGTGCAGATTGAGCCAAGTCATCCAGTCACTGACCAGGGTACTCCTTTCACTCCACCTTCTTCTGGTCATACTGATGTACATCGGGATGCCACTGAGTCCGGGAAAAAGCTCATTGACTCAGTGCAAGCACTCATCCACGATCTTCAACATTCCGTTTCGCCTGCTGCTGGATCTTCGATTCCTGAGACAACTCAGCTCTCCCAGGTCACTCTACTTCTCAACGAAGTCAAGGGACTCAAGGATCTGCTGTATGTAGTCTTGTCATTCCAAGCCCAGCAAGCTAAGCAGGATTCACTTGCCAAGTTGGCAGAGATACATCTGTCAACAATTCAACATCTGAACTCTCTCCATCAGCAAGTTCAGAAGTTATCTGTTGTGAACACTGACTACACCACTTCCTCAGAACTCAAGATGCTTTTTGCTCAGCTTCATACTAAGCAACTTAAGACAAATGAGCAAATGGTGTCCTATAGTCAGTGCTTAGTCGAGCAAATTGGTGAGGCCATCAGGCTACTTAACCTCAACAAACAAGAGATGGATACTGACACGTTGAAACAGAATGAGTTGCTATCTCTCGCACAGCAATCCTTCAATCACATCCGTCATAATAATATCCAGCGTCATCATTATGACTCAGCTCTCTTAAAAACTTTCCACCAAGTCTTTGCTGGCCTCTCTGAAGGTCTCATCTGGCAAGCCAAAGCTCAAGCTTTCAGTGTAAATATGCTCAGTGCTGCTGATCTTCATATACCAGTAGAAGTATCAGCTGATGGAGTTGCCATTTTTGATGGCGTAAACGAAAGTGCTGACAAACTAAAAGAGCTTTCCCAAGAACTTTCTCGTGCTGTCTTAACCGATGCGTTCAAGCTCCCTGAAGTTGACATAACGGGGGAGAAAGCGCAAGCTGCCAGAGCTCAGCATGAGTGACGTCAGTACGAGCGAAGTCAGTCACAGGGCAAGAAAAAGAAATAGATAGGCTAGGTCTTAACATTTGTAATCTATGTTGTTTATTTCTTTTGCCGTGTAACTGCTGACTTCTTTCAACTTATTACACAGCTGACTTCTTTCAACTTATATATCATACTTACTTTTCTTATTCATATACTGAGTTATGATATATGTTAATAAGTACTGAGTTATTATGTATCTTCATTTATATCAGCTTTGTTTAACACTTACAATATTTGACTAAAAGATATGCTGATAACATGTTTGACATGAACCTATACACTTATGAAATATTCTGATAAGAACTCATTAAACAACAAATTACTCAGTGCGCTCTATATGTCTAAAAACTTCCGCCTAACACTGAGTAAATAGAATATGTGATATAGCTGACCTATATCTGAAAACTGACCTTAGACTTACTCATTTAAATCCTTAAATGTCTTAAGAAAAACTAAGTCAGTAGCTCAACCCTTACGGGGGAGTTTGCTTAATTATACTAGGTCAACTATCATGGGGGAGCTCATACTGAGTTCCTTGCTGAACAGTTTTGCCAACATCAAAATGGGGGAGTTTGTTGAAACACCTTTCTACATAATTTTGATTTGACAAAATTGTTAAAATACATATTCTAAACACACTAAGTTTAAATGCTTTGATTTATTCTACTAATGTGTTTGTTCAATGTTGAGTATAAATGTTATAAGTCATAAGGATTGGAAGGCCCAAGCCCAATACGGAAGCCAAGGCCCAAGTCAAACAACTCAGTACACTCGGCCCGCGTATATCAAGACGTTGCCGTTTTGTTCAAGACGCAACTCAGCAATCGGAAGGATCTAGAAGACCTTCGGGAACAACTTCAAGATGAAGCTGCTGAGTAGTCTCGACAAAGCGTACAAGACAGCAGCTGGCAAAAGAAAACTTCCAGACAAAGTGTTTCCTCTTTTGGCAAAGTTCAGACGACACAGTATGCTGTCCAGTTGACTTTACCATAAAAGGAGAGACCATCTGCTGTGCTGGCCGAGGATAGAAGATACACGATTGTGATTGGCCGAGAGCTTTGTGCAAGTCAGGATGACAACGACACATAGCCGTTTCCCTCCAACGGTTATTTCGAAATTCGAAATGACCGAATGACCAGACGTCTCTATAAATAGTGCCATCACAAGCTTCACAATACACAGAACTTGATCAAGCCATTATGCTGACCAAATCTCTACAAGTTCTGCAAGCAAGAAGCAAAGCAAAATTCTTACACTACATTTTCATATCTGTGTAAAAGTCTAGAATGATTGTAAATCGTCTAAAGCGTCTTAGCACATCTTTGTATTAGGACAAAAACACTTATCATTTCTAGAGATAGAAAGGAGAGGCTGAGTACTCGGTTTTAAGTACTCAGCGGAGAGATTAGGATTGAGTAGAAGTATAGAGGAAGGTACTCTTGTCATACTCAATTGCTGATATTGTAAAAGGTTTGAGGCTCTACCTTTAAAGAGCTCAGTAGAGGATTTGAAATCTCGGACGTGTTCCGGGGACAGGACATAGGCTTAGAAGAAGCCGAACCTGGATAAATCTGCTGAGTGAAGTATTTCTAAACCTTTGACTCCTTATTTATATTGCTTGCTTAAACAATCAAAACTGACCAAGTCAAGAGGTCAAGTTGAGTTGTGCGCATTAAAACGTAAGAGCTCAGGAATAGACTCTAAGTGCTATCTCCTGACTCAAGCTAGGAAACTGACCTAGTCACCTGTTGACTAAGCCAGTATCTTGCTGTTTACTCAGCGCCGCTGTTCAAACCTTTTCTTTAGTAAAAGAAGTCTGCCTAAATTGCGAAAAAAGTTTAAATAGTTCCTAACCCCCCCTTGGAACTATACTTGCAACTAAATAAGGGACCAACAGGATGCATAAATTATGGGTAAGAACGTGAGTCTGGATCAGATATTGTGGTTATGAAAGTAAGACATAAAAGGAAAAAAGATGTTTTAAATGAGGGGTGGAGACAGTTTCAAATAATAGTTTAATTATGGATCCAACAAACAAGTTTCAGATGGGCTCTACTGGACAGGCCTGTTGAAACACCTTTCCACATGATTTTAATTTGACAAAATTATTTAAGTATATGATTAAAAAATATTCTAAACACACTAAGTTTAAATGCTTTGATTTTTTTTATACTAATGTGTTTGTTCAATGTTAAGTTACTTGTTTATAAGACACAAATATTAAAAGGCTAAAGGCCCAAAAGAAAGTCAAAGGCCCAAGTCAAAACAGATCAAGCCCACTCGGCCCGTGTAAGCAAAACGCTGTCGTTGTTGACAAAACACAGCTCAACATGAGAAGGTTCGAGAAGACCTTCCTTGACTACTTCGGAATGAAGCTGCTGAGTTGAACGACAAAGAGTACAAGACAGTAGCTGAGCAAGAGCAACTTCCAGATAAAGTATTTCCACTTCGGGTAAAGTTCAGAAGACACAGAAAGCTGTCTGGTTGACTTTGCCATAAAAGGAGAGACATTCTGCTGGACTGACCAAAAGCTGCTCAACACTGACCGAAGACAGAAGATGCAAGAATCTGATTGGACAACGGCACTGAAGCAGACTGAGTGACAATGACATGAAGCCGTTTCCCTCCAACGGTTATTTCGAAATTCGAAATCACCGAATGCCTCAAGTGTCACTATAAATAGGCCTTTCAGTTACTTCATTCGATGCAGATCTTCAACTAGCCATTACGCTGACCAAATTCACACTTGAAGTTCTGTGAGAAAAAGCAAAGCAAATACTTACACCAATTTCCAGATTATTGTGTAAAAGTCTAGAGTGATTTCCAATCATCTAAAGTGTCTTAGCAATTGTTGTTTAGGACAATCTTATTATCAATTCTAGAAATAGAAATGAGAGGCTGAGTACTCGGTTATAGTACTCAGCGGTAGAATAGGAGTGAGTAGAGGTATGGAGGAAGGTACTCTTGTTATACTTAGCTTCTAGTTGTAAAAGGTTTGGTGCTCTACCTTTAAAGAGCTCAGTAGAGAATTCGAAAGCTCGGAACGTATTCCGGGGACAGGACGTATGCATAGAGGCCGAACCTGGATAAATCTGCTGAGTAACATCTTTCTAACCTTAAACTCCTTTGATATATATATTGCTTGCTTAAAAACTAACTAAGTAAAGAGGTCACACTGAGTTGTGTGCATTGAGTATCTGAGTTCAGGAATAGACTCAAGTGCTATCTCCTGACCCAAAGAAAGAAACTGACTTAGTCACCAGTTGACTATCTTAAGTTCACTCAGCGCGCTGTGTAAACCTTTTTCTAAGAAAAAGAAGTCAGCCTCAACGTACAAAATTTTAAATAGTTCTTATCCCCCCTCTTGGAACTAACTTGTTACGTTATAAGGGACCAATAAGTGGTATCAGAGCCTAAAAGCTCACTGTGCAAGGTTTAACGACCTTGAGCTGATCCCCACTATGGCTGAAAACAGCACTCAGTTTCTCCCAGGAAATCTGACAACTCAGATTCTACCTGAGGGTCTATCCATAACTCGGCCTCCCCTATTCTTCGGGTCTAACTATACCTTTTGGAAGAATAGGATGAAGAATTTCATTCAGGCTACAAATATGAGTGCATGGCTATCTATAGTCCAAGGCCCATTTGTTCCTGTTGAAACTGTTGATGGCCAAACGGTTGTCAAATCTGAGACCAGATGGATAGAGGATGATCTCAAGAAGCTACAAAATCATGCTTCGGCTATAAACATGCTTCACTGTGCGCTAGATGCTGCAGAATACAACAAGATTTCAGGTTGTGAGTCAGCGCAGGAGATCTGGAAGAAGCTGGAGGTCACCTACGAAGGAACCAACAAGGTGAAAGAATCCAAGGTGAACTAGCATATGAGATTGTACGAGCTGTTCGAAATGAACGACGATGAAGGGATCTCAGACATGAATGCAAGATTCACAAACATCATCAACGAGCTCAAAAGACTTGGAAAGATCTTCACTGAGGAAGAACAAGTCAAGAAGATTCTTATGAGTCTTCCTAAAAGCTGGCAAACAAAGAAGACCGCTGTTGAGGAAGCTCAAGACTTAACCACCTATAAGTATGATGAACTCATTGGCTCACTGCTGACCCATGAGATCTCGATGAAGAATTTCGAGGTGAAGGAAAAGTCTGAAGACAAGAAGCAAAAGTCTCTTATCATGAAAGCTGGCTCCACTGATGGGAGCTCAACAGATGATGAAGAGATGGCTATGTTTACCAGAAAGATGAAAAGGCTATTAAAAAAGAATGACAAATATTCTAAGAAGCCTTATAAGAAGTTTGATAAGTACAAAGCTGACTCCAGCGACAGCAAGTACAAGAAGGACAGCTCAAAGCCCATTACATGCTTTGAATGTCATCAAACTGGCCATATCAAGTCAAGTTGTCCCTCGCTGAGGAAAGAAAGAAAGAACGGCAAGAAGGCAATGGTGGCAACCTGGAGTGATAGTGATGATTCATCATCATCTGAAGTTGATGCCATTGAGTCAGCAAAGATTTGTTTCATGGCTGACGAACTTGCTGAGCCATGTGTTTTTGAGCATGCTGACCCCTCTATTGCATCTGACGATGAGGAACATTCAACTGAGGTAATATCACTACCCTTGCTCAGAAATGAAATGGTTAATGCCATGAGTGGCCTCTACACACTTGTCAAAAAGTGTAATAAAAAGGTTAGAGCACTCAGCAGGCGATGTGATGAGGTTGAGGAGGTCAAATTGAGTGACCTTCGATATCTTCTTCAGGACAACTCAGATTTGCATAGTAACATTGGAATTATGCAAAAGTTTGTCTCTGAGGTCCAATCAGATTCTAAGAAACTGAGAAAGGATGTCACATCTATTCAGAACCAACTAAAGGTTCCAAACAAAAGAAATATTCCTCTAAATACTCAGTACCGAAGTACTGGTCAGCAGAGATGGGATCCTCAGCGGAATGTCCAGTGTGACATCTGTGGGAAGAAATGACACACCACAAAGGTGTGCTGGCACGCTCAGCACTGGGGTGCTAACCAGTCAGTGAGACATCCTAAACGGAAGGTTAGCTGTGACTTCTGTGGAAAGAATGGCCATACTATCCAAGTATGTCGCCATAAAATGAAATATGGTACTTTACCTGTTGAACCTAACAATCCAGGACCCAAAAATAATTGGGTACCTAAAAGTAACTAGTTACATTGCAGATAAGCCTGAGGTGTGCTGAGAAGTCAAAAATGTGGTATATTGACAGCGCATGCTCGAGGCATATGACTGGTGATGAAACTCAGTTCATCACATTTGAGCGTAAACGAGGAGGAAGCGTAAGTTTTGGAGACAACAAAAAGGGTAAGATAGTAGGGTCAGGAACCGTTGGAGGTAATCCTACTATTGAGTCTGTCTCCCTAGTCAGCGGACTCAAATATAACTTACTCAGCGTAGCTCAGCTATGTGACAATGGGAGAAAAGTTATATTTGATGACACTGGATGTAAAATATTCGAGGGTAAAATAAATGAGTTAATTTTAACTGCCCCTCGTATCGATAATGTCTTCATGCTGAACTTAGAGAAAAAGTTTTCAAAAACTGTATGCTTAGTATAAAAGGAAGAAAATTCCTGGCTATGGCACATGAGACTTGGTCATGTAAGCATGGACCTCCTGGCCAAATTAGCAAGAAAGCAATTGGTTGAGGGACTGTCAGAACTTAAATTTGAAAAAGACCAATTATGCCACGCTTGCCAAGCTGGAAAACAAACCAAACAATCTTTTCATAGTAAAAACATTGTCTCAACTAAGCGTCCATTAGAGTTACTACACTTGGATCTCTTCGGTCCAGTCCAGCCGCTGAGCTTGGGTGGAAGAAGATTTTCCTTGGTCATTGTAGATGACTTTTCTCGGTACACTTGGATCATCTTGCTGAGTAGCAAGGATGAGACCTTTGAGACATTTTCAAATTTGATAAGAAAACTTGAAAATGACAAAGACCTAAAATTGGCTCACATCCGAAGTGATAATGGTGGAGAATTCAAGAACCAACAGTTTGTTGAATTCTGTGAAACCAACCTCATTGACCATAATTTTTCTGCTCCTAGAACGCCTCAACAAAATGGGGTTGTTGAAAGGAAGAACAGAACCTTGGTTGAAATAGCCAGGACAATGCTGAGTGAGCATAGGCTTCCAAAGTACGTTTGGGGAGAAGCTGTCAACACATCGTGCTATATTCTTAATAGGGCTCTTGTTAGACCTATACTAAAGAAAACTCCCTACGAACTTTGGAAAGGACGAAAGCCCAATATTGGATACTTTCGTGCCTTTGGCTGTAAATGTTTTATATTAAATACCAAAGATAGCCTAGCTAAGTTTGACTCAAAAGCTGATGAAGCTATCTTTTTAGGCTACTCAACAAACAGCAAAGCATACAGAGTTTTCAATAAACGAACTCAAGTTTTAGAAGAGTCAGTACATGTTGAGTTCGACGAAACTAACCCTGCAGGAAGATATCAGCCGTTGATTGAGGATGATCCCCACTCAGTACCCACAGATCAAGATACAGCCGTTGAGTCATTTCTTCAAGAGCTGACCAAAGGTAAAAGTGAACCTCAAATTGTTTTCACTGACAAGTCTACACCTGCAGAGATTGTTGAAACACAAACAGCACAAGACATCAACCTACCAAAGGAGATAAGGATACCAAGAGGTCACTCAGAGAGTGCTATTCTTGATGCCGCTGAGAATACCCTGATGACAAGAAATCAACTCAGGAGATACCTCAGCAACGTAGCCTTCGTCTCAGTTCAGGAACCAAAGAACTTCGCTGAAATTGAGCACGATGAATTCTGGATGAGCGCCATGCAAGAAGAACTTGATCAATTCAAAAGAAATGATGTATGGGAGCTAGTGCCACATCCAAGGAGTCAGAAGACCATTGGAACAAGATGGGTCTTCCGCAACAAGCTGGATGAATAAGGGAACGTAGTCAGGAACAAAGCGCGACTTGTAGCTCAGGGCTACAGTCAGCAAGAAGGTATTGACTATGGTGAGACCTTTGCCCCAGTGGCAAGGCTAGAGGCTATTAGAATCTTATGTGCATGTGCATCTTATATGAACTTTAAATTATTTCAAATGGATGTTAAGAGTGCATTTCTTAATGGAGTTATAAACGAGGAAGTATATGTTAACCAACCTCCAGGGTTTGAGGACCCTAAGTTCCCAAACCACGTTTATAAACTAAAAAAGGCTCTGTATGGCCTCAAAAAGCACCACGTGCTTGGTATGAAAGGCTGACCAGTTTCCTGCTAACTAGAAATTATATCAGAGGCAAAGCTGATACAACTTTATTCATTTAGAGAAAGGGGAAAGATACCCTGCTGGCTCAAATTTATGTTGATGATATTATTTTTGGTGCAACTAACGAGTCAATGTGCAAAGAATTTAGCAAACAAATGCAGACTGAGTTTGAAATGTCAATGATGGGATAACTCAACTTCTTCCTTGGACTTCAAATTAAACAAGGAAAGAATGGCATCTTCATTAGTCAAGCTAAATATGCCAAGGAGATATTGAAGAAATATGATCTTGAAAATTGCAAGCCAATATCTACTCCTATGGGCACTGACACTGTCCTATGCGCTGACGAGAATGGTAAGTCAGTAGACAGTAAATTGTACCGAGGTATGATTGGCTCTCTACTTTACTTAACAGCGAGTAGACCAGACATTCAGTTCTCAGTATGCTACTGTGCTAGATATCAATCTAACCCTAAGGAATCTCATTACATAGCTGTAAAAAGTATCCTTAGATATTTGCAAAGCTCAGTGAACGCAGGTTTATGGTATCCCAACACGCATGATTTCACACTCGTTGGATACACTGATGCTGACTATGGACGAGACAAGCTTGAACAAAAAAGCACTTCTGGAGGATGCCACTTCCTAGGGAGCTGTCTTGTATCCTGGTTCAGCAAGAAGCAGGCGTCAGTAGCCTTGTCTACCACTGAAGCTGAGTACATTGCTGATGGAAACTGTGTTGCTCAAGTCCTATGGATTAAGCAACAGCTTGAAGACTATGGTGTTCAAACAAAGACAATTGAGGTCAAATGTGACAACAAAAGTGCAATTGATCTATCAAAGAACCCAATTCAGCACAGTAGGATGAAGCATGTCAGCATCAGACATCACTTCATTAGAGACCATGTACTCAAGGGTGAGATCAAGCTGACCTATGTCCCAACGGATGAGCAGCTTGCGAATATCTTCACGAAGCCACTGGCTCGTGAGCAATTCAGCATACTGAGAGAAGCCATTGGTATGTTTAATCCTCTTCAGTAAATTCCAGTTCTAAATATATATTCATGCTGAGTGAATTATCATGCTGAATGATTTATGATATTACTTGCTGAGTGAATAGATGTATGTTGAGTGTTTAATATTAAATGAATGAATATCACATACTTAGCAAATATGCGCACTGAGTAGTTATCTCAAACTGAGCAACCAATTACTTAAACCATCCGTTGTATAAAACTGACTACTCAGAATATAGAACGATTAGGATTCTCACACTGAGTAAATTGATCTGTTGCATTGAATGCAAAAGCACGCGTATAGCCACCTAGGATGACGTATGCGTCGAATGTGTCATAAATGCCATGATTCTTGTCGGTTGAATATCCCAAGGGCAAAACTGACACATGGATTCGATAAGATCCATCTCTCACCTCTATAAATAGTGGGAAAATCCCCACCTTTATTTCTTTATGCTTACAGAATTCTCTGCCATTAATACTTTCTCTCTCAAAAACTTCAAATCCTTCAAATCTTCTTTGCGAAAATGATGAACGTCTCTGTAAACATCTCCGATGCCGGTCACCAATCTGTTGGAAACCCTAAGTCTCCTACCCAGCATGATCAAACTAAAGCTACCACACCGAGCAAGAAAACCCAGACTGACCAAGGTACCTCCTCCAAGGGAAAGAAACCTAAGCAACGAACATATACCAGGGTCTATGAGAACGTCAGGGAATACAAAATGGACTACTCAAAGTGGTTCTAGAAAGAATTTGTGGAAAAAGAGCAACCATTCTGTGAGTGGATCTCAAAGAATGGTTGGACCGAGTTGTTCTCAATAAGAGATCCTACCTACCCTGACTTGGTGAGGGAATTCTACCACCACATTCGTGTCGCTGATGACAACCAGGATCGATTAGTCACCAAGGTGAAGGACAAAACCATCTTCATCAATCCCACCTACTTAGCCAGCCTTCTGAAACTTAAGAATGAAGGAGCCATTCTTAGGAAGTTTGGAGATCAGGACAACACTGGATACTCCACTACGTTCTGCAAACCTACTAGCCATGCTGGAGAAATCTCCAGTACTTCAATGGGCCAACACCAAAAGATGGCACACTACCTGCTGACCAATTATATTTTTTCGAAGATAAATTGCACAAGCTCAGCAACAAACTTTGAGCAATGCTTCATATGGCATATGCTGACCTACAAGCCCATCAACATGCCAATATTCTTAATCGCCGGCTTTCAAAGGAGCACTGGAACTCTAAGGTTGGGCTCACTCATCACCAAAATCCTCCTGGACCACCAAGTGGACCTATCGGGGGAAACTAAGGCCCAAGGATCAGAGATCACTGCCGCTGCCCTATTTGCTTTGAAATTTGATCAGCCAATTAAGAAAGCAAAAGCTGCTGCTGATCAGACCGCTGAGGAAACTGTGGTCAAGAAAAGCAGAAGAACTAAGGCCCCAGCTGACAGGAAGAGGAAAGCTGTGCAAAGCACCTCTAAGGGAGCTGCTCCTCCTCCAAAGAAACTGAGGGTCGTATCCAAAAGAATAGATGCTCAGTCCCAGCAAGGTCAAGCTGAGCCCAAGTCAGCTGAGAAAAGACCTAGCTGTGCCTGAGGAAAAAGAAAGAGTAGACGCTGATGAGGAATCACTGAGTAAGAAACAGAAGAACTCTTCGGAGTTAAGTCCAATTGATGCTCTACCTACTACCTCATTCGTACCCATCAACTCTCATTATGCCCAGAGTCAAGGCATTGACCCTGAGCAACAGAACGATGAAGTTGAACTGGATGATCAGTTCATTGAACAGCTAGAAGAACAATTAGAGGAAGAAGAGCAGGATGATGAGCAAGAACTATCTAACGAAGAAAGTGGTCAGGATGACACTGAGTCAGAATGTGAAGAGGAAGATGCTGAGCCAACTAACACTGAGTTGGATGCAGACAAAGAAGCTGAGCACACAGAACAGCTCAATATTGATCAGTGAGAACCTTCTCCATCTCATTCAATTCCCGCTGATCCCACTCCTCCAAGGACTCAGGAAAAAAGAAGAAGACTTGTAAAGGCACATTAGACTACAGTCTTGGACTTTATTGACAACCAACCTGAGCTGACCCCTGATCCTTCACGTATCAAGCTAAAGTTCTTTAGAAAAACTTCTACTTCTCTACCAGAGCAAACCGAAAAGCAAGCCTCTGTTTCTCTTCCATAAGAACAAGACGACTTAAATGCTTCTGACAATCCGATCAACACCAATCAAGTTCTCGATGCCACTGCTGAACCTAGTCCTCAGCTGAATACTGAAATTCCTGCTCCAGGCAGCACTAAACCGATCCCACCTTCACCAACAAGTCAGCTTCAGCCTGACTCTGAACCTATCATCAATGCTGCTGTTCAATCACTTCCCAAACCAACAGAACAAGTGCAGGTTGACACACCAAGACCAATCACTGACCCCGCTGGCACTTCAAATGTTGAATTAAACCTAACACCTCCACCAACTGGTGAAACTGATGAAAGATGATTCAACTATCTCACTACCATTGAGTCTGGTAGAAGGATCATTAACTCGGCGCAGGCCTTGATGGAAGACCTTCATCAAACCTCAGAAACTGCTGCTGGAATGAGTCCACTCAGCTCTCACATGTCACTCAACTTCTCCATGAGGTTCGAGGTCTAAAAGAACTGCTGAGTGTAAGAACCACTATTCAAGCCCAACAACCAAAGCAGGAGTCCATAATAAAGCTGGATGAACTTCAGCTGACCATGGTTCAACATATCAACTCCCTTCAGGGACAATTCCAAACCTTGTCAGCTGCAAACTCCGGGTATGCAACTTCTGCCGAAGTTCAGCAACTATTCACCCAGCTTAAGACTGAGCAAGAAAAGACCAATCATCAGCTTTCGTCTTACTCTCAATGCTCAGTTGAGCAGATCGGTGAAGCTGTTTGCTTGCTGAATCTAAACAAGGAAGAGATGGAAACTGACCAACTAAAGCAGAATGAAATTCTACAGTACTCACAACATACCTTCACCCATATACATCATTCCAACGTCCAGCATCAGTACTATGACACATCATTACTGAGAATGTTTCATCAAGCATTTACTGCGCTAACGGACACCATAACTTGGGTAGGCAAATCACAAGAATATGTGCTGAGCATGCTCAGCTCATCCAACATCGAGGTTGATAAAGATGTACTGGAAGAGGGTGTCATTATTTTTGATGGCATAAATGCAAGCACCCTCAAGCTTAAAAATATGTCAGCTAAAATTACTGAAGCTGTCCAAACAAGCTCCTTCAGGCCTCCTCCTCCTCCCGATGCTGCCAAAACGGGGGAGAAAGAACAAGCTAGAAGAACTCAGTAAGAGGATGCTGTTGGGAGCAGTCAGCAAAAGCCTAAGAGCAAAAAGAAATAAAACTAGCTAGCTCAACTTCTTAGTTTTATCTTCTATGTTTATTTTGCTTATGTATGCTGACTACTTTAAACTTAATACAATGCCTGCATTATATTATTCAACTTGATTACAATCCTATGTGATGCTGAGTTATTATATTTTATGTTTTGCATCTTCAAATACATCAATTATGTTTATTATTTACAATGTCTGTTGATTGTATGCTGTTAACACTGTCTTGCATACTATAAAACACTGTCTTATAAGACTCATTGAACAACAATATACTCAGCATTCTCTGATAGTTAAATCTTCCGCTTAAAACTGAGTTAATATAATATGTTCCATGAGCTGACCTTTATCTGAAAAACTGACCTAGGACTTACTCAATTAAACCTTAAAATGTTTAGAGTAAAACTGTGTCAGTAGCTCAACCCTTACGGGGGAGTTTATTAAGTTATAAAAGGTCAACTATCATAAGGGAGCTCAACACTGAGTTCTTCACTGAATAGTTTTGCTAACATCAAAATGGGGGAGTTTGTTGAAACACCTTTCCATATGATTTTGATTTGACAAAATTATTTAAGTATATGATTAAAAAATATTCTAAACACACTAAGTTTAAATGCTTTGATTTTTTTATACTAATGTGTTTGTTCAATGTTAAGTTACTTGTTTATAAGACACAAATATTAAAAGGCTAAAGGCCCAAAAGAAAGTCAAAGGCCCAAGTCAAAACAGATCAAGACCACTCGGCCCGTGTAAGCAAAACGCTGTCGTTGTTGATAAAACACAGCTCAGAATGAGAAGGTTCGAGAAGACCTTCCTTGACTACTTCGGAACGAAGCTGCTGAGTTGAACGACAAAGAGTACAAGACAGTAGCTGAGCAAGAGTAACTTCCAGATAAAGTATTTCCACTTCGGGTAAAGTTCAGAAGACACAGAAAGCTGTCTGGTTGACTTTGCCATAAAAGGAGAGACATTCTGCTGGACTGACCAAAAGCTGCTCAACACTAACCGAAGACAGAAGATGCAAGAATCTGATTGGACAACGGCACTGAAGCAGACTGAGTGACAACGACATGAAGCCGTTTCCCTCCAATGGTTATTTCGAAATTCAAAATCACCGAATGCCTCAAGTGTCACTATAAATAGGCCTTTCAGTTGCTTCATTCGATGCAGATCTTCAACTAGCCATTACGCTGACCAAATTCACACTTGAAGTTCTGTGAGAAAAAGCAAAGCAAATACTTGAGAAAAAGCAAAGCAAATACTTACACCAATTTCCAGATTATTATGTAAAAGTCTAGAGTGATTTCAAATCATCTAAAGTGTCTTAGCAATTGTTGTTTAGGACAATCTTATTATCAATTCTAGAAATAGAAAGGAGAGGCTGAGTACTCGGTTATAGTACTCAGCGGTAGAATAGGAGTGAGTAGATGTATAGAGGAAGGTACTCTTGTTATACTCAGCTTCTAGTTGTAAAAGGTTTGGTGATCTACCTTTAAAGAGCTCAGTAGAGAATTCGAAAGCTCAGAACGTGTTCCGGGGACAGGACGTCGGTATAGAGGCCGAACCTGGATAAATCTGCTGAGTAACATAAACTCCTTTGATATATATATATATTGCTTGCTTAAAAACTGACTAAGTAAAGAGGCTACGCTGAGTTGTGTGCATTGAGTATCTGAGTTCAGGAATGGACTCAAGTGCTATCTCTTGACTCAAAGAAAGAAGCTGACTTAGTCACCAGTTGACTAAGCTAGTGTCTTAAGTTCACTCAGCGCGCTGTGTAAACCTTTTTCTAAGAAAAAGAAGTCAGCCTCAACGTACAAAATTTTAAATAGTTCCTATCCCCCCCCCTTGGAACTAACTTGTTACGTTATAAGGGACCAACAAGGCCCACCCATCATCATGGGTTTATTATCCTAGAACTGCCGTGGACTGCGCAACCCATGAGCAGTTGGCGTTTTAGTAGATCTTATCCAAAATTATACATACACTTCAATTATTTCTAAGTCAGGATGGTTAGGCGTTGGTGTTGTGCTTAGGGTCAGCGTTGGTCGCTTTTATGGTGCATTTTCAAAACGTATTGCTAGAAACTTTTCGATTAGGAAAGGTGAAACTATTGGTATTCGAGAGGCTGTCAACTGGATCAAACTCAAAGGTTTGGATGGTATGGAGGTGGAGTTAGATGCGCTGTCAGTGATGAAGGATATTCATCAAGCATACTTTCGTTCTTCTTATAGTTCCATTATAGAAGATTGTAAAAGTCTTATTTCTCACGGAATACATGTAATGTAATAAAAAAAATACTCACTTATTGGTTAATTTATTATTTTAATTTTTTTCATAATTTTTCGTAATCTTTGACACTAATCATGATTAATAATATACTATTAATTATTATAAGAAAAGTAGATTATCTTAGAAAAGTAAATTTTTATTATTTTTAGAAAAAGAAAGTAATAAGAATTAAGAATCTCTCGCTCTTGCCAAGTCTACGCCGTCTTTATTGCTTCTACCCCAATCACTATCGTCGTCGGACTGTTTGTCACTTTTCCCAGTTATCTTCTACTACCATGTCCTTCTTATCTCTGTCTCCATCGATTACCTTTCTCTATTGTTGTTTTCTGACTGAACTGTAAGTTTTTCAAAATGGGAAAAATGGAGGATAATCCAGATTGTTGCGCGAATATTATGCTTAAAGCTGAGAATTCGACTGACTTAGTGTTGCAGGACGAGGTCGTGGCATTAGATGCGGTCGCTAGGGCTGTGAAGGCTCCATTCATGAAGAATATTATGGCTGAAGTGTGGATGCCCGTTAAAGGGTTGTGTATTGAGGATTTAGGTCTTAACTTGTTTCGTTTTGAAATTTTTCATCCCCTAGAGCATGAACGTGTTATTCGAGGAGGGTCGTGGAAATTTGATCAACATCTCTTAATAACCAAACTACTAGAGGATGGCCAGAATCTGAAGGAGATTGTCTTGACTGATACTGAATTTTGGGTGTAGACCTATAATGTTCCAGTTGGCTTTAAGTCGGAGTCAGTGGTTGTTGGTATTGGGAACTTCCTGTGAACTTTTGTTGAGTCAGATGCTAATAACTTCTCAGGCATGGGATGTAGTTACCTACGTATTATGGTGCTTCTGAATGTGCTGCAACCACTCAAATGCAAAATGAAGTTGAGTAAGTCTGGTGGAGAGATATTGTGGGTGCACTTCAAGTATGAAAAACTACCTACATTCTGCTTCTATTGTGGTTGCATTGGCCATGCTGATAGGTTCTGTCCTGCTTTTGCTGGAGTCGGAAGATCCTTCGAAGGTGGAGAAAGTGTATGGTACCTGGCGCAGGGCTCCGACCAGAAGGATGCAGAATCAACCACAGTTCAGATATCTCCTCATTAACCCCTCTCAGTTCGTTACACCTCCTACCAGTCCTACTATTGTACCTAAGGAGGGTCATCTTCAGGGTTGAACTTTCAGCTCCCAAAAATTGTCTGTGTGGCTCAGGTAGATATGGGGACTATTTTGGACCATGCACAAATGCCGCTAGTAAGATCGCTATAGGATAGTTTATCCAGTGAGGTGGAAGGGATTGAGGTCATAGAGCCCAAGTGCAAGTGGGGAGATCAGCCAGTTGTCGAGGAAAGAGGTGTCGGGTCAGATGGATTGGGATACTCTTAGTGGGCCAGGCAAAAAGGGCGAGTCTTCGGTGATTAATTTAGCGGGTACTAGTGTTCAGGCCCACCAGGAGTCATGAGCATTTTATCTTGGAACCATCAAGGTGTGGATTAATTATCCTTATCCTTTTGCTTGTACCGCTCTTACGGCTAAGTCTTAAGAAAGTTTTATTTCCTACAAAAAGTATTATCTAATGGTTTTACAATAAAATGTAGCTACTTTTCTTATGCATTTCCTAAGAAGGGAAAGGTAAGATTATATATGTCATAAATGTAAGGTTGTGGGTTGTCTAATATTAGTTTGTAGGTTATGGGTTGTCTTATATGTACAATTATCTTTGATGTATACATGTATATATTCTCCTTGGAGTAAATATATCAATGTAGTTGGTTAATCTATATGATATCCCATCCCATATATTCATGCGTAGTACATGATATGTAACATCAGAGCGTTTGTCAGTGTTGCTTCTTCCTTGGACGTGTTCTCCTTCATCTTTGTTTGCATATCCATTTAATTTCTTATAGGTTTTGCTTTGTTGGGTTTTAGCGATTTTTCGTATCAGTTTAGGCTCGTTGATCCGTTTCTAACATTGATTCTCTTCCTTTCTATTGTCTTCTCCATTTTTTGGGTGGTTTGGTGTGGTTTCGACAAATTTAGAATCATATTTGATCTCGTAAATTTCTATTGGCTTTATTTTATGATTATGATGATCTCAAGCTCGATTTTTCAACTAACTTATAACGATTGATTTGTGATACGAATCGCCAATACACACCAAGGATGAAGCATGGCATGGAGCTGAAGAATGATCCCATGCACATCCATATTGGACTAACTACAAGGTCTAAAGGAAAGAATTTTAGGCAGCATTAAATGGATTAATGAATAACATTTCGACTAAGAATAGAACTATTCAAGAGGCACCAACGCCTAGTCAAATGAGCTTGAAGGAAGGAATTAGTTTGTTAACTTTAGTTCAAATCCTAGAGCATTAAACTTAGCTTATAGTATTTGTTGTACAAGACTCGTCCAACGTGAATTAATTAAAGAAAGTTGACAAGCACATGCATGTCATATATATAACCCATTAAGATCTTTAACTAATTCTGATTTTAATTGGTCCATGTCTTTTATTAAGTTGTCTTAGTTTATTTTCATCAATGTCTTTAATTTATTTAGGTTTAATTAAGTATTTAGCTAGTTTACTCATTTATTTATGATTAGGATACTTGGTTTTCTTTGTTTCGAAAGGATTGGAGTTTCTTGAGTCCAGCATAGGAAACTTGTATTCATTCTTTTCTTTAAGATTGTAAACAAAGGTCCATAAATAGGATATAAGGGGCTGAACGGAAATTGCATTAAATTTAGTTAAGAGTTTATAATTTTTCTTGCAAAATTATTGATGCATATTTTAAGGGGGTGAGATTGCATTCTTGCTCTTGAAGTATTATTCTTGATTGTGATCAGTACGCTGTGGCTAGACAATTGAAAAACAACTGATTCTCATTTTATTTCATCTCAATTGAAAGGTTGGATTAACTATTGGGTAAATTTCATCAATGGTATACAACCTTTACTCAATTTCACACTTTGATGTACAATCTTTAATTTGTCTCACTAATATATACGAGTTTATATGTGACCTCCAACTTTGGTGTACAGCAGGTAAAAATGACCTGTTTGACCGGTCAACTCGAAGTCAACCCACCACATAAGCATTTTTTTATCATATTCATTAATAAAAGTGGGACCCATATATTATAAAAAAATTAATTTTATTTATTTCTCCTTTTTACCCTTATTCTCTTCATCTTCTTCCTTCTATTTCTTTCTCTCTCCAAATTTCTCTCTCTAACTCCCTCTTTCCCTCTTTGAATCTTTAATGAACCTATTTGATGACTATTTGAAAATCTAGTCTCCAAAACTATTTTTGATGAATTGATTTTTTTTTATAAACGTAAAGAATTAGAATGTGAAAATTTATATATTCGACTTCGTTTAAACTACCTAAAACACATCAAAAATTTCAATCACCATTCCAACTGGCTAAAATATCTTAGGCATATAGCAAGCACTTACAACCCCTCTCTTGTTGCTAGCCATTAATGATCAAATTCCCATTCTGTCTTCCTGCTCCATCATCGACAATCGACTAGATATCTTCCTCACCTAGCTCCGATGAGTCTGTGTCGGAGCCCAGGGTGCTTTGGCCATTGCTGAAATAGATTAGCCTTTCACTCCGACTGGCGGTCAATCTTCTCCCATTGGCCATATATCGGCCGAATGCGGATGAAAATCGATCGGAAAACTAAAAAATAGAATCAAAGAAATCAAATAGAGAAATCATAGAAATTAATTATCATTCCATTAGATTGATTAAACTCACTATCTCGCATAAGGTGAGTTTGAAGGAGAAGAGATGTTTATATAACAATAGCGAGTCCATTGAAGAAAGAGAGAAAGAGAGAGTGTACTGGTTCAATTCATGTGAATTTGGATTCATTTTGTCTGCATTTCCTCACTTTCAATTAAATAATGGGTTGTGTATGGTGATGCCAATATATGCAGGAAACTATTTTCTAAATAAGCTTGCAATGATGGTTTTAAAATGGTTTCTTCATCTTCCGCACTTGCAACGATGGTCTTTGAATATAACTTAGAGAGAGATTGAAAGTATTTCTAGAGAGAAGAGTTAGAGAGAGAGGACTTAGAGAGAGAAAGAGAGGGGTTGCAAGGAAGGGGACAATGGTATTTTAGTAATTGTATAAAGGAATACGGTATTTTAGTACTTGTATAAAAAGTGGGACCCACTTTTTAAATGTGTAGATGAAAAATGCCGAGGTGGCGCGTTGACCAGTCATTTTTACCTGCTGTATACCAAAGTGGGAGGTCACCTATAAGTTCGTATATATTAGTGAGACAAATTGAAGGTTGTACACCAAAGTGTGAAATTGGACAAAGGTTGTACACCATTGATGAAATTTACCCATTATCTATATGTTAATTTGATTGGATTAGTGAATATATTGTCATCTGATTCCTATTCATTCTTTTTATTTCTCATAGCTAAATTATATAATCTGCATTCCTAATTATATATTTCGGTTTTCTTATGTTCTTGGAATCTCATTCAACGATCGGAAACATAACTGAGTTCGGGTTGCTCGTTGCATGACCATATTCATATCAATTGGCATCAAAGCTTCAACTTCAAATTGCGGTTTGCCACCCTAATTTTTCTTGTATCTTTTATTCATCCAGTACTGCATCGGTTTGCATCTAGATTAAATTAAGGTCATTAAAATAGCATTTTTTCGTTCTTTTTTACATTCAAAAGCCAAAAAATACTTTTTGCTTGTGTAGTTTTTAATCTTTTTTTTACTTCGATTTTATTTTTTATGTGATAATTTATTTTTCTATCTTGAAAAAAAAATCAAAATAAAGAAATCTTGAACATGACTTGCATACTATTTCAATTAAGAAAAAAAACGCAAAAAAATCAAGAAACGGTTCCAAAAAGGCAAGAAAATCAATATTAATAGAAAACGATCTTCAAAAATTCTCAAATTAAATTGGCAACATCTTTTAGCACTATGTTTCATAGTTATCACACAAAATTAGCCAAATTTTAGTGAAACCTTTGTCTTTTGATTGACCAACGTCTACTTTCACACTTTGTCTTTCACACGCATTATGTTGTGTTGCATAATTTCATTGTTTTCTAGTTTTCTATTTTTCTTTTTCTTTTATTGCCTTTTTGTTTTCTAGTTATTCAGTTTTGTTTGGCTTGATTCATTAAGATCAGTCAGTATAATACTATAGAACTGGAAGCAATTGTGAGTATAATTGTGTTTTTCTTGTTTTTATACATCAATTTTGTATTTCTATCTTTCTAACCATGCCTACAGAAGATGAAGATGTCAACTTTGATGACATAGATTAAAAATTATATCGAAAGGCCATTCCAGGAAAATTTGATAGGTTGCAAGTAGTTCTAAACAATAGGCGCATTATGGTATTAAAACATGGTGAGATCATGACTAATAGTGGTCTGATTCTAATAATAGTATGCCTCTATTAGAATTGTAGTGATATTAAGGTGAGAGGAGATCATGTTTTGAATGATAATGTAACCCCTTATTGGTAGATGCATGCTTAATGTTCAAAATAAATTTGCTAATCAGTAAAGGGAGAATATATTTCATGCTCGATGTCGTGTATAAGATGAATTTTTCATTTTAATTATAGATGGTGGTAGTTGTTGTTGTAATGTTCCTAGTATTACCATGGTTGAGAATTTAGGTTTGTCCATAATAAGGCATTTGAAGCCTTATAGGCTTCAATAGCTCAATGATAATAATGAGGTAAAGATTACTAAGCAAGTCATGGTCGATTTATCTATCGGAGCTTATAATGACATTGTCCCAACACGAGCTTGTCATATCATTTTGGGACATCCATGTCAATTTGATCGTGAAGTTATTCATAATGATAAACAGTGTTATAAAAATCAGCCTATGCGGGAGTTTTTAAGAACACCACCCCAATTTTCTCAAGTCGATTTATCAATTTTTAGCGGCCCATGCGGCCTCAGATTGTCCCATGCGGCTCTAGATGGCTCCCACGCGGGTCTAGACGGCCCTAGACGGTCTTTTTTGAAAAATTAGCCATTTAATTTCATGTAATTTTTTTCAATTTTAAATAAATTATTAAATAACAAAAAACTAAAACAAAATACCTAAAACTATATATCAAATGTTTTTTTAAACGAAAATGACCACTTTATTAATAATCTAGGGCAACATCCCGAATTAGAATACTGCCAATGGATACAGGAGCAATAAAATGTATGAAAGAATTAGCATAGGAACGGGATTGACGTGTCAAAGCATGGGCAACACTGTTCGCTAACCTCGAAACAAAAATCACAGAAAACCTAGGGTGATGACTAATTAAATTCCTAACCTTGTTGATGACTCTACCATATTCTGTTAGATCGCGCTTGGTATTAGCGACTGAGTCAACAACAGATTTTGCATCAATCTCAAAAATAACGCGTTCGTATCCAAGTGACCGAACCCATTCCATTCCTTCTTTTAATGCAAGTGCTTCCTCCAACTTTACTGTCACTGTTCCCGTTATATACGTGGTGTAACCAACTATAAACAACCCAGAAGAATCCCGGATTACCATACCTGCACCAAAAGATTCAGTTTCAGTAAAGAAAGCCGCGTTTATGTTGCATTTGATCTCTCCTTGCGGGGGTTTCTTCCAGCGATCCCTTTGTTGGAAGCTCTCATGCCTTACTGCACTCTTTGCCGCAGTAGTGTGTGTTTGCTGACCTATAGAATAGTGTCGTTGCGGGACAGAAAAAAGTGGCGAGTGCGTGGTTCTGGTTGTCGCGTGCCTGTTCATTTGCTGGTTGCTTGTGGAGATCGTCGATGAAGTTGCAGCATATTGTAGATTCGTTGTTTTGTCCTGTCCGTGAACTCCATCAGCGCCTGCATTCCCGTTGAATTCCGGCCGCTGCAGCAACGTGTGTAGCAGCAGCTCGTGACGGTCTACAACGTGATATGTGGCGGTGCCATGGTGAGTGTCAGGTAGCAATATCAGGAACAGAAGAACTGCTCCTGCCATGAACATCCAGTGGAACGCCTCTCGCTCTTGGCTGCCGTCAGCCATTATTTCTGCCATGCTCAGCAATTGGATGAACAACAACACCAGTTTTAGTGGTACCGTCCGCTTCTCCTCTCTTAGTATCCGCTAAACCTGCAAAAACACCACAGTTAGTCGATAAAGTAGCCCCGCCATCCATATTGTTGATATGTTCTGCTCCAACCACAACAGTGCTCTCAACACACTTCTTTTTGGTATCTTAGGCAGTTAACCACTCAACAATAAGTATCAATACCGAGTTGGTAACCTCGCGAGCTACCCTCATACTTTGCTTCCATAATACACCATTTCTGGATTGCCAAATTGCCCATAAGATAGCCACACTTTTCAAAATCACACCAGAATCCGCCACTGCACACATATTGAAAGCCCAATCTTCAATGTGTTCCCATTCTTCACCCGAAGGTGTCAAACCAACCACCTGACAACATAGTTTTGCAAAATTGCACCCAAAGAATAAATGGCACCCATACTCAATATCATTTGGGCACAGGAGGCACGTAATCAGAATTGCAACCCTTCTATTGGCCAATCTCGTTCTAAGTGGCAGTATTCCTGCCATTAGCTTCCATGTGAACACCTTGAGTTTTGGCGGTAACTTCTGCTCCCACATCCGCTTCCACCCCTCATGTATATCAAATGTTATTTTTAAGGATATTAATATTATTTTGTTTGGCACATTTCGTTATTAATATTATGTTTTTGGTAAATTTTATTTTTTAAGGACATTAATGTAACAAATATTAATATATATGTATGTTTTTCTATCTTAAATATTTTATACTATTATTTTTACATAGTATAATTCATATTTTAATTATATCTAAATAATGATTTATTTATTAAAATTTATAAAAATATAAAAATACAAATCTGATTAATCCCCGACTAATCCCTAGGGCCCCTATCCGCCGATTAGCGCCTAGCGTCTTTTACAACCTTGATGGTAAGTTGAATAAAATTACCCTACTAAAGGAAGGTAAAACATTACACTCTCTTATCTTTATCACCAACACAAGTCTACCAAGATCAACTCCATCTTCAAAATTTTGGATCTATGGAAGGGCGTTTGGTTGAGGAGAGAGAAAATAAGAGTGATAAAATGAGTAAGGGTGAATGGGAGAATATGTAAGAGAAAAGGCTAGTGAGTTGAGAGAAAGAGAAGCGAGGAGAGAAGAAAGCAAGGGCATTGTAAAACCCAATAGTTTTAATTTATACGCCAAAAGAAGAGATGTTAAACAAGCTGAAACTCATAATCTTAATTTACTTTTATTTTAATGCAAAGGTTTAAGTTTGTATGTATGTAAATTTGACCATTCTCCTCCTAGCGTGGGTTCCTCTCTTTTTTACAGGAGTTCAATTATGTATTCCATAAATATACGTCGAGTGGGTTGCCTCTTATTCAAGGAATTGAAGATCAAATCAATTTTGTACATGGAGCATCAATTCGTAACCATCCAGCCTATAGAAGTAAACCTAAGGAGGCGAAAGAGCTTCAAAAGAAAATTAAGGAGATGGTGTTAAAGGGATTGGTTATAAGAGTATGAGCCTGTGTACAGTTCCGGTCATCTTAATGCCAAAACAAGATGAGACGTGGAGGATGCGTGTTGATTGTCGAGACGTCAATAAAATAATAGTAAAATATTGACATCTTGATGACATGTTATATAAACTTAGTGGGGTTGTTGTTTTATTCACTAAAATTGATTTAAGACGTGGTTACTATAAGATTATAATGAAAATTGGTGATGAATGGAAAACTGCATTTAAAACTAAACATGATTTATATGAGTTGTTGGTTATGCCTTTTGGATTAAGTAATGCACCCAACACTTTGATGAGATTAACGAATCATGTTTTAAGAGAATATACATGAAATTTTTTTGCTCTATTTTGATGACATTCTTATCTATTACAATTCTATGTTTGAGCACATTGACCATATTTAACTTGTGTTAGAGTACTGCAAAAAGAACATATGTATGCTATCTTCTTAGAGTGCCCATTTTGTATGGAAAAAGGTTGTGTTTTGGGGTATTATAGTTTCTACCTAAAGAGTGAAATTGATGATGAAAAGGTAAAATCAATTCAAGAATGGCTCGCATTTAAGTCTGTCACCGAGATAAAGAGTGTTCATAGTTTGGCGAGCTTCTATCGAAAGTTTGTCAACAAATTTAGCTTTAATGTTGCTCCTTTAACTGAGATAATAAAAAATAATGTTAGTTTTAAGTGGGAAAAAAAACAAGAAATGAATGGTAAACATTAGGTTTAAAATTGTAATGTTTTATACACGATGACTAAATCAAGCTTTCCATTTAAAAATGAGATATGAGAATTGAAACTTCTAAAATACTAAACCCGCACTTATTATTGAGAATTGTAAAATTTAACACTTAATTTTTTTTTATGAAAAATTTAACACTTATTCACTTCTATTATCAAACTAAATGGGTGGATAAGGAAAATTATGTGTATAAAATTATATTTCAACTATAACTTAAGAAAAAGAAGAAAAAACTATATTGCTATATTTTTAAATCGGGCCAAGGATAGTGTATGGGTTTGGGACGGGCAGGCTTGTTATAGTTTTCATTCTCTGTTAGCCCATGAACCAAACAACGCACAATTACATCTTTGGCCTTTCTCGCGTGAAAAGATCCTGGCCGTTGAATAGGGTTTCGCGATTCGATTAGGGTTTTAGTATTTAATAGAGCAGACAACGCATGCCCCTTTTCTTCCTCTTACAATAGCAAGCATAGCAGCTGCTACTGTGGGCATCTGCATCATCAATGGTAAGCCTTTCGGCTTCACAACACCAATCTAATTCGTATTGCTCTTTGTTTTTCTGCGGAAATGACAGATTTGTTTTTGTTTATTGCAGGCGTTCGTTAAGTCCCAGAAGTCAAAAGCTTACTACAAGCGTTTTCAAGTTAAATACAAGAGAAGACGAGGTAATTTTTGTTCCGTTCTCTCATAAGTTTGCTTCCATTCTCCATTCTCTCCTTATTGATTGTTTGTTTTTCTGTTTGATTTTGTTTAGCGGGTAAGACCGATTACAGGGCGAGAATTCGTCTAATCAACCAGGACAAGAACAAGTACAACACTCCCAAATATCGATTTGTTGTCAGATTTGTATCCTCTTGTTGATCAGATTATATTTTTTATTCTTGATTTGTATTTCTCTCTTAATTCGGCGAGTTAATTTGTGCCTTGCTAGTTTAGATTTGATGATGGGTGACTTTTCTATGTTAAGTGATTATGGCACAACGTGAAAGAAAATGTCATTAAATTTCTGGTTTGTAGAATGGATTTCTGATCGCCTATTTCGTTGTTGTTTTAGAATCCTTTTTTCCTTATTTACACATTGCCATTTTTGATAGAAATTGGATGTTACAATTCTATTGTCTCTTTGCTTTGCTGTGCTTTGTCTCAGACACGCGGGCTAATGTAGCCTTCAGGTTTTGAGATACTAGTCAACTTTAACTAACATTTAATTCAAACCATCGAAGTTTTTACTTAGCATGTTGCTTGCTTTTGTTCTTTTTTGCTCTTATTGTCTCCTTAATCATATTACTAGACCAACAAAGATGTAATTGCACAAGTTATACATTCACGGATTGTTGGTGATATAGTTCTGGCATCTGCTTATGCTCATGAGCTTCCACACTATGGCCTTGAAGTAGGGCTTACAAATTATGCTGCTGGTATAATTTTTACTGCTTGTTGATTGTTTAGTGTTTCTATTTCAAAAGTCTGTTGGACCACTGGTTCTGATGCTTTTACTACTGATTCATTCAGCTTACTGCACTGGTCTCCTATTGGCCCGACGGGTGCTGAAACAGCTTGAGATGGATGAGGAGTACGAAGGAAATGTTGAGGCATGTTATCATTCTTGACATTCTTAGGTCAAGTACTTTGTTTTCTTATGGGATTTTCTTATAGACATACAACTCTTCCTATTATTAGGCTACTGGCGAAGATTATTCTGTTGAACCAGCTGATAGCAGGAGGCCTTTCCGTGCTCTCCTTGATGTTGGCCTTTTGAGGACAACAACTGGCAATCGTGTTTTTGGTGCATTGAAGGTACTGAAGTCTGCTTCATGTAACTTTTTTTACAGGGTGCTACTGCTTTGCGCTCTTATTGCCATGTGTACTGTGTTGTTATTTCACTTCTTGTGGTGAAAATAGCTATAACATGCATCATGCATTGCCTTTTTGGAATAATACTAGAAGATTAACTGTCCATGGTGCTGTAGGTTGTCTTCCAATGCTTCATTTACCCATTTTATCCTCATCAAATACCCATTGGGTACTCGGACATGATCCTGCAATTTTTTTTAATTGGAAAGATCAAATATGTGTACCTCAGTAGCCAGTCCTATTAATATGGCTTGGACTATATAATATAATTTAGACTGGTAACTGAGTAAATTCTGTGGGTGACATTTGACGGGATACTAGTTTTTTGTTAGTCATACTATGGAAATAGAGCAATTTTCTATTTTGATATATCTCCATCTGTATGTTCAATTCTATAATAAAGCAATATTTCTTGTTTGATTAGGGAGCTTTGGATGGCGGGCTTGATATTCCTCACAGTGAGAAGAGGTTTGCTGGATTCAGCAAGGATGGCAAGCAGCTTGATGCTGAAGTTCACAGGAAGTACATCTATGGTGGCCATGTTGCTGCTTACATGAAGGTGAGATTCATATTAATTTAAATTTGAAGATGTTCTACACAACATGCTGATCTACATGGTTGTTCTGAATGCCCTTTATATATCTGTTTGATTTTTTTGGGTTTATGCAGATATTAATTGAAGATGAACCAGAAAAGTATCAGTCTCACTTCAGTGAGTACATAAAAAGAAGTATCGATGCTGATAACCTTGAGGCGATGTACAAGAAGGTGCATGCTGCCATACGTGCAGATCCTGTAGCAAAGAAGACTGAGAAGCAGCCTCTAAAGGAGCACAAGAGGTGCAATTTGATTCTTTTGTCTATTATATCTCTTTTCCCTTTCTCATTATGTGCTTTCATTAATTTATACTTTATGCAAAGAAAATAGGTTTAAAAGAAAAAGGCTAAAAGGATCATTAGGCCCTCGTTCCGATTTTGTTGGATTGATCCCTGATGTGTTTTATTTTAACTTAATCAGACCTCTTTTCATTTATTTTTGGTTACATAAAGCTATAGCTTTCCAAATTAGTTAGTTGTGAACATATAATTCAGATAAAAGAGTGTTGCTCATTTCATCTGCTTCTGAAATTGTGTTTTTTGCAGTTTCGGAATAGGGTTTTTGCAGTTTCTCCATAGCCACATCATACATAAAGAAACTGTTTTCGAACTATTAAAAATGCAAATTTCAAACGTAGATGAAATGAATAATGCTCTGTTAACAGATTTTTATGCTCAAAATTGGCTATTATGTCATCATAAAAAATAGGCTTAATACCTCTCCAGCCCCCTGAACTTGTCCCTTTTTGTCCCTTAGCCCCCTATACTCAGTGGCAGAGCTTTCAGCCCCCTAAACTATTATAACAATTTGAGCCCATTTTTGCCTACATGGCAGTGACTTATATGATTATAAATTTGGATTCTTCTATTGATTAACAGATACAACCCGAAGAAGCTGACCTATGAGGAAAGAAAAGCCAAGTTGGTTGAAAGGTTGCAGGCGCTGAACTCGGCAGCTGATGCTGATGATGATGATGATTCTGAGTGATACAATGTCACTACCAACATTTTGATTTGTAGTTTTAAGAATGCATGAGTTCATTGTTTTGTGGTATTTATTTTTGGATTAGTTGAAACTGTTGAAGTTTCTAAACGGGGGATGCTTTTTCTTATCATTATTACTGCTTCCAGTAGAGAGTAAAAGATGAGAATGTTCCAGTGCAAGAATTATAATTAGTTTCTTCAATTATCGCGCCATACTATTTTGAAAATTTCTTTTTGATTTATTAATATTTATATATTTAACCCTGCTATTTTTATGCATTTGGGACAATTTGGTTAGGCCTTTATGTTTTAATTTTGGCCCATTTTGGTAGTGTATTACATAGATTTATGGTGAAATTGTCTTCTTTAGTTGTTTTAAATAATGTATTCGCTTTGCTAAAGATTTTGTTCTGTGATGTTTGCATTTAATCTTTCCTTTGTTTTATTTATGAAGATCAACTTATAGGTAGAGTAATAGTGATGGTTTAGCATATTGGGCTAAGGATATGATTGTCCAGCTTCGATTTGGGGTTTAGTCTGGAGCTCTTTCTTAATATATTCCATTCCTTTGATAATGAAAATGTATTGTGAAACTGATTGCTGAAGGTCTGATTAAAGGTCAAATAAACAAATAAAATATTGGAAAGGATAAATTAGTCAAGTACAGGTGTTCTTGGCAAAAACTTTTTTTTTTTTTTTGATAAAATCTTTCTTTTCTTTTTTTATTACGAGTATTATTATTATTATTATTTTCTCATCATATTACTAAACAAAATTATGATCTTTCATATTTGTAATCTCATCAAGAGATAATTAAGAGTAATTAACACCAGTTTTTGTCAAAAAAAAAAAAAAAGAGTAATTAACACTTACCACACCTGAATTTTAGGAGTAATTATAATTCAGAAGCAAATCTGCATTTTCAATAATGTGATAAGAGAAAAATATAATAACACATATAACAATCACTTTTAAAGAGAGTAAAAAAATTTCACATAAAGAATAAAACTGTCATTTATCAGGGGGATAAGGTAGAAATTGAATCGGATGCTATAAATATTCAAAATAATGATATATCTGAGTTTGGTAATATTGTGCAAGACTCTATAGATATCCTTTCAAGAAATAGAGATATCTTGGTGTCTTATTTTCCTAGATTAGCGAATGAGGATGCTCTTTTAATAGCTAGACAGTCTCGTTCCAATGCTAATTTTTTCGTTTCCAATTTAATGCCAATTTGGCTAACCCCTAAAAATATAAAGAGAGAAATAATATTCACTATTTAGGTTTGAGCTGGGCTAAAGCACCTACTCGAGCAGCGAGATTGAACAAATACGGAGATCCTACAAAATCAAATACATAATCAACGAAATCAAAATCACAAATAAGGAAATGCCCAGCGGGGAGGTAAAGCCTACTTTCGAGACTACTTATTTTACCGAGGTAAAACTCTTATTTACTTCTCAGCCAACCAAACAAAACTCCTTCCTTTTCCAAAGCAGATGTAGCTGAAAGCCGTACTTGCTTGTCTAAACGCATTCTCAGTTCTGAGAGAGTGCCCCATTAGTCATTTTCTCGCTTAGGCAGATAAGTCAAGTACGGTCTTATTATTTCTTGGCTAGAAATGTCCCTCGACGGATATTGTCCTTTGGGTTCGGACCGGGCTAAGAAGAAGGCAGGAGTTAGCACTTTCCCCTGGTTTGGTTCAGGTTCGAGCAGTTTAGCCTATGTTATAAGTCAATCCTTTTTCCTGCCCGGTCCTGAAGAAGCGATAGAATTGAAGAAAGTTCTTCAGAACAGGTTCGACGTAGTTGAGTAGATCAAATAGAGCTAGGGAGTCTGAAAAGCCAGACAGCTAAAGTGAGGAAGAATAAAGTGGGAAGGGGGGGAAGGAACTTGCTCAACTATCAGAAAAAATAAAATAAAAGGAGATGCGCTTTTCTTTCGTTCAAACTAACCTGAATATTGAATTCTGTTTAGTTTAATGAAAGACATGAGTTTTGATTCAAAAAAAATTAAAATAAAAAAAATTATTTGATAAAACAAAAGAAAATAGCGATTTATTTTGGTATTGCTATATACCGCACCCAAATTTCCTATTTTAGTATTGCTATATACCGCACCCAAATTTCCTATCACCACCCCCATTGGACAATTTTGCCTTTGCCATAAAAATTTTGTCAAAATTGAGAAATTTTTTTTGAGAGAAAATTTAAAATTTAGCCTAAACGGATGCGGCATACCGTCCGACCCATGGTCGGAACGAATGCGGCATCCGTTTCCGCCATGGGTCGGGCGGTATGCCGCATCCGTACCCGCCATGGGTCGGACGGTATGCGGCATCCGTTCCGCCATGGGTCGGGTGGTACGCTGCATCCGTTCCCGCCATGGGTCGGGTGGTATGACGCATCAGTTTAGGCCAAATTTTGAAATATACAAAATCGTAAAATTTTTAGTGACGAAAAATACTAAATCATTCAATTTTTTGTGACGAAAAATTAAAAATTCTCCTATTTTTTGTGACGAAAAATGCAAAATCGTCATGAAAAATATGTATTATTTTCATGAGTTCTTTGATAAAAAAATATAAATATTAATGTTTCCGACTCGTAATCATCCATTTTCGAGGTTCGGATTGTCACATATCAATTATTTTCATAATTTTAATTATTGTTGTTCGGGTTTATGATTTTGGAGAGAAAATACAAAGAAAGTAGAGAGGATTTGAGAAAATTTCACTTTCTTATTTCAAAAAGTGAGGAGGGTAAATATGTCACAAATGGACGGTGGATCGGAATTTGGATAGGATATATAGCAGCTCACTTTATTTTCCGGTTTAATGTTTAAAGAAAAATTCAAAATCTGAATGAAGAAAGAGAGTTTTTTAAACTTTTTAGCCTAGTGTTCCATCTCTTCCTCTCATCTTTATATCATCTCCAACCTATTTTTATCAAATTTATTACTCAAACCATATGATGTTGCTACAGTGTCTTTCCTCTAACCCATTTAATTATTTTTTCTCTCTCCAAACAAAAGATTTCTTTCAAATAATGATATTTTTATTATTATTATGATATTACTTTCTTGCTTTTATGTATATAAAACAAATAATAAAAAAAAGAAAATAAACAAGATTATTTTATCAAATTTGATGAACAATCACCGTGTACATCCCAATGATGCATACGGTTTGATGTTGGTTGGAGAGCCAATCAGGATCAAATCTCATTCCCAGCATGAAATTGATGCCGGGTTAGAGATCGTGTCACAACTGCCACTTATTTTCATCCTCGCCACCAACCATCCTTCACTTTCACTTTCTCTATTGAATATTTTACTTTTGATATGAGGTGCAAAAGAAAAATACTTTTAACGAGCAATTTTATTGGTAATATTTAAACGATATAATTTTATTCTTAATATTAAGAACCAATAGTAATTTTATCACGAATATTATCAAGTTGGATTAGACATTATTAAAAGAGCATAGATATTTTTTCTCCTATTCTACAATAGTTGTGTATTAATTGATTCTAATTTTTTTTAACTTTGTGTAATTTTATAATAGACTTAAAAATTAATATTTTTAAGTTCGACAAAATATTTAGATTTTTTTGTCCAGTTCATAAAACATAGGGTAATTAATTTATTAGTCCCTATATTTTGACAAAACACACTGTTTAATCCCTATATTTTCAAAAACACACGGTAAAGTCCCTAACGTTTTTCTCAGTGAACTGTTTAGTCCCTAACGTTTTTCTCGGCGAATTGTTTAGTCCCTGCCATTAGACTCTCATGAAGATTCTGTTAGTCAATTTGGATTTGCGTTCTTCTTTTCCTTTATTTTCCTTTCCTTTAAACTCTAATACATCTGAAATCAACTTTGAGTGTTCTTCTTCTTGATTTTCTTCTTAATCGTTCAAATTCGTAAGCATTGGGTCTGTTCTTTTTCTTGTTTTCCATACAAATAGCTTCTTATTCTAAATTGGATTTCCTCTTCTGAAGTTTGAAGGTAAATAGTAAAGGGTAATTTCGTCATTTCCGAAGTCATAAACGGTAAAAAATCTAACAACCAGATGGAAGGACTAAACAGTTCACTGAGAAAAAGGTTAGGGACCTTACCATGTGTTTTTAAAAAAAAACAGTGTGTTTTATCAAAATATAGGGACTAATAAATTAATTACCCTAAAACATATTATAATTTTTTAACGTGTATACTTGTGATTTATTACTGATAAGTGATAAGATGATGTATGTATGCATTGAAGATGCCAAGATTCATAACTGAGTTTGATGAATTATTTTTCAAATCGACCTAATTTGTTAATGTTAGAAATCAAAATTTTCTTGATTATCAATGTTAAGGGGTAAAATTACATAATTTTAGATGTTAAAAATAAAATTGCTCTTGACTGTCTATCAAACATTAAGAATATTTTTTATAAGTTATCCCTTTATCTTTTTAATCTTAAATTCAATTCTCAATATGCACTTGATTCCAAATTAAAACAATACAATCTAAAATTTAGAAAATATAACATAAAATTAGGGCTGTAATCGAGCTGAGCCAAGTCAAATTTTAGTCTACTCAGATTCGGCTTGTCAGAAAATTGATGAGCTCGAGCTTAATATTTTGTACATGAGTTACTCATGAGTTGTTCGTGAGTTTGCTAACGAGCCTGTTCACGAGCTTGCTCGTGAAAAACTCATTAATTCAATTCATGAACTTCGCTCGCGAACAACTCGTTGATTACATTAATTATATTGATTTGAAATTTCTTTAACACAAAACTACATGGTTTTGAAATTTATAAAGCTAAAATTTACACAAAACTACGTTTTACATTTTTCCCTTTATGGACATATTATTATTGAAAAAAAATCAAATCAAGGTTGTTAACATGCGTGTTCATGAACATTCTAATCGTGTTTTTTCACGAGATTGTTCATGAACATGTAATCGAGCTTGCTCATAAGCTTTCAAACCGAGTTTCGACGTGCTAAAACTCGGCTCATTTACAAATTGAACCGAACACGATTAAACTTTTATCGAACGGAACACTGAATCGGTTATAAGCAGCTCGGCTAATTTACAACACTATATAAAATTATGAAAGGGAGATTGCCTCCATCGTGGGACACCTATGGGTTTCTGATAGTGTGTTCATCATTTCATGAGTTTTATATTTCTGGGTGGGTCTAATAACTTTCGTGAATTGGATCTTGCGGACTTTAAATCTGTCTTCGTTCACGTCTCACTGCTAATTGCACCAATTTAGGGTCGTAGTTAGAAAATTCAATTATTGTAGTCAAAATTCATAAAAAGAGAAAAACTTAATCACCCAATTTCTTCACAAAAACACGAATTAGACAATCTCGAATTTCCATTTTCTAGCACAAGTTTAAATGATAAATGAAAAGTGTGCATTAAAATTGGATTTCTATTTTCTATACTATGATTTAAGTGAGAAATTAAATTGGATTTCTATAAACAACAATACCCAAAATTGTATTCGACCCGAGCCGAGCTTTGGCTTGTTCAAGCCCGGCTCGCTATAAAATTAACGAGCTCGAGCCCGAGCCGAGTTTGCTATAAAATTAACGAGCCGAGCCCAACCCGAGCTTTGGCTTGCTCAACGAGTTTGAGCCGAGCTTCGAGCCCAAAATCCTCTTCTGGACTTGGTTGATTAAGAAAATTATCTAACAATGAATTGTTTGCGAGTAAATTGTTAATTATATTTGTGAAGTTTGCTCACAAATAACTCTTTAATTGTGTATATAAACAAGCACAAGCAAAGTTCGTGAATAAATAAACAAGATACTTACAAATAGTTCGTCTATTACTCATTTATTATGTTTGTGAATGAACTCATCTAATAGCAAATGAAATAATATTAAGTTTAGATATTTGTAAACTAACACAAAACTATATAGTTTTCTACAAAACTAAAATTTGTTCATAAATATTCTAATCGAACCTGTTCGCGAGCTTTCGAGCCGAGCTTTGGCCTGCTCAAGATTGGCTCGTTTACGAACCGAGCCAGTAAATCGTGTTCACGAGCGACTCGTAATCGAGCCGAGTCGAGCCGAGCTTCTTATGCATGAATGTTATAATTTTTCAAAAATTATATATATTTATATTTTTTTCAGGGTATTACAAACTCGATATACCTAAGTTGTCACCTCCTACACTACTCGTATTAAGATACAACCGACCTGGTTGGGAAAACATCAGAACATGACGAGAACCTTCTTCGAAAAACTTAATTGATTTTGTAAAAATTACCAATATGACAACCTATATGACAACCTATATGTCCATATATAATAGGATTTGTTTTTGTTGCTACTGTTACGGTTTGTTGTTTGTTGTTGGAAAAACAATGATTCTCTTATATTAGAAAAATCTATTTTTTCATATATAAAACGCAAATATCAATTCCCTAACCAAATACCTAAAATGTCCATTTTTAATATGAAAAGGTAAGCAGAAGGAAAAATGGAATAAACAAACACCTTTTTTTTTTGGTTACAAACTGGAAAAGAAACAACAGAAGAAGGAAAAAAACACAGGACCAGGAGGCCGCATTAAGCAGCAACAAGCCGGGGGAGGGCGACTCCCAGATAATCATTTTGCACCATCTACAACAAGTCTTATGGGGTCTGATTGATATCAGTCATGCCAATCGGATAAGAGAAAGTCTTTCTCGCAAGGAGGTCGGCACACCGATTCCTTTCCCTATACACATGGGAAATTATAATATGCTCGAAGCTGCTCATGGTAATTTAAATGCTTCTGATCAAGGATCGGGAGATGTGGTGAATAGGGCAAGCATTGTTAATCATTGTCATAGCCTCAGCACAGTCCGATTCAACCAACAGTCTTGACGCCCCTTTGGAAATAGCGAGTCGAAGGCCCGACAGAATACCCCAAAGCTCCGCTTCGAAAGAGCTCCCTTTCCCAATATTATGCATAAACCCACCGATCCAAGTGCCATTGTTGTCTCTCAATAAACCTCCAGCAGCTATGCTATGGTCTTCATCTCTATGGGAGCCATCGGTATTTAACTTCCAATATAGACCATCCGGTTTTGACCATCCTAGCCACCTTTCAATCTTCGTCTTTTTCGAGTTAGAGAGATGAATAAGGTTCCAACACGTGCTATTTTCAGCGACCTTTAGGCGGATGCTATCTCATGTTCTTTGGGGAAGCGAAAAATCTGGTTGGAAGAGGGATTTGTTTCTCCACTCCCAAAGGGTAGCAGCTGCAATAAGAAAAAGTTGTTTCCAATTGTCCACCCCAAAAGAGTTATCCGGTTTAAGGATATAGTTGAGGAACCAGTTTTCATGATCCATCGAAAAAAATTCAGTCCAAAAACGAGGTGGAAGAATCTCTTTCCAAGTGGCGGAGCTGATGCTACAGTCCCGGAGGACATGACATAGGGTTTCCGACGACCGTTGGCATCTCGAACAAGTATCATAATCAATAAGATGGCGTCTATGACGCTCAACATTAGTGAGGAGCCGATTATGGATACAAATCCACACAAACTTCTTGTTGTGTTGGGGGAGTCTGAGCTTCCAGAGCATGTTCAAGTGCAGGGGGCTATCTCCAGTCCTCTCACTATCAATCAACATTTGGTAGGCTGTCCTGCAAGAAAAAATTCCATTCGAGGCCTCATTCCAGTATGGCATATCTCCAATGTCAGTCGGTTTAGTAGAGATGATAGCACGAAGTCTAAGCAAGATGTGCTCGTCAAAGTACTGTTCCAGGATATTCCATTTCCACCCATCATGCTCATCAAAGAAGTCAGCCACCTTCCACATGGCATGGTTCTCCTCAATGGGTCGGGTAGTTTCGATCCGCAGAATGAGATTGTCAAGCCATCGATCGTCCCAAAAAGACGTAAGCCTGTCGTTACCAATACTCCAAGATAAACCTGCAAGAAAATCATCAAAAACAGCGTGTAAATTTCTCCAGAGATGCGACCGATTTTTAGCAATTCTCATCAGCCCCCTAAAGATGATGTCCTTATGATACTTGGAACCAAGAACTGAGGCCCAGAGGGAGTTAGGCTCTTTCCAAAGGCGCCAAAGAAGTTTCATGAGGAACGTGCGATTAGCGTCCTTGGCCTTCCTTATCCCCAGACCACCATTCTTTCTAGGCAGGCACACCGTGTCCCAGGGAACCGAGTGGATCTTCTTCGAATTAGAGCTGTTGCCCCAAAGGAACCCCCTATTCAGCTTATCAATTTTCTCTAGGGTACCATTCGGAAGCATGTTCGTTTGCATAGCATGATAGGGCACAGCAGCCGTCATAGACTGAACCAATGTAGCACGGCCCGCCATCGGAAGGGAGTTCGCCTTCCAAGAGCTGAGCTTCATCTGAATTTTGGTCACAGTTTCAGTGAAGGTTTGGAGATTCACACTACCGTGCAGGAGGGGAACACCCAAATACTTTCCCAGACATTTAGTAAGGGGAATATTGCAAGAGTGGCTAAGTTGCCGAGCCAGACTATTAGAGACATTTCTGGACACACAGATTCTAGATTTTTGGAGACTTACTTTCTGCCCTGAATACTTGCAAAACTCATCCATGATCTGCATGAAGGTTGTAATTTGCTAGATATCTGCTTCAAGGAAGACAAATAAGCCATCAGCAAAGAAGAGATGACTAATACCTGGGCCATGATGATTAAGCTTGATAGGGTTAAGTCGCTTATCATCGATTGCATCCCTAAGAAGATGATCCAATCTTTCCATGCAAAAAACAGATAAGTACGGGGATATGGGGTCTCCTTGTCGAACTCCTCTAGATGGGGTAAAACTGTCAGAAATTTCTCCGTTGATGAGAACTTGCATGGTACTCGAAGTCAGACAACTATTGATAATTCTCCTCCAGTTCAAAGGTACACCTGCTTTAATAAGAGTATCAGCAATGAAGTCCCAACTCAATCTATCATAGGCTTTCTCCATATCAATCTTAATAACAACAAAGCCTTGCCGGCCCCTTTTAATTCTCATCGAATGAGTTACCTCCTTGGCTATAACAATATTATCAATGATCTGCCTGCCTGGAACAAAACTAGTTTGCGTAGGGGCAATGATTTTTGGGAACATGTTTTAGAACCGATTTGCAATGATCTTAGTTATGGTCTTGTATACCATGTTACACAAGCTAATGGGTCGGTATTGAGTGAGAGAAGTCGGGTTTGGACCCTTCGGAATTAAAACAAGCATGGTTTGATTTGTAGCACTCACAGAATCAGTCCCATCAAACACTTTGAGGATGAAGTTGTTGATGCTAGCATTCACCTCCTCCCAATGCTTTTGATAAAAGATTGCAGGTAGCCCATTGATCCCAGGAGCCTTAGTTGGTGCCATTTCAAACAGAGCCATCCGGATATCCTCCTCATCAATTGGTTTGAAGAAGTTGCTCATACTAGCGTCATTAATAACAGGGAAGGAGGTCGCTGAAACTAAAGAGTCTGTAGGATGCTCGGTGTCCTGGCTATACAAAGAGAGATAGAAGCTTCTCGCATGGGTTCGAATGTCACTCAAACTATATAGCCACTTTCCTGAGTCGTTTTGGAGAGCCTCAATTTTATTGTTTTTCCTTCGGATTATGGTAGACAAATGATAGAATTTGGTATTCCGATCCCCATGGGATATCCATTGGTTTCTAGATTTTTGGAACCAAAGTAACTCTTCTTGTCTCAAAACAGCTGACAATTCATTCATGGGCGATCTTTCCAGTTTGAGCAAACTATCTTCCCGAGAGTTTATCAGGATTTTTTGGATGCCAGCTAGCCGACTTAGGATTCTCTTTTTCCTTGCTACAATATTTCCAAAGATCTGCTTGTTCCATGCCATAGTTTTGAGCTTAAAATCATTGACAGCTATCACAGGATGAATATTGCCCTGCCAGCTCTCATTAACCACTCTCTTAAAGTCAGGATGCTCATCCTAAGCCATTAAATACTGGAAAGGACGCCTCTCTCTTATACCGACCAATCCCTGCATTTTAAAGAGGACTGGAGCATGATCGGAATGCCTGAAAGGAAGGTTGATGACAGTTGCCTCTGGGAAAATAGTTCAACCATAGGCATTTCCGTACACTTTATCCAATCTAACATGAAGAAATTGGCGCCGCCAAGTAAACCGAGCCCCAGCAAACCCAAAGTCAATGAGACCACATTCATCCATTTGAGCTTTATGATTAACTGCACGAGTTCTGTAATTGAGGCTACCACCACGCTAATCATCCATCGAGCTGATGTCGTTGAAATCCCCCATTATAAACCAAGGGTCAGTAATAGAGTTGCTTAGAGAGATCAGATTGTTCTAGAGGGAATTTCTGTCAGATAGGCAAGGAGAAGCATATACAACAGTCAACATACAAACCAATCTACTGTTTTGTAGCACCTCACAATGTACAAACTGGTGGTGAATTTGTAAAATATTGATATCCAGTATCTGTTCTTTCCAAAACACCCAAATCCCCCCAATACGACCTTGAGCTTCTGACCTGGTGCATTTCCAACCTCTGAACTTCTTAACAATGCGATCCGCCATGGGACCACTACATTTGGTCTCTAAGAGAGCAAATAGAGAAGGCTTGTAAAGTCTCAACATGTCATTAAGGTGTAGGCGAGTATTCATGTTCGCTGCACCTCTCACATTCCAGAACAAAAAATTCATCAAAGATAAAGATAGGGAAAGGAACCTAGCTTGGCGTCTATACCGCATTAGTGCCTCCCCTGCTCGGATGTGTACCCGGAGTTTGATTCTTCAATTTCTTTTCTAGAGATTTCTGTCTCTCGAAGTGTTTGTGTTTGTTGGGGCTGCTTTCATTAGGATTCTCGAGCTCTTTATGTCGAGTTTTCAAGGTGTGAGGATCAGATTGTGTGTTTCTGAGGTTTTGTTGTTTCATCCCATTTTCAGCCGTATCCTGAACTGCTTGATCTTGGGTCTTCTGAGCTTTCACCATTTTGGGGTTTATTGTTATAGTGTCCATGGTGCTAGGTTCTACAGCCTTGGCGTCTGTCACTTCAGTATCTGGGCTTCTTCCATCGGGGTTCTCCATGGCAATAGCTTCATCAGTATCACTAAGGACCCCAAATCTTGACCCGTTACACACCTTCTGCTTGGGAGTTGCCTTTTTCGGGTCGTCGGGCTTGGGAGCCAAGATTCCACCCCCTTCCGGTAGCATCGCTTTCGCTATGCCTGTGGTTTTCTCAACTGCTGTTTTATCTGCTTCATCCTCTTGAATGTGTGGCGAGCTTTGATTGAGTCTTTTTTTAGGCCGGCGACGTGGCTTTCTAGCGCTCATCTATGGTCCATAAGTGTTAGCTACCACATCTTTGATAACCTTATCAATGTTTGAGCGATCATCGTTTTCAGAATTCCTATTTGCTGCAGTCTTAGGGCATCTCTCAGCTAAGTGTCCAAATTTTCCGCACTCAAAGCAAATTGTATAAAGTCCCTCGTACTCAATGCAATATGTCCTTCTTCGAAGTTGGAATTTCGAGAGTAATGGCTCATTAAGGTCCACCTCAACGCATGCTCTTGCAAATTTTCCCCTTTCAGCTGAAGCTGATTTCCTGTCAATATAGTGAACAGTCCCAACTCTTCTTGCTAGCTTTGTGAGGAAGAGATCATTATAGTATTCAATAGGTAGGCCTGGAAACCTAACCCAGGCGAGGATACGATTCACATCCGCATCAAAAGGGTCAAAGTTCAGTTTCCAAGGTTGGATTGAGAGAACATGATCAACAATCAAATACGGACCACCTCTAAGAGCTTTCAGATACTCACTCTCATTAGAGAATTTAGCAATATAGAAGTCATTTTCAAGATCAATAAGGTTAATAGTGCCTTCCTTACCCCAGAAAGATGTCACTCTTTGGTTGAGAAAGTGGTAGCCTACCTTCTTCCCCAACACTTTAAGAATCAGTGAGCTGCTCCATGGTTTCCATAAAGCCTTTTTCTCAGCAGCCGATAGTCGAATCGTAGGGCAGAGTGGGTCATCTTCGTCTTCCTCAAAATCCTCATCAGAGTCGAAATCTAAATGTTCTGGTTCCCCCATGCCTTCGACCTCCATGACGTTGTGCATCTCGGAATCGCGAGTTTGAGCTCTCCCTTGCACCATTTGGGACCAGGATGTTTTGCGCTTTTCCGGTGGGTTGCTGGCCTCAAAGGAACCGTCAACCCAGTTAACATGTCAAATCATCAATTTTTAACGCATATTTTAATGAAAATAGGACACATTCATCTTCTTCAACCTTATTTCTTCATCTTTATTTTCTCTTTCCTCCATTTTTATCAAATATCATTTCTCTCTCTAACTCGCATCTCTCTCATTTTCACTTTCTCCTTCTAACTCTCCTCTCTCTTTCTAATTCTCCATTTCTCTCCCTCTCTACTGCGAATTTTTTCAACAAAAATTCCATAAGAAAACTTCTATTAATGGGCAAAATATTAAAAGTGATATTTCTCCATCTAAGGATATTGGTGTCAAAGATTAATATAAGATATATGATTAAGCCTTAACTATTAGCTCGAGCTTTTAGTTCAATCGGTTCCATGACATGGTATCAGAGCCTCTAGGGCCAAACGGTCGAGGGTTCGAATCCTGACAACCTCATTAATTTGTGGAATTAAAACACATGGCGAGATGGGCCTATGTTTTGCACGCTGCAAGCCCAAGGGGCATTTGCATGTGGGGGTGTGTCAGAGATTAATATAAGATATATGACTGAGTCTTAACTATCAGTTCGAGGTTTTAGTTCAAACGGTTCCATGACATTGGGGATGCGTCAGAGATTAATATAAGATATATGATTGGACCTTAACTATTAGTTCGAGTTTTTAGTTCAATCGGTTTCATGACATGGTATTAGAGCCGCTAGGACCAAACGGTCGAGGGTTCGAGTCCCGACAACCTCATTAATTTGTGGAATTAAAAACACGTGGCGAGATGTGCATGCGTTGTGAACGCTGCAAGCCCAAGGGGCATTTGCGTGTGGGGTGTGTCGGAGATTAATATAAGATATATGATTGGGCCTTAACTATCAGTTCGAGCTTTTAGTTGAACCAGTTCCATGACATTGGGGGTGTGTCGGAGATTAATTTAAGATATGTGATTGGTGTTCCAGAGACTGCAGGTCCAAACATCACAATTAAAAGCCTTGTTCGTCCTTATATTACACCTCTTGATGTCTATTTACAGCTAGATCAATGGGGCCGAACGTTAACATCAATTTGAACTACAACTTGACTTGGATTTTTAGTGTTGATTCTGGTTTCAATTATTTGGTTAGGCTCCATTTCTGTGAAGTTACTGTAAACATAACCAAGATTAATCTGAGGGTATTCAGTATGTTCCTCAATAATCAAACTGCTACTGTGAGTTTTGCATGGTTTCAGGGAGTTTCACTCAAATCTTCTAGTGACCGAATCTATACATGCACGACGATTTCGACTTCGTTTGTATCTTTTTCTGATTTGTGCTTACCTTTTGTATTTATATTTTGATTATGTGGAGCGCATGACACCTATTGTTATTCTATTTGGTTCTTCTTGGGCTGATTTCTTTTTCTAGGATTTATTGCAGATTGAAAATCTATGGGTTAAATCCTTCTATGGGGTAGTTTTTTTTATCTCTGCAATAGGAAATATCTTAATAGGAGAGACTGTTTTCCAACCAGGGTTAAAAACCATATTTTTTTTTAAAAAAAAATTACTCATTACAGCGCCTATGTTAGTGGATGGGAATCCCACAAGTAGGACAGTGACGCCAATAAATATTAAAAAAAATTTAATTATTATTTTATAGAAATAAAAATAAAATTTATGAAACAAATACAAAAAGAAATTAATTTATTATTTTATAAAAATAAAATTATATATTACAATGATGTTATTGAATTTTTTATTTATAGAATTTTGTTTAAAATTAAAATTTAATTTTGCTTGGAAACGTTTGGATTAAATTTTCACAATTTCATATGTTAGGGCTAAATTTGCACTTCACTTGAAATGTTACGGTTAAATATTTAGTGCATTACTAACAAAAAAATATTTAGTATATTAATAACAGAGTAAAATATTTTAGATATTTTTAAAGAAATTGTGATGAACAAGTTTATTTTTTTAAAACTATCTATAATATTTTACTATATTATTAATATAGTTACGAATTTTTTTTTTATGAAATTGCTTCAATTTATCGACAAATTGGTTTAGAAGGTCTGATGTGGCTAAATAACAGTCAAACAAATCATTTCAAATTTTCGGTAGTGTATGGTTAAAATTGATCTTCCTCAGAAACGTTAGTGTTAAATTTGCATAATTTCATACGTTAGGGCTAAATCTGCACTTTGCTTGAAACGTTAAGGTTAAATATTTAGTGGATTATTAACAAAATATGGCGTGTCAGCCATTTTTCACAAGAAAAAGTCTAAATTTGGCCCAGGTCAACTATTCAGCGAACTCAACACGATGTGTCACTTGGTCAACACGCTGTGTCGTGCTAATTTATGTGTTTTCTTGTGTGAAATGATCAAAGACAAATATAATTACGATTACGCCCCGAGCTTGATTTTTGTATAAATAGGAGTGTTTGACACTCAATTAGGTATTCAATTTCCACGTAATAAAGTTCCTTAGACCTTGAGAGCTTGTTGTAATTCTCCCGCTCCCCCGATGAAGTCACGTTCCATCTTCGTTCCCCAAGCTCGAGAGTTCCACATCCGAATCCAAAGCGATGACCTTGAGTCCGGTTAGCTAGTTCTAAAGGCTAATTCTTTTTCCCTTTTACTCTGTTAACTATTTTGTACTCTTCCTATATGCTAGATTCAGTTGTATTCCACATTTTACGCTTTCTATAGTAATAATATATGAGTTATGGTTTTCAGTTTCACTATACTTGTTGATGTTTATTCCTTGCTTTGATTCTCATAATTGATTATTGTGTAGGTTGATTACGAACTCCGAAAGTGACAACCCGAAAATCGTAGGAATTGACAAGTCACAGAACTTACATGCCCTATTTTCTGAACCTAAGAATTAGAGTCGCCTTAAGAAGGAACCACGATCTAAGAACCTCACGGAGTTGGTCGGTTTGCATGTAGTCCCTTTTTTCAAGAGTAAATTGTTACTCGTATATATCTTGAAATATTGTTTCTCATATATTGTAACTTAACGCCACCCATATCATGTCATAAGGGCTTGAAATACATGGAGATTGTCCCACCTATAGTTTAGGAATAGTTTATAGTTGTCACCAAACCAACCTAAAGTATTCACCGCCTAGATAACGTATAGAACCGAGTAGTTTAATACTTGTGGGTATAAATCCCGTGGATTCGATACCTGGACTTAACCAAATTTATTACTTGATAATGATGAAGTGCACTTATCCCTTAGTTGTAGAGCCGATGGGGGATCGCCTAAAGCGCATATTCGCTACTAGTTGGGCTCACACCAGTTATTAGAACCTCTTAGATGAAGTGATTGAGAATTATTTGTTAATAGAATTTCATTTCATGAGTTTTATATTTCTCGATGGGTCTAATAACTTTCGTGAATTGGATTTGCCTTATCTAATGGTTATATCAAAAGCTTTTAATTCAGTGTTTACGGAGAGGAGCTGGAGAGGAGATTGAAGTTAAGTGAGCCATTTTCTGACACGAGCAATGAGAAGGTTGAAGTGGCTAACATTAATGGAGACCCTTGTGATGGTTTATTCGAAGGTTTAGCCTACAACGAGAAGGTTAATTACCCTAACATTTCATTACAGGGAAAAGGTCTAAATGGGAAACTTTCTCCAGCAATTTATGAGTTAATATTATTATTCTGTTTTACCACAATGTAGCAGTTCAACACCCACACGTAATATACATTTTCTTTAGCAAATATTAAATATATCAACAACATTTTGCCTTTTTTCATAATAGTATTTTACATAAAAGTAATTTAAATTATGCTACCCATATTAATAAACATACAACTTCATACAATAAAAAAAATGCAGATGACAATTTCACAGTAATATAATATACTCACATTTACTAGTTATTCATATATCATAATTCTTATATTGTTTTCAAACCTTTGTAAATATATGATTTTATCTTTTTCCTTGATTATTAACGTTGAAAATTTAGGTCACCATTTCTTCATAGGAGCTAAATTATTTTTGGTTAAACCAGCTTTTATCACCGATTTCTGAAACAATCCTTAATAATCAGATAGGTTGAAGATTCACTTGGAAATCTATAAAAGAGATTTCTACTGTAAGATCGAAGGAATTATTCATATGTGAACCAGACTGTATCATGTTTTTTCATGCACTTTATTCTTTTATGGTTTTTGTGGCAACTGAATGTTCATAATTATCTTTTATTTGCAGGAATGTTATAACGAAGGATGAGTTCGAGATTGAAATATCACAAATTACAGTTCATGCAGCACTTGCTTTTGCAATTGACCTTTTTGCTTCGCTAATTGACACATCATTCATAGGCCATATATGTTAGTTCTTATAATCCTCCATCTTTGTCAACGATTTAATACTTGATTTAATGCCATTTTTCCATGTAACATAATTTCAAAAATGATGTTCTTCATCTATGATTGTTCTGTTTTCTGTATAAACACTATTTTATTATGTTATTTTCTGAATGGATATGGATAGGCCCATTTTCGAATTCAATATCATACTTTTTAATAGTTAATGAAGCTTCATTCATCGTAACATGGTCTTTTAAAACCTTAACACAGAAGAATTATACAAGAGTTCTGCCATAGCTAATGTCTCTGCTGCAGATGTACGATTGTATACCACGACTTGTGTTTCACTTATATCTCTCACTTACTATGAGCTTGGCCTTTTGAACGAAAATTATAATGCAAAGCCCCACTTTGCAGAGATCGTTTTCACGAGCGACAATTCATTTACTAGTCTAGGGAAGTGTATATTTTACGTTTACATACATGTACATTTATATGTTTTTTTTTGGTAGAATGTACCTCTATATGTTGGTTTCCACACAAAATAGTACAAAGTTTATTTTCAAGCATGTTTATTACTCATGGTATTCATTTGATGACTTCTTGGTGCACATTTCTGATGCTACAAATACAAGTATTGAAATTAACTTAAAATAGCCAATTAATTATGAATTGGTTCTATATAACTTGTTTTGAGGTGGTTGTGATTATGAAGGTACAATCTTACCTGATGCCAAACCCTGCATTGTTCGTCAACAAATTAAAAGAGCCGGTAATACCCGTTTTCCTAATTGCAATTGTTGAATATGACATTATTAAATACGTTCCATTAAATACTTATGTGCTACTTTACTGCTTTTTACCTTGTGGAAATACAGTCTCATAATTTTTGGACAACAGATCAACTTTTTTAGCGTGGTCTTGCACGAGTTATGGAAGTCCGTAGAGGATAGGCACAACAAGTAATGGTATTGAAGGCATATAGGAGTTTTTGTTAGTTTAAGTTAAATGCTAGCTTAAGTTATGCACATTATGGTAAATTGGTGATTTTGTTGGTTTTAAGTCAAATTGCTTACATGTATAATTTTTATATGTGCGATCTGTGCATATTTTGGTGTATGTACAAGTTTCTTGTTATATATAAAAGTTATTCATACATTATTTGCATTACGTTGGGATTACACTTTGATTATATATAAAGGTTTATGAAAGATGTAAAATCTAGAAAATCAGCTTATATTACACAGAATTAGTAACCAACTGTCATATTAATTACGTTCGAATAACAAACATATAAACTAAAACTTCCATAACATAAATATAATAACTACATCTAAGGATTTTAGTTGACAAAATTTAATACAAATTATGTCATGTGAATTACATTGCAACGAGAGTCAGAAAAACAAAAACTGTCATAACATTGACATAACACCTTTATTTTAACTTAATATTTTGACAGATTACTTAAACATGGTGTCATGATAATATAAATACGGTGACAATTATTATTAGATAATATGTCATATAATCAGTGGTTAAATGACATGTAGCAACTTGGTCGTTGTCATGTGACGTTATTTTAGATGACAGATTTGAACTGTTATCTGAAGCATCAATAGACAGCAGCGAGCCACGTGATAATTTTCTTTTCATCGGGGCGACGGTTTTTAACCGTCATTTTAAGGGATTATCGACGTAGTGAGAAAATGTAAAATTGACTAACGATTTTCTTACATTTGACATAACTAACCAAATTCAAATTAAAGAAAAAACAACGTTTTTTTTAATTAAGATCAAATAATCATCATTTATAAATGGGATTCAAATTACAATACGAAACTTAAAACATTTTTCGTAATAAAAAATAATAATTTGAAAAAAATATTATTAATTTATGCATCATGTGGGTTCAGGATATAGTTCAGGTTAATTGATATATGTGTCATTGTTCCAACAAGAATTTAGTCAGTTCGTTCCAAATGAATTTTAATGAAAAAGTGTGGATATATATAAGATACAAAGTAAAAATATGCATGTAATATGTAAGTTACTTAATTAGGAAATTATATGGTTTTTTTATAGATGTGAGGCAAGTTACTTTTCAGTTGAGCTAAAGCTTTATTTACATTGTGTCTTTTTTAAATTTCGAAATTTCAATTTAAGCATGTGGCTTTTCAAGATTAAGTTGCAGATATTTTTTCAAAGTCTCTTAAGTTTGAAGACTTTCATATATTGAGAGTTACAAGTTCTTGGAGTTGTAAGGGATAGATTACAAGTTCAAGCGGGGGTGTTAGAAAAATTAATTAATAAACCTGTAACCGTTGGAGTTACATAATAATGGTGAGAGTTGAGTTATGGGAGTTGTGTTTTGTTGAATTACTTTCTTAATTAGATGTTTGAGTTACATGTTTTTAGAACTATATATATGGTTCTTATGTAAGTTGATATGGCACAACCACGAGATTAGAAAATAAAATTTCTACGAGTTTACTCCTCTCTGTTTTTCTATTCATTCTTATATTAAGAAATTTCATCAAACTCTTCAAGAATTCAACAATTTTGGTGTCAATGGAGTTTGGAGACATGGGTATCAAATTCACACCATTGCCAGACGAGAAGATGGAGTATCCAGGAGGCAATATGACACCATCTCTGCAACTTTACTTCAAAATCTCCAATGAAGTTGAGCACACAGCGACCGCAGAATATATCGGCGACATACAATGTGCCCTCGCAAGCATTATTACCAAACCAAACAATGTTTATGTATGGATAGATGCAGGTTTATTCAACCAACCGACAGAGGTTTACAATATTCTTAAACCAAAATTATACAGTCTGGGAATCTGGACGAATGAAGCTTGTGTGCTAGTGGTTAGGAAGATAATAGAGAAAGTGAAAATCATGGAAAAAAGTGTGCCGAAGAGGCGAAAAGTGATGGTAATCCAGGTGGAGATACTTATGAATATAATTCATCAGCAGCACCACCTCTTTATAAAGTGAGACCATATGGGGTGATTGTTTTAGCTTTTCGGAGCAACTTTTAGCGTTTCGCTCTAAATCGTAAGAAATATAGTAACTCAGTATTTTGGAGCTTTTAGCTTTTTTTTTTGTATAGAAACTCAGCATTTTGGAGTTTTTCAGTAAACGTTGTATGTAGTTATTTAATTTTGACAAAATTATGCTTCTTATTTCCACAAAACCTATTTCTTTTTTAATGGCATTCCTATCAATATAATATTATTGCTGAAAAAACAAGATTTTGCTTCGTTCAATAAATTACTTGTTTTAGTTGTTATTTAGTTATTTGTATTAATATGTGTATTACATTTTTTGTTTTTATAATTTATTTATTGATTAGTCTATAACATGCCACATTTTATGTATTAACAACAATAGTTTGTCGTAATTTTAACAACACTAATAATTAATTTGCTAATAATAAACAACTAATAGCAATTGCAAATAAAAAGTGTAAAAATAAAAACTATTAGGTAACAACTGAACAATATAAGCATTTAATGTCATTTCTAGTCTCTAATATATCTAAGATATTCAATTTATCTCCTCGCTTATTGAAATGAAAATTTGGCAATTGACCTATTCAAATTAAGAGTAATGAATGAAAATCAGATAAAATCTTCTAACATCGTATAAATTAAAAGTTATAATTTTTTATTCAATCTAGACGGAGTATGAAGATTTATGTAAATTAATTATAAAAAATATATTATTTATTCACTTAAATTATTATTATCATTTTTCTTTATTCGTTAATAATTATATGTTTGAATTATCATTAAATATTATTATGAATCTTTTATAATATTTTTAAAAAATCATATTTTTTATTCATTTCATCCATAAAGTTTGTTAGAAAAAAAAACCACTTTTAAAATTTTATGTAGTTCTACTCCTATTTTGATAATTTTTAAATTTTCATTTGTTTTTTTAATGAATAAGTTCTATGTAACTAAATTAAAATTATATAATTATATAAAAAATTAATAAATAAATTACTTAATACGAGAGAGTTTATGATTATGTAGCAAAAAGCATAAAATATGCAAATTAGATATTTTATTATAAATGTGGTGAAGCTCTTAGCCTAGTGGTTGAGAGCTTACCTATGCCTTGGGAGGTCATGGGTTCGAATCACAACCGGGTCTGGTGGGGATTTTTCTTTCTTCTTTAATGTAAGCGCATTGCGCAATTTTTTTTTAAAAAAAAGATATTTTATTATAAAAACATAGAATAAATGGTAATTTTTATATTTTAAATCTTATTAAGTGTAATTTGAATATTGACTAAAACATAAGGACTAAGTAACTAACAGTAATGCTCACCTAACCTTAAATGATTAAATGAATTTGATCATTCACTGTTGGATATAGACTCATTTTGGTCTAGGTGAGCACTACTCACTAAAGAGTTGATGAAACAAAAACAGAGGGATCATATAATTATTTTTAAAAATATAAGGATGGATTAGGTCTCAGGCAAAATGTAGGACCTTATAATGATAACCCAAAAATTTAAAAATACAAAAAAGTAAAAATAAAAATAAGAGAAACATCTCATCTCAAAAGGCTATTAAATTGCCATGATATTTTTGGGACAATTACAAAACTAGCACCTTTTTGGGGGTTAGTTTTCATTTCTAACACACTTTCAAAATCTCACCAAAACTAACACATTTCATTAACTAATTTCCAACCTTACCCTCATCTCTAACAGTCCGCTCCCGCTCTTCAATATTCGAACTTCCATAACTCTAACCTAACACCCTTCTATTCATCTCTCTAACTTTCCGGCGATTCATTGGCCGATTCTGTACATTTCATCCGGCGAATCTCTGTTACTTGGAGTTGACATGGCGAGAACACAAAGCTCAGACAACGAATCGAACTCAGAAGGAAGAACGAAAAAGAGGGTAAATAACTTGACTTTACATTTGCGTTTCTCTCTTCTATTGCACGTACATTTGTTGTGTTTGAGAAGGAACATTTCGTTTCGGTTCGTTTCGTTTACTGCTTCTGGTGTTAGGGTTTTTCCTGGGTTCGTCTGTTGTTAGGAAGTCATTCGGTTTGGTTGAAATTCGTCGATGTGTATGTTCATCGGCAACCTAATTGTAGATAGTACATATTCATAGACAGCCTAATGGCCGATAGAACATCCATAACGACGATATACTGCCGATATAACATTAATATCGTCGATCAGTTTGCCGATAGAACATTGATATTGTCGATCAGTTTGTCGATAGAACATTCATATCGACAGTATATTGCCGATAGAACATGCATATCGACGTTATATTGCCGATAGAGCATTCATATCGACGTTATATTGCCGATAGAACATTCATATCGACCTAGCTCATCCTAGGTCCACGTTATAATTAGCTTGATTTTATGTTCCCTGATGATATGTCTACAACATTTTTCAGCATGATCGTGTAGACAAGAGGAAGAGAGATGAGCATGCCTCTCCGTCGAAGAAGAAAGCCAAGAAGAAACCTGCATATAAATACAAAAAAGCATTTGGAACGGAAAGCGTCATCACGGTTAGGTGTAACCTAAAAGCAGCAGAACAGATAAAGGGGTTGTTAACATCAGACCAACTAAATCTCTTTAGGAAGAGTTGCTTCGGCCAGTATTTGGAAATGACCAATACAGTATTTGCAGGAGTCCTATGCCACACCGTTTTAACAAGGGAGATCATACATGAAGACATCAAACCCAGGGAGCTTTGCTTCAGAGTTAGAGGTGTTGAGTTAAGATTTGGGGATTGGGAGTTTGGACTCCTAAGTGGGTTACGGTTTGGGGACATGGAAGCATTTCTGGAAAGGTTCAGTGAGATAAAGAAGCCATATAGATTTAGGAATAAGTTTTTTCCAAGCATCCCTACACCATCCTATAAAGACGTGGAAACAATTATGCTGCAAACTGTTTGGAAGGATCAGTCTGACCAGGATGCAGTTTCATTTGCTATGTTGTATTTTGCCATTGGTTGTGTGTTGGATAACACTCGCGAAAAAAAAGTTCTTCGTTGGGTGTTGGAACTTGCTGAATTTCCAAGATTGTTTAACGAGTTCCCGTGGGGTGTTTGTGGCTGGGATGTGACCTACAGGTCTCTTGTTAATGGAATAGATGGTGGAAAAGACCGAATTGATCAATTGATCGCTTATAGGCAGAATTTAAGGATTAACCGTGTCTCATACAACCTATATGGTTTTGCATACGTATTTCAGGTATGATGTGTGTATATTCTTTATACTAGAAATGTTGGTCATAGGCATAAATAATGAATTGGACCTTTGTTGCAAGCTTGGTTGTTGGAAGTATGGGATGCCACCCGGATATGGTATGAGAAGAAAGGCAATCGCATCCCACGATGGCTACGATGGAAAAAGACCGCTATCGCTCAATTGCCCAAAGTCCTAACCATTTTTGAAGTAAGTTGACCAAGCATTGTGCCTACATGTGTCACTATTGTGTTATACATCTGACTGGTTTGTTTATTTGTACATTTGTATTGTATTTTTAGTCGGGTGTAAAACCAAATGCCACAAAACTTACAGCTGAAGACACCGAGAAAGAAAGCTCATGGTATGATCATCTAGTAAACCATGTGGATGGTCTGCATTGTAATTATGACCATGTCTTTTCCGATTTGGAAAAGGTGCAAGAGGAGGAAAAAGGGCAAGAGGTTGCAAAGGGGAAGGAGGTGGAAGAAGAGGGGAAGGAGGTGGAAGAAGAGGGGAAAGAGGAACAAGAGGATGAAGGTATGGAAAAGGAGGAACATGAGGGATTGGGTACATATGAAGGCGGATATGTTGATGTAGAGGATGGCAGTGAATCTGATACTGATAATGATGAAAATGCCTTCATTGTCTCACCTAGAGTACATGTCCAGAAGAAGAAACACTCTGGTATTGAACGAGTACTGAGGAGGATGTTTGATGAGCACGAGAAGAAGATGAATGCCAAGTTTGCTGAGCAGGAGAAGATGATAACTGAACACTTTGGTCAGCAAGATAGGAAACTGAATGCCCTTGTAAATAGATTGTCCGTTGTAGAACGTGATGTGCAGGAACTGAAGTCACAACGCGACGTTGATATGTATGATATGGGGATTGGAGGACAAGGTCTGGATGACCAAACTGTTCAGGAGGAGAGGGAGAATAGAGAAAATGAGGAGAAGTTAGACCAGGAGGAGAAGGAGAAGAAAGATCAGGAGGAGAAGGAGAAGAAAGAGCAGGAGGAGAGGGCTAAGAAAGAACAGATGGAAAAGGAGAAGAATCAGCAGGAGGAGATGGAGAATAAAAAGCAGGAGGAGAAGGAGAATAAAGATCAGGAGGAGAGGGCTAAAAAAGAACAGGAGGAAAGGGAGAAGAAGCAGCAGGAGGAGATGGAGAAGAAAAAGCAGGAGGAGAAAGAGAATAAAGATCAGGAGGAGAGGGCTAAAAAAGAACAGGAGGAAAGGGAGAAGAAGCAGCAGGAGGAGATGGAGAAGAAAAAGCAGGAGGAGAGGGCTAAAGAACAGGAGGAAAGGGAGAAGAAGCAGTAGGAGGAAAGGGCTAAAGAACAGGAGGAAAGGGAGAAGAAGCAGCAGGAGGAAAGGGAAATTGTTATAATGATTGATGTAAGTTTGTTTTTAACGTTTAAGGTGGTGCTTTTAACTGAATTCACAATGACATAATCTGTGTCTGTATTTGGTGTTTTAACAGGATGAGAGCCATGACGGCCATGATGCTGAGATCGATCATGGACAGCTTACTCTTCTGGTTAACCAAGTTGTCCAATCGTCTTTACCTATACGTGAAGACAAAGGTCCAATAGAAGATTTGACTATCGAGGTTAAACATGAGGAGGAAGGGCAGGGTAATAGAGGAGGAAGAGGAGGAGGAAGAGGAGGAGGAGGAAGAGAAGGTGGAAGAGAAGGAGGGAGAGGGAGAGGAGGGGGGGTAAGGGATGCAGGAGGAAGGGATGGAGTGGGAGGAAGAGGGACAAGAGGAGGAAGAGGGAGAGGTAGAGGAAGGGATGTAAACATCAAGGAGGAAGAGGTGAAACGAAGACCCCAGCGACAAAAGAAACGTGGGAAAGACGTTCAGACACCATTCACTGATCCTCGGATGGGACATCACTTTGATGATGATGATGATGCAAAGTACCCCGTGGAACAACACGATGGTCGTGATCGTATAAAAGGACACCTTCTAGAATCATATGACGACTAGAAGAGGAGTACCCTCCGCGATCAGCTGAGGACGTTAGGTGGAACCGATTGGGGTCAGACTGTATCATGGTTTGAAGAGGCAGAGATAGCTGGAAAGTATATAGACAGTCAAGTAAGATATTGGTCACTTTCAAAGTTATTGGTTTATATTCTTCACTTTGTATGTGTTGTGTTTGAACTTGTTTGTGCATGTGTGTTGCAGCTTGTAAATGCATTTTTGTGGTTATTAAACGGTAAATACGTCAATCAAAGTCAGGATTGGACTGCCATCGACTCAAATTTCTTTGGCTTTATGGAGTTTGCAAATATGACCCAGAATTATGACAAACCCGGCAAATGGGGACAATCCAAGATGTTTGTGCAACGAATCACTGGGATGAAAGAGTTTCAAAGTCGGCCCTGGTATGATGTTAAACATGTGCTAATACCCATCAACTATAAAGGAGAACACTGGTTACTCGGTGTGTTCTATGTGGAAGAAATGAGGATGGAGTTCTATGATAGTTTGGAGTCAAATGCATCCAACGAATCAATAGACAAATGGCTTGAACCCCGGTTTCGTATCATGACAAGAGCAATGGAAGAGGCTGAGTTTTGGAAGAAAAGTGGGCGGCCTGACAACGGCAATCGATTGATAAAGTGGCAGAGGGCTCGAGGGTGCCCACAACAGCTGCGCAAATCCAATGATTGTGGTGTCTTCCTATGTTTGTTTGCTCAGCATTATGTTGAAAAAGGGCCATTATGTACGGATTATGGATTCTCTGGGTTTGATGGACGTTTCTATAGGCTGCGGGTGTGCTTGGAACTCTTCAACCAAAGATTGTTGAACCAGAATGATCTTATTCCAATGCCTAATTTGCTTGGCTTGTAATCTATTTTAACATGTAAACGTTTGTTGGTAACTTATAAATGTATATTATGCGTGACATCTTCTTGTTGTACAAGGTCGATATGGAAACATATCAGCGATTACGTAGGGACATATGGGATCATTGAAGGCGTGGCCTTAGCCGATATGGAAACATATCGGCGTGTACAATGTCAATATGGAAACATATCGGCGTGTACAAGGTCGATATGGAAACATATCGGCGATTACGTAGGGACATATGGGATCATTGAAGGCGTGGACATAGCCGATATGGAAACATATCGGCGTGTACAATGTCGATATGGAAAAAAGTACACAATTTATCAATACTTATTATCAATACACAAATGATGAATACAAAGTAACAATACATAAGATATAGTATACTATTTGCCAGCACAGTTTTTAGAACAGCTTGCTTCACTCGATATTGTTGGTGGAAGCCGAGATGGAACTCGTAACATACTAGTACAAGTCGCTCGATTATGACCAGTTTGCTCGCATCTGGTGCACCTTGTCGGAGTTACCTCCTCGCCCCTTGACGGTATTCGGCTTTGATTTCTCGGACGTCCAACTCTAGGCGCAGCCTTTTTAGGAGGAAGCACCCGCCTAGGAGGATCACAAACTTTCCATTCAGACTGGTGGCCTAGTGGATGTATGGGTTCATGGTACGATAATCGTACAGTCTCATTTTTGTAGTATCGATGCACCCACGCATATGCATTCTCTAATCGATGCATGGATGCAATCTTACATACATATCTGCATGGAAATTGTGACAATTGCCATTTCCTACACGTGCATGTTCCCGCGCGCAGATTCACTATCCCACCCTTACCTCGATCGCCGATTTCAAAATTGTGTGCATCAATGGGCTTATATGAACACTGAACGGACTTATTGACATGTTTATTCATGACATGTTTTGCCGGACCACGAGTCTCAATTTCTATGTTAGGCACACAATAACTTATTCTGGTTGCCTCTGCTTCAGCAACATTTTGTGGAGTGAATTCACCAACAGTTGGTCGTCTTACTTCTGCACCAATTGGTCGTTTTACTTCCGCAACGTTTTGACGCCTCACTTCAGCAACCATTGGTCGCCTTACTTCCGCAACACGGATTTGAGAAGTCATAGTCACATATAATGGCATCACATCGGGTTTATTCCATCTACAAAACTCAACGAAACCAGCTATATCACTGTCATCCACAATTTGTGCTAATCGTCCAAAAAGTTTATTTGGACCGTATGTTGTGTGCATTGTCATTTGTATGTCAAAACAGGTTGCATCAACATTCAGGGAAGCGTGAATTCTATCTCTCAAAGTTTGGTAATCAGTTGGGGTTGAAAAATGGAGCACCTTAGATTGACCACCAACGTATATCATAGTGTCCATTGGCCCCTCTTTTTTCCATTCTCCATCCCACGAAACCATACACAGACAAATATTCGGGGTAGACATATTTCTGCATTACCATAAATACATAAGTAAATAATATTAGTATATTATTGTAACTAAACGAAGAAAGTTAACGAAATAAGTATTGGTATTCACACTTCAAACTATGAGATATGCCGATATATGTCGATGCAACTTGCATAAAGACACATATCGGCGCATATACGTCGATATGGCTCATATATCGACGTATATCGACGGAATATGAATAGCCGTTTTTCTAGAATGATCTGTTAAGCGGTGCCTTAAATGCATGTAATGATGACTTTGACTATCAGGCTAAGCATTAAATACGTCGATATATGCCGATACAAAAGAGATTTTGACACCTATCGGCACGTATCTGCAAAGTATTGTCGGTATGAATGTCGATACAGCTTATATATCGACATATATCGACGGAATATGAATAGACGTTTTTCTGGAATACTCTATTAGTGAGCATTAAATGCAGGTAATGATTAATTTGACTTTCACTCTTCTTCGAATGTCACTCTTATTCGAATATCACTTTATAGTCTGTTGAGATTCCCCATGCATATTACAATTCCTTCATCTATAAATAGACTCATTACCTGTTCATACTTTATTATTCATTCTAGTAAACTCTTCAGTTCTCAAGTTTATCTGTAAACAATGGCAGCGTCACCACCGGGATCACCACAGTCGCCACCACCACCACCACCACCTCATCCTATGCCTGAGTTCGAAGAACTCATGGCTTCTTTCGTCCTCTCCTTCCGTGATGGAGACACGGACGAAATCATCAGGTTCATGAGGGGCATCGCACAAACCATGTCTTGGGCTGCAGAAGAGACCTCTGACCTTCTGGAGTCAGTCATGGCCCAAAACAGGCAGCTCAGGAGGACAGTAAGGCGCCTCAAGCGGGACTTGGCGAAGGCCAAAAAGGACTACGATGAGGTGTTAATGGGTCCTGAGTACCAATAATTGTGTTTTTTTTGTTTTTGTTTTGTTTTTTCGTTTTTTAATGTTTTATGTATTTCTTTCTTTCTTTTTAATATATAATATAAAAATTATCTTTATGTTTTATGTGCTTTGTGTTTGAATTTTATGATTTAGAATGGAAAATCACACAGTCCTGTATGTCGATATGAATCTTGTATCGACATTCATATCGACATTATCGACATTCATATCGACAGTATCGACAATAATCGACACTGTCGAGAAAATCGCAGATTGAAGTTCCAAATCAAATGCATCTTCTTACATTGATGTCACTGATTTTAGGGTTTCGCACGAACAGTAATAGCATGAATAGACGACAACAACGATATACATTGGGTTTCAAAGAAACAAACCGATACATCAACAATGAATAGGACGGAGCTTTAAATATTGTAAATTCATGAAAAAATTACATGATTGTGTATAAAATCTTGAAGCACACACTATGGGTTGGATTGATTGTTGATCGTTAGCTGTAAATTGATCCCGTTCTTTAGAGAGAGAGAGAGAGAGAGAGCGCGCGGGACGAAAAGAGAAAAATGGGGGGAAGACAACGTTATTAAAAGGTTAGAGATGAGGGTAAGGTTGGAAATTAGTTAATGAAATGTGTTAGTTTTGGTGAGATTTTGAAAGTGTGTTAGAAATGAAAACTAACCCCCAAAAAGGTGCTAGTTTTGTAATTGTCCCTATTTTTTACCCTACTTTTAATTATTTGAAAAACAATTCCTTGTAAAGAGACAATTCCTTGTAAAGAAGTTAAACCATCTAACTCTTTTTTTTTTCCTTTTGATAAAATGATCTTAAACCTTTTTATGTTAGTTTATGATGAGTAAAAAAACAGAATATTATGGCTATTTTCTGATTAATTTGGTAAAAACTGAGTTAATTAGGGGTAATTCATAATAATATTGAAATCTATCGAGAAGAGTGGTCGTGTCCTGTTTGTTTTGCAAGGAAATAGATCACGTAGGGTAATTCATAATAATATATAAAAGCTTGATGACGTGTTGCATCATTTGTTGGGCCCAGTGGCGAATACATGATTACTCGGTTGGGGGACTGATTTTACATGTGCGTTCGTAATTTTTTTTTTTTGTATATATGCGTGTTATAATTTGGATGGTCAAGAACCAATTTTTAGTATTAATGTACAATTTCTCAAAATTAAGCTAGATTTCGTTTAATAGTCCTAACATGTAAAAAAATTGGATTTAGGGAGGGTGAACAGGTAAAAAAAATTAAAATTTTTGGTTTCAGAGGGCCTACCAGACCAAAAAAAATTAATAATTTGGATTTAAGGAGACAAAACAAGCCAAAAAAAATTAGAAATTTGAATTTAGAGGGGCCTAACAGGTAAACAAATTAGAAATTTGGATTTAGAGATGCCTAACAGACCAAAAAAATTAGAAATTTGGATTTATAGAGGCCTAATAGGCCCAAAAATTAGAAATTTGGATTTAGAGAGGCCTAGCAGGCAAAAAAAGAGAGTAGAAATTTGGATTTAGGGTGTCATATTGGTGCAGAATTCTTTCGCCCTCATCCTAGCTCACACATCTTCAAATAAGCTGATCTGCACAAAGTTTGATTAAATATGGTTCCTCCCACAAGTAGCATTTTAAGTCAGCAATAAATTTTCTCTTTTTATTAGTTGAGTAATGGAAGGGCTTTATTTTGAAAGCTAAGTAATTAGCAATATCCGCAAACCAAGGGAGAGTAGAAATCACAAACAGTTGTTCATCGGGAAAAGTGTCAAGAATATCTTGTTGTTCAGTTTCAGTTGTTGCTTCTATTCTAGACAAGTGATCAACAGCCAGGTTTTCTGATCCCTTCTTATCTTTTATCTCCAGGTCAAACTCTTGAAGTAAGAGCAACCATCTGATTAGTCTTGGCTTGGCATCCTTCTTGATGAACATGTACTTCAATGCAGAATGGTCTGTGTCACCCTTGACAACACTAAGTAGGACCAGAATTTATCAAATGCATATACCACCGCCAAAAGCTCTTTCTTTGTGGTAGTGTAGTTTGCTGGGCCTCGTTGAGGGTATTGCTAGCGTAGTATATGGGTTTTAACTTTTTCTCCACTCGCTGGCCAATAACAACACCTACACTGATGTTGCCAGCGTTGCACATAAGTTTGAAAGGCATACCCCAATCTGGTGCTATTAGAATAGGTGCCTGAGTCAATATGACCTTCAACTGTTCGAAAGCCTTTATGCACTGTTCGTTGAAAACAAAATCCACACCCTTGTGTAGTAACGCAGATAGTGGTTGGGCAATTTTTGAAAAATCCTTGATGAAGCGTCTGTAAAATCCACATGCCCTAAGAAGCTTCTAATATCCTTGACAGTCGTTGGAATAGCCAACTTCTCAATTACTTCCACTTTAGCTTTATCCACTTCTAATCCTTTGCTCGAGATTCGATGGCCTAAGACAATTCCTCTAGTTACCATGAAGTGGCATTTCTCCCAATTTAGGACAAGTTGTGTCTCCTTACATCTTTCCAAAACAGCTTCTAAATTCTTTAAACATGATTCAAAGGACATTCCATAAACGAAAAAATCATCCATAAAGATTTCAACTGTTTTTTCAATCATGTCATGGAATATTACCATCATACATCTCTGAAATATTGTAGGTGCGTTGCACATCCCAAAGGACATTCTTTTGTAAGCAAAGGTCCTATAGGGGCATGTGAAGGTTGTCTTCTCCTAGTCTTTGGTGCAGATATGAATTTGGTTATATCCAGAATAGCCATCTAGGAAATAGTAGAATTGATAACCAACTAGGCATTCCAACATATGGTCCATGAATGGTAGTGGGAAATGATCCTTTCTTGTGGCTTCGTTCAGCTTCTAGTAGTCAATGCATATGTGCCAGCCCGTGATAGTTCGTGTGGTGTGTTGGGCGAATTCCGCAAGTGCACGGTTTCGCTTGTAGTAATAAAAATATCGATCCCATAGGGAACATCTGATAATTTGATTAAAAATTATTGTTTTGATTAAATTCGTTTTCTCGAGGTTTATAGAAAATCGTTAATGGTTTAAAAGGTTTCTAATTCTAATTTTGGTTATAGTTAAGATTACAATTTATAGAAATTATATTTAGATTAAAATTCATTTCAAGGCGTATTTATACTAAGCGAAAACACAACTTATAACTTTGATTTGTTTAGAAAGATATAACAAATATTCAATTTACTCAATTTAAAAGCATTGAACTGTAATCAATCATTCCTTTCACTCTTGATTGATTACCTTAATCAAATGCAGTGTTTATATCCGATTAATCGATCTCTCGCAATGACCAAATATAAATCCGAATTTGCTTAAGTGCCCAACAAGTTAGCATGAAAAATATCAAGATCTTTTTATAAATACTTTGAATTAAACACCCGTTAGAACTTCTTAAAGAATGTCGCTTGACAAATCAAACTTTAGAATGAAACAACAGTAAAGATGTAATTGAATTAAAAGAATTTATTAGTTTGAGTTGAAACATCTCAAGTTAACAGAGAAGAAGAAGTTTGAATGGCATTTGACTAGGAAGAGTTCCGGGTTGTCAATCCTTTACTCAACTTCGTAGGTTTGTCAGACCGTGGGTCACCCCCAATACTGGTTCTTCTCACTAAATCCTCGAAATAGCAATCTTCCAATTGTCTACAGAGTATAAACTCGACTTGAGTAAACTCTAATGAAAATAATAAAATCTACATATTGTATCTATAACTATTTGTGTTTGAACAATAATTGAACAACAATTAATCAACTATTGAATAAAAACTTAACAACTGAACAACTATTGAACATCATTTTCTATATAATTCTTCTTCTATTTATAATATCCAAGAGGTGTGCTGAAGAAACGTGTCCGTTGGTGAAGAATTGCCTCTATCCGAATGAAAGGACGCGTCGCTTGGAGAAATAAACATGTTAAATATGCTAAATGCCTTTGCTGTTTCTGTAGAGATTTCAGGAATCTCAACAAATATTTAGGGAGGAGGAAGGAAGGAGGGAAGGAGCACGCAAGGCTACTGCTGCGTATGTCGCTATAGAGATTTTCAGAATCTCTGTAGTGACAGATGTTGGTCCCTTATTTAGTTGCAAGTATAGTTCCAAGGGGGGGGGTTAGGAACTATTTAAACTTTTTCGCAATTTAGGCAGACTTCTTTTACTAAAGAAAAGGTTTGAACAGCGGCGCTGAGTAAACAACAAGATACTGGCTTAGTCAACAGGTGACTAGGTCAGTTTCTTAGCTTGAGTCAGGAGATAGCACTTAGAGTCTATTCCTGAGCTCTTACGTTTTAATGCGCACAACTCAACTTGACCTCTTGACTTGGTCAGTTTTGATTGTTTAAGCAAGCAATATAAATAAGGAGTCAAAGGTTTAGAAATACTTCACTCAGCAGATTTATCCAGGTTCGGCTTCTTCTAAGCCTACGTCCTGTCCCCGGAACACGTTCGAGATTTCAAATCCTCTACTGAGCTCTTTAAAGGTAGAGCCTCAAACCTTTTACAATATCAGCAATTGAGTATGACAAGAGTACCTTCCTCTATACTTCTACTCAATCCTAATCTCTCCGCTGAGTACTTAAAACCGAGTACTCAGCCTCTCCTTTCTATCTCTAGAAATGATAAGTGTTTTTGTCCTAATACAAAGATGTGCTAAGACACTTTAGACGATTTACAATCACTCTAGACTTTTACACAGATATGAAAATGTAGTGTAAGAATTTTGCTTTGCTTCTTGCTTGCAGAACTTGTAGAGATTTGGTCAGCGTAATGGATTGATCAAGTTCTGTGTTCTGTGAAGCTTGTGATGGCACTATTTATAGAGACGTCTGGTCATTCGGTCATTTCGAATTTCGAAATAACCGTTGGAGGGAAACGGCTATATGTCGTTGTCATCCTGACTTGCTCAGAGCTCTCGGCCAATCACAATCGTGTATCTTCTGTCCTCGGTCAGCACAACAGATGGTCTCTCCTTTTATGGTAAAGTCAACTGGACAGCATACTGTGTCGTCTGAACTTTGCCAAAAGAGGAAACACTTTGTCTGGAAGTTTTCCTTTGCCAGCTGCTGTGTTGTACGCTTTGTCGAGACTACTCAGCAGCTTCATCTTGAAGTTGTTCCCGAAGGTCTTCTAGATCCTTCCGATTGCTGAGTTGCGTTTTGAACAAAACGGCAACGTCTTGATATACACGGGCCGAGTGTACTGAGTTGTTTGACTTGGGCCTTGGCTTCCGTATTGGGCTTGGGCCTTCCAATCCTTATGACTTATAACATTTATACTCAACATTGAACAAATACATTAGTAGAATAAATCAAAGCATTTAAACTTAGTGTGTTTAGAATATGTATTTTAATTTATACTTAAACAATTTTGTCAAATCAAAATTATGTGGAAAGGTGTTTCAACAACAGAGACTATTTTCTTCCTCTTTTGGTTATGTGCTTCAATTCTTTAACGCGACTTTTGATTCTCGTACGTGGCTTTCACTGAAAACTTGATTTCTTACTCATTTCTACTCCATTTTTGCTCCTATTTGGATTTTTCCAAATAATTAACACCTTGCACACAAACAACAAATACCAACGTGAAATCTTTCCAAAATAATATAATTAACATATTTTTTACATGAAATTGATACATTTATGCATGCTAATTTAGGTATATTTTTGGCGTATTAGGACGAGCTTATTCTTCTCGTTAAAGACTATGGTGGTTCCTCCCTTCTTTGGAACAACTTGTACATGGCTGGTCCATACACTATCTGAGATGGAGTATATTATTCCAGCATTAATTGACTTTATAACTTCTGCCTTGACCACTTCTTTCATATGCGGATTGAGTCTTTGTTGTGGTTGGACAGTTGGGCGATGATCTTCTTGTTGGTCCCTTGTGTTACTAGAATTAGTTCCTACGGGGGGTTAAGAAACTATTTAAAAAATTTCTTTCTTAGGGTGACTTGTTTAGGTTATGGCTTAAGATTTTTCTCTTGATTCTTAGCACAGTGATATTGAGTAAGGTCAGAGGCAGCTTTAATTGATCAAAGATTAAAACTGCTTCTAACGTTGAGTCAGGAAGTAGAACTTGAGTCTATTCCCGAGCTCAGCACCAAAATCACTCAACTCAGTATTCGTTCAATTAAGCTTTTACTAGACAATATAAAAAGTAAGCATATAAAGGAGTTAATGGATAGAAAGAGTTACTCGACAGTTTTATCCTGGTTCAGCCTCCCGCCTACATCCAGTCCCCAAAATCCTTCCGAGCTTTAATCCACTACTGAGCTCTTTTGGGTAGAGCACAAACCCCTTACAATAGTGATCGAGTATATAGAGTACCGCCCTCTATATCCTATACTCAACACTATCTACCTCTGAGTGCTGAATATCGCGCAACTCAGAGTCTCCTAACAATTTTAGAATTGATAAGGTTTTTGTTCTAATAACAAAGAACACTTTGAATGATCTAAAAACTAATCTTTTACACAAGAAATGAGAGTTGGTGTAAGATTGCTTTGCTTTGCTTTGCTTTTGCACAGAACTTCAAGGAAAAATTTGGTCAGCGTTTCGACTTGTTGAAGAATTGCATCGATTGAAGCAAATGAGAGGCCTATTTATAGTGTCACTTAAGCCATCGGTCATTTCAAATTTCAAAATAATTATTGGAGGGAAACGGCTCTGCTGTCCCTTTCATTCCTTAGTGCTTAGTGTCGCGGCCAATGAGAATGTAGTCTTTTCTATCTTGATCAGTGCTTCAGTTGCTTTTGGTCAGTAAGCGTCAGGTTGTCTCTCCATTTTCGGTAAAGATTCCTCGATAGCTTCCCTGTTGCGTCTGATTCTTTCCTCATTTGGATTAGCTTTGTCTCCAAGTTTATTGTTATGGATGTTTTATCCCTATCTTTTGGGGTAATTTACGGTTTATTTTTAAGCTAAATTGTTAGGTTTAGTGTTAGTTTATTGCATATTTCAATAAATTAGCAACAAGTAATAAATTATGTACCTTTAGTTAATTTTCGTCGTTTTGAATAAATAAAATAAAAAAATAAATTAAGTAATCTCGGTGTTCATAACTGTGCTTTGCAGGACAAACGTATGAGATGGAAATGATGATGAATAAACATCCACGCGGAGCGTAACACGTACCACACAGAGCGTAACATGTACCATGCGGAGCTTAAATCAGTGAGAAGTGTTTGATAAACGTCAGCAAATCATTCACGCGAAGCGTGACCCTTTCCACCCGAAGTGTGGACCTTTTAGAGGACAAAAATATGACTTCATAAGCTCATCCACACGGGGCTTGGGGTATTACATGCGGAGCGTGAGGTGTCAGGTCACCTTGTTCACATTGAGGACATATTTGACACATTTTCGTATTTGCATCGTATCTCCCTCATATGAACTCGGATTGAGGCGATTCAAAATGAGTTGGAAAGCTAAGAGAAATATGTACAAGTGACTAAAATTTTCATCTCCAAATTCGTAGTGTAACAGGATCAAATAATTAATCTAAGTTGCTGGATGTGTTGAAGCTTAGGAAATCTTTCATGGGTGTGAAATATGCAAGGGAGAAAATAAGAAAATAATGAAGCATCACATGCTTCATTATTCCACATCAAATTCAAAGTCTTCCTACCACTTTTACACACATTCAAAGTCTCCATTCACATTCAAAGTCTTCTCTTCACACTATGTAATTACAATTATGACCCAAGCTTGATTTGTGTATAAATAGGAGTGCTTGACACTAATTTAGAAAAGGAGTTTTTAGATTTAAATTCAGATTTTGTGTAATAAAACTCTACCACCTTGAGAGCTTGTATATTCATTCTGTCACTCAGCCAAAATTACGTTCGATCCATATTCACCAAGCTCGAGAGTTCCACCTCCAAGTCCTACGAGACGGCTTTGAGTCCGGTTAGCTAGTCCTAAGGGTCGATTCTTCTTCCCTTTTTTACTTGTTAACTAGCTTGTACTCTTCCTATGTACTAGGCTTGGTTGTATTCCGTATTTATACATTCCACATTTATAATATATGATTTACGATTTCATTTCCACTATGCGTGTTATTACTTATTGCTTGTTTTGATACTTATAATTGATTATGGTGTAGGTCGCTTATGAGCTCCGAAATCCACTAGGATTCACATAGGTGTTGCCTTACCGGAGTTGACAATCTATAAACTGTAGGAATTGACGAGCCACAGAACTTACGGGCCCTAGTTTCTGATCCTAAGAATTAGAGTTACCTTAAGAGGAAATCACGGCCCTAGAACCTCACGGAGTTGTTCGGTCTATAGATAGTCGTCTTTACAAGAGTAAAGTATTAATCGTATATGTTTTGAGTTAGTTATCATATGTTATAACTTATCATCACTCGTAACACTTCATTAAGAGTTTGAATTACACGAGTCTGTTTCACCATAGTTTAGGAGTAGTTTATAGTTGTCACCCAAACCAAACTAAAATATCCATCGCTTAGATAACGTGTAAAACTGAGTAGTTTAATACTTGTAGATATAAATCCCACGGATTCGATACCCGGTCTTAACCGGATTATTACTTGATACGACGGGGTACACTTGCCCCTACGTAGTAGTGTCTAGTAGAGTTTAAGCACACACACCTAACATCTTACTTATTTCACCCACATATCACACATATTTTACCGCACTACTAGATTCTAGACATCATTTATTCAGTCAACTCTTGCTTTGTATGCTTTGTCCATTGAACTCAGCAGCTTCATTGTGAAAGAGATAGCCAGTCGTCTGGATCATTTTTCTTGCTGGGCTGAGTTGATTCATAAGCCTTGATCCGTTTTGACTAAGCTTGGGCCTTGACCTTGCTTATTGGGCTTTGGGCTTTATCTTAATGTCTTTCATACTTGTACATTTAAATACTCAAAACAATACTTGAACAAACACATTAGTAACAAATAAATCAAAGCAATTAAATTTAATGTGTTGGTATTTTTATCTTAGGGATTTAATTCTAATTTAAATAATTTTGTCAAATCAAAATCATTGTGGAACTGTGTTTCAACAAACTTCCCCATTTTGATGTTGGCAAAAATATTAAACTAGGAACATAACATGAAGCTCCCCCATAATTGATGACCTTACTTTTGCTTCTGAGTTGCCCCCATAAAGGTTGGCCTACTGACTTAGCGTTGCTTTGAACAGTTTAAGATTTAAGTAGCAACGCTGAGTTCAAAGTCAGAAGCAGGTCAGTTTAAGAACATATTCATTTCACTCAGTCCTGATACTTGTTAAAAAAATGTTATCTTATTAATCAAGAGTGTCCAATTATCAGATTTGAGAGTGACATTGAGTCATCAAGGTCACTAAGTTAAGGTACTCAGTGGTTTATATTTGAATAAATTTTATTATGTTCTTAGGTTGAGTTATTTGTTCAATATTTTTTAAGTGTTAGACATTATAAGCAAGTCAAGATATTAAGTAAAGGCAATCAGATAAAAGCACAATCAACACGAAGCATAATTAACACAGTATAAAGATGAAAGATACGTCCAATAGATAACTCAGTAGACAAGCACATCAGCAGTTATACACTTAAACAAATAGAAACTAGAAGATCAAAGAAGTTATCTAGCTATCTAAGAAGTCTATCTATTTCTTAATATTTTATTGAACGGTTTTGGATTTAGATTTTGTTTGCTGCTGATCTACTGATGGTTTTGGACCGGAGGAAGAGTAGTGAGTGTGTTGAGTTTGCTGTTCAGTGGAACGACTCCTGTGTTCTTCCTTGGATTTCCCTTTTTCTTTCTCCCCCTTTTTGCTAGCATCAGTACTGGGTTGAGAAGAGGTGGGAAAGATTGTCCAATAACTCCGCTTCGTGCAAGTTGAGTTGAGAATTTCTTGAGCTCACTTGAACTTATGGAGAGTCCGTTGAATAGAGTCAGTCCAGACGTCATTTGTTCTGATGGCACAACACCAGTGGCACTCATGCAGTTGAGAATGAATTGGAACGCTTTCGTGTGCCAAGACATTGAATTAGTCAGCTGAGTGATGCACTTTTGATGGAGGCTCAATATAGCATTGTCTTGCTTTTGACGGTGTTGGGTCAAACTTCTAATGTGCCCAAAAGTTTCTTGACTGTTATGGTAAATGGCAGAGGTATTTTTGTCCATCGTCTCCATCGCAACACGATTAATGTTGAGAAGCCTGATGGCCTCAGCAACCTGTTTGATTGTGGACTCAAACGATAATGTGATATAATGCTGAGCTTTAGAGATCTCAATAGTCATCTGTTGGAAGTGTGAGTTGACTTCAGCAGATGTGGCAGCAGTGGTGTTGCTGGCTGAGATAGCCGTAATTTTTCCTTCAAGTGAGTCCATATGCTGGATCATCATTAGTTGCAAGGCTGTCATTCTATCAGTAAAAAGTTTGTAGCGTTGCTGGGAGACCAATGCACTGAGGGAGTTGAGTAGACTTTTGATACCGTTGAGCTTATTCAACAGTTGCATTGTTTCGCTAAGTTGAGTTGGCTCAGCGGGGGTTGTGGCGAAGTTAGTGGCTTGAGACTTAGCCATGTCATTGACTAGGGCAAAGGCAACTTGAAGAAGCCTTTGGCCATCCTCAGTGGCATTGATAAATGACGGGGAAGGAGTTTCATGTTCAGTGACATCATTGCCAGGAGTAGTCTCAGCGACGTGTTCTTTGTCTTTTCCAGATCATGTGTTCTGAGTAGGAGGATTGAAGACAGGAATTTCAGAGTTATGCTCAGTATGTGTTTGCTCAATATTTGAGGAGTTGAGAGCAGCAGCAGAGGACTCATTTGTTGCATGCTCAATAGTGGAAGAGTTGGGAGCAACGACATTAGATTTAAGGGGGCCCAAGGTGGGTTCAGATAAGGCTTGTTCCTTTGGATCAAGCCTTAGGCTTGTTTTTCCTGAGTTGAGGGCTCAGTCAGTGGTGCGTGTTGGAAGAAAGGGAAGGTGATTTCAATATTGGATGGGTTGAGAGTTTGTTGGTTAGTGGTATCAACATTCGTTTCCTCATCAACGAAGTGAACCTTTGGTTTATTGCTCTTCTTCTTATAGCTCCTTTCTCGGCTTGACTGATGGTGTTTGTGTTTAGGAGAAGAAGTGGGGATAGGAGATGGTGATGAAGGAGGAGGATCTTGATTTGGCTGAGTAGGTCCCTCCTCAGTGTGAATTGGTTCATCCTGCTGGCCAGTGGATGGTTCTGTTGTGAAAGGAACTGAGAACACAGTAGGGGGTTATTGAGCTGGAGCAGTGGTAGAAATGGGAGTGACCTCAGTAGCCATCTCTTGTGATTTAAGGAAGTGAGATTCCTCGGGTATGGCAACGACCAGCGACACAGGTGTCAGTGCCTTGACCCTTATAGTCGGTTTCTTCTTTAGAGGCTGCTCATCCTCTAAGTCCTCAATAATGGATCATTTCTGCTGCGTCTCAACAGGAGTAGGCTCAGAGTCAGGTTTGGAGACTTTGACCTTCTTAGTTACGTCCTTGGGGGACTTGGGCTCCGGAGATTTAGGCTTATCAACCTTTCTTTTCTTGCCTTTACTGGGCTTGGCAGCTTCAGTGGCTTCATCCTTCTTTCCTTTTGGCACTTGCACTTTGTTGTGTTCAAGAGTCTAGAGACACTCATCAATGATCTCCGTGCCTTCCTCGACCTGCTCACCCTCAAGATCAATCTTGTGGTCCTTGAGTATGGCCATAATGAGTGAGCCCGGTCTGAGCTTCAAAGTACTGTGTTGAAATGCACCGACTAGGAAGACCGCCATATTCAGTGGCTTCTTCTCCAACATGTGCCATATTATGCACTGCTCAAAATTGGAGGCAAATGTAGTTGAGTTGAGTTTCAGAAAGAGAAAGTTGGTGATCATATAGTGGGCTTGGCACTAAGGTTGGGAGAGGGAGGTTGTGGAGACTTCACCAGTAAAGCCCTTGGACTTATAATACTCCTTCTCATAGTCCACATCTTTCTCATCCCATGCTTTGTGGAGCTCAGTTCCTTTTTTTTTAGGTCCAGCAGGTCAGCTAAATATGTGGGAGTGATGGTTAGCTCAGTGCCCTTGACAGAGATGACCAGGTGGTCATAGTCGTCATCAGCAACCTTCAGATTCTTGTAAAATTCTTTTACAAGTGCTGGGTAAGTGATTCCGGGGAGACCAAAGAGGGTTCTCCATTTTAAGTCAGCTATCCACTTGCAGAAGGGCTCATCTGACTTGATAAACTCAAGTGAGAAGAATCTAGAGATGTGGATTTGAGGATCATCGATTTTCTCTAGCACTTGGTACACTGTGAAGAACGTTCGTTGTTTGGGTGTTTTTCCAACCTTTTTGGGTTTTGGCTGAGATGACTCAGCAGGCTGCTCAGTAACAATCTAAGTTTGTCCAGTTTGATGCTCAGGCTCAGCAGTTTCAGTTTGCTGAGTTTCAGGTTGGCCAAGGTCCTGGGTTTCAGTTCCAGGTTGTTCGTTATGTCCGAGGTTCGATTGATGTTCAGGAGAGTATTCATAGTCAACTTGTTCTTCCTCAGGTGATGAGTGATTGATATCAGAGGCTCTCTCTTCATACTACTCAGAGCCACTGGATGAGGTATGTTCATCGTGAGAAGACATGGTGTTCTTGCGGTTTGAGAAGAACAGATTGCTGAAAAAAGATAGAAGTTGAGAGAGAGAGAGAGAGAGAGTGCAAATTTTCAAGCATAAGGAGAAATGAAAGAAGTTTCTTCTCTATTTATAGCCAAAGATGGGAGAGGTGAGGGGTCAGAGACCCAACGATCAGAATTTGAACCACTCAGAGCCATTAACTCTGACATTAATGCTAATTATGGCGCATGGTTCCTTAATGCTGATTATTACGTCATCATAGTCACTACCTAGATACACATGCTATCCCTAGAAGATATGTTATCTACTCAATATCAACTCAGAGCATGCAAGTCAGTTTATCACTCAAACAGTTTATACTCAGAGTTATTGGAGAGGATTAAACATACCTATTGATTCTCTCAGCGTGCAGAATTGCTCACGAGCCAGTGGCTTCGTGAATATATCAACGGTCGTGAATATATCAACGGTCGTGAATATATAGTTGGTAGGATAGGCCCCATGAAGAAAACAAGAGGTTATAGGAGCGCCGATCTTCAACTACTACGAGTAAGAGCCCCATGTCTGAAAATGCAAAAGAGCAATTCAAAATGGAAATCAGAGAGAAAATCAGAGACGAAGTGAAGAATGAGATTAGAGAGAAAGTGAAGAATGAACTATCAGCTCACATTTGGATGGTGTTCAGTTCCTTCCAGGACTGATTTATTTATCCTTGTGATGATACTTTAGGATTTGGGATTTTATTATTTAGGTACTCTTGGATGTTGATATTTAGGCACTTTTGGATTTTGTTGCTTGTGGATATTTATTTAAACAGGCGTTGCTTTTGGATTATAAATATCATCGTTGCCTTTTTGTTACAAATATTGTTGCCTATATTACAAACATCATTGCCTTTTATTCTAAACATCGTTACAATTGCAAACAAAACACCATTGCACTTGTAAACAAAATATCATTGCCTTTGTTCTAAAAATCGTTGCATTTGTAAAAACAATGTTGCCATTATGTTACAAAGCGTTGCACTAGTTAGAGAAATATTGTTGCTGAAAGTTCAATTCGTTGCCTTTGCTATAAAATTATGTTGCTTTTCCTGACCAAAAACCGTTGAGTTAAAAAATACTTGTTGCCTTTGACAATAAAACTGTTGCCTTTAGTTTGAAATAGTGTTGCCTTAACTAACAAGATGCAACCACTAATAAATGTAAATGCGTTGCCTTCGGGTTCATGTTTCGTTGCCTTTCGGTTGTATCCTTCAACCGTTGCACTTGTTGAAAAACAAAAGCAACGACATCTCCATTGTTGCATTAGAGAATATTTTCGTTACCTTTGAGAGAAAAAGCAACCGTGAATTAACCAACGAAAATAAATTGATCAAATCGTTGCCTTAGCACATTTTTGGCCATATTGCAACCATTTTTAGTGTCTAACGTAACGAATCAACATCGTTGCAATAGACATTCTATGGTGTAGTGTCAGTTGGAACGTAGGTCATCTTGATCTCACCCTAAGTACATGATCTCTAATGAAGTGATGTCTTATGCTGACATGCTTCATCCTGCTGTGCTGAATTGGATTTTTGGATAGGTCAATAGCGCTCTTGTTGTCACACTTGACCTCAATGGTTTTTGTCTTTACTCCATAGTCATCCAGATGTTGCTTAATCCAGAGGACTTGAGCAACACAGCTTCCAGTAGCAATGTACTCAGCTTCAGTGGTTGACAAGACTAGGGGTGTGCATCGGTACAAAACCGATTTGAACGAAACCGAAAAAACCGAATACCGAAATGATCAAAATAATTCAAACCGACACCGAACCAAATATAGGTAAAACCGAAATATGCGGTTCGGTTCGGTTTAAACCGAACATACCGAATTAAGTTAAAAATAACAAATAACAAATAAATATCACTATATTTTCTCATTAAATTTACCTCAACAATAACAAAAATTGAAATATTTCCAAAATATATCTATATTGAGTTATTATCTCAACAATAATAAAAAAAGTAAATTTATATAATCAAATATATGTGTGTATATATATATATCTATAATATGTGTAATTCGGTGCGGTTCGGTTTTTTTTTACATTTTCTGTCAAACCGAACTGAATACCAAAATACACTTAAAATTTAAACCGATGCCGAACCGAATTGTTTAAAAAAAAACCGAACCGAAAAACCGAATTCATTCGGTTCGGTTCGATATGCGGTTTAAACCGAACCGATGCACACCCCTAGACATGACTGCTTCTTGATACCAAGACACAAGACTGTTCCCAAGAAAGTGACATCCTACTGAGGTACTCTTTCGTTCCAGCTTGTCTCGTCCATAGTCAGCATCAGTGTATCCAAGGAGTGTGAACTTAGTAGTGTTAGGATATCATAGATCTACATTCACCGAGCCTTGGAAATATCAAACGATTTTTTTTACAACTAGGTAATGAGATTCCTTAGGGTTAGCTTGATATCTAGCACAGTAGCACACTAAGAACTGAATATTTGGCCTACTTGCCGTAAGATAGATTAGAGAGCCAATCATACCTCTGTAAAACTTACTGTCTACTGACTTACCATGTTCATCAGCTGAGAGGATAGTGTCAGTACCCATAGGGGTTGATATTGACATACAATTCTCCATGTCATACTTTTTTAATATCTCCTTTGCATGTTTTGTTTGGCTAATAAAGATTCCATTCTTTCCTTGCTTGATTTGAAATCCAAGAAAGAAGTTGAGTTCTCCTATCATGGACATCTCAAACTAAGTTCGCATGTGTCTACTAAATTCCTTGCAAAGAGACTCATTATATATGACTCCAGGTGATGAGCTAAAATGTAAAACGTTTGAGCGCGTTAAATTTGGAATAAGTTTTGATCGGCTGCATAACTTATTTCTTTTACCGCTTTTTTTGTTTTCAAACAACAACGAGAGTTATATATACGTTCTGTCATCTGATGATTATGTGCATTTTCGATTAAAATCGTATTTTTTTTGGATGACAGACATATGTCATTGTAACGTCACATGTAATTTGAGGTTGTTTGCACTTGAGCTTTTTGATGACAGAAATTCAAAATAGTGTCCTAAAAAACATTCAGATGACACGAAAACAAATATCTAATATATATCTTATGTTATGTGAAAGGGAAAATGATATAATGATTTAAAAAAAAAAATTCATTAGTCGTAATTCATAAGTAAGATATCAATATATCAAATATAAAAGTCAGGGGGTGGCATCAAGATGGAGATTCTCAGAAACCTACCCGTTTTGCCTAGGTAGAAACGGGTAGGCTACCCGTTTTGCCTAGGTAGAAACGGGTAGTTCATCCTACCGGTCCATGGACCGGACTGTATGGGCTACCCGTTTAGAGCAAATTCAACGGAAAAAAAATTCGTTTCAAGTTAAATTCGTTAAATTTCAGATTATTGGTAAATACGAAACTTAGATGTTCAATTATTTTTCCTTGTTTTGGAGGCATGATTTTTCTTCGTTTTGTTCTTCGCAGTTGAGAGAATTTCACTTTTTTGAATGAAAAATGAAAAGGGCAAAAATGTCAAATAGGAGGCGACGAATAGCAATCCACTAATTAAATCACCGAAATATTTAGAAATAAAGGTGTGGGTGGGAATTTTTTTTTAAAACCTCAACGTGGGTGAGGACGAGAGTTACTATTGGGGACAATTGTGTCAAGACCTCATCGCTGAACATTTTCTAGAGTGTACTGTAAGTAGATGTCACAAATTGCAAATTGATTGCTTACATATAGTTGGTTGTTGTTCAGGTGACTTAAAGAAGATGGAAACATATAAGGGTATCATAATACAATTTGTAATAAGACACACATAGACATAATTAAAGCAGAAAAATATTAGCTTCATTTCCTGATTCGTTACCACCTCTAATAAACATCATTCAAATATAAAAATAAATATTTAAAATTTCATATAAATATATTATTTCAAAAATATCTAGAATTTCTATAAAGACACGGTGGAGATAAGGATCTCCATTGGATAGGATTAGGGGTGTAAACAAGCTGGACCGAGACTAAACCTAGGCATGCTCGGCTCGGCTCGGCTTGAGAATGAAAGAGTTTGAACTCGATGCTCGTCGAACCTAGAATTTCTAAGCTTGGCTCGAAATAGATTCGGCACGCGCTTGAAGCTCATGGAGCCTAAACTTGTAGGCTCGAAGCTCGTTGAACCTAGAATTTCTAAGCTCGGCTCAAGCCTAAAATAATTTTAGGCTCGATTCGAGCTTGAAATAGGCTCGATTTGACTCGAATCAGTTTGCAAACAACTCAGTTTTAATTTATTCAATTATACCTAATTTAACATTTTATTCTCAAAATTCAGTCTTCTATCGAAGGAAACACCATATTTAAACAATATAACATATGATTTACACGAAATTACAAGATTATAGAAGTTTCAAACAAATTTAAATTTAACATAGTCTATAAGACTACAAGTCTATAAACATATTGTTTTAAGCTTACAATAAATTCATATAAAATATTTCACGTTTCAGTGAAACTCTAATTCTGTCTAACTGTTGTGTAGATAAGTACAATAAATGCTATAACAGTAAATACTAATAAATATCTCTAATAAAATAAAGTGAAAGAAAATCAATCCGTCAATAACACAATCTAATTCTAAGGAATGGGAAGAATGATTTTCATTGGTTTGTATTCATCATTATCATCCTGCAAATATAACATGTTCAAACAATAGAAAATGTTTCATAACAACTCTATATGTTATATTTAGAGCATCTCCAATTGAGAGTGCTTGAAAGAGTGTCTAACATTGTAGTGTCAAGTGTTGCTTAGTTTTTTATGGTAATTTTACCATTTTTTTAGCAGCCCGGTGACAATCTTACCATTTTAATATAAGAAATGATAAAATTACTTACTATTCGTGTAGTTTTATGATAATATTTATGATTAAAATAAATTATATATAAAATAATGATTGATAGTACTTTTGGAGTTGCTTGATATTGGATTATTATTTTTTAAATGTTGTCAAATATGACGTAGATGAAAGAAAAAATAATTAAAAGATTTCAGTCATTTAAGGGCAGTGAAACAAAAACAAGAAAAGTAAAGACGAGTTGTGCATCTCAACACTAAGAAAATTAAAAAATGTGTCACCTTTGAACTTGAAGATTTCTTTAAGATCTGCGAGTTCCATTTGTATACCAAATTTAAACACATAAATCAAAGGTTCAATTTAATGGATATAACGAAGGAATTACAACTTAAAAGAAATGGTTAACTAAAAAAATTGGAATGATTAGAGAATAAACTTTGTAATGTTTAAAAATATATTGACCAACATAAAAGATAAAAGTTAATTAGAACAACTTATATTTAAAGGGTTAAATGCATCAAAATCATTCAACTTTGAGTTTTGTCTTAACTAGATCACTTCGCCGATTTCAATGGTTAAAATGCATCAAAATAATGACATGAGTGACACGTTAATATGAACCAACTCATATTTGTGACCGAAATGAAATGTGTCAGCCACGTGTCGATTATTTTTAGAAAAAAAACTAAATATTTTTTTTCCATAAAAATAACTGACACGTGATAGCCAGGTGGTACATACGTGGATGTCATATGTCTTTTTGGTCATAAATCTGAGTTGACTCATGTTGATGTGTCACCTATGTCATCATTTAGATGCTTTTTAATCATTGAAATCGCCAGAATGACCTAATTGAGACAAAACTCAAAGTTGAGTGGTTTTATTGAGACAAATTGAAGTTGAGTGACCATTTTGAGATAACCATATAAATTCAGTGACTAATGGTGCAGTTAGCCCTATATATAAAAGAAAAATTAACTTATAAGTTAGGGAGTAATTAAATTCACCTTTTCAACTATAAACTATTCCAAACAAACTCTCCAAAACTACAAATGAATAACCTAATACTAAAGAAAATCAAATCAAAAGCCACCAAAATATTATCCCCAACCAATATCTAAATGCAAAAAAAAAAAAAAAATATATATATATATATATATATATATATAATGTATTTAGCAATTGTTCAGAAGAGGTGGAATTTATCCCTACCCAACCACCAATCTTAGGCCAGTTTTCATTTCTACACCATTTGCAACCGTTTTAGGTATATTTAAAAAAAACGGCTATACTTTAATTATGGGTAAATTACATACGTGGTGTACAACTTTTACCTATTTTCACATTTTGGTGTACAACCTTCAATTTTGCACACTAAAATGTACAACCTTTTAGTAACCTCTCACTAAAGTGTACAACAGGTAATTGTGACCGGTCAACCCAAAGTCAACGCGCCACCTCAGCAATTTAACTTTTCAAAAAATAAAAAATTAACTCAATAAATATAACATTACTTTTATACCCTTTATAAAATCATCTTCTTCAACCTCCACCCTTATTTTCTTTCTACTCAATTTTCAAAAATTATTTCTCTCTCTTCAACCTTGGTACTTGTTTTCTTTATACTCCATTTTTTAAAATTATTTCTCTCTCTAACTCTCATCTCTCTCATTCTCTCTCTAACTCTCATCTCTCTCTTATTTTCTCTCTCATCACTTCTCTCTCTAACTCTTCCATCTCTCTCTAATCTTATAAGCTAGTTAGGAAATTAATCAGACATCATCTTCTTATTTTCCTCTTTCTATTTTTGTATTTCCGTTTTCTCTTTTCTTTCCCTTTCCTTTCCCTCCTTCTCTCTTTCCATCGCTCGAAATCGAATTTGGACTCAGTCCCTCCAATTTGGTGCACAAAGCTTCTTGCTAATTCAACCACTCAGGCCCCACAATATAAGCCAATTTCATTTAAATTATTTAATACCAGCGTTGGTAATATAATCAGTAAGTGTCAATACATAGCGTCTATAGGTATATAATGGTGAATATATTATAAATTTACAACAAATCCAATAAAGTTCACTGGTTTTAAACCTTGCGAATTAACAAACAATATGATTATATCAAGAATCAAATCTTGCTCATCTTTCTATTACCTTCTACTAATAAGGTTTAATTCATGATTAGTAAGGCTGGGAAGCAGTAACTAGTTGTACTGAATGTAAATAATCAATCAACTGCCTGATGAGTTTTGAGAGAGACGGAAGAGTTAGAGAGAAGTGATGAGAGAGATGAGAGTTAGAGAGAGAATGAAAGAGATGAGAGTTAGAGAGAGAAATAATTTTTGAAAATGGAGTAAAAAGAAAATAAGGGTGGAGGTTAAAAAACATGATTTTATAAAGGATATAAAAGTAATGTTATATTTTTTGGGTTAATTTTTTATTTTTAGAAAAGTTAAATTGCTGAGGTGGTGTGTTGATTTTGGGTTGACCGGTCACAATTACCTACTGTACACTTTAGTGGAAGGTCGCCAAAAGATTGTACATTTTAGTGTGCAAAATTGAAAGTTGTACACTAAAATGTGAAAATAGATAACGGTTGTAGACCACGTATATAATTTACCCCTTTAATTATACTCTATTATATTATATTTTGAAATCCGTTAAGAGAGAAATTTTACAAAAATCAAAGACGACGTAAATGGATCAAAATTAAATTATAAGATCAATTTAATCAAATTTATTTCCAAAAAAAAAAAAAAAAACTGGGAAAAATAATCCGGTAGCTCTTCAACAACATTTGTTTTGCCACTGTAAGCTGTTGTATAAATAGTAGAACTGAAATAAGTTGTTAATGGTGCTGGTATGTATACTCTTTTTTTTTTTTTTTTTTTTTTTAATTATTTCAGTTTTATCCCTCTTCCCGCCGTTTTCTCTGTGCGATTGTAAAAATGAGGAATTTCGCCTATAATGCCGCTCTTTGATGGTTGTCATTTACAACCCCGTCTTTTTCTCCTTTTTCTCCAAAATATTAAACATTGACTTCCTTCTACTTTCTTCACTTTCTCGGTAATTTCCTTTTCCCGAGAAAAGTCTTCCTTTTGGCCTGCGTTTTTACATAATTGCGCAGACGTTTTGGGTATTCCTAGCTTTGAAAAGCACTTATGTCTGCATAGACATTTTGGTGCTTTTCTTGCTTATAACTTACAATATCCTTCCATGGATACCCAAAAGTCCGTCAATGCTCCGCCATTAATTCCTATACATTCCAATCTTGAGGTATGTTCGTCTTTTTTCTGTTATATATTTCAATTCGCATGTCTAAGCTTTTATTATTGAAATGTTCTTTCTCCAATAGATGACTTCTATGGAGGATAAAAATGCATTTGACCCCACTGATGAAACCATACCTATAAAAGATGCAATCATGATTGATAAGAAGTCATTTGATAGTTCTGGACCAAGATCTTTATCTTCGAGTGATGTGGGAGGCAATAATCTTCTTGGCTCAAAAAATAGTGTATTTGGTAGCATAAAGATTGTGGTATTTTCTGCCAAAATCAACTTGCTTATGCCTTTTGGTCCTTTGGCTATCTTGGTTGATAGAGTTACGGGCAATCATGTAAGTTGCCCTCTTTTTGTGTTGTTCTGTTTTGCCTAATTGCATGTTGGATTTCTGATATTTTTTTTTTGTGTGTGTGTTTCAGGGTTTTGTCTTCCTTTTCAGTTTGTTGGGCATTATACCTATGGCAGAGCGTCTTGGATTTGCTACAGAGTAAGGTTCCATTCAAGTAGTCAAGCATTCCATTGTTCTCTAAAATCGATGATTCTTCCATATATACTTTCCTCTAGACATAGGGTCAATGATTCTGCAAACATGTGTTGCTTTTGGATTCATTTGACAAAAAATGACAAGCTATGGACTAAATTGATACCCAGTTCACTTTGAGCAAATTAGGGAGGTGAATACTTGAGATGTTCTAAAAATTAAATGTAAATAGATACTTCACATGATAATCCAATGATTTAACTTAATTTACAGACAGTCTAAACTTACGAGGATTAAGCGAAATGAATATCTGGGATGCAAATTCATGACACTAGATAGTTGTAGCTTTTTCATATGATTGATAAGTTCCTAATTCAGCATTTGTTTGATTTCTCAATCCAGGCAGCTGGCTTTTTTCACTGGTCCTACAGGTATATCATTATTCCCTTTTCTGTTTGTGCTTCTTCAAATTTTATTATACCATAGAGTTTGCCAAGAAAACATCAGATATGTCACTAATAGCTATAATTAAGACCAATCAACTTGTTATGTTAATCTTTTCATCTAATGTTCTTTTTCCGTGATTTATACACCCTTAATTGACAATTTCCTCACTTGAACCTGCAGTTGGCGGTCTCTTAAATGCAACTTTTGGAAATGCAACCGAATTGATAATATCAATTTATGCATTGAGAAATGGCATGATACGCGTAGTTCAGCAATCATTACTTGGATCAATCTTGTCAAACATGCTGCTAGTGCTTGGTTGTGCATTCTTCAGCGGTGGACTTGTCGTCACCAACAGGGAACAAGTATTTCATAAGGTATAAAGGGATTTCTTTATTCATTCTTTTCTCCAAAATCTTTTGTAGCTTTGTTGCTGAAGATTTTCAAACTGTTTGAATCTCATTTTCTAGGCTACTGCTACAGTGAGTTCCAATTTGCTGTTAGTGGCAGTCATGGGCCTGCTATTCCCTGCTGTTCTCCACTCTACACGAACAGAATTACATTTCGGGAAGTCCGAATTGGCTCTTTCAAGGTTCAGTAGTTGTATCATGCTCATTGGATATGCTTCATTTCTCTATTTTCAGCTGAAGAGCACAAAGAATATTTATGTCCCTGTAAATGAGGTTAGTCTTCATTTTTTTGGAGAACATAACAAAATGGCTGTTCTGTGACACATTTTTAAATCTCAACCAAATCTCGACAAATCAAATTGAGTTAATATTTAATAATAATCGAATGACTTTAGTCATCATTTTAGATGCATACAAAGGCATTATTATTAATGATCTTGTCTCTCTTGAACTTAATTTTTCTTCCACTAGGTTTGAAGCATGAACATTTGAAATTTGTAGTTTTGCTATGTTTTTTGGATATGGTATTAAGGATTCAATGAATAATGGCTTGAGATCAACAGGACATGGAAAATTGGAGCGCTGATGATGATGAAACTCCTGAAATCTCAAAATGGGAATCAATCATATGGTTAACTCTTTTGACTGTATGGATTTCTATCCTCTCGGAGTATTTGGTTGGTGCCATAGAGGTGATTTTACTTATTCCATTTATGAATTTCTTTTATAACACTTTAGGCACATTTCGTATTCATTAACACCATCCATTATGTTTCGTAAAACAATGATAAAAGCAATTTGAGAAAATCAAAAGCCAATATATTTTTTCCCTGCTAAAGAATACACTATAACTTCTTTTTCCCGACACAAGCATGTCACATATCACAGGAAGAAGAAAGTAGAAGGACTGGATGTGTAATTCAGGTTCCTTATTATTCAATAGTAACTGACATTATGTTATTTAGTTATTCTGTGCTATTTCATTCCCTAAAGTTCTAAGCTATTAGCTAGGTCGTTAGCTAATTTGGACTTCAGTCAGTTAGTTATCCACCTATATAGAATTACAGCTCTTACCATGTAACCTTTTCTGACCTCCTCTCTATTCAGAGGTCATCTATTGTAGGACGGATCTGATTCTGGAAATTAATGAAATCATCTTCTTCTTCTTCCTAAATTCTTCTCTTCTCTCGCTTTCTCTTCTTCTATCATCTAAATTCTTCTCTAAGTCTAATGCCATAACTTAGGCTTTGACATTGGTACCAGAGACACTTGTCCTTTGGCCATTCTTGACGTGTATGGTCAATAACGCCGCAAAACGAACCAGAACAACAAAGAAGATCATGGATACTCTTGAACAACAAATCAAGGCACTGAACACGCAGATGAAGGAGCAAGTGGAAATCACAGCCATGCAAATTAACTCCGTGAAAGCTCACTTCCAGGATGTACAAACTGCCCAGAACCAACATATTGAAACTCTCATTCAAGATCAAAATCAGCTCTGGACATTTAACTATCAGCTTAAACTTTTAGTTCAATTGGTTTCATGACATGGTATCGGAGCCTGATTGGCCAAGTGTTACTCTAGGGTTCGATTCGTGGCAGCCCATTTGTTGATTTAATTTCAGGATATGGTAATATGGGACTGTGCCATGCACACTTCAAGCCCAGTGGGCATTTGCGTGTGGGGTGTGTCACAGATTAATATGAAGTGGCCCTTTAAGTATCAGCTTGAGCCGGTTCCATGAAAGCTCCAAATGGAGCAAATGCATTAAATACTTCCAACTTTTCGAAGTTGCAGACGAGAGGAAGCTAGATCTGGTGGGCATCTACTTGCAAGAAAGAGCTGATAAATGGTTCAAGCGTTGGATCGAGGCAAACACTGCAGCTAAGTGGCATGAGTTCACTGAAGAAATCATCAAGAGGTTCCAAGATATTGAGAGCAGATGGCTCAACTCAAATCCTTCTATAACTGAAGTTTTGTATGTATCTAGTTTCATCTCTAGATTAAAACCATAACTAAGATCTGCAGACCTCCAGTTTGTTCTGCCATTAAGAAGGCCAAGCTCCAAAAGAGCCATGTTAAGGATATGATATAGCCAGTCAAGCCGTAATCTTAGTTATTAAACCAAACCCTCAATCCAATACATCCACTGCCCTAGTACCTAAAGCACCTGATCCAAAACCCCAAGTCGGGCCTTAAAATTATAAGAAAGCCCTAGGATCCTGTTGGAAGTGTGGTGAAGATACTTTCCAGGTCACCGATGTACAACCAAAAGACTCAATATGCTCAACATAAAAGAGGAAAATGAAGGGGAGGGAGACATAGTTGAAGAACTTGAAGCAAACTCGAATGAAGTATTGCTGAATGAGAATGTTGAACCCATCTCCTTATCTGTTAATGCCTTGAATGGTGGTGTTAACCAAAACACACTGAGATTGAAGGGAATATTAAACAAGGTCATTATGATCCTCATTGACAGTAGAAGCACACACAGCTTCGTGGACCAGAAGATAGCCATGGAAATCAAATTGCCCTTAATGCAAATGAAACCTATGGCTGTTGCAGTAGCAGATGGGAGGCAACTCATTGTAAGTACTAAGGGGGTGTTTGGTTCAAACTTCGGAATCGGAATTGGAATCGGAGTGTTACGGAATCAGAATCGGAATGACTATTTATTTATTTTGTTTGGTTTAATCCGGAATTGGAATCCAATTATTTAAGAGTGTTTGGTTCAAATTCTAGAATTGGAATCAAAATCGAAATTAAAAAAAAATTAAAATTTCTTAAATTTTAATAAATAAAATATGAAAACCATTAATTATAAGCTATAGAAAAAAATTAATTATAAAAATATTTCATAAATCAAATTAATATATAAATAAATATAAATATATAGTATATATAAATTATTTAAAGGACTATAATGTATTACGTATATTACTATTTCAAAAAAAAAATGTACTATATTATATTATACATACTATAGTATACATGTATAATATACATACATGGGGTAGTTACCTTTTTATTTATTTATTCTCGGTGTATGAGGCAGTTGAAAAATCGTGGGTGGATTCTAGTTTTTTTATTTTTTATTTTATTAAATTTGATAGGGGAATGGGAATCACATTTGATTAAGGAGGAAGAAGGTGGGAATGATTGATTCCCATAGTGGGGTAAATGTGATTCCCATTCCTATATTAAAATTGTAAAACCAAACCTTGACAAAGGTAATTGATTATTGTGATTTCCATTCCCTATTATAAATAGGCCAAACCAAACACCCCTAAGTGTGATGACTTTCATTGGTCCATGCATAACTCAAAGTTTCAATTCACTCTAAGAGTATTAGAGCTAGGTTCAGACTAATGAGACTAAACTCAAAATTATGCCTCTCAAAAACATAAATCAAATGGTATCTAAGGGATGGAAGGGGTCACCACTAGGTTGTTTTTTAATGTCTGTAACTGAACTCACAAACACACCACCTACTACAGACCAAATTCCTCAAGTCTCAACCTATTACCAATCCCATCATTGACCAATACTAGCACTTGTTTCTACCCCCGACCACACTACCACTTTCAAGGTCTCATGACCATGCCATCACCCTCAAAAATGCCACAAACCCACTAATGTAAGGCCTTCACATTACCAAAAAAATGAGATTGAGAGGTTGGTTATAAAATGTTAGCTAATGGGGTGATACAATTAAGTCGTAGTCCTTATAGATCCATGTCTTGTTAGTAAAGAAGAAAGAGGGCACTTGAAGATTCTATGTAGACCATTGAGAGCTTAATAAAGCTACTGTCAAAAACAAATTTTCTAGACCAATAATATAAGAATTGATTGATGAGTTGAAAGGAGCTAGAATATTTTCAAAGATTGATCTTAGAGAAGGTTATTTCCAGATAAGGATGAAACCTGAGGACATTCCTAAAACTGCCTGCCACTATGAATTCTTAATTATGCCATTTGGCCTTACTAATGCCTCTGCTACCTTTCAATCACTTATGAATACTATAGTTGAGCCATATTTGAGGAAATTTGTCTTGGTGTTTTTTTGATGATATTCTCATCGATAGCTCTTCTGAAGAACATTTACAGCATCTTAGATTAGTATTTCAAGTAGTGTCCTCCCATCAACTTTATGCCAAGGCATCCAAATCTAGTTTTGGAGTGCTACATGTAAGCATACTTGGGCCACATCATTTCTGCAGGTTTAGCAATAGATCCTGAGATGAGAAGATTGCAGTTTGCAGCTATGAATTTGCCCATTCCTACTTCACTTAAAGGGCTTTAAGGATTTTTGGGCCTCACTAGGTATTACAGAAGATCTATTAAGGGTTATCGCTCCCTCAGCAAGCCTCTCACTGTCTTGTTAAAGAAATATGGTCTCGAGAAGAGCAAGTGGCCTTTGAGCAACTCAAGAGTATAATGACCCAAGCACATGTACTAACATTACCTGGTTTTGGTCAACCTTTCACATTAAAATGTGATGGTAGTGGTACTAGAGTTGGAGCAGTTTTAATGCAGCAATGAAGACCTATCTGTTATTTATCTAAGTCCTTTAGTCCTAGGAATCAAAGGCTATATCCGCCTATCAGAGGGAACTTCTAGCAATCTTGCAGGCTTGTTCAACTTGGAGGCATTACTTGGAGAACCATATATTTATTACCAAAAAGATCATAAAAGCATCAAACATCTCCTAGAACAGAGGCTACATACATATTTACAGCATAAAATCATCTCAAAGCTTTTAAGATTGGATTACACCATCCAATACAAAAGAGGCGGTGTGAACAAGGTAGTTGATGCTCTCTCTAGACAATAAGAAGGCTTGGAGATGAGAACTTCTAAACTGCAAGCTCTTACCATGATTCTTCCTACATGGATGGATGATATACACCAGTCTTATGAGACGGATGAAATGGTCTCTAAATGGATTCTCCAATTGATGGTACAATCCAGTTCACACTCTTATTCCTACTTTAATGGCCTTCTCAGGTATAACTCTAGACCTTATACTGGCTCATCTACAAACTTTAGAAAACAAAATTACAGAAGTATGTAATAGCTCTCCAATGGGAGGCCATTTTGGCATGAAGGGTACTCTATCTCGTATACAACAACATTTATATTGGCCAAACCTCTCTCAATCAGTAATTACTTGGGTAGCACAGTGTCACACGTATCAAAGATGAAAAGCATACCATTCTGTGTATCATGGGTTACTCCAACCACTTCCCATTGTATCTGACAGGGCCAAAATCTATACTAGCATATTTTGGAAGGAGTTACTCAGATTGTTGGGCGCTCAACTTCCCTTTAGTAGTGCTTATCACCCACAAACAGATGGGCAATCTAAGAGACTCAATTAGTGTTTGGAAAATTATTTGTGTAGTATGTATTTTCTAGTACCTAAGCAATGGTCTAAATGGTTGAGCCTGGTTGAGAATTGGTACAATTCAACCATTCATAGTGCAATTAAGATGTCTCCTTTCCAAGCTCTATATGGAGTAGTTCCTCGGCTTCCAATCCTCCAATGTAGCTGCAGTTTAAGACTTGAGAGAGGGAAAATGAACACCTTCCTCAAAGAATGCTTATCCTAGAAATGCCCACTAGGCTTGAAGCATGCACAACACAGGCCCATATTACCATGTCCTTTAATTAAATCAACAAATGGGGCTGCCAGGAATCGAACCCTGGACCACTTGGTCACACTGGCTCTGATACCATGTCATGGAACCGATTGAACTAAAAGCTCAAGTTGATAGTTAGAGGTCCACTCCATATTAATATCTGACACAGATCATTGCTTGTATTGGCAAAGTTGCATATCAATTACAACTTCCTCCCAACTATCGCATACATGATGTTTTCCACATCTCACTACTTAAATGGAAGCCTAATCCAGCATCCCCACCTCTCACCACATTACCCCTGTTTCAACTCGTGAATTTTTCATCCAACAAGCTAAAGTGGAGAATTCTCGCAATGCCATAATTGAAGGAAGGGTGGTTCCACAATTACTCATTTAGTGGGGGGGGCATCCCTACTATTGATGCTACTAGGGAGAATCAAGCTACCTTTGCATAGTTATTAAAGGCGCGCCTATGGCGCATGGTGCAGGCCTTAGCACCATGACACCCCCATGGCGTGGCGCAACCGCCATGGCGCGCGCCTGGTGTGCCATTTTGCGCCAAGGGGCAATTGCCAAAGGCGCACTAAGGCGCGCCTTGGTGAGTTAGGGGTAGGTTTTATGACTTTTTTGACAGTTACATATATGGAACAAGTGTTCTGAAGGGTCCAAAATGAGAAAAAAAAATACAAATATAAAAAAGAAGAGAGAGATTATACATTTGAATTAATTAGAAGAGGCAACGACAAAATCTTATTATAAGAGGAAGAAGTTTAGTAGAACAAAACAAAGAAGACGAATTCAAACAGAAACAAAGCAGCCAAGGGAATTCAAATTCAACATGAGTGATTAATTTGGAGAGTTTTGATGAGGAGTACAACTTAGGATTTAGTATTCAACTTTAGCTTTCTAACATGGGGTTTATTTTTCATTTTATAATTTATTTATGCTTAATATTGGCATGATTTAGTATTCATTGCATTTTTATGTCAGTTTTATAGTTTTATAATTTTTGTTTTCTTAAGTGCATCTTGTCTCGCTATGGCGCGCCATCGCCGTGCGCCAAGGCTCCAGGACTCCTAGCGCCTTAGTGCGCCATGCGCCTTTAATAACTATGTATCTTTGCAGCTCAATTTCCTGAGTTCTATCATTCTTGGGACAAGAATGTAGTAAAGGAGGGGTATTGTCACATATCAGCGGATGAAAAAAGTAGGACTGAATGTGTAATTCAGGTTACTTATTATTCAATAGTAATTTACATTCTGTTATTCTGTGCTATTTCCTTCCCTAAAGCTATAACAACTATTAGCTAGGTTGTTAGCTAATATGGACTCTAGTGAGTTAGAGCATCTCCAAGAGACTCTTAGTCCACTCTCTAGAAATAATTTCTAATAGGGATAAGGTACCAAAATAGGTCTATATTTTTGGGGAAGTATCAATTTAGGCTCCACATACAAAATAGCACCAATATAGGCTTAACATTTAAACAAGAGTACCAATTTAGGCATCGATAACTGAATATGACACGTCATTCATATTACTCTGTTAAGTTCTGCCAATTGTACGTAGGAGAGAGAAATAAGAACTTAACGGAGTAATATGAATGGCGTGTCACATTTTGTTATCGAGCCTAAATTGGTACTCTTTTTTAAACGTTAAGCCTAAATTAGTGCTATTTTGTACGTGAAGTCCATATTGATACTTTTGCAAAAACGTTAGGCCTATTTTGGTACTTTACCCCAAAATAATATAAACAATTGACCAAGTGACTAATACATATCATCTCCAACAATACTCCTCATATTCACTCCTTATTATTTTATCATTAAAATTAGTAAGTATTGTTATATTTACCAATAGTGAGAGGAGAGAGACTACTCAATAATAAATTATGAATAAAAAATGAAATAAGGAGGCATTAGGAGCTCCTCAATAATAGAGAGGATGAAGGGTCTCTTAGTGATTTGAGGAGTCACTAAGGGACTGTTGGAGTTGGTTTTTAACTTTCTCTCCTCAAATTTTATCTTAAGAGCTCAACTAAGAGGTTGTTGGAGATGTTCTTAGTTATCCAGCTGTACAGAATTACAGCTCTTACTCTGTAACCGTTTCTGACCTCCTCTCTATTTAAAGGCCATGCATTGTAAGAAGGATCTGATTCTGAAAATTACTGAAATCATCTTCTTCTTCCTAAATTCTTCTCCTCTCTCTTTCTGTTCTTCTCTCATCTAAATTCTTCTCTAAATCTAAAGCACTTTGGAGTTTTTTGTTTTTAACAGTAAACCTCAAGAACTCTTAGCAATGTTTATGTGCATTATTACCATTTACCCTCATGTTTGAAGACACAAATTAGGTTCACAAAGATTTACGCACACAATATTGTTTTTTGTCTTGAATCTTTTTCTGCATATTCTAACAACCAAAATGTGTTTTTAGGGAGCGTCAAGAGATTGGAAAATACCTATTGCATTTATAAGTGTTATTCTGCTCCCAATTGTTGGAAATGCAGCAGAACATGCAGGTGCTATTATGTTCGCCATGAAAGACAAGCTTGTAAGTGCTTCCTCTTCTAGCATGTTTTATAAACATGGCCAATCTGAAAAAAAAAAAACTCTAATACCCCCTATCAATCTGGCACAGGATATCTCTTTGGGGGTGGCAATTGGTTCATCAACACAGATATCTATGTTTGGGGTGAGTATCCAGCATGTCATTGATTCTATCTGCAACAGTTTCTTGTCATCATTTTTATCCTATCATTATTTCATATCATGTGGTGGTGCTTGTGCCTTGAATTGAATCAGGGAATAACGGAAAAAAAAAAAAAATCAGAATTGATCTACATAATTTTTACAATAATGTGAATCCTGTGAATGCCGTTTTTCCTGTGAATATTTTTGTTTCTGTTGCAGTATTTCCCTTTTATAACAACATTTCTACAGTTATTTCTGCCGTTTAGGATATGGACCTGACACAGTTTATCTAGATAGTAGATAGGTATGGAAAGGAAACAATTGAAGATATTAGTTCTTACGGTTCAAGTGTTTAACTCTTCAGGAATTACCAGTCTTTTTATGTTAAAATTTCTCGTGGTTGCTGAAATTCTTCTTTCTTCATTTCAATATTTCTCATACTTCAAATTCTGTGCCTGCAGCTGCTTTTTGGATGACTTTCTAACTCAATTATCATGATTCTGCAGATACCCTTTCTTGTGATTGTTGGGTGGATCATGGGGAAACCTATGGACTTAAATTTTCAACTATTTGAGACAGCAACACTTTTTATAACTGTTTTGGTGGTATCGTTTATGTTGCAGGTATGCTGAATCAAAAATTAGTCATTTCATTATTTTCCCACTGAGTCTTGCATCATTTATAAATCTAGACATTGAGTTGCTGATCATTTAGAAACCTACAAATTGAAACCTTAAAAGGATGAATTAGAAGATGAGGGCAGGTTTATAAATGATGAAGGGGTAGTAACATGTATAAAAATAAAAGATGGGGGCTCGATGTGATAAATAAATAAATAAAAATAATGCTAAGGAACTTTAAAATGCTTTAAACCCACATCCTTTGTAAATTCGATGACTGTTCTTACAATCTATTTTACCTTGTATTTTTCTGCAAGTAAATGATTGTATTTCATGCCATGTTCCTTACACATGTTTGAACTGAGCTTGCAGGACGGAACTTCTAATTACTTTAAAGGACTAATGCTGATCTTCTGCTACCTAATTGTCGCTGCAAGTTTCTTCGTACATATGGACCCGGCTTCAATAGGTAATCACTCAGTTTACTGTTTCATGTAGTTTCAGCAAGCTCACTATCTGCCAACCAGTTCCTGTCAATTTTTGGGTTATGCATCTTTTTTCCTTCCACTGTGAAGTTGCATTTCTAAAAGCATATATGCATGTGATTCTGCAGCGGATCATCCGAAAGTTAAGGGATAAGTAAAATGAAGGAATGCCTGAGCTTGAAGACACTGGAACATCAAATGCCTGGATTTGTAGAAGAGCGCCCTGCAGAAATTTATCATATAAGGGCGGACAGTTTGATGAGGTGTTTCTGCAGAAGATGCTTTTCATTATCTGCAAATATTAGGAATAGTGCACTTGATTTGCCAAATGGGGATGAAGTTTGTGCATCTCCCATATTAATGTATAAAGCTTAGCTTTGCCTATTAGGTTGTAAGATCAATCCTGAAAGTAAAAAAAAAAAAAAAATGAAATGTAGAAGTATGTCACCAAAAGATGATGATGAATGGAAAAGTAAATAGGAAGTGTTTTTCTAGCATCTTGTATCTCTTCTTCCTATACGGTGCTGCGGCTGCTTGTCGACATGATGATTCTGCCCATTTCCGTACTGAAAGCACTCTGAATGCATCACCTGTGAAAAACAGTCCGCCAGATCCTGTCCCACTCTTTCATCTACACAAAAGGTATTGATAAGTTTTTCCGCAGTCACGTCTCCCTTCATTCTGGAGGCTGAAAATAAAATCGAAAGACAACTCAAAACCTAATTAATGGATGGTTTTGAAGAAAAAAATGAAAGAGAAGCCTTATAAAAATGAACACTGCAACTTGTTATACTGTTACATGTAGCAATCAGTGGATTCTTTACACACCGGCGTGAAACTCAACACGATATATATTGGTTGACTACTATGACCAGCTATAGGCCTTGTTTGGTAAGAACTTTTGGGGTAAAATAAGAGGTTTGAGTCATTTGAGAGGTTTTGACTAGTAAAACCTCTAATAGCGGTGTTTGATAAAGAGATGTTTGAAAGAGCTTATTAGATCCGAAAAGTTAATTTTGAAAAATCTGGTTTAATGAGCTTTTTCAATTAGCTTATTGTTCCATCTCTTTTGAATGACATTTTTACATCTAATTATTACCATTTAACTTCAAATAAAGGTTTTATCATCTCATTATTTATCATTTTACACAAACCGTTATTAACAATCAGTTAAATTTGACTAAACAATTTTACAATCAGCTAATAAAAAAAAAAAGTAACAAACATGATCATTGTCTATGTACCGGAATGCTTAAAATTAGATTTGAAAAGGTCCCACTCATTAAGAGTGAAACTTCCAAAGATAAGTGTATACCACTAAAGCACGTGGTATTCTTTAGTAAAAGGCAAAAAAAATAGTTCGCTTTGTGGCTATCGCATGGTTTCGTGAGCTCTATTAAATCATGGTTCCCTATATATAATCAGCTGGAATCAGGAGGTGCTTTTGCCCTTAAGCAGTTTGGGATAGGCCATTATTGGGAAAATTACACAGAAATTCACCTTTTAACAACTATTTACAACTATATCAAGTCATAATTTTGTATTATGTTAAACTAATAAATTCACTATTTTTAATCTATTTTAAGAACTAGAGTTTATAACTTAGGAATCTAGAATATATTGTCTAGGGTTTATGATTTATGAATTGGAATTTGAAAATTTTAAATTTGGGTGTAAAATCATATTTTATTTGTTATATATAGCAAATAATGACATATTCAAAATTAAGTTTGATAATCTGATTTAGTTGTAATTTTATAGTTAATTATGATATTTATGTAGGAAACCCTGAGAAATTTACATACAAATTCAAATTTGAAAAACCATCTACAATTATGTCTAGTCCTAATTGTGAATTATGTCAAATTAATAAAATCGTTACTTTTAATTTATTTTACGATTTGGAGTTTACAAATTAGGGATATAGGATATATTGTCTAGAGTCTATGATTTATGAATTGGAGTTTAGAAGTACTAAATTAGGATGTAAAAACATATTTTATTTGTTATCCTATCCTTTGTTCATACCCAATGTCGTTTTGGGTTGGATGTGACATAAACTACCTATTGATACGAACAAAATGGACGAGATTGTGAGGCAGAACATTCATGGAAAAGCTCCTTAAAAGTCTAAGTTTGCATCCTTTAACGGAAGAAACAGTCTTGAAATGCCAGTTCATCAAGTATTCCTCTTGAACAACTACAAATAAGGGCAGAACAACTTGATTTTGGTAGAAACTGGTCTCTTAGGCGGGTTTGTGGATTAACACGCGGGTCACGGGCAGAGAGGGAGAGAGAGAGAGATAATGATGTGGATGACAACAAATCTCCACTTGCAAGATTGAATGGCCAAGATTTAATCATTTTGTGTACTAAACAATTGTTTGACTGTAATTAGGTTACTTTTTGTTTTAGTATTTAAAGGATATTTTGTGGTTGGTGAAAGGCATATAATCTTTTAGCCACCAAAGTAATTACAGAAGTTAAAGCTCCTACCTTTGTGGAGTATATTTTGTCTTGCCAAAGGGATGTTCGCTCATGTCAATGAGTGAGTAGTTCATCTAATAGGTCTAGCCAGCCTTAAATGGTGATTGTAAGTGCTTTTGTTCATTAATGAAGTATGTTTTCTAAGAATGGTTGTGAATAGGGTTCTTAAATGCATTAGAATTGATCAATCTATGTGATAGCAACAAGAGATGACATGAGAGTTCTCTTAAGTTGTGGAAACACCTATTTGCATGTGTTGCTAGGGATGGAGACGCGAATAGCCACGCATCAGGGTTCTCATTTGTGAGATGCTTTCCAAAACGTAATGCTTGGGTGTAAATGATGCAAGGAGATTTGGTTGTTTATGTTCATAGTATCTTTGGAATAAGGGAGATCAGACCTTAGTGACCTAGGAAGAAAGATACTTGAACCATGATTTCTGAACATGCTTATATTATGTGAACAACTGTGTGAAGCAATTGCTTATTCTGGTCTGTGCTAGGCATGTTCCTTCGTAATTCTGATTCAAACACCTTTATAGTATTAATGATCTCTAGCTGTTAATGTTACATTTCACTTAGTTCATTCCTCAATCCCCGTAGAAACAATACTTGGTTTTACCCAAACTACATCTGACCTAGTACACTTGCTAGCGTCCATATTACACACGAAGTTTTTGGTACCGTTGCCGGGGAAGCTTGAAGATACTTTGATCAATTTTGTATAGCAATCACATATAGATTGTCTCTAATAGTATCCACACGAACTAAGAAACAAATGATCGAACGAGGTAATTATTTGTGTTGGAAATTAGAGAGAATTCGCCCCAAAATACTTATGGTTGGCCAAACCCCTTCTATTTATAGGTTTTTATTTTGTTAATTATACTCCTAATCCAATTAAGTTTATTTAATTAATTAATCTTCTAATGTCATTAGATTAACTAGTTTAATAGGAAAAAGAATTACTAATTCTATTCTAACTATATATCTAATATATATATATATATATAAATATAATTAATTTTTTTGGTAAGAAAATATAATTAATAATTCTACTTCTAACCATATTAGAATTCATGCTTCTTTTTCTTTTGCCTTCTCTCCTAGATGATAGGATTGGAGTCAGCCTTCCTAAACTGATCCCGATGTAGGTTTTTTGTTGGTTTTGTTTTTTTCTTTCCTTTCTTACCAGAAAAAAAAAAGAATTCATGCTTCTTTTAAGTTTATAATTTAATTAGTATTCTAATCACATTAAGTTAACTCATTTAATAGGAATATAATTACTAATTCTATTGTATCTATATCTAATACATATATAAATATAATTCATAATTATATTTTCTATTTAATTATGTAAGTATAATATGATTAGAATATTAATTAAATTGAATTATAAAGTGGTGGTATCAGAATGATTGTTCAAACCGGTAGGAAACAATTAGCGTAGGATGCTCCCTAGTTGGTTAATGATACTGGTGGAAGAAGCGGTGACAGAATCTAGCCAATGATAATGAATTCTCCGATCAGCCAATCGGTGATTCCAAAATTAGGAAATAACAATGATGGATGAATTATGGTAATCAAGGAATAATTAGTGAGATTACTAATATGGTAGTTGCCATTGAAAGTGGAGGGAATTTTGAAAATGCTAAGGAAGGTGAAAAAGGAAAGTCATCTGATTATGTTTCCACTGATGGGGTGGTTATTGTTGACTCTAAACGTAGAAGAATGAAGGACAATAATGAAGGAGGGGTAGTTTCGGAAGTTTTAATGGAAAATGCAGTGGGCTCAAAAAATGGATCACATGCGGGTTCTGCTGGACAGACCCATCCATCATCATGAGTATCATGGCTTGGAACTGTCGTGGGTTGGGCAACCCACATTCAGTTCGGGTTCTCTTGGATTTTGTCCAAGCAAACAAACCAAGTATAATTTTTCTCTCAATGACTCTTTTAACTACGTGTCATTTAGATGTAATTAAAAGGAAGTTGGGCTATGCTGGTAGATTGTGTTTGGGCTGTGTTGGTATAAGTGGGAGCCTGGCCCTTATTTGGCTTGAAGACATGATGGTGGATATTAGAGATTCCAGCCACGATTTTATTGATGCAGAGATACATCTTTGTGTGAGTCAAACATGAAGATTTACAAGCTACTATGGTTTTCCTGAAAGTTCAAAGCGGGTTGATTATTGGAATCTTCTAAGGAGGTTGTCTTCGTCTTCTAACCTCCATTGGTGCTGTATGGACAACTGTCTTATTGAAACCGATGCAGATGTGGTGGTTTTAGATCTTAATCAATCTGTCTTCAGGTCTTATTACGACATTGTTCTTGATGATTGTAATATGTTGATTCATTCGTTTAATGATGTTAGTATCATTTTTGCTAGTCGTTCTATGAATACTGTTGCCCATGAATTTGCAAAAACATCATATTCGACTGATGAAGTGACATATTAACCATTCAGATTTCATTGTTCAAGTCTTATATTCTGATTATATTTAATGGATGGTTTTTTCTTTTCAAAAAAATTAAACATAGAATAAAAAACTAATTGTAGAACGATTCATGGTTTATCAGCCGATTCAAACAATTCAATCCAATTTAACCGAATCAGAGTTCTAACCAGTTTGAGATCCAACCGGCCAGTCCGGTTTTCAAAACACTGCCTTTGTATTGAAAAGGGATCCTAGTTGCAATCCTTGTTGTCAACCATTATATTGCTTAAGCCTTTATTTGGGAGTTTGGAGGTTAATGGAGGTGGAAGTTAAATGAGGTAATGGAAAGGTAAGGGAAGTGATGGAAAAGAAAGTTAAAAATTAATCTTGTTTGGAAGTTTATAGGATGTAAATGAAGTTAAATGTTTAACCTTGTTTGGGAGTTTAAATATGAAGGGAAAGGAAGGTTAAATTTACTCTGCAGAGACAAGAAATTTTAAAAAAGTTTACGTTACTCCCATTAACCCTCAATTTGGAGATTAGAGAAAGTAAACATTTAACCCAATTAACCTCCATTTACTCTCAAAAAATAACTTCCAAACAAGATTAAATTAATAGTTAACCTTCCATTACTTCCATTCATTAACCTCCTCTCAAACAATGGCTAAAAGATAGAGTGCCACATCAGTCATTTAGCAAAGTAGGAAGTTCGATGGCCGCTGATGTAATTAATTACACAGTCGCAAATTCTGAACCCTAAAATAAAATTGTAAAATCTGTTCAAGTCCTTCGTTCCAGTTTCCACCATTCCAAACGCTTATCTACCTTCTTTCTCTGCTCTTTCACAAACATTCCATAATTCTCGTCTCTTCTCGCACCGAGCAAATTTCACTCCTTTGCCACCATCGTCATCGGAAACCGCCGCCATGGTCAGTTTCTTCCTCATATCTTACCTGCCGAATATGAAAATTCAGCCTTTGTTACTCACTGATGCACTTCTATTCTAACCCCTTTGTTTCTATCTGATTTTTAGTCTAGCCGCGGAGTACTGGGCAGAGACCGATTGCGAAGAGATATAGGGTCTTCTCGGTTCGAAGATAGTAGCATGAGTAGTAGTAAGCGGGGTAGTAATCCTCCGTCAAGGCATCTATGGGTGGGCAATTTGTCTCACAGCCTTGGGGAACACGATTTGACCGATCAGTTTTTGCAGTTCGGGGATTTGGATAGCGTGGCTTTCCAGCCAGGCCGAAGCTATGCGTTTCTTAATTTTAAAAACGATGATGATGCAATTGCCGCCTTGAAGGCCCTCCAGGGTTTTCCACTCGCTGGCAACCCGCTTAGGATTGAGTATGCTAAGGCGGTTAGTTTTGATTCTTTTGCCTCTTCTACTGTGATATTTATTGTATATGTGTCCATAACTTTGTATTTGTTCCATGAGTTTAATTCAATTGATTGTTTCTTAGCGATAATTGCAGCATAATGTTATTGTGCCCAGACTGGAGAACTTGAACTTAACCTTCATTATCAGATAAAAGACTGATCTATGTAATTAACTTGAATACAAACTTTAATTCCTTAACCAATCAGTTACATGACTCAATTTGATAATGCCATTGGATTTCGAAATTCCATTCTGATTATTGATGGCCAGAACTTGTAAGGAGTTCTTATGTGACTGCAGCTAAGACTATTCTCATATTTTATCCACTATCAGTCAATTCTCACTGTCACGCCGTTACTGATGAACATATCGACAGCATTCCGTAGCCACACCAATTTATTCATTCTGGCCTTCTGGGTTTGATCCATTAATAGTTTCAGGTTCTTGGCCGGTTTCTATTTCTTTTCTGAGGCTTGATGTGGTTACTGGTATAATACCCCTTCAAGAATAAAGCAGTCGTGGATAAGAAAATTGCAGTTTCCAGGCTTGCCATTTCACTCTTGAATGCTTGTACAATACTGGAAAAGTGAAACAATTTGCTGCAAACAATTTAATTGAACAATACAGAAAAAATGATACAGCAATCTAAAGAATAATGAAAATGGATTATGTCTCCTTTGCAGAACTCTTGAATGCTTGCTCAATACAGAAAAAGTGATGCGATTTGATGTAAACAATTCAATTGAACAATACAGAAAATGATACAAACAAGTAACAGTCCAAAGAATAATAAAAAATGAATTGTCTCCTATCAGAAAAATTCATATTGCCGTTATAATGGCCAGACATTTAAGAGATTGCCCAATTAATAAAGTAAAATAATGTCAGGGAATTCCAAGTGAATGGTATTTACTTGTTAAGACTCTTTTTCACTGCAAAAATCAGCATATTCAATACTGATCTGCCCAAGGACATGAAAACTAATGCGCGTTGTATGTTGAAATATTAATTGTTTGCCAATTTGTTGTACTGATATTGAATTCTACTTTGTTTTAATCTCTTATGTCCAATTTTGTGATCATACAAAATCTTTGTAGAACCTTTGGCTGCAGTGAACTAGCAATTAAGTTATATGCCACTGTCTGACTGTTAATATTGCATCTCAGAGTTATTCTGCAGATATTTTTGGATTGATGAAAAAAACAACAACTAAAAGTAAACTGGAAAAAAGAAAATTGTGGACTGTTAAAGATTATTCACTAATTTCACCCTTGTCCATTTTCTCAGCAGAGTATTCAATAAAAAGTAGGCTTGTGAATAAGCATAACCAAGCTTTTATAATGCATTATCAGTTTCATTATATACTAATAGGCATATGATACTCTTTCATTTTCCACCATTGAATCTGACTGCTTGCAAATCTAGCAAGCAGTTAGACCAAATCAACAATCAAACACCAGGAGGGTTCTTAGCATGCAGATAATATGAGCATAATTTTCCAATTACATTTGCCAAAGACAATGGAACTAGAATTTGAAGCAACTGGGGCATAGAGGAAGATATATATTAGATGCATATAAAATAGTTTACAAGGGTCTGTTCCTCAAATCTCTTTCCTTCCAGATTTTTGTCACAGCTGTTTGAGTGACTGTGCTCTAGACAAAAGAATACAATACACCAGTAAATAGGATCAGGAAGGGAGCAAAAATCTCCTAAAACGAGCACCTGTATTTTGTCAAATTATCAAATTAACTGTTATATACCGTGCTATCTGATCTTTAACTTTCTAATCTTCTTGTTCATAGTCATAGACACCATTGGGAGAATTTAACTGGCAGGTGACTGCAAAAATCATAGTCCATTTGTCCTCATCAGATTGAAAATTTAAATGCAACAATTACTACAGTGCAATAGTTAGTTTCCATGACCTGTAAAACTTAATGACAACTAAAGAAGAATATGTTAACTGTGCTTGACAGCAGAAATTATATTTTTAAAATTTTGATTTAGATGTCTTTTGATCATCCTTTACAAGGTCGTAAACATGTAGATGGAGATCCTCAACATGCACTACTTGGAATGAATAACTTAAGCTACTCATGGTGCACAACTTGGAATGTGAATGATTTAAACTACTCATTGTCTACTTGAATTTATAGTTTAACTCAGAAAATATCTGAATTCAACTTAAGTTTTTAGTTTAGTTAAACTGTACCTTGAGGAGATAAAATGCAGAGGGCATGTGTATTTCAGTGTTCGGCTTGTGTTGCTTGTGAGCTTAATTGGGTTATTGATTTTTATATATTTTCTAAGTGCTTTTTATATTATGCATCATATTTGAACAATAGCTTGTGATACATGAGAGAGGTTGAGTTTATTTGAGTCTTAAAATGAGATTATGTGAAGTCAAATATGGATTTCAAATGGCAATTGAGGTTACTCCAGAGTTGAGTATTGTTTTCAGTCAAGTTTGACCAAGAAACATAAAGCTTAAGTTGTTGAAGCCTCAAATTACCTAATGAAGTGAAGATTTCAAGCACTTGATATGCTGACTTGTCTCAAGTTCAATTACCCCTCACATCAAGCAACGTTTATCATTATTCTTAACTGAATGCTAAGATGAAAAATAGAGGGAGACATGCAGATAGCTCTGACATTATCTGTTTCTAAGCACCTTAGTAAAATCTATCAATAATGAGCATGCTAAGCGTAGATGTAGGAATATACCATACTATGATTTAAAAATAGCATTTATTTGTGGTGTTTTAACTCTTATAGTTTCTCAACCAATCCATAAGTAACCAATTCTCATCAGAAGCAACTGAAACTGCAGCAACTTAACGATAGTTGTTAGTGCCAATCTCTAGGTGTCCATCTCCAAATGCTACTGTTATAATACCTTTTCTTAGGCTTAGTCGCTTGACTTATACCCCCAATTCCTAATCTGATGAAACTTATACCTGTGGGGTTGACTAATAAGTAAAGTGCTTCCCTGCCTATCATTTGTAAGTTATGATGTTGTAGAGATCTTGATCATCTAAACAAATAGCAATTGCTAATACTTGGAAGTTGGTGCTTTATGTTGGTCAGGTTATATTTTTAGTATTTTCTGCAAAAGCAATTGAACAAGTTTCCTATTTTGTCTTTCAGAAAAAAAATGTTATCCACACTTTGCATCCATGATTACATTTTACTAATATATTTTGAGCGGAGACATTCTGTAAAGCATTTTCTGTATTTTGTGAAACAGTTGTCAGATAATAGTTGTGCTTTATTGCCTATCTGAATGGCAGTTCTCGTAAAATAAAGCTTTTAATTATCTGTTTGCTTTGTATTTTTCTCTCTCCCTTTTTCAGCATAAAAATAAAACATTGGAGATTGGAATAATAATAAATTAATAATAAGTACTCAAAATGAGGTTGGTCTTCTCTCATCTAGTTGAGAATTCTTATCTCAGGAGAAGGCAACAGTAACTTCACGTGATGAAGATTACTTGCAACGTCGAGATGACCAACGCGCTGCATTAAGAGGATCTCCTTTCTCACAGAAGGACTCCAGAGTACGTAATGCCAGTCCTGAACCTTTTTATGGTGAGAAATCCAAGATAAGTGACAGAAATGCAGAACCTAGCGAAGTGTTATGGATAGGTTTTCCAGCTTTACTGAAGGTGGATGAAATGATCTTAAAAAAGGCGTTTTCACCATTTGGTGAAATCGAAAAAATAACTGTATTTCCTGGTCGTAGTTATGCTTTTGTTCGGTTTAGGAATATTATTTCAGCTTGCAGGGCAAAAGAAACCCTTCAGGGGAAATTATTTGGAAATCCTCGTGTGCATATTTGTTTTGCCAGGAGTGAAGGTGGCTCATCCAGTAGTGGAAGGTCCCCTCTCTCTCCACATCTGAGGTCAAATGGTCACTTGGGAGCTCCCGAGAACTTTCGACATGATAGAAATTTTGGAGGCGCAGCCAAAGAATCCAGCATCAGATCTCCTCATTTTATGTCCAATTTGGATTCAGATTCTGACGTTTATGGCTTCAATAGAAAAGGTGCATTATATCCTGGTGGAAGCAACACATTTGATAACTGGAGATTTGGGGAAGAATTAGGGCCACCACCAGATGCGTATGAACGTCGCGGCAGTCCTCCAAGAGAAAGGCCCCCCCATTTTGATGACTTTCCACAAAAAATTCCTAGAAAGGCTTCATATTTTGAAGAACCATGGGACTTGGCAGAAGATTCCTATCTCCATGGAGCAAAGAAATTGAAGACTGGCTCCTTTCCTCCTGAAAACGAGCTCCCAGAATATAATTTATCTGACCTAGAGCAAGAAAAACGTTCGTTTCCACGAGCTTTTTCTGATTTTTCACCACCTGGGGCCTTTGATAAGAATTATGGATATACACCTCAACCTGACCAGCCAAACACTCTTTCGCATACGGACAGGAGTGACCACTTGAAAGCATCTTATGATAATTACCAGAGTGGCTCTGGTTCTATGCTTCCAAATCCTGTTGAGAGGAAAAGATTCACTCCTGAGCCAGAACAATCCTCTTTCAAGCTATGGAAATGGGAAGGCACTATAGCAAAAGGAGGAGCTCCTGTCTGTCATGCTCATGCCTTTCCTGTAGGGAAAGCCTTAGATATGATGCTGTAAGTAATGTAATCTCTTCTTTTGGCTTTTGATTATTCATAGTCTGTGTTAACATCCCTCTTGCTCACTGCTTATTGTGTGATAATTAAGTTCTTATTCTGACTCGCTGCTTTCTTTTACATCAATGCTTTACTTTTCTTTCTCGTGTGTCTTTTGGTCCACGAAAAGACACATTAATAAGGTGAGACTGTTATTATGGAAAGGTCTAATACACAAATAACCCCCTGAACTTGTCCAAATGTTGCAACTTCCCCCTCCAACTTTCAATTGTAACAACTTACCCTTCAAACTTGTCCAATTGTAAAACATAACCCCTCAAACTTGTCCAGTGGTAAAACATAATCCCAAATTGGGATTTTTTTTACCCCGTACTTGAAGCAAGCGTAAAAATGTTTCCTCGGATTCATATCACGCCATGAAATCTTCAATGGAGCTATTTCTTCACATAAACACATTTTCACCCCATAATATCCCAAAACTTTGAATCAAGAAATCACTAAAAAACGAATAGGAATGACAAAAAGAAGAGGAATAAGTTGAAGAATTGAGGATTTGGTTACATAAATACTGATTTATTTGGGTCCAAAGATCTGATTATCACATTTCACGAGTGTTGCAGCTTTTGTATTTCACACGTTTCTTCAATTGCAGTCCATGTCAGCAATTTGGAGTTCTGTTTTACAATTGGACAAGTTTGAGGGGTTATGTTTTACAATTGGACAAGTTTGAAGGGTAAGTTGTTACAATTGAAAGTTGTAGGGGGCAGTTGCAACATTTGGACAAGTTCAGGAGGTTATTTGTGTATTGCTCTCTTGACTTTGGCATTTGAGCTGATACTATTCATGAGTTGCATTGAAGATCATTATGAGTTCTTATCCATAAATTGTCTTCCCTTTCAGTAATGTTTTGCTGTTTTGCTGTTGATCTACCAAACATTTTTATAACTCAAGTTTGGTTCAAGTACTGAATTCTTTCGACTTTTGATTAGTCAGTAAAATATAAATTTGGACGCCTTCAGTTTAATTCGTTTATGGTTTTTTCCAAGTAATTGCGTTCTTTGAGACTGTAGTTTACTTATGAAGATCTATAGTGGATTTATCATTATAGAAGTATAACCTTGGGCATCTAACCATTTGTCATTTGCAAAGATGATGTCCCGCAAAACACTTTTATAGATAAATATGCATTGATGTTTTCAATTCACCTAGTGTTTGAATTTTGATTATTTGTTCCTTCTTGTAAGTGGACTTGCACTCTGATATCTCCGTTTAACACCAATATTTATGCTCCAGGCCGGAATTTCTGGATTGCACTGCAAGGACTGGTTTAGACATGCTTGCAAAGCACTATTATCAAGCAGCTTCTGCTTGGGTTGTTTTCTTTGCCCCTGCTAGTGATGCTGACATTGGATACTACAATGAATTCATGCATTATCTCGAGGAGAAGCAGCGTGCTGCAGTTGCTAAATTGGATGATAAGACCACCTTATTTCTTGTACCCCCTTCTGATTTCTCGGAGAAAGTTTTGAGAGTACCGGGCAAACTCTGTATTTCTGGTGTTATCTTAAGGTTAGAACTTCCCAATTCAAATTTTGGGCCACTTCACCATCTGAACGAAAAAAGGGATACGAATTTAATGTCCTTTCATGGGGATGCACCGAACATAAAGCCATCCACACCTTTAGGTCATTTCTCTGCAATGGAACCTTTTGCAAATTTAGGTAGATCAGGGGGTGGTTCATCAGGTCCACCTACAGCATATTCGGGTTCTGCCCATGCAGGTGGAAGAATTTCTGATTCTTACAATGATAATAGGCACAACTATCCACACCAGCAGCGGAACCCCATACCCGGATCCAGTTGGTCACCTCACCATCCACAGAATATATCCAGGAATACACTGTCTCAAGCACCCAATATTGGAGTTGATCCAATTATGCAGGAGCATCACTCCAATCCACAGAGGATGATGGTGTCACGTGATGACTCTGCTCATTATACAGAAAATATATCAAGTAACCCAGTATCCGGAAGTCGGAAGCCATTCCTTCAAGAAAATAAACCTTCAGCTCCTCCCTCTCTGCCTATTTCCGGCTTGCAACCACAACAACTTGCACAATTAGCATCTTCTCTTCTTGGGCAGCAAGGGCAAGGGAGCAATCCAAAATTCTCTGTTGCAGAAGATATTATGCAGACAAACACAAGTCAGTTGGAGCATCAGTTTAGAACAGCACAATCACATGGTTTACAGAATAATCAGGTAGGCTCCGAAATACCAACATCCATGTTTGGTCAGTTGCAGCAGCAGCAACATCAGCAACATCAGGGATCTAATGTCCCGGTGCAAAGAGAGCATCAGGGCACTTCAGGGAATCCTCAGATGCAAACCACCTCAAGTACGCAAGAAGAAGCGGATGGAGATCCGCAAAAACGACTCCAAGCAACATTACAGTTGGCAGCTGCTCTTCTTCAGCAGATTCAACAAGGAAAAGGAACCTGATCCATGCCCAACTTTATACATATCGATTTTCATCCATCGACCTGTAGATGGATCAGGCTAAATTTGGTTATTCGTGTGAGAATGACACAGAATAGGCTGTTAGGTTTTAAACGTTAGTTGCTAGTTCTGTACTCGTGACTGAATTTACAAAAGTGGGATCCTGCGAGTCTTTTGCAGAATGCGAGAAAATATTATATATTTTGTTCCCATTGGTTTCCATTGGTCTCAGCATAGTATTCTTTCTTACCATAACAAAATATGATGAATGACTTAACACATATACAACGTTCGACATCTCTTTTATATATATTATTGAAAAGGATAATAATTTTCATATTACACGGATTCATATGGTATTATCTATCATATACAAAAAGAATAAAAATTGCTGAAAAGTGTAACCTATACTGAAATTATATGGTAAGCTTGGGATCACGTTACTCCCATTGGTATCTTTGCTCCTTATTCTATGCATAGAAGTAGGTGGATGTGTCGGCTGCATTTGCTGAGTCTCTGCAAAGAATAGATCGAGCTTCGATTACCGAACGTGGGGGCTCTAAATCCTTCTCCTGCAGTGAATTTCCCAGTAGTCGTTGCATTTGTGAAGCAAATGTGTCGTCCAATATCTGTAAAAGCAACAAAGGAAATCAAGCGACGAACTACATATGTCTGTATCTGATATTAAAGCTACAGTACAGTCCAAGAATGTTACCCCAAGAGCAAAACAAGAGCCATTGTACCACACCCTGTTTTCCTTCCTCCCTTCAAGGAACTTCAAAACAATCTAGAATACAGGACCAAAAGTATAGTACAGTCAAAATTACACAGAAACCTCTGCAAACAAATCTGAAGTTTGTAGACAAGATATGTTAGTACCTGTCCCATCCTATCCCAAAATCCACGGCAGGCTGCAACAAATATCCGACTGCTAAAGACTTCATGCAAATTGGTTATTGAGTCGATTAACTGAGAGCTCAACATCTGCATTCTTTCGCGGACTTCAGCCTCTCCATCTTCTTCCTTTATTTCCTCCAAAATTCTTTTCAGCCGCGTATTCCGATTAGCTTGCAACTGATACAATGATTATTCAGATCTAAGATTATGACCTCTTTTGCAGCATTAACCACAATATTATCCAAAGGAAGGCAACAAATGTACATGGAATCTAAGAGGCCAACCTTGGTTAAAACACAATTGTTTCTTCATATTTTTTCTTATTCTCATTTAGCTTGGCAGCCTGTACTGTGATACAATTGATTGATGAACATTTTCTTAAGATTGTTCTGTTTTTTGTTGAATGTATTATCAGTATGTTATTAACAAGAAAAGCTGACTTTTGCGACGACCTGTATTGGTAATGATACCAAGGGAACTGATTTATGATTGAACTTACATTGTTAACAAGCTTCTCAACTGATGCCTGTAAATAATTTTTGTATTTTGTTCTCAATAGAACTGTGATTCCATTCATCTGTTCCCCAAAGAGTGACTTTCTATCTCCCATAGCAGGTAGATAGGATGCCCATGACTTCAAGATTTCATCCACTCTAATATGTAAGACATCTAGAATTCTCTTGATGGTATTTAGAAAAATCCCCAACTGCCACAATAAGCTCATAGTTAGATAGATATTAGGATATGAGGAGTGCAATTCCAATACACAAGCAGAGTGCACTGACTTGATTAGGTACAAAATAAAGTGCTGTCGATTGTCTTCTAGTCAGTTTCTGGACTTGCATATTCAGCCTCTTTGGAATACTATCTTTCAGAGGAGTTAAGATGTCATTGTATTGCTTCTCTAATGCCTTGATGATCGCTCTTTCTGCATCAGCAACAGCCTTCAAGAAGACCATAATAGTGTTTTCAGATTGTCACAAAATCATCATCAGAATGTGATATGATATAACCAAAAATGTAAGATGATACTACAACAACAACAACAAAGCCTTAGCCCCGAAATGATTCGGGGTCGGCTAACATGAACCATCATATAAAACTATGAAATCAAGTCGTGTCGGCGACATAAATTCTCTACCTCCACTCCCTCCTATCCACTACCATATTTTCCTCAATCCCCAATAAACTCATATCACCCTTTGCCACTCTTCAGTCCTCCTAACCGGCGTATCAAGCGCTCTTCGTCTTACATGGCCAAAATATAAAACTATAATCTTCACTCAAACTTAACCATGAGAGAAACTTACACTCTCCAAAATCATTGAGTACTGAGGCCACCGGTTGATCACCACTTCATATTCTACAAGGGAATTCCTTATATTCTCATACATTTGCTCAGCGAATGGAGAGGTAGAATGATTTGTTGTTACTCCAGCCCATGGGACCTGCAATAGGTAGTTACTAATTAGAGAAAACAAATCATCAAAAGTACAGTAAGAAAGATTCACATCCTCCAAGAAATTTACTGTTTGCCAAGAAAGGGAAGAGCAGTTTCAACAGGAGACAGAAAAAGTGTACCTTTTCTGCTTTGCAGAGCTCAAGCAAATTAAGCTGCATTTCCTGCACCCAGACCATAATGTAATCGTGAAACAGGCCTCTTGAGTCTACACCACCCTGCACTGGACTGAAACAGATAGCATATGGTATGTCAGAATGCTTAAATTGGTGTACAGGAGGTAAAGTTTGTATGCATACATGCGAAGGGTCTCAATTTTGTTATATCACAAACCTGATCCCCCATAACTCAAGATCCCTTTCTAAATCAGCAATTGATGTTAGAAGTTCGTTCACGTGCGGTTGTGGGCTGGATGGGGGCCAGGCAGAAAGGAAACTTCTTAGCCTGTTACACAACTCACTGCTGTAGACAGCAGCTGTAATGTTTGACAAGTCTATTGAGCTGAAAATAGACAAACATGTATCAGAACTCAGGAGATGGATGAAGTGATAAATTCATTAATTTAAAGCAAGTAATATCTGTTCATTAACTACATTTGTTAGTATGGATTCAAAAATGGCAAATTGACACTATGCAAATATGAAGTTCTGAATCTGAAAACTTTGTGCTTTAGGATGACTGGTCATGCAAAAGGAGCTTATTATAATACTTGAATGTTCCGTGTTTTGTATTGAAGTGCATCATGCCTCACAAGCTAAATATTGAAACGCCAATTTCTCCACTATATCATCTTTGGGGCACAAATTTTTGAAGATATTTGCTTATGAAAGATGCCAATACCTTGGAAATACGTGTTGGTTGTGGATCTTGATGTCTGCCTGAATCTCTTTGCCAATGCTTATGCAGAGATTCTTCATTTTCAGATAAGCTGTTGAGATGGTAATGGTATCTGTAAGAAAACCTTCAGAGTTGCTTGATACGAACTCATCAGTCTCGATCATGTGCTTTCGACACCTCTTCTTAGCTGCTATCTGTAAAAAAAATTACCATTTGATTTGGATTGGTTGTTATAAAATAGAAAAACCTAGCAGACTGCTATCTTGCACATTGAGAAAATAAAAACTACAGTTAAAAAATATTGTTGAAGACACTTCCTGGTGAACTGTTGATTGAAATGTGTTAGATAATTAACTAGTAATATTGATATCCCTACATGGATGTTCTAGATATGTCATTTGGCTGATCAATGCGTTTGAAGATTTCATAATTTACACCAAGTGGAAGGTGAAAAGAGATGATAGTCATTGAGAGTTGTATTCTCAGATTCTGCTTACCTGCAAATAATTTCTCAGCATAGTCTGTGCATCTTGAGATAGTATGTCATGAAGAAGGATAAAGACTTCGACGGCAGGAGCTAAAGCTGGTGCTGCAGATTCCTGCACCGGACCAAAGAGATCTACCAACCCTGTGAGGGAGTTATCGTCCAGAGACTTATAATTCTCGAACACGTTTGCCAAGAGACTTTCAATTTGGGTTTCACAATCTAATAGTAAACTTTTCTGCAAAAGAATGAGACAAAAATTGTAAGAAATTGGTGGCAAGAACACTAAGAACTGGAACATAATTGATGACCGCTGCTACCACATATAAAAAGAGTGTGCTGCAGACATCACATCAAAGTATGGTCAAACTTTGACTTGGACATGTTTATGTTAAGAAAGGCATGGAATTACTTAAGACTATTGTTAATCACTACATCAGAAATATAATGTTGAACCTGCAGAAGGTTAAATGTTAATATTTCCAGCCAAAAGTTATATGAGAAGAACGTAGCAGATGACGGTACTAAACATTACGATAAAAGGTGACTTGGTTGGTACTTGGGTTTATGTTCACCAGTTGGTTTGTTAAATATCATATCTCATTTGTCGCTGTGGCCTCAGAGTAAAAGGCACACATATTTTGTTTAATAGATTTAGTGGAAAGTAACATATGGAATTTTGAGGACCTACCTCTTGTCTTGTCAAACTTCTCTCTCCCCTAGCCTTTATAATAGGTACAAGTAACTCGTTTACAAGCTCTAAGCAGCCTTTTGTTGGAGTCGCCACATTCATGACATGTGAAAGATATCTATAAAAATATTAAGAGAATCAAAGGTCAGTTTCAAGGAAATAGAAAGGGTGTCAAACAAACACGCTAATTGAGTGAATCAGATTCATTTACCTCAATTTTGTATATGAATCGGAAACACCATAATATTCTGCAAATTCAGTCAATAGCCATTTCCAAGTTCCATTTAATCTCAAACTACGAGAATCAAAATGTTGTGCACGCATAGCAGCCTCCAACAGTAAATCATAAGCTAGAGTTTCTACGACAGGTCCACCCTGTACAATGAAAATGAGACAAAAGAAACTTCGGTTAGTACCTTCAATCACACAGCATAGCTAAATGATATCAGTAACTTCGATAAGACATCAATAAATCGTAACTAATAATAGAAAATAGTAGTTATGAGCCTAACACCAGCCTAGTTGCAGCTCAAATTTTGTTTCATGATCCCATGTTCTGATATTAGCACCAAAGAATGAAGGGATAAGGTACCAAAATAGGTCTATGGTTTTTTGGGGAAGTATCAATTTAGGGTCAATGTACAAAATAGCACCAATATAGGCTTAACTTTTAAAAATGTACCAATTTAGGCATCGATAACGGAACGAGACACGTCACTGATATTACTTTTGTTAAACCTATATTGGTGCTATTTTGTATGTGAAGCATACTTCCCCAAAAACCATAGGCCTATTTTATTACCTTATCCCCAAGAATAAACTATCATTTGACAGAGTAAATAGCTGAATTGGTGCTCATAAATTTTAACAACTATACATGTCTCATCACAACAACTTCAAGATGGCTTGAGAAAAAGAAAAAGAAAAGTAAATATCATAAAATTGGACTCAAGTACTGATACCAATTTAGCTACCTATCATTCAATCTCTTTTCAACTTAAAATAGCTTTCCTTGTCTAATTTTTTTTTTTTTTTTGAAGGGAAAGAAAGCTCAAACTAGGTCGGTGACTAGGAAAAAAACCTTTATATTATTAGTCTCATCAGATGTAATTGTACTGCCAATTGAGAGCTGTATCTTCCCAACACACTCTTGATCATTATGGTATAATGGCCACCACCGAATTCTGTCACTCTGCATAATACATCAAACAACAGACAGCTGTTATCAGAAAGGCACAATATTTCCTATAATCTCTTGATATTGGAAGATGAAAGAAAATGTACGTACAGGATTATCATTCAATGATGAAATTTGGATTGTGGCTCGACCTTGGACTGACTTTTTTGCATTCTGGACTTCCACTAAAAGAGCATCTCCTTCACTCTCTGGGAAACTAAATAATGTTTGAATATAAGATTCTCCCCATCCATCCACGGCATGATAATTACAGGCTTATCAAAGATATAAGTAGACTCCATTATGTTTTGATTTTGTAAATCACATGATACAGCATGGAGTATAAAAATCAAGTGAGCGTATGAGCATACTTAAATGTATCTTAGTCATACATGATTCTATCAACTGCCATGTTTAACCAATCAATCTAGAATTCATCAAAAAAATATTGCAAATATGGTCTTATCCAGATCCTTTCGAGATGTGGGTCCATAGAAACCATCATCTCATATAGTAAAGATCATTTCAAATGAAAAACTCTGCTAGCTGAAAAAATTAAGTACCAGGAAAATACTAAAACAGAATACAGGATACAGGAACTCACAAGACATGATACTCCCCGCTTCCAGGGTGTAAACAAATTGTGGAACCAGCTTCAACTTGAGCACAATCTTCACCAGTGCTCTTCAGTTGGAACAAGCATGACAGTTGCTCTGAAAACATGATAATGGTAAATTAATGTTTCAGAGAAAGAATGTGGCAGAAAACTTCTCACAAGTTCCACAATGAAAAAAAAAAAAACTTGCAAGTCAATACTCATGATTGACATGAGACAGATATACTATTATTATCTTAGAGTAAACCAACAAATTAAATGTGTGGTGTGAGGAAAACGAACCTTCTGCTGTTATGGAAAATGAAGCTAATTTAAGAGAAGTGATGCCAGTTTTCACCAGTGATGAAACATGCCGGACATATTGTTTCCCTACTTGCATGTAGATTGCGCTGCGCTGAGAGTATGTGCTCTTAAGTTCCCTCCTAGGTATAATTCGAAGTTTCCTCACTGCCAATGTAAACAAACTTGGTTAAATTACTGGAAAAAAGCTATAATTTCAAGTCAATTTTAATCCAGAGGTTATGTTAATTAAGAATACACTTTTCTTTGTCCATAATCACTTCCATACTTAAGCATAAACATATATCAATATAACTTAATACAATGAAATGAAGAACAAACATGACCAAACAGTTGGAGAAAATTTTTAAGTTAAAAAAAGGTTGGAATGCACATATAACCATCAAATACAACTCCTGACTTATTATACTAACTGTCATGTGCAAAAAAACTTTTACCTTCCACCCTTATCTTCCCAACAACCTTCTTTACCTTCAAAGGGTATAATTGTTCGGCATTCCTGGTAGTGGTGACTTCTCTTGCTTGTACACCTCTCGGTTGCAACAGAAATTTATGCAATCTATATCATGCAACAGGAGACACTCTTCAGAATTCAATTTCAGAGAGTTTTAAATTTCTTTGGTGGCTATTATAGAAGTTATAAGTAGAAAGATAAATAGCAAACCAACCCAAAGGCACTTCGAAGGACCAGACACTCATCTTGCAGAAACTGAGGAGCTTCAGTACAACCCCTAGCCCATGCGTAAAGACATAAGCGGATACATGCATCATAAGCTATTAGAGTTTGCCAAGCATATTGACCACTGCAAAGATTGAATTGACAAGCCATGAGAAGGATATGAACATAGACATTTGAAACTTCATAATACTAAAAAGCAGATCAAAGGGTGTCTGGTCATATTTCTTCAAAACATTCACAACACCTGAGTCTGAATGGCTAGAAAACAAGAAGCAGCATTCAGTGTACAAACTAAAGTTTTCGAAATGATATAAAAACAGAGCCCTCTTTCTTCTATTCAGACTACTAAAGGAATGATCCGTGAAATTGGCACAGGGATATAATCACTATTGAATCGGATCTTCCTTATTAAATTGAATTATACCTAGTGTTATAAGATGAATGGTCCAGTGAGCCAGTCTGCCAATAAGGTATCTTTTCTTCTTCTGCAGCAGCGGCCTTGTTTAATCTGAGAAAATTTTAGCAAGCTATGAAACTAATTTCTACCAAAGATAGTGAAGAGTAAAACTTCCTAATGGGCTAAGAATGCATTACCTTTCTACGAATTCAGTACTAGGCATTGAGTGCGATATTTTGTCTGTTGAACAGTCTTTGTTTCCGTCAAAACTTTCAGTTTCTCTAGACTCTAAAACCTCAGCTGAAGTTTGCTCAACTTCAGGTTCATGTACAAAACTATTTCCTCCTCTCCCGGTTTCCATAATTGGAGGTGCACTTGGAGTCCCCAAATCTTCTACCTCTTTAAACCTGCTTCTTTCATTACTAGAAGTACCCTACAATTACAGCCGACATCAACATCCAGAGTAAAATGAGCAGAATCACATTAAATGCTAAAACAAAATAGTAGCACCTCCTTTTATTTTCCAAAATTTAACTTACATTGAATGCGGCATGAGTATTGCGTAGCTGGACTCTATCACGAAGCGGACAACTAGCAGGAGTGGAGATCTTGAAGGAAATGTTTCGAACTTCCGGTCCACCATCCATGGTGAACCTTCTTAAGTTTCCGGGAACTTCAATTTTCAAATCTTCTTTCAGCAACCCTTTGTTCAACTTTGTCGTAGGCCTATTCTCAAATATGTCCTCCTCTTCATAGCATTGCATAACTGGCTTCTCCAAGTAATCAAAATCAGTTAAACCGACATCCGCTTCCTCCTCCTCGGAGTAGTTTCCACCCACGTAGTCCGAAACTGAGGCCACGCTCTCACTATCGTCATCGTCTAGACAAGGAACCACTAAACTGTGAGGTTTAAGTAACCCAGAACTGAATTTGAGTGGAGGCAACAAATGAGAAGAACTGAAATTGTTAGAATTGTATAAACGTGGAGATTTCAGAAGTGAATTTATCGGAGATTTGGGAAATGGCTCATTAGGAGATAGCTTCCCCGTCAACGGAGATAAAGGAGATCGAACGCGGGGTTCCTGTATATCTGATCCCTGAGGTCATAACATAGGAAATATGAATTAAGCTATCTATAGAGAAATTAGCTGAATTGTACTAGAAATTAAACCAGCTAAAGATATAATCTGAAAAACGAAGTAAGAAGAAAAAGACCTGCTTGATCCAGTTGATGGCGCTTTCATCTAGACCATCGGTGAACATTTTTCCGTCGAGGAAGAAGGAGAATCGAGTGAGCGAGCGAGCTGTACAGGAGGAAAAGCGAAAAGGAGCAGAGAGAATGTTGAAGAAGAGAGGAGCGTTGTTAGTTAGGGGGATTTTGGGTTTTAAAAAGGTAACGGCTAGTTTGACGAATTTTCTAATGATTTGTTTCCATATAAAAGGGTGAATATGGAAATGTAAAAAAGATGTGACTCATATTCACACTTTGCTTACTTATTGGTTCTAATCATTAATTACCTTTCTTAGTTAACTATACATTCTCTTTCTATTACTAACGAATATATTGGTTAACTAATTTTTTTTTAAAAATGAGTTTTAAAATATTAAAAAACACATATAGTAATATAAAAAAATTTAATATTTGACAAAAAAAAAAAAAAACTAAACTAAAAATTATTGGAATCCTAAAATAGATTTATATTTAGAAAAAAACTATTTACTAGAATGATCTATATAAAAGAAGGAAGAGAATATCATTTTTAACAACACTTTTGCTATAAATAAATACTTCTCATTTTAAAATTCAACTTTCAAAATTTTAATAATTGTTTCTTGACTTAACTTTCATATATATATATTGACAAATTTACATTTAATTAATTATCGAGAGGATAAAAAACAACCAAATAAAGTTCAAACTTTTAAAACATTTTACAGAGATCGAAACCGTTATCAAATATATTATTGATAGGATAAAGGTACAAATGTTTTTTTATGGTTTGAACTTTTTGTAAATGTTGGAATTAATTGGATATGGATCCAATCAGGCCCGCCCGAAATGGAACGGGCCCAAACCCAATAAAAATTAGGGTTAGGTTATCTATTTATTCAGTATAAATAGAAACCCTAACCAATACTAATTCTAAGAGAATAAGGAATTAGATTTTAGAGATATAGTATCTCAAAAACACAGAAAAGAGAATTTTTCTCTCCTGCTTCCTCCTTTTGGCCGCCGCCCCCTCTTTCTCTTTGAGATTCGTCGTCGCTTTAGTTCGTGAACCAATTATCTTCCTCTTCCAATTCTATTGGCATGGTTGAAGGCTTGACCAGTGATACTATGATTGATCCGAATCCTTCCGCTGCAAATCAAGAACGGGATCCGCGCTACAAGAGGTACCCGTAAACACGTTTACTTATTCGGATAAATATATATGTTGTGAATATATGTTTTCCCTACATTGGTATCAGAGCCATTGGATCTAGTATTCTGTCTTTACCGTGAATCCGTTTACGTTTGAATCTTTTTTAAAAGATTAAAAATAATTCATTGTTATTATTTTTTTTATGATTATACACTGGAATTGATTGATTGCGTGATTAAATTGAATTAGGGTTCGATTTAAACGTTTTTTACTCAATTAAACCCGTTTTAGGTTTCTGTTACCTTCTGATTTTTATTCCGTTCGTCAAATCGAAAAACCGACCACACCATCGAGTCCAGAGACCCCGAAAACCCTAAGTTCCATATATTTTTCATCGCCGGAATCGGCCGGGAAGGCGGCGCGTGGCCTTCACGCGCCACCTGGGGGGGAGAAAACGTGTGTCTCCCCCCAGCCCGCCACGCGGCAGGCGCTGGTTGGCCAGCCGGTGCCGCACTGGCGCCAGCTGGACCAACCAGCGTGCGCCACGTGGCAGAGGCCCCTCCACACGTGCCAGGCGCGTGTGGGCGCTTCCCGTGACCAATTTTTTTTCCGTTTTTTTACAGAAACGCATTTCTGAATTTTTCTGATTTTTGGGGGGTTTTTTTCAAAATTTTTGGATGAGCAGTTTATACAATCTCTTTTAATTAGGGTATATTAAATATTTTAAATGTGTTATAAATGTTTTATAAACTCTCTAAAAATATTTTATAAAATTGTTTATGTGTTATAAATGATTTTAAATCAGATTTAAGGAGATCTGTGATTCGTTCCTTCCCTCGCCCGTTCCGTGTAGGAGAAATTCCCTACATGGAAGAGATGGGAGATTTTTATGTTGGTTAAATGAACCATTTTTGTTTTTGGTGTAGTTGTAGATTTAATTTTTGGAACAAATTTTTTCTTTGGGGTTTATTATTCGAGTGTTATAATTTTTGTTAGGATTTCTATTGGAATTTTTTGTTTTCTAATGGATTTTTAATAAAAAAAATTTCCAAATATGTTTGGATAATTTATGGTGTGATTATTCAAATATGTTTGGATAACCATTGGGATCCTAATTTAATTATTATTCGATTTTGATTGGATAATTTTTGGTATGTTGGATTGGAATTGATGAGCTTGAATAATTTTATGTGAAAATTTAATTGCGATTTATTAAATCAGTGATTAGTTATTGGCCCTGTTTGGGAATTAGCTGTTAGCTGTTAGCTGATTACATTAGCTGATTTGACTAGCTGATTTGACTAGCTGTTTGTGTAGACCTGTTTGGTAAAAATTAGCTGATTGATAATAACGGTTTGTGCAAAAAGACGAATAAGGGCATTAATTTTGGCGCATGAGAAGAGGGAGTCTATCTATTAGGGTTAAAGAAGTCCATTAATTTTAATATTCCAAAACGCTAATTGAAAAAGCTCATTTTAAGAGCTTTTTCTAAATTAGCGTTTTCATCCCAAAACTCTCTCCCAAACCTCTCTCCACCAAACACTCCAATCAGCGATTTCAGTGGTCAAACCTCTAAAATTGGTCAAAACCGCTCTTTTTATCCCAAAACGCTCTTTATCAAACAGGGCCATTATTGATTTAATGATTATCTTCGACCTTAGTAGTTAAGATTAGTCAACATTAAGATCGAAATAATAAATCAAAAGTCATCTTAATTCCTTACAACAACCATATTTTTTATAATAAGTTGCAAAATCGTTACTTGTGAGTAACAAAATTCTCTAAGCATTAATGTATCTAATTAGTTGGATCTAATACTAAAGTGTAAAGGGTAATTTGAGCCACTTCGGTCTCATTTTCGAATCGAAATTTAGAATGAAAATTTGATTGATTAGATATAAGTTGTCTAGAGAATTAATGCGTGTATTAAACCTTTAATAACTTCTTACTAAGTCGTACAATACCATTGTAGATCAGTCATCAATGGCAGCAGCTAGAAAGTCTATAGTTGTTGAACTCAATAAAGACTTAAAATTAAATGGGGATAACTATGAGGTTTGGTCAATAAAAATAAAGTATGTGCTTGAAGAGGAAGATGTGCTTGCTCACTTTATGACCGAACTTGAGGATGGTGCAACTGCTCAGCTTCGCCGAGATTATACGGCATGGAAGAAAAAGGATTCCACTGCCCGCATCATCATGCTGAGTGCCATGGATGATGAGTTCACTAGGAAATTCTGTAAGATTGAGTCAGCCAAGGGCCTATGGGATGCCTTGAAGGAGAAATTCGGAGGTGTGTCTCTGACTAGGCTCCGCTCATTGACAATTAAGTTTGACACTTACAAGAAGAGGCCTGATCATACAATGAAAAAGCATTTAAGAGAAATGTCCAACATGATCAGTGAGCTGAATGAAGCAGGTCATCAGTTGACCAATGAGCAGAAAGTGCAAGCTGTTATCCGCTCTTTGCCAAACAGTTGGGAGCACATGAAGGTGCACCTAACCCACACCGAAGCAATTCAAACCTTCGATACTGTTTGTCGCCACCTTGAGCTAGAGGAGGATCGCCTGGCATCGATTAAGATCAATGCTGAAGCCCATTATGTGGGAGCCCACTCAAGTGGGAGGCGTTCCAATCCTCCAAGGCAAAAGCGTAAGCGCTTCTATGGCCAGGGCAAAGAGCAAGCCAAAGAGCCTGTGAATACAGAAAATAGAAAGGGAAAGAGAACAAAGAACAGAAAAAAATCGAAGCTTTCACGTGTGAAATGTTTCAACTGCCAAGAAAAATGACACTATGCAAATGATTGCAAAGTTCCTAAGGTACACTACACTAACTCATGTGTGAGTGAAATAAATGTATCTAGCACTATTCTTATAGCTAAACATGATCCTTTGTGGGTTGTTGATTCAGGTGCAACGGACCATGTGACGAAGGAAAGAGAGACCTTTGTCGAGTTCCGACGAATTCCAGTCGATTCAAGATGGATCTATGTGGTAGACAACTCGAGAGTTGCAGTCGAAGGGATTGGCACATGTAGATTGAGTCTACGTGGTGGTCAAACTCTCCTCCTACAAGATGTTCTCTATGCTCCGAATATTCGGAGAAACCTTATTTCTGTGAACTCTTTGTTAAGAATTGGATTTGCCTTTCTTTTTGCTAATAACAGTTTGCATTTAAGTTTGGATAATGAATTTTATGGTTCAGGATATGTACTGAATGGTTTGACTGTTTTGGATATTGGATTATATGAATCCAATAATTTTTTTGTTACTACTTCTTCTTCTGTGGATAAAGATGTTAGTTTATGGCATGCTAGGTTAAATCACATTGGCCAAGATCGCATGAATCGTTTAGCCAAAGAGGGCTTACTAGGTAGTTTAAGAAAAGTTGAATTACCTCTATGCGAACCATGTCTTAAAGGAAAAATGCATAGAAAACCATTCGGGAAGGGTACTAGGGAAGAATTTCCTCTGCAATTAATTCATTCTGATGTCTGTGGTCCAATGAATGTGAGGGCTAGGCATGGGGCCTACTACTTCATCACCTTCATAGATGACTATACAAGGTATGGTCACATCTACTTGATGTCTCACAAGTCTGAAGCTTTGAGTTGTTTCAAAAAGTTTATGAACCTTGTTGAAAATCAACTAGACAAGAAGATCAAAGTTTTGAGAACTGACCGAGGTCGAGAATATCTTTCAGATGAATTCAAAGCTTTGTGTGATGAGAAAGGGATAGAGCATCAGTTGTCTATCCCATACACTCCGCAACAAAATGGTGTTGTTGAGAGGAGAAATAGAACTCTCCTTGATATGGTTCAATCTATGATGGTTGAAGCAAACTTGCCTATTTCCTATTGGGGAGATGCTTTGCTCACAGCTACATATGTTCTAAACCGAGTGCCTTCCAAGACTGTCACTTCCACTCCTTATGAGCTGTGGACTGGTAGAAAACCCGATTTGAGTATGCTCAGACCTTGGGGTGTACTATTTTTGCCCATGATACCTCAAGCAAATTTGGGAAATTAGGCCCAAGAGGTAAAAAGTGTGTCTTTATAAGATACCCTGGCGTATCAAAGGGATATGTCCTAATGGGAGAAAATAGTGAAGGCCGAGTGACAAAATTTGAATCACGAGACGTCGTCTTCTTAAAAAATGAGTTTCCTAAGCTAGGAGAAGTTGACACTGATCTCACTCTGTTTGAGGAATCAGATTCAAATGGACCTCTCCATTCGAGTGGGAGGAATTTTGAGGATCAAGGTAATGATACCGATCACTACCAGGAACAAGAACAAGGTCAAAGTTTCGAACCTCAAAACGTTTCGAATGTGATAGATCCTTATTTAAGTGGGAGTTTGATTCCTGATTCTTGTGAGAATTTGGGACAAAGTCTAAGAGATAGGATTCCGGGTTGTGATGAATACATGAGAGAAGTTTATCAAAACTCGGAACCGCGCCATACTAAAAGGCAAAGAGTTGATAGTCGACGATTTGGTATCGAAGGCACAACTCTTTTAGTAACTCCAAATGATGACGCGGAACCTAGAAATGCTAAAGAAGCTTTCACTTCTCCGGAAAAAAGACAAATGGACTATGGCAATGCAAGAGGAACTAGATTCTATGAGATCCAACCATGTTTGGGAACTGGTTGATCTGCCAAAGGGTAGAAAAGCTGTTGGGAGCAGATGGGTTCTCAAAGTGAAGCGAAGGGCTGACAATAGTATCGAAAGGTACAAAGCTCGCCTTGTCGCTAAAGGCTATACACAATAGGAAGGAATAAACTTCAAGGAGACATTCTCACCTGTTGTAAGGTTTACATCTATTAGACTAATCTTAGCTATTGTAGCAAGTTTAGACCTAGAGCTACATCAGATGGATGTTAAGACTGCTTTTCTCAATGGAGAATTGAGCGAAGAGATCTATATGTCACAGCCAGAGGGCTTCATGGTAAAAGGCTCTGAGCATAAGGTCTGCAAATTGAAAAAGTCAATTTATGGCCTTAAACAGTCCTCTAGGCAATGGTACCTTCATTTTCACATTCGAATGGCTTCAAGATGCTTGAAGAGGACTATTGTGTCTACACGAAACGGTCTGGTAGAAATTTTGTCATTTTATCTATGTATGTAGATGACATACTAATAGCAGGAAATGACATAGAATTTGTAAACCAAATCAAAGCTTGGCTAAGCTCAAGTTTTGAAATGAAAGATATGGGCGAAGCCACATACATACTTGGGGTTAAGATTTCAAGGGATCGATCAAAGAAACTATTAGCACTGTCTCAAGAGACTTATGTTAACAAAGTCATTGATCATTTCGGTATGCGTGGAAGTAGGCCTGTAGATAGCCCGATGACTAAGGACATCACCCTAAGTACCAAAATGTGTCCAAAGAATCCAAACGAAAAGAAAAGGATGGAAAAAGTTCCATATGCAAGTGCCGTAGGTAGTCTAATGTACGCCATGTTGTGTACAAGACCTGATATCTGTCATGTCGTTGGGATGGTGAGTAAATATCAGTCCAACCCAGGACTAGCACATTAGGCAGCTGTGAAGAGGATACTGAGGTACCTCAAAGGAACAACAGATTATTCTCTATGCTATCAAGGTAAAGACCTAAATATGAGAGGATACACGGATGCTGATTGGGCAGGAGACTTGGATGAAAGAAAGTCCACGTCAGGCTATGTGTTCTTGCTAGGAAATGGCGCGATTTCCTGGAGTAGCAAGAAACAAACTTGTGTAGTGTTGTCCTCAGATTAGACTTTAGCAAATGCACTAGATACAAGTAATAAAGTGATAAGTTAAATATCGTCTCCACAGGGATTGAGATTCAAATGTATATCAGAAATTGTTGGTAAACATCGTGTGTGTGTCAAATAAGCTTTCTTCTTTTTAAGTTGATTGTGTGATGTTGGTTTAGTGAGATGTAAGAGGTCTGATGCGTAAGAAATTAGATAGCTTTGTAATGATTTAGAGAATAGAACGGGCTCGACCCGGCCGAACAGGTTGTGCTTCGTCTTACAACATTCACATGAAATAGAAGATAATGCCAATGAAGCCAAAGTATCAGTTTTGAAGTGAGTTTGAGTCAACTTTCGTGTGTTCTCAAACTCCTAAGACTTACTAGCACCTTTAGCGTCCTAAAGATACGTTCTTTCTAGCATTAAGAACAAAACTGCATTTCTGGTTAAGAAAACCCTTGACACAACCATCTAACTTGTCAGCTTCGAGGTTGGGAGATTAATAGAGATATCAGTGAAGATGAAAGCAGTGTCCTATCATTCATCTAACACATAAATAAATGCCTAGGCATGAAAGTTAAATCCTCATTAATCACAATATTGGCGAAATACTAACTATTCATTAAAAACGATTGTAAAAACTTACATAACCGGGTCGGCCTGGCCGTGCCCATTCAAAATGGACTACTCACTCATATCGAGCAGTGAGCAGTCGGTAGTTCTTGATATAGCTCGAGACTCCATGGGAGCTCTTCCTTTCTTTCTTTCTACAACTATTCTACTTTTCTAAAACGACTAAAAATTCCGAACTCCTGTAGACACCGAGTCGGAGGACCTGTGACGAAAACCCATAACAAGACGATTGAAACGGTTGGTTCCAATAAGTTAAAAAAAATAATAATAAAATAAAAACCACGAGGAGGTCCGTAGGGGTTGCGAGTGCTCAGCGACGTTGGGCGAGCGCCTAGCGGCAGCCGACGCGCGTCCGACGGCAGTTGGACGCACGCCCCGCGGCAGCTGGGCGCGCGCGCCCAACCTACGTTGGGCGTACGCCCAACCTACGTTGGGCGTACGCCCAACGGCGCTGGGCGAACGCCCAACGTCTGTTGGGCGCGCGCCCAACAGAAGTTGGGCGTTCGCCCAACTGATGTTGGGCGTCCGCCCAACCATTTTGGGCGTAGCCCAAAATTGTTTGGGCGTAGCCCGACGCCCGTCGGGCTACGCCCAAAATATTTTGGGATCCGTGCCTATAAAAGGCACGGATCCCCATGCAAAGAGGAGAGTGGATTTTTGGAGCTTCTCACTCTAAAACATTTTTTAGAGAGAGAAAGTTATTTTTTTTGGGAAAAAACATTTTTTTTCCTAAAAAATCCGAATTTCCTAAAAGTTAAAATTTTACTAAAAACACCGAAAAACACAAAAATCGTAACTCGTAGAATCAACCGACTTCAGCTGTCAATACCGATCTTTAGGTATTATCCGAGGACTAGACTCGTTTTATTTATTTCCTTTATTTATTCATTTTATTTGTTTTATTTATTTAGGTGATAGTTTTATTTATTTAGCTAGTTATTTATTTATCACGTTTTATTTAACATTCCGTATTTATTTAATTTTTCGTCACGTATTAAATAAACGTTTGGATTTGTTTTGAAATAAAAACCTCGTTTAAAATCCCAATACGAACCGTGATCCGATTCAAAGGTAGTTCGGGATTAAAAAACGTTGTAATTATAAGTTTTGGAAAATATTTCTAAAGAACGTTTTAAAAGAAAACATCGTTTTAGGAGTCTCCGTTATAGACTATGATCCAATTTGGGTAGTTCGGAGGTCCAAAACGATAGAATAGATCTAATCTAAAGTGTTTGAACAAATCTGGAAAGTATAGGGACTGCTGTTGATATTCTGCCTTTTCTGTCAGTAACAATAGATTAGCGACGGATTTTCTGTCGGTAATCTGCTGGAATCCGAAAATCCCTCTTTTAACCCTCTTTTCTCAACTTTTTGATATTTCTACTTGTATATATATTTATATAACTATGTAATATATTTTTAAAAATTACTTTTGAGTCCTATAACTATTAATTACGTATTATGTGTCTATATATTTCATATTTGGAACTTAATTCATTTTGATTTGATTTTGTAAAATATAATATTTATATATATATATATATATATATATATATATATATATATATATATATATATATATATATATATATAGTTTTTGGCTCATTTAAAGTTATGTTAGCTATTATTGGGTGGAAGTTATTTTCCATATATTTATTACTTAAAACCATTTGGAATTAAAGGTTATTCTTCATATTTATGAACTTTGTTCATTTTTTTTATGTTTTGAATTAGAATAAAAATATATTATATTTAGTAGTTTTCACTTTCTTCATTATATCATATAGTATCTTTTACTTGTTTTTATATATGGATATATCCTTATTTTTAGATAAAAATGTATATATATATATATATATATGTATTTTCACTCTATTTTCATATATATGTATATATTTCAAATATATTTGGTTGGGTGAATTTGGCCTTGATTTGTTAATTGTGGTGATTATGAATATTAAAGAGAGTGAAATTGGGGAAAATAAGCTACAAAAGGACCTCAATTTAATTGTGTAAATTAAAGGCATTTAGAGACTTTCAAAAATGTAAATAAGAGTTTTTGACTTCTTTTTGGTTCCAAGTGGTTTTCCAAAACGTCACGTTTTAAAACCTTAATCCGTTTCAACGGCGGATTAAGCGAACCTTGTAATTAAAATCGTTTTCTATTTGTAAATAATAGAGTTTTGAATCGTTTTCTTGTCTAAATGATTTTGTATAAAAATAAATGAACTTGTATGTTTAATCACGTTTTTTGTTAAAGCTTCTTTTCTCACGTTTTCAAACGCTCGAGTCGTTCCAACGGCGATTCAGTCGATGTCATGTAAATTAACGGGATTTTGAAACATACCTAAATCGTTCCAACGGTGATTAAGGTACGAACCATGTAAATAAACTCGTTTTTGGGAATGAGATTAGCTTAGAGTTAGTGTATAGCCTAAAGCATAACATCACACTGTGAATAAATCAATTCTTTCTTCTCCCCCTCTCTCTCCTATGTATTTTAAATTTATGCAAAATGGGTGATTCTTTACTAAAATGGCTTTTAATAACATGCTCAAAACGGTTTTCAAAGCGAGAAAGAAAAGGTTTCAAATGAATTTTAAACTTAAAGAAATATGCGATTAGTCCGTTAGCGCCTAACATGCTAAGTAGGAGGCCGGTGGTTCATAACCGGGCGATGTCGAGGTGCCTAGTAGCCTTTCTCCGGAAAGGAGCTAGCCTTCTCGGCTCGTACCTAAGTTTCCCGAACCCTCACCGGTCTCCCGCAAGGGATCGGTGTTCATTTCCCATTCATGGGTGGCGACTCTTCCATACTCTAGGCTCCGGTCCTGCCGAGCAGCTTGATTCTGCGATTGGTTGCTTTCGGCGCCAATCACAGTATTTGTCGTCAACGGTGTCCACCCCCCGGTCCGCCCGGGCGAGGCCGCGGCACCTACAAGTGGCGACTCTACTGGGAAAGCGAGAAATTTGATTCCGAAAGGCGTGTATTAAGCCCTTAACGGGGACGGATCGTATTATTTCTTTTCGTATGCATTCATAAGCATTATTGCAAACCTTTTGGGTAATTTCCGCGAAACCTCTAGCGAGAGTCCATTCGTCGCTCGAAAGAGGCTAGTGTAAGTTCCCCCTTACAGTAAGGCGCCAAAGGGTCCCCATCCATTCGTTAGGGGCGAATTTGTGCGGTCCTGTGAGGTCCCGCGATCAGCCGTGTCAGCATATAGTAGCCTTAGAAGTTGCCATAGGATTACCCATTACTATTTTTGATGTGATAAATGAATCAGTTTGTGTTTTCAAATTGCCATGATATGTGTCTAATCCTAAAATATGTAAAGGAAATGAAGCGATGCGTTAATATATACTCTTAAAACGATATACAAACTACCCCAAAACATCGAAACAATACGAACTAAAGACGACTTAGTCATCTCGTATGAATGGACTTGTGCAACCCGTCTGGTCCCTTTCCATGTCCCGAAGAAGGCACATGTTCAGAAAATACGTTAAAACGTAAGCACTTATTAGTACAAATCGTTTTGATGTTAAGGATAGTTATATCTCGATTCAAAAGATTATATTAACGATAGCCGTTATTCACATTCTTTAAACACGTTGGGATAAAGCGAAATTATGACAAAACGAAAACGAAGAACATTTCTGTTTTGAACGACCCCGTTGTAACGTAAAGAGTTTCATAAACGTGGCCCGTCCCTTCTGAATAAAAAAAAAGAACTCTTACGTTACGCCTTGCGTTGTTCTTAAGAGAAATGGATATATCCGCAAAAGTGACTAAGAAAATAAAAAGATAAAAATGACCAAAATCATTCTGTATCTACGATATATATCCATCCCGAGAGTAGTTAAAGAAAATGAACCAATGCCATTAAATACGTGCCTCAAGCCGGTATGTATGCCGTTTAAAATCATAACGCCGAATTAAGCTAAACCGCATAATTGCGCCATATGGACGAGACTGTGGGTTTGACTAATGGCTCGATCATTTCGACCGTTACCAAAACTACAAGAAGTATGGCCCGATCTGCGTGTTTGCTTGACTCGTGCCTAAATGAAAAAAGAACGGTAATGTCCCTGCTTCAAATAAGCATGCGATTCAACGAAACGTTGATTTTCTATAACCACGCTAGGGTGATATATCACGTAGATTGGAAGAAATGAAAACTTGTTGCTAGCCGAAAGATTACCGTGCGCTCAAATAAGACTCGTCGTCTTCTCACGTAGCCAAAACAAGCAAACGGATTCTTGACGCTAAAAACAAACACGTTACGCGATGAGTCTGTTCCCTAAAATAAAAAGTGATTTCATCACTAAATAAACATGTGGTTACGTCTCTCGATAGATCCAAAAGATCTCGTCGTAATCCAAAATCGAGACACGAACCCTCGCGAATAAAAGGGAACGAGTCATTGTCAACAATGAACGATTGAATTGAAAAATAACTCGTACCACGTCTAAAATCCGAGATGCGTTCATAGGGTGTCAAAACCGGAACTGATGCATCTCACAAAATAACGAAGGACGAGTTATTCGAAAGGACAATCCATTTGGTCGATATCTTAGTCACTGGATGTTGATACGTCAAAACGAACTGTATTGTCTGATGGATGATTTACTTTTTCCGCAATAATCATCGGCATCACGCGTCCCCTGGACCGCAATGTGAGCCCCAAACCAAAATCCTAGGAAAGAGACTTGGACCGTCGAGTGTGTGGAGGAATAAGGGTGGAAGAGAGATGTTGTGATACGTGTAATTAGACTAACGTTTGTTCTTCTTATCTTATATATCCGTAAATAAATAAACGCACACACCACGAATCATGCATATAAAATCATGCATATATACTAATGCATGTCGTTCGCGCAGACTTCATCATTAAGCGGTTGTGGTTTCGCGAGAGTAACCGGCTAGTCAGGCAGTTTGATCAGCTACAGATTGACAGTTCCGAATCGGCAGTTGTGGCTTCTGAATCATCTTCATCCGAGTATACTCAGTCTTCTGCCAGTATGTCTGCGACCAACGAAAAGGTGGCCGAATTGGAAAACTCTGTGAACAACATTAATGATCAGTTAGCCGCAATTTTGGCCTAGCTCGCTGAGCTGGCGTTGAAGGATAACAAGAGTGGTAGTAAGCGCGCTGAGAATGAGGTGAACACTGGTCCCCGCTTCGGGAACGAGAATGACTATCAGGATTACATCCAGAAACAGCTTGAGAAGGAGAAAGCTAAGGAAGAGGAATGGAAGCAGCACATTACTCAGGAGGTGCAGGATCTGCGAGGGGGAAGCTCCAGAAGTCAGGACTTTTATAATTTGAAGAATTGTTTGTCGGCAACTGCTTTGCCTTTGAAATTCCGGCTCCCCGACATGAAGAAGTTCGATGGAACTGGGGATCCTACTGCCCACATGAATCAGTATGTTGCTGTGATGAAACACACAATCTTAACTGAGGAACAAGTTCTTGGACTGTTCAATACTTATCTAGAGGGGGCTGTCCTCGTGTGGTTTCATGCGTTGCCGTTGGTAACAAAGAGGGATTGGAAGGAGTTGGCAAAGTCATTTATCGCCCAATATAGTTTCAACACTATGCTTGAGGTTACTCTGAAAGAGCTGGAGAGTACTAAGCAGCAGACTGGGGAGTCTTTGTCCGATTTTGTGAGGAGGTGGAGAGCCAAGGCGGCAGTTATGAAGCAGAAGCCGCTTGAGCAGGATCAGATCCGAATGGTAATTGGCAACACTTTGCCGTATATTAAGAATGAGCTGCGGTATATGCCTTTTACCGATTTCAATCAGATGTATAGTTGCGCTTTGACAGTAGAGGGGGATGGTGAGCCGAAGAAAGCTTATACCAAGTGGACGAAGTCTGGATATAGTGCCGGAGGGCCAAGCGCGAGTACAGAATCTGCTGCGGTGAAAGTGCTTGAACTGAATGCTATCGAGAAGAGGCAGTTCGCCAAATTTGATCCAACCTACGCAAAAGTTTTCGAACGGTTGCAGAAGAAGGGATTGTTGAAAGCCCTCACTCCTTATAACAAAGCACCGCCCACTCCGCAGATACAGGCTAGGGGGTACTGCGAGTTCCACAGTAATTATGGGCACAATATTGAGAACTGTGAGAGGTTGAAGCATGAGATCCAAGATTTGATTGAGGAGAAGAAGATAGCTGATCCTTCATCGGCGAACCCTTCCACTAGGCGTAATCCATTGCCTAATCATAGGGCGAGCATGATCGGGTCTGGGCTCGAAGAGAGTTTGGTGATGGAATCCTTCGGGGCAAGCGAAGAGGAGTTGTTGGACTCCGATGAGCAGAGTAATGTGGGAAATGGTTTATATGTATCCTTTCTGGGTGAGGAGCAGAAGGATGAACCGATGGATGAAGGAATAGACGGCGGAGCACCGTATGATGAAGATAGTGCCGAAGAGACCGGGGAAGGGTCATCTCGAACCACTGTGCCAGAGTTGAGTTTATTCAGTGGAGGGGAGAATCCCGATGTGCACTTGTGCGAGTACATGCATGATATGTTTGTTGAATCCTTTGGGGTGGACGAGGTGGCTCGGTGGTTCCACCATTCGTTAATAGGCGAGCCTTTGAGGTGGTTCCACTCATTGCCCGACTCCTGTAAGCATGATTGGGAACAGTTGTCCGATCTATTCCTAGAAAAGTACAAGAAGGCTAAAGATAGGACTGCATAGTGTTTTGCGCTCCAAATTGGGCCTATTAAGCGTCCGTTGCCAGCTGTCAGTAAGTATAATGGCAACAAGGATCCGATGGAACATCTTCACTTCTACTTATCGGCCATGGGGCCTTTGGGTTTTAACGAAGAAGAGATCACCAGTCTGTTTTGCAATTCACTGATGGGGGAGCCATTGATGTGGTATATGTCTCTCCCGATGCGTATCAAGTGCGATTGGGCCACAATGACCAAGAGGTTTATTAAGGAATATACGGTGTGGATGCTTGCGGAGCAAACACCCGACTCGCCCTCTTACGAGATGCCTGAAGCAGTATTAGCAATGCCCAAGTATGGTGGATACTGGGATCCTGCTGAACACGCAAAGTTATTCCGCAACCATATGTACAACGCTGGGTTCCCTCAATGTGAGTTACATGAACACTTCTCGGAAACTCTCATGGGAGAAGCCTTGTTGTGGCACCAAGGCCTATCAGAGGAAGAAATGGGTCATTGGATACCTCTTCGGGATGCGTTTGTGTCGAGGTATGAGATGTATGTTCCATGGACGGGATCCCTGGAAGATCTGGATAGGATCAGGCAATTCCCCGAGGAACCATTTGTGGATTACGCTAAGAGGTGGATGTACCACTACGAGCAGTGTCAAGAAACGATGAGTGATAAGGTACAACTCATGTGCATACAGAGAGGCGCTATTCCGATGGCAGCAAGAAGGATGAACAGAGCGTCCCTCGGAGATTATGATGAGTTGATAGGCTGGGCCATGTATGGATCGGCGGATCCCTTGTATTTGAATTCAAACGTCCCTCATGTGATGGATCTGATGGTGGTGGACATTTGGGAAAGTTCCTCGGAGGAGGAGGATGCCGATCAGAGAATTCCTATCAATATTTGGGATGAATCTGATGATGAGCCGGAGATTGCCGTTATGACAAGATCAGGTCGAGTGGCCGAGAGGAAGGCACCAAAGGTGGAAACTGAGGCGGGAGAAGGATCCGCTCCCAAGCCCGATGATCAAGTCCTCGAGCAGTTGAAGAAAACACAAGCCAAGTCTACTATGTGGGAGGTCTTATGCCATTCTAAGTACCACCGTGAGAATTTGATGAAAGAGTTGCAAAATTTGGTCATCTCTATCGATACTGAGCCGACGGCACGAGTAGGGGCAATCATGGCCCGAAAGAGAACTGAAATCACCTTCACCGATGAAGATCTCCCGGAAGAGGGGAAGGCTCACAACAAGCCTTTATACATCCAAGCTGAAATTAATGGGAAGAAAACCAGCTGTGTAATGGTTGATGATGGATCGGCCATTAATGTTTGCCCGCTGAAACTCTTGTCCAAATTGGGAGTAGAAAGAGGAGATTTGACTGCCTCGGAAACCGTGATCAGGGCCTATGATGATAGCCATAGGCACATTGAAGGAGTCTTTAAGGCCAAGCTGAAAGTAGGGCCGTACGAGGAAGAAACTGAGTTTACTGTGCTGGATATACCAGTGACCTTTGCTGTGTTGTTGGGCCGCCCATGGTTCCATAAGCTAGGAGGTGTGCCCTCCACGCTCCACCAAATGATCAAATTCCCCTTCGGGGAGGAGATAGTGACGATTAGAGCTGAGAAGTTGAGTTCAGTGGCTGCATTGGGAATTGAGCCTCAGCTTTTCTCCGGATTCCAGGTTTCTGGGATCTACGAGTCTAGCATGACCACCGATGGGTTGAAGATGATGAAAGGGGGTTTCATCCCCGGTATGGGCTTGGGAGCACACCATCAAGGGTTGCCAGAATCTCCGAACTTCAAGAGTCAGAAAACCCGGAGGGGTTTGGGATATGAGCTAGGAGGTCCGTCCAACACAGGCAGTGAAGGAAGGGTGGGCCTAAAGAAGTATTTTGTGAATAAGGGTCACGGGAAGGTTTATTCTGGGACTCCCGAGTCATGGACTAGCACCGAAGGAAAGATTCTGCCAAGCTTTGAGATTTTCAACGATGTCACCAGCTGGGGCAAAGGAGAGGCAAGCTGCTTCATCGAGGAGATCATGATGTTAGATCTGAATGCTGAGGAGCAGGTCATCACAATGGAAGCCACTGTGGGAGCGGTGGATGAGCCCAACACCTCCAAGGCCTATGAGAAACCCGAGAACCCCGATGATGAAAATTGTATTACTGCTTTATTTGAATCCGATGATGTACTCGCCAATACTATCAATGAAATGAATTCTGATTTTGCTTACCTGCTTGATGTTGATTCTGATCATTCCATGCATTCTCATTCATATAACATGCCTACATTTAAAATCAATACAATAGAAATGTCAACTTTCAATCTTGGCACGGATGAAAATCCTAAACTTATACAAATTGCTCAAGAATTAACTACTGAAGAGAGGAAAGAATTTGAGAGAATAATTAAAAAATACGAAATAGTGTTTGCTTGGACGTACGAAGATATGCCAGGAATCGATCAATCAATCGTAACTCACCGTATTCCAACATACCCCGATGCTAAGCCCGTGAAATAGAAACTCCGACGCATGAGGCCATAATGGGCAGATAAGATCAGAGAGGAAGTGAAGAAACAGTTAGAAGCAGGATTCATCGAAGTAATCGACTATCCCCCCTGGGTCGCAAATGTAGTGCCAATCGCAAAGAAGGACGATAAAGTGAGAATGTGCGTCGATTATAGAGATCTCAACAAGGCTTGCCCCAAAGATGAATTCGCATTGCCTCACATCGACGTATTAATCGACAGTGCAGCATCGAGCGTCTTGCACACGAATGTTGACGGCTTCATGGGCTACATGCAAGTTCAGATGGCAGAAAAGCACAAGGCAAAGACCTCGTTCACAACTGAGTGGGGAACGTACTGCTATAGAGTAATGCCGTTTGGTTTGAAAAATTCTGGGGCAACTTATCAACGGATGGCTACGACACTGTTCCATGATATGATACACAAAGAGGTGGAAGTTTATGTGGACGACATGATGGTCAAGTCGGAGATGAGAGAGGGGCATTTCCCTGTATTTGAGAAGTTCTTGGCCCGAATCGCAGAATTCAAGCTAAGGTTGAACCCGAAGAAGTGCTTCTTTGGCGTTTCATCGGGGAAGATCTTAGGCTATGTGATCAGTAACAAGGGGATTGAGGTGGATCCCGACAAGGTAAAGGCCATACAGGAAATGCCAGCACCCAAAAATGAGAAAGAAGTGAGAGGATTTCTTGGGCAGGTTCAGTATATCAGTCGGTTCATAGCACGACTCACAGCGATCTGCAAGCCGATCTTTAAGCTGCTATGGAAAGATCAACCCACGGTTTGGAATGATAAGTGCCAACAAGCATTAGAGAGTGTCCAGAACTATTTGTCTAATCCACCGGTTTTAAGACCGCCTAAACTTGGAAAACCGCTTCTCCTCTATGTAGCAATCGAGGAGCGATCTATTGGGGCAATGCTGGCCCAAGAAGGGGACACCGGTGTGGAGCACGCGGTGTATTATCTGAGTAAGAAGTTCCTGGAATACGAGCTTAAGTATAACATGATCGAAAAGACGTGTGTGGCAGTAGTATGGCTAACAAAGAAACTGCGGCACTATTTTCAATCTTACAAAGTGATCATTATTTCCCGGATGGATCCCGTGAAGTATCTGTACCGAACTCCATCTCTAACAGGGAAGCTAGCCCGATGGTTGTTGCTCTTGTTCGAATTTGACATTGAATATGTAACGAAAAAGGTTATTAAGGGGAGAGCCGTAGCGGAATTTCTGGCCAATCAGCCTCTAAATGCGGAAGAGGAAGAGATAAACTATGATTTCCCCGATGAGCACTTGAACGCAATAGAAGTTATGCCGTGGAAAATGTTCTTCAATGGAGCGGTTAACTCAAATGGAGCCGGGGTAGGAGTGCTACTTATCTCACCAGAAGGAGAAAGGGTCCCAATGGCAAAGAAGTTATCCTTCCCTCTCACCAATAATATGGCCGAGTATGAAGCGTGCATCTACGGGTTGGAGTCATTAGCATCGCTGGGAGCATCATATGTTGAAATTTGGGGCGACTCAAAACTGATTATCGAACAAGCACAGGGAAACTGGAAAGTAAGGGAAGAAAGGTTGCGTCCATACCTAGACCAGTTGGAGGGATTGGCGCAGAGATTCATCGAGTGTCGTTTTTATCACATTCCTCGAGCATAGAACCAAGCAGCGGATGCTTTGGCCACTTTGGTGTCAGTATGGGATAACCCTCGGAATCTTGCCTCGAAGCCTTTGGTACTGAGGAGGTCCCACAAACCGTGCTATGAAGACGTAATGCTGTTGGGAGCAGATGAAAAGCCTTGGTATTTCGATATCGTAAACTTCATGAAAAGTGGAACATACCCGGCAGAATCAGAACTTAGGGATCAGGCTGTGATCAGAAGGTTAGCTCAGCAATTTGTCATCCACAATGACTTGCTTTACAAAAGACACGTCGATGGTTTACAATTGAGGTGCTTGGATGAGGGAGAAGCCCATGAGGCAATGGAGTCAGTACACTCGAGAATTTGTGGAGCCCATATGGGAGGAGCAATATTGGCAAAGAAAATCGTAAGGCAAGGCTTCTATTGGCTCACCCTGGAAAGAGATTGTAACGAATATGCAAAGAAATGCCATGATTGTCAAATCCACGGAGATTATAATCACTTGCCAGCTGTGGAACTGCACGTGTTAGCACCCATTTGGCCGTTTGCAGCTTGGGGCATTGATATCATCGGGGAGGTCAGGCCTAATGCGTCAAACGGACACAAATTCATCACAGTCGCCATTGATTACTTCACCAAGTTGGTAAAGGCAGAGTCATTTAGCAAGTTGGGGTCTAAGCAGATGAGGAAGTTCATTGAAAAGCACTTGATCACCAGGTTCGGAGTGCCTCATCACATGATCACGGATAATGGGGTCCAGTTTCAAGGGGAAATGAAAAGTCTCGTCCAAGAGTACAGTATTGAGCATCATAGATCTTCTCCATATCGCCCGCAAGCTAACGGTGCAGTGGAGGCTGCAAATAAAAACCTTAAGAGGATTCTCGTAAAGACGGTGGAATCGCATCGGAATTGGCACGAGCAGCTTCCGCTCGCTTTATGGCCCTATCGCACGACGATTAGAACGTCAACTGGGGCAACACCGTTCTCCTTGGTATATGGGGCCGAAGCCGTTCTCCCGATTGAGATTGAAAAGCGATCGTTGAGAATCGCAGTAGAAGCAGAGATTCCCGAGACGGAATGGGTGAAGAAGCGATATGAGCAGTTAGCATTGGTGGATGAGAAAAGGATGGAGGCTCTTTACCATATGCAGTTATATCAGAGAAGGATGGCCCGAGCCTTCAACAAAAAGGTCAAGGCCAGCCCTATCAAAGAAGGGGACATGGTGCTGAAACAGATCCGAATGACGCACACTGACCCTAGGGGAAAGTTCAGGCCAAACTGGGAAGGACCATTCCTCGTGAAGAAGATCCTAAGCAAAGGGGCGGTGAAGCTAACTACTATGGATGGCATGGAGTTCTCCGAAACTACCAATCTGGATAGGCTTAAGAAATACTTTTCGTAAAGAAAAAAGAGAAAGAAATGAAAATTCCCGATAGGTTGAAAACCCGCAAAGGGCGACCTATGCAACAATAAGGGACATCCCAATGGGTGAAAACCCGAAAGGGCACTCATTTGAAAATTCCGGGATAATAAAAGGAGAGTTGAAAAATCGCTGGGATCTGAAAACCAAAAAGGGCGGGTCCTGGTAACAGTGGTTATATCTTGAGCAATTATGAAAATAATGTATAAGCGGCTAAGTATTTCTGTTGGTTGTAAATAAATAAAGGCATGAATATATTTGAAGAGGATGATTGGAATCATTATAATCTACTGAATGCATTGTATTATGAATCATGAGTTATACATTTCCTACCTCTTTCACATAAAAAGCCTATGTCCTATCCACCCCTCTCCCTATATACAAGCTATACATCGGGGTAATACTAATGAGAGAACTACAAATAATGAGCCTAATAAGGAGGAAAATCCTAGAAGTCCTCAAAGTCCCTCAGACGAGAAGCCCGCTCCGCAGATAAGGCCTCCTCGGTAACCCGACGACCCTCCTCGGCAGCAAGGCGCCCTACGGTCTCCACTCGCGTCATCTCCTCTGCGGCAAGACGCCCCTCGGTCTCCACTCGCATCATCTCCGACCAGTGAGCATTTCTCTCTCGATAGACATGCCCGACCCTAGCATCGGCATCCCGCTGCGACTCACTGAACCGCTGCTTGTTCGCATGAAGAGCGCTCTGCAAAAAAAAAAAAAAGAGAAAAAAAAACATCAAAACAGACAACAACAGAAGTCATACATACATATGTGCATCACACGCATACATTTCACTACACTAAAACAGAATAAGAATGCTCACCAGGTGGCCGGCACAACGCAGGTTGAGTTGCTCTCTGAAATAACCAGACAATCCCATGTAATCGGTACACGTCTCCCTCGAAGTATGCAAGGCATCAGGAGGATTGAACGACATCCTCGAGGTAAAAACGGAAGGGGTTGTCTCAACACCGGAGTAAGCTACGCCCGCCTCGCTATAATGAACCGTTGAGAAATCTCTCTCTGGGATCGGGAAGGGTGTGCCAAGGCGGAGCTGCTCTGGTCGGGCAGCGCCGGAGGACTCGCCCGCATGATAAGAAGCCTCGCTCATGGATGTCCGGGCTCGGGTGCCATCGAAAAAGTCCAACGTCCGAGCACTCCTCAAGGAACCCTCCTGTAAATAAAGGCAAAATGAATACACCTAACTATCTCACAAACAAAGAATAAATAAGTCAGGCACTCACCGGAACCTCTTCTAATCCAAAGACTCCAGCAACGGCCGCCGCCGAGAACACGTCATCCGCAGGGTCCACGTCCATCGCAACCTCGGGGGGATCCAACGGAGTTAACAATGTTGATAAATAATGGGCACGACCCCCCGCGTGGTCCCACATGTCCCGAGCTGCAAATCGACGAGTCAGCTCACTACGTATCTCCTGCAGGGACATGATCCTCACCGTAAACATGGACACAGGAATCTCGCCAGGTGTCCAATGTGTGGCGCTAACCCCGGTAAAGCTCCGGTCGCCCAAATACCATGCTCGCACACACGGGCCAGTGAGCACACACTACTGCCCCTGAATGCGGGTGACATAAGCATAATTGGGACCAAAGTCGAAGTCGTCCCATCTGAAAAACAAAAGAAAAGTCAGACGAGATCAAACGAAAATCCAGCATAGTTAGGAGACGTTCACCTGTCCCAAGCTCCGCGTGTCGATCCATGATAGGAGTCGTGCCACCCTCCGGCTCTTCTCGTCGCGCAGATTAAAGTCACTCCACCTCGCCATAAGTGGAAGCCTAACCGCGCGCGGCCTACTCCTGCGGGCGCTCGGAAGAATCCGCCTCTCATAGGCCCAAACCTGCTCGTAGAAACTGATGTCAGAAGCAGAAATCGTGAAAAGAATAAAGAGACAAGCCAAGGATAGAGGACGTACCAGGAGGGCAAAGGTGTAACCACCGAAATCCTTGCGCTTCCGGCAAGTCAAGTCCAGGAACTTGTATAGAAAGGCCAAGCCAGCTCCCGCCCAATCGTAGGACGACACGGCGTCCAAATCACAGAAAGCATGGATGAGACCTGCATGTATGGTTCCGCTCTTGGTGCGGAAGATCGTCTCGCCTAAAGCATACAGAAGGAAGCTGCGAGTGGCCCGATCGGTGTCATCTCGGTCACAGAAATCCCTGCGGCTCAATAGCCCGAAGGTAGTAATAAACTTCATCGGGGTGGCCTTGACACCCGTGTAGACTCCGGGTCCGATCAGATCAGATATCTCGGCACGGTCAACCGAGGACGCACCATGTCAAAGCAAAGCGGGACTGGGGTGCCGCTACCCCGCAATCCGGTCAGCAGTGAGAAGTTGCGGGGTGAGATCGTCATCTCCCCAAATGAGAAGTGGAAGGTGTGGGTCGAGTCTACCCATCTCTCACATAAGGCGCGTAAGCCGAACCGGTCGCACACTCCGTTGGCGCGAGGCAACGCCAGGATGAAGGGCTCAAAGCCCAACTCTCGAACTCGGGCTTTAGCCGCCGGGCTAAGCATGGCATGCCAAATATGAATATCTACGGTAGTCCCGCTAATGCCAATAACCTGGAAGGACCAGTACGGGTAAAGGCAAGAGGCCAAACTAAAGTCATTACTCCTCGAGAGCCTCACTTCTATGCGTATGTCTAATAAGAACTTTGTTAACCTAGTTATTCTTTCGGTTATGTTTAAATCTAACATGGAAGTTCCTTTCGATTTGGATCGTTACTCTTTGAGATTTCATTCGTAGGATCATTTGTACAGGATTTGATTAATTCATTATTCTTTGGTGTTCCACTCTCCCGCGTGCTTGCGAGGGACTTAATCCAATTCTAACTTGGGTTAAAAGCGTTTAATTTAATTATTTACGTTTTTTACTATTCACGTGCACTATTCACGTTTTTACTATTCATGTGCACTATTCACGTTTTTTGCGGTTAGCATGCATTATTCATGTTTTCTACTATTCACGTTTTTACTATTCACATGCACTATTCACGTTTTTACTATTCACGTGCACTATTCACGTTTTTACTATGGGCATGCGTTGTTCATATTTTTACTATTCACATGCATATAGTTTATATTCTTTCAACAAACGAAAAGCATAAAGCGTTGCTCACATGCATAAAAATTCGCGTTTTCTAACTAAAAGTCTTCTAAGCAACTTAAAGGTTAGCATGCAAATGACGTTCAAAGTGGGGCTGCTAAAGCCTAGAAGTCTTGTCAAAGGATAAAGAATAAGGGGGTACTTACCGGATTGATGTTGGCCCAGCTCAGATGAGAAGCAGGATTCTGAAAAGGAGCCACTATAGTCAAGTCTTCAAAACCCGCCTCCATACCCTTCGTGCCATCGTATCTATCCGAACCCATCACGAGAATGCTCTAAGTTTAGTGCTAGAGAGAGAGAAGAGAGAGAAGGTGTGGGGTTGAAATGAAACCCCACCACCTTATATAGAAGAAGGGAATGACATTCCCGTAAATAGCGAAAAAGGTACGACGTGACATAAAGGTAAAAAGTAAATAATTAATTACCAGGTGCACAAACCTCCGATTTGCAGTCCATTTCAGCCTACGTTTCTGCCAGGCAGTGACCAATACCCTAAGGATATGACTCTAGACGACAGCCGAAATTTTACAAAATAGTGGCGCCAGTCAAAATACATACAACAGTCAACGAAAAAATAATTTTTAGTCTAAAATGTTCCCGACGAAGAGATAAGGACGTTCCTATCAACAACTCAAATACCCGAGACGATAGCTCCAGTAAAAATACAGACAACGATGTTAAAATCCAAAATTGCTAAAGAGAGCCTTTTTGCTCTTGAGCCATCTTGCCCACGGTCGATGACCGGGGTTGCTTTTGAGCCATCTTACCTACGGTCGATGACCGAGGTTGCTTTTGAGCCATCTTGCCTACGGTCGATGACCGGGGTTGCTTTTGAGCCATCTTGCCTACGGTCGATGACCGAGGTTGCTTTTGAGCCATCTTGCCTACGGTCGATGACCGAGGTTGCTTTTGAGCCATCTTACCTACGGTCGATGACCTGGGTTGCTTTTGAGCCATCTTGCCTACGGTCGATGACCGAGGTTGCTTTTGAGCCATCTTACCTACGGTCGATGACCGAGGTTGCTTTTGAGCCATCTTACCTACGGTCGATGACCGGGGTTGCTTTTGAGCCATCCTACCTACGGTCGATGACCGAGGTTGCTTTTGAGCCGTCTTACCTACGGTCGATGACCGGGGTTGCTTTTGAGCCATCTTACCTACGTTGCTTTTGAGCCATCTTACCTACGGTCGATGACCGAGGTTGCTTTTGAGCCATCTTACCTACGGCCGATGACCGAGGTTGCTTTTGAGCCATCTTACCTACGGTCGATGATCGAGGTTGCTATTGAGGGCCATTTTTTTTTACCCGCGGTCGACGACTAGGGTCGCTAGAAAGAGCCGTTTACCCACGGTTGGTTTAGACGAGGGTCCCCAAGGAAAGCATCCACCGGTAGCCGATTTAAAGGCAAGGGCGGGATAGCCAAAGATGAAGGCTGAAGACAAGGCCGGAGCGTGCGGTGCAGAGATCAGGTATTCTTCCTCATACTCTATATGTGTCTCTTACTTTAATATATTTCCATTGCATGTGCTGCGTTAGCGAAAAAATGTTTTCAAAACACACACATCACTATCAAAATAGGAAAGTAGGGGCAACTGTAGACACCGAGTCGGAGGACCTGTGACGAAAACCCATAACAAGACGGTTGAAACGGTTGGTTCCGATAAGTTAAAAAAATAATAATAAAATAAAAATCACGAGGGGGTCCGTAGGGGTTGCGAGTGCTCAGCGACGTTGGACGAGCGCCTAGCGGCAGCCGGCGCGCGTCCAACGGCAGTTGGACGCGCGCCCAACCTACGTTGGGCATATGCCCAACATCCGTTGGGCGGACGCCCAACGGCGCTGGGCGAACGCCCAACAGAAGTTGGGCGTATGCCCAACAAAAGTTGGGCGTTCGCCCAACTGATGTTGGGCGTAGCCCAAAATTTTTTGGGCGTAGCCCGACGCCCGTCGGGCTACGCCCAAAATATTTTGGGATCCATGCCTATAAAAGGCACGGATCCCCATGCAAAGAGGAGAGGGGATTTTTGGAGCTTCTCACTCTAAAACATTTTTTAGAGAGAGAGTTATTTTTTTGGGAAAAAACATTTTTTTTCCTGAAAAATCCGAACTTCCTAAAAGTTAAAATTTTACTAAAAACACCGAAAAACACAAAAATCGTAACTCGTGGAATCAACCGACTTCAGCTGTCAATACCGATCTTGAGGTATTATCCGAGGACTAGACTCGTTTTATTTATTTCCTTTATTTATTCATTTTATTTGTTTTATTTATTTAGGTGATAGTTTTATTTATTTAGCTAGTTATTTATTTATTACGTTTTATTTAACATTCCGTATTTATTTAATTTTTCGTCACGTATTAAATAAACGTTTGGATTTGTTTTGAAATAAAAACCTCGTTTAAAATCCCAATACGAACCGTGATCCGATTCAAAGGTAGTTCGGGATTAAAAAACGTTGTAATTATAAGTTTTGGAAAATATTTCTAAAGAACGTTTTAAAAGAAAACATCGTTTTAGGAGTCTCCGTTATAGACTATGATCCAATTTGGGTAGTTCGGAGGTCCAAAATGATAGAATAGATCTAATCTAAAGTGTTTGAACAAATCTGGAAAGTATAGGGACTGCTGTTGATATTCTGCCTTTTCTGTCACTAACAGCAGATTAGCGATGAATTTTCTGTCGGTAATCTGCTGGAATCCGAAAATCCCTCTTTTAACCCTCTTTTCTCAACTTTTTGATATTTCTACTTGTATATATATTTATATAACTATGTAATATATTTTTAAAAATTACTTTTGAGTCCTATAACTATTAATTACGTATTATATGTCTATATATTTCATATTTGGAACTTAATTCATTTTGATTTGGTTTTGTAAAATATAATATTTATATATATATATATATATATATATATATATATATATATATATATATATATATATATATATATATAGTTTTTGGCTCATTTAAAGTTATGTTAGCTATTATTTAAGGTGGAAGTTATTTTCCATATATTTATTACTTAAAATCATTTGGAATTAAAGGTTATTCTTCATATTTATGAACTTTGTTCATTTTTTTTTATGTTTTGAATTAGAATAAAAATGTATTATATTTAGTAGTTTTCACTTTCTTCATTATATCGTATAGTATCTTTTACTTGTTTTTATATATGGATATATCCTTATTTTTAGATAAAAATGTATATATATATGTATTTTCACTCTATTTTCGTATATATGTATATATTTCAAATATATTTGGTTGGGTGAATTTGGCCTTGATTTGTTAATTGTGGTGATTATGAATAGTAAAGAGAGTGAAATTGGGAAAAATAAGCTACAAAAGGACTTCAATTTAATTGTGTAAATTAAAGGCATTTGGAGACTTTCAAAAATGTAAATAAGAGTTTTTGACTTCTTTTTGGTTCCAAGTGGTTTTTCAAAACGTCACGTTTTAAAACCTTAATCCGTTCCAATGGCGGATTAAGCGAACCTTGTAATTAAAATCGTTTTCTATTTGTAAATAATAGAGTTTTGAATCGTTTTCTTGTCTAAATGATTTTGTACAAAAATAAATGAACTTGTATGTTTAATCACGTTTTTTGTTAAAGCTTCTTATCTCACGTTTTCAAACGCTCGAGTCGTTCCAACGGCGATTCAAGTCGATGTCATGTAAATTAACGGGGTTTTGAAACATACCTAAATCGTTCCAACGGCGATTAAGGTACGAACCATGTAAATAAACTCGTTTTTGGGAATGAGATTAGCTTAGAGTTAGTGTATAGCCTAAAGCATAACATCACACTGTGAATAAATCAATTCTTTCTTCTCCCCCTCTCTCTCCTATGTATTTTAAATTTATGCAAAATGGGTGATTCTTTACTAAAATGGCTTTTAATAACATGCTCAAAACGGTTTTCAAAGCGAGAAAGAAAAGGTTTCAAATGAATTTTAAACTTAAAGAAATATGCGATTAGTCCGTTAGAGCCTAACATGCTAAGTAGGAGGCGGGTGGTTCATAACCGGGCGATGTCGGGGTGCCTAGTAGCCTTTCTCCAGAAAGGAGCTAGCCTTCTCGGTTCGTACCTAAGTTTCCCGAATCCTCACCGGTCTCCCGTAAGGGATCGATGTTCATTTTCCATTCGTGGGTGGCGACTCTTCCATACTCCAGGCTCCGGTCCTGCCGAGCAGCTTGATTCCGCGATTGGTTGCTTTCGGCGTCAATCACAACATCTGTCGTCAACGGTGTCCACCCCCCGGTCCTCCCGGGCGAGGCCGCGGCACCTACAACTCCCTATCTTTCCTTTGCTTAACCTACTTAAAGAGAAAGACAGGGACAAAATCGGTACAACTTTCGTACCCTTCCAGCAAAATAAGTCAACTAAACACTACAACCGAAATAAAATGAAATGATTAAAAATCCATTGACCCTTGAACACTCAAGGGGTTGATACTTCATGTCATCTTTCTACTTTTAGAAATCCCATCGCAACACACTTTCACATACCGCTCTGCCTCTGCCTCTGCCACCACTGATCTGTCGCTGTCCGTCATTGGATAATCCGGCGTTTGACCGCTGGATACAAGAAAGGCTGCACTCCTCTTTGGCATTAGCAAAACAACTGTTTCCAGCGAGTTTAGCATTTATCTTTGCTTATCTGCATAAAGACAATAATTAGCCCTCATTCTTCACCAAATGACATAGAAAATACCCAAATTCCCTTATAAATACTATGTTAAACTTAGTCAATTTCATGCCTAACAAATACCCCCAAATTGAACCTTTGCTTGTCCTCAAGCAACAAATTGTAAGAAGGAATCAGAAGAAGAGTTAGGAATGAAATTTGTTCAGAGAGTGAAGGGAAAACAAAGATTGTTTTGTGTAATAAGGAAATGAACAGATGCACGCTCAGATTTCATTGACGAATTAACGCTTGTTGTAAACATTGTGTCCTTTTTGCTCAAGACTTTCCTTAAATCTTAAAATTTAGATTTCCTCCTTCACAAAGAGCTACCTACTTGCCAGACATGCCTCACTAAGGAATGGAATAATTCACTCACTCTCGCATGGCATTTACTTACCACAGGAAAAAGAATGCGATTTCACTCCTCAGCTCAGACACCACACCCTTAGGGTGCGAGTTTGCCTATCGGTCCCGAATCTAAGGGTCAAAGTTCCTCCAGACATAGTCCAAAGGACTTTATAACGGTTGTAATGTAAGGCTTAGGTTCAGGTTTGACAGTGAAAGGCTATTTCAGTGTATGAACTCTGCTTTTTTGCTATTTATTTAGCCTACACAGCCTACATTGATTACTTTTATTCCCTCATTTAGCTTATCTACACAACCTGTTTCCTCATGGCCCAGTACTCTTTTTATCATTTTTGAACAGTAATTCAGGTTCCTCCCTCCCACATTATATTCCCCAGTCCTTTCAATCTTTTCCTAAGCAATGTTTGCTCAATCGCTTATTTTCGCATGACTTAAACACATGATTTTATTTTAAACAATTGGCCTTTCGAAGCATAAGACAGAACTCAGGGTGTTTTAGAGTTATAAGTGAAGGGAGAGGGCTATCATTCGTGGTGTTTTTTTTTTTAAGAAAGAGCAGGTCATGGCTCGACTTGGCTATCCTAATTATTGGAGTGCATAGCACAGGTGCCTTTTATGTAGCGGAGAGGATAACTAAATGCATTTTTCCTCCTATGAAAGTCAGAACTAATCACCATATCAACAGGGCACCAAGGCAAATTCTCCCTAAAGATAGTGAGCGCTGGCCCACTCAAAAAAAAAAGAACGAATGCATACCATAGATGCTTTCTTAGGCTCAAGTTCTCACTATTTTTAGGGAAACGCAGTAAGGCAATGGTTACTAATTTTGACAGAGGAATTAAAAATTAAAAATTTTTGGAACTTCCTGATTTAGGGACACACAATGCAAACAAGCAAGTAATACTAAACTACTACATCAAACCATGCACATTCTGTTCTTTGATTCCCGCCGAACACAAAACAATTTACTAGAAGGTGAATAAATAGGCAGAAGAGAAAATGAACACAATTATCACAATAAGTACTGAGGATATATGCAACAGAGATTCTCAAGGGATATTTGTTCTACATCAAATTACTAAATACATAAGCAAAATTTAAAACATTTATTATTCAAAGCATTTATCATGTCATGCCCGCATAAATTGTGATATACAATCCCCACCCCCAAATGAAAACCAAACATTGTCCTCAATGTTATGAACACGGCAGCAGATTGTAGACAAGTGAAAGCATAGATATTCATGCAAAGCAAAACATGATAGAATAAGGGTATTAGAGGTTACCAAATGCTAGGACAGCGACAATTTTGACAGATCAGGCGTGATGGGAGAGAGAGGAGTTAACCTCTCTATCCACAGTGGCAGGAATGCCATCCTCTTTCGAGGGCGTACCAGCATTAGCATTAACATGAGCACTAGCAGGCGTTTCAGGCACTTTTCTTACCGGACTTTTTCAAAAAAATCAGAAGGACTTTCCTTTCCATGCTCCTCAATACAAATAGTCTTGAGCATATCGATCTCGCCTTGTTGAGACGCATATTTTTGCTCCAGGGCGAATATCATCTCGCGGTCTGCCAGACTCTGGGCAAACAGGGCGTTGAATCGATCCATTATATCCTCGCTGGAAAGCTTTGCACACTTCTTATAAAAGTCCAGGTCCTTTGGCTTCTCGACTTGTTCAGAGTCAGAGGATACTGACACTGTTGGCTCGCTTTTCCTTTTTCGGCTCTCATTCTGCCTAGATGTAACAAAGTCAGACATCCATACCCACTTTCCGTTCACCATTTTTCCGAACAGCATCTTCTAGAGGCTCTTGAGGTCAATCGGGTCTGGGTGATTCACAATCGTGAGACGAGAGTGGTCTTCTGGTTTAAAGACCCCGATTGATTCCGCGATTCTGGTGACGATGCTCCCACAACAGATGAGTGGCGAGTTTTTCTTGCAAAAAGCGCTGATGTATTCTCCGAACCAGAACCCCAAATTCATTCTCGGTCCAACTGCCATACTCCACAATGCGGTGAGATTTGCATGTGGCATGGTGGCTTGGTTTTCCCGAGCGAATATTGTGCCTGAGATCAACTTGTGCAAATACCGAACGGCGTAATCATCGATATTGGAAGCCTTGGATGAACTACCGTCGTAATGTTTCTGTCCCGAAAGTGAGTCCCAGAAAGCCACAGGGTCGAAAACATTAGGCGTTGTGGTGAATGCCTCTTTATAGCTCTCGGATTCTAGATCGTCATCATCTGCAGCACCTAACATTTGATTGAATAGGTTGAGCGACGGCCGCTGGGAGTGACCCATGAGTCGAAAACTGAACTTTCCCTCTTCCTCAGGATCGGTGATCTCCACGTTGTGCTTAAAAGTGGCCAAGAACTCGAGTGTCAGTTCCCGATAGGCAGGTTCCGTAATTTCAAAGAAACATTCAAAGTGTCCTGCCTTCATTAGAGTGCGCACACGATCTTCGAGCTTCAGTCACCTTAGGGTTTCCCAACAAACTGTTCGGATGGGTCTGAACTAAAGTTTCGCTAACTCTTCATAGTAAGCCTGTACAATTGTGTCTTTAAACTGGGCGAGTTTCTTGACCAGCTTTTCGTCTGGGACAAAAGCTACAGTGCTCGGCTCAGCCATCTTTGCTTTCACTTTTTCTTTCTTGGAGGATCCTTCAATTTTAACGTGTTTGCCCGAACCACGGGTTCTCATTTTGTTCTCTTTTTTAAGTAAGGTTTCCCAGTGGTACAGGGCACAGAGCATGAACTGCTTTTGTGAAAAGAAATATCAAAGAAAAGAAGGAAGTATGGTGAATGACGAACCGTCATGAGATAGAGCTTCTTTAAGTAGGGGAGAAGATACATCTTCTCGCCAATCTGTCATTATTAGGTCAAATCAGAGTATGCCACCTGGACAGATTGGCAGAAAGGTGCGTATATTCAAATTGGAATGAGGGGCGATGAACGGTCATGATTTGAATTTAGAATTTATTTCCCCCTAGCCATTCAATCTTATCGAGGAAAAACAGGCGGTATGAGTGCCTATGGGTATAGGAGTGGACGTTTCCACTTTTAATGATTTTTAATTTTTTTCTACCGCCCTAATTTCCACGATAAATCCTTCCCTACTAAACAGGTACAATTGTACTACCACACCCTTTGGAAGGAGTTTTGGGTTTTACAATTGTGCCTGGCCAGAAGATACTCATCAAGAATCAAAATTCAACACATTTGACACTTTTTAACAAAATTAAAAAAAAACATAATTAAAATGCAAAGTTACTTGTGCTACAATTGGTGTTTGTAGCGGACACCCTGTTCTCGTGCTTTTACTGACTCGGGGGGTCCTGGAAATGAACGGTATCGATCTTCCTTGTGTGATCGTTCTCTAAATATGGCTTTAATCTCTGCCCGTTCACTTTGAAAGGTTCCTGACCTTCCCTGCCAATCTCAACTGCTCCATGACTAAACACCTTGTGCACCATATAAGGTCCCGTCCATCTTGACTTTAGCTTCCCAGGAAACAACCTGAGTCTTGAGTTGTACAGGAGGACTCTCTGACCTTCTTCGAACGTTTTTGTCTCGAGTTTTCTATTATGCCACAGCTTAGTCTTGTTTTTGTAATTCACAGCATTCTCATATGAGAACAACCTGAATTCTTCCATGTCACAGAGTTGAAGTCTTCTCTGATCTCCAACAGCCTGTTGCTCAAAATTTAAGAAAGTTAATGCCCAGAAGGCCCTGTGTTCCATTTCAACAGGAAGGTGACAAGATTTTCCGTATAATAATCTAAACGGAGACATTCCAATTGGTGTTTTATAGGCAGTCCTATATGCCCAAAGAGCATCGTCAAGCTTGTTCGCCCAGTCTCTCCTAGAATTGCCAACAGTTTTCTCTAAAATTCTTTTGATTTCATGATTGGAAATCTCTACCTGTCCACTTGTTTGTGGATGGTAAGGTGTGGTAATTCTGTGAGAGACTCCAAGCTTTCCCATCAGCTTCTCGAATTTGGCATTGCAAAAGTGGGTTCCTTGGTCACTAATGATTGCTCGTGGGACACCGAATCTGGCAAACAGCCTTTTCAGGAATTTTACTACCACACGGGCGTCATTGGTGGGACTAGCCATTGCTTCGACCCACTTGCTCACATAATCTACAACCACTAAGATGTATTTATTTCCTAAGGATGTAGGGAATGGTCCCATAAAATCTATGCCCCAGATGTCAAAAATTTCGCATACAACTATGTTGTTGAGGGGCATAGCATTCCGAGCCGAGATGTTGCCTGTTCGCTGGCACTCATTACAAGTGCTAACAAACAGATGGGCATCTTTAAAAAGTGTTGGCCAGAAAAAACCCGATTGAAGAACCTTAGCCATAGTTCGGCTAGCGCTATGGTGTCCTCCGGCTTCACAGTCATGACAGTGGCTTAGAACATCCTGTCCCTCTTCTTGCGATATACATCTCCGAATAATTTGATCCGCGCACAACCTGAAAAGATAAGGGCCATCCCAAAAGTAATATTTAATTTCAGCAAAAAAATTTCTCCTCTGATTAGTGGACAGTTTGTGAGGCTTGAGCGAGACTGTGCAGCATATAGATGCTCGTCAGGAAACCTTTCAACAATTTCTGCTTGTTCCAAAATGCCCTGGTGATCAATCCTTGACAAATGATCAGCTACAACGTTCTCCGTTCCCTTTTTATCCTTTATTTCCAGATCAAACTCTTGAAGCAATAATAACCATCGGATCAGCCTCGGCTTAGCATCCTTTTTAGCGAACAAGTATCGCAACGCAGCATGGTCTGTGTGAACAACAACCTTGGATAGCACTAAGTAAGGTCTGAATTTGTCAAGGATTTTAAATTTTGACTTCATCTGTCTGATATTTATATTCATATTTTTGTTATTTCGAGTTTACCCTTCCATTTTCATTTTATTTCAATTCAGACCCTATAGTTTTAAGTCATTCATATTGAGCTCTCTTTTCAATTTGATCCAAGTATTGTTAGCTCAAGAAATTCTTAAACTTTTTTTCATCTATCACATTCTAATTTCTGGATTGAAATTATAAAACGGTTATTTTATCTCGATCATGGAATAATGATCCGGATAAATGATAATTAACTAATAAGATTGTATATCGTACAATCATCTTTTATATTCATTTTCTATGAAATATAATGATATATGATTTCCTTGTTATATATCGGACTTTAACCGCTGGATAGCGATTTACCTCGATCATTGAATAGTGATCCAAATAAATAAACAATAAATAATATCTTTAAAAAATGCGTCAATATTTTAAACTCTATTTAATCAACAAATAAAAAATAATTTACGGGTTCCTCTATCAATTTTGATCGTTGGATAATGATTCTATTACGGTCGTATGACCACAACCTTTTTACGGGTTCCTCTATCAAATTTGATCGTTGGATAACGATTCTATTACGGTCGTATGACCACAACCTTACGAGTATCGTCAAAGGCTTGAATTGATACAATTGATATCTTCAAAGCAATAGTAAACACAAACACGTAAAACAAGCACATAGAAATACAACAGTACCGATTTATCGGGCGGGGTAGGGTGAGATTATGTCTCTTCCCTACACGTAACCGGAAACCGAGCTTAGAATCATCGCAGACCATTACCTTATCCGAACTTTACCCGGATGGGTCAATTCGGAATCAAATCGGTGTCCAATCAGACCGTCAAACTGATTGGTGGCGACTCGAAAACCCATTGAATAGTCTCCCTAGAGGGACTATCCAGTACCGTTGATAAACCAGTAGAGCGGGAGCCTCACATCGAATATATAAACAGTTCGCGATCCGCGGGCACGGGCGCGACAGCTGGCGACTCTGCTGGGGACTAGGTTTTCCTGGCTGTGTACGTATTTCTATATGCTTATACTATGTGTTCACTATTGTATATGTTATTGCTTTGATAAATGTTATTTTATTGACATATCATTCAAGCCACACTATCACACTTGCACTCAAAGGTCATGTATATGATCTTACCCTTTTCTAGGTTCTAGGACGAGGCAAAGTACGGACTGTCCTCTCGGGAACACCGAGGTTGGGGTCCTGAAACGACTCAACTCAAATTGGACTTCCCTACTCAGCAATGATGGGGTTAAGGATTTGTGACCCGAACCACGACTTTTGTACCTTTAGAAATAGATCCAAGAGCTACCCAATAGAAGCTAGCCCTTTTGTGCAGGTTAACCCTATAGGATTTACATCATAATATAAAATTTGCTTGGTGTGATTTGATTTACATGTCTATGTATGATTACACCTAATTATCTATACTTGTGTCGACGTCTACCATAACCTGATTTTCCCATGAAAGATTATGAAAATAATAACGGTCTTATCCCTAAAATGTCTAGGATGTTAAAGAGTACCTATTTGGTTGAAAACATTGTCTTAAGCATGAAATAAATCACTTTTCAGATGCCAAAATGATTCATCTTTTGTCCAAAGATATTTTGAGAAATGGAATGGACCTTTTAAGGATAATTCAGTTGTTATAATCATAATTTAAATGGGGAGATTTTATCATTTATTCACTACTAAAAATAAAAATAAAAATAAAAAACTTTAAAATGGAATATGATTTATTGGCACTAATGCTTTGTTTTCTCTCTTATACTCATTATCGAATAAATATATAAATATGGATATTCGATACTTTCTCATGGCATCTTCTTCAAGCATAATAGAAATCTTGAATAAAAAAAACACAATGAAAGTTGATATCGAAAAAATAGGTTGATTAATTCATCAATGGGATAAAATAATACGATGAATATGCTTGAAGAAAGAGATAATTATCGAATGCTTATATTTATATTTTGTTTCGATAATGTGTACGAAGAGTGTCTAAGAAAGCATTTCTTGCCTAATGAAATTGTATTTTGATAGCATCACATCACATCATACGTTGTATCATGTCGTCAGTACACGTGTGTCCAACATATGTTTTTATCATACATTTCATAACATGATGTGCTCTTGCACACTCCATTACGCAAGATATGTCACCTCATTTCATACCATTTTATGTGTCGTACATTCTTGTCACGTTTCATATCATTATGTCAACGTACGTCTAGGCTATATGACATCACATATCGTGATTTGTGTCACTACACATATGTGAACGCCCACGTGTCAATCATTTATATCATGAATAAAATCATTCAACATTATCATGTTTTCTTTGAGTCCGTACATCACTGTAGTTGTGCGGTCTCCCTTTTCATATGTCAGTTTGTGTCATTCATTATCATGCATAAGCTTTTACAATGATTTTGTCATAACCATAACTTTTTCATACATAACATGGTCATATGCGGCCTAGTTTCATACAACATGCATTCCACGGGTTATATTTCATTCTTCGTTTTAGCGAGAGCAAAATGCTAGGGGCCTTTTAAAAAAAACTTCCAATATCTCATGCATTTGCATTGTTTTTCTAAAACGAAAATAAAAAATAAAAAAAGCACATTTAAAAAAAAACCAAACAAACAATTTTTTTTTTTTAAATGTGCTTTTTTTATTTTTTATTTTCGTTTTAGAAAAACAATGCAAATGCATGAGATATTGGAAGTTTTTTTTAAAAGGCCCCTAGCATTTTGCTCTCGCTAAAACGAAGAATGAAATATAACCCGTGGAATGCATGTTGTATGAAACTAGGCCGCATATGACCATGTTATGTATGAAAAAGTTATGGTTATGACAAAATCATTGTAAAAGCTTATGCATGATAATGAATGACACAAACTGACATATGAAAAGGGAGACCGCACAACTACAGTGATGTACGGACTCAAAGAAAACATGATAATGTTGAATGATTTTATTCATGATATAAATGATTGACACGTGGGCGTTCACATATGTGTAGTGACACAAATCACGATATGTGATGTCATATAGCCTAGACGTACGTTGACATAATGATATGAAACGTGACAAGAATGTACGACACATAAAATGGTATGAAATGAGGTGACATATCTTGCGTAATGGAGTGTGCAAGAGCACATCATGTTATGAAATGTATGATAAAAACATATGTTGGACACACGTGTACTGACGACATGATACAACGTATGATGTGATGTGATGCTATCAAAATACAATTTCATTAGGCAAGAAATGCTTTCTTAGACACTCTTCGTACACATTATCGAAACAAAATATAAATATAAGCATTCGATAATTATCTCTTTCTTCAAGCATATTCATCGTATTATTTTATCCCATTGATGAATTAATCAACCTATTTTTTCGATATCAACTTTCATTGTGTTTTTTTTATTCAAGATTTCTATTATGCTTGAAGAAGATGCCATGAGAAAGTATCGAATATCCATATTTATATATTTATTCGATAATGAGTATAAGAGAGAAAACAAAGCATTAGTGCCAATAAATCATATTCCATTTTAAAGTTTTTTATTTTTATTTTTATTTTTAGTAGCGAATAAATGATAAAATCTCCCCATTTAAATTATGATTATAACAACTGAATTATCCTTAAAAGGTCCATTACATTTCTCAAAATATCTTTGGACAAAAGATGAATCATTTTGGCATCTGAAAAGTGATTTATTTCATGCTTAAGACAATGTTTTCAATCAAATAGGTACTCTTTAACATCCTAGACATTTTAGGGATAAGACCGTTATTATTTTCATAATCTTTCATGGGAAAATCAGGTTATGGTAGACGTCGACACAAGTATAGATAATTAGGTGTAATCATACATAGACATGTAAATCAAATCACACCAAGCAAATTTTATATTATGATGTAAATCCTATAGGGTTAACCTGCACAAAAGGGCTAGCTTCTATTGGGTAGCTCTTGGATCTATTTCTAAAGGTACAAAAGTTGTGGTTCGGGTCACATATCCTTAACCCCATCATTGCTGAGTAGGGAAGTCCAATTTGAGTTGAGTCGTTTCAGGACCCCAACCTCGGTGTTCCCGAGAGGACAGTCCGTACTTTGCCTCGTCCTAGAACTTAGAAAAGGGTAAGATCATATACATGACCTTTGAGTGCAAGTGTGATAGTGTGGCTTGAATGATATGTCAATAAAATAACATTTATCAAAGCAATAACATATACAATAGTGAACACATAGTATAAGCATATAGAAATACGTACACAGCCAGGAAAACCTAGTCCCCAGCAGAGTCGCCAGCTGTCGCGCCCGTGCCCGCGGATCGCGAACTGTTTATATATTCGATGTGAGGCTCCCGCTCTACTGGTTTATCAACGGTACTGGATAGTCCCTCTAGGGAGACTATTCAATGAGTTTTCGAGTCGCCACCAATCAGTTTGACGGTCTGATTGGACACCGATTTGATTCCGAATTGACCCATCCGGGTAAAGTTCGGATAAGGTAATAGTCTGCGATGATTCTAAGCTCGGTTTCCGGTTACGTGTAGGGAAGAGACATAATCTCACCCTACCCCGCCCGATAAATCGATACTGTTGTATTTATATGTGCTTGTTTTACGTGTTTGTGTTTACTATTGCTTTGAAGATATCAATTGTATCAATTCAAGCCTTTGACGATACTCGTAAGGTTGTGGTCATACGACCGTAATAGAATTGTTATCCAACGATCAAATTTGATAGAGGAACCCGTAAAAAGGTTGTGGTCATACGACCGTAATAGAATCATTATCCAACGATCAAAATTGATAGAGGAACCCGTAAATTATTTTTTATTTGTTGATTAAATAGAGTTTAAAATATTGACGCATTTTTTAAAGATATTATTTATTGTTTATTTATTTGGATCACTATTCAATGATCGAGGTAAATCGCTATCCAGCGGTTAAAGTCCGATATATAACAAGGAAATCATATATCATTATATTTCATAGAAAATGAATATAAAAGATGATTGTACGATATACAATCTTATTAGTTAATTATCATTTATCCGGATCATTATTCCATGATCGAGATAAAATAACCGTTTTATAATTTCAATCCAGAAATTAGAATGTGATAGATGAAAAAAAGTTTAAGAATTTCTTGAGCTAACAATACTTGGATCAAATTGAAAAGAGAGCTCAATATGAATGACTTAAAACTATAGGGTCTGAATTGAAATAAAATGAAAATGGAAGGGTAAACTCGAAATAACAAAAATATGAATATAAAGATTTAACTTTGGATTTTTAGGGTTTATTTGCACATCTATCTGTGCAGCCACCATCGTCCTCTCCTCTTCCTTTTCTTCAAGAACAAAAACAGTACCCCTTCTTTTTCATGGAACGCAGCCTCTTCTTTCTTCCTCTATTTTCCTTCAAAAACGTAGCCATGGCCGGACCTCCTATCACCATCGCCGGTCGCGGCTTCCATTCTGCTCCATCCATTCACCATCCGCCCTAATCCTTCTTAGTTTTATGGCTTCGGTGGTTCTCCTAAGGCGGCGGAGAAGACGGTGAGTTCTCGCCTCTTCCTCTTATTTCCTTTCCTCGCTTCTTGGCTTCTAGTGCGATTTTCTTTGGTTTTTTGTTTGCATGTCTCTGATCTTTAGTTTCTTCTTGTAGATCTGCTCGTTGTGAACGACAATGGCGGTGGTCAGAGGTGGTGTACGGTGATTAGATATTCTTCTTGCGGGTTCCGGTGAACGGAGGTCACAGTGACTGGCGGTGGAAGTTCTGAAAAAAAAATGGAAGACAGTATATATATTTTGGATTAAGGTTGATTTTCTTTCGGTTTTAATTGATTATCCTTTGTCTGTATTATTTTTTGGTGTTTCTGTAAATGAATGATTTTTCACAAGATGAAATATTTTCAAATCAACCTATTTACATAATGGTTTCCCTTTTTTATGTTTAATCTGGTCCCTTTGGGTTTTAAAACAAGACAAAGATTTCTGGATAAAAACTATTTACAGAGATGATTTTCTGAAACTAAATAACAAGAGATAATTTTTTAGAAAGTAATCAGAATGATTTATTAACTGCCTATAAAAAGGTTTCATAAGAGGAATTATTTGATTTTGAACTCGTTTTATGAACTGAAATCTAATTAGCATTAACAGGGTATTGAAAGTACAGAAAGTAAATGCTTTATGACAAATAGATCATCTTAGAGCATGGATCAATAAAAATTGATACTTTTCATAAATTGCTCCAATCCCTATTTCATAAGCTAAAAAAAAGAAGAAACAAGAATCAGAAATAGATGAAATAGAATTTTCATTGAATTAAAAGCAATACAGATGTGTATTTGGACCCTCTTTCTCTCTCTCTAATGCTTTCTAATCTGTCGAAATTTTTGGCCCCTTTTACAGTGAAGAACAAACTCTCTCCTTTTTCCCTTACATTTTGTTTTTTCTCCTCTTTTTTGTTCTAATGTTGCTGCCCCTTTTGGTCTAATGTTCTTCCCCCCTTTTCTTTTGCTCTGATCTTTTTTTTTTTTCCTTTTTTGTTCTAATGTTAATGTTGGTTCCCTTGTTTCAGGTGCCAGCCTCATCCATTTATAGATATGACCATCCATTTATAGATATGACCAGGGCATCCAGTGATTGAGAAGGGTTGTCCTGTTGTGATGAATTGTCTTTTCTTCTACAGTGCAGTGGCTGGTTTCAAGGGCTGACCAATTTTGGCTCCTTCTTCTCTTTGGACTCAAGCCAAGTAATGCACTTGTCCCTTGTTTCAGAATGGCTGTTTTCAAGATGGTTCTGGATGCAGTGGCTATCTTCAAGATGTTTGTCCCTTCTTGTTTGAATTTTGGCTTGTTTGAATTTTTGAATTTTGGCTTGTTTGAATTTTGGATTGAAGATTGTTTTGGCTGTACTTTGGATGGCTTGGCTGTAGAAACATTGAAATTAGTTTTTTTTGTAAAAATGTAAAGTTTATTTTTCTTAATAATAGCACTTTATCTTATTTTTTATAGTGCACTTTATTTTACTTTTATTCCATTATTTTTTTCAGCTTATTAATTCATTTGTTGTAAGATAATTTTGGAAATTATACTCTAAATATAATTTATAAACCAAAATCCTTTTAAAAGTAAATATGGATAACTTTAAAAATTGATTTTGTCATAGCTTTGTATTTAGATTATAGGGATTTCCAATATAATTTCACAACTAATGAATTAAAGTTTGAAAATTAATCTAGCCAATTAGATGTAAGTTGAACTTAACTAATGAATTTAAAACACAACAATTTCAAAACTCATATTTAGAATACAACAAATTATATTTCAAATATAATTTATGACCTGAAAAATATTTCTATTCCAATAAATCACATCTCTAATATAATTTGATAATTATACCGGGATATAAAAAATTGGTATAAAATATAATTTTCTTAATAAATTATACTCGTAATAGAAAGTTTGCATTTCTAATATAATACACGAATTTGTTAGAATTCCAAATATAATCAGTTAAAGTTTTTTTTTTAAAATGTCCCGGACAAAAATGAGTATCTACAGAAGGCATACACAACTGCAAGAAGTTCCTTCTCGGTAGTTGTGTAGTTCTGCTGGGCCTCGTTTAAAGTTTTGCTTGCATAGTAGATCGACCTGAACTTCTTCTCTGTTCTTTGTCCAAGGACAGCTCCCACACAAGTATTGCTTGCATCGCACATCATTTCAAAAGGGTGCTCCCAGTCTGGTCCCGCTAGTATTGGCGAGTTGATCAGCTTGCTCTTCAAGAGTTCAAATGCCTGCACACAGCTTGCGGTGAATGAAAATTCAGCTTCCTTATGAAGTAGGGCAGATAAGGGTAGTGCAATCTTTGAAAAATCTTTGATAAACCGGCGATAGAAACCTGCGTGCCCCAGAAAACTTCGCACATCCTTTACATTGGTGGGCACAAGAAGCTTTTCTATCACCTCTACTTTAGCTTTGTCCACTTCCATCCCTCTTTCTGAAATTTTATGCCCAAGGACAATTCCTCCCGTGACCATGAAGTGGCATTTCTCCCAGTTTAAGACCAAGTTAGTTTCCTTGCATCGCACAAGCACATCTTCGAGGTTGTTTAGACAACTATCAAAAGAGTTTCCATAAACCGAGAAGTCATCCATGAATATTTCAACGGTTCGCTCCACCATGTCATGAAAAATGGACATCATGCATCGCTGAAAAGTGGCAGGAGCATTGCACAGCCCGAACGGCATTCTTCTGTAAGCATAAGTCCCATATGGACATGTGAATGTTGTTTTCTCCTAGTCCTCGTAATGAATTGCGATCTGATTGTATCTTGAGTAACCATCGAGAAAGCAGTAGAAAGCATATCCTGCTAAACGCTCCAGCATCTGATCAATGAAGGGCAAAGGGAAATGATCCTTCCTCGTGGCTTCATTTAGCTTTTTGTAATCAACACAAACTCTCCACCCTGTAATCGTTCTTGTGGGCACTAACTCGTCTTTCTCGTTGAGAACTACTGTCGTTCCTCCCTTGTTTGGCACAATGTGAACAGGGCTTATCCACACACTATCAGATATTGGGTAAATAATGCCAGCATCGAGAAGCTTGAGCACTTCTTTTCTCACAACCTCCTTCATGTGGGGATTTAGACTTCGTTGCGGTTGAATAGTCGGTCTGTGATCCTTTTCCATCAAGATTCTGTGAACACAGACTGCTGGGCTGATTCCTTTGATGTCATCAATTTTCCATGCAATCGCGTCTTTGTTTCTCCGTAATACTGCCATAAGCTGTGCTTTTTGATCAGGAGTTAATTTTGATGATATGATGACCGGACTTCCGCTGGGTGGTTCAAGGAATGCATACTCGAGGTGTGCAGACAACGGTTTCAATTCCGGTTTAGTCACCGGCACAGTTGGTATCTCTGGTGGTTCTTGATGAGTAGGAACAGTAGGATCGAAAGGAGGTGTTGGTAAGCTGGATTCAATGGAACAGCCTGTTTCTTCGCATATGTTCACCTCTTCTCCCAATAAAGTTTCTAAAGTGTTCTGTTCCTGCAAAGTAGAAAGACTTTGAAAATCATCCAAGAAACATCATGTGTCATCATTATTATTTGCACGTCTCATTGCCTCGTTCATCTTAAAGATGACTTCTTCCCCATTAATTCTTAAAAATAATTGTCCTTCACCTACGTCTATCAATGCCTTTCCCATGGCTAAGAATGGTTTACCTAGGATGATAGGAACATGCAAGTCTTCATCTATGTCCATTATAATGAAATCAACGGGCAAAATAAATTTCCCTACTTTGACTAGCACATCTTCCACAAACCCCCTAGGATAGCATACTAAACGATCAACTAATTGAATAGACATGCGAGTAGGTTGGGGTTCTCCTAATCCAAGTTTTGCATATACAGAATATGGCATGAGATTTATGCTAGCCCCTAAATCACACAGTGCATTTTCAATATTTAGCTTTCCAATAGAACAAGGAATCGAAAAACCCCCTGGATCTTTTAGCTTCTTGGGCAGCTGCTGCTTGTTTTGGAGTATTGACGAACAATCTCTGTTGAGTTGGATCATGGAAATGTTCTCCATTTTCTTTTTGTTCGATAGGATGTCTTTGAGAAATTTGGCGTATGTCGGCATCTGTGCCAGTGCTTCCACAAAAGGAATGTTGATGTGTGTTAACTTGAGGAAAAATCCTTGATCGGAGCACTTCCCTGTGAGGTGCCGTTGGGATCGGCCGGGGACACTCCGATGCCAAAGTCAGTAAGATGGATCAAGGAAACCAACAGAATTGACAAGAATGGTGAGAATGTGTGTGTACCTTGATAACCTAGGGGATTAGGCTATATATAGCTGGGAAGTTGTAACCTTCAGGTAACTAGAAAGTCTCCATTAATGCCTCATTAATGGCGGTTACGGGTTATTCTGAACCTGGCGGATTAGCTAATTAATAACTCATTAATGATCTTTTATGGCCGAGTCGGCGGCCAGCCGTTATAGAGACGAATGGAGAGATTCGCCTCATAGGTCCGCCAGCGGATCTCTCTGAGCTGATCTGGGGAGATCCGCCAACCAGCTTCCTTTTGGAGACTACTACGCGGCGTACTTTGAGGTGAATATCCCTTTTGGTCCTCAGGATAATATCTCAATGTTATCAGAAGCCCCCCCAAAATGTCCTTAAAGTCCTTTAGGGCTTTTGAACTTCCGCGCGCCGTCATAAACACTTGCATTAATGAGCACATTGTTCAATGCCATTGGATGATTGACACGTGTAGTGGACACACTGTCCCAGGAAGAAGAAAACTTCTTTCTTCTTCTTACGCTTTCTCTTTCTTTCTCATTTCCTCATTTTTCTCCCGCGCTCGAAGCTTTTCTGGGATTTCTTCTGGGTTTTGCACCAAGCTTCCGATTTCTCATGTAAGTTTATTTTCTTTTCGCTTTAACTTTTCCTGGATGTTTAGAAGTTCGTCTTAATCTTCTAGATCAACTTCAGAACTTTTTAATTCCTCTCCTCCTCCTGAAATTGAAGTAGATTTTAGCTGGACTACCTCGTCGTCGGAGAACTCCCATTCTTCTGAGGACACGGTTAATTCCGATTTAGCTGAGTTTGATAACTCGGCGCGTAATCATTACCAGACTCGTTCCATTAGGAATCCCTCTCTTTTTACTTCTATCTCCGGTGCTGCTCCGGCCGGTGACCCTAGGTGGTTCCGGGGATCAATGGCCTCTTCTTCGATTCCTCCCAAGAAAAAGAATCCCCGAGCGGAGTCCACTCCGTCTCGCATGAATGCCGCGGATCTAGCGAATCTGGCGGATCGCTTTCCTTGGATAAAAAATTATGAGACCCAGCTTGTCGCATCTCATCAACGTCCTTCCTGTCCGCCTAGCGGCTTCCTCACAGTGTATAGTAGTCATGTGGAGAGAGGGTTCCGACTTCCTCTTCCAAAGATGATGGCGGACATCCTCTCTTACTTTGACATCACAGTCAGCCAGCTACATCCTAACTGCTGGTTGGACATTGCTTTAGACTGCTACCTTGCCTCGAATTTAGGAGTTGTATACACGGGCCGTATCTTTAGAGCTTTTCACAAACCCTCAAAAAGGAAGTCCGAATCTTATCTCACGTTCGCCAAGTTCGGAGTTTATTCGCCTTTTAGCGAAAAAATGTCTAATGTTCATTGCTGGGATGAGAAATTCTTCTACGTGAAGATAAAGGATGGCGAACCATTGGGCTTTCCTTCAGTCTGGAATCCCAGGCTGCTACATATGGCGGGTGACATGCGAATTTTAACGAACAGTGATGAGGAGGTGGCGGAGCTCATGAAGCAGATTAAGGCGGATGCATGGACTTATGCAGATGCCTTAGCTTTCATGATGAGTGATATCCCATTGATTCGCCGGGAAGGGGATCAATTTGTTTACTCAAAGATTGCGCAATTTGACCAAGCTCATTCCCGTTCCATTTAAATCACGAGTACTTGCGAGAACCTTTACACGTTAATAATCAATATATAAAACAAGAAATATTACAAATTTAACAAAACACAAGAATAATTTAAGTTTTTCTTATATATGGAGTGAAATTAATAATAACCAAATAGTGTATATCAAGTTATATATTTTTTAATCTTAATTAATAAAAATAAATTGGTTTAGTGGTTAAAGTCAACTAGTCAAAAACCCATGCGATGCACGGGATATTTAACTTTTATATAATTTAGATAAATAAATAAATTGACATATTTACTTTTAAGTAATTTTATATCATGCTATGAAAAAAATTTATATTATGTATATTTTAAATTAATATATATATTTTTATAATTCAAATCAAATTAAATTAATTTTGAAAATATTTGATTAATTTTTTTTATAGAATTTTAATTAAAGGTGAATAATTTATTTATTTTTATAAAATTCAATGATTGGTACTTTTTAGTAATTTTAATATATTTTTTTATAACTGCAATTCTGTGAAACAATAATAACAAAATAGAAGATTAATTAAAAAATATATTAGAATACAATGAAAAACTAAAAATTGAATTAAACTACAATTAAAATTAAATATTATATCTATGATACAAAAGAATGATAATTTATGTTAAACAAAAATTGAATTGAACTACAATTAAAATTAAATATTATATCTACTTTACAAAAGAATTACAATCTATGTTAAAATGGAAGCAACATCAATATATTATGTTATAAATTATTGCAATCAATACTTTTTTTAATGTTGCACATGAAGAAACTTTATCAATTCAATGTGTTACATATAAATAAATAAAATTCGTAAGAATTAGTCACAAACTAATCTTGATGATAATCATTTTGCTTGATGGAATTTCATGATCACCAAGTATTCGAATTCAATTATTCATTATGTTACAATAACCCAATATATCTAATTGAATCAGTTTAAGGTGATGATTTCTCCTATTTTCATATCGTAATATCTCATCAAGACATTCAAAAAAATGAGTGGATTTCAACAGATTCCGAATTAGAAAAATTAATCTAACTTCAATTAAAGCTAACAACTGAGTTCATATAAAGCCGAAAATTTAAAGTTTAATCAAAACAATAACACCTGTCAACATATACTAAAAAAGAATGCAAATATACAAAAATTTTATTTTAGTCATTTTGAAAAAAAAAACAAATAAAAAAGAAAACATGGATAAGGTAGCGAGAGGTATGGAACTTGGGTGGTAACGACAGAAATGGAATTTCATCACTGAAAGACAAAGCTATAACAACTATTGTTTAATAAAAATAAAACAACAACACAATTGAGAAGAAAAATAACTACAACATATGAAAAAAAATCGAATAATTACCTTGAGGAACATAAGAATTTATTGTAATTTTTGACACCTTTGTGTTTCCCGATTTTAGTTGTCCATGTATCTTCTATTTCTATCGGATTTCTTCAATTGGAGATATCGGTTTGGAAAAAAAAGACAAATAAAAAAGAAAACATGGATAAGGTAGCGAGAGGTATAGAACCTGGGTAACGGCAGAAATGGATCTGAAAGATGAAAATAAAACAACAACACAATTGAGAACAAAATAACTACAAATATGAAAAAAATCAAATAATTACCTTCAGAAACATAATACTATCTATCATGGCCAATGAATATAATGGTGGAATACTATCTATTATGCTTTATATAGAAGTTTATTTGTGACTTTTGGATTTTCTTTGCTTTGTGTTTTTTCATCTTCCTATAACTCTTATTTTCTTTTATTATTTTAATTAATAGGTTAGTAATTGTTTAATATATCATAAATATAAATCTGTTATTTTTAATTAATTAAATCTTTTTAATTTTTATTTTTTACTACGTTGACAACTCATAAAAAATGCCTCTAAAACACTTCTTCTTATTTCTCTCTGCTTCCGCTATTATATATAGTATAGATGGATGAGAGATAATATGTTGTGGTTTTCAAATACCACTTCATACTTCTAAAACTATTAATATATTTTTTCATAAAGGAGATAGGACGGGTAACAGACTCGTTACCCATCAAATATATGCAAAAGGAGAAAGAGGATACTGCTAATAAACTGGTGGAAGAGAGGATGCCTAGTGGTAGGAATCCTGAGGCACCATCGAGAGCAGCATCTGGCTCAAGATTCACTATTTTAGAGGAAATTGGAGTTGAGCAACAAACATCGTCACCTCCCAGTCTACTATAGGGAACCCCCTATACAGCAAATACTTTGCCTAAACCTCGCACCCCTCCGATGGCCTTGGGGGAATCAGGGAATCTAATACCTAGCCCCTCTAACACGGTGTCGGTAAGCAATGAGGAGATGCAAGTTTTAAAGTGTGAGGACAGATCCTTTGGGGAACCATATGGAGCAAAACCCCTTGACAAGAATGTTATGTCCAAGCAGAAGGAAACAAAGAATCTGAACAGCACCAAGCAAGCCTTGAAATATGTAAAAGGGATGGCTATCTCCCAAGAGAAACGAGGCCCCTCCGGTACATCTTACAGGCTCGAAGGAGCCCCGAACAAATATTTGGTCTAACAACCAGGGGCTCGCCTTTTCTTGCCTGTTGTATTTATGGATTTTTCTAGTTTGGAATGTTTGTGGTGCGGCTAGCAAGAGGACTCGCGTTCATGTGAATGACTTACTAAAACAATTCAACCTAGTTTGCTTCACCCTACTCGAGACTAAAATCAGTGGGGACTCGGCTGATGCTGTGTGTAATAGATTTCGTGCTTGGAACTGTGTGCGGTCTGAGGCAAGAGGAATAGTAGGGGGTATTTGGCTTTTCTAGAAGGCTAGTTTAGTCAACTGGGTGGTGAAGATGGTGGCTACACAATACATTCACTGTGAGATTATTTAGAATGGTCAGCCCAATGTTCAAATATCCTTCATCTACGAGTCCCTTATTGGCTCTCTTAAACGCCGGATGTGGGAAGAGTTGATCTGTCTCAGTAAGAGGATTTCGAGCCCTTGGTTTTTAGTGGGAGATTTTAACGATATTGTCATGCTTTCGGATCAAAAAAAGGGAGGGCACCATTACGCCAATCGAAGCCTTATACACGGTAGGGACTTGGATGATTGTTGGATGCTTGACCTCGGCTATTCGGGACACCGCTATACCTAGAGACGGAGAGGAACCCTCGTGAGACTTGATAAAAGGTATAACAATGTGAGTGCTCGACTCTAATTCCCGAATGCTTCTACCTTGAATCTTCCTTTCAGACATTCCGATCACTGCCCTCTTCTGCTTAGACTCCTGGGAGCTCCCCGCAAACAGGTCTCGCACCCATTCCGGTATCTCTTGGCGTGGGAATCTCACTCGGAGTTTGCTTCTTTTGTCTCCTCCCATTAGCGACCGAGACAAGATCCGATCTCGGGTGCGACATCTTTCAAACGGGAGGATTTATTTTGGAATAAAAAAATCTTCGGGCACATTATTACCAGAAAGAGACGTCTCCTCAATAGGATTGTGGGCTTACAGAAACGATTGGAGATGGCTTATGATGAAAATAGTGGCCGCTTCCTTCGCTCCTTGCAGATGGAACTTGAGGCGGTCCTTTTACAGGAAGAGCTTCTTTGGTTCAAAAAATCCAGGAAAACATGGATCACCGACGGGGATAAAAACTCAAAGTTCTTTCACCTTTCTACCATCATTCGGAGACAAAGGAACATAATTGATGCCATTTGGACCCCCCAAGGGGATTGGCTTTATGATTTAATTGATATCAAATCACATGCGGTCAGCTACTTTGATGGCCTCTTTCAAGCTGAAGCGACGTGTGAGCCACAGCTCCTTACACAGTGTGGCTTCCCTACCATCCCAACTATCGACCATTACCACGCTTTCAGGCCGGTGTCGGTTGAAGATATTAAAGCGGTTGTTTTTGGTATGGGGCCTACTAAAGCTCCTGGGCCTGATGGTCTCCCTGCGTGCTTCTTTCAAAAGCATTGGAATGAGGTAAAAGAGGGTGTTTGCAATTTCATCAGTAGAATATTCTCTAGAACTCAATCAATAGCTGAGGTGAATGATACCCTCCTTGTTCTGATCCCCAAAGTGGAAAATCCAACCTACTTTAATCAGATGAGACCTACCAGCCTCTGCAATGTAATCTACAAGACGGTAACGAAGATTATAGCGAATAGAATCCGTCACATCCTCCCTCGTCTCATCAGCCAAAATAAAGCTAGCTTTGTGCCAGGGAGAGACAAATGGTTAATAATATTGTTATAGCCCAGGAAATGGTGCATTCGATGAGGATGAAAAAAAGGAAGAAAGGAATCATTACCCTGAAGTTGGATCTCGAGAAAGCCTATGATAGGCTAAACTGGAACTTCCTGATTAATACTCTTAAGTTGGCCGGTTTACCCCAAGCATGGTGCAAGATCATTAGAGAGTGCATATCTACGGTCAATATGTGGGTTCTTCTAAATGGGAATATGTCTGATACTTTTGCCCCCTCTAAATGAGTCAGACAGGGTGATTATATCTCCTTGTACCTCTTTGTTTTAGCCATGGAAAGACTGGCTCATCTCCTCCGGGATGTGGTTATGGATAAGAGACTTCGACCGGTGAAGATTGGTCATGGCTGTTCCCTTATCACTTACCTCTTTTTTTGTAGATGATGTTCTCCTTTTTCTGGAAGGGGATGAGGAGCAACTTCACACTTTGATGGACATTCTCAACATTTTCTGCTCGGCTTCTGGCCAGAAACTCAACGTCCAGAAGTCCAAAATGCTTTGTTCTAAGAATATGAAGCCCGACCTGTGTAAGAAGCTCGGTAAGGCTTGTGGTATTCCGCTTACTACTTTGCTGGGCAATTATCTCGGTGTTCCCCTTTACAGTGGCCGGGTGTCCAGGCATTCCTTCAGGGACCTCTTTGATTCAATGAATTCTAAGCCATCTGCTTGGAAAACTCACTCTTTATCTCTTGCAGGAAGGATGACTCTAATTCAATCGGTTACTAGCTCCACTCCAAACCACCTGATGCAAGTGAATATGTTGCCTAACAATGTCCTCAACAGTTTGGACAAAATGAATCGGCGGTTCTTATGGGGTGGCTCAGAGGTGGTGCAAAAAATTCACTCCCTTCCTTGGGATACGGGTTGTAGACCTAAACGGGTGGGCGGAGCTGGAATTAGGAAGTCCCTAGACAATAATAAAGTTCTCCTCATAAAAATCCATTGGAGGATGTGGCAAAATCCTGAAGCCCTTCGGGTCCGGATTATCCATGGGAAATACAAAAGGGACGAGATTTTTGGTGGGAATGAGGGGCAGGTGAAACATTGCTCTTTTTTATGGAAAAGTATTAGTGATGTCTTAAAAGAGTTCTATAGCAGGGTTGCCTGTCAGGTGGGGAATGGCCGTAAAATCCAGTTCTGGACGGATAACTGGCTTAAAGGGGTGCACCCTATTGATGTCTGCGTGGTTTGGCCCCCTTATCATGTCCTCCGCTGGTCTGTCACAGACTATCTAGACGTTAATAGGAACTGGACCTGGTCAGAGATTGAGAATTTCTTTACTGAGGAATGGCTTCTTAGAATTAGAGGAATTAAGGCCAACCCTGAAGAAATGGATATGGGGGACTCTCGCTATTGGGCGTTTACAAATAGTGGTCATTTTTCCTGTAAGTCCGCTTATGATTCTCTGAATGGATTTGTTGTAACTAATGCAGGTTCTATCTGGAAGAAAATTTGGTCGTTGAACCTTCCATATCGGATAAGAAGCTTCACTTAGCTTGCTGCTCAGAACCACCTCTTAACTAATATGGAGAGACTTAGGCATCACCTCTCTCAGTCAGGCAGTTGTACCCGCTGCAATATGCATCATGAATCCCTCTCCCATTCGCTTTGTGACTGTGCGTTTAGTAAGCGGGTCTGGCACCAGATTATTCCGTCGAACTTGCAACATCAGTTTTTTAGGATGGATGAAGCCTCTTGGTTTAATTCCGGCATTGGAGGAGATCTTATCAGTAGCTGGGAAAATGGGATTCCATTCTTTGTGACTATATGCTACTTCCTTTGGAGATGGCGAAACGATTCAATCTTTAACGATGCTAAGAAGATACCGTACAATCCTGTTGAGGTAATTATGGACAGCATGTTGTCCTATAAAGCTAGCTTTCTGGCGCTTATAAATGCAGGTATCTGGCCTAGGAAAATAGCGGGGCTGGTTGGGTGGACTCGGCCGCTTGAGGGGTGGATTAAATTAAACGCTGATGGTTCTTGCCTTTCTTCAGGGAACATAGCTGCTGGAGGAATTATTCGTGACTCGTCGGGGCAATGGTTAGCAGGTTTTGTCCATAATATTGGTTTAGGCTCGGCTTTTGAAGCGGAGCTCTGGGGACTGTACTCGGGTGTGTGTCTGGCCTCCTCTTTGGGATTTCCAAAGCTTTTAATTGAATTAGACAACCAAGAGGTTGTGGATTGTATTGTATCGGTCCAGTGCTCCCGAATAAGTTCTTCCTCCTTGATTTCCTGTATAAAGAGGGTGCTTTCAAAGTTCAATCAGTTTCAGATTCAGCACGTCTACAGGGAGGATAATAGAGCTGCTGATAAGCTTGTCCAGGTTGCTCATTCGGCCCCGTTGGGAGTGACCAATTTCGACTCACCGTCGTCTGCTGTTTTCAATTTAATTCTTGAAGACAATATTGGAACTGTGTTCCCACGCCTCATCCCTGCATAAGCTTTCCTTTTCTTCTTTTCTATTTTCTTTAGCTGCTTTCCTGCTTGTTACCAAAAAAAAAAGTGAAATTAATCCAAGGATTAAAAAAGTAAGGATAAATAAATATATGGACGAAAATAAAATAAAAAACGAAATAGAGACTAAAATAAAATTTTATAAGGAGAGTAGATATTTAAAGGGTTAATTACAAAAAACTAACCTGTTGTTTGGCCGATTTGCGATGTGGTACTTGTGGTATTTTTTGTTACAAACAGGACCTCGTGGTTGTCACCGTTAGCAAAATCAAGGAAACGGCAGTTTGACTGTTAAATCGCAGGGGTATTTTCGGAAACATTTTTTTTGACTTTTTTGTTGACTTTTCTCTCTCTCCTCCTCCCTTCTTCTTCCTCAATATCGATTTTCTCTCTCTCTCTCTTCGTTTCTTCTTCTCTCTTCAGTATTCATTCCACCATGTCCACTTCTCCTTCATCATCATCTTCTTCTTCCTTTCTTCTCTTCTTCCCCATTTTTTTTTCTTTTTCTTCTTCTTCTTCTTCCCCATTTCTTCTTCTTCCTTTCTTCTCTTCTTCCCCATTTCCTTTTCTTTTTCTTCTTCTTCTTCCCCATTTCTTCTTCTTCCTTTCTTCTCTTCTTCCCCATCTTCTTCTTTTTTTTGTTTTCATTCTGCAAATTCCAGAATTCTGGAATTTCCAGAATTCTCCAGAATTCTGGAATTTCCAGAATTCTCCAGAATTTTGGATTCCAGAATTCTGGAATTCCAGAATTTTGGAATTTACCAGAAATTAAAAAAAAAAAAAAGAGGAGAAGAAGAAGAAGAGAGGAGGAAAAAGAAGAAAAGAAAAGAAAGGAGAAGAAGAAAAGAAAGAAGAAAAAAAGAAAAGAAAGGAGAAGAAGAAGAAGAAAGGAGAAGAAGAGATCAATGGAGAAGAAGAAGAAGAGATCGATGGAGAAGAGAGAAGGAAGGGGTGAGAGAGAGAAATAAAAAATTTAAAAAAAAAATTAAAAATCAAATTTCCTAAATTACCCCTGTGCCACGTCAGCTTTTTAACAGAATTTTGACCGTCTCCTTTATTTGTGTAACGGTGACAACCACGAGGTCCTATTTGTAACAAAAAATACCACATGTACCACATCGCAAATTGGCCAAACCACAGGGTAGTTTTTTTGTAATTAACCCATATTTAAATTAGTGAGAAAGGGGGGAAAGGGAATGAAAAACCTTAGGGGGTTGGGGGAGAATGGGATTAGAGGAGTTAGGGGTAAACCCAAAACTAAAAGAAGGTAAATGGAATAATTGAATTGATCAAACAAACACCAACAAAAAGAATGAGGGCCCGTTTGGCTCCTTGCGGTTTGTTGTTCCTGTTTGCTGGTTCCTGCTTCTCTTTGCTGTTTGCCTTTGGAAAAGACTGTTGATAGGGGTATTTTACCCCTATCTTTTAGCATGATTTACGGGTTGATTTTGGATAAAATAAATAAGTTTAACCACAAAAATAAAGCGTTTTAATAAAATAAAGAAATGAAAATAAATTTCGTACTTTCAGTTAAATTTCCGTGTTTTTGAAATAAAAAACGTCAAGCTAACTCGGCTCACAAGATTTGTATTTCAGGTACGAGCAAGGAGCGAAAATCCACTCAAACACGCAGGGCGTATCACCCCTTACGCGGGGCGTGAAACATGGTGTCAGCAATAATTGCCTTATCCACGGACGCCATGTGGAATTGACTCAGCATACGCGGGGCGTATGCCACCCTACGCGAGGCGTATGACACATGTCGGAAATGATTGGCCTAATCCTGAAAGTCAGACTGCATTGTCTCCTTGAGTCAACCCTTGGTACACGAGGCGTACCACCATATACGCAAGGCGTATCAGGCAGTTCTTCAATGATAAAAGCTCAGAGATTCATTTACGCGGGGCGTGTTTCAACTACGCACGGCGTAAAAGCTCCAATTCAAGCAATAAAACTTCAGAGACTCAAACACGCAGGGCGTACTCCAGCTACGCAGGGCGTGCTTGAGACAATTAGACATGGAATTGGTCCACATGCAGGAGATTTCTGACGGAATGGGCATTTACGCGGGGCGTGTCATGGGATTTCTGCACCAAATAATGTTGCTCCATACTTGTTCATTGTGAAGTTACAACTTTGACCTTTGCTTGATGTTTATAAATAGGAAGCTCTTGAACCCCATTCAACACACACAACTAGAGAGAGCAAAACTATACTTGTTTTGATTATTGTAGTTTAGGTTTTAGGCTTTGTGTAACTAAGCTCTTCCATCTCGAGAGCTTGTCCGTTGTTACCGGCATTTCACCAAAGTTCCGCTCCATCTCCGCACACCAAGCTCGAGAGCTCCACCATTCAAGACCTTAGAGACGGCTTTTGAGTCCGGTTAGCTAGTTCCGAGGGTGTATTCTTCCCTTTACACTTGCTAATTAGCTTGATCTCATCCTATGTACTAGGCTTGTTTGTAATTCATATTTACACTTTCCATATTTATAATTTATGATTCATAATCTTCTTTTCTATATATGTGTTGATGTTTGTTACTTGTTTTGACATTCATAATTGACTATTGTGTAGGAGAACACGATTTCCGACGCCATTCGGGCTATCCTTAGGGATTCATATAGGTGTTGCCTTACCGGGAGTGACAAACCGGAAACCGTAGGAATTGACAAGCCACGGAACTTACGGGCCCTAATTTCTGGTCCCAAGCATTAGACATGCCTTGACTAGGAACCACGTAGTCTAAGTACTTCACGGGTCGGTTATACTACACGTAGTCGTCTTTGCACGAGCAAACCTTCACCCGTATAAACATTAGAAGTTATTATTTGTCATAGTTATAACTTATCGCATTCACATCACTACATAGAGTTTCGTTATATAAATTCGCCTCACACATAGTTAGTAGTAGCTTGTAGTTGTGTCTCACACCAACCTTAAAGTATTCACCGCTTAAATAACGTATAAAACTGAGTCGTTTAATACTTGCAGTTATAAATCCCGTGGATTCGATACCCGGTCTTAACTGGATTATTACTTGATACGACGGGGTACACTTGCCCCTACGTAGTGGTATATAGTAGATACAAAGCACTTAGAAAGACCATATCCATAATCATAGCACAATCATCGCAATATACATATTCCGCCGTGGAAAACGACGCTACTAGGTGACACGCTATCAAGTTTTTGGCGCCGTTGCCGGGGATTTATAACATCTTGCAATATTAGAAAAAAACGTTTTATTGTTAGTTTAAGCATTCTTTTTGTATAAATTGTTTACTTTTACTAACAACATTCTTTTCTTGTTAATATTATATTTTATTTCACTTATTTTATGCATACCCGATCTCGGAGTGATCCTCTTATTCCTATTGATCTCGAAATTGAACGTACTCTTTGTAGGATTCGAAAAGAGAGAATGGCAAATCTCAACAATGAAACTAACCAGCCCGAGGTCAACCAAAGGGTGCCGGAACAACCCGTGAATAACAACCGTGATGGTGGAGGCAATGATATGCGTTCGATGTTGGAAATTCTTGCTCCACATCGCCCTCAATTCCGCCATGCAATCGTTGCCCCCACCATTACGGCCGACACATTTGAAATAAAGACTAGCATGATCCAATTAATCCAACAACTCGATCAATTCGGAGGGGAACCCTATGAAAACCCTAACAAACACCTTGATAAATTTCTTATGTGTGCCGAAACTTCGCGGCAAGACGGTGTTCCGGTTGAGGCCGTCCAACTAAAACTTTTTCCTTTCTCTTTGACAGGGCAAGCGTTGGAATGGTTGCACTCGTTGGAGGCGGGATCGATCACATCTTGGGAGGAACTTGAGAAGGAGTTCCTATCTTACTATTTCCCCCCCCCCCCCACCCCGCCAAAACGGCTAAGTTGAGAAAAGATATCACCTCCTTTCGGCAATTTGGACACGAGGCCCTCCATTCGGCTTGGGCTAGGTTCCGAAAATTGCTCCGAAGCTGTCCCCATCACGATATCCCTAAGCATGATCTAGTAAGTACCTTTTATCATGGTTTATCACCTACTAATCGTGCAACCGTTGATTCTGCCGCAGGTGGGGATTTGTTTCGCAAATCGGCAAGCGAGGCGTACGAGCTCATTCACGAATTAGCTAGGAAAAGCGTCCAATGGCAAGAAGATCGGCTTGCCGGACCCTCGCAACATCAAACCTTTGTCGTAGAAGATGAGGCTCCCACAATCTTCATGATCGAAATGAATAAGAAGCTGGACGCCTTAATGGCGCAATTGAGCCTCAAGAATTCAGCACAAGTCCTAGTGTGCTCTCATTGTGGTGGTGGCCACCAAGGTAAGGATTGTCAAGCCGGAAGCCCTTTTGCCGGTGACACCGAAAGCGTAAGTTATGTAGGGGGACGACAAAGGTATAATTCTCATTAAAACTCCTATCCTAACATGCATGCTTATCACCACCATAACAATAATAATGACGGAAGGAGGCTTCAACACATTCCATCTTATGATAACAAGCGGAATGTGTTGAAGCCCCCATCCGAACCCCATGGTAAATTTGTGGAATAAGGGTTGGGCCAATTCCCTCATGTCCAAGAAAGGCAAGAATCACAACCTCTTAGCAATGCACAAGACGCAATGGTAATTGATCTCCTTAAAGAAATATCTTCCCGTCTTGCTAACAATGAAGCATTTTGTAGGGACTTGGGACAACAAGTGGCCCAATTAAGTCACCAACGGCAAGGGAGGCAACATGGGTCTCCCCCGATTAACACCGAACAAAACCCGAGACCAAAAGATTGGGAGACCACACAAGCAATAACTCTCCGTAGTGGTAAGGGTTTGGAACCACCGGTTCCAAAGGCGACTCCACCCGCTCCACAGGAAGCTCGGCTTGGGAGAACCTAAGCCTACCAATATGACGCTCTAGCTGGCTGATAGATCCATTGCCCGACCAAAAGGAATTGTGGAGGATGTCTTAGTGAAAGTGGACAAGTTCATTTTCCCCATCGATTTTGTAGTGCTCGATATGGCGGAAGACAATTCGGTACCGATCCTCCTAGGACGACCATTCCTTGCAACAGGTAGGACTCTCATTGATGTCCACGAAGGTAAGCTCATCCTATGGTTGCAAGATGAAGAGGTAGAATTTAACGTGTATAACTCCATGAAATTTCCGTCTAATACCATGGCGAATTGTAATTTTTTAAATTCCGTAGACTCTATTGATCTTTTTGTTGAAGAATTTTGTGATAGGTCTTCTGCGGGAACCTCTTTGGAAATAGATGGTATTGAGCATTTGGATGAGGAGCCATTGAACAAGCCGTTTGAATACTCCTCCGAAATAGAACAATATCTGTTGGCAAGGAGCCGGTTCGAGGGTTTAGACCGAGATAGCAAAGCAAAGCCGAAGACCTCTCTTGAGGAACCTCCAACTTTGGAACTTAAACCCTTGCCTCCTAATTTAAAATACGTATTTTTACAACCTCCTAATTTCTTACCGGTTGTTATTTCTTCGCTTTTGACAGTGGAAATGGAGGAAGCATTAATTGCGGTGTTACAAAAACACAAAGGCGCATTTGGGTGGACCATTCACGACATAAAAGGGATCAGCCCCACCATTTGCACACACCGCATCTTTATGGAGGATAAAGTCAAGCCCTCCATGCAGCCGCAACGACGGCTTAACCCCAATATGAAAGAGGTAGTGAAGGTCGAGGTAATCAAACTCCTCGATGCATGTGTAATCTTTCCTATCTCCGATAGTCCATGGGTTAGTCCGGTCCAATGTGTTCCCAAAAAGGGGGGCACTACGGTGACGGAAAATGATCAAGGGGAATTAATCCCCACACGGAAAGTAACTGGGTGGCGAGTATGCATTGACTATAGGAAACTTAATGAAGCCACCCGAAAGGATCATTTTCCCTTGCCGTTCATTGACCAAATGTTGGAAAGAATTGCGGGTCATAAATTCTTTTGCACCCTCGATGGCCTATCCGGTTATATGCAAATTCCCGTTGATCCTTCGGATCAAGAAAAGATGACATTCACATGTCCGTATGGGACTTTTGCATATAGGCGGATGCCGTTTGGGCTTTGTAACGCCCCCGCCACCTTTCAAAGGTGTATGACGGCTATATTCTCCGAAATGATTGAGGACTTCATGGAAGTCTTCATGGACGATTTTTCTGTTTTTGGATCGTCCTTTGAAATTTGTTTGGACAATCTTGATAAAGTCCTTCAACGTTGCGAGGACACTAATCTCGCTCTAAGTTGGGAAAAGTGTCAGTTTATGGTTCAAGATTGTATTGTTTTGGGACACAAGGTGTCCGGGGAAGGAATCGCGGTCGATCCGGCCAAGATTGAGGTGATTGAGAAATTACCTCCTCCAATTAATGTTAAAGGAATCCGGAGTTTTTTAGGTCATGCGGGATTCTATAGGAGATTCATCAAAGATTTCTCTAAGATAGCAACCCCCTTGACCCAACTCCTTCCGAAGGATGCGGAATTTAGTTTTTCCTCCGAATGTCTGCTTGCATTTAATACGCTAAAGGAAAAACTAGTTAATGCACCCATCATGGTGAAACCCGATTGGAGTCTTCCCTTTGAACTCATGTGTGATGCCAGTGACTTGGCTGTAGGTGCTTGTTTGGGCCAACGGGTGGATAAAATTTTCCGCCCCGTTTATTATGCGAGCAAAACAGTCAACGAGGCCCAACAAAATTACTCCATTACAGAAAAAGAGATGCTTGCTGTAGTCTTTGCCTTCGATAATATTCTTCCCCCACATCTTACTTACGAGCAGCGTAGAAAATTCTTTCATGACGCTAAGAACTATCTTTGGGAAGAGCCCTACTTGTTTAAATCTTGCGCTGATAATGTCATTCGTAGGTGTATACCGGAAGATGAGGTAAACCATGTGTTGCATATGTGTCACACCCAAGAGCCGGGGGGCCACTTCGGCCCTAGTCGGACTATGGCAAAGGTTCTACAATGTGGCTTCTATTGGCCTACCTTATCCAAGGATTCCCAAGACTTCGTCAAAACATGTGACGCTTGTCAACGGAGCGGGAACATCTCCCGTAAACATGAAATGCTCCAATAGGGAATCTTAGTTTGCGAACTTTTTGATGTTTGGGGGATAGACTTTATGGGGCCTTTCCCTAAGTCGCATAACAACTCCTACATTCTCGTAGCGGTTGACTATGTCTCTAAATGGGTGGAGGCCGTTGCCTTACCCTCAAACGACTCGAAGGTGGTAGGAAGATTTATAAAGAAAAATATCTTTACTCGGTTTGGAACCCCTCGAGCTATCATTAGTGATGGGGGTTCCCACTTTTGCAATCGCCAATTCGACCAACTCTTACAAAAATATGGGGTTGCCCACCGAGTCTCAACACCCTACCACCCGTAAACTGGCGGGCAAGTCGAGGTTTCTAACCGCGAGCTAAAGCGTATCTTGGAAAAAACGGTTAGTTCCTCTAGAAAGGATTGGAGCCTAAAGCTCGATGACGCTCTTTGGGCTTATCGCACGGCGTTTAAAACGCCTATCGGGATGTCTCCCTATCGCTTAGTTTTCGGGAAATCATGTCATTTACCTGTGGAATTGGAACATAAGGCCTATTGGGCTCTAAAATTTTTAAACTTTGATATGCAGGCCGCTGGGGACCAACGTCTCCTCCAACTCAATACCCTTGATGAACTTCATCTCGGTTCATACGAGAATGCCAAGCTTTATAAAGAACGAACGAAGAGATGGCACGACAAGCACGTGCAAATCAGGGAATTCAGAAAAGGTGACCAAGTCCTCCTATATAATTCTCGCCTCCGCCTATTCCCAGGAAAGTTAAAAAGTCGGTGGTCGGGGCCATACACTGTTGTCCATGCTCACTCATCTAGAGCGGTTGATATCCAAGGTTCCGATAACGAAACACACCGAGTGAACGGACACCGACTAAAAACCTATTGCGGGGGCACTCTTCCACAACACGAAGAAACAACATTCCTCAAAACACCGTGAGCATGCACACGTCCAGGAAAGTCGAGCTACTCCGACTCTAAACGTAGCCTCGGTTTGCATACTCCAAACCCTTTGTATATACGTATCTAACCCGTTTGTTCTTTTTAGGCACTATTTTTTATTTTTCCAATGACATCAATGAAAAACAAATCCCACACTAATCCAAGACACCTCACGCGGGGCGTGCTCACTGTCACGCCCCGCGCTTCCGCGCCTCTGGCCAAATTCGGCCAAAACTGCGCCCACCACGCAGGGCGTACCCCATGGTACACCCCGCATACCCTGCATTCTCCGCATTAAAAAAGTTTAGAAACTCAAACACGCGGGGCGCCCTACTCCTGCGCCTCGCATATTTGAGTCTCTGACTCATCACACAATCAAAATGCTACCCTACGCGGAGCGCCCCCTGGGCACGCCTCGCGTAGGGTCCCTGACCTCTAAGGGTCCTCTTTTCCTTCCTTACCTTTATTTTTGTTTTTGTTTTGACTTCTTTTTGCGACGCCCTTGGAATAGGCGTCATTTTAAATAACGCGGAGGGCCGTGCAACCCCGCACTCTTAGTTTGGTTTGCACTACAAAAAACAAAAATAAAAATTTAATAACAACAAAAAAGTTAAACTAATTTATTGACTCTTTTAAATTTTCCCGACACGCTATCCCCCCTTCAGAAATTGACTAAAGTTCCATTATTTGTCGTCAAAAATAAAAGCGTCGGAACATAAAGGAATGATTCAATTAAGAGATTTTAGTCTTGGTCTTGAAGTTAGGGAATTTGTGCAAAGCTTAGGTTAGTGCTAAACTAAGACATTGAGTCTTAACACAAATGTTATCTCCATAATAAACTTTAAAAAGGCAATAAAAACGGGATAGTTGAAAATTTAGCGAAAACTTGATAGTACACAATTTAAACCCGAATCTTTGTGAGGTATTTTTGAGCCTAAAAGAGTTCGTACGAGAACTCTAATTCTTTCACAATTTTTCGAGAGCTTTGACTTCACTCGACTCATAGAATTTGCATCCAATACCGGGTTAAGTACACTTATTTGTGGTAAAAAGGCAATAGATGATAAACCGAACCCACTTAGGCTAATTTTTCTTTTTCTCATTTTTATTAAACATTAGGAAACCCCTTCGAGCCTATTAACCAACTTTTTTTATTAATACCCTTTTTAACCCTTTTTCCTCTTGTTCAAATACCGACAAAATCAATTTGCACCCGAATCACCCGAAATAAGTCACGGCCTTAGCAAATGAGCACCATAAGCTTTCAAAATATTGTTTTTGTGCCTCTATCAAAACAAAGGATACAATAAAAGTAAAAAGGCATTCTCAAGCTCCACCCGAGCAATTTTGAAGTATATATTGTAAAATTCGCTAAGGCCGAAGCAAAATACGGTGCGATCATAAGTCGGTATTTCTTGAACTCGAGTTTCTTTAAACTAACCACTAAAGAAGACACCCACATTACAACCCCCCTCCGGGTTCATTTTTAATATTGCCTAACCATATTTTAGGAGGAAAAACCCGGATGCAAATGCAAATTCAACATGATCTCGAGTAAGTGCAAAGAAGAGTGCTAAAACACCGACCCACCTAATTGAGCGAAAGAGCGAAATCCCTTGGTGAGGTACTATCGGGTTCTCAAAAGATAATCAACCCCTGTTAATATTGCCTATTAATCTTGATCATGGAGGTTTCAAATAAGTTTTGTACTCAATTGTTTGCGTAGGTACCTACCGAAACCTTTGCATAAAACCGTAACTTTGAAATCACGCACTTGGCAAAACCAACCTTCAGTTTATTTCTTAATTTTCTCAATCCCTTGTCTTTCGATTTCTTTTACTTGAGGACAAGTAAAACTTTAAAGTCCGAGGAGGTTTGATAGGGGTATTTTACCCCTATCTTTTAGCATGATTTACGGGTTGATTTTGGATAAAATAAATAAGTTTAACCACAAAAATAAAGCGTTTTAATAAAATAAAGAAATGAAAATAAATTTCGTACTTTCAGTTAAATTTCCTTGTTTTTGAAATAAAAAACGTCAAGCTAACTCGGCTCGCAAGATTTGTATTTTAGGTACGAGCAAGGAGCGAAAATCCACTCAAACACGCAGGGCGTATCACCCCTTACGTGGGGCGTGAAACATGGTGTCAGCAATAATTGCCTTATCCACGGACGCCATGTGGAATTGACTCAGCATACGCGGGGCGTATGCCACCCTACGCGAGGCGTATGACACATGTCGGAAATGATTGGCCTAATCCTGAAAGTCAGACTGCATTGTCTCCTTGAGTCAACCCTTGGTACGCGAGGCGTACCACCATATACGCAAGGCGTATCAGGCAGTTCTTCAATGATAAAAGCTCAGAGATTCATTTACGCGGGGCGTGTTTCAACTATGCACAGCGTAAAAGCTCCAATTCAAGCAATAAAACTTCAGAGACTCAAACACGCGGGGCGTACTCCAGCTACGCAGGGCGTGCTTGAGACAATTAGACATGGAATTGGTCCACATGTAGGAGATTTCTGACGGAATGGGCATTTACGCGGGGGCGTAGACAACCTTACGCGGGGCGTGTCATGGGATTTCTGCACCAAATAATGTTACTCCATACTTGTTCCTTGTGAAGTTACAACTTTGCCCTTTGCTTGATGTTTATAAATAGGAAGCTCTTGAACCCCATTCAGCACACACAACTAGAGAGAGCAAAACTATACTTGTTTTGATTATTGTAGTTTAGGTTTTAGGCTTTGTGTAACTAAGCTCTTCCATCTCGAGAGCTTGTCCGTTGTTATCGGCATTTCACCAAAGTTCCGCTCCATCTCCGCACACCAAGCTCGAGAGCTCCACCATTCAAGACCTTAGAGACGGCTTTTGAGTCGGTTAGCTAGTTCCGAGGGTGGATTCTTCCCTTTACACTTGCTAATTAGCTTGATCTCATCCAATGTACTAGGCTTGTTTGTAATTCATATTTACACTTTCCATATTTATAATTTATGATTCATAATCTTCTTTTCTATATATGTGTTGATGTTTGTTACTTGTTTTGACATTCATAATTGACTATTGTGTAGGAGAACACGATTTCCGACGCCATTCGGGCTATCCTTAGGGATTCATATAGGTGTTGCCTTACCAGGAGTGACAAACCGGAAACCGTAGGAATTAACAAGCCACGGAACTTACGGGCCCTAATTTCTGGTCCCAAGCATTAGACACGCCTTGACTAGGAACCACGTAGTCTAAGTACTTCACGGGTCGGTTATACTACACGTAGTCGTCTTTGCACGAGCAAACCTTCAACCGTATAAACATTAGAAGTTATTATTTGTCATAGTTATAACTTATCGCATTCACATCACTCCATAGAGTTTCGTTATATAAATTCGCCTCACACATAGTTAGTAGTAGCTTGTAGTTGTGTCTCACACCAACCTTAAAGTATTCACCGCTTAAATAACGTATAAAACTGAGTCGTTTAATACTTGCAGTTATAAATCCCGTGGATTCGATACCCGGTCTTAACCAGATTATTACTTGATATGACGGGGTACACTTGCCCCTACGTAGTGGTATCTAGTAGATACAAAGCACTTAGAAAGACCATATCCATAATCATAGCACAATCATCGCAATATACATATTCCGTCGTGGAAAATGACGCTACTAGGTGACACGCTATCAATTGCTTTTCCAAAAAGCAGAGATTTCTTGCTTTTGTAAAAAGCTACTTTTCAGCTGTAAAAGACAAATAAGAGGTGTCTAACCAAACACCTTAAACTCTGCCTTTTAAAGTGAAAAGGCAAACAAGAGGTAGAAAATAGGTAACCAAACACCCCTGAATCCTCCTATGATATTACCGGGTTGATTCCTCGTCGGAGCTCCACCTGTGGTGGGCGCCGTTGGGTTCGGTCAGGGGGACTCCGATGCTAAAGTCAATAACGTATAGAAAATGATAAAACAAAAACACGAAGAATGGTATTGGAATGTGTACCCCAATAGCTTGAGATGCAAGTATATTTATACTAGGTTTAGCTGTAACCCTCGATTTGGTAACCAGAAAGTCTCCATTAATGCTTTATTAATGGCGGTTACTGAGTTCATTCAAGTATTGCCGTTAGCTCATTAATGAGTTATTACTTGCCTTTAATGATGTCAGTTTTCTTATAGGAAGACGACGCAGACATTCTACGGGCGTATCGATACCTGATGGCGAATCTTCCAAGAGGCGGTGATTACAAGCCTCTTTATGGCGTTTGACTATCTGAGGCGTATCAAGGACTCTATCGATCCGCCATGTCTACAGCTTGCTTCGTACGCCATCATTCTGGCATATCTCCTGGTCAATGCCGTTTGGTTAATTCCCATTTTGGTCCCTGGGTAATATCTGGATATTATCATCCTCATTCCCTTACCATTTCCTAAAACCCCCAAAACAAACGGCCCCTTAGTGATTTGAGGAGTACTAAGAGGCTGTTGGAGTTCATTTTTAATTATCTCTTCTCAAATTTTAACTTAAGAGCCAAACTAAGAGACTATTGGAGATACTCTAAGAGTTAAAAGCAACTCCAACAACGATCTTAGTGACTTCTTAAATCATATTTCCTTTCTCTCATCATTATTGAGGAGTCTCTATCGATTCCGAGTAATTGTTCAAATTATTTTTTTATTATTGATACATATAATATTACATTACTAATTTTAAGGATAGAAAAAAGTAGATAGTAATTATAATAAGTATGGTTGGACATTCAAACCACTAAAAAAATCAATTGTTTATATTCTACCTCTAATAAATATTGCTTATCAGGAATAGTATCAATTTAAACCTTTTTTTTTAAAATCAAGTATCAATTTAAACCCTTTTTTTTTTTTAATCAAGTATCAATTTAAACTTTTAAAATCGGAATCCTGTAGAACAAATGGTTTAATATTGTTTATGAATATCTCCCTTCAAAAAAAATAATATATATATTGTTTATGAATATCTAGTCTTTCTTTGTAGGTTAAAAAGAAAAAGGAAAATGGGAGGCAGATTGAATTGGTGTTTCTGTGAGAAAATGGCAATGCCGCTGAATGCATACGTTTACATTGCAATACCTTACTCTTAACCACAGAAAGTAAATACAAACAACACAAGAAGAAATGGGCTTCCACCACGTTGCCATTCATGCAGCAGACGAGACCAAAGATTTCTCATTTTTTCCTTTCCTGAAACTGCAATCAGCAGTGCATTCCATTTCATCATCTTTGTTGTTCCACTCTCTGGTTAGTTTCGATTCTTCTTCTTCTTCTTGTCTTTTTCTCCCTTTGCACTGCCTGCTGGATACCATGCCCCATGGTAACCGTGAACTATTCTTGTTTCTGTTCTATAATTCATAAAACTGATTCTTCACTTTGTCCTTAATTGGCCTTTTTTATTGTATTTCGTGTAAACTAATGGCTATTTGATTTTTACTACTGTTGTGTTGTTTAATGTTGTATAAAATTTCTGTGTACTGTATCCCTTCTTGTCAATGTTACTATTTCATTAGGTTCCTGGCTTTAGGATCAACTAATTTTGAATTTTGAGTTATACCTAGGAAATGGAGTTGTTTCCTGGGGGAGAATTGGTTGGGGGAGGAGTTGGGGATTTTCCTCTGAATGCCTACCATGTTAGTGATGATTTACAAATTGGAATTCCAAAAGCAAGTATGCGTTCTTTGTTTGGTGTTTTCAATGAATTTGAGCATCAATACAAGCGTAAGCCCAAATGTCAACCTCAACCTGGTTTATTTGGTTATTTCAATGAGTTTAAGCATCAATTCCAGCTTGAACATCAACCTGAACCTGGTATCGATTTAAATTCAGTACCAGATGAATCCAACAATGATAATGTTCTTTTTCAATTCCAAGAAAGCCCTAAAACCCAACAGTTCAACATGGTTCAAAACCATGTTGTTCCATTTGAGGAGGGGGATGTGATGATGGAGGAATTAACTCCAACACCAAATGTGGTAGATGACCTTGTTTTTTCATCCAAGGAGGGAGATGTGGTTATGGAGGACTTAGCCCTGCCACTGAACATGGTCTACAACCATGTTATTTTGTCTGAGAAGGGGGACGTAATAATGGAGGAATTAGCCCCAGCTGCCAACATGGTTCCTGACCATGTTGTTTCATCTGAAGCAAGGGATGTGATAATGGAGGATGTAACTCCAGCTCCTGTCACACTTCCTGACCATGTTCTTTCATGTCAGGAAAAGGTGTATAATGAAGAAGCGGAAGAGGCAGATGATGAAGATGAAGATGAAGAAGAAGAAGAAGAAGAAGAAGAGCTTCGTACTATTTGTCCTCTTGGTGTTACGGGATCTTGTCTTCCATGGACTAGTTAACTTCATGCATGTTTTATTAAAGTTGTCAAATAGCTTGGTAGATCCGGAAGCCAGTAACTCTTTTAATATTTTTATGCATCAATTAATTTTCTTGGTTTATCAATTTCTGAATGTTTCAATCAACTTATTGTTTGGTTAACTGTCTGAAGCAAAATTTGCTTACTTTACAAAACAAAATTTGATTTTTTTTTTCTGTCTCCTAAACAAGAAAAGGTTATAATAGAATGTTAAGAAAGGGAACTTGAATTGATTTTGAATCAAATTGTTTTCCCCTTTTCTACTGTTGTAAGTATCAGATTTCCCTAGAAAAATTGTATTTTTATTTCATTCAAGTGACTCAATTAGCAGTTTTTCTTATCAAGGTTCCTCCTTCTACAGATTTCGTGACCTTTACTCAAGGTGGGAGTGCTCAACATCCACACTCCATTATGTCGTTGAGTATTAGTTTGCAGCAGTGAGCAGAAACCGGCAGAGAAGCTTAAGTTTAGGTTCTACCAATTTAGTCAAATTAGGCTGTTTGGTTGAATGAATAGCAATTAGATTTTATGATGTGATATAACTTGAAACCTTCCTGTTTTCATGCTTTCACTCTTACAGCATGTAAAATTAGTTTATACGGACTATAGTATATTGTTTACATTTTAGCTAAATAATACAAGTTTTCTTGCACAATCTGCTAATGATAATCTATGTTTGGTAGATAATTTATTATTTTCTCAGAAAGGGTATTCTGATCAAATATAACCTCCTGCCTTATGCCTCTTTCATATAACTTGGAGGCTGGATCTTATTTTATTGGGATTACTATTATTTGCTTCTAGATATAGTGTTTCCTCTTTAAATAAATCTGGTGTTAGTTAATCTAATCTTTGTATTGAATCTGTTTTCTTGAGAAAATCCACTTTGCGCTTCTTTCGTCAGGATACTAATCAATTTTATCTTTATTGTACTTTTTCCTTATAAAACCAAATAATTGCATATAGAAACATTTTCTTTTATCATATATACCATATAAGATTTTCAACATAACTCAATAACACAGAATATATCAGGAGATCAGTTGTATTTCTTCCTTATTTGTCTAATTGACTATTATTTGCTTTCTCCCTATGGAAACAATTTAGAGATATTTGTGTGTGTGCTTTTTTTTGTGTTTCCTTGTATCTTTTATGCTCTTAAATTTTGATTTTGGTCTTCATATTTCTGTAGATTAGGTCAATGAATGTCTTCAAGATAAAAATCTAGAAGGAAAATTGATTATTTATATTTTATGTCCCTTTATTTCTCTTAGTTGTATTTACCATATTGCCATTATCGTCTTGTCACATTGGCTCAAGATCAGAGCCTCTCTTTTTTGTGACAACACAGAGGATTATGTTTGTATATTGAATTTTGTATGCAATATATTAGTGAGTTTGGTTTTATGCACCTTTCCTACTTTAAGAGTTGAAAATTATAGATTTGTTGCCATATGTGTAGAGCTCATTTGCCTGTTTATATTCTATACTGCATGTTCTTTTCGTTTTTAATTATTTTGTCGTGTTCATGATGCACTCTGTCCGAAAAATGTTATTCAAAATGGTGTTTCTGTGTAATTATGTGTAATTACTAATTTGGCCGGTTTGTATTGTCCTATCCACGTTCTTTACTAGGGCAGAGATCATCTGCACGTTGTTTCGTTTTTAATTATTTTGTCGTGTTCATGATGCACTCTGTGAAATTTGTTATTCAAAATGGTGTTTCTGTGTCGTTACTTATTTGGCCGGTTTGTATTGTGCTATCCACGTTCTTTACTAGTATAGGAGATCATCTGCGGATTTGATCGAAAAACTTCAGTTTTGTTTGATTGCGTAAACGACAATTTTCATATCGCGACAGACTTCTTTTTGTTGTTATTCTCGTAAGCTATAGTCATCCAGCACATGCACAATCATTGTTTTGTTTTCTCTTGGTTTTATTTTACTTCAGCAGTTCAAATACAGTTTTATATTTTTCATCCCCATGTTTCATGCGTTTATAAGTTTCATTATTTTTCTTGCAATAATTTCTTTTTATGGTGCAGTTATTCCATTATTGTAAATTTGCCCTCCACCTTATGTTTATGCAATTCACCAAGTTTTTTTTTTCCTTTGAAAATTCATTTTCACTAGACATTGGTAACAGGTGTCTTGATATTGTTCTCTTCTATATGCTTGTAATGTGGAATGCTATTAATACCTACTGATAAAACCAGAAAGTTGGAAGAAATATAATGTTGAACCTGGGGTATTAGAAACGGTGTGGGCTTAGAACATAATGTGATGAAGCATACTATTTACTGTTGCAGTTTATTACATTTTTGAATTCAGAAAGTAGCCTCCTCATGTGCTCATGTCATGACTTGTAACTTGTATTTGCAGAAGTGAAGCAACTCCAGGGTCCATTCGGTTCCAAATGGTTTTTCCGGGTTTTAATTTGTTGCAATATGAAGAGCTTCTCCAGGTCTATTTCAACAAATTAACTTTAGTGTTACTTATTAGAAGATATTCTGAATTATTAACAGTTTGGACTGACAAGAAAAGGGATATTTCCTATGAGGCACTAATTTTATTGATGTGCAACATTGCAGAAGTACCAGTAAGGTCGATGATCGATGTTCGATAAAGGACTGGATTGATAGACTGAAAGTGGTGAGTTAGCAATTATCTGGTTCGGATTCTTAATGTCAATAACATTTTAAGTATAAGCATTATTTTTCATTCTAAAACTCTAAGTCTATCCAAATTGTGTTCTAGCATCAGTACAGTATTTCACAAGTACTAACCTAAAAGGCTCTAAACTTAAATTTGTAGCAATTGACAATTATATCGCGAAAACTGCTTCTTTTATTCACTTATAAAAAGAGATCATTTTTAGAATCCATGTGAAGTGATATAATTATATCAAAGATTCGATGAAACTTGCATTACATTTAATACAATTACTGAAAGAGGACTTTTTCTATAGTGATCTAATCGGAAAAATGTAGTATAAATGTGCGTCTTTGCTCCATTTTGCTGAAATGGAAATTTTGAATATTATATGAAATAGGAGAAATGTTCCAGGAATCAAGCAACTACAATCCTTTTCTTGTGTCTCAATTCTATGCATTTATGATATCAAAGTATCGAGAATGGGTTAGGCTTGTGTTAAGTTCCTGAGCTTTGAATCAAGTTACAGGTCCTTGATCATTGAAATCGGGAAGTAAGTCTTCCTTTCGGTGCTTTCATCCTTTATGACCTATGTTTAAACGGTTTTGGAGCTCGTTAGACAGAACTCCGGATCTCTGGTTTTCTTTTAAGAATAATTGCGTACTTCTATTGCCATGAGTGAATCGGCTATATACTGATTTGACTGTAGGCGTTATAACAGCTTGTTCTTCCAATCCTTTGACTTTCAAAAGTATATTATGTAACACTTTGTTGTGTGAACATAGGCTTCTAAATTTTTGGGACGTACTTGTAGGTAAGTTATGTGACTTTGCACTAACATGTTTTGTCCCCAGAATGCAGTGGCCATAAGAGCCTTGGTTATTCCCATCCAAAGATTCCCAAGCAATTCTTTGAACACTCTAAGCTTGTCATGGATTACATAAAATATTTAAATTAAGAAATTACCATTGCATTGTTACAGTTTTAGTTTGATTTTGATTCCATTCATCTGGTGCATTAAATCAAAGAAGGGATTATTGATGGAATTTATATTCAGTTTTACTTTGAATTTGTTGTTCAAGATTAGTATACTTGTATCTATCTAAGTTGATGTGGCATGTATATACATTAGTAGAATAAATAGGGACTATAAAGATACTTCACCTTTGAGATGAATAATACAGATTACTTTTCTCTTCTCTAAATTTACTTTCAGTTTGTTATTCAAGATTAGTATACTTGTATGTAGCCAAGCTGATGTGGCATGGATACACATGATGAAATGTCATTTAGTGATGGCCAGGTAGGATTGAAGCCGCTTCTCAATAGTGTTCAACAGTCTTTTTGAGTTACACTAATATTCGATATGGCTACGTCGCAGATCTAACAAATCTATAGCAACAGCTTACATTGAGATGGTGGATCGCTACAAGATGTATTTGCCAATATCGCTCCTCTCTACATAACAGACATTGCAAGGCAAGAGACTTGAATGATATATATACGGATTTATAGTTATAAACATTAAATTCTACAACTTATTTCAAATGTAATATATATGTATGTAGATGTTGTGACAAATTTATGGCAACATTACCGATGGAGATACTCGGTAACAAAAATTTATTCCGATTTGTTACTGTTGGAAATGAATGAGATGTATATGAGATTATTATAGAGTTGAGTGCATAGGATAATTAGTTTTATAGTTAGTTATGGCAGTTGTAATGTTTGTTGCTATTGTAAGTAGCCACATTCGTTTTCTCTTCTTCAAGAGCTATATAATGCTCTTTTCCCTGTAATGTTGATTTATTGAGTGAAGTAAAAAATACCTTTATCTTTCTATAGTTTTATCATGGTGTCAGAGTTTTAAGGTAGCTTAGAGCGTTTTCAATGGTGAAACCGCAAAAACGCAGAAAACTTATGTGGAGCCAAACTGGAGAAGATTTTGTAGATTCTGAACCGGAGAGTGAAAGTGAATAAGAGAATTTCAGACTAAGTTCTGAAGATGAGGAGAATTGACCGAAATCACACTCTTCAACAAATCGAAATATGAATTTGAATTGGAATTGGAATCGTAATCGTGAACCAGTTAATTTAGAGACGACACAAGGAGTTCATCATGTATAGAATCCAGGTTTGATTCTCATAACTTCTCCTTTAATTGGAAGTAATTACATCTCTTGGATTGGAGGAGATCTGTTCCCATTGCATTAGATCTAAAGAAACGTATAAGTTTTGTGGTGCGTGATGATGATGTACCAGAAGTGACTTCATCAGAGTATTAATTTTGGCTTCAAGGAGATAACCTTTGTATTTTCTTGGATAATTAACACACTATCCAAGGATTTGGCGCAAACTTTCTTGTTTGCACCTACAACACATGCACTATGGCAAGAGCTTAAACACAGTATGGTGAAAATGATAGTCATCTGTATTTTCACTTAAAGAAGGAATTTAGTTCAGTTACACCAGGTTCACTCACAGTAACAACCTTTTTCAACAAGTTAAAGAGACCGTGGGATGAAATTGCTTCTCTAAAGCCTATACCTAATTGCAAATGCAATGAAGCTAGGACTATCATTCAGACTATATATGTGCGATGAAGATAAGTTGATTCAGTTCTTATGTGGTCTAAACATTGAATATGAGCATGTGAGGAATCAATTTCTTCTTATGGAGCCTTTGCCAAATTTGAATAAAGCTTGTTCTATGTTTCTAAGGATTGAGAAACAGAAGAGGCAACAACTTTAGAGGTTGCTGGTGATTTTGCACATTTATCAACCACTGCGAAAGAATCAGAATGTGACTATGTCAAACAAGCACAATAATGCTACTCCTGCAACTAACATGTTTGCTAAGGAAAAAGAGGACAAAAGCAAGTTTTATTGTGATTATGGCAAAAGATCAAAGCATGACAAAAGCACATGCTTCAAGTTGCACGATTATCCTGAGTGGTGGAAAGGTCCTAAATCAGTTGTTTCTGGATCTAACAGTGCAACATGATCTCAGTCTAAAGCACTTCTTACTCAAAGTTTTAAGACTCCTTTTGATGAATACTAAAAGTCAGATGACTAGAGAGATGCAAAAGATCATGCAGACTGAAATTCAGAAGCACCTCAAGGGGAAAGGGAAGTCTTCTAAGCATTCTGGATCTAACCATTCAGATTTTACAGCGTTTGCATCTGCTTCGTGTATGCATTCTTCTTCTCTAGATATGGTTTTGACTACTACGTACTCTAAGTTCAGTTGGGGTCTGGTCTGGATTATAAACTCAAGTGAAACCTCGCATATGAGTCATTGTAATCATCTTTTTCAAGATGTGAAGGATGTTATACCTCTAAGGAAGGTTTATATTCCCGATGGTTCTACAAAACTGGTCACAAAAATAGGCTCAGTGCATTTTTCTTCCATATTTACACTCACTAATGTGTTATATGTGGAGAAGTTTTGCTTTAATCTGCTTTTAATGGCTCAATTGCTTGAAATAAAAAACTGAAGTTAACTTTTGTTGGCAATTATTGTCATCCGCAATACCATACCACTAAGACACTACTGGCAACTAGTACATTACATCAAAATCTTTATAAGCTATCATCTATTTCATTTACACCCAGGTCTAGTATAGTTTTACAAAGTTTGGACTCATCAATGAGTGATGATGAAGCATTGTTATGGCATTATAGACTAAGCATTGTTATGGCTTCAACTCGGATCCCGACTGGATGATCCAGAAGCAGGTGCAGAAGCGCTCTCCCTGGCTGTCCCTATGCTCCGAGTAAACTGCTCTATCCGGGATTTATGTCTAGCCTCCATACAAATAATCATTTTCAATAATTAATAGAAAGAAGTGCAAAAAGAAAAGACAAGAAACAGTACTCACATGTGTAGGAGAAGTTGCAACAAATTCAGCCTCCCCTGGATGGATTGGGCGCCAACACAACACATCTCTGATCAAGGCAGGGTAGTTCCCGCCTGGCCCGGGCATGGTCACGCCCGCCTAGAGTCGCGGGAAGAATGTCCTCCTCCTGGTATAGTATGGAATATAGATCACTACTAGAAATTCATAAATCTGGGACGGAATGTTGTGACGGAAATTATTCCGTCACGCATGTGAGACGGAATTCCGTCACAGATGATTCCGTTACACGTGTGAGACGGAATTTAAGACGGTAAAAGTCATCTTTATTGAATATAAAAGCATAAGATAAAAGGAAAAGAGAGATCTAAAACCCGATTATCGAATTCGATTCCAAACTCCAAGACAACAAGGAAGATCAAACTCCACGCCGTCGATTTTGTCTTCGGAAGAGACAAAGCAAGTGAAAGCTAAAAAGAAAATAAATGCGGAAATGAAAGACTGATAATAAATTGAATGAATGTTTTCCAAAAATGAAGATATCTCCTATTTATACTGTTTCAGGAGAAACCCTCAATGCAATAAGGGGTAAAAATGACATTTCCAATGTATTCAATGGGCCACAAGAGTCAATAGACCGAAATGTTGAGAGATTGGAGGCGCTGGGGCAGTCATGCTCGCCTCGTCTCGCCGAGACAAGGTCTCATCTCGGCAAGACACGGTTGTCTCGGCGAGACATGGGATGTCTTACCGAGACAACTCATCTTCAGCTGCCAAACTCGAATCTTGCGATCCATTGATCCTCAGTTTCCTCCAAAAGTGCTCCAATGGTCCACTAAAGTCCCTGAAAATGCTAATCATGCCATGAGAAAGATAAAATAACAAAATTAACTCTAAACTATTAAAATAACGACATTATAACCAAAAATTAAACTAAAATGAGCTAAACTAACATCAGAAACAATATAAAATAAGGAGATATCAACCGACAAGCCCATGTTGCTAGTACCATACCCGATCTCCCAGATAAAAGACCAGGTTAGTGGGTTCTCTGCTACAAATCTCAGGAAGGGATCTGAAAAGCATGCTCCAGAGGCTTGTCTCAGAGCATCTCTAATGCTAGGTAACAAAGTTTGTTACTTTCAACCTCCACATCATCAAAAATAACACTCTATAATTACACACCATTAGATTACCTTGTTACTTCAATTTTTAATGGACCCCACTTGTCATAAAACACTCCATATTTACTCAATTAATAATTTATCTAATATACTAATAAATAAATAATAATTATTAAATAAATTAAAATTACTATGTGATTATTTATTTATTAATTGAAAAAAAATTATTTATTAAGAATGATTATTTATTTATTAATTGAAAAAAATTAAAATTATTGTGTAATTAAATATGAATTAGTTGAATCTATACAACCTACTTCATGATAAATTAAACTAAATTATTAGGTAAAGGTGTTTTAATTATTTAATTTAAAATCTTTTAATTTTTACTGGAAGCTTTAAAGTGCTTGTTAAATAGGAGAGAGAAGGAGTTTTGTTATCAAAAGTGGAGAGGAGAGAGAAGGTTGGTTGTTATCAAAATTGGTTACAAACTAAAATTGGTAACAAGGTAAACAGTGGTTGGTTACAACTTTTAGATAGAAAGTAACAAGTAGATTACAAGCACTAGAGATGCTCTCAGTGAGCCTCAGAACCCCAAGGAAAATCCTGAATCTGTAAAACAAAACAAAATAAGTGAGTATTTTAAAATTGTGTCAATAAAGTTTAATATACTAACTAGTGTGTTACTTTCACATATGTGAGGCCAGGTTAGGCTAGCTAACTACTCAGTGAAGTAATATGTGAATGAGTCGAGACCAAAGGTTCAGCTGGACCCGAGATATCCTTCTAAGACAGGTGGAGAGGGAGACTGATGCGTCAGTATAGGCCCCGAGAGGAGTCGGTGCTCAGAAGCCCAAACATGCAAAGTAAAGTGATTTCAATACACGTGATAAAAAAATTAAAATGAAGAAAAAAAGGTTAATACACATATTTGCTCCTGTGTTTTCGCGGAAAAACAGATTTGCCCTTAAATCAAATAAACCCACAAAACTATCCCTGAATTTTTCATAAACCTGCAATTATACCATAATCTAACAAAGCTGCTAAACGGCGATGACATCAAACCTTCTTATCTCCAAAAAAATTAGATGACGACAATCAAAATTCATTTAGTTTCTTATTGTTTTCTATTGCTATTGCTTTTGGATTAATTAGGAGGTTTAGACGCCGTTTTATTAGGTTGATTGAGCTTTTATGAAAATGAAGTTTGACCAATCTGTTCTTCTAACTTGCTTTTAATCGAAATTGAATGTGCATATTTTTTCTGTTTGTGATTGGTTGTTCTTTTCTGAAGTTTTTCTGGAGACAAGCAGGTTTGATGTGAACGCCGTTTAACATCTCTGTTAGATTAGGGTATAATTGTAGGTTTGTGGAAAATTCAGGGATAGTTTTATGGGTTTATTTGATTTAAGGGCAAATCTGTTTTTCCGAGAAAACACAAGGGAAAATATGTGTATTAACCCAAGAAAAAATGAAAAAGAGTCAAAAGAGATACTTGGACTACTATGTCGAGTTCCTTTAGCTCCTTCAATCCATGTCGGCATCAGAGATCGAGCCCGTGGAACAGGTGAGCTAAGGTTGGGGTTTCCCAATTATAACTCCCTGTTGCACTCAGGTCAACAAGGGTAGGAAGCACAAACATGCAAAGGTCAGAATCGCCTGTGCAGAAAATAGTGGTGGAAAGTAGAGCAAGAACGAAGCTCCTAGCTTACCTCTCCACATCTATAAGAGTCAGCTGCTCCCTATCTATAGCTCTCAAAAACTCATAAGTTGTCTGTACTTGAACCTGAATGGTCATCGGTCGAAACCCGAGCAAAGACTCCACCTCAGCAAAACGAACAGTAGGTTTGACCAATTTCAGGTCAAACTCGACTCTGGTACCTTCAAAGGACAACCCATTAATGGTAGTGAAATCGAGTGGGGTAATTGTGATCTCCCCCACGGGAAGATGGAATGTATGAGTGGAGTCCATCCACCGGTCGATCAATGCTGTCAATACTCTCTGACTAGTGCCTAGCTTCTTAACGTGAAACTGATATATGATAAGCTCGAAACTAGAGGCCCGAACCCGAAGTCTAACAGCCCTTATAAGGGTCTTCCACTAGGAAGCACATAGGATCATGTTACCCGTAGACTTACATTTCTTACGAGTCTGAAAAAATGGTAAAAAACACAGTATCAAGTATATTATAACTCGTGTTATTTAAGGTTCGGATTTTGGAGCAAAAACTGGAAAAGAGCGAAAAAAAATCCCAATGTATGCATTTCTGCAACATGTGGCTGGTCGACCACTTTATGGAGGTGGCTGATCGAGCACCCCCATGGCCGATCAACCACATTCGCAGTTGAATGTGGCCGATCGGCCACACTCGTAGGAAAATCTCCAGGCGAGTTTTCACTCCAAAATGTCTTTCAGGCTACCCCGACTATCCGAAACACATGTTATTGATCCAAAAATCATCCCTAGGCATGTTTTTACCTTTAGAATCCGCATGCATCCACTAAAAACCCGTGTTTTTGGCAAACAGTGGGAATTGGCAAAAAGGGTAAAATCAACTGAACATGCATTTTAAGTGAGTTTTGAGTTACTTACGTGTAGTTTGGAGTTTTGTGTCTCTCTAGAAAGGACTATCGGAATTGGGTCTTCCTTGTCTAGTACCATATCATATTTATTTGATGCCTTCTTCCCGTAATACGCCCTAGTTAGCATAGAAGAGAGATGTGAAAGGTCAGGAACAAGTGTAGGGTCCTTGTACCCTCGATCATCATCGAGACAGTGGATCCCGTAGAGCCAGAAACCAATCCACGGTGCTCGAAAGTGGTAGGAAGAGCCTAAGTCGAGCCTGTCATGTTGCTCATGGCCCATTTCATCATGAGCTTGATCCTTTTCCCGATGTTCTTGAAGGGATCCATTCTGAAAATGTATTTCTTACTAGAGAGAAAGTTGGAGAGTTCAAATTTGAGAAGTGTGGAAAATGGCAACCCAACAACCTCTATTTATAGAGGCTGACCGGGCGTGTGGGTGATCGGCCACCATTAGTTAGGTCGAGGTGGCCGATCGCAACCTCCCTTAGTTTTTGCAAAAACCACATTTTTAAATTCATGAATGTGCATTCACTCGTATTTAATATCTGGAATATGTGTTCATGTATTTAACCTATGAATATCTAAAAAATGAGTCAGTCGATTATGCTTCATAGTCGATTGACTATATCATTACTCCCAAGAAAATGGAATTTCTATATTCTTTATGCAGGATGTCTAAATCCAAATTCAATGCAGCCTTGAGGTGGGACTACATTAGGATTATGGCGACAGTCCATCTAGAAGCAGGTTGTCCGATTACAACTCAGATTCAGGCAATGATAGTCCATCCAGAAGCGGGTCATTCGATTACAACTCAGATTCAGGAAATGGAAGTTCGTCTAGAAGCGGGTCTTTTGATTCCAAGTCGAATTCAGGTAATGACAGTCCATCCAAAAGCAGTCCGTTCGATTACAACTCAGATTCAGGCAATGACAGTCCGTGCAAAAGCGGGTCATTCGATTACAACTCAGATTCAGACAATGAGAGTCCGTCTAGAAGTGGGTCATTCGATTACAACTCAGTTTAGGCAACGACAGTCCATCCAGAAGCGGGTCATTTGATTACAACTTAGATTTAGGCAACAATGGACCGTCTAGAAGCGGGTCGTTCGATTACAACTCAGTTTAGGCAATGACGGTCCATCTAGAAGTGGGTCAATCGATTATAACTCAGATTTAGGCAATGACAGTCCGTTCAGCAGCATGTCATCACGTTCAACATAACCAAAACCTCTGGGACGAGGTCATAAAGGTCCAAATTACACTCAGTACTTTTTTAGTATTAATTCAAATTTCTGTGATTAGATTAATCATTTCCCCAAAATTAGGGTTTTGCTGGAGAAAAAAATCCATTCTCGCCATTATTCTCAATCGAGGAGGAAAAATATATTTTTTCTTTAAGAATATCAATTGAGGAATAATACGAGTTATTAGGAAAATGAGGATGTATATTATCCCTAGTTATAGTGGATTAGGTTTACACCGGAAGGACAGTCAACCACTCAGGTTTGTCTTTCCATTCTCTCTCACTGTGCTCTTTTCGTTTAAGTGCTTAGCACCAAGGTCGGAGGTCGACATCTTAGCTTTAAAAAGCGCTTAATTAGGAGGCAATATGTGAGCACAGACTTTTATGATCCTAATGATGAGATTAAGTTTGCATGTGCTTAGCATGCTGTAGATGGACCCTATGTCACATCACACGGGATCGTGGACCAAAACCCAGACCTATTTCTGAGAAATTGGGAATTTTTAGGTGTGGTAGATCATCTAGAAGGATCTCTGTCATGCAATGGTTGATGCGGGAATGGATTCACGAATCCTCAAAGTCACAGATGTGGATACTCCTCTATGCATAGCAATCATGGATCAACCCATACCCCGGGGATTTCAATATCCTTTGCTGAAGACTACAACGGTCTAATAGATCCTACTATTCATGTAATTTTTTTTACAGGGCTTTGCATACTACCACGACAAAAAATGCTCTTATGTGTAGACTCTTTTCTACAACTTTGAAATAGTCTGTAACATATTAGTACGATCAGCTTCTCCTGGTTTCCATACGGTCATTTAACTAGATGTCAAACGAGTTTGTAGCTCACTTTATCACATCCATTCCAAAAAGTAAGACCATGAAGGATCTGAATTACTTGGTGCAAGAGCCAAGTGAATCTCTCAAAGAGTGTGTGGAGCGATTCCAAAGGACAACCATCTAGATCAAACATCTAAATATGGATGGGGCAGTCGAAGCAATGATGTGTAATTGTCGAAGTAAGGATCTGTCTAAAGAACTGACTACTAAAATGTCAAAGACGTTTCCCAATTTGATGAAAAGAGATTGAGATTCTGTCGAATGGGATGGCACTACCTAAATCCCTTACTCAAGGATAGGCTGGGACCAGTCAACAATTCTAGAGAATCTAGAAACGATAAGGGCAAGGAGGAGTGTTGAAGGTTAAGAGAGCAAATATATCGAAATTACGCTCATTTAAATGCTCCTAAAAAAGAAATTCTCTATTTTAAGTCTTATTAACGGAAAATGAGTTTTTTTTTTCCGTATGCAATTTGATATTTTGATCACCTTCCAATTTCCAGCGTTCTGGCCACCATATAAAGTTTAAAGGAATAATACATCCATAGTCCCCCAAATTGTCCAAAAATTACAACTGACCCTCGAACTTCAAAACATTACAACTAACCAAATCAACTTATTTATTTGGAACAAATAACCCCTTAAATGTCACTTGGTAGCGTGTGATTCGAACCTCAAAATATTACAACTAACCCCCAACTATCATGACTGCCCATCACGTGCTCCCACGTGTCATTTAAAGGGTTATTTAATCCAAATTACCAAGTTGAGAGGGTTAGTTGTAACATTTTGAAGTTTAGGGGTCAATTGCTATTTTTGGACAACTTGGAGGGCGAGGGATGTATTAAGCCAAGTTTAAAATATTAATGAAAAAACGTATCTTATGTTAATGAGACTTGAAATTACACCGTGATAAACGTAAAACTTAAAATTACAGTGTTTTTTTTACGTAGAGTAAATCCGCTTTTGACTAATAACCATATGATTAAATTTGTACATTATCCTGATGAATACCTATAGGTTGTTGGTTGTGGCTAAAATTTTCAGATGTACTCGACAAGACAAGAGAAGGGTAAATTACATACGTGGTGTACAACCTTTACCTATTTTCACACTTTAGTGTACAACCAAAAAATTTTCACACCAAAATATACAACCTTTTAGTGACCTCACACTAAGGTGTACAACTAGTTTTTGTGACTGGTCAACGTAGGTCAACCATGTCACGTCATTATTTTTCACTTTTTCTGATTAAAAAAATGGAATCCGCCTTTTACAAATCACTAAAATATCCTTACCCTTATATAATTACTAAAATATCATCATCCAATCCCTTTCCCATTTTTATGCAACTCATTTCTCTCTCTAACAACAAAGGTCAGTCCACTAGAAGCATTATTCCATAATTTATCCATTATTAGACTTAAACAAGATGAACTAATGAAAACAAAAGACAAATGAAGTAATGAAACCATTACCATGAGCAGCTGAACCATGGATGCACCTCTATTTCCAATTCAAGGCCTTTCTTCTCCTTTCAAACTCAGACAACGATTTGCTAGCTGAGACACTTCATCGATGTGGTCTTTGTTTTCCTCATTTCAAATAACATTATCTAGAATTTCAGACAATTTATTTTGTTTCATTGACAAAAGAAAACACATTTCCAGAATTCAGATATGCTATTCCTTTCGATCAAAAGACACCGCCTTTTTGCTAGTCAATAGCTCGACAAGGACTACTCCCAGGCTTATTTACAAAGATAAATTCACTCTTATACGTCTGATTTTTTATTTACAAAGATAAGAGAGAAAAGGAAAGATAGAGAGAGAAATAGGTTGCATAAAAATGGGGAAGGAAGACGATGATAGTATTTTAGTAATTTATACAAGGGTAAGGATATTTTAGTTATTTGTAAGAGGTGGGTCCCACTTTTTTAATTAGAAAAAGTGAAAAATAATGACATGGCATAGTTGACATGCGTTGACTAGTCACAAAAACCGGTTGTACACTTTAGTGTGATGTCATTAAAAGGTTGTACACTTTAATGTGAATTTTTTTTCGTTGTACACCAAAGTGCGAAAATAGATGAAGGTTGTACACCATGTATGTAATTTACCTAGCAAGAGAATATGAATAAGTATCTTTTTGGTCCAATAACTTAATCCAATGAGACACCAAAATACTAATAACTTAGTCCCAAGGGATACCAAAATACAATTAACTTAATCCCAAGGGATACCAAACTACAATTAAGTTAAAATCTCATACTAATTCCATGGGATAACAAAACAACATTAAGTTATAATCTAATGATTACACATAATCACTTCATTTGAAGAACATGTAGATGAGCAAATGCCAAGTGATGATAAGCAATACAATTAACATGTTCTTCATTTTCTTCACAGCCTTTAACTCCTTATTCAATTCATGATTCTTGTCAACTTGAGTTTGGATAAAGGACTGCCAGTACAATGAATCATCTTTGGACGTGTATTCTCCATCTGTCCTCAACATTTGATTTTCCTCCTTCAAGTGCTTAATTTGTTGCCGGAGCTCATCAATCACACTTTTTGCTCTAACCGACAACTTCTCGTCATGCCGGTCAAAGTAGCCACATCCTTTGTCCTGTAAAATTAATAATTGTGAGATTGAATCATATCAACTTACATACAAATATTACAAATTGAATCAAACATATACTTACATATGTTTTTTTACTAATCAATTTACGTACAAACCCTAATCCCACACTTCAGCCAATACAACACAAAATGATTCTCAAACCAATACAATTTTCAACCTAATACAATATTCAACCTAATAATCAAACTAATAATCCCACAATTCAGATAATAAACCTTCAATTTCAGACTGTATATCAATGAATTCTTATATATCAGAACAAAACCTTAATAATGTGTTTCTTAAATCCTTAAATTGAAAACAGAATAAACATACCTGAAATTTAGGGCAAGCATAAAATCTCCTTCCAGGGTTCTCGTCACTCCAACTCATCCATTTGGGTGCCTTCAATTTCCAATAGCAAAATTTGGGGGGGATCATCGTACGTTTGTTCCATCCTTCTATGGCACAGTGAATGCACAGAACCAACATAGCTTTCACTTGTCATCTTCTAATTTGAAGAACACGAACAAGAAATTTGAAGAACAGCTTTGGGTACCAGTATGCCCTAACCCTTTCTCTTTCAGATCGACAGGGAGGAAGAAGAAGAAGGGGAGGGGGAAATTGTGAATTTCAAGCAGCAAATGGAAGAAGAAATGGTTATATATGGTCAATTTGCCATATGAATTTTTTTTATGTGTTGGCAATTGACGTGGAGGGACGTAGCGTCATACGTAGCACACCGTTTGTGCAAAATCACAAGTCTGTTAGATTAGGGTATATCTGCAGGTTTGTGGAAAGTTCAGAGAGAGTTTTGTGTGTTTATTTGATACAAGGACATATCTGTTTTTCCAAAAAAATATAAGGACAAATATGTGTATTAACCCGTTGAAAATCATATAATATCCATCAACAACAACTATATATTCTAAACGACGGAAAACAAAACCAAACAAACTAATTATAAAATGAATTTATCTTTTATTTTAATATTTTTTTATATATTAAAAAAATAAATTGCTTTTTCATATTATGTAGAAACTAAAATATCAATGTAATTTTAAAACTAAATTTTAACAGACTCAAAGCATAGTTAACAGAAAATAGATATTTGTGGTTAATATTATATTGTGTAATTTCGAAACCTTTTTATTGTATCAGAAAAATACTCACCTTTTATCAATAATCCCGGGCTCTCCCACCCAATAATCATACAAGTAAAATTGTAGCATATCCCTGTATTACCCCTATAAAGGGCCTAGGTAGAAAGGGGCAACATGTAATTCGAGGTTTTGGAGAAGCCTGACCTGGTGAAGTTCATTCCTCGCCCGCCAGTATTTGGATTCATTCTGAAAATGGCAATGCCTAAGAAAACCTTCACCTCGGAATTCCAAAAACTCCCGAAGGGAGACCTTTCCACGTTCCCTTACATGCAGCGAACCAGAGCATAATCATCTGCATCAATCAAAGCACACCTGTTTGTTTCTGCGCTCAGGTAAGTTTGAAAACTTGTTCTTCTTTTTCAAATTCGTCCTTGCTTGCATATCCTTACCTCATGATAGCCGTGAGCATTTCTTGTTTCTATTATACAATGCATTCAATTGCCAAGAATTTGCTATTGATTTTTTCTTTGGATTTTTCCTTTTTTTGCTTCTCTTTATTTATTGAGACTGTGGATTTTACTTGTTTCTGCTCTTTACCTTCTGTGGATCCCACACAGTTTCTGTGGGTCCATTCTTACCCTCACTGCACTATTTCATCAGTGTTTGGGTTCTGTGGGTTGTGCAAGCATATAGAAGTGAGTTGAATTGTGAGTGATAGGTATGAAATGGATACGCCTCCTGGAGGAGAAATGGTAGAGGGGAAACTTTGGGATTATGAATTTTCAGTGAATGAAAATCAGGTTAGTGATAATTTTGATTTTGGAATTGGAATTGGAGAACCTGATGTGACTGATTTCTGTGGCTATTCTAATGGTTTTGAGGATCAATTCCAATTTGATCATCAATCTCAAACTAGTTTCAATTTCAGTTCACTCCTTCAAGGTTTTCAAACTGACAATGCTTTTGCTGAATGCCAAGAAAACCTTGTAAATCAGCAATCAGACATGGTTCAAAACCATGTTGTTTCATGTGAGAAGGGGGATGTGATGATGGAGGAATTAGCTCCAAATTCTTCTATGGTCCATGACCATGGTTTGTCATCTGAGGAGAAGGCGATGCTGGAATTCACGCAAACACTTGAGGAGTGGGAGATGATGATGGATGAATTAGCTCCAAATTCTTCTATGGTCCATGACCATGTTTTGACATCTGATGAGGCAATGCTGCAGTTCATGTCAACACCTAACGTGGTCCATGACCATCTTATTTCATCCACGGAGGGGAATATGATGATGATGGAAGAAGTCTTACCTGCTTTCACACTTCATGGCCATGCTCTTTCACATGAGAAAGAGGATTTTGTGGATAATGTGAAACAGATTCTTAATGTTTCTCGCCCTAATCTTACATATTGTAATGGTTCAAAACTTCGTGTTCGATGGACTCCTGGACTTCATGCATGGTTTGTTAAGGCTGTCAAAGAGCTTGGAGGATGTGAAAGTCGGTAACCTTTTCAATTATGTTATAATAGTTACTCTTTTTCATGAAGTTCTGAATGTCTTAATGTCTTGATTAATTAACAGTAATTAATTAAACCTTTTTAATTTGAAGAACTAAATCTTGTTTTCTGTGTATAAAATTCACTCTTTATAGCAAGAAAAGGTTTTCAAATAATGTTTAGCAAGAGACTGCGAATTGATTCTGACATAAAACGTTTTCCTCTCTTGATGTGTTGATAATATTTTATGGTTGGAATATGACTAGTTATTTTGTCTAATTGGTTATTTTTAATAAAAAATAATCTAAAGCTTCATGCCTCTTCCAATGTGCAAACATGACTTGGAGGTTGGGTCTTGCATTTGAAATCAGTATTATCTGCTCTAGATTTGGTGTTGCCTTTTTACTCTATTTTGGTAAATTATCATTTTTCATTTTGTATTATCAAATATTTGGTAAATTATCATTTTTCACTTTGTGTTACCTTTGAATTTTTTTTATCAGGAAAATACTACTTCCACCTTCAGCTTATATATAACCTTTTCCATTTTAGTTGTCTGTTCCATATTGTCATTAAGCTATCGGCTCAAGATTATAAGTACTTAGCCTCTGATTTCTGTCACAGTTCCGTTTTTTTTTTTTTTTTTTTTTTCGAGATCATCTTCCTCTTGACATGCAATGTTTTTGTTAATTCAGTTTTAGGAAAACTTTTTTGTATTTTAAGAGTGATGGTGGTAAGTTAAGCAATTTTATAGTGGTTCAAACTGCTGCTGAAGTTAAGTGGATCACATTTCACTTTCGGATCTTCATTTGAGGATTTTTTTAACATGCTTACAGTTTATACTATACCATCCTCCTGGGAAACTGTTTATTTGTTGCCATTTATGTAAACCTTGTTTGTTTGTGGTACACAATAAGTCAATGTAATAAATATAAGCGTGCCTGAGGCTGCTATGGCAGCTAGATGGCTGCTAGTAGGGTCTCTATGTTTGCTTAATTGTAGAAGTAATTAGGGAGAATCTTGTATATATATTTGTAGTGATCTTGGGTTTAATATACTCCATCTAGGTTTTTAATCTACATGTATTCCATGGATTTTTCTATATTTTCATGGTCTAAAACATGGTACCTGTAACGACCCGATCCGGAGTGGGTGGTGCCGGGGTAGAAGGCCTGAGCAAGGAGCAGCTCTAAGCGATGGCGATGAGGGCAGGAATGAACTGAATCCCACATCGGAAATGGAGAGGGAGTGATTGAGGCTTGTTAATAAGATGAGAATCCAATACATGCAGACGCGTTTTAAAGCCGTGAGGCCCAAGGTGTTGGATTTGGGCCAAAGCGGATAATATCTACATGGTATTGGCCAAGGGTGTTACAATTGGTATCAGAGCCGACTCTCCACGTACGATGTGTGGTTCGGGGACGAACCAGGCAGAAGCTGGTAGGCCTGTAATGACCCGGTCCGGAGTGGGTGGCACCGGGGTAGAAGGCCTGAGCAAGGAGCGGCCCTAAGGGATGGCGATGAGGGCAGGAATGAACTGAATCCCACATTGGAAATGGAGAGGGAGTGATTGAGGCTTATTAGTAAGATGAGAATCCAATACATGCAGACGCGTTTTAAAGCTGTGAGGCCCAAGGTGTTGGATTTGGGCCAAAGAGGACAATATCTACATGGTATTGGATCAAGGTGTTACAATATCGGAGCCTTGTTTTGGCTTCTGTATTGGGTTTTTGGATTGAGATTCCAGAATTTGTTTTCTGCTTTGTGAGCAGAATTTGTGGGTTTGTATTTTTGGGTTATTTCTTTCAGCATTACTGTCTTCCTTGTGCGCATACTGTTTGGACCTAGGATTCAAGTCATCGGATATTTTTGGCAAGGATTTTCGTGGTGAGGCCATTCAAATTGAAAGTGGTGTCCTTGATCATCCATTACCACAACGGCCATGGGGAGCTCTCGCGTCACAACATGACGAAATTGTTTGGTATGAACTGGAAACCACCAGCCAAATGCAAAGGCCTGGTGACGAAATTGTTTGGTATGAGCTGGAAACCACCAGCCAAATGCAAAGGCCTGGTCAAATGACTTTTGCAGAAAAGGAAGGGTGGGGGACCACTGGTAACATGTCCATCAATACCTTGAAACCACCTTGGGTTGATAGATCAGGACATGAGATGCATCATGCATGGGGCAGCCGTGTATTTGAGGTTGATGCACTTTGCATTAAAAATGGAGATAATGCTAGAAAAGGTAGGGATGGCATTAACAGGTCTGCATTACAGATGTGAGCAGGAGATGGCAGATAAGGGCACATGTCCACTCACGTGAAAATTAAAAAACATAGGCCGGTCAATTGCAATCAGTTCGAATGCTTGTGATTTAGAAGTTTCCGATTCTTTTCACTGGATGATTCCATGGATGACGAATAAATTGAAAGTTGAGTTTTGGAATGCTGAATTTTCACACAACAGCTTAACATTTAACCCAAGTCTTGAGGATAAGACTTTATGAAGGAGTGAGAATTGATAGAGAAGTGCTACTGGCACCAACAGTTGGCCCAAAGCCTAGTTTATTCTAGAAGGAAAAGGGCAGCAGGGAATAGTGAGGTGGCATAAGTTAGGTGTTAAGTGTGAATAGATATAAGTAGTCAATAGTCATAGTCAATAGGAGTAATTGTATTGCTTTTATTAGCTTACCTTTAGCTCTTTAGGGGAGAAGATTTATTATTCTATTTTGCTCCTAGTGAGAGAGGGAAGCATTCCGTGGGAGTTGTTGGTTAGCATCTTGTTTTCTATCTAGTTTTTATTTCCTTTTTCCTAAACCAATACAAGCAATCTAGTTTGTTCATCTTTTTCTTCTCATTTCTTATCTTACTATTATTACAATCTTTTCCTAAATTGCAAGTTTCCATCAGAAAGCTTGCCTTTATCCTATAGTACAAACGACAATTTACGATATTTGTTTGCTAACACTAGCCTTTTTGGCTTTGTTCCAGTCAGTGTTCGTCATCCAGACTTGTTTTCTTTTTGTTTCAGCTGTTGAACTCCAGCTTTCTGGGTTTTATCCAAATATCTCATTGAGAGTTTTGAGTTTTCCACAAGTTTATATCAAGTTTGGTTATGATTTGCTTAGTCTTAGGAGCGGCCTCTTGCCAACTAAATTGGCAGGGGAAGGCTTGCCCCCAGTACACCTTTGTGGTGGGACCCCTCCCCGGACCCTCGCTCAGCGGGGACGCGTAGTGCGACCGGGCCGCCCTTTTTTTTTACAATTGTTCTTGTGTGATCCACCAACTTTCTTCTTGAAGAATGTGTCTCTAGATATGGCTAAGAAGTATACTTAGATATACATGCTGGTCATGTGCAATCTAGTTCGTGTTGGCGATGAATTGAGACAAGATGAAATGAATTAGATTAATGAATGCAAAGCATACGATTAACCCACTATTTGCCCTCCCTCTCCTTTACCTGTATCATCCGAGACACAGCTTTGCTTTCTCTCCCTTCAGAAGTTACTAGTGGCATTATATGTTTTTCCTATATACAGTGAATTTCTTGTCCTTAATATTTAATATATATAGTAAGTAAACATATATAGAGGGCGAGCCTTGGCGCAACGGTAAACATTGTTGTCGTGTGACCAAGAGGTCACGGGTTCGAGTCTTAGGAGCGGCCTCTTGCCAAATAAATTGGCAGGGGAAGGCTTGCCCCCAGTACACCCTTGTGGTGGGACCCCTCCCCGGACCCTCGCTCAGCGGGGACGCGTAGTGCGACCGGGCCGCCCTTTTTTATAGTAAGTAAACATATATGGTCTGAGTAGTAATAGTGCATTTTCTTCCATGATATCTTTCTGCCATATCTTGGTGCATTTTTTGATTCCTTGGAATATTTATAAAATGCATGCTAATTTTCTTCTGGAAGTAATTCAAGTATCTCACACATCATGTGTTACTCATATCTGCAGCTGCTACACCAAAGCGTATTTTATCCCTAATGGATATTCCGGGTTTAACTCGCTTTCAAATAAAGAGCCATCTCCAGGTCTGCTTTTATCAAATTGACTTTAATGTTATCTTCTTAGTTGATGTTCTGATTTCAACAGCTCAGAATAGAAGGACATTTCTTGCAAGGCACTGATCTTATTGTCATCATATTTGCAGAAGTACCGCAATGGTGGCTGTTGGCTGGTGGACGGAATTGACAGATCTGAAGCTGGTGAGTATTTGCATTATATGGTTGTGAATCTTAATTTGAAAAACATTGTCAAATTAAGTTTGAGGATTATTCTTAGTTCTGGAACTCAAAATTCTATCTATTTTAAGAAGAATAAAAATAAACTATAGGCGTTGAAGGCTTATAAATATATTTTAAACAATCACATGTTGACAAGAGAGACAACTTGGAGGACGAATTATTTTTAAAAACTTAGCAATTAATTAGTTATTTTCTGAAATCCTGGGAACTTCAGATGAAAACTTACTGATCAGAAGCAATAAACAAACAGTAGAACTAATCAAAGAGAGATATGACATTAAATACAAAAGAAGAAATAATGATTTATATATATATAAATTTCATAATTTGAATATAGAAGAAAAGAATTCAAGTGTGTATGTTAACTTATCATATTTGGAAAGCAATTGAACAGTTATATCATATGATACCGTTCTTTTATTGACATGTGGAAAAAGATATCTCCCCAGAATCTATGTTGAATGGTGTGTGCAATATTTTATGAAGGTACATCACACTTTGATACTTATTCTGCATATGAGTTGATATATATCTTTTGACTTTTCTTTGGTCTTCATATTTCTGGAGATTTCTGGAGATTAGGTCAATGAATACAAATCTAGAAGGAAAATTGACTATTTATATTCTCTTTTTTTTTTTGTGACAACAGAGGATTATGTTTGTATTGAAATTTATATACAATATATTAGTGAGTTTGGTTTTATGAGCACGTTTCCTACTTTAAGAGCTGAAATTGTAACTGAAGGAGTTATATAATGAATTCTGATCAAAGCTTCTTTTGGAAGCTAAATAGAACAATTGCAGGTTTGATCTTCAGTTTTGGATTTCAAATGTTTTTATAGTAATGCTATTCTACGTTCCAAGAAAATTGTAGTTTTGTTGTCATAAGCATGGAGCTCATTTGTCTCTTTATATTCTGTACTGCATTTTTTTTTCCTTTCTAATTACTTTGTTATGTGTTCATGACGCACTCTGCCAAATTTGTTATTCAAAATGGTGTTTCTGTGTAATTACTAATTTGGCCGGTTTCTATTGTGCTATCCATGTTCTTTACTAGTACACGAGATCAACAGTGGATTTGATCGAAAAACTTCAGTTTTGTTTGATTGCGTGACCGACGATTTTTCATATCACAACCATTGTTTTGGTTTTATTTTACTTCATCCGTTCAAATGCAGTTTTATATTTTTCATCCAAATGTTTCATGCACTAATTTCTTTTTATGATTCACTTATTCTGTTACTGTAAATTTTCTCTCCACGCGGTTATATTTATGCAATTTACCAAGTTTTTTTTTTTCTTTTTCAAAGTTCATTTTTAGTAGACATTGGTAACAGGTGTCTTGATATTGTTCTCTTCCATAATGCTTGTGATGTAGAATGCTGTTAATACTTATTGATAAAACCAGAGAAACTGAAAGAAACATAATGTTAAACCTGAGGTATTAGAAACGGTGTCAGCTTAAAAGAGGCAATCGTGTGCTAAGTTTGAACATTTTAGGTTAGGACATATATGTAGATATTTTTCAAAAGGTTAGGGATGGGAGGGGTATCTCTAACCCAGGGTAGGGAAAGCCTCAAGGCCGTAGAGAGCTTAGTATCGCGCCACCTATATATATAAGAAATATGACTTCGGACTAACATGTTTCACTTTTGATTGCAGAGGTTAATAGAGCTTCAATTTCTCAAACCCGAAATTCTGCAAGCAACTCTTCGAGCTCCTATATTTCTCCTGTCCCACAAGGTCCAAGTGACTCTCCGAGCTCTTCACGAATTACAAAACATGGGTAAGAAATTATTTACACCTGCAAAAGCTCTTATTTTGCACTAGAACTGGAGACTTTCTGAAGTTGCAACCAAGTTAACTTTGCAACCCTTTATTTTGCACCAAATAGAAAGTCGAAAGGGAAAGGGAAAGGGAAATACAAAGGAAAAGCAAAGAGACCATAGCAGTGTTCATATGTAAATGGAGGCAAGATTCTGTCCCTGAACGTGATACCATACGTCTTTTTTAGATTTATTGTTTGTTTAAAGAATTCATTTTCTCATACCATGAGTATTACAGATTAGCTTTGGCCAGTCGATTGATTCAAAGAATTATTTTCGAATCCTTGTAAACATATAGTTTCTTGTTTTAGCTTTTTTTTCCCTATCAGATCAGAACATATGTTAGATGTTCCGCAAGAGGCTTTTGATGTAAAGCGGTTGCAAAATTTGAAGAGTTGGTTAGAATTCTAAGAAAGTCTTAGTTTAATTTTAGTAGGAAGTTGCAGAATTGATCTCCTTTAACATTTGTGCAGGCATCAGAGAGTTTCTCCTGGACCTTCACATTGGAAAATGCACATAGGAAGCTTGCTGCTGATGAAAATGTGTCTTTATTTACCTTTAAACAAGTTACCATCTTTGATAGTTACTGTAAAAGACATATTTAACTGGTCTATGTTATCTTTCCTATGGATGCTTGAATTAATGCTTATGTAATTTCAGTATTTTCTTATTACCTTTTTTCTACTTTCATTTCCTTTTGAAACCCTTTGGTTGAAAAAATATGTTTTCTTTTTAGGCACCAAAATATTTTTTCTGAACTTTGATGAAGCCTATTATTCAAGTTCAAGTTTAACCACCATATTATTGATACACCATTTAAATTTTTAATTTTGTTAATGTGATACATTAAATTAAATTATTGATTTTTATTGACGTGACATGTAGATTTTTGACGATGTGTTAATCAAAATAGTATAAAAGCATATGACCTTTTTTTGCAATTAAAGAAAACTACACTCCTCTACTTACAATTTTTTCCCCTATTATTAATGGGTGATTGATACTTTATCATTCATTAAAGACAAAAATGATACTATATTTCAATATCTTCTTATTAATTGTAATTTATATCTTCATTTAATGCTGTCATAGTTAGTTCTTCTCAGCAATTTTTGAAAAGATAACTATCAAAACACAATTACACGTTAATAAGAGTTAATATGATATAATTTAACCTTAATATCTTTTTGTAGAAATAATATCAAACTCTAGGATTTTATTTACTCTTTACTTAATGTTATTGTTCTACATTGAAGTTTCTTATTTTTCAAGGAATTTTGATTATGAAATTTAATGGTGATTACTGAGAGATTTTATTTTGTCGGCAAATTGATCTATCCGTTGATATTAACAAATTTTGTTTTGTCAGTAAATTAATAGATGACTACAAAAAAAATATTTCGTTGCTAAATCTGTTGCAAGAAGATGCCATTGCTATCTACCAGTAACATTTGTAGGGGTTAAATTGATAAAAACAACTTAATAAGAGATATATTTCCTAAAAATGGGTCAAATTGTACGTTAAACCTTCTTAATAGGGTTATAATCGAGCTGAACCAAGTCGAGCTTTGGCCTGCTAAACCTCGACTCGTCAGAAAATTGACGAGCTTGAGCTTTAGCTTAACATTCTGTTCGCGAGTTGCTCACGAATTTGTTAACAAGTTTGTTCACGAGCTTTGCTCGCAAATAGCTCATTAATTCAGTTCATGAACTTCGCTTATGAACAACTCATTAATTATATTGATTTAAATTTTTTTTAATACAAAACTAAATAGTTTTCAAACCTATAAAACTAAAATTTACATAAAACTAAGTTGTTTTACATTTTCCTTTTATGAAAATATTAATATTGAAAAAAAGTCAAACCAAGCTTGCTCGTGACCGTGTTCATGAACATTATAATCGAGTTTTCATGAGCTTGTTCATGATATAATCGAATCTGCTTGTGAGTTTTAGAACCGAGTTTCGCCGTGCTCAATCTCGACTCATTTACAAATCGAGTCAAACACGGTTGACCTTGTATCGAGCCGAACATTGAACTGTTCATGAGTGGCTCGGCTCATTACAACCCTATTTCTTGATACATGAAGCTCAAAAAGTTAGAGAGAAATTAGAATTGAAAGAGAAGAATGTAAATTTCTAACTTATTTTGTACAGTACTTAATTTTTCTTATGTGAATAAAAATTAATTCGACATATTGTTCAAATATATTTTGTAAAAGGAAGAAAAAGAAAGGCAGAGTTGCAGAAATCTTAGACTAAACGAAGCTTTGAATAAATATATCTCGAAATCTGTGAAGCACACACAGAGACAAGCAAAATCCGGAGTCTCTTCCACGTCCTCCACATGCAGCAGAAGAAGCCATTGATGACACTAAGGCCATTGCTAACCGCTTCTTCACTCTCTCGGTTAGTCTAATTCTTATCCCTTCCTGCTTTCATTTATAACTCGCTCACTCACTCAGTTTACGGTTCTTATTTTGTTTCTATAATGCTTACAAATTTGTTCGTTCAGTTCTCTTGGCTTTTTGCCTGCTTTCTCTTTATTGGACTGAGTTTTATAGCAGCCACGTTACCCTTGGTAAATTTGATTTTTCATTTTGACGATTTATGGTTTTCACTATATCATTAGGGCCTGTTTGGTTGTAGATTGCAATGCTAAGTCTAGAATTATTCCTAATTGTGAGTTATAGAGAGGAATTCTGGAAGAGTTAGTGAAATTTGAGTGATAGAGAGGAATTCAGGAAAATGTCTTCAAAAACAGGAGTAGAAATTGGGGATTTCCCCCACCAGGTTTCTGATAAGCTTGAACTTGGAAATAGAGGAGCAAGTTTAAGTGAATTGTTTGGTTATTCAAAAGAGTTTGAGCATCAACTCTACCTTGAAATGCAACCTGATGATTTCAAGATTACTTCTTTGCTTTATGAATCAGAAAATGTTGATGATTTTCTTAAACTCATGGAACATAAAAACCAAAATGTTAACATGTTTCAGCACAATCTTATTTCATCTCAACAGAGTTATGTAACTGTGCAGGAATTAGCCCCAACTGTAACCAAAATTCATGAGCATAATATTTCTCTTTCACATCAGGAACAGGAGGTGGATAAGCAAGAAACCAATCATCTTCTTCCTCCTCCAGCTATACAGACTAGTCATGACAAATCTCATTTCCAATGGAGTTCTGAGCTTCATTCAGGAGTTATGGGAGCTATTGAACAGCTTGGTGGATTCGAAAGTCAGTAACCCTCGTTACAATCATGTGATTGATTTTTTTTATCATTATTTTGGAAGAAGTAACTTAAGTATCTCATGTTATGATTTCTATCTCACAATTGCAGGACCAACCCCGGAGAGCATCCTGTGCGTGATGAATGTGAAGGGATTAACTCTTGACCACGTGAAGAGCCACCTCCAGGTTTATTTTGGATCTCTATCTTTAATATTTGCGTTGGAATATATTTTCAATTGTTAACAACTCAGAATGAAAGGAAAATTGCACTAGCTCTATCAATGCATAACAAGCTGCAGAAATAGCAGCTAGGTAACTATTTTGATCAAGAATCAACTAAAAAATCCAATGTGTAACTAACTCTATTGATGTGTAACAAACTGGAAGAATGTAATTTCTAGCATCATTTATACGTAATTTGACAACTCCTTTTTTGTAGCTTTTCTCATTCGAGCTTCAAATTTAAATAAATCCTGTTTAGTAGCCTTTTTATTAAATTAAAATTTAATTCGACATAGCATGCAAATATATCAAATTTTTTAAAAACTCAAAATTTATTTCAGCTTTCCTTCTTCTGTAAAAGGAAAGAAAAAGAGTGCACAAGTCTTCCATGAATTGAATTTATGAATAAATCCATCTTGAAATCTGTGAAGAAGCCATTGATCTACATACCAGAGCAGAAAATAGAAACTCTTCCACGTCCTTTACATGCAGCAGAAGAAGCCAGTGATCTACACACCAAAGTCTTCTCTTTCTCTCTCAAAGCTATCAGACAAATGACATTTCAAAAAGTGTATGCTTGCTTCTTCACTAACTCTCTGGGTTAGTCTTATCCTTTACATAGTTAATACCTCACTCTCTCACTCATGCACAACAATTCTAATACTGACAAATTGGTTGTTCAATTTTCTTTTCTTTTTTTTTTTTTTTTGCTTTTGCTTTGTTGGACTGAATTCCATGCACCACGTTTCCCTACAAAAAATTTATGTGTCAACTTGAGGGTTCTAGTTTTTACTATTTATAGTATCTGTTTGTAGATTGCAAAGTATGGAATACCTCTAATAGAGAATTGTGAATAAGAGAGGAAATTCAAGAAGATTTCTTGAATTGTGAGTGATAGAGAGGAATCCAGAAAAATGTCTTCGGAAACAGGAGCAGAAGTTTGGGATTTTCCATCTTACTCCGACCAGGTTACTGGTAGTCTTGAAGTTGGAAATGCAGGAGCAAGTTTAAGTGACCTGTTCGGATATTCAAAAGAGTTTGAGCATCAACTTGAAATCCAATCTGATGATTTCAAGATAACTTCTTTGTTATTTGAATCAGAAAATGATAATGCTTTTCTGGAAATCATGGAACAGGTGCCTAAGTATGAAAATGATCACCTTCGTCCTCCTCCTTTTGCTATAGAGGCTACTGACCGTATTCAATGGTCTCCTGAACTTCATGAACGTTTCTCAGGAGCCATCGATCTGCTTGGTGGACCTGAAAGTCAGTAGCCCATATTGCAATCTTATCATGTGATTGATTTTTTTTTCCTTACCATTATTTTGAGCTCATGAAATCTAAGTGTTTTGATGAATCTGATCAGATTGTTGGTTTATTTAATCTTTGCTTATCTTAAGGAAACTTATCAAACATAATTTTGAATATCTAGGCAACTGGTTGAAATAAATCATATTTTTTCTCTAACACCACATATCTACTCTTATGGTTTTCGATTGATATTTTTTCTCTTGACATGTAATAGTATTATGAATTCCATTTTCTATCACCTTTTTCCATTTCTTAGAGTGGGAGTTTTAGTAGTAATTGTAGTTGGAATGCACAACCGTCTATTTCAAATCCTTGTCTTTTATTAAAATCTTTCAGAACTTTGTCAGATTTGCTAAATGCCCTTTGATGCACGTTTAGAGCTTCTGCGGATTTTGAATATTCTTAAATATGTTTTAGGGATACTGTTGACATATATTTCCTTGTAGACACAATGCTTGTTTGCCCAGTTTTCATCTTCTAGAATTCCTTCTTGATTATTTGAAACATCGTGATGAGGTTATTGAAGAATTCCTATTAAAAAGGCGTTTACTAGCTGTGTTCCACACGTTCTTTTGTGGCACTGAGAGGATGCTGTAATTTTGCGCGATTTTAATAAAAAAAGTTGGACTTCTTTAAGCTGGATCTGTTAAAGTGATAGTTTGTGTTTTGATTTCATGTTTCAAGTACTATGTGGAAAATAGGTTCATAAAATTGGCAACTAGAGAAGATGATTATATGTTTTGATGCTAAATTTTTTTGTAGCAAGTAACTCAAGTATCTCATGCTGTGATTTGTATCTCACAATTGCAGGAGCAACACCAAGTCAAATTTTTCACCTGATGAATGTGACAAAAGGTCTCACCCTTCAGCACGTGAAGAGCCACCTCCAGGTTTTTTTTGGCTATTTGCCTGTAATGTTTCATTGAATTAACTACTCAAAATGAAAGAAAACGGCCATTTCCTTTGAGGCACTAACTTTATCAATGTGTAACTTGCTGCAGACTTACCGGAAAATCTTGGATGAAATAACCAAAGCTGGTGAGTGCTTTCAAATATCTAGTTGAAAATGTTTATTGAACCTTATTGAATTATGTATGTCTAAGCACCTTTTTTAGCTATGAAAGCTGTAATCTGAAATTATAGTAATTTACAGTTACAACTCAATTTATTGATAAGTGGAACGCTATATCATTTCAGAATCCATGTCGAAGTTGTGTACATAATATTTTGCTTGAATACATATTGACCATTTATTTTGCTGGAATACATATTGACCATTTCATATTGATATAGTGTATAATGGCACTTAAGAAATATGCAATTCAGCCTTAGAACCTTAAGACCTCAAGTGTCGCTGGTAAATGCTAATTCCTTTTTTCTCTATTTGTACTCTCATCTAATACGATTAGAGACCAACGGAGAACATGAATTCATCCTTTAATGTTCTATTCTATAAAGCATGGATGGAAAAAACTATTATATTATACCTAGAGGTTTTGGTTTGTGAAGATGGAATTACGGAACTGCAAATTTATTTATGTAGGACTAAAAAAGCTGGTAAACTTATAATGAAGAAAGAACTTGAGATATACTTATGTATTAGATTTGTGACATTCGACTAGTATGCTCGACTCTGTATCAGCTTTTGGCACAGAAGAAGCAACTAGAAGTGCTTCCGTTTTTGTAGACCAAGGAGGCCCTAGCAAACCAAGGACTGCAAAGTAATGTTAAATTCTATGTTTTCACATTATACTGAAGATGTTTGTTCTCAAGTTGCAATCTAGCTAACTGCTCTAAATCTCTTGTTTTTTTGCTGCCTTGCTATTTATAGACGATCGAAAAGGAAAGGAAAGGCTTGCATAGGCACTCTTGCCAAGAAAGTACGGGTAAGATTCCTTTCCTAAACATGGTACTATTTAAAGAATTAAGATTCAGTATTAGTTACAGACTGATTAAGCTTGAGGGTTTGATCAAATAGAATTGTTTATTGGCCTGAAAATGTTCCTGGTTGGAAGAAAGTGTTGGTTAATTTTTTGTAAGAAAAATTCATATCCTTTTAAGGTAATACTTGCGTGTTCAGTATGATAAGGAAATTCAAAAACTTAAGGAGGCGGAAAATCGTGCCTTGGAAGTTTTAATGGAGTTTTCTGGTCAAACAATAGGAAATTTTGAACAAGTGAGTGATGTAGGAGCAATTCCAACTCATTCAGCAGTGGGCAATTGCAATTGCATCCCCAGTTGAGAGTTGTTCGGAGGACAGCGATGCTCGGATTGAATGACTTTAACATCATCCGAATTACCAAGATAATGAATAATCAGTTCCGGTGAGTTTCTTACCATGTATGTTTGTATTTGTGTATCCGAATCTGAATTTGTGTTTATGTTTGTGTTCGTGTTTGTATTTCTGCTTTTGTTTGTTTGTTCTTTTTGTTTTATTTTACTTCAACACTTAAGATTAGCTTTCAATTGTAATTTCAGTTTGTCCTAATGAAATAAAATAAATTAGACATTTTACATGAGTAATAGCATAGTATAAAATTAAGATAATGTTATATTTTATTTTAATATCATTGATTTTCAGTATTTTTGTAGTCATGTGAAGTTCAAAACAGTAAAATAATAAAAAAAAATAACTGAAATAATTATTGTTTTACAATGTTAGTTTGATAAATAATAAAAATATATAATCTTAAAATCTTCGAAGATAAATAAACTTGTTAGGATTATATTTTTTTATAAAAGAAAACTTACATTCAAGAGCAAAGGAACCACAATCGTTTTGAATAAAAGAAGAAACACATTCAAGAAGAATTTCCATTGTAAGACAGAGAACTAGCTCAAACAGATAAAATATGTGCGATAGAATTCGCTTGACATCTCTAAAAAACAAACGAAATTGACACAAAGGTACAAGCTAACTCCATTATATCACCAACAATAACCCCTAGTCAATTTGTAAGTCGTTGTTCACCTTTAAACAATTGAATAGCCGAAACAGAGTCAGAAGCTACCAAAATCTCATGAAAGCCACAATCACGAACCACACGTAACGAATAAAGAATCGCTAACAACGGTGCATGTAATGCCGAGAAAGTATTACCAATTGGATCCCCATCTAATGTCGAGACTAACTCATTGGAATCTTTAACTACTATTCCAAATGAATCTTTATAATTTTTAATGGAGAACGCTGTATCTTTATAATTTTTAATGGAGAACGCTGTATCACAATTAAGCTTATAACTAAGAGCCTAAGGCTTCCTGTTAGTATTATACTTAATACTAAACTATGTAGACGAGTAATATCAATTGTCAACTTATTAGTATTTCTAGTTGATGCAATTAGATGTATATTTATATTTTTTTTTTTGGTAAAGATGTATAATTATAATTAATACTAGTATAATTGTATACAGTAAGCAATTATCTTAAAACTCTTATATACATTTATAATTAGTTTATGTTTGACCGAGATAATTTCTTTTTAATATCCATCAATCTGGTTATGGAAGAGCCAGAATTGAAAGTTCGGGAGACTCCACTATAGATCCAAAAAACATTTGGATGACGACTCTAAGGTTTTAATTTTTCTTAGTTCTGCACAAACTCGTTTCTTACTATATTAGCTTAATGTATCATTTGTTAGCTCAATTTGTTCAAAAAGTTTGATTGGTTTTCTGAACTTTTAAAATATATCGATAGTTCCTTCAACTTATATAATATGTTCAGTTAGTATTCGGAACTTGCGCAAAATGTAATCAATTGATCACTCAGTTACAAAAAAAAATAAGTTAAATGGAAATATGTATTAGACGCTTCTTAAAAATGGTAAAACGACAAAGATTGAGGTATGCGTTTCTAATATTAGAGAAGATTAGTTTTATAATTGAGCAACTAATAACTTCTCTTTTAATCTATTTTTGAATTATGTAATAACATTGTAAGATGCGTGAAATATATCTTCCGTATTTAACTGGACATTTTACGCAAGTTCAGAGGATTAACTGGACATTTTATGCAAATTCAAAGAGCTATTAGAATACTTTGAAAGTTCAGGGGTCCAATCAAATTTTTTAGATAAATACATGGGCAAAATGATATATTAAGCCTACTATATTTTTTTATTAGAATACAAATTATTTGATAACGTTTTAAGGATTTAATTTTTTTTAGCCTTAAAAACACATTTATCTATAGTGTATCTAATTAATTTAAATAATATCATACAATTAATTTAAACACTAAAAGAATTAATTTAAGGGAAAATTACAAAACTGGGTCAAATGGGAGGCCCATTTACATATTTAACCCATTTACTCAACCTACTACATATCTAGACTGATTTTGTGTGACTTTCCCATAATACCCCTAACCTTCCCACTTCCACACTCGCGAATCGCCGCTCCCCCTATCTCATTGGTTATGCGAAAAGTTGCTCCTGCATTAATGATTTCAAGACTTTTGATCTTCCTTTCTTACTTTAAATTGCACGAAATCTGCACCATTTAGTCAAAATCACAATGAATTTCTCTTTTTCCTCTCTTCATCTCTTGATTCTGCAACTTCCCAACCCTAAAAAACGAAGCCATGGTTTTTCATCTTCCTGTTCGTTGCTTGGTTTCTTTCTTCTTGTTACCATCAAAGAAATGGTTTTTCTACGTTATTTCCTTCGTTCTTCCCATGTTATCATATTGTTATTGTCGCTTTTGGGGGTGAAAGGGGCGAAAAATGTAAGTATCTGTTTTTTTTCTGCGTTTTTTCATGAATTCACTTCGCAATCGATGGTTTCGCTAAGCTTTGCGAAGAGAACGAGCCTGGAAAGTGACGATCTACTTCGTTAATCGATGATTTCGCGAAGATATGCGAAGAGAAAGAGTCTGAAACGTATGGATCTACCTCACGAATCGATTATTTCGCGAAGTCTGCAACTAGATCCTCACGTTTCAGACCTCGCAGACTTCGCGAAAGAATCGATATACGACGTAGATAGTCACGTTTCAGACCTCGCAGACTTCGCGAAAGCATCGATATGGGAAGTAAAATCACCTCTTCCCTTGCACATTTACATTCGCATACTTCGTTAATCTTCATTTCGCGAAGCCAAAATCGTCTTTTTCCCTGCCTAACACGATTAATTTTTTCTGTAGATGGTTGAATACGTAACATCCATTTCTGGAAGGCGGCGTACTGGGCTGCAGGGGAGATGATTTTCCTTCCTGTATAGGGATGAACTTCCCCAAGATTGACACATTCACTCCTAAAGTGGTTGGTTAGGAGAGGTTGTGTCAATCTTGGGGTGCACCATTAGACACGTCCATCCCATGGTGCCAATCTTCAAAGTGAACCTAACTTAATCCGGTACCAATTTTAAATCAGATGAGTAATCTTGGTGTGCACCGTGGGACACGTCCATCCCAAAAGGTCTGGAAGTCCAAACTTGAGGAATGGAAGCCCAGACCTTTTGGGATGGATGTGTCACATGGTGCACACCAAGATTACTCATCTGTTTCAAGATTGGTACCGGATTAGTTAGGTTCACTTTGAAATGATTAGTTAGTAGAGTTCATTGTGGCAATCTTGTTGTAAATTTTGATAATGTTATGATTTGAATGTTGTTATTGTGGCAATCTTGTTGTAAATTTTGATAATGTTATGATTTTAATGTTCGAATCCGTTGTTGTTTGTCATTTTTTGTTATATACCACTTCGCGAATTAGCTTCAAATCATATCCAGCATTCGCATATGCGAACTAAATTCATCAAGCAAAACAAACTTCAGCTTCGCAGGCTTCGCATATGCGAACTAAATTCATTAAGTAAATCCAAACATTAGTTTCGCAGACTTCGCATATGGTCGAATATGCGAAGTCAGACGGGATGGGGCGAGCCGCGCGTAAATATTGAGGGTATTATGAGAAAGTCGCACAAAATCAGTCTAGATATGTAATAGATTGAGTAAATGGGTTAAATATGTAAATGAGCCTCTCATTTTATCCAGTTTTATAATTTTCCCTTAATTTAAATAATATAGAGGCTTAGGATTTTGGATAATCTTGAACATGTATAGAATTGGATATTTTTTTTAAGAACCGAATCGAATTGTACCGTTTATTTACATGAAGTAGGGCTGGGCGCGGATCCTGGAGATACTGGATCGGACTGAATATCCGAGGGAAAAACTCCGGAATTGGACCGGACCGTTGACTTTTTTTGGAGAACCGAACTGGATTGGACCGTTGACTTTTCGTCAAAGAACTGAACCGAACTGGACCGAAATTTATCCAGAACTGGACCGATAACCGGATTGGATTGGATTGGATTGAACCGAACTGAAATAACCGAAAGTTTAGCAATAATAAATTTATATTTCATACATTAACTTTATATAAAGAGAAATATTATATAATATATTTTGTAAGGTTTGGTAAACTAATTATAATAATATAAATTTATAATTTATTAATAAGGTATAATATTATTATATAGTCATAAAAATTATCCTGATTAATTCCCGTTTTTAAAATGAAATAAAAAATATTTACCTAAAATGTAGACATAGAGAATTGAACACCTAACCAAATGGAAACATTTGAGAGAATCTTGTCAAAAATTATCCCGAGAACGGCACTTCATCATTATGGAAACATTTGAGAGAATCTTGTCAAAAATTTCCACACAAAAAAGACTTGACTAAAGCACAAACCACAAAAGACAAAGCTCAGACAACTTTACTATTTTAACAAGCCAGCTGATAGAGAACAAGGAAAATTAGCTTTTCATCATTTTGATCAAGAATCTTGTAGAAAAGATTTGGTTAAAATGATTGTGATAGATGAAATGCTCTTTAGAATTGTTGAGAAACCTGGGTTTAAGACGTTTTGTGCTAATAATCTTCCAGAATTCAAAGTCCCTTCAAGGAGAACTATTACTAGGCATTGTTTTGCTTTGTTCAACATAGAAAAAATGAAATTGAAAGCTTTAATCAATTCTCAATGTCAAAGAGTGTCATTCACTACAGATACTTGGACAAGTATTCAAAATTTGTCATATATGTGTTTAACTGCTTACTTTGTTGATAGTGATTGGTGCGTACAAAAGAAAATTCTGAATTTTTGTGTGGTAGAGAGTCATAAAGGGGTTCATCTTGCTAATTCTATTAGTTCTTGCATGGATGCGTGGGGGTTGACTAGAGTCATGTGCATTACTGTTGACAATGCTTCAGAAAATGAAGTTGCTATTGAACAATTGAAGAAAAGATTAGTAAAAAAGAATGCACTTGTGTTGGATGGAGTGTCTTTTCATATGAGGTGTTGTTCTCACATTCTTAATCTGATTGTCAAAGATGGTCTTAAACTAGTGGATGGTTCAATCAAAAGAATTAGAGCTGTGGTTAGATATATCCAAAACATCCCACAAAGATTGGCTATGTTTAAACGTTGTTGTGTGGCGTCGGGTATTAAGTATACAAAAGCATTATGCTATTATTTTGTAACTTTTATTTTGTGGCTTTTTTAGCCTTGTTGTCTACCGTAACTTTTAATACTTTGATTTTGTGGGGTTTTTTTTATCCTTGTTGTCTACTGTAACTTTTAACGAATGTTGTTTACTTCCTAAAAATATATCATTTATTTCAAGTTATGTAAGATAATAAAATTTTATATTTTATTATCTTGTAAATTAAATTTTTAATTTATTTTTTAGGACTTAAACTATTAGATATTTATCCGAATCATCGAAAATTATATTGGATTGGACCGGAACTGAATCTCCGAATCCCCGAACTAGACCGGACTGAAATTTTGGGGCAATTCAATTATGGAGATTTATTCTTTCAATCCAATCCTGGAGATTTCCTTTTATTAATCTCCGAATTTCAATCCAATACTGGAGATTCATGAATCCCCGATTTGTACCGAATTGTGCCCAGCCCTAACATGAAGTATTGATATCTTTGTTTATGTACACTTCGCTGGTTGGCCGTTAGGGCTGACCAAATGAATTATAATGCATATAAATGCAGTATAGCCGCCTAGGGCAGTGTATAAACTGCAAGTGCAAGCTGAATTGATTGTTTTGACAATTGACTTTGTACAATTAATTAATTAGTGTAGCAACATATTCCTGTAGATATGCATTTTAATATTGGTCGTAGTTTGTGTTTTAGCCGCCTTTATTTTCCTCTATTTAAATATTTTGTATTGTCTTGCGTCTACAAAATCGAACATTTTTTCTTCTTCTTTTGAACTAACGGTACTTTCTTTTTTACTCAATTATTTCAATCAATATCCGGATAACCATTTAAAATATGTTTCTGCAACAAAACAAAAGCAAGTCAATTTGTGTTTTTTTTTCCCCAAAGAATCAATTAGTTTCTTTTATATGATTTCTTAATTTTTTTTCTATTTAATTCATTTCTTAACAGAATCAACCATTAACTATGTATAGTATACAATGATAATAAATTATGGATCCGTGACTGGATATTAAGTTTGGGATGATTGGTTATGATCTTTATTATGCTTAGAAACTATTATTGAAGCACATGGATTACCACTCTTATACATGAGATGAGATATCACCGACCGCTTGATTAATGAATGTGAGAAGTGTGTGGTCATACCTAAATGAAGCAATCAGAGTTATTCGATCTTATCAGTCAAGTTATAGATCAAGAAAATGTTTGAGCATTAAATGAGGGTGATAATGTTGTGCTTCATGCTAGATTTGATATCTAATAGCGGGGATCACCTTAAGGTTATTATTACGTTCTCAGTCTCTTTATATGAATTTGGGTTTTTATAACAACTTGCTAGAGTCCTCTTATGGCTCGTGGGACAAAATTATCTTTCGGACCCACTGCTAGGATTAGATAGATCTACATGATCGCATGCCTATAAAGTCTAGTTGGAATACACGTTTGGGGTGCTTGGAATGTGTATAACAGTTATACACATTCAAGTATAAATATATCATTGATGAATCAGATTTGAGTGCGATTAAAATCTAGTTCAGCCCAAGCCCAGTAAATTTATACTTACAAGAGAATTATCTTACAGGGGATTATATTTTGAATAATTGGTTCAAATATAAATCACATAATGTTACAAATTAAATCGATGCGAAAGTTTTAATCTTAAATCAACAAAGGTTACAAACTTCTCAAATTAAACTTGAAAGATGAATAACCTCAAATGGATAAATCCAAACTCTCAATGGAGACTAAAATATTTGATTTCATAAAGTTAGGTTTCATTACAAATAAGGAGGGTTATATACCTCCCATAAAGATGTGCAAAAATACTACAATATCTCCACTAGGGTTACAACTTGAAAGCATAAAGATAGGGGTAGTTTGGGAATAGATGTGTAAGTGACAAAGATGATAATAAGCCTAATGGCAAAACAGTAAATAAAGTAGTGGCATAATAGTAATAAAGAGTGTGGCAGCCTTTGTCCTCTCTACTTCAACTTGGCGGATAAGGCATCTCAAACACCTCGCACGTCGTGCCACATAACTCACATGGTGTGTGGGTCCAGTTCTGAGACTCCACGATATTTCGTCCTTGATTCACACGAGCTCTGCACGCCGAGTTGCAGGGGCACGCCGAATGACACGACGTGTCACCTCAGTTCTGCCCTTTAGGTACTTGAACTCCGCCTTGTCCCTTTTCCGCGGCAACTCATCGCCTTTGGTGTCTCCCACTCCGTATCTCGTGCTTGAGATGTCTGCATCACACAGGACCGGCTCTAGGGGCATCCGACATAGGCGGCCGCCTAGGGCCTCCGATTTACGGGGGTCTCCGATCGGAATTTTTTAAAAATTTGATAATTATTAAGATTGCTATGGTTAAAAAATATATAGGCTTGAATTTATAACAAAGTGTAGTGCAAGGCTGAATGGTAAAGACATAGTGGAGTTGTTTAAGAGGGTGAGAGGTCGATCGCTTGGATATTTTCTTTAATAGTAAAAAAAACATTTTTTATTATTATATAAAGTTCGTTTCTCTTCATTTTTCATATATGTTTTTATTTTTACTATTATTATTACATAATTTTAATAATTATTTTTTTATAATCTTAATTTTTTCCTTAAACCAAAATATTAATATATATTCAATCTAAAATGACTAATATATATTAATTTACTTGGTACAATATATTTTAGGATACAATTAATTTTCACTAATTTACTTATACTACTGAGTTAATTACATAACAACCTGTATCGATCAATTTTTTTATGGTGAGTATTTATACAAAATAAAAATAAAATTTATAATCTAGTAGGACAACAATTTATAAGAAGACCTGGATATTTATGGACCATCGCAAAACGTTATAAACCGCCGCAAACAATTTCTTATCCTTAAAAATAATATATGTATTTTTTTGTGGGCTTATATGGGTTGGGTTCAATATTTGAATTTTATGACGTGATTTAATAAAAAATGATTTTTTTTGTAATATAACATATTGAGTTAATTACATAACAACCAGTCCCTACCAAAAAAAAAAAAATTACATAACAACCAGTACCGATCAAATTTTTTTAGGGTAAATTCCAAAAAAAACCCCTGTGGTTTGATGTTGTTCCAAAAAAACCCTTGTGGTTTGTTTTTACAAAAAAAAAGGACCGTGGTTTCACCGTTACCCGAAAAACGGAAAAGGCTTTAACACCGTTAAAAATGCTGACGTGGCAAGGGGTAGAGTTGGAAAAAATTTTTTAAATTTTTTTTAAATTTTTCTTTTTCTTTTTCTTCTTCCTCCTCTCCTTCTTCTCTCCTTCTTCTCTTCTTCTTCTTCTTCTTCTTCTTCTTCCTCTCCCTCCTCCTCTTCTTCTTCTTCTTCTTCTTCTTCTTCTCCCTCTCTCTCTCTCTTCTCTTCTTCTTCCTCTCTCTCTCTTCTCTTCTTCTATTTTTTTTTTAATTTCTGAAATTTACGTCTGAAATTCAGACGTTCAATCCTTTTCCATTTACGGAACTCTGGAAAAATTCCAGATTTTCATCCTCTGCTGGAACAAACAAACACCTTCTCTTCCTTGTGGTAAATGTCGTCTGCTTGTTTTCTGTTTCTGGTATATTCCTCCTTAAACTAACTTTAGGTGACTGAACTGGAGATACTCTTCGCTGTTCAATTGAATTATTATTGCTCGTTCTCCTCTGCGTTTCTACACTGAATGGTCTGCTCCTGTTGGGACTCTTCACGCTACTCTCACTTCGAGTAGGGGAACTCAAACTCCTACCTCTGTTTTGGTTCCGTACATTATGTTCAATCTCCGGACGCTCATGCCTTCACTTATTGCTGGCAATGTATCACTAGATAGAATAGATTCTCGGTGAGCTGCAGGTCTGGCTTTAAAATTTGAAGGAGAATCGTAACTGTATCTTCCTTGTCGGTTCATTAGAGCTGTTGATCTCCGCCGGTATTGAGGACGAGGAGGTGAAAAATTCCAGATTTTCGGAAATCTGGAAAAATTCCAGAAATCTGGAATTTTTCCAGATTTTCGACGGAAATCTGGAAATTTTCGAAACTTACAAAAAAAGAAAAAAAAGGTAGAAGGAGGAGGAAGAAGAAGAAGGAGAGAAGAAGAAGAAGAAGAAGGAGGGGGAAGAAGAATAAGGAAGAAGGAGAAGAAGAAGGAAGAAGAAGGAGGAGAAGAAGGAGGAAGAGGAGAAGAAGGAAGAAGAAGAAGGAGAAGGAGGAAGGAGAAGAAGAGGAGAGAGAAAAATTAAAAAAATTAAAAAAAAATTCGAATTTCCAACTTTACCCTTGCCACGTCAGCATTTTTAACGGTGTTAAAGCCTTTTCCGTTTTTCGGGTAACGGTGAAACCACGGTCCTTTTTTTTTGTAAAAACAAACCACAAGAGTTTTTTTGGAACAACATCAAACCACAAGGGTTTTTTTTGGAATTTACCCATTTTTTTATTCTGAGTATTTTTACAAATTCAAAATGAAAATTATAATGTAGGAGGACAATAATTCATAAGAATGCCCAAATGTTTACGAAATGGCTCTTAACATAGGCCAGGAGTGCGACTACGTAGCTAGGGCCTGAGCCAAAAGGGGCGAAAATTGTTTTTTTACTGTATATATAGTAATGTTTTTAAGGTGCCTTCTATAGTTACTTTGTTTTTGACAAAGTACCATTACTTGGTGTGTTTTCACCATTAGATGGCGGAGTATAAAATTAATTCAATGATAAAAACACATAAAGTAAGGCTTACTTTGTAAAAAAACAAAGTAAGCATAGCCTTTACCATGTTTTTAAATGTAGTTATAATATTTATTCATTCCTAGATAATGACCTAATAATATAATATTTTAGGTCTAAAATATGTCTAAATTTCTATTTTAAATTTGTAAGTATAACTTTTTTTGTAAGAGTTTTTTTTAGGCTTAAAGCACTTTTTGGCCCATGACCTATCCAGAATTTGTGCATTTGGCCCCTAGCCTATTATTTGGTCATATTTGGCCCCTGACCTATCAAATTAGATCAAATTCAACTCATATTGAATGGAAAATTAACTTTGTTGAAAAATTAACAGCAGTCATCAATACAAAAACGACATTTGACACATAAATAAAATTAATTTTCAACTGGAGATGGCAACAGTAACTATTTTACACAGTAAAAAAATCCTAAAAACTTTTTCTAGTGTTCCGATAGAGTGAAAATTAATTTTATTTATGTGTCATGTGCCATTTTTGTATTGGTTACTGCCGTTAATTTTCCAACAAAGTTAATTTTTCATTCAATATGGGTTGGATTTTATCTAATTTGATAGGTCAGGGGCCAAATATGACCAAATAATAGGTCAGGGACCAAATACACAAATTTTGGATAGATAAGGGCTAAAAAGTGCTTTAAGACTTTTTTTTTTTTTTTTTTTTTTTTTTTTTTTTATCTCTTTTTTCTCCTCAGGTCGGTCAAAATATCAGTAACAAACTTGCCTAGGGTGACATCCCATAATAAATATTTGAATTGGTTGAAAAGGTACAATAAGAAAATCTATATATGTTTCTATGAATTTGCAACTAGCAAACAAAGGATTTTTGTTTTTTTCACTTATATTTCCAACCATCAATGAATTTATGACATGATATTTTTGGTACACACAATGTGATCAAATTGACTGAAGCTTATTTACAAAAAGCTTAACAGTGTAATTTTCCATCTTCTCAAATTTTTGATAAAAAATAAAGTTATATAATGACATGTTCAAAGTATGATCAGCTGAATTTATCAAAAAAAAAAAAAAAAAAAAAAAGTATGATCAGCTGAAACATATCTCTTATATAATGATACCTAATTTCTAGAGACATCTACATTTGTTATGAAGTTTAGTCATGCCAACATGTTATTTAGCTGCTTATTTAGATTTTTTTTTTTTTTTTTTTTTTTTTTTTTGCTCTTTGCTTCTTTATTTATATTAATTAGTGGCAGAAGTATGGAATAAACTGATACTCCTAAGATTTATGACGCGTTTGGTATTCTATTGGGATAGTAATAAAGAGAAAAGTTGGGATATGGATAAAAATAAATAGTCAGGATAAGGATAAAAATATGATAATCGAGAATTATTATTCAATGTTTGGTATGTGGGATATGGATAAAATAATACATTTTACTATTTTAACCTTATTTAAACTATATAACATTAATTTGAGGGATAAGATGGACTTTTCCATCCTATTAAAATCACATGACCTTATCCCACCTCTTTATACTACTCCCTTCCTAGGTATAGGATTTGAGGGATAAGAGGCTTATCCATCATCTATCTCACTCTTCTATCTCTCAAACAAACACGGGATAACTTATCTCGTGTTTTTTAATCCCTATCCACCTCCCATATCTCTTCTAACCAACACCCGTTATGGTAATATTGTAAAATGTTACGAAGTAAAACTTAATAAAAAAAAAACTTCACCTTTGGATTTTTAATTTTGATCAATGAATTACAAATAATTATATATATATATATATATATATATATATATATATATATATATATATATATATATAAAGAGGAATTGCATGGTCAAAGCTAACTATATATTCCTACCTATTGTTAGGTATATTCAATTTGTAAAAATATCTACGATAAATATTTAGAGTTTTTTTTTTTGAAGAATATATTTTTAGAGTTAAGTATTTCTTTTATTATAATAACTTTTTATATATTAAATTTAAATTAAAATTTTTATAATGTTAACAAATAAACAAATCTTAAAAATTATGTAGCAGCATCTCAAATGCAAAATGCTTAAAAGAGTGTTTAATGGTATGGAGGGTGCTTGAAACAGTGTCTTGCATTTGAATAACAAAAGTTGCTTAAATGATTATGGCAATTTGATAATTTTTGGTACCCATTTGACAGTGTTACTTTTTCTAATAGAAAGAAAATGATTTAGTTGCCTACTGTTAGTGAAATTTTATGACAATATTTATTATTAAAATAAATTATATATAAAATAATGATTTGTGGGAGAACATTGGAGACTTTTTTGAACTGATGCGTTAAGTTTTGACAATTTTAAATTATGCATGAATTGGAGATGCTTTAAAAAACACCTCGGGATTTGTAATTAAACCAATTTTCAAATGCTAGATTTTGTATCAAGTCAGATTTGATGGGCAATTAAATACATATGTTGAATGTGAGAAGATGAACATAGAAAGGTCAAATTAGCAAATTATACAAATTACAAGGACTAAATCAGACATATTACGAATCGAAGTTATATAAATAGATACCGTGGGTGGTGATATAGATTATCAGAGTTCAATTTAAGAAAGAAATGGGCAGCAGTATTAATTACTATGTCTCCACCACATGCTTACAGTTACACCCAAACAGTAGCTCCTTCAAATGCAAATTGGGCGCCGCAGCAGCCACCATGTCGCCGGCAATACCAAAGGCTCCGGTAAATAGAATTATTTTCTTACAATTGATCAATATTTTACTCATTTGTTCATTAATTTATACTAACGTATGTCTTTAATTAGCAACAAAAAGCGGGGGAGGATCTGCGAGAAAGAATTCGGAAAGAAATGGTGAGATCATCGAATTCGAATCCTGTAAAAACTATGGAGTTGATTGATTCGACTCAACGACTAGGCATCGGATATCATTTTGAAGAGGAAATCAAATTGTTACTTGAAAGATATGTAGATTCAGACATGGGATTGGGAGATAATCTGTATGCTACTGCTCTGCGCTTTCGCTTGCTTAGGCATAATGGCCTTACAGCTCATTCTGGTAACCTCTTCTCTTTTTCTTTCTAGTTTTGGGGGAAAATGTTGAAATTAGGTCGGAGTTTCTTTTCTACTTTTCAGATGTATTCAGCAAGTTCATTGATGAGAAGAATGGGAAGTTGATAAAGGATACGTGGGGTTTGTTGAGTTTGTATGAGGCTTCATGGTTAGGTAGTAAAGGTGAAGTTGAACTTTTGGACGCCATGGAATTCACAAAAACTCATTTGCAGAATAATCCAAACGTGATAATTTCGCAAGCTTTGGAGGTTCCTAGGCATTTGAGGATGACAAGATTGGAATCAAGAAATTATATCCATCAATATGGCATGGAACCTAATCACAACTTACATCTTTTGGATTTCGCAAAGTTTGATTTTAATTCGGTTCAGTCTCTCCACCGAAATGAGTTGGATAACATTATTAGGTGATTATTATCGTCTATTTCAATTTCTTTTTTGACTCTTAACTCACTTCATTGCATGGCCAGAATTAATTAATTAATTAATTATGTCATAATAATAAAAGTTAGGAAAAACGTGGTTTAAGAATTTACACATATGTGGTATATAGGTGGTGTAAACCAACCGAGCTGAGTCCGAATTTAGGTAGACTCGGTATTGCCTCGTCAATATGTCGAGCCAAGTCTTTTTCGATCGAGCTTTGACCTAGCCAAATTTTTATCGATCTTTTAACGAGGTTTAACCAAATTCATCTTACATGGATAGAAATATAACATACGAGGAAATTTTTTTTATAACATATGAGTTTAATATTAAACAAACAATCACATATCATAACCGAGATTCAAGAATAGTAAATGTTACTTGTGATCGGAGATTTTAAACTTATAAAAAAACTTAAAACAATGAAATATATATTAAAATTTGTAATATAATTTTTTTTTTATCAAAACTAAAGGTTCAAATTTTTTGTGTGTGTCATTTTATTTCTAATGGAGTAAATCTTACATGATTTGTGGTGATAAAAAATTATTAATAATTAAAACAATAATATATATATATATATATATATATATATATATATAATAATAATAAATTAATGAAATATATATAGTAATTGAAAGATAATCGAATCTATTCGCGAATTTTCAATCTGAACCTAAGGAAGCTCAAACTCAGACTCGTTAGTGTTCGAGCTGAGCTCGATAGTTAGCGAACTACCAAGGCTCATTGACATCTCTACTTGTATGTTTTATTTACAAATCAAATTATTGTAAATCACAATATTAAGTTCTGATTACAACCAATTACATTTTATCTTAAAATAAATAAACTATATTAACATATCCACAAAACACAATCCTTAATTCGAAATTGTAAATCATATTGGGTATATTTTACGATTTTTACTAATTTGACAGTTTATGAACTAAATTGGTATTTAAGTTCATTTTACATAGCTGCAATTTGATTTGGAGGTTTGTGTTTTATAAATATGTAAATGTAATTTTTTTTAAAAAAGATAAAAATGATCTTGGTATTAGAATTTAACTATGTAATTTAAAATATTTTGTTTTATGAAAAAAATATTACTATAAACTTGTATTTGAAAACTTTTAAAATAATACAGATTTGTGTAATTTTATGTTCATGACTATCTTTGCGGTAACTGAATTGGGATAAGCTATAAATTTAATTATATAGTTATTGAAGGGAGAAAATTTAGACTCTACATAGAAAACAAAACAGTAGAATGCTTATAGTTGGTGTAATTTCAAGTCTACTTAAGACCCGTTTGGCTACTTATTGTTTGTTGTTTGTTGTTTGTTGTTTATTATTACGGTTTGTTGTTTGTCTTTCGAAAAAAACTACTTTTACAAAAAGTAGAGATTCTCTACTTGTAAAAACCTATTTAAAAGGCAAACAGTAGTTTTCAAACCAAACACCTAAAACTCTGCTTTTAAAGTAAAAAGACAATCATGAGATGAAAAGTGGTAACCAAACACCCTCTTAATGAAAAATAAACTTCATTATTCCCTAATAACTATTCGAGTAAATTTGTACTCTACCCTGCTCAAATCTACCATTTTTAAATCAGTAAAATTCATTAAAAATTACGGATTGAAACGAAATTCATGGATAATTTTCTTTAATCGTTTTTCAATTTTGTTTAATCTTTATTACTTTGGAAAAGCCAAAATTGAGCAATGCGAATAATGATAAGAATAAAATTGCACTACAGAAAAACCGTTGAGGGTATAATTACTTTGACTTATACTTTGAATTTGTGGTTTTATATATAGGTGGTGGAAAGAGTTGGGACTAATTGATAAACTCGGGTTCGGAAGGGATAGACCTCTGGAATGCTATCTATGGACAGTTGGCATATTTCCAGAACCATATAATTCAAATTGCCGTATTCAATTAACAAAAACCATTGCTATTTTATTGGTTATTGATGATATTTTTGACACTTATGGCTCAATGCCTGACCTCCTCCTTTTTACCCATGCCATTAAAAGGTGGGATCTTAATGCTATGGAATCGCTTCCTGAGTATATGAAGATATGTTATATGGCACTTTACAACACAACTAATGACATTGCTTATATGATTCTTAAACAACATGGATGGAACGTTGTTCCTCACCTTAAACGAACGGTAATTACTAATCATTAGTAAAACTTATTTTAATTTGGAATGATCATAATAATTGATTATGAATCTTTTGTGACAACAGTGGATAGACATGTTTGAAGCATTCTTAACAGAAGCAAAATGGTGCAAGGATGGATATGTTCCAAAGCTTCAGGAATATCTAATAAATGGAGTAACAACTGGAGGGACATATATGGCATTGGTTCATTCTTTTTTTCTTCTAGGAAAAGGTGTAAATAATCATACTCTATCCATGTTGAAACCATATCCTAATCTCTTCTCAATCTCCGGAAAGATTCTTCGTCTCTGGGATGATCTCGGAACTGCAAGGGTATAAAGTTCTATTCCTTTTAATATATCCGTTAGTGTTTGTTGTTGCTGTTAACTGTTTGCTTGCTGATACAGGAGGAGCAGGAGAGAGGAGATGTTGCATCGAGTATAGATTGTTGTATAAGAGAAAGAGCCAAAGGAATAAGTTCATGTGAGGAAGAAAAAGAAGAAGAAGAAGAAGAAGGTAGAAAAGAAGTAAGGAAACTGATTCGCGGGTTATGGAGAGAGCTGAATGGTGAGATGAGGGGTTTATGGCCTATTTCCATGATGAATGCTTCATTTAATCTAGCAAGAACTGCTCAAGTTGTCTACCAACATGGTGATGATGGAAAAGCTTCATGTGTTGACGATCAGGTTCAAGCATTGTTGTATCAACCACTCTATATGCCTTAATCCCAGATGGATTATTTCCTCATTATTTGAATAATCATTCAATTATGAATGCTAATACTTTGATATTATTTCTTGTTCCACTTCAAAAGTTCTGCATACAACATTGATTGTGTATTACATGAAATAATTAAAAGATAAATGATTGGGTATTACATAAATAATTAAAATATAATTAATTATAAAACATATCACAAATGTCAGAGATTCATATAAAATCTACGATTGGGCCTTAACGATTAGTTCGAACTTTTAGTTTAATCGGTTGAAGGTTCGAGTCCGGGCAACCTCATTAATTTGTGGAATTAAAACACATTAGTTCTCAGCTGCTTGGCATTGCAAAAGAAAATCTTTCAGATATGGAATCAATATTTTCTCAAATTCTCTTGTTAAAAAAAAGTTGAGACATCTTATAAACTAGACTCAAACCCAGTAACTAACGAGAAGACACTAAAAACAGGGTTAATATACAAAATTTTCCATGCAAAACCCCCAACTATAGCCTCCTACGGTAAAAATGTCTTTAATAATACCTTGTCTAATATAATGATGACTTTGTGACATAAACAGCCATACACCTCACATGTCACATGGGATGCACACGAAATAATAATAAGAAAAAGTAGAAACTCTCAGCAAGGAGAGATAAGAGAACCTAATTCTCAATCAATGATTGAGAGAAAAAACTTTTAAACTTAAAAAGTCTTTTAGGAGCATGTTATCCAAATGTTAAATGGAGCAAATATTAGCATAATTATAACTTTGAGCATGTCATGATGTGTCAAATTGAGAAAAAATTAGCATAATTACAAAAACAATAAGAAATAAGACCAACGAATTAACAAAACTTTTTAAATGAATCTTTTTGGTAGGAAGTTAATGGATGTAAATGAAATTAATGGAATACACAATAGAGAGAATTACTAAACTAGTACCTTTTAAGGGGTTAGTTTACATTTTGCTTCTTTTAAATAAATGACCAAAACTAGCATATTTTAACAGATTCTTCCATATTTGCCCTCGTCATTTACACTCTGCTCTAACACCTACGCTCTCTAACACTCCGCTCTCTAACATATTTCATTGTGCGAATCCGACGATTCATTCGACGATTTCCTCCAGCGAACGCGAAGCTCAAACAACGCAAAGATCAGACATGGCGAGAACGCGAAGATCAGACAACGAATCAGATTCAGAAGGAAGGACGAAAAAGAGGGTAAATAACTTGATTTTACTTATGGGTTATTGTATTGTATGTACATTTGATGGTTTCTTGTATTATATGTACATTTCATGGGTTTGAGAAGGAATCTTTCGTTATGCTTACTTCTTCTGGTGTTAGGGTTCGTCTGCGTTTGCGGTTGCCGACATCAATGTGATATCGACAAACCCTCCTTTCCTTGTTTGTTTATCTTCTATATTCGTGCATATATTTGTCGATATCAATCGACATCCTATCTGCAATTGGTAAGTGTTTGGTCGATATGTGTCGATATCTATGTGATATCGACAATTAGGTTGTCGATATCTATGTGATATCGAGAACCAAATTGTCGATATCTATGTGATATCGACAATTTGGTTCTCGATATCACATAAATATCAACAACCTAACTGTTGATATCACATAGATATCGACAACCTAATTGTCGATATCTCTCTTATTTTAGACCATGTTAGCTCATTTTAGCTTAACTTCTTTATTAGCTTACTTGTATGTTAGCTTATGATATATCTACAATAAATTTCAGTATGATCATGGACAAAAGAGGAAGAAAGATGAGCATGTCTCTTCTTTCAAGAAAGTCAATGTGGGTTCAGAAATTAAATGAAGACAATGAAGATTAATGAAAATTAAATTTTTACTTGCTTTAACTTCCAAATCCAAATTAGGGGTTAAGGGACATTAAAAAATTTATTTATTCAAAATAAATTTGAACATCCCTTCTGTTGGGGTTTAATGTCCTATAGACAATTGTTCTAGGATATAAACTTAATGTAAATGAAGTGTTCTTTGCATCATTTGTTTTAATAAGATATGGTTTCATAACTATATATAAAGGCAACCTCTTTTAAGAACTAAATAAGTCTAATAAACTAATAAACTTAAAACTACCCCAAGTCAAGTAATATGTTTAGAAATAGGATTGACATATCACTGTTGAGACTTGCATATAACAATGTCTTCTATCGAGACAGAAAGCTGATCTCACAAGCTTCAGATATGCAGATATCTAGACAGTTACATGGATCCAATGAAAGGGAGTTCATTAGGATTGGGGACCCGACTTGAGATAACAGGATGGGTAGATTTATCCTTGTCACCTGTTCATCTCATTGGTATTAATAGGTGTAAGTAATCCTCAGACTCAAAGGAATGTTAATTAGTGATTCTGGATTATGGAATGTGATGCTTTGATCCTGTTGTAACACGATCCATAACAGAGATGACTCTGGGGTGTGAACGGCAGACGTTGGGTATCATAGGAAGTAATTGCAGGATAGTTATACATTGGATTGAGCATTTGTCACTCCCGATAAATGGGAGATACGTCCAAGGATCGCTTGTGGAAGACTTGACTCTAAATCCTTGCAAGGTGATAGCTTAAGACTTGAAATACAGATTTCACTTAACCTATCTAATTGGAGTTAACTCGGTCTGTACAAGTAAAACGAACGTCTCGCTATATGTGACTTGACATTATCCATAGTCATAAGATTCAGTTCAAGGATGTAGTTGATAAAGGATCGAATTATACTGTAACTAATACGGAAAGGTCAACGACAGAATCAACATGTCTTCTTATAGCTCTGGGGGAATGTTTCGGATTTGCTAATCACATTTCGCGTACTCATTCCGTTATGCAAAGATTAAATATAATTCTGAGAAAATTAATTTAATAGTTGCATACGGCTAGAAGCAATAAGAACCTAAGGGGTCACACATAAGACTTAGAGCCCAAAAGAGAAACAAATGTTAATTAATTGATGGAAGCCCAACTAAGTCCACTAAGGCCCAGTAAGTAAGGGGGGGCGATTTTTATGTATAAATTACATAAAGAAATTAATTTGATTTTAAGCAATCCTAATTAGATTATGATTGTGAATTAAATTAATTAAAGGATAAATAAGTTAGGAGGTTTAATGAGATTAAATTGCTCCTATTATTATCCTAAAATGTTATTATTATTATCTTTATATTTAGATATAATTATAGATAATAAATAAGAATTATATTCTGAATTAAATTCTTATTCACTAACCTAATTCTATCTAACTAGGGTTTAGATACAAGAGAGTATATATACCCCCCTATGTGTAAATTTCGGCCGAATACAGTGTCTACCGAAGAGAAGAATTTCGACCCCCCTTGTTGAGGACGAGATTATTCACCGCTTCCTTCCGTTTCAATTGATTATCAATCTCTTTCTCTATTCCTTAATCTTGTGTTGATTAATTAGAGGCAATCTATTCTTGATTGCTTTCATACGATTGAATTCTAACTTGGTTTTGAATTGTGTTTTTATCTTGTGCTCGGGAACTCGTAGTAAGAGTTGTGGGCACTTCAATTGCAACGGTAGATAGAACAACAAAAGGTATTTCCTTCTATCCCTCTTTATATGAAATAACGATTAACGGATCTTGGGCTAATGGAAAAAGGTTAAAATTTTTATATTTCCGTTGCCAAACGTTTGCCTATTTTCCTTCAGTAGTATCAGAGCCTGCGTTAAATCCGTTATTTCATATATGAAAATTAAGAAGTTTTTCAATCAGATTCAATGAATATTTATAGTTAGGTTAATTAACGAAACTGTTTTGATTAATTGATTCTAAAGATAAATAAGTTTTAATTAATTGTTAATTAAAATAGATTATGCATATGTTCCTAATTATTATGGTTGATAATCATTATGACAAAACTATTAGTTTTATAGTTAGATTGATAAAAGTTAGTTTTATTAAATCTAAAGATAAAACGGAAAATCTTTAATAAGTTTTCTTATTTTCTGAAAATCGTTTTAAAACCATTTTAAAGCCAATATATATATATATATATATATATATATTGAAAAAAAAAGACAGCAGTTCGGGTTGCGCCTCACGGCGCAACCTGACTGCCGTTGTGCGATTGCTGCCTCGCGGCAGCAATCACATGACGTCTGGTCGCTGCTGTCGCGAGGCAGCGGCGGACCAGAAAAGGGGTTGCTGCCAAACGGTAGCAGCCACGTGTTCGGGGTCCGGCCCGGAACATGTATATTTTAAAACTGTTTTAAAATATGGTTTTTAAATATAATTATATATATATATATATATGTTTCAGAAATTAATTGTTTTCTGTTTTGATTATCGAATAAAAGAATTTATTTAAAAGTTTGTTTTACCTATTTGTAAATCAAAAGTATTAAATGAATTGAAATCAAAATAATTGGGACATGCATAAATAAAGTTTTGTATAGTTGTATTAATCTAAAAGGTTAATATAGAAGATACGAAACTGTTAGAATTAAAATTGGATGAAAGTTAATTTGATGAGTTAATGTGATTAACCTAAATATTACATAAGTATTTTATGTAATCAACCAATTAAATTTATTTAATTGAGTCTATGTATGTTTGGAGTTATGGACATATTTGGACCCTCTATTTAGTCTTTTGGTATTTTTGAAATAGGGTCTGCGAGTCCTGTCTTTCTACTATCTATTGTAATTTCTCCTCTCATCTAATTCCCTTCAAGTTAATTGAAGTTTTCTTTAGTAGTATAGAAATTAATATGTAATTTCAAGGCGCCATGGAGAAGACGGATGACCTAAAGAGAAATATGTAATAGTTAGTATTTCCCTAGGTTTGGCCTTTTATTCCATCTCTGGCTCGACGGAATAATTTAGATAATATGTCCATAACACCAATGTATGTGTCTGATGTATGCTAAAGCAAATCAAGACTAAGTTAGATTATGAGACTTAAAATAAAAATCTCTCACTAATTAAAAGTTAAGTAAATAAGCAAGTTATTAAAATCGGTTGCCCCTCCCTAATATTATAATTCAGCCGGCAGTACTGGGGCCTTTGGGTTGTTGAGCAAACTCAAGCTCGGGGTCTTATGGTAACACCTGAATTATCGAAAATCGTTCTTTCATGAATATGGGGTAATACTTAAATTAGATTATGGTAGTTGGATGAGCAAACTCATGTTATCATAAACTAATGGGCAATATGGTTGGCATTAATATGAATAGCATATTAGTTACTAATGTGGTTAGTAACCCAATAACCTAGGAATCACATTAAAGATGTGATTGATTACATGAATCTACCTAACAAATGAGACTAGCTTGTTGAGCAAACTCAAGGTGAAATCTCAGGAGTTAGGATCCTAGCTCACTAAAGGATTTGTGAAATTCTTCGAATTAATATGGAGGGCTATTAATTTGGCAAAATAGTGGGAGCAATTTAAAATGAACTAAAAGACCTATAATTTTAGATTGATGTACTTTAAAGCAAATGAATAACATAAGTTTACTCTTTCTCACTCTCAGGTTAAATTAAAACACTCCTAAAATCATGACTAAAACCAATCTGCAAAATATACTTACCGATAACAAGTTGAACGGTTCAAACTTCACCGACTGGTATCGCAACCTCAAAATCGTTTTGAAGTTCGATAAGATAGGGTATGTACTTGATACATCGATACCCCCTATCCCAGTTGATGATGCTCCCATCAAAGAGATCGATGCTTACCAGAAGCATAAGGCTGATGACGATCATGCGGGATGCATCATACTTATATCGATGACACCGGAATTGTAGGGGCAACATGAGGAAATGGATGCCTATTTCATCATCGTGCACCTAAAAGAGTTGTTTGGGAAACAAACTCGGTGCGAACGCTATGAGATATCAAAATTGTTATATCGTTGCAGGATGCAAGAGGGCACATCTGTAATGACACATTGTGTCAAGATGATTGGCTATATTACCAAGCTTTCTAGTATTGGATTCGCGATGGATAACGAACTAAGCATAGACTTAATTCTTCAATCCCTCCCAGAGAGTTATTCACAGTTCATCATGAACTACCAGATGAATGACTTGCAAACCTCTCTTGAAGAGCTTGCAAACATGCTCAAGACAGTTGAGCCCAATATGAAGAAAGACAAGGCAATACCAGCTCTTGTCATAGAGGGATCAAAGAAGAGGAAAGGGAATTTTCCCAATCCTAAACATCCCAAGAAAGGCAAGAGGGCCATGCCCACTAGAGCAAAGGTAAAGGAAGTGAAGAAGCCCAAAGGAGAGTGCCACTTCTGTGGTAAAGACGGGCATTGGAGGAGGAACTGCAAGGAGTACCTAGCCTCCCTCAAGAAGGGAAAAGACGGTGCTTCAACGTCTGGTATGTTTTATATTGAAATAAATACAATTTCACAGTCTGAATCTTAGGTACTTGATACCGGATGTTGATGGGCGTGAGATTTAGGTAGAGCTTTCTAATGACGATTTAATGTGTATTGCGGTGAATGTGCTATGTCTATGGATGTGGTCTTTATAAATTGCTCTTAACTCTACTAGACGCTACGACTACGTAGGGGCAAGTGTACCCCGTCGTTATCAAGTAATAATCCGGTTAAGACCGGGTATCGAATCCACGGGATTTATAATTACAAGTATCAGACGACTCGGTTTCGTATGTTATTTAAGCGGTAATTACTTTGGGATTAAGTAAGACACAACTACACACTATTCCTCACTATTGGCGACACAGATTTATGTAGCTAAAACTCTATGAAGTGGGAATATGATAAGTTATAACAATGATAAATAATGACTCTAAATGTATACGGATAATAGTTTACTCTTGCAAAGACGACCAAGTGTAGTAGAACCGACCCGTGAAGCACTTAGACTACGTGATTCCTAGTCAAGGCGTGTCTAATGTGGGGGAATTAGAAACTAGGGCCCGTAAGTTCCGTGGCTTGTCAATTCCTACGGTTTCCGGTTTGTCACTTCCGGTAAGGCAACACCTATATAATTCCCTAAAGATAGCCCGAATGGCGGCGGTAATCGCGTTCTCCTACACAATAATCAATTACCAATATCAAAACAAGCAATAAACATTAACACATAAAGGGAAATAAAGATTATAAATCATAAATTATAAATATGGAAAGTGATTAGATGAAATACAACCACGCCTAGTACATAGGAAGAGTACAAGCTAATTAGCAAGTAAAAAGGGAGAATCCGCCCTTGGAACTAGCTATCCGGACTCAAAGCCGTCTCCTAGATCGTGGAGGTGGGACTCTCGAGCTTGGTGACGAATGGTGGAAAGGAGCGTCAATGGAACACCGGAACAACGAACAAGCTCTCGAGGGGGAAAGTTTAACTTACAAAATTTGAATCTAAATTACAAGGAAAGAAAAGAGTATAGTGTAGCTCTCTAGTATATAATTGGTGTCAAATGAAGTTCAAGAGCTTCTTATTTATAGACATCAAGCAAGGGCAGGTTTGTAATTTCACAAAGCACAAGTATGGAGCAACATTATTTGGTGCAGAAATCCCATGATACGCCCCGCGTAAATTGGTCTACGCCCCGCGTAAATGCCCATTCCGTCAGAAATCTTCTGCATGTGGACCAATTCGTTGTCTTGTTGACTCAAGTACGCCCTGCGTAAAGGATTGTACGCCCCGCGTGTTTGAGTCTCTGGAGTTTTATTGCTTGAATTGGTGCTTTTACGCCGTGCGTAGCTGAAGTACGCCCCGCGTAAAAGAGTCTTTGATCTTTTTATGTTGAAGAACTGCCTTTTACGCCCCGCGTATATAGTGGTACGCCCCGCGTAAGTATAGTTGACTCTGGGAGACAATGCAGTCTGACTTTCAGGATTAGGCCAATTATTGCCGACATGTGTCATACGCCCCGCGTATGCTGAGTCAGTTCCACATGGTGCCTGTGGATAAGGCAATTATTTCGGGCACTATGTTTTACGCCCTGCGTACAGGATAATACGCCCCGCGTATTGAGTGGATTTTTGCTCCTTTCTCGTACCTGAAATACAAATCTTGAGAGCCGAGTTAGCTTGACGTTTTTATTTCCTAAACTAATCAAAAACGAGGAAAATAAACTGAAAGTACGAGATTTATTTTTATTTCTTTATTTATCAAAAACACTTTATTTTTGTAATTAAACTTATTTATTTTACCCGAAATCATCCCGTAAATCACGCTAAAAGATAGGGGTAAAATACCCCTATCAGATGTGGATCTCATATTTGTACAAATATGCAGGAACTAAATCGGACTAAGGAATTGAAGAAAGGAAGCATAAATTTGCGAGTAGGAAACGGAGCAAGAGTTGCCGCCCTCGCTGTTGGAGATTATGCTTTAAGTTTGCCCTCTAGGCTCACTACACCATAGATGGTCTTTTGCAACCTAAAACACATGTGTTTCCCCTAAAGTGTTGCAATTTATAGGATTAAATTCGATCTATTGCAACATTATTTAGAAAGTGTTGCCAATGATATGTTAAAATAACTTTACTATGGTATTTTCGAACACTATATATGAAGTGTTGCAAGAGATATACAAAAAATTGAAACACTTTATTATGTAGTATGTTTTACATATGAGGAAAAAAATGGATAATGTGCAAAAATACCTCTAACGTTTACAGCCATGAGCAATTTTACCCTAACGTCTAAAATGGTGCAATTTTAGCCCTAACATTGGTAGCCAAGAGCAACTTTATCTCTAACATTCGTAAATTTGGTCAATTTTAGATATTATTATAAAACACATGCACTACAAAAATATTTGTGTTTTATAATAGTGTCTGAAATTGATCGAAATTATCAACGTTAGGGGTAAAATTGATCTTGGCTACAAAAGTTAGGGGTAAAATTGCATATTTTAGACGTTAGAAGTAAAATTGCTCATAACCAAAACGTCACGGATATTTTATGAAATTTTATTTTATTTTATTCTCATTAATATTAATTTTTTACCAATTTATTATATTATATTTTTCATTATTCTTATTATTTTATGGGTTAAGGTGCAAAAATACCCCTAACGTTTTGTGTCAGGAGCGATTTTACCCTTAACGTCTAAAATGATGCAATTTTACCCCTAACGTTGATAAATTGGGTCAATTTCAGACATTATTATAAAACACAAATATTTTTGTTCATTATTCTGCACCAATTGCATAATAATTCGTTCTAAAAAAAGGATTTCATGTTTTTTTTTAATTTAATAATAGAATTTGAGATTAATATTTATAAATTCGGTGGATTTTTTGAATTTTTTTTGTCTAATCCGTACAAAAAGACAGTATATTTTTTTTATTTTTTTTCACATCCCAACGAATGTTTGTGATTTATTACTCATAAAATAAGACACGTATGAAATGTAGATAACAAGATTCACGATCGAGAAGACAATTTAATGAATTATTTTTCAAATTGACCCAATTAATTAACGTTAGGAGTAAAATTGCTCTTGGCTATTAACGTTAGGGGTAAAATTGCACCATTTTAGACGTTAGGGGTAAAATTGCTCCTAGCCCAAAACGTTAGGGGTATTTTTGCACCTTAACCCTTATTTTATTTAAAGATAGTATTAAGGGTTAAGGTGCAAAAATACCCCTAACGTTTTGGGTCTGGAGCAATTTTACCCCTAACGTCTAAAATGGTGCAATTTTACCCTTAACGTTTGTAGCCAAGAGCAATTTTACCCCTAACGTTGATAAATTGGATCAATTTCAGAAATAATTTATCAAACTGTCTTCTCGGTCATGAATCTTATCATCTACACTTTATATATGCGTCATTTTATCAGTAACAAATCATAAACATATGCTGGGATGTGAAAACAATAAAAAATATAAAAAATATATTGTCTTTTGTATGAATTAGACAAAAAAAAATTCAAAAAATTCACCGAATTTGTAAATATTAATCTCCAATTCTATTATTAAATTAAAAAAAACATGAAATTCTTTTTTTAGGATGAATTGATATGAAATTGGTGCAAAATAATGAATAAAAATATCTGTGTTTTATAATAATATTTGAAATTGACCCAAATTACCAACGTTAGGGGTAAAATTGCTCTTGGCTACAAACGTTAGGGGCAAAATTGCACCATTTTAGACGTTAGGGGTAAAATTGCTCCTGACCCAAAACGTTAGGGGTATTTTTGCACCTTAACCCAAGTATTAATAAGACATTTGATTCTTACTATTGCCTCCAAAAAAAATTTACCCAAAGAAAAATAAGTTTCCCTCCCCCCAAATATTGAGTTACCGCCATCTCTCTCCAAATAATCCCTCCAATTTTTTTCCCCAAAATCAAAAGCATAGACAAACCCTACTTTCCCCAAATTGAAAGCTTAGACGATCGCTTTCACAAAAGCTCAGGTAAAATCTTACTTCATATGAAATTCATACCGACCTAAATTGCTACTGGTCTCCGTCATCTTCTCTGAGATCTCGACTCCTCTCTAATTACAGCTACTCCTCTTTTGTAATTGCGCGATCTTCACTGTAAGATATTCTCTTCGCCCTATAAGAATTTTGTGAACTCCAGTCCTTCACATCCATTTTATAACTCCAATCCTTCACATCGATTTTATATCTTGGTTGTTCACATACTGGAAGTGTATTGGAATGCCAAGTTTTGGAGGTGTTCATTGTTTCTTATATTTACTGATGTTCATTGTTTCAAATGCTTGTGTTCTCTCTTTCTCATTGCTCTTGGACTGATTGAAATTGATTAGATAACCTAAAGGTAAAATCTCTAATCTTATTGAACTTTAGACAATGTTCTGCATGCTTCAGATTGAAATTTTATTACAGTCCCAATGATAATGGGATTTATACTTAATTAGGGATTGCTGGTGCTTTATTATTCTTGATTAGCTTTCTGCTTTTTTAAGTAGCAATTAATTGGACCCATGTTTGATCATCTGAGGGCTAATTTTCATCCCCTAATTAGTTTCTAACCTTCCAGTTATTAGGTAACTAATAGGTAAAGAAAGAGAGTAAGCTGAAAGGTTTAGCCCTTCCTTCACAGGCAGTGCTCAATTACATTCCATTGCATTAGTAAAGGGCTCCAACCTTTCATTCTTTCCATGGAAGCTTAATCAATTTGCATGGACAGAAAAAACAACTAAAACTACCATGCCAAATTTTATTTCTCTGTTCCTTGGTTTCAAGGAAAAGGAGCTGTATAACCATAAAGGAGAGATTAGAACTAGACTAGCTCGACTAAAGACTAAGGAAAGACGGTGACGAGTAGGTCTTAGACCTCAGTTCCTGCATCTCGAAGTTAAAGCCCCAACTTAGTCTTTATTCTTAGGACTTTGGGCTCCTCTCTGAATGGAGAGAATGATTTAATTCTTCCTTATGTCGAATTTCTTCCTTTTCTTAATCTGTAGATGGGGAATTCTTTATGGTCGTGACAAGACCAGCCAACCCTTTCTTGTAGTGAGTTATTGGAGTTTATACTTTCTAGTGTGACTTAAAGAAAGTCAGTGTAGAATGAACACTACTCATCTGTTCATATGTTATTCCTGTTTTTCAATACTTTCTTCTTAGCTAACTAATGCTCATCTATTCATGCAATTATTCCTGTTTTTTAGTTTGCTGAAGTAACACTACTCATGATTTAATTTCAGTAGCTACAATTTGCTTTGCCTGTCGAAAGTATTAAATTGGGTAAATTGCATTCACTGTTAATGAAGTTTAACTTCACAAGATTTCTCCTTAGGTGAATGTTTCATCTATAATTCTTCATTAAAATTGCATTAACTTTGTCTGATCAGTACATGACTAATGATTCCTTTCCCTTTACTATAGGAACTGGCACTAGAGGAATCAGGTTTCAACCTTCAGATATTGTTGTTTCTACTCAAGGAGTTACTTCCATGGTACAGAGCTTTGTTACTGTGGGTAAGGAATCTACCATCTTCTTATTTTGTGTAATGAATTAATGGGATCATATAAACCCAACATGTGGTCTTTTTTATTGTCTGCTTTTTTTGTGGATCAAGGATAATTTTGCCTCTCATGTTGCCCACCCTTCCCTTTCTCTCTCATTTTTTAAATGCTCAAGATATTGTCTTTCGAATGATTATTAGCTGTCAGATTTTCTCTCCTACTTACAAAATCACAAGGTTTAACATGCTTTTTACATTTGCTTAGCTAGAGTTCAGACAACAACAACAACAACAACAACAACAAAGCCTTAGTCCCGAAATGATTCGGGGTCGGCTAACATGAACCATCATATAAAACCGTGAAAATCAAGTCGTGTCAGCGACACAGATTCGCTCCCTCCACTCCGTCCTATCCACTACCATATTTTCCTCAATTCCCAATAAACTCATATCACTCTCGATCACCCTCCTCCAAGTTTGCTTAGGTCTTCCCCTACCCCTCACCACTACATCCCTTTGCCACTCTTCGGTTCTCCTAACCGGCGCATCAAGCGCTCTACGTCTCACATGGCCAAACCACCTTAGTCGGTTTTCTCTCATTTTATTCTCAATAGATGTAACCCCTACTTTTGTCCTAATTATTTCATTACGCACCCGGTCCTTTCTCGTGTGACCACACATCCATCTCAACATACGCATCTCCGCCACCGACATCTTATGGATGTGGCAGTGTTTCATTGCCCAACACTCCGTACCATATAACAATGCTGGTCTAATTGCCTTCCGGTAGAATTTTTCCTTCAATCTATTAGGCATGCCGGGATCACAAAGGAAACCCGTAGCACTCTTCCACTTCGACCAACCAGCTTTAATCCTATGGGCAACATCTCCATCTACTTCTCCATCCGTTTGGATAATAGATCCTAAATACCGGAAGCAATCCGAGGCCTGAACAACTCTCCCATCTAGGGTGATTGTCCCTGCCTCCCTACTCCTACGGCCGCTAAACTTACACTCCAAATATTCTGTCTTACTTCGACTCAACTTAAAGCCTCTAGATTCTAGAGTTTGCCTCCATAGTTCCAACTTCATCTCCACTCCTTCTTTCGTCTCATCAACCAACACAATATCATCTGCAAACAGCATGCACCATGGTATACCATCTTGAAGTGAACTTGTTAGTTCATCCATAACGATGGCAAAAAGAAATGGGCTTAGTGCGGAACCTTGATGACATGTTAGAAAAATCATGTGCTAAATGCTAACTTTCATTTAAGTTGTTACTAAAAAACATCATTGAGCTTTATTTGCTTGATCCTTGAACCACTTTGTTGATTTGCAAAACCCAAGTCTTAGTTAGAGATGTGTATTTCAGATTGAACATTTATTTTCATAAGAGTTGTCATCCATGTTCATGGTTTTAGCAGTGGTAGCAAAAATCTATATGCACTGAGCCTCATTCAATTATTTTGAAGTAAAGCCCAAACCTGAGTCTCGTCCAAATCCAGCCTTACTTATCCCATGTGGTCTCGTTGCATTAAAGAAGGACTCTCATGAATGCATATGCATATACATATACAATATCCTTTAAACCCTCTCCACATTCATGGGAACATTTTAATGGTCAGGTGGAGCAATCAATCTATCAGTCCTCTAGAACTAGAACTTGTTATGTTGTTTACGTCATTCACTCTAAAGGTCCATTTAGTTGTCCATTTATTTTTCTTTTGGTCCATTTAGTTGCATTTTACTTGTGCTTCTGTTAGATTTGTAGACATCTTATCTTCTCTTGGCTTAGGTATTTCTTCTTCAACTCTAACGTCAATATAACATCATCTTTCAGGCAATATTTCAATGTTATCCTCGGCCAGACAAATAATACCAATCATTTTCTCTTATATACAGTGACAGGTCACTTGACTTGGTGAGTTTACACCCTCTGCAATTTCTTTACATTGATAAAATCATTTTTAACAGTAATATGCTTGAGTATCTTTTTGTTTATTTGGTATATCTTTCTTTTCAATGAAATTTTGTGCAACATAGTACTTGTGCCCAGAAATTATATCACATTAGCATGTCCACCAAGATGTAATTTCTCTTGTTTTGACACCATACAGATGTGTAAAGACAAGGATGAAGCAGAAGTTTGGTTTGTTGGCCTTAAGGCACTCATTACTCGTGGTAGCTACTAGCGGAAGTGGAGACTTGATTCCAGAAGCGAAACTGCAGCATCAGATAGTCCACAGATCGTATAAGAAGACATTCTACTCTCTCAATTTCATCATCTGTCCTTAGCTATCTTTTTCTCTCATTTTACAAAGATTTAAGGGTTCACTGAAGATTCACAATTGATTTTCCTATAAAGATTTGATTTTCTGGGAGTAATTTACAATTAATTTCTACTCCTTCTTATCCTTTGTTTTTTCTACAAATTACCACAGGATCCAGGGCAAGGAGATGGTCCAGGTAATCAGGTGCCCCTTGAGGGCATGCCACAAAATTAACACTTATGTGAACAAAATTTTGAAGTTATATTTTATTGTATATTATTAATGTGGTCTACATTGAAATTGCACAGGTATGAAAGTCTACGAAACGAATGAGAAGGATTTAGTCATGGAACCGGTAATGAGGTGGGCTGGAAATCCAAACATTATTTTGGTGTTAAAACTAATGTCTCTGCAATTTACAGTTCAGGTCAGAAAAGCCCCAAGGGATTTTTTTTTCTTTTTAGTACTTGGTTTAGTTTTTACAAAGATTGACACAAGGCTTTCTTGTGCTACTTGGCCATATATGGACATACATATTAGATAATGTGTTAAGGGCTTGGTAGCCTTTACTGTTGCTTTAGTTATTGACCTTATTCATGTGCTAATTCATGGTAAAATCCAGAGAGATCTTTATGTTAAGGGCTTGGTAGCCTTTACGGTTGCTTTTGTAGAAAAATTAGTGCTAGCTTGAATCGTCCAATAGTCTGTATGCCTGATAATTGCAACAAGTCCATTGCCTAGCATTTTAGTTCTTCAACAACAACTTCTAAACAATGAAACTATGCCAAAGTTACTAGATAGAATTGAATTATATGCTTGGTGATTCTTATATGAGAGGCTGTTATGCATTTTGTTTTTCAAACGGTTCAGTCATCTAATCATCACAATGGCCCTTTAATACTTACCCTTATTGATCTCCTGGTACTTTCATTTAGTAAACATTGAATATGTTAACGGCATAATATACCAACTATATTGACCATGATTCCAACCAGATCATGAATATATAAGTGGCTCTGAATTTTAAAAGCTCAAATGCTACCTTTATGATGCATGTTTTTTTATGGTTATTTGTTAGCTAAGCGTTACCTATATAATCAATGTCTTGATGCACTTGGCTAAGTGCAAGGAGTTTGGTATAAATGTTGGATACATATCTCCATCTTTTTTTTGTATATTATCTTTGTGCTGCAAGGTTCATATAACCAAGTAATTACATCCTTTTTTAATATCCAAGTTTGTTTCTGAAATGGGAACAAGGGTACATTAAGGAATCATGGAGTGAAAGCAACCTATGGATTTCATATTCGATTGATTTCAGCTATTTAGCCTATTTTAGCTGCTCGCTTTAATTGCAAGCAGGATGCTCACTTAATTCTTATTGTATTATAAACTGTTATTTTCTCATACGATCAGTTTCAAAAGAGTATTGTATTTGAATTGAAAGAACAATGTCATTGTGCTAAGTGAAGTTTCTTATTTCTCAGATGTGCGGTTTTTGGGTTCAGAAATCCATTTGTGAAGAGGTTACTTTGGAAGCTGGTGGCAAATGTCCATGGAATAGCAGAGCAAATTCTGATGTCTTCCAACTTCTGCAATAGGGCTTCTAATATATATCATAAACAAAATGGTAGAAGTTAATCCCAATCTCAACATTGATATTGAGGATATATATGGTGGCATTTCAAATGAAAATGAGAATGCCACTGTCTTTTCTAAGGAATTTGAAGGATAGGTTACATTATTATGACTTTATTATAGTTTTTATTATGTGTTTTGGATCATTTGAGAATTTTAAATTTTATTGTTAATATATTGGCCTATTATGGATTTGTAATTGCAATTAAGGGTTTTTTTATGCTATTATTTAAATTCAAAAATTCCTTTTAATTTTTTTAGTGTTGCACAAGTTAAAGATTATGTTGCATATATTATAGTGTTACATTAAAAATCGTTAAAATTTCAAACAAAAGCTATGAACATAATATAAAAAAGTTGCTAAAAAAATGTTAAATTAAAAAGTGTTAAATTAAAGAGTTGCTTAAAAAGTGTTACATTAAAAAATGTTGCAAATTGTATACGAAAGAGTCTTGAAACAAAAAAATGTTAAATAAAAAAGTATTGCAATTCTATATAAAAAGAGTTGCAACTAAAAAACAATGCTGCATTAAAACTTGTTGCAAGAAAGTTCAAAAATGTTGCTTATAATTTTATTCGATAATAGTGTTACCACTTCTATGATAGAGGCAACGCTTTCATTTAAGTTGCTATAGGATAGGAAAGTGTTGGCACAACTACGTGTAGCAACATTTGTATTGATGTTGCTAAAAATGTGAAAAAATGTTGCTTAAGACATCTTTAGCAACGTGCGAAAAAGCAACTCTCTTTTCTGACAAAAACTGTTGCCAAAACTTCTTTAGCAACACAATAACGACTTTAGCCAACACTTGCTTGGTGTTGCAACAGACCATCTATGGTGTAGTGGCTTGTAATATAATTAGGGAACTGTTTGTATGTTCCAGAAATGTCCAGAAACATTATTTCTATTAGCCGTCTTGTTGACGACGGTTTTCATATTTCAATAAAAGACAAACGTTGCGAGTTTTATAGAGATGGGATTTCTATTTTTCAGGAATATCACAAAATGGGATTTATGTGCTAGATGACAAAATTTCTGTATTCGCAATTGATACCAAAAGACATAAGCTAGATAATTCGACTTACTTGTGGCATTGTCGTTTAGGCCATATAAACAAAAGACGCATGCTTAAGCTACATCAAGATGGGATTATAGATTCAATTGATTCTGAATCATTGGAAACATGCTAAGCATGTTTAAAAGGTAAAATGACAAAGACACCCTTTAGCAATAAATGTGAGCGTGTATTAGACACTCTAGGATTAATACATTCAGATGTATGCGGTCCTATATTGGTCCAAGCAAGAGGAGGATTCAGATACTTCATAAGCTTCATAGACGACCATACCAGATATGGTTATGTTTACTTGATGAAGCACAAGTCCGAAGCTTTTGAGAAATTCAAATGCTTCAAGAATGAAGTAGAAAATCAATTAGGAAAGAAAATAAAGATACTTCGAGGTGGCGAATATCTTTCAGATGATTTTCTGAATTATCTAACTGAATGTGGGATATGCTCACAATGGACACCTCCCTATACACCACAACACAATGGTGTATCCGAAAGGAGGAACCGTACCTTACTAGATATGGTACGATCTATGATGAGCATAGCATTACTTCCAAAGACATTCTGGGGCTATGCCTTAGAAACTGCCCTCTTCACCCTAAATTGAGTACCAACTAAATCCGCTAGTTCCACACCATATGAATTGTTCGTTGGTAGGAAACCCACATTCTCATTCATGAGAGTATGGGGTTGTTCAGCATTTGTCAAACGCGTAGCGTCAGACAAACTAGATTCTAAATCTGATAAATGTTTCTTCATTGGATACCCTAAGGAAACTGTAGGGTATTACTTCTATCATCCAGATGATCAGAAAGTAATAGTATCCAAGCACGCAACCTTCTTGGAGAAAGAGTTTCTCGAAGAAACAGAAAAGGGAAGCATGATTGAACTTGATGAAGTTCAAGAGAAGAAACACCGACTGAAACAACAGAGGCGGTTGAGGAACCCGAAGGAGTCCCATTGGATGAGACTCAAGTGCCACCCATTCGTAGATCACAAAGAGTTCGTGAACTCCCAATTAGATATGGTTTTCTAGTGGGAGATGATGATAAGGTTCCCGTGTTAGACGACGAACCCAAGAACTACGATGAGGCTCTTACCAGTCCAGATTCTAAAGCATGGCTCGAGGCCATGGATTCTGAAATGGATCCCATGTACACCAACCAAGTGTGGACTTTGGTTGATCCACCCGAAGGGATACAACCCATTGGGTGCAGGTGGATCTTCAAAAAGAAGACTGACATGGATGGAAAGGTTAGCACCTACAAAGCTAGGTTAGTAGCGAAAGGATATCGTCGGAAATAAGGAATTGATTATGACGAAACTTTCTCTCCTGTGGCTATGTCCAAATCAATCAGAATAATGCTCGCTATTGCCGCTCACTACGATTACGAGATTTGGCAAATGGATGTGAAAACAGCTTTCCTAAATGGAAACCTGCTTGAGGATGTATATATGATGCAACCTGAAGGTTTCATATCAAAGGATGCAAACAAGGTTTGCAAACTACAGAGATCCATTTATGGACTCAAGCAAGCATCTAGAAGCTGGAACAAGCGTTTTAACGAAACCATAAAACAATTTGGTTTCGAACAAAATTGCGAAGAAACTTGCATTTACAAAAAAGCAAGTGGGAGCTCAATTGCATTTCTAATATTATATGTGGACGATATATAATGGGAAATGATATAGCTCTACTACAGTCGGTGAAAGTATGGTTATCAGGTAACTTTTCCATGAAAGATCTTGGTGAAGCAGCTTATATACTTGGTATAAAGATCTATAGAGATAGATCAAAAAGACTGCTTAGTCTTTCACAGGCTACATACATTGAAAAGGTGCTAAAGCGGTTTAGCATGCTTGAATCGAAACGAGGTAACCTACCCATGGTACATGGAGTAAAGTTAAGCAATCATCAATGTCCTAAAACCGAAGATGATAAGAAACGCATGGCTGTAATCCCGTACGCCAGCGCAATCGGTTCGATTATGTATGCTATGCTATGCACTAGACCTGATGTAGCGTTCACGTTAAGTATAACGAGTCGTTATCAAGGTAATCCGAGAGACGAGCATTGGAATGCCGTCAAGAACATTCTTAAGTACTTGAGAAGGACTAAAGACATGTTCCTAGTGTACGGAGAAGGGGATCTGAAAATAGAAGGATTTTTAGACGCCAGTCATCTCACAGATGAGAACGATTTTAGATCCCAATCAGGATACTTGTTTATCTTGAATAGGGGTGCAGTCAGTTGGAAGAGTTCCAAGCAGGGAAGCGTAGCTTTCTCTACGACCGAGTCAGAGTACATCGCTGCTGCGGAAGCAGCAAAGGAAGTAGTTTGGATTAAGAAGTTCATTACTGAACTTGGTGTGGTGCCTGACATTGTAAATCCCATTACACTGTACTGTGATAACAATAGAGCCATTGCACAAGCAAAGGAACCACGGTCTCATAATGCGTCCAAGCATTACCCAAAGCGATACCATATTGTAAGAGAGATTGTGGCAAGAGGAGATGTGAGAATAGAAAGAGTACCTACTGAGGACAACGTTGCAGATCCGTTGACAAAGCCCTTAGCCCAGAAAGTACATGATCGTCATCTAAGTTCTACTGGGATAAGTTGTAGAAACAATTGGCTTTAGTCCAAGTGGAAGTATGTTGGGGTTTTAATGTCCTATAGACAATTGTTCTAGGATATAAACTTAATGTAAATGAAGTGTTCTTTGCATCATTTGTTTTAATAAGATATGGTTTCATAACTATATATAAAGGCAGCCTCTTTTAAGAACTAAATAAGTCTAATAAAAGGAAATCCCTAAGTTTGTTTAAAGTGATTATAAAGTGTTCATACAAGCATGAAGTGAGACGAAACTTTATAATAAACTAATAAACTTAAAACTACCCCAAGTCAAGTAATATGTTTAGAAATAGGATTGGCATATCACTGTTGAGACTTGCATGTAACAATGTCTTCTGTCGAGACAGAAAGCTGATCTCACAAGCTTCAGATATGCAGATATCTGGACAGTTACATGGATCCAATGAAAGGGAGTTCATTAGGATTGGGGACCCGACTTGAGATAACAGGATGGGTAGATTTATCCTTGTCACCTGTTCATCTCATTGGTAATTAATAGGTATAAGTAATCTTCAGACTCAAAGGAATGTTAATTAGTGATTCTGGATTATGGAATGTGATGCTTTGATCCTGTTGTAACACGATCCATAACAGAGATGACTCTAGGGTGTGAACGGCAGATGTTGGGTATCACAGGAAGTAATTACAGGATAGTTATACATTGGATTGAGCATTTGTCACTCCCGATAAATGGGAGATACGTCCAAGGATCGCTTGTGGAAGACTTGACTCTAAATCCTTGCAAGGTGATAGCTTAAGACTTGAAATACAGATTTCACTTAACCTATCTAATTGGAGTTAACTCGGCCTGTACAAGTAAAACGAACGTCTCGCTATATGTGACTTGACATTATCCATAGTCATAAGATTCAGTTCAAGGATGTAGTTGATAAAGGATCGAATTATACTGTAACTAATACGGAAAGGTCAACGACAGAATCAACCTGTCTTCTTATAGCTCTGGGGGAATGTTTCGGATTTGCTAATCACATTTCGCGTACTCATTCCGTTATGCAAAGATTAAATATAATTCTGAGAAAATTAATTTAATAGTTGCATACGGCTAGAAGCAATAAGAACCTAATGGGTCACACATAAGACTTGGAGCCCAAAAGAGAAACAGATGTTAATTAATTGATGGAAGCCCAACTGAGTCCACTAAGGCCCAGTAAGCAAGGGGGCAATTTTGATGTATAAATTACATAAAGAAATTAATTTGATTTTAAGCAATCCTAATTAGATTATGATTGTGAATTAAATTAATTAAAGGATAAATAAGTTAGGAGGTTTAATGAGATTAAATTGCTCCTATTATTATTATCCTAAAAGGTTATTATTATTATCTTTATATTTAGATATAATTATAGATAACAAAGAAGAATTATAGTCCGAATTAAATTCTTATTCAGTAACCTAATTCTATCTAACTAGGGTTTAGATACAAGAGAGTATGACCCTGTTTGGGAATTAGCTGTTAGCTGTTAGCTGATTATATTAGCTGTTAGCTGTTAGCTGATTACATTAGCTGATTTGACTAGCTGATTTGATTAACTGTTTGTGTAGACCTGTTTGGTAAAAATTAGCTGATTGATAATAGCGGTTTTTACAAAAAGACAAATAAGGGCATTAATTTTGGCGTAGGAGAAGAGGGAGTCTATATATTAGGGTTAAAGAAGTCCATTAATTTTAATATTGCAAAACGCTAATTGAAAAAGCTCCTTTTAAGAGTTTTTTCTAAATTAGCGTTTTCATCCCAAAACTCTCTCCCAAACCTCTCTCCACCAAACACTCCAATTAGCGGTTTCAGTGGTCAAACCTCTAAAGTTGGTCAAAACCGCTCTTTTTATCCCAAAACGCTCTTTACCAAACAGGGCCTATATATACCCCCTATGTGTAAATTTCGGCCGAATACAGTGTCTATCGAAGAGAAGAATTTCGACCCCCCTTGTTGAGGACGAGATTATTCACCGCTTCCTTCCGTTTCAATTGATTATCAATCTCGTTTCTATTCCTTGATCTTGTGTTGATTAATTAGAGGCAATCTATTCTTGATTGCTTTCATACGGTTGAATTCTAACTTGGTTTTGAATTGTGTTTTTGTCTTGTGCTCGGGAACTCGAAATAAGAGTTGTGGGCACTTCGATTGCAACGGTAGATAGAACAGCAAAAGGTATTTCCTTCTATCCCTCTTTATATGAAATAACGATTAACGGATCTTGGGTTAATGGAAAAAGGTTAAAATTTTTATATTTCCGCTGCCAAACGTTTGCCTATTTTCCTTCACCTTCCACTTCATATTTAAGATATGTTTGTTTTAGCTGCTACTGTTTACTGTTTGCTGATTGTTGTTTCTGTTAATTGTTTGCTATGAACTGATTAATTATAAGTGTTTGATAAATTTTAGATTAACTGTTACTGTTTGCTGATTGCTGATTGTTGTTGCTGTTAATTGTTTGTTATGAACCTATTAATTATAAGTGTTTGATAAATTTTAGATTAACTGTTACGGTTAATAGGTAAAATTACTAATATAGACATATTTTAAATTAATCAAAATTTAATAAACTAGTAAACCATGATAATCATTCGAGTACAATAACGTTGGCCTGTTTCACATAATGTTGTAGTTAAATTGTACATTCATATACTTTTTAGTAGCAATACTTGGAGCCATTTCTAATACAACCAATAATTCTAGGCTTAATATACCATTTGCCTCTTAAATTTGTCTAAAAAATTTGATTAATACTTTAAACCTTCGAAGTGTAGGGGTTAATTAAATTTTTTGAACCAGTTAAGAGGCAAAAATGATGTATTAAGGCATAATTCTATATAGCAACTTAGAGGGAACTGACATGATAACATTGAATTCTTTTAGGTAATTATTATTGTTACTTCAATCAGGTTATTATTATTGTTTCTTGAATGAGCTTATTATTCAATTGTTTAAGTTAATTCTGGAAGGGTATCCAAAGAAATAAAAAAGCAAAGTCTAGATATTTAGAGGAAATAGCAGTATTTTATTGCCAGCTCAAACCTTGTAAAACTGCAATAAGTAGCTGTTTACTATTTTAAGCCAAACACTTTTAAATCTGGTGTTAGGTGATAGCAGCTATAAATAGCAAAAACAAACACCCAAACTCTGAAAGCGCAAATTAAACTTTGAACTCTTAGAAATCTTATTTACATTCTAAGACTAATTAATACTGTCCCAAACGTTCTATTCGATTAGATAATGAATGATACACCATAATTCAAAGTTATCCTTGCAGCGCTGGTGAAGGAGGGAGATAAAAAAAGACCCAAACACATGGACCCAGTCTCTTCAAGGTCTAAATGTTACAATTTCAGTTTCTCCTGCTACGAAATCGAGAGAAATTGTATGCCAGATAAAGATTAAATTTTTGAACGAGAAAGTGAATGATTAATTTGATTAAGAGCTAATCTATGTTATGTTATGGTGAAGAAATTAAAAGCTTGAGGAGAATATAAACCCAAAACTAAAGTAGATCTTTTTATTTATTTTGTTATGTTCAAGAATATCCAAAATCCTCAACCCTACCGGGTGTTTGTTAGGAGGGATATAGGAGCTAGGATAAGGATAAAAAACACGAGATAAGTTATCTCGTGTTTGTTTGGGAGATAGGAAAGGGAGACAAATGAAGGATACGCCTCTTATCCCTCAAATCCTATACCTGGAAGAGGGTGATATAAGGAGGTGGAATAAGCTCTTACAATTTTAATAGGATGGAAAAGTCCGTCTTATCCCTCAAATTAATATTATGTAGTTTAAATAAGGTTAAAATAGTAAAATGTATTATTTTATCACTGTCTCTATCCCACGTACCAAACATTAAATAATAATTTTAGACTATCATATTTTATTTTCATCCTAACCATTTATTCTTACGCCTATCTCAACCTTTATCCTTATATTTATCCTAATAGAATACTAAACACTCTATCGATATTATTTAAATTAATTTTTTTTTTTTTTTTGTGTTTAAGTTGTTGGATATTATTTAAATTAATTAGAAACCTGATAGTTAAATGGATTTTTAAGTCTAAGAAATAGTAAATCCTTAAATTGTTATCCAATAATTTGAATTGTAATGAAATCATAATGGAAAAAGAGTTCGTGTGAGATTAAGAAAAATTAAAACCTTAAGCGGTCATCCAACTCTTTTTCCTACCTACAGCAACTTTCGATTCTAGCTCTGCCACAACCATGTTGATGGGTATTAAAAAATATCTCAAACTTAGTCCAACGTAACTAACGGGGTATTTGGTATTCTATTGGAATATGGATAAAGATAAAAGTTTGGATAGAGATAAAGATAAATTATTGGAATAGAGATAAAAATATTATAGTCGATAATTATTATTCAATATTTAATAGGTGGAATATGGATAGAGATAGGGATAAAATAATATATTTGACTATTTTAACCTTATTTAAACTATATAATATTACATTAATTTGAGGGATAAGATTGACTTTTTCATCCTATTAAAATCGGATGAGTTTATCCCACCTCCTTATACCACTCCTCTATTGGGTATAGGATTTGAAGGATAAAACTCATATCCCTCTCTTATCTCCCTAACCTATCTCTAAAACAAACATGAGATAACTCATCTCAGTTTTTTTATCTCTATCCCCGTATCTTTATCTCCTCTAACAAATACCATGTAAGAGTTTCAAGATAATTGTTTACAGTGTACAATTATAGTATTAATTATAATTATACAAACTATGTTATTGCATCAACTAGATATGCTACGTAATTTAGTACAAGTAAAATCCTATCAACTTTATTTATCTCAGAAGATTTTAAGAATATATGTTTTGGATAGAGGTGATGCTTATTTTGTTTGTTTTCACCATTAGATGAATTTTACACTGCATCATCCAACGGTGAAAAAACAAAATAAGACTTACTTTGTCAAAAACAACACATATGTTTTGATATTATTAAACTAACTTTGTAAAATCATACTTATTTCAATTTTCTTTTTCAGTTTAATGTTTTGAACTTCATAGGACTACAAAAATAATGAAAATCAATGATATTAAGATTATATGTTATTTTTTTACTTATCAAACTAACATTGAATATGTTGTAAAGTCTTAATTAATGAAGGATTATTTTTATAATTTCTATTAATAAGAGATTGTTTGTGTAATTTGTAATATAAAAAAAAATCAAAATTATTTATTAGGGTAGTACCGAACCATCCAACTAATTAAATTCATTGCTAGCAAGTTGCTGGCAATGTCCCCTCTTTGGCATTATAAAATGCCAAAGAGGGATGTCAATATTGTTTTGGATATGAGGGAGTAGAAATTGAGAGGGTGAAGGCAGACGAGAGTTCTCAAAATTGAGAGAGTTGAGTGATTTGACGGTAGTCTAATTATTTTTAGGAAGAGACAAAATAGTAAGATAATTATTTTGGGGTATTTTCGGGAAACATCTGAGTGTCATACTATATTTTGGTCTTATCTCATTGTAACTCTAGAAAGTTTCTAGAGGACGCCCTCTTTGTACGCCTACTATTTTATAGTGAAAGAATTTACTCTCGAGCTTGTTCGTGGACGTAGTCCGTAAGGGCGAACCACGTTAAATTATCGGTGTCATTTTAATTGATTATTTTGCTCGTCAATATTTTTACGGAATAATTTTCGCCGTTATTCCCAACAACTGGTATCAGAGCCTAGTCAATATGGAGGCAAAATTGACAAGCAAAATGGTCAATCTAAATGGCTCAAACTACCACATATGGAGAAGCAAAATGAAGGATCTCTTATATGTGACGAAGATGCATCTACCGGTGTTCGGGACAGACAAGCCCGACGGCAAGATGGATGGAGACTAGGGTTTCGAGCATGAGCAAGTCTGCGGCTTTATCCGACAGTTTGTTGACGATAATGTGTACAATCACATTGCTGGTGAAACTCATGCACGAACGTTGTGGAATAAGCTTGAGGATTTATACGCCTCAAAGACCGGTAACAATAAATTATTTTATTTGACCAAATTGATTCAACTGAAATATCAAGACGGTACTTCTCTCGCAGACCACTTGAACGAGTTTCAAGGGATCGTGGATCAACTTTCCAATATGGGGCTTAAAATTGAAAATGAGCTCACTGGTTTACTTACACTAGCTTCCTTACCGGAGTCGTGGGAGACTTTGAGAATTTCACTTTCAAACTCAACACCAGATGGAAAAATTTCCATGGAATATGTCAAAAGTGGAATTTTAAATGAAGAGATGCGGCGCAGGATGCAAGGAGCCTCTACATCACAATCAGATGTTCTGGTTGTAAATTCTAGGGGAAAGAGCGAAGCTAGAGGATCCAAAGACAGAGGCAAGAAAATCCAACAAGTATGCCAACATTGAGTGCCATCACTGCAAGAAAAAAGGCCACATCAGAAGATTTTGCAGGAAGCTCAAGCAAGAGAAAAGCAAAGGCAAGAAAGAGAAGAGAGATGACAGTACCGATGATGAACGAGCAAACGTTGCTGCCGAGTTTAATATTGTCTACGATGCTGATATTATCAATCTTGTGACCCAGGAGACTAGTTGGGTGATTGATAGTGGTGCTACTATTCATGCAACGCCTCGAAGGGAATTTTTCTCATCTTACACACCAGGATATTGCGGTGTTGTAAGGATGGGAAATGACAACTTCTCCAAAGTTGTAGGAAAAGGTGACGTTCACCTAGAAGCTGAGAATGGCATGAAGTTAGTGTTGAAAGATGTTAGGCATGTTCCAGATATGCGCCTGAATCTGATCTCCGTAGATAAGCTTGATGAAGAAGGCTTCTGTAATACCTTCCGCAATGGCCAATGGAAGCTCACCAAAGGTTCAATGGTGGTTGCAAGAGGTAAATAGTACTCAAGGTTGTATCTAATACAAACAAAGCTCTCACAGGAAGCGGTCAATGCGGTGGAGAATAAAAACACAATCGAATTGTGGTATAGACGCCTCGCGCACATGCCTGAGAAAGGCATAACACAGTTGGCTAAGAAGAATATTCTGACTGGATGGGATCATGTTAATTTAAATAAATGTGCTAACTGTCTGGCCGGAAAACAAAATAGAGTTGCTTTCAAGAGTTCCTCTCCTTCTATAGTGGAAAATATAATAGATCTGGTACACTCAGATCTATGTGGGCCATTTCCAACGTCACTTGGTGGTGCTCATTATTTTGTGACTTTCATAGATGACCACTCTAGAAAAAGATGGGTATACATTCTAAAATCAAAAGATCAAGTCTTATATGTTTTCAAGCATTTTGTAGCCCAGGTTGAGAGACAAACTGGCAAGAAGATGAAGTGCATTCGGACAGAAAATGGTGGAGAGTACACTGGTCCATTTAATGTGTACTGCAAGGAGCATGGTATTCGACATCAACAAACTCCTCCAAAAACACCGTAGATGAACGGGTTGGCTGAAAGGATGAACATAACTTTAATGGAGAGAGTCAGATGCTTACTCTCACATTCAAAGTTGCCAAAGGAGTTCTGGGGTGAAGCTCTAGTTACAGCAGCTTATATTCTGAATCTTTCACCATGTGTGTCGTTGGATTACGATGTTCCAGAAAAGGTGTGGTCTGGAAAAGACTGTTGCTACAAACATCTGCGGGTGTTTGGTTGTAAAGCTTTTGTCCACATTCCCAGGGATGAAAGATCCAAGCTTGTTGTCAAAACCAAAGAGTGTGTATTTATTGGTTATGTCCAAGATGAATTTGGCTATAAGTTCTTTGATCCAGTCCAGAAGAAGTTAATTAGAAGCCATGAAGAGGTCTTTATGGAACCGGACAATTGAAGACATTGAGAAGTTTGAAAATATGCTTCCGGACGTGAAACTAGCTCACCAAACCTTCAGTTAATGCCTCCAACAATGGTGCCAAGACAGGTTGGAGAAGAAATTCAAATTGATCAACCAGAGATAGGTGCTCAAGACGCTCCCATTCAGAATGAACCAGTTGATGCTGATGAAGAAGTTTACCATCAACCACCAGTTGCAGAACGTTCTCCAGTTCGAACAAGATCCGGTAGAGCTATTCAACGTTCTACTAAATATTTTCCAAATGATTATGTCCTAGTGATTGACGGGGGAGAACCAGAAAGCTTTGAAGAAGCCATGGATGATGAACACAAGCAAAAATGGATCGAGGCCATGCTAGATGAGATGAAATCCTTGCATAAGAATAAAACTTTTGAGCTGGTGAAGTTGCCTGAAGGCAAGAAGGCTTTGAATAACAGATGAGTGTTCAGAATCAAGAATGAAGAAGCTAACTCACAACCTAGATTCAAAGCTCGATTGGTTGTGAAAGGATATAGTCAAAGAAAAGGCATGGACTTTGACGAGATGTTCTCACCGGTGGTGAAGGTGACATCCATTCATACTGTGTTGGGGTTAGCAGCAAGTCAGAACCTGGAGGTTGAGCAAATAGAGGTGAAGACTGCCTTCCTACATGGCGATTTGGAAGAAGAAATATACATGGAGCAGCCAGAAGGTTTCAAGAAGAAAGGAAAAGAGGATTATGTTTGCAAGTTAAAGAAGAGTCTCTACGGCTTAAAGCAGGCACCAAGGCAGTGGTACAAGAAGTTTGAGTCAGTTATGGAGGAGTAAGGCTACAAGAAGACTGCTTTATATCACTGCGTCTTTGTTCAAAAATTCTCTGATGATGATTTCATTATTTTATTGCTCTATGTGGATGCTATGTTGATTGTTGGCAGGAACATCTCCAGAATTAACAATCTGAAGAAACAGTTGAGCAACTCTTTTGCCATGAAAGACTTGGGGCCAACAAAACAAATTTTTGGCATGAGAACCATTCGAGATAGAAGCGCCAAGAAGATATGGTTGTCGCAGGAGAAGTACATTGAGAAAGTACTTCAAAGGTTTAAGATGGATAAAGCTAAAATGGTTAGTTGTTCTCTTGCTAATCATTTTAAACTCAGTTCCAAGCAGAGCCCTTCTATTGATATAGAGAAGGAAGACATGAGCACAGTTCCGTATGCTTCAGCAGTTGAAAGTTTAATGTATGCCATACTATGCACACGATCAGATATTGCACATGCAGTTGGTGTCGTGAGTAGATTCCTTTCAAATCCAGGAAAGGAACATTGGGAAGTTGTTAAATGGATATTCAGGTATCTTCGTGGTACTTCAAAAATGTGTTTATGTTTTGGAGATACCGAACCGGTGCTAGTTGGCTACACAGATGCAGATATGGTTGGTGATGCTGACACAAGGAAGTTTACATCAGGTTACCTGATTACATTTGCAGGGGGAGATGTGTCATGGCAGTCAAGACTATAGAAGTGTGTTGCACTTTCCACAACTGAAGCAGAATTTATTGCAGCAACGAAAGCGTGTAAAGAGTTGTTATAGATGAAGAAGTTCTTCAACGAACTTGGCTTCCGTCAGGAAAAATATTAGTTATTTTGCGATAGTCAAAGTGTTATTCACCTTGGAAAGAATTCCTCTTTCCATTCCAGATCAAAGCATATTGATGTGAGATATCACTGGATCAGGGATGTGTTAGAGATGAAGCTAGTACAACTTGAAAAGATCCATACAGATGGAAATGGATCAGACATGTTAACGAAGATTCTACCAAGGGAGAAATTCGAATTCTGTCGAATGGCCGCAAGAGTAACAAAAGCCCACATATAATCAGGAGGGGGAGAATTGTTGTAAAGTCCCAATTAATGAGGGACTATTTTTATAATTTCTATTAATGAGGGATTATTTGTGTAATTTGTAATATAAAAAAAGTCAAAATTATTTATTAGGGTGGCACCGAATTCGGCGCCACCCAACTAATTAAATTCATTGACAGCAAGTTGCTGGCAATCTCCCCTCTTTGGCATTATAAAATGCCAAAGAGGGATGACAATATTGTTTTGGATGTGAGGGAGTGGAAATTGAGAGAGTCAAAGCAGACGAGAGTTCTCAAAATTGAGAGAGTTGAGTGATTTGAGGGTAGTCTAATTATTTTCGAGGAGAGACAAAATAGTAAGATAATTATTTTGGGATATTTTCGGGAAACACCTGAGTGCTACTATTTTGGTCTTATCTCATTGTAACTCTAGAAAGTTTCTAGAGAACGCCCTCTTTGTACGCCTATTATTTTATAGTGGAAGAATTTACTCTCGAGCTTGTTAGTGGACGTAGTCCGTAAGGACGAACCACGTTAAATTATCGGTGTCATTTTAATTGATTATTTTGCTCGTCAATATTTTTACGGAATAATTTTCGCCATTATTCCCAACAGAATACCTCTACTTCCACTCAGCTTTGAAAAGAGCTAGTTGAAAAGAGACCAGATTGAAATCGGTCGCTAATAGTTTTTCTCTGTCGCAGAAAACAACAACAAAATTGACCCGGATTTAACAATCCGCATTTTTGTTGCAAAATAGAATAAAAATGAAAAAGAAGAGATATCAAAAAGGAAATATATATATATAAAAGAGTTCTCAATGGGGAGTCTTCATCCATGGAGCCTAATATATTTTGATTAAGTGACCTCCTATAGCAGGTTACCAATAAGTTATCAGGTTACTTAAAGGTATATTTCTCTCTCTATGATAAATCATTTTCTTTTTTTCATAAAGGTTTCTCTCTCTATAATAAATGATTCACATTTTTCAAAAATACTTAATCTTTCATAATAAATTTATGATAAAAATGATTGGCACATAAAATTATTAAAATAAATATAAATTTAAATAGCTTGTTTACGTTTTTCTTCTTAACAAAATTTTGGCAGTTGGGTAAAAAAACAAAATTTTTGTAGTAACATTGTTACTATTTTGATAAATTTTTACTAATTTAAATTTATCAAATCTTTGGTTACATTTTTCCTCAAAATTAATAAATATTGTAAGTAGCTAAATATATATTTATTCGCCTTCAAACAAAAACTGTATATTTATTTTGGTTTTCTCTCAAGCCAATTTACACAATCTTAGGTTACATACCATTTTTTGGTTTATTCTTTTTTGAGTTAAGTTGCAAAAATACCTCTAACATTTTGGGCTATGAGCAATTTTACCTCTAACGTTTAAAATGATGCAATTTTACCCCTAACGTTGGAAGCCAAGAGCAATTTTACCCCTAACGTTAATAAATTGGGTTAATTTGAGAAATAATTCATCAAACTGTCTTTTCGGTCATGAATCTTATCATCTACACTTCATACGCGTGTCATTTTATCAGTAACAAATCACAAACATTTGTTGGCATGTGAAAAAAATAAAAAAATATATTGTCTTTTTGTACGAATTAGGCAAAAAAAAATTCAAAAAATTCACCGAATTTATAAATATTAATATCAAATTCTATTATTAAATTATAAAAAACATGAAATCCTTTTTTTAGAACGAATTGTTATGCAATTGGTGCAGAATAATGAACAAAATATTTGTGTTTTATAATACTGTCTGAAATTGACCCAATTTATCAACGTTATGGGTAAAATTGCTCTTGGCTTCTAACGTTAGGGGTAAAATTGCACCATTTTAGACGTTAGGGGTAAAATTGCTCCTGATCCAAAATTGATCCAAAACGTTACGTTACGTTACGTTATGTCACGTCACGTCACGTCACATTAAGTTATGTTATGTTACATTAATCTAAGTTACGTTACGTTATATTACTTTACATTAGGTTAAGTTACGTTAGAGATTGTAAGCTCAATGATTATTTATAAATAAATGAAAGCTTAATGAAATAAAAAATCCTAAGGATTTATAAATTACGGTTACAATCCTAAGGATCTATAAATTGAGCTTATATTTATTAAATTATGTTACTTTACGTTACGTTAGGGATTATAAGCTCAATCATTGTTTATAAATAATAGAAAGCTTAAAGAAATATAAAAACCCTAAAGATTTATAAATTGAGCTTACAATCCTAAGGATTTATAAATTGAGTTTATATTTATTACTTTACGTTATGTTAGGTTACGTTACATTAAGGATTGTAAGGTTACGTAACGTTAAGTTACGTTATGTTACATTACGTTATGTTAAGTTACATGACGTTAAGTTATGTTACGTCAAGTTATGGTATGGTACTTTACGTTACATTATGTTATGTCACGTTATGATACATTATGTTATGTCACGTTAATTTACGTTACGTCACGTTAAGTTCAGTAATGTTTCAGTTTAGTAATGTTTCAATTGAGTGATGTTTGAGTTTAGTAATGTTTCAGTTCTGTGATGTTTCAGTTCAATAATATTTCAATTCAGTGATGTTTGAGTTTAGTAATGTTTCAGTTCAGTAATGTTTTAGTTCAGTGATGTTTTAGTTCAGTGATGTTTCAGTTCAGTGGTATTTCGGTTCAGTGATGTTTCAGTTCAGTAATGATTCGGTTCAGTAATATTTCAATTCAATAATGTCTCAGTTGAGTGATGTTTCGGTTCAGTGATATTCAATTTAGTAATATTTCATTTTAGTGACATTTCGGTTCAGTAATGTTTCAATTTAGTAATATTTTAGTTCAATGGTGTTTCAGTTCAGTAATATTTCAGTTTAGTAATATTCCAGTTAAGTGATGGTTTAGTTCAGTAATGTTTCGGTTTAGTAATATTACAATTCAGTAGTGTTTCAGTTGAGTGATATTCCAGTTCAGTAATGTTTCAGCTGAGTGATTTTTCAGTTCAGTAATGTTTTAGTTTAGTAACATTTCAGTTCAACAATGTTTGAGTTCAGTAATGTTTCAGCTTAGTGATGTTTCAGTTTCGTGATGTTTCAGTTCAGTAATATTTGAGTTTAGTAATATTTCAGTTTAGCGATGTTTCAGTTCAGTAACGTTCAGTTCATTAATGTTTCAGTTGAATGATGTTTTAGTTTAGTGATGTTTCAGTTTAGTAATGTTTCAGTTTAGTAATGTTTCAGTTGAGTGATGTTTGAGTTCAGTTATGTTTGAGTTCAGTAATATTTCAGTTCAGTAATATTTCAGTTTAGTAATGTTTCAGTTCAGTAATGTTTCAGTCTAGTAATGTTTTAGTTCAGTAATGTTTCAGTTTAGTAATCTTTTAGTTCAGTAATGTTTCAGTTCAGTGATGTTTCATATTTCAGTTCAACGATATTTCAGTTTCGTAATATTTCAATTTAGTAATGTTTCAATTTAGTAATATTTCAGATCAGTAATATTTTAGTTCAGTTATGTTTCAGTTCAGTAATATGTTAGTTTAGTAATGTTTCACTTTAGTGATGTTTCAGTTCAACCATATTTTAGTTGAGTAATGTTTCAGTTTATTAATGTTTTATTTAGTATTATTTTAGTTGAATAATGTTCCAGTTTAGTAATATTTCAGTTCAGTGATGTTTCAGTTCTGTAATATTTCAGTTCAGTGATGTTTCGATGGAGTGATATTCAATTTATTAATATTTCAGCTCGGAGATATTTCATTTCAGTAATGTTTCAGTTTAGTAATATTTCAGTTTAGTGATGATTCAGTTCAGTAATGTTTCAGTTCAGTCATATTTCAGTTCAGTAATTTTTCAATTGAGTAATGTTTCAGTTTAGTAATATTTCAGTGCAGTAATATTTCAGTTGAGTGATGCTTTAGTTCAGTAATATTCCAGTTGAGTGATGTTTCAGTTCAGTAATGTTTCAATTTAGTAATGTTTCAATTTAGTAATGTTTCAATTCACTGATGTTTCAATTCAGTAATATTTTAGTTCAGTGATATTTCAATTCAATGATATTCTGGTTCAGTTATATTCAGTTTAGTAATAATTCAGTTCAATGATGTTTCACTACACCATAAATGGCCTATTGCAACATCGTAAATGAGTTGCAATAGACTTTAAAAATGTAACAATAGGCCAAAAAATGGGATAAAGCAACACATTATGTCGTATTTAAAGTGTTGGTATATTCACCATTGCCTTTGCTGTTAAAGGCAACATTGTCTTTGCAAAAGCAACATCAAAAAACATGTTGCCAATTTTTACAGCAAAGGCAACACTTTATCACAAAATAATAAAATGCAACATTTTTTCTTCATAAAAACAACACTTTTAATATTAACAATATGTTGTCTTTGTTAACTTACGGTAACATTTTGTAGTTAATTGCAACATTTATATGCAAACGAATGCAACACTCTTTTAAAGCTAAACAACACTTTCTAGGCATAAAGCAACACGATATTTTTATATAAAAGCAATGCCTATTTGCAAAAACGTCAACATTTTATAACCATAGCAACACTTTTCTATTAACTAATGTAATATTTTTGTAACATAAAAGCAACATTGTTTGATTTCAAAAGCAATTATTTCAAATCTATAAAGAAACACTTAATAAACCAAAAGGCAATTTTAGAATAATGCAACATAATATTTGTTTACATAAAAAGGAAACAGTACACAAAAAGGATAATGTCTGTCGAAAGTACCTAATTTTATAATTCAAATAAAAAACCTAATATAATAACCCAATAAATATGAATTTGAAGGAAGAGGGTTGATGGTATCGAGAGAAGCAACAACTTCATTTATTCTCTAACTTCATTTCTTATTTCCTCATCAGAAATATTTTTGCAATAACTGAAAATTCGTCGCTGTCTTTCTTTTTCTCGATGTGGCCTATCCTACCAACAAGCCATAAACAACCATGAGATGGTGTTCTCCAACTATTTCCTCAATCATCTTCATGTGTTCTCCTATAGATGACAACTTTTCTTCAATCTTTGCCTATATACCTATATAAAAAAATAGTATTGAATGAAAAAAAACAATGCATAGAGAAAAAAATCATAAGATGTGATATAGGAGGAAATAAAAGCAAACCAATTACTAAAAACAAGTTGTGAAGTTAGGGTGGTATAGCACGTCAATCATATTAAATCAATTTGATGCATCTAAAACCCAAACAAAATAAAGCAATCTAAATATGAATAAACAAGCATATATGTTCCATTACATAGTAAAGTTAGGAGTCTCTAAATGGTATACAGAATGGTCTTGTACCAAAACTAAGTCGAGAAGAATTGAGAACATTATTATCTAATATCAAAACTGTGCCAAGAACATATTACCAAAATAAAATATTACACCACTCAGAATTTAATTAAACTAAAATATTAGATTATCTGTCACGTTTTGCTAGTCTAATAGCGAATTTAAGAATATATATAAGACGATTGGGAATTTAATTAAACTAAAATATAAGACCAATAGCCTCTTAGTTTAGCTCTAAGTTAAAATTTAAGAAGAGAGTTAAAAATCAGTCCAACCCGCCTTTTAATGGCTCTTCAAAAAAGTAAGAGCCTCTCCAACCTATCTATTTCCTCTCTTTACTTTTAGAGCCTCCTTAATTCAGTTTTTACTCCTCTCACTATTGGTAAATATAACAATAATTAATAATTTTAATGATAAAATAATAAATAAAGGTATTGTTGGAGATGATATGTCTTAGTTACTTTCAATCACTAAGAGTCAATTATTTATATTATTTTTTGAGAGTGCACTCTGAGTCTCTTGGAGATGCTCTAAGGAAACTAGACCATTAGAAATTTAATTAAATTAAAATGTTAGACCAACAATCACTTTTTGCTGGTCTAAAAGCAAATTTAAGGATATATTAGTAGAGCTATAAATGAGCCGAACCGCTCATGAGCGGCTCGTGGTTGGCTCGATAAAAACTCGGTTTGACTCGACTTGATTTGTAAACGAGCCGCTCGTGAGCACGATTAACTGGTTCGGTTCGTAAACGAGCCGAGCTTGAGCAAGCCAAAGCTCGGCCCGAAAGCTCATGAGCAGGCTCGATTAGAACATTTATGAACAAATTTTAGTTTTATAGAAAATTATATGGTTTTGTGTTAGTTCACAAATATCTATACTTAATATTATTTCATTTGCTAGTAGATGAGTTCGTTCACAAAAATAATAAATGAGTAATTGACGAACTATTTATAAGCATCTTGTTTATTTATTAAAAAACTTTGCTTGTGAGCTTGTTTATATACACAATTAAAGAGCTATTTGCGACTTCATGAATATAATTAACTATTTACTCGCAAACAATTAATAGTCAGATAATTTTCTTAATGAACCAAGTTCAAAGAGGATTTTAGGCTCGAAACAAGCTCGAAGCTCGACTCGAGCTCGTTTATTTTCTAATGAGCTGAGCCGAGATTGAGCAAGCCAAAGCTTGGCTCGGGCTCGAGCTCGTTAATATTATAGCAAGCCGAGCTTGAGCAGGGCAAAGCTCAGCTCGGTTCGACTCGGCTCGATTACAACCCTATATATTAGACGATTAGGAATTTAAGTAAACTAAAATATTAGACCATCAGACACTTTTTACTTGTCTAACCCTCAGGATATAAGTAAAAAATGGTAAAAGTGTAATTACTTTCACACAATGGAAAGGCCCACAAATAGATGGTAGCATAAAAGGTGTAATTGCTAAATTGCTAAAAAGTGGAAAGAGGCACTTACTTTTTTGTAGAGCTTCAACCAAATTTTCAATTTTAGCTTCCTATGTTCATCTTCTGTTGGATTAGATCAATCCATGTTGTCATCTTAACCTAAAAAAAATTGGAAATAATTTGAATTAAATCAGCTAAAGAAAGATATATTTAAACACATTTAATTTAGATGAACAACTGCAAAAAAAAAAAAAAAAAATTATGGTAAAATAATGATAAGAACATAAACTAACCAATAACTTTGTCTAATTGAGCAATTTCAGTTTGAAACACAAGCAATTAAGCGATTCGAATCATACAATTGGTCTTGATACAGTTTCAGTTAGTTGGGAAACAAAACAATTAAATAAAAGCAGAATTATTTTGTCCAAAAAACACATGAAGCTACAGAAAATCATTTTTACATGATTTGAAACAAAATAGGAACATCAATCATGAAACTGCTAATAAACCCGTAAATTACAAAAAAGCCTCTAAACTTTGCAAACATTAGGAAGAAGTACAAACTTTTTTTTTTTACCCGAAAGTACAAACTTACTTGTAAATGACTCTTCACTTCATCATTAGTTAAACCATCAACTTGCATAAGTTCCCTGTGTAGTGTAGCAGCTGCATAACTATCTAGAGAATTCAATTAAGGTGTTTTTCATAAGCTCGATAATCTACCTGAATGGTTGAACTATAACAAAATTAGAGCCTTCTACTCAGGATATTATTGTCTAAAACCTATAAACTATCATTTGTTTAGAAGTAATAAAATGCTAATTTTCTAATATACTCACATGTGATCAGAAGTCAGTACAATAGATGTCATTAACTGCTATTTTCGCAATTAGGACTTGCGTATTATTCAAATTAATTGAGAAAACAATGAAAAATATTCAAGTAACGCTTGTTAATTTAAATAATAAAGGTGCAAATAATAGAACTAGATAAAAAAGAAATGAAAAAATAGGCAACAGTTGCATATCACCTCAATCATCCATAATAAATTAGACAAATCAAACTTCTTCAGCAAATGGATTGGCATCCGAATCTAGAAACTAATCACATATCTAAAAGGAAAAGAAAAACAATTATAACCACATCCTGAGTTACATCAGTTCTACAATTTAGTGAATTTATAGTAAACACATTCTTCAAGCTAGTGAATTATTTGAACAATCAAAATACGGAAAATTATTAGAAGCACCCCGTTTTCCATGTCAAATTGAGGACCTCCCATACAGATTTTGACATTTGTAAAATATTTTATAAGAGGTCTCACTATTTTATTTATTAAGTGGGGTCATAATACACGTGTCCAAAGGTGAATTGAAAGTCGAGTGACATGGAAGACCGGATGCTTAATATAAGAACTCGATGCATCATGGTGTTTGAGTAAAATATAAATAACATTCATTATGCTTCAGACTTTCAGTATACACTTCCTTCTTATCCTATCAAGAAATTGATAATGAATTGTATATAGGAAAGTAACATTCTCATCTCTTATTGGTGAAGTACAAAGCACTTCATGGGCAAAGAAAAATCCAAATGAATAGCCCAAGACCATCAATATGAAATTACATTGAAGCTTGAAAAGGGGCGAATAAAAGCCTAGCGAAAACCCAAAACTGACCTCAACATGATCTTCGTACAAGTTCAGTTTCTCATTGTTGAAGACTTGAGCAGGGTATTTAGTCCTAGCACTGCAAGCCATATTGCCAGGTAATTAAATAATGAGAACCCTTTTTCCTGCAAAATTGGCATAAAATTAAAATAAGAATCACAGGGATAAAGACAATCACCAAACCAATAACAACCATGAAACAAAAAGAAGCAATGACAGTTCTTGTGTCTACCTTCAGTTTAGATTGCCCCATCACAACAAAATATGGAGTACATGAACAAGCTTGTCCTCACTCCTATGGTCGAGCTGAGACGTTGCTATTCAGACTGCTAGTTGCTTAATATGGTACAGATATACATACTGAGAATAAATTATTGATCATAATTTTCTCAAATGCAAACGCACAGTTGACAAATACATTGGGTCCACTGACTTCGTGGAGAAAGGGACAAAAAGGTGGTCTTTAGAACCTGCAGTTGAGAAAGCAATCAAGTTGTATTCCAAATTGGCACCTCTGATGCCGCGAGAGCTCTAACTGCTGCTTAAATGGTATGTAAAGATGTTGCTGCGATGCACATCAATATTAGTTGCCCCAAGTCATTTTTTATAAGTGGGGGCATGTGTGCTGCACTATTGACTAAACCCGAGCTCATTAACGATATTTTGACAACATTAAGGAGGAACTTGGACTGTCCAGTAACATGTAAGATTTGATTACTAAAATATCCGCAAGATAACGCGGAACTGGCAAGGTGGATTGAAAAAATTAGTGTTTCTGCTCTTGCTGTTCATGGAAGGAAAGTTGCGGATAAGTCAAGGGATCCAGCTAAGTGGAATGAGACTGCTAACATTGCATCAGCGTTATCTACACCACTTATTGCAAATGGAGATGTCTTTGATTATTGTGATCTTGAACGAATCAAAGCTGCAACAAGTGTTTTGTCCTTTATGGTTGTAAGGGGAGCTCTTTGGAATGCTTCAGTTCTCACCTGAAGGCAAAGTGCATTGGGCAGATTACATGGGATAATGATATGAAAAGCACGAAGCAGACATATTGGAGGAAATGATTATGCATTATTCTTGCCTTGAACTTGCAGAGGGCAAAGGTGTGATTAAATCAGAGAGTTTGGCCAATACAGTGAAACTGTATGGAGAGGAAAGGTACTATGAGTTAGTCATAGTGAATGAAAATCGATGGTCCCTTAACAGTGGCAGAGAGGAGTATAAATGGTCCCAATAATTTTTGGAAGAAGGCAGCTTGCTATATGTTATACTTGTACAATTGTCGTAAGTGACATACATTCCAAAGAGATTAATTGATTACTTATCGAACATAAAGAAAGAATATACATTTGGAGGTTAATTCCTATCTATCTTAAACACTTTTAGCAAAAAAAAATCATGAGACAAACCGTGAGCCACCAATTAGGAGTTAGATAGATCGCGAGATCTGAGTAGATTAGAAAGCGAGTTAGAAAAGCAGAAGCTATAGGCTGAAATTTGGGATCATTTACAGTTCACGAGATCAATTACTTTTAAGTTCCATTACCCATAATCCTCTAATTAAGTCAAAATCAACTTCATGGGAATTCATTTGTATTTAGGAAATCTGGGATCAATTATAGTTCACGGGTTAAAAAGTTGAAACTATAAGCTGAAATCAAACTGATTCCCCCAATTCAACATCTGAAATTATCATTCCATACATCAAAATTCCAATCTAAAAAATTAGTCAAACAAGTTTTACTTTTCCTCTTTAAATCAGCCAAAGAGCCAAACTCCAACCCCATACAGATTCATCTACGTCATCAATTCAAAAAGAAGAATCATAATCAATCAATTTAGCATATCCTTACAGAGAAGAATCAAAATTTAGCATTAATCAAAATCTAGCATTAGACATCAGAGATACCCAAAATAGAGTATAGATCATATTAGCATATCTTTATGCCATAAGTAGTTTAGGCTTAATTTACTAATAAACACGCAAGAATCTAATATTAGGAAAAAAACTGACCTCGGCCATGAAGGAAGAACAACGTAAAAAAACCTTGTTCGATTCCGTAATTCTAACACCACTAACACTATACTAAGAGAAAAACATCAGAGAGAAAATAATTGGTGTTTAGAGACAATAATCACTGAGAAAGGGTGAGAAATCTATGGGGGGAGAAAGGGTGAGGATTAGGGAAAGTAGAAATCAACGAGGGAGAAAGAGCGAGGGTTAGCCTTTGTTTGGGAGTTTGGAGGTTGACGGAGTTGAGAGTTAAAAGAGGTAACGGGAAGGGAAGGGAAGTGATGGAATGGAAAGTTAAAAGTTAACCTTGTTTGGGAGTTTATAGGATGTAAATGAGGTTAAATGTTTAATCTTGGTTGGGAGTTTAAATATAAAGGGGAAGGAAGGTTAAATTTACACTGCAGAGACAAGAAATTTTAAAAAAGTTTACGTTACTCCCATTAACCTCCAATTTTGAGATTAGAGTTTGGAGGTTAGAGGAAGTAAAGATTTAACCCCATTAACCTCTATTTACTCTAAAAAAATAACTCCCAAACAAGGTTAACTTAATACTTAACCTTCCATTACTCTCATTTACTCCCACTAACCTCCTCCCAAACAAGGGCTTAGGGAAAACACAAATGAATGTGAGGGAAGGGAAGCAGGGAAAAAACACGTGACCTTTTGTTTTTTTTTTTTTGAAGATTGACCTTTTGTTTTTTTTAGTTAGAAATTTTAGAGGAAAATAGTTGGAGGGAAATAATTGAAGTGGGTGAAATTTTAGAGCCAAATTAATTGGCGAATTTTAAAGTCAAATGATTTGGAGGGAAAATTTTAAAGCAAAAATGGATTTGAAATAAGGAATAAAATTATTAATTAAATATAATGTATAATTTTTTGGCTTAAAGCATTATTTGGTTCCTGGCCTATCCAAAATTGTGTCGTTTGGCCCCTGACTTATTATTTGGTCACATTTGGCCCTTGACCTATCGTATTTGATGAAATTTCACCCAATTTGTATGAATATTTAACGGAATCGTTATCTCATTGATAAGTAACGATATTTTGACACTTGAACTTGAAACATGATATTTCTTAAAGTTTTTTTCCCACATTATGTGGAAATAATTAATTAGCTTAAAAAAAGAAAAAAAGAAAAAACAAATCCTAAACTAAAATCTATTAAGTCAAGTGTCAAAATATCGTTACTTATCAATGAGATAATGATTCGGTTAAGTTTGAATCCAAATTGGGTGAAATTTCACGAATCTGTGATAGATCATGGACCAAATGTGACCAAATAATAGGTCAGGGACTAAATGACAAAATTTTGGATAGATCAAGGGCCAAATAGTGCTTTAAGCCATTATTTTTTTGAAAGAGATATAATGTATTATTAATCTTATATTTTCACCTATAAATTAAATATACTTATTCTTTTTTATTATTATTTTATTTTGTAACATTTAATTTTTTTTTTACATTTTTAAATGTTGCTATATCTAATTATCAAGTTATAAAATGCAACATTATTTATAAATATTGTCCGAATGTTACATTTGATCAAATAAAACAATTAAAAAAATATCAAAACAACACCTTTTATAGAAATGTTACGTTAGACATATGTGAATAGTAGCAATCAAATAAATTTAGTTAAGGCAACATTTTTAGGCAACATGTTTTGAAAATGAGTTGCAATTGGCAATCTATGGTGTAGTGTTTCAATTCAATAATGTTTCAGTTTAGTAATATTTCAGTTCAGTGATGTTTCAATTCAGTAATGTTTCAGTTGAGTGATGTTTCAGTTTAGTAATGCTTCAGTTGAGTGATGTTTCATTTCAGTAATGTTTCAGTTGAGTGATGTTTTAGTTCAATAATGTTTGAGTTCAGTAATGTTTGAGTTCAATACAATCCCTAACGTAGTGTAAGGTAACATTACGTTACGTTATGTTTTGTTATGTTACGTTATGTTACATTGCGTTACGTTATATTATGTTACGTTACGTTGCGTTACGTTTTGTTACATATTATATTACGTAACATTATGTTACGTTGCGTTACGTTGCGTTACGTTACGTTATGTTACGTTACGTTACGTTACGTTACGTTACGTTACGTTACGTTACGTTACGTTACGTTACGTTACGTTACGTTACGTTACGTTACGTTACGTTACGTTACGTTACGTTACGTTACGTTACGTCACGTTACGTTAAGTTACGTCACGTTACGTTAAGTTACGTCACGTTACGTTAAGTTACGTCACGTTACGTTAAGTTACGTCACGTTACGTCACGTTACGTCATGTTACGTCTCGTTACGTTACGTTATGTCACGTTACGTTACGTTAGGTTACATTATGTTACGCTAGGTTACATTACATTACGTTACGTTACGTTACGTTACGTTACGTTACGTTACATTACGTTACGTTACGTTACGTTACGTTACGTTACGTTACGTTACGTTATGTTACATTGCATTACGTTATATTATGTTATGTTACATTACGTTATGTTACATTATATTACGTTACGTTACATTACGTCAGGTTACATTACGTTACGTTTGGTTACATTACATTACGTTACGTTACCTTACATTACATTACGTTACGTTACGTTACGTTACGTCACGTTACGTCACGTTACATCACGTTACGTCACGTTACGTCATGTTACGTTACATTAGGTTACATTACGTTACGCTAGGTTACATTACATTACGTTACGGTACGTTACGGTACGTTACGTTACGTTACGTTACGTCACGTCACGTCACGTTACGTTACGTTACGTCACGTTACGTCACGTTACGTTACGTTATGTTACGTCACGTTACGTTACGTTACGTCACGTTACGTTACGTTACATTACGTCACGTTACGTTACGTTACATTACGTCACGTTATGTTACATTACGTTACGTCACGTTACGTTACGTTACGTTATGTCACGTTACGTTATGTTACGTTACGCTATGTTACGTACGTTATGTTACATTACGTTATGTTACGTTACTAAGGTTTCATTTGAGTGATGTTTTAATTTAGTGATGTTTTAGTTCAGTGATGTTCCAGTTCAGTGATGTTTCAGTTCAATGATGTTTCGGTTCAGTGATGTTTCAGTTCAGTAATGATTCAGTTCAGTAATATTTCAATTCAATAATGTCTCAGTTGAGTGATATTCAATTTAGTAATATTTCATTTTAGTGACATTTCGGTTCAGTAATGTTTCAGTTTAGTAATATTTTAGTTCAGTGGTGTTTCAGTTCAGTAATATTTCAGTTTAGTAATATTCCAGTTAAGTGATGTTTTAATTCAGTAATGTTTCAGTTTAGTAATATTACAGTTCATTAATGTTTCAGTTGAGTGATATTTCAGCTCAGTAATATTTCAGCTGAGTGATGTTTCAGTTCAGTAATGTTTTAGTTTAGTAACATTTCAGTTCAGTGATGTTTGAGTTCAATAATGTTTCAGCTCAGTGATCTTTCAGTTTCGTGATGTTTTTGTTCAGTAATATTTGAGTTTAGTAATATTTCAGTTTAGTGATGTTTCAGTTTAGTAACATTCAGTTCAGTAATGTTTCAGTTCATTAATATTTCAGTTGAATGATGTTTTAGTTTAGTGATGTTTCAGGTTAGTAATGTTTCAGTTGAGTGATGTTTGAGTTCAGTTATGTTTGAATTCAGTAATATTTCAGTTCAGTAATATTTCAGTTTAGTAATGTTTCAGTTCAGTAATGTTTCAGTTCAGTAATGTTTCAGTTTAGTAATCTTTTAGTTCAGTAATATTTCAGTTCAGTGATGTTTCAGTTCAGTAATATTTCAGTTCATTAATGTTTCAGTTTATTAATATTTCAGTTTAGTGATGTTTTAGTTAAGTAATGTTTCAGTTCAGTAATGTTTCAGTTCAGTGATGTTTCAGTTCAATAATGTTTCAGTTTAGTAATGTTTCAGGTTAGTAATGTTTCAGTTCAGTAATGTTTCAGTTGAGTGATGTTTCAGTTCAGTTATGTTTGAGTTTAGTAATGTTTCAGTTTAGTAATGTTTCAGTTTAGTAATCATTGAGTTCAATAATGTTTTAGTTCAGTGATGTTTCAGTTCAGTAATATTTCAGTTCAGTGATGTTTCAGTTCAGTGATGTTTTAGTTCAGTAATATTTCAGTTCAGTGATGTTTTAGTTCAGTAATATTTCAGTTTAGTAATGTTTCAGTTCAGTTATGTTTCAGTTCAGTAATATTTCAGTTTAGTAATCTTTTAGTTCAGTAATGTTTCAATTTAGTGATGTTTTAGATCAGTAATATTTCAATTTAGTGATATTTTAGTTCAGTGATGTTTCAGTTTAGTGATGTTTTAATTCAGTAATATTTTAGTTCAGTAATATTTAAGTTCAGTAATCTTTTAGTTTAGTAATGTTTCAATTCGTAATGTTTCAGTCCAATAATGTTTTAGTTCAGTAATGTTTCAGTTGAGTAAGGTTTAAGTTTAGTAATATTTCAGTTAAGTGATGTTTAAGTTTAGTGATGTTTTAGTTCAGTGATGATTTGGTTCATTGATTCAGTTTAGTAATATTTCAGTTCAGTGGTGTTTCAGTTCAGTAATGTTTCAGTTTAGTAATATTTCAGTTCAGTGATGTTTCAGTTCAGTGATGTTTCAGTTTAGTGATGCTTCAGTTCAGTAATATTTCAGTTCAATGATGTTTTAGTTCAGTAATATTTTAGTTCAGTAATGTTTCAGTTCAGTAATATTTTAGTTAAGTGATGTTTTAGTTTAGTAATGTTTCAGTTTAGTAATATTTCAGTTCAGTAATGTTTCAGTTGAGTGATATTTCAGTTCAGTAATGTTTCAGTTGAGTGATGTTTCAGTTCAGTAATATTTTAGTTTAGTAAAGTTTCAATTCAGTAATATTTGAGTTCAGTAATGTTTCAACTCAGTGATATTTCAGTTTCGTGATGTTTCAATTCAGTAATGTTTCAGTTCAGTTTTGTTTTAGTTCAGTAATGTTTCAGTTGAGTGATGTTTCAGTTCAGTAATATTTTAGTTTAGTAACGTTTCAGTTTAGTAATGTTTCAACTCAGTGATATTTCAGTTTCGTGAGTTTCATTTCAGTAATGTTTCAGTTCAGTGATGTTTCAGTTCAGTAATGTTTCAGTTCAGTGATGTTTCAGTTCAGTTATGTTTCAGTTGAGTGATGTTTCAATTCAAAATATTTCAGTTCAGTGATATTTCAGTTCAGTAATATTTCAGTTTAGTAATGTTTCTGTTTAGTGATGTTTGAGTTCCGTAAAGTTTTCTGTTCAGTGATATTTATGTTACGTTACATTACGTTTGTGTGAGGATATAAATCAATTGCATGAAGGGAGTAGTGTTTAATACGACATTTAAATGGATGACACTAAACATTTATTATTGTCATTAGTGTGGCATTAGAATATATGAATTATAGAGATTGTAAGTTTAATTATTGTTTATAAATAAACGAATGCTTAAAGAAATAAAAAAATTTAAGGATTTATAAATGGATCTTGTAATCATAAGGATTTACAAATTGAGCTTACAATCCTAGAAATTTATAAATCGAGCTTACAATTCTAAGGTAATAAATAGGGAGACAACACCATTAATTAGAACATCATTAATGTTGTATTTGGTTATCATAAATAATATTGTACATTCTCAATGTTAAGGTTTTAGTGTTTACAATGAATAATCATTTATTAAGATTTAATGCATATAACATTGATTAGACGGATACAAAATTACTTAAAAGAAGACGTCTTCTTATGTAAAATAAAAACATCCGGAAAAAATTATTTCTTGGAAGTTGGTTATATCTTGAGAAAAGAGAAAACGTTTTTCAAAGCACAATATTCCAAGTTACAACTTGAAGGAAAATAGGCAAACGTATATCAGCGGAAATATAAAATTTTTAACCTATTTCCATTAACCCAAGATCCGTTAATCGTTATTTCATATAAAGAGGGATAAAAGAAATACCTTTCAGAAGTTCTATCTACTGTTGCAAACGAAGTGCCCACAACTCTTACTTCGAGTTCCCGAGCACAAAACAAAAATAATGGAAGATCAAGTTAGAATCAACCGTTTATAACAACCAAAGTAGATTGTCTCCAATTAATCAACACAAGATCAAGGATAAAGAGAAAGAGATGAAAATCAATTGAACGGAAGGAAGCGGTAGATAATCTCGTCCTCGAACAGGGGGGTCGAAATTCTCTCTCTTGGATTGCTTGGGGATTTCGAAAATCACTATGTAGGGGGTATTTATAATCTCTTGTATCTAATCCCTAGTTAGATAGAATTAGGTTATTGAATAAGAATTTAATTCGGAATAGAATTCTTAATTATTATCTATTAATATATCTAAATATAAAGATAATAATAATAATAACCTTATTGGATAATAATAGGAGTAATATAATCTAATTAAAACTCCTAATTTATTTATCCTTTAATTAATTTAATTCATAATCCTAATCTAATTAGAATTGATAAAATCAAATTAATTATTTATGTATCCACTATACATAAAATCGCCCCCTACAGTTACTGGGCCCTATTGGGCTTAGTCGGGCTTCCATCAATTAATTAACATCTGTTTCTCTTTTGGGTTCCAAGTCTTATGTGTGACCCATTAGGTTCTTATTGCTTCTAGCCGTATGCAACTATTAAATTAATTTTCAAAGAATTATATTTAATCTTTGCATAACGGAATGATGTACGAAGAATGTGATTAGCAAGTCCGTAATCATTCCCCCAGAGCTATAAGAAGACAGGTTGATTCTGTCGTTGACCTTTCCGTATTAGTTACAGTATAATTCGATCCTTTATCAACTACGTCCTTGAACTGCATCTTATGACTATGGATAATGTCAAGTCACATATAGCGAGACGTTCGTTTTACTTGTACAGGCCGAGTCAACTCCAATTAGATAGGTTAAGAGAAATCTGCATTTCAATCTTAAGCTATCACCTTGCAAGGATTTAGAGTCAAGTCTTCCACAAGCGATCCATGGACATATCTCCCATTTATCGGGAGTGATAAATGCTCAATCCAATGTATAACTATCCCGCAATTACTTACTGTGATACCCAACGTCTGCTGTTCACACCCCAGAGTCATCTCTGTTAAGGATCGTGTTACAACAGGATCAAAACGTCACATTCCGTAATCCAGAATTACTAATTAACATTCCTTTGAGTCTGAGGATTACTTATACCTATTAATACCAATGAGATGAACAGGTGACAAGGATGAATCTACCCATCCTGTTATCTCAAGTCGGGTCCCCAATCCTAATGAACTTCTTTTCATCGGATCCATGTAACTGTCCAGATATCTGTATATATGAAGCTTGTGAGATCAGCTTTCTGTCGGGACAGAAGACATTGTTACATGCAAGTCTCAACAGTGATATGTCAACCCTGAACATATTACTTGACTTGGGGTGGTTTTAAGTTTATTAGTTTATTATAAAGTTTCGTCTCACTTCATGCTTGTATGAACACTTTATAATCACTTTAAACAAACTTACAGATTTCCTTTTATTAGACTTTATTTAGTTCTTAAAAGGGGTTGCCTTTATATAGTTATAAAACATATATCTCATTAAAACAAATGATATAAAGAACACTTCATTTACATTAAGTTTGTATCCTAGAACAATTGTCTATAGGACACTAAACCCCAACATACTCCCACTTGGACTAAAGCCAATTGTTTCTATAACTTATCCCAGTAGAAGTTAGATGACGATCATATACTTTCTGGGTTAAGGGCTTTGTCAACGGATCTGCAACGTTGTCCTCTGTAGGTACTCTTTCTATTCTCACATCTCCTCTTGCCACAATTTCTCTTACAATTTGGTATCGCTTTAGGTAATGCTTGGATGCATTATGAGACCGTGGTTCCTTTGCTTGCGCAATGGCTCCATTGTTATCACAGTACAGTGTAATGGGATTTACAATGTCAGGCACCATACCAAGTTCAGTAATGAACTTCCTAATCCAAACCGCTTCCTTTGCTGCTTCCGCAACAGCGATATACTCTGACTCGATCGTAGAGAAAGCTACGCTTCCTTGCATGAAACTCTTCCAGCTGACCGTGCCCCCATTCAAGATAAATAGGTATCCTGATTGGGATTTAAAATCGTTCTCATCTGTGAGATGACTTGCATCTGAAAATCCTTCTATTTTCAGATCCCCTTCTCCGTACACTAGGAACATATCTTTAGTTCTTCTCAAGTACTTAAGAATGTTTTTGACGGCAATCCAGTGCTCGTCTCCCGAATTTCCTTGGTAACGACTCGTTATACTTAACGCGAACGCTATGTCAGGTCTAGTGCATAGCATAGCATACATAATCGAACCGATTGCGCTGGCGTACGGGACTACAGCCATGCACTTCTTATCATCATCGGTTTTAGGACATTGATGATTGTTTAACTTTACTCCATGTATCATGGGTAAGTTACCTCGTTTCGATTCAAGCATGCTAAACCGCTTTAGCACCTTTTTGATGTATGTAGCATGTGAAAGACCAAACAGTCTTCTTGATCTATCTCTGTAGATCTTTATACCAAGTATATAAGCTGCTTCACCAAGGTCTTTCATTGAGAAGTTACCAGATAACCATACTTTTACCGACTGTAGCAGAGCTATGTCATTTCCCATTAATAATATATCGTCCACATATAATATCAGAAATGCTACAGAGCTCCCACTTGCTTTCTTGTAAATGCAAGCTTCTTCGCAATTTTGTTCGAAACCAAATTGTTTTATGGTTTCGTCAAAACGCTTGTTCCAGCTTCTTGATGCTTGCTTGAGTCCATAAATGGATCTCTGAAGTTTGCAAACCTTGTTTGCATCCTTTGATATGAAACCTTCAGGTTGCATCATATATACATCCTCAAGCAGGTTTCCGTTTAGGAAAGCTGTTTTCACATCCATTTGCCAAATCTCGTAATCGTAGTGAGCGGCAATAGCAAGCATTATTCTGATTGATTTGGACATAGCCACAGGAGAGAAAGTTTCGTCATAATCAATTCCTTGCTTCTGACGATATCCTTTCGCTACTAACCTAGCTTTGTAGGTGCTAACCTTTCCATCCATGTCAGTCTTCTTTTTGAAGATCCACCTGCACCCAATGGGTTTTATCCCTTCGGGTGGATCAACCAAAGTCCACACTTGGTTGGTATACATGGAGTCAATCTCAGAATCCATGGCTTCAAGCCATGCTTTAGAATCTGGACTGTTAAGAGCCTCTTCGTAGTTTTCGGGTTCGTCGTCTAACACGGGAACCTCATCATCATCTCCCACTAGAAAACCATATCTAATAGGGAGTTCACGAACTCTTTGTGATCTAAGAAGTGGTGGCACTTGAGTCTCATCTAATGGGACTGCATCGGGTTCCTCAACTGCTTCTGTTGTTTCTGTTGATGTTTCTTGTTCTTGAACTTCATCAAGTTCAATCATGCTTCCCTTTTCTGTGTCTTCGAGAAACTCTTTCTCTAAGAAGGTTGCGTGCTTGCATACTATTACTTTCTGATCATCTGGATGATAGAAGTAATATCCCATAGTTTCCTTAGGCTATCCAATGAAGAAACATTTATCAGATTTAGAATCTAGTTTGTCGGACGCAATGCATTTGGCAAATGCTGAACAACCCCATACTCTCATGAATGAGAACACGGGTTTCCTACCAACGAACAATTCATATGGTGTGGAATTAGCGGATTTAGTCCGTACTCGATTTAGGGTGAAGAGGGCGGTTTCTAAGGCATAGCTCCAGAATGTCTTTGGAAGTAATGCTATGCTCATCATGGATCGTACCATATCTAGTAAGGTACGGTTCCTCCTCTCGGATACACCATTGTGTTGTGGTGTATAGGGAGGTGTCCATTGTGAGCAAATCCCACATTCAGTTAGATAATTCAGAAAATCATCTGAAAGATATTCGCCACCTCGATCGGATCGAATGTATCTTTATTTTCTTTCCTAATTGATTTTCTACTTCATTCTTGAAGCATTTGAATTTCTCAAAAGCTTCTGACTTGTGCTTCATCAAATAGATATAACCATATCGAGTATGGTCGTCTATGAAGCTTATGAAGTATCTGAATCCTCCTCTTGCTTGGACTGACATAGGACCGCATACATCTAAATGAATAAGTCCTAGAGTGTCTGATACACGCTCACCTTTATTGCTAAAGGGTGTCTTTGTCATTTTACCTTTTAAACATGCTTCACATGTTTCCAATGATTCATGATCAATTGGATCTATAAGCCCATCTTGATGTAGCTTTAGCATGCATCTTTTGTTTATATGGCCTAAACGACAATGCCACAAGTAAGTTGAATTATCTAGCTTATGTCTTTTGGTATCAATTGCGAAAATAGAAATTTTGTCATCTAGCACATAAATCTCATGTTGTGATATTCCTGAAAAATAGAAAATCGAATCTCTATAAAAATCGCAATGTTTGTCTTTTATTGAAATATGAAAACCGTCGTCAACAAGACGGCTAATAGAAATAATGTTACGAGACATTTGTGGAACATACAAACAGTTCCTTAATTCTATTACAAGCCCAGAGGGCAAGTTCAAAGCATAATCTCCAATGGCGAGGGCGGAAACTCTTGCTCCATTTCCTACTCGCAAATTTATGCTTCCTTTCTTCAATTCCTTAGTCTGATTTAGTTCCTGTATATTTGTACAAATATGAGATCCGCATCCGGTATCAAGTACCCAAGATTCAGACTGTGAAATTGTATTTATTTCAATATAAAACATACCAGATATTGAGGTCCCGGCTTCTCCCTTCTTGAGGGTAGCTAGGTACAGCAAACAATTTCTCTTCCAATGCCCCACTTCACCACAATAGTGGCACTTTCCTTTGGGCTTCTTCACTTCCTTTCCCTTTGTTTCGGTGAGCATGGCCTCCTTGCCTTTCTTAGGATGGTTTGGATCGGGAGAGATCCCTTTCCTCTTCTTTGATCCTTCAATAGCAAGGGCCGGTATCTCCTCGTTTTCTTTTATACTGGGCTCGACTGTCTCGAGCATATTTGCAAGCTCTTCAAGAGAGGTTTGTAAGCCACTCACTTGGTAGTTCATGATGAACTGTGAGTAACTCTCAGGGAGGGACTGAAGAAATAAGTTTATACTTAGTTCATGATCCATCGCATCTCCAATACTAGAAAACTTTGTGATAAGGCCGATCATCTTGACACAATATGCCATTACAGATGTGCCCACCTGCATCTTGCATCTATATAACTATTTTGTTATCTCGTAACATTCGCACCGAGTTTGATTCACAAATAACTCTTTTAGGTGCTTGACCATGGAATAGGCATCCATATCTGCATGTTGCCTTTTCAATTCCGGTGTCATAGATGCAAGTATGATGTCTCCCGCTTGATCGTCATCAGCCTTATGCTTCAAGTAAGCATAAAATTCTTGGTAGGGAGCACCATTCGTTGGGTAAGGGGGTATCGGTGTATCAAGTACATACCCTTTCTTCTCGAACTTCAAAACGATTTTGAGGTTGCGATACCAGTCGGTGAAATTTGAACTGTTCAACTTGTTATCGGTAAGTATGTTTTGCAGATTGGTGTTAGTCATGATTTTAAGAGTGATTAATTAAACCTGAGAGTGAGAAAGAGTAAACGTATGTTATTCATTTGCTTTAAAGTATATCAATCTAAAATTATAGGCCTTTTAGTTTATTTTAGATTGCTCCCACTATTTTGCCAAATTAATAGCCCTCCATATTAATTCGAAGAATTTCACAAATCCTTTAGTGAGCTAGGATCCTAACTTCTGAGATTTCGCCTTGAGTTTACTCAACAAGCTAGTCTCATTCGTTAGGTAGATTCATGTAATCAATCACATCTTTAATGTGATTCCTAGGTTATTGGGTTACTAACCACATTAGTAACTAATATGCTATTCATATTAATCCTAACCGTATTGCCCATTAGTTTATGAAAACATGAGTTTACTCATCCAATTATCATAATCTAATTTAAGTATTACCCCATATTCATGAAAAATGATTTTTGATAATTCAGGTGTTACCATAAGACCCCGAGCTTGAGTTTACTCAACAACCCAAAGGCCCTCAGTACTGTCGGCTGAATTATAATATTAGGGAGGGGCAACCGATTTTAATAACTTGCTTATTTACTTAACTTTTAATGAGGGATTTTATTTTAAGTCTCATAATCTAACTTAGTCTTGATTTGCTTTAGCATACATCAGACACATACATTGGTGTTATGGACATATTATCTAAATTATTCCGTCGAGCCAGAGACGGAATAAAAGGCCAAACCTAGGGAAATACTAACTATTACATATTTCTCTTTAGGTCCTCCGTCTTCACCATGGCGCCTTGAAATTACATATTAATTTCTATTCTACTAAAGAAAACTTCAATTAAATTGAAGGGAATTAGATGAGAGGAGAAATTACAATAGATAGTAGAAAGGCAGGACTCGCAGGCCCTATTTCAAAAATACCAATAAAAGAGGGTCCAAATATGTCCATAACTCCAAACATGCATAGACTCAATTAAATAAATTTAATTGGTTGATTACATAAATACTTTATGTAATATTTAGGTTAATCACATTAACACATCAAATTAACTTTCATCCAATTTTACTTCTAATGGTTTCGTATCTTCTATATTAACCTTTTAGATTAATATAACTATACAAAACTTTAATTTATGCATGTCCCAATTATTTTGATTTCAATTCATTTAATACTTTTGATTTACAAATAGGTAAAACAAACTTTTAAATAAATTTTCATTCGATAATCAAAACAGAAAACTATTAATTTCTGAAACATATATATATATACAAATATTTTAAAACTGATTTTAAAATGATTTTAAAATAAGTGGGTCTCGGGCCGGGCCCGAGGACGCGGCTGCTGCCGTTTGGCAGCAGCCCTAATGCGACTGGTCTGCCGCTGCCTTGCGGCAGCGGCAGCCGGGTCGCGCCTATTTTTTTTATTTAAAATTATATATATATATATATATATATATATATCAGTTTTAAAACGGTTTCAAAACGATTTTCAGAAAATAAGAAAACCTATTATAGATTTTTCGTTTTATCTTTAGAATCAATAAAATTAACTTTTATCAATCTAACTATAAAACTGACAGATTTTGTTATAATGATTATCAACCGAAATAATTAGGAACATATGCATAAACTATTTTAATTAACAATTAATTAAAACTTATTTATCTTTAGAACTAATTAATCAAAACAGTTTTGTTAATTAACCTAACTATAAATATTCATTCAACCTGATTGAAAAACTTCTAAATTTTCATATATGAAATAACGGATTTAACACAGGCTCTGATAACAATGAAGGAAAATAGGCAAACGTATAGCAGCGAAAATATAAAAATTTTAACCTATTTCCATTAACCCAAGATCCGTTAATCGTTATTTCATATAAAGAGGGATAAAAGAAATACCTTTCAGAAGTTCTATCTACCGTTGCAAACGAAGTGCCCACAACTCTTACTTCGAGTTCCCGAGCACAAAACAAAAACAATGGAAGATCAAGTTAGAATCAACCGTTTATAACAACCAAAGTAGATTGTTTCTAATTAATCAACACAAGATCAAGGATCAAGATAAAGAGATGAAAATCAATTGAACGGAAGGAAGCGGTAGATAATCTCGTCCTCGAACAGGGGGGTTGAAATTCTCTCTCTTGGATTGCTTGGGGATTTCGAAAATCACTATGTAGGGGGTATTTATAATCTCTTGTATCTAATCCCTAGTTAGATAGAATTAGGTTATTGAATAAGAATTTAATTCGGAATAGAATTCTTAATTATTATCTATTAATATATCTAAATATAAAGATAATAATAATAATAACCTTATTGGATAATAATAATAGGAGTAATATAATCTAATTAAAACTCCTAATTTATTTATCCTTTAATTAATTTAATTCATAATCCTAATCTAATTAGAATTGATAAAATCAAATTAATTATTTATGTATCCACTATACATAAAATCGCCCCCTACAGTTACTGGGCCCTATTGGGCTTAGTCGGGCTTCCATCAATTAATTAACATCTGTTTCTCTTTTGAGTTCCAAGTCTTATGTGTGACCCATTAGGTTCTTTTTGCTTCTAGCCGTATGCAACTATTAAATTAATTTTCAAAGAATTATATTTAATCTTTGCATAACGGAATGATGTACGAAGAATGTGATTAACAAGTCCGTAATCATTCCCCCAGAGCTATAAGAAGACAGGTTGATTCTGTCGTTGACCTTTCCATATTAGTTAAAGTATAATTCGATCCTTTATCAACTACGTCCTTGAACTGAATCTTATGACTATGGATAATGTCAAGTCACATATAGCGAGACGTTCGTTTTACTTGTACAGGCCGAGTCAACTCCAATTAGATAGGTTAAGAGAAATCTGCATTTCAATCTTAAGCTATCACCTTGCAAGGATTTAGAATCAAGTCTTCCACAAGCGATCCATGCACATATCTCCAATTTATCGGGAGTGATAAATGCTCAATCCAATGTATAACTATCCCGCAATTACTTACTGTGATACCCAACGTCTGCTGTTCACACCCCAGAGTCATCTCTGTTAAGGATCGTGTTACAACAGGATCAAAGCGTCACATTCCGTAATCCAGAATTACTAATTAACATTCCTTTGAGTCTGAGGATTACTTATACCTATTAATACCAATGAGATGAATAGGTGACAAGGATGAATCTACCCATCCTGTTATCTCAAGTCGGGTCCCCAATCCTAATGAACTTCTTTTCATCGGATTTATGTAACTGTCCAGATATCTGTATATATGAAGCTTGTGAGATCAGCTTTCTGTCGGGACAGAAGACATTGTTACATGCAAGTCTCAATAGTGATATGTCAATCCTGAACATATTACTTGACTTGGGGTGGTTTTAAGTTTATTAGTTTATTATAAAGTTTCGTCTCACTTCATGCTTGTATGAACACTTTATAATCACTTTAAACAAACTTACGGATTTCCTTTTATTAGACTTTATTTAGTTCTTAAAAGGGATTACCTTTATATAGTTATAAAACATATATCTCATGAAAACAAATGATATAAAAAACACTTCATTTACATTAAGTTTGTATCCTAGAACAACTGTCTATAGGACACTAAACCCCAACACAACTGACATGTCATCAGGTAAAACTTATTTTAATATTAAATCACAACTTAAATTATGGACCATTAGATCTTGATCTAATGGATATTAATCAATCACCACCCATGGAGATAATTTAGTGCTCACCATTGAAAACAACCATATATATATATATATATATATATATATATATATATATATATATATATATATATATATACACGGTGCCCCTCTCCTGAAGATCCTTATTTTACTCATCTTAGCGCCCTCTCCTTTCTTCTGCTCCTGCATAATACCTCACTTTTCAAACAATATAATCTCCGACCTAAGCCCTCAGCTAATCCTCTCCTCTCTTCTTCTTTCTCGCCTCAATTATTCCAAGAAAAAACAAATATAGCAATGCTGATGATTAACGAGTGTTATTCTTCAAGCTCAAATCCACAATGTCATGTTTCACTTGTTGTAGTGACGAAGTTGATAGACTCGGCCTCCTCGGTTCCAGCAGACAACATCTAGATCTCCTTGCTCCTGGTTGAAATCCTCGACGCATGATCTCGACATCAAAGAAAAGTGTTTGGGGGATAATAGATAGAGAGGGAAGAATACTCCAAGGTGCTATAATTTGTCTGATTTTAGGTATGATATTGCTAGTTATACTCTTAATTTCGATGATGAGATTAAAAAAAATGACAAATTACAAATCTAGCCCAACTAAAGAGGTCCATTTACATATCTAACTCACTTTGCTTCCATCTTGCCAAATTAGACACTTTTATCTATTTTGGATAAAATTATCCTTAGTTTCATTATATCGATCCATCTGCTCCTACTCCCGCTTCTTTTTCTTTCGCTTCGTCCGCTTCTTCTTCTTCTTCGGTTCATCTTCTTCAATTTCTGATACCAATCGTTAGCGAGTTTTTAGACTATTGAAATATTATGTTCAATTTCCCGTAGAAATTGTATGTTTTTAGCTTTATACGCTTGCTTTTCTCGCTGGTCTTGCCTCTTTCTTCATTTGTAACGACATCGTTTCAATTTCCTCTATTTTCCTCCATTATTGTCGCATTTTGATGAAATTTATCGTATTTAGTTGTCGCATCTCGTCACAAATGCGACAACAGTTGTCGAATATCGTCACAAATGCGACAATAGTTATCGCAATTCGTCACAAATGCGACAACAGTTATCGCATTCCGTCACCAATGCGACAACTCTTATCGCAGATGCGACAACTCTTGTCGCATTTGTGATGAATTCGTCACAAATGCGACATCGCAGCAGTTCAATTGTTAGATTTTTTTCTTTCTCATTTTTTGAGCTTTCCATCCTAATCCTCTTCCGCAGACACTAATTCTTCAAAAGTTGAACGAAACATAATCTCTTATATCTATAAACCACTGTCTTTTCATTGGTTTGGGATGGCGAAGAAGACGTTGAGAGTCTGAGGAAGAAGGTAAATTGAAATAAGGGTATTCTTGTCCAAAGTGGATAAAAGTGTCTAATTTGGTGAGATGGAAGCAAAGTGGGTCAAATATGTTAATGGACTCATTCAAATGGGCTAGATTAGTAATTAGCCCTTAAAAAGCATGATTAAGGATACGTGTTGTGTTTCTATAAACAATCAAAAACATCCAGGGAGCTCTTTATAAATTTCTGCTAGATTTACTTAATAAGTCCTTGTGTTTCTTATATTACAAATGGAATTTGTCATTCAGTTCGTAGTAAATTTGTCAGTAACAAATTATTAAATATTATGTTGTAATTCGTCGGTAAACTATCTCAGCTCAAGTAATGAAGGTGGGCCATGTTCTAGTGTTAACGATCGCAAGTGGTCGCCAAAGCAGTCACAATTATTTGGTTGCTAAACACCAAAATTCAGTCACTAACTCGTTTTTTTTAGTTTATATAAAATGTGAAACAAAATAACACTTGTAAAAGGAGAGAGAATCAAATGTGTGATGTGGCACAATAACGAAACACTTGCTTATATGTCATTTTCTCCATTAAATTATTATACTTTTTTTCTTTTTCTTTCAAGTCGGTTATTAAGCAATCTACTATTTCTCTATCACTTATCTTGTCTGTATCTGTGTATTTGAAAAGAGTTCAGCCATGAATTATGTCACTTGTCACTTGGTACTTGTCTTATTATTTTCATTAGGGTAAATAACTTATTAGTCTTCACATTTTTACGTAACACACTGTTTAGTCCCTCTATTTTGAAAAACATATTTTAAGGTCCATATATTTTGAGAATATTCAGTCATTTTGTCTATTTTTTTACATTTTTAAACGAACATATCTTCAGGATAGTCATATTACAGTACAAAAGGGAAATATCTATCCGTTTATGCCAGATATAACAGTTAAAAATCTAAAAAGAAAATAAACAGAAGGATCATATGGCTAATAATGATAAAGGATAGAGACCTTATAATGTGTTTTTTAAAATATGGAGCGTTGGGTAAAAATGAGAGGAATAATAAATTATTTATCTTAGGATTAATATAGCTTATTATCTGAAATTTTTAACTTCTTTTAAGTAAAACCGTGGTATGATGTCTATAGTTGGATTTTTTCTGTTTATGTTATTATTCTTAATCAAGGTGTTAACAATGGTGGTAGTTATGGAGGTTTCTCCAAGAGTTTTCTAGGTGAGGATAAGCTATCTAATGAATCTAAAAGGGCCAGTAGTGTTCCTAGATTATCAAATGACAATAAAATTGAATCTAAAATAAAATTAATGATTTAGATTTATAGTAGCATTTTTAAATATTAAATGTTCCTAATAAAATTAATGATTAGTCAAGTTAGGGCACTAAGTGAGCGGCTCGGTAGTCGGCTCGATAAAAACTCGGTTCGATTCGACTCGATTTGTAAACCAACCGTTCGTGAGCCGAGCTTAAGCAGGCCAAAGCTCGACTCGAAAGCTCACGAGCAGACTCGATTATAACATTTATGAACAAAACTTAGTTTGGGTAAATAATTATAAGGTCCTTATGTTTTTACTTAACACACTAGTAAGTCCATCATATTATTATAAGGTCCTTAAATTTTATCTTAATCAATTCTTTAGTCCTTCCATTTGTTTTTGTAAATGAAAGTCCAAAACTACCCCTAGTTATATACATAAAATAATTATCTTTTAGTTTCAAATTTAATCTAGTTAATTTTAATAAAGTTTTTGAACTACATATATACCGAAATTAATATACTTGAAAAAATATATTATTAATTTTCTTAAATTGTAATTATTTTTTCTTTATTTTTTAATCTAATATCTTTAAACTAACATTAAATATTATTATAAATTTTTTAAAAATCATATATTTTTTTTCTTCATTCCTAAAATTTATTAGAATTGTAAAAACTTTTTACAATGATAGTCTTACTCCTATTTTAATACTTTTGAAATATTTTTCATTCATTTTTTTAGTCAATAAATTTTACGTTATTAAATTAAAGTTCTATAATTATATAAAAATTAATAAATCAATTACTTTATATTGGAGAGATCGTGATTATGTAGGAAAAAGGAGAAAAAATATATAATAGGAAAAATAGATGTTTTATTATTAAAACATAAAGTAAAGGGTAATTTTGATATTTTAAAATTTATTTAGTATAGTTTGACCATTGATCCAAGCATAATGACTAAGGAGAAAACAAAAACCGGAGGACTATATAATTATTTCTAAAAGCACGGTATCTAAGTAGTGTATTAGGTAAAAACAAAGGGCCTTATAATTATTTACCCTTTTAGTTTTATAGAAAACTATATAGTTTTGTGTTAGTTTATAAATATCTAAACTTAATATTATTTTATTTGCTATTAGATGAGTTCGTTCACAAACATAATAAATGAGTAATAGACGAACTATTTGTAAGCATTTTGTTTATTTATTCACGAACTTTGCTTATGAGCTTGTTTGTGTACACAATTAGAGAGCTATTTGCGAGCAAACTTCATAAATATAATTAACAATTTACTCACAAACAATTCATGGTTAGATAATTTTCTTAATGAACGAAATTCAAAGAGGATTTTTGGCTCGAAGCTCGACTTGAGCTCGTTTATTTTCTAATGAGCTGAGCCGAGCTTGAGCAGGCCAAAACTCGGCTCGGCTCGATTACAGCCCTAAAGCAAGTAGACCAAAAAATATTGTGATTATTATAAATTAAAAAATAATGTATAAAAAATGTTATTTCATATATTTTTATTCTTTTATTTGATAGATATCTTATTAAAAGTCAGTATATCTTATATTTAAGGAAATTGCGAAATTGGGTCAAATGGGAGACTCATTTACATATTTAGACCATTTATCCAACCCTTTAGACTATATTTTGGTGACTTTCCCAAAATACTCCAGACCTTTCATCTTCCCCTTCCTCTTCCTATCTACGATTTCCCCTTCCCAGACCTTTCATCTTCCTCTCTTCCTTTATATTACGGAATTTGCACCAATTTCTTCATCCACATGTATGTCTCTTCTTCCTATATTTATATCTTGGATTCATCTTACTGTTTCTAGAAAATTAAGCAATGGTATCTTCCTATTTCTTTTCGTCTCCAGGTTTCTTTCTTCTTGTGTCAATCGAGGCATGGTTATTCGACGTTGTTCTATGTGTTTTTCTGTATTTATCATATGGTTGATTTCAATGGTAAAAGGTGGAAATAATGTAAGTATCTACTGTTTAATCTTCATCTTTTTTCAAAAAATGGCTTCGCAAAATGAGTTTGCGAAGTATGCAAAGAAAAAATAGGCTGAAAATGATGATTTAGCTTCGCATACAAAGATTATGCGAAGTCTGCAAAAAGAAAATCATCATTTTTAGCGTGATTTTACCACTTCGCAGACTTCGCATCATCATTTTTCTACAAAGCTAAATCATCCTTTTTTAGTTAAATTCCGCTAACGCGACATTTTTTTGTGAAGGTGGTTGAATACAAAATATCAAATTCAAGTATCCTTTTTAGCTTGAATACAATAGCAACAATCACAGTATGTGGTGTACTGGGATGTAGGGGATGGTGTTCTGGGATGTAGGGGATGGTGTTCTGAGATGTAGGGGGTGGTGTTCTAGAATAGAGGGGGAAAGCTACGAAGGTAATACTACTTAAAATCATGGATTTTACTTCACATATTGCGAAATCTGCGAATTAGAAGTCATTATGCGAATTAGTATTACCTTCTCAGGTTTCGCATATTGCGAAATATGCGAAGTAAATTTCATGGTCTTAAGTATTCTTACCTTCGCAGACTTCGCATATTGCAAAATTTGTGAAGTCAAACGAAAGGGAGAAAGAAGAAAGATTAACAAATTTCTGAGTGTTATATATATATATAAAGGGTATTTTGGGAAAGTCATAAAAATATAGTCTAGATAGGTAATGGATTTGGTAAATCGTCTAAATATGTAAATGAGTCTTCCATTTGACCCAATTTTATAATTTTCCTAATATTTAAGGGTAATTAATTTATTAGTCCCTATATTTTGATAAAACACATTGTTTAGTCCCTGTATTTTTAAAAACACTTGGTAAGGTCCCTAACCTTTTTCTCAGTGAACTGTGTAGTCCTTCCGTCTGTTTGTTAGATTTTTTACCGTTTATGAATTTGAAAATGACTAAATTACCCTTTACTATTTACCTTCAAATTTCAGAAGAGAAAATCCAATTTAGAAGAAGAAACTATTTGTATGGAAAACAAGAAAAAGAACAAACCCAATGCTTACGAATTTTAACGATTAAGAAGAAAATCAAGAAGAAGAACACTCAAAGTTGATTTCAGATGCAGTAGAGTTTAAAGGAAAAGAAAATAAAGGAAAAGAAGAATGCCAATCCAAATTGACTAACAGAATCTTTATGAGAGTCTAACGGCAGGGACTAAACAGTTCACCGAAAAAAACGTTAGGGACTAAACAGTTCATCGAGAAAAAGATTAGGGACTTTACCGTGTGTTTTTTAAAATACAGGGACTAAACAATGTGTTTTGTCAAAATGTAGGGACTAATAAATTAATTACCCTATATTTAATTACAAAGTTTTAGCAAAACTAATATATTATTTTTTTGGTTTGTAAGTGTATCCACCGCCGACAGCAGTGGCTATTCACTTTCGCAAATGGTTTGCACCTCTATGGGTGGGACTGCTGGCCACGGAAATTCTTTCCATTCCCAAAGGCGAAGATCGAACCTGGACCTTTGGTCAAGGGATGAGGAGCCTTTACCACCCATAGAGGTGCAAACTATCTGCGAAAGTGAATAGTCATTGCTGTCGGCGAATACACTTATAACTAATATATTATTTAATGATAGGATATTTTATATTAAATTTGATTTTTTTTAATTTGATATCTTATTGATTTGTATTGTATATATTAAATTACCGCCTGATATTTTGGGTCAATTTGAAAAAGTAATTATCAAATTATCTTCTCAATCATTAATCTTGTCATTACACTTTATATGTGTGTCACTTTATCATTCATTTTGTAACAGATCGCAAATATATGAATAAACGTGAAAAAAATTAAAAATAAAACAAAAAATTATATTGTATTTTGTACGAGTTGGACAAAAAAAAATTAAATCTTTTACCAAATTTAAAAATATTTATCTCCAATTCTATTGTTAAATCACAAAAATATGAATTTTTTTTAAGACAAAATTTGCAACTAGTGCATAATAAATTATAAAATATTTGTATTTTATAACAATGTCTAAAATTGACACAATTTGTCCATGTTAAAGGTAAAAGTACCCACGATATAAGTATTTGTGTATCTTATCTCATATTGTTAATTACATTACTTCAAAGTACTTTATGTGGACGGTCCGATGAGAGTCTTCTTCTGCCATTCATTCAGTTCATTGTTTCTTCTTCATCTTTCTTTCTCTACTCCATTGCTTTTTTCTTTGCTTCTTGAAGATTTTAACTTTGCTTCTTGTATTCTTTTGTTTGTTCATATTTTTCTCTTCTTAAACATCTTTTCTGTTTAAATAACTTCTAGCTCTCAGTCCCTCCTATTGGAGCGTTTACCCTCTTCTTTCTTGAGAAGTTTTTAACTTAATTATATTTTCTGTGATACTTAAATTACAAGTTAGGGTTTCGACCTGATTTTCAATGGACAAAGGGAATGGATTAATGGAGGCCTATTCCCGATTATGTTTAGAAAACGAGGAAGAACAATGGGTGATTTTAGGAGAAAAACATGTTAATCCTACGAATCAAGGTTTCTACTTTATTGTTGGTTAATTTCTAACAGCCAAATCTGTACACCTTGAAAGTATGAAGAATGTGCTAGCATCAATATGGAAGCCTGTGAAGGAAGTCACCATCACTGAATCAGACTTAGAGGTGAGATTTCTTTTCCAATTTTTTCACAAGCAAGATGTACTGCGATTGTTGAATGACGATCCTTAGACATTCAATTAAAATGTGTTGATAGTGAGATGCCTGGATGTAATGGAGCAAGCAACCCAAGTTGAATGGCATGACTTAATCACATGAGTTCAGATATCTGATCTTCCAAATAAGCCATTATTTGGAATCAGATTCGAATAAAATTCTAGGCAACCAAATAAGCCATTATTTGGAATCAGATTCGAATAACTTTACTAGTGCGTGGAGAAATTATCAGCGAATAAAAGTTACTATCGATGTCTGAAACCCAATCAAATAGGGTAAGAAGTTAAAACGTAGTGGTGGAGAGTGGTTGTGATCAATTTTCGCTATGAGAGATTACCATCCTTCTGTTTTTATTGTGGAATTATCGGACACTCAGACAAATTCTGCCAATTGCTATTTGACAATCCTAATGATTCTATTGAAAGACATTTTGGCAGCCATCTACGTGCCCAGTCAAGAAGAACGACGACCCAAATTGGAAGAGGATGGTTGAAGAATCCATTGGAGGTAGTTGATAAGGATAATTTAGACAGTTCAAACGTTGATGAAGTTCCTGCAGGGGATAAGTCTAAATTCAGGGCGTTTAGAAGTAAGAATATACCAACAAGTTGTGGCCCCTCCTGAATTGACAGTTCAAACAATAAGGAGGGTCAGAATCCCTCTATTGAAGACGGACTTATTCACGATCCAAAATGGTCACGCATGGAGAATGTCAATATGGAAGTGGAATTTGGTATCCTATCAAAAAACGGATATGGGTCGGGTCTTGGAGTCCAGGCCCACTTGGGGTTATGAGTCTCATAAGTTTGAACTGACATGGGGTGGGCAACCTACGAACAGTTAGTGTTCTAAAGGATCTGGTGTAGGTCCACAAGCCCATGTTAGTATTTTTTTTATGGAGACAATGGTTAACTCAAAACACATTTCAGAAATATGTAAACAGCTTGGTTTGAGGTCATTTTGTCTTGTGTTAGTATCTTAAAAGAGCTAGATAATTGCTCAGTCTTTTATGTAAAACGTTTAGCGAATTCGGCCGCTCATCTCTTAGTTAAGGCGGTCAATTCTCAATCTGTTCTTGGTGTGTGGACATGTCCATCATTTTATCTCAATGTTGTTCTTACTTCCGATTCTAATAATTAAAAAGTGTTTTATTTCAAAAAAAAAAAAAAAAAAATTACATCACTTCAATATAAATATTGAATAGTATTTGTTTTTGTTGAAGTTCAGAATAATTTTTTTTAATAAATAACATATTAGCCAACAAAAAATATCATGTACATTGTACCGGCCTAAAATTTCCTTCTATGTAAGAATATCACGAGTGCCGCATACACAAACATATGCATATATGGTAAGAAACTCACCGGGAAGGATTATTCATTATCTTGATAATTGGGATGATGTTAAAGTCATATAAGTACATCAATCCATAGCTTACATTATTACTCTTCAACTAACATAAAGAAGAACATGACATATTCAATTCGAAACAGTTGAAGAGCATCTCTGTCTTCCGAAACTGGGAATTCCATTGCAACAGTCCGCTGCTGAATGCTTAACTTTTTGAATTTCCTCGGCATACTGCACACACAAGTATTACCTTAAAAGGACATGAATTTTTCTTACAAAAAATTAATCAACACTCTCTTCCAATCAAGAACATTTTCAGGCCAATAAATAATTCTATTTGATCAAACCCTCAAGCTTAATCAATTCTATTTAGGAAAGGAATCTTACCCGTATTTTCTTGGCAAGAAGAGTCCCCATGCAAGCCTTTCCTTTCCTTTTCGATCGTCTATAAATAGCAACAAAACAAGAGATTTAAAGCAGTTAGCTAGATTGCAACTTGAGAACAAACATCTTCAGTACAATTTAACATTACTTTCCAGTCCTTGGTTTGCTTGGGCCTCCTTGCTCTACAGCAACTGAAGCATTTCTAGTCGCTTCTTCTCGGCCAAAAGCTGATACAGAATCGAACATATTAGTCGAATGTCGCATATCTAACTGCCATTGTACACTATATCAATTGGTGTTAATTTAGTAACAAATATTGACTATCATTATCAAAAAGTTGAAATCAACAATCAGAATCAATGAAATGGTCAATATGTATTGAAGCAAAATATTATAGTTGTTAATAAATGATATAGATTGTCAATAAATTAAGTTGTAACTGTCAATTGCTATAATTTCAGAATTACAGCTTTCATAGCTAAAAAAGGTGCTTAAACGTACATAATTCAATAAGGTTCAATGAGCATTTTCAACTAGATATTTGCAAGAACTCACCAGCTTTGGTTACTTCGTCCAAAATTTTCCGGTAAGTCTGCAGCAAGTTACACATTGATAAAGTTAGTGCCTCAAAGGAAATGGCGGTTTTCTTTCATTTTGAGTAGTTAATTCAATGAAACATTACAGACAATTAGCCAAAAAAACCTGGAGGTGGCTCTTCACGTGCTGAAGGGTGAGACCTTTTGTGACATTCATCAGGTGAAAAATTTGACTTGGTGTTGCTCCTGCAATTGTGAGATACAAATCATGGCATGAGATTTTTTTTTTTTTTTTTTTTTTTTTTTTTAAATTTGCGCAATGCGCTTACATTAAAGAAGAAAGAAAAATCCCCACCAGACCCGGATGTGATTCGAACTCATGACCTCCCAAGGCATAGGTAAGCTCTCAACCACTAGGCTAAAAGCTTCACCACAATATAATCATGGCATGAGATACTTGAGTTAGCATCAAAACAATATAATCATTTTCTCTAGTTGCCAATTTTATGAACCTATTTTCCACAGAAGCTCTAAACGTGCATCAAGGGGCATTTAGCAAATTTGACAAAGCTCTCAAAGATTTTAATACAAGACAAGGATATGAAATAGACGGTTGTGCATGACAACTACAATTACTACTAAAACTCCCACTCTAAGAAATGGAAAAAGGTGATAAAAAATGGAATTCATAATATTATTACATGTCAAAGGAAAAAGTATCAATTGAAAACCATAAGAGTAGATATGTAGTGTTAGAAAAAAAATATGATTTATTTCAACCAGTTTCCTAGAAATGATTAAACCAGCAATCTGATCAGATTCATTAAAACAATTAGATTTCATGAGCCCAAAATAATGGTAAGGAAAAAAAAAATCAATCACATCACATGATAAGATTGCAATATGGGCTACTAACTTTCAGGTCCACCAAGCAGATCGATGGCTCCTGAGAAACGTTCATGAAGTTCAGGAGACCATTGAATACGGTCAGTAGCCTCTATAGCAAAAGGAGGAGGACGAAGGTGATCAGTTTCATGCTTAGGCACCTGTTCCATGATTTCCAGAAAAGCATTATCATTTTCTGATTCAAATAACAAAGAAGTTATCTTGAAATCATCATATTGGATTTCAAGTTGATGCTCAAACTCTGTTGAATATCCGAACAGGTCACTTAAACTTGATCCTGCATTTCCAACTTCAAGACTACCAGTAACCTGGTCGGAGTAAGTCGGAAAATCCCCAAATTCTGAAGCCATTTTTCTGGATTCCTCTCTATCACTCACAATTCTAGAAATCTTCCTGAATTTCCTCTCTTATTCACAATTCACTATTTGAGGTATTCCATACTTTGCAATCTACAACACACCCTATAAATAGTAAAAACTAGAACCCTGAAGCTGACACATAAATGTTTTGTAGGGAAACGTGGTGCATGGAATTCAGTCCAACACAGCAAAAGCAAGAAAAAAACAAAAAAAATGAACAGCCAATTTGTCAGTATTAGAATTGTTGTGCATGAGTGAGAGAGTGAGGCATTAACTAAGTAAAGGATTAGACTAACTCAGAGAGTTAGTGAAGAAGCAAGCATACACTTTTTGAAATGTCATTTGTCTGATAGCTCTGAGAGAGAAAGAGAAGACTTTGGTGTGTAGATCACTGGCTTCTTCTGCTGCATGTAAAGGACGTGGAAGAGAATCTGTTTTCTGCTTTCGTGTGTATATCACTGGCTTCTTCTGCTGCATGGCTTCTTCACAGATTTCAAGATGGATTTATTCATATAGTCATTCAATGAAAAACAATTGAAGTACATTGAGCATAATCCTGAGAAACCTCAACTGGGGATTCAGCTGGTTGTTGAATAACATATGAAGCATTGCTCCCAATCCTTTCGATCTGTTCCTCTTTTCTCATTATCCACCATTGCTATTGAGTTAATTAAGTCCCAAATGGTTGAGTTATCAAAAGAATTTAATATACAATCAGAATCACTGTCAAACATCAATAAGTATTCAACAATATTGTCTAAAGTTTTGAAAAGATATATGTTTCAACTTGTTGAATTTGTGTAACTGTGATTTACTTGAAATTCATTATATAGGTAAGAAAGGTGCTTAAACTTAATTCTACAAGGTTCAATAAAGATTAATGACTAGATATTTGTAAACACTCACCAATTTTGGACATTTTAGTTGATTCCTGTCAAAACAGTTACCTTGCTAGTATATGTGCAGCATGTTACACATTGATATATTCCACCACAAACATTAAAGATAGAGATTAATCCCTTCACATTCATCAGACACGAATGCTCTCAGGGGTTGCTCCTGTAATTGTGAGATACAAATCATAACATCAGTTACCTATGCTATTTTGAATAACCAAACAATTCACTTAAACTTGCTCCTGTCTTTGAAGACATTTTCCTGAATTCCTCACAAACTCTTCCAGAATCCCTCTCTATAACTCACAATTAGGAATTTTCTAGACTTAGCATTGCAATCTACAACCGAATAGACCCTAATGATATAGTGAAAACCATGAATCGTCAAAATGACCCTCTCCAGAACTCAGTCCAATAAAGAGAAAGCAGGCAAAAAGCCAAGAGAACGGAACAAACAAATTTGTAAGCATTATAGAAACGAAATAAGAACCGTAAACTGAGTGAGTGAACGTGTTATAAATGTAAGCAGGAAGGGATAAGTGAAGAAGCGGTTAGCAATGGCCTTAGTTTCATTAATAGCTTCTTCTGCCGCATGTGAATGACGTGGATTTTGCTTGTCTCTGTGTGTGCTTCACACAGATTTCGAGATAGATTTATTCAAACTTCATTTGGTCTAAGACTTCTGCTACTCTGCCTTTCTTTTTCTCTCTTAAAAAAAAATAATATTTTAAAAATCTATTAAAATTAATTAAAATTGATTTATTTACATTTTAGGCTTGAATACAGAAAAATAAACTACTTACAAATTAAGATAGAAATTCACATTTTTCATTCTTTTTGTTTTTTTTTTTTTTTTTTTTTTATGGAAATGCTTATATTCCTAAGAGCAAAACACAATAAGTATAACAAAAAAAAAAAGGGAAGGATTCAATCTATAAAGAGATTACAACGACTACGTAGAGTAAAAAAGACCATAAAAGCATAAAAAAGACAAAACAACAATGAAATATATATTTATTGTAAATCGAAATCTGCAAAAAAAAAAAAAAATAGATGCAATCCAAATTTCATCATTTAGGTTATTCCGAACATTTGGATCTGAGTCATTTCTTTTGTTGCAACCATATAGATTTATTGATCCACATATAAGATAAATCGTTTACACTTTTGCTAAATTGGAAAAGAATATAAACGATAGAATAGTAGAAAACAGATACAATTGAGACGGATAAAGAGATCCGATAAAATATATGAACACAGATTAAAAAGAAAAAACAATAATAATAAAAATATAGAAACATAACCCGGTGGGACGGGGAAGAAGGAAGACAGACTTCCTTCGTCCTCCTCAAAGTATACCAACAAAATAAAAACCTTGGATAGAAAAAAAGAAGAGAATGGAAAAAGAAGAGGGGTCACAGTTTTTTTTGTTGGTTTCTCATGAGCGCCTCTAGTAGAGCGGTAAATATTGTGTGTGTGTGTGTTACGGTTATGATCTCTCTATGTGCTTTAATACTACTAGACGCTACGTAGGGGCAAGTGTACCCCGTCATATCAAGTAATAAATCTGGTTAAGACCGAGTATCGAATCCACGAGATTTATACCTACAAGTATTAAACTACTCGGTTCTATACGTTATCTAAGCGGTGAATACTTTAGACTTGAGTTGGGTGACAACTATAAACTACTCCTAAACTATAGTGAAACAGACTTGTGTAGTTCAAACTCTAATGAAGTGTTACGGGTAATGATAAGTTATAACATATGGCAAACAATTTGAAACATATACGATTAATAATTTACTCTTGCAAATACGACTATCTATAGACCGAACAACTCCATGAGGTTCTTAGGTCGTGATTTTCCCTTAAGGCGACTCTAATTCTTAGGATCAGAAACTAGGGCCTGTAAGTTCTGTGGCTCGTAAATTCTTACGGTTTCCGGATTGTCAACTTCGGTAAGGCAACACCTATGTGAATCCTAATAGATTTCAGAGCTCGTAAGCGACCTACATAATAATCAATTATAAGTATCAAAACAAGCAATAAATAATAACACGTATAGTAAAACTGAAATTGTAAATCATATATTATAACTATGAAACGCGTAAAGACGTAATATAACCAAACCTAGTACATAGAAAGAGTAACAAGTAGAAAGGGAAGAAGAATCGGCCCTTAGAACTAGCTAACCGGACTCAAAGTCGTCTCTTAGGACTTGCAGGTGGAACACTCGAGCTTGGTGGGTGCGGATGGAATGAAACTTCGACGGCGTAATGGAAGGAATACACAAGCTCTCAAGGTGATAGAGTTTTATTACACAAAATCTGAATATGATAGAGTTTTTTTACCCAAAAATCTCCATATCTAAATGAGTGTCAAGCACTCCTATTTATACACAAATCAAGTTTGGTTCATAATTGTAATTACATTAAGTAAGAAGACTTTGAATGTGGAGAGAAGACTTTGAAGGAAGACTTTGAATGTGAAGGGAGACTTTGAATGAAGACTTTGAATTTGATGTAGGAGGTGGGCCCCATACGAAATAATGAAGCATATGATGCTTCATTATTTGCCTATTTTCTCTATTGCACACCTTGTCCCCTTTTTTTTTGCCTTTTCCTTTGAATTGGGTGTCTTTTTCTCTTTGGTCTAGAAAGCTGATTCGTCGTCGCTAAAGGTCATTATTCTGTCGTTGAAAATCAATATTACATCGCTTAAACGAATTGCTTCATCGCTAAAGATGGAGCTAGTACCGCAGCTTTGATCTGGTCCACGCTCCGCGTGGTGCTAGCCAAGCTCCGTGTGGATGAGCTCCTGAAGTTCATCAATAATTTCTCAAGGTTCCACGCTCCGCATGGAACATATCACGCTCCACGTTGACCAGGGACAAAGATTAGGTTGACTGTCGTATTTCAGCGGGCACCGCATGAAGACCGGCCAAGCTCCGCATGGAGTGTGGCACGCTCCGCGTGGACGTTGGAAATTAGACCTATTTTCATCGCCTTTTTCGCCTCGTACGTTTATCTTGCAAAGCACAACTATGAACGAGATTACTTGATTTATTTATTTACTTTATTTATAACAAAATGAGATTCAAAATGATGAAAATTAACTAGAGGTATATGATAAATGGTGATGAACTTTCGACCGGATTCCTTCCCTGCGGGGGGGCGTCGTTGGGTTCGACGGGGGGAAGATCCGATGCCAAAGTCAGTATAGGAATAGTGAATAAACTGTATTGACAAAGTAGGGTTTAAAGCTAGAATGTGTGTACCTTAATAGCTTGTGATGCAAGCTATATATAGTCATGAAGTCGTAACTCCTAGTAACTAGAAAGTCTCTATTAATGCCTCATTAATGGCGGTTACTGATCATATTCAAGTATGACTGTTAGCTCATTAATAGGTTATTAACTCGCTTCATTGGGAATCGGCTAAGTGTTCATTGGGCGGATCGAGGCATGAAGGCGAATCTCCCGTAGGTTTAACTACGGATGACGTGTGGTTGAATCTAGGTGATTTGCCACGCGGATGTCTTGCTTGATACGCCACTGCTTTTCAGACCACCCGAATACGCTGCCGTTTTGGTAAATATCCTCTTTGATCCCGTAGATAATATCTCGATGTTATCAGTATATAATTTATTAATTTATTGAAATATGAATAAAACTAACACTAAACCTAATAATTTAGCTTAAAAATAAACCGTAAATTATCCCAAAAGATAGGGATAAAATACCCCTATCAGTTTTCTTCAAATCCTAAAGAGGATTTTGAAAACTGCAAACTTGATGCCGTACATAAACTTTTTTGCATTTTAATTACTTCATCAGAATAATTGGTAGTTCACATTTTTCTCTTTCAAATCTAGTTTTTTCGTATTTTTTCACGTTTTTTTTTTCATTTCCCTCATTTTTAAATTTTTCCATTGTTCACGTTTTTCTTTTTTCATATTTTTCTTTATTTTTACCGTTTGCATTTTTCTTTTTTTACCGCTTTTTATGTTTTTCGTGTTTTTCCTGTAAAGACGTAATTATTCTCATCATGATATTAAACGCTATTAACAGCTTCTTTGGAGTTTCAAATTCAGAAGGTCCTGTTAAGGCCCAATCATATATCTAATATTAAGATCTGATACACCCCCACACGCAAATGCCCATTGGGCTTGCAGCGTGCACAACACAGGCTCATCCCGCCATGTGTTTTATTAATTCCACAAATTAATGAGGTTGGCGGGAATCGAACCCTCGACCGTTTGGTCCTAGAGGCTCTGATACCATGCCAAGGAACCGATTGAACTAAAAGCTCGAACTGATAGGTAAGGTCCAATCATATATCTTATATTAATCTCCGACAGTATTTAGGCCTCCCTTCTTTGAAGCAAAGTGGAGGTTTTCTGATACATTGAAGATAAGGTTTTCTGATACATTGAAGATAAGGTTAAGGCTGAAATCAAAAATTGAAAGAATAAATCACTTTCCCGTGTGGGTAAGGAGGTTTTACTAAAATCGATGGTTCAATATATTCCCTCTTACGCAATGAGCTTTTTCCTTATTCCCGATAGATTGAGAAAATTATGAACTCTTTGAAGTGGGGTTTAGATGGTGTTGATAGGAAATGCATTTATTGGAAGAGTTGGGACACGTTATGTTTGCCTAAGACTGGGTGGTATAGGTTTTCGGAAGCTCCATGACTTCAATATTGCTCTCCTAGCTAAACAAGTCTGGCATTTGTTAACTGCTCCTAGTTCTCTCATTGCTTGGGTCTATAAAGCTAGATACTAAGCTGATTGTTCTTTGTTTGAGGCAAAGTTGAAAAATAGTTTAAGCTTTGTCTAGAGAAACATTCTAGTTGCTAAGGACATTATAAGAGATGGTGCTCGTTGTTTAGTTGGTCCTGGTAATAGTATTAATGTCTGGTCTGGCCCTTGGTTGACAGATGATGTTCATCCATGCATTGAAACAACTTGCCCTACTGTTCTTAATAATTTAATTGTCCTTGATCTTAAATCTGTAGTTGGGAATAGATTGGATGTGAATATTGTTTGCAATTTGTTCAATGATAGAGATGTCAGGCTCATTCTTCAAATATTTCTTAGTAATCGTACTACAGTTGATAATTGGTACTGGTTCTAGGATAAAAAAAAGGTCTTTTCTCGGTCAAATCTGCGTATCAGAGACTTCGAACTGACGTTGTTATTCCTATTGGCCCTGCTTCATCTCGACAATGTGGAATAAGCTTTGGAATTTACATGTGCCCCCCCCAAGTGAAGGACTTATTATGGCGTGTTTTATCTAAATAGCTACCTTCGCTCTCAGCTTTAATTCATTGTCATGTTCTTGTAGATGTTAGTTGCCCTTTTTGCTTTTCGAATGGAGAAGATAACTTCCACACTTTGGTTGGTTGTTCAATAGCTCGGCAAGTTTGGCAGTTGTCAGATATAAACGACTTGAGAAGTACTTTCAATGATTTTATGAGTTTTTGGTGCTTTATCATGAATAATAAAAACGCATATGCTTTATGGAGTATTTGGAATAATCAAAATAATTTCGTGTGGAATAAGAAGTCTTATCCGACGGGTTTAATCTTTTCTAATGCCACTGCTCTATGGTCAAGTTGGAAGCAAGCCCGATCGGTGATCTTGCCCTGCACCGTCCCAGTTCAGTCGATCATTGCTTGGATTCCACTACCCACTGGGTTTTTGAAGTGTAGTGTTGATGGTACGATTTTCTCTAGCTCTACTATAGTCGGTTTTGGATGTGTGGTGCATGATGTTCATGGTAACTTTGTGGCAGCTAAAGCATATTTATTAAATTGTCTTGTGGATACATTGCTTGCGAAAAGTATGGATGTTCGAAAAACTTTAAGTTGGGTTAAAGAGAGGGGATACAGTAATGTTATATTTGAGACAAACTCTACTTCAATTGTGGTGGCGCTTCAAAGTTCAGAAGAGTGTATTTCTTTGTTTGGTGTTCTTATGTCTAATTGTAAATTTATTCTAATAGATCTTAATAATTGTTCTGTCAATTATATTCGTCGATCAGCGAATCAAACGACTTATGTTCTTGCACGGGCTACTAGTTCCTTAATTGATAATCGAGTTCATACCATTCGTCCTCAAACCGCGAGGTAATCCTGGAGGATCCGCAACACCACAGTGGCACCTTTAAGTCATGTTCACATCAAGACTAATCTTTGTTCGTTGGTTGGTAGGTGCCTCAAATAGGTGGGACAACTAGCCCAAAGATTTAAAATTCCTCCATGCTCAAGATGAGGTTTGAACCCTCACTTTAGATCCCTTTAATTATTCTAATAATATATATAACTAAAATAATATAAATTAAGTATTTTATTTAGTATAAATTTATATATACTCCATTTACACTCTTTCCACATCTCTATATATGGTGAGAAATTCACCTAAATTGACAAAATAAAATTATCTCCTATAATTCGGATGATATTAAAGTAGTTCAAATTTACATATTTAAATTTATAGACTATAGTCATTCAACGAAAAACAGTTGAAGTACATTTAGCACAATCCTGAGAACCCTCAGTACTAACTGGTTGATGCAGCTAGCACATGAAGCATTCCTCCCAATCCTTCCAATCTGTTCCTCTTTTCTCACTATCCCCTGCTGCGATTGACTTAATTAAGTCACAAATGGTTGAGTTATCTAAAAGTTTTGATATACAATTAGATTAGAATCAGCATCAAACATCAATATGTATAAATTAGCCCTTTGACATAGATTCTGAAAAGATGTATGTTTCAACTTGTCAATAAATTAAACAGATGAATTTGTGTAACTGTAATTTACTTGAAGTTCATTATATAGCTAAGAAAAGTGCTTAAACTTAATTCTACAAGGTTCAATAAAGATTAACACTCACCAATTTGGGATGTTTTAGTTGATTCATGGTCAAAATAGTTACATTGCTGGTATGTCTGCAGCATGTTACACATTGATAGAGTTAGTCTCATTTTCCTTTCATTCTTAGCTGTTAAGAATTGAAAATATATTCCAAAGCGAACATTAAAAATAGAGATCCAAAAGAGACCTGCAGGTGGCTCTTCACATGGTCAAGAGTTAATCCCTTCACATTCATCAGGCGCAGAATGCTCTCCGGGGTTGCTCCTGCAATCGTGATGCAAATCATAACATGAGACACTAAGTTACTTCTTCCAAGGTAAGGATAAAAGAAAAACAAAAGATCAATCACATAATTCCTGACTTTCGAATCCACCAAGCAGTTCAACAGCTTCCATAATTCCTGAATGAAGCTCATAACTCCATTGGAGATGAGATTTGTCATCACTAGTCTGTATAGCTGGAGGAGAAAGAGGATGATTGGTTTCTTGCTTATCCACCTCGTGTTTCTGATGCGAAAGAAAAAGATTATGCTCATGAATTTTGTTTGCAGTTGGGGCTAATTCCTCCACAGTTACATAACTCTGTTGAGATGGAACAAGATTGTGACGGAACATGTTGTCATTTTGGTTTTTATATTCCATGAGTTGAAGAAAATAATCATCATTTTCTGATTCATAAAGCAAAGAAGTAATCTTGAAATCATCAGGCTGCATTTCAAGGTAGAGTTGATGCTCAAACTCTTTTGAATAACCAAACAATTCACTTAAACTTGCTCCTGTATTTCCAAGTTCAAGCTTATCAGAAACCTGGAGGGGGAAATCCCCAATTTCTACACCTGTTTTTGAAGTCATTTTCATGAATTCCTCACAATTCACTAACTCTACCAGAATTCCTCTATATAACTCTGCAATTAGGAATTTTCTAGACCTAGCATTGCAATCTACAACCGAACAGGCCCTAATGATATAGTGAAAACCATGAATTGTCAAATGACACATCAAATTTAGCAAGGGAAACGTGGCGGCTATAGAACTCAGTCCAATAAAGAGAAAGGTAGCAAAAAGCCAAGAGAACTGAAGAAGCAAATTTGTAAGCATTATAGAAACAAAATAAAAACCGTAAATTGAGTGAGTTATAAATGAAAGCAGGAAGGGATAAGAATAAGACTAACCGATAGAGTGAAGAAGCGGTTAGTTTCATCAATGGCTTTTCTGCTGCATGTGAAGGACGTGGAAGGGACTCCGGATTCTGCTTGTCTTTATATGTGCTTCACACAGATTTCGATTTCGAGATAGATTCATTCAAACTTGGTTTCGTCTAAGACTACTGCAACTCTGCCTTGATTTTTCTTTCTTTTACATAAAAGAAACAAAAAGTAATATTTATTTGCCCAATCCGGGTGGTTGTAAGAGGGGATAAAGATACCAAACTTTATGATTGTTTGTTAGACCGGATAAAGACACCGGAATAGTGATAAAAAAATTGAGATGAGTTATCCCTCAAATCTTATATAGATAATGGAATGGTAGAAGGAATTGGGATAAACTCTTGCGGTCTTAATAGGATGGAAAAGTCTATCTTATCCCTCAAATTAATAGTACGTAGTTTAAATAATGTTAAAATAGTAAAATGTATTATTTTATATCTATCCATATCTCACCTGCCAAATATTGAATAATAATTCTCGACTATCCTATTTTTATCTTTATCTCAATCATTTATCCTTATCTATATTCTAACATTTATCCATATCTTTATACCAATAAAATACAAGAGGCACCAAATAAGTTTAATAAATTTTTAATGCCTTAATACATTATTTACCTCCTCAACTTGTCCAAAAAGTTTGATTGGTCCCTTTAACTTTCAAAGTGTTCTAATAGCCCCTTCAACTTACATAAAATGTCCAGTTAGCCCCCCTGAACTTGCACAAAATATAATCAATTGATTACCCGGTCACAAAAAAAGTAAGTTAAATGCGGAAGATGTATTGCACGCGTCTTAAAAAAGTAAAACGACCAAGATTTGGATATGCGGTTTTAATATCAGAGAAGAAAAGTCTTATAGTTGAGCAAATAATAACTTCCTTTTTAATCTATTTTTGAATTATGTAATAACATTTTAAGATGCGTGAAATACATCTTCCGTATTTAATTTAATTTTTTGGAACCGAATGATCAATTGATTACATTTTATGCAAGTTCATGTGAGCTAACTAAATATTTTATGCAAGTTTAGAGATTATGGAAACACTTTGAAAGTTTAAGGGGTCAATCAAGTTTTTTAGATAAGTTCATAAGACAAATGGTATATTAAACGATTTTCAATTGAATAAAAGCCCATTAAATATAATTTATTTACCATAAGTTATTTAATTATTAATACATTTAATAAATAAAACGTGAAAAGCACGAAATGATTAAAATGTGAAAAAGGTGAAAATGATGAAAAACAATTAAAACATGCAAAATGTAAAAAAAAAAATTACAAAAAAACAGACAATAATAGTAAAATACAAAAAAAAAAAACTGTAAAAATACGATGAAAAAATGTAAAAACTTGAAAACTATAAAATCATAAAAAATGAAAAATGAAAAAAAAAAAAAAACCGGAAAAACCAATTCTACAAGTGTCCTTCACCCTCAATTGAGATAATATATTAATAATTCATGATCTCGGTTAACATATTGTCATATGTATTGTCATAAATAAGAATATGATGAATCAATTTAACAATTAAATCAAAGCAAAATATATGAAACCAAACAAAAATTGAGATAATATATTAATATTTCATGATCTCGGTTAACATATTGTCACATATGTATTGTCATAAATAAGAATATGATGAATCAATTTAACAATTAAATCAAAGCAAAATATGTGAAACCAAACAAAAATTACATATGGAAATCAATAGTATCTCCAAGATCACTTTTTAAAAATAATATAAACAATTGACTTTTAGTGATTTAAGAGTGGCTAAGATATATCATCTCCAACAATGCTTTTTATATTCACTTCTTATTTATTATTTTATTATTAAAATTATTATTTATTGTTACATTACCAATAGTGTGAGGATAGAGACACATCAATAATAAATTATTAATAAAAAATGAAGTTAGGAGGCACTAAGAGGTGGAGATATGCTCTCTATTAATAGAGATGATGGAGAGGCTCTTAGTGATTTGAGGAGTCACTAAGAGGCTGTTGGAGCTGATTTTTTATTCTCCCTCCTCAAATTTTAACTTAAGAGCCAATTTAAAAGGATATTGGAGATGCTCTTAGCGATTAAATTTCAACTTTTCTTAAGAGCTTTTTGAATTCTTTCCCATGATGAATACTCGCAAGTAAAGAGCCACAAATTTAAACTCTATGGAGAATTAAATATTCACTTCTTAGCTGATGAAGACGCCGCTCCGGTAGTCATCCCAGAAGCCCCTGCACTTCCGGACTACGATCTCCGTTGGAGTTGTGTCGGAAGATTCATCACGGAGAAACCGATAAACATAGCAGGTATGAAACTTACTTTGTCTAGACTCTAGAAACCGGCAGGGGGTATGTCGATAGTGGAATTAGATGGTGACCGGCTATTATTTCAATTCAACCATATCTTTCATTTGAATGGAGCTTTGAACGGTGGCCCATAGTCGTTCGAGAATAAATTGCTTGTTATTAAAAGAATCAATGGTCTGGAAGATGTGTATGGCCTTACTCTGAATGAAGCTGCATTTTGGATTCAACTCCACGGATTACCAGTCCGATACCGCACAGAGAAAATCGCAGTAGCTTGTGGAAGCTCGGTTGGCCCGGTCATTAAAACTGATCCTCGCGACTATACAGAAGCTTTCAACAATTACCTAAGAGTCCAAGTTCTTATGGACATTAGAGGTCCACTGATTAATTTCCAATATGAAAGACTACCACACTTTTGCTTCTATTGCGGACTGCTAGGACATAATGCCAGGGATTGTGCACCGTTCAGAGCCCTAAATGACCCGGACCTTCCAACAGTTTATGGTCCTTTCCTGCGAGCAGCTCCTAGGAGATTTGTCCAGAACGTATCGCCATGGCTATGTAATTCTCCACTGCTAATCTCACAACCTAGGCCCATGATTACTAATCAGGAGACAGTCTTGGCCAATCAGCAGACGCGGTTGAACATCAAAAAAGCAATTGATAGTGAGGATGAAATTCAGATGATGACGGATCCTAAGAGGAAGAGAGGAGAAACAGACAACACAGAGGCGAGTAATATGGAAGGAATAACTAATGAAACAGAGATATATGCAGACCCTCAATCTGGGGTCAGCCGGAAGCTATGAAACTACTAAGCTGGAACTGTGGGTGTGTGGGTAACCTTGGCACAGTTCAGGAGCTCCGGGAGCTCATTGTCACCCATAAACCTTCCATTATATTCTTAATGGAAACTATGATCAGTAATTGTCACATCCGTGTCCCTAATTTTAATTATTATACCCTAATATTATGTTACACTATATTTATTTATTAATTGAAGAGTTAATTGGGTATTATGGATATAGTTTGGAGGCCAATTTCATGATTTTCGAAGAAATTAAAAGTTTAGGGTAAGATTTAAAGGAGACTAGAGTTTAGAGTGACTAAAATGGATATCATCCACTATTGGGAACATAAATCCCAATCTTCAATACCTACATTTCGTATATCAAAGATGTAGAAAATCAAAAACTCATTTCATATTTTATTTCCTTCTCCATCTTTTGCTTTGTTCCTTCAAATTCTTAAACATACCCAACAACAATGATTTCTTGATATCTAGAGATTGAACCGTTGGATCGAGCTGATTTTTTTACAGTAGCTTCTAGACATCCTAATACATGTTGTGGTCGGTGTGATTTTGATTTGGAGCTCTCTAGATGTGATTCGTCCTAAGCAGATTTGAGGGGAAGAATTGAGGTTTAATGTGCTAATTTTCACAATTAGTGCTAAAGTAAGTAATTATCAACTACCATTTTGAGTTTTTATGTATATATATGTATATATAACTCTATATTTTTCAGAAAATTTATTGTTTGTGGTGATTTTTGACATGCATTTGATTAATTGGAGTTTATATGGATTAATTTTTAACATGAGCTTAAAGTTAAGTTCAAAGGAATTATATATGTATTTGCATGTTAATTTTAACCTATAATATATATTAATTTATACATGATTTGGGTTTTGTTTTGATGAACTTTGTATATTTGATTAATATTTGTGTAAGATTTGATATTTTGAAGAGTAAATGAGTGGTTTTCTATAAGTTTATCTCTTAAAGTTTATTTTAGTTTTAATTAAAAATTGTTAAAGTAGTAATTTTGATGAATTTGTGATTTATTGAAATAAAGTATTTATATATGATGATTTATGTGTTTATATTTTTAAGAAATTGAAGTTAGTCTTGATAAGTATACTTTTAAATTATTTATTGGTGATTTTAGCTAATAATGATTTATGACTTAATATTTTGGAGAGTGAAATTGAAGGAAAGTACTTGAAAATTTTATGATGTTGATTTATATATTTCTGATTTTAATTATATTAAAAGAGTATTTGATTGTAAATGATTTTGTATTTTGAGCAATTTTTAGAGAATATTTGAATAATTGTGGCTCTTTTGCGGAAGCCAAATAGTTTATGGTTGTGAAAAGAGATTTGAATATATTATAATTTTATGATATAAGATTATGAAATAATTATGAAATTTGATTGTGAAAAGTGATTTGAGTTATAAAATTTTTAGTATCCATCAAGAGTAATCCGGATAGGTGGATTTAATTAAAGTCCGTATTTAGTGAGAAATACGGCCTGTGTACACAGTTGAAAGACCTATCGGGTATGGCAAAGAAGTGTTGAGTAAGACCATGCGGGTTAGGCAAAATTATGAGATATCTCGATTCTATTATATTGTGGGGGTTGATACATACGGGGATTATCTCTCGGATGGATACAATGTGCAAAGTATTTATCGAAATACGATTTGCGAAGTATTTATTGATATATGGTTTGCGAAATATTTATTGGGATACAGTTGGTGAATCATTTATTGATATACAGTTTATGAAGTATTTTTTTTATTAAGATACAGTTTGTAAAGTATTTATCGAAATACAGTTTATGAGGTATTTATCGAAATAAGATTTATGGAGTATTTATCGAAATACGTGCTGAACACGAGTTTTATATTAAGCGTTTTAATACAGTGATTTATGTTTTGACTAAGTGTGGTATTTTGAGAAATGATAGCAAACTTGATATTTTAAATTGCATATTTGGTTAAAGGTACTATTTTAAGTATTTTACTATGGTTTAATCCATAAAGTGTTCATTTTTAAGAACATGAATTTCATATGATGCGTTTTGAAAATTAAACTATATATATAGTTATTTTGAGTATAAGTACTTTATGTAGTTGATAATTGCTTACTGAGATTTTTGTCTCACCGTTTTAAATGTTTTAATGTTTTTAGGTGAGAAAATACAAGATATATAGAAGGTTATCGGTCGATAGGCGAGGATTGAAAGTTGCGGCTTATGGTTAGAATTATTATTAGAAATTTAGTATTTCAATTGTAATATAATGGAGTTGGAAAATATGTTGGAGTTTCTTGAAGGACTAATGTAATAGGAATATGAGTTATTATTTCAGAATATATCTAAGAGGAAATCTTGAAAATGTGAAACTTATGGTATTTGGATAATTATGGAGACTCTTAAGTGTTGATTGTGATCTTTTTTATCTCACGCCCGATGTCGACTGGGGTCGTCTAGGGTCGGGTGTGACAGTAATGAGGCAACTTTACGTATCAAAGATAGAATTGCTTTTGACAGAGCATTCGCCACCAACAGCGTTCGTGGAGGAGGAGGCATTGCCCTCTTTTGGAAATCAGAAATACAAGTACAGTTAGTCAAATTCGATAGCAACTTCATTAATGTCACGGTCCAAGCAGATAACCTTCCCCCGTGGCGGTTTACAGGGTTCTACGGGTATCCAGAAAGAAACAGAAGACAGACATCATGGCAATGCTTGAAAGACCTGTATCGTATCTCAAATCTCTCGTGGCTAATAATGGGGGACTTTAACGACATAATTTACAATTTTGAGAAGAGAGGCGGGAGAGGTCATCCAGCAGCATTACTATTTGCAGATACTCTCACTTCTTATGGACTTTCGGAAGTCTCGTGGAGCGGATACCCCTTCACTTGGCGACGGGTTAGACACGGTCACAACCAACTGGAGGAAAAACTTGATAGAGGACTAGCTTCGCAAAGCTGGCAGGAACTCTTTCCCCCTTGCGGTAATCCAGAACAAATTCTCTACACAATCCGATCATTCAGTGTTGGTGCTATCCATGACAGAGCAACGCAATGCAGCGAGAAGTAAATTCAGGTACGAAAATGCTTGCGGTAATGAAGAAGGATGTCGTGAGGTAATGCAGAATATATGGGAGGAGATGACAACACTAAACTTTACAAGCAGATTGTTAGAATGCAGTAATAAGCTACAACAGTGGGGTTCAGTTCAGAAAAATAGATTTAGAGGGCGAGCAGCGAGAATCAGAATGCAACTTGAGGCCTTGAGAGGGTCAAGCAATCACACAGAAATTCAGCAGCTCAGTGAAGAACTTAATGGAATCAGGTTAGCACAGGAAACGTATTAGAAGCAAAGGGCGAAAACGAATTGGTTAAAAGTAGGAGATTGTAACTCAAGATTCTTCCATGCCACTGTTTGTGCGAAAAGGAAGAAGAACGACTTCAGTGGTTTAAATACAGCAACAGGAGAGCACCTGACATGGGAAACAGGGCTAGTAGAGAAGATACAGGAACACTTTCAAAACCTGTTTACATCCAATTATTTGATAAATCTTGAGGCAGTTGACACTCTCAATAACACTATCAGTAATCGACAGAAGGAATGGCTAGGAAGAGATTTCTCGGAGGAGGAAGTGCGTGTGGCGGTATTCTCAATGCATCTAGACAAAGCCCCAGGACCGGATGGTCTTAATCCAGGTTTTTACCAGCAACACTGGCAAACGATTGGACCGGCTGTTTCTGCCTACTGTGTTGCATGCTTAAATTCCGATAATATTCCGAGCCACCTAAATATCACTGATATTATTCTTATCCCTAAAAAGTACCCTCTTGTCGGCATGCATGACCTTAGGCCTATTGCCCTGTGTAATGTCATTATGAAAGTAATGAAGAAAATGATAGCTAACCATCTGAAGGGTACTCTTGATATCGTGGTCTCTCAAGCACAAAGTGCGTTCGTACCTAAGAGATCCATTATAAATAATATCACAATTGCGTATGAAGTAGGGCATGCCCTACGGTTGGGGAAAGGTGGAAGAAAGGGGTACGCAGCATTGAAAGTAGACATGTCTAAAGCTTATGATCGAATTGAATGGGGCTTCCTCCGGGCAGTACTACTGCGTATAGATTTCCCTATCAAGTTCGTCGATTTGATTATGGTGTGCGTATCTTTAGTGAAGTATCAAATTTCAAAACATAATGCTACTTTTGATCAGTTCACACCGTCTAGGGGCCTTAGACAAGGGGATCCATTATCCCCTTACCTCTTTATCCTATGCTCTAAGGTTTTTACAGCTCTTCTTCGTAAAGCGGAGGAATCAGGAATTATTCATGGTTATCGAATTTATAGGGGTGCTCCTATGGTGTCACACTTACTGTTTGCAGACGACAGTTATTTTTTCTTCAGAGCTACTATTGAGGAAGTAACAGCTATTCAGAACATTTGTCAGACCTACGAAGGTGCATCTGGACAGAAAATCAATTTTGTTAAATCCAAAATCATGTTCAGCATAAAGGTGCCAGTGGAATGCATGAATGAACTGGCCCAAACGCTAGGAGTTCAAATGGTAGACAGCCAAGATACTTATTTGGGACTTCCCTCGTCGGTTGGAAGAAGTAGAATGGAGACCTTCTCCTATCTAGTAGACAGACTGCGTAAAAAGATCAAGGGATGGAACGGTAAACGAATTTCATAAGGTGGAAAAGAGATTCTTATGAAAGCAGTGGCACAGTCACTTCCATCCTATGTTTATGCAGGTATTTTCTCTACCTAAATCTATATGCGGAAAAATTGAAGTTCTCCTCAATGGATACTGGTGGGGACGTGGAGTGAAATGGAAAGAATGGAAGTTTATGTGTGTTCGTAAAGAATGGGGAGGCTTGAACTTTAGAAATTTCGAGGAATTTAATATCGCGTTTTTAGGGAAATTGGCTTGGAAACTCACCACTCAACCTAAATCCTTAATGGCGCGGATCTTCAAAGTCAGGTACTTCCCCAATACTGAGTTTAGAGAGGCAAAATTGGGCTACAATCCGAGTGCCATCTGGTCTAGTGTTCATAAAAGTAGAGAATTGATTATTAATGGAACACGTAGCCGGATTGGTAATGGAAAAAAACACACATATGGAAGGACCCATGGCTGAACTCTGATTCTGGGATCCCAGGCCGGCTGGGCGAGCAAGATGAGAACTGGACAGTTGATAGACTAATCCACAATGAGCAATGGAACTCTGAGTTACTGAGTAGTATCTTTCCTCCGGAAGATTGCCAAAGTATTCTGAGTATACCGGTCCCCAGAAGTGACATGGAAGATAAGTTGTGTTGGCGGTGGGAAAGGAAGGGAATGTATAGTGTAAAAACAGCTTACTACGCTTTGGTAGCTAACTATCCAAAGCCACCAGCGAAGACGTGTCAAGCCCCCTGGAGCAAGCTATGGCAAACCCCTTGTCCACCGAAAGTTAAAAATTTATGTTGGCGTGCAGCTTGGAATATTCTTCCAACCAACAATAATCTTCTAATCCGGTGTGTTGACGTCAATCTGAACTATCCTCTATGTTTACAAACTGCGGAATCAGTAACGCACATTTTTATTTCATGTCTAGTGACAGCAGCAGTATGGCACCAAGCGGGTTTTGAACCATGTGAGCAATCACAAGGGGAGGCTTTTTTTAACAGTTGGTGGCGAGACCTGTTTCGCAACCTGTCAGTGGAAGAAGTAGCAAGGAGATTAACGCTGCTCTGGTTCATTTGGTTCGGACGTAACCAGCTCGTATGGGACAAAAAGGCGCTGAGTCCCGCTGATACAGCTATAAGAGCAAACCGATTTCTGGAGAACTGGAAAAGAGCCAACAGTCGAACGGATCAGATCACTCGAACCGATGTTGAAGGAAACGGCAACCACTGCCAGTCAGATGCTAGTATCCGGGTAAACTTTGATGCTTCGGTCAAAACAGGTGAAGATAAATTCGATTTTGGAGCAGTTATTAGCGATTCAGTCGGCAGATTTGTGGCTGCCCGTTTCGGTACGTATCTGGGCAGTTTTCCCCGTCGCTAGCTGAAGCGATCTCCTGTCGTGAAGCCCTGAGTTGGATCAAACAACGGGGAGATAGGGAGGTCCATGTGGAGGGTGACGTGCAAATTATGATTAACGCTCTACGTCAAGAGGAGGATGAGGATTTTTCGTGGTTAGGAACCATTCTGGCAGACTGTCGTAGTATTGCTAGAAGCATTCCAAGCTGCAGTTTCCACTTCACCCGGAGAGAAGCCAATCGTCTTGCTGATGAAGCAGCTCGGTTGGGACTACTGTCCTCTTCTTTGATTGTAACGTACTTACCGCCCCCATCATTTGTAAGCCTATTGGCAATTTAATTGATTTATAAAATTATTCTTTCATTCAAAAAAAATAATTTATAGAAAAGAGAATTAAATAATTAAACAATTTGAAGGACATCTACTCAAATATAAAATTACATAGGCATGCAAATGGGGTGGGGATTCCCTATCACAGATCCGTCCCGACACGGATGAGGAATTCCCGATAAAGATCTCCATGGGATGGGGATGAGGATAATTTTGTTTCCCGTGACAGAGATGGGATGGGGATCCCCGTTCCCGTCCCGTTCATCCCGATTATTCCTAGTGATAATTGATTTTGTGGATGATTTAAGTACATTTTAATTAGGTGATTGGTTGTTTTCCATTTTTGTTTTTTTATTTGAAAAAATTGAGAATGGTTGTTAATACTTAGTATCATTAGTCACTGCTTCTTAAACGTTTTTGTCTTTACTGAGTTTTTAAACATAAATCGTGATTCCCGGCGGTGAATGAGGAATGTGAATAACGTTTTTTGAATATTTGTAAACGGGAATGAGGATCCCCGTGGAGACGGGGATGGGGATCAGTTTGTCCTCGTTTGGCTCGTGGGGATGGGGATGGTGAATCTCCAACTAGTCGGGGACGGGGATGGGAAATGCATTCCTCGCCCCGTCCCTCTCCGTTTACATCCCTAAAAGTATAGGAATAAAGTACAAAAATACCCTCAACGTTTACAGCCATGAGCAATTTTACCTCTAATATTTAAAATGGTGCAATTCTACCCCCAAAACGTTGGCAGACAAGAGCAATTTTACCCTTAACGTTATCAAGTAGGATCAATTTTAGAAATAATTCATCAAAATATATTTTTGGTCATTAAATCTTGTTATCTACACTTCACATGTGAGTTATTTTATCACTCATCATTAGTGAGAATCATAAACATATGATTAGACGTAGAAAAAAATTAAAAAATATACTGTCTATTTTACGAGTTGGACAAAAAAAAATCAAAATATTTCGCCGAATTAATAAATATTAACCTACAATTCTATTATTAAATCATAGAAAATATATAAAAAAAATTTAAACAAACTGATATGCAACTAGTGCAGACTAAGGAATAAAATATTTGTATTTTACAATAATATTCGAAATTAACCCAACTTGTCAACTTTAAGGGGTAAAATTACTCTTGTCTACCAATATTATGGGTAAAATTGAACCATTTTAAACATTATAGGTAAACTTGCTTCTAGCTGTAAACGTTAAAGTATTTTTACACATTATCCCAAAAGTATAACTAAAATAGGAATTAATAAATTACCTTTTTAGTGAAAATAGATTAAAAAAGGTTACATTAGAATAGGAAAATAAATTTCCACTTGGCGTATTCCTACTTAGGGTCTGGTTGCATGTTTGTCTTGGTATAGAGAGCTTAATCTCACCTCGAAAGTTAAAAATGGTTTCAGTTTTAATCGATTTTTTTCGTTTACATGATCCATATTGTGTTTTGCTTGTTTGCTTGGTTTGATCTTTTTTGGAAAATCTCTCCCATGCATAACTATAGGGGTATTTTGATTTGTTTTATATTTTTAACATTTCTCAGGTTTTTTGCGTTTTTACACTATTTTTTACTCTAACCTTATTAAATCTGGGCGATGACTGGGTAAATTTAATAATGAACTGTGTAGCGGCCTCATAAATGTAGGTGTTGTGGAATGGGGAAAAGCTCTAGGGTTTCACCCCAACCCGAGGGCTAAGGCAAGGTGATCCCTTATCACCATATCTCTTTGTCTTATGCCTTGAGCGCCTTAGCCATATGATCGATGATGCGGTACTGTGTAAAAATTGGAAACCGGTTAAGCTCTCACGTACAGGTCCACTCCTATATCATGTCTTTTTTGCTGATGATATTGTGCTTATGGCTAGAGGAGATGTTATGCAAGCAACAATGATCACCAACATCATGAAACAATTCAGTGAGTGTTCGGGTCAAAAGGTGAACACGGGAAAATAGAATCTTTTTCTCTCCAAACGTTTCAAATGAAGATCGAAGGGAGATTAGTTCTGTTCTGAGAATGGAAAGCACAGAGGACCTTGGGAAGTACCTTGGGGTACCGCTCATTCATCAACGGGCCAAGAAAGACACATATCAGTATGTAATTGACAGAGTGAACACTCGGATGACGGGATGGAAAACAAAGATGCTCTCTATGGCTGCCCGAGCCACGCTTATTAAATCAGTAACATCTTCCCTTCCTTCTTACGTCATGCAAACCGTTAAGCTCCCTAGCAGTGTCTGCAAGAGGTTGGATGCGTGTAACAGGGGCTTTTTATGGGGTTCGACAGTGGAGAAAAGGAAGCTACACCTTGTCCTCTGGGAGAAGATTTGTAGACCGAAAAAACAAGGGGGATTGGGAATCCGCAATACAGGTCAGTATAACGACGCCGTGTTGGGAAAGCTAAGCTAGAAAATTCTCACTAAGGAAGACAATTTATTGGTTAGAGTCCTCCGATCGAAATACGGAGGTGGGCGGACGAAAATGGACCTGTTTAAGGCCCGAGGAGATCAATCGTCGAATTGGAGAGGGGTCTTTGCTGGTGCGGAAATAATACGACAAGGAGCGGGGCGGATGGTAGAGAATGGGAGAGACACTTCATTCTGGCATGATCCCTAGTGTGGTGAAAAAAGTCTGAGAGATAAAGCCATAATTACTATTCCGCAAGGGTTCCAAAATGTTAAAGTGGTTGAGCTCTGGCGAAATGAACAAGGGTGGAATTGGAATCGCATAGCACCTTTTCTGCCTGCTGATAGGGGTCAAAACCCCCTATCTTTGGGTACGGTTTTAGGACGGGTGTTAGACGAGGTGCCGCGGCCTAATCTCCCGGGCGGACCGGGGGGTAGACATCTCATGGCGACGTAAGCGGTGATTGGCGCCGAAAGCAACCAATCGTGGGATCAAGGTGCTCAGCAGGACCAGAGCTCGGAGTATGGAAGAGTCGCCACCCACGAATGGAAAAATGAACACCGATCCCTTGCGGGAGACCGGTGAGGGTTCGGGAAACTTAGGTACGAGCCGAGAAGGCTAGCTCCTTTCCGGAGAAAGGCTACTAGGCACCCCGACATCGCCCGGTTATGAACCACCGGCCTCCTACTCAGCGTGTTAGGCGATAACGGACTAATCGCATATTTCTTTAAGTTTAAAATTCATTTGAAACCTTTTCTTTCTCATTTTGAAAACCGTTTTGAGCATATATTATCGAAAGCCATTTTGGTAAAGAATCACCCATTTACATCAGTTCAAAATACATAGGAGAGAGGGGGGGAAGAAGAAAGAATTGATTTGTTTACAATGTGATTTATGCTTCGTATTACACTAACTCTAAACTAAAGTCACTTTCCAAAAATGAGTTTATTTACATGGTTCGTACCTTAATCGCCGTTGGAACGATTTAGGTACGTTTCAAAACCCCGTTAATGACGTTCACTCGAATCGCCGTTGGAACGACTCGAGCGTTTGAAAATGTTGAGATAAAAGCTTTAACAAGAAAACGTGATTAAACATACAAGTCAATTTATTTTGTACAAAACCCATTTAATTAGGAAAACAATTCAAAACTCCATTACATACAATTTAAGAAACGGTTTTAATTACAAGGTTCGCTTAATCCGTCGTTGGAACGAATTAAGGTTTTAAAACGTGATGTTTTAGAAACGGTTTAAAGTGATAAGAAAACCTTTTATTTACACCTTAAGAACATCTAAAAAGCTTTAATTTAAACCAACCAATTAAACTCTCTTTTTTATGATTTATTTTCCCTTTTTTCACTCAATTACCTTACTTGAATATAATAACAACAAATGATAAATTGAATCTCAAATCCAACCCATCAAAACATTTTCCCAAATAATATATATATAAGAAATTTGAAAGGAAAAGAAGAAAAGTATATGTATACATATTTTGATAGAAATGATACTATACATATATATTTAAAAGATAAACAATAAAGACTTTGATTAATAGATAAAAATGATAATAATATCCCCAAATAATGAGAAATTAGCTTTTAACCCCAAAATGCCCAAATAGGTCTAGTTTAAATGAATAAAAAGGAAAATCTATATATATACATATACTTTTATTAAGTCAAATTAATAATATATAAGCACATTAAATAACTATATGTACAAAGTATTTAAAAATAGCTTGAAAGTATGTGTTACATAAATATACATATATATATAAAGGACCAAAGGTCTAAAAGTTGAGAAAGAGGGACCAAAACAGCATTTTTTACATTTCAGCAGCTTTACCGACGGAAAATCCGTCGGTAAACAGCCTTTACTGACAGAAAACGGAAAATTACAGAACTGCTCCAACTATTTCCAGATTTATTCAAACACCTTAAATTAGATCTATTCTATCGTTTTGGAACTCCGAACTACCAAAAATGGATCATAGTCTATAACGGAGGTTCTTAAACGATGTTTTTATTTAAAACGTTATTTAGAAAAAATTTCTAAAACTTATAATTACAACGTTTTTAATACCCGAACTACCTTTGAATCGGATCACGGTTCGTATTGGGATATTAAAACGAGGTTTTTATTTTAAAAACAAAACCGAACGTTTATCTAATACGAGACGAAAATTAAATAAATACGAAAAATTAAATAAAACGTGATAAATAAATAAATAACTAAATAAATAAAATTATAACATAAAAATAAATAAATAAAAGAAATAAATAAGATAAAATAAAACGAGTCTAGTCTAGTCCTCGGATAATACCTCAAGTTCGGTATCTGACAGTCGAAGTCGGTCGATTCCACGAGTTGTGATTTTCCGGTGTTTTTTATGTTTTTGATAAAATATTTAACTTTTTGGAGATTTTCAATTTTTAGGAAAAAAAATGTTTTCTCCCAAAAAAAACAACTTTCTCTCTCTAGAAAATGTTCTAGTGTGAGAAGCTCTCCAAAATCCCCTCTAAATGCATTGGGATCCGTGCCTTAAATAGGCACCGGATCCCGGAAGCTTTGGGCGACGCCCAAATAAAATCGAGCGTCGCCCAAAGCCGGTTGGGCGAACGCCCAACTTTCGTTGGGCAGACGCCCAACATTAGTTGGGCGAACGCCCAATATGGTTGGGCGAACGCCCAACTATCGTTCGACGTACGCCGAACTTCAGTTGGGTGTGCGCCCAACGACCGTTGGGCGTCCGCCCAGCGGCCATCGGGCGTGCGCCTCGCGCTGTTGGGCGCGCGCGCCCCACGGTCATCGAGCGCGCGCTCTGCGCTGCCGGGCGTGCGTCCAACTGTCGTCGGACACGCGTCGGTGGCCGCTAGGCGCTCGTACCACGTCGCTGAGCACTCGCGAGCCGTCCACTTGACGACCGCGACTCACATTAACTTTTCTTTTTCTTATTATATATTTTTATTTTAAAACTTCCGGAATCAACCGCTTCGACCGTCTTGTTTACAGGTTTTCATCACAGGTCCTCCGACTCGGTGTCTACAGTTGCCCCTACTTTCCTATTTTGACAGTGATTTGTGTGTTTTGAAAACGTTTTTTGCTAACGCAACACATGCAATGTAAAACATATAAAAGTAAGAGACACGTAAAGAGTAGGAGGAAGAATACCTGACCTTTGCGCTGCGCGTTCCGGCGTCGTTCTCGATTCTTTCCGTCCTTGCCTTTGAATCGGCTGCCGGCGGATGTTCTTCTTACAGACCCTAGCCTAAGTTGACTGCAGGTAAAAAATGGCTCAAAAGCAACCTTGGTGCACGACCGCGAGTAAAATGGCTCAAAAACGACCCCGGCCTGCGACCGGGGGGGGGAATGGCTCAAAAGCAACCCTGGTCTACGACCGTGGGTAAAAATGGCTCAAAAGCAACCCTGGTCCACGACCGCGGGTAAAATGGCTCAAAAGCGACCCCGGTTCACGACCGGGGTAAAATGGCTCAAAAGCGACCCCGGTTCACGACCGGGGTAAAATGGCTCAAGAGCAACCCTGGTCCACGACCGCGGGTAAAAATGGCTCAAAAGCAACCCTGGTCCACGACCGCGGGTAAAATGGCTCAAAAGCGACCCCGGTTCACGACCGGAGTAAAATGGCTCAAAAGCAACCCTGGTCCACGACCGCGGGTAAAATGGCTCAAAATCAACCCCGGTCTACAACCGTGGGTAAAATGGCTCAAAAGCGACCATAGTCTACGACTGTGGGTAAAATGGCTCAAAAGCAACCCTGGTCCACGACCGCAGGCAAAACGGCTCAAAAGCAAAGGTTCTTTCTAACAATTCTGAATTCTTTTAAAACACCGTTGTCTGTATTTTCTCACTAGAGCTAGTGCCTTGGAGGTTTGAATGGTTTGATAGGAACGTCTTTTTAGTCCGGAATGATTCAAACTAACAATTATTTTTCTGTTGACTGTCGTCTGTATTTTGACTGGTGCCGCTGTTCTGTAAAAATTAGCTGTCGTCTGGAGTTCTATCTCGACATTATTGGTCACTGTCTGGCAGAAGCGCAGGCTGAAACGGACTGCAAATCGGAGGTATGTGCACCTGGTAAATAATTATTTACTTTTTACCTTTATGTCACATCGTACCTTCTTCACTATTTACGGGAATGCCATTCCCTTTCCTTATATAAGGTGGTGGGGTTTCATTCCAACCCCACACCTTCTCTCTCTTCTCTCTCTCTCTAACTTCTGATTTGGATTATTCTCGGGATGGATTTGGATCAACATGATGGCACGAAGGGCATGGAGGAGGGTTTCGTGAACCTTACTATAGTGGACCCTTTTCAGGACCCCACATCTCATCTGAGCCGGACCCGCTGTAACCAGGTAAGTACTTTCTTACTTCCTCGTCTTTTGACTAAATTTCTAGGCTTTAGTATCCCTACTTTGAACATGATTTGCATGCTAACCCATAGGTTGCCTTAGAAGACCTTAGTTAGAAAACATGAATTCCTTTGCTTGCAAGTAACACTTTATTTGCCTTTTTGGAAGAATGCGAATTATATGCATGTGAATAGTAAAACTACGAACAATGCCTGCTAATAGTAAACCAAAAACGTGAATAGTGAAAACGTGAATAATGCACGTGAATAGTAAAAACGTGAATAATGCACGTGAATAGTAAAAACTTGACTAACGCACGTGAATAATGCATGTGAATAGTAAAAACGTGAATAGTAAAAACATGAATAATAAAACGTGAATAGTAAAAACATGAATAATGCACGTGAATAGTAAAAACTCGAATAATGCACGTGAATAGTGAAAAACTTGACTAATACACGTGAATAGTAAAACTCGAATAATGCACGTGAATAGTAAAAACTTGACTAATGCATGTGAATAGTGAAAACTTGACTAATGCACGTGAATAGTAAAAACTTGAATAATTCTCTTTGCCAATGCGGACGAGAGTAGATCAAAGAATAATGAATTATCAAATCCTATGCAAACAACCCTAAGGGAGAGATTTCACAAAATGACGGTCCAAATTGACAAGATGCCTCTAGGTTAGATATGACCGAAAGAATAGCTAGATTAACGTGCTTTCATCAGATGTAAGCCTAGGAACAACATTTAAACTTACCTGTTCCGTTCTTTCCAGTTCATCGACATTTCCGGGACTACGGCAGATATTCATGTGTGGTATTCCATGCTAGGTGCCGCGGCGAGAGCTCGTGTGCGAGAGTTGGACTTTGAGCCCTTTATTTTAGCGCTGCCCCGCGCCAACGGGGTGTGCGACCGTTTCGGCCTACGGGCCTTATGCGAGAGATGGGTTGACTCGACCCACACCTTCTACCTCTCGTTCGGGGAGATGACGATCTCGCCCCGCGACTTCTCTTTACTAACCGGGCTGCGGGGGAGTGGTACTCCGGTTCCCTTCTCCTTTGATACGATGCGTCTATGGGTTGACCGTGCTAGGTTGGCTGCTTTGATCGGGCCGGGAGTTTACACGGGTGTCAAATCCACCCCGACGAAGTTCATCACTACCTCGAGGCTTTTGAGTCATAGGGACTTTTGTGGGACCGACGACACTGATCTGGCTGTCCGTAGCTTCCTGGTGTATGCTTTAGGCGAGACGATCTTCCCCACCAAGAGCGGGACGATACATGTGGGTCTCATTCAGGCCTTCAGTGATTTGGACGCGGTGGCGTCTTATGATTGGGCAAGAGCGGGTCTAGCTTACCTGTACAAGTTTTTGGATCTGATTTTCCGGAAGCGCAAGGACTTCGGCGGTTACACTTTTGCTCTTCTGGTACGTGGTTCATCCTTAACTTGCCCCTTTTATCTTCTTCGCGCCTTCTGTTCATAACCTTTGTTTTTACAAGCAGATTTGGGCCTACGAGAGGCGGATTCTTCCCAACGAGCGTCGGTGCAGGCCACGGGTAGTGAAGCCCCCACTTATGGCTCGGTGGAGCGAGTTCGGTCTAGGTACCGGGGAGAGGCAGACGGTGGCGCAGCTCCTAGATTGGATTGATTCACGGACCTTGGGGCAGGTAAATATCTTCTAATCGCGCTAGATTTTTGTTTGATCAGTCCTGACTTTTTCTTTGTGCTTTCAGATTAGATTCAGGTGGGACGACCTTGACTTCGGTCCCGATTACGCGTACGTCACCCTGATCCAGGAGCAGCAGAGCATATTCGATAACCTTGATAACCTTCTTCGTTACATATTCGATATCAAATTCGGACAAGAGCAATAACCATCGGGCTAGCTTCCCTGTTAGAGACGGTGTTCGGTACAGATACTTCACGGGATCCATCCGGGAAATAATGACCACTTGATACGACTGAAAATAGTGCCGTAGTTTCTTTGTTAGCCATACTACTGCCACGCACGTTTTTTCGATCATGTTATACTTAAGCTCGTACTCCAGGAACTTCTTACTCAGATAATATACCGCGTGCTCCACACCGATGTCCCCTTCTTGGGCCAGCATTGCCCCAATAGATCGCTCCTCGATCGTTACATAGAGGAGAAGCGGTTTTCCCAGTTTAGGCGGTCTCAGAACTGGTGGATTAGACAAGTAGTTCCGGACGTTCTCCAAGGCTTGCTGACACTTATCATTCCAAATCGTGGGTTGATCTTTCCCTAGCAACTTAAAGATTGGCTCGTAGATTGCGGTGAGTCTTGCTATGAACCGACTGATATACTGAACCTGCCCCAGAAACCCTCTCACTTCTTTCTCATTCTTTGGCGCTGGCATTTCTCGTATGGCCATCACTTTGTCGGGATCTACCTCAATTCCCTTGTTTCCGATTACATAGCCTAAGATTTTTCCCGATGAAACGCCGAAGAAGCACTTCTTCGGGTTTAACCTTAGTTTGAATTCTGCAATTCGGGCCAAAAACTTCTCGAGTGCAGCGAAATGCCCCTCTCTTGTCTCCGACTTGACCATCATGTCGTCCACATAAACCTCTACCTCTTTGTGTATCATATCATGGAACAGTGCCGTAGCCATTCGCTGGTAAGTTGCCCCGGCATTTTTCAAACCAAACGGCATCACCCTATAGCAGTATGTTCCCCACTCAGTTGTGAACGAGGTTTTCGCTTTGTGTTTCTCAGCCATCTGAACTTGCATGTAGCCCATGAAACCATCCACATTCGTGTGTAAGACGCTTGATGCTGCACTATCGATCAACACGTCAATATGAGGCAACGCGAATTCATCTTTGGGGCACGCCTTGTTAAGATCTCTATAATCGACGCACATTCTCACTTTGCCGTCCTTCTTTACGATGGGCACTACATTTGCAACCTAAGGGGGATAGTCGATTACTTCGATGAACCCTGCTTTTAACTACTTCTTCACTTCTTCTCTGATCTTATCTGCCCATTTCGGTCTCATGCGTCAGAGTTTCTGCTTCACGGGCTTCGCGTCGAGGTATGTTGGAATACGGTGAGTTACGATTGATTGATCAATTCCTGGCATGTCTTCGTATGTCCAAGCAAACACTATTTCGTATTTTTTAATTATTCTCTCAAATTCTTTCCTCTCTTCAATAGTTAATTCTTGAGCAATTTGTATAAGTTTAGGATTTTCATCCGTACCAAGATTGAAAGTTGACATTTCTATTGTATTGATTTCAAATGTAGGCATGTTATATGAATGAGAATGCATGGAATGATCACGATCAACATCAAGCAAGTAAGCAAAATCAGAATTCATTTCATTGATAGTGTTGGCGAGTACATCATCGGATTCAAATAAAGCAGTAATACAATTCTCATCATCAGGGTTCTCGGGTTTCTCATAAGTTCCGGAGGTACTGGGCTCGCCCATCGCTCCCGCAGTTGCTTCAATAGTGATGACCTGCTCCTCGGCATTCAAATCTAACATCATGATCTCCTCGACGAAGCAGCTTGCCTTTCCTTTGCCCCAGTCGGTAACATCATTGAAGATCTCAAAACCTGGCAGAATCTTTCCTTTGGCGCTAACAGCCACTTCCGACTCATCATCAGACTCATCCCAAATGTTGATCGGAACCCTCTGATTGATACCTTCCTCGTCGGAGGAACTTCCCCAAATGTCCACGACCATCAGATCCATTATGTGAGGGACATTCGGATTTATGTAGGAAGGGTCCGACGATCCATACCGAGCCCAGCCTATCAGTTCTTCATAGTCCTTGAGGAATACTCCGTTCATTCTTCTAGCCACGAGTGGAATAGCACCCTTCCGGATGCACATGAGTTGCTTCTGATCACTCAAGGTGACCCGACACGAGGCATACTTGAACCTCCATCTTCTAGCATAATCCACGAATGCTTCTTCGAGAAATTGCTTGATCCTTTCTAAATCCTCCAACGACCCTGTCCACGGAATGTACATCTCATACCTCTGCACAAAGGCCTCCATGAGGGATCCCCAGTCCCCTTTTGTCTTTGCCGAGAGCATTCGGTGCCACATCAAAGCTTCTCCTATAAGTGTCTTTGGAAAATGCTGGACTAACTCACTTCGGTAGAGTCCCGCGTCAAACATGTAGGCACGGAAACGGTTTATGTGATCAATGGGGTTCTCATCTCCCTTATACTTAGACATGGCTATTACTGCTTCAGGTGTCTCCTCTTCAGGTAATGCAGGCATTTCCTCTGGACATTCCCGTGCGGCGTATTTCTTGATGAATCTCTTAGTCATTTTTGCCCAATCTGCTTTAACGTGCATTGGAAGAGACATGTACCACACTAGTGACTCTCCTGCCAATGAGTTGCAAAACAAGCTCGTGATCTCCTCCTCTTTGAAACCTAGAGGACCCATAGCCGACAGATAAAAATACAAGTGCTCCATGGGGTCCTTCCCTTCATTATACTTGCTGACAGTCGGAAACGGACGTTTGATAGGCCCAATTTGCATTGCGCTATATTCCCCTGCCTGTGTTTTGTCTCTTCGATACTTCATCAAAAACAAGCTTGACATCAGTGACCAATCATGCTTAGTCGAGTCAGGTAGCGATTGAAACCACTTCAAAGGTTCGCCCACTAGCGAAAGATAGAACCACGGAGCGACTTCTTCCACTTTGTATGGCTCTCCAAACATAGCACACACGTATCCATACAAATGAGCTTCGGGGTCTTCTACCCCACTAAACAATCTCAACACAGGCATGATCCTCCGAGATGATACTTGGTTTCCTCAGTTTCAGTTCTATCGTCCATCACCTCTTCCGTTGGCTCTTCCTCCAAAACAGACACGTATAAACCATTTCCTACATTCCTTTTCTCATCGGAGTCCAACAGCTCCTCCTTAAATTCACAAAATGACCCTACCCCCAAGTTTTCCTCCAACTTAGATCCAATTGCACTTACCCATGGCTAGTTTTCTCGATGGCATTGAGTTCAAGAACTCCTACTATGACGGGTTCTACGTGAGCACTCGGCCCTCCGGCACCATTCCCCAACTTCCTCCGTTTAGTATGAGATGTTTTCTGTTCTCCCTCAACTGTCAAGGCGTAGTAGTAAATTTGATTGAAATTGGTGAAAGGCATATGCCGCAGCTCCTCTTTAATATACGGCGACGCGTTGCCAATTACCATTCGGATCTGATCTTGCTCAAGCGGCTCCTGCTTTATAACTGCCGCCTTGGCTCTCCACCTGCCCACAAAATCAAACAAGGACTCCCCTGCTCGCTGCTTGGTGCTCTCTAGCTCTTTCCAAGTAACCTCCAACATAGCGTTGAAGCTATATCGGGTAATGAATGCCTTTGCTAATTCCTTCCAATTTCTCTTTGTTACCAACGGTAACGCGTGAAACCATATAAGGGCAGCTCCATCCAGATAAGCATTAAACAGCCCCAAGACTTGCTCCTTGGTCAAGATTGTGTGCTTCATCACCGCAACATACCGATTCATGTGAGCGGTAGGATCCCCTGTTCCATCAAACTTCTCCATGTCCGGGATCCGGAATTTCAAAGGTAAAGCTGTTGTCGATAAACAATTCTTCAAATCATAAAAATCCTGACCCCCGGAGCTTCCTTCATGCAAATCTTGCACCTCCTGAGTGACGTGCTGCTTCCATTCCTCTCATTTAACTTTCTCCTTCTCGAGACGTTTTTGGATGTAATCCTGATAGTCATCCTCGTCCCCAAAGCGGGGATCAGTGTTCACATCATTCTGAGTATGCTTACTCCCACTCTTGTTATCCTTCAGTGCCAGCCCAGTTAGCTGGTCTAAAATTGTAGTCAACTGATCGCTGATATTGTTTACGACTCTTTCTAACCCAGCAATCCTCTCATCCGGTGTAGACATATTGACAGAATATCAAGCTGACTTGAACGAAGATGATTCAGAAGCCACTACTCTCGATTCGGAACCGTCAATCTGTAGCTGATCAAACTGCCCGACTAACCGGTTACTCTAGCGAAACCACAACCCCTTAATGATGAAGTCTGCGCGCACGGTCATCCATTAGTATGTATGCATGATTTTATATGCATGATTCGTGGTGTGTGCGTTTATTTATTTACGGATATATAAGATAAGAAGAACAAACGTTAGTCTAATTACACGTATCACAACATCTCTCTTCCACCCTTATTCCTCCACACACTCGATGGTCCCAGTCTCTTTCCTAGGATTTTGGTTTGGGGCTCACATTGCGGTCCAGGGGACGCGTGATGCCGTCGATTATTGCGGAAAAGTAAATCATCCATCAGACAACACAGTTCGTTTTAACGTATCAGCGTTCAGTGACTAAGATATCGACCAAGTTGGATTGACCTTTCGGGATAACTCGTCTTTTGTCATTTTGCGAGATGCATCAGTTCGGGTTTTGATTCCCTTTGAGCGCATCTCGGTTTTTTAGACGTGGTATGAGTTATTCTTTCAGTCCAATCGTTCGTTATCGACAATGACTCGTTCCCTCTTATTCGCGTGGGTTTGTGTCTCGATTTTTGGATTACGACGGGATCTTTTGGATCTATCGAGAGACGTAACCACGTGTTCATTCAGTGATGAAAGCACTTTTTATTTTAAGGAACGGACTCATCGCGTAACGTGTTTGTTTTTAGCGTTAAGAATCCGTTTGCTCGTTTTGGATACGTAAAAAGACGGCGAGTCTTATTTGAGCGCCCGGTAATCTTTCGGCTAACAACAACTCTTTATTCCTTCCAATCTACGGGATATATCACCTTAATGTGGTTATAGAAAATCAACGTTTCGTTGAATCACATGCTTATTCGAAGCAGGAATATTACCGTCCTTCTCACTTTGGCACGAACTGAACAAACACGCAGATCGGGCCATATTTCTTGTAGTTTTGGTAACGGCCGAAATGATCGAGCCATTAGTCAAATCCACAGTCTCGTCCATATGGCGCAATTATGCGGTTTGGTTTAATTCGGCTTCGTGATTTTTAAGCGGCGTATATACCAGTTCGAGACACGTATTTAACGATATTGGTTCATTTTCTTTAACTACCCTCGGGATGGATATATATCGCAGATACAGAATGACTTTGGTCGTTTGTCTATTTTTTCTTTTCTTTTATTTTCTTAGTCACTTTTGCGGACACGTCCATTTCTCTTAAGAACGACACAAGGCATAACGTAAGAGCTCGTCTTTTATTCGGAAGGGACGGGCCACGTTTGCGAAACTCTTTACGTTACAACGGGGTCATTCAAAACAAAAATGTTCTTTGTTTTCGTTCTGTCATAATCTCGTTTTATCCCAACCTATTTAAAGAATGTGAATAACGGCTACCGTTAATATAGTCTTTTGACTCGAGATATAACTATCCTTAATATCAAACCGATTTGAACTAATACGTGCTTACGTCACAACGCATTTCCTGAACATGTGCCTTCTTCGGGACACGGAAAGGGACCAGGCGGGTCGCACAAGTTCATTCATACGAGATGACTAAGTCGTCTTTAGTTCGAATCGTTTCGATGTTTTGGGGTAGTTTGTACATCGGTTTAAGAGTATATATTAACGTATCGTTTCATTTTCTTTACATATTTTAGGATTAGACACGTATTATGGCAATTTGAAAACACGAACTGATTCATTTATCACATAAAAAATAGTAACGGGTAATCCTATGGCAACTTCTAAGGCTACTATATGCTGACACGGCTGATCGCGGGACCTCACAGGACCGCACAAATTCGCCCCTAACGAATGGATGGGGACCCTTCGGCGCCTTACTGTAAGGGGGAACTTAGACTAGCCTCTTCCGAGCGACGAATGGACTCTCGCTAGAGGTTTCACGGAAATTACCCAAAAGGTTTGCAATAATGCTTATGAATGCATACGAAAAGAAATAATACGATCCGTCCCCGTTAAGGGCTTAATACACGCCTTCCGGAATCAAATTTCTCGCTTCCCCAACGGAGTCGCCATTGTTAGACGAGGTGCCGCGGCCTAATCTCCCGGGCGGACCGGGGGGTGGACACCTCATGGCGACGTAAGCGGTGATTGGCGCCGAAAGCAACCAATCGTGGGATCAAGCTGCTCGACAGGACCGGAGCTCGGAGTATGGAAGAGTCGCCACCCACGAATGGGAAAATGAACACCGATCCCTTGCGGGAGACCGGTGAGGGTTCGGGAAACTTAGGTATGAGCCGAGAAGGCTAGCTCCTTTCCAGAGAAAGGCTACTAGGCACCCCGACATCGCCCGGTTATGAACCACCGGCCTCCTACTCAGCGTGTTAGGCGATAACGGACTAATCGCATATTTCTTTAAGTTTAAAATTCATTTGAAACCTTTTCTTTCTCATTTTGAAAACCGTTTTGAGCATATATTATCGAAAGCCATTTTGGTAAAGAATCACCCATTTACATCAGTTCAAAATACATAGGAGAGAGAGGGGGAAGAAGAAAGAATTGATTTGTTTACAATGTGATTTATGCTTCGTATTACACACTAACTCTAAACTAAACTCACTTCCCAAAAATGAGTTTATTTACATGGTTCGTACCTTAATCGTCGTTGGAACGATTTAGGTACGTTTCAAAACCCTGTTAATGACGTTCACTCGAATCGCCGTTGGAACGACTCGAGCGTTTGAAAATGTTGAGATAAAAGCTTTAACAAGAAAACGTGATTAAACATACAAGTCAATTTATTTTGTACAAAAACCATTTAATTAGGAAAACAATTCAAAACTCCATTACGTACAATTTAAGAAACGGTTTTAATTACAAGGTTCGCTTAATCCGTCGTTGGAACGAATTAAGGTTTTAAAACGTGATGTTTTAGAAACGGTTTAAAGTGATAAGAAAACCTTTTATTTACACCTTAAGAACATCTAAAAAGCTTTAATTTAAACTAACCAATTAAACTCTCTTTTTTATGATTTATTTTCCTTTTTTTCACTCAATTACCTTACTTGAATATAATAAAAACAAATGATAAATTGAATCTCAAATCCAACCCATCAAAACATTTTCCCAAATAATATATATATAAGAAATTTGAAAGGAAAAGAAGAAAAGTATATGTATACATATTTTGATAGAAATGATACTATACATATATATTTAAAAGATAAACAATAAAGACTTTGATTAATAGATAAAAATGATAATAATATCCTCAAATAATGAGAAATTAGCTTTTAACCCCAAAATGCCCAAATAGGTCTAGTTTAAATGAATAAAAAGGAAAATCTATATATATACATATACTTTTATTAAGTCAAATTAATAATATATAAGCTCATTAAATAACTATATGTACAAAGTATTTAAAAATAGCTTGAAAGTATGTGTTACATAAATATACATATATATATAAAGGACCAAAGGTCTAAAAGTTGAGAAAGGGGGACCAAAACAGCATTTTTTACATTTCAGCAGCTTTACCGACGGAAAATCCGTCGGTAAACAGCCTTTAGTGGCAGAAAACGGAAAATTACAGAACTGCTCCAACTATTTCCAGATTTATTCAAACACTTTAAATTAGATCTATTCTATCGTTTTGGAACTCCGAACTACCAAAAATGGATCATAGTCTATAACGGAGGTTCTTAAACGATGTTTTTATTTAAAACGTTATTTAGAAAAAATTTCTAAAAATTATAATTACAACGTTTTTAACACCCGAACTACCTTTGAATCGGATCACGGTTCGTATTGGGATATTAAAACGAGGTTTTTATTTTAAAAACAAAACCGAACGTTTATCTAATACGAGACGAAAATTAAATAAATACGAAAAATTAAATAAAACGTGATAAATAAATAAATAACTAAATAAATAAAATTATAACATAAAAAGAAATAAATAAAAGAAATAAATAAGATAAAATAAAACGAGTCTAGTCCTCGGATAATACCTCAAGTTCGGTATCTGACAGTCGAAGTTGGTCGATTCCACGAGTTGTGATTTTCCGGTGTTTTTTATGTTTTTGATAAAATATTTAACTTTTTGGAGATTTTCAATTTTTAGGAAAAAAAATGTTTTCTCCCAAAAAAATCAACTTTCTCTCTCTAGAAAATGTTCTAGTGTGAGAAGCTCTCCAAAATCCCCTCTAAATGCATTGGGATCCGTGCCTTAAATAGGCACCGGATCCCGGAAGCTTTGGGCGACGCCCAAATAAAATTGGGCGTCGCCCAAAGCCGGTTGGGCGAACGCCCAACCTAGTTGGGCGAACGCCCAACATTAGTTGGGCGAACGCCCAACTATCGTTAGGCATACGCCCAACGACCGTTGGGCGTCCGCCCAACGTCGCTGGACGCTTGCCCAGCGGCTGCCGAGCGCGCTCGCCCAGCGGCCATCGGGCGTGCGCCTCGCGCTGTCGGGCGCGCGCGCCCCACGGTCGTCGAGCGCGCGCTCCGCGCTGCCGGGCCTGCGCGCCCAACGGACATCGAGCGTGCGCCCCGCGCTGCCGGGCGTGCGTCCAACTGTCGTCGGACACGCGTCGGCTGCCGCGAGGCGCTCGCACCACGTCGCTGAGCACTCACGAGCCGTCCACTTGACGATCGCGACTCACATTAACTTTTCTTTTTCTTATTATATATTTTTGTTTTAAAACTTCCGGAATCAACCGCTTCGACCGTCTTGTTTACAGGTTTTCATCACAGGTCCTCCGACTCGGTATCTACAACGGGTTTTAGCGTTATTTCATGAATAAGCGAGCAATTCTCGCATTTATATGCGTTTGTGTGAGTTAGTTAGAAATTGGAAATGTTTTATTTACTTTTCATTGTTTAGGCTCGTTTTCTGGTTATTTTAGGCAAATATGGCCAAAATAGCATGTATGTTATAATTCCATTATCTTTTATAGCTGATTGATCCGCCAAAAGTCGCACCAAACGGAGTGTTTGCTCAAAATAAGCAATTGGCGGGTCAATTTAGCCTTGGGACTAATACTATTTGGAGTTTTCGTGCATGCACAGGGATGAGTTCGGGCGAAAATTACATTTTGGGACATCCAGCGACCGCACAGAGGCGTGCCGGGCAAAACCGCTCGTCGAACTGGCCTTTTTAGGCCTGCTCGGCCGAGCTGGAGGCCAGCTCGCGGCGAGCTGGCCTGCAAGAGCCAGCTCGCCCAGCTCGGCGAGCTGACCTACGGGAATCAGTCAAAAGACTGATTCCCGGCCCCACGAAGTCCCGATCGGCCCCACGTCTTCCCACCTGCAAAAGGACAAGAATTAGGTCAGAAAGAGGGCCTGAACCGAGTCTATAAATAAGAATTTTCAATTGTAAATTAGACATCTTTTATCTTTGTAAAAACCCTAGCTTCCACCTTGAGAAATCCTCTCCACCTCCTCCATCTCCTTCAACCTCCATTGAAGACACCTCTGAAGCTCCGTTCATCGAGGATTGCTCAAGTTCCATCCTTAAGTCCTAGGAAGACGCCTGCATTGGTAGACGGGTTCCCTGAAAGGGATTTTTCTTCTTTTATATTCTGTCTAGCCTCTGATCCATGTTATGAATCCTAGGCTCATTGTATCTTCGTGACAATACTTTTCATCTTTAATATATATTATAGTTTTGTTTATTCAATTGTTTTATTGCTTAATTCTTTGTCTTACGCTTTGTCTGATTGGTTTAACTCGTTCGATAATCCCAAAATTAAGTTGGCACATATTGCGAGCTGAATCTGACCTAGTCAGTGCCTATAGGATTGACGACCCTATAGAATATTAAGCCCAAATTGCTGAGCCTTAGAGCTAGTTTCGGCCTTACAAGGGAATCACGAACTAGGGACCTCAGGAGGATAGGTAGGGTTAATCGCCTCGGACACAAGTGACTTAGATTAGGTTTTACTTCCGTTGTCTAAACAATCTATCTTCATTATTATCGTATCACCTCATATCCCTTCGGGTAATTACATTGGTAAAAGATCACCTAGGAGTAGTTTAGCTTAATTAGGAGTAGAATAACTTAGTTCGAATTAGTATAACTTAGCTAGAAGTAGAATAATTCAACTAGGAGTAGGTTAACTTAATCAAAACAAACTCAAAACCCACACAGCCTAGATAACACCTGAGACCAAGTAGCTCGATACTTGTAGTAAATAAATCATGTGGATTCGATACCTGGACTTGTCCAGATTTTATTACTTGATAACGACGGGGTACACTTATCCCTTAGTGAGCCTTCTTAACGGAGGCGCATCAAGTTTTTGGCGCCGTTGCCGGGGATTTATTTCTTCTGCAATATCGAACCAAAGGTTGATTCATTAGTTTAGGCATTCCTTGTGAATATCCTTTGTTTATATCGTCTATACATGTATACTTGTTTATAGCTGTTTACACTCATACTTGTTTATAATTATACTCATTTATATTTATACTCGTTTATACAAATACTTGTTTATATACGATTCTCTTGTGAATATCCTTTGTTCATATCATACCTACTCGTTTATATTTGTTAATAGTCATACTTGCTTATATGTATACTTGAACTTGTTTATATCTATACTTGCTTATACAAACGCGTGTTTATATTTATACGTGTTCATATTATCTATACTTGTCAATATTTATACTTGTCCAAACTTGTTTATATAGTAGCATATACATGTTTACATATTACATAAAGAAGATTGTACATTCTCAACCTCTGTATCTTCCGAAGTCATACTTTCCTGCTCAAAGGAAAACATTTTTATTTCTATTTATCTTTTCTTTTCAGCATATGCATACTCGATCAGCGGAAATACCGTGTGTCCCTCTTAACCTTGAACTTGAACGTACTCTTCGCAGGAGCAAGCAAAACAGGACTATCAAGCCAGACGAAATCATTGAACCTATCAAGATGGCTGAGACCAACAACAACAGGAACAATGAGAACACCGAGCCGGAAGCTGACACCCGCTCAATGAGCGAGATTTTGGCACCGCACCGACACCAGCACCTGTCCAGGATCGTCGCCCCAAACATTTCAGCCAACACTTATGAAATCAAGTCTGGCATAATTCACTTGATTCAACAAACGGGACTGTTTGGGGGAGAGGCACATGAAAGCCCGAATGATCATCTAGATCACTTCCTAATGTGCGCAGACACTGCAAGAACAAATGGGGTTCCCCAAGATACCGCCAGGCTGAAGCTATTCCCATTTTTGCTAACTGGGCAAGCTTTGGAGTGGCTAAGAACACTAGATCCCGGGTCAATCACTACATGGGCAGGATTGGAAAAAGAGTTCTTATCTTACTACTTTCCTCCCTCGAAGACAGCGATGCTAAGGGGTGAAATTACTTCATTCCACCAACCCGAGCATGAAACGCTCCACACATCTTGGACCCGATTCAGAAAAATGCTACGCATGTGCCCTCATCGTGACATGCCTAAACATCAATTGGTAAGCGTCTTCTATCACGGTTTGACACCCACTAACAGAGCTACTGTAGACTCCGCTGTGAGTGGAGATTTGTTCAGGAAGACCGCAACAGAAGCATATGACATGATTAATGAGCTGGCAAGGAAGAGTGTGCAATGGCAAGAGGAGAAACTCGCTGGTCCGATAAGGCAGTGGGTGTTTGCTGTGGAAGATCAGGAACAAAATCTGGTTGTTGCGGATCTGAGTAGGAAGATGGACGTCCTGTTGGCTAAATTCAGCCAACCTCCCACCTGTGTGCATTGTGGCGGCGACCACCATGGAAAGGATTGTCAAGCAGGTAGCCCTTTCGTTGGAGATAGGGTGGAGATGGTCAACTATGTTGGGGGACAACCGAGGTACAACCAAAGCTATAACAATTACAACCCCAACAACAACTGCAACTCCTACAACAACAACAACTACAGGAGGCCTCAGCACCCGAACCTATCCTACGGGAATTCAAACCAAAATGTGCTTAGGCCTCCCAACGGTTTTGTCCAAGAGCACAGAGAGCATGGACTTGGCATGTCCCCATATCAACAGCAGAACCAAGGGCCAATGCAACCTCCTAAGGAATCTGACGAAGTGGTGACTCTCTTGAAAGAGATTTCGGCTAGGCTTGCTAATAACGAAGCCTTTTGCAAGGATTTGAGCAATCAGGTAGCCCAGATCAATAGGGACAGACAGGAAAGGCCACAGGGTTCTCTCCCAAGCACAACGGAGAAGAATCCGAAGATCCTGAGAAAGGATTGAGTAAGGGGGAGAAATCGGGTTCTCCTCGGTTTAAATTCAAAACTTGAACAATTATTTTACCGTTTTTCTTTTCCTTTTTCGTTAATTTTTTTGTTTGCCTTCGCCGTTCGTATATTCATTATCGGTTTGTCAAGTTTTGTCTCTCTCTATGCGTGTTTATTAAAAAAAAAATCGCCCAAGGGGCCCAGCTCGCCAAGCTGGTCGGCCGGCACGGGCCAATTCGGGATTTTAATCTCGAATTAAAAAAAAAAAAGAGAAAAGGGGGATGACTATTCATCCCCTTCCTTCTCTCTTTTTCTTTCTTCCTTTTTCTTCTCTTCACAGCCCTAACCCCCAAATCCACAATCCTAACCCGAAATCAACGAACAAGGTATGGATTCTTACCTATTTTTGATTTCCCACATGATTCTAGGATTAGATTTTAGTTTAGAACATTGGTTTTGGAATATTGGGTAACCCTAGGTTTTGGGGATTTTTATCTTTTTTTCAATTAATCACTTGTTTGCTTGTTTTTTTCTTGATCTTCTTGCCATGTATGACATTATTATGATCCATTTTTGCTTTGGGTATGATTTGAGTTCTTAATTTATGAAGAAATTGCTCAAATTGGGTAAAGCCTCAATTTTAGCTCAAAATGCAATTATGTAGTTTATAGTTGGAAACGTGTCAACAAAATTCCCTTTCACATTCTTAGCACATTTTGGTCACTGGGCCTCATTGATTTTGCAAGGATTAAGAATTACGGGTTAATTACTTTCTCTTAGGGACCGAAACCTTGTATTTTGGTCCCTAAGTTTCTAAAAACCTCAAATCATGTCTATGGGTTGGATTTTTGGACATTTGGGTATGGTTATGTAAATATGTTCTAACTTGGTTCGTTTGATCTCCCTTTCAGGCACTATGGGTAGAAAAGGTAACGCCAAGGTCCTAGTTGACAATGACGCCGACTCCGACATTGAATTCAGTGATGCCTTGCAAGCTAAGTATAATCCTCCTTTTGGGTTAGTCGATGAGTGTGAGGGACTGTTATATGATCAGTTCTCTAAACAAGACCATTCTCCTCACGTCATTGTTGATCAAAAATACCTAGCATCTTTAGGGTTGGAAAAGGATTTCAAGGAAATCCTGAAATTCCAAGGCTGGTATCATCTGGCCACAAAAAGGACTGTCGCTTATGACAGATACACTGTAGAATTTCTGACTACCCTAAGAAAAGAGACGCCCGTAGGAACTGATAAATATTCCTTCAGACTGAACGGTAAATCCTATCGTCTCGGTGATACTGTAATAGCAGCTTGTATGGGAGTTTATAACTCTGATAAGGCAGTCTCGGGTTTTGAGGAACCCATGACATTGAGTAAAGCATGGTACCAATTGACAGGGTCATCAGATTATGACTCCCGCACTGCTAGCCCAATTTCTCTCCAAGACCCAATGTTAAACCTTGTACACAAATTTGTAGCGTATAATTTGTTAGGCAAAAACGAGAGTAACAAGGTCTCGAGCACCGAAGTGCTCATATTGTGGTGTGTAGCCAATCATAAACCTGTTGATAATGTTAAAACTATCTTTGAAGGTTTTCAAAGCCAAACAAGTAGGAAACGCGGCTCAATTGGGCTTGGGTACTTGCTAACCCACTTCCTTGATGACCAATTCAAAGATTTGGTCATTGACGAAGGGGGTTTCCACCCTATATTGCTTAACTCCAAATTTTTAGGAAGATCTACCTTTCATACAGTCTTAAATAGGGATCCATCTGGAGGAGCAAGATCAAGCGGGAACACGCGAAAACGAGCACGGAAACCACCACAACATAGGGAGGAAGAGCAAGAAGAAGCTGAGGAGGAAGGAGCTGCAGCAGCAGGGGACCAAACGGAATATCAAGAGCCGGGGATGCAGGCCCAATTCCAAGCCATAAACACCATGATGGCAGAGATAAGGGACCTCAACCTCTGAACCTTTAACACTGTTCAGCAAATGGACCAAAGGTTCACAAATTTTGAGCAGAACATGGATCGGAGGCTTACGGGTCTTGAATACGTAGCGGCAGACTACTGCGACCGCTACAACATGCCATGGCCATATCCCCCGGCCGATCAGTAAGTTATCTTCTCCATCCTAACTCTTTACACTCGTGTTTTATGATGTTGAATGCAATGTTGGAACTTATTGCATGTTTTAAGTGTGAGGAGGAGGGGTAGACAAACTTACAAAAATTTGTATAATTTTTAATTTTTGTTGCGTCGTGTCTAGTTTAATTTAACGTTTTCGGGTTTTATTTATGTTTTTGCATGTTTAGGACCTAAACCCGTGAACCTCCTTCGAATCTAAACTTCGTTATTTGTCCTTGAGGGCTGAAAACTGAATCTAAAATTGCATGACAACTAGTTTAGGTGTAGGACACAACCTTTGTATCTGTAAAAGCATGAGCTAAAGTTTGCATTTAGACCCTACTTTTGAAGAAATGCTAAAATCATTACTTAGGTAGATAACTTAAGAATTGAAGGCATGTGATATTAAACTTGAGTTTGGGAAAAACTAGTAAGCACAAATTTGAAACCCAAGAACTGTGAGTTGAATTTGAGCCCAAGAGCGAACATCAAAAAGCTCTTTTTCTTGACATTTTTGTGTGAATGCTTTGACTTGTGGAAAGATTACAGATTTTGCACCTAATACTGAGTTGAACCTACATGCAATGATTTGAGATGGTAAACGATGAATCAGCCTCATTAGAATTAACCCTTTTCTTTACCTTATTTTCTTTTTTTCATCCACTCTAGGAAGCCCCTTTGAGCCTGTATTTTTGTAGTTTGTAGATTTTTTCTTTCGTTCTAACCCAAATTTTTGCAAACCAGCACTTGGTTTGTTGCTTAACCCGAGTTTTTGCAAAACTCGCATTGAACTTTTGTTTTTCTTCTAACGCTTTATCCTTGTTTATGGCACCATAGTAGCAAGCCAAAAGGCTAAGAAGTGAATGAGCATTGCTATCCAAAAAAAAAAGAAAAACAGAACAGAAAAAGAAAAGAGACGAACAAAAGAAGGAGAACCATATCTCCCAAGTCTTAAAATTAGAACATCTCAGAAAAAAAATGTGAATAAAAAGCTCAATCACTTCACAATTCGCTAAAAGCCATTTTGAACTTTGTTTTTCTAGCGCTAGAACTCCTAACCCTTGTTGTACCCTTAACCCTCTAGCCACATTACAACCCCAATTCGAGGCTATTTTTGATATCATCGGAGTCATATAGCATAGTAGAGGAAATCGGATGAACGTGCAAAATCAATGTAATCCTAAGCAAGAACATAAGCCGAGAGTAAACACTTTAGCCACCAAAATTGTGTGAATTGAGTGAACTACCTATGGTGAGGTGTTTTACTTAGCTATCCCCTTAAGCTGGTTTAATTGAACATGTGTCCTTTTTCTTAAACGTATGACCTGTGATAATTGAAATGCGACTTTTGGATATCGTGTCTCTACTTTGTACTTTCGAATGCATGTAATTACAGATGCTCGAAATTGTGTCAAGCACCTAGTCAAACCAGGAGGTTTTCTAGCTTGCTTGTGATTGTGGGTTTAGTTTTTTAGTTTACTTGGGGACAAGTAAAGTTTTAAGTGCGAGGAGGTTTGATAGGGGTCAAAAACCCCTATATTTGGGTACGGTTTTAGGATGGGTTTTAGCGTTATTTCATGAATAAGCGAGCAATTCTCGCATTTATATGTGTTTGTGTGAGTTAGTTAGAAATTGGAAATGTTTTATTTACTTTTCATTGTTTAGGCTCGTTTTCTGGTTATTTTAGGCAAATATGGCCAAAATAGCATGTATGTTACAATTCCATTATCTTTTATAGCTAATTGATCCGCCAAAAGTCGCACCAAACGGAGTGTTTGCTCAAAATGAGCGATTGGCGGGTCAATTTAGCCTTAGGACTAATGCTATTTGGAGTTTTCGTGCATGCGCAGGGATGAGTTCGGGCGAAAATTACATTTTGGGACATCCAGCGACCGTACAGAGGCGTGTCGGGCAAAACCGCTCGTCGAACTGGCCTTCATAGGCCAGCTCGCGGCGACCTGGCCTTCGTAGGCCAGCTCGCCGAGCAGGACCTCAGTGGCCTGCTCGGGCGAGCTGGCATGGCCAGCTCGCGATGAGCTGGCCTGCAAGAGCCAGCTCGGCGAGCTGACCTGCGGGAATCAGTCAAAAGATTGATTCCCGGCCCCACGAAGTCCCGATCGGCCCCACGTCTTTCCACCTACAAAAGGACACGAATTAGGTCAGAAAGAGGGCCCGAACCGCGTCTATAAATAAGAATTTCCAATTGTAAATTAGACATCTTTTATCTTTGTAAAAACCCTAGCTTCCACCTTGAGAAATCCTCTCCACCTCCTCCATCTCCTTCAACCTCCATTGAAGACACCTCCGAAGCTCCGTTCATCGAGGATTGCTCAAGTTCCATCCCTAAGTCCTAGGAAGACGCCTGCATTGGTAGACAGGTTCCCTGAAAGGGATTTTTCTTCTTTTATATTCTGTCTAGCCTCTGATCCATGTTATGAATCCTAGGCTCATTGTATCTTCGTGACAATACTTTTCATCTTTAATATGTATTATAGTTTTGTTTATTTAATTGTTTTATTGCTTAATTCTTTGTCTTACGCTTTGTCTGATTGGTTTAACTCATTCGATAATCCCAAAATTAAGTTGGCACATATTGCGGGATGAATCTGACCTAGTCAGTGCCTATAGGATTGACGACCCTATAGAAGATTAAGCCCAAATTGCTGAGCCTTAGAGCTAGTTTCGGCCTTACAAGGGAATCACGAACTAGGGACCTCAGGAGGATAGGTAGGTTTAATCGCCTCGGACACAAGTGACTTAGATTAGGTTTTACTTCCGTTGTCTAAACAATCTATCTTCATTATTATCGTATCACCTCATGTCCCTTCGGGTAATTACATTGGTAAAAGATCACCTAGGAGTAGTTTAGCTTAATTAGGAGTAGAATAACTTAGTTCGAATTAGTATAACTTAGCTAGAAGTAGAATAATTCAACTAGGAGTAGGTTAACTTAATCAAAACAAACTCAAAACCCACACAGCCTAGATAACACCTGAGACCAAGTAGCTCGATACTTGTAGTAAATAAATCATGTGGATTCGATACCTAGACTTGTCCAGATTTTATTACTTGATAACGACGGGGTACACTTATCCCTTAGTGAGCCTTCTTAACGGAGGCGCATCACCTGCTACTGTTCAAAAGGAACTTACTTCCATTGTACTTTTTCAGGAGACGAATCGCATGGATGGATGGTTCTGGCTGAGAACTAATACCTGGAACTTTTCAGTCTAAACAGGCTACGAGATCGGAGATGAGAATAGAACAACTGCAGATACACATATGCACTGGCTGACAGGATGGAGTATCTAGGTTCCCGAGAGAATTCGTTTCTTCTACTAGCTCGTCAAACACGAGGCCATTCTATATAACAAGAACCGAGTCCGTAGGAGACTATCAGATGTGGCAGGATGTCATTTCTGTGGAATAAGCGAGGATGTAATGCACGTTGTGCGGGATTATCGAGAGAGCATGAAGCTTTGGCTGGGACTCCTCCCACCGCACACTGATCACCACCGTTTCTTCTCGGCGGAGCTGAACGACTGGCTCGAAGAGAATGGACGAAAAACAGATCTGGTACGGGGGAGCCCGTGGAACATTATCTTCGGAATGGGTATGTGGTAGCTTTGGAAGCAGAGGAACCAGCCCATTTTCGGAGATAGCAACCCGGGGCTGCTCCCAGATTTCATCATGCATAGGGCGAAGGAGTGCATATCGGCAACCAAGGCCATGCTTTGGCCAACGTGAAGAGTTCAGCGAGAGAAATGGATTGGGTGGGAGCCACCGGAGGAGGACTGGATAAAAATTAACATGGATGGAGCGAGCAAAGGCAACCCCGGTTACGCGGCTGCCGGAGGTTTAGCAAAGAACGGAACAGGGGTTTGGATGGGAGGCTTTCTAATTAATTTGGGCATATGCACGACTAATCTAGCAAGGTTGTGGGGAATATATTTTTGGGCTACGATATAGCTTGGGAAAAAGGTTTCAAAAATGTTATCATGGAAACAGATTCACACACGAACTTTTCTCTCATGACTCAAACACCAGGCCATTGTTATCCGCTTGGGTGGCTTGTGCCGGAATGTCGGCGGTTTTATGAAAGGGAATGGGAAATCAAATTTCAACATGTGTACTGTGAAGGAAATAAGTCAGCAAACTAGATGGCAAATTTCACAGGTTCCTTAACCTTGGGACACCACGAGTGTGGCGCGCCTCTTATAAGCCTTTAGTGCATTCTTCTCGAAGACCGGCAAGGCCGGACATCTAGAAGGATGATAACTATTGTAGACACCGAGTCGGAGGACCTGTGACGAAAACCTGAAAACAAGACGGTTGAAGCGATTGATTCCAGAAGTTTTGAAAAACAAAAAATATATAAAGAATGATAAGTACATAATAAGGAAGAAAGAGTTATGGTGGGTCGCTGTTGCCAATGCGGTGGCTCGCGAATGCTTAGCGGCATGGTGCGAGCGCTTAGCGGCATCCGACGCGCGGTCGACGATAGTCGGACGCCCGCTCGACGGCGCGGGGCGCGCCCTCGACGTCCGTCGGATGCACGCATCCAACCACAAGTGGCGCGCGCTCGACGTCCGAGCGATGCACGGGCCCGGTGGCGCGGAGCGCGCTCTCATCGGCCACGGGGCGTGTGCGCCCAGCAGCGCGGAATGCGCGTTCGACGGCCGCGACGTGTGGGCGCCCGACGGCACGGAACGCACGCTCGACGGCCGCAGGGCGTGCATGCCCGAAGGCGCGAGACGCGCCCCGGCGGCCGTTGGGCGAGCACCCACCGATGTCGGGCGAACGCCCAACGGCGGTTGGGCGCACGCGCCTAACCTTGCGTTGGGCGCTCGCCCAACGCTGTTGGGCGATCGCCCAACAAATGTTGGGCGGCCGCCCAACAATGTTGGGCGGCCGCCCAACATGCCTTGGGCGGCCGCCCAACCCCGTTGGTCAAATCAGAGACAATAGAGGGGCATTTTGCGGCGCTCGAGAAGTTTTTGGCCCGAATTGCAGAATTCAAGCTAAGGTTAAATCCGAAGAAGTGCTTTTTCGGTGTTTCGTCAGGGAAAATCTTAGGCTACGTAATCGGAAATAAAGGAATTGAAGTAGATCCCGATAAAGTAAAAGCTATACAGGAAATGCCGGCACCGAAGAATGAGAAAGAAGTGAGAGGGTTTCTGGGGCAGGTTCAATATATCAGTCGATTCATAGCAAGACTCACCGCAATCTGCGAGCCCATCTTTAAGTTGCTACGGAAAGATCAACCCACGATTTGGAATGATAAGTGTCAGCAAGCCTTAAAGAAGGTCCGGGACTACTTGTCTAACCCACCAGTGCTGAAACCGCCTAAACTGGGAAAACCTCTTCTCCTCTACGTAGCGATTGAAGAGCGATCCCTTGGGGCAATGCTGGCCCAAGAGGGAGACACCGGTGTTGAGCACGCGGTGTATTATCTGAGTAAGAAGTTCCTGGAGTACGAGCTCAGGTACAACATGATCGAAAAGACATGCGTGGCAGTAGTATGGCTAACAAAGAAACTACGGCACTATTTTCAATCATATAAAGTGATTATTATTTCTCGGATGGACCCCGTAAAGTATCTATACCGAACTCCGTCTTTGACAGGGAAACTAGCCTGATGGTTACTACTTTTATCCGAGTTTGACATTGAATATGTAACGAAGAAGGTTATCAAACGGAGGGCCGTGGCAGAGTTTCTGGCCAACCAACCTCTGAATGCAGAAGAGGAAGAGATAAATTATGATTTCCCCGATTCATTCAAGAACTGTTCCCATCATAATTGTGCCAAAAATACCGTATCCCTAGGACTTTTCTTTCAAGAATCTGACCGCAGCAACGTGAAACAGGAAGCGGAGAAAGGGTCCTCTATTCCTTTTCTTTTTTATTCCTTTAGTAAGACCCCGATGATGCAAAGGAAGAAAGCAAAGACGTGGCCCAGACCGAAGAGAGGGGGGATAAGCCCAAGATCTGGTAAGGCGCTTCTATTCCTCAATCAATTCAGTCTTATTCATACCCGGACCTCTTACCAATCAAACGCATTTGCTTTACCAATAGATAAACAGCAATACATCATTCCTTAGTAACACCATCAAACAACACTAATTGGACCTTTGTTAAGGATCATGACATATGATGCTGTAGCAGCAGCATTCGAAGGGCTCCACACTCTGACTTCAATGATGGGAAGAACCTTAAGCTGGGTGAGGGTATAGGTAGACTATGAGCACTTAAACGCAATTGAAGTTATACCATGGAAAATGTTCTTCGACGGAGCAGTTAATTCGAATGGAGCCGGAGTTGGAGTACTACTTATTTCACCAGAGGGAGAAACAATCCCGATGGCCAAGAATTTGTCATTCCCTCTTACCAATAATATGGCCGAATATGAAGCATGCATTTATGGCTTAGAGTCATTAGCAGCACTGGGAGCATCATATGTCAAAATTTGGGGTGACTCAAAGTTGATCATCGAACAGGCACAAGGAAACTAGGAAGTGAGGGAAGAAAGGCTACGTCCATATCTAGATCAGCTAGAAGGGTTGGCACAAAGATTCAAGGAGTGTCGTTTCTATCATATTCCTCGAGCACAGAACCAGGCAGCGGATGCTTTGGCCACTTTGGTGTCAGTTTGGGACAACCCCCGGAACCTTGCCTCGAAACCGTTGGTATTGAGGAGATCTCACAAAACATGCTACGAGGACGTAATGCTGTTAAGGGCAGATGAAAAACCGTGGTATTTCGATATCGTGAACTTCATGAAGCACGGAACATATCCGGCAGAGTCAGAACCGAGGGATCAAGCTGTGATTAGAAGGTTAGCTCGGCAGTTCGTCATCCACAACGACTTACTTTACAAAAGGCACATCGATGGGTTACAACTAAGGTGCTTGGATGCGGGAGAAGCCCGCGAGGCAATGGAATTAGTACATTCAGGAATTTGCGGGGCCCATATGGGAGGAGCAGTGTTAGCCAAGAAAATCATCAGACAAGGCTTCTATTGGCTCACCATGGAAAGAGATTGTAGCGAGTATGCGAAGAAATGCCACGATTGTCAAATCCACGGCGATTGTAGTCATCTTCCAGCCATGGAATTACATGTGTTAGCACCTATTTGGCCATTCGCGGCTTGGGGCATTGACATCATTGGTGAGGTAAGGCCTAATGCTTCAAATGGGCACAAGTTTATAGAAGTCGCCATCTATTACTTCACCAAATGGGTAGAGGCAGAGTCGTTTAGCAAATTGGGATCCAAGCAGATGAGAAAGTTCATTGAGAAACACTTGATCACCAGGTTCGGAGTGCCTCATCACATGATCACGGATAATGGGGTCCAGTTTCAGGGGGAAGTAAGAAGTCTCTTCCGAGAATATGGCATTGAACATCACAGATCTTCTCCGTACCGTCCACAAGCTAATGGGGCAGTAGAAGCAGCTAATAAGAATCTTAAGAGGATTCTCGTAAAAACGGTGGAATCACATCGGAATTGGCATGAGCAGCTCCCACTCGCATTATGGGCTTATTGCACGACAGTCAGAACCTCGACTGGGGCGACGCCATTCTCCTTGGTATACGGAACAGAAGCAGTCCTGCCGATTGAGATCGAAAAGCGATCGTTGAGAATCGCAGTGGAAGCAGAAATCCCCGAGCGGAATGGGTGAAGAAGTGATATGAGCAGTGGGCTTTGGTTGACGAGAAAAGGATGGAAGCCCTTTACCATGTACAGTTATATCAAAGAAGGATGGCTCGAGCTTTCAATAAAAAGGTCAAGACCAGTCCTATCAAAGAAGGAGATTTGGTGCTGAAACAGATTCGTGTGACGCACACCGACCCTAGGGGCAAGTTTAAACCTAACTGGGAAGGGCCATTCGTCGTGAAGAAGATACTAAGCAAAGGAGCGGTGAAGTTAACTACCATGGACGGCATGGAATTCTCCGAACCTACCAACCTGGATAGGCTTAAGAAATACTTTTCGTAAAAAAAAAAGAGAAAAAGAAAGAAAAATTCCCGATAGGTTGAAAACCCGCAAAGGGCAGCCTATGCAACAATAAAGGACATCCCAGTGGGTGAAAACCCGAAAGGGCACTCATTTGAAAATTCCGGGATAGTAAAAGGAGAGGAGAAAAATCGCCGGGATCCGAAAACCGAAAGGCGGGTCCTGGTAACAATAGTTATAACTTGAGCAGTTACAAAAACAATGTATAAGAGGCTAAGTATTTCTGTTGTTTGTAAATAAATAAAGGCATGAATATATTTGACGAGAATGATTGGAATCATCACAATCTACTGAATGTATGGTAATATGAATCATGAGTTATACATTTCCTATCTTACTGTTCACAAAAAAAACCTACCTACTATCCACCCCACTCCCTATACATCAGCTATACATCGGGGTAACTCTAATGAAAACTACAAAGCAATACATAATAAGCCTAATATGGAGGGAAGTCCCAGTAGCCCTCAAACCCCCTCAAATGTGATGCCCGCTCCGCAGATAAGGTCTCCTCGGTAACTCGGAGCCTCTCCTCAGCAACTCGTGCTCTCTCCTCGGCAGCGAGGCGTCCTGTGGTCTCAACATGCACCCTCTCCTCGGCAGCGAGGCGTCCAATCGTCTCATCACGCGCCCTCTCCTCAACGACGAGACGTCCAGCAGTCTCCCTCCGCATCACCTCCGACCAGTGGTCGTTCCAATCTTGGTACACCTGGCCAACCCTGGCATCGGCCTCCCGCACCGACTCACTCCGTCTCCGCTCATGGGCGTGAAGATCGCTCTAAAAAAAGGAACAAAAAAAGAAGAAAAGCAGATGTGAAAAAAAAAGAAGCAGCATAGGCAAGAACAGAAATCATACATACATGCATGCATTCCACTACACTAAAATAAGGCAAGGATACATACCAGGTGGTCGGCACAGATGCGTCGTAGGATCGTGGAAAGGGTCCACTCTAGTAAGGCTCACGTAAACCTCCTCCATGCCTTTCGTGCCATCGCATTCATCCAAATCCATCCCGAGAATAATCCAAATCAAAATCTAGAGAGAGAGAGAAGAAAGAGAAGGTGTGGGGTTGAAATGGAACCCCACCACCTTATATAGGAAAGAGGAATGGCATTCTCGTAAATAGCGAAAAAAGTACGATGTGACATAAAGGTAAAAAGTAAATAATTAATTACCAGGTGCACAGACCTCCGATTTGCAGTCCGTTTCAACCTGCGTTTCTCCCAGACAGCAACCAATACTGTCAAGATATGAACTCCAGACAATAGCCAATTTTTACAGAACAGTGACACCACTCAAAATACAGACAACAGTCAACAGAAAAATAATCATTAGTCTATATCATTCCAGACCAAAACACGTTCCCATTAAACCTCCGAGACACTAGCTCCAGACAATGGTGTTTTAAAAGAATTCAGAATCGTTAGAAAGAACTTTTCTGCCCTTGAGCCATCTTACCTACGGTTCACAACCGAGGTAGCTTTTTAGCCATCTTACCTACAGTTCGCGACCGAGGTAGCTCTTTAGCCATCTTACCTACGGTTCACGACCGAGGTAGCTCTTTAGCCATCTTACCTACGGTTCACGACCGAGGTAGCTCTTTAGCCATCTTACCTACGGTTCACGACCGAGGTAGCTTTTTAGCCATCTTACCTACGGTTCACGACCGAGGTAGCTTTTTAGCCATCTTACCTACGGTTCACGACCGAGGTAGCTTTTTAGCCATCTTACCTACGGTTCACGACCGAGGTAGCTTTTTAGCCATCTTACCTACGGTCCACGACCGAGGTTGCTTTTGAGCCATTCTTATCCATAGTCAACGTACGCTAGATTCTGAAAGAAAAACATCCACCGACGGCCGATTCAGAGGCAAGGCTGGAAAGAATCGACGAACAACACCGGAGCGCGCAGCGCGAAGGTCAGGTATTCTCCCTCCTACTCTTTACGTGTCTTTTACTTTTTATATGTTTTACATTGCTTGTGTGCGTTAGTAAAAAACGTTTTCAAAACACACACATCACTGTCAAAATAGCAAAGTAGGGGCAACTGTAGACACCGAGTCGGAGGACCTGTGACGAAAACCTGAAAACAAGACGGTTGAAGCGATTGATTCCGGAAGTTTTGAAAAACAAAAAATATATAAAGAATGATAAGTACATAATAAGGAAGAAAGAGTTATGGCGGGTCGCTGTTGCCAATGGGGTGGCTCGCGAATGCTTAGCGGCATGGTGCGAGCGCTTAGCGGCATCCGACACGCGGTCGACGACAGTCGGACGCCCGCTCGACGGCGCGGGGCGCGCGCTCGACGTCCGTCGGATGCACGCATCCAACCACAAGTGGCGCGCGCTCGACGTCCGAGTGATGCACGGGCCCGGTGGCGCGGAGCGCGCTCTCGTCGGCCACGGGGCGTGTGCGCCCGGCAGCACGGAACGCGCGTTCGACGGCCGCGACGCGTGGGCGCCCGACGGCACGGAACGCACGCTCGACGGCCGCAGGGCGTGCGCGCCCGACGGCGCGAGACGCACCCCGGCGGCCGTTGGGCGAGCACCCACCGACGTCGGGCGAACGCCCAACGGCGGTTGGGCGCGCGCGCCCAACCTTGCGTTGGGCGGCCGCCCAACTATTGTTGGGCGATCGCCCAACAATGTTGGGCGATAGCCCAACGTGAGGTTGGGCGGCCGCCCAACCCCCTTGGGCGACGCCCGATTCTTTTCGGGCGTCGCCCATTCCGCCGGGGATCCGTTTGCCTATAAAAGGCACGGATCCTCATGCATTGAAGGGGAGAGGATTCTTTGGAGCTTTCTCACTCTAAACATTTTTAGAGAGAGAAAGTCAATTTTTTGGAGAAAATATTTTTTTTTCCAAAAAATCCAAATTTTCCCAAAGTTAAATTTTTACTAAAAAACACAAAAAAAACCGGAAAATCACGACTCGTGGAATCAATCGGCTTCGACTGTCAGATACCGAACTTAAGGTATTATCCGAGGACTAGACTCGTTTTATTTTATTTAATTTATCTCTTTTCCTTTATTTATTTTTATGTTATAATTTTATTTATTTAGCTATTTATTTATTTACCACGTTTTATTTAATTTAGCGTATTTATTTAATTTTCGTCTCGTGTTGAATAAAATTTGGTTTTGTTTTAAAATAAAAACCTCGTTTTGATATCCCAATACGAACCGTGATCCGATAAAAAGGTAGTTCGGGTATTAGAAGACGTTGTAATTATAAGTTTCTTAAAAAGAAATTTCCAAGTAATGTTTTAAAATAAAAACGTCGTTTTAGGAACTTCCGTTATTGACTATGACCCATTTTTGGTAGTTCGGAAATCCAAAACGATTGAATTAGACTTAATTTAAAGCTTTTGAATAAATCTGGAAACAATTGGAGTGATGCTGTAATTTTCCGTTTCTGTCACTAATTGCTGTTTACCGCTGGAATGTAAAAAATGCTGTTTTGGTCTCTGTTTCTTAACTTTTAAGCTTTTGGTCCTTTGTATATATATGTGTATTTATGTAATATATATTTTCAAACTATTTTTAGACATTTGATACATATAGTTATTTAGAATGTTTATATATCTTTTTTTTAATTTTATTTTAAATATAAGTATATGTATATATATCTTTTCTTTTCTTTTTCCTTTACTTAAAGGGTAATGAATTTTATTTTAAAATGATATTTACTTGGGTGTTTTGGGAGTGATTAATTAGTAGACATTTTGTGGATAAATGGATATTATTTTGACATTTAAATTACATTAGGTATGTATATATATAGTTTTGGGCTATTTGGGCTATATTGGTTATTATTAGATAAAACTATTTAGGGGACAAATGATATTTTCTTATTTAGGGGTTTTATTTATTATTTTCACATATTTAAAGTAAAAATGTATTATACTTAGTATTTTCATTATTATTCCTTATATATGTATTATATAGTATCTTTTCACTTATCCTTATTTCATGTTTCCTTTTTTGGCTAAAATGTATATATATACCTATATTATTTTCTTTATTCTTTTGGGCCATTTAGGGGTCCATGTTTCAAATGGGCTTTATTTGGGAGTGAATTTTGATTTAATATGTTTATTATTGTAATTATGACAAGTAAAGAGTCCATTGAGTGAAAAGGGGAAAATAAATCACAAAAAGAGTTTTCAAGTTAATTATTTGAACTAATGGATTTTTAGAGGTTCCTAATGTAAATAAATAGTGTTTTCTTGACATTTCAAATCGTTTCTTAAAACACCACGTTTTAAAACCTTAGTCCGTTCCAACGATGGATTAAGCGAACCTTGTAATTAAAATCGTTTTCATTATAAATAATAGAGTTTTGAATCGTTTTCTTAAATGATTTGTATAAAATAAATTGACTTGTATGCTTAACCACGTTTTCTTATTAAAGGTTTTTACCTTAATGTTTTCAAACACTTGAGTCGTTCCAACGGTGATTCGGGCGGACTTCATCAAACGGGGTTTTGAAACGTACCTAAATCGTTCCAACGGCGATTAAGGTACGAACCATGTAAATAAACTCGTTTTGGGGAAATGAGTTAGTATAGAATTAACACGCAACACGACATGTAAATCCCGTGGTAAATAAACCACTTCTTTCTTCATCCCCTCTCTTTGTATGTATATCAAATTGATGTAAATGGGTGATTCTTTACTAAAGTGGCTTTTCAATAATATATGCTCAAAACGGTTTCTAAAAAGAGAAAGAAAAGGTTTCAAATGAATTTTAAACTTAAAGAAGTATACGATTAGTCCGTTATCGCCTAACATGCTGAGTAAGAGGCCGGTGGTTCATAACCGGGCGATGTCGGGGTGCCTAGTAGCCTTTCTCCGGAAAGAAGCTAGCCTTCTCGGCTCATACCTAAGTTTTCCGAACCCACACCGGTCTCCCGCAAGGGATCGGTGTTCATTTTCCCATTCGTGGGTGGCGACTCTTCCATATCTCCGAGCTCCGGTCCTGCCGAGCAGCTTGATTCCACGATTGGTTGCTTTCGGCGCCAATCACCGCTTACGTCGCCATGAGGTGTCCACCCCCGGTCCGCCCGGGAGATTAGACCGCGGCACCTCGTCTAACAACTATTTAACTAGCTTTTTGCTTTAGCTTTGTTTTTGTTTTCTGTGTTGTTTCTGTTTATTCCCCTGGGTGTTTAGCCTTCCTTTTACCCAAAAATATTTTTTTCTATTCTTCTCATTTTTAACTTTTTTCCATTTTTCACGTTTTTTTCATTTTCAAGTATATTACCACTTTTTCATTTTTCATGTTTTTTACATTTTTTTTATTTTTCCGTTTTTACATTTTTCTTTTGCATTTTTACCATTTCTCACATTTTTTATATTTTGCTTTTTTTTGCATGTTGTTGTTTTTCCCACTCTTACCATTTTTACCGTTTTCATGTTTTTCAAATTTTTATCGTTTTTCACGTTTTCATCATTTTCTACATTTTTTTATTTTTATTTTTTCTCGTTTTTCATATTTTTCTGTTTTTACCATTTTTATCCTTTTTTCATTTCTTTTCGTTTTAAATGAAAGTATGAAAGGATAAGAATTAGACTAACTGAGAGAGCGAAGAAGTGTTTAATCATGGCATTAGTTTCATCAATGGCTTCTTTCGCTGCATGTAAATGACGTGGAAGAGACTCTAGATTGTGCTTGTCTCTATATGCGTTTCACAGATTTTGAGATAGATTTTATTCAAAACTTCGACTTGTCTAAGATTATAAAAGTTTATTTCTTCAAGTTATCCAAAAGAAATGGCTTTAAATCATCATTTCCCGAAAGTAATGCCACTGGGACATCTACGTCATGTGAAGAGATTTGGTCCGAAGATAAAAAAAGCATAATTGCTTACTCATGTGGAGAGAGCCCAAACTCTAAAATTTATTAATCAAATTAAAAGAAAACGTTGTAGGTTATATTAATCCAGCATAAAAGAAATGCCTGTAAAATGAGGCAGTGTAAAAAACGTTGAAGATGATGAAGAGGGTACTAGGAGGGAAGAATAGAAGAAGAAAGAAAAAGAATTCCAAATCCTATGAAATTTGAAGGGGAATAGTATGATAATTTTTAGACAAAATATATATACAATTACACAAAAAAGTCATTCAAAGTCTATAAAAGTAAGCATGTTAGGCGTTAAAAACTGCAAAACCGTAAAAAAAATTAAAAAAAAAAAAACGAAAAACCCAATTATATACAAAAGTTAATGATTCATCAGGTAAAGTATGTATATGCACAAATTAACTTGTCTTGTCAGATTTACTAAATGTACTTTGATACTTATTCTGGATATGGATTGATATATATCTTTTGACTTTTCTCTAGTACTCAAAATTTGTGAGTAATCCTGAGTGTCGTGACACTTTCAATACTAAAATCAACCCCTAGAAAATGCATATGTAACGCCATTTGTTAGTTTATTTATTATCCTTTTCACTCGAGTTGTATTCTTAATGGACATAAATCTCGTAGATTAAATATAGCTAGTTGCTGGTTGGACCATTAGAGAATGGTGCTGACAGTCTAACTATGTATGAAAGAGAAGGAGATCAAGTAATGACAGAGCACTTTTTGTAGCAATCTAGTTTAAAAGGCAAGTGGATAGAGGGTTTGTATTGTTCCACTTTGTTGAAACATAAATTTGAATTGTATATGAAATATGAGAAAGTTCCATCTCATAGTCCAACTATATAATCAATATTTTTGGTAAAATAGGTAATTGTGTGCTAAGTTCGAATCCTTCAATCCCTCTTGCTACTCAACAGGCTGCTCAATGGTGTTGTGAGTTTGTTCAGTTCGAGCTTCAGGCTTAGCGTGTTCAGTTTGCTGAGTCTCAGGTTGCTCAAGGTCCTGGGTTTCAGTCTCAGGTTGTTCGTTATGTCCGGTGTTAGATTGATGTTCAAGAGAGTCTTCGTAGTCAACTTGTTCTTCCTCAAGTGAGGAGGGATTGATATCAGAGGCTCTGTCCTCATACTGCTCAGAGCCACTAGATGAGGTTTGGTCATCATAAGAAGACATGGTGTTCTTGGTGTCTTTGCGATATGAGAAGAACATATTGCAGAAGAAAGATGGAAGTTGAGAGAGAGAGAGTGCGAATTTTTCAAGCGTAAGGAGAAATGAGAGGAATTTCTTCTCTATTTACAGCCGAAGATGAGGGAGGTGAGGGGTTAGAGACCCAACGGTCAGAATTTTGACAACTTAGAGTCATTAACTCTTACATTAATGCTAATTACGTGCATGGTTCCTTAATGATGATTATTACGTCATCCTAGTCACTGCCTAGATACATGTGCTAGCCTTAGAATATATGTTTTCTACTCAGTATCAGCTCAGAGCATGCAAGTCAGTTTATCACTCAGAATAGTTTATACTCAGAGTTATTGGAGAGGATTAAACATACCTATTGCTTCTCTCAGCGTGCAGAATTGCTCACGAGCTAGTGGCTTCGTGAATATATCAGCGAGCTGCTCATCAGTTGGAATGTATGTCAGCTTGATCTCAACGTAGGTCAGCTTGATCTCACCCTTGAGTACATGATCTCTGATGAAGTGATGTCTTATGCTGACATGCTTCATCCTGCTGTGCTGAATTGGATTTTTGGATAGGTCAATAGCGCTCTTGTTGTCACACTTGACCTCAATGGTTTTTGTCTTTACTCCATAATCATCCAGCTGCTGCTTAATCCAGAGAACTTGAGCAACGTAGCTTCCAACAGCAATGTACTCAGCTTCAGTGGTTGACAGGGCTACTGATGACTGCTTCTTGCTGAACCAAGACACAAGCCTGTTTCTGAGAAAGTGACATCCTCCTGAGGTACTCTTTCGCTCCAGCTTGTCTCGTCTATAGTCAGCATCAGTGTATCCAAGAAGTGTGAACTCAGAAGTGTTGGGATACCATAGACCTGCATTCACTGAGCCTTGCAAATATCTAAGGGTTCTTTTACAACTATGTAATAAGATTCCTTAGGGTTAGCTTGATATCTAGCACAGTAGCATACTGAGAACTGAATATCTGGCCTACTTATCGTGAGATAAAGTAGAGAGCCAATCATATCTCAGTATGACTTATTGTCTACTGACTTGTTGGGGTTTAGTGTCCTATAGACAATTGTTCTAGGATATAAACTTAATGTAAATGAAGTGTTCTTTACATCATTTGTTTTAATAAGATATGGTTTCATAACTATATAAAGGCAACCTCTTTTAAGAACTAAATAAGTCTAATAAAAGGAAATCCCTAAGTTTGTTTAAAGTGATTATAAAGTGTTCATACAAGCATGAAGTGAGACGAAACTTTATAATAAATTAATAAACTTAAAACCACCCCAAGTCAAGTAATATGTTTAGAAATAGGATTGACATATCACTGTTGAGACTTGCATGTAACAATGTCTTCTATCGAGACAGAGAGCTGATCTCACAAGCTTTAGATATGCAGATATCTGGACAGTTACATGGATCCAATGAAAGGGAGTTTATTAGGATTGGGGACCCGACTTGAGATAACAGGATGGGTAGATTTATCCTTGTCACTTGTTCATCTCATTGGTATTAATAGGTATAAGTAATCCTTAGCCTCAAAGGAATGTTAATTAGTGATTCTGGATTATGGAATGTGAAGCTTTGATCCTGTTGTAACACGATCCATAACAGAGATGACTCTGGGGTGTGAACGGCAGACGTTGGGTATCACAGGAAGTAATTGCAGGATAGTTATACATTGGATTAAGCATTTGTCACTCCCGATAAATGGGAGATACGTCCAAGGATCGCTTGTGGAAGACTTGACTCTAAATCCTTGCAAGGTGGTAGCTTAAGACTTGAAATACATATTTCACTTAACCTATCTAATTGGAGTTAACTCGGCCTGTACAAGTAAAATGAACGTCTCGCTATATGTGACTTGACATTATCCATAGTCATAAGATTCAGTTCAAGGATGTAGTTGATAAAGGATCGAATTATACTATAACTAATACGGAAAGGTCAACGACAGAATCAACCTGTCTTCTTATAGCTCTGGAGGAATGTTTCGGATTTGCTAATCACATTTCGCGTACTCATTCCGTTATGCAAAGATTAAATATAATTCTGAGAAAATTAATTTAATAGTTACATACGGCTAGAAGCAATAAGAACATAATGAGTCACACATAAGACTTGGAGCCCAAAAGAGAAACAGATGTTAATTAATTGATGGAAGCCCAACTGAGTCCACTAAGGCCCAGTAAGTAAGGGGGGCGATTTTATGTATGATAAATACATAAATAATTAATTTGATTTTAAGCAATCCTAATTAGATTATGAATGTGAATTAAATTAATTAAAGGATAAATAAGTTAGGAGGTTTAATGAGATTAAATTGCTCCTATTATTATCCTATAAGGTTATTATTATTATCTTTATATTTAGATATAATTATAGATAATAAATAAGAATTGTATTCCGAATTAAATTCTTATTCAGTAACCTAATTCTATCTAACTAGGGTTTAGATACAAGAGAGTTTAAATACCCCCTCACATGGAAATTTCGGCCAAGGCTATTGTCTACCGAAGAGAGAGAAATTTCGACCCCTTGTTGAGGACGAGATCATTCACCGCTTCCTTCCGTTTCGATTGATTAATCTCTTTCCCTATTCCTTGATCTTGTGTTGATTAATTAGAGGCAATCTATTCTTGATTGCTTTCATACGATTGAATTCTAACTTGGAATTGTGTTTTTGTCTTGTGCTCGGGAACTCGAAGTAAGAGTTGTGGGCACTTCGATTGCAACGGTAGATAGAACATCAAAAGGTATTTCCTTCTATCCCTCTTTATATGAAATAACGATTAACGGATCTTGGGTTAATGGAAAAGGTTAAAATTTTTATATTTCCGCTGTCAAACGTTTGCCTATTTTCCTTCAGTGGTATCAGAGCATGCGTTAAATCCGTTATTTCATATATGAAAATTAAGAAGTTTTTCAATCAGATTGAATGAATATTTATAGTTAGGTTAATTAACGAAACCGTTTTGATTAATTAATTCTAAAGATAAATAAGTTTTAATTAATTGTTAATTAAAATAGATTATGCATATGTTCCTAATTATTTTGGTTGATAATCATTATAACAAAATCTATTAGTTTTATAGTTAGATTGATAAAAATTAGTTTTATTATTCTAAAGATAAAACGGAAAATCTTTAATAGGTTTTTCTTATTTTCTGAAAATCGTTTTAAAACCGTTTTAAAACTGATATAGATATATATATATATATATATATATATATATATATATATATATATATATATATGTATTATTTAAAAAAAAAATTGGACAGCAGCTCGGGTTGCGCCTCACGGCGCAACCCGACCGCTGTCCTGCGGTTGCTGCCTCGCGGCAGCAACCGCACAGCGGCAGACCAGACGCAGTGGCTGCTGCCAAACGGCAGCAGCCATGTGTTCGGGCCCGGCCCGAAACCTACATATTTTAAAATCGTTTTAAAATAGTTTTAAATATATTTATATATATATATATATATGTTTCAGAAATTAATAGCTTTCTGTTTTTGATTATCGGATAAAAGAATTTATTTAAAAGTTTGTTTTACCTATTTGTAAATCAAAAGTATTAAATGAATTAAAATCAAAATAATTGGGATAGGCATAAATAAAGTTTTGTATAGTTGTATTAATCTAATAGGTTAATATAGAAGATACGAAACTGTTAGAATTAAAATTGGATGAAAGTTAATTTGATGAGTTAATGTGATTAACCTAAATATTACATAAATATTTTATGTAATCAACCAATTAAATTTATTTAATTGAGTCTATGTATGTTTGGAGTTATGGACATATTTGGACCCTCTATTTAGTCTTTTGGTATTTTTGAAATAGGGCTTGCGAGTCCTGCCTATCTACTATCTATTGTAATTTCTCCTCTCATCTAATTCCCTTCAAGTTAATTGAAGTTTTCTTTACTAGTATAGAAATTAATATGTAATTTCAAGGCGCCATGGAGAAGACGGAGGACCTAAAGAGAAATATGTAATAGTTAGTATTTCCCTAGGTTTGGCATTTTATTCCGTCTCTGGCTCGACGGAATAATTTAGATAATATGTCCATAACACCAATGTATGTGTCTGATGTATGCTAAAGCAAATCAAGACTAAGTTAGATTATGAGACTTAAAATAAAAATCCCTCACTAATTAAAAGTTAAGTAAATAAGCAAGTTATTAAAATCGGTTGTCCCTCCCTAATATTATAATTCAGCCGGCAGTACTGGGGGCCTTTGGATTGTTGAGCAAACTCAAGCTCGAGGTCTTATGGTAACACCTGAATTATCGAAAATCGTTCTTTCATGAATATGGGGTAATACTTAAATTAGATTATGATAATTGGATGAGCAAACTCATGTTATCATAAACTAATAGGCAATATGGTTGGGATTAATATGAATAGCATATTAGTTACTAATGTGGTTAGTAACCCAATAACCTAGGAATCACATTAAAGATGTGATTAATTACATGAATCTACCTAACAAATGAGACTAGCTTGTTGAGCAAACTCAAGGTGAAACCTCAGGAGTTAGGATCCTAGCTCACTAAAAGATTTGTGAAATTCTTCGAATTAATATGGAGGGCTATTAATTTGGCAAAATAGTGGGAGCAATTTAAAATGAACTAAAAGACCTATAATTTTAGATTAATGTACTTTAAAGCAAATGAATAACATACGTTTACTCTTTCTCACTCTCAGGTTAAATTAAAACACACTTAAAATCATGACTAAAACCAATCTGCAAAATATACTTACCGATAACAAGTTGAACGGTTCAAACTTCACCGACTGGTATCGCAACCTCAAAATCGTTTTGAAGTTCGATAAGATAGGGTATGTACTTAATACACTGATACCCCCTTACCCGGCGGATGATGCTCCCTACCAAGAGTTTTATGCTTACCTGAAGCATAAGGCTGATGACGATCACGCGGGATGCATCATACTTGCATCAATGACACCGGAATTGAAAAGGCAACATGAGGAGCTAGATGCCTATTCCATGGTCGCGCACCTGAAAGAGTTGTTTGGGAATCAAACTCGGTGCGAACGCTGCGAGATAACAAAGCAGTTATATAGATGCAAGATGCAGAAGGGCACATCTGTAATGACACATTGTGTTAAGATGATTGGCCTTATTACCAAGTTTTCTAGTATTGGAGATGCGATGGATCATGAACTAAGTGTAGACTTACTTCTTCAATCCCTCCCCGAGAGTTATTCACAGTTCATCATGAACTATCAGGTGAATGGCTTGCAAACCTATCTTGAAGAGCTTGGAAATATGCTCGAGACAGTCGAGCCCAATATGAAAGAAAACGAGGGAATACCGGCCCTTGCTATGGAAGGATCAAAGAAGAGGAAAGGGAACTTCCCCAATCCAAACCATCCTAAGAAAGGCAAGGGGGACATGCTCACCGAAACAAAGGGGAAGGAAGTGAAGAAGCCCAAAGGAGAGTGCCACTTTTGTGGTGACGACGGGCATTGGAAAAGAAATTGTTTGGTGTACCTAGCTACCCTCAAGAAGGGAAAAGCCGGGACTTCAACATCTAGTATGTTTTATATTGAAATAAATACAATTTCACAGTCTGAATCTTGGGTATTAGATACCGGATGTGGATCTCATATTTGTATGAACATTCAGGGACTCAGACGGACTAAGAAATTGAAGAAAGGAAGCATAAACTTGCGAGTAGGAAATGGAGCAAGAGTTGCCGCCCTCGTTGTTGGAGATTATGTTTGAGCTTGCCCTCTGGGCTTGTAATAGAATTAGGGAACTGTTTGTATGTTCTAGAAATGTCCAGAAACATTATTTCAATTAGCCGTCTTGTTGACGACGGTTTTCATATTTCAATAAAAGACAAACATTGCGAGTTTTATAGAGATGAGATTTTCTATTTTTCAGGAATATCACAAAATGAGATTTATGTGCTAGATGATAAAATTTTTGTATTCGCAATTGATACCAAAAGACATAAGCTAGATAATTCGACTTACTTGTGGCATTGTCGTTTAGGCCATATAAACAAAAGACGCATGCTTAAGCTACATCAAGATGGGCTTATAGATTCAATTGATTCTGAATCATTGGAAACATGCGAAGCATGTTTAAAAGGTAAAATGATAAAGACACCCTTTAGCAATAAAGGTGAGCGTGTATCAGACACTCTAGGATTAATACATTCAGATGTATGCGGTCCTATGTCAGTCCAAGCAAGAGGAGGATTCAGATACTTCGTAAGCTTCATAGACGACCATATCAGATATGGTTATGTTTACTTGATGAAGCACAAGTTTGAAGCTTTTGAGAAATTCAAATGCTTCAAGAATGAAGTAGAAAATCAATTAGGAAAGAAAATAAAGATACTTCGATCCGATCGAGGTGGCGAATATCTTTCAGATGATTTTCTGAATTATCTAACTGAATGTGGGATATGCTCACAATGGACACCTCCCTATACACCACAACACAATGGTGTATCCGAAAGGAGGAACCGTACCTTACTAGATATGGTACGATCTATGATGAGCATAGCATTACTTCCAAAGACATTCTGGGGCTATGCCTTAGAAACTGCCCTCTTCACCCTAAATCGAGTACCAACTAAATCCACTAGTTCCACACCATATGAATTGTTTGTTGGTAGGAAACCCACATTCTCATTCATGAGAGTATGGGGTTGTTCAGCATTTGTCAAACATGTAGCGTCAGACAAGCTAGATTCTAAATCTGATAAATGTTTCTTCATTGGATACCCTAAGGAAACTGTAGGGTATTACTTCTATCATCCAGGTGATCAGAAAGTAATAGTATCCAAGCACGCAACCTTCTTGAAGAAAGAGTTTCTCGAAGAAACAGAAAAGGAAAGCATGATTGAACTTGATGAAGTTCAAGAAGAAGAAACACCAACTGAAACAACAGAGGCGGTTGAGGAACCTGAAGCAGTCCCATTGGATGAGACTCAAGTGCCACCCATTCGCAGATCACAAAGAGTTCGTGAACTCCCAATTAGATATGGTTTTCTAGTGGGAGCTGATGATGAGGTTCCCGTGTTAGACGACGAACCCGAAAACTACGAAGAGGCTCTTACCAATCCAGATTCTAAAGCATGGCTCGAGGCCATGGATTCTGAAATGGATTCCATGTACACCAACCAAGTGTGAACTTTGGTTGATCCACCCTAAGGGATAAAACCCATTAGGTGCAGGTGGATCTTTAAAAAGAAGACTGACATGGATGGAAAGGTTAGCACCTACAAAGCTAGGTTAGTAGCGAAATGATATCGTCAGAAACAAGGAATTGATTATGACGAAACTTTCTCTCCTGTGGCTATGTCCAAATCAATCAGAATAATGCTCGCTATTGCCGCTCACTACGATTACGAGATTTGGCAAATGGATGTGAAAACAGCTTTCCTAAATGGAAACCTGCTTGATGATGTATATATGATGCAGCCTGAAGGTTTCATATCAAAGGATGCAAACAAGGTTTGCAAACTATAGAGATCCATTTATGGACTCAAACAAGCATCTAGAAGCTAGAACAAGCATTTTGACGAAACCATAAAACAATTTGGTTTCGAACAAAATTGCGAAGAAGCTTGCATTTACAAGAAAGGAAGTGGGAGCTCAGTTGCATTTCTAATATTATATGTGGACGATATATTATTAATGGGAAATGATATAGCTCTGCTACAGTTGGTAAAAGTTTGGTTATCAGGTAACTTCTCCATGAAAGACCTTGGTGAAGCAGCTTATATACTTGGTATAAAGATCTACAGAGATAGATCAAGAAGACTGCTTGGTCTTTCACAGGCTACATACATTGAAAAGGTGCTAAAGCGGTTTAGCATGCTTGAATCGAAACGAGGTAACTTACCCATGGTACATGGAGTAAAGTTAAGCAATCGTCAATGTCCTAAAATCGAAGATGATAAGAAACGCATGGTTGTAATCTTGTACGCCAGCGTAATCGGTTCGATTATGTATGTTATGCTATGCACTAGACCTGACGTAGCATTCGCGTTAAGTATAACGAGTCGTTATCAAGGTAATCCGGGAGGCGAGCATTGGAATGCCGTCAAGAACATTCTTAAGTACTTGAGAAGGACTAAAGACATGTTCCTAGTGTATGGAGAAGGGGATCTGAAAATAGAGGGATTTTCAGATGCCAGTCGTCTCACAGATGAGAACGATTTTAGATCCCAATCAGGATACCTATTTATCTTGAATGGGGGCGCGGTCAGTTGGAAGAGTTCCAAGCAGGGAAGCGTAGCTTTCTCTACGACCGAGTCAGAGTACATCGCTGCTACGGAAGCAGCAAAGGAAGCGGTTTGGATTAAGAAGTTCATTACTGAACTTGGTATGGTGCCTGACATTGTAAATCCCATTACACTGTACTGTGATAACAATGGAGCCATTGCACAAGCAAAGGAACCACGGTCTCATAATGCATCCAAGCATTACCTGAAGCGATACCACATTGTAAGAGAGATTGTGGCAAGAGAAGATGTGAGAATAGAAAGAGTACCTACTGAGGACAACGTTGCAGATCCATTGACAAAGCCCTTAGCCCAGAAAGTACATGATCGTCATCTAAGTTCTACTGGGATAAGTTGTAGAAACAATTGGCTTTAGTCCAAGTGGGAGTATGTTGGGGTTTAGTGTCCTATAGATAATTGTTCTAGGATATAAACTTAATGTAAATGAAGTGTTCTTTACATCATTTGTTTTAATAAGATATGGTTTCATAACTATATAAAGGCAACCTCTTTTAAGAACTAAATAAGTCTAATAAAAGGAAATCCCTAAGTTTGTTTAAAGTGATTATAAAGTGTTCATACAAGCATGAAGTGAGACGAAACTTTATAATAAACTAATAAACTTAAAACCACCCCAAGTCAAGTAATATGTTTAGAAATAGGATTGACATATCACTGTTGAGACTTGCATGTAACAATGTCTTTTGTCGAGACAGAGAGCTGATCTCACAAGCTTCAGATATGCAGATATCTGGACAGTTACATGGATCCAATGAAAGGGAGTTCATTAGGATTGGGGACCCGACTTGAGATAACAGGATGGGTAGATTTATCATTGTCACCTGTTCATCTCATTGGTATTAATAGGTATAAGTAATCCTCAGACTCAAAGGAATGTTAATTAGTGATTCTGGATTTATGGAATGTGATGCTTTGATCCTGTTGTAACACGATCCATAACATAGATGACTCTGGGGTGTGAACGGCAGACGTTGGGTATCACAGGAAGTAATTGCAGGATAGTTATACATTGGATTGAGCATTTGTCACTCCCGATAAATGGGAGATACGTCCAAGGATCGCTTGTGGAAGACTTGACTCTAAATCCTTGCAAGGTGATAGCTTAAGACTTGAAATGCAGATTTCACTTAACCTATCTAATTGGAGTTAACTCGGCCTGTACAAGTAAAACGAACGTCTCGCTATATGTGACTTGACATTATCCATAGTCATAAGATTCAGTTCAAGGATGTAGTTGATAAAGGATCGAATTATACTGTAACTAATACGGAAAGGTCAACGACAGAATCAACCTGTCTTCTTATAGCTCTGGGGGAATGTTTCGGATTTGCTAATCACATTTCGTGTACTCATTCCGTTATGCAAAGATTAAATATAATTCTGAGAAAATTAACTTAATAGTTGCATACGGCTAGAAGCAGTAAGAACCTAATGGGTCACACATAAGACTTGGAGCCCAAAAGAGAAACAGATGTTAATTAATTGATGGAAGCCCAAATGAGTCCACTAAGGCCCAGTCAGTAAGGGGGACGATTTTATGTATGATAAATACATAAATAATTAATTTGATTTTAAGCAATCCTAATTAGATTTTGATTGTGAATTAAATTAATTAAAGGATAAATAAGTTAGGAGGTTTAATGAGATTAAATTGCTCCTATTATTATCTTATAAGGTTATTATTATTATCTTTATACTAGTCGAAAACCCGTGCGATGCACGGGGTATGAAACTTTTATATAATTTAGATAAATAAATAAATTGACATATTTACTTTTAAATAATTTTATATCATGCTATGAAAAAAATTTATATTATGTATATTTGAAGTTAATATATATTTTTTAATGATAATTCAAATTAAATTAATTTTAAAAATAATTGACTACTTTTTTTTATAGAATTTTAACTAAAGATTAATGATTTGTTTATTTTTAAAAAATTCAATGATTTGTACCTTTTAGAAATTTTAATACATTTTCATATTCCAAATATTCTGTGAAACAATAATAATAAAATAGCAGATTAATTAAGAAATACATTAGAATATAATAAAAAACTAAAAATTGAATTAAACTATAATTAAAATGAAATATTATATTTACGATACAAAAGAATTACAATATAGGTTAAACAAAAATTGAATTAAACTACAATTAAAAATAAATATTATATCTACGATACAAAAGAATTACAATCTATGTTAAAATAGAAGCAACATCAATATATTATTCTATAAACTATTACAATCAATACTTTTCTAATGTTGCATATAAAGAAACTTTATCGATTCAATATGTTATACATAAAAAAATAAAATTCGTAAGAATTAGTCACAAATTCATCTTGATGATAATTATTTTGGTTGATGGAATTTCATGATCACCAAGTATTCGAATTCAATTATTCATTCTGCTACAATAACCCAATATATCTAATTGAATCAGTTTAAGATGATGATTTCTCCTATTTTCATCTCGTAATATCTCATCAAGACATTCGATCAATTTGTTCTTCATTCTTTCACTATATAGAATATCAGCTATACTCGCACATATCACTTATTTGACTTCATTAATATTTTCTAATAATTATATATTCTTGAATTTTGTAAGTAAGAAAAACAAACAAAAAAATTGAAAAAAAAAATGAAGGGACGAAAAAGATAATTAGGAGAGAACCATCTTCCTCTCGGTTTTTTTTTTTTTTTGAAAATAAGAGAGAATGTCGAGACATAAGTGTATAAAGAGGAGAGTGAAAATATTTTTTGCCCATTAATTAAACATTTTATTTTTTCTTAATGAAGTATTAAGTCCATAAATTAATTTTAGTTAAATAGAATTAAATCGCAATTGTAACCACTCAGTACAAAAAAAAAACGTTTTATAATTAATATGTGAAATTAATTATATTAATTAGAATCATTATGCTCAACATTTGAGAATTTGAAGAGATTCAAATAATAATATTTTCTTAATTAATATTTTTCAATAATTTGTCCTATGATCATATTTCATTTTCATCTGTTAAAAACTCTTGAAATATTAACAATTTTGTACGAACCATAATATAATAGTTAAAAATTATATAAGCCAATGTTGCAAAAGCATTTATCTCAATATCCATAATTAATGTACATTTTTAGGATTTTGAGCATCAAAATTTATTTTTATTTACCTTGATTTTGAATTCATATCTAGCATAATCCACATTCTTCAAGAATAAACATCTTATCAAGCGTATTAGATGCTTACAATCTCCTTGTCTAGAAAATTGGGAAAAAATAACTTCTTGATAATAATAATAATAATAATAATAATAATATAACATAATTTATATTGAAATAAACTTCATTGTAAGTATAATATTCCAATATCTCTTTAATATTTTATTTAATATGTCTCAAACTTCAATGAACAACTATCGTGTGAAACTTTATATCTATTTGTACCAAAATGCATAAAAATAAAAAATACAATCCATATCAATTAGCTAAATTCAAACTAAAAAAATGAGTGGATTTCAACATGTTCCGAATTAGAAAAATTAATCTAACTTCAATTAAAACTAAAAATTGAGTTCATAAAAAGCCGAAAATCTAAATTTTAGTTAGAGTTAACAATCAAAATGATAACACCTAGGAACATATACTAAAAAAGAATGCAAATATACAAAATCTTTATTTTAGTCATTTTGAAAAATAATAAATAAAAAAGAAAATATGGATAAGGTAGCGAGAGGTATGGAATCTGGATAACGACAGAAATGGAATTTCATCTCTGAAAGATGAAACTATAACAATAATTGTTTAATAAAAATAAAACAACAGTACAATTGAGAAAGCCAAAAATTGAGTTCATATAAAGCCGAAAATCTAAATTTTAGTTAAACAACAACACCTAGCAACATATACTAAAAAAGAATACAAATTTACAAAATCTTTATTTTAGTCATTTAAAAAAAAGACAAATAAAAAAGAAAACATTGATAAGGTAACGAGAGGTATGGAACCTGGGTAACGACAGAAATGGAATTTCATCTCTGAAAAATGAAACTATAACAACTATTGTTTAATAAAAAAAACAACAACACAATTGAGAACAAAAATAACTACAACATATGAAAAAAAAATCGAATAATTACCTTGAGAAACATAAGAATTTCTTGTAATTTTAGACACTTTTGTGTTTTCCGGTTTTAGTTGTTCATGCATCTTCTATTTCTGTCGGATTTCTTCAATTGAAGCTATCAGTTTGGAAAAAAAAAAGACAAATAAAAAAGAAAACATGGATAAGATAGCGAGAGGTATAGAACTAGGTAACAACAGAAATGAATCTGAAAGATGAAACTATAACAACTATTGTTTAATAAAAATAAAACAACAACATAATTGAGAACAAAATAACTACAACATATGAAAAAAAAATCGAATATTTACCTTCAGAAATATAATACTATCTATCGTGACCAATGAATATAATGGTGGAATACTATCTATCATGCTTTGTATAGAAGTTTATTTGTGACTTTTAGATTTCCTTTGCTTTGTGTTTTTTCATCTTCCCGTAACTCTTGCTTTCTTTTATTATTTTAATTAATAGGCTAGTAATTATTTAATATATTATAAATATAAATTTGTTATTTTTAATTAATTAAATATTTATTTTTAATTAATTAAATATTTTTAATTTGATTCAGAAATATAATACTATCTATCGTGAACAATGAATATAATGGTGGAATACTATCTATCATGCTTTATATAGAAGTTTATTTGTGACTTTTGGATTTCCTTTGCTTTGTGTTTTTTCATCTTCCCGTAACTCTTGCTTTCTTTTATTATTTTAATTAATAGGCTAGTAATTATCTAATATATTATAAATATAAATTTGTTATTTTTAATTAATTAAATATTTATTTTTAATTAATTAAATATTTTTAATCTGATTTTTTACTACGTTGACAACTCATCAAAAAGACCTTTAAAACACTTCTTCTCATTTCTCTCTGCTTCCGTAATTATATATAGTATAGATTTAGATATAATTATAGATAATAAATAAGAATTTTATTCCGAATTAAATTCTTATTCAGTAACCTAATTCTATCTAACTAGGGTTTAGATACAAGAGAGTTTAAATACCCCCTCACATGGAAATTTCGGCCAAGGCTATTGTCTACCGAAGAGAGAGAAATTTCGACCCCTTGTTGAGGACGAGATCATTCACCGCTTCCTTCCGTTTCGATTGATTAATCTCTTTCTCTATTCCTTGATCTTGTGTTGATTAATTAGAGGCAATCTATTCTTGATTGCTTTCATACGGTTGAATTCTAACTTGGTTTTGAATTGTGTTTTTGTCTTGTGCTCGGGAACTCGAAGTAAGAGTTGTGGGCACTTCGATTGCAACGGTAGATAGAACATCAAAAGGTATTTCCTTCTATCCCTCTTTATATGAAATAATGATTAACGGATCTTGGGTTAATGGAAAAAGGTTAAAAATTTTATATTTCCGCTGCCAAACGTTTGCCTATTTTCCTTCATGACCTACCATGGTCATCGGCTGAGAGGATAATATCAGTACCCATAGGGGTTGATATTGACTTACAATTTTCCATGTCATATTCTTCAATATCTCCTTTGCATATTTTGTTTGGCTAATGAAGATTCAATTCTTTCCTTGCTTGATTTGGATTCCAAGAAAGAAGTTGAGTTCTCCCATCATGGACATCTCAAACTCAGTTTCCATCTCTTTACTAAATTCTTTACAAAAAGACTCGTTAGTAGCACCGAAAATCATATCATCAACGTATATTTTTTCCAGTAGGGTATCCTTACCCTTTTTCTTTATAAATAAGGTTATATCGGCTTTTCCTCTGACATAATTTCTAGTCAGTAGGAAGCTTGTTAAGCGTTCATACCAAGCACGTGGTGCTTGTTTCAAACCATATAGAGCCTTCTTGAGTTTATAAACATGGTTTGGGAACTTTGGATCCTCAAACCCTGGAGGTTGATTAACATACACCTCATTTATAACTCCATTTAAAAATGCACTTTTAACATCCATTTGAAATAATTTAAAGTTCATGAAACTGGCATGAGCACACAATATTCTAATAGATTCTAACCTTGCCACTGGGGAAAAAGTCTCACCATAGTCAATACCTTCCTGCTGACTATATCCTTGAGCAATGAGTCTGGCTTTGTTCCTGACAACGTTTCCTTGCTCATCAAGCTTGTTTCGGAAGACCCATCTTATTCCTATTGTCTTCTGACTCTTAGGATGTGGCACTAAGTCCCAAACTTCATTCCTTCTGAATTGGTCAAGTTCCTCTTGTATTGAACTCATCCAGAATTCATCATTCTCAGCTTCTGAAAAGTTCTTGGGTTCCAGAACTAAGATGATGGCAACATTGCTGAGGTACCTCCTGTAACACTTTGGTCCAATACTATGTAGATATTGTCCGCTCTGGCCCAAATCCAACACATTGGGCCTTACGGCTTTAAAACGCGTCTGCATGTATTGGATTCACATCTTACTAATAAGCCCCAATCACTCCCTCTCCATTTCCGATGAGGGATTCAGTTCATTCCTGCCCCCATCGCCATCCCTTAGGGCCGCTCCTTACTAAGGCCTTCTACCCCGGCGTCCACCCACTCCGGACCGGGTCGTTACAGACCCACCAGCTTCTGCCTGGTTCGTCCCCGAACCACACATCGTACATGGAGAGTCGGCTCTGATACTAATTGTAACACCCTAGTCCAATACCATGTAGATATTGTCTGCTCTGGCCTAATTCCAACACATTGGGCCTCACGGCTTTAAAACGCGTCTGCATGTATTGGATTCACATTTTACTAATAAGCCCCAATCACTCCCTCTCCATTTCCGATGTGGGATTCAGTTCATTCCTGCCCCCATCGCCATCCCTTAGTGCCGCTCCTTGCTCAGGCCTTCTACCCCGGCATCCACCCACTCCGGACCGGGTCGTTACACCTCCTTAGTTGATTTCTTATCATGAGGTGATTCTCAGCAGCATCGAGAATGTTGCTCTCAAAGTGTCCCCTAGGGATTCTGACTTTTCTTGGTAGTGTAATGTCCTCAGTGTTGGGTGTTTTAACAATATCTGCAGTAGTAGATTGGTCAGCAAAGATAATCTCGGTTTCGTTTTTACCTTTGGTGAGTCCGAGTGGAAATGACTCAGGAATGGTGCTCAGCTCAGCAGGTCCTAGACTGGGATCATCTTCTGAAATCTGATTGACCTTTTCTGCAGGGTTAGTCTCATCAAACTCAATATGGACTGACTCTTCTAAGACTTGAGTTCTTTTGTTGAAAATTCTATATGATTTTCTGTTAGTTGAGTAGCCCAAAAAGATGGCTTCATCAGCCTTGGAATCAAACTTGGCAAGATTTAAAATTTTGCTTTAATGGGCTGACTTGTCTCAGTTATGACTTAATATTTTTCACTTAATTCTTAGCATAGTGATATTGAGTAAGGTTAGAGGCAGCTTTAATTGATCAATGACTAAAGCAGCTTCTAACGTTGAGTCGAGAAATAGCACTTGGAAGTCTATTCCTGAGCTCAGCACCAATTCACACAACTCAATTTTTGTCCAGTTAAGCATTTACTAAACAAAATAAAAAGCAAGCAGATAAAAAAGTTAAGGGATAGAAAAGGTTACTCAACAGTTTTATCTTGGTTTGGCCTCCTACCTACATCCACTCCCCGGAATTCTTCCGAGCTTTAACCCACTACTAAGCTCTTTTGGGTAGAACACAAACCCCTTACAATAGTCATCGAGTATATAGAGTACCGTCCTCTATATCCTATACTCAACACTAACTACCTCTGAGTGCTAAATACCGAGCAACTCCGAGTCTCCTAACAATTTTAGAATTGATAAGGTTTTTGTTCTAATAAAAAAGAACACTTTGAATGATCTAGAAACTAATCTTTTACACAAAAATGAGAGTTGGTGTAAGATTGTTTTGCTTTGCTTTTGCACAGAACTTCTAGGAAGAATTTGGTCAATGTTTCGACTTATTCAAGAACTACATCGGTTGAAGCAAATGAGAGGCCTATTTATAGTGACACTTAAGCCATCTGTCATTTCAAATTTTGAAATAATAGTTAGAGGGAAACGGCTCTGCTGTCCCTTTTGTTCCTCAGTGCTTAGTGTCTCGGCCAATGAGAACGTAGTCTTTTCTATCTTGATCAGTGCTTCAGTTGCTTTTGGTCAGTAAGCGTCAGGTTGTCTCTCCATTTTAGGCAAAGATTCCTAGACAGCTTTTCTATTGCGTCTGATCCTTTCCTCATTTGGATTAGCTTTGTCCCCAAGTTTATTGAGTCAACTCTTGCTTTGTCTGTGTTGTCCGTTGAACTTAGGGATGGCAACGGGTAGTGTACCCGCGGGTACCCGGCACTACCCAACCCTAATGGGACTACCCGTACCCTGTATAAAAGGGTATGGGACGGGTATGGGATTAAAATCATTACCCATTAGGGTACTGGGACGGGTATGGGAATACCCCTAGGGTACCCGGTACCCGTTACCCGTCATAAAAAAAAATTATATTAATAAATATCATTGTTTTTTAGATGTAGTCCATTCCTAGATGTAAACAGTGACACCAACGGGAAAAGGTTAAGCTATATGCTTTTAATGATAAATTGTGCGTCAGTATTCTGAGCAAATAAATCACCTATATCAGAGTGAAGTGGGGTTGCTTCGATGGAGACTAGTGTGGGGCCTAGTTCTCTTAAACTCCCGCAGAACCAGGCGATGTTCATGACCATAACGAACATAACCATGAGAACCTATACGGTGTTATGTTGATATTTGTGTGGGGTATATCATCGTTTATACAAACGGCAGAATAGTTCAAAGCCATCGCCTCTACTAGTCAGTCAGTAAAGTAAATATACTTTCACAAGGGAATGTTCAAGGCACATTAGCTACCTATCCTATGCAGATATCTTCTGTAGAAAGTTATCACCACATCGTACATCTTGTTTTTAATTTTATTCATGTGGGGGATTATTGGAAAATTTTGAATAAAATTATTTATTAATTTAAATATTAACAAACACCTCCTTTCATGAACAGTCGTGTCCGTCGTGAACAGTCGTGTTCGTACGTGAACAGTCGTGTCTATCCTGTACAGTCGTGTTCATTCGTGAAAAGACATATCCTTTCAAGTTCTATTTATATAGAATGAATTGTCAAATTCATAAGTTGTTGTTAGACAGTCAGAAAAAATATTCTCTGGAATTTTTCCTACAATCAGTCTGTTCATAATGTCTTGTTTTCCTACTCCGGTGATAACTAGGCTACACACGGTTTGAGTTCGCTTGCGTAATCTGTTGTATCCTGAGAGACGATCGTCAATAGCGACGACATCTGTCTTAAGAAAACTGCTAATACAGGCCTCAGATTTGTCTATCTCTTTCCTTTTAATTTTCAGTTTTACTGTTTATATGTTTTTCTGTGTTCGTTTTGTTTTTTGGTTAATCACATCCAACATTTTTTAAGACAGACGTAATCGTTTGTCTAACAATTTGATCCTTATATAAACTTAAACCATAATCACACAAACTTCAACTAAAAATAACTTCTATTAACAATATATGTACTACAAAATTTCAATTATCAACATATATATCATCTTATATGGGTAAATTTCATCAATGATGTACAACATTTGCCTCATTTCACACTTTGGTGTACAACCTTCAATTTGTCTCACTAATATATACGAACTTATAGGTAACCTCCCACTTTGGTGTATGGCCGGTTAAAATGACCGGTCAACACCAGTCAAACGTGACACCTCATCAATTTTCATATTTTAAAAATTAAATGTAACTCCACCTATTATTAAATTACTTTTATACCCTTTAATCAAAATATTGATTTCCCTGATTCTTTCCTAATTTTTATTTCTTTAATTTCTTCTCTCTCCTAGGATTAACTCTTCTCTCTCTAAAACCTCTCTCTGAAACCAATTTCAAAACAATCTTTTTCCAAATATCCAACGATTGAATGGCTTGGGTTATTACCTTCCTTAGAATTTGTAGGTCAAAGAGTGAAAAGCATAATAAATTATGTTTGGTTGCCCAGAAAATGAGAGAATAGAGAAAATATGTAAATCTCAAATCTAATTTAGATTCAAGCAGCCACACAAGTCTCCAATGATAACTAGCCACCATAAAGATAGTTAAAAGATATGTAAATCCCAAATCTAAGCATCTAAAAAGCATAAAGGCCAAATCTTGAATCTAAATTTAGATTCAACCGCTTGGAGTGGCTGCTGGTCACCGGATACGGCCAAATCTTGTTGTACAATGGGGATGTAAATATCTGGTGCTGATCAATTTCATCTTTGAGATTATCCTTCATCTTCGATATCTGGTTGAGCTCGATTTTGACAAGGAAAAACCCACAAGGGATTTATATTTACTTGCTTTCTTCTATATCTGTTGGACCTGTCGATTACGGGCCTGAGAAATTCACTTTTGATATTGAAAGGTTGATTGATGACTTCATTTTTATGTGTTTTTTTGTTCCATAGAAATAGGTCATCAATCTTACATTTTTTTTCCATTAATCTTTTTAGCAAGCAATTGATTTGTTGATCACTGTGTACAAGACCAAAAAAAATACAGTAGAGAGAGAAAGAAAGTGAGGGAAGAAGATGAAGAGATTTTACTAAACATAGATCTTGAATCTTTGAAGAAAGAGATTAGAAAGAGAAAAAAAATGGAGGAAAGAGATGAATAGACCGAGAGAGAGATAGGGCAAAGTAATAAGGGTGTTTTAGATATTCCAATTTAAAGGGTCCCACATTTTTAAATGGGAGAGATGAAAAAGAGGATGATGTGGCGCGTTGACTGGCGTTGACAGGTCATTTTAACCGGCCATACACCAAAGTGGGAGGTCACCTATAAGTTCGTACATATAAGTGAGACAAATTGAAGGTTGTACACCAAAGTGTGAAATGAGGCAAAAGTTGTACACTATTGATGAAATTTACCCCATCTTATATCATATTTATCTCTTAATTTCCTATCTCAAACTGTGCTTAAAATCAATTAAATTTGTCCTCAAAATTCATATCTTAATTATTTCCTCAAACACTATTTATGCTTACCAAATTTTCATATTTAATCATCAAATCATGAACTCTAATATATTCTCCCACTTTACTTCTCATTGATCACTAACATCGGTATCTCTCTAAACATCATTTATATAACTCTCAATAATTCTAAACCTCAACCCAATGAAGTTCACCAATAAAACAGTAATTTAAATTTCAGATGTCATTTATTCAACTTAAGATTCTATAATACACTAAATTCATGTTATAATCTCCCAATTATTAATAAACTTCCATACCCATTAAATGAAACCTCCATATTCAGTTTATCATTTTATCATTTCCTCAATCTCCTATATTTCTAAGAAGACCAACTTATCATGTAAACCAGTAGCAATGTCTTTCAAATAAAGAGAAAAAAATCAAAACAAAACCAAATTCCGGTTGATAGCTAAAAAGACCAATAGATGTCGTTTCCAGCCTAACTTCTTCATACGGAGTCCGATTAAGGCGATTCAAAAACTCCTGGAAACGTAAGGCAAAAATAAAGAACTTTCATTTAGGTCTCTATGACAGATTCGGCCTCTATCTGGTCGAAAAATGCATCCTAAGATTCAGATACGAATCTGATTCTCCCGCAGCACCTATATAGACAATTCTCTATTATCTTTAGCTCAAAGTTATAATTTACTCATATCTCATATATATATATATAGTTGTAAGCTAAATATTAAACTCTCAAATATCAACTCCAAGTCATACTTAATATCATGTATGTAACCCATATCACCAAATATCAAATAATTTACTAATTTTCAAACACCTAATATTTTACTAACCATCAAATCTCATTTCTACCCCTCATTAGCTAGTTACTCAATCCTTGAAAAATTCCAAATTATTTCTTAGCTTTCACCAAATAGCCATATTCCTCAATTACTATCGATTATTTCTTAGCTATCACCAAATATTCATATTCCTCAATTACTATCGATTATTTCTTAGGTATTACCAAATATCGATATTCCTCAATTACTATCAACCTTAGGTCCGAAGAATCTAACCTAGGCTCTGATACCAAACTGTCACACCCGACTCTAGACGACCTCAATCGGCATCGGGCGTGAAATAGAAACACCATAATCAATACTTAGGAGTCTCCAATTTATCCAAATATCATAATATCATATTTTTTTTATTTATTATGGCCTTCCTCTTCAATATATATTCTAAAAAAATTCATATTCCTACTACGTTAGTCATTCGAGGACCTCAACATATATTTACCAACTCCATTATATTACAATTGAAATACCAAAGTTCTAACCATAATTCTAACAATAAGCAGTCAACTTCCAAACCTCGCCTAATCGGTCGGTAACCTTCTCTATATCATGTACTTTCTCACCTAAAAACATTAAAACATTTAAAAACGTGAGACAAAAATCTCAGTAAGAAACTATCAGCTATAAAAACCAACTTTACTTAACATAGCTAGATATATACATTTATAAAAGGATTTAATCAAAACCTTATAAAATATACTCAAAACTTAAGTTCATATAACTTTATATATATAATGCATCTTATCAAAACGAATCAAAACAAATAAATGTTTCATCAAACCAATTCATAATCAAATAAATGTTTTATCAAACCAACTTGTATTCAATCAAACGTAAAACCTTATATCAAAATCAATCATAACCGAAAACACAATTCAAATGAACTTAAAACATTGTATCCATCCTCGAGTTTCTCCCCTTAAGTATCAATCCATAATCACATATATAGTCGAGACGTCTCTTAACATTGCCTATCCCATATGGTCTTACCCAACACTTCACTGCCATACCCGATAAGTCTTCAGACTGTGTACACAGGCCATGTCCCTCACTGAACATAGTCTTCAAATATAAAACCATCGATCCGAATAACTCTCTATGGATATAAAATCATAAAATCATAACGTGCTCAAATATCCTTTCACAATCAAATTCCAAACTATTTCATAACCATAAATCATTTGGCTTCAATTAGCTCTTTTGTGAAAATAACCACAGTTATTCAAAATATCAATCCTTAATCAATAAAAATTCTAAAGTTAATCAATCAAATTAAGCCTTAAATCAACATAATCAAGTAAAATCTGAAATTCACATAGAAGCATTGTCAATAGCTTCATTTGAACCATAATTTCACAATAAAAAGCAAAATCATGAAAAACCCCGATTTTACAAAATTCCTGCATAACCATAAAATATCAATTTCTGAAAATTCTTTGATTATATATATATATATATATATATATATATATATATCTACATACATAAAACTCAAAATATAGTTTATAGTTACTTACCTTGGCTACTAATTGAAGAAAATACACCCGATCGATTCTCTTCTAAATTTTGTCTAAGACGTTTTCCCTCCAAACACTTTCGAAACTCAAAAACTCTTTGGTTAGGACTTAGATCTATGCATAAGGATTCTATGTTTTAAATTTCGAGTGATTCGGACGGTTGAAACTCCATAAATCAAAGAAACGGTGGAGAAACGGTTCAGAGAAAACTGATGAATTTAAAAGAAAAAAAAAGATGACGAATTTGGAATATATATCCAAATTTGGCAAATATCACATTTGATCCTCCATCTTTCTATAATCTTTTAAAAATTATCCTAAACTTTTAATTTACACATAAAACCATCAAATTAACTCCAAACTTTTCCTATATCACCAAATTAATATCACATACCCAATAATTATAGTATATACTAATATCAAGATATAAATTCTAGAAATTTAGACACAGACGTGACAGTTTTAGCCCATGATTAAATTAAAACTTACGTCAGAAATAAAGATAATGGAGTTCATAGTAATAAAAGTAAAATAAGGATTAGAAGAAACTGTAATGACGATCGTCGACGAAACTCATTCGACGAAGTGAAAAACTTACTTTTATTATATGAACTCTTATACAAACAATACTTGATAACATAAACTATAACAACAAATAAATTGTTGATTCTTAAAGAAAAATCAGTAACCTGAAAATACAGAGGGAGAAAGAGTTTAAGTGTAACACCCTGGTCCAATACCATGTAGATAATGTCCACTTTGCTCCAAATCCAACACGTTGGGCCTCACGGCTTTAAAATGCACCTATATGTATTGGATTCTCGTCTTACTAATAATCCTCAATCACTCTCTCTCCATTTTCGATGTGGGATTCAGTTTATTCCTGCCCTCATCGCCATCCTTTAGGGCCGCTCCTTGCTTAGGTCTTATACCCTGATGTTACCCACTCCGGACCGGGTTATTACATTAAGCCTAAACTTGGTGTATCGTCGAATTCCCCGGAGGCCTCATTTTATAGTGGAAAAGTCACTTATAATCCAAAAAACCAAGTCTACTTGTGTCCCCCAACTGCCAAACCTTCACATTTATGGGTGACGGTAATTATACACTAAAAGTTTATGAGTCAGAGTTGAAATCACATAGGAACTAGGAAGTTTACACATCTTGGCAAGGTGTAAGGATGAATTGGGACTTTTATCCCAACCATATCTACCTCGACGAGGTGGAGATGCACCTCACCGAGGTGCATGGCAAGTTGGGACAAAAGTCCCAAATATCTCCACTTTAGAAAGGTGGAGATACACCTTGCCGAGGTGCATGACAAGTTGGGGAAAAAGTCCCAACTATTTTCACCTCGACAAGGTGGTGATGTTCCTCACTGAGGTGTTTTGCACATTACTTCAAATGGTGTCATTCAACACTGAATTATCATCTTTGTCCTCCAACTTTGGTTATTTTATGATGAAACCTTGTGAAAACACCTAAAAATACACGAAATTGACTTAGAAACGTAAAATGATGAAAATTGTACGTAAAAGTATTATTAATACTACGTTGTCCACTCATCAATAACTTTATGTATTTTATGTGTAAAAGTGAAGTTTAGGTACCAAAATGTGAAATATAGGTATAGATAAGGTGTGGAGAGTGAACATTAGCAAGTCCACTAGATTTTGTTGACCTACACCAGAAACGATCTTTGGGAACACTCTAACGATCAAGTTAGAAATGTGAAGAGTAATGCAATATTGTATATATATATATATATATATATATATATATATATATATATACAGAGAAAGAGACAGAGAGACATAGAATGTCCCATGGAAGAGTGTCATGTGGCCTTTTTATAGACTTTGGTTAAGGGTACTAAGTCTATATTTCCTTTTTTTTGCTAGATATGGGAACCAGAACGACCAGGCTTGTACGGTCCTGAGACCTTGAGATGGGCCTCATGGGCGTGGAGGCCAAACAATGGCTTTACTTCAAGATAACCCTTAGAATGGGCTTTGCATGGGTGCCGAATGGTCTCCGGGCCTAAATTTTACATCAAGAAGTCCTCCTCCTTCAGTCGATGAAACATTTTATGTCAGCCAACAAGTGGTTCTTTTGAGCTGGGGCGGGTAGGATATGAGTGGCGACCATTGAGAGTAAGTGGGTCTATATGGACTTTTCTGCCGGTGTCAGGGAGTAGGTGAGGACATTTAGGAGATTGATTTTATGTGTGGTAATATTAGGGAAGTTTGTATTGGAAAGGGTTCCCCCTACGTGTTTGATGAAATGACTCTTAGGAATAACTTCACTTACATGCTTAAGGAATATGAGGGTATTATGAAGAAGGGGAGAGTCATTGAGCTTAATACTTGTTATGAGAAGAATGAGAAAATCAATTTATGTGTGAATGATGAAGTATATGGTGATATAATAGTGAAGTATATGGTGATGGGAGAGATGTTGGTGGATCAAATGTGGTAGGGTATAACATGTAACTAGGCCAGGAAAGTTGGAAACTGAAATAACAAACTCGAGTCATGGAAGAGTCAAATAAAAGTTGGGAATGTGGAGTTTTATATGCCAAATTTATTTATGCGCAAAGAGGATAACAACATGTTTGAAGAGATAGATTATAGGAAAGTAACTTATGAGAAGCGAGATTGGGTTAAGAAAGAGAATGACGAGTTCGATAATAAGTCTGAGAATGGGAAGGATGAGGTCAAGAATGAGATTGATAAGGAGAAGAACAAGTTTGAGAATGAAGTTGAGGAGGAGAAGAGCGATTTTGATATTGGAGTTCATGGTGTGGTGAAAGTGGATGGTATCCGGGCGGATAAAAAAAGATGAGAGCAATCCAGTAGTTGCAGAATAATGTTCGAGTTAGTGAAGAGAATGATAAAGAAGTCTCGGGGATTGTCAACTCAAAACAATGTGGGAGCTTCTAAGAATTTTCATGGGATTCGCTACTAAGTGGGTTGACAAGTGTGGTCGAAATATTCCATTTGATGTCGGCTATGAGTAGAATAATATTGTGGCTAGTATCCAGGTTATTGAAGTGGAGTATGGGGAAGCCCAAAGTTTGTTTAGTCAAAGCCATGTAGGAGTTTCAAATAGTTTTCATGGGATTGCTAAGGAATGGGTGAACAAGCTTCACCATTCCATTCCATTCGATGCTGGTGAAGAGCGAAAGAAGAACGCCAAAGAGGATGAGCACTAGGGAAGCTTAAAATGCAAGTTTAGGGATGAAGTTCTTGTATACTCAATCATCGAGAAATTTTCAAACCATCGAGTGGCAAACTTCAACCTCAATGAAATGATCCTTTCAACATCATTGAGGAAGTGAACTCGAGCGCTTGTCAGGTTCTTATCCCAAATTGGTTGGGAGCAACTACACTTTTGTTCGATATGAAAGCTTTCAGTCCGTTCAAGACTGGTGAGTTTTTTTCATACTCGATAAAAATTTGGGGTCAAGTTCTTTTTAAGAGATAGTGTATGATGAGGGCATCAAGTTGATCAAAGCTAATAAAATGAGTAATGAGTCAACAGGGCTCAAAACGAAGCAATGGAAGAGAAAAATTTTGAGCAACCAATTTATGTTAATGTGTGGGCATGCCTTTTTGCACATTAAGCTGAAAATTAAAAACACTCTCCAACTTCAGCTAAAGCTTGGGCACATGGTTTTTGAGCTTGACACTTCCTTCCCTTTGATTAAATTATTGTTTTCCTATTTATGCTTTTGACAGTTGTGTTTTATGTAAATTTATACTTAGGGTTTGCTTGGATGGAGGTTTGAGGAAGTTAATTAAAGGAAGGGGAGGAAATGTGATTAAGGTGACATGGAGTTACTAGAGTAACCAAACTAGACACTTTCAAAGTTAACTTTCCCGAACTACCATTAGTATATATATTATCACTCAATATATTTCGTGCGGAACATAATTTGTACAGAGACAACTGCGAAGCGATTTTGGGGAAATTTTGCTACAATTTTTAATGCAACCTCCACCTTTTCGTGCATTCAATCCTACGAAAAAATGATAGCTTTTCATCTTTTATGCCACAAATGGCCTCTTAAGAGAAACCTAAGTGGAACTCTACAAGTTTAATGGGCGAGGGATTGAGACAACAAGGTGGATTCAAAATTTGCTCTTTCCTAGATCGAGGTCTTACAGGAATCAACACACGTCTTATAGTTAATAGATTTTTTAGATAATCTCGCGATTTTTTCTGTGATTTAATGGCAAAGGTCGGAAGAATGTATAAGGGAAACATGGAAACAAAACTACTTTGTGGTTATAAACTCCTTCGTATTGCAAAACAAAATAAGTTTAAAATATTTCGAGGTTGAAGCAATTGTGAAATAAATGATAAAACTGCGAAGGCAATTGTCTTCGCAATTCATGCAATCACTTCGCAGTAGAAGCAACTGCGGAGAAAATTCAAATGACTTATATGATCTTCGCAGTTGCTTCCACTGCGAAAGGTTTTCATGATTGCGAAATTATCTTCCTACTAAAATAAGAGAATTTCTAACATTCAAACACGCAAATACATCCAAATAAGTTTCTAAGGTAACTATAACCATAACAAGGCCTTAAATCACTAGAAAAACTAAACTCCAAAATCGTACAAAATCGCTCCGCACAAATTGTATTTTGCATGAAGGTGATAATATATATCGAGAAAATTAACTTTGTGAGTGTGTAATTTAGTAAGAGGTGTTATAATGCAACTAAATATGTAAGTCTATTTTGTAATTTACCTTAAAAAAACTCACCCCTTTTAAACTCCTCTCTAAAAAAGATAGCTAAATAACCTCCATTTTATTAACCACTTTAACGGGTAAATTTCATCAATGGTGTACAACTTTTGTCTCATTTCACACTTTGGTGTACAACCTTCAATTTGTCTCACTAATATATACGACCTTATAGGTGACCTCCCACTATGGTGTATAGCAGGTAAAAATGACCGGTCAACGCTCAGTCAACGTGCCACCTCAGTTTTGACCAGTCAAAAAGTAAAAAAAAACAACCACTTAATATAAAATTACTTTTATACCCTTATCTCTTCATCTTCTTCCCTTTATTTCTTTCTCTCTCTTCAAATTTCTTTCTCTCTAAGAATTTTTTTCTCTCTCTAACTAACCTCTATCTCTCTTTGGTGTACACCCAGTACCGACATATATTGGTCCTTGCAAGCTATCCAATCCTTTCATATTGATCTGTTTACAAGTGGATAATCAGATTTTTCTAGAATTTACATAAATTTTAAAAGAGAAAAAGACAAAGGGATGAAAGGCAGAATTTACATACATCAAAGAATAAAACGTTTCGGTTTGAGTATCTATCATAGCAAACTTTAAATTTACACCAAAGGGATGAAGGGCGCGAATTTACATACATTGATCAATACCATCAAATCTTTGAGGAAACTGCACATAGCAAACTTTCTTCCCTGATTGTGGGTCCATCATGAAACACATTGCTTCTCTAATGCCTTTGCTATTGTTAATATAGTGATCACAGTCAACATTCAGAAGATAAAGAGCATTTGAGAGTACGGCAGAGACTTGCCTGAACCAATAATAACAAAGAGACAAATTATTAACTCTTGGCAGCATTTTTATAGTTAGAAATATTATTAAACACCCAAAAGCACTAAAACAATAAAAGATACGAGCCTTACCAGAGAATTCATGGCACCAAACATTTTATGGTGTTCAAATTCAGGAAGATTGATAAACTCCATACCCAGATGGATATCAATTTGGATGATGGAACACGTAAAATATGAATACGTGAATTTCAGTTATTAACAAGAGATGAGAAGCATTTAGCAGGTGAGCCAAGAAAAAAAAGACCAACTTTCAACTGTTCTGTTTATTTCCCATATATATTTAGTTTCCCTGGTTAGAGAGGTTAGAGAGATAGAGGTGAGTTAGAGAAAGAAAGAAATAGAGGTTAGAGAGAGAGAGAAATTTAAAGAGAGAGAAATAAATAGAGGGAAGAAGATGAAGATATAGAGTGATAAGGGTAAAAGAGAGAAAAGAGAGAAAAGAGAGAAAAAATAAAAATTGATTTTTTTATTATTATTTATGGGTCCCACTTTATTAATGGCTTGAATGAAAATGATGAGGTGGCACGTTGACCAGGCGTTGACCGGTCATTTTTACCGGCTGTACACCAAAGTGGGAGGTCACCTATAAGGTCGTACATATTAGTGAGACAAATTGAAGGTTGTACACCAAAGTGTGAAATGAGATAAAAATTGTACACCATGAATGAAATTTACCCCCACTTTAACCCTAAAACAAGAGAACTTTCCTTATTTGGGAGGGACTAATGGAAGATTAAATATCGCATTAACCTTGTTTGGGAGTTACTTTTGGAGAATAAATGAAAGTTAAATGCTACTTCCTTTAACCTCAAAACTCTAACTTCTAAATTGGGAGTTAATGGAAGTAACGGAGAATTCATTAAAAAAATTATATCTCCGCAGAGTAAAATTTCTCTTGCCTATTTAAACTTTCAAATAAAATTAAATTTTCATTTTTAACTTTCATTTCCATTAGCTCAGTTAACTCTCACCCCATTAGCCTCCAAACTCCCGATCAAAAAATTATCAATCAACCTTAATTTAAAATTTTCCATTCCATCACTTTGGTTAACCTCATCCATTGACCATTTCCGAAAACTTAGCCTTTGTTTGGAAATTTGGAGGTTACTGAATGTGTGAGTTAAATGAGGTAATGGAAAATAAATAAAAGTGATGGAAATGAAAGTTAAAAATTAATTTTGCTTGTGAGTTTATAAAATGTAAATGTTCGTTTGAAAGTTTAAATATGAAAGGGAAGAAAAGTTAAATTTATTACGCGGAGACAAAAAAAAATTAAAAAACTTTACATTCCTCCAATCAACACCCACTTTAAGTTCCATTAAAAAAAAAAAAAACAACTCTTCCAATATGATGTTTAACCTTCCATCACCCCTTTTTACTTCCCTTAACCCCACCCAGACAAGGGATTAAGGTATAATAAATTCATCATCTTTATGAAATCAATTTCAGATTTCTGTAGTTGAAGAGTTAGGGTCCTATTAATTGAAGATTTTGCACCTCCTTAGCTTTCTAGTTGTAAAACACGTACATGCAGCGAACCAGAGCATAATAATCTGCATCAATCAAAGCACACCTGTTTGTTTCTGCTTCTTTCTCCGCTCTGGTAAGCTTCAAAACTTTTTATTTCAAATTCGTCCTTGCTTGCATATCCTTACCTCATGATGATAGCCGTGAGTATTTCTTGTTTCACTTATACAATGCTTTCGATTGCCAACAATTTGCGATTGAGTTTTTCCGTTGGATTTTTTTTGCTTCCTTTTATTTATTGAGACTGGATTTTACTTGCTTCTGCTCTTTACCTTCCATGGATTCCACACAGTTTCTGTGGGTCCATTCTTCCCCCCAGTGCACTATTTCATCAGTGTTTGGGTTATGTGGGTTGTGCAGGCATATAGAAGCGAGCTGAATTGTGAGTGATAGGTAGGAAACGGATACGCCTCCTGGAGGAGAAATGGTAGCGGGGAACTGTGGGATTATGAAATTTCAATGAATGCAAATCAGGTTAGTGATAGTTTTGATTTTGGAATTGGAATTGGAGAACCTGGTGTGTGACTGATTTCTTTTGTTATTCTAATGGTTTTGAGGATCAATTCCAATTTGATCATCAATCTCAAACTAGTTTCAATTTCTGTTCACTCCTTGATGATTTTGCTGAATACCAAGAAAACCTTATAAATCAGCAATCAGACATGGTTCAAAACCATATTGTTTCATGTGAGAAGGGGGATGTGATGATGGAGGAATTAGGTCTAAATTCTTCTATGGTCCATGACCATGTTTTGACATCTGAGGAGACAATGCTGCAGTTCATGTTAACACCTAACGTGGTCTATGACCATGGTGGAAGGAGTCCTTCATGGCCATGCTGTTTCACATGAGAAAGTTGGTGGAGAATTTCATAGAGAAAATAACTTGGAAGTAACTTGTTTTTTTATGTTGTTCCTGAAAAAATATCATTTTTTAGGTAATCAATCATACAGTTTTTATCCCCATGCCATTTTTCTTTGATGTCTAGATGCATCTTAGAAATCCTTGCAATATTAAGGTAAAAAACACAATTATTAAAGAGAAAAAAATTAAGAAGTATTGGTAAATATACAGAACAAAAGAGCTGGAAGAATATTATTTGTAGTATAATTTGTAGCTTCATTTATGTAATTTGGCAACTCTTAATCCTTTCTCTTTTCAGCTTCATATTTTAATAAATTCTCTTTAGTAATGGTTTTATTCAATTTGACATATTGTGCAAATATATCAATTTTGTTAAAAACTCAATTTATTTCAGCTTTCTTCCTTTTGTAAAAGGAAAGAAAAAGAGTGCACAAGTCTTCCACGAATTAAACCTATGAATAAATCCATCTCGAAATCTGCGAAGCACACATAGAGACAAATATTCCTGAGCAGAAAGCGGAATTTCTTCCACGTCCTTTACATGGAGATAGATCTACACATCAAAGTCTTCTTTCTTTCTCTCACATCTACGGGGCAAATGACATTTCAAAAAGTGTATGCTTGCTTCTTGACTAACTCTCTGGATTAGTCTGATTCTTAACCCTCCCTTATATTTACTTAGTTAATGCCTCAGTTTCTCACTCACTGCACCCGAATTGGTTGTTCAGTTTCTTGCTTTTTTCTCTGTTAGACTGAATTCCATGCACCATATTTCCCTTCAGAAATTTGATGTGTCACCTTGAGGTTTCTAATTTTTCTTATTTATAGGGTCTGTTGTAGATTACAAAACATAGAATACCTCTAATTGTGAATTGTGAATTATAGAGAAGATATTCAGGAAGATTTATCGAATTTTGAGTGATAGAGAGGAAAATGTCTTAAAAACAAGGGAAGCAATTGAGGATTTTCAAACTTATTCCCACGAGGTTACTGGTAGTCTTTAAGTTGGAAATGCAGGAGCAAGTTTAAGTGATATGTTTGGTTATTCAAAATTTGAAATCCAACCTGATGATTTCAAGATTACTTCTTTGTTACATGAATCAGAAAATGATAATGCTTTTATTGAACTCATGGAACAGGAGGATCATCGGCTTCTTGCTTACACATCTCCTCCTGTTCCATGAGTTCTATAAAAGCATTATCATTAAATCTTATTATTTTTTATGATTCTGATCTGACTGATTGTTGGTTTATTTAATCTTTGCTTGCCTGAAGGAAAAATATCAGCTTTTCTTTCTTTCCTTTTACGTTATTTTTGCTCTTTATAACATTTAACATAAGCAAGAAGCTAGTGATCCTCCTGTTCCATGAGTACAATAAAAGCATTATTATTTTCTGACTCATGTAACAAAGAAGTAATCTTGAAATCATCAGGTTAGATTTCCAGTTTTGAATAACCAAACATATCACTTAAAACTAAACATATCACTTAAACTTGCTCCTGCATTTCCAACTTAAAGACTACCAGTAACCTGGTGGGAATAAGTTTGAAAATCCCCAACTGCTTCTCCTGTTTCATTTTGCTCTCTATCACTCAAAATTCAATAAATCTTCCTGAATTTCCTATCTGTTATTCACAATTCACTATTAGAGGTATTCCATACTTTGTATTCTACAACACACACCCCCTATAAATAGGAAAAATTAGAAACCTCAAGATGATACATCAAATTTCTAAAGGAAAATGTGGTGCATGGAATTCAGTCCAACAGAGAAAAAAAAGCAAGAAAATGAACAACCAATTTGGCAATATTAGAATTGTTGTGCAGCGAGTGAGAGAGCGAGGCATTAACTAAGTAAATAAAAGGGAGGGTTAAGAATTAGACTAACCCAGAGAGTTAGTTAAGAAGCAAGCATACACTTTTTGAAATGTCATTTGTCAAATAGCCGTGAGAGAGAAGACTTTGGTGTGTAGATTTATCTGCATGTAAAGGACGTCAAAGAAATTCAGCTTTTTGCTCGGAAATATTCGTCTGTGTGTGTGCTTCACAGATTTCGAGATGGATTTATTCATAAGTTTAATTCTTGGAAGACTTGTGCACTCTATTACTACTAAAGAGAATTTATTAAAATAAGAAGCTGAAAAGAAAAAGGATTAAGAGTTGCCAAATTACGTAAATGAAGCTACAAATTATATTCTTCCAACTCTTTTATTCTGTCTATTTACCAATACTTCTTAAATTTTTTTCTCTTTACTAATTGTGTTTCTTACCTTAATACTGCAAGCATTTATAAGATGCACCTAGGTTTCATTTTTACATAAATTTACTAATAATTGGACAATGTGGTACCTATAACATGTAAACTATTCAAAAATAATAACTTGATATAGTTTGACCAAATCTTTAATTGTAAATATGGAACCGACTTCAATTGATATACGAAAAATCTTTTTAGTAAATTTGCTTATTGAGCTGGTAATCAATGTAGGAATCTCTCCTTGGCGGAACTTTCTTGCTGCTGACGATGACTCAAACTCCCTTGCAGAATTGAAGGGAAGTTGCTTTCGTGCTTCTCTCGAGACTCCAGCAATCTAAAAGTCTAGATATCAAAATGTAAAATAGAGATTATATGTTTTTCTCTTCTATATTGGCTTAATACATATTTACACCCTTGAACTTGGCACGTTTTGCCTATTGGCACCCTGAACTTTTAAAATAACCTATCACACATCTATAGTTGGCTTTAAAAACCTATTGCACACCTATAGTTGGCTTTAAAAATCTATTACACACCTATAGTTGGCTCATTCGGACCTCTTACACACAAAATCGTTGATCTTTTGTCTTTAACGAACGAGGTGGTATACGTGTTATAGAAAAAAAAGAAAAGTGTGGGAGTTCGTTCGGTATGCCACCTCATCCGTCAAAGACGAAAAATCAACGATTTTGTGTGTAGGAGGTCCGAATGAGCCAACTATAGGTGTGTGATAGGTTTTTAAAGCCAACTATAGGTGTGCGATAGGTTATTTTAAAAGTTCAGGGTGCCATTAGGCAAAACTTGCCAAGTTTAGGTGTGTATATATGCATTAAGCCCTTCTATATTCTTTCAAAATCAACTTTGGTACTTGTACCTTTTACCTCACAAAGTGGCAGGTAGGTTGATGATACAATGCAATCTGAAGTTTTCATCCTTTTTCTCTAGTTCCCTTAAGACGTCTTCCTTTTTTTTTTTTTCTTTTGAATTTTCGAAGTGTACAAGCTATTAGCTAAGAATTCTTAGAGTAGGATATAAACTTGTTAGAAATTTGGAAATAGTGTTTTCATATATTTTTGGAAATTCCTTATATCACATTTATTCGACTGGAATCTTAGTTGATTGTCTGTGGATTTAAGTTCTCATCATATTTTCTGATGCGGTATGAATTAAAAACATATAAATATCTATAAGCAGTGATATATTCAGGATTCACTAGAATGCCAAGGGGAATGTTATGTCAACACCAACTCAAACACATGTCGCCACATGGCAACCGTGATAATTAAAAATGAATTAATTTTCTAAATATCTTAGTAATTTGTATTTCGGTAATTAGTATTGGTGGTCACAAAAATTTGGATAATATTCTTAAAAGGTCATAAAAATTTAATTTGTCTTAATAAACTCACTAAAGTTTGTTTTTGTCCCAATAAAATCATTTTGAATGTTTTTCGATCATTTTTTTCGTCAGAGTTTATTACATGACATCTAATTACATGTTTCAATACCAAATAACATAATAAAAAAAATTAACCACAAATTAACTCAAACAAATAAGTGGATTACTATACCTAGCCCTTAATTCCCACACTTAGCCTCCGGAATAGATCGAAATACCCTTTGGTCAAATTTAAAAATTCTCAAATCCTCTCAAACACCCTAAACTCTCTTGGATCAAATCCGGACTAATTTATCAATGAAAACATGGATCGGGGGAGGGGCGGAAAAGGAAAAGGACTAATGGTACGAATTTCTATTTGATTTTGTTGATTTTTGGACGTTTTTTTAATCAAATTTGGATTATTGGGGATTTCGAAATCGCGAGGTGGGGCGTGAGGCCATCACGCCGTCACCTCTGGTGCGGCGTATGAACATCACGCCGCACCACAGGTGACGCCGTGATAGCCTCACGCCTCACTACAGGCGACGGCGTGATGTTCATAATTTTTATATTGTTAATTTTATTTTGTTTAATTTAGTTTAGTTAAATTTTTATTTTGTTAATTTTAGTTGAATAATATGGTCAATATGTGTATATGGAGAGGAAGAGTGTAGCAGGGAAATCTATCTCGTCAGCAGCTAGGCAGCTAGATATGGATGAGGAGGATACACCACGTCATACGAGAAGGCGTGGTATTGATATATCAGGTCGTAGACGGAGAGGGGTTGCGACGTAACAGGTGCGGGCGGCTGAAATAGAGCAGCTTGTGTTGGATCAGCCCGAGTTTGAGGGAGAGGATGCGAATGATTCAGGAGACCGAGATCCTGGTATTGACGTTGCCGATGAGTATTTTCAGGAGTTAGCCGAGGCGCAGCGACGGCCGAGATCTGATGGTGATGATAATGGTGATGATGATGTGCAGCCGACCCAGGGCTCGAGCAGACAATGCAGGGGTGATCGTTTTGCTAGTACGTGTATTATTTATAGTTTAGTATTATTTATAATTTTAGTATTATTTAAAATTTTAGTATTATTTATAGTATAGTATTATTTATAATTTTAGTATTATTTATAATTTTAGTATAGTTTAGTATTATTTATAATTTTAGTATTATTTATAGTATAGTATTATTTAAAATTTAGTATTATTTTTAGTATAGTTTAGTATTATTTATAATTTTAGTATTATTTATAATTGAGTATTATTTTTTAGTATAGTTTAGTATTATTTATAATTTTAGTATTATTTATAACTGAGTATTATTTTTAGTATAGTTTAGTATTATTTAAATTTAATATTATTTATTTCAGGGACTAGAAAACGGTCCAAAGCTACTAAGGACCGTAGCTGGATTGTTTCTGAGCCGGTGGATGGTAGCCCCAGTGATGGTTCCGTGATTCCTAGTTTTCTAGGACACGTTGCCTCACGGATGTTAGGAGGTGATCTTCGATCGTATCTTACGTGCTACAACAGATCATTAGCATGTACCACATTGGAGCGATGGTATCAGCGTGCGACACCCAATGTAAGAATAATTTAGTCAATAAATTATTTTACTTGTTATTTTTAACCCTAACCCTAAAAAACATTCAGTAATTGTATATGTGTCATGTTTACAGCTACGGGATATGGTCAAGAGGACTGGGTTGTCTCACCTCCCATCCATCATGTTCAAGAACCTAGATGCGCCTCTGATATCTGCGTTCATGGAGCGGTGGCAGCCCGATACGAACTCCTTCCACATGTCGTTCGGGGAGATGACTATTCTTCTGCACGATGTATGGCAGATTCTACGTATTCCGGTGCATGGTCAGATGATCTCCGATGCATGCAGTGCTGAGCGGCTACAGGCCATGTGTATGATGATGTTCGAGGTCAGTCGGGAGGACGGGACTCGAGCCACAGCGTGGATATGGCTTCTGTTAGGATCCACCTTGTTTGTCGACAAGAGTGGCGATAGGATCAGTTCGTCCCATCTCCAGGAGGTTCACGGCGGTGTCAGAGGGGTAGTTGGACTTTCTTGGGGGTCTGCTACACTTGCCACTTTATATCGGCAGCTGGGGATAGCGAGTAGAGGAGAGTGCTCGGGTATTTATGGATGTTTAACCCTCCTCTAAACGTGGATATATGAGTATTTTCCGGTGTTTCGGCCCCATCGACTACCACTCAAGATCCCAAATGATTCTCCCCGGGCGTGCAGATGGGAGGTCGGGATTCCAGGCAGGAAGGCCGCCCATCTTGAGACCATTCGTGCACAGTTGGATCGCATGACGGCAGCCGAAGTATTATTTATAGTTTAGTATTATTTTATATTTAGTACTCACTCCGTTCCACAATACATGTCTTTCTAGAGAAGTTTTTTTGTTCCACAATACATAATATTTTGCTTCAATCTATGCACATTAATTTACTTTTACCAAATATACCCCTATTTAAATTAACTTTTTGCTTTGGGAATAGATAAAGTTACTAGTGGATACAATTAATACAAAGGGTAACAAAGTCTTTTACTTAAAATTAATTGCATTTCTTAATTAGTGTGTATTAACCTTAAAAGACATGTATTGTGGAACAGAGTGAGTATTATTTATAATTTTAGTATTATTTATAGTATAGTATTATTTAAATTTTAGTATTATTTTTAGTATAGTATTATTTATAGTTTAGTTTTATTTAAAATTTTAGTATTATTTATAGTATAGTATTATTTAAAATTTAGCATTATTTTTAGTATAGTATTATTTTATATTTAGTATTATTTATAATTTTAGTATTATTTATAATTTTATAAATTATTTTTAGTATAGTTTAGTATTATTTATAATTTTAGTATTATTTATAGTTGAGTATTATTTTTTGCAGATGACGTGGTTGCTTTATGGTCCAGTCGCTGATGACGATCAGTTACGAGTGTCCTACGCCGATTGGATACGGTGTAGAGACATTGTTGAGCCGTATATGCCCGATCGAGTCCTACGTCAGGTCGGTTATGTTCAGCGTATCCTGACTGAGCATATTAGACCTGATACTGCATTCCGGCCATGGAAGTCTCTATCGTACAGACTCGCGCATTCATCTGTTACAGTTGATGATACTTGACGGAGATTTCCATCGACTTGTGGCGTTGATCGGAGGAGATGCCAACCAATTGTAGTCGATCCCACTGCTTGTGATGCGGGGTACATGGAGTAGTACAGACGATATTCACATCCTCATCCGCTTCATGCCCCTCGAGATGCGCCGGTCCACCATGCTCGCTCCAACAGCGAATATGTAATTTTATTATTTTTTTATTTATTATTGGTTTATATATGTTTGTTTTCTAATATTTAATTTTCTATAGTAGGTTGGTCGTTTGGCACTTATCACTGAGCGGGCGCTCGCCGGACGAAATGATGAGGATGCTCCACTTATTAGGACTGATATGGAGCAGTTTATGGACGAGTGGCGCCGGGCGAAATGCTATATATTGTAATATACTAGAACTTATTGTTTCTAACACATTTTAACACATATATAATATTTTGTGTATATTAATTAATTGTAATGTTAATGTTGTATATTTAAAACTAAAAGGTCAATAACTATAATCCACAATAAACCGTCTAATCCGCAAGCTTTGAAACATAATTTTTTTCCTTATCTGACACGCGGACGTGTGGCTATCATGTCTCGCCACAAGGTGGGGCGTGATTCCCTCACGCCCGCATGTCGAAAGAGTAAAAAAAATTATGTTTCCCCACCAACACCCGAAAGGGTATTTTCATCCTTTCACGGGACTAGGGTGGAAAATAGAGGCTATTTTTAACAACACCCATAAATAAAGATTGTCAATTAAAAATTTAACCACAAATTAACCTACGTAACATATCGATTATCAATTAAAATATGTAGTTATATTTTTTTAATATATCAAGTGGTGCCGATGTGATATTAAGATTCCGAGAAAACAGCAAACTTAAAATAATTTTATTGAAATAAATTAAACTTTTATCACATTTTGAATTGATTATACAAACAGATCAAATTCCTCTTTATTTATTTTTTTTAATTGACACTTGACAACATATGTCAAATATTGAGGTGATGTTAACAATCACGAGACAAATTATCGATGATCCAAATCATTGGAGCCCGCCATAGTTTGATTTGGAGCCCATCAGAGCCGTCATCGTAACTTTACTGAAACAAATTTATTAATTAGGTACAATACAAAACAATGAAAACACATGTACACAAAACCCCAGCATAGAAACCTTTTTTACCCAATCAATTTATTTAAATATGATCATAGAAGATGAAGTTTTTAGCTTAAATTATGAAAAAATTATCATACATGGCAATTAAGGATGGACAAAAGTACAATACATAAAAAGGACCCACTAAATTGTGTTATCGATTTTCCTAAAGTTGAGTTGCTTATTTTTCAGGAAAACAGAATGTCAACTCCAATTCAACTTTGTTAATTTCAGAATAATTACTTTCTAAAACAAATAATAACAATCCTGCCTTTTCTTCTTAAATGTCAAAACAACTCTGGTACGTAGATAGCATTGAACAAGTTAAAAAGATAAAAATATTTTTCTTCAATGTAAACAAAAAAATAGTACTACAAAACAAAGAAATTGGAATAACAAAACGTAATTGCAATGAAACTGAAAACTACCATTTTTTCCTAACCTCGAATCAAATGCATAGAAAAATATAACAGGCTGTGATGCATTTAGCATATAATCTAAAAGTCTTTAATACAGCATAATAAGATCAGCTTATAAGAACTTTACCAAATGCCAAAAAAAAAAATGTGAATTGTGGAACCAAGAGGGCTTTCCTTACTCTTCGTGTGCAGTGTTCTCCATGCGTTCGTTGTTAAAGAAGCGAAAGCATTGTCTTCTAATCAATTTTTACTGATGAGAAAAGGTAATGCACAAAGTAGAAGGACACGAGGAACCCAATGGTGCCGGTTGACAGCATGATTGCAATTGCCATCAGCAGGGAGTAGCCGAGATAGAGTACGGCTGACACAGGTCCGCTCAAACTCTGCAGATCGAAAACCAAATAATTGATGGAATACAAGAACACATAGAGAGCAACTGAGCCGGAGGCGAAGAATGCCTTCCACCACCACCGCCAGTCCTCCACACAGAGGTGCATGTAGGTTAGGACCACTGAGACTTCAGCACAAACCACCACCAATAGCAGAAGCACTATAAGCAAGAAACCAAAGACATAATAAAAGCGTCCGAGCCAGATGCTTGAAAGGATGAAGAACAGCTCGATGAAAAGGGTTCCAAATGGAAGAGTTCCAGCACCAAGAACAAGAAGCCATGATGGATATTTTCGTGCAGGAATTTCCCTAGGGATCTGGTTAGTTCGGACAGGAAACTGAATTTCCTCAGCGCGCGTCCCGAAGAAACCTCCCAAGAGGGTGAGTGGCACAGATATGCAGAACCAGAGAGCCAGAAGTACAAAATACAAGGAAATTGGAATAGCACCAGTACTCTTGCTTCCCCACAGAATAAAGTTCAGCACCGTGAGTATAACAAAGGCGATTCCAGGGAAGAAACATGCAGCTGACCAGGAAACAGACCTCCACCCTTCGGAAGTCCCCTTCATTGTTCTCCACAAACGTACAGCAACATATCCTGCAGCAATGCCCAAGAAAAGATAAAGAATTATCATTCCTGTGAGCAGCATTCCTCGTGAAGCTGGTGACATGAACCCAAGGGCTGCAAAAACAATAGTAACAACTGCCATCCCTGTAATCTGAACTCCATCCCCAACCATAACACAAAGAAGCTTTGAGCATTCTGGCTCTCTAAACACGTCACCTACAACAAGCTTCCACCCTGAAAGCTCCTCATTCATCTGTGCCTGAGCTTCTTTGTCCAATTCCTCGTATCTAGTCAGATCTCTTCTCACAGTCCTTAAAAATATGACAAAAACAATACCAGCAAGGAAAAAGATCACCATAAGGGAATTTAGGATTGAAAACCAGTGCACACGAGCACCTTCCATTTTCAAATAAGCATCCCAACGCGATGGCCATCTAATATCACTTTTCACAAATTCAACCTCATAAGTGAAAGAAACCCTCTCTTGTTCCCTTATGATTTGAGACTTGTCAAGTTCCATGGGGCAGTTGACTTTTGCAATAGTATCATATATATGAAGTTTTGACATTGCTTCAGGATCGTATTTAACACTGCATGGAACAACCTCAAAACCAACTATCTCAAATCCAGATGCTTTCTTCTTATCAGCTTCGGATATCACACCCATACCTTCTTCCCCAGTGCCAATTATCTGCACACCACTCCCTTCATACTCATGAACCAAGACTGTGAACTTAAGATGGTTAATGATGTAGTCATCATTGCTGTTCTGTGGTGTATACCCAACCGGGAACCCAGTCCATTGAATGTTAATTCCATTTTGTTTTGCATACCTCATGGCAGGCAAATTATCCAAAATCATATTCACTTGATACAGATCACGAGTTCTCTGCTTCAAAAGCTTTACCTCATGTTCACTCAATGGTGGAGTAGTACATAGGAAAAGAGACTCGTTCGTATTCATTTTAAATCGATAGGGGGAGTTATCAATCTGATCTCCCATGAGGAGCTCCCCGAGATTTTCGGCACTATTCTTTATACCACCTGGTGGCTTGCAATAAGGGAGGGTGTAGTAGCCATAGGGAAGCTCCGTTTCGATAGAAGTTAAAGAGTTGACTTTAGCTATAATTGGTTCACCAGTTGAATATGTGTGCATATAGCTACCTGGGAGATAAAACGCATTGCAAGAATGTGCAAAGAGAACTACCAAAATGGAAGCCCAGTAAATTTTGGGCATCCTCATTTTCAATATCAGTGAGAAAGCCACCGAACTCAGCAGATCCTTGAATCAGTGCTGGATCTAAGTTAACCTACAAGCAAATTAACCCACAAATCCATAAGTGGAACTTACTCCACCACTCTTGGCGAATCAATTTGTACTAATCCAAAAAATTATTAATATACACAATTAAACGAACAATCATTTGCTACTATATCCCCCACCCACAGGAAAAATAGCATTCAACTCCCAGTCCATAGATCCATTACCAGAAATGAAACAAAATTTCCTGTGAACTGCAAATTAATCAAGCAATCAACACCTACATACAATCAAACCGTATTCAGCCACAATATCAGATCAGAAAACTACGCACGAAAAAAATTCGAAGACCAACATAAAAAAAACGACATGCACAATCGAAAACCCACCGCAGTAGATCTAATAGCGAAGCAAAATCCACGAATACAAGCACAGAAAGAAAAAAGAGTTCCAATATGAATCAAATAAAAGAAAATCTAGAGGAAAAAAAACAGAACAAAATTGCGAGATTTGAAGAAAGTAATCGAACCAGATCTGAAGAAACGACGCAGAGTTATAGTGAAAACCGATCTGATCTCGAATAGCGTGAAGATAAAGCAGAAACGTCTGTTGATGTGTGGATGTCGCAGGAAATTCTGGTATTTCTAGAGAGGAGAGGAGAGAAATGCAAAAAATGGGTATAACGAAGAAATATTAGGCTTTATATGGTGAGAAGTAATTAAAGAATAATTATAGTAAAGTAATTAGGATGATTACAGTTTGATTTTTTAATTGTTTTGATTTTTCATTTTTTTTCTGAGAGACATTTAGCGTGCTAACCGGACTTAACCTTACTTTGGTTAAGTTGACCACTCATGGTCAGTTAGTTATTCTTCTTTTTCCTCTTCATCTTATTATTAAAATTTTACTATTAATGGAATATAAAAATAATTATAGAATGGATTTTTTCCTATATTTACTTATGTTATCATCATTAAACTATTCCATTCATTTCGTAAAAGAAAAAAAAAACTATTCCATTCATAATAATTTTATGTCTTTTTTTTATAACAACTATAATTTTATGTTTTAATATTATTTGATGTAGTTGAATTTTAAAAGTCTGCTTGTTAACATGTGATTGCAAATAAACAAGATCAAAAGGGGTAGTTGTCCGGTTAACCCAGCTCTAATGTCTAAGTCAGTTTATGAGAGGACTGGAGGATGATCACAATCAGTAAACAAAAGTTGTAATATAAGATTAATGGAATGAATGAAGTTGTGTACCTTGAGCTGAGCTTAGCTTTATTTAAACTGTCACCGAGCTGTAGAAGACGGTTATGGGTTAAGGAGCTGGACGTGCTACGTGTCACCTGTTGATAGTTGAACATGTGTCTAGATATTGGGATCGGATATTCTTTAAGCCTACTAAACCTGTGATTATCGGGATCGGGCGTGATCATGGTAACGAATTAATCCTTGACTGGATCTAGTGAAACTTCTCGAATTAAGGTTTCTAATACGCAGTCGTACTGCTCTATTTCACTAAGGAGGCACCACATGGTCTCTTTCTCGGGTCTTTTTAAGTGCCACGTGGCGAGTATATATTTGTCTGGTATCAGATGCACCCGTTCTAATTTATTGTTTTTTAGGATGAGAATGTATTGGCTTTAAGAAGCGTTATACTTGTTGATTCCTGATAAGTTGAAAGAGTAGGGTTGATCTTTGATAATTTTTTATTTTTTGAGAAATTGGGGACTCATAAAAAGGTTATGTGAGCTCCTGACGGTTGATTTCTCCTTTGTCTAGTGCTCATAAATGCAACTGTGTGTCACGACCCGAACCTAGCCATGACTGGCGCATAAATTAAGGTTGCCTTGACCTATGCTAGCCTCGAATTCAACTTACAAAATAATACTTATTTAACTGATAATGCCTTCTACCATGATGACACCGCTTAAACTATAAAAGAATATATACTACAAAATATCCAAAAGTTTCCAAATATGTGCAATAACAATATCTAACTAACAATATCTAACTAACAATATCCTCCTTCAATATCGAACCCAAATATTTGTCCAGTTATAGAGATCTTAATCTGAAAAAGGTAAAGTCAACGTGGTATGAGATTTCTGTCTATACGAGCGAAAATCTCAGTGAGTGATAATCATAACACACAACAGACAAGGAACAGACAGACATACAAATAGGTTTTTAAATTTGTTTTTAGAATTTATCAAACATGATAGTGCATAGAAATCAAATAATATTGCGATATCTACTCAAATCAAGTAAATCAAATAATAATAATTAAATTACAAAAATTATCAAAACCACGGTACAGTAACATCTGGGTAATTATAATCCACATCACCAAAGGCCAGATAACAACAGATATAGAAGTGCTACCAGATGCAAATACAGAATGTCTTCACCGACCTTATGCATGGTTCTAATGCAAATGCAACTGACACGGAGATAGATAAATACACAAATAACATAAGAACAAATAATGTAGCCCTAATATGAAGGTCGGTGAGAGACTAGATAACAAATACAAATATAGTGAGCATGTGTACCGGTTTCAAAATGTATAAGTTGTTTCACAAATTTGTCAAATAACATAAATATCCAGATGACAGAATTCAAATTCAGATTTTCAATACAAACGATGTAACAGATAAAACAATCGATTAAACGTAACAGAATATAACCTCAATAGACTCCTTTAATTTCTAAAACAAATATATCAAACAAACTGAAATATAAAGAGCATGTTCCCAGAAACCTACGCTCTAATGTATAGAATATTTGACAAAATTCATTTGAGTTAAAGTAAGTTTTTATCAAATTGTTTGAAACAAATATTATTTAGATTAATATCATGTTCATGAAAAATTCATCAAAGCAGTGTTAAAACAAAATAGAAATTAAAGTTGAGATTCGAATAGAAATACATTTACCAAAAGGCATTTTCATGAAATGAGAATTTCAAAAGCATTGAAATACATTTTTAACAAAATACTAATCTTATCAAACAGTTTTAATGCTAGAGATTTCAAAATCAAGTAAAATAGAGTGTCATGAACCATAATTACCACTCAGTTGCTACTTCGACTAAATCTTGATCCATAACTTAGATATCAATCTTCTCATCCATCCAACGACTGTTAAATTTTCTATTTGATAAACGAATCCAACTAAATTACTCTAAAATTATCTCTAATATACTTAATCGAATTTCACACTACCGAACATGGAATCAAATTAGAATGTTGGGAAATTGAATGAATTTTAGTTTATATATGGTATAATAGCATCCATATGTATAAAATGCTCAAACTTGAATTTCTTAAAAAAACATAGTAATCAAAAGATCTATTAGGGAAAAGAAAACAAAAACTTCAATATATATACATATATATTTCTAGATGTGAAATATGAATATTTGGAAGAAAAAAAACCAACAGAAGGAACTATATAAATTAAATTCTAGAAGTTACAGTAATTGTTTCCACCAAAAGAGAAAACCACAAAACTTTTGATAAAAGCAAATCAATTTTATTTCTTTATAACTCAACCATCATCTTTAGGTCTAGATCACAATCATCCTGAAACTGTCGTGTGCTTCTTCTTCTTCTTCCGTAATCTGAACTTCGGAGGCAATGAGTGTACTCGAAAAAGAACTATTTAAGTGAGTCGTTGCTGATGTTTGTTCCATACTCACTGCACCAATTTGATGTGGTCGAACCTTGAAAGTCCACTTTTCAACCTGCGATTCCACACAAACAAGGTCAAAAGGGGGTTGCTGTCCGAGTAGCCTACTTTGATGCCTAGGTTAGTTTATGAAAGGACTGGAGGGTGATCATAATTAGTAAACAGAAGATGTAATATAAGCTTAATAGAATGAATGAAGTTTTATACCTTGAGATAAGCTTACTCTATTTATATTATGATCGGGCTGTAAAAAACGGTTATAGGTTAAAGAGGGGGGTGCTACGTGTCACCTATTAATAGGTGAATGTGTGTCCAGATATCGGGCCCTGATATTCTTTAAGCCTACTATGCGCGTGATTCGCAGGATAGAGCGTGATTATAGGAACGATTGGATCCTTAACTGGGTCTAGTGAGACTTCCCGAATCAAGGTTTCTAATACGCATTTGTACTGCTCTATTTCACTAAGGAGCCACCACAATATAAATAGATTAATCTCATCCCAAGGTATATCACTTCATTCATTCATTCGACTTATATTACAACTTTGATTTACTACTGTGTTCATCCTCAAATCTTACCTCAAACTGATTTAGGCATTAGAGCGGGTTAGCCGGACATTGCCTCCCCCTTTTTTACCCTTAGTTTTGTGCAGTTATAGGTTTCCATGCAGAATTTCAAGATTCAACCACATCAACTGTCATTAAGGACGACCTCTTTATCAATGTGATATAAACAATGCTTTCCTACACAGAGAGCTTAATGAGGAGGTTTACATGCAGCCACCTCTAAGCATGATCTTATCTCAACTTAATTTAGTATGTAAATTACAAAAATCATTATATGGCTTAAGATAGGCAAGTAGACATGTGTTTCTCGTTTGTTATTAGTTTTATTTGAACATGGTTATATGCAGTGTGAATATGGTCATTCATTGTTGATGATGCCATCTTGATTGGAAATTATTTGTTAGAAATTAATGATGTTAAAGCTTATGTGGATGCTGAACAAGTGTAGGGATCAGTATTTCTCATAGAAAGTATGCCATGGAATTACTGGAAGATGTAGACTTGTTAGTTGCCAAAGTATCAGCCACTCTTATGGATTCAACTCTGCGCTTATCAAAGGACCAAGGAATTCCACTACATGATCCACCTATGTATAGAAGGCTTATCGGAAGATTGATTTACTTAACCAACATAATGCAAGATATCAGTTTTTCAGTCAATACATTGGGCCAATTTTTATCTAAGCCAACAAACATACATCTTAAAACAGTAGGAGAATTCTAGATTATATTAAAGGCGATGCAGGAAATGACATCTTTTATTCCTCAAAATCATAATTAGCATTGAAAACCTTCATAGATGCATATTGGACTACTTGTATTGATACCATGATGTTCATTTCTATCTTTTATGTGTTTTTAGGGCACTCTCTAATATCATGGTAAAGCAAGAACCAAGAAACAATTTCTAAAACCTTTATAGAGGCAGAATACATATCTATAGCAATAAAAGTTAAATGCCTTTCTTATATCTTCAAGCCTCGCAAATCACTCATAAACATTGTTCCACTATTTTGTGATAACCAATCGGTCATTTATCTCACCAACAATCCACTTTCCATGGAAGGACAAAGCACATTGAGTTAGATTATCATTTTCTTCGAGAAAAACACACATCATGATCAATTTCAATAGCAAACTAGTTAGTTGATATCTTAACAAAAGCTTTATCACGAAAGTTCTTCCAATCTTTTTCTTACCAAACTAGGAGTTCTAACTATACACACTCTAGCTTGAGGGGGGCAATATAATTATAAAAGGTAGAATTAGTTGAGGGATATTTTAATACTTTAACTTTATATTGTCGATTGCATATATATATTGGATAGTTAGGGTATGATTAAGTAACTTTTGTATTCTTTCTCATTCTCTATAATATTTTTCTTTCTTCTTTCAATCTTTATTCCATTGATTCAAGATTACATTTTATATATATATATATATATATATATATATATTAAAAAAGATTTTTTTACATAAAATATAAAATTTTAATAGAGAAATTTTAAGAGTAAAATAATAATTTAATATTCCGTTGGTTCGATAAATAGCTTCACATAAAAAAAATAGAGAGAGTGTACATAATTATCCGTTTCAAGGGTAATTAGCATCAACGATATAAAAGTTTGGATAATATCTTCAAAGGTCACAAAAGTTGAATTTGTCTCAATAAAATTACTTAAATTTGATTTTGTCTCAATAAAATCACTTTGGGCATTTTTCGATCATATTCTCATCTGAGTTGCTGATGTGTCATCTTTTTTTTTTTTTTTTGATAAGAAAGGAAAGGAAAAAAAACAAAACCAACAAAAAGCTGATGTGTCATCTAATCATCAAGTAATGTGAAAATAGATGCCATATTTTACTATTAAAAAACAATATCCGAATGTTCAGGTTCCATTTGAATGAATGATGTAAAACGACAAAGAGCTGAAACTTTAGACGAGAATATCTTAGTGTTCAATTTTTATTTCAGATGCTAAAATGTGAATAATATTTTAAAATGAAATGTATATAATAATAGTCATTATCTTCAAAATTATAAATGTTATAAAATATTATCATAGCAACTCCGTTGAGAAGATTATATGTTCAAATGACTTTAATGGAACAAAAATGAATTTAAGTAATTTTATTGAGATAAAAATGGAATTTTTATGACTGTTTATAGACATTGTCCAAATTTTGGTGTCAACTAAATAACTAAAACTATTCATAATTGATCACCATCAAACACAGTAAATCCTGGAATGAATTAGAGTTTTTCAAATTATTTAAATAAAATTTATCACTAAAATGAATTTTAAAATAGGTATATAATGTATCGATAGCTCCATATATATATATATATATATATAGGGGTGAGATCCAGCGTGACAAGGGCTTAAGTTGTGATAAGGAGCTTATTGTGTGACATAACAAAACTACGTAGTTTTGATGATAATTAAAAAAGGCAAGGTGACAAATTGGTAAATAAAATGAAAGAGGGGATAGAGAAAATTGTTTTATTTCTTTTCTTTAAAATACATTTTTCCGACATCTCTAACATCGTTTTTTGAAATTTTTTATACTATTAGACTCGTCTAAATTAGACAGTCATTTTAAGATCCCCGAAGCTCAAGTAAAAAAATTTCCGGTGAACGGAATCCGGGTGGGCGTTTTCCGGCGAAAAAAAAAGTACCCAGAAAAATCTCAAAACATTCCAGAAAATGTAAAATATTATTCTAAGAAACTTTAATTCTTGGGTCGAAATAGGATTTCTTACGGTTTAGTCCCAATAAAAATTTTTCCTTAATTTTATCCATTTTACACGCTTCAACAATTTGTTGAGACTATACCGTAAGAAATACCGCTTCGACCCAAGAATTAAAGTTTCTTAGAATAATGTTTTACATTTTCTGAAAGTTTTTGAGAATTTTTTGGGCACTTTGTTTCTCGCCAGAAAACGCCCACCCAGATTCCGTTCACCGGAATTTTTTTTACTTGAGCTTCAGGGATCTTAAAATGACCGTCTAAGTTAGACGAGTCTAATAGTATAAAATTTTTCGAAAAACAAGGTTAGAAATATCGGGAAAATGTATTTTAAAGAAAAGAAATAAACATTTTTCTGTTGGAACAATACAAGTATTATGTTAGAACAAATGGTACACTGATTTGGAACAATGTAAGTAGGACAAAAAACGTACCCAGAAAATTATCAAAAAATTCGAAAACATGTAAAACATCATTTTAAGAAACTTTAATTCTTGGCTCAAAGCGAAATTCCTTACAGTTTTGACCCAATAAATTGTTGAAGCATGTAAAATGGATAAAATTAAGGAACAAGTTTTATTGGGACTAAACCGTAAGAAATCCCGCTTCGACCCAAGAATTAAAGTTTCTTAGAATAATGTTTTACATTTTTTGGAATTTTTTTAGAATTTTCTGGGCACTTTTTTTCTTGCCAGAAAACGCCCACTCGGATTCCGTTCACCGGATTTTTTTTTACTTGAGCTTCAGGGATCTTAAAATGACTGTCTAATTTAGACGAGTCTAATAGTATAAAATTTTTTGAAAAACGAGGTTAGAAATGTCAGAAAAATGTATTTTAAAGAAAAGAAATAAAACAATTTTCTGTTGGAACAATATAAGTATTATGTTGGAACAAATAGTACATTGATTTGGAACAACGTAAGTAGGACAAAAAATGTGTCCAGAAAATTATCAAAAAATTCCAAAACATGTAAAACATTATTTTAAGAAACTTTAATTCTTGGCTCAAAGCGAGATTCCTTACAGTTTTTACCCAACAAATTGTTGAAGCATGTAAAATGGATAAAATTAAGGAAAAAGTTTTATTGGGACTAAACCATAAGAAATCTCACTTCGACCCAAGAATTAAAGTTTCTTAGAATAATGTTTTACATTTTTTGGAATTTTTTGAGAATTTTCTGGACACTTTGTTTCTTGCCAGAAAACGTCCACCCGGATTCCGTTCACCGGAATTTTTTTTACTTGAGCTTTATGGATCTTAAAATTACCGTTTAATTAAGACGGGTCCAACGGTATAAAATTTTTTGAAAAACGAGGTTGGAAAAGTTGGAAAAATACATTTTAAAGAAAAAAAATAAAACAATTTTCTTTTTTCTTTTATTTACAAATTTGCCACCTTCTTTTGGTTAATTATAAAATTGATTATTGTCACACAATAAGGCTTGTCGCACACCTGATCTCTCATATATATATATTTCATAATTTTATTTTCTTTGAAGCAAAATTCATAATTTTGTTGGAGTTGGCTTATTTGCTACTTCAAACTTTCGCAATCTTAAGTTACATAAAAAAAAAAGTTCTTTCATAAATAAATAATATTAAAAGAAATTCTTACAAAAAAAAAAAAAAAAAGAGTCTTTGGCGTTTATTTGAAGGAAAGTTCAGTAAATGAAGTGATGTTTGGGTTTCAGCTCTCACAATATCAAAAGTTTATTTTTTACCTTTCCATGATTTTGACTTGAATTTTTAATATCTAATTTATGTTAATTAAGCTTTTTAAACTTATTAACTACAAATATGAACTAGCTCCAACTTGAGTTGTGACACTTAAAGAAGTAACTAACATGGGTATGTTAATGATGATAATTTTCAGACCATAAGAGCATCTCCAATAGAGGGTGTCCAAAAGAGTGTCAGCTGATGTGGCATTAGATTTGAAAACTTTTAAAGGGTGCCCACTATTGGAGTGATTGTGGGTGCCAAGGAAAGTTGTCAATTTTTGACAATCTCTTGGCAACCTTGTTTAATTATTTTTTAATATACTCTCATAGAAATAATAAATCTGGAACATTTTATTTATAATAAAATAATAATTTATAAGATTATAGTGGCAACTTTTCAAGCAACTTCTATTGGAGCATATTTTAAGTAAAAGTTGCCAAAAATGATGTGGATGAAAGAGACAATAAAATACTATATTTTAATAAGGTTTGACACTTTTTTAGGCACCTCTATTGGAGATGCTCTAAAATATATATAATAGTATTGATTATCATTTTGCATGTTAATTTTGACCAAATTCAATGCAGCGTGAATGATAGTGATGTTATTATAAATAGTGAAAATTTGGACATAATTCTTTGGCAAATAATTCAAGTATCATTCTATTAACTAACGAAAAACAAACCAACAACTCACGCAGAGTATGTTTATGAGAAAGGTAAGGATTCTTTTTCTGTTTTTAATTCGGGAGACTTACAACTTAGGTCCGTCAAGCACTATGAGTTGCCTTAGCTAGAATTGTCGGGAACTGAAAATTCATGAGTAGTTCGTGCATTGGGTGACTTAGTGAAATCTAATAAACTCAATATTATTTTCCTCAATGAGACGTTAGTTGACGATGATCAAATTGTTTCTATTCGACATAATTTACAGTTTGGGGGGTGTTTTGATGTGAATAGATGAGGGAAAATGGGGTTTTACAGTTATATGGAATGTTAGTATAAATGTTTCGTTTACAGAGTCGTCGGTTAACGGCTTCGTGTTTATCATCTTTTTGTCTTATCTCATGTATTAGAAAAATCTCTATAGATAATATAGTACTATTTCACAGATTTGGTGTTAAATTGAGATTTTTTTAATATTAAAAATAGGTTAAATAATTTATTAGTCCCCTAATTTTTACCTAACACACTGTTTAGTCCTCCTATTTTGAAAAACATATTTTAATGTCCCTATCTTTTGTCAATATTAACCATTTGGCTGGTTTTTTTAGACTTATAACTGTTATATTTTAGTATAAATAGACATATATAAAAAAAACAGAGTAACATGGTCAACTTGTATTGTACTGTGGTTGTCCTAAAAGCTAAGATATGTTCGGTTAAAAATATAAAAAATAGATAAAAGGACCACATGTTTAATATTGGTAAAAGATAGAGATCTTAAGATGTATTTTTCAAAATAGGAGGACTAAACAGTGTGTTAAGTAAAAATTAGGGGACTAATAAATTATTTACCCTTAAAAATAAAATGAATATGCAATATTTATAGAATATGACATCTTAAAATTACAATTATCACCGGATAGACAATTGTTTTTCTTCAAATAGTCCAAATAATAACAACAAAAATTAATTGTATTAGTATTATTTAAGAATGAAATTTTGCTAAAATGGCCAATAATTGAAAGAGGATCTGTTAAATGGGTCGAGATTGGGAGGAGAGTTTTGAGACTTTGTTGGGCCGATCACATATGTTTGCACACTCTTCCAAGCTCACTCCAAATACTCCGGGACCGGCCTCCATAGGCGCTGAAACGGAAGATCAAAGGAATAATTTGGGGTTTTTACTCTCTCCACCACTTCTCATTATCTGCTAATTTCATTCTGGTACGTTCTACCAAGGCCAGTGTGTTAGGAAGTCAGGAAGAAGCCTTATTCTTTCTAAATTTGTGGTATTGATCTGCTAATTTGGTCTGTAGATAGCCTTAACCCTAGTTTCTCTACGTTTAGGGTTTTGGAACTTCAATAGAACTTATTATCTGTTTATGTTCATCTGCCAATATTGTCTTGTTCTTTTTCCTGAGTTTATATACACATCCTATGTACAGAGATGGCTTTATGTAGAAGTGCAAAGCGTCCGCTTCAAATGATGCTAAGTACCCGGGTGGCTAACACTGGGCAGAATTATTCTACACGGACAGCTGTTTCTCTTTCCACTTCTCAATTTGCAGATACAAAATCCGTATCGGAATCTGCCTTTGGAAGCTTTTTCCGGCGATTCAGCTCTAAAGTGCCTGCAGCATCAGAGCAAATGGATCTCATAAAGCAATTGAGAGTTAGGACCAGTGCTCCTATCAAGGACGTTAAGGCTGCTCTTGTTGATTGCAACTGGGACATTGGTATTTATAAATATATTTTGTGTTTTTTTTATTGTTTTTGCTGTTTCTGAATTCGTGTATTTGTGGGTTATGTAGAGGCCGCTCAGAAGGATTTGAGAAAGAAGGGAATGGCTTTAGCCTCTAAAAAGTCAGGCCGAATGGCTACTGAGGGGTTGCTTGCATTGGCTCAGAATGAAGGGAAAGCTGCTCTGATTGAGCTTAATTGTGAAACTGACTTTGTTGCCAAAAATGAAATATTTCAGTACTTGGTTAGTGGGTACAGCTATTTTCTCTTTTCATCCATTTTCCGTTGATTTTCTTTTCATTAGCCATTTTCTGTTGATCTTATTACAAAGTTGCATCTCCTGAATATATTTATTTCCTGTAATAAATTTTTAATGACTATAAAATTTGCTCATTCCCACAGGCACTATCTTTAGCTAAGCAAGCTTTGCTAACTGAGAATACATCTAAGCAAGGATCTGGTGTCCATCCTGTTGGACTGGAGTGTTTGGAGGTGAGACATTATTTTTTTTATCTTCCGAACCGAAACTAATGATGACTGCTAAATTCATTAGCATGTGGTCTTATCTAGAGAAATTATATAGCAATTTTCCCTCATTCAACTGATTAATCATGTTTGAAAATAATGCCTTGCCTTGACTTCAGCAAATTTTCAGAATTGACTTGACCTCACAATTACATAAGAAGCTAAGAGCTTTTTGTGAAAATGATAAATTTGGAATGAGGCTAATGGAATCTGGTTTTCTGATCTGTAAACTCTTTGGAACTGTACCTGAATTGAATTTTGTGGAGCATTGTGTTTACATAGTTGTATCTGAATCAGGACTTGAAGCTAAATCTTGAACATCCAAAAATTAGTGGAGAAACAACTGTTCAGGATGCAATTACACAAGTAGCTGCCATAATGGGTGAGAATGTGAGACTTAGAAGAGGCTTTGTCATGTCCACAGCTTCTGGCGTTTTGTCCACATATCTCCATACAAGTCCTCAACCAGGTAAACTATCTCGAATCTTAGGTTCCTTTATGCAGTGCAGATGCAACATTTAGTCCTCTCATGCTTAATTAGAAATTAGAAATTCTATTGATTGTTTAACTTCTTGCACTAAATATAGAGGATCTGAAGCTGTAGAATCTAATCTGATTTACACCATTGGTGGATATAGGTTTGGGACGATTTGCTGGACTTATCTCTCTCGAAGTTGAGGATGGAAATTCCCAAGTGGATGCCCTCCAGCGTGTGGGTTCAGAATTGGCTATGCATGTTGTAGCAGCAAAGCCATTATTCTTGACCAAAGAGCTCGTTTCCACTGAAGCATTGGAAACTGAACTTGAAGTTCTCAGGTCTCAGGTACATTTAACTCCATATTAGTTGTTAGTTGCATATTCATATCTACTTTTACCTAAAGCGCTCTGAAGTTATCTCACAGTATTATTTTAGGTTTTGGCATATTCCATAATCTCCTTTTGGCCTTTTAGAAATGTTTTTGTTGATAACTCTATTTTTTACAACTTCCGGGTTACTACCTGCTCTTTTATGTGCATGATCAATCAAATATTGTATTTAACAATCTTGAAGGACTAGTTGTAGAATTTATGCCCTGTGCAGACAACAACATGCAATTTCCTAGTTAAATTTTCTTAATCAGGGTGATAAGTTTGCACTTTGCAGTGGGAAGTTATGAAACTTGATGCATTTCCTAGAATTTAGTAGAAAGGGTGAAAGGGAGCTATTTAGGGTGATGGACATGAAACCTTTCAGGCCTAAAAGATTGTAAAAGAGCTGTAAAAGGAATTGATAGAATTGAAGAGTGAATGTGAAAAGGTCTATAAAGTAGAGCGTCATTGTTGTTGCTTCAACGTAAATGTTTCAGATGTTAATTAGTATGATATATTATTGGGTAATTAATTTATTAGTCCCTGTATTTTGATAAAACACACTGTTTAGTCCTTGTATTTTTAAAAACACATGGTAAGGTCCCTAACCTTTTTCTCAGTGAACTGTTTAGTCCTTCCGCCTGTTTGTTAGATTTTTTACCATTTATGACTTCGGAAATGACTAAATTACCCTTTACTATTTACCTTCAAACTTTAGAAGAGGAAATCCAATTTAGAAGAAGAAGCTATTTGTATGGAAAACAAGAAAAAGAACAGACTTAATGCTTACGAATTTGAACGATTAAGAAGAAAATCAAGAAGAAGAACACTCAAAGTTGATTTCAGATGTATTAGAGTTTAAAGGAAAGGAAAATAAAGGAAAAGAAGAATGCAAATCCAAATTGACTAACAAAATCTTCATGAGGGTCTAACGGCAGGGACTAAACAGTTCATCGAGAAAAACGTTAGGGACTAAACAGTTCATCGAGAAAAAGGTTAGGGACTTTATCATGTGTTTTTGAAAATATAGGGACTAAACAGTGTGTTTTGTCAAAATATAGGGACTAGTAAATTAATTACCCTATATTATTGCTATATCATATTTCAATAGGTATATCTATATGGAAAAAAATTGTCCACTTCTATTGTTTCACTTGTTAAAATAACTTTCGGCAACCTTCGGAATTCACCTCACATTATGATTCTCTGGTGCTATGTTGCTGCAACATTGAGTTCTGTTATTATTCCCTATTCTTAATAATATTAAGTTCTTTCTTCTAGTTTGAACATTGCCAAATGTGCAAGCTACATACCTATATATAGCATCTTGAATATGAAAAACATCAAAATCTACCGAGCTTATTTAAGATTAATTGATTGAGGTGCTGATGATTTTTTTTTTCCGTTTGTTATTAAGAGCACAAGGGAATGGATTTGTGCCAAATAATCCTTATCCTCTCTCTCTCTCTCTCTCTTGGAGGGGAGGGGTTGTGCTACATTTTATGGGGAAGCAGCTCTCATAGACATTTTTATATCTTATCCTGCATCAAACCACTTGTTAATGGTCTCATTTTGGAGACGTAAAGATTTTAATCATGAATATGGTTTATTTGGCAGGCAGAAAGTACAGGAAAGCCAAAGTTTGTAATAGATAAAATGGTTGAAGGTCGTTTGCGGAAGTACTATGAAGAAGTTGCTCTCATGGAGCAAAATTTTATTATAAATGATGCTATTAATGTGCAGGTATGCTAGACAACTATGCTTAAAATCTCTCATCTCTCTGTGTTTATTTATCTCCCTCCTTCCCATGATATATTATGTTGTGCATGTAACTTATTGCTACTAAAATATATTTCTTACATACCATACTGCTGTAATTGACAGACACTGTTAAAGAATCTGTCCAACGAAGTAGGCTCACCTGTGAAGATAGGGAGCTTTTTGAGAATGGAAGTTGGAGAAGGAATTGAAAGGTAGAGAATCTTGCACTTTTTATCGCACAATGGAAGATGTGATTCGATTTAGATTTTAGACTTGGTCGGAACTCTTCTTAACATTTATGCCGTAGTTGTCCTTTGGCATCTGAACTATTCTACCCTTATGTGATATAAGGTTGGAAATATGAAATACAGCCATATGAGCTTGTACTCTATACTGTAGCTATTTCTCTTAACAGCTGTTATAAATCGATCATCTTCTGTAGCTTCAAGTGTTGTACACAATAGGGAAAAATAAATCTTCAATGGATATACGACCTTTCTGTATCAATTGCTGACTAATTTCGTTTACAGGTTAGAGGCATCGGGTGCAGATGAACCTGTGGCTCAGGCTGCCTAAATTTTGGTGAATGTGCGCCCCTTTACCATTTTCAGCTGATGTTAGGAGACGTTATTCATTAGTTTTAACAATGCCATTCTGAAGTTAGAAGGTATATTTTGGATATTGTCAATTGATGGTCAATGAGGCTTCGTACTGCGTCTAGACTGTAAATTAACAATTCATGTTTTATTACAGGAAACTAGTTACAAGTTTAGTTTGATAGGATTTTTGTTTCATAGGTTAGTTAAATGGAAAAGATAATTAGGTATACTTGAGCAATTCATTCTGGCCGAGATGACATATTTGTCAAAAAGCCAGAGCAGGGAAATTGTTTCCTCTTTTGACTTCATGTTGAATAATGAAGGTAGTCTCGGACATGATATACAAATCCGAGAAGGAATTCGAACATTATAATATATACAATGGGATTGAAATACTGATTTATGATAATATTTGCATATAGTATTGAATTACTGGCTCATATTAATAGAACAAGGCTTTTCACACAGATGATTACAATGAGTAGGATAGAAGAGAAGAAAATACAAATCTTAATGAAACTTGAGGCTGGTCAAGATATTGTTGTTAACAGGATCAGCCAAGTGATCAAGCAGGTTTTGGTATGGTCCAACACCTGTAACTAAAGCTTGTATGAAGTAACCCAAAATAGCCAACATAGCCAATCTTCCATTCTTCACTTCTTTAAGCTTCAATTCCTTCATTGATTTCTCATCTTTACCAAACCCAAGAGGGTTAAAAAGGGGTCCTCCTGGGTAGGCTGGGTTACCCGATCCGCCCAAGAATTTCTCGAAACCTAAGAAATATTGCTTGCTCATTGAACCTGGTTTTGCCCAATCTTGGAATCTTCTGTGTTCTGCGAATCCCATTAGAGCCATTTCTAGGACAAAGAGTGTGTAATTGTCTGCCCAGTAGCTGTATGTTCCAGCAGGCGGGATCACACCGGTTTGGAACCATGGAAGTGCTGTTTCAGCTGGAATTAGACCTGCCTTTCCTAGAATTTCTGGTGCTATGGCTCCTGCTGCTCCTAACATGGCAAATCTTCCGTTGATGATTTCCCCATAGGCTAACCATTTTGGCTCTATGAACCCTCCTGTTCCCTCTGGGTCTGATAGTCCTAGTGGGTCAAATCCAAAGTCACCTGGTAGGCTGTAAAACACAACATAACATGCTGATACTTTATTTTATTGTTTATTGTTTGAAGTAAAAAGAAAACTTGATAGGAAAAAAAGAGAATGAAATGAAAGAGGTAGTAAAGTAAGAGCCATACCTGCCATCCAAATAGGAGAGACTCTGCTTGGAAGCAAACCATAGCTGTCTGTCTCCTTGCTGAAAACCAAGCAAAGAAATGTAGATTTGTAGAGTTAGATACAATTTCTAACATGATAATATGATTAGAGGCTATCTGATTAAAATTATCTTTTTTTTTTTTTTTTTTTTTTTTTTTTTTGCATCCATGTCATATATCATATATAATCATATAGAAGGTATCGATAACATAACACAATTTTAACATAATAACAATGGAGGTAAAGAATGAAAAAATAGAGAAAGCGAGACCTTAACAGGGGGAGTGGAAGAGGAGGCCCTAACAACAAAGCAATTCTTTCTTGAAGAGGAGGCAAAAGAAGATGGTCTAGCTCCTAGAATTTGTCTACCAGTTTCAACCGAAGAAGAAAGAGAAGAAGAGACAAGTGCTTGTGTTGCCATTTTCTTTTCCTCCAAGGACCAAGAGAATAGCACTCCTAATCCTTACTCTCTGTTTTTGACAGAATCAAAACCACTACTTGTGAGCTTCATATGGCCCAGCCTTCAGATTAGGTTAATATCTGCTTGCCCAACAACAATTTGACACGTGGATGAAGGTTTTATGAATTGGATAAACAATCTGTTGTTTGTATTTCCCTTCCTACCTGGCAATCTCTCCACCACCATTGCTTTCTTCTTACCATCCTAAAAATCTCCACTTCAGATTCCTGTCTCATATATGTAGGGGTTACAATTATCATTTTATTCTCGTGTCAATTATCGAATTATTTTTTTAAATAATTCAACATAAAAAAAACCCGTGTCAATCTAATAGACTAATGTCGATTTCGTGTTGTATTTTCAGGTCAAATGCAATTTTACCACGTGTCTATGTATCTAATATAATGATATTTAAAAATATAAGACGACATTATAATATTTTTAAATATATATATATATTTTTTTTGTTATTTTTGGATTAACATGTTAACGCTAATATCCTGTTGAGTTCGTGTAATGTATTTATAAATCGCATATAATTTTAATTGCTATCTCTATTAAAGATGGTATGTAAAAATATGGAAGATTCGAGTCCTATTTGCTGGTGATAATTGCAATTTTATTTTCTTAATTAATTAAGGTAATATATAAAAATATGAGATAATATCATAATAATTTTAAATTTTTGTGATATTTCGTGTTATTTTTTAGTTATTGGGTCAACTTTAACTTAACCCAATATTTTTCATACCAATTCAAAAATGACATATTATCTACTAAGTGAAATCCAAACACTTATCGATTTTGTATAGTGTGTATGCTATATTGGTTGGCTACCTTCAATAAAAGTTGTCTTTAAATATTGTAATGTCTACTGTCCATGGCCCCCGAGTTGGTGTAAGAAACAATATAAGGGAGTGACTTGGTCACTAGGATCGGTCTAGATTCTTCCCATCTTTAGTAGTGACCTCCTCCTACTATTAGGAACATTGATGATATATCATTGTTGTCTATATAACATATAATATATATTAATAAGACCATCCTATATTATTCATATCATGTGTCCTTTATGATTTGCTTATTACATGTTGTTGCTATGAGTGATTGTTGTGGTTTGCCCTTTCTTTAGCCATATACATGGCATATCCCTAATCCATATACGTATCTATTGCCGATATTCTGAGCTATAATCCTTAACTGACTTACCTTTGGAGGAAAAAAATGATCACCGCACAGTGTCAAAGATTTGGCTTAAAACTCGATTAACGGAGTGTTATTCATTTAATCTGTATTTAAAATTTTTATTTTTTACGGTTCAAATGTATTTTTATATGTTATTAACCCAACTATTTACAAAAATGTCAAGTAGCTTTTAGCATATATTTCTTAAAAAAAAAAAAAGTGGTTTTACCATGTTTCAAACGGTGAAACATGGATGGTGGGTTTTTTTCAAACTCAAAAAAATAATTGTATATTTGAAAAAAGGATAATAAAAATCTCAAATATGATTTTATATATAACTAGTTTTTGGCCCGTGCGATGCACAGATTTATCTTAACATATAAATATTAACAAAAATATAATCTAATAATTACAATTAATGATATAAAGGTGCTATATAAATTAAATATTATTATTTTATTTTCACATTTATTTTAAATAATCTTTTTATAGATAAATATAATAATATAATTAAAATTAATATATTATATATTATATTATATTTTTAATCAGTAAAAAAGGAGGAAGTGACACCTCAGCTCCATCGTTACTGTTTTATATTATATATAATATATATATAGATATAGTTATGCAGAGAATTAAAGAGATTAATTTAAATTCTGTAGAACTCTTAGATATAGTACGGATAAAATAATCTTTTTATAGATAAATATAATAATATAATTAAAATTAATATATTATATATTATATTATATTATATTTTTTATCAGTAAAAAAGGAGGAAGTGACATCTCAGCTCCATCATTACTGTTTTATATTATATATAGATAGATTTTAGCATAATAATTCACTATAAATAATTAAAAATCTATTTGAATACTATATTTTGAGTACGACTACATGTTCTATCTTCATCGTCGTATATAAAAATCTTCAATCCACTTTTACTTTTCATTTTAGATACTACAACATACATCTCGACATTACTGAAAAACTGGGTGGGGGAGATATAATAAACCAACATGTGAAAGTGGTTATCCTTAATTTTTATTTATTGTCATCACAAACTAAACCGTCTTCTTTAAAATTTAAATTGCAATCTGATATTAGAAGGAGTTAAAGTAAATCTATGAATGAAAACCTTATTTCTATATTACAGCATTTTAATGAAATAATAAGTGAAAGATCAAGGGTCATATTTGATAATAAAATTATATAGATAATATCAAATTTTATATATTAAAAATAAAATATCAAATAATATAAAATAGAAGAAAAACATGATTTGATAATAGTTTTTTTTAAGAAATGATTTGATGATAGTTGAATTCAAATTAAATACGAAAATATAAATTCCCCACAAAATATATTTTTGTTTAGTGGGGACTTCTAAATTCCCCATAATATGTGCATTTTTTATGGCGATTATAAAAACCCGCCACTAATATATTACTATATGTGGCGATTTCCAAACTTCCCCACAAAACAATCCCTTTTTGTGGCGAAGACGATCCACAAACGTCTTACATTTAATGGCGAATTAATTTCTCCCACTAATATTTCGCCACAAAAAATAGATTTTGTTGTAGTGTATATCAATTAGTCACAAAGTTTTTTGAATTTTCTTTCTAAATTTTTTTTTTGAATTTTAATTAAATTTAATATGAAAAATGAAAATGAGTTATCCAATAATTTTAAAGGTACTATCCCCATATCCCTCCATCTATTAATAATAAGACAAAGAAAAAATTGCTAGAAATCCACTAAAAAAAATATAGCACTTAATTTAACCATACAAAAATTGCATTCGAACTTCTCTTTTTAAATATGTTAATCTATTCATTTAATTGCATCAATTACATAAAATAAAATAAAAAATTCTCATTATTGTATTAACATGTCAAAATATAATTTTAATTAAAGAAAAAATAATTCAAAAATCTTGTGACCGAACACGCTGTTTAGTCTCCTTATTTTAAAAAAACACATGATTAAGATCCCTATCTTTTGTGAATATTAGCCATTTAGTTTTTTTAGATTTTTAACCGAACATATCTTAGCTTTCAAGATAGCTATGTACAAAATGGTCATGTTACTCTTATATTTTCTGTCTATAAGGGTTAAAAATCTAGAAAAAAATAGACAGAAAGACCAACGGATTAATATTAACAAAAGAGAGAGATTTTATAATGTGTTTTTCAAAATAGGAGGACTAAACAGTGTGTTAGGTAAAAATGAGGGGACTAATAAATTATTTACCAAGTAAAAATGCACAATCCTCACACACATTATGCACCCTTTACCCCCACATGTTATATTCCTATTATAGTTGAATATTGCTCCACCAGCAACATGCCATCAATGTATTTTCATAACCTGCATTTATACATTTACTTTTTCAGCATCAGAAAACAATATAATTAAATAGGTTCCATAAAAAAAAATCAACTCGTTTTTGGAACTGTGAAAGATCGGAAACCTAATGTAAGTCAAACAATAGAGGAAAAAAGCAGAAATAAAAAATCATGGAAACGTTTAGGTGATGGCGGACCTGAACTCCAGGCGAATCCTTGGGCAATCATTCTATAATCATGAACCATAAAAAGCAAATAGGAGGAGAAGCGGTTTGCTTAGATTGAATGGCCCGATGCATTATGCCGCTAATATATATAAAATTTAAAACAACATAAAAAGGAAAGGAATGATGTATATATTGAAAAGTTAAAGAGAGAGTCCACAACTGACCATAGGGAACTCTTCCAAGGTACCTCTTTCATATTTGATTTTGAAAAGCTTCAATGATTACCTCTGCAAACACAATAGGAGAATAAGAAGCATTTCTTTGTAGAAAGTATATAAAAAAAAAACACCAATTTAAACCATGGACAAAGAAGAAAGAAAATAGAAAATGGTCTAATAGGCAAATAAATTCATAGAATGAGTAGATTAAGCTTATCTTAATATTGAGGAAGATAGGAATTTGAGAAAAGGTAAAAAACAAACTCTTATAGTTCAAAAAGATAAGAAACAAAACGTAAAAGGGTAAGTTCAATCAATTAAGAATAATAAATCAACAAATTAATTAATTTTATATAGATATATAAATGTATAAATAGATTTATATAGATATATAGATATATTTTCGCATTATAATTTCTGTTATATATGAAAAGAAAAATACAAACAAAAAACAATATTTATCAACTACATGTTCCTTTTATTTAAAATAATATTTAAATTGGAAAAGATATATATGAATTTTAATTGAACAGGATAACTACCACTTGGCAGGTTTTATCAACTACATGTTAAATAATATTTAAATTGGAAAAAAATATCAATTTTAATTGAAAACCAGGAACCAACCCACCACTTGCGTAGGTTTATTGCTTAGTTTTAATTTTTTTTAATGTTAAATCTTTGAGAAATAATAGGAAGTAGAATTTCAGCTAAGAAATTTTGAAAAAGATAATAGCAAAAACGAAAAAAAGAAAAGAAAAAATAATCGGTAAAAAAATGAGAGAGCGACACCTCAGCTACATCGTTACTGTTTTAATATATATATAGATTTCCTCTAAAAAAATAGTCTCATCCTTTCCAATCCGATTTTAATTATTTAATTTATATATTTATATTTTAAATATTTATTTTTAAGTATAAATTTTATTTGTTATTATTAAAAACTATTAATGTTTTTAGGGTGGGTTTATTTATACTGTGTCTGGAATTTAATTTTTAAGCCTAAATCAGTCCGGTCCAAGTTTGTTTAAAATACAGGGATTAGGTTGAACCTGTGCTAAATATTTTTTCTTGACAAAATCCGCTGGACCTAGCCCGAAGCATGAACAGACCTAGTGGTTACCAATCTTAGTAATTAGATTATGATATGGAGAGAGAGATCTACCCAGGAGCATGTTGTCTTCATTTTAGGACATCTTTTAACTATATATAGTTTATAACGATTTTCACTACTTAATTATTTAATTTACCTGTTAATTTATATGCAAAATATGTTTATATAAATTAACAAATGATATTAATTAAAAGGAACAATAATAAAAAAAAAAAAAAAAAAATTGACATTTCTAAAATACTCCGCTTGAAAAGTTAATCATATGTCACCCAAGTATTCTGTTGCTATACAATGGAATTATATAACGAAATTTCATGAGTTTGTTAGTGTTATTATATTATGTTTGAGTTGCATCATTTGGTTATCAAGACAAGACTATGATCAAAACCACACACAGCTTCTAAAACTTCACCATCTCCTAAATTGTCAAGCAAGACTGGCTCAGTTTCATCAACACAACTCCCCAATCCAAGTCTGCCATTCCTACCACACCCCCAAACCCACACCCCACCTTCCATTGTAAGAGCAAGGGAGTGCACTCGCCCTCCACACACCCGAAAAGGTCTCTCCTCGGCGAATCCCTCAATCTCACATGGAATGTTTTCTGGCCCCGTCCTCCCCAGCTGCGAGCTCTGGTTCCATCCCCATGAAAAGTAGCTTGTGTCGCGTAGGCCTGCTGAAACGACACTTGCCAGAGAATGCCCAAGGCCTGCTGATATATTAAGTGGAGTGAAGCTTATATCAACTGGGAAGAATCCCATCTCATGATTTGCTCTGCCCAATTGCCCATAAACATTGCTTCCAGAGCTCAACAAAGTGCCATTAACTGTAACAAGACAACAGAACAAACTAAATTAATAGCATTCCAGTGATTCAAAACATTAGTAGTTTTAAATGACTTCCACTTATTGCACAAAACGATATATAGCATTACTTACCGCAATGAACCAATGAATGATCAAGCCCGCAAGCAATATTTTCAACTTCAGTGCCATGGAATTCTTCCAATAAACAAGGATCCCAAATGATTGGCATGTCGTCTTCCTTCCGCATTCCTTCTAAAACCAGACTTTCAGCAGTTTCTGACACGGGTGTTTGAAGTTTTTGATTTGCTTTAATCAAATCAACACTTGAATCGAGAAGTGATTGCTGTATAGCTCTTGCTGCCATCTTTCCCAACCTACCATCAGCTGAATAGCCCCAGCCGTATAATTTATTGTCCTGGGTTAGGGCAAGAGCATGCCCCCAACCAAATGATACCTGTTTCAAGTTGAGAATACTTCAAGCCTGCTACATCTGCATCAGATTTGAAGCATGTAAATTACATTCTAATGTGTACCTGAACTATCTTTTCTCCAGAAAATGCCTCAACTCTTGTAGGAGTGAAGGCCTCAGTGATTCCTTTCCCAAGACCAAGCTGGCCTCGCTTAGACTTGCCCCAAACCCACAATGAGTGATCATCCGCAATTGCTGCAGAGACAACACCAGATGCTGATGCATGAACAACGTGAATATCATTTAATCCTTCTACCCTCTTTGCTTCATCCCATGTATTCCTGCAAAATCAACATTTTGTGGTCATAACGAAAACTTGTAAAAATTTGAAATCCCAGGAAGAGATTATGCCCAATTGTTGCTCATTCATTTTGGAGAGAACAGAACTGAGCATCTTCTTGGAAAAAGCATTCAACTTTATCCACAGGGAAGAAGTTTGATTGCATGAATATTTAAGGAGAATCAAGCATCTAAAAATGTGACATCACATTCACATACCATTTACTGATAGAAGAAGATTTATAACAAACAGTTGGCAGGCAAAAAATAATTATAAATCGGAGTAACAAATACCAAAATGAAGCTGTCAACATTCACTCAAACATAAACAAGATAGCTGATAATTGGATTTAGAGGTTAATTTGAGTTAACCTTGGGGAAACAAGGCCGCGGCCGAGCTGGGCTTCTTGGTCGCGACCCCAAGTCCAAAGCTCACCTCGAGAAGTAATAGCAAGGGAATGGTAGTGGCCGGAGCTGATTCGAGTGATATCAGAGGGAAGGCCAGGGACTGGAGTGGGTTCGTAGGCGTCAGAAGCATGGCCAGTAACGGATGAGGGCAATCCCAAAGCTCCATGGCTGCCATCTCCAAAGCTCAAAACTTTTGTTTCTTTGTAAGTAAGAGGAGCATTGCTGCTCATCCATCTTTCTGCAGAGTTACTCGCAATCGGATACAAGAGCTTCTGCTGCTTCCGCAAAACTCGAATTCCAAGTAGCATCTCCTCACCGGGGTTTTGGGACTAACCGTTTCTGTTTGTTACGCTGGTAGCACTGTAGCAGCTCTGAAAAAAAAAACTGTTAAAATTAACTTAATGATCTGGCTATCAAAATTCTAGGGACCAAGGGATCAAGTTTTGAAAGTATATAAATTATTGGCACAACAACCATTTGTACCCCTAAACTAAATGTCAATTAGAACTCTATCCCACCAAAATTAGGATTGTAATCGATTTTTTTGTCTGCTCAAATTCAGCTTGTTATAATGTCAACAAATTCGAGCCGAACTTCGAGCTTTGTTTGTGTTCAAATTCGTGTTTGAGCTCAGCTCGTTTGTTCACGAGCTTTTATTTTATCCACGAACTTGATTGCAAGCAATTTGTTTCTATTATTCACGAACGAAATAATATCAAATAAAATAATAGCATGTTTAGCAAATGAAATAATACAATTTTACATGCATAAACATTAAAAACCTCATTTTAATTATTAAAGAGAGCGGAAATGAAAAGAGGAGTGAATGTAATAAAAATATGAAGTGGTCTAATGATTAATCGAAAAAAAACATAAATCAATATTGTTCGTGAACATTATTATCGAGCTTGGTTATGAACTTATTCATGAGCCTATAACCAAGCCTGCTCATGAGTTTTCGAACCGAGTTTTGTCATGCTTAGTCTCAGCTTATTTATAAAACGAGTCTATAAACCGTGTTCTCGAACGAGTCGTTTATAAATCGAACCGAGCTTTTATTAAACAAACCATCAATCTATTCATGAGCAGCTCAGTTCATTTACAGTCCTAACCAAAATCAATAATTGAGTCCTTGCACTATGCAAAAAAGTAAGCAATTCAACCCTACTTAACCAAAAGCTAACTAAACGATGGGCTAAGAGAAAAAAAAACGACAACTAAATCATCATCATTATAATTATGCACATAAATCTGACGGTGCCTGTTCTTCAAAGGATAACGATGGTGGCGATTTGAATTCAGCGGCCGATATACGAGTACTGGATAGTTCATCCGTTCGGCCCGTGGGACGGGTAGCATGCGCCACCCGTTCAGGCAAAAACCAACTAAAAAAAATTAAATTAACAGATTTGGGAAATTTTTTTAATTGTAGGATCGTAATATTACCTCGTGTTCGAAATCGTCTACTTCCGGAATGCTCGGCTCCATTTTCGTAAAATTCGATTTTTTACTCGGGAGAGAGAGGATTTTGAGTTTTTGGATACAAATAATGAAAAGGACGGAACTGTAAAAGAGGGGGCGGTAATAAATAATTTAGAGGCAGTGAAGAGCAAAATCCATTTTTGAATTAAGCTAATAGCAATTTAAGGGTTACCGTTGAGAGAGATATATATAAAGTAGACATTTGTTTGACATTTGATGTACAAACTTGCCAAATATCTAAAATTAGTTATATTGACTTAAACCTCACAGTAAATAAGAAGTTTTTCTCAAAATCTATTCATTTTAGTATAATTTTTAACGATCAGACAAGCTTTACATCTTTTGATACTTTTATCGGTCTTTCAGATTACTTTTAGAACTCACCAGCTACCAATTAAACTTGGTTTGATCTCATGGAAGACATTTCTTCTTCCATTTCCTTAGTCCATTTATTCTTTTTAGGGCATAAGAGAACCTCCTTGATGATGTTGAGTTGTGCGTCATCTTGTGAAATCGCTAAAAGTGACGTGCCTTTGATGCCGACGACATTCGACTTTTCTTCTTTTAGTATGACAATGTTTCGAATCTTGATAAATATATCTCATATATTAGTCATATTTGAAATGCTCCCACTTGAAAAATGTTTCATATTCTCATTAGAGGTAGGAATCATACTCCCAATTTAAGATAAAATCTATTTCATTTGAATCGTTTTAATTTAAGGTACTGAAACATATTCTTTTTCCTTAATATTTCTCCAACTCGAATGAAAAGATTAGTGTGAATCTATTTCCTCGAATAATGTGAGATCATGGACAATTTCGCCTAACTTATGGAACTCGTTCTCTAAGAAGGCACTATCTCGTGATTCATATTCTGTCACTCGCCCTTCATCATTTTTATCCCACTGAGACATATCCTTTCAATACATCTATGTATCTTATAAACATACTCTTTAGATCTCTCAAGCCTAGTTCCCCAAACTTGCTCAAGGTATTGTGATAGAAAACTTTGCAAGCTTATGGTTTAACGTGACTTAAATCGGGTTTGCAACCTGTCCATAACTCATATGAAATGGATGTGACAGATTTGAAGGGCATTAGGTTAACGACATATAAGTGGTTGTAAGCAAGACATTTTTGCATAGATTTAACCATATTGAGAAAAGTTTTATTTATCCTCTAAAAACACTATTTTGTTAAAAAGTGTACGAAATTGACAACTGATATTCAATTATTATTTTTATCATATAAAGCTTTGAATAGATATTTCCGACCGTCTTAATTCCCAAAACTTTAATCTTTCTACCTAAGTGATTTTTTTTTTTGACAAGGTTCAGAAATATTTAATTTATTAATTTTAAACAAGTTAACATTCAATTTATTAATTTATTTTTTTAAAAAAATTAATTAACACCACCTTATTTGATGAATTGCAAATCATTACTATAATGGAAACGATGTCGTGTATGAGAGCTTGTCGGAAAAGGATTTGAGAGAGAAAGGACTGCAATGCAAATAGAGGAAGTAAAAAGGACGAAAATACAATTTCAAAATTGTGGGAAAGATTTATTTGAAAGGAGACGGCGTAGGAGCGTGGAGGCCGCGACCTTGCGGATCGAAGCCAGAGTCGAGGTGTAGCGGTATACTCCGATTGACCGGTTCAAAGAAGGGTTCTTTCTCGCTCACCTGGAGAAAGATGCTGGAAAACCCTACACCGGTGCCTGCTCAGCCTGATTCCTCCACTGTCGTTAAGCGCTATGCTCCTCCCAATCAAAGGCACCCCCCTTTCATCTTTATCTTTCCTTCTCATACATAAATCGAAATTTTAACTATAATGTCTTTCTCTCCATATTTGCAGGAACCGTCCTCTTAATAGACGCAAATCAGGTCAGTTTTTTATTTTTATTAGATTTTTATTTTATTTGTTGAGGTTGTTTAAGTTAGGGCTTAGCCAGAAATATGGTTGAAATTCATTTTTAATATTACTAGTTTGTATAATATTTTGCAATTAAATTAGCATGAATGAATCTGCAAATTTCCTTCTTCATTGTGCTTGGTTCAATTCAAATTGAGATGCATACAACTCTGTCTCTTTGTTTGTATAATTATTTAATGGCTTCTCTTTTTCAGTTTGTTAGGTTTTGTGTTTTTTTTTCTTCTCTGTTTTCAGTTAAGAAAATGGCTTCTCATTTGTCTTGTATGAAACTTCAGCTGTCTCAACTTGTGGTTTGTAGGATTTTTATGGTCGCAGCCTGTGAAAAAAAAATCCTCTAACTGATGGGATATGCCAATTTTCCACATTAGAACCAGTAGGGTCGAATGGGTGATTATAATACTGTTCTAACATTTTAGTTGTAATTTTATGATCTGTATCGTTGGAGTTCCTCAGGTAAAACTAACTCCTATTCAGTAGAATGGAGACCTTAGAGTTGAGATCCAACTAGATCTAGAATGTGGTTAGAACTAGCATTTTTTGGTTCCTTGTTAGATAGGTGTCCACAGAATCAACCGCAGCCATCGTTCATTAACTTGATGAAATGTGTAAATATGCTTTTAGAAGACTAATGTTGTAAAACGCTCATGCTTCTGGTTTTGGGATTTGGATGAGGGGGGAAAGCCAAAGAAATATTGTCAAGATGACACGGATCAGCCCCTTCTTCTTCCACCTCCTTCTGACTGGCTTGCTCGCTGCCGGTTCAATTTTATATAATTGTAATGAAATGAAGAAAATAGATTTGTGTCCGAACATTGTGAGTGCATTGGGCATCACATAACTTCTTGATAATACCACATTAGATTGAGAGGCAATGCTTCATGAATGAAGCCAAGTGCTAATTTCTTGGAACCTTGAGCCTCTTTTAACAAAGGACATACCTGTGAGGTTATTGACCAAATTGAGCAATATGGCCTACTTCATTATGGGATTGATGCCAAAAGATCAGCCAATATTTATATATTCTCAATTAGATTAGGAGACTAAAGGTTTGTGCTTTATAAATCAAAACAATACCTTTTGGGGAACTCATGAGACTGTGATCCAAAATGAATAATAGCATAATAGGGCATACGACCTGGTCCATCATTAGTATCCTGAAAGTTATGAATTAAAAACTTATGACCAAATACAGTGGAAGCAATCAGGCTCCATACAGTCTCTTGAAGATAACTTGATCACTTGTGTGCCTTATCCTCTTAGTAAGCGCCATATTCACTTTAACTGAAGCATTGTGAATGAATTGTTACAAAATTTTAATAATTGAGAAGTTTTTGTTGTGAATATTTTTCTCAGTTGGAAGAAATCATGATTCATGACATGGATTGCATTGATGGTTGTTGCCGCCTTCATGGTCAGTGTCATAGCTGTTTTGTGATAGTGGAGGCATACTGAGTTGATATTTTATTGTAAATATTGCAAATAAATTGGTAGGGGAAGGCTTGCTCCCAGTACACCCTTGTGGTGGGATCCCTCCCCGGACCCTCACTCAGCGGGGATGCATAGTGCACCGGTTTCCCATTGCAAAAAGACCAGTTGAGGTTAAAGGACTCATTAATGTTAAAATTGCAACTTGAACACAAATAATAGATTCATTTCCATAATAACATTCATCAACTAAAAAAATCCTTTTGTCATCATATTCGCATCACATGGTTACTAAGTGAACCCAAGCATTAATTCAGAACTTTGAGATTTTTGGAATTTTTAGATCGGAAACATAAAAAAGAGTAAAACAGATGGCTGGAAACGGCAGAGACGCAACTGCAAGTTCCTGAATTGATGTCAAATCCTATTTCTAACATTCTATTAGTTGTTTTGGCAGTTCTTTCCTGATACTGCCCAAACATTGGCCGTTACCGAAAAATGTTGGTCAATTCATCACTTCCAAAATCCTTCAAGAAACAACCATTACATGAATTCATGGTTGGATGAGTCTCATCACTGTTTCTAAGGTAGATATTTCAGGTGATTTCTCTAGGAAGAAAAAGAGTGGTGGATTATTCAGGGAGAGGTACAACCTAGTATAGATCAATAGTCTGTTGGTAGTGGAATTGTGAGATTCACAAGTATTTGATGTGAATATCCTTACTATGGGTCAATTCATTCTAATATTTTGAGAGGCATAGTAAGATTTTGTCAACAGCTATTCATCCTATAGGGGGAATGTTATGTGTCAGTATGTGTGCAGCAGCTGATGATATTTTTAATATGCAGCAGTGCCCTGCCTAGTCTAAGTATCCTAATTATGTGCCTACGTTTCAGTATTAATATGTGTCTATGTTTCCTATGTATAGGTGTCCTAAGTGTGTCTTAAAGTAAATGCTTATCCATTTAGTAACTGCACTAGGAAGCAGTTACCATCGTAAAAACCTGTCCTCTTGGTAACTGCATTGAGAAGCAGTTCGAGATGCTATTTGCTATTTATTCGAATAAAAATTGATAAAAAAGAAGTTGGTGTTTTCTAATGTTAGTCTAAAGAGATCGAAGGGTTCTCTCTAAACAAGCCTTAAACTAACTAGAAAATCAAACTAACTAGAAAACCATACCCTTCCCATAACTAGATCACAGGCCTATAACAACTTGGTATCAAAGGCAGAAAGTTATGGGTGACTCATGTATTCTCCAATAATAGTTTGAAGCATTCATTGGACAAACTCAAAGAGATACATGGCTGCATCAAGTATATCATATGTAATCAGGAACAAGGGTCTGGATGTGTCAAATCTGGCCACAATGAAGGAAACTCTAAATTTGATACAGAACCAGAATCTAATTCTGGTTTGGTCCTGGCTGAACCGGAGGATTGTACCCTTGTTGTCACTAGTTTTCAAAACATGCAACCCATACAAGTGTTGATAGTATAAAAGACTGAAAATACATGGAGGTTCGGCATTGATTAGTGGGCTCTCAACGCACAAACAATGAAGGGAAAATTTCTCATACCAGATACTGTTGCGAAGACTGCTTGCAATGATCATGGATTGGTCATGCCCTTTCGGCTCATTATCCTTGTTGCTTGTGGACTAGCTCCAATTTTAGGAAGGGGGTCATGTTATGTGTCAGTATGTGTGCAGCCCATGATACTTTTAATATGCAGCAGTGTCATGCCTATGTGTATGACTATTAGTCTTAAGTATGTGCTTATGTTTTGGTATTAGTATGTGTCCCATCCTATCTACAAGTCTCCTAAGTGTGTCATAAAGTAAATGTTTATCCTTTTAGTGTTGCGAAAAATAATAGCAGAAACACACAAAATAGAGCAGAAAATAATAAAAGAGACACGGGAATGTTTACCCAGTTCGTCAATAATATTGACTACGTCTGGGGGCGCCGCCAAACCAGGATTTTTTACTAAGAAGAAGAGATTACAAATTACACATCAGGACCCAACATTAACTTCTTTAAATAGAGGGACAAACTTGCTTAGAAAGCAAACTTGTTGACCAAGTTTGACAAACTTTCCCAACAAGCCAGAACTAGGAAACTTGTCTAAGGCTTCATAACCTAACAATCTCCCACTTGAAGTCTGACAAGTAATCATCTCTTTATCTTTCTTCAACAACGGCGGCGCCACTCCTAAAACTTCTCAAGTTCCAAGACCAGTTGAAGCCATGCATAGCTTCAACTTCTCCAAGGTTACAACCTTAGTCAACATATCTGCAGGATTTTCACTGTCTGGAATCTTCAATAGTTGCAAAGTCTTCTTATCTAGGAGATGTCGTATGTAATGATACTTCAGCTCAATATGCTTCGTTCTTGAATGAAAGGCTTGATTCTTTGCTAAGAAAATAGCACTTTGACTGTCACTGAAGAGTGTATTGTTCTTCTGCACCTTTCCCAACTCAGACAAGAAATTCTGAAGCCATACCATCTCTTTACTAGCCTCTGTCACAGCTATGTATTCTGCTTCTGTGGACAAAGCCACAGTCTTCTGCAGCTTGGATGCCCAAGAGATTGCAGTACCGCCTACTGTATACACATACCCGGTTGTACTCTTCCTCCGATCTCGATCACCTGCAAGATCAGCATCAACATACCCATTCAAAATGATCTTGTTACCTTCAAAGCACAAGGCCTTCTTTGTGGTACCTCGCAAGTACCTGAGGATCCATTTCACTGCTTCCCAATGTTGTTTACCCGGATTGCTCATATACCTGCTAACAACTCCCACTGCATGTGCAATGTCTGGTCTTGTACACACCATTGTATACATAATGCTACCAACTGCAGATGCATATGGGGTTTTCACCATATAGGCACGCTCTGCATCATTTTTGGGTGAGTCCTTCTTGGATAGTGTGAAGTGACTACCCATAGGACTGCTTACAGGTTTTGCACCTTGCATGTTGAATCTCTTCAAGACCTTTTCGATGTACTCGGCCTGTGAAAGATACAACTTTCCTGCCACCCTATCACGACTAATCCGCATGCCTAAGATCTGCTTAGCTTCTCCAAGATCCTTCATAGCAAACTGGTCAGACAGTTGTTGCTTTAAATTTTTTATTTCTTCAGCACAAGAACCTGCTATCAACATATCATCAACATATAATAGCAAAATGATAAAGCCATTGTCAGTCTTCTTGAAATAGCAACAATGGTCTGCATTGCATCTGACAAAATCAATGTCATGCATGAACCCATCAAACTTCAAGTACCACTGCCTCGGGGCTTGCTTCAAACCATACAAGCTCTTTTTTAGCTTGCACACAAGATCATTGTTATTTTCAGACACATATCCCTCTGGTTGCTTCATGTATATATCTTCCTCAAGATCTCCATGAAGAAAGGCGGTTTTCACATCCATCTGCTCTAGCAATAAATTCTTTGCAGCAACTATACTCAAAGCTAGTCTAATAGTTGTTAGTTTCACGACTGGAGAAAATATATCAGTATAATCAATTCCTTGCTTCTGCTGAAACCCCTTCACAACCAGTCTTGCCTTATAACGTTTGCTTCCATCTGCTTCTGCTTTGATTCTGTAAACCCATTTGTTGTGCAATGCCTTCTTACCCTTGGGAAGCTCAACTAGTTCCCAAGTGTTATTGGACATTAGAGAATTCATCTCATCTTCCATTGCAAGCTCCCACTTGCTCGAAAGATCGCTTTGTATAGCCTCTGTATAACATTCAGGCTCACCACTGTCAGTCAATAAAAGGTAATGTAGAGAGGGAGAGTACCTTTCCGGTGCATGAGTTTGCCTTTGTGATCTCCTCACATAAACGACTGGCTGGCTTGGTTGTGCCTCTACAGTTACAGGATCATTCTGAGCAATTTTGCTTGCTCCTGAATTTGAGATATCCACTTCAACAACTTGAGGGTCCTTAGCACTTGTACCAACACTATCTGCTGCACCCAACCTATCTTTGTTCAACATCTGTTCATTAAATATGACATCTCGACTGCGGACTATTTTCTGATTCTGTTCATCCCAAAATCTATAACCAAAGTCATCACCACCATATCCAATAAACGTGTATTTCACAGATTTTGCATCAAGTTTACTTCTAGCAGTAGCATCAATGTGAACATATGAAACACAACCGAAAACTTTAAGGAATGATAAGTTTACCTCTTTACCACTCCATACCTCCTCTGGTATACGATTATCTAGAGGAGCTGATGGTCCTCTGTTAATCAGGAAGGCAGCAGTGTTGACTGCATTTGCCCAAAACATCTTTGGTAACCCACATTTGAGTTGCATACATCTAGCGCGCTCATTCAGGGTTCTGTTCATACGTTCTGCAACTCCATTCTGTTGTGGAGTGCCTCTTACAGTCTTTTCCATGCGAATACCATTTAGAGCGCAATAATTTTTAAACTCATTGAGCTCATACTCTCCACCATTATCAGATCTCAAACACTTCACTTTAAGACCTGTTTCGGTTTCTACCAGGGCTTTCCATTTTCTAAAAACATCAAAAGCATCGTATTTATGTTTTAGAAAATAAACCCATACCTTTCTAGTAGAGTCATCAATGAAGGTCATGTAGTATGACGCGCCACCAAGGGATTTGACAGGCGTTGGTCCCCATAGATCACTATGTATCAACTCTAGTTTCTGTGCCTTTGGTTCTCTACCAATCTTTGAAAAACTAACCCTTTTTTGTTTTCCCAGTACACATTCTTCGCATAGACCAACATCAACTGTTGTCAAGCCTGGTAGTTTAGCCTTTGACACCAAGCACTTCATTCCTTTTTCGCTCATGTGGCCAAGTCTGCAATGCCACAACCCTGCATCACTGTTTGCATCTGCAAGAGCAATACAATCCCGATTGTTAGTCATATACAACGTTCCTTCCTTCTTTCCTCTGGTCACCACCAAAGCCCCTTTGGTTATCTTCCATGTTCTGTGACCAAAAGATAGGTCATAGCCTTCTTCATCCAGAGATCAAATTCCGCTTCAAGCCAGGAATATGTCTCACGCCTCGCAGCTCCCAATTATATCCACTCGGGGTTCTGATTTGCACATCTCCTTTACCTACGATCTTCATAGGCTCGTCATCTGCAAGATAGACTTGTCCATAATTTCCTGCACTGTAATTATTCATAATTCCAGCCTCAGGGCATGCATGAAAGGATGCTCCAGAATCCAGAACCCATGATTCCTGTGGACTACTGACACTTAATACTAGTGCATCGCTGATCTCCTCTGCTGCTATGTAGGATGAGTTATCACCCTTCTTTTCCTTTTTCGGTGCTTTGCACTGAGTTGAGTAATGACCATACTGCTTACAGTTCCAGCACTCGATTTGGCTCTTGTCTTTTCTTGACTTGCTCTTGTTTCTCGACTTCCCTCGGCCTCGATTGGAGTTTCTTGATTCTGATCTGCCTCTGTTGTCTGTACTTAAAGCTGAACCTGAAGCTATTCCTGATTCCCTCCTGCGAATCTCCTCGCTCATGATCAGGTCTCTGACTTCATCAAACTTTAATTTCTCCTTCCCCACTGAAGCACTTACAGCAGTAACAGTTCCGCTCCAGCTTTCAGGTAGAGAAGACAACAAAATTAAGGCTCTTACCTCATCATCAAAATTTATATCGACTGAGGTCAACTGGGCTGTTATGAGATTGAAGTCATTTAGATGAGCAGCAACTTCTGTGCTCTCTGTCATCTTTAGGTTAAACAGACGCCGCATCAGATGAACCTTGTTCGCTGCTGATGGCTTCTCAAACATGTCTGCTAGAACCTTTAGGATGCCTTTCGTGGTTTTCTCTTTTGCTGTGTGAAACGCCACATTCCGTGCTAGAGATAAACGCACAACGCTCATCGCCTTCCTGTCTAAAACATTCCATTCTTCGTCTTTCATCTCCTTCGGTTTATCCTTTAAAGGTTGCCACAAATCTTTACCGTAAAGATAATCCGATCCATCGAACTTTTCGATTGTCAATTTTCCTACGTCCATCGTATGTGTTTCGAATCGATAGCCAATCTGGCTCTGATACCAATTGTTGCGAAAAATAATAGCAGAAACACACAAAATAGAGCAGAAAATAATAAAAGACACACGGGAATGTTTACCCAGTTCGTCAATAATATTGACTACGTCTGGGGGCGCCGCCAAGCCAGGATTTTTTACTAAGAAGAAGAGATTACAAATTACACATCAGGACCCAACATTAACTTCTTTAAATAGAGGGACAAACTTGCTTAGAAAGAAAACTTGTTGACCAAGTTTGACAAACTTTCCCAACAAGCCAGAACTAGGAAACTTGTCTAAGGCTTCATAACCTAACATTTAGTAACTGCACTAGGCATCAGTTAAGTTACCAATGTAAATGTCTGTCTTTTAGTAACTGCATTAGACAGCTTTCCAGATGCTATTTACTATGGCTTTCAAATGAAAATTAATGGAAAAGAAGCAAGGATTTTCCAGAAATTAGTCTAAAGAGATTGAAGGATTCTCTCTAAACAAGCCCTTAAACTAACCAGAAAAGCATACCCTTCCCATAACTACATCCTAGGCCTCTATCAGGGAAGTTCTTTATGTTAAGTTGCCAGCTGCATGAACCTATTGAAAAGTTCTTTTCATTTGTCTACCTGTTAGATTTTTAACAAAGTAAGGTTTTGACAGACCGGTATGATTGAAGTAACGGTTTATATGAAAATGATGCAGAGAAGAATCAACAGCTTGCTCCTTCAAGAAATATTCCTGTTGCAGATCATGTTGATGTAGGGAGCAGCAATCTCCTCGGTGAGAAGTATCGTCCAGGCTTAATAGCTCTACAGGGTTGTTGTCGCAGTGAGGCTGCTCAACTTTTGAATGATCGTAAGTCCATACCATAGCTGCTTAAAAGGATTACTTATTTAATTATGCTGTTGAACAAATCATATATTTTAAATTGTTGCTACATGTGGTAAATATGGCGATTTGTTTGTAGTATCAATCTGTACAACAATAACAATGACATGGTCACAAAGAGACAGATTGAACTCAATTCAATTTGACAGTACAAAATAATCTTCAACTTCTTGGTACAATGGGTGGATACTTTGTAGCTGCAATTAAAGATTTAAAATGTATGTTTATGAAATATTTGTGTGGTGCAGTGGTGATTTGGTTTTTAGATGGATGGAAGAGCAAGTTACCACTGATATAAAATGTTACTGATGAACTTTGACCTTCCAAATCTTTTGGATTGAAATATTCCTCATTCGTGATTCCTTAGAAACTCACTTGTGTCATGAAATGGTCTTGTAGTTGGACTTTTTTGAAGCCTTTGATTGTTTTTATGCATCAAGGGAACTATAGAGTTTGACTACAGGTAATACCAAAAGCAGCAAGAAATCCAATCCTGTGATGGTTCAGAGGCTCGTTTGATGAGAAAGGATATTGCTTGAGTTGCTTTAGGAATTGAAAAGTTGATAAGATAGGATATTTTTCTTGAGTTTCTTAGGTCAGTTCGGTCTTTTGCATGATGTTATGTCACCATTTACCTCCATATTCATTTATTTCAAGTGCAGGTTGGGCAATGGCAATGCACAAGTACGATGATACATCCATAGATTTATCTGGTGAGTGAACTACTTGGAAAATCATTATTCTATTTCACTTATATGGCTGTGTTTCTGATGATATATGAGCACTTCCATTGTTACCTTGTGCATAAGTAGCAGCATTGGTGATAGAAACAAATAAACAGATATAGAGAAATAAGCATTGTTTATGTTGCATGGACACAGACACGGACACAAAAACAGAAACGAACACCGGGACGTTATTTCTAAAAAATATAGGGAATGGAAACGTGGGGGAAACGTGTAAAATTAAAAATATAGGGACATATAAATATTAAAAGTATAATAATAAAAAACATGGTATATATACTTAATACTAATAGGTGATTACATCAGTGAGCAGAAAACAGAAATAATTAGAAGTTGTGGAATATAAATTATCATCAATTAAGAAGTTCTAGCTAAGGAAGGAAGAAGTTTCATTTAGCTAGAATCGGATTGTGTTAGCAATTGGAAACGGTTTCCTAAACCAGAAATGTGTTTCTTATTTTCAATATTTACGGAAAAGTGTCGTACTAGTTTCTGGGAATGTCTGTTTCCAAAACAGACACAAAATGCGGAAACGCTATGAAACAGGAGTTCTCATGCAACACAGGGCATTGTGTTTTGCTGCTGGTTTCATTGGGCTGCTGGGGGTGTACATTGATCTCTGAATGCGTTGCTCATATATAATGGTACATATATGTGGACTACTAAATCTTTCAGCAAAGGAACGAAAAAGTTATTGTTCTAATTAAACTAATATTTGCATATACTTCTAAATTAAAGAGAGTGGTTTGGTCCATTTGTTTTAATGAAAGCTGCTTGGTACTTGTTTTTTTCTTGTTTTTTCTCTATCTACTCCAAGTTAATGCAATTGGACCCTGTATTAATAAATCATCAGCTGATGGTCAATATACTTGTTAGAAATTTGCTCTACTTCAGATTGACATATTGTTGTGGTATTGCCGCGGTGGTTTTATTTTAATCCTTGGTGTATTATGAGGCCTCTCATCTCTGTTGCATTCTTCCTTCCATTGTAAACTATATTTGAATGCAAACCAAGTCATAACCCGTAACTTTTAGGCCATATGTCAGCTCATTGATTGTATCTCATGGTCTGTTCAACCAAGCTACACATCTTGGCTTCCTTCCTGCCATTGAATGTGCTATTTTGACGATTATTTTCAGCAACATGAAGAATGACAGTAGATTTGCAGTTATACATGGCTAACTTATTTGTAATTATCCTGTTTGTGAAATCAACTAATATCTGGATTTTATTATTCAGAAAGACCTGTGATGTATTCTGCTAGCACTGCATCAGCATGGGGGCACCTTAGACTTCCACATCAGGTTAGTTCATCTTGCGGTCTTCCCCTCCTGCATCATTTCCTTCTCCATTTTTATCCGTTTTTTCTGAGCCATTCACGTCTACTGCTGAAATGCTTTTCAGTTTATGCCTCCTCTGGCAAACACTGGTGGACCATCTTCTGGTTCACAAATCGACTTCTTAACTGAACTTCGCCGTCAAATGAGGAACTCCAATTCTGATAATTAACAGTCCTCCATCTCTACACAAGTTGAATCTTGCATCTGAAATCTCAAGACTTGTGCTGGGAGTGCTGGCGCCGAGAAGCTGGGTGTTAAACAACCTAATTGCTTTTCCAGAGCAATGTGGTTTTATAATCAAGTGTACGCAGACCAAGAATATTCTGCTTATGTGATGTATTTTATACATGTATGTTGTAAGTGTGAAAGATTATTACTGCTAAATCGTTATATAACAATTCCGTTGAAATTTACTACGGCCGTGCTTGATGTGATGAAAGTATTAGTATTAACAGTCATAAAAAATGTGATACAATGTTTCATTATGAAATAAAACTTTACAAAGGGTTTTACTGTTTCCAAACCGGAATGATTCCTTGGGCAGCCAAACGCTTTTCGACCCAAAAGATGATGTGTCTAGCTGTAATTTTCTTCTCATCAATGAGAAAAGGTTCAACTGTGCTTGGTTCTAAACCATAGGAAGATAGAGAAAAACCCTTTGGACCTGTTCACAGTTCCAATTGAGTTAGCTGTCCTGTTGTTTTTATTTTCATACTGAATTTGAGAGAATGTATGTAATGTTACCTATTACATTTCCATTGGGGAAGAAAGCCCAAAAAATGTAGGGGTTGTCCTTTTTAATAAAGGAGCCTTCCAACTGTCATTTTTGTAATTGAAAATGAGTGATTCCATAAGATATGTTTGGAAAAAAAAAAAAGAGTAAATAGAAGAGAAGCTCACTCTGTTATCTTTGAAAGAGAGTTGAAGTTGAGTAATATATGGGTCAGCTTCAAGAATAGCTTTGAGTGAAGGAATAACATCTTCTTCCATCATCTGAGGAAGTGGTTTTACAGGAGCTTTTGGTGGTGGTTTGGGCTTTGCTTCAACTTTTTTGACCTCTTTTGTTTCAGCTGAAACATACATAAATACATAGAGTATTCAAATTCCATAACTGAAATGAAGTGAAACTTAAAAGATTACCTGTGGTTGAAGTAGATGATTCTTGCAAGGCAGAACATGTAATAGTTGTTCTTGATATTGCTATATGTTGGTAATTTGAGAAAGTGGAGGAGGGTCTGTGATTCCTAGTAAAATATGGAGGGAAGCTAGAAAGTCCCATTGCTCCACCTCTACTTGCCAATGCCATGTTATTAATTGGATCTTTTTCAATTGGTAAGATTCATGTTTTTAAAATTGCTTTGAAGTTTGTTTACATAAGATAAACAAATAAACTCAAAGTAGAGAAGAAAGAGGCAGCTCTATCTTCTGATCCACACACCGCTTGCTGAAATATATGCCACTGATTTATTTATTTATTTTTTCTGCCAATTCATTAAATTTATAATTCTAGGAGGAGGTCCACTACTTCCTGCTGCCCACATCAGCTTTAGCTTATTATTTACTTATCTATTTAAATTGCCTTTCGGTAAATATCTAGTACGTATCATCTTTTTTAGATTTTATTGAGTGATAGAAAATATATTGATTTTTTTTCATAATAAATTTATTATAATTATTGTCTAATTAAGTATTATTTTGAAGGTGGATATATTTAGTCTTAGTTTAGAAAAATAAAAAAATAAATTGTGTATATATTTTTATTATTCATTCGGATAAAAACAAATTTACCCTTATTTATCTTAGTGGGGTAGGGATGAAGATGGAACAGCTCGCTCTATCTCCAATCCACTCTGTTGACAAGCCAAGTGAAATCTTCTAAATGATATGATAACTTATTAAAGAAATAACCTCTTTTTTTATCATAACAAATTAATAATATTATCACATTCCCTTTATTGTCAACTAAGTAAGCTCGGTATTTACTCGTTAATGTCTCGAGTGAGCTATCTCAAACCGAGCTTTGACTGAACTTTTATCAAACTTCAATCATGATTTAATCAGATTTATCATACATGCACTGAATAAATAATATAATAAACAACAACAAAATATCCAATAACATGTTTTAGTTTAAAAAAGTCATAGAAAAATAATAATTACTTGTCATGGATGGCTTCAAGAGTGGTCAGAGAGAAATTACTGATAGCGGTGTTGTCAGCATGGTTGCTTATGAACGGTAGCTGCTACCGTTGTGCATGATGAATTACAGTGAAAAAACTTAAGAAAAGAGAAACAAATTATTGTTTAGGGTTTGTATTTTAAAGTTTGAATTCCTAATTTTTTAACAAACTTAAATCTCAAAAGTAGTCATTAAATGCTTTTTTATGAGCCTTATAAGCTATGAGTAATTGAGAGTGAAAGTCCTGACTAATTACTAATTTTCTTTCTTTACCTACAAGCATTAATTATTTTATTTTAAATTAAAAATTAATGAAATATAAATAGTAATTAAAATTAATGAAATATATTTACGAGCTCAAATAGTTTTCAAGATACCCGACTCATTAACAATCCTATATGTTCCATCATTCCTCTAATTTGCAATATTTATAGGCAACTCTTGCCACAAATTAAATACTTATTGAGGAACTTTGTTCCAAAAATTACTTTGAATTTGAATATAGCACTTTAGTAATTAATACCATCAGATCATACATCTGGAAGAGGGAGAAAATGTTATTTTCATTACAAGCAATAAAATCATAATAATTCAACCCTGAACAACAAAATCAACAAATTTGTTGATCAATAAATCACTCTCACTATTGGTTTTGAACAAGTGAAAGCAATGTTCTTCACCTTTACTCTCGTAAAATTCTAAATTTCCATCCCATCCACTCTTACCCAAAGTTTCATAATACAATTCCCCTCTATCTCTTAGCCAGTCTTTCTCAGCCACGCATACCAAAACTTTCTTGCACCCCATTTTCCTCAAATTCGGATCCACTCCCGGGTTCAGTTTCGGGTCATCATCACGGCCCGAACTGGTCGGACACATGTACTTATACATTTTATCCTCCTCTTTGCCTCCAAAGAATGGATGCACCATAAGCACGCCAATAATATTCAAACCACTCAATCCAACAACACCAGCTTCAACTGCAACAAAGTGGGCTATATTTGCCCCAGCACTCTCGCCCGCTAAGAAAACCCGCCCGAAATCCACGTGCTCATTGAGCCAAGGTTCGGGTCCTAGCCCATTTGAGTGACTAGCGATCCATTGGAGCCCGCTCCATGAATCGTCATACCCGATTGGCAAAGGATGCTCCGGGGCTAACCTGTAGTCAATTGAAATAGCAATCACATTGGCCTTAGTCACAATACAAGAAAGGAACTTTTTGGTGACAATGTCAAAGGGTGATCCGGCACAGAAGCCTCCGCCATGGTAGTGGACAAGAAGAGGCAGTTTCTGATCTGGGTGGTCTAGTTTTGGGATAAAGATACGAGCTTTGACACCGGTTTGATCGGAGATTGAAACATCTTTGGATTGCACTCCAGTTTCTGAGTCAAGACCTGCTTGAAAATGGTCGTTGATCATGATCATGTACCTTTCGACACGACCATCCTTGTAAACTTTGAAGAAGGGTGGAAAATCATGAGTTGTTTCAGAATCCATGGCTAAGTTGAGTGTTTGGAATAGGATCTGACCTACAGGGTTTTATAATAACTTAGATGAGAGAAACAGAAAGTCTAAGGAAGGTGAGGTTTTTTCTGAATGAGACTGGCAGTTGATTCAAAAATGCTACAGTTGTGTAGTGCTTGAGGTAGGTAGATGTTGGACTATTAGATATATATATTTTAATGATTCAACTCAACTGTTTTATTTTCATAAGTAAAAGCAAAACAAAATGATCAAGATAGATCTGATTTTGTTTGCTTCTTGGAGCTGCTTCTTTTTCTTGTTGGGGCAGAATCAGTGGATACCTTCTTGCTGTGTTTAAACTTTTCTATCATAGTGTATACCTGCATTCAGTCGACAATTTCAACCACACAAATTAATTTTCTAAAAATTTACCTAGATAAACTAATGCATAGGAAAAAAAGTACAAATGTGGATCATGTAGATCACATAACACGATAATCCATTTTAACATTACTTTCGTTCCTAACATGAGCACATTTGAATTCTTGATGAGAGAAGGGGTAAATTACATCTATGGGCTCTCAACTCAACTTAGGGTTTACTTTTTTTTTTATGGCCTTTTACCTTCAAAATCGGATATAAAAGTCCCTGAACTTTACCTTGCAGTAACATAAAAGTCCCTTATTAAAAGTAAACAACCTAAACATGACAGATAATAACCTCAAAATGAAAAAGTCCAAAAACTAAAGTTCTTTAGAACCATCGTTTTCGACCTTCCAAATTACCATTTTCAAATTTCTTTTCCAACCAAACAATACCTAACCGACTTCAAAACCAAAAAATGCAAGAACTACAGTTGCTTAAAATACCATGTTCATCAACTTTACAGTAAAGGGTTGCCCACTATTGGAATGGACAACGGTTAAGGGACTTTTTATGCTAGTAAAAGAGCAAAGGTAAGGAATCATAAAGAAAGTAAAGACTAAATTGAAGGGCCATTAGTATAATTTACCCATGAGAGAAGTGCATTATTAGTAGTGTATCCTTTCCAAAATCCTATCTTTAAGTAGTCATCAAATAATAACATGCCATTTTAAATTCTGATATGAAATTACCTTTCTTACTCCAGATGTCAATCCTAAGGTTGAAAGAGCCTTCTTCTCCACATATTTCCAATTTGTAGCTTCTTTTTCTTCATCACTAAACAACTTACTTGCCCCACCTTCACACCAAGACAGAACAAGTAAAGGGACGAAGATAGATAATTGACATCTTATTGAGAAAATGATACATTTGCCTGGAAGAGGAAGGGTACCTTTAAGAGATATTACCAGCAACTCAACATAAACCTTGAGACGGATGTGGGAAAAGATATGAACAAATTCTCCAATGTTTTCTCTCATAACTACGCTACAAGTGCTCCTTGGATTAATTCTGAATGATTTTTTGAGAAAGTGGTCAGTTTGTTTTCTCCTTGTAGTTAAATCAGCTTCTTTACCCAACATGACAGTTGGGAACTCCCAAAGACCAGAGAGCAAGCCGCCTTCAGGTCTTTTTACAAGAAGAAATTTGCTGTCAGATTGGTCATCCTCATTCGAATGTTTTTTGCTTTCTTGTATCTCCACAACACAAACAGCTGAAAATTCAGGTCTTTGTTTCACCTTCACAACCTTGGTGGGATAATCTGTAACCAAAACTGACTCATTTAGCTTGGAAATTGAGCTTGCACAACATTGGCTGGAAACTGGGCATAGCGAGCAAACTGGATTGGTGGGATTGCAAACAGTTGCACCAAGTTCCATCAGAGACTGGTTCAAATCCCCCGGACGGCACGGATCAACTAGTTGAGCCGCTAGTTTCCTGAAATACAACATTTCAGATGAAACAAGTATCAGAGGAGCATACACAATTGGTTGTTCCATATTAAGCATACAGTAAGAGAAGAAAAAACTGACCAAAAGTTTTTTACAGTTGCAGATTTTTTTGGATTTGCAGAAATAGCCTTCAATCTGGCAAGTACCCTTATAACATTACCATCAACCACAGGCACCACCTGACATATCAAAGCTTGAAATTTTTTGCCCTTTACACAAATCATAATGATGAAATGCAAAGCCTACTCACTTCTTTGAATGCTATAGAGGCAATTGCACCAGCCGTATAATCTCCTATCCCCGGGACCTTCCGTAAGGAGGACACTGTATTCGGAAACCCACAATCCCCAGCCACAATCATTTTAGCTCCCTAATTATGAGAACAAAGTCAGGTAGAAATTAATCATCATTGCTAAAATATAAATTTGAACTTCAAAACAAGAAAGAAAATGAGACCAGCAGAGATTTGTAAAGAACTTCAAAAAGCCAACCAAGCCATCTCTAAGAACACTTAAAAAAATGTAGACTTCTTTTTTACATAAACTGCAGACTCAACAATATATGAAACAGGGCAGAGTCACTGGATATATATATATATTTTTACAATTAAAAAGCAGGAACAAACTTTATTACACTCAAGAAATAACCTGAAATGTTACAATGGATAGAGGATCAAGTAAAGATCCAAACTTTAACATAAAAAACAATCAAAACTTACATTGCAGTTTCCAGTTGAAACTACACTTCCAAATTATTTAAGTTTAAGGTGAAATTATCCTTTCACGGTGAGAAATCAAGCAAATACTTTACAACAATAGCTATATAAGGGTCAAATTTCAATTTTGACTCATTAATAAAAAGAAATTAGCTCATTTTGATTCAATTTTATCTTTTTCTATGTATATAGGCATGAAAATTAGTAACAAAATTCCTTGTATAAAAATAAAATGAAGCTAGAATTCCTGAACTATGGCAAAATTGATATGTATCAATTAGAAAAGCACAAGTAATTGCTTACTTCTAAGAGAAAACGTGCCCGCCTATAATATCCTAAGCCTGCCCACATCTCATTCACCTCCTGCACAAAACACAAAAGGAGCAACACCCATACATCAGAAAAACCTAAAAACATCATTGAACAATTCACATTAAAGATTTAATTTTAACTAAATGTACCTCAAGAGAAGCCTTGGAAAGATCCTGAAGAGTAGGCCATTTCAACATCCAGCGATTGTAATAATCAATCACAGTCTGAACTCTAGTCTGTTGCAGCATCACTTCAGATACCCAAACCCCATATGCCCTCTTACTTTTCTCTTCTTCACATTCTTCTTCCTCTTGATTTGTTTTCTTTCTTCTCCAAGGTAGCTCTCTCTGAGTGTGGTCGTACCAATCGAGTAATTTTTCCCTGATTGTTTGGGTTTCGTTATCGGTAAACATGTCTTCAATGTCAGGAACTTGAGGGCGAATCAGTTTGCCCTTCTTAGATTGAACATTTCTCTTCTTTGGTCTTTTCGTGTCCGCCATTAATATGTAGAGAATGGAGAAAAGTGGGGGTTTGAGTTGAGTACTCCTGCTTGGAATTGGAGGGACGTTTGAGAATTCAAATCCATCAAGCACGCCTACACCTATATTCGAATTTGCACCCATACGATTCAAGATTTAATTTTTCTAAACCCGCACGCTAATCATTAAAATAATATTTTCTTTTTTGAGGTTGAATTTCCTACTAAGTGAAAATTTAATTCCTATTTACATGAGATATCTTAAGAAATATTTTATGAAAATATATTTTACATGTTGATCAATATCAATCATTTGGATTTAGAAGAACTAGTTGATATAGAAAAATAGATATTTTTTAAAGATGCGAACGACACTCTTCAATCATGTGAAAAAACACCCATTGTTCGTCTCGGTTACTGTACTGTTGAGAAGGAACAATTGTGGCTAAAGATAAACGGTTGCACAAAGGACAAAGTACGATGTCTGACACTTCAGAGGTCCGGAGGCCTCAAGTCCAATGAAAAGAGGATACATCGCAACACGTTTGCTACATGACAAGGTGCATCACCTGGCGGCTTTACAGTCTAAGCTTGGTAGAGCCAACCGAAGGCTGACATGTGTCCGATGACTCATTATGGTGCAATCCTAGAATGACGAAGATTACCCTTGACAACCACTATAAATAGAAAATGTCGTATGAAGTATGTAAACACACCATTTGTCAATGCTTGGATTATCTTCAACATTCCTAAAACCTTTGCTAACAGAGCAAGTTCGCAAGACGTCAACCCCTCTCTGACCAGTTGTTATTTTTAACTCAGGCCAAGGAAGAAGGTTCTAGAAGATCATTCAGGTATAACAATATCATTGGTGCGGTGAGTGTGGACTTATTCATCCTCCACAAGAGCAATATTCCCCCTCCCTCTATAGAGCTAGCTCAAGGAGCGTCATCTAACAGACTTCCTGGGCCAATCATTCAAGAGGAAGGCATGACAGAATCCCATCTGAATTCTCGACTGGTCTCCCATGACCAATGCCATGAGGATCCTATGGATCCACAACACGAGCGACTCCTTGATAAGATAAGCAGGTAGTTTAGCCAAAATCTCAACCAAGTTCATCGCAAGGTGGATGGAGTTAGAGTTGAGCACGCGACGGAAATGGCGGAGATAAGGGAAAAGTCGGGAGTATTAGAGGAGCTTGTACGCCGTGCCAATCACGAAAACACTTATGTCATAATTCAGCATCCACTCTGACCGGTAGCGCAACCCATCACCTCAGAGACAGCGGTCTATAGCACGCACTCCATCAGTTCGAAGGACATGTAATGGTGCATGAAAAAGGCATGTACTCAAGCTCCAAGGTGAATATTATAAGGATTTATCACTAGAGATTCCTAGGCAAAGAGAAGAGCCAGAGAGAGTGCGAAGGTAGAAGCCTAGGCACCATTCTTGTGAAAGAGTTGTTGAGGGGGTAGATAAGTCTTAAGGGTGTCGGACAGTCCGAGGGTGGTTAGGGGAAAGGAAAAATCGAGAGGATGAAAAATATGAAAGACTTGTCAACAAGCGCGAGATGTATGAGATCATACGAATGGAGCTTTAAGAGGCCAAAAATGAGACAGAGGAAAAGGTGGGACCTTCAGAGTTAACTGATATGTGCACCCATTTTCTGCAGACATCGGACGTCAACCGATACCTAGGGGATTATGTGTCCCTACTTTCAAAGAGTATGGTGGTGCAAGGGACCCAACAACCCACGTGAAGAACTTCAGACAAACGATGGAAGCAACAACAACCACCAATGTCATTCTATGCCGCCTCTTCCCAACTACCCTCAAGGATTCAACATCCTTTTGGTACGAGCAGCGCCTCTCATGATCCATTCGGAGCTTCAACTAGATGGCCTCATTTTTCGCTGATCACTTTGTGATGTCTATCCCTAAGGGGAAAATGATGCAAGACCTGAATCAGATGGTCCAGACAGAAGGAGAAATGTTAGCCCAGTTCATCAAGAGATTCCAAGCTCTTGCCATTCACATTAAGGAATTTAACGTCAGAGGTGCAATAGATTCCATGGCAGGCAATTGCCGAAGTAGAGCCTTGTAACAAATTATTGTCACCTCAAAGCCTGAAGACTTCTATGATCTAATGAAGAGAGCCATGAGTTACACTCGTTGGGATAAGCACAAATCGAACCCCTTCTAAAGGACTGAAGAGCCCCAACTAACTGTATGAAGATATAAAACGATTTGATTGACATTTGGCATTACACATAAACAAAAAGGTGCAAGTTCCTAGGCTAGCTACTCCACGCTAAAGGCAAAATGTGACATCATCCGCTCCATTAAAGCATTCAAAAGAAGATACGATGGTGTTTTGAATCCTTCACACAACTCTGGATTGGCAGACCGAACGTCATTCTTCATTCGGCATTCTGAACTCTAACAAGCTCAGACATGGGCTGAAAATGGGGGCATATGATACCCTAAGGGATATTCCATGGAAACATCCTTTACACGTGGATCAATGTCACCCTTCATACCCGAAAGATTCACAGGAACCATCCGATCTGGAGAAATGGATATTCCTTAAAGATACACGACACCCTTCAGTTAGGGATGGCAACAGGTAGGGTACCCGAGGGTAATGTCAATCCCAAACCCTTACCCTTTTATTTTTTAATTACCCGTACTCGTCCCATTACCCTAATGGGTATACTTTTTGCATCCCATACCCGTCCCATTTAATTCGCGGGTACCCGCGGGCATCCTTACCCGTTAAGAATCAATAAATAAAATAAAAAACATTACAAATTTAATAAAGTATAAATTTAATAAATCATCTATCTAAAAATTGAATAAATTGAACCTTAATTAATAAAAATAAATTAGTTTAGTGGTATCACTCAATGGATAAAAATAAAAGGTTGGGGTTCAAATCTCACGTCTTACATCTAAAAACAATGATATTTATTAATATATAAAAAATTTATGACGGGTACCGGGTACCCTGGGGGGTATTCCTATACCCGTCCCATTATCCCAACGGGTAATGGTTTTGATCCCATACCCTTTTATACAGGGTATGGGTAGTCCCATTAGGATCGGATAGCACCGAGTACCCACGGGTACATTACCCGTTGTCATCCCACCTTCAACCATGTGGAAGAATCCCCACCGTTCATCTCCATAACCGTATAGTTCAGAAGGAGAACCCGTTGGATCAAGATAAATGGTTGCACAAAAGACAGAGGACAAAGGACATAGTGCAACGTTTGATACTTTGTAGCTCTGAAGACCTCAGGCCCAATGAAACAAGCACACATTGAACACACACTTCCTACGTGACAGGATGCATCACCTGACAACGTCACAATCTGAGCTTATTAGAGGAAACCGAAGGCTGACATGTGTCTGATGACTCATTAAGACGCAATCCTAGAATGACAAAGATTACCCTTGACATCCACTATAAATAGATTAGATATATGATCCACATGAGATATGCAAACATAACGTTTGTCAATACTTAAATTATCTTCAACCTTTGCTAACTTAACCATCAGGGTGGGTTTGCCAGACACCGGCCTCTCTCTGACCAATTGTTATTCTTATCTCAGGTCAAGAAAGAAGCTTCTATAATATTATTCAGATACAACAATATTACCATATAATAAATTTCAATATAAATCTTTATACAACAATGTAGTTTGCCTTCATTTTCGGATTGAATTGGAATGTCTTTACCTAAAGATTTCCTTTCCAAAAAATTAAATGGTAGCATATTTCATAAAAAAAATTCTTTTTTATTTAGAGAAAAGTATAAAAACAAACTTTGTATTGTGGTCGATTTATAAACATAATTATCGTGATTTAAAAATTGATAAATATGTACCTTGATGTTAATTTCATTGTCAAAGACAACTCAAACTCACTATGTTGTTAAAAAAACATGACATGACAATAAGGTCAAGTGATGAGAAGAGCATTTTGTCCTTTCATTTATTTTATATTTTATTATTTATTTTATTTTTAAAATCCTAAAACTTACCCTATCCCTCAAGTGACACCTAAGAGCAACTCTAGTGGTGAGGATAAAGGACCAATTTGCAATTTACCAATTACCCCAACCACTAGAGAAGAAGTTTTGGAGTTGTTTTGTTCTGACGAGTCGCTGAATTCAACGAGTAGCCAATGCGCCGTAAAGGAAAGATAAGAAACGCGTTGTGCAAAACAAATAAAGAAAGTGTGCGTGGAGTTGTAGTGTTTATATGTGGGTGGGATAATATTTTATCCTGAAAAAAGTAAGAAATTGTGGGTCCTTGTGTCTCCACTTTCATTATTTAATTGTTTTGTTTTAAATTTAAGATATATTGTGGGTTCTTTCAACTTTTGTGTTGATATCTTTATTATTGTTTAAACTTGTAATTTTTAATTGATTTTTTTATTATAACAGTTTTTAAAATTTAATATTCAGCCGCTCCAATTTTGATTTTCCATCACAACGGTAAAAAATGCAACGGTTATATTCTTTGAAAACTTCAAACAATTCAACGGTAATTTTTTAAAAAAATTGTATAAATATATACAATTTAACCATAAATAAACCACAATATTTTTCAATCTTCTTTCACTCTTTATATTTATTTTTCAATGGATCCTCATGATGAATGCAGTCAATATTTCTCATACATTGCAAATTCTCAAAACACCGAAAATACAAGCTCACAAAGTCCTCCAATCCGACCTATTCCATAAAATATTCAATATGATCCTCATATGTCATATTCCACGACTCATCCGTTATACTATAATCCAAACAGTTATAGTCAGCCACCGATTGCAGTAAGTAATCGGCCAGTGATGTCGGGATACTTTTCTCGTACCCCATATCCTCAAGAACCATATACGGTTCTTAAAAATACGAGAAGAGACAATTTCGGATCGTCGTCCATGCCAGACAAATCTCTGAACACCGGTTCCGTTGCGAAGTCTGAAGTTCCAATAGTTCTGGAACCAAATGCAAACAATCAAAAATCAACGAAAATGAAGTGGACAAATGTACGTGATGTACATTTATGCCAGAGTTGGCTGATAATAACCACAAATCCAATTGTGGGCACAGATCAAGCGAAGAGGGATTATTGGAAGAAAATTGCAAGTTACTATAATCAGTGGAAGAAGGAAGGTCCTGATGTGAATGACCAAACAGCTTCCTGTCATTGGTACAAAATTAGTAAGGATGTATCTGGTTTTCATGGAGCATACACTACCATTAGGGAGAGCCACCCAAGCGGTCACGATGAAGCACACGTAATTAGTAGGGCTAATGAGCTATTTACTCAAAGATGTAATAAAAAATTTACTTATATGCATTGTTGGGAAATCCTCAAAGGGCAGCCTAAGTGGTATGCGTTTTCAGATAAAAACAAAGCACAAGGTTCTTCAAAAAGAACAAAAAATTCTGCTTCAGGTGCCTACACTTCTTCAGGCTCGGCTCTGGAGGCAACTGAGGGTGGAACACACGAAGCGGTCGAACAATGTCCAATTGGTCAGAAGGCAGCAAAAAAAGGCGCTAAAGCTAAAAACACTGCCAATATACCTGATGGCTTAGATTATGATGAGTTAAAAGTGGATAGAGAGAAACAACAATCATCTCTTGATATTATTGCTCGTGCAGTTCAACAACGGGAAGTAAACCGTCTTCAGGAAATCGTGTACAAGATTTTGCAATCCTCGGTAAAGATACCTCGACTATGGATGATGAAGCTCTAGCAGATCACCGTAAAATGTGCCACTATATTAGGACTAAGTATGAATTTTAATGCATGTTATGTTATGTTTTTATTTTTAGGGTAATTAATTTATTAGTCCCTATATTTTGACAAAACACACTGTTTAGTCTCTGTATTTTCAAAAACACACGGTAAAGTCTCTAACTTTTTTCTCGATTAACTGTTTAGTCCTTAACGTTTTTCTCGGTGAACTGTTTAGTCCCTTCCGTTAGACTCTCATGAAGATTCTGTTAGTCAATTTGGATTTGGGTTCTTCTTTTTCTTTATTTTCGTTTCCTTTAAACTCTACTGCATCTGAAATCAATTTTGAGTGTTCTTCTTTTTGATTTTCTTCTTAATCGTTCAAATTCGTAAGCATTGGGTCTGTTTTTTTTTCTTGTCCTCCATATAAATAGCTTCTTCTTCTAAATTGGATTTCCTCTTCTGAAATTTGAAGGTAAATAGTAAAGGGTAATTTAGTCATTTCTGAATTTATAAACGGTAAAAAATCTAACAAACATATGGAAGAACTAAACAGTTCACTGAGAAAAAGGTTAGGGACCTTACCATGTGTTTTTGAAAATACAGGGACTAAACAGTGTGTTTTGTCAAAATATAAGGACTAATATATTAATTACCCTTATTTTTATTATGTTATGTTTTTATTTTTATTATGTTATGTGTATTTATTTAATGAACTTTAATTTTTAATGAACTTTAATTTTTATTATGTTATGTGTATTTGTTTAATGAACTTTAATTTTTAAGTTTTTTATAAATAAATAAGTACTTCATTAAAAATATTGAAAATTACATCGAAAATACGAAAATTACAACATTAAAAATACGAAAATTACTTCATTAAAAATACTGAAAATTACATTGAAAATACTGAAAATTACATCGAAAATAACAACATTAAAAATACTAAACATACATGGCTTGAAAATACTAAAAATAACATTGAAATTACCAATCCCTCCTATTGATGGGCTCATTGCTTGGCGACAAATTCATAAATTCATAATCGATATCGTCGTCATCATCTTCATAATACTCCATGTTTTCTGAATTAGCATAAACCCCAGCAGACTCCTCTGCAAGATATATCTCTTTATATTCCTTTATTATTTCTGAATAGTCATTTGGAAGATGTTTGACAACTTTAGAAAGAATATGGCATGAATTTTCCTTTCCGTCGGACGCAATGCACGGTATTGCCTTATTTTCACCCCTATCAAATTGGTGAACATATCTTTCCATGCAACAATAGGCATAAACCATTCTAGGAATGTCACAACATTCGCAGGAATATTACCTCCGATGAAAGCGTTACACCATTCTAGCATGCAAAATTCAAACGAAATGTAATGCATATAACATATGAACCACAACATGTGAAGAGATCGGACTGGAAATTGGCCATCGACCGGAAGCTTAAAACAAAACATATATGGGAATAAAGGATGAAACATGCCTGGAGTAACAAAAGTATTTCCATGAAAACGAACAACATCATATTGATAAGATAACATGTGTTCAGTGCAAGCTGGTCGGTCGAGGATTTCGACAATACTCTGTTCAGGCGGAAAATTAGGAAAATTTTCATTTGTATTAGCATTAGGGTGAGATGCAACCATTTAGAAAATTTTCAGTTGAACCTTCTCTGAATGTAGAAGTAATTGTTCCGAGTGAGTCATAATTTATAGATGTAGGATAAATTATTATTCATTTCCATGATTTCAATGTTTGCATCATTATTATTTGACTTCAAACTCCCCATAATTATTCGTATGACTTCAAACTCCCCATGATTGAAAATATGACTTCAAACTCCACATGATTGATAGTTTGACTTCAAACTCTCCATGATTCATAATTTGACTTCAAACTCTCCATAATTATTTGTATGAATTCAAACTCCCTATTATTGATAATTTGACTTCAAACTCCCCATTATTGGTAGTTTAACTTCAAACTTTCCTATATATACGTCTAAAATATGTAACAAACACTCATAATCTAAAATATCATCATTATCTCACCAAAATGTCTTCTGATAGTAGTGCAGAATACGAGCTAATGATACAAAGTGTGATTGAAATTATTCAAGAGGATGATGAACTTGATCTTTATTTACTTCAACAAGTACAACAACAAGCCGGCCACAATTCTGAACCTCGAAGGAGAAAATATATAAGACGTGACCGAGAAGCTGCTGCAGAACATCTGTATAATGACTACTTTGCTGCTGAACCAGTTTATTCAGCTGAAGTTTTTCGCAGACGGTTCCGGATGAGTCAAAATTTGTTCCAACGTATAGTGGAAGACCTTGGAAATCACACAACATATTTCCAACAAAGGGTCGATGCGGCAAAAAAAAGTGGCTTGTCTCCACTCCAAAAATGTACAGCAGCTATACGCATACTTGCGTATGGATCTCCAGCTGATGCTTTTGATGAATACATAAAAATTAGTGAGTGCACAATATTAGAATGTGTGGAAAAAATTCGTCGTGCTATTATCGAGGTGTATGGGCCTGTGTATATGAGGAGGCCTAATGTTGTCGATGTACAACGTTTAATTCAGATGCACAAGGAACACCATGGGTTCCCTGGGATGTTTGGCAGTCTTGGTTGTATGCATTGGGCATGGAAGAATTGTCCAGTTGCATGGAAGGGGCAATATACCCGAGGAGATTATGGATATCCAACAATCATGCTTGAAGCAGTCGCTTCAGTCGATCTTTGGATTTGGCACGCATATTTCGGTATTGCTGGGTCCAATAATGACCTTAATGTTTTGAGCAGATCCAATTTGTTCCAAGATAATTTAAAAGGAACAGCACCGACGGTTCAGTTTACTATTATCAACAAGACATATAATATGGGATATTATCTAACTGATGGTATCTATCCCGAATGGGCTGCTTTTGTGAAAAGATTTCCACATGCTAATGACCCGAAACGAATATGTTACAAACAAAGACAAAGGCATGAGAGCGCACAGAAAGATGTTGAACGAGCATTCGGGGTACTTCAAGCCCGATTTGCAATAGTACGTGGACCATCACGTACTTGGCATAAAAAAACTCCACGACATTATGGATGCTTGTGTAATATTACATAACATGATTGTTGAAAATGAGAGGCACACTTACTCAAGAAACTTTCCAACTGAGGAATTTTCTCAGCCCATAGTTTCTGATGACATTCAACATGGGCCTGTTCCGGATTATATTACTACTTGAACATCGAAAAATTTTACTCTTTCAATCATGTTTTCCTTTTAATTTAATGCATTTACCTTGTTCGTTTTTTTCAAATGTATATTTCCTTAATGTAATGCACTTTTGTTAATTACTAAAATCGATTAAAATTCGGAGAAAATAAATTATATTTACCTATTAATTTTTAAATCCAATTAAATAAATTATTCAAATTATATAAATTTATTCGATTAATATTAAATATTGGTAGATTTTTATTTAATTAATATTAATTCATTAATGAATTTTATTATTATTATAAAATAGGTTAATTGATTAAAAGTAATGAAAATTAAATATTATATGACGTGTGGGACCCGTGATTGTGACTAACCACTAGAGAAGATTTTTTTTTTTGGAGTTATTTTATTGAGAGAGTTGTTAGAAATTGGTGAGGTGGAGTGGTTGGAGGGTGTGCAACCCTCCAACCACTAGAGTTGCTCTAATCATCTCATCTTTCTCTCACATATCTCACTCCTCTACTAAATGTTTCTCTCTCTCTTCAATCTCTCATCTTTCTCGGACTTATCTAAGAGAGAAAAACTAGCAATCAACAAGGTTTAAATCGAAACATCAGTTATATTTTTATTGTTGTCGCATTACAGGTCTGAATTTCCATAGAAATATCAGAATTGAAAATACTTTTGCTTCACATTTTTTATTTAGAGTTTGTACATATCTTAAATTTTGATATAAAAAGAATTTGAGATCATTTGTCTTATTTACCTGTTTATATAGTATTTGGTATTTTAGGAATGTTAGAAAAACGATATCTTAAAAATTTTCGTTTCAATTTATTGGTATTTTCTAAACAATTCTCATGTTTGACATTTTAAGGATAAAATTATTATTTTCTAGTGTTGAGGAGAATTCTCTTTTTTTTTTCAGACGTCAAACAGTTAAAACTGAGGTCATATTTCCGACCAATAATTGCTTCACATAAAAAACGTTAAGAATAAAATTGTATCGTTTCTTATTAGTATATCTAGACTTTACCCAATAGTATAAGTGGAAAATTTGGATCTATCCGAAAAATTTATAAGTATAAGTGGCAAATTTGGATCTATCCCAAAAATTTATAAGTATAAAACAAAGAGGTAATGGTGACACAAAAGGAGAACAAAAAAGAGAAAATAGGTGAAAGGTACCATTACAATATTTTATGCTAATGTTGATAAGGATTATGACAAAGACGCATTATATATACACATATATGCATTGCTTGTCATTATCATTAATTAATGGCTTAATACATCATTTGTTTTTCAAATTGTCCAAAAAGCTTGATTGGTCCTCTGAATTTTCAAAGTGTTCCAATAGCTTCCTGAACTTACATAAAATGTTCAATTAGCCTTCCGAACTTGCGTAAAATGTAATAAATTGATCACTCGGTCACAAAAAAAGTAAGTTAAATGTGGAAGATGTATACCACGCATCTTAGAATGTTATTACATAATTAAAAAATAAATTAAAAATGAAGTTATTACTTGCTCAACTATACAACTTGTCTTCTCTAATATTAAAACTGCATACCCCGATTTTGGTCGTTTTATTTTTTTAAAACTCGTACAATACATCTTCTGCATTTAACTTACTTTTTTTGAGACCGAGTGATCAATTGATTACATTTTATGCAAGTTCAGGGAGCTAACTGAACATCTTATGCAAGTTCAGGAAGTTATCAAGACACTTTGAAAGTTTAGGGGGCCAGTCAAGCTTTTTGGACAAGTTCAAGTGGCAAATGATGTATTAAGCCTTAATTAATTTAAGGTTTCTCAAAAGAAAAAAAAGTATGCCTTATTTAAGGTTTTTCACTAGAATTAATAAAAGTATTAATTAAAGTATTTCTTTTTAATTATTTTTTTAAACAATTTCTTTTTAGTTATTAGAACTTAATTATATAATTGTTCCTATTAAAATTGAAGCTATCTCTTAATATAAACAAAGGTAACTTTAAGAAATTTTGCTAAAAATATGTAAATAACATTAAACATAGTGCGAAAATGAATAAATTTTTTAATTTTAAAAACTGTATAAAGAAAAATGGGATAAGTTATAAATTTAGTCTTATAGTTATTAGGTGAGAGTAGATTTAAATTCCACGTGCAAAACAATATAATTTTAAATTTAATGTAAGCGATATAATTTTAAATCTTATTAACAAAAAATTACTTTTTTTTTATATACAATTCGATGTCATTCGGACCCTCTAACTTCCAATGTTACGAGAGATCTGTCTTCTCTCTCTTAGATCTGTTGTCATGGTGAAGAATTTTTATGAAGATGGAGAGTTTTGAGATCTAACTTCTCTCTCTCAGATCTATCTCTCTCTTTTAGATCTATCTTCTCTCTTTCAGATTTGTCTTCTCTCTCTCAGATCTGTTGTCATAGTGAAGAATTTTTTATGAAGATGGAGAGTTTTGAGATCTATCTTCTCTCTCTCAGACCTATGTCTCTCTTTTAGATCTTTCTCTCTCTTTTAGATCTATCTTCTCTCTTTCAGATCTGTCTTCTCTCTCTCAGATCTGTTGTCTTGAATTTTAATTGAGGTGGCCGGTTTCGGTCTGGCTGCTCCGACGATTGGCGTCGTGTCGGCTGTGATCATGGCTCCTCCTCCGGATGATTTCCTTAGTATCGAAGTTCTCTTCAATCCTAAGCTCCGTTTTGCTTCGGATCTGCCTCATCAGCCCCTTACTGGTGACAAACCCGTGCCGTCTTTCCCCTCTGTTGTTAAACGAGGCATTCCTGAGGTTCATCAATCCTCTGCTACGGTTACTGACATTGGAGGCCTGAAATCCATTCGGATTTCGCAATCTGCCTATGAGAGGAGATTAGCTCTTTGCTCACACGCTCTTATCGGAAGACTTGTTCTATCTAAAGGGGATTCCCCTTGGAAAGTGGCGGACCTCAAGACGAGTTTAACCAAAATTTGGGGAATCACTGCTCAGTGGAGGCTAATTGCGATTGGTAAATGATATTTTCAAGTAATCCTGTCTTCCAAAGAAGCACATGATATGGTTGTCAACAAAGGGATTGTGAATACCCGTCCGGGCACTTTTCGTCTTCAACCTTGGGTGCCGGATTTTGATCCTTATGACGAACGTTCCACTAATGCACAGGTTTGGGTTCGCCTCTACTCTCTTCCATGTGAATATTGGGATAGACAAATTCTTTCGGACATTGCAACAGGGATTGGGGGATTGATTCGGTTTGACAAAGCCACCCTTGAGGGTGATTTTGGGCATTTTGCTAGACTACTGTTGGATGTGGATTTGGCAGGAGAACTACCTACGAAGCTTGGAGTTGAGAGAGCAGGGAAAAACATCTGGATTGAAGTGGTTTATGAAATGCTTCCTCAGTTCTGCAAAGTTTGCTCTTCTATTGGTCATTCGGCATATGACTGCAGGAAAAATAAAAAACCACCGGATAGTCGATCTTTTAAAAAACCGCCGACTAAAAAACCTTCTCCTCCGGATGAGAATCGTGCAATTGTCCCGGTAGCAATTTCCACGGCCAGAATTCTTACTGACCTTGCTGAGAAAATTGATGTTGAGAAGGTCAGTCCTGACAAAGAACTTGTGTTTGCTGGGAGCCCCTTGGGACAAATAGAGCTGGTTGATGAAGTGGAGAGGCCTGACTCTCCTGGCAACAACAATATTTCTCCCACTCTTTCTTGGGCAGACTAGGCAGAGCAAGAAGATGAAATGTGGCACACTGTGACATCAATTAAAGCACGCAGAGGTGGAAAACATGAGGCAGAGAAATCCCGGGCGAAACGGGCCATCAAACCCCCTATTCGTTTTGAATGATAGTTCTGTTCTGGAACTGTAGGGGGCTCCTCAACCCTAACACTCAGAGGTACCTTTCTGATTTATGTAGGCAACATAAACCTGATCTTCTTTGTTTAGCAGAACCAATGGTTGATTTTGAGGCAATTCGTCCTTCGTTTTGGGCCAACATTGGCATGAGACTGATCTATGTTAATCTGCGTGATAAGCCAACTCTTTGGATTCTTCAAAGGATTGCTATGACTGATGCAATCTCTGTAATTCTTCAGCATGAACAGTTTGTGGTTTTGCAACAGGATGTGCAGGGCATTAAGCATTATTATGGAATTATGTATGGCAGTATTTGGGCAAACAGACGTGTTGACCTCTTTTTGACTCTAAATGCTCTCAAATTGAATTTACAAGGTAGATGGTTGTTAATTGGGGACTTCAATGCAATCCTTGGGGCTCATGAGAAAACGGGACGGCCTCCGGCTACGAGACCTTGTCGTGACTTCAGGAATTTTGTGGATGATGGGGATTGGCTGGATATTCCTTCTACTGGTTGTTTCTTCACTTGGTGTAATGGGAGAACTGGTGAGGCGCGTGTCAATTCTCGGCTTGACAGGGCTTTAGTTTTGGCTGATTTTGCGGAAATTTGGAATTCATGCTGTGTGGGGCTGACGCGTCATCACTCGGACCACCACCCCCTTCTGTTCAAATTTTCGACTACTTCTGGTAGGATTTCTCGGTTCAGATTTCAAAAAATGTGGGTTAGTAGTCCTGAGCTTTATGGGATAATAAAAAATCATTGGGATGGCCCTGCCCCTGCTCTTCTGCCGGCTCCTTTGTTGTGTCATAAGTTATGTGGTCTGAGGACTATTTTGAGAAATTGGAATATTAATATTTTTGGTAACTTCAATGCTAACATTGATGAGGCGCGCAGCTCCCTTGCAGATATTCAACAGACTATTCAATATGCATGATGGTCATTGAATCTTCAGGAACGTGAGTTGGCCGCTCATGAGAAGTTGGACCTTCACTTGCTTCAGCAAGAAACATATTTGAAAGAAAAAAGTCGGGTGCGGTGGCTTGCTGAGGGAGACCGTAATACAAGCTACTTTCAACGTGTCTCTACGATGCGAAAATCGTATATGGGAATTTCTGCCTTAACAATTAATGGGGTTTCTCACACTGACCCAAATATTATTTCTAATCATATTATCTCTTACTATGATAACTTGTTCGCCAGCATAGGTGGGAATCCGGTGGATTTGTCTCTAGTTTCTAATATGGTTCCTCGGGTTGTGACGGATTTTGAGAACACTTCTCTAACCGTCTGCCCTGATGAGGATTGCATCCGTCATACGGTTTTTCCATGGATCCTTCTAGCTCTCCTGGCCCTGACAGCTTCACCGGTCATTTCTTTCAGTCCTATTGGAGCATTGTGGGTAGTGACGTGTGTAAAATGGTTCAATGGTTCTTTCAACATGGGAAAATCTCTGGTGGGCTGAATTCAAGCTTGATGGCACTTATCCCCAAAGTCCCTGGTGCCTCGACAATTAAACTGTATAGGCTGATTGTTATGAGCAATTTCACATTCAAAATCATCTCAAAGATCTTAGCTGATAGGCTCGCCATTATTGCTAGCCGAATTGTTACAGAGAATCAATTTGGATTCATAAAAGGGTGCCAAATTCATCAGTGCATTGCAATCGCTTCTGAAGGTGTCAATCTCTTGAATAAAAAATGTTTTGGTGGTAACATGTGCCTGGAAATTTCTGCTTGAAGTTCTTAAGTCGTTTGGTTTTTCCTCTCAATTCATTGATTGGATTCATGCGATACTCTCTTCGGCTCATATCTCGATTCTCACTACTAATGGATCTGCTGGGTATTTCTCTTACTCTCGAGGAGTAAGACAAGGAGATCCACTTTCCCCTCTTCTATTTGGTTTAGCGGAGGATTTCCTTAGCCGTTTTATCAATGCTCATACCCTGCGTGGGTCGCTGTCTCCGATGGATTATTCTACTTCTTCTGTAATGCCTTCGCACTTGTTTTATGCAGATGATATTTTAGTTTTCTGCAAGGCAAGCATCTCAAACATACATGCTCTCATGGATATTTTTGATTTATATGGCTCTCTATCTGGACAATTAGTGAATTGGCAAAAGTCTGAGATTTTCTTCGGGGATTCGATCTTACTTAGACGTCGGAATAGATTGGCGGGTCTAATTGGAATCAAAATTGGATCTCTCTCGTTTAATTACTTGGGCGTTCCTCTTTTTCAAGGGATCCCAAGAGCTAAATACCTTGCGGCGACTGCGGATAGAATTATTCTCTCTTTCTCGCGCTGGGCAGGGACGTCTCTCTCTATGGCTGGTAGGCTAACACTTGTTAATTCAGTTATCACTAGCTCTCTGATCCACACCGTTATGGTTTACAAATGGCCTGTGAGTTTGCTAAATAGGCTCAATAGACACATGAGGAATTTCATTTGGACGGGTTTAGTTTTGTCCAAAAAGCTTGTCACTGTTCCCTAGAAGGTTTGCTTAAAGTCCTTAAAGGAAGGAGGGTTGGGTATTAAACACCTCTCGACCCTTAACTTGGCTATGAGTGGTAAATTGGCATGGGGCTTTCTTTCCTCTAATTCTTTATGCTTTAATTTGCTAAGGACGCGCTTTCTATACAGGGCTGGTTTGCCAAAGTTTCGGTTGCAGCGATCGTCTGTTTGGTGGTCTGTCAAGGCCGCCTATCTCAAGTTACGGGAGAATTGTTTTTGGTCATTTGGATCATCTTCTGAGTTGTCATTTTGGAGTTCGGAATGGATTTTGCCGCCCCTGGCTGAACAGCTTGGGATTTCTATGTCAGACCGTTTGAAGCTCACTGATAGAATCTCAGATTTTTATGAAAATGGCAACTGGCGAGATCTTCCGATGTTGGCTAGTCCATTGCACCAGCGCATCCGGAATATGCATGAAAATGGCTCTGAACATGATTTATGTTTTTGGAGACCTGCGAGCAATGGCCTCTTCACGGTAAAGTTATTCTATCACTGGCTACGTGCCCCTCCGACTTTGCCTTTGGTTTTTCAGTCAATTTGGAAACCTTTTATTCAGCCATCACACTCCATGGTTTGCTGGCATGCATACTGGGGCGCTTTACCAACTCATGATGTGCTCCGTGCTAGAGGTCTGGCTCTAATATCTCGCTGTCCGGTCTGTTTAATGGCTTATGAGACGAGTGACCATTTGCTTGTTCATTGCCCCTTTGCTTCCAAAATCTGGTTTAGCATATCGGCTTTATTTGGTAGAAGACTTGTACTTGATTCTTCTCTACAGACCCTCTTGCAACACGCCTTCTCACATAAGTTCAGTTCGCAAGTTCTTTCCCTCTGGCAGGTCGCACTTGTCAACGCTGTTTGGTTGATCTGGTCTGTAAGAAATGCTGCTATTTTTGAGAGCAAGCCACCAAACATTCATGAGGGATTACGCTATCTTTGGTCTACAATTCGTAGCTCTGATAGAATCAGCAACGGATCGGTATGGAATTCTGTTGTGGAGTTATCTATTCTCAATAATCTCGGGTTAAACGCTCGTCGTCATAGGGCCCCTCGAATCATTGAAGTTAGATGGCAGCCCCCTCCGTCTGATTGGATTAAAGCTAACACTGATGCATCCGTGATCTCGGGTAGAGCTGGTTGCGGTGTGGTTTTTCGAAATAGTCAGGGGCATCCTCTTGGGTCATTTGCCTTCCCCCTTGATTGTGCTTTGGTACACATGGCAGAATTGCAAGCTGCTATTTTTGCAGTTTCGATTGCGAGGTCACGTGGATGGACTCGTCTCTGGATTGAAAGTGACTCAACTTACGTTATTCGAATTTTCCGTACCCATGCGCAGATCATTCCCTGGACAATGCGTGTGGATTGGTTAAATTGTTTAGATTCAATGACGCATATTCAGGTGGTTGTCTCCCATGTGTTCCGTGAGGGAAATCAAGTGGTGGACGCTCTCGCTAATTACGGACGTCTGGCCTCAGATTTACAAATGTGGAATACCCTTCCAGACTTCTGCTCCCTTCTTGCTAGAGATAATGCCCTCGGTAGGGATATGTTTGGATTTTCTTAAAACATTCTTTGTACTGGTTTCATACTTTTTTCATCTCTTCATTTATATATTTGGTTCTTTGCCTTTTCGGGGGGTGCCAACCTGGTTGGGATTCCCGTTGGGCTAGGTCCGTATTTCAATAAAAAAAAACTTCCAATGTTACGATTATCCAATAAACTTAAAAATGTATATATTATACTAATAAAAAACTCATTTTTTTTATTAATGAGATTTAAAATTATCTAAGATTGTATTATTTTACATGTGGAGGCTAAATCCACCCCAATAATTATATGGCTAAACTTGTGCATTATCCCGTAAAAATAGAAGAGTAGTTTAGTATTACCTTACTCTACTTGTCAAAGTTAAAATCTTCGCATTAAAAAATCATAATAAATTTTTTCAGTTTATAAGGATAAAGTGAAAAACCTGTCAATATTGACAGCCACAAGAATTTTACTCACTCATCGTCTAAAATAATACAATCTTATCCTTAATATTTCCAGCAAAGAGTAAATTTATCCGTAATATTGACAAATTGGATTAATTTGAAAAATAATTCATCAAATTGTTTTCTCAGTCACGAATCTTATCATCTACGCTTTATATGTACGTCATTTTATCATCGTTAGTAACATATTACAAACATATAAATAGACGTAAAAACAATTAAAAGTATAAATAAAAATCATATTATATTATGTACGAATTAGATAAAAAATTTAAATATTTCATCGAATTAAAAAATAATAATCTTCAATTTTAATAAACCACTATACCTAATTAAAACTTTCTGCTTACCATAGAATTCAAACTTAAAATTTAACTTAAGCTATGTGAAAGCCTTACATACAATACAAGCCAACCTTAATTATTAAACATTTTGAGGTTTCTATTAGGCTTTGCATCGTTTTTATTTATTGACAAAGTCTTTTTTCATGTTATATTGAAATATTAAAATTTTATATAAAATTTTATTAATTGACAAAGTCTTTTTAATATAAAATTTGATATTTTATATTAAAAAGCATGTTATATAGAAATATATTTATTATATATATACGGTTGGTTTAAAATATGAAATATTGTAATAATAAAACAGAAATTATAATAGTGTGAGAGTGAGAGTGAGAAGGAGAAGGAGACTGAATTTCAGAGACTGTGAGAGCTCAATTTCAATTTGGGAAGAGAACAAAAATGGAGGTAGGGTTTTTGGGGCTTGGGATAATGGGGAAGGCCATGTCCACTAATTTGATTAAGAGTGGCTTTAAGGTCACTGTTTGGAACAGGACGCTCTCTAAGGTAACTTCCTTCTTCTTTACTGTTTTTTGTTTTTCATTTCATTTGCTTTCTTTCTGATCTATAATTTGATCTGAGTTGCTTTTAGTGTAATGAACTGGTGGCATTAGGCGCTTCCATCGGAGAAACTCCTGCAGCTGTGGTCAAGAAATGTCAAATTACCATTGCTATGTTGTCTGATCCTGCTGCCGCTCTTTCGGTTCGTAATATTCATTCAATCCTGTCTTCCGATGCTTCTTCTTTTTATTAAATTTTTGAAAAACCAAAGGAAAAGTGATGTGTGAATCATTACTAAAATGGATGATGTTTCAGGTTGTTTTTGATAAAGATGGAGTTCTTGAAGAAATCTGTGGTGGAAAAGGTTACATCGACATGTCAACAGTTGATCCTGAAACTTCTACCAAGATCAATGGGGTTGGTATAATCCGGTGCTAATTGCTCAATCCTTATTCTAGTTTTACTGCAAAAGCCTAATCTTGTTTTGTAGAGCTGAGATAACTTCAAGTGACCTGAAATCCAAAATTACCAAGGGACCACGCTTTTTCATTTTCAGTCATACAAATGACATGAAATATTTCTGATTCATGTTTTGGGGAATGTTCAATTGGTGTGGAACATTAGCCAGTCAAGAAAAGGGCTGTTCTGATATATCTGTTTTCAGCCAGTGGAGAAAAGGGCTCTTCTGCTTTACCTGTTTCATCACAAAAATATTTGTCCACAGGCTAACACCATATTGTGATACAGACTTGGTTGTTTGGCCTGTTTGAGCCAAGGCCCAAGAATGCCTGGATACTTAAATGAAATGTTTCGGGGACCTAAAGCAAGGAGTGTCAAAATGGATTATTGTATCATGATCGTGTCATGCGATCTATATCTTTCACATGATTATATATGATAGAAATACAACAAAAATGATAATTGTGTCAAACAAGTCGTGTCACGTGGGTGGTCTTTGTAAATGGTATTGTTGTGTCAAAAATTCACAATCCTATCTAAAGCATGTTGAGTGTCTCACTAATAAGTCCTTCTATTTTTATCTTAATGTTGCAAAAATTGTAGAAGCTTTCTGATATATCTTTACATAGCTGAAGTGATATAGAAGAAAAAAGGTTGTTCTTTTCTTAGTGAAATATTTGGAGCTATATTTGGGTTGATTAGTCCTTGATGTCTACAGGCACTTACTGCAAAGGGTGCTTCCTTCCTTGAAGCTCCTGTTTCAGGTAGCAAGCAACCTGCGGAAGCTGGGCAACTAGTTATACTTGCTGCTGGGGATAAGGTATATTGACAAAATTGTTTATGATTCAGCAGTCTCTTTCTTGATATCAGCTACTTGGATTTGACTTTTTGAAACATTGAAAAGAGGAAAATGCTGTCTCATTCTTTCTTATATCTGCTGCCTTTTTTGCTTTGTTCCCTGCATAGGTTAATTGGATTATTTACCTGCAGAAGTTACAATATTTTTGCATTCCTTTATTGTTAGTGCTTAATATCCTCACTTTCATTGTAGGCATTATATGAGACAGCCATTCCAGCTTTTGATGTCATGGGGAAAAAGTCTTTCTTCTTGGGGGAGATTGGAAATGGAGCTAAAATGAAACTAGTTGTCAACATGATAATGGGGAGGTAATTGATGCCTTGTGCACTCATAATTATATTAATTACTTATGCTAGTGTGTGTATCTAGAAGAGCTCTAATACAAGAGATATGCCGGAAACATAGTGTCACAATAAAGGATTCCCTTATTTTGGGGAATTACAATGTAGTTGCACAGAAGTAAAAAATTTCAATGAGTGATTTGTTCTTGGTAGTAAAAAAAAAAAAAAGACACGGTAATGATGCTTATTGAATACTTTGTAATGATGCTCATTGTTTGGTCTACTACTGCAAGGCGGCTAGGTTTATGGCTTAAGTATTATTCAGTGGTTTTTGTGTTGCTCATAATCAGTAATCAATATAGTGCTGCTGTTGTAAGAAGGGTAGAATTCTTGAAGTCGAATACATCTATGTTGCACGGTAGCCGATTTTGAAGAGTTTTCACTTTTCGGAGATGTTTCAGTTTCCAAAACTCTTGGAAACTGAAACTTTATGTTTAGAATTGGAAACTCATTACTTACAATTTGAAATTCTGTTTCTTAAAATACAACCCATGTCTAGAAAGAGACTACACATTATCAAATCTCCTAATCAATTAATCATGTTTCAATCACATGCATTAAATCCATAATTATTTTATAGATCATCTCCTTCAATTTGAAAAAGAAAAACTTTTTTTTTTCTTTCCTATTGAGTAAACTTACATGTAATTTTTCTTATTATATGTTTTACAAATATTTTTAAGATTTATGAATATATCCCTATATTTTTATTATTTACACGTTTTCCCCACATTTTCGGTTCCTGTATTTTTAACGGTAAAACGTTGTTGCCGTGTGACCAGAGGTCACGGGTTCGAGTCTTAGGAGCGGCCTCTTGCCAATTAAATTGGCAAGGGAAGGCTTGCCCCCAATACACCCTTGTGGTGGGACCCCTCCCCGGACCCTCGCTCAGCGGGGACGCGTAATGCGACCGGGCCGCCCTTTTTTTTTTTTATGGTCTTCCTGTGTCCGTTTCTGTTTCCATGCAACATAGGAATACACTGGTAGGTCATATCTTTACTTCAAAGTCCATGTCATATTTCTATGGCTAATAAGTAGTTGTAATCCTTCTATATTCAAAGAGGTCTTATTACCAGAGTGGGCTTCATTTACTCATTTATTTATTTTTTCTATTTTGAAGTGGACATTGGACAATAATCCTTACTGCAGAACCTGATGAAGCTCTAGATGTTGCTATAGGAAATAATCCATTGCCTTTGACTTAATATGTTCTAGCATTAGCCAGATGAATAAAGCCTCTGCATTTTAGAAATCCGCTTTAATAAAAATCATTTACTTAATATTCTGCATATTCTGATTTAACATATCGAAATTTCACATGTTTCCTAGACCTGGAAAGTAAACATTGGAAATTGATTATGGTTTCTGGATCTTGCAGTATGATGAATGCATTTTCTGAGGGACTAGTACTGGCTGAAAGGAGCGGATTGAACCCTTCTAATCTTCTTGATGTATTGGTGAGAGAGCGGCAAATTTCGTGGTGGTCTATATTGTGATTTGCTGCTCAAAAAATAAATAAAAAAACCGTTGCAATTAGCATTAACTGTCAAAGGACTAATTTCCTGGCAGGATCTAGGTGGAATTGCCAATCCGATGTTTAGGGGGAAAGGACCAGCTATGCTGAAAAGCAATCACTCCCCTGCATTTCCTCTGAAACATCAGCAAAAGGACATGAGGTTGGCTCTTGCCCTTGGGGATGAAAATGCAGTAGCAATGCCTGTAGCAGCAGCAGCAAATGAGGTTATGCCCTTCTTTCATCATATTTGCCAGTCTCCTAGCTAAAAAATGGCGTTAAGTACATATTTGATAAGAATTTGAGTTAGGATGGTGCTGTGAATTTAAAAAGTTAAACAGCCATGATCTATGATAGTACATTTTTTAATCAGATGCACTTGAATGATTATAGAATTGCAAATATGATAATCACAACCTCTCTCTCACTGATGGTTGGTTTCTTAATCATCCACTATAAATTTGTTTATATGTGTGTGTGTTATTCTGCTGACATATATTCATTCATATTGATTGACATACTGGCACTGTTATGTTTGCATGAGAAAAAATAAAACTCAACATCTTGAAAAGTAGAAACTCAAGGGTATATATGGAAGCCACATTTTTTGTTGGAGGTTTGGTGTTTATTGAAAGTTAATTACGCAGGCATTCAAGAAGGCGAGAGGTATGGGACTTGGGGATTTAGACTTTTCAGCAGTATATGAGACAGTGAAGTTTCACAAGGATTGATGTTATGAGGATGTGGTGATGATTGATTGGAGGCAGAAAATCCCCTCTATACTGAAAGTGATGGATAATTGTTGTGTACATTGATTGCCAGATACTGTAACTGTATTGAAGTGAAATAAAATCTATGAAGAAATCAGGTTCTAATTATCTTCTCAATGACATTTCTATCTGTCATCTCAGTTATTGTTAGCTGCTTAACGTATGGATGGATGAGAACTTACATTCTTACTGTGGGTTACACACTGTTTGGATGATAGTATATCAAGTGAAGTAAGGTGATGTCTTATGTATTATACTAGTTTTTGGCCCGTGCGATGCACGGATTCATCTTAATATATAAATATTAATAAAAATACAATCTAATAATTACAATTAATGACATAAATGTGTTATATAAATTAAATATTATTATTTCATTTTCACATTTACTTTAAATAATATTTTTATAGATAAATATAATAATAAAATAAAAACTAATATATTATATATTATATTATATTTTTTATCAGTAAAAAATGAGTAAGTGACACCTCAGTTCCATCGTTACTGTTTTATATTATATATAGATTACGTACTATGTAGTATCTCATTGTGTTTGGAAACTAGGTAACGTCAAATAATGGTTAAAGTTATTTATTAACTTACTTTTTCTTTGAGGAATTATTAAATTACTCTTATATCCTTATAGCAAAATAATTTAATTTTTTTTATCAGGCAAAATAATTAAATTAATTTGCTGTTAATTTGGTTTAAAGAATGCATAGAAAGAATGCTGGAAGAGAGTGTAGTGATTTTCTGTTCAGATTTTACCCCTAACGTCTAAAATGCTGTAATTTTACTCTTAAAGTTGGCAGCCAAAAGCAATTTTACCCTAACGTTGACAAGTTTTAATTGGAGAAATTATTCCATTATTTTATCACTCATTAGTAACAAATTATAAATATCTTATTAAACGTGAAAAAAAAAACTAAAAAGAAAATTTAAAATATATTGTATTTTATATGAGTTGGACAAAAAAATTCAAATATTTTACTGAATTTAAAAATATTAATCTTCAATTCTATTATTAAGTCACAAAACCTATGTGTAATTGGAGAATAAAAGAAGAAAATATTTACACCTTGTCTCTTTTGGATAATTGACAAATTGAGGCGGTGGATTGCAATGTGAAAGAGGGAGTGAACCCTCTTTAACGTTATCACGTGTTAATTGAAACAATTAAACTTTTATATATATATTAGGCTATTATTTTGAATATGATATCAATTTTAATTTATTTATTTTATAAGGTGGTGGTATTAATGTTATTTTCTTAAACCCGAAGGCGGTTTGGTCTGTCTGTTTGCTATATATATATATATATATATATATAGTGTGGATGTTAGTTGATTTTCGATTAAAAACAGCTGTTTTGAAATTTTATAGAACATTTTTTTTTTTATCTCTATTTAGAATTAAAGAAAAAAAATTGTTCTAAAAAATGGAAACAAATTGACACTAAATCTATTATATGTTTAAATCACATTTCTTATAAAAGAAAAAACCCTAAAAAGAAAAATAATATAAAAACTTTTGTGGGTTACTAAACCCAGCCCCATTTTCACACTTCCAGCCCCGGAAAAAGACGTAACCATCCTTTAACCAAAAACTAAAAATTTGAATCCCTCACAAACTCTCTCAAAGTCTCCCAAATACATTGTCATCCGAATCAAAGACAACACGTTTGATGGAAGGCAATCCGTTATCACCGAGAGTAGACGGGAGTGATGCTGTGTCTGAATTCGAGGTATTTTTCCGATTGAACTTCCTAGCATTTCTGTAATTTGAATTAAAAAAAATCTGGTTCGGCACTCGGGCGTGTGAGCATCACGCCTCACCATGTGGTGGGGCGTATGAGTATCACGCCCCACATTGGGTGTGATACTCATACGCCCCACCACATGGTGAGGCGTGATGCTCACACGCCCGAGCATATTTGTGGCTGTTTTTCGGGTTTAGACACCGAAACGCTGTAGAAATGTCACGTTTTGGAATGTAATGTTCGTTCTTTATCATTTACAGGAGGTTTCGTGGGAAGAATTTGACGTAAACGGTATAGATTACAGCTCGCAGTTTTTTCCCAAACAAACGTTTCAAACATATCATGAAGCTGTTAACTGGGCAAAACAGACGGCAATTGGGATCGGGTTCGAGTTAACCACAGCGTCGCACAAGACGGGGCGCAAGTCAAAGTGGATATTGGTTAAATGTGCTCGTGGTGTTAAGAATTATAAAAAGAAAAAGGATATGGATATGGATGTTATACTACGGAAGAATACAAAAACAAAGTACTGTGATTGCAACCAGATAAAGGTTATGGAAATCGCTGAATTGGGCGGTTGGGTGGTGAATGGGATTCCTGGAGATAGAGGACAGCACTGTCATCAGTTGGTTGTATATCGTCAGGGCTACAGACAGATGAGCGGACTAAGCCCGGCTTCCAAAAAACTTGTTCGTGAAATGAGTTCAACTCAAGCTAAGCCTTGTGCTATTTTTGCTGCAATCAAAGAAAAACATCCGGAGGATTGCCCGACACAAAGACATATCTATAATTACAGGGAGAAAATCAGGACTGAGAGCTTTGAGGGTCGGGATGTAATCGGTCAGTTTTATCGGCTTGCTATAGATAAGGACTACATACATTGGACGCAAGCGGTGCCGGGCAGCAATGTCGTGACTCACTTATTTATGGCACATCCAACATCGATCACACTGTTCCGATCTTATTACTTGTTTGTTGGTATGGATTCAACATATAAAACAAACAAGTATAAGATGCCATTCTTTGAAATCATTGGAATGACGCCTTCAAACAAAAACTTCTTGATCGCCTATGCAATCATGAAGGATGAAACTGAGGGTAGTTATATGTGGGTGTTACAAAAATTGAAGCTTTTGCTCCAACCTGATGTGCATCCGACGGCCATTGCTACAGACCGGGAGTTAGGACTGATGCAGCCGGTTCGTGAGGTATTTCCTCATAGTCATCATTTATTGTGCACATGGCATATTAATAAAGATGTGGAGGATAGAGTAGGCAAGTTAAGTGGAATGAAGAGGTTTGGTGAAATTTTTAAGAATTCCAAATGGAAATGTATAATTAAAGCACCGACAGTAGCCGAATATGAGGCGGCAGTGGTAGCCATGAAGAATACTACTGGCAACTGGCCTCATGTGATAGATTATGTGGAGACCACATGGCTAGTGTATAAAGAGAAGTTTTGTCGAGCATGGACGAACAAGGTGTTGCACTTAGGAAACACCACAACCTGTCGAGTGGAGAGTTCACATGCACAGTTGAAACAGTGGTTGAATTCATCTACTGGTGCACTCGATACAGTGTGGGCGAAGGTGCACAAGGACATTGAGGCTCAGATCGAGACGATCAAGTAAGACATTTATTTTGTTATTTGCTTTAATCTTTTAAAATTTAATACATTAGTGTTGTAATCCTTCACTGTATATAATCAGATACTCACTCGAGGACTCGAGAAGGAGATCTGTGGTGAATCACTGTGGAGCACCTTTCGCGTATCTCCACTTACACGTTTCACATTACTGCTTGGCTGTACTAAATGATGAGCTCAAGCGTATGCATGGATTGAGTATGGATGTGGTAAGTGAATGCGGATGCGTGTTGCCCATGACTCATGGCATTCCGTGTGCATGTGAGCTTAAAACATATATTGACACAGATGAATCGGTCCGTGTTGACCGCATCCATCCTTTTTGGAGATCTCTTGCGTTTGAAGGGTTGAGTGACATACTAATTACTGCTCCAGTATATGCTGACGGGTCTGAGGGTCACCGATTTTTTCAATCTCTTGTGGAAAAGGTTGAAAAATTAAATCCTTCAATGGTGCGTAGCATATCGATGATGATTCATGATCAGATAAACTCGGAACAAAGTGGCTTCAAAGAACCTGAGGTCAAAGACACTGTTAGGGGTAGACCAAAGGGAAATTCATCAACAAAACGAAATCCGAGTGCATGGGAGTATAGTCAGGCACCACGCGGTCGAGCACGGTCCTCAGGTTCGAGGAGTAATTGTAGTCGAGGCCGTTCCTCATCCTCATCTGTGCATAACAGCCAGATGCCGGGTATATTTTATTTCATTTATATATATGTTGAAGTTAAAGTAAATATATTTTTATTGATAAATTTCATATATTAATATTTTCAGTCGGATTTGATGCGGATATCGCCGGTTACCACCATTTACATCGGGTTCAAGGTCTCATCGTACCATTTATTACTGGATTCCATGATGTTGTAGCAGATGGTAACTGTGGATTTCGTGTTTTAGCCGATGCCATCATTTATAACCAAGAGTAGTGGAAGCTGATGAGAGTGCTCATAGAGAATGAGATGCGGGCAAACCGTGATCTGTATGCGCCAGTGTACGGGAACGGATTTGATGCTACCCTCACACGTATTAAATGGGCAAGAGCGGGTTGTAGTGAGTCCCACTGGATGGTGAGTCCGGATGACTTATATGCTACTGCATCTGTATTGAACGCAGTAATTTTCCTCTTCACTACACAACAGTTAGGATGTTGCACTATACTGCCGATGCGTTCGGACGATGGAAGACCACCAGAGCGAGAGATTGTGATTTGTCATTTGGGGAGTTATCGTCACTACATACGTCTTTATTTACAACCTACGTTTCCAGTGCCTCCCATTGCCACCCAATGGCGTTTATTTTGTCATCCGAGTGTTCCAGGGCCGGCTCCAGGGGGAGGCCGCCTAGGCGGCGGCCTAGGTCCTCCGACTTACGGGGGCCTCCGATCGGAAATTTTTTAAAATTTGATAATTATTAAAACAGTTATGGTTAAAAGGTATATAGAATTAAATATATAACAAGAAATAGTGTTAGCTTGAATGGTAAAGACATAGTATAGATGTTTATAAGGCTGAGAGTTCAATTCCCTAGATTAGCATTTTTTTATCACATTTTCTCTTATTTTTTCTTTTTCTTTGACAACACAAATGTATAAATTATTACTTTGTTATTATAGTTATTTTTAATTTTTTAATTTTTTTATAAATTACAAGATGAAATTCACTTATGAATTACAATTTGTAATTTAGTATAAAATGTATGATATTTTTAGGACTCAATTGTATGATATTTTTAGGTTTTAAGTACAATTCTGTAGTTACGGGTTTAACGGACTATTTACGGGTTTAACGAACTATTTACGGGGTTAAAAAGCTTTTTTTTTTTGCCAATCCGACACGCGGGGGTGTGGCTATCACGCCTCACCGCGTGGTCGGACGTGATAGACACACGCCTCACCGCGTGGTCGGACGTGACAGCCACCTGCCCGACCTTGCGGTGAGGCGTGGGGCTATCACGCCCAACCACACGGTGAGGCGTGATATCTATACGCCCGACCGCGCGGTGAGGCGTGATGGCCACACGCCCGCGTGTCGGATTGGCAAAAAAAACAGAAATTCCCCTCCCAAAACCCATGAAATGGCAATTTCGTCCTTTCAAGGGGCTGGGTTTAACAACACCCAAACTTTTCTGTTCTATTCAAAATTAGGGCAGCAATTCCTGTTAGTTTTTTTGGTGGTGAGAGTTAAACTTATGCAGTTTTTGCTAAATTTCTCAAAATTAAGCTAGATTTCGTTTAATAGTCCTTATAGTAAAAAAAAAAATGGATTTAGGGATGGCTAAACATGTACAAAAATTAAAAAATTTGATTTCAGATGGCCTATCAGGAAAAAAAATTAATAATTTGGATTTAATGAGGCCTATGAGGCCTAACAAGGCTAAAAAAAATTAGAAATTTGAATTTATGGAGTACCTAATAGGTCCAAAATATTGAAATTTTGAATTTTGGACAAGCTTAACATCGTAATTGGATATATTTAATTTTTTTTATTAGTTCAATGCTAGTTTCTAAAAAAATTATAACATTTTTACATTTTTTTTTATTTTTAGTTTTAAAATTTTAAAATTTAATTTAGAAATTCAATTGTTTAAGTCTCAACAATAAGAAATTATTTTTTTTAATGAAAAAGACATAATAAAAATGAGTTATGAAAATAAATAAATTAATAATGGTAACATAGTTTTATAATTATTGAAAAATAAAATTTAAATAAATAAACACTTTCTAAAATAAATTGAGGTTGGGGGGAATTGAACCTAAACCTTTTGAAAAAAAAACAAGTGTTTCTAACCATCTCACCCACCTTTAAATAATGAAATATTACTACATAGAGTCTATATAGACTATTACTAATATTATGGGGGTCGAAAATACTCGTAACCATGGAAGTTCCGGCGGCCGGAAGGGCCCCTGTATCCGCCCTTGTTTTCTTGTACTCCTAATTTACCTAATTGGACCAAGTAACGTTTCTTCCGTCCATTTTGGATTATTTTGGTTGATGGATTGAAAAGCTCTCTTCTGAAGTTTTGATTTGTCTGTTTAACTGGTTGTCTTTTGTGAGTTGAAAGTCTCTACAATTTCACATAGAATCTTTTTTTCTTTTCTAACATTAATTTTAAAGATACGATGCAAATTTTTTACCGGAATAATCCGGAAAACAGTCACTTAATTGCTTATGCTTGTCGCCGATTAAAGAAAAGTCAACATAATTATCCAACTCATAACTTGGAGATGGAAACAACAATCTTTGCCCCAAAGTTATGGAGGCATGATGTGTACGGAGATATGTGAGATTTTCAATGACTATAAAAACAACTTTGAACTATTAGAGAATATATTAGTTAGTAGTAGATGATGCTAGCAATGTGAGACCAAGATCAAGTGTACTATAAACATACCGTAGGATGCGCTTAAGGGCGGCCATGTGTGATGTTTTGGGATCGTGCATAAACAAGCAGATCTGTTGTACTGCATAAGAGATGTCTGGTCTGGTGAGAGTCAGATACTGAAGTGCTCCAGCTAGTTTCCTGTATTCTGTGGGGTCATGGTATGCGGATCCAGAGGAGATGCTGAGCTTTTGTTTGGTATCCACTGGAGTGTTAGCCGCGTTACAAGATCCAAGACCGACTTTCTCAATAATTTCGGATGCATATTTCTTTTGAGATAAGAATAGTGAACCAGGAGATCTAGTGACTGAAATTCCCAAGAAATAATGCAACGGGCCCAAGTCTTTCATTGCAAATTCTGAGTTCAACTGAGATAGGATAGATGACTGAACCACATCCGAAGAAGTAACCAGAACAATGTCGTCTACATATAGAAGAATGTAAGCAGTATCGGTACCTTGTCTGTATACAAACAAAGAGTTATCTGAAATGCTATTAACAAATCCCACTTTGATGACAAAATTGGCGAATCGCTGATACCAGGCTCGAGGAGCCTGCTTGAGACCGTATAGAGATTTACGAAGTAAACAGACATGTTCAGGATATAGAGGGTCCCGGAAACCCAATGGTTGATGCATGTATACAGTTTCATTGAGATCACCATGTAGAAAAGCATTCTTGACATCCAATTGCCGAATATTCCAATTTTTGGATAATGCTATACTGAGAACGGCCCTAATTGTTGCTGATTTAACCACAGGGCTAAATGTTTAACCACAATCAACCCCAGCCAACTGTCCGGATCCATTTCCAACCAATCGAGCTTTGTATCGCTCAAAGGAGCCATCTGCATGTGTTTTGTGCCTGAAAATCCACCAACTATGAATAATATTAGCATTTTTGGGACGGGGTACGAGTACCCACGTCTTATTTTGAATTAAAGTCTCAAATTCATCAGTCATAGCCTGTGACCAATTTGGATCAGTTAATGCAATGGATGGTGTTTTAGGGGACTGGGGATATGGCTGTCTGTTTGGAGGCGGATAGGTTAAGCATACGACGTGGTTTTCGGATGCCGTTTTGGGCTCGTGTGGTCATGGTGTGGCTGGTGGGATTTATTTTAATGATTTATTGCTGCATCAGGGCGAGTATTGGATGGAAGAGGGGATGTCGAAGTTGGAGAGTTAAAGGAGGATTGTTGTATTGAAGGAGAAGGGACTGACGTTAGCCGCGAGGCTGACACCGGGACTGGAGACTCGTAGGGAGAAGACGACGCAGTGGAGGAGGACGACAGAGGGGATGACTATGTTTTGGAGGACGACGGAGATGGCGAATCGGATTTAGAAGGCGACGGAGAGGAACACAGGTGACCCAACGGGACTGACGCAGATTGGCGATTTGGACTCGAAGGGACAGACGACGGTGGAGGGACAGGGGACAGTGAGATTTGCGATAGGCCTGGAATTAGGCAATCGTCGACTTCGGAAGGTACCGAGACAGGGGACGCGCATGTGTTTGATTGTGAGCAGAAAGGAAACTTTGATTCGTCAAAGACGACGTGACGAGAAATGATTAATTTGTTTCTAGATATGTTGAAGCACTTATAACCTCGATGATTGGAAGGATAACCAAGAAAAACACAAGGGAAAGAGCGAGCCTCTAGTTTGTGACGCGATACGGAAGGGATTAGGGAAAAGCATAAACACCTAAAAATACGTAAGTGAGAGTAATTTGGATCTCGTTGATATAGAATTTTAGTGGGGGATTCATATCCTAAGATTTTGTGAGGATATGTATTGAGAAGATATGTTGCTAATTCAAGGGCGTGGTGCCAAAATTTAAAGGGGACGGAGGCATGATTCATGACGGTTCGAATGAGATTATTGATTGTGCGAATTGTACGTTCAGATTTCCCATTCTGAGGAGAAGTGTATGGGCATGAGAATCGAAATTGCATGCCGTGTGTTTAACAGAATTGACGAAAGGAGTTGTTATTAAATTCTCCCCCGTTATCGCACTGAAAAACTTTAATTTCGCGTTCAAATTGTGTGCGAATAAAGGAACGGAAGGTAAGAAAGACATTGTAAACTTGTGATTTATGTGCTAATGGGAATGTCCAAAGAAAATTAGTGTAATTATCAAGGAACAACACATAATAACGATGACCACTCGAACTCATGACCGGAGATGTCCATATATCACTATGAATTAAATCAAAAGGCATACACGCAAAATTGTTTGAGGACTGAAATGGTAATTTTACTTGCTTTCCATTAATGCAGGAAGAACAGACAGAATTATCCATAACTTTATTACACGAAATGAAATTTTTATTGAGCAAGGCATTCAAAACAGGAAGCCCTGGATGTCCTAATCGACTATGCCCAACATTGGAAGACAAAACAGTAAAGACGGAAGGGGAAGACGGTGACAGATGGTGGCTAGACGCGACTGGATATAGGTCTCCGGTACTGTTACATCTCATGATATGAGTGCCCGTCTGTAAATCCTTCACAGAAAAACCGAAAGGGTCAAATTCAACAGAAACTTGGTTATCTTTAGTGAATTGACGAACAGAGATAAGATTTTTAATAAGTTTAGGAGCATGCAAGACATTATTTAGATGCAATGGCTGAGTTTTAGTTTCTAAGATTGCACTACCAGATCCACAAACAGGTACACAGTGACCATTACCAACAATAATGTTTTCATTGAGGCTAGAATTAAAATAAGAAGTGAGTGTACCTTATTGGGCTGTCATATGAGAGGTGGCTCCGGTGTCCATATGCCACTGATCCGAAGGTGGTGCAATGGACATGGTGTGCATGGCTTCTGCGATATCAGTAGGAGTGTATGACGGATTAATCATACTGAGATGTGCTTGTTGTGTGTTCGGGCGGGGACCCAAAATGCCGGATTGATGTTGTGGTCTGCCTGGATGAGACTGAGTTGGCCAATTATTTGTCGGATAAGGGCAAGGTGGTGTCGCCCATGGCTGTTGCGGAGCCCAAGGAAGTGAATAACCCCATGGTAGGTTATACGATGTCCGATAGGAGGGAGAGCTAGAGTATCACAGACCACTGCGATTGTAACCTCTACCGCGATGGTGGTGTCGACCACCGTGTCGCCCGCCGCGGTTGTAGTGATTAGGGCGAGGGAGCGCGGGTGGAAAATACGCCGGTGAATTGGCGGAATCAGTAGTAGCGGCGGTAAGGGCAACAGAATCAGACGATGGTGCGGTCTTACGAGAGCGAGCTGTTTCTTCTAATATAAGCATGGAGCGAGCCTTTTTGAAGGTGGGAAGAGGGTCCCCGTGTCTGATCTGAGTCCCAATAGTATCGTAAGCATCAGTCAAACCAGAAATAAGTTGTAATACCATTTGATCATTCGTGACAGGGCAATCCACATTAGACAGTTGATCAGACAGGGACTTGAGTTGTTGGAAATAGGAGGAGAGGTCAGAAAAGTTGTCGAGCTTGAGTTTGGAAAATTCTTGTTGAAGAAACAGAGCCCGAGAGTGCTTATTGTCAGAAAAAATGTCCTGCAATCGGGTCCAGGCCCTGGCTGCCGTTGAATCGGCTTCAATGATTGTGTGTAACAGGTCAAGAGAGATTGTACTGTAAATCCATTATAGAACAACAGTGTCAATGCGGGTCCAGAGGTCGGGGTTCGATTGTTTGAGGTTTGGGGTGTCAGGAGGAGGCAAGATGTGATCAAGAACTTGGAATGCCGTAGCATGAAGTTTGAATAGGGCAGCCCATGTGGGATATTGTCCTTTCTCGATGTCTAGGGTTATTTTGATGAATGTGGATATGTTGGATACGTTGAGTGATGGATGGGTGGTAATTGCGATGTCTGTGTTTGTAGTGTTTGAGGTCGCGGTATTAGGAGTGGCGGTTGCAGAATTGGGTGAAGTGGTCGACATTTTGGTGTTGAGGAAGGGGGAGTCGGACGGAATCGGTAATTTAGGGAGGTAGGGATGAGGCAGCGATCGACCGGTGGTGGTGATCGGTGAGGAGCGGTGGTGGCCGGAGATAGAGAATAAGGTAAGCGGCGGCGGTAGCCGAGAGGTGGGGAAGAAAAATAGGGTTTAGGTGTTTGGCTCTGATACCATGTAACAAATTATGTTTCTGCGTGATTGCTATTGATGACAAACTGTCTATTTATACAAAGTACAGTTGTTGTTGTATTGAATGACTAGTCTAGAGATTGGCCTAGATATCAAGGAATAACAGTAAGATACAAGTTTATCTACTACTAACTAATATATTGTGACGATGCCCAATTGCCAAATCCACTCTGGTCTATTGTGACAATGTTAGTGCTGTATATCTCAGTGGAAATCCAGTTCAGCACCATCGCACCAAACATGTTGAGATGGATATTCACTTTGTTCGTGAAAGGGTAGCTAAAGGTGAAGTCCGTGTTCTACACGTCCCATCTCGCTATCAGATAGCCGACATCTTCACCAAAGGTTTACCATCACCACTCTTCGAAGATTTCCGGACTAGCCTCAATGTTCGGCCTCCGAACCTTTCAACTACGGGGGTGTATTAGAGAATATATTAGTTAGTAGTAGATAAACTTGTATCTTACTGTTATTCCCTGATATCTAGGCCAATCTCTAGGCTAGTCATTTAATACAACAACAACTGTACTTTGTATAAATAGATAGTTTGTCATCAATAGCAATCACGCAGAAACACAATTTGTTACATGAACAACGTGATCAAAATCTGAGGAGAAGACATAGGTGGAATTCCTCAAGAATTATAATTGCACAATTCAATATCATCTAGGTAAAGCAAACGTTGTTGCGAATGCTTTGAGTAAGAAATGCCTAGATAGCTTAGCTTATTTTGCTGTAATGAGAAGCCATTTGATTTGTGACATTGATTGATTGATTGGTCAAGAGTAAAATTTGAAGCTACACCTAAAGCTATGTTGCCCGGACACGGATACAGTATCCGACACGGACACTGATATGGGAAACGTCATTTCTATAAAACATAGAACACAAAACCGTGGGGGAAACATGTAAATATTAAAAATATTGGGACACATTTATAAATATTAAAAATATATTTTAATATATGAATTTTTGTAATATAACTAAATAAATACATATAAACGAAATTATAAAACTCTTAACTAAACATAATAAAAACTTTCCTCCTTAACACTAAATTTCTTCAATGTTTTCATTTCTATCTTCAACAACAAGTAGGGATTTGCAGAATAGAGAAAGAATGTGATTTGTGAAAGATTGTTAGCAGCCTATTTAGATAGATGGAGAAGTTTGAGAGTCATTTTTTGTACTAATTAGGAGTTTCATTGCATTGATTCCCCTATCCTTTGGTTATCTGCAGTACTCTGTTTCACTCTTTTTTTAATACAATTGGTATCCAATCTTGATAACTTGCTGGATCCGATTTGATGATCTCCGCCATAGTTACCTGCAAAACAGAACCGGAGACAAGATCTCCGGAAAAACTCTCCGACGATCAAGTCAGTTTTTGTAGGAGGGTTGGTAAATTGACAATAGTATTGTGGGAAAAATGTGAATGTACCTTTCCCCCTTTGACCTTAGGGCTTTTTATAAGTGTTCTTAAGTAACCGCCGAGGACGGTTACCCCTTCCAGGCCATGTTCCGAGGGCGGTTACTCCTTTTTAGGTCATGCCCCCTCTCGTGGCTTTCGTGGCAACAAACGTGGTATCATTTGTCCTGAGTGGGAGTTTTAGTGCTCCATTTAGGAATTCGGGGCGGTTACTCACTTCACCCGCTTCTTCTATTCGGGTCCCATCCCATCTTAGACCATGGATCTAAGTATGGGCTGGGCCCGTGTAATGAATTCGGCCCGGTTTGGCTTCGCGGGTCATCACATGCCTCCCCCTTAGTTTGGCAAGAGCCCTTTAGGGTCTTTTTTTATAGGAGACTCTTCGTTTTTGTCTGGATTTTCAAAATTCAAAAATTGTGACTGTCCCTTTCCCGTCGTTTCTTTTCCGGCATCCACCTTTTGCGTCGTTTCTCTTCCGGCATCAACCTTTTTGCGTCCGTTCTTCTCTGTGTCGTCTGTCATATGTAAGTGTTCCTTTCCAGAATTTGTACCTCGCTCGATTCTTTGCTTCTGTTCATTTTCCTTCATCAATATGTCGAACCCTGCCCTCGACTTCGCACCATTCGACGAAAATTACGTCCGCGAGGTCTCCCATGAGGTCGAGGAGGTGGTTGATGAAGCTTCAACCAGCTCTCCTGGGTCTGATTCTCATCCCGCCGACTTCCTCCACCTGGCGAATACAACCGATGAGGGCCTAGGTTTTGACCCTAAAAAGTTGATTCCGCCACCTGTCCCAACCCCCCGTTTATTACCGAAGAAGGACAGGTCGGGAAGTCTAGTTTGTCAAGAGACAATTGACGATTTGCGGGAGCAGTATCCTTGGCTCCAAGGCCTCGAAACCCTTATTCCCGGGGAGGATAAAGGACCGGGCGACTACCCAAAGGGGTATTTCACCATTTTCGTCGCCCAGATCATCTGCGGCTTCACGTATCCGCTGGCGGATGAGGTTGCCTCCGTCCTTGGCGGTTACGGAATCGCACCCGGTCAGTTGCATCCCAATGGATGGGCCGATTTAACTCTGGACAAATTTCTGGCGGATTGTCTGGAGGTTCCCTTCTCGCTCAAAATTTTCTCCAAGCTTCATCATTTCAAAAGTTCGGCGGGGTATTTTACTTTCATCCGTCAGAGCGGTTACTATGGTTTTGACGAGAAGCTGAACAAAATCCACGAGTGGGACCGATCTTATTTCTTCATCAAGTTTCACGAAGGGAATCCGAACTTCCTTCGCCGTTGGGGCCGACCAAATGTAAAGAGTTTGAACTTCGGTTACCCCAGCGAGGAAGAATCCGCTGTGATCAAGTTTTTGAAGGGTACTCCTCCCTTTGTATGGACATATGATCAGGCTTTCCACATGCTAAGGAGCCGAGTGGCGATTGCCTATCGCGAGGGGGATCACGTTGTCTATATCCCTTATCGCGTTTTTGTACAAGGTACTTTTTATTTCCAAGTTGATGATTTCTTTTAACCCTTTGCAGGGGTGATCCTTTATCTCAACTCGCTGCAGATCGGGAGGCTAAAGCCCTAGCGAGAAGGAAGAGGCGAATGGAGGGAAACACTTCAGTCGCAGGGGCGATTACTTCTATCGAGGCGGCTTCTCCCGCAAGGGCCTCCGTTTCACAAGGTCCAGCTTCTGCTTCCGAGGACCTTCCCTTAACTAGGAAGCGGAAGAATACTGCGGATACAGAGTCTTCTCGTCCTAGAAAGAAAAACGCTTCTGTGTCCCTCACTGTTGGCGGTACACCTGTATCCGCCTCGTCCAAAGGAAAAAGCAGTACACCAATCCACGAGGTATATTGATCTATTCCCCTTTTTTATGTTGTTAATTTTTCCTTAAGAGTTATCTGCTGTTCTCATGATCTTTCTCCTTATGCATTCGCAGCCAATTCCCGATATCAGCGGGTGGTGGACTAGGACCTTTGGCATGGCTGTGAGCTTCTCGTGTAGGGACATTGTTTCTTCCATATGCAATGTCCTTGGGCGACTCCCCTCTGCTTCCCGCGTGCGAGAGCAAGTGCCGCTTCCTACTGCTATGGAGGGGATTGAGAAGCGGGCCATAGAGGTATATTGTTACTTGTGATATTCTCTTTCAAGGATCTTGCATTTGTAGTAACCGCACATTTCTATCCGCTCTTATTATCTGCGAATCATCTTTTATGCAGATTATTAACTTCGCGGAGGGTGCTCTCCTAAGGGACGCTGAACGCGCTAAAGAGTTGGAGAACCTTGGTACTGAATTGGCGACTCAGAAGTCGCTTTATGATGATGTCCAAGGGAAGGTAAAGGCTCTTGAAGGCGCTTGTCAGAAGGTTATGAGCGAGAAGGAGGAAGCTCTCAGATCCCTCCAGGCTAAGTCCAACGAGCTGCAAAAGGTCCTTGATGATCTAAATTCATCCAAGGAGGCTCTGGAGATGCAAAAGAAGAAAGCTGAGGAGATTCTAGCCGAAGATGGTGCTCGCATCTATTGGTATGGGGAGCGAATTCATGCTGCTTATGAGCATGGGCATCCAGATCGAGTACTTAGCCGCCCCAAGGTTCCCATCCCCGAAAAGGATCTAACTGAGAAGTGGGACAAGCTGGAAGCCGAGGATGCTGATATGGATGAGGTACTCTTCTTAGATTGGCAGAGTTTTCAGAACCCTCCAATTAGCTGCGAGATCCCTACTCAGAACACGGAAAAAGAGGCACCACAAGACCTTTCTCAGCCTGAGCAAGAGGTACCGCCCTCTGAAGCGGTTACTGATTCGAGGGTTGAGGATTCGCTTGAAGCAGATCCGCCCACTGGAGGAGATGAGGGAGCCGCTGAAGGCGAGGAGGGCCATAGGGGTGAAGGAGAGGAAGCTGTAGCATAGTTTGATTTATATCTGGACTGTTGTATGTAACAAACTGCCCGTATATATATATTTTCTTTTGCTTGCCGCTTTACCTATACGTGCGATTGTTGCTTTATTCCTTATTGCCCTTTGTTTTCATACGTGACCCTTGCCCTTTTTCCGACTCCATATTTGTATTTCCTTGTAGTTTAGTTTCGTTTCCGCTAGGGTGGCCAGACCCTTTTTGCAATTTTTTGAGTACTCGTTAATTCGCTTAATTTTATGCCTTATCTTATAATTTTTCTTTCGAAAATAATATAATCATAAGGTTAATCATAAGGTTTTGCGAGTGATGCGTAATCATGCATCCGCCTTTCTTTAAGAGGCAACACATTTATGTGTTTTTAAGTTCAACCATAAGGTTTTTGCGAGTGATGCGTAATCATGCATCCGCCTTTCTTAATAGGCAACACATCTATGTGTTTTTAAGTTTAACCATAAGGTTTTTGCGCGATTTACTCGCCTTTTGTTTGTAGATAACACACTGAAGTGGTTGTCCTAAAAAGGATCCGCACTCAAACGCCGTATGCAACAATTGAACATCTTTATTGATAAAAGAAAAGACTTTTTGTTACATTGGTATATGAAATGTGCGGGATCAAAGCCTCATTAAAACCTTTTATCAGAAAACCCAGTGGGAAAAAACTCATAAAAGGAAAAAGAGCACTCGTCATTTCCCTGAACTACCCGGCCCGTTTATATAGGCGCAGATTTTCTAGATTCCAGGTGCGCGGGAGCTTTTTTCCGCTCATTTCTTCTATTTCAAAGGTTGATGGTCCCAGCTTCTTGGATACTCTGTATGGTCCGATCCAGTTGACGCCTAATTTGCCTTTACCATCTCTGGATTGTATTTTGTCCGCTTTTTTCAAGACCAAGTCGTTCTCGTTGATTATCACTTTTCGCACCCTTCTGTCATGATATTTCTTGATTCTATTGCGGTACACTGCCATTCGCATGTAAGCTTTTTCTCTTCGTTCTTCAACAGAATCCAATGCATCTCTAATGTTGATAGGATTTTGTGTGTCGCAATAATAAATTATTCGATCTGTAGGCGACTTGATTTCAACAGGTAGGACTGCTTCGGCTCCATAAACCAGCGAGAAAGGTGTTTCGCCAGTTGCTGCTTTTACAGAAGTTCTGTATGCCCATAACATATGGGGTATCTCATCCGCCCAACCTGTTTTTTTATCACCTAGCCGCTTCTTGATACCTTGAATCATGGCCCTGTTGGTAACCTCTGTCATACCATTCGATTGGGGATGGTTTACGGAAGAAAAATGATTCTTGATCCCCATGCTTTCGCAGTATGCTTTGAACTTGACACAGTTGAACTGGGTGCCGTTGTCAGTTATAAGCTTTTACGGGATTCCAAATCGCATGATAATGTTCTCTCGTAAGAACTCGATCATTCGTTCAGGTGTTTGAGCGGTTACTGCCTCCGCTTCTACCCATTTGCTGAAGTGGTCAACTGCGACTACCAAGTACTTCCTTTTCTTTGTCGTTTCTGGGAATGGACCCACTATATCGATTCCCCATGTTGCGAATGGCCATGCCGTCATTATAGAGATTTGTTCGGCTCCGGGAACGTGCTTTTCATTCGCATGGATTTGACAGCTGTGACATTCCGCTACCATCTTCTGGGAATCCTCCATCACCTTTGGCCAATAGTATCCCATTAACTTGACCTTTCTTGCCAACGCCGCGGATGCTTCATGTGCGCCGCACATTCCTTCATGGAGTTCTCGCAGTACGTAGTCTCCTTCATTGCGGCTAACACATTTCAACCATGGACATGTATATGATTTTCGATACAAAGTTCCATCTCGAATTGAGTATCTCGCTGATTGTCCAATTAGCTTTCTGGCTAGGCTTTTGTCATCTGGCAAATCCCCCTGCTCCAGATATTGGCGGATAGGTATCCGCCAATCTTCATCATCTTCCAGCTCTTCAATGACCATAATCTGATCGACTTCAAATGCCGGTGCGGATCTTATCTCCAAATTGCATGCTTTTTGATTCCATGGTTCTCTACTCGCCGCTGCTTTTGCCAGTTCATCAGCCTTTGTGCTTTGGCCTCTTGGAACATGCACCATTTCCCAGACGACTCCCTTGTGTGTTAACTCCTGCGTCAATCTGCCGACTATCTGATGGTATTTGACCAGATCTTCTTGTTTCACCAGATAGTTTTTTGTGATCTGATTTATCATGAGTTTAGAATCACTGTAGATCACCACTCTTTCTGGCGTAAGTTCATTAAGCAGCTTCAATCCGCATATCATTGCTTCATACTCTGCGGCATTATTGGTAGTTTTGAAAGTTAACTTTGCCGCATAGTACAGGCGAATAACCTCCGGGCCTTTGATGACGACTCCCAGTCCAGCCCCATCTGTGGATAATGCCCCATCAGTGAACATGCTCCACTCTTCTTTTTGTGCCTTTGGACGTTCATCTTCATCCCACGTGAATTCATTCACGAAATCGGCAAGTACTTGACCCTTTAGTGCTGGTCTTCCTTCGTAGCGAATATCGAATTCCCCCAGGCGAATTGACCATTCCATTAATCGGCCGGATGCGTCAGGTTTCTGCAGTACCTTCCGCATTGGAATTCCGGTTCTCACAATGATAGTATGCGCCTGAAAGTATGGTTTTAGCCTAGCCGCCGTGGTTATCACCACGAGAGCCATTTTGTCCAACTTCGAATACCGAAGTTCTGCATCCTTCAAGACCTTGCTCACATAGTACACTGGATATTGTTGGCCCTCTTCTTCACGCACCATTACAGTGCATATCGCCATACTGGTGACGGATACGTAAAGAAATAAATCTTCTCCGTCCTCCGGCCTGCTCATTAAGGGCGGATAGCATAGCAGTCGCTTTATACCCTCAAATGCCTCTTGACAATCCGGCGTCCATTCAAAGGACTTAGATTTTTTGATGGCATTGTAGAAAGGTAGACATCTTCTAGCCGAGCATGATATGAATCGCCCTAATGCCACCAACCGCCCATTTAGTCTTTGTACTTCTCTTATGTTCCTCGGAGTTTTCATCTCCATTACTGCTTTAACCTTCTCAGGATTCGCCTCAACTCCCTTGCCACTAACAATGAAACCCAGGAATTTTCCTGCCCTTGCTCCGAACGTGCATTTTTCTGGGTTCAACTTGAGGCCATATTTGATTAGCACTTCCAGGATTTCTTTGATATCCTGCGGGTGGTCTCGCATCTTCTTGCTTTTGATGATCATGTCATCTACGTAGATTGAGAAGTTCTCGCCTGACTTGTCTGAAAATATCTTGTTCATCATCCTCTGGTATGTTGCTCCTGCGTTTTTCAATCCGAAGGGCATCACCTTGAAGCAATAAGTCGCCTGATGAGTTATGAATGATGTTTTGATTTCATCCGCCTTCTCCATGGGTATCTGGTGGTAACTGGATTTCACATCGGTGAACGATAAAGCTTCAAATCCTGCAGTTCCATCTACCAATATATCAATGTTAGGTAGCGGATACATATCCTTCGGACAAGCTTTATTCAGATCCTTGAAGTCGACACACATTCTGTACGTTCCATTTGGCTTTTTGACTAGCACCACATTGGCTAGCCATTCCGGATAGGTGACTTCTCGAATTGCATCTGATTTTAGCAAATTCGCCACAGCTTTTTCAATCGCCTTCTGCCGCTCTGGAGCGTGTCCTCTCTTTTTCTGTCGCACTGGGGTTGCACCTTTGTCCACATTCAAACGATGGGTTGCTATATCTGGACTTATCCCTTTCAGCACTTCATTTGGAGCGGCGAATGCCGACTCGCATTGGATCAACACCTCGGTAATGGCTTTCTTCGTTTCCTCGGGGAGTCCTGCCGCTATTCGTACATTCTTGTCATTTGAGATGGCGAATAGTTCTGTTTCTCCTAATGCTTCTGCCGGCAACTTCTCATCAACTTTATCCTCTTCACCTGGCTTTGGTTCAAGTGACAATGTATAGGCTTGTTGAGATACAAGTTGATCACCTTCAACTATGACTCGCCCTTGGTGTGTTGGCAAATGTAATGTCAAGTGCTTCATTGAGATGAGCGATTCCGTTTCCGATAGGAACGGACGCCCCAGAATTATGTTGTAGGCCAACGGGAGATCAACAATTGCGAATTCTAGATCACCTCGCCATTTTAGATTCTTATCGCCCATTTCTGCTTCCAACACCACTTGTCCACTTGTTTGAGACGATTGACCTCCAAAACCAGTTACATCCATGAATGTATGTTCCAATCGCTCGTCATTAATTCCCAACTTGTTGAATGCAGTCCGAGTAATAACATTACAAGAACTGCCAGTATCAATAAGGACCCGCTTGACGTCCCATCCTTCTACAGCCATCGTAATCACCAAAGCATCCGCATGCGGCTCTGTGATTCGCGCAAATGAGTAATTGAGGGCATCCCCCCTATGCGTGTTGCTTTTTCGCTGTTCACGGCGTGCCCTTTTTGTTGACGGCTCATAGATCCCGCCAGCTATCATGTTTATCACCCCTTTCTTCTGTTTCTTTTCGGGCCTTGCTTCTCCCTCATGCGGGAGCGTTGTTTTCTCATCAATCGTTTCTTTTCTTACGAATTGGCCTAGCTTGCCCCTCTCAATCAGCTTTTCTATTTCCTTCTTCAGTTCATAACAATCGTTCGTGTCATGGCCGTTCAATCTGTGGAACCTGCAATATTTGTTAGGATATCGCCCCAAACTAGTTTGGCCTTTCGCCTCGGGGAACCGCACATCCTTCTTCAGGGGGTTCTTTTCGATCCAAAGTAACACCTCCTGGCGAGTCGTATTCAATGGTGTTTGATATCCTCCCCCTTGAAAGGAGCGATCGCCTCTGCGAACAAAATTACCCTTGGACTGGGTCTGGCGTCGATTGTCCGAAGTGGATCTAGCAGCATCTCTCTCCCTCCGGGTTTGAGCTCTATGTTCTCTGTTGACATCGTCCACTTCCATGAATTCCTTTGCTATCTTCATGAGTTCAGCCACTGTGCGCGGCTTGTTGCGGATGATTTCCTCCCGCATGCTCCAATCCGTGGTTCCATCCGCCATGATGTTGCGGATGCTCACGATATCCGGGTTCTGCAACCGCACCAGAATATCGTTGAATGCGACAACAAATTCCCTTAGGGAATTATAGTTCCTCTGTTTGATCTCCTTCAGCTGCCTATCCGTCACATCTGCCGCTTTACAGCCCACGAACTTGGCACAGAAATCACGACTGTATTGATTCCAGTTGTGAATAGATTCAGCAGGTAAAGACCGAAACTAATCAGATGCCGCTCCGCCCAAAGTGGTCGAGAATAATCTGCAAATTATACTTTCACTCGCTCCTGCAACATCCATTAATTCTCTGTAGTTCCTGACATGAGCCTCGGGATCAGAATTAGGATCCCCATAGTATTTAGGTATCGCCGGGGCCTTTATCCTGTGATCTGGTATAAATTCTCGCAACGACGGAGCAAAAGGCGAATCACTCTGCACCTCTGCTCTCGCCCTAGGCGTGTACCCCATTCGCTCCATCATGTTCCGTAGTTGATCTTCCAACTCAAGATTGGGTATTCGCCGAACCTCTTCCATCCGCTGCTGGTGAACTCTAGGTGGCATCCACCCGCCAATTGATGTTGAGATTTGTTCTCGCCGTGGTTCTAGCCGTCGTCCGGTTATAGGATCAAAGTTCCAGGTGTGCTCCTGCCCAAACGTATTCGCCCCAGACGCCATTAATTCTGAATGCCCGTTAACCAAGGGTTCCGTGTGTTGTAGTGGAAGGATTCCTGGCATTCCCGATGTCGGTTGGGATGTTTGCCAGGTCGGATGGATCGTCATACTAGGATCGTGGTACGAGTAGTTGCTTGGATGGCTGCGTGGGTTCATGCGACTACTCTGACCTATCTGGGTTAGCTCTCGAGATGGCTGCGGAAGCGCAGATATGGCGGCAGTAGTCGATGGTTGTGTGGAGACAACAACAGGTTGTTGAGGAGCAGCCGCCACGGCGGTATTATGATCGGCCATTGCGGTTAACAAACTAATCATTCGATCCCCCGCCGCTTGGCTCATATTTGAAGCCAAGACTTGTCCTGCCATTTGTACGAAATCGCTATTGGACATCTCCATTTCATTTTGCACTTGAACCTCCAATAAGGGACTCAATTGTCCCGAAGGGCTTGACGAGCTAGGCACCACAGGCTGCGTACTTGCAGGTTGCGAATTCGCAATCCGTGGACCCCTTGAGTTCATACTAGTGGATCTGGTTGTAACGCCGGTCGTTCGTGATGGTTCTGACATGTTCTTTGTGTACCTTTAACCAAATGTTGGTAAAAAAGGTCCACGTTCACCGCACCAATGATAACTTGCTGGATCCGATTTGATGATCTCCGCCGTAGTTACCTGCAAAACAGAACCGGAGACAGGATCTCCGGGAAAACTCTCCGACGATCAAGTCAGTTTTTGTAGGAGGGTTGGTAAATTGACAATAGTATTGTGGGAAAAATGTGAATGTACCTTTCCCCCTTTGGCCTTAGGGCTTTTTATAAGTGTTCTTAAGTAACCGCCGAGGGCGGTTACCCCTTCCAGGCCATGTTCCGAGGGCGGTTACTCCTTTTTAAGTCATGCCCCCTCTCGTGGCTTTCGTGGCAACAAACGTGGTATCGTTTGTCCTGAGTGGGAGTTTTAGTGCTCCATTTAGGAATTCGGGGCGGTTACTCACTTCACCCGCTTCCTCTATTCGGGTCCCATCTCATCTTAGACCATGGATCTAAGTATGGGCTGGGCCCGTGTAATGAATTCGGCCCGGTTTGGCTTCGCGGGTCATAAAATCTGTAACTGCTCTAAATCTGTCTTTTGGCTTACCTGTGATTTTAATTTTTCTATACATATAGATAACACAATCCTTTGCATATTCCTACTCTTTATTACCTTCAAATAACTATAGATGATCTTGCCTCTGTTTGTTTGTTTTTTTTGGAAAAAGAATCATCTGTATTTTTGTTGGGAAACACGTATCCTACATAGACTCACGTGTCCAACTTTTTGATATTACGAAAACGGCCCCAAAACGTATCCCAGCAGTTTCTGAGCGTTTCCGTATCCGATACGTATCAGAAACGTGATACGTTGGGTTGTTCACGTATCCATGCTTCAGAGACCTAAAGAGTTAAGAGCTCACTTTCAAGCCAGAACTATTCTTAGATTGGTGATAAGACATGGTTTTTTACTTGCACAATGCCCCTATTGTTATCATAGTACAAAATGATGTGATTAACAATGATAGGACCAATCCAAGTTCAATAATGAATTTCTTCATCCAAACAGTTTCCTAGGCTGCTTTTGAAGCCGCAATGTACTCAGCTTCAGCCGTCGAGTCTGCTATAGTGGCCTCTTAATAATCTCCATTAATAAACCCCTCTTTGCATAAACAAGCACAAATCTGAGATATTATATTTTACAGAAGCACATTGGAAATATAGAAATGTCATAAAAATGAAAAAACAAAACAAAGAAATAATGCTAAACATACGTAGTATCAACAATCAAGCTGCAGCAAGCAATAACCTTAATCAGGGATAATCTAATGAAAGCAAACAAGGAAATAACTGTGTCCTGCAAGGTAAATTGACAAAGTAATATAAATGAAGGGACGAGGAAAAAGTAACTTGTATTTGATTAGAGAGTAGTCCTTTTAGTTGACAGTGTACATATTTTATTCTTCCAGACAAAATTTTGATTCCTCCAATACCATAAGCAAAAGAAAGCAGTCCAAGTCCTTCTCTTGAACAAAATAGGAGAATGGACTTGCTTATTCTGTTACTAAGTAAGAGGTCTTTGGTTTAAAAATAAAAAATATGTACCAAAAACTAAAACCTTCCTTGTTCCTGCTACATGCTGTACAACGAACCTATAATAAATTCACTGGTGGACAGCCCAGCCCCCACGGAGTACAGCAACAGTGAAAAAATGTTAACTGTCCAAGCTTTTACTCTGTACACAGCATTTTATGTGTTTATATGCATAATAGGGACCAAAAGAACTTCTTCCTTTGCTCCACACATGCAAATATCAACTGCCAACTGCAACTACACTCCGATCAATTGTTTACCTGAAATCAGCATTGCACTTTAACTAATCAATCAACTAACCCCGAAAATAACAAAATGAATATCCATCATAAAATCACCACAGCAGTTCTCAGACTACTAGATAGGAAAATACATAACAAAAATCATTCCCATTCATCAACCAATAGACAACCGAATAAAGACAAATCCCTAACAGTTCTTGCTAAATTTACAAGGATGAACCAAATCAAATATTTATAATCTGATCCATATCCTGACATAGAACTGCAACTGGAGCAACACTTAGAAATGCCAAACCAGAGTTTAAAAAAAAAATTAGACTGCAATTCTCTGATTCTGAAGTGAAAAATTCCAACATTGACTATATGAAAAATTAATGGAAAATCAGCAGGTTTGCACAAATTTGGAAAGTTCACTCTCACCACGCAAGAAACCTGGAGTGGAATATGCTACTAACAAGAGGTAGTATAATCCATTGCAAAATCTCAAGTCATCTACAGAATAAACAGAACTCATATATGCCAATAACTAATTACCAAAATAACCATGGAAAAATACTGCAGAAATTCTAACCCCCAAAATCTTGTCCTAACTCCTAGTGTGAAATAACTTCTTTCAGAATATAGTTAGTTGAAAAGAATTTCTCAAGTTCTTTGGGAGAAGTACCTGTACATTTGGTTCTGCTGTCCATTTGGTTTACGATTTTATTCCTCTCCAAAAAAGGAGAAACGAAATCATCCAATTTCACCAACCACAGAGCAAGTGCAGATGATGTTTGAGGCATAGTTGGAAAGCGAGCAATGATTTCTTCCATAGAAATATTGGAACCTTGAGCAGCATTGCATTGACACAACCAGTCCTCATTAATTGCAGCAACAAAATCAGCAATAACCTGCAACAGTGAATTCAAATGTTACGTCAATAAATCAACATCCTCCAGCATTGATCAGGAATAGAATATGGTAAAGAATCAATCTTGTTATTTTGAGCACAATAACCAACAAAAATCTGCAAAAGTGAAAAAAAAAAAACCTGCAAAAGCTCTGCTAAAGTTGAGGTGCGCCTCAGCCGTTTAACCCACAACCTATGAGCAGACTTTGTCCAAGCACCCAGCAAAGCATCCTCTGGCATGGCCGACTGCATGTGATATCAAAGAAGAAATGAGAAAATGGAAGACAACAAATTGGCAAGTAAAATAGTACATGTATATGAATTTCTCCACATGTATCAATGTAGACAAAAAAATATGTCATTAATCAGAAATTGCTGTCATTGGAGGGAATAAGATATTGTAAGAAACACAAAAGTCTTGACCAGCCATTTAGGTTTGCCTTCTAATCTAATGTAAAACTCCTATTAAATCAATTTGTAAAAGACCTGAAGTTAGAGATTATCAATAGGTAATGTTGCTCGAATAGCTAACCAAAGGGCTACTATAATACAATAAAAAAGACAGTTGTCACAACTGGACAATGAAATGTATTTTGGAATTAATTAACATTCTCGAATAACAAAATAATCAGGGATGCACACAGCCATACAAGCATACATGCATCAAAGTAGAAATACTCAGACAGTAATAAAAGATAGTGCACCTCAATTGCATGAACTGCAGCCTTCAGTGATTGCAGTTGTGATGATAGAACTTTATGTTTTCGAAACATTTCATTGCCTCCCTTATTTCTACATGTGGCTGAATGGACAGCATATCTTTCTTCAAGATCAAAATCAAGTTCAAACGTCATATGGCAAAACCTACAGTGCTTCTCATCTCTCCAGTACAAATCATGACAAGTTTCACATCTTGTAAGAGATTCAAAATAAGATCTTTTGCTGTGTTTCACAGAATTAAGATGACAGTAAAAGTAATTCCATATCCATGCATCAAACGCTTGAAGACGAGTCCATTTGCGATTCTCTTCTTCCTCTTTCTTCCCTGATTCAAGAACTATTGCACCACGAGGAGAAGAATCATTCAAGATACTAGTCAGGGTTAGATTGTCTACATCAGAAATTGGAGAAGTGCTGTTTTCTCTAACTGTTTCCAGCTCAAATTGATCCAACTGGGTCAACTGCCTGTTTTCAGCATCATTTCTGATGCTATTAGACATCTCATGGCTGAGAAAAGCTTCCCGCTTCTCCAAAGATTCAATAAGGAAAGCCTCACGTGTTCCTCTGTCATCCAGAGCTGACAATAAAGCATGCAAAGCCTGCACTTGGATAAGTAAGCATAAGCATAAAATGGCCAAGGTTAAAAAGATGTATCCAAGAGCTTGACAAAGTAAATAATTCTTTACAAACAGTATTATCCAATGATAAAACGTTCAAATAATCCAGTATGGTTTACTAAAAAAGCTGAGAAGGATACCTCTTTTGTATCAATCACCTCCCAATGACCATCTTCAGAAGATTCAAAGTAAACTCTCTTATGCCCAGGGTCATGTAAATCACAAGGGCCTAAAAAAAGCCAATATCTGTTGTACCTACGATCAGAACCCAAAAAGATAGACTGCAGCGGATGCAAATTGATCCCCAGTTCTGCCTCTGTTTTGTTTTTCTCTTTATCAAAGGACTTTTGCTTTTCACTTAACTTTTGCATCGCCACAGAGGAATCAATTGGCGAAGAAGTCGATGATATGCACATTTGTTTTGTACCATTCATTTGTCCATTGTGGATCCAGGATGGTCTGGGCAGATTATGTTGCTTAGAAGATGATCTCTTGATTTTTCCTCCAGAACCGTAGTGAAGAGTGCTAGGGGCAGACTGAACAGTGGACCTTGTATCCTGAAGTGACAAATAAAATCGGACAGAAGTATTAATCACCATATAATAAATTCAGAATTGCCCATGCTAAATGATAAAGCATGCAGTTGATAAGATGATCTTTGGCAGACAGCAGACACGTAAAAAGATCATAGTTACAATAATTAGCAGTATAAATATCAACGAGAAAGAACAAAGAGACCCACAATCTTAGAATAAAAAAAACTCATACAAATGTATATCATCATATTAAACACAAAATGCTGCAGATCAAAAAATTCATAACAAGATATAAGACTCACAAGAGAAAGAAGTTGATTCTCAAAATCACTAACAATCAGGTTATTTGATTACCTCCATTCTAATACTGGAACCAGCACTGAGGAGATCTATCAGAGCCACTAAAGCATTTAACTTTTCATCAATGCTTAAATCTGAATATTCACCCTCCATAAGTCCAAGCAACCACACTTCTCCTGGATGGCTCTCATCAATTTCGTCGTGAACTGTCAGCATATTAGTTTTATTTCTACGACCACATACATTCTTGGTTTTTCTTGAACTGAAATTCTCTGAATCACACTCAGAATCACTGCTGCTGCATACTCCACTATCATTTAAGTCATCATGAACACTTCCACAGCCCTCAGTATCAGATTGAGAATCATCGTCAGCCTTTGAAAATGTACTTATCCGCAGACGATAAACAGATGGTGCAATCTTCTCAAATAAAGTAATATCACTTGAAAGAGTGGAACTTATTTGAAGTTCCAATTCCTCAGACGTGCTAGCTAGATTTAATTCAGCAATCTCCAAAACAAAACAAATTTATTGTCACAAATAAGTAAAAACTTAACATGCATTCAGTGCGAACAGAACAAAACAATCACAAACATAACAAAATATTCAAGTGGAATGCATCTCCCAGTAACTTACCTTAGATGATTTTGCTAGGTCAGCAACTTTCCATCCATTATTTCCTCTCTCAGACAAGATAGTAAACAATTCACCTTTTAGTGTTCCAGGACAAAGTCCATATTTAACCATGAGGCTCATCTCCTAAGGAAAAAGGGGGGAAAATTGTGATAATGTTGCATGTACAATATAAAAGTACCCTCCAAAACATTATAGATTGAAATAGGGCAAGAGAGAATGATCAAAAACCAATGCTGCAACCCAATAAACCCTACCTTGCTAAGGGCTTCTTTGCGAAATGCACCTTGCCTTGAACCAAAACCAGCTGCAACCAATACTTGATGCAGTATTTCTGTCCATGTTAGAGGATTGAGAGACCTTTTCCAAAACTCCACAATAAATTCTTGATCTTCAACCTGCAATGCAAAATATCAGGCGATCATGCAGCAGAGTTTTCCTTCTGTAATTCCCCAACCAACCCCAAAAGAGAAAACTATAGAACTCACTCAAGCAACTTTCTCTTAAGAAAGGTAGTTATAGATTGGAAGCAAAGTAACAGTCAGATGAATTTCATAGAGTCCATAATCTTCTATTACTTCTTCACCACACTATTCATGTTGCAATTAAAAAGACAAGGTAAGGTCCGCATAGGCCCACAAAAATGGGTTGTTAGGATGTTATTAGTTTAAAGCAATTTCAAGCCGCTACATCCAGCACCACATATCCACTACTCGATATATTAGGAACTACGAGAAACAAACACACGAAACCATCACTTGCTTTATTATACGCTTATGGATAAAAATGCCGAACCAAGATCTGAGATTTCCATATTACTAGAAAATCTAGGACATCAACAATTATCTAAAAAAAATTCTTCGCTGTACCTTATGTGCTACACCAATAATCCTCAAAAATAGCAAAAAAAAAATCAAATGCAGCATCCAGGTCATTTCTACAAAAATGCTTGCTTTAGAACAACAACAACAACAACAAAGCCTTAGTCCCGAAATGATTCGGGGTCGGCTAACATGAACCATCATATAAAACCGTGAAATCAAGTCGTGTCAGCGACACAAATTCGCTCCCTCCACTCCATCCTATCCACTACCATATTTTCCTCAATTCCCAGTAAACTCATATCAGTCTCGATTACTCTCCTCCAAGTTGCTTAGGTCTTCCCCTACCCCTCACCACTACATCCCTTTGCCACTCTTCGGTTCTCCTAACCGGCGCATCAAGCGCTCTACGTCTCACATGCCCAAACCACCTTAGTCGGTTTTCTCTCATTTTATTCTCAATAGATGTGACCCCTACTTTTGTCCTAATTATTTCATTACTCACCCAATCCTTTCTCGTATGACCACACATCCATCTCAACATACGCATCTCCGCCACCGACATCTTATGGATGTGGCAGTGTTTCACTGCCCAACACTCCGTACCATATAACAATGCTTGCTTTAGAACAATAAAATAAAAAACTATCTGCACGTTATAATAGCAATAAGCTTTGATTCAAATTCCTAGCAGCCTTTGTCCAACCTGCTTTACGCTGTCATCCAATAGTCCCAATTTCATCAATCATCCCCCAACTTCTCACGAGATCAATATTACCCTTAAACCACAATGTGCAACTTAAAAATCACTAATCATAATTTTTTATATAAAAAATGAACTCTTACCCCCAGAAAATGAATGCAACCCCAGTATTACTTTTTTATATTTTTCCCTAGGTATCCACATGAGACCTTCACTCATCCCTCTAATCAGTCAAACCCATCTCTCTGGTTACTTTGTGTTACTCTGCTCTCTGATAGTTCACCATCTTCCTTTTGTCATATGAGTACATATGGAAGCATAGACGGAAAAAGTCAAGCTTCAATCCATCTATCCCTTTAACTATGGCATCTAAATGAATTTACAAACTCCATCTCTTTCTTCGAAAACTTTAATCCCAAAAATCAAATACATCTCACTTGATTTCTTCCAGGCTGAGAAGTAGTTCAAGTGAAATTCAAAGCCAGTGCAAGAGTTGTCTGCATATTATCGACCAGAAAAATGCATGGCAAGCAATAAGAGCACTACTTTGTAAACAAATAGGGAGGTGCAGAAAACTAGAGTTCAAGGTTTGGGGAGGTTGTCAAGATGACAAGGTTCGACTTATATTTTAAAAAGAGCTAATATTATGAAGCACAAAGGAGAAAAAGCAGGGATAACAGCTATGGGGAGAAGAAGTATTCTGATGCAATGCACAGGAGAATATTATTCTCGCTGAAACATAACATGATCTTCAACAACCCAAAGATAGATTTATAGGTTACCAAATATAAACTGGGTGACTGTAGATGTATGTTTGTTGCTAAGACATGAAAAGAACGTGTGAGAAGCAAAGGAAAGAGAGAGGATAAAGCGTAGAAGGAGAGATGGAGTAGAAGTATGATACAGGTCTTCAGACTTCAAGGACAAAATAAATAAATAAAAACATAAAGAGTACATGCCAATAATCTGGCCACTATTTCATCGGGTCCTGCTTCAAGAATACCATTCATACTACAACAATTATTTAACCCATTAAAAGCTACAGATTGAAGTATAAAGACTATATTCCACATAAATAACAATGGGGATGCAGATGGAATTTAACCTCCAAGAGTGCACATACATACATCCTTCACAGGCATCCTTTAGTAGCACTTCATGAAAAACTGAAGCAGCTAAAAAAGGGGAGTTTACATAGTAATGGCTTACATATGTACAAATATATACTCACTGTGTGAAGAAGCGCAAGAAACTTGCATGATATACTTAAATGAGGCAGAAATCCACTACTAATCTCTGTTTCAACATCAGTGAATAGAAGCTTCAGAAGGGCAACATGAATTTTCCCAAGCAACAAAGAATCCTGAAAGGAATAGTTAGAAATATAAATCCATTACAAAGAGAAACAAGTGCGACTCGGAATAAACTGATAAAGGGGCGGCCCGGTCGCACTACGCGTCCCCGCTGAGCGAGGGTCCGGGGAGGGGTCCCACCACAAGGGTGTACTGGGGCAAGCCTTCCCCTGCCAATTTATTTGGCAAGAGGCCGCTCCTAAGACTCGAACCCGTGACCTCTTGGTCACACGACAACAACGTTTACCGTTGCGCCAAGGCTCGCCCTCCGACTCGGAATAAACTGATAATAAGAAATAAATCTAACACAAGCTAAACAGAAGATGTAATCTCAGAATTAACCTTATCATGGAAAGCTTGGGCAAACTCATCAAGAGTGAAGTGGCAAATATCAATAGTAACAGAATAAGTATATAGAAAGTGGAAAACCTGCAAATCAAAATTTCAGCCTGATTTCAGTAAGAATTTGGAAAACATCAACACATAAGATAACATATAAATTGAAAAGAAGTTGCCAAGGCCATGAAAATCCTACAAAAGTTGAAATGATCCATATCTATGCAAATTAAGAATATAAAGGATTTCTCAGAAGAAGAGACTCTTGAATGCATAATGAATGTTGTATTATACCCTGAGAGCCAGACAAGTTCTATTCACCTTAAATAGTTTCTTCACAGACTCTGGACAGGACTCCCAAGGCTGATTGGTGAACGGTTGCTTCATCATAACAGAATATGGAGGAAACTTTGGAAGCAAATCTGGAAAATTACCTCGTATATTAAATACATTACAAAAAGAAAGGATGGTGGACCAAATTGTTGAATCATTTTAGAAGACAAGATCAAACAACCTTTGCAGAGGGAACACCCATGAAGCGTATTGGTTGCACAATGATCAGCGCAAGTAACCGGATTTGGTCCAGCTTGTAACTCTCTCAACTCCAGCTCTTCATCATCCATTAGCAATGCAAATTGATTGATGCGCTCTTGAGATACCACTCCTTCCAAAGCAAGTTCACATTTTTCCTTGCGAGGTTGTTTCTGGAGCTCATTCCTCTTAGCTTCCACCTGCAAATCACAGGTCAGTAGGCATTACAACAACAGCAAACTGGACTGCACTGATGTAACAACAAAACATTCATTACCTCTCTCTGTTTAATAAAAGACTTCCTCTTATGCTGCAATTTATTTTCCACCCTTTTCTTCTTCTGAAAAGACAACATATGGTCAGTCAGGAGAGCCACACTGTAGCTCAAATTCAGAGTTCATTACACCTATATAAATATATACAAAAATGAAAGATCATCAAGAAAAAAAAAGATGCAGTTCACACTAACAATAACGGAGACCACTTGTCGCCGTTGTCGCTTTCGGTTTTGATATAGTGGTTTTTGTGAAAGAGGAGGTACTGTTTCTCTATCAGCAGAATGAATTCCTGTTGGGAAATCACTGCTACTTGGATTTATTGCCCGCCATGCTGTCATAAGACCTTTCCCCATACCATGTTTTTTTGCTGGTGCATTGTTATTATAATCCTGGCAACTTGAGATGACCTGCTTGGATACCTTAAACCAGAGAGCGTTTACTTTTAGAGTCCTAATAAACAATGTCCTGAAAAGATTTTCAAAATAATTTGAAAATGCAAAATGTCATGCGTACTCGCACTTTATCCCAGTACCTTTGTCCTTTTGTTTGCTCTTTGGTTCTCCTGGCAGCCAAGACTAGAATTTCTGGAATCTAAAATACCAAAGGAGAATGAATAAGTTGCTAATTAACCAGAAGCCGAAAATCGTCATTTTTTTTCCACATCAGAAGAATTAAAACCCGGATCACTAATTAAAACAAGTAAATAAAAATCCCTTTGACTTGCAGCAACTACAAAAACCAAATTATAACAATAATTGTTCAAATAGTAAAAGGAAAGAACTACTTTGTAAAACCATAACATACATATTCGTAATTCAAGCAATAATTGAAAACTAGCATGAATTCATACCTTTACAATACTGAAATGCCCTACGAGGAAGAGAGTCAAACTCCACACCAAGGGGAGGACCATCTTTGCGAAAAATCTTCTCTAAAATATAGTCTGGAGACATCAAATCCTGAATAAGAAGAGACTTCTTCTTCGATGTGGTCTTACTAATCCTGTTTTCTACCTCCGACAATTCATATCTGGAAATATGCTCAGCTCTTCCAAGCAATATATCCTTCTTAAGTAACTTTCTAGTGGGAAGCACAACTCCCAGCCCATTTGGTCCTTTAACAACTGAGAGTTTCTTGCTTGAACAGGGTGATGCAATTAATATATCTTTACTTTTGTCTCTTCTCCTTTTATCAACAAACCATCTCTGGACTTGCGTGAATGACAAGTCCAAGACTACTGCAAGTTCCTGCATTGCCATATGGGCAGGATACTTTTGCTCTGCTTCACATGACACATGACTCAGAACATAAATAATAACATCGCATACTTGATTATAATTTAAATTAAGTAATTGCAACTCTCCAAAAAAGACTAAAACAAATATTAGTATTTCAATTGTGATCTTATAAACAAGGTAAGAAAATTCAGAATCTCCAGTGTGAGAAAATTCAGTTGCTTCGTGTTACAGAAACTAGTATATTCATATGATAAAAAAATCAAGCCACAATCACGGAATCCTACTGTATAAAATAAGCTGGAATCTGGAAAAAAAAAAAAAAAAACAACCATACAAATAAAACAGATTGCATAGTCTGAGGTACAATTCAAAAAAGAAACGAATAAATGTAAGAGTAAGAAAAAATCATAAAAGAAGACAGAAATGGATAAATTAGCTCCATAAGCAGGTACCAGCATAGAAATTCTCAAGGGCTTGAAGTTGAAGAGTCGATTTCTTTTTCATTTCACTTCTTCCCTCTACTTCAATCGACTTAAAATGAACTTGAATTAATCAAACTGTATTCTCCATATCCTGAACGAAGCAAAATAATAATCAAATTATCCACATAGAAAAGAGATTTGCCTTCCTCTTGAACAAGAAAAATGTCGCATGTCCTCAAGAATCCCAGAAGAAAATTCATAAAAAAAACATGAATTTAAAATTCTATAGTGAACCACAATTCTGCACTTCCAAAACCAAATAAAAACCAAGCAATGATTGAAAACCGAAGAGAACCTCAGTATCAGTCATCAGTGGAACTAAATGTGAAAGAAGGGAGAATAACAGCCGCACAGAAACTGCAGTTAAAAATTGCGTATGGAGTGAAGGTGTAGAAGATGATTATACTTACTAGGAGAGCAGTTGCAGAGGTGATGGAAATGAGAGGAGTGTAAAAGAGGTTGAAGAAGAAGTAGACAGGGTTTGAGAGATTTTACAAAGGAGTAGGGTTTTGGGTTTTATCATCATTTTTAATTTATATTTCATGGGTCCCTTTTACATATTTTTCTTTTATCTTATTCATCAAAATTAAAGAAAAATAAATAAATATCTACAGAGCCTTTTCTCTCTCTCTCTCTCTCTCTCTCTCTCTCAACATATTCTACACTTCGTCCAGTCTATAGCTTTTAAGTAAATTACATTTACGGCCCCTCAACCTTACCCTTATTTTCAATATGAATCCTAAATTTTAAAATTAGACATTATGATCCTTGAATTTCGGGATAACCTATAAATTTAGCCCTATAGTTATTTGAGAATAACAAATTTAACCTCCACGTATAAAAAAAGGAAAAAGTATGAAAAAAATGTCGGTGGTTATCCAATTTGCAAACAGAGGCTTGTGGTTTAAAAGTTTACAAATAAAGGTCTGTGGTATGTTTTATTTACAAAACAAAGTATTACAATTACACAGTTAAATTCTGATTACAACAAAAAAAAAATTATCTTAAAAAAAGTATTCTTACATATCAACAAAACACAACCAAAAAAAAAACAACTTCCTAAATCGAAACAATAAATAATATGGTGACATTTTACGTTTTTTACTAATCTGATCGTGTAGAGGGGACCAGAGACTCATCAGGTGTCTAGGTTTGGGATGATGCGCACTGAAGGATATGGCGAATGAGTTCTTTATTCGGTTATACACTGAAAAACATCATTTCCGTCCTAGGCTTTGCTCATATGTCTCTTTCCCAAGTTGGGACCCGATCTTTCTTGCGAGCATGGCTCGCCCTTTTGATGACTCCGATGTCCGCCGAGCCTTATTTGACATGAGTCCATTTAAGGCACCAGTGCCTGGCGGGCTTCACACTGGTTTCTACCAGCATTTATGGGGTACTATGAAGACTCAGGTTTGCGATTTTTCCCTTCCAAGCTTTGAATTCGGAACAATTTGAAGCTTCATAGAACGAAACTCTTGATGAAAAATAGGCAAAGACAGGCACAACGAAAATATAAAAATTTTACCTATTTCCCTTAACACAAGGTCCGTTAAGCGTTATTTCATATAAAGAGGGATAGAACGAAATACCTTTATTGACGATATATCTACAGTTGCAAACGAAGTGCCCACAACTCTTAATCTCGAGTTTCACGAACACAAACAAAACAAACAAGTAAATGATTAGAATACGACTGATGAATAGCAATCAAAGGAGATTGTCTCTAATAAATCAACACAAGATCAAGGAAAGAGAAACAGAGATAGAAATTAATCGAATGAAGACGAGCGGAGTATTTTCTTCATCAATACTGTGTTGGTCGAAATTCCTACAGTAGGAATATTGTCATGGCCGAAATTCACATATAAAAGGGTATTTATAGTCTCTTAATTCTAATCCCTATTAGATTGAATTAGAACACTTAATTAGAGTCCTATTCCAAATAGAACTCTTATTTAGTTAATATTAGTATTATTGACAGGATAATAATTAGGATATAATTATATCTAAATATAATAAATCATATTTATTATTGACAGGATAATAATTAGGATAAAATATCACCTAACTAATTTTATCCTATAATTAATTTAATTATAATTATAATCTAATTATAATTGTATAAATAAATTAATTACCCATAATACATATATTTATTTTAAATATGATATTATGAATTAATAGTTAGAGATGTAATCACATTAAATCTCCTAACTTATTTATCCTATAATTAATTTAACCACAATTATAATCTAATTATAATTATCTAAATTAATTAATTAAAATAATATATATATTTATATATAAAATTCGACCCCCCTATTTCTCATAATTAAACAACTTTAATTCTCCATTTATTAATTACTATTATGTCCTCTTTTGGTTCCAAGTCTTATGTGTGACCCATTAGGTTCGTATTGCTACTAGCCGCATACATCTATTGAATTAATTTCCAAAATTACATTCAACCTTTTGTATATCGGAATGAGTGCGTGGACTGTGAATAGCAGAACCGTAAATATTCCCCTAAAGCTATAAGAAGACAGGTTGATTCCGTCGTTGACCTTTCTGTATTAGGTCTAGTATAATTCGATCCTTCACCAGCTATATCCTCGAACGAATCTTATGACTATGGATAGTGTCAAGTCACATATAACAAGACGTTCATTTTACTTGTTCAGGTAGAGTTAACTCTGAATGGGTAGATTAAGTGAAATCTCCATTTCAACTCTTAATCTATCACCTTGCAAGGATTTAGAGTCAAGTCTTCCACAAGTGATCCTGGATATATCTTCCATTTATCAGGAGCGACGAATGCTCAATCCAATATTAACTATTCTGCAATTACATCGTGTGACACCCAACGCCTGCCTGCCCGTACACACCCTAGGATCCTCCCTGTTATGGATCGTGTTTGAACACAGTCAAAGTATCACACTCCATAATCCAGAATCACTAATTAACATTCATTTAAGTCTGAGGATTACTTATACGTACCAATACCAATGAGATGAACAAGTGACATAGGATAAATCCATCCATCCTGTTATCTCAAGTTGGGTCCCAACCCTAATGAACTCCTTCACCGGATCCATGTAACTATCTAGATATCTCCATATCTAAAGCTTGTGAGATCAGCTCTCTGTTTCGACAGAAATAACTGTTACATGCAAGTCTCAATAGTAATATGCTAACCCCTATAATACATTACTTGACTTGGGTTGATTTTAAGTTTATTGGTCTGTTATAAAGTATAGTCTCACTTCATGCTTGTACGAACACTTTATAACTACTTAAATAAACTTGGGATTACTTTTACTTACAAAAGATTAATGCATTTTATATATAGTTTTAGTTATACCATATCTTATTAAAATAAATGATATAAAAGAACAATTCATTTACATCTGGTTTATATCCTACAACAATTGACTATAGGACACTAAAACCCAACATCTCTTATTACACTAATTCCTAAGACTTCTCATCCGGAGTTTGAGTCAATTCAGACCTATTAGTTTGTGGCTTACAAAATGATTATTAAGAGCATTGTGAATAGATTGAAACCTTTCATGAGTTCTGTTATCAGCCCCACCCAAAGCAGTTTTATCCCTGGCCGTCAAATCTCTGATAACATCATTGCTTTACAGGAAGTCATCCACTCTCTCATTCAAAAATCGGTGTTGAGCGATTTCCGCAAGTGCACGGTATACGCTTGTAGTAATAAAAGATATCGATCCCACAGGGAACGTTTTTTAAACAAAACTTATTTTGAATCGGTTAAATTTACTTTTAAGGTTTATAATATGGAAAATCGTTTAATCGGTTTTGGTTTTGAAATTGCTAGAATAAGAATTAGATTAGAGTATGAAGATGTTAGAAAATATTCTGATTTAAGAATGAATTTGCAAGACAGGAACGTTTAGTACTTTTTAGAAAAGTAAACAAATGTATTTGTTCGCATTAAGCAAAGAAAATAACTTTAAACTCTGTATGAATTATAAAGATGAAATAAATGACGGAACCTCTAATTATTAGGCTTTGAACATGACAAAACCCTTATCCGGGATAATTGCCCTTAATCAAATTAAAACTCTTCCGAGATAATAATTTGCCTAAGTGTTCAACAAAGTTTCCTTGTAAAGATTTTGAATTAAATACGTTTTAATGAAAGCACCAGCATCAATCCACTTCGGATCCTTTACCAAAGTGCTGCATAAAAATCTATCGAATAGAACAGACTTTATTAGATGAAATATAAATTGATACAAGTTTACAGAGAACATGGAGCATGGAAACATTCGACGACTTGCAAGTGAACGGGTTGTCAATCCTTTCCTTGGGTTTCGTTAGAGTTTGTCAGGCTCAGGGGCGGATCCTCTACTCAATCTTCTCGTTGAATCTTCGTAATAGAGACTTGGTCGGTCTACTACCAAAATGAAAACTAAATTGGAACAATGTCTAAACGCTACTGAATTTGTTATTATTGAATAAACAATGTGTGTACATCATATTGCTTTTTACAGAATCGAAATCTAACTTCTGAATCACTTGACTCGGAATTTCTGCATAAATTCTATACTAATCTCTTTCTTCTACATATCTTTAACTCTTCATCAACTCTTTATTTATAGATGTTGAAGAGTCTTGATTGAAGTGTTGTGTCCGTTGTGAAGGATCGTATCCATTGTGAAAGGACGTCTTTATCCACCCGAACGAACGCGTTTCGTCGAAAATGAAAGTGTGCAATTTGGCTTCTACAGACTCATGCTCTTACCGAGAATATTTAATTCTCTACCGAGAATGGGGGAGCATCAATTGGTCTTCGAACGAAGGGAATGAGAAGCTGAAGGGAGCATGTCGCGACCGAGAATTGGGGGGCCACGGTCGCGGCACGGAACTTTTCGTCGTTTTTGGCTTTCGTTCTCGTCCTCGATTTGGCGTTATTAATTTTTGTCGTCTTCGACTCCTTTTGTAGGGTTTTTCTTCTGTTTTTGAGCTCTTTTCGTTCCTATTTGGATTTTACCAAATATTTATGTACCTTGCATGAAAGAAACATATTCGAGAGTAAAAGCTTTCTAAACAGTTATAAATAGCATAAATTCGTAGCAATATTGATGTAATTATCGATGATATTTTAGGTATATTTTGGGATTAACAAATCTCCACACTTAATCTTTTGCTAGTCCCGAGCAAAATTTCTCTGAATTTATTCTTTAGCAAATCTCTTTATAAAAATAAAACATATATCTTTGTATCACCTCCTAAATTAGTTAAGCCGAAAAGACTAACTTCGCATGGCAAATTTATACGCAAAACATCAAACTAACTTAGTATAATATACGATATATCACTCGTCTTGTATTTCCAATTTTGAATTGAAGCATTCGGGACGATATAAGCACGCATGTTATTGAATCTTTCGTTTCAAGGCATTTCAAAGCACAAAATTTCCTTTCCCAAACCTAAACTAATATGTGAGATATATTGTATATTTAAATAAGTACTTAGGATTAATTTATTTGCTTAGTTACGTCCGAGATAAGGGTGGTCTTGATCATAACTTTATACGTATTTTATTGCTTGGTGTTTGCTTAAGAGGTACCGACCATGCCATGGGTGGACGCAATCGTTACTTTAAACTTAAACACGCTTATTATTATTTAAACGTTCCTTCCATACCTCGATTGTGATAAGGGTGGTCGCAATCGTGGCCAAAAGTAAACTTTACTTAATTTTCTTCCCTTTCATACCTCGATTGTGATAAGGTTGGTCTCAATCGTGGACAAAAGTTAAGAATTCAACTAATTGATTAATTAATATGAATTATAAAATTAAAATTGGGAAAAAGAAAGATAGCACATTCATCCTATATTGACTTAAAATTCAACATGTATTATGGCTAAAGTTTCCTTAAAAACTTCAATTGGTGTTAATGTAAGACGAAATCAAACCGAGCTAAAAATTGTTAGTTCAATTTAATGCCTATAAACCTAATTGAAAATTTAAAATAAGATTTATTGTATCATGAATTGCATGATATAAAATAGAGATTGAAAATAAAGAATTTATTTAATTAAAATACATTCACTCGAGACAATTTTACTTAAAATCGTATCGGAGATTTGTGAAAAATTTGAAAAATATTACCTGTATACGTATAGAAATATTTTTTTTCTAACGATAATGATAACCTAAACAAATAATCATATTAACTTATGGTTAATTTATGAACATATGAAAAATGTGTTGCAATATATTAGTGTTGCATTTGCATAAAAAAAATTATTCGTTGCATTTTTTTTTTCGTTTTGCAAAATAATATTTTCATTGCATTTATTCGTATATGTGTAAATGATATATGTATATCTCCTCCCACACTTAAATTGGACCATGTCCTCATTGGTGCAAAAATTGAGAAAACAGAAAAATTAAATACGAAATAAGGCATACGATAATAAAGATAGAAATTGTAGCCAATGAAACATTCAACATAAAATTAAAAATGGAAAATTGTACCAAACATAGTAAAATTAAAATTGTACCAAATTATAACAAGATAAAAATAAAAATAAAGAAAACAACCTATGCTTGAGGCGGGGAATCCGGAGGTGTAGGTGAAGTCTCCACATTTCGGCGTCGGAAAAAGGAAAGCATCTGATGCCGAGTCGATCTATGCTCACGCCTCAAAAGGTTGAGATTGTCATTCATCACCATGTTGTTTTCTACCAAATCATCAATTCTTAAGTTCATTTGACGATTGTCGGAATTGATTTGGTTCAAAATCCTCCGCAAATCCACCGGATCATCCGCTTGAGGTGCTTGGGGTTGTGGTTGAGCTTGTGGTTCATCCTCCTCTCCTTCCGCCTCTCCGCCGCCTTCGGTACCTACAAATTGAGAACTTGAAGCGCCTCCACCCATAGTGCCACGAAGGTGGGCAATACGGGAGGCGTACGAAATAAAGATGGGGGGACCTTGCGGAAGCAATAAATGAGCCCGCTCAAGAGCCGAGATGTCCAAGAGGGGAACATACCCACGGTAGGTGGTCATGTCATAATCTGCCAATTCACCCCGTGCTCCCAACACAATAGCGGTGATAAAATTACAAAGAGGGATTTGAATGGTAGTAGCCCTCGAAGCACGAAACAAATTATCAAACAACATACCAATGCTATCAATCCTCAAGCCTTTAAACAAACTATCCAAAACAAATAAATCCTGAACCTGAATCTTTGAACTCTCAACACGCCCAAACAAGGAGAAACTCAAAAATTTATGAAAGAAGAACACACAATTGTCCTTAATCAACTTGCTTGAGGTGTTTTTCGAATTAAAATAGTCTTGGTCCGAAAGAGTTTGCCAAACAACATCATTATCAAAATCTTTAGGCTTATCATAAAAATCAGAAGTAGGGAAACCAAACATGTTGCCCATTGCTTCATAATCAATGGTGTAAGTGGTACCATTATTCCTAAAAGAGATTGAGGTTTTCTTCTTGTTCATGGTCAAAGTGACCAAAAATTCCACCACATATTCATTAATACGTGGAAAACGCATATTAACGAATTCTTGCCAACCCAACGCCTCAATAAAAGCATCAATTCTAGTGGAGAAATTCAATGCTCTTACCAAATGGAAGTCTAGGAAGTGCATGTCCACAAATTGGCGATCGGCTTGTGAAAAATGTTTGAAATGAGCGGCTTCCTCCTCCGAAGCGATGTCGAAATAAGCTCCACATTAAACCCGAAGGCGATTAGCTTCCGTAATAGCGGGCTTGTTACCAACACGCTTAGTTCTTACCATGGTAATGGTGTTTAGGGTTTGAGAAGAAGAAGAAGAAGAAAAAGGAATTGAGAGAAAGAGCAAAGCTTGAAGATGAGTTTGGGAGTTGTAATTGGAAGTGATTGAATGGAAAAGAGGATAGAAATGGTAATGAATAAATTGGGAAGAGTAAAAGTAGGTTTATGGGGAAGAGTTTGGAGTAAGGGATTGGGTAAAAATAGAGGTGATGTGAGGTTTGTGTAAGAGGTAGGTTTATATAGGGGGATTAGGTAGATGTATAGGTAGAATAGGAATAGGAATAGGCAAAAATTGTGTCAAAAATCGGAATCAAAAGGCCTATAAATCGCGTGTCGCGATCGAGAATAGCAAAGCCGCGCCCGTGGCACGCGACTTTCAGGGAATTTTCGCCCTGAAATCGGTCCGGTTTTGCTGCTCATACCGAGAATTATTAATTCTCGGTAGAGAATTGGTCAAAACTGGCTATTTGGATGCCTAATGACTTGGTTTGTACAATTTTGTTGATGGATTGGTTCCTGAACTTAATATAAAGTGTCCCTGCACTTAAAAACTAAAATAAATGACATTAATTGCAAGAAAAACCAAAGGTTTAACCTTAATAAATTGAATTAAAGTGAAATAAATGGTTTATGAAGAATTAATGAAACTTAAATGTTCATTTATGCATATAAGTTAAAAGAATCATATTAAGTGCATAATAAGTGCATATGAATATATATTAATTATATGAATTTAATCAATTGAATGAATTGGAAAAACTTAATGTATTAAACTCAATGAATTAAGTTTGTGAAATTGGATTAAGTGTGAATATATGTGTTGATTAAGAAAACCATGCTAGGTTATTTAAAGCATTTTTTATCTTCATGTAACAAAAAATAAGTAGAATTGTTCAACATTATGGCTTATATATAGATTTAACCATGATTACATAGGAAATGGAACAAACATATATCTAACCATAGTAAAATTAATAAATGAACTAAAATGAAATAGAAATTTTATCGAATAAAACAAAACATAAAAACAAAGAATGAAACTAAATAACACAAAATACATAAATATTTACAAAAAAATAAAACTTATAAACCTAAACTATTCTATATACTCATCCCTATCAAGCGGGATATTTCTAGCCCTAATACGATCAATTTGAAACTGCACGAAAGTTTGACGTTCCGGTGCAGAAAGAAAGTGAGGCCCTGCGCGAAAGACACGTTTCGCAAGTCATTCGTGCTCTAGAAATTCATAGTCTATCGTCGGGAAGAATTCATCATCACTCCAAGGAACATCAATGGTACCCTTGGTACCAAGAATTATTCTACAGATTATATTGCCGAACCCAATCTTTTTATCCTTAGATTGAGAAGCGGCGACAAGACCCTCCATCAGAATCTTTGAAGAATCTACTGCATTTTCCTGGAATATATCTCCAAGAACATAAAGATCTGTGTCACGGACCACACTACTAAATATGGGACCGAACAGACTGTGACACAAGAACTTGTGTAAATACAGCATGGAGTTAGAGTGAAAGGAGTGATTATAGGCGAGTTTTGAATTGAATCGCCAGAATCCAGTGAGCATTCTCCAAATATTAGTGGATGTCATGTCTTTTCCAGGATGACGTTTGATTGTATCCCTCGGGGGAAAACCAAACCAAGCATGCAACTCGGGATAGCCGAAAGTGAAGATTTCTCCATCTCGATGAAAACTGAGACGTACCCGTCGTTTGTTAGTGAAACGAACGGTACAAAAGAATTCGAGTATCCAGTCGCCTATTATTGGAAATCGCATTTTGGCGAATTTTGTCCACCCTAAGCGTTCCATATAGCGGCTCATGTCATCACTAATTCCAAGTTGGGTGTTAAGAAAGTCATCCATATACAACATTCCAGTGAAGAATTTGTAACAGAGCTTCTAGTAACGCCTACCTTCATCGTGATTGAAGATAGGAAAAGGCGCCCCATATCGGTTGGATAAGTCTGGGCGTTTGTCGCTTGGGGCAGCATTGTGCTTTGAAGGTTTGTATTTGGTAGGCATGGTGTAGAATTAAAGAAACAAAGTTTCTGTTACTTAATGAAAAATGGTGTTTGAAGAAATCAGAAATCTGACAAAGATGAAAAGATTTGTAACAGAACTTGAATCTTCTAGGACTAATTTATAAGATTTTAAGATGAAAAGAGGTGTTGTTTTAATGCGAAAAGGTATAAAATTACACCTTTCGGAAATGAAGAAACTTATGGCTTCGTTTGTGAAAGGGTTCGTCTGAAGGTTTAGGATGATTCAGACCTGATTGTGCAGGAATAACGCGTGTCACGACCGAGAATTCTAAATTCTCGGTCGCGACACGCTGATTTCCTTGCGAAAATCAGGTGTCGTAACCTATTTCCTGATTCACGGTAGAGAATTCATTATTCTCGGTAAGTTCAGAAAAAACCTAACCTATTTGGACAAGTTTGAAAAATAGGATTCTCGGCTGAGAATTCCAAATTCTCGGCAGAGAATTGCCTGAAACTTCAATTTCATTCTAATTTCCTAAAATTAAATCTAAAATCATGAAATAAACATATTTTATGCATTTAAATCATAACATAAAGTCATCTAATCACAAAAATGGCATTTGGAAAAATAAAATAGAATAAAATAAAAATAAAATAAAATAAAATGAACAAAAATATAAAAAGAAATAAAACAAAATAAACTGTGTGAGAAAAACTGAGTGATTTATACGTCAGATAATCTTGTTACGAACGCAATTCCTATTTGTGAAATATTTTCGTAATAGATTTTACATCGATTACCATTAACTTTGAAACGAACTCCGTTAAGACCTTCCAGTTCTAAAGAACCATAATCGAATGTTTTGACGACTAAATATGGTCCTATCCATCTGGACTTAAGTTTTCCTGGAAATAAACGAAGTCGTGAATTAAATAACAGCACTTTATCCCCAACATTAAAGTGTTTGACTTTAATTTTGGCATCGTGCCATTTTTTCACTTTTTCTTTATAAATCTTTGCATTTCGTAAGATAGATGGCGTAACTCATCTAACTCATTTAAATCGAGCAAACGTTTCTTACCTGCTTGTCGTAAATCAAAGTTAAGTTCCCTAATAGCCCAATAGGCTTTATGTTCTAATTCGACTGGCAAATGACATGCCTTCCCATACACTAAGCGGTATGGAGTCATTCCTATTGGTGTTTTAAATGCAGTACGGTATGCCCATAACGCATTATTGAGTTTACATGACCAATCTTTTCTTGAGGATGAAACTGTTTTCTCTAGAATCCATTTGAGTTCTCTATTTGATATCTCCGCCTGACCATTTGACTGAGGATGGTATGGCGTTGATACGCGGTGGCGTACTCCATATTTTTTCATAAGCGTTTCAAAACTTCGGTTTATAAAATGAGTACCGCCATCACTAACGATGACTCTTGGACACCCAAATCTACAAAATATATCGTCAAGAAAATTAACGACAACTTTAGAATCGTTCGTCGGGGTTGCAATTGCTTCAACCCACTTTGAAACATAATCAACAGCAACTAATATGTAAGTTTTACCAAAAGAAGGGGGAAAAGGACCCATGAAATCTATTCCCCACATATCGAAAACTTCAACTTCTAATATGGTTGTGAGGGGCATCTCATCTTTCCTTCCTAGATTTCCTGTTCTTTGGCACTTATCACAACGAGTAATAAATGAACGGACGTCTTTAAACATCGTAGGCCAAAAGAAACCACATTCAAATATTCTAGCTGCTGTCTTGTTAACTCCATTATGTCCTCCATAAGAGCTAGAATGACATTCCGACATTATGGATTCATATTCATTTTCACCAACGCATCTCGTAATTATCCCGTCACCGCAAGTCTTGAACAAAAAAGGATCTTCCCAAAAATACTGTTTAATGTCGAAGAAAAATTTCTTCTTTTGTTGGAAATTTAATCCTTCCGGAACAATATTGGCTGCAAGATAATTAGCAATATCTGCATACCATGGCGACATGACACTTTTCATTTGAAAGAGATGTTCATCAGGGAAATCATCTCGTATACCGATAGTTTCACCTATAGGACCATTCTCATCTTCAAGTCTCGATAGATGATCGGCGATAAAGTTTTCTACTCCCTTTTTGTCTTTTATTTCTATATCAAATTCTTGTAACAATAAAACTCATCTAATTAGACGTGGTTTTGCATCTTTTTTAGCAAATAAATATCTTAATGCTGCATGATCAGTATAAATAATAACTTTCAAACCTAACAAGTATGACCTAAACTTATCACATGCAAAAACTACAACTAACATTTCTTTCTCAGTTGTGGTGTAGTTTAATTGTGCACCGGACAGTGTGTGACTTGCATAATAAATGACATGAAGTTTATTATCCTTCCCTTGACCTAAAACACATCCGACAGCTAAATCACTTGCATCACACATAATTTCAAATGGTAAATCCCAATCGGGTTTAGCAATAATAGGTGCACTGACTAAAGCTATTTTCAATGTTTCGAAAGCTTTAACGCAATCTTCATTAAAATCAAAGGTGGAATCTTTCATGAGTAGATTAGTGAGTGGTTTGGAAATTACAGAAAAATTCTTAATAAATCTTCTGTAAAAACCGACATGTCCTAAAAATGATCTTACTCCCTTAACAGTAGTTGGAGGGGGTAATTTTTCTATTACTGAAGTTTTTGCTCTATCAACTTCTAATCCTTTTTCAGATATTTTGTGACCTAAAACAATTCCTTCGTCAACCATGAAATGACATTTTTCCCAGTTTAATACCAAATTTGTTTCTTCACACCTAGACAAAACTTTATCCAAGTTTTTTAGGCACGAATCAAAAGAATCTCCATAAACTGAAAAGTCATCCATAAAAACTTCCATGATATCTTCAATGAAATCATTAAAAATCGCAGTCATACAACGTTGAAATGTTGCAGGTGCATTACATAGACCAAAGGGCATTCTCCTATATGCAAATGTTCCGTAAGGACATGTGAAGGTTGTTTTATCTTGGTTATCCGGGTAAATGTATATTTGAAAGAATCCGGAGTAACCATCTAGAAAACAGTAGAAAGCGTGACCAGCTATCCTTTCGATCATTTGATCAATGAAAGGAAGGGAAAAATGATCTTTCCTAGTTACTTTATTTAGATTTCTATAATCTATACAAACTCTCCAACCAGTGGTGGTTCGTGTAGATATTAATTCACCTTCTTCATTCCTTACAACTGTTATGCCTCCCTTTTTAGGTACATAATGGATTGGACTAACCCATTCACTATCCGAAATAGGGTAGATGATTCCATTGTCCAGAAGTTTAGTAATCTCATTTTTTACTACTTCCTTCATATTGGGATTTAGGCGTCTTTGCCTATCCGCTTTAGGTGGCTTATCTTCTTCTAAGTGAATTCTATGCATTACAATACTCGGATTAATACCTTTTAAGTCTGAAATTTGCCAACCCATACTTCCTATCCTATTTCTAACAACTTTTTTCAATTTCTCTTCTTGAACTTGTGTTAATTTGTTAGAGATAATTATAGGTAGAGAATCGCCTTCACCTAAGAAAGCGTACCTCAAATGACTTGGTAATTCTTTAAGTTATAATTTAGGTGGAACTATAATCAAAGGCGGAACTGGTCCATCTTCTCGAATCAAAGGTTCTGGGTCCTTATCTTCTAGTTCCTCACTTATTATAGGTTCTAAAACGAAATCGGTAGGAAAAATAAATTTGTCAACTTTAACTAAAACATCCTCGATTATACCGTATGGTCTTTTAGTGGTTTGAAACGCTAATTGCAAAACCATATTGGTACGTTTGATATCTTCTTCTAGGCCTAACTTATTAAAAATAGATAATGGCATCAAGTTAATGCTTGCTCCAAAATCACAAAGACAACTTGGGAATTCAATATCTTCCAATTTACACGGAATGGTAAAACATCCGGGATCTTTGAGTTTAGTGGGAAAATTGCTTGACACAATCGAACTGCAATCTTCAGTTAGTGAAATGGATGAAATTCCTTCCCAACTGATTTTCTTTGAAATTAAATCTTTGAGGAATTTACCATAATTGGGAATTTGCGTAATCGCATCCATAAACGTCAAATTAATATGCAAATTTTTAAGTTTGTCTAAAAATGTTAAAAGTTGTTTATCATAGTCCTTATTGCGGACTTTGTGTGGAAAAGGTGGTTTGGGTACAAAAGTTTTTGTACTAGAGTCAATTGGTGCATCTTTTTTTATTTAATGTATCTTCTTTGGGCTTCAGTAAATCAGTTCCAGGTAAAGTTGAATTTCCGGGCATTTCCGGGCCTAAGTAATTTTTCCCTGAACGAAGAGTGATAGCCTTAACATGCTCTTTCGGATTTTCTTTCGTATGGATTGGAAGACTTCCCTCTTTGCGGGATGGAATTGATTTAGCGAGTTGTCCAATTTGAATCTCCAAATTATGGATGCTAGATGATTGGTTTTTAATAAGCTGATCGAATTTATTCTCGATCCGTTTAAAACAATCGTCGTGATTACTTATTTTTCCGCTCATAGCATCAATAAATTTATCGATTTTAGAAGATAAAGTGCTAATCGTATCTCTCGATTGATTTTGATAATTGGTGGTACGATTTTGATTAGCATTAGCATTATTATTATTATCTCTCCAGTTAAAGTTAGGATGATTTCTCCATCCAGGATTATATGTATTGGAATAAGGGTTATTATTTTGGTTTTGCCCTTGGACAAAATTTACCTGTTCAATTTCACTCATACCTTCGTAATCCACATCCGTTTGGATTGGCTTTCCATTAGGATCACACGGTGCCATAAACCTATCAATTTTGTGCGATAAGGCAGAAAATTGGGCTTGCAACATCGCTACTGGATCAAGATTCACTATACCTTTAACTGATGACGTTGCTGAGGATGATGGTTTCACTACTGGTATGTGTCCACGTTCCGCGGGCCACATACTGCTGTTGATTGCCATTTCCTCCAAAAGTTCTCTTGCTTGGGCAGATGTTTTCTTCATGAATAACCCTCCAGACATAGCGTCCAATGAACCTCTAGTTGTAGGATTTAGTCCATTATAAAATGTTTGCATTAAAAGTTCAGCGGGCAATTGGTGGTGTGGGCATAAACGTTGAAGTTCTTTAAAACGTTCCCAAGTCTCATAAAGAGTTTCATCATCATTTTGAGAAAAAGATGTTAACTCTTTAATGACTCTTGCGGTTTTTGCTAAAGGAAATTTTTTTGATAAAAACGCTTGGGCTAATTGTTCCCAAGTGGCAAAAGTTGCGGCTGGCATAGAAGTTAACCATTCTTTAGCCCTATCCTTCAAAGTGAAAGGAAAAAGGCGAAGTTTGATTGCTTCTGCAGTCACATCTGGAATTTTAAAAGTGTCACAAATTTCTAAGAAATTTATCAAATGGGTGTTAGGATTTTCGTTAGGTAACCCGTAAAATGTTACATTATTTTGCAACATATTAAGCAACGCAGGCTTAATCTCAAATTGATTTGCGTTAATTTGGGGTCTAACTATACTATTTGTTACACTGGCCACTCCTGGCCTAGCGTAATCCATAAGTGTTGGTGGGTCTGCCATTTTACCAGACTCGGTATTTGTCTTTACTGGGGTTTTGTTTTTGTTTTTGTTGTTGTTTTTGTTCTTCTTAAGAGTCCTTTCAATTTCTAGGTCTAGTGGTTTTGGTGGTATGCCTGAACTTCGAGAACTGCGCATGAACTTGAAATCTTGCACGAACCAAAACTACCTACAAAACAGAATTTGAAGAATAAATATATTAGTAATTGAAAATTATTAAACTAAAAAAAATTAAAATAAGTATGAATAAACCTAGATTCGAAATAAAACACGAAAAATTTAAAATTTTGTCAAAAATTTTGGCGTTCCCCGGCAACGGCGCCAAAAACTTGTTGAGTGATTTCCGCAAGTGCACGGTATACGCTTGTAGTAATAAAAGATATCGATCCCACAGGGAACGTTTTTTAAACAAAACTTATTTTGAATCGGTTAAATTTACTTTTAAGGTTTATAATATGGAAAATCGTTTAATCGGTTTTGGTTTTGAAATTGCTAGAATAAGAATTAGATTAGAGTATGAAGATGTTAGAAAATATTCTGATTTAAGAATGAATTTGCAAGACATGAACTTTTAGTACTTTTTAGAAAAGTAAACAAATGTATTTGTTTGCATTAAGCAAAGAAAATAACTTTAAACTTTGTATGAATTATAAAGATGAAATAAATGACGGAACCTCTAATTATTAGGCTTTGAACATGACAAAACCCTTATCCGGGATAATTGCCCTTAATCAAATTAAAACTCTTCCGAGATAATAATTTGCCTAAGTGTTCAACAAAGTTTCCTTGTAAAGATTTTGAATTAAATACGTTTTAATGAAAACACCAGCATCAATCCACTTCGGATCCTTTACCAAAATGCTGCATAAAAATCTATCGAATAGAACAGACTTTATTAGATGAAATATAAATTGATACAAGTTTACAGAGAACATGGAGCATGGAAACATTCGACGACTTGCAAGTGAACGGGTTGTCAATCCTTTCCTTGGGTTTCGTTAGAGTTTGTCAGGCTCAGGGGTGGATCCTCTACTCAATCTTCTCGTTGAATCTTCGTAATAGAGACTTGGTCGGTCTACTACCAAAATGAAAACTAAATTGGAACAATGTCTAAACGCTACTGAATTTGTTATTATTGAATAAACAATGTGTGTACATCATATTGCTTTTTACAGAATCGAAATCTAACTTCTGAATCACTTGACTCGGAATTTCTGCATAAATTCTATACTAATCTCTTTCTTCTACATATCTTCAACTCTTCATCAACTCTTTATTTATAGATGTTGAAGAGTCTTGATTGAAGTGTTGTGTCCGTTGTGAAGGATCGTATCCGTTGTGAAAGGACGTCTTTATCCACCCGAACGAACGCGTTTCATCGAAAATGAAAGTGTGCAATTTGGGTTCTACAGACTCCTGCTCTTACCGAGAATATTTAATTCTCTACCGAGAATGGGGGAGCATCAATTGGTCTTCGAACGAAGGGAAGGAGAAGCTGAAGGGAGCGTGTCGCGATCGAGAATTGGGGGGCCGCGGTCGCGGCACGGAACTTTTCATCGTTTTTGTCTTTCGTTCTCGTCCTCGATTTGGCGTTATTAATTTTCGTCATCTTCGACTCCTTTTGTAGGGTTTTTCTTCTGTTTTTGAGCTCTTTTCGTTCCTATTTGGATTTCACCAAATATTTATGTACCTTGCATGAAAGAAACATATTCGAGAGTAAAAGCTTTCTAAACAGTTATAAATAGCATAAATTCGTAGCAATATTGATGTAATTATCGATGATATTTTAGGTATGTTTTGGGCTTAACAATCGGGAAGGAAAGGAGGCATGGTATTGAATCTCTATTTGGAGAAGGCCTATGATCGGGCCAGTTGGTCCTTTTTTAGGGATACTCTTGAGGTTGCAGGTTTTTCTGATCACTGGGTGAACCTTATCATGACATGTGTTTCTTCATCATCGATGAGCCTGCTTTGGAATGGGGGAACACCTTCTACTTTTTAATTCATCACGAGGCTTGTGGAAAGGGGACCCCTCTCCCCTTACCTCTCCGTTCTCTGCTTAGAGAGACTTAGCTACCTTATTAGTGAAGCCGTGCAGTGCAGGAGATGGACTCCGATTAGGGCATCTAGATAAGGGCCTGCTCTGACCAATTTATTTGTTGTAGATGATATTGTGCTCTTTACTGAGGCTTCTGAGGATTAACCAAGGATCATTCGGGCTATCCTAGATTCCTTCTGCAGCTTCTCAGGACAATGGGTTAGTCAAGAGAAGTCACATATTTTATTTTCCCTTAACACTCGGGATCATGTAAAAAGGAACATTTGTAATGTGTTGGGCTTTCAGGAGACTTCAGACCTGGGTAAGTATCTTGGCATGTTGTTATTGCATAAACGTGTGACCAAAGACACTTACAAATATATCTTGGATCGTGTTAATGGGAAACTCGACGGTTGGTTCTTGAAGTGTCTCTCCCTTGAGGGCCGTATTACTTTGGTGAAGTCGGTCATTTTAGCAATCCCTAGTTATGCAATGCCAGTGATTCCCAAGGGAGTGTGGTGCTCCATAGACTCAAAGGCGTGTCAATTCATATGGGGCAGTTCTCCGGGGGCGTGGAAAGTCCATCTGATTCATTGGGACATTGTCTGTCATCCTAAGCTTGATGGAGACTTGGGGGATTCAATCAATGTAGGATTATAATTTAGCAAAATGCCTGTATTGGAAATGTTACTCTTGTTAAAACACCTTTCCACATGATTTTGATTTGACAAAATTATTTAAGATTAAATCCATGATTAAGACAATTAAATTTAAGTGCTTTGATTTAATTGTACTAATGTGTTTGTTCAATGTTGAGTATATTAATAAATGAGAACAGAAATAAAAAGTAAGACAAAATAAAGTCAGCATGAGCCACAGAAGCTGAGCAGAACACAACTCAGCATTATAGAAGAAAAGTCTTCTTCAGAAATAACGCTTGAAGATGAAGCTGACCGAAGAAGCTGAGTAGAACATAACTCAGCCCCGTCAAAAGAAGATCTTAAAGGCAACATCAATTAAGTCAAGCTGAGTGTTCGTCAGGACAGCACCAATGATCCGTTAAGTAGAAGACAAACCCCGACAAAGGTCTGCACCAATTCAGAAGTCTCGGAATTACGCCAAGAGACCTTTTCGAGATGCATGGATCAACTGGCGTTTTGCAAGAAGATAAACCCGGCGCTAGAAGACAAAACCTGGCGCAAAAAGATGAAACTGGTAAGCCTGGCGCCTGCTAATTTCAGATGACAGGATTGGCCTGCAAATCTGAATGCTGACCAAAGAATGACGCAAGAAGACCATTTGAATTCAACGGACATGTCCGAATTCAAATGATTGAAGCTTCGGATTTTACTATAAAAGGGCAAGTTCATTACTTGGATTCTTTGCCGAAATACAAGAAAGCACAGATAGAAAAGCAAATCTTCACAGGAGTGAAAATCCAAAAGAGAAGCTGTCTAAATAGAAAAAGCAAGTTCTTACACCCAAATCCAATCTCTGTGTAAAAGTCTAGAGTGAATTTGTATTCATCTAAAGTGTTCTTCATCTAGAAAGAACAAATTTGTATCAATTGTAAAGGTTGAGAGAGTGAAGCTGAGTACTCGGTTTTAGTACTCAGTGGTAGAGAAAATCTGAGTGTTTGGTCATAGTGCTCAGTAGGGTTGAGTAGACGAATAGAGGACGGTACTCTTGCATACTCAATTGCTTTGTAAATGGTTTGTGCTCTACCTTTAAAGAGCTCAGTAGTGGATTGAAAAAGCCCGGAAGGATTCTGGGGACTGGACGTAGGCGGTGAGGCCGAACCAGGATAAGACTGCTGAGTAATCTCTAACCCTTCTCTTGATATATATGTATGTGTTGCTTGCTTAAATTACTCAGTATATAATTTGTATAAGCCGACGCTGAGTAATCAGAGTGCTGAGTTGGAAGCTGACCGTAAGGGTTATTTCCCAACTCATAAGTGAAACTGTTCTAGTCAGCCTCTGACTAAAGCTGTCTTACATCACGCTCAGCCTTGCTGACCAGAATTGAGTGAAGTTATTTAAAAGAATTAAATTAAGTCAGCATAATTAAGCGAAAAAGTTACATTAGTTCCTAACCCCCCCTTGGAACTAATCCTATTACATTACACGGGACCAACAACTCTCGGACGAGTCTCTTTGGGTCAAGGTGCTTTGTGCAAAGTATTGTGGCAATATGCTTGCTTTGGATAAATTTAGAGCAGTCGGGACTAGTTCAAACACTTGGAGAGGTATCACTAAAAGCGATTTTGTTCTTGCTCCAGGAGTTGCTAAAGTCATAAACAATGGCCTCAGATCGTTGTTTTGGGAGGATAACTGGTGTGATGTTGGGCCTCTTCGTCTAGCTGCCACTGAGGAAATTCCAGAACATCTATAGGGGGCTAAAGTAGCTGACTTGTGGGTTGAGGGGCAAGCTGGAATTGGCAGGTACTGTCTAACTTTCTCCCTACCTCGACCTTACTCAGATTGGCTTTCTATGTTATTTTTCCTGGTAATTCCGAAGAGGATTCATGGTTCTGGTCTCTAACTGCTTCCAGCAACTACTCGGTTGCTTCGGGATACATGGGCTTATGCCAAGCGCAACAGCCCCCTAGGACCGAGTTCCCTTTAGTCCAATGGAAATTAATATGGCACCTTGCTATTCCAGGGAGAGTCTATTCGTTCCTCTGGCTGATGGCGCATGACGGGTTTCTGTGTAATTGGAACCGTAAGCAACGTCACTTATCTGAGATTAGTGGTTGTTCGAATTGTGTTGCGTAGGATACTTCCTTACATGCCCTCCATGACTACCTCGGCGTGAAGCATATCTGGTCCAAATGCATACCCTCTTAGCTGTGTTCCTCCTTCTTCACTGCATCTATGCCGGATTGGATTAATAGTAACCTAAGTTTTGCTGGATAGTCTTTGGATATTAACTGGGACATGCTCTTTGCTATGGGAGTTTACTAGATCTAGAAATGGCACTGTTTGGCTATTTTTGAAGGGAGTTTAGAGTCCCGGGATAAAGTCGAACTCCTTATGGACCATGCATTAGAAGTTTGCCGAGCTTGGAGCGATAATGTGTCTCAGGTTTGGTCAAGTAGAGTGGTGTGGGAGATTAAATGGCAGCCCCCCGAAGCAGGTTGGTTGAAGATGAACACCGATGGCTCGTCCAAAGGAAACTCAGGACATGCTTTAGCGGGTGGTGTTCTCCAGAGCCCTGCTGGGGAATGGCTTGGTGGGTTTGGGGCTAATTTGGGAATTTGTAATGCTTTACTTGCTGAGTTATGGGGTCTCTATTACGGTTTATAGTTTGCTTAGAGCAAAGGGTGCAGGAAAGTCATCTTTGAACTGGACTCACTAGTTGTGGTCGGGTTTATGCAACAAGACACCATTATTACCCACACGTTTTCATGGATTATCAATTGGTGGAGACTCCTTAAAAATCAGGATCGGGAGGTGGTTTTTAGGCATGCGCTTATAGAAGGAAATTGTGCGACGGACTGGATGGCGAAATTCGTAAGGTCTCTTCCTCTGAGTCATCACGTGTGTGGTACGCCTCCTATTGGCCTCCTAGACATATTACAGAAGGATCGGTGTGGTTTTACCTACACCAAGGCCTTAGTTTTGTTTTTTCTTTTTCTTTTTTGCTTCTCTGTTTGTTTCCGGGCTCTTAAGTCTTCTTTCTTTATATAAAAAAAATATATAAATGTAATTGAAAAAAATGCTATAGATTCATCAATTACTTAAATTTTGGTTTTAAATACTTTGTTTTGTAAAAAAAAACATACCCTATACATTTTTTTTGCAAAATTTTAAACCATGAACCTCGATTTGTAAATAAGTCAAACCATGAGCATTTTTTTCATACGTTGCCCTAAAAAAATCAATCTTAAATCTAATATTTACTAAACGGTGAAATTTTTCAGTTTCATCAACTGAATATGAGTTTTTTCATATTCTCATCGTCTTCAAACTTCCCGTGTTTTGATTACACAATTGAACCATTTTTTTTAATGTAAAACATCTTTCTTTAATAATGTTTAAAATTACACTATCGAGTAAACATTAAAATAAACTTAAAATTGCATTGTTTAGACTAAATCTATTTTTCCAATAATATAGAGTTAAATTTGCGTTATTGACCTTTGTTACTAATATAATAACCTCTTTTACTAATAGGATAATCTTTATTATAAAAATTATATTTTAAACAACTTTAATTCTTAATTTTTTATTTTTTGATTTTAAGACCATTTAAATGTTATTTAAACAAGAGATATAAAGTAATTCGCAAAAATTAAGAAAAAAATTCCAAAAAGTGTGATTTAAAAAATAAAAAATAAAATTTTCAAAAGATTTTTTTTTAAATGGTAATTTTATATAAAAAAAATGATTCTAAATACTTTTGATTTTTTAATTTTTCAGTTTCAAGATCGTAATTTATTATTTTGATTTGATTTATGGTAAAAATAATTATTATATTAATAAATTACAAAAGAAGTTGAAAAATGAACTATAATAAAAGTAAACATAAAGTTGAGGGAGCATGAATGTAATTTACTCGTAGCTTTCATGGGCCAGTTCTAGTTTCTTCCATTTTTGTTTGTCAAAACACAGCCCAAACCCAATCTCCCGCCATTAGAGAGATCGCGTTTCCATATATTTCTTCAGTCTGTTTCCTTTCTCGGTGCGTGTTCGACGAAAGCTCGCAGACAAAGAATGGAGAAGGAGGTCGATTGCCCTCTCTCAACACCACCCCCAAAACGACAGTCTAACAAAACCTCATCGCATTTTAATACTTATCCTCTTTGGAAAAATAAGGTTCGGTCTCATTTTATTTGTAATGTTTCAAAATTGCCTGTGTTTCATTTGAATCTGCTTGTGATTCTACCTCGTAATGGTTATCGCTCTCGATGATTAGCTGAGGGAAAATTGTTACAAGAGGGTTCGAGAGGACAGGAATCGATTGCTATGGAAGATGAGGTTACCCACTGCGAAATCACTCGACCAGAAGGTTTTACCCACTGCTTTTCTTGTTGTATTTTAGTTGCTTTCTTATGTTTATTTTAATTTGATTTTTCCTTTGGTTCCATGGAATGAGCCTTTTTTTGGGTTTTATTTGTTGATTGATTGTTCTTCTCAAACACTTGGTTTTCTGAGCATGTCATGTTTTATGCTGTGGCTTTGACATAATTAAATCTGTTTTATTTATGATCATGTTTTTGGGATATTCAATCTAGAGTTTCAGCTTGAATTAACATACTTATGGTTTTATTTGGCTGTTCAACAATGATTATTCCGTACTGGATTCTCTCTACCTTCACTTTATACTTCATTTTAGCGCTGTTACCTATTCATTTATTCCTCCCATTTTCAAGTTTCTTTTTACTGGAGTTGATTCAATAACTTATAGGTTTGTAATTTGTGTTTCAGGACTTTATCAAATATGCTTTTCAGGACATAGTTTCTGATGAACTGAAAAGAATTAGGAATGATTCATCACCCAATGAACAGTCTAAAATTGCAACAGCATTAGATGAAACTGATATGTTATGGGAATATGATGGTCTACTTGATGCTTATCAAGGCGTATGTGAAGAGGTGATGCTAGAGATGCAAAGAATATTTTACGAGGATCTCAGGACAGAACCCATTAGAGAAGGTACAATATTGTTCAGTAACAAATATAATCTTGAAGTCTAACAAGTATTTCACTGTTGATTTATAAGGAAATGAATTGACACATAGGAATGAGATCTTCTTTGTATACTTAATATATTATGAGCGTAATTATCATCTAGGAATCAGCACAACTGCATGTAGGTTTTGTTCCTTGATCAGCATTCTTCTTTTTCTTTTTTCTCTTTTCCAGATTTTTCCTTCTTATGAGCAAATTCTTTTTTTTTCTATTTCTTGTTTGAATCCCCATATCATTTAAAAGCACAAACTGAAAAGTACATTTAACTTATCGATAATCAAAAGGAATTCTGAAAATCTCTTGCATTTACCCTTATTTGTGTCTGGCTTTGTGCACTGGGATGTGTATAATTTTTTGAACCATCTCTTTAAGCTTAAATGTTTACTCTAGCTCTTTGCAGAACTTGAAAACACTTGGGAGGATGAAGAAGATGAGTATTTGGCTCGTGCTGTGTTTGAGCACATGCAACTGAATGATGAGCAGGTAAGAATGTCCGCTGTGATATTATGAGCATTTCATATGGGCATCAAAGGAAAGTGCATAAACTAATGTGATATGTCCACTTTTAAGTTGAATTGATAATATAATAAATTAAAATTTAAAAAATGATTTGAATTTATTAATGCTTAAAATTAGAACTTTTCTTTGTTAACAACAAGGAGCATGCTTATGTAGGTGTAACCAGTGGCGGAGCCAGGATTTCATATCCGGGGGGGCTAATTTTAGCTCTGCGGTCGGATATGATTTTCTAAAGTCCAGCCCGGCAGGGCTGGGCAAATTTTTTTACCGCCAACATGATAAAACTGTTTCGTTTTAATGTGTTAACTAAAGAATTAAAAGTCTCTAATGTGAAAAGCGTAGAGATATTTAATTTTCTATAAGTTCAACTTTGTAGAATGAACAAATATCAATTTAGTTTATAAACTGTCAAATTAGTAAAAAAAACGTAAAATGTCTATACTATGATTTATTGTTTCGATTTAGAAAGTTGTGCAAGTGAAGATTGTGTTTAAAGGGAAAAAAATAAATTAATTAATAACAATGATAAAAAAAATAAAATAGATGATAATATTGAGGAATTTTTTTTTATCATTAGATCAAAATAATAATAGAAAAAATAAAAACAAATTTTGGTTTAAAGAGGGATTTAAGGGGAAAATAGGTTTAATAAAATTTGAGGAGTTGAGGGTTCAAACCTGAACCATTGGGCTGAAGAATAGCCTTTTAACAGGCACTTAAACCAACCAGCCAAGCTCGATTTCATGTTATGTGTTCACGTCCTCATGTTTTAACTCTGTTAGGGGGGGCTTCTCGGGGCCGGATTAGTATTTTTCAGGGGTGGTGCCGGAGACCGGGGGGGCTTCGGCCCCCCCGAGCTCCGGGCTGTCTCCGCCCCTGGGTGTAACCGTGTAAGCAAATTAAGTGCAGACATGGTTCTAATGAGTATTATATATCTATGGTCTTCAAAACTCTCAACTTCTCGAATTAGAAAGTTTGGATATGTAATCATGTTCTGACCCATACTTGCATCATCTATAAACTAAGTTCAATGAAATTGAGAATCTGTATTGCTGCGTTCACCTTGTATAAATATCATATAGCAGAAAATATGAAAAACATGAGCTTAAATGGTTTGTGTATATATATATATACTGGGGTCCTCCTAGTACAATAGAAGCAAAATTGCTAAATTCTTCTGATGTTGATGCTAGGTGCAAAGAGAAACCTGGTGTCCAATCTGTAAGCAAGGACTGTTGCAAGAAAATCATAAGCTTATAGATTGTAGTCTCTGTGAGTTACAACTAACCAAAGGCGATGAGGTACTGTCTTTGCCTGTTGATATTCATAGTTTAGTTGGTTCGTTCATCATGTTCTCTTTGAAGTTCCTTTAGTCACCCAAAAATATCACAATTTACTAGTCCCAGCTACCAATTTCTTACCAAGTTCCATATCATTCCCGCAAAGTAGTTATGCAATATATTGGAAGTTGATTTAGCTGGTTATGCATAATTGACCTATGTAGTTTGGTGCGAGTGGCATCATGCCTAGTAAGATTTTCTAACTTGTTTAAATAAGTGGCAAAAGTAATTTCCTTCAGAAAAGTATATATGAATTGGTCTTTTCTTAGTTTTATGTATGAAAAACTTGTATTTTGATATCTTTTTCGTATTTTATTGGTTATTAAAAGTAAATATGAATTGGTCTTTTCTTAGTTTTATGTATGAAAAACTTGTACTTTGATATCTTTTTCGATATTTTATTGGTTCCCCTTAATAACGGATTTGGCAAATGTAGCTGGAGTTATAACCAAATAGATTGTTTCGATCAGTTGTAAATTTCCAATCTCAAAAAGTAATGCTGGTCCTGATGTTTTGTAATTGTAATAGACCATTGCTCCTTGTTTTATCATGTTACATTTTCACCTCTTCTAGTGTTGAGTATGGGAACTAATAGTTCTCTCTTGTATTGTCATTGCAGGTTAATTTAGAGACGTTGCAGACTCGACTGGCTGAAGCCCATACAGAACATCTAGATCGGGGTTGTAGATCGAAACCCAAATTCTGTATTGAAACTAGATTTGGTTTGACTGCATTGTACATCTCTTGTGATATCTGCAAAGTATTTGAGATTGTGATATAACCTTTTTTTTCTTGTACTCAAAGAAACAAAGGGAAGTTACCCCAAAAATAAAGAATATTTTCATGCCTTGTTTTTTATTTTGCATTTGATAATATCCACCATCACGCTGCAAAACTAACTTCCCACATTCTGGTGAGAAGACCGAACGAAACAACTTCTCTACTTTTCTTGATCCCTTTACAATTTCAGTAATTTCAATAATAAGTACAAAAATAAATTTTATGGTTTGGCCAATTTGCAAAGATAATCTTTGTGGTTTAAAATTTTGATCTGTACTTCGTGAATTTTGTAGTATGCTATGATTCACGGACACGCCGGAATCATCACGTATCGCGTGTCCGATACGTTTCCGACACGGATACGGCCGGAAACGCCAGGGACACCGTGTCGGGGCCGTGTCCGTAATTTTGGAAAGTTGGACACACGTATCAGTGAAGGATACGTGTGTCCCAGGAAAAAAACCCTAATTCTTCAAAATCGAAAAATCCTTTCCGATTCCGATTACATCCTTTCCTATTCCGTTCATCTCCTTCAATAACCGATTACATCCTTTCCTATTCCGTTCATCTCCTTCAAAACCGAAAAATCCTTTCCGATTCCGTTCATCTCCTTCAATAACCGATTGATTCTTATTCCATTAGAGAGTCAGAAACTCCAAAGGACAGGGACAGGGGGATACCGTTAATTTCATTTATATGTATTTATTTAGTTATATTACAAAAAATCATATATAAAAATATATTTTTAATATTTATAAATTTGCTCCAATATTTTTAATATTTACACGTGTCCCCCAAGTATCCGTGTCCTGTGTTTTATAGAAATGACGTTTCCCGTGTCCGTGTCCGTGTCGGATACCGTATCCGTGTCCGTGCAACATAGGTAGTATGAGTTAATTTTTCGCCTAGCCAATACTTAATTTACAAAGTCAGTATTTTTATTTGCTCCAAATTACTCTATTTTAGGGTAAATAATTACGATAATAATTTTTGAAGAAATGCCTGAATTTGTAACTGCAAAAAATACAGATTCCTGTTAATAAACTTTTACACCAAGTGGATTGTTTTTGCAAATTTTTCCTAGTTTTTATATGCAATGAATTGTTGGAATTGATGAAGTAAAACAGAAAGGGCATTGAGTTCTGATAGAAACAATCACCTGAAAAAAATATATTATGTATAAAACGTACAGCTCAGAGATATCAGTCCATTCATACAAAAGACGACAATGATGTCATTTTGATATCAATAAACATATTCCTCTACTACTAAAAAGGGAAACCCAATGGACAATTATATAACATATATTATAATTATAGGAAAGAATTGACACAAAAAAGCACCCCCTTATCCAATGCAAATGGGGGTAAAGCTGAACAATACTCTACATGGGGAAAAGGAATTCCAGGTTACAGGTGTCATGTGGTGGAGAAAAAGCCACTTTATGGCCACCCGAATTACAGGGGAGCTGTTCATCCTTCAAGCACAGAGACAACTGAAAATCTCCTAGGCACTATCTTTTTCAGCAGATATAACGCGCACCACAACTGCAGCACATGCAAGGATACATTTGGCAGAAGAGTAGCTCAACTCCCAATTAATAACGTAATTGCCACATCAAATAGTTTCGAGCAAAAAATTCACCACTGAAACTCAAAATAGCTCCTCCGAATTGAATTTGTTCCACGCTTCCTATTATTTCAACAAAAGAATTGTAACGTCAGAGCATGTAAGCCAAAATGACTGAGCCATGAGTATTAGAAAATTTTACGAAGTAAAAGTTCACAGGATCAAGAATGCAACATTACCTTGAGCAAGTCAAAAACCTTTTCAGCAATATACTTCTGCTGAAGATTGGCACCTTTTTGTTGCACTTTATCTGGATGAATGCATAAAGTTGCTTTTCTATAGACCTTTTTTACAGAAGCACCAGTAATCAAATCAGTCAAGGAAACAGGCTGCCATCCGCATTCAGGCCACAGCACCTGACAATAGTGCAACAGATTTAGAAGGCAATGGGTGGAATAACCATTACAATTTACAACAAATACATACAAGGGTGCTATGTTGCACGGACACAGTAAACGTAATTTCTAAAATATAGGCTCCAAACGAAAACTGACACGGATACCAAACGAGGAAACACAACTAAAGAGAAGTGTATGTGTAACATAGCAAGGGTGGATAATAAGATAGAATTGAGGAAGAAATTTTGGAAAAGGTCTTGACAAAACTTGAGAAAGACATCAACTGAAATTTCACTGAATTAAGAGTTTCCTAGGTAAGTTTAGTGGTTTAAATGGAGAACTGCCAAAAGAAATGCTTATGCAAAATATGAGTCACACACATACCCACAGAGCAGAAAGAGATTGCCATAAGAAAACAGATGCGTAGGCAACCATGAACAAAAAGAAATTCAGACACTATATTCTAATCCATTTGATTACCCTAAAGCCACACCTTAATATCTAATTTGTCAATGATGCATGTTTTTTACTATAGAGCTGTATGAAAAAGTAAACTGACAACACCTAGATTATGTGATTTTCTAGCTATGGGTAACCTAGATCTGTTATGACTCAGAGGACTTGAAGATTTAAACGTCAAGTACCTTCGGCATTTCAGCTGCCCCAAAAAAGAGTTGTAAACTCTAAATAGACCGCAAATTAAAGTTTTTCATAATAACCAATTCAACCCTACAGTTGTACTGGCCTTACTCGATTTTTAGGCATCTTGTTTTTTCAAAAGAAAAAAAAAATCGATGATAAAAGCAACTTGATTGATAGTTAAAGCTTCTGGTTGATATCTTCAATTGAGCAACCACACTCTATTGAACAAATTACAGACAACAATAAGGCAAAGAGAGCAAATGATTACACAAAAATATTGCAAATTGAAGAACAAGATACAAAATTCCATTGATATCTACAGACTACAGCTAAAACTGATAAAGGGCGGCCCAGTGCACTACGCGTCCCCGCTGAGCGAGGGTCCGGGGAGGGATCCCACCACAAGGGTGTACTGGGAGCAAGCCTTCCCCTACCAATTTATTTGGCAAGAGGCCGCTCCTAAGACTCGACCCCGTGACCTCTTGGTCACACGACAACAACGTTTACCGTTGCGCCAAACTGATAATTACCAATAAATTCTGCATTTAATGACACTCAGCAAATTATATTTACAATATAAAACTATAAAGACATACATATTGCATTGTTGATAGCAGAGCACGCAGATTCCCTTCTTTCCCTGCAGCCCATCGCTTAATCTCAGCATCCAATGTTTCAGCAATTCTCTGAAATTAGCATGGATAAATATCACTACAACAGCAACAACAAAAAATTGAAATGGCCGATGACCATTTCTACATCAAAGTCCAAATAGAAGAAACTACAATATTTTTCACTGATTTTCTTCTTTTTTTTTTCACTTGAACCATTGGACAAAATAAAACCCATGTAAAAGCCAGCTAGATTGATAAATTGGTAGTATGGAGGAGCAGCCACAAGTATGCAAACTATTAGGATTGATGAAAATAAATTTCTAATCCCTTTGTGTATGCTGTTTGTGAATGGTAATAATACTAACAGACATTAAGCAAATTGAATGGTAATAGCCATACTAACAGACATTAAACAAATTGAATGGCAATAGCCATAGCCATAGCCATATTTTGTCCCTTGTACTTGCCCAAATTTCTTCAATTAGACCTTAGTTAGCCCCTGATATTGTAATTTTTGGATAATCTAACCCTAACTAACAAATCTGTAAAGCGGCCAAAATATTGGTTTTGCCGAAATTCAACTAATTGGTTGGATTAATTGACCTAACGACTTGGCTCAAGCAGATACTGATATTCACTTAGCAAGTCTTAGCCATGGAGGAACATCAATACAAATGGAACATACCCATCACAATTTTAGCAACACTAGAGAAGCAAGTACGTTCATTCCGATGAAGAAAGGTTCCACAATGTGCACAAATCTAAAAAGCTTATTGATAATAGCATTAAAATACTAGCACAATGAAGGTACATTTTATGCAATTGCACTATACGAGCTAAACTAAGTAAGAAGAGAGTTCTAGACTAATGTAATTTAAAAATTGCAACATAAATCAGCAAGTGATGAAACATTTGCTAAAATTAGTGCAGTACACATGAGAATGCTTGGACGGATGTGTCGACATACAAGCAGGGGGATAAGAAGTGTGTATATGCAAGAAGGCAGAAATGGCATTTCCAATTGCACAGAATAATTAGAGAACTGAACCTTATGACACAACCTATTTCATTTTAACTATAACTTCTCAACAAAAATATAATCTTTCACTAAGTATATCATCTAATGGTAATTTATATATTACTAATAATCTATATGTATATGACAGTTCCAAATTATAAATTTTGATTGGAAAAGCGAATAAATACTGAAATTACTAGCTGTGAACTATAACAAATTTAATCTGCCTTGCCCAAAATGGTTTTGGACAAAGAGGTGGGAAGATGCACATGTTATACATTTCCACAATTGTAAACTTAAACCGAACAGGGAAATAAATACAGAGGATGAAACCAAGTTTTCAATTTCCAAGCAACATCCAACATTATTCTTCTATAGAAGTAAATGTAGAAAACCAACCCTAGCTCAATTAAATAAAAGAATGAGAAAATAACAACAATGAACCGTAGTAAGTTTAGAGCAAAAAAACATTTAAACATACACAAGACACCCACTTACCAAACCATACCTTCCATAATAACATATCTGATATCTCTAAAACATGTAGACATTTTTAAGCATTATAATTTATATCATATACACTCATAAGAGATGTTCACCATTCTATAGCGACTAAGACACAAATTTCCCAAGCACTGTAAATGTCACAAATTCTTTGTGTTTTTGTACATTGAGCAGATGCAAGCCCACATTGAGCAACAAACAAAGCACATCTTGCTAGAGCATAATCCTTCAAGGGGGTTACACTTTGCAGAAAAATACAGAAGAGACATACAATCCTTTGACTATTAACTGACGGAACTTAAACTTCAAAAATATTGAAACACCTAGCTTAAGCAAACGGATTACCTACTAATTTCAAGTAATTGAAAATAATTTCCAAGATTACTTTCAAACATAGTTGTCAAATCGAGATTGGACTCGTGAATCGAAATCCTCATTTTGTGAATCGTGACTCGTGAATCGTAAGATTCAGTTCAAATCTTAATACTATAAAAAAAAAAAAAAAAATTACCGTGTTGAACTTAAAATATTAGTCTAGAAATGCAATTTTAATTTGTAAAAAAAAAAGTCATATAAATTAAGTACTTAAAATTTAAATTCAAATCTAATGCAATCCTAAATAAAACTAATTCATAAAAAAAAAAAGTTTGGAAAGATAATGAAATTATGCAATCCACCTCCATTGCTTCATTATGGAAAGAGTGGTTGTCTTTGTCTGTAATTATAATTTGGTAAGTTGAGTTTTATTGTAATCTGTTTCTTTGAATTTAAATTTGAATTATTGATCTTTTAATTTTTTTTATTCATTTAGTTTAATCCTTATTGGTTGTATGTGGCACACCAAAAGTCATTCATGAATCCTGCCTTTAATTGCAATATACGGATTCCAAAACTCATAATTGCTGCCAATTTTTTTCTCCTCACTACCAATTCTAACAACAGTGCTTTCAAATTATCAAAGAATAGTCTTTCAAAGAGTATCAGGCAGTTTATAATCCCAATGAACATGATGAAGTAATCTGCTAATCCAAATCATTACTGCTCATGTTGATTTCTGCTGTCCTATATATAACTTTTACCTATTAAAGAATCTGCTAATCCAAATCATTACTGCTCGTGTTGATTTCTGTCACAACAAGAAATCAAATTATTGATACTCAAATCCTGAATCCAACCAAACGTAGATCCGTTCCTAGAAGAATTTCTAGGCTCCATTCTCTTCACTACTTACCCACCTCCCCAGAATACCAAACACAGCCAAGAGAAACAATAGAACAGAAAGAAAATCCTGAATCTTTTTTTTTTTGGGTGAAAAAGAATCCTGAAAAAATATGCTTGCACCACTTACATTTCTCTCAGCTTGGTCCCTCTGAACTTGAAGGTCCCTTTGATTCTTCTCGGCTAGTGCTTTTGCCTGAAGAAAAAGAAAAAGACTTAACAGTTAACAGATTTTGATCTAATATGGTGAGTAGTTAAATGGAAACATGTGGAACTCCATTAAGAAAACGAATAAAACAAAACATACCGCACGCTCTTGGGTCCTTTGATGGCGCTCCAACCTAGCTTTTCGTCTTTCCTCAGTCTCCCCTTCAACCTCTGGGAAATCTCCAGTTGTTCCCGTACCTTTTGCAAACAAAAATCTGGTTAGGCCTATGCAAAACTGAAAAAAACCTAAATGATTAGAAAAATAGCATTTTAATACATAAAGCACAACTACCTCCAAAGATTGTAGAGAGATCATCAACAATATTTGTAGTTGAAGATGCCTTCTTCATGTTAGATGTGGTTCCAACAGATGTCCTTTTGGCAGTTTCAGACCCTCCCTTATTCTGGGTATCAAAAAATGGATCCTGCAACAGAAGTTCAGAAATTAACCCACTTATTCTGGTGGTGAATGGATGATACCGATACTAATAGCTATTGATTCTCACTGAAGGGTTAGCCCTAGGCCTTGGTGCACTGCTTGCACGAGAAGTGAAGAATGATTCGAGGTCATTTTCATTCCTTTGTTGGTTTGCTCTTGCTGCAGCAGCCGCCCTTTCTCGAGCCTCTGCAGCAGCCCTTTCAACAGCAGCTCTTTCTGCTCTCTGTCTAGCATCAGATTCAGCCCTTGCAACAGCAGCTCTCTCTCGTGCATCACGCTCCCTTGCTTCTGCATTAGCTCTTTCTCTTGCTTCTGCAGCTGCCTTTTCTGCTCTTTCTCTAGCGTCTGCTGCTGCTCTCTCACGGGCTTCAGCCTGTGCTCTCTGAACTGCAGCCCTTTCTGCTCGTTCTCGAGCTCCAGCAGATGCCTTTTCTACAGCAGCCCGTTCAGCTCTTTGGCGTGCATCAGCTGCTGCTCTTTCACGTGCTTCTCTAGTAGCTCTTTCAACTGCTTGTCTAGCCTTTTCCCTTTCCCTCTCAATTTCCCTTGCTCGCTCTCTCTCCCTCTCAAGCCTCCTCTGCTCTCTTTCTTTCTCTTCTTTTTCTCTCTCAATTTCACGAGCTCTCTCCCTCTCTCTCTCAAGCCTTCTCTGTTCTCTCTCTTCCTCCTCCTGTTCCCTTTGTTGTCTCTCACGATCTGATCTCCCATGTCGTTCTCTTAATTCTCTCTGTTGAGCTTCTAGCACATCTCTATCTGGTTGAACAGCTTCTCTAATTCTAGCAGCCTTCAAATATTCCCTTTCTCTCATTTGCCTGAATTTAGCCTCTGCTTTATCCATGGCATCCTTCATTGCAGCAGCAGATGCTGCAGCAGAAGATGCGTTCGCATCAACATCTTCCCCATAGAGAACATCTCCATGTTCATTTGTACTGTTTTGGGTTCTACCGATAGCAAAATCTTCAAGTTCGTCTATTTGAGTAGGCACTGAGCCTCTCGCTGCATGACTTGATCTAGGGCTTTGAGAGTATGAATTAGAATTTGAAAAAGAATATTCATTGACCCTTCTCGAGTTTGTTGATGAAGACATCCGAGGTGGTCTTGGAGGTGGGGGCCTGGAAGGTGGTGGTGCACTTGTGGGTTGGGTATAAAGAGGAACTTCAGATACACTGAGCCATATGTCATTAGATGATTCTGAAATATCTTCAGATCTTGGAGGTGAATTTGCATTGCTAGGACTAGCATTCACATACGGAGGAGAGGAAACATTCTGACCAGCAGATCTATGAATATTTGTTGAAGCAGTGGGCATCTCGAACAATGTTTCATGAGGTTCCTGAAAATCATCGTTAGGCGCCTTATGTGTGTGGCCTGCAGCCTCATCAACAGGGTATTTGTCAACTGGATCTTTACTAGCAGGAGAATATGTGTCGCCCATGCTTGATCCAGTTCTGGAAGGGCCCCTATCATTTCCTCTCTTATTGATTCCAGCTGAAACCGGAGGCACAGATTTTCCAAGATTATCGAAGGCATCTATATCATCAAATGCTCCCATGTTTGTAGATGAAGTATCAACTTTTGCACTTCCTGAGCTACTAAATTTACCAATTTCTTCTAACGGGTCTGTGTACAACCCTCCTGATGAAGCTGCAGGGGTTGAAGTTGACTCCAGTACAGCAAAAGGATCTTCCATCACACTGGAGGCTGTCTTCCCTGAGTTTGCAGATGGTTTATGGGCCTGACTAGACTCTGAAGTTGACCTGTGCAATGCAGTATGCACTAAGAATTAAATAATATTTTATTTATGGAAAAGAGTAAAACAAAAAAACCATACAATTTAAAACAAAGAAGATAGTTTTTACAAAACAGAGATAACAACTGTGCATAAAAGACTGATTAGTTCTGATAGAATAAGAAACTCCAATAAACAAATTTTGAAAAATTGTGCATCATAAACATTACCTTTAACATAAGAACATATCAAAAGTGTGCCTCAGCTATCTGTTGCTAAAGAAGTCTAAGCTAATCATAATAACCGAAATGGAAATCAAACAGACAACGGAAAAAAAAAAAATTTCTATAAAATATAGGTAAGGGAAATGTGTAAATAATAAAAAAAATATGGCAATATTTATCTATATTCAAATTAGAATAATCTATTTGCAAATTACTATTTTGTATAAAAAGAAGACAAATGATGGCTCATGCAAGTTAGCAAATATACTCATCAATTATTATTCAATTACAATATGCACCTATTGAATAACTTCTATCACAAACCTAATAATAAAAACATAAACCATATTGCTCTATACAACAATATAATCATTATATATCCACAATACTATTTCAAAAAAAGCATAATATAATCACGATAATAAACTTTAAGAGTTTACAAGTTCCATAAGAGGAAAGAAGAGTGCTTTTCATTTTGAAATCCTGAAGAAGATCCAAAAAAGAAAAACCTATGGATTTAACATGACATGAGCAATGCACCGATTGGTTAATGTGTCCTTTGCTTCTAGAAATGACTTCCATTTTAAAAGAATGAGTTCTTAACTTCTTTAAATTAACATGGCCAAAACACAGCAACTCTTCAAAATCAAAGTTTTGGTGCTACATAGGCTATAATGTAACTTCAGAATTGATTAGCATCAATGGAGGGGAGAGAAAAGAAAGAACAAAAGAAAAGATCAAAAGAAAAAAAATTGGTATGCTAAACTTTTAATACAAGATAAATAAATAATAAAACAATATGTCCGCTTATGATCATCAATGTTAGATTAATGGATGAAAAGAAAGTTCACAGAGAAAAACAATTAATTTTTTTTTAAAGAAAAGCATCACCATAGCAACTAGCTAAAACTAGAAGGCAGAAGTTTGGTAAACTGTAGTTAGATTATGAGCTTGAATAGTACTTTATCAAATTATAAATTAGAAATTACCAATAATAACAAATTGCGTTTTAAAGTGAGAATAATTTGCATGCACAAACATTAAAATTCTCTTACAAATATGTAAATCTCAAATCAAAGTTCAACTTGATCGGGTTTAGCTTTTATTTCTACTGGCTATGTTGTCACATATGCATCAGTTGAAAACTCCATAATATTCAATTACTGTAGTTCAGTTCTCCAAATGCTACATTACCACAGACGAGAAGTAATCCTTGTCTCCCTCTTTTTTTCTCCTTTCAATCCTCCTAACCAAAATAGGACGGAGTGGAGGGAGAGAATTTATGTCGCTGACACGACTTGATTTCACGGTTTCATATGACGGTTCATGTTAGCCGATCCCGAATCATTTCGGGACTACAGCTTTGTTGTTGTTGTTGTAGGCTCATTTTGCAATAGAAGTTAGCTCTCAAATGCAAAACTCAAAACTCAGAGGATGAAGCCATCGAATGATAAATTCAGGATAGCAATAGCAAGCAACTTCCATGTATACACAACGAACATGGTGTTAATTTCTGACTGGATTAATCTTATCGGCACAGTCATTTCATTTACTGAAAGAGACATAATTATAAGACATTAAGAAACTACTGCAAACAACTAAGATATTCAAGATCAAAACCATGAACATAGCTGCTAAAATAATGCTTGTCTATGGATTTCTTTATTATTTATCAAATGAAGCATGCAAATCAGATTATGACACAAATAAATGTATACAGCAACATTATGACAAGGTAAATATCACATTAATATTGGTGCCAATATAAAATTAATTTCCAATCTAAAACTTGCTACTAACAAAAATATTACAGCGGTAGAAAAAAAGTAAGCAATGCTGCAATTTGTTAGTTTATCCAATAATTACCTCTATATTCTTGGTAATTTAGATCTATTGCTTGCAAGGGAAAAAAATAAATTGCTGAAACATGATATAAAAATGTGGAAACACTGGAGCATAACAAGCACAGGCACATGACAAAAAAGATAAAAGAAACAACAGCAGATTAGATGGCCTTAGCATAACTAACTACAATAAGCAACTACTCAAGGTACCAGGGCCTAGACAGTCTTACAATCGGTAGAAAATCCAATCAATTTCAAAAATCAACGATTACAAATTCAAAAACTTCGTGAAAACTGAGCAAAACTACCTTATTTGCTATTAAAAAAACTAACGACAGCTAGGTAAAAAACGTCTGATAAACTGAAAACGAATACCTGCTAATACTAGGGGAGCTACTGCTACCAAAACCAGGAAGCAAATCATCAAAAGCAGCAGAGTCGGTCTCTGCTTTGGAAGCCTCTCGCTTGTGTTGGGCCTCCTTTTTACCTATATTCCCCAATAAATCATCAAACGCCGAGCTGTTGTTTAGTGACCTATGTTTGGGCGAAGCAGGAGACCCGATCGTGGCAAACACATTGTCAAACTTTGCTGACTGCGAACCCGTAGACGTAGTCTTCAGCCCTGGTAACCCTTCGAAAATATCGTCATCATAAACTGGCTTATCATAAACCGGCAAAGAACCCGCTTTCGCATTCTGGTCCTTGAAAATTGAGTCATAATCAAATGATGAGGTAGTTCCTCCACCAACGCCACCACGCGATTCCGTATACTTAGGCGGCCCGCCAAAGACGTCATTGAACAGAAGGCCATCACTGCCACCACCACGATCATGATCATCGAAGACAGGAGCAGATTTGGTAGAAGCAGAAGGGGATCGGGAGTTAACAGAACCACCGGATCCAAGACCAAAATTCACAGAGGAGAAACCAGTAGAGCTATTATTGATATTATTATTACTATTACGAGATGTCGCCATGGGAGCAGATTTACCCTGGGGTTTGAACCCGAAGTCCCGGGCCAAGATACCAGGAAAATCATCCATAGATTCTCAGAATCTTGCGATTAATTTTGGACGCTACTGGTGCCGGATCTGCAAGACCGGTAACAGGTGGTAGATAAAGGAAATCGAAATTTTTAGATCTAAGAAGGGAAATGCACCAACAAGGAAAACCGTGAAAGCACAGACGCAGAAGAAAGAAGAGACGATAGAGGACAGGAAAATATGGTAAAAACTAAAAAAGGTAGCAAAATTAGAGGGTGACTCGTCAATTATCAAATAATTAAGGTGTGAAAAATAAAATAAAAATAAAGTTCAAAGAATAAATAGTAATGGAGGAAAAATTAGTATATGTAATGTAATGTGTTCTGAAAGGGGAGATGGCGAGAGAGGAACAAATCTCTAGCTCTGCACTTCGTCGTCTTCTTTTTCTTCCTCTCTCTCTCTCTCTCTCTCTCTAGCGGAGTCTGAAATTGCTAATACGTTTCCTTTTCTTCTTAGTAATAAGAATAATGTGCTAATTTTACTATGAAAAGCAGGCCAAATTGTCGTTTTTATACTAAGGACGTACATATTTTGAAATATCAAATTTCTCATCAATCATCTTCATTCTTCAATTGAAAAAAAATATATATTTTTGTTGTTTTTTTTTTTAATAATATATTTTTGTTGTTATTTTTTTTGGTTCGTAAGTGTATCCACCCGACAACAGTGGCTATTCAGTTTCGGAGATGGTTTGCACCTCTATGGGTGGGACTGCTGGCCACGGAAATTCTTTCTATTCCCAAAGGCAAGGATCGAACCTTTGGAGGGATAAGTCTTAATGATAAATTAATCATTCTACTAGTCTAATTAATACTTCGTCTCAATTATATAAATTATATGTTTTTGAGATCAAATTTTGTGAATTAAAAAGTTACTAAATAAGATTTAAAAAAAACAATAATATCATCTAATCTTCTGACTAATTATCACACAATTAAAATAGATAAAATTTAGACAATGCATAATCTTCTTCTTATTATCATTAATAATGTCTCATAAATTTTTCATATTCTTGGAAAGATACATAATCAAAAGGAGAATTTTTAACAATAGCAACATTGAGAAAATGAGTAAAATTGTGTAAACACGACTTATAATTCATACATTTTCTCCCTCTCTTAAATGACATATAATTAAGAATGGATAGAGCATTTTATTAGCCTCGATGACAAGCCTCAGACCATATATAGAAATAATGAGACCAAGTTCAGGTGTAGTTGTGTTGAGAGAAGACCCCTCCATCCATAAAGACCGACCAACATATATTATTTAAGTCAAAAGATTTTGGGTTGTTGTACATGTAACTAAGCATATTTGTGACGCAAATTATGGATAAAAGAAGAGAAGCATTTTTAGGAATCTTCCTTATTGGAAACTAATATGATCTGACACAACCTCGGCGTGATGCACATTGAGAAAAATGTTTTCAATACCGTAATGAACATTGAGGGCAAGACGAAAAACAATGCTAAATCTCATGAGGACATCGATTTGTTCTGTAGTAGGTCTCAACTATTAATTGATTATTTAACTAAGAAGTTTTCTGATGAGTATGTTTTGAATTTAACATGTGTCGATGATAAAAAAAACTGTTATGGAGTAAGTTTTATAAAATCCTGATTTAAACTTCAGATTTTTTTAGTAAATTTTGAATTCATATAAACTGTTAAATATATTAGGTTATATAAGGATCATTTGTGAAATATACAATGAAATCTACAATGTTGTATTAGCTTACTTAAAAGCAACATAACAAGCAACAATCAATATTTTTGTTGCATAATTTTTTTTATCATTTTGATAATTTGAAGAATAATGCAATAAAAATGCAACATTATTGAAATACAGTAAAATAAACTCATTTAATGCATTAATTTTCAAGCAACAAATTCAAATTTGGTTGTAGTAGGGGTTTTATGGTGTAGTGAACCTGATGCAACTAATGAAACCATTGAAAAAGATGTGGAAAAACATGTTTCCAATTAGTTCTCAAACTTTGTAAGTGTCAATGAAACTACTAAGTTAATATTTAATACGTTAAATACATAAATAAGTTCTTACTTACTGATATAAATTTTCATTTGTTTCATTATAGATCAAGCATAATGCCACAACGAATAAGTGTGTAGCAAATTTGGCTCAAAAACCATCTAAAAATGTGATGTCATTCAATGTATACTTTGTGAACGATTATAGACTTCACACGATAAGTCGCAGTGGTGGCCGATCAACGTCTAATTTTTTTGTTTCCATCTACGGAGAAGGATTTGAATATTACGGAGGAATTGATGAGATCATTCAAGTTTCTTACCCTGGTTTACCAGAACAAAATAATGTCATGTTAAAATGCAATTAATATGACCATACAATAAATGTCGACATTCAGCGTTCGTGATCATTACAATATTGTTGAAGTCAATATGAAGAGATATTTTAAAAAAAAATATGATCCATTCATTTTATGTTACAAGTGATACAAGCATATTTTGTTTCTTATCCTTCCTTGAAGCGTGATGAGATTGTTTGCGATCAATGTTAAAGCTGGAGGAGTCTATGACATACCCGAGAATAAGGTCATTGCTTTCAATGACGCATTTCAAGAAGAAGATGCTCAATTAATTGAAGTTGATGCTCAAAATGAAGATATTCCTCTAATTGTTGTATATAATGATCCTTATTTTAAGTTGCCAGAACAAGAAACTCATAAAAAAGAGGTTATGTATTATGAAACAGATAATGAGCATGAGTTCAATAATGATTTCAGATGACGATAATCATCGTAACGATGATCATAATGATTAGTTTGCAATAGTTTCATTTATTTACAATACAATTGAACTATTTTATGTTATTGATGATCTTGTTTGTATCGAAGTTGCCATTATTATGTTTCTTTTATGGGTGATTTAGCTTATAATGAACTATTGTGTGTTTTCAATACCGTAATGAACATTGAGGGCAAGACGAAAGACAATGCTAAATCTCATAAGGACATCGATTTGTTCTGTAGTAGGCCTCAACTATTAATTGATTATTTAACTAAGAAGTTTCCTGATGAGTATGTTTTGAATTTAACATGTGTCGATGATAAAAAAAACTGTTATGGAGTAAGTTTTATAAAATCCTGATTTAAACTTCAGAATTTTTTTAGTAAATTTTGAATTCATATAAACTGTTAAATATATTAGGTTATATAAGGATCATTTGTGAAATATAAAATGAAATCTACAACGTTGTATTAGCTTACTTAAAAGCAACATAACAAGCAACAATCAATATTTTTGTTGCATATTTTTTGGGTATTGCTATATACCGCACCCAAATTCCCTATCACCGCCCCCATTGGACAATTTTTCCCTTGCCATAAAAATTTTGTCAAAATTGTGAAAAAAAAATTTTGAGAGAAAATTTAAAATTTAGCCTAAACAGATGCGGCATACCGTCCGACCCATGGTCGGAACGGATACGGCATCCGTTCCCGCCATGGGTCGGGAGGTATGCCGCATCTGTTCCGGCATGGGTCGGACGGTATGCGGCATCCATTCCCGCCATGGTGGGAACGGATGCGGCATCCATTCCCGCCATGGGTCGGGTGGTACGCCGCATCCGTTCCCGCCATGGGTCGGGTGGTATGACGCATCTGTTTAGGCCAAATTTTGAAATATACAAAATCGTAAAATTTTTAGTGACGAAAAATACTAAATCATTCAATTTTTTGTGACGAAAAATTAAAAATTCTCCTATTTTTTGTGACGAAAAATACAAAATCGTCATGAAAAATATGTATTATTTTCATGAGTTCTTTGATAAAAAAATATAAATCTTAATGTTTCCGACTCGTAATCATCCATTTTCGAGGTTCGGATTGTCACATATCAATTATTTTCATAATTTTAATTATTGTTGTTCGGGTTTATGATTTTGGAGAGAAAATGCAAAGAAGGTAGAGAGGATTTGAGAAAATTCCACTTTCTTGTTTCAAAAAGTGAGGAGGGCAAATATGTCACAAATGGGCGGTGGACCGGAAGTTGGATGCGGTATATAGCAGCTCACTATTTTTTTATCATTTTGCTAATTTGAAGAATAATGCAATAAAAATGCAACATTATTGAAATACAGTAAAATAAACTCATTTAATGCATCAATTTTCAAGCAACAAATTCAAATTTGGTTGCAGTAGGGGTTTTATGGTGTAGTGAACCTGATGCAACTAATGAAACCATTGAAAAAGATGTGGAAAAACATTTTTTCAATTAGTTCTCAAATTTTGTAAGTGTCAATGAAACTACTAAGTTAATATTTGATACGTTAAATACATAAATAAGTTATTACTTACTGATATAAATTTTCATTTGTTTCATTATAGATCAAGCATAATGCCACAACGAATAAGTGTGTAGCAAATTTGGCTCAAAACCCATCTAAAAATGTGATGTCATTCAATGTGTACTTTGTGAACGATTATAGACTTCACACGATAAGTCGCAGTGGTGGACGATCAACGTCTAAATTTTTTGTTTCCATTTATGGAGAAAGATTTGAATATTACGGAGGAATTGATGAGATCATTCAAGTTTCTTACCCTGGTTTACCGGAACAAAATAATGTAATGTTAAAATGCAATCAATATGACCATACACTAAATGTCGACATTCAACGTTCGTGATCATTACAATATTGTTGAAGTCAATAGGAAGAGATATTTAAAAAAAAATATGATCCATTCATTTTATGTTACAAGTGATACAAGTATATTTTGTTTCTTATCCTTCTTTGAAGTGTGATAAGATTGTTTGCGATGTTGCATGCAATGTTAAAGCTGGAGGAGTCTATGACATACCCGAGAATAAGGTCATTGCTTTCAATGGCGCATTTCAAGAAGAAGATGCTCAATTAATTGAAGTTGATGCTCAAAATGAAGATATTCCTCTAATTGTTGTATATAATGATCCTTATTTTAAGTTGCCAGAACAAGAAACTCATAAAAAAGAGGTTATGTATTATGAAACAGATAATGAGCATGAGTTCAATAATGATTTCAGATGACGATAATGATCGTAACCATGATCATAATGATTAGTTTGCAACAGTTTCATTTATTTACAATACAATTGAACTATTTTGTGTTATTGATGATCTTGTTTGTATCAAAGTTGCCATTATTATGTTTCTTGTATGGGTGATTTAGCTTATAATGAACTATTGTGTGTTATTTATGTTCCTTATTATATGTTTTATTTCTTTATTGATGGTTTAATTTGTACTAAAACTGATATTAAATGCAATTGAACTCTTGTGTATCGTTCCATTTATTTTATAATATGGTTTCACGTGGAGGATAAGATGGACCTGGTGATAATCATGTACCGGCAATTTAGAGAACACGAAAATCCTTACCTTCTTACTTAAATCGGAATTATCTAAATGCATCTAATCACGAGCCAGCTACCCTGCCCATATCACCACATGGACTAAATAAATTGTCTTCCGATCCTCCAAATTCTCATAAACTGGATCCACCAACCTCTACGTTGGGATTATGTAAGTAGACAATTTATTAGTTTACTGATTAACTTTTATCTTACACAGAAAAATTGAAACTATAATGGAGCAGTTCTAACTCTGATTTTTTTTTCTATTGTAAGTGCCAAGAGGATGTTGATTGGTATACAATCATTTAGGGGTGTATAATGAATAAATTTATTGTATTTGAATTACAATCCAACCAAACCTATTAAAATAAGCAACTCATGGGTTGATTGGTAAAACTAATCCAACCCATGAAATATTCAATTAGAACGGGTTGATTGGGTTGGATTTTATTTCAAATATTTTTATATTTATTTCTATAAAAAAATTATGTGATCCTTGATCTTTCATTTTTTGACTCATTAAACCAAATACTTATTTTAGGTTTTGTTCTTTTATTTGCATAAATGAATTCATTGATCACTTTTTGGTTCTTTGACCAGTTTTTGGTTTTTAATTCAATTTTGTTTGCTTTTTTTTTTTTGTTTTTGATCTTTAATTTAAACATATTAAGCTTCTATTTTTTTTAATCTTATTAAGTTATTGTTATCAAATTAATGAAATATAAACATCATATGGTTTTTTTTATTAAATGACATCATATGATATTTTTCATTCAATAAATATGAAACTTGAAGATTGATGTTTGACTTGTTATTTAATTGTCGCATTGTTATTTAACTGTCACATTGTTATTTTCATTTTAATTTATTACAAACTGATTTATTGTTGTTTGACTTGTTATTTAACGGTCACATTGAGACTTTTAAACATCAATTATCTCTAAAATAATATTTATTATTGTCACGACCGTGTCTAAATTTCTAGAATTTATACCTAGATATTAATATATATTATAATTATTAGGTTATTGAGTGTGTGATTTTTATTTGGTGCTATAGGAAAAGTTTGGAGTTAATTTAATGGGTTTATGTGTAAATTAAAAGTTTAGGGTAATTTTTAAAAGATTATATAAAAATGGAGGACCAAAATGGATATTTACCAAATTTGAGATATATATCTCAAATGTTTCAGAGGTACAGGAGGTGCGATATCTTCTGTTCTGTTCTTTTCTTTTCTTTTTCTATTCCTATTATATTCATCAGTTTTCTCTCGACCGTTTCTCCACCGTTTCTTTGATTTACGGAGATTCAACCGTCCGAATCACTTGAAATTTAAAACATAGCATCCTTATGCATAGTTCTAAGTCCTAACTGAAGAGTTTTTGCGTTTCGGAAGTGTTTGGAGGGGAAACGCCTTAGACATAATTTATAGGAGAATTGAACATGTGTATTTTCTTCAATTAGTAACCAAGGTAAGTAACTATCAACTATATTTTGAGTTTTATGTATATAGATATATATATAATTAAAGAATTTTCAGAAATTGATATTTTAGGATTATACAGGAATTTTGTAAATTGGGTTTTTTCACGGCCTTGCTTTTTATTGTGAAATTATAGTTCAAATGAACTATTGACTATGTTTATATGTGAATTACAGATTTTACTTGGTTATGTTGATTTGAAGTTTCGTTGGTTGATTAACTTTGGAATTTTTTATGGATTAAGGATTGATATTTTGGAGAATGGAAAAATTGTGAGTTTGATTATGAACAATGAAGTATATACATACATATACATATATGTTTTTGGTTTCTATATATATATATATATATATATATGGAATAAAATGTTTAGTATCCATTGAGAGTATTCCGGTTGGGTGGTTTTGAATCTAAAGACCATATTTAGTGAGAAATATGGTCTGTGTTCACAGTATGAAGACCTATTGGGTATGGCAGTGAAGTGTTGGGTAAGACCATATGAGATAGGCAATGTTAAGAGACGTCTCGTAGATGTTGTGAATTGTGATTGAATTATAAGGGGATAAACTCAAGAATGGATACAAAATTATATATTTTTTGTTTTTGGTTTAGTACTTTGACTATATTATGAACTTAAGTTTTGAGTATATTTTATAAGGTTTTGATTAAATCCTTTTATAAATGTATATATGTAGCTATGTTAAGTAAAGTTGGTTTTTATAGCTGATAGTTTTTTATTGAGATTTTTGTCTCATATTTTTCCAAATGTTTTTAATGTTTTTTTAGGCGAAGAAGTGCAAGGTACCAAGAGGGGTACTCGATCCTAGGGCGAGGTTCGATTACAGCTACGAGGTGCAAGTCGTCTCTAGGGTATTGCATCCATTTTGTTCATGTACATATATGTGGATGGTATATGTTTAAGGACACTTGTATAACTTGTTTTTGGTAGTGTCCTTTTTGTTTGGTATGTATTGTCTACATGTATATATATAATTAGCTGAAGTTGAGAACTTGTGGAGTAGTGTGATATGGGTTATGAGTAAGTCATAACTTTGAGCTAAAGATATTAGAGATTTGTCTATATAGGTGATGCGGAAAAATCAGATTCATATCTGAACCTTGTGATGCATTTTTCGACCAGATATAGGCCGAATCTGTCATTGAGTCCTAAATGAAAGTTCTTTATTTTTGTCTTACGTTTCTAGGGGTTTTTGAATCGCCTTAATCGAACTCCGTATGAAAAAGTTAGGCTGGAAATGACATATGTTGGTCATTTTAGCTTTAAACCAGAATTTGGTTTTTGTTATGATTTTTCTCCTTATTTGAGAGACACTGCTACTGGTTTATATAATAAGTCAGTGGTAATGTCTCACCGTCTTATTTGATCTTATTTTAGGTCGGGTTTGACAATTATGCTACCACAATTGTTAAAAAAACTTACAAAAATGTCAATATTTAAATATGTCAGATCCAAGTTAATCATAAAAAACGGCCTAAAATACCATATGAACAAGAACAAACGACAATTTTTGATGATTTCGACACTTTTACACTAGTTCAAAGATACTATCTTAGCAAACACGACCTTGTGAGTGTGGATACGATCAGAAAATGAATTGATGGTCTATATTGGTGGGATTAATTCTTGGAAGTTCAATAACTCTTTCCTCTCTCTCAAGAATTTCAATATCAATTTTCTCATCAATCATCTTCATTATTCAATCGAAAAAAAGTAATAATTTTGTTGCTATTAATTCTAGTAGAACTATTTCATATTAAAACAAACAATCATATAATTTAATCATAATAAATAAAGAAATGAGTTTAACATGAAAAATAGATTTTTAAGAGAAAAATATTAAAGATGAATTAATCATTCTATTAGTCTAATTAATACTTCATTTATTCTTAATTATACTAGTCGAAATCTTGTGCGATGCATGAGTTATTATTTTATTATTATTTAAATTAAAAAATAATTAGATAAATTTTATAATTTAAAAACATATTAAATAATGCTCAATACGCAGATTATACAATGGCGTTTAATTAAAACTATCGTGTTATTATTTTTATTTTGTTTTTATATTTTTTTAATGATTTAATTTGAGAGATGTTAACATTATTTTAGTTATTGCATTTAAAATTTTAACATTATTCAAAATATATATATAAAAAATCCATAATTTATATTTACGTTTTATTTAAAATTAAATTAATTTTTTTTCTTCTTTAACATAAAATTGAATATTCAATAAAAACCAATAATTTCTTTTTTTTTGGTAGGAAAAGGAAAGGAAAAACAAAACACAAAACCAAAAAAACCTAACCCGGGATTAGCCTAGGGAAGCAAACCCCCACTACATCCTCCAAAAGGAGAGAAGACAAGAAATCAGGAGGAGAAGAGAGATTGTAACTCCCAACATCCTCTCATGGCCCTTTGCCGCCAGACGATCTGCCACTCTGTTCTGTTCTCTGAAAATATGGCTGAAAATGATGGACTCAAAGGAAGAACACATCCTTCTAATACCTTTGATTAAATTTTGGCTATTTAAACAAAAAGCATTATCATCAGAGATTATTTTGATAGCTTCTAGGTTGTCTGATTCCACAAGCACTTTCTTCAAACCCAGACTCCTAGCAAGTCTAAGACCAGAGAAGATCCCCCAAAGCTCTGCAGAAAAAGAGGAGCCCATACCCAGGTTCTGCGTGAATCCAGAGATCCAAGCACCACCATCGTCTCTCAGAACTCCACCAAAAACAATTTTACTGTCCTTATGACAAGACCCATCAGTATTTAATTTCACCACCCCTTCACTAGGCCTACACCAGCCCAAAAGATGAACATCCTTCTTCTTGATAGGTCTAACAAGAGGGTCTTCTTTAAAGCTATCAGCAATAGTACATAATTTTTTATAGAAGAACTCAACCAAATTAGGGATAACAACATTCTCTCCCCCAAAAATCTCAGCATTCCTCCAATTCCACAGCTGGTGACAGACAATTGCAAAGATAATGTCACCATACTCTAGATTGGCCAACAACTTCCCACTAACACCATCGGCAAACCAGTCACGATCAGAGTGGGAAAAGAAAGCAGACAACAGCTGGTTAGGGATAATTTTCCTCCACATCTCTTTACTCCTGGGGCAATCTCTAAGAGCATGGCAAATAGTTTCTTCCTGCCCTCTGCATCTACTACACGCACCAGACTCCACCAAATGACGTCTTTTTCTGTCTGTATTAGTGAGCAGCCTATCCTTTACACCAAGCCACAGGAAGCTCCTAATGCGGTAAGGAACTTTCAAAGCCCAAATAATCTTCCACACATCAGAGTGAGGAACCTCCAAATTTTGATTGAAAGCCTCGAAGGCAGACTTACAAGTATAAGCTCCATTCTTCGTTAACGCCCAATAGTGCCTATCCCTATCTTCCTCTTTGCTACTAATCTTAACTCCTCTAATTCTCAGGAGTGTTTCCAGACTAAAATAAGATTCAAATCTTGACCACATCCAATCACCCTCCAAATCCACCACATCAGCAATCCTCCAATTTTGGATATCCACAGGAGGAGGGGAGATACAAACCTCTAACAAGGATTTTTTTACCAATCCAGACATCATTCTAGAAACTGATAGACTTTCCATTGCCCACAACCCAACCCATCCCAGAGCAAAACTCTGAAAACACAGTACTAAGGCCTTTCCAAAGAAAAGAACAATTAGTAACTCTCTCCTTAGGCCCCCCAAAAATCCTATCTTTTATATATTTCCCGCATAACAAATGAACCCAAGGAGAGGAAGGAAGTTGCCACATCCTCCACAGAAGTTTCATCAGTAAAACTTTGTTATTGTCCCTGGCTTGTCTTATCCCCAGGCCTCTCATATTTTTCGTTTGACAGACCTCTTTCCAGGGCACAAGGTGGATTTTTTCCCCCTCCGTAAAGTCCCCCCACAGGAAACGACGATTGATTTTATCAAGATCATTAAGAACAGGCTCAGGCAGTCTACAGGCTTGCATAATATGATTAGGATCCGCACAATTAATAGACTGAATCAAAGTAAGACGCCCTGCAAGAGATAGGGATTTAGCTTTCCAAATGGCACATTTATTATTAGTTTTATCGAGAGTCTCTTTAAAGGATGCTTTAGAGACTCTCTCACTATGGAGGGGAACCCCCAGATATTTGCCCAAGGAGTTGGTCAAAGGAATACCCGAAATTTCACTTAGCCTTTTACAAGCTCTTTGATTCATGTTTTTAGAACACAACATCTGGGATTTTTGGATATTGAGCTTTTGACCAGATGCAGCACAGAAACAGTTAAGAATATCCATGATTACAACAATTTGCTCCTCACTTCCTTCCACAAAGATCATAACATCATCTGCGAAGAACAAATGAGTAATCGGGGGACATAATTTATTGATAGACACCAGGTGAAACTTACCATTACCAACAACCTCTTGGATAAGGTGGGTCAATATTTCCATTGGAATAACAAATAAGAAAGGGCTCATAGGATCCCCTTGACGGATGCCCCAGGAAGGAGTAAACTCCTCTAACATATCTCCATTAACCAAAACCTGAAAAACAGGAGAAGAAATGCAGACCTCTATCAATCTCACCCAATTATCCGGGATACCAGCTCTCTTAAGACTATCCAGCAGAAAACTCCAGTTAAGGCGGTCATAAGCTTTTTCCAGGTCCAGTTTAAGAGCCACAATACCCCTCTTACCCTTTTTAATTTTCATAGAGTGGGCTATCTCCTGGGTTATAACTACATTATCCATCATCTACCTACTAGGAACAAAGCTGCCTTGATTCTGACTAATAATATTCGGAAGAATACACCGGAGTCTATTGGCCACAATTTTAGTACCAGCCTTATAAAGCACCTTACAAAGACTAATAGGCCTCATTTGTAAGAAAGAAGATGGCCTCTCAACTTTCAGAATCAGGACCAGAAGAGTTTTATTCACCAGCCTAATATCCTCGGAACCACTAAACACTCCTTTAATAAAACTATAAATACCTTCCTTCACAGTCTCCCAATGTTTATGATAAAAACCATCAGGAATACCATCAATCCCAGGAGCTTTAGTAGCCCCAATACTAGAGAAAGCCTGATCAATCTCTTTCTGGTCAATAGGCTGGAAAGCTTCCAGAACCAAATCATCATCTAGTCTGGGAAATGAAGTCCTAGAAAGAGCTTTATCTAGATCCACACTTTCTTCTTTGAATAAATCTTTATAGAAAATAAGGGCCAGGCTACGAATATCCTTGTCCTCATAAACCCAATCTCCATTCAGACCTTTAATAGCCTCAATTCGATTCCTCTGCCTCCTAATAATAGTGGAAAGATGGAAATACCTGGTATTGCGATCTCCATCTTTGATCCACTCCTTTATAGACTTCTGAAACCAAAGTAACTCTTCCTGCCTTAGCACCGCTTCCAATTCCTTCTGAAGAGTTCTAAGAAGACCATCCAAACTATGATCAAACCTAACCTCCAAAATACGTTGAATGCCTTCAATTCTGCTCAAAAGTTTATTCTTCCTTCTAATAATATGGCCGAAGATGTTTTTATTCCATCCCACCACATTCCTTCTAAACCCCTCAGCAGCAAGTAAAACATTAGAATGAGGCTGCCAATTATCCTGGACAAAGTTTTTAAACTCAGGGTGAGATTCCCAAGCCACCTGGTACCTAAAAGGTCTATCCCCTCTAGGACGATGACCCTCCACCAGCTTGACAAGAATAGGGCAGTGATCAGAGTGTCTGAAGGGGAGATTTACCACAGATGCTTCAGGAAATCTACAAAGGCCCGCAATATTATCATAAACTTTGTCTAAACGAACAAAGGTACTATTACGTTTCCAGGTAAACTTATGACAAGCGGCACCCAGATCCGAAAGCCCACACAAATCCATACTATGCTTATGGTTGAGACACTGGTTCACATAGTGGTTCCCACCCCCTCTTTGATCGCTCATAAGGGCGATATCATTAAAATCACCAGCCACAAACCATGCCTCCTCCATACTCGTACTCATAGTATACAGAACCTCCCACAGCCTTTTACGATTGGCCAAAATAGGATCCGCATAAACAAAAGTAATAAAGAAAGGTTTATTACCCGGATAAACCAACTTGCTGTGAATAAATTGTTTATCCATACTAACAATCTCAATATAAACATGATCTGGCTTCCAGAAAAGCCAAATCCCACCAGCCCGGCCAGTAGCTTCCGATCCGACACAATTCCAATTTCTAAACTTTCTAACCACCTCATCAGCTTTAACTCCACTGATCTTAGTTTCTATTAAAACAAAACAAGATGGGTTAAACTGTTTAATTAAATCTTTTACATGGATGATGGTAGCCTTGCTAGCCGCACCTCTAACATTCCACACAAACAAATCCATCAGAAAGGAAGACTACTGACCCCAGACCCAACCCCTAAACCAGATACTTTTTAGGGGCTCCTAAGAGCCTAGAGGAGGTACCAGCAGGCCCCTTTTTTCCAAAACTTCCAAAGAATTAAGTTTATTCTTTTGATTACCCTTAGGTTTTTTCATACTCATTTTATTGACCCCCATATAATTCCTATTCCTAGGCTCAACACAGTTTGTAGGGATACTAACCTCTTTATATTTCTCTTTCACAATTGAGGCATGAACTTGGGAGGAACCCTGGACCCCAACTTTTGATTCAAACAGAGGATTAACTGCCTCCACATTATTAGCCACCGGCTCAGTAGATTCTAAACTTGGCATGCTTAGCTCAAGTTGCTCGTTAGAGAGGTCAGAGTCTTGTTCATCTTCTATAGACAAAGCCCCAAACCTAGACCCTGATCTGACTACCGAATCATCACCCAAACCTTCTTTCTCCTTCGGACATGCCTTCTCCTTAATTTCAGGATTAATTTGGATCAGAATAGTATCTTTATTAATGTCAGGAGGACGATTCTGAACTACAGACGCACGAGTCCTCCGTCTTCCCGACCTCTTAGCAACCATCCAAGGGCCGAAATTCCTCCCATCTCCTTGAATCCCCTTTTTTCTCTCTATAACAGCTTCAATAACCTCTTCAACCACCTTCTCCCTCTTGGAGCAACCCTCATAAGTATGACCAAACATACCACATTCATAACAAATGTTATGAATACCTTCATACTCAATAAAATAAACCTTATTCTGAACACAAAATTTAGACAGAAGGGGTTTAGCAAGATCAATATCAATACAAACTCTAGCAAACTTACCTCTAACTACCCCGATGGTAGTTTTATCCACATGGTGAACTTTACCAACAAGCCCACCAATCTTATTAAGAAAAATTTCATTATAATATTCAATTGGGAGGCCCAGGAATCTTACCCAAGTTAGAATTCTATTCACAGAACAATCATGTGGATTAAAGTTAGGAACCCATGGCCTTAATGCTAGGACATGGTTAGAAATAATATAAGGGCCCCCATTAATCACAATATTATAGTCCTCCACACGGGTAAATTTAATAACATAATAGTCGTTTTCTAAGTCAGTGATGGTGACTTTTCCTTTTTTAGCCCACTGCGCCTGGATCCTCTGAGCGAAATAGTTAAAACTAATTCTTTTCCCAAGCACTGTTACAATTAAGGATAACTTCCATTTAGCCCTAAGGGCACGCTTATCCGCCGAAGAAAGCCGAATCACAGGACAAAGAGGATCATCCTGTTCCCCATCATCTTCGTCAGAATCAGAAAAAACCTCCTCCGATTCCCCATCTATAAGCCCTTCCTTTAAAGAAGGCTCCTCCTCGACCACTCCCATAACCGTGTCTCTCCACGAAATTTTCCCCACGCCTTGTTCATAATTTTTTTTGTTACCCACATCATCATCTGGCCTAGCCACCATACTCAAAACAGCATGGGCTTTGACTGCTACCGCAACCATTTTATACAAATCTCCCCCTACTGCTAAATTCAAGCCCGAATCCGAGCAACCAGCCAGGCCTAATCTGCCTACAGCGCCTCCTGCAGCAAAATCCCTATCGCCCTCCGCTAACGATCCACACGCCCCCTTGCCTAAGAAACCACCCCCTGGCCTAGCGCCTCGCCCCCTATACGATCCTCACGCCCACCGCCCTCGATCTCCTTTCCAGCCATAGAGAACATCACCCCGCCCTCCGCCTGCCTTCCAAAATCCCCCTGGCCTTTTCCCTCCCCCCCAGCCGCTTCGAGCCCCAGATCACCTCCTCATCACCCGATCTGGACCCGCTGAACCCTCCCCACTCTCTCCCGGCCGATCTCCCTCCTCTCCCCTCCTTTTCCCCCATCAGACCCAAGATCTCCCCCAAATCCCTTCCCAGCCTCTAGATCCGTCCTGTCCACCTTCAACCGGCCCACTCCACCGCCTGGCGCCACCCTCTCCACCGATCTCTCCCTCAACCGCAATCGATCGCTCTCTCTCTCTCTTTCATCACAACGATCGATTTTTTCGTCAACAATTTCTTTTTTATTTCATCATATCTTGCTATAAAATTATTTTATGTAACTTAAAAGGCCAAAAACCAAATTATAAATAACACTTCAATAGATCTCTTTATATATCGTATTTTAAAATAATTATGAAACATTTTATCATTTGAAGTTTAATATTTATATGGATTTTTAATCATTCATATTTAGATTTAGGCTCTATTAAAAGACTAATATTGTTCCCGCGCATCGTACAAGTCGATTAAATTTATATACAAAAATTTAACGTTTTAATATTTTTTAATTCAATATGATTTACAAAAATTTCTTGTTTTAAAATAATTTAAATTTACAAAAAAAAAAATATTTAAAAAAAGAACTTTGTATAAATTTTTTTTTTTGAATCAACTTTGTATAATTTTTAGTTTGAATAGTTTACAACAAATTTAAACCTCTTTCATCTTTAATGTCTATGTAGTAATTGTATTGAAAATAATATTCTTAATTAATTACATTATAAAATAAAGTAATAAGTAGTAAATATTTAATTTTATTAAACAATAGAACATAATGATTCAAACAACATTTCGCTTCATAGGCGATAAACTTTGTAAATTCCTACATTATAAAATAGTAAAGTAGTGAGTTTTTATTATAAACAATATTATTTTTGACTTAAATTTTTTTAAAGTAGTTCACAATAGTCTAGATGAACCTACATTGTATAAATATTTTTTCTCTCTCTTTCATATGAAAACTCATTTATTATTTTCCTAGTCTAATTAAATACCTTATTAGTAAATTTTATATTATATAATAATTACAAACGTATATAGATACACAAACGTATTTATAGATATAAAAGGGATATTATCCCAAGGACTAAAAGGGATATTCCCCTCAAGAACGCCGCGTATTGATCCCCGAAGAGGAGCCGGCAGGTGGATCTCCACGGATCTGCTTAGAGAGGTCCGCTGGCGGACCTATGAGGCGAATTTCTTCATTCACCTGAATCGCCACTGTAACGGCTGGTCGCCGACTCGGCCATAAAGATCATTAATGAGTTATCAATCAGCTAACCGCCAGGTTAAAGATAACTTGTAACCGCCATTAATGGAGCATTAATGGAGGCTTTCTAGTTGCCTGAAGGTTACGACTTCCTAGCTATATATAGCCTGATTCCCTAGGCTATCAGGGTACACATTCTCACAACCTTTGTCAATTCAGTTTGTTTCCTTGATTCACCTTACTAACTTTGGCATCGGAGCTTCCCCCCGTCGAACCCAACGACGCCCCCCACAGGGACGGACGTTGATCGGAATTTCCCTACCAGTTATCAATTGGTGCGGTGAAGGTGGAATCCTTAATCAAACAAAGGGTTTTTCGTTCACATTAAGAAACTATGACGACTGGAGATCAGAATCCCTCTTCAGGGATTGAAACACCATTAGTTACACCATCTAGTGCTGGCCGCACAGATTCAACTGCTCCTGCAACGCACGTCGAAAGTAGTATGAACCCTGATGCTTTCATCAACATGTGTGCACAAGCCATCGGAGAGCGGTTTGGACCCGAGACGGGGAATCGCCTGCGGTCGTTCATGACCCTTCCTCCACATTGGAGCATGGCGTCCACATCAACTGTATCATCCCGGCCCTTGTTAAACTTTGGACCGGGTGCCCAGAGTTCTTCATTTCTCCAAGCTCACAACATGGATTCTATGGTAACTACTACGGCGGCAGCTGAAGAACGACAAATCAATCGGGAGTTATTCCCTGGTGGCGCAGAAGGAAGTCAAAGGAATGATTCAACCCTTTCAGGCGGATCTACGGGTCCTGGATTAAATCCAGGCGGGTTCGATATCCCAAGGCGCCCAAGGACAAATCTACCCCTTGGCGGATCCGAGGGGCGAACACACAAAAAGCGTAGAAGGGAGAAAAGTAGGCGGTCTAAATCACCTTCGCCTCGACGACCGAGATCCTCACGTCGGGGCAGATCGCCCCCATCTACTGGTCGTAGACGAAGTAAAAGGCCAGCAGAGACGCCCCATTCGAGTGGACCACCACCCCTGCCACCCTCAGGAATTGTTGGACACATCCCGTCGGGAAGCCATGGAGGAGGTAGTGGGCAAGCTCCCCCAGGAGGGGGGGGGGGGCAGAGGAGGTAGTAGCGGAGGAGGAGGCGGACGTGGAAGCGGAGGAGGGCGTTCGCCATCAGATCCATCATCTGGATCAAGTTCTTCTTCTTCTCCAAGCAGATCTCCACGAAGGGGTCGCCCAAGGGCGGATTCGAAGAATTTTGATGATAGAGTTAGAGCTCTGGTGCTCCGTATGAATGAGGAAAATGCCAGGCATAATCCGTTCGCCAATAGAGATTCGCCTTTCGCAGCTTGGATTGAGGCAGAGGAAACTGATAGAGCTTTTAAAATACCTAATCTAGCCATCTACACAGGTGTTGACAATCTGGAAGCTCACGTCAGAAAATACTGAATACTGCTCAAACTCAATCGGGCCACTAAGCCTGTGCTCTGCAAAATGTTTGTCACCACGCTAGGAGGTCCAGCCTACGGATGGTTTCAGTCTTTACCTCCGGGCTCAATAAACAGTTTTGATCAATTGAACAGGGAATTTTGTGCTAAATTCGCCGGTTGTATTCCTCCAGTGGTTAAATCAGGAAAGCTTTTTGAGTTAAAACAGAAGGCAAATGAATCCCTTCGGGAGTACATAGACACTTTTAACCAATTGTGCATACAAATCGTTGATGTGGATATCTCAGTAGCAGTGGAATGTTTTGTGAGAAACACCACTTGTAAAAGCTTGCAAGAAGATCTAATTCGAAAGAAACCCACCAGCATGGCAGAATTGATGGAGCATTGTAAAGACTTTATCGAGGTGGATGACATTCGCCGAGGATCGCTGTCATCGCCCAAAAGGGACAAGGGCGAATCTCGCCATCGAGATAGAGACAAAGACAAACATCAGGATTCTTCCTATAGAAGCAGGCAAAGGGGTTCTAAGAACAAATCAACATTTGTCACCTCTTTCACGCCTCTCAACGCTTCTAAAAGTGAAGTCCTTATGTGGATCGAGAACAGTCAACACAAATGGAGCATTTCATACCCCGAACCAAAGGGGGGAGAGTACACCAATACTGCTAAAAATCCTAAGAATTATTGTAAATATCACAGGAAAAATGGCCATGACACCGATGCATGTTGGGAGTTAGCTCGGGAAATCGAACGTCTCATCGAGAGAGGCAAATTGGATCGGTTCATCCAGAATGATGGCAAGAAAGGAGATGGTGATAGATCCAAAGAGGACTCAAAGAAGAAGGGGAAGGGTACCATCAATGTCATAGCAGGCGGACCTGGATACCAGCCAATGATAAAAAAGGAAAAGACTACCGCTCTTGATAGGGCATCGTTAAATCGCCCATTTGCCGATGTAGGTCCTGAAATATCTCCCCATGCGGATGCACTGGTCGTCACTATGATGGTGGAAGGCTGGGAGATGAAAAGAGTGATGGTTGATACTGGGAGTTCATGCAATGTCATCACCAGAGGAGCTTTTGCCAAACTCATGATTGATCCAGTCCAGGTAGAGCCAACTGTGGTCGATATCTTAGGAGTGACGGGACACACTATCTAAACAAAAGGCCAAGTCACTCTGGATTGCGAGCTTACGGACGATGATCAGGTCTGGAAAGGTGATCTGGAATTTTCTGTCTTGGATGGTCAGTTAGCTTACAATATCATCCTCGGATGGCCCTTTATCTCCGAAGTTGCGGCCCTTATCTCCATACGCCACTTAACGCTTTACATCCCCACGGCCAAGGGAGGTGTAATGGTCAGAGGTAGCCAAAAGGTGGCCCAGGAAACATATTCGGCATCACTGATGATTCGCCCCCAATCTAAGGAGGAAGATGAGGAGGAGCTCGTCACAATGGCCTTGGGCGAGACAGAAATGTACCTTATGGCGGATGAAAAGCAGGTGCGAATGGCTAAAGGGCTCAAAGGCGAAATTAAAAATGCAATCACCAAGGTACTCCGTGAGGCGGAGGATGTCTTCGCATGGAAGGATGAAATTCAGAAGGTGATCACTCACAAGCTCAACATTGATAAAGATGCAGTTCCCGTGGCTCAGAAGCAGAGAAACCATGGCCCCGAAAGGCAGAAGGTGATAGAAGAAGAAATCACCAAGCTCCAGCGGGCGGACGCCATTGAGGAGGTGCTTTATACTCAATGGCTAGCGAACGTCGTTCTAGTAAAGAAGGCGGACGGATCTTACCGCATGTGTATTGACTTTACAGATCTCAACAAAGCTTGCCCCAAAGACAACTATCCTCTGCCATGTATTGACATGCTTGTAGATGGAACCGCCGGTCACGCCATGTACTCCTTTACAGATGTGAAGTCAAGTTACCATCAGATCCCCATGGAGCCCTCAGATAGAATCAAGACCTCGTTCGTAACACACCAAGCCACTTATTGCTTCAAAGTTATGCCCTTTGGGCTTAAGAACGCGGGTGCAACTTATCAGAGGATGATGAACAAGATATTCGCAGATAGTAAAGGGGATAACTATTCTGTCTATGTAGATGACATGATCATCAAAAGCACCACCATAGAAAGGCATGCCGATGACATAAAGGAGGTACTAGACGTACTCCGACGCCATAACATTAAGCTGAACCCAGAGAAGTGTACTTTTGGTGCGACGTATGGAAAATTCTTAGGGTTCATGATCAGCGAAAAAGGAGTTAGCCCAAATCCTGACAAGGTTAAGGCTGTCCTAGAAATGCAAGCACCACGGAACATCAGAGAAGTACAACGCCTTAATGGGCAGATCATAGCCTTGGGCAGGTTTATCTCTTGTTCAGCTCGCAGATGTCAGCCCTTTTACGAGGTCATTAAGAAACAAAAGGCGTTCGAGTGGAATGAGGATTGTGAAAAGGCCTTCGAAGGAATCAAGCGGTTCCTCACGGAGCCACCCATGATGAGTCGACCAATGAAGGGAGAGGACCTCTACATGTATGTATCGATTACGGATAAAGCTGTATGCACGGTCATGATACGAGAGGAGGATGGCCAGCAGTTTCCGATTTATTATATGAGCAAGGTTTTGAAAGACGTCGAAACCAGGTATTCTAAGCTTGATAAAATGGCGTTGGCTGTTGTCACCACGGCAATCCGCCTTAGACCATATTTTTAGGCGCATACTGTAGTGGTTCGAACAAATATACCGATGAGAAAGGTGTTGCAGAAACCAGACACTTCTGGAAGGTTGATGGAATGGGCAATCCGCCTTGGTGAATTCGATGTGAGATATGAAAGCAGGTCAGCTTTAAAGAGTCAGGTCCTGGCAGACTTTGTGAATGAATTCACTGATGAAGGGATAGATCATCCTAAGCCTCCGATAGAGGAGTGGACAATGTACACCGATGGCGCCTCCTCAGCGGATGGAGCTGGCGTAGGCGTTGTGATCAAGGGTCCCCAATACATAAAATTACGGTACGCAGCAAAATTAAATTTCCATGCAACTAATAATGCTGCTGAATATGAAGCTCTGATATTGGGATTACGCCTACTCAAAGAAATCACTCCTGAGCGGATTGTGATCTATAGTGATTCTAAGCTAATGGTCAACCAAGTAATCAAGAATTACGAGGTGAAAGATGATGTTCTGGCCAAATACGTAGCAGAAGTCAAAAAATTGCTGGATCACCTTGAGGCTAAGGAAACCAAATGGGAACTGATTCACGTACCAAGGGAGTCCAACACAGAGGCGGATCATTTGGCCAAAATGGCCTCTTGTGAGGAGAACTGGATAGATCCAGATTGTCCCTTCGAAGTTAAAATAGCTCCAGCCTTCGCTTCAGAGGAAGTATCCCTACTCACAACGGTAGAAGATGATTGGAGATCAGTCATCTGCCAATATCTGCTAAGTGGAACTTTACCTGAGGATAAAGAAGAGGCACGACGGATAGTTAGGAGAGCGGCTTATTTCTCCATGATCAACGACGGCCTTTACAGAAAATCTTTTAGCCACCCCTGGTTGAAGTGCATTCTGCCGGAAGAGGGACAACAAATCCTCAGGGAGCTACATGAGGGATCATGTGGGGCTCATGAAGCATCCGCCACCATCTTGAAGAAATCCAGGTTAGCGGGTTTCTACTGGCCCACGGCCGAATTGGATGCCCAAAAATTGGTAGAATCTTGTCATAGTTGCCAGATTCATGCGAATGAATCACATACTGCCAAACATCTCCAGAGGCCCATCATAGAAGGACGACCATTCGCCCTCTGGGGAATAGACATTATTGGTCCATTTCCTCCGACTCGCCGACAGAGGAGGTACGTAGTAGTGGCAGTGGATCATTTCACCAAGTGGGTAGAAGCCGAAGCTGTCTCCTCCATCACTGCAGAACGAATGGTGGAATTCGTCAAAGACAACATCGTGGGAAGATACAGTATTTCGCATACCATCATCACCGATAATGGAACACAGTTCAACTGTAGCGAATTCAAAACTTTCTGTGAAGGGTTGGGCATCCTGAACAGATTTGCGTCCTCTTATTATCCCCAATCCAACGGGATGAACGAAGTCACAAATCGGACGATCGTAAAAGGGATAAAGAAGAGATTGGGAGAGCATGATAAGAAGTGGGCGGATCAGCTGATAAGCGTTTTATGGGCTTATCGCACCACTCCTAGGACGGCCACAAGAGAAACACCATTTGCCCTATCTCATGGTGTAGAGGCTGTGATCCCGGTTGAAATACATGTCCCAAGTGATAGAGTGGCCTTTTATTGCGAAGAGGACAACGGTAAAAGGCTAAGGGAAAGTCTGGATCAAGTAGGCAATCGAAGAGACCAAGCCTATGTACGCGTGGCGGCGTATAAACATCGGATCACCGCTTACCATGATAAAAATGCTAAGCTTGTGGATCTGAATGTGGGTGACCTTGTGCTCCGAAAGGCCGATAAAATCCAGTCTCGAGAAGGCAAGGGCAAGTTAGGGCTCAACTGGACGGGTCCATATCAGATAGTGGAGAAAATCGGATTCGCCACGTTTAAAATTTAGGACATGGAGGGCAACACATTGCCGCGCACATGGAACCTCCAAAATCTCCGCAAATATTTTGTCAGAAAATGAAGTGTACACACGGTCTTGAGTACTCTTTTTCCTTTAGTAAGCTTTTTCCCATGTGGTTTTTCTTACTAAAGGTTTTAACGAGGCTCACTTATAAGACCTGCTTACTGTAATAAGGCATTTCATCCATTAATAAACATCATTTGTTCTATTATCTGTGTTCTTTTTAAAGTTTATTGCAGCAATATCAATATTCCAATCTTAAGAAGAAGGGGGGCATCCGACACTCTCCACATTAACAAAGTATCGCTATCTCATAGCTACTTTTTCTCCTTAGACATAAGAGAATCTACCTTATGGGCGGATCCATCTCTGAGAGGATCCCGATCGCCGATAGAGTTAAAACGATCCTTGGACGCAAGGTCTTTACACTCTCTTACATATCCTTCCCAAAAAAGGATTCACAAGTCCTACGGGCGGATCACTTCACCTCAAAGACAGGTAGCAAATTGATCCCCTAGGCAGCTTTACTTCCTTCAATAGAATAGAACAGCTTCTAACCTTCACAAAGGTCCATGCAATGGGGTACGGCTGGCCACCTACTCCAAAATAAATCCTAGATGCCTATATATTTACTTACGCAAACGTAATAGTAAAATAAATAGCTGCCATAAAGGATTAAAACAAATAGTACTTAACGATTTTTTACAAATCACAAGTAAACAACTAAGTAATAACAGGAGCATCCTCCTTTACACTATCCTCGCTTACGGCGCTTGCCTGGAAAGCCTCCTTCTCCACAGCCTCAGATACGCCAATCAAAGGTACCTCTTTTTCCACGGAAGATGTGGGACCAAGAGGAAGAGCGTTATCAGTGGTCGGTTCTTCACCCGCCTTGGGGGGCACTTCCTTAAGCTCCACTAGAGGGACAGTAGCATAAGGTTTGCTTTCTTCCATGGGTCCCTTCATCCATCTCTGAACATATTCGCGGATGTATTCCTTGGCATCCGCCATCTTGTCATATTTGGCTACGTCTTCTGGTTCGGGGACGACGAACTGTGGATCTGTGAAATCAATCTCGGGATGCGCCAGGGAGAAGTACGCCATGAGCAGTTCGCCATAATAGAAGGCGGCTTGCTCACCCGCCATATATTCAGCTTCTCATAGGGCGTCCTCATGATTCTTGGCATCTGTCACAATCTTTTCCTTCAGCTTCTCAATCTCCGCATCTCTAAGGACTAAGGCGGCTGTGGCAGAGGCAAGGTTCGCATTAGCAGAAGCAATGTGCGCATTGGCATCTGCTACCTCTTTTTCCAGTTTTGCAATGGTGGCCTTATCCGCCACACCTTGAAGGAGCTCAGCCTCCATAGCACGTATGCGAGTATACATCTGTTAAAAACAAACAATCTCGTTAAGAAAAAAGAGCAAAGGGACAACTTTTTCTACAAAAAGAAATCCTTTTTAGGGGACTCACCATAAGGAGCTCTGTTTTCCCCTTTTGCGCATGAATGGAGCCAGGAATTTGGTTCTGATTCCTTTGCACTGCGCCCACTTGACCCAGGGCTTCATCCAAGTCGTTTATGATGGACTCATTCTTAAAAGATCCTTGATCACCATACTTGGCGGACCAGTATCCGGCCATATCAGGCTTCACCATCTGCACAAACATTCAAGGGTCAAAACTTAAAACTTGATAAAACAGTAAAAAATAAAAGGCAACTTACCTGTTCTATCTCCCCAACAGGCCTGGCGGACCTCATGGCATCCGCCATAAGCTTAGGGCCTCCAGTGGCTATAGGCTTCCTCCTTTTTAGTGGTGGCTCGACCACTGTTCCCGCAGGGCGTTTTCCAGTCTCCGTTTGAGGATTCGCCGCTTGATCTTTCCTACGCGCTTCAGCCTCTAAAAACTTCCTACGCTTCTCTACAATAGCGTGATTGGCCTTAGATAAACCCCTGCCAAAGAAAACATTGAAGTAATCAAAGTTCAAGAAGGAATAAAAGTTACCTTGGTCAAATTGCGTAATCTTGGAGTAAATGAATTGCTCCCCCTCTCGGCGAATCAACGGAATATCGCTCATCATGAAGGCTAAAGCGTCTGCGTATGTCCATGCATCCGCCTTGATCTTCTTCATGAGCTCCGCCACCACTTCATCACTATCGGTCAATATTCGCATATCGCCCGCCATATGTAAGGGCTTGGGATTCCAAAACGAGGGAAAACCCAGTGATTCGCCCTCTTTTATCTTCACATAGAAGAATTTCTCATCCCAACAATGGACATTTGACATTTTGTCACTAAATGGCAAATATGTCCCGAATTTGGCGAAGGTGAGATAGGATTCATACTCCGTTTCGAGGGTTTATGGAAAGCCCTAAAAACACGATCCGTATACACCACTCCTAAATTTGAGGCGAGGTAGCAGTCTAAAGCAATATCCAACCAACCGTTGGGATGCAGTTGGTTGGCTGTAATATCAAAATAGGAGAGGATGTCCGCCATCATCCTTGGGAGAGGAAGCCGGAACCCCCTCTCTACGTGACTGCAATACACTGTGAGAAAACCGCTAGGCGGACAGGAAGGTCATTGATGGGCTGCGGCTAACTGAGTCTCATAATTATTAATCCAAGGGTAGCGATTCGCCAGATCCACTAGATCCGCGGCACTCATACGAGACGGAGTAGACTCCGCTCGAGGATTCTTTTTCCTAGGTGGGATAGAAGAAGAGGCCATTGTCCCCGGAAAACACCTAGCCTTAACGGTCGGAGCGGTACCGGAGACGGAAGTGGAAAAAGCTGGATTCCTAGTGGAACGAGTTTGGTAACGATTACACGCCGAGTCACTAAACCCAGCTAAATCAGAGTTAATCGTGTCCTCGGAGGAAGAGGAGTTCTCCGATGACGAAGTGGTCCAACTAAAATCGACTTCTATTTCGGGAGAAGGGGTCGAATTAAAAAGCTCCGAAGTTGATCTAGAAGATGAAGACGAACTTCTAAACATCCAGAGAAAAGTTAAACAAAAGAAGATGAACTTACATGTGAAATCGGAAGCTTGGTGCGAAACTCTGAAAAATTCCCAGGAAAAAACTTCGAAAGGAGACAATGCAGAAGAAAGAGAAAGCGAAAGAGGAAGAAGGATGTTTTCTCCTCCCTGGGACAGTGCGTCCACTACACGTGTCATTCATCCATTGGCATTGAACAGTGTGCTCATTAATGCAGATGTTTATGACGGCGCGTGGAAGCTCAAAAGCCCTAAAGGACTTTAAGGGCATTTTGGGGGGACTTCTGATAACATTGTGATATTATCCCAAGGACTAAAAGGGATATTCCCCTCAAGAACGCCGCGTATTGATCCCCGAAGAGGAGCCGGCAGGCGGATCTCCACGGATCTGCTTGGAGAGGTCCGTTGGCGGACCTATGAGGCGAATTTCTTCATTCACCTGAATCGCCACTGTAACGGCTGGTCGCCGACTCGGCCATAAAGATTATTAATGAGTTATCAATTAGCTAACCGCCAGGTTAAAGATAACTTGTAACCGCCATTAATGGAGCATTAATGGAGGCTTTCTAGTTGCCTGAAGGTTACGACTTCCTAGCTATATATAGCCTGATTCCCTAGGCTATCAGGGTACACATTCTCACAACCTTTGTCAATTCAGTTTGTTTCCTTGATTCACCTTACTGACTTTGGCATCGGAGCTTCCCCCCGTCGAACCCAACGACGCCCCCCACAGGGACGGACGTTGATCGGAATTTCCCTACCAGTTATCAAAGTTAGATATGAAAATATAGAGTTATGATGGTTGGATATGAAATTTGTAATAGTTTAATGATAATTAAATTTAAATTTGTTTTTAAATAACAAAATTTTATAAATTGGTAATTTTTTCTAGATCATTGTGATATGTTATTTTAATTCAATATATTAATTTGTAAATTTATTGTCAATCGAAATTGAGCTTTATGAATATATCAATTTAGGCTTTACGGATACTTCCATGAATAGTGCTACCTTGTTTTGTAATAAAAAGTATATCAATATATTTTCACTTTTAATGAATATATAAAAATGTGAAATAAATCCATAAAAATATCATATCCAAACTCATTGTGAAATCGTTCTCTTTTATGTTAAGTATTTCTCATAATCTAATTATACTCCGTCTCTTATTCTCCACATGCATTTTTCGGCAAAGAGGTAATTAATTTGGTTGAAGTGGGGAGTCATTTGTAACATTGTCATACTGTATGAAAACAAATTCATTAAAAAACACATCAAAATACAACAAATAAAATTAATTTCTACACCATTTAAGAGTTGAATTTTGTAAGAAATGTATAACAATTTAATCATAACTTAAACCAATAAAGCGATTTTTTTCAAATATATAATCAGGATAAATAGTGCTTGCATTACACAATTTTTAAAAGTTTTACAATCTGAATAATAACATGAAAAATTGACTATAGAATACATGGTGTCCTCTTTATTGTTCTTTCAAGTAACCTCAAAATAACAATGTACAACATAAAACACAAAACAATTAAAAAAACCATATAACTTTAAGAAAATCTAACATAGTCGTACCTTAAGTTTTTAGTTTTTGGGGATGTAAATTTGTGAAGAGAAAAATTCGCAAACTTCTTACATTATATAATACAATAAATTATAAATGATGTTGTAAATAATAATACCTATTACGTATAAATTATTAATTTGTTATTATGTTTTAATTAATACAATACATCTTCATCTACTTCATTAATAATTTGTTATCATACCATTAATTAATACAATACCTCTTTACCTACTTCATTACTATAATATGTATTTTTTCGTATTATCTATACTATATAAATTTAATACACTTTTTTTAGTTGTATTGTATTATTATAAATTATATAAATATTCATCCCAAAAAAATAAATTACATAAATATGAGTTATTATATCATTAATTAATTACTTAATACAATTCACACAATTTTGTTAGTTGTATGTATCATTTTTTTTGTATTATCTATACTATATAAATCTGTCATTATTATTTTTTGATTAAAGGTTGGTTAGCGAGGAAGAGCTAGAGACGGACATCCCAGCTATGCTGGCATCCCCGACCCCAACCCCAAAGCCTTCGAACCAATATTATTAAAAGAATAAAGAAAAAATCCGAATACAAAAGAATGAAAGAATAAGAAAAAGTTGCAGAACATGATCAAGAGAATCAGTAAGAGCACCGTCCTCCAAGGTCATGAAAACATGCCGAACTACAGAAGCCCGGAATATCATCTTGATGCTCGTAAAGTATATAGCAATAAATAGGACAAGTGTATCCGATCGCAACAAGTAATACAGTGTTTAAGCATGAGATCGAACCACAAGGACTACTATCCTAATCAGTGAAATTCAATTGATAATTTGTCTATTCATCTGGTTAAAAGGCAAATTCATGTTTTAAACTGATAAAATAAATTACTAACCTAAGAAAGCAGGAAACAGAACTAGCCGCAGGGTGGATTGTGGTCAATGGTAGTTACAATCTAGGTAGGGGAATCCATTGATTAATTTCTACTAATGAGGTAAAAGGCGTTCAGGTTTAAGCTTTACTAAAGATTGAAGGTAATCGCCCTAGGTGAAAGACTAATGTGATCAGTATTGTCTTTCCTATCCACATCCATTCGGGAGACGGCTTGATTAGGCATATACCCTAGGTCATGCAAAGCATTAGGTTCATTGGCAATCAAGGCTAAGCCGTAGCCCAGCCACAAAGCCTCATTCCTAGTGGTCTCTAGCGAAGTCAGGTTTATGCAAATTCGGTAAAGATGATTCTTTGGTCAAGAATCAATCTATCTATCATCTAGCTAATATCAGGGTTACAGGCATTAGGCACATTCTATACACAAACGCGTTAGTTGAGCATTATCAATGCTCATTCTAGTAATTAATCCTGTTCCTAACATCACCTAGGCATAAAGCACACATAACCCAATCGAATCTATAGCCAGTTCTTAAACCCTAAACCCTAACATTCATAGCATTTTAAACAATTTCATCCCCATCCTAGATTGGATGGGGATTAGTTCATAGGCAAACCAATCAAAATAGACATGTAATTGAGGAAAAACGAGAACATTCTTGAATAAATGTAATTAAGATTAAGGGAAGGAGAAAGAAATTCTAAAACCCGTTCGTCTGATTACAATGTAAACAAGGTAGAGCCTCCACCCTTTGAGCAGTTCTTCAAATCAAAATAAACCTAAGCTACAAGTGCGAAATTTAAAGCTCTAACTTAATATTTTCTCAAAAAGATAGAAATAAAAAGATGATCCCCCTAATCTGTATGTTAAGATGCCTATTTATAGTGATAGGCAGCAAACCTAGGTTTCTCGGGGGTAAAAACGACCTTTCCTGAGTAAAACAGGCTTTATTAGGGCTTTAGAATCGAGATTCCAACTGGGGAAAGGCATTTTTACGCCTCTCCCGCCTCGTCTCGTCAAGACAAAGGCTGTCTCATCGAGACGAGTGGTTGTCTCGTCGAGACAGCCTAGTGTCTCGACGAGACACTGCCTATCTCGGCGAGACAGGCCTATGTCTCGACGAGACAGGCTTCCGAATGGGGCAAAATCCAGGTTTTTTCTCCGTTTTAGTCCTTGGGCTTCCGAAATCCGCTCTAATGGTCCCTCACGAATCCCAAAAGTGCTCCGACGGTCCCTGGATTGTCCGGAATCGCTCCAAAAGGTTCGGGTCTGGTTCGGGAATACTCAACTACGCATTTAAACACCTGAAAACACAGAAACTGCCATAAATACTCGAAAAGACTTATTTTTACTAAAAGAGAACAAAATGAATACAAAACTTAAAGGAAACAAAGCGAAAATGAACTAAAAACGGTCTAAAAACCCTATACAAATGGGAGCTATCAACCTCCCCACACTTGAACCTTGCTTGTCCTCAAGCAAGAAAGAATCAAAAGCAGTGAAATATCAACAAATAGCTCCCGTACACGGACAAGGATCCATTACACCTTTATTATCCATACGGTTTCAGACTACTCAAGTTGCAATTAAAAACGACATGAACCTCAAAAACAATCTCCAAAACTGATCAAGTAATTTTATCGACCAACACTTTGCAAAACGAAAGGCGAGGACTAGGACTGCTACCTCACAAGTGGCCGCTCTTACACTCAAGTGTTTAGGGAAAATATGCATATGGTAAATGCTCGACAGTTTATTGCACAAAATGGTCATGTTGGGATTGCATCATCCATCCGATCGAAATTAGTATCACAATTAAACAAGATTATAGGTCTTCACAGGGTTGTAACAAAGGCTAAAGGTTTGGGGTAGGAAAAAGGGAATTTAGGCAAAGAGTTAATGACTCAATCCAGCTAGAATTTCTGGCAAATTGGCTCCTTTTCTTCTTTGTGCGAGATAAAAAGGCTCAAGGTTGTTTAGTTTTAAGCTTGGGAAGCAACTGAAGAATACCTTCTATCCTTTCCTCTACAATTTATTTGGTTCTAGTTTCGAACCATATGAAATATTATTTTTTTTTATTTTTTTTTAGATAGAGGGGACAAAAGGTCATTTGAATGGGTTACTTCTAATAGATAGGATGACAATCTTTCCGTTGTAGTTAACGGAAGTTCGTAGGGTGTGTGCCCAAATATTTTTCTAACTGGAATCAAGTCAATTAACTAAGGTGAGAAAGGATATTTATGAAGGCTAAGGGCTTGAAACTTGGTTGATCAAAGAAGATGGGTAAATAAGGCTCAAAGGGGCTTAACTAGTGGAATTGGTAAGGGATTTTGGCTAAACAAAGAAAAGGCTAAGTTCACAAAGGGCTATACCTAGATTGCCTAATCATTTCAAGTTCAATTGCAACAAAATATTCAACCAGTATTGGATGCAATTCCTATGAGCATAATGACAATAACTGTATCCCACACCAAAGAGATCAATTGTTCCTAAAAATGAGTCTAAATTATTGATCTTTTGGCTCTAACTCACACTTTAGGGGTTAATTGTAACAATCCTAGCATCACCTAACGAACCATTCCATGTCAATCTTAGTTAAATGACACTCTTTGGAGACTCAAATGTTGTTCACAAGTTTTTGCATGCATCAATTTCAACTGAGCTTTCAGACTTTTAGGGCACAATTTCAATTGTCATGTCAGGATTACTAGATGCATCAAAATCGACTGCCAAGGGTTCTTTTTATTCCTAATAGCTAATGGCAAAAACAGGAAAAACACACAAACTCAGAAATCCTAAAAACTATAGGCAATCTAAAAACTCAAAGACATGCAAACGGCTAAACGAAAACACACACATGCAAAATACATAAAAACATGCATAATCAATGGAAGAACTCCAAAGTTTTCTATCCTATTGCAACCTCCCCACACTTACGATATGCATTTATTCCAGAAATGCATAAGCAAAGCATAAAGTAAAGTGCGAAAAAGAAATAGTGATAGAAAACTCCCTAGGGGTGGCGATCCATCCAACCCCGAATATCACTGGCCAAGCTGTTGAAATCAAGACGAAAATCCTGGAACTCGTAATTGAGTGCCCGGATGTTCTCCCTATTCTGTTCACCTACAGCAATGGCTAGTTCCAACCTTTCCTCGAGGGCACCAATTTGACCCGGTTGGTAATCTGCATCCTCAGCCTCCTCCTCCTCAGAACTTGTTGTCAGCATATCTGCTGCACCTGTCCTAGATGAACTAGCTCCAGTTGTACCTGCATCAAAATCTCTAGTCCACACACCAGAGGTGTGAATAATATGTGCCCTATTCAGGTAGTTTTTATCCAGCAACAAGAATGGTTTGGAGGGTCTGGCATTCAATTCCATTTCGAGCTCCTCTAAAAAGGCCATTCGACTAATTATTGCTCCAAACGGGAAGGCAGTGCGCTTAGAGAAGCGGAAATGTGCCATTTGGTTCCACGGGACGTGGCCATCCGAGCTGGACAGCTCTTTTTCATACACCACAGCATAAGGAGGTCCAATTCTATGACCTTATCAGCCTCCCTTTGACCATTAAGGTTAAATGATATCCACTTGTGCATTAGACGGTCCATTGGGTCCGTCAAACTTGCATTAGTGGCTGTTTTCTTGCTATAACTAGGTTCTCTCGATACTTCAGTGAAGTATTGGCTGTGGGATAAGTCCTGTTCCCATTCAACAATATCGGCCTCCTTAAATTCGAAGGCCTCATTCATCTCCTCCTCAGTCCAGACACGCTCAGTGTTATTAAGGTGAAAGTGCAAAGTTTTCACTCCGTCGTCATCTGTCTCCAATTTCAGAGTCGTGTAGAACTCTAAAATAAAAGAGGGAGAGAGGTGGCGACGGCGCCTTTCAATTATCAACCAACCCATATTAGACAGCAAAGATTGAACCCGCTCTTGTAAGCCACACTGTGTGAACCAATCCCAATCAAAAAATCGAGGGGTTGCACATTCATAATTTTTTATTTTTCTAAAAAGCCTATCCTCGTCAACGGACTCTATAAGGAAAGGACAATGATACCTCTGTGACAATGGACTGGGGTGGTACCGGTTGGAGTTTGGTGGGGGTACAGGACGAGGGTCGACGATTCTTGCACGAACTATACCAGGAATAGGCACCAGCTCCTCAGGGAGTGAATCAATACAACGACGGAGACGGCGGCGACGTGGTTGCTCTTCCATTGAATCTGCAAAATAAAGAAAACGAACACAAAAGAAAAGAAAAACACAATAATAACTAAAGTTAGTTTCTAAAAATTAAACAAGAATTCTTAAAAGACAGAGGTAGTCCAGATTGTTCAACAGAAAGTGGAACAATTAAGCAAACAAGAATTAACTAAACCCAAAATGAATTAGTAACATTAGTCCAAAACATGTGAAATCCCTAATTTAGAAGAAAAATTAGTCAAGCTAAAATCCTAATTAGTGCTAAAAACCAACTACCCTTAACCTAAATTTCGGTAAGAGGATTCACACCCAACATGCAAAATCACAAGAAGAACCCTAAAAACACTTTCCAACTAACAACATTAAGTTCTTTAAACTAAAATCCCTAAACAATTCCATCTCAATCAAAATCCCTAAATTTACTTAAGCCAAATCAAGCAATGAACAAGAGAAAACCCTAAATCATGCAAAATTCCAAATCTCCTAAACTCAAATCAAGGTACCAACCAAGGAGAATCAACCAAATTCACCAAAAATTAAACTAGAGAAAACTTACCAACTAATAACCTTGAAAAAATGAAATGGAAGGGAGAAATGGAGTTGAAGAAAGGTGGGAGAAGGTAAAATGAGTTGGAAGTCTTAAATAGTTGAATATAAGAAGGGGGTTTTGGTAGTCCAAAGGTTGGGAGATGAATAGGTGGGAGTTAAGAAGGTGAATGGGTGGGTTTGAGGAGATGGAAGAGAGGAGAGTTAGGGTTTAGAGAGAGAGAGAGAGAGAGAGAGCAATGGAATTGAATGGAGGAGAGAGAGAACAAAATTAGAGTTATGGTGGTGATAGGAGGTGAAGGGGTAGGTTAAAAAGGGGTGGGTGAGGGTTAGAGTAGGTATTTTAGGGGAGGTGAGGGGATTGGTTCGGCCAATCCCCTGATTGAGCCGCCCAAGATGAGCATTGGGCGGCTTGTCTCGCCGAGACACTGTATCTATCGGCGAGACACCGCGGCTGGCAGAAATGCCACCGCAGCTCCCTTAGGACGTCTCGGCGAGACGTCTTGTTTCTCGCCGAGACGATCTCTTATCTCGACGAGACACTAGTTGTCTCGCCGAGACGAGGCGCGAGTGATTTTTTTTTTACTATTGATCCTAATCAATCTATCCTAGTTCTACCCAATCTATTCTAATGTTATCCTAATTTGTACAAGCAATGAATAGACACCAAATTCCAATTAGAACTTAAATAATAACAAATCTTACTTGAATCCTCACAAAACTTAGAAAGGACCAAAAAGTTACTCACTCAAATAGTTAGATAAAAATTAAAACGAAATAATAAAAAGATTTGTTCAAAAATTGTACTCGTCTTTGGGGTGCCTCCCAACAGCGCTCAATTTTAAAGTCTATAGAGCTTTAGACTATCCTTCCCCCTCAGGGTGCTGGTGGTTGTCTCTCCCTTAGATTTGGTTCATTGTTAGGAGGCAGCTGTCCGGTAGCTCGCTCAGAATTAATCTTAGCCAGTTGGCTAATCTGAGTCTCTAGGCCCTTGTAGAAGGCCTCATTGTTGGCTAGCCTGCCTTCCATCGTTCCAAGGATCTTCACCATAGCATCGATCTTCTCCTCCATTCCACTCTTTGGCCTTTGTACCTGATTCTGGTTCTAGTTCTGCTGAGGTGGTGGTGGAGCAAATCCTGGTGGTCCAAGAGCTGCTTGGTTATTGGACCAACTGAACCCTGGATGGTTCTGTCTCCAAGGAGTGTTGTACGGTCCGTACTGTTTGATGTAGTTCACAGACTCAATGACCATCGGGCACTCTGCGTTCTTGTGCCTGCCACTACAAAGCTTGCATTTTGCCACTACTTCAGGTTTCTGAAACTGAGCCACAAAGAGATCCATCTTCTCAGTTAGTGCTGTAATCTGTGGATTGGGCTCTGCAGACGTACTCGGGGCAGCTACTGCAAACACTCCCCTTCTCTGGCTCGGCTTCTCGATCTGCCAATGTGCACTCCTCTCGGCCAGCTCCTTCACCAAACTATAGGCCTGAGCCGCCGTCTTGTTGAACAAATTACCTCCTGCTGCGGCATCCAGTGAGGCCCTGCTAGCAGAAGTGATGCCTGAGTAGAACAGGTCCACAAGATGGTGCACCTCGAAACCATGGTGGGGACACTTCCTCAACAACTTTTGGAATCTCTCCCATGCCAGATGCAGGTTCTCACTCTCAAACTGCCGGAATGACGTGATGTCGCTCTTAAACTGAGCAGTCTTTGATGGCGGGAAGAACTTGGCCAAGAATGCGGCCATTGTGACGTTCCAATCCGTCAGAGAACCTGGTGCTAGCGAGCTTAGCCAATCTGCAGCATCATCCTTCAAAGAAAATCTGAAAAGCTTCATGAAGACTTGTTCAGGTGAAACATCTTTGTATTTGAAGGTGCCGCAATACTCCATAAATTTGTTGAGGTGTGCGTTGGGATCTTCATGGTAATCCCCCACCAAACTGACCCGAGTTCTGGATCATCTGTATCATTATCGGTTTGATCTCAAAGGAAGCTGCCGTAATCTCAGGATCAAGGATGCTTGAGGTCGCAGCCGGCCTCTGTGCCTTGAGCAGCTCCAAAATAGACCTATCTGCCATCAGTTCCTCCACACAAACTTCCTCGAGGATTGTTGTGTTGAAGTTCTCCTCGGCTCTTTGTCTAAGCAAGGCTACCTGGTGTTCTTTCCTTAGCCTGCGAGAAAGATGGTCTATATCAGGATCAAACCGTAATGGAGAATGACTTCGAGAACGTCGGTTCATGGTAAGCCAAACAAACAAATATGTACCTATCAAAATTAAACTAATCAAAATTAAAGTAGTCCCCGGCAACGACGCCAAAAACTTGATGCTAGTAAAGTATATAATAATAAATAGGACAAGTGTATCCTATCGCAACAAGTAATACAATGCTTAAGCACAAGATCGAACCACAAGGACTACTATCCTAATCAGTGAAATTCAATTGATAATTTGTCTATTTAGCTGGTTAAAAGGCAAATTCGTGTTTTAAACTGATAAAACAAATTACTAACCTAAGAAAGCAGGAAACAGAACTAGCCGCAGGGTGGATTATGGTCAATGGTAGTTACAATCTAGGTAGGGGAATCCATTGATTAATTTCTACTAATGAGGTAAAAGGCGTTCAGGTTTAAGCTTTACTAAAGATTGAAGGTAATCGCCTTAGGTGAAAGACTAATGTGATCAGTATTGTCTTTCCTATCCACATGCATTCAGGTGACGGCTTGATTAGGCATATACCCTAGGTCATGCAAAGCATTAGGTTCATTGGCAATCAAGGCTAAAGCCGTAGCCCAGCCACAAAGCCTCATTCCTAGTGGTCTCTAGCGAAGTCAGGTTTATGCAAATTCGGTAAAGATGATTCCTTGGTCAAGAATCAATCTATCTATCATCTAGCTAATATCAGGGTTACATGCATTAGGCACATTCTATACACAAACGCGTTAGTTGAGCATTATCAATGCTCATTCTAGTAATTAATCCTGTTCCTAACATCACCTAGGCATAAAGCACACATAACCCAATCGAATCTATAGCCAGTTCTTAAACCCTAAACCCTAACATTCATAGCATTTTAAACAATTTCATCCCCATCCTAGATTGGATGGGGATTAGTTCATAGGCAAACCAATCAAAATAGACATGTAATTGAGGAAAAACGAGAACATTCTTGAATAAATGTAATTAAGATTAAGGGAAGGAGAAAGAAATTCTAAAACCCGTTCGTCTGATTACAATGTAAACAAGGTAGAGCCTCCACCCTTTGAGCAGTTCTTCAAATCAAAATAAACCTAAGCTACAAGTGCGAAATTTAAAGCTCTAACTTAATGTTTTCTCAAAAAGATAGAAATAAAAAGATGATCCCCCTAATCTGTAATTTAAACTGCCTATTTATAGTGATAGGCAGCAAACCTAGGTTTCCCGGGGGTAAAAACGACCTTTCCTGAGTAAAACAGGCTTTATTAGGGCTTAAGAATCGAGTTTCCAACTGGGGAGAGGCATTTTTACGCCTCTCCCGCCTCGTCTCATCGAGATAGAGGCTGTCTCGTCGAGACGAGTGGCTATCTCGTCGAGACATCCTAGTGTCTCGACGAGACACTGCCTGTCTCGGCGAGACAGGCCTGTGTCTCGACGAGACAGCCTTCCGAATGGGGCAAAATCTAGGTTTTTTCTCCATTTTAGTCTTTGGGCTTCCGAAATCCGCTCTAATGGTCCTTGACGAATCCCAAAAGTGCTCCGACGGTCCCTGGATTGTCCGGAATTACTCCAAAAGGTTCGGGTCTGGTTCGGGAATACTCAACGACGCCTTTAAACACCTGAAAACACAGAAACTGCCATAAATACTCGAAAAGACTTATTTTTACTAAAAGAGAACAAAATGAATACAAAACTTAAAGGAAACAAAGCGAAAATGAACTAAAAACGGTCTAAAAACCCTATACAAATGGGAGCTATCACATCCCACCAAGTAAAGCTAGATGTCTGTTGAGCGATTTCCGCAAGTGCACGGTTTCGCTTGTAGTAATAAAAATATCGATCCCACAGGAATACGTTTTTAACGAAAAACTTATTTTTGAATTTGTTAATTTTGAACTTATTAGATTTACTATTGAATGTAAATGAAAAGTGAAATTTGTCTAATTGAATTTAGGAAATTGTTTAATTGAGTTTGTGGACTTTGAGTATTTGAAAATGCTGGATTAAGATTTTATATTAGAATATATCGATTGTTAGAAAGATCTTCTGATTTAGGGATGAATTTTACAAAACAGGAACATTTAGAACTTTTAGAAAAACAAATGAATGTATTCATTTGCATTAAGCAAAGAAACAACTTAAACTTTGTATCAATTATGATGATGAAATAAATGACGGAACCTCTAATTAATTGGCTTTGAACGCGACAAAACCCTTTCGGGATAGTTGCCCTTAATCAAATTAAAACTCTTTCGAGATGATAATTTGCCTAAGTGTTCAACAAAGTTTCCTTGTAATGATTTTGAATTTAACTACGTTTTAATGAAAACACCAGCAATCACTTTAGTGGATTGGTTACCATAAGTGCTGCATAACGATTTATCGAATAGAACGGACTTTATTAGATGAAATATAAATTGATACAAGTTTACATAGAACATGGAGCATCGAGTTCTTCGAGGGCGTGCAAGTGAACGGCTGATCAGTCCTTTCCTTGGGTTTCCTTAGAGGTTGTCAGGCTCAGGGGCGAACACTCTACTCAATCTTCTCGCTGTAACTTCGTAATAGGGATTCGGTCGGCCACTACCAAAATGCAAACTAAAACTGGAACAATGTCTAAACGCTACTGAGTTGTAATTAAACTATAAACAATATGTGTACCTCATCTTGTTTTGTACAGAATCTAATTTCTAACTCTCGAACTATTTTTGCTTAGAACTTAGACATTAGTTCTACGCTCTGATTCTATATCTATATTACATAACATTACATCCATTTTTCTCAACACCAACTCTTTATTTATAGATGTTAAAGGGTTGAGATTGAAGTGATGTGTCTTTTGTGAAAAATTGTATCCGTTGGTTAAGAGTCGTGTCCGTTGTGAAAGGACGTCTTTATCCACTTGAACGAACGTGTTTCTTGGATTTCAACATGTGTTAAATGCACTTTGGCAGAATTTCTGCACTTACCGAGAATGGGAATCCTCGGCCGTGAATGGGGGAGCATTAAGTTGAGCTTTGGACGAAGGGAGGAAGTAGCTGAACCACGCGTGTTGCGACCGCGGGTGGGGGATTCGCTGTCGCGGCATGCTGTGTTTTTCACTTCTTTGCTCTCGTTCGTGTCCTTGACTTGGCTCTTTTGATTTACGTCGTCTTTGACTCCTTTTGTAGGGTTTTTCTTCTGTTTTTGATCCTTTTTCGTTCATATTTGGATTTTACCAAATATTTAGGTACCTTGCAAGAAAGAAAGATATTTGAGAGTAAAAGTAATCTAAACAGATATAAACAACACAAATTCGTAATAAAAATGATATAAATATTAATGATATTTTAGGTATATTTTGGGCTTAACAATGTCGTCCGTCCAAAGTTCGCAAGCGAGTTAGCAACCTGATTGCCTTCGCGGAAAATATGAGAGATAACACAGTTCATAACTTCAACTTGTGATAAACATCTAAACCATTTTTGTTTAAGCATCCAAGGGATCGATTTTGACCTGGTTTTAAGCCTATGCACCACGTACATTGAATCACTTTCAATCCAAATCTTCTGCCAACCCTTGTTGTAAGTTGTATCACTAGCATGAACAGCAGCAGACAATTCTGCAAGGAAGGCAAACGAGCTATCTATCGGAAAAGTAAATGCACCCATACACAAACCATTACTTGAGCGAAAAATTCCACCGCACCCGGTTGGGCCAGGAGAACCCGTGATAGAAGCATCCGTATTAATTTTCGTCCAATCCTTCGGTGGAGGTTGCCAAAAAACTGGGATAATTCATGGCCCTCTAGCAAGTCTTTTAGGAATCCCGAGTTCACCCAAAATTTGTGTTTCAAACAATGAATTCCAAATAGTACCCCGACCTGTGTGAGATGACTCTCTCAAAGCTCCCCAAATGCGTCTTAACACCATTACGGTTTCTGGTCCGTCTTCAAAGATGCATCTATTCCGAGTAATCCATAGCGCCCATACAGTATTTGCAATTGCAGTGGCCCATAAGTCAGAAATTTGAAAGCTAAAGCACTGAATTACGGCTTCATTTATCAGAGTCTTAAGTGTCAAGTTCATGTTTATACAACGACCAAACAGCGAGCTGATACCCTACCAGATAATTTTAGCAAACGGACAGGTCACGAAGAGATGATCAATCGATTCCAAATCCGACATACATAAGTTGCAGAGCGAGACAATAAAACATCCACACAATCTCAGCTGATCGTGAGTAGGCAAAGAACAGAGATAGGCCCGCCAAGCAATTAACAAATGTGCATGAGGAACGCTCGGACACCGAAGGAAACGACTCCATTGCTGTTGTTGAGCGATTTTCGCAAGTGCACGGTTTCGCTTGTAGTAATAAAAAGATATCGAACCCACAGGGAACACTTTTTAATGAAAACATATTTTAATTCAGTTTGATTCACGTTTTAGGTTTATAATATGGAAAATTGTTTAATTAAATTGGATTGTGAAGAATTTAATTAATAAGAATGAGATTAGAATTATAAGTAAGAATGTTAGAAATCAATTCTGTCTTGAGATTAAATTACAAGACAGAAACATTTAGCGTTTAAAAATAAGAGAAGAGTTTAACTCGTTTGCATTAAGCAAAGATACCAACTTTAAACTTTGTAAAAATTATAAGTGTGCAATAAATGTAAATTCCTTTAATTAAAAGGCTTTGAACCGTAGAGAATCCCCCTGATGTTGAGTAGATTTCTACCTTAACCAAGTTTATACTTATTTCCGATAAGCCGACCCAACGGTCATATCTGTTGAAACACCTTTCCACAAGATTTTGATTTGACAAAATCATCCATGATTAAGAGACAATTAAATTTAAGTGCTTTATTTTAATTGTACTAATCCGTTTGTTCAATGTTGAGTATAAATATGAATAAAGATAAATATAAAAAGTAAGACAGGAAGAGGTCAGTATAGAAGCCTAAAGTATCAAGCTGAGTGGAATCAAACTTAGCATCAAAAGACAAAGACATACACGCCCACAACAACTATCTCACGAAGCTGAGCTGACTAAACTTACACTCAGATTGGAAATTGCAAATGACAAGGTTTTACGAAGTAGAAGCTGAGTGATTCTTCAGGACAACATGAAAAAGTCGTTAGCTAAAAGACAATGATTACCGCCCCTCTGTACCAATAATTGAATCCTTGGAAATACGCAGAAGACACATTCCGAGATGTATGGGTCAATGGATTATTGGTAAAGGACAACTGACACAAAAAGACAAGCCAGACGCAAGAAGACAAACCTGACGTCTGAAGGAATGCAGAGGAAGGGAATGGCCGGAACAGTCTGAAGCTGACCACAATCTGTCCCCTAAAAGAGTCATTTTAACCTTAACGGCTACATCATTTCAAAATGATCCGATTCCAGATTTTCTCCTATATAAGGACAATCAAAAACCTTGGATCATTGCCGGACTACAAAGAGAAAAATACAAGAGAGAAAAGATACAAAAGCACTTAGTTACAAAAATAGATCTTACACCCATCTTTCATTCTTTGTGTAAATGCTAGAGTGATTACTTGTAATCTTCTAAAGTGTTCTTTACTTGAAAAGAACAAGTGTTTATCAATTGTAAAATTGAGAGTGCTGTGCTGAGTGTTTGGTTGTAAACATTCAGTGGTAGAGAAATCTAGGTGCTGGGTTGTAGCACTTAGTAGGAGTTGAGTAGACGAATAGAGGAATGTACTCTTGCATATTCAACTGCCTTGTAATTGGTTTGTGCTCTACCTGTAAAGAGCTCAGTATTGGATTCTAAAAGCCCGGAGGACTCTGGGGACTGGACGTAGGCGGAGAGGCCGAACCAGGATAAGTGATACTGAGTAATCTCTAAACTCTCTCTCAATTTATATATGTGCATGTGTTGTATGTGAAATTTACTCAGCATATAAAATTGTTTAAAGTTAACTCTGAGTAATTTCAAGTGCTGAGTTAGAAGCTGACCTCCAAGAGTGTCAATATCTAACTTATAAATAAAACAGCTTTAGTCAATATCCGTCCAAAGCTGTCTTATAGCATATCTGGCCAAGCTGACCAAAAGCTGAGCTGACCAACTTGCAAAATAACTAAGTCAGCATACAATTAAACGGAAAAAGTTATATTAGTTCCTAACCCCCCCCCCCCCCCCCCTTGGAACTAATCACACGGGACCAACAAGTGGTATCAGAGCCTAAGCTCACTACTCAAAGATATAACTATCTTGAGCGGATCCCATAAATGGGTGAGAACAACACTCGTTTCCTTCCAGGGAACCAAACAACACAGATACTCCCTGAGGGATTATCAATCACTAGACCTCCCCTATTCTTTGGATCTAATTATACATTCTGGAAGAATAGGATGAAAAACTTTATTCAAGCCACAAACATGAGTGCATGGCTTGCAATTGTTCAAGGTCCACATGTGCCATATAAAACTGTTAACAATGAGAAAATTGTTAAGAGCGAAGCTGAGTGGACAGAGGATGACCTCAGGAAATTACAAAATAATGCTTCGGCTATAAATATGCTTCACTGTGCTTTAGATGCTGCAGAATACAATAAGATTTCAGGTTGTGAGTCAGCACAGGAGATTTGGAAAAAGCTTGAAGTGACCTATGAAGGCACCAATAAGGTTAAGGAGTCCAAAGTCAATAAGCATATGAGACTCTACGAGCTGTTTGAGATGAACGAAAATGAAGACATCTCATAAATGAACTCAAGATTCACCAACATCATAAATGAGCTCAAAAGACTTGGAAAGAACTTCACTGAAGAGGAACAGGTGAAGAAAATCCTGAGAAGTCTACCTAAGAGTTGGCAAGCAAAGAAAACAGCTGTAGAAGAAGCTCAGGACTTGACTACCTACAAATATGATGAGCTAATCGGATCCCTGCTGACCCATGAGATCTCTATGAAATTTTTTGAGGCAAAAGAAAAATCTGAAGATAAGAAACAAAAATCTCTAGTGATGAAAGCTGACTCCACAGAAGCTGAGTCAACTGATGATGAGGAAATAGCCATGTTCACTAGAAAGATGAAGAAGTTGTTCAGAAGAAATGACAGGAACAGCAAAAGGCCATACAAAAGAGGTGACAAATACAAAGCTGAGTCCAGTGAGAAATATAAGAAGGACAGCTCCAAGTCTGTCACATGTTTTGAGTGCCACCAAACTGGGCACATCAAGTCAAGCTGCCCAAACCTAAAAAGAGATAAGAAGGGAAACAAGAAGGCAATGGTAGCAACATGGAGTGACAGTGACGAATCAACATCATCCGAAACTAAGCAAAATGAAACTGCCAATATATGGTTCATGGCAGATGATGGAGCTGACCAATCTCAATCTGAGCAAGCTGGCCTCTCTGATGAAACTGACCAGGAGGAACACAACAATGAGGTAACATCCCTACTCTTGCTTAGAAATGAAATGGTAAATGCCTTGAGTGATTTATATGCACTAACTAAAAAGTGTAACAAGAAAATCAAATCACTTAGCAGGCGGTGTGACGAGATTGAAGAGGTCAAGCTAAGTGACCTCCGATATCTTCTCCAGGACAACTCAGATTTACATACCAACATGCAAATAATGCATAAGCTTGTCACGGAGGTTCAATCTGAGTCAAAGAAACTTAGAAAGGATGTTACAATCTTACAGAGTCAAATAAAAGGCTCAAATAGGAATAAACCCCATGCTGAGTACACAAGTACTAGCCGGCATAAGCAGTTCACTCAATATGAATGTTGTGGAAAAAGGGGGCACACAAAAGAAGTGTGTTGGCATAACAAGCGAGTTGTCCAATGTGACTTCTGCGGAAGAAAAGGACATTCCACAAAGATATATTGGCATGCTCAGCACAACAATGCTGACCACACTCAGTATAACCCTCAAAGGGTAAAATTTTGTGACTTTTGTGGTAAACCAGGCCACACTATAAAAGTATGTCGTCACAAATTAAAATATGATTTTGCACCTGTTTACACTAACAAGAAAGGACCCAAAAAGAATTGGGTACCTAAAAATGAATAGTTTAAAATGCAGGTTAGCTTGACATGCGTAGAGAAGTCAAAGCTGTGGTATATAGACAGCGCATGCTCAAGGCACATGATAGGTGATGAAACATAATTCATCACACTAGAGCTTAAACGAGGTGGAAGTGTAAGCTTCGGAGACAATAAGAAGGGTAAGATAGTCGGCTCAGGTACTATCGGAGGTAACCCAACTATTGAGTCAGTCTCCCTAGTTAAAGGTCTCAAATACAATCTGCTCAGTGTAGCTCAGCTTTGCATGAGCGGCAGAAAGGGTGTATTCGATAATACTAAGTGTCAAATACTCGAGGGGAACACAAATGAATTGATTTTAACTGCCCCTCGCGTAGATAATGTATACATGCTAAATTTAGAAAAACAATTTTCCAAAAACATATGCTTAGTGTCTAAAGAGGATAACTCCTGGCTATGGCATAGAAGACTTGGGCATGTCAGCATGGACCTTCTTGCCAAATTAGCTAGAAAGCAATTGGTTGAGGGATTACCCAAATTGAAATTTGAGAAAGATCAATTATGTAAAGCTTGTCAGCAAGGGAAACAAACCAAAAAGTCATTTCAAAGTAAAAATATTGTCTCAACCAAGAGACCGTTGGAATTACTACACTTGGATCTTTTCGGACCTATCCAGCCACTCAGTCTGGGAGGTAAGAAATTTTCCTTGGTCATTGTAGATGATTTCTCTCGGTTCACTTGGATCATCTTGCTGAGTAGCAAGGATGAAACTTTTGAGATGTTCACTACACTTATTAGAAAGCTTGAAATTGACAAAGACCTAAAAGTAGCTCATATTAGAAGCGACAATGGTGGAGAATTAAAAAACCAACAGTTTGATGAATTCTGTGAAACCAGTGGTATTGACCACAATTTCTCTGCTCCTAGAACACCTCAACAGAATGGGGTTGTTGAAAGGAAGAACAGAACAATTGTCGAAATTGCTAGAACCATGCTGAGTGAAAATAGGCTTCCAAAGTACTTCTGGGGTGAAGCTGTCCACACAGCATGCTATATACTGAATAGGGCTCTAGTAAGACCTATACTTAAGAAAACCCCATATGAACTTTGGAAAGGACGAAAGCCCAACATTGGTTACTTTCATGCTTTTGGATGTAAATGTTTCATACTCAATACAAAGGACAATCTTGCAAAATTTGATGCTAAAGCTGATGTAGACACCGAGTCGGAGGACCTGTGACGAAAACCTGAAACGAGACGGTCGAAGCGATTGATTTCGGAAGTTTTGAAAAATATATAAAGAATAATAAGCGGAGGAAAATTAACGGCACGACGCGGGCGCGCAACGGCATCCCGCACGCGGACGACGATGGTCGAACGCCCGCTCGACGACTCGAGACGTGTGCGCGGCGTCCGTCGGACGCACCGCGAGTGGCACGCTCTCGACGTCCGAGCGATGCCTGGGACCGCTGGCGGTGCGCGCCCTCGTGGGCCGTTGGGCGCACGTGCCTGGCAGCGCGGGGCGCGCGTTCGGCGGCCGCGACATGCGAGCGTTTGGCAGCGCGGAACGCGCGCTCGGCGGCCACGGAGTGCACGCGTCCGACGGCGCAGGGCACGCCCCGAGGGTCGTCGGGCGGGCGCCCAATCACGTCGGGTGAACGCCCAACGCGTCGGGCGAATGCCCGACGAGGATTGGGCGCGGGCGCCCAACCACAATGGGTGACGCCCAAATTTTTTTGGGCGTCGCCCATTGTTCCGGGATCCGTGGGCCTATAAAAGGCACGGATCCCAAGGTGAAAAGGAGGAGGATTTTTTGGGAGAGCTTTCTCACACTAGATATTTTTCTAGAGAGAGGAAGTGGATTTTTTGGGAAAAAAACATTTTTTTTCCTAAAATTGAAAATCTCTAAATTTCCTAAGTTCAATTTTTACTAAATTTTTCATAAAAAACGGGAGCTCGCGGTTCGTGGAATCAATCGGCTTCGACTGTCAGATACCGAATTAAAGGTATTATCCGAGGACTAGACTCTTTATTTTATTTAATTTATTCTCTCCTTCTATTTATTTTTTTATGCTATAGTTTTTTATTCCTTTAGTTATTTATTTATTTTGTCACGTTTTATTTAATTAACGTATTTATTTAATTTTCGTTTCGTGTTAAATAAAATTCGGTTTTGTTTTAAAATAAAAACCTCGTTTTGGATATCCCAATACGAACCGTGATCCGATAAAAAGGTAGTTCGGGTATCGAAAATGTTGTAATTATAAGTTTTTTATTTAAAAGAGGTTTCCAAATAACGTTTTAAAATAAAAACATCGTTTTAGGAACTTCCGTTTTCGACTATGATCCATCTTTGGTAGTTCGGAAGTCCAAAACGATTGAATTAGATTTAATTTAATGCTTTTGAACAAATATGGAAAATGTTGGAGTGCTGCTGTAATTTGCCAATTCTGTCACTAAAGGCTGTTTACCGACGGATTTTCCGTCGGTGAATCTGCCAAAATGTAAAAAATGCCATTTCGGTCCCCTTTTCTTAACTTTTAGACTTTTAATCCTTGGTATATATATATATAGTTAAGTAATACATGTTTTTTTCAAATTATTTTAGAACTTTAGTATATATATTTATTTTAGAATGTTTATATATCATTTTTATCCTATTTTACAATATAAGTATAAATATATATATATATATATGTATTTCCTTTCTATTAACTTAGGCTATGTTTAAATATTAGTTATTTGATATTTTGAGAAATAATGGATGGATATTAGTATATGTCATTTTTGGTATTTAAACTATATTAATTATGTACATATATGTATAGTTTTGGGAACATTTGGGTTATTTTGTTGATTATTGAAGGAAGTTATTTTTGGGTAAATATTATTTTCTTGTCCATAAGATTTACTTATTGTTTTAGCATTTTTAAAGTATAAGTATATAGTACCTATTATTTCCATATACATAAAATTCCTCTTATATTAATTTTTGGGTTTTCATATCTTCCTTTTTGATTTACTTGTACATATATATATATGTCCAAATTATTTTCTCTATTCTTTTGGGCCCATTCATGGGTCCATGTCTCAAATGGGCCTTGTTTGATTATAAGTCTTGCTTTAAATAAGCGTCTTATTGTAATTATAATAGTTAGAGAGTCCATTAAATAAGTGGGGAAAATAAATCATAAAAAGAGAGTTTTCAATTAAATTATTTAAGCTAATGAGCTTTCTTAGATCTCTAATGTAGATAAATAGAGTCATTTTTGTTGATATTTCAAATCGTCTTCAAAACACCACGTTTTAAAACCTTAGTTCGTTCCAAAGACGGATTAAGCGAACATTGTAATCAAAATCGTTTTCTTTGTTAATAATGGAGATTTTGAATCGCTTTCTTAATGAATTTGTACAAAATAAAATTGACTTGTATGTTTAATCACGTTTTCTTATTAAAAGGCTTTTACTTTAACGTTTTCAAATACTCGAGTCGTTCCAACGACGATTCGGGTGAACTTCATCAAACGGGGTTTTAAAACGCACCTAAATCGTTCCAACGACGATTAAGGTGCGAACCATGTAAATAAACTCGTTTTGGGGAAATAAGTTAGTATAGAATAAACACACAACATAACATTTAAATACGGTTGTAAATAAATCACTTCTTTTCCCCCCTCTCTGTGTATGTATAAACATAAATGGGTGATTCTTTACTGATGTGGCTTTTCAATAATATATGCTCAAAACGGTTTCTAAAAAGAGAAAGAAAAGGGTTTCAAATGAATTTTAAACTTAAAGAAGTATACAATTAGTCCGTTATCGCCTAACATGCTGAGTAGGAGGCCGGTGGTTCATAACCGGGCGATATCGGGGTGCCTAGTAGCCTTTCTCCGGAAAGGAGCTAGCCTTCTCGGCTCGTACCTAAGTTTCCCGAACCCACACCGGTCTCCCGTAAGGGATCGGTGTTCATTTTCCCATTCGTGGGTGGCGACTCTTCCATATCTTCGAGCTCCGGTCCTACCGAGCAGCTTGATTCCACGATTGGTTGCTTTCGGCGCCAATCACCGCTTACGTCGCCATGAGGTTGTCCACCCCCCGGTCCGCCCGGGAGATTAGGCCGCGGCACCTCGTCTAACAAGTGGCGACTCTGCTGGGGACGCGAGAAATTTGATTTCGGAAGGCATGCACTAAGCCCTTAACGGGGACGGATCGTTTTACTTCTTTTCGTATGCATTCACGAGCATTATTGCAAACCCTTTGGGTAATTTCCGCGAAACCTCTAGCGAGAGTCCATTCGTCGCTCGAAAGAGGCCAGCGTAAGTTCCCCCTTATAGTAAGGCGCCAGAGGGTCCCCATCCATTCGTTAGGGGCGAATCTGTGCGGTCCTGTGAGGTCCCGCGGTCAGCCGTGTCAGCATATAGTAGCCTTAGAAGTTTCCATAAGATTACCCGTTACTATTTTTGATGTGATAAATGAATCAGTTCGTGTTTTCAAACCGCCATGATACGTGTCTAATCCTAAATTATGTAAAGAAAATGAGACGATGCGTTAATATATACTCATGAATCGACATACTAATTACCCTAAAACATCGAAACGATTTGAACTAAAGACGACTTAGTCATCTCATATGAATGAACATGTGCGACCCGCCTTGTCCCTTTTGGTGTCCCGACGAAGGCACGTGTTCAGGAAATACGTTATGACGTAAGCACGTATTAGTATGAATCGGTTCGGTGTTAAGGATAGTTACATCTCGATACAAAAGACTATATTAACAGTAGCCGTTATTCACATTCTTTAAATAAGTTAGGATAAAACGAGATCATGACGAAACGAAAATAAAGAACATTTCTGTCTTGAATGACCCTGTCGTAACGTGAAAAGTTTCGCACAAGTAGCCCGTCCCTTCCGAATAAAAGACGAGCTTTTACGTTATGCCTCGTGTCGTTCTTAAGAGAAATGGATGTGTCCGCAAAGGTGACTAAGAAAACAAAAGAAAAGAAAAATAAACTAAATGACCAAAATCATTCCGAACCTACGATATATATCAATCCCGTGGGTAGTTAAAGAAAATAAACCAATACTGTTGAATACGTGTCTCGAACGATTATATACCCCGTTTAAAATCTCAAAGCCGAATTGAGCCAAACTATATAATTGCGCCATATGGACGAGACTGTGGGTTTTGACTAACGACTCGATCATTTCGACCGTTACCAAAACTGCAAGAAATATGGCCCGATGTACGGTTTGCTTAAATTCGCGCCTAGAGGAGAGAAAACGGTGATATCCTCGCTTCGAATAAACACGCGATCCAACGAAACGTTGATTTTCTATAACCACGCTAAGGTGACGTATCCCGTAGATTGGAAAGGATGAAGGATTGTTGTTAGCCGAAAGATTACCATACGCTCAAATAAGACTCGCCGTCTTTTCATGTAGCAAAATGAGCAAACGAATTCTCGACGCTAAAAACAAACGCGTTACGCGATGAGTTCGTTCCCTAAAATAAAATCCAAAAGTGATTCCATTACTAAATAAACGCATGGTTACGTCTCTCGATAGATCCAAAAAGATCCCGTTGTAATCCAAAAATCGAGACACGAATCCACGTAAATAAAAGGGAACAAATCATAGACGATAACGAACGATTGGGCTAGAAGAATAACTCGTACCACGTCTAAAAAAAACGAGATGCGCTCAAAGGGAGTCAAAACCCGAATTAATGCGTCTCGCGAAAGGACAAAAGATGAGTTATTCCGAAAGGACAATCCGACTTGGTCGATTTCTTAGCCACTGAACGCTGATACGTCAAAACGAACTGTATTGTCTTATGGATGATTTACTTTTCCGCAATAATCGACGGTATCACGCGTCCTCTGGACCACGATGTGAGCCCATACCAAAATCCTAGGAAAGAGACTTGGACCAACGAGTGTGTGGAGGAATAAGGATGGAAGAGAGATAATATGATGAATGTGATTGTTATCTAACGTTTTCTTTCTCTTATTGCGATCTACTTACGCGTTATGTACGATTTTTCGCTAACTAGTTTGTTTGTATAGATTTATATATTGTTGTACATCAGTCAAGTCAAATTTAAGTTATAATACATTCTATGCTTAACAAATCATTGCAGTCATACCATGTAGAGCGTTGCATGCTAACCAAATTGCGTGCAGCCATTCTAGGTTTCGTAGACTTAGGACGTATTTATTAGGAATGTGAGAAAGAGTCGACCCCAACATCGTGTGTCATTCTGGAGGCATACTAGTTATGTCGTGATGTATCCTATACGTCTTTGCCTTGTCATACCTAGGTGTTGGGATGCATCCTATGCATCATTGGCACGTCTCACGCGTCTTCACCGTGTTGTTTGTATGCTAGCTAGGAGGCATGTCCATTATGTCGTGACGTATCCTATGCGTCTTTGCCTTAGCATACCTTATGCATGGTAGTGTACCTCATATGTTTCTTCAGTGTCGTAGGCACTAGTCGGAAGGTACAACCCTTATGTCATGGCGTATCCCATACGCCCTTGTTTTGGCATACCCCGTATGTCACGGCACCTCCAATATGTCCTTACCCTGTCAAGAGGCGTACTATTCTCTCGTGACGTATCCCCTATGTCCTTGTTGTGTCGTGTCATCACGCGTCCACCCGTCAAGAGTCCCACCTGTCATGTGGTGACGTATTCCTTGCATCTTTACTTTGTCGTACCCCTGAGGACGTAACGCACCCCCCATGCACTTTCCAGTAAACATTCAGACACTGATTAAGGGGTGTACCCGTTGTGCTATGACGTATACCACATGTCCTTTCCCTGTCGTGCCTCGTATATTATGATCCATCCCTTGTGTCTTTACCACGTCATTACACACCGGCCAGAAGGGGTACCATGTGTGTCATAATGCATCATGTACATCTTTGCCTCATTCCTTGCGCCAAGCAAGGGGCATGAGTTGCATACCCCATATGTCAGGGCATATCCGGTGCTTGTTCACCATGTTATGTATGTTAGACGGAAGGCATACCATTTGGGCTGTGGTGTAGCCCAGACATCCTTACCCCGTCCCATCTTCCATATCGTGGAGTGTCCTATGCGTCTCCATCACGTCAGCTATACGCTAGTCAAGACGTGTACTCGATGCGCCACCGTGCACCGCGTACATCCAGGCATTGTCAATGTCGTACATCGTGATAGGTCACAAATGCGTCGTCCATATCAGATACACTAGTCCAGAGCCATACCCCACATGTCACGACTTGAGTTCTCACCTTGTTAGGTGCCTAATGAAAGACATACCCCGTATGTCATGATGAATCTCGCACGTCTTTACCAGGTCTTGCATACCCGTTAAGTGGTCTACCTCTAGACCCCGAGGTGTTCTCTACGTCTTCGCCAGGTTATACTTTGCGTGGGATGGGTCGGACATATCTTTATCGTCCCGTTCATACCATTAGGGGGTATACCGCCTGCATCGTGACCTGCCACACGCACCTTCGCCATCGTGTTTAAGTCATCCGGAGACATATCCCATATGCCGTGACGTACTCCGCCTCCCTCTGTCATGGTTAACAATACCAAACTGCTTGGTGGTCGTACCTTGTTGTCCTAACATTCACATCGTGGGGAAAATTCCATTCACTTTCCACATGGTCGACTCGAGACATACTATGTGTGTCGCCACGTCACTTACAACTTATCGATAGTTCAAAAAAAAAAGAAACATTATCATGGCATCGGTTCCCCCCGAGACTCGAATTAACCATTCGTCACATGTCTCACACACGTCCTACTTATGTCTCAAGACATACCATGTATGTCGCTACGCCTTAGCCAACACATCTCAAGATTATGACTGGTACCTTGATCTCAAATAGAACCATAATCTCATGGGTCATCGTCACCTCCCTTTCGTATCTCAAAACATACCCACGAATGTCGCCACGCTATACATAATGCCCAAGTGATTCCAAATATATGTTGTTATATTATCCATGCCCCTCACCTCGTAGGTTGCCATCATGACCTTCGCACGCTAAGACATGCCACGCGTGTCGGTGCGCCGTGCACCTATACTCCAAAGTTACGTGGTTGTAAGATCAAAACCTTAGGGTCGAGTGAACTGTTTCACATGAATCTCATTTACCTGTCATCATTCACATCTGGGGGAGGTATTCCATACGTAGCACCTCCGTATTTCCAAAATTATGGGCAATACCCTGAGCTTCGAAACGAACCCTTGACTGGTATGTTGTCCACGCTTCCCATTTGTACCTTTAGGTGCGCCATGGGGGTCATCATAGTGTCCCCTCGTATTTACACCATCCCACTGTCCGGACCCCAGGTTCGCATTAACCCTTTGAAGCACGCTTCACACGAAGTCATGGTGTCACATCCGCGTTTTAACTGGCACTTTATATGGCACCTCGTCACATCTAATAAATCCATACGTCATTGCACTAAACTCTTAGCTAGTAGGTCATCCTCATGCCCCCATTGGTACTCTCGACCGTACTTTGTATATCGATACGTCATTGTACTAAGGTAACCCACGCATCCTCGGCCTTCTTGAGACACACTGTCGCATCTTCAAAAATGGGCAAATCGATATGAGACATACCAGGTGTGTCATCATATATCGTAACACATCAGTATTCCAAACATGTGACACTAGTCCTTCGAACACGTATCAGCTTTCGGTGCGTATCCCGTATGTCACCACTTGCGCTTTAGTCATACGTTGGGCCTTGTCAAAATGTGCCCCACATGTCGCCTTGTCAATATTTGTAGCCCACGAGTATGTCATTAGGCTATCCAATTCTGGACCGACCTTTGACGCGCGTTCCGTAGGTCATCCCTCGCACCTTACTCACATGTCGAAAACTGAGTCGTTTATACCATCCAGTCAGGGTTAAGCTTGTGGCACACACCCACATACGCGGTTCGGTACGTCTTGTTCACATGTCAAATGTCGAGTCACTCATGTCATTGAGTTCCAGTCGAATCTGGGGCAAGTTCATATATGTCATCACGTGCATCTTGCTTACACCCCCAATGTCGAGTCATTTGTATCGACAAGTTCAAGTTGAACTTTTGGCCCGTACCTGTCATATAGAGTGATTCATGTCATCGAGTCCAAGTCACACCCTTAGGCACGTACCCTATGGGACATCTCGGGCATCCCGCCCATACCTTGACACACTGAGTCGTTCATGTCATGAGGTTCCTATCAAACTCTTGACGTATGCCCTGTAAATTGTCACTCATATCTGGAGTACGTCTCAAACATCGGTTTGTTTCTATTGTCAAATCCTCGACACGCTCTCCCTACATCATTGGTACCGCTGTCCATGTGCCCCCAAACTCCGAATTGCCTTATCCACGAGTCTGAGACACATGCCCTATGTGTCGCTATTTGAGTCTCACTCGTATCAGTAGTATCGAGTTGTTCATACCGCGGCTAAGTCCAACATTTGGCACTTACCTCGAAGGTCTTGGTTCGCGTCCTCGTTGTTCCTCGAGTTGTTCATAGTAATAGGTTCCCGTCGAACTATGGATGTCCACCCTGTGTGTCATCGTTGGTATCTCAAATATCAATGATGGACCGAATACGTCAGACATATCCGCGTAAGATCTTTAGTGATTCTCATAAAACATATCTTCATCGGGTTTGCGCTATGAAACAAATTGACCTTCGACACGTACCAGGTAAGTCTTCATTTTCGTCTCGTTGATACCTCGATTGGATTAGGACACCTCTCATTCTACCGGACGCACTGATGTCCGCAAATCCATCGATGTATTTGGGTCCCTAGCTTAAGTTAATCCTTGAACCACACCCTGCGTGTCGGTATCGTGTCGAGCTTACACCTCCAATGTTGTTAGAAGGTACCTCTCGAGTCATCTCTGTACCCAAAGTTGGTCAGATAATACGTGTGTCATATGCGTACTCTATTCGTGTCTCGTACCTAGCATGTTGGATTTCCCCCACAATGGTCGAAATCCCAAAATCAAGCCATCACATCGTTCGTGGGTTACGTATAAGTCAATCGTGGGGGCACATCAAGTGGGACTCCCATCATGCCTTTTGGCTACCTCTAAGGCATACCAAGTACGTCATCGTGTTTCCTGAACGCACCATGTTTCAAACCACTATGTCAAGATGCTAGTGAGCCAAGTAGGAGTTAATAATTGACACGTACCTCGTACGTTGACATATGCATCCTATTCGTACCTCGAGTGTCGGGAATTCCGTGTTCGTTATCCCGTCAGATAATACCCATCATCGTAATAGTTGCTTTCCAGGAGAAGCTGACGATTAGCGCACATCACATGTGTCACTCGAGCCTCCCCTATGCCTTAACCTATTTACGGCATGTCCCGTGCATCACCACTTTCTGCATAACACGCCAAGGTTCCGTTGGTACACCTACGTATTCGTGTCTTGGGTTTAAACTAACCCTTGACCCACACCCCATATGCGGTGGTCTCATCCCGCTTGCTTCCAGTTTAGGACACGCCCTCTACGTCGGTCTATTTCAGGAAACTTGTGTTTCCCAGAAAGACGGTTCCCTGTTATCAGTATCGATACCAAGTAAACTATGGACAAATGCCCCGCATGCCTCCATCACGGTCTGTTTGAGTCTCGGACATACCATGAGCGTCACATCAGTCCGTGTAACACCGCCTATCTTCGAAGTACGTCATTGCCACCAAGGAGGGCAATCCCTCACATACACCTCATGCATGGTCACTTAGGTTGTTCTTTTTAGATCGTGAGTCGTATCAATGTACCAAATATGTCATTCCCACCACTCATGTCGCTACCCCTCCAATACCTAGCGTCCTAGGGAACTTTACTCATCATGAGGGTCGTCTCAATCTCACAAGTGTCAGTCGTGTCAAGCGTCATTCAACATTGTAAATCTTGTAAAGCATTGCAAGGTGAACTTGTAGGTTCGTACTAATGTGTGTATAACAGTTGAAATGGTTTTAGGCATCGGCACTTCCAAACAGGTAAGTTAGCACAAACGACCAAAGTACTGCCGACGGCTCTGGTAAAAAAAAAAGGAAAGAAAAAGAAGAAGGGGTTTAGCTCCAGTCAAATCGTGTTTATGTTGTAAGAAATAAAGCGCAGACCACGAATCATGCATAAATCATACATCCATCTATAGGAGGCACAAGTAGATAGCTTTAGCATTCGCATCGCACGTGCATCATCAAAATTCATAATGCCTAAAAAGCTCCACTCACCGATCCTTTCTCTTTCCTTGTTAGAAACCCAACTCATGGCCCAGTCCAGCAATTCAAACCACAATCTTGAGAGCCGTGTGCAAGGGGCTTTAGCCAAATACATCTTTTCTGATGAGTTCAAATGTGCTCTTAATGATCCGGAGAATACTAAGCATGAGGGGGTTGAAAATTCCCAAGAGATAATAGGAGATTTCAATCTCAGAGCAGAAATCGAGCGAGTTCTTCCCGATATCCTTGCTTCAGATAAATTCAAGATAGAGCTGAAAAGGTTGGTCAGGGAGGTCCTGAGCGAGTCACTGGTTGCGGAGATCCCGAAAGCTGCTATGGAGAAACCTATGTTCCAGCTTGCGTCACAAGTTAATCCACAAATATTCACTCCACCAAGGGTAGTCTCACACCATATTTCACGAACACAACCAAATCCACGCCATCGGGGACATGAGATTACCAAGGTTGTTCGCCCTCCGTCGCCCACTCAGTTAAGAAGGGAGGGAAGGGAATTCTCCACTTTCACTCAACCCTTATTAGAAGTATTGGAGGGCCTACAAATGCGTGATATACTTCATCCCCTACCAGCCACGGGAGGTCCAACCACTGAATTAGTCAAACGCAGGGGCTACTGCCACTTCCACCAGAAATATGGTCACGAAACAAGCACTTGCATGAAGTTGAAGCATGAAATCCAAGATCTCATCGAAGCTGGGAAGATAAGTGACCCAGATCCTTCTCAGCGGATGAAGTCTTCGACTTGTTCCTTGAACGGTGAGGTCTACCACGGATCAGGATAAACGAAAGAAGAGGTTCTCTAGATTGAGGACACTTATGAAGCAGGAGAACTTGAAGCTTCCTGAAGTAGTATGAGAGAGAAGATTGCACTTGTAGTCTTTATCCTTGTCTTTTATTTTATCTTCTATTCCACAAGATGTTATTAACCTCCTTTTGAATTCAATGAAATTTCGTTTCCGCAAATTTATCCTAAACATACGTACTTACATTTGATATCTACTCAATTGAGATATTCCCGCTTCTATCATGGCACAGACGTAAGATCTAGAATATACTTATTGCTCAATACTTAACCACTGAAGAGAGAAAATTAAGAGGGTAAAAAAAAAAACAAAAAAAACAAAAAAAACAAAATAAGTCATGAGAAGCGATTCCCTGACTCTACGATGATAAGTCGGGCGTAGACCCATCAAACGAAGGGTTCTCACTGGCTTTTGCCAAGAAGAAGATTGAGCGACAATCAACAAAGTCCAAAAGAGAGAAAAAGAAAAGAAAATATGGAGCAAGCAACAAGCCCTCAGAGCCATACTTACACTGAGGCACCGACAAAGATTTCTCCCCCCAAAGGGGGACACAAGTACAGGAGTGCGCCATTTAGAACGAGGCGGGGGCAACTAACCTATCAGCGATAAAGTATTTTGTTCCAGGATCAACGAAAGGGTTAGACCTATGATGACTCAAAGTTAAACAAAGGAAGAAGAAAAAAGAAAAAAAATGATGCTAAAAAGGCCCTGGGGCAAAGTCAAGTCAATCGGAAGTAAAAGAAAATAAATCAAAAGCTGACGTGATCAGCCAAGAGGCGTCAAGGTGGCAAGAGCGGTTGACATTGTCCAACAAATGTGTAATCAAATGTACGAGAAAAGCTCACTGTAACGAAGAAAGATCAAATGCGTAGTCAAGGGAAGCCGAAGGCGGCAACAAAGTTCAGAACTTTAATCAATCTCGAGGGAACCGAGGAATCCTTCTCATGAAAATAAAATAAAAAAGAAAGAAAGAAAATCCCGATAGGTTGAAAATCCGCAAAGGACGGCCTATGCAACAATAAGGGACACCCCAATAAGTGAAAACCCCACGGGGCGCTTATTTGAAAATTCCGGGGTAAAAGGAGAGAGTTAAAATAACTGAAGTGTGAAAACCCGAAAGGGCATGCTTTGGTGACAGTGGTTAATAAACTAAGCAGTAAACAATTCAATGTATCTTTGCCAGGTGCTTTATTTAAGCTAGACGGTTGCATTTGTAATGAAAACACCCGCATCAATAGACACCCCATCTCAACTGAAATCACCCCAACACCCATAAACCAATCCAAAATCTATAAAAAAGAAAAACTAAAAAAAAGAAGACTATTCCTCTCTCTCATGCTCCATGAAGTCTGGTTCCTCTGCTCCTATGTGGTCCTCTCAAGGGTCAAACTTCGACCGAAGCGTCTCTCCTCCATAGCTACTCCCAACGGTAGTTGTTAGACGAGGTGCCGCGGCCTAATCTCCCGGGCGGACCGGGGGGTGGACAACCTCATGGCGACGTAAGCGGTGATTGGCGCCGAAAGCAACCAATCGCGGAATCAAGCTGCTCGGCAGGACCGGAGCTCGGAGATATGGAAGAGTCGCCACCCACGAATGGGAAAATGAACACCGATCCCTTGCGGGAGACCGGTGTGGGTTTGGGAAACTTAGATACGAGCCGAGAAGGCTAGCTCCTTTCCGGAGAAAGGCTACTAGGCACCCCGACATCGCCCGGTTATGAACCACCGACCTCCTACTCAGCATGTTAGGCGATAACGGACTAATCGTATACTTCTTTAAGTTTAAAATTCATTTGAAACCCTTTTCTTTCTCTTTTTGGAAACCATTTTGAGCATATGATATTGAAAAGCCACATCAGTAAAGAATCACCCATTTATGTTTATACATACACAGAGAGGGGGAAGAAAGAAGTGATTTATTTACAACCGTATTTAAATGTTATGTTGTGTGTTTATTCTACATTAACTTATTTCCCCAAAACGATGTTTATTACATGGTTCGCACCTTAATCGCCGTTGGAACGATTTAGGTGCGTTTTAAAACCCCGTTTGATGAAGCTTACCCGAATCGCCGTTGGAACGACTCGAGTAATTGAAAACGTTAAAGTAAAAGCCTTTTAATAAGAAAACGTGGTTAAACATACAAGTCAATTTTATTTCGTACAAATTCATTAAGAAAGCGATTCAAAATCTCCATTATTAACAAAGAAAACGATTTTGATTACAATGTTCGCTTAATCCGTCGTTGGAACGGACTAAGGTTTTAAAACGTGATGTTTAGAAGACGATTTGAAATATCAACCAAAATGACTCTATTTATCTACATTAGAGATTTAAGAAAGCTCATTAGCTTAAATAATTTAATTGAAAACACTCTTTTTGTGACTTATTTTCCCCACTTATTTAATGGACTCTCTAACTATTATAATTACATCAATAAACACATTTAGGCCCAAAAATTAATTTTTCCAAGTGAAGCCCATTTGAAACATGGACTTATAAATGACCAAAAGAAATAAAGAAAATAATATAGATATATATTTACACATTTTAGCCCAAAAGACATAAAATAAGAGTAAAAGAAAATATACTATCTAATACATATATAAGAAAGAATAATGAAAATAATATATTTATACTTTAAACACAAGAAAATAATGAATAAAATTCATGAATAAGAAAATAGAATTTATCACTCAAAATAATTTTATTTAACAATAATTAAGATAACCCAAATATACCCCAAAACTATATATATACATAACTAATATAATCCTAATGTCAAAAAGACTATATGTTCATCCTCCAATATCTACTAATTATCTCCCAAAATTCCCAAGTAAATAACATTTAAAATAGAATTTAATGTAATTTAAATGAATAATAATAAAAAGAAAGTAATATGTACATATACAAAAAATTAGAATAAAAATGGAATACCAATCTCCTAAAATAATTATATAGGTTGAAGTTTTAAAACAATTTGAAAGGAATATATTACATAATTATATATATATATATACTAAGGATTAAAAGTCTAAAAATTGAGAAAAAGGGACCGAAATGGTATTTTTTACATTTTGGCAGATTTACCGACGGAAAATCCGTCGGTAAACAGCATTTAATGACAGAATTGGCAAATTACAGCAGCACTCCAATATTTTCCAGATTTATTCAAAAGCTTTAAATTAAATATAATTCAATCGTTTTGGACTTCCGAACTACCAAAGATGGATCATAGTCGAACACGGAAGTTCCTAAAGCGATGTTTTTATTTTAAAACGTTATTTGGAAACCTCTTTTAAATAAGAACTTATAATTACAACATTTTCGATACCCGAACTACCTTTTTATCGGATCACGGTTCGTATTGGGATATCCAAAACGAGGTTTTTATTTTAAAACAAAACCGAATTTTATTTAACACGAAACGAAAATTAAATAAATACACTAACTAAATAAAACGTGACAAAATAAACAAATGACTAAAGGAATAAAAACTATAGCATAAAAAAATAAATAGAAGGAAAGAAATAAATTAAATAAAATAAAGAGTCTAGTCCTCGGATAATACCTTTGATTCGGTATCTGACAGTCGAAGCCGATTGATTCCACGAACCGCGAGCTCCCGTTTTTTTATGAAAAATTTAGTAAAAATTGAACTTAGGAAATTTAGAGATTTTCAATTTTAGGAAAAAAAAATGTTTTTTTCCCAAAAAATCCACTTCCTCTCTCTAGAAAAATATCTAGTGTGAGAAAGCTCTCCCCAAAAAAATCCTCCCCTTCACCTTGGGATCCGTGCCCTTATATAGGGAAACGGATCCCGGAACAATGGGCGACGCCCAAAAAAAATTGGGCGTCGCCCATTGTGGTTGGGCGGCCGCCCAACCTAGTGTTGGGCTACCGCCCAACCTTGTTGGGCGGCCGCCCAACAATGTTGGGCGATCGCCCAACTTTCGTTGGGCGATCGCCCAACGGCGTTGGGCGAGCGCCCAACCCTCGTCGGGCGTCCGCCCAACGCGTTGGGCGTTCGCCCGACGTGGTTGGGTGCCCGCCCGGCGACCCTCGGGGCGTGTCCCGCACCGTCGAACGCGTGCACTCCGTGGCCGTCGAGCGCGCGTTCCGCGCAGCTAGACGCTCGCACGTCGCGGCCACCGAACGCGCGCCTCGTGCTGCCAGGCACGTGTGCTCAACGGCCCACGAGGGCGCGCACCGCCAGCGGTCCCAGGCATTGCTCGGACGTCGAGAGCGTGCCACTCGCGGTGCGTCCGACGGACGCCGCGTGCATGTCTCGAGCCGTCAAGCGGGCGTTCGACCATCGTCGTCCGCGTGCGGGATTCCGTTGTGTGCCCGCGCCGTGCCGTTAATTTTCCTCAGCTTATTATTCTTTATATATTTTTCAAAACTTCCGGAATCAATCGCTTCGACCGCCTTGTTTCAGGTTTTCATCACAGGTCCTCCGACTCGGTGTCTACAGCAGTATCCCTAGTTTGGCGCACATGAAATCTCACCTCGAGTTGGCAGGGGCATACGCTAGCATCAACTTCTAACCTACGCCAAGACGGTAACTTTAATCGGGGGCACGACCCTACAATCAGATCAACGTCCATCTCACTTCGGAAGCTTCTCCATTAACGAAGGCATCGGGCATGAACTCATCGTCAAATGATTAGCATAGAAATGGCTCGTGGATATAAGCCCCATGTGCTATCCGGTATCATTCACAATCAAGAAAGAAAGAAAAAGAGAAGAAAAATTGAACAAAAAGTTGGATTGAAAACCTCAAAAGAGGCGATCCAAGCAAAAGGAGAGATAGAGAAAATCAGTGAGATATAGAAAAGATGAATTGAAAACCCCTAGGGGCAGTTCATGCAAAAGGAGAGATAGAGAATATCGGAGAGATCCCGTTGAGTTGAAAACCCGAAAAGGGCAGCTCAAGCAAAAATTAGGGAGAAAATGAATACGTCAAACTCTGGTTAAAAGCGAGAGCCCCTTTGACACGAGCTCATCAAGACCAAATCCTCATCCTTACAACCCTTGGTTTCAAACTTAACCTCGCCCTCATCCTCGCACTCCTTGGGGACGGCCTGAACCATCATTTCTCGATCTGAAGCTACAAAAATCCTCCAAGCCTATGAAAAGGGAATCCATCCGAGCATTTCATCCACATGTACATAGTTTGCATACACACATGTCCATACATCCGCATAAAGCAAAACACATAAGCCACACTTATGCACATTCAAACACACGCACGGTCACCGGCACACACACACATAGGTGTTTACATACATCCATAGACTAGGCTACATTCACCCATCTATATGCATCACTACACGCCTGCGGTCGATTTAGAGACCAGGGTTGCTATTGAACCATTTTGCCTACGGTCGATTCAGAGACCAGGGTTGCTTTTGAGCCATTTTACCCGCAGTCGTGGACCAGGATTGCTTTTGAGCCATCTGACTCACGGTCGCAGACCGGAGTTGCTTTTGAGCCATCTGACTCGCGGTCGCAGACCAGAGTTGCTTTTGAGCCATTTGACTCACGGTCGTAGATCAGAGTTGCTTTTGAGCCATCTGACTCACGGTCGCAGACCGGAGTTGCTTTTGAGCCATCTGACTCACGGTCGCAGACCGGAGTTGCTTTTGAGCCATCTGACTCACGGTCACAGACCAGAGTTACTTTTGAGCCATCTGACTCGCGGTCGCAGACCGAAGTTGCTTTTGAGCCATTTGACTCACGGTCGTAGATCGGAGTTGCTTTTGAGCCATCTGACTCACGGTCGCAGACCGGAGTTGCTTTTGAGCCATCTGACTCACGGTCGCAGACCGGAGTTGCTTTTTAGCCATCTGACTCACGGTCGCAGACCGGAGTTGCTTTTGAGCCATTTGACTCGCGGTCGCAGACCAGAGTTGCTTTTGAGCCATTTGACTCACGGTCGTAGATCGGAGTTGCTTTTGAGCCATCTGACTCACGGTCGCAGACCGGAGTTGCTTTTGAGCCATCTGACTCACGGTCGCAGACCGGAGTTGCTTTTGAGCCATCTGAGTCACGGTCACAGACCGGAGTTGCTTTTGAGCCATCTGACTCGCAGTCGCAGACCGGAGTTGCTTTTGAGCCATTTGACTCACGGTCGTAGATCGGAGTTGCTTTTGAGCCATCTGACTCACGGTCGCAGACCGGAGTTGCTTTTGAGCCATCTGACTCACGGTCGCAGACCGGAGTTGCTTTTGAGCCATCTGACTCACGGTCACAGACCGAAGTTGCTTTTGAGCCATCTGACTCACGGTCGCAGATTGGAGTTGCTTTTGAGCCATCTGACTCATGGTCGCAGACCGGAGTTGCTTTTGAGCCATATTTACCTAAGATCGTAGACTAGGGTAGCTGTTGAGCCATCATCCTCGCAGTCGCAGACTAGGGTAGCTTTTGAGCCGTTTTTACCTAAGATCGTAGACTAGGGTAGCTGTTGAGCCATCATCCTCGCAGTCGCAGACTAGGGTAGCTTTTGAGCCGTTTTTACCTAAGATCGTAGACTAGGGTAGCTATTGAGCCATCATCCTCACAGTCGCAGACTAGGGTAGTTTTTGAGCCGTTTTTACCTAAGATCACAAACTAGGGTAGCTATTTAGCCATTATCCCAGCAGTCGTAAATCAGGGTAGCTATTTAGCCATTATCCCCGCAATCTTAAAATAGGGTAGCTGTTTAGCCATTATCCCCGCAATCACAAACTAGGGTAGCTATTTAGCCATTATCCCAGCAGTCGTAAATCAGGGTAGCTATTTAGCCATTATCCCCGCAATCTCAAAATAGGGTAGCTATTTAGCCATTATCCCCGCAATCTTAAAATAGGGTAGCTGTTTAGCCATTATCCCCGCAATCACAAACTAGGGTAGCTATTTAGCCATTATCCCAGCAGTCGTAAATCAGGGTAGCTATTTAGCCGTTATCCCCGCAATCTCAAAATAGGGTAGCTATTTAGCCATTATCCCCGAACAGGGTAGCTATTTAGCCATTATCCCCGCAATCACAAACAAGGGTAGCTATTTAGCCATTATCCCCGCAATCTCAAAATAGGATAGCTGTTTAGCCATTATCCCCGCAATCACGAACAGGGGTAGCCATTTAGCCATTATCCCCGCAGTCGTACACCAGGGTAGCTGTTTAGCCATCATCCCCGCAGTCGTAAACTAGGGTAGCTATTTAGCCATTATCCCCGCAGTCGTGAACTAGGGTGCAACCCCAAAGCAGAGTCTGAAGAAGCCAGAAAACAACGCCGGAGCGTGCAGCGCAAAGGTCAGGTACGTTCCCTCCTACTCTTTACGTGTCTTTACTTTTATATGTTTTACATTGCATGTGTTACGTTAGCAAAAAACGTTTTCGAACCACACACATCACTGTCAAAATAGAAAAGTAGGGGCAACTGTAGACACCGAGTCGAAGGACCTGTGACGAAAACCTGAAACGAGACGGTCGAAGCGATTGATTCCGGAAGTTTTGAAAAATATATAAAGAATAATAAGCGGAGGAAAATTAACGGCACGGGCGCGCAACGGCATCCCACACGCGGATGACGATGGTCGAATGCCCGCTCGACGACTCAGGACGTGCGCGCGGCGTCCGTCGGACGCACCGCGAGTGGCACGCTCTCGACGTCCGAGCGATGCCTGGGACCGCTGGCGGTGCGCGCCCTCATGGGCCGTTGGGCGCACGTGCCTGGTAGCGCGGGACGCGCGTTCGGTGGCCGCGACATGCGAGCGTTTGGCAGCGCGGAACGCGCGCTCGGCGGCCACGGAGTGCACGCGTCCGACGGCGCAGGGCACGCCCCGAGGGTCGTCGGGCGGGCGCCCAATCACGTCGGGCGAACGCCCAACGCGTCGGGCGAACGCCCGACGATCGCGTTAGGCGCTCGCCCAACATTGTTGGGCGGCCGCCCAACTATTGTTGGGTGGCCGCCCAACCACAATGGGCGACGCCCAAATTTTTTTGGGCGTCGCCCATTGTTCCGGGATCCGTGGGCCTATAAAAGGCACGGATCCCAAGGTGAAAAGGAGGAGGATTTTTTGGGAGAGCTTTCTCACACTAGATATTTTTCTAGAGAGAGGAAGTGGATTTTTTGGGAAAAAAACATTTTTTTTTCCTAAAATTGAAAATCTCTAAATTTCCTAAGTTCAATTTTTCCTAAATTTTTCATAAAAAACGGGAGCTCGCGGTTCGTGGAATCAATCGGCTTCGACTGTCAGATATCGAATTAAAGGTATTATCCGAGGACTAGACTCTTTATTTTATTTAATTTATTCTCTCCTTCTATTTATTTTTTTATGCTATAGTTTTTTATTCCTTTAGTTATTTATTTATTTTGTCACGTTTTATTTAATTAACGTATTTATTTAATTTTCGTTTCGTGTTAAATAAAATTCGGTTTTGTTTTAAAATAAAAACCTCGTTTTGGATATCCCAATACGAACCGTGATCCGATAAAAAGGTAGTTCGGGTATCGAAAATGTTGTAATTATAAGTTTTTATTTAAAAGAGGTTTCCAAATAACGTTTTAAAATAAAAACATCGTTTTAGGAACTTCCGTTTTCGACTATGATGCATCTTTGGTAGTTCGGAAGTCCAAAACGATTGAATTAGATTTAATTTAATGCTTTTGAACAAATATGGAAAATGTTGGAGTGCTGCTGTAATTTGCCAATTCTGTCACTGAAGGCTGTTTACCGACGGATTTTCCGTCGGTGAATCTGCCAAAATGTAAAAAATGCCATTTCGGTCCCCTTTTCTTAACTTTTAGACTTTTAATCCTTGGTATATATATATATAGTTAAGTAATACATGTTTTTTTCAAATTATTTTAGAACTTTAGTATATATATTTATTTTAGAATGTTTATATATCATTTTTATCCTATTTTACAATATAAGTATAAATATATATATATATATATATATATATGTATTTCATTTCTATTAACTTAGGCTATGTTTAAATATTAGTTATTTGATATTTTGAGAAATAATGGATGGATATTAGTATATGTCATTTTTGGTATTTAAACTATATTAATTATGTACATATATGTATAGTTTTGTGAACATTTGGGTTATTTTGTTGATTATTGAAGGAAGTTATTTTTGGGTAAATATTATTTTCTTGTCCATAAGATTTACTTATTGTTTTAGCATTTTTAAAGTATAAGTATATAGTACCTATTATTTCCATATACATAAAATTCCTCTTATATTAATTTTTGGGTTTTCATATCTTCCTTTTTGATTTACTTGTACATATATATATGTCCAAATTATTTTCTCTATTCTTTTGGGCCCATTCATGGGTCCATGTCTCAAATGGGCCTTGTTTGATTATAAGTCTTGCTTTAAATAAGCGTCTTATTGTAATTATAATAGTTAGAGAGTCCATTAAATAAGTGGGGAAAATAAATCATAAAAAGAGAGTTTTCAATTAAATTATTTAAGCTAATGAGCTTTCTTAGATCTCTAATGTAGATAAATAGAGTCATTTTTGTTGATATTTCAAATCGTCTTCAAAACACCACGTTTTAAAACCTTAGTCCGTTCCAAAGACGGATTAAGCGAACATTGTAATCAAAATCGTTTTCTTTGTTAATAATGGAGATTTTGAATCGCTTTCTTAATGAATTTGTACAAAATAAAATTGACTTGTATGTTTAATCACGTTTTCTTATTAAAAGGCTTTTACTTTAACGTTTTCAAATACTCGAGTCGTTCCAACGGCGATTCGGGTGAACTTCATCAAACGGGGTTTTAAAACGCACCAAAATCGTTCCAACGACGATTAAGGTGCGAACCATGTAAATAAACTCGTTTTGAGGAAATAAGTTAGTATAGAATAAACACACAACATAACATTTAAATACGGTTGTAAATAAATCACTTCTTTTCCCCCCTCTCTGTGTATGTATAAACATAAATGGGTGATTCTTTACTGATGTGGCTTTTCAATAATATATGCTCAAAACGGTTTCTAAAAAGAGAAAGAAAAGGGTTTCAAATGAATTTTAAACTTAAAGAAGTATACGATTAGTCCGTTATCGCCTAACATGCTGAGTAGGAGGCCGGTGGTTCATAACCGGGCGATGTCGGGGTGCCTAGTAGCCTTTCTCCGGAAAGGAGCTAGCCTTCTCGGCTCGTACCTAAGTTTCCCGAACCCACACCGGTCTCCCGCAAGGGATCGGTGTTCATTTTCCCATTCATGGGTGGCGACTCTTCCATATCTCCGAGCTCCGGTCCTGCCGAGCAGCTTGATTCCACGATTGGTTGCTTTCGGCGCCAATCACCGCTTACGTCGCCATGAGGTTGTCCACCCCCCGGTCCGCCCGGGAGATTAGGCCGCAGCACCTCGTCTAACAGCTGACGAAGCGATCTTCTTAGGGTACTCAACAAACAGTAAAGCATACAGAGTCTATAATAAACGAACTCAGGTTGTAGAAGAGTCTGTTCATATTGAGTTCGGTGAAGCTGACCCAACAGGAAAGACAACTCAGCTCACTGAAGATGAACCAAGCTCAGCTTCCGCTGATCAGAATGGAGCCTCTGAATCATCAATACAAGGGCTGACCAAAGGTAAGCAAGAAGTTGAAATAACTTTTACTGACCAATCTTTTCCTGTAGAGATTGTAGAAACACCTATTCCAAATGATTCAACATTGCCTAAAGAAATAAAAATCCCAAGAGGACATTCAGAAAAGTCCATTCTTGATGCTGCTGACAACAAGCTGATGACCAGAGATCAGCTTAGGAAATACCTCAGCAATATTGCGTTTGTCTCAATACATGAACCAAAGAACTTTGCTGATGCTGAGCACGATGAATATTGGATCAATGCCATGCAAGAAGAGCTTGACCAATTCACCAGAAATGAGGTATGGGATTTAGTGCCTAAACCTAGGAATCAAAAGCCTATAGGAACTAAGTGGGTGTTTAGAAACAAACTAGATGAGCATGGAAATGTAATAAGAAACAAAGCTCGACTTGTAGCCCAAGGCTATAGTCAGCAAGAGGGTATTAACTATGGGGAAACATTTGCACCTGTTGCTAGGTTAGAAGCAATACGCATATTGTGTGCTTATGCCAGTTTTATGAACTTTAAGTTATACCAAATGGATGTCAAAAGTGCATTTCTTAATGGTTTCATAAACGAAGAGGTATATGTTAATCAACCTCCTGGATTTGAAGATCCAAAATTTCCAAACCACGTTTATAAACTCAAAAAGGCCCTGTACGGTCTGAAACAAGCTCCAAGAGCTTGGTATGAGAGGTTGACCAACTTCCTGCTGACCAGGAACTATGTCAGGGGAAAAGCTGACACAACCTTGTTCATTAAGAAAAAGGGGAAACATACCCTACTTGCACAAATATATGTAGATGATATAATATTTGGTGCTACTGACGAATCTTTGTGCAAGGAATTTAGCAAACAGATGCAAACTGAGTTCGAGATGTCCATGATGGGGGAACTCAACTTCTTCCTTGGACTCCAAATCAAGCAAGGTAAGAATGGCATCTTCATAAGCCAGTCCAAGTACACCAAGGAAATGTTAAAGAAGTTCAATATGATGGACTGCAAACCAATATCAACCCCTATGGGTACTGATACGGTCCTATGCAAAGATGAGAAAAGTAAGTCAATAGACACTAAACTCTATCGAGGTATGATAGGTTCGTTACTTTATCTCACAGCTAGTAGACCAGATATACAGTACTCAGTATGTTATTGTGCGAGATATCAAGCTGATCCCAGAGAATCTCATCTAACAGCTGTAAAAAGAATCTTTAGATATTTGCAGAGTTCAGTTGATGCAGGTCTATGGTATCCAACTTCAAATGACTTCACACTCATTGGATATACTGATTATGGACGAGATAAGCTAGAACGTAAGAGTACTTCAGGAGGATGTCATTTCCTTGGAAGTTGTCTAGTATCTTGGTTCAACAAGAAGCAATCATCTGTGGCCCTGTCTACAACTGAAGCTGAGTACGTGGCTGCTGGAAGCTGTGTGGCTCAAGTCCTCTGGATAAAGCAACAGCTTGAGGATTATGGAGTGAAGACTGAAACAATAGAGATCAAATGTGACAATAAGAGTGCCATTGATCTGTCCAAAAATCCAATCCAACATAGCAGGATGAAGCATGTCAGCATAAGGCATCACTTCATCAGAGATCACATATTAAAAGATGAAATCAAGCTGACCTATGTGCCAACAAATGAACAGCTTGCAGATATCTTCACCAAGCCCTTGGAATGTGCACAATTTAACATACTAAGGGAAGCTATCGGTATGTCTAATCCCCTTCAATAAATTCCTAAGTAAATGATGTATGATTGCCATGCTGAGTGAAAAGTTGAACCTTGTGCAAATGCCATGCTGAGTAAAATAACTCCTACTTACTGAACTTGAAATGTAGAAAAATCACATCATACTGAGTTGACATACATGTTGAGTGATTATCCTGAGTAGGTACATATACTGAGCAACTATCATGTACTAAGATAGAAAATTCATCTTGATAGAACTAAGTACTCAGTGTCACAAACGGTTCATTTTCTAGGAAAATTGCGCTAGAACCCACTTGCACCATTAAATGCCAACACGTGTAATAAAAAGCACCTAGGAGAGGCAAACAATTATGAGACAACCCATGCGCCGGAAATGTCATAAATGACAGAATCTCTGTCGGTTGAACGCCCCAAGGAAAAACGGCTACTTCAATTAATACGACCGTTTTAGGTATATATAAATAAATGGATAAATTACTCCTCAAATCTCTTCACACGTGAATCCTTTGGTATTCAGAATCTCTCTCTCTCAAGTCTTCCACAAAAATTTCTAAAAAAATGACTAACACTCAGAAAATCTCCGGTGAAAATTCTGGAAAACTAATCACTGATGAAAGCCCTAAATCTCCTCCTAAGTCTAACCTAACTCCGAGCAAACGCCGTCAAATGGATCCGGCAAGTTCCTCAAAGCAGAAGAAACCCAAGGCTAGAACCATGGTGAAGGTTCACATAAAAGTCCACAATCTGGAAGTCCTCAAATGCCGCTGGCTCTCTCCCAGCTTCGTTACTGCCGAAAAGCCATTTTGTGAATGGATTGAGAAGAACGAGTGGACATGCCTCTTCTCTCTCCCCAGAACCACCTATCCACGACTGGTTAGGGAATTCTACTCCGGTCTCCATGTTGACAAGGATGATGCTGATTATTTGGAGACGCACATTAAAGGTCACAAAAGTGTCATTACTCCATCCTACTTAGCAACCTTACTCAACTTGCCTAACAAAGGAACCGAGTTTAGAACAACAAAAGAAAAGGTATCAACGGAAATGCTTGACCAGATGAAGGGGTTTTGCAAACCCAAAAATTACAAAGGAGAAATACCCAGCACGAGTATGGGGCAAAACCAGAAGATGGCGCACTACATCTTAACAAACTTCATCTTCCCTAAACTCAACTCAGCTTTGTCTGCCTCTAATTTCGAGCAGTGCTTCATATGGCACATGTTAACCTATTGTCCACTGAATATGCCTGTGTTTTTAGTGGGAGCACTTCAACGAGGGGGAAAGAAACTTCGACTAGGATCTCTCATCACCAAGATCCTTGAAGATCACAAGATTGAGACCATCACTGAGACTAAAAGCTTGGGAACAGAAATAACCACATCTCTGCTAACTGGGTTATTGTTCAACCAACCACTAAAGGGAGGTGAAGATGTTGAGGAAGATGAGGAAGAAAACGATGCTGAGCAAGAAATTGAAACTGTGCTAGCAGCAGATGATGCTGAGCCAGAAGTTGAACCAGAGGACGTTCCTGCCGATTCCCCCAAAGCAAAGAAGAAGAGAAAGACACTTGCCACTTGTGCAAAGGATATTGAAACTGTGCCCACGAAGATGAGGGCTATGACAAGAGGAAAGAATACTGATGCTGACCTACCTCAGGTTACACCTGAGTTAGCAGAGAAAAGGAAAGGGCAAACTGAGCCCGAGGAAGAAAATGAAGAATCCCCAGAACAGCTGCTAAAGAAGAAAAGTAGAAATTCTGGGTTGAAAATAGTTGAGGCTGATCCCATTGATTGGGTTGTGACACCCACATCTCACTGCACTCAGAACATTGGGATTGATCTTGAGAAAACTCCAGTGGAGCAAGCTGATGAAGGAGAAGAACAAAGAAAGGTTGATACTCAGCTTAATGCTGAAGGAAATGATCATGCTGAGCCAGATAATGTTGAGGAAAATCAGGAGGCACATGTTGAACAAGAAGAAGAAGAACATCAAGGAGAGGATCTGAATGTTGAAGCTGAAGTTGAGGATGTAGATGTTCAAACTGACCCGTCACCTCCAAAAACTAAGTCACTCAGAAGGCTGAAAAAGAAAGCTGTCAAAACTCCTCTCATTGATCTCCTGGCGGATTCTCCCTCTTTGGAGCAAACTATGGATCCATCCAATATCCATTTTGAGTATTTTTCCCATAATGTTGAGCCTCCTCCCATAGAATCGGAGCAAAATCAAGCCTCTGTTACTCGGACTGAGGAACATGCCAAGACTCCACAAAATCCAAATCCCGCCGAGCAAGAGCTCGAAGATCCAGCCACTCAACATAGGGAGAAAGCTATGGATCCACCTGTTCAACCTCAACATCCTGGTACTACACATCAACAAGCCCCAATTCCTCAAGCAAGTAAGCAGCCAACTCCACCACCATCCAGCTCCACCTCCATTCCCGCGTCTGAGCCAACTTCCACTGAGCAACATGCCTATCTTAGTACAACTCAGTCTGGCCGTCGCATCATCGAAACGGCTCAATCTCTTCTCCAGGAGTTCACCACTTCTGATGCTGCTAGGTCTGCTCATCCTGAGTCCACAAATATCTCTACCATTACTCAACTTCTCACAGAAATTAAGGGACTCAAGGATCTTCTCAGTATTGTGACCACCATCCAATCACAGCAACCTAAGCAAGATCACATTGCCAAGCTGACTGAGCTATTCCTTCTGATGATAAACCACATGAACTCCCTTGAAGGTAAAATCAATAATCTCTCTGCCTCTAATCCAGGATATGCAACTTCGGCTGAGCTAGATCAACAATTTGCCAAACTGAGAGCAAAACTACCCAACCTTGGGCCAACGGCTAATCCTGAGTATGCCACATCTGCTGAGTTGCAGGGATGCTTTGCCAAGCTGACTGTCGATCTTACATGCACACGAGAGCTTGTTTCCTCCACTTCTCAATGTATAATTGATCAACTCAGTAAAGCCGTGAGTCTTCTCAGTGTCAACAAAGCTCAGATGGATGTTGACCCCATCAATGATAAACTTTCACAAGGACTTCTGCAGGCCATTCGCTATGACAATGCTCAACGCATCTTCTATGATTCTACCCTATTGAAGATGTATCATCAATCCTTTGCTCAGATCAGCAGCTCCCTTACTTGGCTTAGCAAGTCCCATGAGTGTATTATCAACCTGATCACTGGATCCATCCCCGTTCCTCGCAATGTTCGAGATGATTGTGTTCCTGTAATAGACGGCTTGAGTGAGAGCACGAAGCGTTTACAACGCTATTCGAATGTTCTATCCTCAGCTGAAAGAAATGACACCTTTGTCTATAAACCCGATGCTGGCAAAACGGGGGAGAGAACTCAACCTGGAACTCAACAACAGACAGATGCATCAGGAAGCAAAGTGAAAGGAAAGGGTAAGGCTGTGTGAAGTGAAACTGTGAAGAAGTGAAACTTAAGTTAATTTTTCGTTTAAAGATCTAGTTTGTGGGCATAAGTATTATGTATGTGTATGTTCTATTTTATTCAATGAACTGTTTTTTTTATTCTGTTCAAATGCCATGCCTGTCAATACACATTAACATAAACATTGAACAAACAAATACTCAGTATACAAAATAACGAGAAAATCAAACTGAGTATCCAAGCATTTCTGAAAGCTGACTTAGACTCAAAATAATTTAGAACTAAATCTAGTCAGTACACACATCCTTAGTTTATCTCAAATAAATCTTGGTAGGTTTAAGAGGTAAATAAACAGATGCAACCCTTACGGGGGAGAAATTTCAGAAATATGAAAGATAAATCAATCATGGGGAATTTCAAAACTGAGTTCCATAATTATGCATTTTGCCAACATCAAAATGGGGGAGTTTGTTGAAATACCTTTCCACAAGATTTTGATTTGACAAAATCATCCATGATTAAGAGACAATTAAATTTGAGTGCTTTATTTTAATTGTACTAATCCGTTTGTTCAATGTTGAGTATAAATATGAATAAAGATAAATATAAAAAGTAAGACATGAAGAGGTCAACATAGAAGCCTAAAGTATCAAGCTGAGTGGAATCAAACTTAGCATTAAAAGACAAAGACATACACGCCCACAACAACTATCTCACGAAGCTGAGCTGACTAAACTTACACTCAGATTGGAAATTGCAAATGACAAGGTTTTACGAAGTAGAAGCTGAGTGATTCTTCAAGACAGCATGAAAAAGTCGTTAGCTAAAAGACAATGATTACCGCCCCTCTGTACCAATAATTGAATCCTTGGAAATACGCAGAAGACACATTCTGAGATGTATGGGTCAATGGATTATTGGTAAAGGACAACTGACACAAAAAGACAAGCCAGACGCAAGAAGACAAACCTGACGTCTGAAGGAATGCAGAGGAAGGGAATGGCCGGAACAGTCTGAAGCTGACCAGAATCTGTCCCCTAAATGAGCCGTTTTAACCTTAACGGCTACATCATTTCAAAATGATCCGATTCCAGATTTTCTCCTATATAAGGACAATCAAAAACCTTGGATCATTGCCGGACTACAAAGAGAAAAATATAAGAGAGAAAAGATACAAAAGCACTTAGTTACAAAAATAGATCTTACACCCATCTTTTATTCTTTGTGTAAATGCTAGAGTGATTACTTGTAATCTTCTAAAGTGTTCTTTACTTGAAAAGAACAAGTGTTTATCAATTGTAAAATTGAGAGTGCTGTGCTGAGTGTTTGGTTGTAAACATTCAGTGGTAGAGAAATCTAGGTGCTGGGTTGTAGCACTTAGTAGGAGTTGAGTAGACGAATAGAGGAAGGTACTCTTGCATATTCAACTGCCTTGTAATTGGTTTGTGCTCTACCTGTAAAGAGCTCAGTATTGGATTCTAAAATCCCGGAGGACTCTGGGGATTGGACGTAGACGGAGAGGCCGAACCAGGATAAGTGATACTGAGTAATCTCTAAACTCTCTCTCAATTTATATATGTGCATGTGTTGTATGTGAAATTTACTCAGCATATAAAATTGTTTAAAGTTAACTCTGAGTAATTTCAAGTGCTGAGTTAGAAGCTGACCTCCAAGAGTGTCAATATCTAACTTATAAATAAAACAGCTTTAGTCAATATCCATCCAAAGCTGTCTTATAGCATATCTGGCCAAGCTGACCAAAAGCTGAGCTGACCAACTTGCAAAATAACTAAGTCAGCATACAATTAAACGAAAAAAGTTATATTAGTTCCTAACCCCCCCTTGGAACTAATCACACGGGACCAACAATATCGTCCATAGATACGAACTTGTTCAAGTGTTCAACAAAGTTTCCTTGTAAAGATATGAATTTAACTACGTTTTAATGAAAACACCAGAACCTTACTTCGGATCAATTACCAAAGTAACTACATAAACATATATTGAATTGCATGAACTTTTATTAGATGAATTGTGAATTGATACAAGTTTACAGAGAACAAAAAGCATGGAAGCATTCAAAACGACATTCGAGTTCCGGGTCATCAATCCTTTCCTCAAACCTCGTTAGAGTTTGTCAGGCTCCGGGGTCAAATCCGCTACTTGATCTTCTCGCTGAATCTTTAGAATAGAGATGATATTTCTACTACCAAAATGTAAACTAGTCTTCGAACAGATCTTAATCTAAATCTAATTGCTACTGTGTTTGTAAGAAATCTAAGAACAATTTGTGTACATCAGATTGCTTTTACAGAAATAAAATCTAATCTCTGACTCATTTCTGAGTAAGAGTTTCTTCATAAATTCTGCACTCTAATCTTAATTAATCTAACTACATTGAACTCTAAAATTAACTCTCCATTTATAGATCTTGAAAAGTTGTGTTTGAAGGGTCGTGTCTGCTACGAAGAGACGTTTCTATCCACCCAAACAGACGTGTTTCTTGGAATTTAAACATGTGAAATTAGTGCTGGAACTGCTGCCGATCCTACCGAGATCATGGAATCCCTGCCGAGATTAGGGGAGCAGTTTTCAGTCTTCTGAACGAAAGGGGAGAACGTCGGAAAAAGGCGTGTCGCGACTGAGATTCCCAAATCTCGGTCGTAACCCAGAATCTCTGCCGAGATTCGGGATGTTCTTCTCAATTCTGACTTCGTTCCCGTCTTCCTCGTATCGGTGTGCTGAATTCTTCGTCTTTTTGGCTTGTAACTTAGGGTTTTTCCTTCATTTTTGATCCGTTTTCGCTCCTATTTGGATTTTACCAAATATTTAGGTACCTTGCGTGAAAGAAACATATTCAGACGTAAAAAGTACTCTAAATAGATATAAATAGCACGATTTCATAGCAAAACTGATGTAAATATTAATGATATTTTAGGTATATTTTGGGCTTAATAGCTATTGATCTCCCGGAGCCCTGAGCCAAGCATACAACAATTTAACAATTAGAATCCCACTCGTAGTAGGCTTCCATATGTAGATATCAACCACATCCTCCCCACGTTTAATGCTTCGAACCCTACCCTCCACGTCTGATGGAAGCATAAGTAAGCTATGCCAACTATCTCCAACAAGACAATCTTCCACCAAATTCAAGTAGGAGCGCTGCTGGCGGGCAGTTAAACCAACCTAAGAAGCCAGCGAGGGGCACAAGCATCCCTCATTCCAAAAGTTTAAATCTGAGTTTTGACCAATCCACCAAAAGCAATGCTGTGAAATTTCCAAATAAATGGTCTTAACCGAAGCCCAAACGGAAGACTTCAAAACAAACTAACACGACTGTCTTGGTTTACTTAAGAAGCAAGTTCTAAGCAAGTTAAAACATAACGACTTTTCCTGAATTAAACCCCGATCCATCTTCCTAGTCAGAGCTTTGTTCAAAAGAGGCAAATTGTCACACCCGACCCTAGACGACCTCAATCGGCATCGAGCATGAAATAGAAAAATCATAATCAATACTTAGAAGTCTCCAATTTATCCAAATATCATAATAACATATTTATTGGTCTTCCTCTTCAATATATATTCTAAAATAATCAATATCCTTACTACATTAGTCATTCAAGAACCTCAACATATTTACCAACTCCATTACATTACAATTGAAATACTAAGGTTCTAACCATAATTCTAACAATAAGTAACAACTTCCAATCCTCGCCTAATCGGTCGGTAATCTTCTTTATACTTGTACTTTCTCACCTAAAAACATTAAAACATTTAAAAACGTGAGACAGAAATCTCAGTAAGAAACTATCAGCTATAAAAACCCAACTTTACTTAACATAGCTACATATATACATTTGTAAAGGGATTTAATCAAAACTTTATAAAATATACTCAAACTTACGTTCATATAACTTTATATATATAATACATCTTATCAAAACGAATCAAAACAAATAAACGTTTTATCAAACCAATGCATAATCAAATAAATGTTTTATCAAACCAACTTGTAATTAAATAAGTGTTTTATCAAACCAACTCGTATTCAATCAAACGTAAAACCTTATATCAAAATCAATCATAACTGAAAACATAAATCCAAATGAACTTATAACATTGTATCCATCCTCGAGTTTCTCCCTTTAAGTGGTTTTAGGTGTAAATTAAAAGTTTAGAGTAATTTTTAAAAGATTATATAAAGATAAATTATCAAATGTGATATTTGCCAAATTTGAGATATATATCTCAAATCGGCGTGATGCTGCTCATCTTCTCCCTTTCTTTTTCTTTTTCTTTTATAAATTTATCAGTTTTCTCTGAACCGTTTCTTCACCGTTTCTTTGATTTACGGATATTCGACCGTCCGAATCACTCAAAATTTAAAACATAGCATCCTTATGTATAGATCTAAGTTCTAGCCAAAGAGTTTTTGAGTTTCGGCAGTGTTTGGAGGGAAACGTCTTAGACAGAATTTAGAGGCGAATTGAACGGGTTGTTTTCTTCAATTAGTAGCCAAGGTAAGTAATTATCAACTATATTTTGTGTTTTATGTATATAGATATATGTATCATCAAATTTTTTTCAGAAATTGATATTTTAGGATTATACAGGAATTTTATAAAATTGGGTTTTTCACGATTTTGCTTTTTATTGTAAAATTATGGTTCAAATGAAGCTATTGACTATGCTTCTATGTGAATTTCAGATTTTACTTGATTATGTTGATTTAATGCTTAATTTGATTGATTAACTTTTCCTATAGCACCAAATTAACTTCACACACCCAATAATTATAATATATACTAATATCAAAATATAAATTCTAGAAATTTAAACACGGACGTGACACAAATCCTTGATGCCAAACCCTCCATCCTTGAAATTATGACAACAAACTCTCCAAGGAACCATTACCAGCTTCTTACAACGAATGGAACCAGACCAAACAAAATTCCGCATACATCTAGTCATACGGCTGAGCAATACAGAAGGCCACTTGTAAATAATAAAAGAATGCATGAAGCTCCCAGTAATAACGGAATTTACAAGGGCCACTCTTCTAGCCATTAATTGATAAACAATGACCTTTCCATTTCGAGAAATGAGCAAGGACCCTATCCATCAATCCATTTAGATGTCGAGTTTTTGGCCTTCCAAAAAACAAAGGGACACCAAGATAATGAAAAGGAATCTCCCCTCGACGAATTCCAATTATACCAGCAAGATGATTCCCACGACCAGGAGTGACAAAGGAACCCAAGAAAATCTCAGACTCATTCCAGTTAACACATTGACCCAAAATAGATCCATACATCTCAAAGACCCCCTTAGTCACAATAAGATTATCCACAGAAGCCCTGCAAAACAAAAGAATATCATATGTATAAAATAAGTAAGTTGGAAAGACCCCTGAAGTAGTGTAATGCATCGGATTCAGGCGCCTAGTGCTACCTAGAAAAGAAGCCAATGACTTAAAGTCTTCGACAGTTCCAAACAAGATAGGAGATAACAGATCACCCTGTCTAACCCCTCTAGAGCATTTGAAATAACCACTAATGACACCATTATTCAGAATTGATATTCGAGCAGCTGATAAATATTCAAAATCCAATCACGGAATTGTAAAGAAAAACCAAAAGCATCCCTCATAGCCAATAAAAAATTCCAGTTTATCGTGTCAAATGCTTTCTTGATGTCAACTTTTAAAGCCAAATTTTCCTCAAAACATTTTTTTCGAAGCATATTAGTGCGCTCTGAAGCCAACACAATGCATTGATGAATACTCCGTCTAGGAATAAAGCCAAATTGATTCTGAGGGACAATACGAGAAGCTACTGAAGCCAGAATGTCAGCCAAAATTTTTACAATAATTTTATAGCTGAAGTTGCTCATAGTAATGGGCCTAAACTGATCTAGAGATAACACACCCTCAACCTTCGGAATAAGGACCATTATGTTGAAACACCTTTCCACATGATTTTGATTTGACAAAATTATTTAAGTATATGATTAAAGAATATTCTAAACACACTAAGTTTAAATGCTTTGATTTATTACACTAATGTGTTTGTTTAATGTTGAGTTAAATTGTTTATAAGACATAAAGACTAAAAGGCTAAAGGCCCAAAGCAAAGTCAAAGGCCCAAGACAACTCGGCCCGTGTATACAAAACGTTGTCGTTGTGAATAAAATGCAGCTCAGCATGAAGAAGGATCTGGAAGACCTTCTCTATCTACTTCGGAACGAAGCTGCTGAGTTGGACGACAAAGAGTACAAGACAGCAGCTGAGCAAGGAACAACTTCAAGACAAAGTATTTCTACTTTGGGTAAAGTTCAGAAGACACAGAAAGCTGTCTGGAAGACTTTGCCATAAAAGGCGAAACATTCCGCCTGTCTGTCTAAAAGCTGCTCAGCACTGACCGAAGACAGAAGATACAATAATCTGATTGGCCAACGGCACTAAGCGTGTACTGAGTGACAACGACATCAAGCCGTTTCCCTCCAACGGTTATTTCGATATTTGAAATAACCGATACCTCAAGTGTCACTATAAATAGGCCTTTCAGTTGCTTCATTCGATGCAGATCTTCACCAAGCCATTACGCTGACCAAATTTCTACTTGAAGAATCTGTGTGAAAAAGCAAAGCAAATACTTACACCAATTTCCATATTACTATGTAAAAGTCTAGAGTGATTATCCAATCATCTAAAGTGTCTTAGCAATTGTTGTTTAGGACAAACTTATCATCATTTCTAGAATTAGAAATGAGAGGCTGAGTACTCGGTTATAGTACTCAGCATTAGAATAGGAGTGAGTAGAGGTATAGAGGAAGGTACTCTTGTTATACTTAGCTTCTTGTTGTAAAAAGGTTTGAGGCTCTACCGTTAAAGAGCTCAGTAGAGAATTCGAAAGCTCGGAACGTGTTCCAGGGACAGGACGTAGGCATAGAGGCCAAACCTGGATAAATCTACTGAGTAACATCGTTCTAACCTTAAACTCCTTTAATATATATATATTGCTTGCTTAAACAAAACTGACCAAGTAAAGAGGTCACGCTGAGTTATGTGCATTGAGTATCTGAGCTCAGGAATAGACTCAAAGTGCTATCTCCTGACTCAAAGAAAGAAGCTGACTTAGTCACCAGTTGACTAAGCTAGTGTCTTACTTCACTCAGCGTGCTGTGTAATTCCTTTTTAGAGGAAAAGAAGTCAGCCTTAACGTACTAAAATATAAAATAGTTCCTATCCCCCCCTTGGAACTAATTCGTTACGTTATAAGGGACCAACAAGTGGTATCAGAGCTTAAAAGCTCACTGTGAAAGGTTTAACTACCTTGACCTGATCCCCACTATGGCTGAAAACAGCACTCGGTTTCTCCCAGGAAACCAGACAACTCAGATCTTACCTGAGGGGCTGTCCATTACTCGGCCTCCCCTATTCTTCGGGTCTAACTACACCTTCTGGAAGAATAGGATGAAAAACTTTATTCAGGCAACAAATATGAGTGCATGGCTTTCAATAGTCCAAGACCCATTTGTTCCTGTTGAAGTTGTGGCTGGCCAAACAGTTGTCAAAGCTGAGGCCAAATGGACAGAAGATGATCTCAAGAAGCTACAAAACCATGCTTCGGCTATAAACATGCTTCACTGTGCGCTTGATGCTGTAGAATATAACAAGATTTCAGGTTGTGAGTCAGCGCAAGAGATCTGGAAGAAGCTGGAGGTCACCTACGAAGGAACCAACAAAGTGAAGGAGTCCAAGGTGAACCAGCAGATGAGACTGTATGAGCTGTTCGAAATGAACGATGATGAAGGAATTTCTAACATGAATGCAAGATTTATAAACATCATCAACGAGCTCAAAAGACTTGGGAAGATCTTCACTGAGGAAGAACAAGTTAAGAAGATTCTTAGGAGTCTTCCTAAAAACTGGCAATCAAAGAAGACCGCTGTTGAGGAAGCTCAAGACTTAACCACCTATAAGTATGATGAATTCATCGGCTCACTGCTGACCCATGAGATCTCGATGAAGAATTTCGAGGTGAAGGAAAAGTCTGAAGATAAGAAGCAAAAGTCTCTTGTCATGAAAGCTGACTCCACTGATGGAAGCTCAACAGACGATGAAGAGATGGCTATGTTTACCAGAAAGATGAAAAGGCTGTTCAAAAAGAATGATAGATATTCTAAGAAGCCTTATAAAAAGTTTGATAAGTACAAAGCTGACTCCAGCGACAGCAAGTACAAGAAGGACAACTCAAAGCCCATTACTTGCTTTGAATGTCATCAAACTGGCCATATCAAGTCAAGCTGTCCCTCGCTGAGGAAAGAAAGAAAGCACGGCAAGAAGGCAATGGTGGCAACCTGGAGTGATAGTGATGATTCATCATCATTTGAAGCTGATGCCACTGAGTCAGTGAAGATTTGTTTCATGGCTGATGAACTTGCTGAGCCATGTGCTTCTGAGCATGCTGACCCCTCCATTGCATCTGATGATGAGAAACAGTCAACTGAGGTAATATCACTACCCTTGCTCAGAAATGAAATGGTTAATGCCCTGAGTGATCTTTACACACTTGTCAAAAAGTGTAATAAAAAGGTTAGAGCACTCAGCAAGCGATGTGACGAGGTTGAGGAGGTCAAACTGAGTGACCTTCGATATCTTCTTCAGGACAACTCAGATTTGCATAGTAACATTGGAATTATGCAAAAGTTTGTCTCTAAGGTCCAATCAGATTCTAAGAAACTGAGAAAGGACGTCACATCCATTTAGAACCAACTAAAGGTTCCAAAAAAAAGAAATATTCCTCTGAATACTCAGTACCGAAGTACTGGTCAGCAGAGATGGAATCCTCAGCGGAATGTCCAGTGTGACTTCTGTGGGAAGAAAGGACACACCACAAAGGTGTGCTGGCACGCTCATCACTGGGGTGCTAACCAGTCAGTGAGAAATCCTAAACGGAAGGTCAGCTGTGACTTCTGTGGAAAGAATGGCCATACTGTCCAAGTATGCTGCCATAAAATAAAATATGATGCTTTACCCGTTGAACCTAACAAGCAAGGACCCAAAACGAATTGGGTACCTAAAAGTAACTAGTTACACTGCAGGTAAGCCTGAGATGTGCTGAGAAGTCAAAGATGTGGTATATTGACAGCGCATGCTCGAGGCATATGACTGGTGATGAAACTCCATTCATCACATTCGAGCGTAAACGAGGAGGAAGCGTAATTTTGGAGACAACAAAAAGGGTAAGATAGTAGGGTCAGGAACCATTGGAGGTAATCCTACTATTGAGTCTATCTCCCTAGTCAGCGGACTCAAATATAACTTACTCAGCGTAGCTCAACTATGTGACAATGGGAGAAAAGTTATATTTGATGACACTGGATGTAAAATATTCGAGGGTAAAACTAATGAGTTAATTTTAACTGCCCCTCGCATTGATAATGTCTTCATGCTAAACTTAGAGAAAAAGTTTTCAAAAACTGTATGCTTAGTTTCAAAGGAAGAAAATTCCTGGCTATGGCACAGGAGACTTGGTCATGTAAGCATGGACCTCCTGGCCAAATTAGCAAGAAAGCAATTGGTTGAGGGACTGCCAGAACTTAAATTTGAAAAAGATCAACTATGCCACGCTTGCCAAGCTGGAAAACAAACCAAACAATCTTTTCATAGTAAAAATATTGTCTCAACTAAGCGTCCGTTAGAGTTACTACACTTGGATCTCTTCGGTCCAGTCCAGCCGCTGAGTCTGGGTGGAAGAAGATTTTCCTTGGTCATTATAGATGACTTTTCTCGGTACACTTGGATCATCTTGCTGAGTAGCAAGGATGAGACCTTTGAGACATTTTCAAATTTGGTTAGAAAACTTGAAAATGATAAAGACCTAAAGCTGGCTCACATCCGAAGTGATAATGGTGGAGAATTCAAGAACCAACAGTTTGTTGAATTCTGTGAAACCAACGGCATTGACCATAATTTTTCTGCTCCTAGAACGCCTCAACAAAATGGGGTTGTTGAAAGGAAGAACAGAACCTTGGTTGAAATAGTCAGGACAATGCTGAGTGAGCATAGGCTTCCAAAGTACTTTTGGGGGAGAAGCTATCAACACAGCGTGCTATATTCTTAATAGGGCTCTTGTTAGACCTATACTAAAGAAAACTCCCTACGAACTTTGGAAAGGACGAAAGCCCAATATTGGATACTTTCGTTCCTTTGGCTGTAAATGTTTTATTTTGAATACCAAAGATAGCTTAGCTAAGTTTGACTCAAAAGCTGATGGAGCTATCTTTTTAGGCTACTCAACAAACAACAAAGCATACAGAGTTTTTAATAAACGAACTCAAGTTTTAGAAGAGTCAGTACATGTTGAGTTCGACGAAACTAACCCTGCAGGAAGATATCAGCCGCTGACCGAGGATGATCCACACTCAGTACCCGCTGATCAAGACGATGAATTCTGGATGAGCGCAATGCAAGAGGAACTTGATCAATTCAGAAGAAATGATGTATGGTGTTAAGCCCAAAATATACCTAAAATATCATCAATAATTACATCAATATTGCTACGAATTTATGCTATTTATAACTGTTTAGAAAGCTTTTACTCTCGAATATGTTTCTTTCTTGTAAGGTACATAAATATTTGGTAAAATCCAAATAGGAACAAAAAGAGCTCAAAAACAGAAGAAAAACCCTACAAAAGGAGTCAAAGACAACAGAAATCAACAGAAATTAATAACGCCAAATCGAGGACGCGAACGAAAGCAGAAGAACCAAAAAATGTTCCGTGCCGCGACCGCGGCCCCCAAATTCACAGTCGCGACACGCGTTCCCCAGCTTTTCCTTCCTTCGTTTGAAGACCAATTGATGCTCCCCCATTCTCGGTAGAGAATTAAATATTCTCGGTAAGAGCAGGAGTCTGTAGAAGCCAAATTGCACACTTTCATTTTCGACGAAACGCGTTCGTTCGGGTGGATAAAGACGTCCTTTCACAATGGATATGATCCTTCACAACGGACACAACACTTCAATCAAGACTCTTCAACATCTATAAATAAAGAGTTGATGAAGAGTTGAAGATATGTAGAAGAAAGAGATTAGTATAGAATTTATGCAGAAATTCCGAGTCAAGTGATTCAGAAGTTAGATTTCGATTTTGTAAAAAGCAATATGATGTACACACATTGTTTATTCAATAATAACAAATTCAGTAGCGTTTAGACATTGTTCCAATTTAGTTTCATTTTGGTAGTAGACCGACCAAGTCTCAATTACGAAGATTCAACGAGAAGATTGAGTAGAGGATCCACCCCTGAGCCTGACAAACTCTAACGAAACCCAAGGAAAGGATTGACGTTCACTTGCAAGTCGTTGAATGTTTCCATGCTCCATGTTCTCTGTAAACTTGTATCAATTTATATTTCATCTAATAAAGTCCGTTCTATTCGATAGATTTTTATGCAGCACTTATGGTAACCAATCCACTAAAGTGACTGCTGGTGTTTTCATTAAAACGTATTTAATTCAAAATCTTTACAAGGAAACTTTGTTGAACACTTAGGCAAATTATTATCTCGAAAGAGTTTTAATTTGACTAAGGGCAACTATCCCGAAAGGGTTTTGTCATGTTCAAAGCCAATTAATTAGAGGTTCCGTCATTTATTTCATCTTTATAATTCGTACAAAGTTTAAAGTTGTTTTCTTTGCTTAATGCAAACAAATACATCTGTTTACTTTTCTAAAAAGTACTAAAAGTTCCTATCTTGCAAATTCATTCTTAAATCAGAATATTTTCTAACATTCTCATAATCTAATCTAATTCTCATTCTAGCAATTTCAAAACCGAAACCGATTAAACGATTTTTCCATATTATAAACCTTAAAGTAAAATTAACCGATTGTAAATACGTTTTGTTAAAAAACGTTCCCTGTGGGATCGATATCTTTTATTACTACAAGCGTATACCGTGCACTTGCGGAAATCGCTCAACATATGGGAGTTAGTGCCACATCCAAGGAGTCAAAAGACCATTGGAACAAGATGGGTCTTCTGCAACAAGCTGGATGAACAAGGAAATGTAGTCAGGAACAAAGCAAGGCTTGTAGCTCAGGGCTATAGTCAGCAAGAAGGTATTGACTACGGTGAGATCTTTGCCCCAGTGGCAAGGCTAGAGGCTATTAGAATTTTATGCGCTTATGCAAGTTATATGAACTTCAAACTGTTTCAAATGGATGTTAAGAGTGCATTCCTTAATGGAGTTATAATCGAGGAAGTTTATGTTAATCAACCTCCAGGGTTTGAGGATCCTAAATTCCCAAACCACGTTTATAAACTCAAAAAGGCTCTATACGGCCTCAAGCAAGCACCACGTGCTTGGTATGAGAGGCTGACCAGTTTCCTGCTGACTAGAAACTATGTCAGAGGCAAAGCTGATACAACCTTATTCATTAAGAGAAAGGGTAAAGACACCCTGCTGGCTCAAATATATGTTGATGATATTATCTTCGGTGCTACTAATGAGTCAATGTGCAAGGAATTTAGCAAGCAAATGCAGACTGAGTTTGAAATGTCAATGATGGGAGAACTCAACTTCTTTCTTGGACTTCAAATCAAACAAGGGAAAAATGGCATCTTCACCAGTCAAGCTAAATATGCCAATGAGATATTGAAGAAATATGATCTTGAAAATTGCAAGCCAATATCTACTCCTATGGGCACTGACACTGTCCTTTGTGCTGACGAGAATGGTAAGTCGGTAGACAGCAAATTGTATCGAGGTATGATAGGCTCTCTACTTTACTTAACAGTGAGTAGACCGGACATTCAGTTCTCAGTATGCTACTGTGCTAGATATCAATCTAACCCTAAGGAATCTCAATACATAGCTGTAAAAAGAATCCTTAGATATTTGCAAAGCTCAGTGAACGCAGGTTTATGGTATCCCAACACTCATGATTTTACTCTCGTTGGATACACTGACGCTGACTATGGACGAGACAAGCTTGAAAGAAAAAGCACCTCTGGAGGATGCCACTTCCTAGGAAGCTGTCTTGTATCCTGGTTCAGCAAGAAGCAGGCGTCAGTAGCCTTGTCTACCACTGAAGCTGAGTACATTGCCGCTGGACACTGTGTTGCTCAAGTCCTATGGATTAAGTAACAGCTTCAAGACTATGGTGTTCAAACAAAGACAATTGAGGTCAAATGTGACAACAAAAGTGCAATTGATCTATCAAAAAACCCAATTCAGCATAGCAGGATGAAGCATGTCAGCATCAGACATCACTTCATTAGAGACCATGTACTCAAAGGTGAGATCAAGCTCACCTATGTCCCAACGGATGAGCAGCTTGCGGATATCTTCACGAAGCCACTGGCTCGTGAGCAGTTCAGCATACTGAGAGAAGCCATTGGCATGTTTAATCCTCTTCAGTAAATTCCAGTTCTAAATATAGATTCATGCTGAGTAAATTAACATGCTGAATGATCTATGCTATTATTTGCTGAGTGAATAGATGTATGCTGAGTGTTTAATGCTAAATGAATGAATATCACATACTGAGCAAATATGCGCACTGAGTAGTTATCTCAAACTGAGCAACCAATTACTTAAACCATCCGTTTGTATAAAACTGACTACTCAGAATATAGAACGTTTAGGATTCTCACACTAGGTAAATCGATCCGTTGCACTTAATGCTAAAGCACGTGAATAGCCACCTAGGATGACGTATGCGCCGAATGTGTCATAAATGTCAGTATCTTTGTCGGTTGACAATCCCAAGGACAAACTGACACATGGATATGATAAGATCCACCTCTCACCTCTATATATAATGGGCAAATCCTCATTTTTATCTCTTTACGCTTACAGAATCCTCTGGCATAAATATTTTCTCTCTCAAAATCTTCAAATCCTTCAAATCTTCTTTGCGAAAATGACGAACGGCTCTGTAAACATCTCCGATGCCGGTAACCAAACTGCTGGAAACCCTAAGTCTCCTACCCAGCATGATCAAACCAAAGCTACCACACCGAGCAAGAAAACCCAAACTGAGCAAGGTAACTCCTCCAAGGCGAAGCAACCTAAGCAACGAACCTACACTAAGGTCTATGAGAACGTCAGGGAGTACAAGATAGACTACTCAAGGTGGTTCTCGAAAGAGTTTGTGGAAACTAAAAAACCATTCTGTGAGTGGATCTTTAAGAATGGGTGGACGGACCTGTTTTCAATCAGCTACAATACCTACCCTGACTTGGTAAGAGAATTCTACCATAACCTTCGTGTTGCTGATGATAACCAGGACTATTTAGCCACCAAGGTAAAGGACAAAACCATTTTCATAAATCCCAAATACTTAGCCAACCTTCTAAAGCTTAAGAATGAAGGAGCCATTCTTAGAAAGTCTGGAGATCAGGACGTTACTGGGTACTCCACTACGTTCTGTAAACCAACTGGCCATGCTGGTGAAATCTCTAGCACTTCGATGGGGCAACACCAAAAGATGGCGCACTACCTGCTGACCAATTACATCTACCCTAAAGTAAATTGCACCAGCTCAGCGACAAACTTCGAGCAATGCTTCATATGGCATATGCTGACCTACAAGCCCATCAACATGCCAATGTTCGTTATAGCCACTTTTCAAAGGAGCACTGGAACTCTAAGGCTGGGCTCACTCATTACCAAAATCCTCCTTGACCACCGAGTAGTAGGGCTGCACAAAACTAACCGGAAAACCAAAAAACCGATTTTCGAAACCGAAACCAAACCGAAAAATAGGTTAATCGTAACCGATGGACTAGTGTACGGTTTTTATTTTAAAAACCGATGGTTAACCGAAACCGAAAAATAAACCGATTATGTATTAATACACATAAAACTAGTATAAATATATATATAGAAATTTAATTATCAATCTATAAATCTACATATTTGTATTTAATATTTAAGTTAAAAATATCAAAATAACTTAAAACTTATTTGTTTTGGCAATTTTGTTAATTAAATTTGAAGTTACATATTTTTATTTAATATTTAAATAATTATATACTTATTTTAAAGTGAATAATTATAAATGTAAAGTGATATTTGCTACGAAAAGTCACTAATGGTTAACCGACCGAAATATAGGGTAACCGACCGAAGTTTATATTAACCGAAATATGGTTAACCGAATTAAATGGACTGGTTAATGGTTTTTGTTAATGGACTGGTTAACCGACCATGTGCACCCCTACCGAGTAAACCTCACGGGGGAAACTAAGGGCCGAGGAACAGAAATAACTGCTGGTGCTCTGTTCGCCCTAAAGTTTAATCAGCCAATCAAGAAAGCAAAAGGTGCTCCTGACCCAAAAGCTACTGCTGACCCAAACGCTGAGGGGACAGTAATAAAAAAGGGCAAAAGAACTAAGACCCTTACTGACAGGAAGAGGAAAGATGTGCATAGCACCTCTAAGGAAGCTATTCCCGCTCCTAAGAAGATAAAAATTGTGTCCAAAAGAACGACTACACAAGCTGAGCCCGAGTCAGCTGAGAAAAGACCTAGGCAAGATGAGCCTGAGGCAGATGAAAGGGAAAACATTGATGAAGAACCTCTGAGTAAGAAGCAGAAGAACTCTTCGGAGTTAAGTCCACTCGATGCCATTCCTACTGGCTTCTTTGTTCCCGACGACTCTCACTATGCTCAGAGTCAAGATATTGCTGCTGAGCAACATAACGATGAAGTTGAACTGGATGATCAGTTCATTGAACAGGTGGAAGAAGAATTAGATGAGGAAGATCAGGATGATGAGCAAGAAGAAGAAGGAGAAGAGGGTGGTCAGGATGACATTGAGGAGACAGCTAGTGAAGAAGACGCTGAGCCAACTCACACTGAGTTGACTGCAGAAGAAGAAGCTGAGCAAACTGAACAACAGGATGCTGATCAAAGAGTAAATTCTCCATCTCATTCAATTCAATCAATTCACGCTGATCCCACTCCTCCAAGGACCCAGGGCAAAAGAAGAAGACTTGTTAAGGCACATACAACAACTGTGCTTGACGTCATGGATAACTTAACACAGAAAAGATCAACCACCGATCCATCGACTATAAAGTTGAAATTCTTCAAGAAATCTTCTACTACTCTGCCAGAGCACATTGAAAAGTAAGCCTCTGTTTCTATTCCACAGGAACAAGCCGACTTAGATGCTTCTGTGAACCCAACCAACACCGAGCCAATTCTAAATGCAGATGTTGAACCTAGCCCTCTGCCGGCCAAGGAAATTCCTGACTCTGAACCTGCATCCAATGCTGCTACTCAATCACCTCTCCATCCTCAAGAACAAGTGCAGATTGACACACCAAGACCAGTCAATGACCCCACTGGCACTACAAATGATGCATTGAATCTCACTCCTCCACCAGCTGGTAAAAGTAATGAAGACTCATTCAACTACCTCACTGCCACTGAGTCTGGTAGAAGGTTATTTAACTCAGCTCAGGCCTTGATCCAAGACCTTCATCAAAATTCTGACACTGCTCCTGGGTCTGCCGATAATGAATCCACTCAGCTTCCACAAGTCACTCAACTTCTCAACGAGGTTCGAGGTCTAAAAGACTTGCTGAGTGTAATGATCAATACCCAAGCCCAACAACCAAAGCAGGCGTCCATAACAAAGCTGGCTGAACTCCAGCTGACCATGGTTCAACATATCAACTCCCTACAAGGACAATTTCAAGCCTTGTCAGCTGCGAACTCAGGGTATGCAAATTCTGCCGAAGTTCATCAGTTATTCACCAAGCTTCAAACTGAGCAAAAGAAGACAAACCATCAGCTTTCCTCTTACTCCCAATGCTCAGTAGAATAGATCGGCGAAGCTGTTCGTCTTTTGAATTTAAACAAGGAAGAAATGGACACTGACCAGATGAAGCAAAATGAGATTCTTCAATATACACATCAAATCTTTACCCATGTCCGTCATTCCAACATTCAGCGTCAGTTCTATGACTCATCTTTGCTCAAGATGTTTCATCAAGCTTATGCTGCGCTGACTGATACACTAACTTGGATGGGTAAATCTCAAGCCTACGCACTGAGCATCCTCAGCGCTGCTGAAATTGGTGTGCCTCAAGAGGTATTCGACGATGGTGTTGCTATCTTTGATGGCATAAATGAGAGCATTTTCAAGCTTAAGGAATTCTCAGCTCAAATTTCTGAAGCTGCTCAAAACAGCACCTTCAGGCCTCCTCCTCCTCCTGATGCTGCCAAAACGGGGGAGAAAGAACAAACAGGAAGAACTCAGCAAGAGGCTGCTGGAAGTAGTCAGCTTAAGGGAAAGGGCAAACTAAACGTTAAGAAGAAATAGCTTTAGTTGAGATAGCTAGTTTCTAAGTCTTAAGTATCCCTGTTTGTTTTGTACAATGCTGACTACTTATTAATCCTATGCTTGCATCAAATTGTTCAACTTGGTTAAAATCTTATGTGATGCTGGGCTATTATGTTTTGCATACATCAACTGTGTTTATCATTCTTAATGACTTCTGATTGTATGCTGTTAACACTGTCTTGTATGATTAAAACGTTGTCTTATAAAACTCATTGAACAACAATAAACTCAGCGCTCTCTTATAGTTAAAACTTCCGCTTAAAATTGTGTTAATAGAATATGTTTCATAAACTGACCTTTATTTGAAAACTGACCTAGGACTTACTCGACTAAACCTTAAAATGTTTAGAGTAAAACTGAGTCAGTAGCTCAACCCTTACGGGGGAGTTTATTAAGTTATAAAAGGTCAACTATCATGGGGGAGCTCAAAACTGAGTTCTTCACTGAATAGTTTTGCCAACATCAAAATGGGGGAGTTTGTTGAAACACCTTTCCACATGATTTTGATTTGACAAAATTATTTAAGTATATGATTAAAGAATATTCTAAACACACTAAGTTTAAATGCTTTGATTTATTACACTAATGTGTTTGTTCAATGTTGAGTTAAATTGTTTATAAGACATAAAGACTAAAAGGCTAAAGGCCCAAAGCAAAGTCAAAGGCCCAAGACAACTCGGCCCGTGTATACAAAACGCTGTCGTTGTGAATAAAACGCAGCTCAGCATGAAGAAGGATCAGGAAGACCTTCTCTATCTACTTCGGAACGAAGCTGCTGAGTTGGACGACAAAGAGTACAAGACAGCAGCTGAGCAAGGAACAACTTCAAGATAAAGTATTTCTACTTTGGGTAAAGTTCAGAAGACACAGAAAGCTGTCTGGAAGACTTTGCCATAAAAGGCGAAACATTCTGCCTGTCTGTCTAAAAGCTGCTCAGCACTGACCGAAGACAGAAGATACAATAATCTGATTGGCCAATGGCACTGAGCGTGTACTGAGTGACAACGACATCAAGCTGTTTCCCTCCAACGATTATTTCGAAATTTGAAATAACCGATACCTCAAGTGTCACTATAAATAGGCCTTTTAGTTGCTTCATTCGATGCAGATCTTCACCAAGCCATTACGCTGACCAAATTTCTACTTGAAGAATCTGTGTGAAAAAGCAAAGCAAATACTTACACCAATTTCCATATTATTGTGTAAAAGTCTAGAGTGATTATCCAATCATCTAAAGTGTCTTAGCAATTGTTGTTTAGGACAAACTTATCATCATTTCTAGAATTAGAAAGGAGAGGCTGAGTACTCGGTTATAGTACTCAACATTAGAATAGGAGTGAGTAGAGGTATAGAGGAAGGTACTCTTGTTATAATCAGCTTCTTGTTGTAAAAAGGTTTGAGGCTCTACCGTTAAAGAGCTCAGTAGAGAATTCGAAAGCTCGGAACGTGTTACGGGGACAGGACGTAGGCATAGAGGCCGAACCTGGATAAATCTGCTGAGTAACATCGTTCTAACCTTAAACTCCTTTAATATATATATATATATATTGCTTGCTTAAACAAAACTGACCAAGTAAAGAGGTCACGCTGAGTTGTGTTCTCATGTCAAGCTCATCTGTTGCAGACAATATGAGCTCTCACAAACTGGGCATGTTGCTCAAAACATCATTGATTGATCCTAAAGATGCCCCATCCCTCGATTCTGGAAAAGAGAATCTATAGAATCATTTCATCCATTCATGCATAATCTTCACACATTTACCAATGTATCGACACCGAGTAAAATGCACGTGTAGCACACATATTCATTCATACACACATCCTTCCATGCATACATGCATACATTAGGCTACATACGCATCACTACAAATTTTTCATTTGACTCAATGTCAATTCTACGAGAAAATGGGCATCTTGCTTTATTGTAGGGAATACCTGAAACTCTAGGGATCGTCACCAAAACAACACCTTCTGAAGCAAAACTATCTGGGATCGTTGAAGAGATCCACAACAACAGGTCGTTCAAGAGACCTACAATCAAAGATCGTTCAAGAGATCTACAACTACAGGTCGTGCAAGAGACCTAGAATTACAGATCGTTCAAAGAGATCTACAAACATAGGTCATTGAAGAGACCAAAATCAGAGATCGTTCAAGAGATCCACAACTACAGGTCGAGCAAGAGACCTAGAATCAGAGATCGTTCAAGAGATCCACAACTACAGGTCGTGCAAGAGATCTAGAATCAGAGATCGTTCAAGAGATCTACAACTACAGGTCGTTGAAGACATCCGCAACTACAGGTCGTTGAAGACACCTACAACCCAGGATCGTTGAAGACATCCGCAACTACAGGTCGTTGAAGACACCTATAACCCATGATCGTTGAAGACATCCGCAACTACATGTCGTTTAAGAGACCAATAATCCAGGATCATTGAAGAGATCCACAACCACAGGTCGTTAAAGAGACCTACAATCTGAGATCGCTGAAGAGATCAACAACCACAGGTCGTTGAAGAGACCAACAATCCAGGATCGTTGAAGAGATCCACAACCACAGGTCATTAAAGAGACCTACAATCTGTGATCACTGAAGAGATCAACCACAACAGGTCGTTTAAGAGACCTATAATCCAGGATCGTTGAAGAGATCCACAACCATAGGTCGTTGAAGAGACCTACAACCTGAGATCGTTGAAGAGATCAACCACAACTGGTCGTTGAAGAGAATAATAATCAAGGATCGTTGAAGAGATCCACAACCACAACGGGTCGTTTAAGAGACTTATAATCCAGGATCGTTGAAGAGATCCACAACCACAGGTCGTTGAAAAGACCTACAATCTAAGATCGCTGAAGAGATCAACCATAACCGGTCGTTGAAGAGACCAATAATCAAGGATCATTGAAGAGATCAACCAAAACAGGTCATTGAAGAGACCTACAATGCAGGATCGTTCAAGAGATCCACAACCATGGGTCGTTGAAGAGACCTACAATCACAGATCGTGCAAGAGATCTACACCTACACGTCGTGCAAGAGACCTACAATCATGGATTGTGCAAGAGATCTACAACTACAGGTCGTGCAAGAGACCTACAATCACGGATTGTGCAAGATATCTACAACTACAGGTCGTGCAAGAGACCTACAACCACGCGCTGACACGTGGTAGACGTGCGTCAGAACTGAGACACGTCAGCCCTACTCCCTCTTTGCTGCTTTCCGCAACAATTTTTAAAAAAAGAGGGACAAATTCCCTTTTAACCCCTGCTTTATTTATCTTTTTTCCAACTTTGACCCTGCAGCCCTAATTTTGCCTATAAATAGCCATCTTTACACAGCCAGATAGGAGGAAAATAGGACGAAAATACACTGATAGATAGCCGAAATTCTACCAAATTACTCCGAATAAATTCTAGTTTTTTGCGTTCATCATTCGTGTTCCATTATTTGTGATTTTTCCAATCATCCCACAACCTAGGTAAAGGTTTCTGAGGGACAAACCCTGTCTATTATTTTATATTTGGTACTCTAAAATATAGATTGTTCTCCTCCTTTCTGATTTTATTTTTCATTGTTGATTTTTATTGTCAATAGGCTATCAAATATATTTTCTGTATATATTTGATCCCTAAATTGATTTAATTTGACCCTAAAGCAATGATTTACCAGTTAAATCATTTGTTTTGAGCTTTTTTTCTTTATTTCAATTAATCTGCTTTTTTATACTTTTATTTTTGAATCTGATATTAATAATATTACAAGTTAATATTATTGATCTAATTAGTTCTTTTTGTTCATAACAATGATTTGGGATAAACGAATTAACTCGATATAAATTTTATCTCACGACCGTTCAGACACCAATAGTTATAATAAATCTTTCTTTTCTTTTTATTTTTATTTCTAACCTAATAACTTTTATTTTATTCATTTTAGTCCATAATTTAGAACTTTTTATTTTATTCATTGTAGTCCCTATTTTGATACTTTATATTTTATTCACTTTGGTCCTTAATTTAAAATTTTCCACTTTCTTGCAATTGAGTCCCTAAATAAACTTTTTAAGTTTATTCAGTTTAGTCCTTTGCCCATTTTTACACCATAATTAATTATATAGTTATGTTATTTCTTTCTAACCTTTTATTTTGGTGGATATGAGTATGTGAGGATATTGTTTTGGAGCGGATTGAAGACCCGAGAATGCCCGAATGTAATTGTATTTAATTTTGCACCTATAACATTGCTTTTGGGATTGTAATATGTTGTTTTCTTTTGTATACAACTGTGCAATATGACACGAAAAGATGATTTTTTCAAACAAATCATATTCAAAACGAATTTAAAAAGCTTAAAAGAGTTATTAATAGCCTGATTGTATTTAGAAATGCTAAGTAGGAGGTCGGTGGGTTCACCGGGCGATTTTGGGGGTGCTTAATATTTCCTTTCGAGGAGATATTAACCTTCCCCAAGCATACCTAACTTCCCGAACCCACTTGCTTCCCGCAAGGAATCTCAGTAACATTCTCGGACCTAAAATCCGGATGGCGACTCTTTCTCCGACACCGGCCTTGCCGAGCTAGTCGTCTTCTCTAGTGGACCTCGAGTCCAAACAGCATCGTAGTAGTCATGGCGGACCTCCCATGGATGAAAGCTCGCGAGGTAGGCTTCGTCTACAATTACACGTTTAGTCCACTTAGATTTTTCTAATCCGCTGACATGACACGTTGACTTTGGTTTAATTGGTCATTTTTACAGGTCATAATGTATATTTTAATCTGAAAAACTGAAGGTTTTGCACCAAAATATGAAATGATGCAAAGATTGTACGTAACTATTGCCGCCCATTTGCATAGTAAAATCGAGTCATAATTTGGTCCATTTTGTTGTCTTTATTATCACTTTAGTGTCAATTTGTGTTAGAATTCACTTTAATTCACAATTTCACACACCGTCACGTAATTTTAATTTAATTCACGAGTTTTTAATTAATTTTTACACCATCACACACCCTCACGAGATTGACAATTTACCCAAGTGAGTTACAGGACAAGAACGAGGGAACGTTACATGAAAATACAACAAAATGGTGGTTTTTGGACAATCAGGGCCAATGCAACAGATTAGCAAACAAAGCGTTGCAGCGGTTGGAGAAGAATTGCTGAATTCTGCTCAGAGGCAGGTCTCGGCGAGACGCATCCATGTCTCGGTGAGACCTCCTGAAATTGGCCTAAAAAGGCCAATTTCAGGGGCAGGTCTCGGCGAGACCTGCTACAACCCGCAACTTGCACCGGGCGGCTCCTCTTCTCAATGCAAGCCCATAACCTTCCTCCATTTGATTTTTCAAGACCATTAAATGCATTATTTCAGTAATTTGGAGGCTTTCAATCATCAAAATCAGAATTCTACCTTGATTGGAGCAAGATTTGGCCTATAAATAGAAGAGATTTGAAGAAGAAAGATACACCTTTTACACCTTTTGCATCCTTAAGCTTGGAAACTCCATTGTTGTTGTAGCCAAGCTTTGGGCATTTGTCATTTCTCTTGTAGTTACTTTTTTGTAGTTCTTAAGTACAATTTCTTATTTCAAAACCATTTCCTTTTAGTTTTGTAAGTTGATTTCACATTTAATCAAAGTTTGTTCATCTTTCATTTCTTTATCTTCCACTTTCAATGAGTTTCATTTCATTTCACTTTATTTCAAGTTTTGTTTCGCCAATGACCATGAACTAATTCTTTCCTACTAGGGATGAGGGGAATCTTTCTAATGTTTTGAGTCAAGTTAGAAGTCGATTAGATAATCACCGGGAAGGAATTTGATTTCAAAGAACTAAGAACGTAAGCTTAATCCACATTTTAGTTAATCGCTTTTTACTCACCATAGTAACAAGAGGTTAACGGAAAACTACATTCTTAGACTCGATAGCAAGTCGATGTGGTTTCTAGCATTACAATGCTAGGATTTCTCATTGAGCTTAACGTTTTCTTATCATATTCAAGTAACCATTGGCCCGGTTAAGTGAATAAGAGTGAAGAAATAGAACGAGGTGGTCTAAGGTCTTAGCACCGAGTTTCTTTTAGAAATCACCATCTTTAAAATCACGAACTTCTCCTCGGTTTCTTATTTCAATTAATTTCATTGGCTCAATCTTAGGAAGTGAACCCGATTCCCTAGTGTTTCACTACATTGCTTTAACAACAAAAGTTTTTCGTAGCTATAAACAACTCAAACCTCTTTTATTCAATCGTTTAGACTTCATAAACTTGTGGATAGTTAATGATTGTGCGGAATCCCTGTAGGATCGATCTTTATACGTGAGTATACTGTATTACTTGGTACAATAGAGTGCACTTGCTCTTAAAAGCACATATACGTTTTATACGCATCAAGTTTTTGGCGCCGTTGCCGGGGATTCTAGTTGCAACATTAGTGACAATCAGGTTTGACGTTCTAGACACTTTTTCAATTTTTTTATGCTAACGCGGAGCCAATCTTGGCCTGTTTTAGTTTTTGATCCAGAAATAAAGCATACCCTTCGAAGGACTTTTCAGATTGGGGATAAAGTTCTGTTGTACAATTCACGAATGAGGCTCTTCCCAGGGAAGCTCAAAAGTAAATGGTACGGTCCGTTCATTATTACCGACGTCTTCCCATCGGGTGTCGTTAAAATCAAGAAAGAAGGAGGAGATTCATTCATGATGAATGGACAACGAATCAAGCACTTCGAGGAGGGCGTCTTGAATCTCAAAGAAATCACGGTAAAACTCCTAGATCCGCCTACACCCGGATCTTAGTCATCTCGGTAAGTGCAAGTGGTACGTCTAGCTACGAGATGTTAAAATGTAAGCGCTCATGGGAGGCACCCCACTCTGGTGTAAGGTAATATCCTCGGTATTTTACTTATTTTCGGATCATTTTTAATCCATTTTCCACATCAAACTCACCAACCTCCGTCCACACTCTCACATATATCTATATTTTTACCTATTTAGTTTCTTTTATTTTCAAATTTGGTTTTCTTTTGACCTCCCCGACTGAGATGGTATTCCCTATCTTTTCATTTTTTACTCACGTTTTGCGCTTTTTGGAATTTTAGCTTAAATTTCGTAGGGAGGAGGGGTAAAATATAGGAAATGGAGGCGTGTAATTGTTTCTATTTTTTTCAATGTTTTGGCAACACTACCCAAACTCTATAGCTCAAGTATGTCCAAAAGTATCAATTGAGTCCCGAAACAAACTTTTAAACCAAGTTTCGAATAACATTAACTTGTGATAGGATAAACCTTCATTTGACAACTCTAAAATTCTAAAATTGAATTATCGAGTCATGAATAAAAATGAGAATAGCTCTTTTTGAATATATACTCATTTTTAGACATTTATCCATAGTTGAAACACTTGAACTTGTAGCACACAAACATACCCATAGATAGATAAATTGAGCCACGAGCACATTAAAAAGCTAGATTATTTTTTTGATGTGGGATCCACACTTGTTTTAACTATAGGGCTTGCACCAAATGCTAACCGAAACCACACACACCGAATTATGAATTTGATATGATTAAGGCCTTCTTTCATTTCGCCACCACACAAAACCATTAACCTACCCGAAGACAATTTCCCTTGTTCACCCCGTTGAGCCTTACCCTTCTTTCGCCACCACAATACAAACCAATACCGTCACTCCCCAACCAAAATTCCCGGAATCTTTGAGTTTCTAACCAACTCCTTAAGGGTACTATGAATCCAAAAATAAAAAGAGCACCCAAGAAAAACATATACATTCTTTAGCTCATACACATCAAACCCCCCTAAGATAACTCTCATATGCCACAAACTCCAAGTTTATATGTGTTAGAAAAAGGGGGAGAAGAAGAAAATAAAGAAAAATAAAAATAAATGAATACATTCAAGTACCCATGCACACCTCAATACATTAGAAACTCAATAAGATTCTTAAAACCACATTTCCATCACAATCACACCCGTCTTAAACCCTAATTATAACCCTTAATAAGTCCTTTTGATCAAATCCTAGTAAGGAAGCATAGTGGTAGAGGTTGGATGACCGTGCAAGCCCGCGGTAGTTATTACTTGTGTCAGGAAGTTGAGAGAAAACACCTTACCCTAAACACTTGAGTGTAAAGAGCGAATCCCTTGTGAGGTGTTTTAACGAGTTCATTATGCATCGACTATTGGAAAAATGTCTCACTAATGGCCAAAGTATAAATTCAAAAATCATTGAGTTGTTTAAGATGTTTATCATGATTCAGATGGTTTGAAATTAGGATCTTCCATGTTGTTGATTGAAATAAAGCATGTCTCTTTGTTAATCTATTTGAATAATTGGTCTTCTAGCTTTGTTTTCGGATTTAATTTGCTTGAGGACAAGCAAAAGCTTAAAGTTTGGGGGTGTTGTTGCCGCCCGTTTGCATAGTAAAATCGAGTCATAATTTGGTCCATTTTGTTGTCTTTATTATCACTTTAGTGTCAATTTTTGTTAGAATTCACTTTAATTCACAATTTCACACACCGTCACGTAATTTTAATTTAATTCACGAGTTTTTAATTAATTTTTACACCATCACACACCCTCACGAGATTGAAAATTTACCCAAGTGAGTTACAGGACAAGAATGAGGGAACATTACGTGAAAATACAACAAAATGGTGGTTTTTGGACAATTAGTGCCAAATGCAACAGATTTGCAAAAAAAGCGTTGCAGTTGGTTGGAGAAGAATTGCTGAATTCTGCTCAGAGGCAGGTCTCGGCGAGACACTCCTATGTCTCGGCGAGACCTGCTACAGCCCGCAACTTGCACCGGGCGGCTCCTCTTCTCAATGCAAGCCCATAACTTTCCTCCATTTGATTTTTCAAGACCATTAAATGCATTATTTCAGTAATTTGGAGGCTTTCAATCATCAAAATCAGAATTCTACCTTGATTGGAGCAAGATTTGGCCTATAAATAGAAGAGATTTGAAGAAGAAAGATACACCTTTTACACCTTTTGCATCCTTAAGCTTAGAAACTCCATTGTTGTTGTAGCCAAGCTTTGGGCATTTGTCATTTCTCTTGTGTTAGTTACTTTTTTGTAGTTCTTAAGTACAATTTCTTATTTCAAAACCATTTCCTTTTAGTTTTGTAAGTTGATTTCACATTTAATCAAAGTTTGTTCATCTTTCATTTCTTTATCTTCCACCTTAAATGAGTTTCACTTCATTTCACTTTATTTCAAGTTTTGTTTCCCCAATGACCATGAACTAATTCTTCCCTACTAGGGATGAGGGGAATCTTTCTAATGTTTTGAGTCAAGTTAGAAGTCGATTAGATAATCACCCGGAAGGAATTTGATTTCAAAGAACTAAGAACATAAGCTTAATCCACATTTCAGTTAATCGCTTTTTACTCACCATAGTAACAAGAGGTTAACGGAAAACTACATTATTAGACTCGATAGCAAGTCGATGTGGTTTCTAGCATTACATTGCTAGGATCTCTCATTGAGCTTAACGCTTTCTTGTCGTATTTAAGTAACCATTGGCCCGGTTAAGTGAATAGGAGTGAAGAAATAGAACGAGGTGGTCTAAGGTCTTAGCACCGAGTTTCTTTTAGAAATCACCATCTTTAAAATCATGAACTTCTCCTCGGTTTCTTATTTCAATTAATTTCATTGGCTCAATCTTAGGAAGTGAACCCGATTCCCTAGTGTTTCACTCCATTGCTTTAACAACAAAAGTTTTTCGTGGCTATAAACAACTCAAACCTCTTTTATTCAATCGTTTAGACTTCATAAACTTGTGGATAGTTAATGATTGTGCGAAATCCTTGTGGGATCGATCTTTATACGTGAGTATACTATATTACTTGGTACGATAGAGTGCACTTGCTCTTAAAAGCACGTATACGTTTTATACGCATCAGTAACATATGTAATTTACTTGCGTTATAGTTACGACACATTACAATTTTAGTCCACTTAGATTTTTCCAATCCGTTTGAGGTCTTATTTCAAGTAAAGTTATATGAAAAGCAAGTAAGGGTGGAAAATAAAACAATAAGAAAAATATAAAATAACCGACTAATTTTCAACAATAAACTATATGATTTAAAAGTTGATAAACAAATAGATTGAGGTTTAAAAGTCAAAAGTCAAAAAAGTATTTTTATTTTTATATTTATTTCTTTTATAATTAATTTAATTCTCTCTTCTCAAATTTTTTCTTCCCAAGCTCTCTCCTCGAACTCTCAAATTTCTCATGGATTTCTCTATTTTCTTCCCAATGCAACAACAAAACACCAATGGCAATGCTAAAAGGATAGACTGTTTTCAATTGAAAAGTTCAAATTTAACATAAAACTAAAAAAATGTGGGATTTACCTGGTAGAGTTGAGTGGGCGGAGAAGTGGTTCTATAGAAATACCCAAAAGCAAAAGTAGAAAAGAAAAGGAAAGCACTTGGCAGGGTTGAATGGAAGGAAAGCAACAATTAAAATCACGAATGAAGACTGAATAAATTTAAAGACAAAACACAATTTCACTTCAAAATTGAATAAATCTAATAAATATTCACGACCTTTTGGTATTTATAGGTAGTAATTTCAGAGGTACTGATGAGATCCAACCATTATTTTTGCAACGAGGTGAAAGAGAGTTCGAAGAGAGAGAGTTTGAGGGGAAGAAAAATTTGAGGACATATAGGTGTAAGATAGTAATTAGTCAGATAAAAAAATGATAAAAGAAATAAATATAAAGACAAAGTTTAACATTTCACTATTATTTTAACTTTTATTAATACCGTTAGTTAGTTTATATTGTCTTTGTTAACAAAATATATATAATTTATGTTTGAAAACTGCCTAAACTACAGAGTTTGTAATTTTCTCTAGAAAAATTACAATACCATAAGAAAAAATTTGGGAATTCTGAGTCTTTCATTCCTTTCCTCTTATGTTAGGATATCCCTTTAGGTCTCAAAAGTCTGTTTAAGATTGCATAAAACATAAGAAATACATGTTTTAGAGATGCGACCATGGCGGAAGTCAGGAACACTCCTCCTTTGACCAAGGATTGACCGGAGCCGATATGCCTCTAGGGGCACCAACTGTGACCATAGACGGAAGAGAGCTCATCCATTTTATTTTTGTCTTTATTCCGAGCTTTAATTTTATAGACACATGAAAATAAGTGTTAAATATATGGGACTTAATTTAATAAAGAAAACTTTATTATCAATAACATATGACACAAGAACTCACACTTTTAATCACTACACAATCTCACAACCTCACTTCATTATTTTAAGTAGCCTACTCTCTCTCTCTCTTTAATTTATTCTTTCTATTTTGATACTTACTTGCTCACTCTCACAATACCTCGACATCTATTTATACTAGTATGGAAGTGTTTTGAATCACAAACTTGTACAAATTTGAGCCACAAACTTGTACAAAATACAACCACAAACTTGTATAAATTAAGAACACATTTTAAAGATTTTTTTTATGACTAATCCTAGATATTTCAAATAGATTAATCTAGAACTTAGAAAAGTCTGATTTGCTAGATCCTTCCACATAAAAATCAATGTTGATATTTCAATACTCCCCCTCAATATTGATTTTTTAATATCTCGTATGTGTTAGCCATTCCAAATGACTTTTCTGAAATCTTCTTCCAAAACCTTTCTCCACTCCTTGCTTGAAGATGCTTCTCCATATATCATAGGCTCCTTTATGGTAGCTTCTTCGATCACTTGTATGCCTTTACCAAATACAACTTGTTCACACTCGTCTTTGTCATTTTATGACACGATCATGTTTTCCTGCTCCATTCGGTTTGTGATACTGCTCCTTATTAGTCTCCTTCAACCTATGTGGTCTCGATGTGTGGTTACATCTCTTAGATTTTCGTCGTTGGTTCTCTAACCAATACTGGCAAGTCTTTCCTAGCTTAACCGATTCTTTTAAGCTCTCGACTAGAGCTTCCAGTAACATCATCTCCTTGATTCTTGCCCTTACGACAAATTTTGATTACTTGTAAGTACCTTCCTTACCTCTTCTTGACATAACATTTCCATCTTTAGCCATGACCTTCTTGTGCTTCTCTTTCCTCCGTGATTCATCCACCTTGGGCATCTCCATTAACATGTGCTTCACCTTCTCTTTGGGTGACAACCATTTTGGTGAACCTATTAGCTTAGTCTTCACCATCTTCCCTTTTAGTGACATAGTCTCGTACAATACTGAATTTTCACGTCTGACTTTCCTCACCAGTGACACCATCTAAGTCATTGTTTGTTGTTTACACTCCACCTCTTTCTTGACTAATGTCATCTCGCATGAAGGTGGTGACTCCTGTCGGGCATCTCTCTTGTTCCTTTCTTCATTGGAAGGCTCCTCGAGTGGTTCCTCATCACCACCATGATCTTCAATCTTTTGTACAAAGTTAAGGAGCTGAAGGCAACCTAGCTGCCTTATTAGTTCCTCCTTCTTTTGCTGCCCAGTAGCAAACGCTTGCCCTTTCTTTTCATCTTCTATGGATGATCTGACTGGATCACATATCACCGGCTCTACCATAACACTTGAAGCCTAGAAATCACATTCTTCTTCGCTTCCTTCTTGAGCGTGTGTGGATGTAACAACAATTCCTTATACTTTCCTATACCAGCAATCTCATGCATAATTGATAGCTCCCATTTGTATAGGGTTTTTAGGATCATTTTAGTTTGTTTTCCCTTTGTTTCCTTTTAATTTCAGTATCGTTTTGTTGCTTTTTAGTTAAAATTAGTAATTTCCAGTATTTATGGCATTTTCTGTGTTTTCAGGTGTTTTTAGGCCTATTTGAGCATTTCAGAACCAAACCCAAGCCTATTGGAGCATTTCCGGATTATTCAGGGACCGTCAGAGCACTTTTAGGATTCATCAGGGACCATTAGAGCACTTTTCGGAAGCCCAGGGACCTAAACAGATAAAAGCCGGAGCGAAATTGCCCCATTTAGGACCTGTCTCGTCGAGACACTACATGTCTCATCGAGATAGGCCCTCGTCTCGTCGAGACACTCCTTGTCTCGATGAGACGAGGTGGGTAAAGGCGCACTAGCGCCTTCCCCCTTGCTCGAATGCGTGGATCGGGCCCTAAAAGCCCATTAAAACACTTTGTAATTTTCCTTTTTTTACCCTTGAGGCATTAGGGTTTCCTCCCTAACTCTATAAATAGGGAGCTAATCCTAATCCTTGAGGGGGGATTAGCCATTCAATAAATCAGAGAGCCGCTAGGGCTTTCTCTCCTCCAGAATGTAGATTTTTAGCTTTTAGTTTAGCTTTTCCAGCTTTCTAGATTAGGTTTATTTCTGTTTTGCTATTTCTTTCAAGAACAATTGATGGGAGAAGTTCCTCATCTTCTATTTCTGTAATTGGAATCGGCAAAACGGGTTTTGGATTTCTATCTCTCCCTCTTATCTTTTCCTTTTATATTTAATTGAAGCTTTTTTCCATTATTCATATATGCCTATTGCTATGATTGGTTTGTCTATGAACTGATCCCCATCCAATTTGGGATGGGGATGAAATTGGTTGTATGAATATGTATGATTAGGGATCTAGGGCCTTTTGATTGATCAGTTTATGCATGCTTAATGCCTAGATGATGTTAGGAACATGATTTATGCTAGAATGAACATTGATAATGATCAACTAGCCTGTTTATGTATATAATGTGCTTAATGCCCGTGACCCTGAAATTAAATAGGATTATAGATAGATGAGAACCTGACCATGGAATCGTCTATACCGAATCTGTGTAAACCTGACTTTGCTAGAGACCACTAGGAATGAGGCTCTGTGGCTGGGCTACAACTTTAGCCTTAGTTGTCAATAAACCTAATGCTTTGAATGACCTAGGGTATATGCCTAATCAAGCCATCACCCGAATGCATGTGAATAGGAAGGACAATACTGATCACATTAGTCTTTCACTTAGGACAATTACCTTCAATCATTGGTAAAACATAAATCTGAACTCCCTAAACCCATACATAGGATTCAATCAAAGGATTCCTCAGCCTAGGTTGTGCCATCCATTAATTCACCTTCTACCCTGTTAATTGTTCCCTTTATTTTGTTATCTTTATTGCTTTCAATTAGTTAATTAGTTCTTCAAAAACCCAAACATTTATCCAACCCTCTAAACAATTAGATCACTCTAGGTAGATTTACTAGTTACAACAAATAGTCTTTGTGCTTCGATCTCGTACTTAGCACAATATTACTTGTTGCGATAGGATACACTTGTCCTATTAAATGCTATATACTTTACGAGCATGAAGTTTTTGGCGCCGTTGCCGGGGACTATTTCGATTATAATCTGTGTAAATTGAATAGGTTGAAATAATTGTTTAGATTTGTATATATATAAAAATTTGGGTTTTTTTCGTGTCGTCTCGTCGAGACACTGTTCATCTCGATGAGACGCACCAAAAAAAAAATTTCCCGTGTCGTCTCGTCGAGACACTGATCATCTCGACGAGATGCACCTGGAAAAAAAAATTTACGTTTTTTCTTTTTCTTTTCTTTTGATTTCTCTATTCTTATGTTCGTTTTTTTTTCTATTGGCAGAACCCTCTAATCGGAACACTCACCGACGCCAGATTGATTTTCAGGACTGCAGATTGGATTTGAAAATTTGGCATCGCAAATCCGGGGTTGGATTGACAGCCACCCCTGAGGGAGTTTTTCTATCCTATTTCTTTTCTGCACTTTATGTTTTGCTTTTATGTAATGATGGAAGTAAATGCATGTTGTAAGTGTGGGGAGGAGATACTAAGATATGATGATTTTTGATTCTGCCATTTGCATGTTTTTAATTTCTTTTTGTTTTTCTATATTAGGTTGCATGTTTATTATGTTTTTGTTTTACTTTTAGGATTTTATTCTTTATGTTTTTGCTTGCTTTTTATTTTTAATTCTAGGAATAAAAAGAATCCTAGGCAGTTGAATTTGATACATTTAGCTATCCCGCAATACAGTTGACAATGTGCTTAAAAATTTTGCACATTCTAAATGAAATTGATGCATGAGAAATTTTTTAACAACGTTTGAGTCTCCAAAGAGTATTATTTGCCTAAAATTGACATGGAACGGAACGTTAGTTGAGGCTAGGATTGATACAAATAACCCTTAAATTGTGAGTTAGAGCCATAAAGATCAATATTTTAGACTCATGATTAGGAACAATTGATCTCTTAGGTGTGAGATTACATTTATTGTCATTATGCTCATAGGAATTGCATCCAATACTGGTTGAATTTTGTGTTTTTATTAAACTTGAAATGATTAGGCAACCTATGTATAGCCCTTTGTGAAATTTAGCATATTTCTTTGTTTAGCCAAAATCCCTTAACAATTCCACTAGATAAGCCCCTTTGAGCCTTTTACCCATTTCTTTGATCAACCCTGTTACAAACCATAGCATTCTTAAATACCCTTTCTTACCCAAGTTAATTGACTCAATTTAGTTTTGATAAATCCTTAGACACATCTATCCTTCAAATTTTCGCTAGCAATCATTAAAAGGTTGTAATTTTAATAGAAGAAGCAACATTTACCCTTTTGAATTTTCCTCTTTTTCCCCTCTATTCAACAGAAAAAAGGGTTAAGAACCAAATTCAAAAAAGAAAAAAAAAGAAAAATTATAGAGGAAAGGATAAAAGATGTGTTTATACCATAGTTGCTTCCCGAATTCACAAAAACAAAAGGGTTAAAAATCAAATTCAAAAAAGAAAAAAAAAAGAAAAATTATAGAGGAAAGGATAAAAGATGTGTTTATACCATAGTTGCTTCCCGAATTCACAAAAACAACCTTGAGCTTCAACCTTCATATACATAGCGGAAAAAGTGTCCCTTTTGGATTCTGAATTGCTTGAGGACAAGCAAGATTTTAAGTGTGGGAAGGTAGTTGATAGCTCCCTAATGCGAAAAATGTGTCCTTTTTGCAAAAATTTTAACTATTTGAGTCATTTAACTTTTTGCCTATAAATTCCATTTTTCCTACCCCAACCTTTAGCCAATGTTACAACCCTTAAAGACCTATGATTTTGTTTAATTTTAATGCATTAATTTTGACCGGATGGATAATGCAATCCCAACGTGACCACTTTGTGCAATAAAATGTAGAGCGTTTCCAAATTTTTTTTACACCCAAACACTTGAGCGTTAGAGTGACCACTTGTGAGCTATAAATTTTAGTCATTTTCTTTCGTTTTCATGAAGTGTTGATCGATAAAACCAAATTAATCAGTTTTGGAGACTCGTCTGAGGTTCATTATGTTTTTAATTGCAAAATGAGTAGTCTGAACTGTTGTGGATAATAAAGTGTAGTAGATTCTTGTTTTTGTAAGGGAGCTATTTGTTGATTTTTCTCTATTTTGGATTCTGTCTTGCTTGAGGACAAGCAAGATCCAAGTGTGGGGAGGTTGATAGCTCCCATTTGTATAGGGTTTTTAGGATCATTTTAGTTTGTTTTCCCTTTATTTCCTTTTAATTTCAGTATCGTTTTGTTACTTTTTAGTTAAAATTAGTAATTTCCATTATTTATGGCATTTTCTGTGTTTTCAGGTGTTTTTAGGCCTATTTGAGCATTTGAGAACCAGACCCAAACCTATTGGAGCATTTTCGGATTATTCAGGGACCGTCAGAGCACTTTTGGGATTCATCAGGGACCATTAAAGCACTTTTCGGAAGCCCAAGAACCTAAACAGATAAAAGCCGGAGCGAAATTGCCCCATTTAGGACCTATCTCGTCGAGACATTACAAGTCTCGTCGAGACACTCCTTGTCTCGATGAGACGAGGCGGGGAAAGGCGCACCAGCGCCTTCCCCTTGCTGGAATGCGTGGATCGGGCCCTAAAAGCCCATTAAAACACTTTGTAATTTTCCTTTTTTACCCTTGAGGCATTAGGGTTTCCTCCCTAACTCTATAAATAGGGACCTAATCCTAATCCTTGAGAGGGGATTAGCCATTCAATAAATCAGAGAGCCGCTAGGGCTTTCTCTCCTCCAGAATGTAGATTTTTAGCTTTTAGTTTAGCTTTTCCAGCTTTCTAGATTAGGTTTATTTCTGTTTTGCTATTTCTTTCAAGAACAATTGATGGGAGAAGTTCCTCATCTTCTATTTCTGTAATTGGAATCGGCAAAACGGGTTTTGGATTTCTATCTCTGCCTCTTATCTTTTCCTTTTATATTTAATTGAAGCTTTTTTCCATTATTCATATGTGCCTATTGCTATGATTGGGTTGTCTATGAACTGATCCCCATCCAATTTGGGATGGGGATGAAATTGGTTGTATGAATATGTATGATTAGGGATCTAGGGCCTTTTGATTGATCAGTTTATGCATGCTTAATGCCTAGATGATGTTAGGAACATGATTTATGCTAGAATGAACATTGATAATGATCAACTAGCCTGTTTATGTATATAATGTGCTTAATGCCTGTGACCCTAACATTAAATAGGATTATAGATAGATGAGAACCTGACCATGGAATCGTCTATACCGAATCTGTGTAAACCTGACTTCGCTAGAGACCACTAGGAATGAGGCTCTATGGCTGGGCTACGGCTTTAGCCTTAGTTGTCAATAAACCTAATGCTTTGCATGACCTAGGGTATATGCCTAATCAAGCCGTCACCCAAATGCATGTGAATAGGAAGGACAATACTGATCACATTAGTCTTTCACTTAGGACAATTACCTTCAATCATTGGTAAAACATAAATCTGAACTCCCTAAACCCATACATAGGATTCAATCAAAGGATTCCTCAGCCTAGGTTGTGCCATCCATTAATTCACCTTCTACCCTGTCAATTGTTCCCTTTATTATCTTTATTGCTTTCAATTAGTTAATTAGTTCTTCAAAAACCCAAAAATTTATCCAACCATCTAAACAATTAGATCACTCTAGGTAGATTTACTAGTTATAACAAATAGTCTTTGTGGTTCGATCTCGTGCTTAGCACAATATTGCTTGTTGCGATAGGATACACTTGTCCTATTAAATGCTATATACTTTACGAGCATCAATAATGACCTATTTTGCCACAAACATAACATTGGTTGTTCTTTCGTCGATACGCCTTCTCGTCATCTTCATTATGTTTGTGAGTGTGGTGAGCTCCCCCTTGTTGCCGACTCCTTTTTTATGGACTTTTCTGCCATCTGTCTTCTTTAGATCTTTCTCCAAATCTCGATCTCGCGGTTTTTGGATCCTTTTTCTCTTTATTACTAAAAAGAGCTTATCTTAATCATTAACTAAGACCTTAGACATTTGTTTGTCCATGCCTCTTGATTAGCCAAAATATTTTCCAATTCATTTAAATTTGGCTCTTTAGCCCATCCACAGGTTACTGTGACAAGTGCGTTAAATTTTGGACGCAACCCATGGACTATAATTCTTCTAATCCTTGTTTCAGTAATTTTATTTTCAGGATCCAATTTTGAAATTTCTTTACATAAAGTTTTAAATTTAGTAAAATATTCACTCACCGTCATATCTTATTGTGAGACCGACAGTAACTCGTTCTCGAGTTGTTGGAGTTTGACATCATTTTTCTTCGCAAATAATTCTGCTAGAGTGTCCCATGCTTCCTTTGGGGTATTGTCATCTTTGATGAATTGCAGCAAATCGTCCTCCACCGAAATTGATAAAGCATTAATAGCTTTACCGCACTTGACCTTCCACTTTTTAAGGTCATTTTGTTCCGTCGGAGGTGTTGTGTCACTACCTCCAACTGTCTCCTATAAATCTTGGCCGAGCAAATAAAATTGCATATGAGTACTCCAAGTACTATAATTATTATTATTAAGTTTTTCCAGAGTGCTTACCGACGTAGACATGTTTGCCATGACGACTTGGTTATCTCCTTTAATCAACCAAGTAAATTTGGTCATCGACCAATAATTTCCACAGTCTCGGACTGCACGCTAAAAAATACCTTGTACACCATCACGATCTCGGATCGTGAACTTTCGAAGCACTTGCTTTATTATCAATAACATATGACACAAGAACTCACACTTTTAATCTTTACACAATCTCACAACCTCACTTCATTATTTTAAGCAGCTTACTCTCTCTTCAATTTCTTCTTTCTATTTTGCTATTTACTTGCTCACTCTTACAATACATCAACATCTATTTATACTAGTATGGAAGTGTTTTCAATCACAAACTTGTTCAAATTTGAGCCACAAACTTGTACAAAATACAACCACAAACTTGTATAAATTAAGACCACATTTTAAAGATTTTTTTTATGACTAATCCTAGATATTTCAAATAGGTTAATCTAGAACTTAGAAAAGTCTAATTTGCTAGATCCTTCCACATAAAAATCAATGTTGATATTTCAATAATAAGCAGGTTTTAAACTTCGAGAAGGCTTATGATATAAATAAATACGTAAGAAAAAGGGTTTGGAAATACCTAAAAACGAATCGAAAAGGGAAAAAAGAAAAAATGGGGTTTACTACCATTTATTGTGATAACAGTTCTGCAATTAAACTCTCTAAACATCATGTGCTACATGGAATATCCAAACACATTGATGTGAAGGTGTATTTCTTGAGAGATCTTGATAATGATGGAGAGATTAAATTAATCTACTCTAGAAGCGAAGAGCAGGTTGCCTACATATTCACCAAAGCCCTCAAGAGGGAGTCTTTCATGAAGCTAAGAAGGTTGTTAGGTGTTTGCAACTTGAATGAGTCCAACACTTTAAACTGAATGTTAGCAAACATTAGTTTAAGGGAGGGTTTGTTGGCTTAATCGTGTTTGTTGTTAAACAATTTTATTCTCTGCTCTATTTTATAGGAGTTTTAGTTAGTGGAACTTTCTAGAGAATTTGTAGTGCTTAAGAGGATGTGGTTTGGTTGTTTAGTTTAGTGGAAGTTGTTCATATTTTAACGTTTTCCATTATCTTGTACTTGGCCTATATAATGGCCTTTTATTTTTTGAATTCAATCAGACTTTTCAACAACAAACACTCACTCTTTTTTATTATTTTAATTCCTGTTTGTTATCAGTGGTATCAGAGTAGGTTATCTTTTAAGAGAGAGAAAAAAAATACATGAGGCAGAAATGAAATTGTTCTATGGCATCAGATTCAAATTTCATTCAAGCTGCCATCCCTCGCTTTGATGGTCATTATGATCATTGAAGCATGTTAATGCTAAATTTCCTACGATCAAAGGAATATTGGCCAGTTATCGAATCTGGTATTTAAGAGTCGTCTGCAAATACGAATGTAACAGAAGCCCAGAAGACGGAGTTTGAAGCTCGAAAATTGAAGGACCTGAAAGCAAAAAATTACCTTTTTTAGGCAATCGATCGATCAATCCTGGAAACAATTCTTTACAAAGAAACTTCCAAGGATATTTGGGACTCTATGAAGCAAAAGTATCAAGGCTCTGTCAGAGTGAAGCGTGCTCAACTTCAGTCCTTGAGAAAGGACTTTGAAACACTAGCAATGAAGGCTAGAGAATCAGTGACCAGCTATTGTGCCAGAACGTTGGAGATCAGCAACAAGATGCGATTACATGGTGAAAAAATGGATGATGTTACTATTGTAGAAAATATTTTGCGGTCTCTGACATCAAATTTCAATTATGTTGTTTGCTTAATCGAAGAATCAAAAGACATAAATGAACTTTCTCTCGATCAATTGCAAAGTTCATTGTTGGTCCATGAACAAAAGATGAACAGAAGTTCAACCATAGAAGCGTGCTCAACTTCAGTCCTTGAGAAAGGACTTTGAAACACTAGCAATGAAGGCTAGAGAATCAGTGACCAGCTATTGTGCCAGAACGTTGGAGATCAGCAACAAGATGCGATTACATGGTGAAAAAATGGATGATGTTACTATTGTAGAAAATATTTTGCGCTCTCTGACATCAAATTTCAATTATGTTGTTTGCTTAATCGAAGAATCAAAAGACATAAATGAACTTTCTCTCGATCAATTGCAAAGTTCATTGTTGGTCCATGAACAAAAGATGAACATAAGTTCAACCATAAAAGAGCAAGCGTTGAAGGCCACTACCAATACCAATACTCATAACTATAGAGGAAGGGGTAGAGGTAGAGGCAGAGGAAGGGGAGACCGAGGAAGCAGAGGTAGAGGACGTGATACTGAAAAATCCAAGGTGGAGTGCTTCAGATACCACAACTATGGTCACTATGCATCTGACTGCTACACAAGGCTGCCTAATGTCAGAGAGAAGGGAGAGACTTCAAATTTTGCTGAAAAGGCAGAAGTAGAGAGATTGTTGATGGCTGTTCAATGGGAAAATAAAGCTGAGTCAGAAATCTGGTATGTGGACTCAGGTTGCAGCAATCATTGGGGTGGAAGTAAGTCTTCATTTTCTTATTTAAATGAAAATTTTCATTCCACTGTGAGTTTTGGTGATAATTCTACTGTGGAAGTGATGGGAAAAGGAGATCTTAAAATAAAAACAAAGAATGGTTTTGTTGAGATAATCTCTAATGTGATGTATGTTCCTAGTCTAAAAACCAATTTATTGAGTGCTGGTCAATTGCAAGAAAACGGATATATAATCACTATTAAAAAATAGTGTTTGTGAGATTTACGATCCAGTTAGAGGTGCCATTGCAATTGTCCAGATGAGTCAAAATAGATTGTTTCCATTAAAAATTGAAAATATTCAATCTTGTTTATTGGTTGAAAATAAGGAACCATCCTGGTTGTGGCACTTTCGGTATGGTCATTTGAGTTTTAGTGGATTAAAAACTCTCAATCAAAAGAACATGGTGATTGGTCTACCTCAAATCATTCCTCCTGATAAAGTCTGTGAAGAATGTGTTATTGGCAAACAGCAACATTCTCAATTTCCTAAAGGAAAGTCATGGAGAGCAAAGGATGTCTTGGAGCTGGTGCATTCTGATATTTGCGGTCAAATAAACCCATCTTTTAATGGAGGTAAAAGATACTTAATTACCTTCACTGATGATTTCTCTAGAAAAACGTGGGTTTACTTTTTACAGAACAAATTAGAAGCTTTCTCTACATTTAAGACTTTTAAAGCTTATGTGGAAAATGAAGCAGGAAAAAACATCAAAACTCTTTGTACGGATCGAGGAGGTGAATATTGCTCCAAAGAATTTGGAGAGTTCTGTGTAGAATATGGAATTAGAATCCAAAGAATTTGGAGAGTTCTGTATAGAATATGGAATTAGAAGAGAATTGACAACTACATATACACCATAACAAAATGGTGTATCCGAAAGGAAAAATAGAACCATCCTCAACATGTTGAGAAGCTTGTTAGCAAAATGGAGAATTCCAAAAAATTTCTGGCCAGAAGCAGTAAACTGGAGTGTCCATATTCTGAATAGAAGTCCCACTTTTGCTGTTTAAAACATGACACCAAAAGAGGCATAGAGTATGAGAAAACCAACTGTAGATCATTTCAGAGTTTTCGGATGTATTGCTTACGCACATGTCCCAGATGAAAAGAGGAAGAAACTTGATGACAAGGCTGAAAAATGTGTGTTTCTCGGAGTAAGTGAAACTTCTAAGGCTTATAAATTATTTAATCCTCTAATAAAAAAGATTGTGATCAGTAAGGATGTAGTTTTTGATGAGGAAAACACATGGGATTGGAATAGGCAGCAGCCTACCCTTGTGATTTTTGATAATGATATTGAGCAAGAGAAGACTCCAGCACCATGCATACCTGAAAATTCACCAATGACGCCTGAGAATTCACCAATTTCAGCTAGGACTATGCCTCGAAATCCACCAATTTCAACTAGGACTACACTTGAAAATTCACCAATTTCAGACACAACTTCACCAACTGGGGTTGAAGTGAATGAAGAAGCAGAGCAATTTCATGGGACAACTGCAATTTCATGGTCTTCTAAGAAGGAATCAATTGTCACTTTATCAAGTACTGAGACTGAGTTTGTCGCTACAACAACTTATGCTTGTCAAGCAATTTGGTTAAGGAGAATCCTTGGGGAACTGAAATTCACACAACCAGGAGCTACTACCATTTATTGTGATAACAGTTCTGCAATTAAACTCTCTAAACATCCTGTGCTACATGAAAGATCCAAACACATTGATGTGAAGGTGTATTTCTTGAGAGATCTTGATAATGATGGAGAGATTAAATTAATCTACTGTAGAAGCGAGGATCAGGTTGCTGACATATTCACGAGAGCGAGTCTTTCATGAAGCTAAGAAGGTTGCTAGGTGTTTGCAACTTGAATGAGTCCAACACTTTAAACTGAATGTTAGCAAACATTAGTTTAAAGGAGGGTTTGTTGGCTTAATCGTGTTTGTTGTTAAACAATACGTTTTTATTATCTGCTCTATTTTATAGGAGTTTTAGTTAGTGGAGCTTTCTAGAATTTGTAATGGTTAAGAGAATGTGGATTAGTTGTTTAGTTTAGAGGGAAGTTGTTCCTATTTTAACGTTTGCCATTATCTTGTAATTGGCCAGCAAACACTCACTCTCTTTTATTATTTTAATTCCTGTTTGTTATCATTGGGGTGGGGGTTGTGGGGGAGAGAAGGGGAGAGATGGAGATTTGTCTTATCACCATATATGAAGAATGTGTCTTAGAGAGGGACCAACCACAACTGGTCACTTTCTTAGTATCCCGATTTTGTTGGTTTTATCCGAAAATACTTTTTATGCATTTTTTGCCCAAATACAGACCCAAACTCTAATATATACTGGTTATATCAGAATATTAGAATCTCAGGATAACGGAAATGAAATTGAAAAGGTTAAAATAACTGAAATGAAATGGATTGAAATGAAGTTTAAACATAATTGAAAGTTGGTGAAAACATGTGAAAAGTGACAAAACGTATAATGTTTGGGCATGGAACCCGTTTTTACCCTCAGAAACTTACCTTTTTCTATGTATGAGGAGGATACTCCATAGAGTCATTGAGATTGAAATGAAGTTATATAGGACTCTTACTCACAAAAATTGGGCGATTTCTAGCATAAAGCACAATGTTCCAACCTAAAAAACATAAGACTATGCTGCTCAAATTTCTCTCTTATTGCCAAAAGATGATCAAAACGGCAAGAAAAAATTCAATTGAACCAACATTTAAGACCATTAAACACCCTAAGTTGTAAATGAGGTGTTTTCCAGTCAAATGGAGTGTGAAAACTCCATCCATACACTCCTTTTTATCAGAAATGTTTAAATCAAAATCTTTCATTTTCTGCCAAGGGTTTGGTTGTGGCCGATGACATTTTTGGATGACCCAGTAAGATTCCTAGAGTGCTCTGGATGACATTTAAGGCTGCTAAAGCTAATTCTAACTCTATCAGAAGTCAACTTTCGGTACTAAATCATGAGTTATCCGGGTTTGATAGAAACTTCCGTATGTTATAACTTTCTTATAAGACCTCCAATTTAGACGTGCGACATGGTGTTGAAAAGAGGATGAGATTATTACGAACCCGTGAATACTCTGGAACCTAAATCGGCTCAGGTAAAAAAAATTCACTTTTTTCCTTGAAAATTTGACTTTGCAATACTTTTTTTTATTTCTATTCATTGCGAGTTTTGTAACACCCACAAATCCCCTCTTGGTTGGATATCATTCGTAGAGTCCGAATTCTAATATCAAACACCTGTTAATACTAACCAACACTAAATGCATTAGATATCCAATTATTAATTATGAAATATTTATAATAATTCATGTATATACCATATACATATTTAATTATGAAGTGTTTTTATTAATTCTGATCTTTCTTTTTATTTTATACAAAGACATGATTCATAAAAAAAGAAAATGTGACGTGCTTCTTTTTTCCAGATTAGAGTTCTATGGTTAATTGCTTGTATAATGGGATTCTAAATTTTTTAGCTTTTCTTTTCCCCCTAAAAAGAAGCCTTTCTAGTTTCTAATGATTTGTGATAAAAAATAATAATTATTACTATGTGTTAGTAATATTTAATATTATAGTTCTAAAAAGCGTGACATTTTGAAAGTTCTTTGCTTAATTTTGTGCATTTTAAAAGATGTAAAGTGTTCTTTAGATCTGTTTGGATGAAGGTTTCACAAGGTTTATTAGAGGGAGGAGAAGAGAGAGGATGTTATTTAAAGAATCTCCAATTTGGTGGGATTATTTCAAAGTTTTTTTTAATCTTCATTTAACCTTCGTCTTTTAAGCTCATTTCGAAACAAGATTAGAAAAATAATATTTCTTTGATTAATCTCTTCTAACCCCAAAAACAAGCGGACTCTTAAGAACTTTGAAAGGCTCGAAAGACAACATTGGGCTGAATTCTCTATGAGAGGGGTGTGGGCTTGTTTTGTTGTAAAGGAAGTTATCAAAACAATGTTTTATTTTTAGGCTCTTTACATTAAAATCATATTGGTTCGTAAAATTTATAATTATATTATACTATAAAATTTAATTCTAAATATGTTATTATTTTTTATATATCATAAAATAAATAGTTTTTATATCTGAGCTGGAGCATGATACTATTCTCTTCGCCGTTGTTTGTCACCAGCTTTGGCAATGGAGGAATGCTGATATTTTTGGAGATGAGGCAATTATCTTTCCCAATTTACTTGCTTTTTTCTCTAAAAAAATTAACACTATTATTAAGAGCTTTAAGGAGGAGGGTTTTTCTACGTCTAACCAGAGGAATGAGGTTCACTTAGTGGGTTGGAGTAGACCTTGTGAAGGGACTGTTAAGTTAAATACTGATAGATCCTGTCTGTCAGATGGGAGGATTGCGGCTGGGGGGGTTTTGAGAGACGCTGGGGGTGCTTGGGTGTCCGGCTTTGCTCAGAACCTGGGTATAGGTTCTTCCTTCACCGCTGAGCTCTGGGGAATCTTCTATGGGCTTACGCTCGCCAAAAGTCTGGGTGTAAAAAGTCTGCTCGTGGAATCTGACAACTTAGAAGCAGTTAAAATTATCTCTGAAAATAACGCTTTTTGCTTGAGCAGCCAAAATTTAGTAAAAGGGATGAAAAGATTATGCTCCTCCTTCGACACAATCAGCTTTGGACATGTCTTCAGGGAGCAGAACAGGGTTGCTGACCGCCTTGCTGCTGAGAGCCATGTGAGGATGCTAGGAGTCTCCACTTTCTCGGCGCCCCCGGACTTCCTTTTTTCTTTACTTTCTGATGATATAGTTGGGGTTAGCTTTCCCAGGCTAATTCTTTGTGTTTTGTTTGTCTTTTTTCCCTTTCCCACAAAAAAAAAAAAGTTTTTATATCATAATTTATAAATTTTAAACCTAAATTCATAAATTTTAATTTTAAAAGTACATTCTAGATTCCTATTTTATAAATCATAGTTCTAAAAATATATTAAAAATGATGATTTTCTTGATTTGACATAATTATAAATAACTTTTAAAAACTGTTTTCCATGTATAATTTCTTTTAATTTTTGGCATTTCTTCTTCTAATTGCTGACAAGTGTTTGTGTTTTCAGTAAATAACAATGGATTGTTTGGTTAGAGAGAATGAGAGTAAAGAATGAAAATGGGAATGAAAATGTAATTTCTCTTTTGTTAATGTTTAGTTAACTAATATTAAAATTGGAACGAGGTTCACATTCTTTTAAACATGGGAATTAATCATTCATCCTCTTTACCTTATTAATCAACTTGAGTTTGCAAATTTTTATAATTTTATATAGTTTATTAGAGATAAAAAAAAGATTTTATAATTTTATATAGTTTAAATTTTATAATTTTTAAAATATTCTGATTAATTATTTAACGATATAAATTCTATGTTAACAAATTTAATTTCTATAATTATATAAAAATTAATAAATTAATTACTTAATATTGGAGATATTAGGATTATATAGGAAAAACACATAAAATAAGAAAAGTAAATACTTTATCATTATAAAATATTATTAGGGCAATATTTTTAAATTTTATTTAGGCCCTGTTTGGGAATTAGCTGTTAGCTGTTAGCTGGTTACATTAGCTGTTAGCTGTTAGCTGATTACATTAGCTGATTTGACTAGCTGATTTGATTAGCTGTTTGTGTAGACCTGTTTGATAAAAATTAGCTGATTGATAATAGCAGTTTGTGCAAAAAGACGAATAAGGGCATTAATTTTGGCGCAGGAAAAGAGAGAGTCTATCTATTAGGGTTAAAGAAGTCCATTAATTTTAATATTGCAAAACGCTAATTGAAAAAGCTCATTTTAAGAGCTTTTTCTAAATTAGCGTTTTCATCCCAAAACTCTCTCCACCAAACACTCCAATTAGCGGATTCAGTGGCCAAACTTCTAAAGTTGGTCAAAACCACTATTTTTATCCCAAAACCCTCTTTACCAAACATGGCCGTAATATAAATTTGAGTATTGACTTTAATAGAATGATAACAAAGTTGATAAAAATAACCATTTTGTTCATCCTTAATCATAAGTTTCATCCCTAGTATTGGACACCATTCATATTTTCGAGTTTCCCAAGCCTTTTGCGCCCAAATTTCTAATTGATCAGCTCGATGTACTATTGCTTTTTTTAACTTCGACGAATTGCTTCAATTCTTAGAAAGAGTTTTTTCATTTTCCAATCAACATTCTGCACAAATCACCATTCACAACATTGTTCCTAGCTTCAAGATTCCAAAAATTACTATTTGTTTTGGCTTCAAGTTTGTTATCACAGTTGTGATTTCATTAACATGTTAATTGCAGTCAATATCAATTTCAGTCGCTTTATTTTACATTCGTTTAAATACCATTTCATTACGAAATTAATGTATTATTTCAGCTGTAAATCTTGGTTTCCTTTCCAATTTACCATTTCTAATCAAAACTTATTCATAAAAATAAATAAAAGGGATCAAAAATATCGCTAACAAAAACGTCTAAGAATTTGAAGCAAAAGCCAAAAGCCCTAGGAATCAAAATCGTTAGCTTTATCATTATTATTATTTTGAGAACAACCCATATTTCAATTTGTAATTCAAAACAAGTTTTTGTTACATAAAAATGTATACTAATAGTTGAAGATAGATTCCTAGTTTAATTTTAGAAACCCCTAAATATGACGGAACAGGCTGAATCATTAAAAAAAGAAAAAGAAAATAATGAGAAATGGGACAGACATGTCCAACCTGTACCCCTCTTTATATTGGGCTCTTATCCAGCTCAGACAACAAAATTGTTGACCAACCAACCATGATTTTCTTCAAATTAGACAACCTAGCCATACCTTGGGTTTTCCTTTTATGGTTATTTTGTATTGTTACAGAATTAACCTTATAACTATTCACATTTGTACTATGGCTGTCAATATGGGTCACAATACAATAACACGATTCGCGTAACACGGAAATTAAACGAATTAGAGTTGAGATAAATGAGTTTGGGTCATAAATGGGTCGACACGTCTAACCCGTAAAATAAATGGGTTGGGTCGCTGGTTGACTCGCAAATTCGTTGTAACCCATATAATTTAGACGAGTCTATGGATCGTGTCAACCCACCCGCAAACTCATCTAACCCGATCCATATAACCCATATATCATGTAAATATAAAAAAGTATTATGGATATCAAAGTAATTTTAATTTTTAACCCTAATATATATATATATATATATACAGATTAGTAGATTACAGAACACGTTAGGTTTCCAACTTTTTTTTCCCTAACAATTTGTGCTGCCTGTCTCTCTTCATTGACATTCGGTGAACGCTTCAGTCTCTAGCCACAAGTAAGTTTTTTATTGAGTCAACTTCGATATGTTTAACTTATGATTGTTGGTCTTCTATTACAACAGATGGGTATATCTGTTTGACCGGACATTTTATTGATAAATATTGGAATATCCAAAAGAGAATTTTAAACTTTTGTTATTTGCCTCCTCCACATAATGGTGTGGCTTTGTGTGAAAAAATTTACAATTTCTTGTGTGGTTGGAAAATTAATGGTAGGATTTTTTCACTTACTTTGGATAATGCAAGTGCAAATGATACATGTGTGGACTTGTTGAAAATTTTATTGAATAGCAATGGTGGTCTATTAAACCGTGGAGATTTTTTTCCACTTGAGATGCTCTGCTCACATTCTAAATTTAATAGTTCAGGATGGGTTGAAAGAAATTGATAACTCAGTTGGAATGCATTGAATCAAAGACTAATGGACAAAATATTAATTCTGTTGTTGTTTAAGTTGAATTGAATGTTTTAGTTTATTTGTTATTTGGAATTGGATTTTTTATTTTGTTTGTAAGTTTTGGATTTTACACTTTTGATGTTATCTTGTTGAATTTGTTTTGTTAGTTTGTATTGGATTTTATTTTTTTTATATGAAATTATGCATGTTTTTATTTTCTTTATTTTTTTTAGTTGAATATTTTTTTTTACCGTGGAGTTGTAAAATTAAATGGGTTAGCCAGGTTGACACGTTCAACCCCGCTTCTTAAACGAATCGTGCCGAGTCGACCCATTTATTAAATGGGTTGGGTCAGGGTTGAGATAAATGGGTCACCTAAGTAAGTCGACACGATACGTTTACAACCCGCGAACCCATATTGACACCCCTAATTTGTACATTGCATCAATCACTTAATTGAAATTCTATTATAGTTATAATTTATTTTTAGGCTTAATACATCATTTGCCCCTTGAACTTGTCTAAAAAGCTTAATTGGCCCCCTGAACTTTCAAAGCGTCTCCATAGCCCCCTGAACTTGTATAACATGTTCAGTTAGCCTCCTAAACTTGTGTAAAATGTAATCAATTGATCACTCGGTTGCAAAAAGTAAGTTAAATGCGGAAGATATATTCCACGTGTCTTAGAATGTTATTACATAACTCAAGAATAGAGTAAAAATGAAGTTATTACTTACTCAACTATAAACCTTGTATTTTCTAATATTACAACCGCAATACCCCGATCTTGATTGTTTTACTTTTTTTTAAACGCGTGCAATACATTTTCCCTATTTAACTTACTTTTTGCAACCGAGTAATCAATTGATTACGTTTTACGCAAGTTCAAGAGGTTAACTGAATATTTTATGCAAGTTCAGGAGAGTATCAAGACACTTTGCAAGTTCAGGAGACCAATCAAACTTTTTGGACAAGTTCAGTGAGCAAATGATGTATTAAGTCTTATTTTTATGAATCCCTTAATTGAATTGATTAGATCATAAGATTTAGACAATTAGTTAAAGTAAAAAAAAAACTATAAAGTTAATCTTTTTATTATTGTTATAAGAGAATGAATGAGTTCAACCTTATAAATTTCAGAAGTATATCAATTGAGATATAAGTTAATTATTTTTAAAATCTTTTAGGTATTTTTTCGAAATTATGGTGATTGAACCCATAATTCCACACATAAATGTGGTAGCTACTAATTAATGGGTTAGGTTATCCTTACTTTATTTTAACAAAATAAGCCTTACTTTGTTTTTTTCTACCATTAGATGGTGATGAACTTTGTCTTTTTTATAATCTGTACTTAACTTTGATTGTCCAGTAGAAGCTTATTAATTGCATTCTTTTCGGAAAAAAAACATATGGGACTTTTTAAACTAGAAATTTTAAGTTGGAATTTGAATTTTAATTTATGAAATAAGTTTTAATTTGGAAAGTGATGACCTAAAAAATGTCTGGCCAAGCTTCATCTTGTTTATTGAATTCATATATAGGAAAAAAAATTCATGTTAAAGAAATTTTAACCTGTTGATGACGAATTTAATTCCGATAAAGATATGGAATTTACCTTTGACAATGATTAATTAGAGAGCAGAATCGTGTTGCTGATCGCTTGGCGGCGGCGGGCCATGAAGGGACGTTAGGCGTTACTACCCTTCCTGTTTCCCCTAGTTTCATCTCTCATCTTCTCTTAGAAGATAGGATTGGGGTTAGCTTCCCTAGGCTAATTCCTGGGTAGTTTGTTGTTATTCGTTTTTCTTTTCCTTTTCTACCAAAAAAAAAAAAAAAGATCATTCTCGTCATGATCAGATTCTCGAATTGCCCTTCGAGAAACACGATCTTTCCTCATGGAGGTATATTAGTTCCAGGGCCGGTCCTGACATTTTAGGGGTCCCAGGCGAAATAAAAGATAATGAGCCTTTAATAAAAAAGATTGTACTAAAAAATCTAAAAACAGAAATTTGGGTCCATTTTAAACCTAAAATATCATATTATTTGATCAATTTTTAGACCTAATGAATATTATAACTAAATTTATAACAAAAATAATATATTTAATAAAATTAAATTTTTTGGACCCTTTTTAGCCTTGGACCCTGGGCGGCCCTGATTAGTTCTATTCTAATTAGGAACATTTGTCATGCACAATTATCTCTAAGAGTCTCACTCTCTCGAAAATGTACACGTTTACATTTTGTACACTTTTACTGCTCGTGCAATAGTATTTTTTACTATTGTTATCTTACTATCTTTCTCCTAAAAAGTTTGAAGGATGAAGATTAGCTTTCTGTGTTTTTCCTCTTAGAAGATGAAGCCACCACATGCACATTTGCTTGACTGCTCTCAGTGAAATGGTGAGTTGGGGAAGAAGATCGATCATGGGAGCGTACTGGTTCGAGAAAAATAAGATGGGTGTACAAAAAAAAAAAACACTTACTGCTTTATAGTTTTTGAGAGCAAAAGTTTGATCTCGAACAATAAAAGTAAGGAATGTAGCAAGGGTACCCTCTCTTGAGTTCTTTTTAAAATACAAAGTTAAAAACCGGTTCAGATTTCCCTAACCGATGCATGATACATTACATGTTATGCAAAACATTCTTTGTTTTTCTTGAAAACATCAAAAGCCCCTACATGATACATTACATGTTATGCAAAACATTCTTTGTTTTTCTTGAAAACATCAAAAGTCCCTACAAACTTTAAAAGACTAGAACAGTCTTATAGAGAGAGTTTCTCATGACGAAGGTGAATGTTTGAGATTCCAATAAAGGCATGTAAATCAATTTAGACAACAATTAACACAATCCTAATTGACAAGACTAAATTCTCTATTCATACTTCTAGAAAGGAATCTTTGGCAGACGCAATCATCTTTTAAATAAACGAGTTCCTACCTTTTCAGGGATTCTTTGTTCCTATTCAGGATAGGACTCTCTCACGGGCGCAATCATCTCTTACTCTCTTTTAGGATTCTTTGCTATACAAATTAGAATCGGTTTACTCTTATTCAGTATAAGACACCCACTCCTGTATAAAAAGGCTCACTTCCATAAATAGGTACATAATATATACATATAATACACTTTTACTAATAGTGTAATATTTATTATTCTTTATTATTGCAATCTTACTCTTTATCTTAGAATAGAATTAATTTAAGGGATTATTTGGTTCACGGAATAGACTAAGAATAGAATAACTATTCCATGGAATACCTATTCCACAAAAATAAGAAATAGCTATTCTTCCATTTTTGCAAGGAATAGCTATTCCTAACACTCTATTTTTGTAATTTACAATCCTACCCTCCAGTTAAATCCATATTCTTCTACTTATATAAAATGGTGACATTAAAGAAATATTCCTTGTTTTTGTTGTTTTTCGAGTTTTTACTTATATGAATGTGGATAATTATTTTGCGTTTTTTTTTGTATTTTTACTATTCTCCACCTCTTTTTCTTTTTTTTTCGTTTATATAATTTTTTCGTTTTTCGTGTTTTTACCGGTTTTCTTTTTTAATATTTTTCTCTATTTTTCGTGTTTTTCCGTCTTTTTTATATAGTTTTTTAAAATACTATATATTAAATATTTGAATAATTTATAGCAATAATTAAAATTTTAAAATAAATAAAAAAATTATATTTGAGAGCAATATTGTCTTTTAAATAAAAAATTATCTATTCCATTTTATCTTATTCTACCAACAAAATATAAGAATAACTATTTCTGTCCAAAAGAATATATATTCTATTCTTTCCTATTCTATTCCGTTCTATTCAATTCCGCAAACCAAACGGTACCTAAGATGTGGCCAATCTCTATTTAAGTAAATATCTGGTGAGAAATAATCTTGTAATAGAAATATTTAATGAAATTCAACAAGTGAAAATACATTGGTCAAAAGCTCCAAACTAAAGAATTAGCCATAATGTGCTGGCCGGTATTAATTTAATAAAATTCAGCTGTCAATTACTTTTGTTGCTTGTAATCTTGTCTAATCTAATCTTACTTTGAGTTTGCAAAGATTATTGTAAGAGATAATTATGATGACTATAGAAATATTACTACTAGCCTTTCTTTAAGCTATAAATTTGCAGACATAACTTAAATAAAATTTCTGAATTAATTAGTTAAATATGAAGTTGTTGCATATGTTAATTGATTAAATACTCATGTTCATATTAAGAACTAGTTGCATCATGATGTCATGATCATTACAACCACTTTGATTTTATTTATTTAAATTATTAAATTTTGTTCAACTGCTTCATTATAATTTCTTAAATGAGGGATGATCACCCACTTTCTTAATTTATTTGTTTCCTGAGATTAGATAATCAAACAAGAACAAATAGAGAAAAGCTATGAAGATAACCTTAATTTTGATAATCTTGTTATGTGGATTACTAAGTGAGATTGCAAACTCACAAACCGATTCATGCAGTTCGAATCTGAACCTCAATCGGCAGCTACCTTTCGACATATCATCTCTCCATTGTGCTCCTGTATGGAACAATTACAACTATGTTCTTCGAGTAAGTCATTTCATCCTTACTTGTAACTAGCTTCAATTTTTGGATTCTGTAATTTTTTTTATATGATTCCAATATTTACAGCATGGTCCATGGATGTCAAACGCCCGGTCGACCGGCCTATAATATATTAAATTATTCAGATTGGTAAAACCCGACCATTTAGATGGTTTAACCATAAATCCATATACTTAGACATGGTATACTTATTCAATTTTTTTTTATATATTTTTTATTTACTTAATTCAACTGCTTAAAATAGTCGTGTTAGAAAGTAATTTTTTTACTATCATAAAACTATTTCATTTTCCAACATTGTTGTCATGTCATTATTAAGATTTTTTTTTTTTTGACAAAAGACATCCAAATTCTCTTTTATATTCTTTTTTTACACATCAATTAATTAAAGGGAAAAAAAAAATTTCATTGCTCCTCTCCTAAATCAGGGTTGGAGGGGTATATGCAGTGATGGGGACAAGGGGGTTTGGAGGGATCCGGTCTTCACGGCTGCCAGAACCATCTCTATCATAGATGGTTTTGGTTCATCCCGTCATTGAAACTACTCCTATTATGAATATTTTTGCCCTATATTTCTGACAAATTAAGGTTCAGAACGGTTAATTAACTAATTGAGTTTGTATCTAATTACAGAATCCAACTTGATTAATATCTGATAGATGATAAATTTTATAAATTTATTCAAAACGATTCAATCTTACTTTTATAATCTAAATCTAGTTTAATTTTGAGAAGTTTTACATTAATATGTAAAAATTGGTTCTGGACGCTCACATGATAACACATATATGTGTGAAAATATTTTGAACAAGTTCGATTTAGCAATTTATTTTTTTAAAATTTTTTTACACATACACATGTAAATTTAGCTTCAACAGCCCAGTCCTGTATCCGCCATAGGGTCACAGCTGGAAAATTTTAGAATACTCTAGTTGTAAATATACCATATATGTATAAGTACCATAAAATTTATCGGTACGGAGGATTTATTCCGCGACACAGGAGAAAAATATATATAAAAAAACTGAATTACCGATAGAAATATATGTCCTGAAATATAAAATTTGCGTCAGAAATTCCATTTAATTCAGAATCTAGATATGACATTTATGAACCTGGGATGAAATTTTCCGTTACTGATGCTTAATCCTAAGAAATTATAAATTCTGATAAATTTTCCTCCATTAATTCCAAATATTTAGTTGTAGCTAAACATATAATCTGTAATTGTGTTGTGGCAGTTTTATTTAACGTAAAGGGTATGATGATGAACAGTATGTACAGACAGCAGCGAATATATGGAGCTTTGTGCTATCGGCTCCGGAAGAGAATAGTTTCGTGGCAATTGGGTTTTCAAACAACGGTTTCATGGTCGGATCCAGTGCAATGGTTGGTTGGATATCCAGCGATGATAATATTCCTGTTATTAAACAGTACCTTTTAACTGGCCAAACTCCAGCTCAAGTTATTCCAGATTCAGGCAACCTTAATGTTACTTATTCTATGATTACCTCTCAATCTTCTCGTATCTACTTAGCTTTCCAGTTGACCACCGATCTCCCCTCTCCTCGCCTCATTTACTCCCGCGGCCAATCTGGCATTTTGCCCTCTGCGCCTAGCTACCGCTTGACTCAGCATCGCGACGAGGTCTCCACTGTGCTTAATTATAATACAGGTATTATTATTTCTTTTCATTTGCAAAGTAACATTCTAAAGTTTTTCATCATCCTCGTGTTTTTTGGTCATATTAATTCAATGGTAAATTTAAAAGTATGTTTTCAATTTAAAACTCAGTTAATAAAAGTTATTCATTTCGTTTGATTTCGAACTATTTATTTTTAATTGAAAATAATTGTTTCAAAGGTGTAATATGACTATACAAAAACTATAAAAATCTTGTTTGGAATGGTAAAAAAAAAATCAATTTCAAACCTATGTAAAAGAGTACGGTGATCTTTTACCTGAATTAGATAGTGATAGCTATCTATTTTGATAGGTAAACAGAAAAGTAAATGATTGTTATGTATGGAAATAAAAGATTAGAGATTTAATCTAACAGAATCAAAACGATTAGGAGGTCTCATAATAAGTTTTAATTTCTTTTTACGTACCTATGGGAAATTATATAATATTTATTTCTCATCTTAGGTAGGGATAAGATATCAAAATAACTCTAAAGTTTTGGAAGAAAAGTTAATTTAGGATTGCACAAAACAATACAAACGTTTATCAAATACCGCAATTAAAAATCTCACTATAAAAAATAAACATATCAGATTATTGTGCTGTTAATCCATCTACTTAGATACCATGTGTCATGCTTCCACCCTAATTATGAAACAAGAATTGACAGATTGAATGAATTTGTTGGTGGAAGGGAAGACATAGGATTGTTTGATCAGCATTATGTATGAACCCAAACTTCTAATATAAGTCAAAGGGTCAAAATACAATAATCTAATACCTCAATTTATGTCAGTGATGCATTTAAATATGGCATTAACATTAACACTAAAATTGTACCATTTTTTACACCAAGTCTAAAGTTATTTTTTTTTCAAAAACTTTTGTGATTATTTTGGGAATTTTTTTGTGAGCTGCTAAATACCGCTCCAAAATTACTTATCACTACTCCATTTGGACTTTTTTGCCATTCTCACAATTTTTGATCAAAAACTGAAAATTCTCTCTCCAAAATTATAAATCCGAACAACAATAATTGAAATTATGAAAATAATTGATGTGTGACAACCCGAACCCCGAAAATGGATGATTACGAGTCGGAAACATTAAAATTTATATTTTTTTTATCAAAGAACTCATGAAAATAATACATATTTTTCATGACGATTTTGCATTTTTCGTCATAAAAAATTGGAGAATTTTGCACTTTTCGTCACAAAAAATTGAATGATTTAATATTTTTCGTCACTAAAAGTTTTACGATTTTGCACATTTCAAAATTTGGCCTAAACGGATGCTGCATCCATTCGACCCATGGTGGGAACGGATTTCGTATCCGTTCGACCCATGGTGGGAACGGATCTCTCAAAAAAAATATTCCTAGTTTTGAAAAAAATTTATACAAAGGGCAAAATTGTCCAAATGGGAGCGGTGATAAGTAATTTAGAGTGGTAAATAGCAAAATCCATTTTTTATTCCGGTAATTTATCCCTTTTAGTTATAGGTGCAGGATTTACTGATAATGATTCTTTATGATGGCCCTCGTGATTTATAACTGCTAAATTGGAATTTTTAGGTATTTTACATGCATGAAAGAATTAAAGCCCACACACAATTATTTCTATAAAAATTTCGGTGTTTTTCAACGATTAATAGGTGCTCAAGACCCTTACCTCCCGTGGTCCGGCCCTAGGTCTATAGAATATATAATTCTGAAATGACTTGATTAAGTTATTAATCAATTACGTTTTAAACCCTAATGTTTGTGGAATTTTAAATTATAAAATTATAGTGGATTGGTTTGAAAATATTTTTATTTACCAAATTTGTTTAGTACGTAAACTTCAATTGCAAGAATTATTATTCAAACAACGTGCAAGAATATGTTAGCAAATTTAATAAATCAAATGGTAAGACTTTTAAAACGATTTATTAAAAAAATGACCCACCACCACCACGATAGATAGAGAGGAGATTCCATCCATAATTTGATTAAAAAAAATAAACTGATTTATGAAAAAATAGGCAGTATAAATGCGAATTCCATTAAAAATATGTTTTTTTTGTTAGGGTGTTAATGAGCTGAAATGATACCATAATCAGGTAGGTTCGGTATTGAATCGTTATTATCTCGATCCGATGTTTGACTGTGAGTTAATTGAGTCGAACTTATTCAAATTGGAATGTAATAATTTGACAAACATAAAACAGGTACAACTAGCAAAGAAGATGTGGGGAGAAACAGTGGATTAAGAAAGAGCCATGGAGCATTAAACATGATTAGTTGGGGTGCATTGATGATAATAGGAGGAATTATAGCCAGATATGGTAAGGATTGGGATCCAATTTGGTTCTATGCTCACACTGGGATTCAATCACTCGCATTCTTGCTGGGAACAATTGGGGTTATCATTGGTTTTGTCCTTGAAGATCGTATTCATGCCAATGTTTCTACTCACAAGGGCCTTGGTATCTTCATTCTTGTTCTTGGCTGCCTCCAGGTACTTTGCTTTTTTCCTTATTATATCAAATCATATAAAATTGGTCCAACTTGTAAACATTAGCGATAAAAAAAACCAATTCTATACAGGTGATGGCATTTCTGGCACGACCGGAGAAGTCGTCGAAGCTGCGAACGTATTGGAATTGGTACCATTACAGCGTAGGGAGGACATTGATGGCATTTGCCATAGGAAATGTATTTTATGGTATACATTTAGGTGAAAAGGGAAGTGGATGGAATGTTGGTTATGGGATTCTTCTTGCTATTTTCTTTCTTATTTCTGTGATTTTGGAGATTAGGTTTTGGAGGAAAAATTCTAATTAGTTACTCTTCTTCCCTTTCTTCTACACCTTCCTTCATCTTGTATTGTTTTATAGACTCCAATTAATGCTACTCTTTTATATATACATTTTGTATAAAGAATTGAATTCAAAGTAATTGAGGATGTGTACTAGATATTATCGAGGAACCAATTGTACCAAAAGTTTAAGCTAACAGTTAAGGTTCAATAACATCTTTTATATTAATATATCACACACCTTCTTACGTGAACGTCTATTGGACTTGAAGCGTACACAACAGATGTTCATCTTACCATGGGTTGGAATTCTTATCAACAAATAAGGTTGCTTTGATTGGAATCCTTGACTACTTACTCTACAAGGCTATGAACTAAATGATTTCCAATGAGTTTGCATTTGATTGATATCTTTTAAATAGACAATTACATGATAATAATACCAAGTCTAAGATATCTAAAAGATATTTACAACAAATAATATCCTTGACTAGTATTTACTTAACCGTATCAGTCTCCCTTTAAGGAGAAATTTTAGGGTACTCCTGGAGTAATACTCCTTGCCAATCAATCCATGACACATGTATATATATTTCTCTTTCCACCAATCATACCCATGTAGTGAGATTCAAACACGATTTTGATTGGCCGGGAGTATTACTCCCGGAGTACTGTAAAATTTCTCCCCTTTAAGTTAATGGAGGGTGAACCATTAATTTGTCTTGTAAGAAAAGAAACCATGCTTTAGAGAGCGGTTTTGTTAGGATGTCAGCCGTTTGATCCAAGGTCGGTTTATAGCAGACACGAAGTTCCTTTTTTGTAACTTTGTCCCTGGTAAAATGAAAAACAATTTCGAGATGTTTGGAACGAATTGTATCAGTTGTTAGACACCTCGCTCCCAAGTTATCACACCATAGAACAAGTGGGTGCATGGATGTGTGTCCAAGTTCACCATTAGCATCCGTAACCATATGATTTCCGAAGCAAGGAAGGCAATGGCTCAATATTCTGCCTCCACTGACAAACGAGAAACAATTTGTTGCTTTCTAGATCGCCAAGACACGAAGTTGGGTCCCATAAATATTGCATATCCGGATGTATACTTTCTATAACCAAGATCACCACCCCAGTCAGCATAAGTATAACCAACTATTTCTATAGATTTACTTCGACGGATTCTAAGACCATGTGTCAGTGTTAACAGTAAGTAGCGAAGAATTCACTTAACTTCCTTCCAATTCTCAACCGTTGGCTGATGCATTAATTGGCTTACTTTGTTGACTGAATTAGACACATCAGGTCGTGTGATAGTGACATACTGCAAGCCACCTACTATGCTACGATAAAGGCTAGAATCAGAGAATGATTCTCCACTAGTTTGATTTACTTTGGCAGAGGTATAGCCTTTGCACCAGACATAATGGCTTTGGCTAAGAGATCCTGAATGTACTTATGTTGATTTGAAGAAACTGCATTTGCATTCCAATGAGCTTCCAAGCTAAAAAAAACAGGACAGGCAACCAAGATCCTTTATAGCAAATTTTGACTGTAACTTTGTGATTAGGCGTGAAATAACATTACCGTCATTAACTATGAGAAGGATATCATGCACATATATCAAGCAAAAAATTATTAAAACTCCTTTCGCCTTGAAATAATAGAGAGAAGAGTCCAATTTTGAGCAAATGAAACCAATTAAAGCAAACATAAGGCATTTGTGACACATTCTATGAGATTGTTTGAGGCCATACAAACTCTTTTTTCAAACAATAGACATGTTGCAAAAACTGTGGATGAAAAAAAACCCGGTGGTTGTTCCATATACACAAGCTCGTTAATTGTTCCATGTAAAAAAGGCATTAGACACACGAAAGTGAGTAACCGACATCCATTAGAAACGACAATCGAAAGTAACATGCGAATGGTTGTCAGTTTGATCATAAACCACAGTTTTTTTTTTATGAAACCCTTTTGTTCGCAAAACCCATTTAATGCTAATCATTTTTGTAGCAAGAGTACATGGTACTAGCGAGTTCTTATATTAAGCACCTGGTCTTCCATATCATTCGGAGGACTCCCAATTCACATTTGGACACGTGTAATGTGACCCCACGTAATAATTAAAATAGTGAGGCCTCTTATAATATATGTGGGTCCGTGTTACACGTGTCAAAATATGTATGAGAGGTCATCCATTTGACATGGAGAACCGGGTGCTTCTAATAATTTGCCGGTACTAGCTCTCACATGCCATTTTCAATAAGTGCATTATACTCGTGTCTTATCAACTCACGCCATTGTGTTTGTGTTATAGATTTTGCGTAACAAGTTGGGAGTACTTAATATGGTTATTGCTCGATAGATTTTGGGTTTTAAACTACATGTTTGTCTTCGGGTGACCATGGGGTGTTTCTTTGTGGTTGAAGTACTTATTGGTATAGGTTCAGTGGGTTTTGTAGGTTTAGGCAATGTGTTTGTTGGTAAAAGGTTAAATCTATTGAGATTTTGATTTTCTGATTCAAAGTTAATTTTTGACTAAGTCTAGTTTACTGGCTCTTTATTTTGTTAGTGGGATAGTAGTGACTAACAAATAGGATTTTATTGTTTCCTTAAAATCTCTTTTTTTGTTGCGTTACAAGCCTTTAAAAAGGCCATCAATTAATCTGTATGTTTTAGGTGTGCAAAATATTGACAGATTCAATAAAATTCTTAGCACCATTTTTTCTTATATTTTCTTTTATATTTTTTTCATAAAAAACCCAACAGTTGGTATCAGAGCTTCATTGATCTTTAAGAGATCTGTGCTCAACCATGGCTTCCAAGAAATGAACAAGTGGTTGAAAGAAGCTTTCTTTGCAAAAAATTTCAAAAGGAAAATTGAAAATTCCTCATTGTGGTCATTGTGAGAAGCATGTGCATGAAGAAAAAGATTGTTGGCACAAGGAGAAGTCTCAGAGTTTCAAAAGTAAAACGTTTGGGCACCTTCGAAGAAATTGTAGAAATAATAAAACAGAAGAAAATGTCAATTTGATATATGTTGTTGATGAAGAATTAACATTTTAATGTTGGAGAGAAATGCTCCAACAATTGAAGGTGGGTGAGAATTGCACCGAGAAGCCATTTCCGTGGAGAAGTGTTCCGATTACAAGATGATGATGGAAAGTACATCATATGTCAAAAAAAACTTTGAATCAAGAGGGAATGTTGAGATTTTGATTTTCTAATTCAAGTTAATTTTTGACTAAGTGTAGTTTACTGGTTCTTTATTTTGTTAGTAGGATAGTAGTGGCTAACAAATAAGATATTATTGTTTTCTTTAAAATCTATTTTCTTGTTGCATTGTAAACCTTTAAAAAGGCAATCAGTCTGTATATTTTAGGTCAAAATATTAATAGATTCAATAAAATCCTTAGCACTATTTTTTCTTATTATTTGTTGTATATTTTTTCATAAAAAACCCAACAAAACTGACATTTAGTTGAAGTGTAGGGGAAGTTTGTGGGTTTTTTTGTGTGTGTGGGCTCATTTTTGTGGCACTGGGATTTTATATGGGCAGAGAGTTTGACGATTGTGAGGGAGCAGTGGGGGTGGATTTGTTGACAAGATTGAAATAGGCGGTGCAGGAGCAATATACAATGTTGTTGAGGATGGAACAACAAGTGTTTCACTCAAATTGGGAGCAAAACGTGTAGCAACATTTCTAGGCACGGTGTAGGAGCCGAAATAGCAGCTGGAATGATAGTGAAGGGTTCACGAGCATAATGATTTTTTTTATGAAATCGGAGCTGCCTGATTTTTAATTTAGGTCTAATACACAAATAACCCCCTGAACTTGTCCAAATGTTGCAACTGCCCCCCTCAACTTTCAATTGTAACAACTTACCTCTTAAACTTGTCTAATTGTAAAACATAACCCCAAATTGGAAATTTTTTTATCCCGTATTTGAAGCAACCGTAAAAAAGTTTCCCCGGATTCGTATCACGCCAAAGATATGATTATCATACTCCACGAGCGTTGCGGATTTTGTGTTTCACGCGTTTCTTCAATTGCAGCCCATGTCAGCAATTTGGGGTTGTGTTTTACAATTGGACAAGTTTAAGGGGTAAATTGTTACAATTGGACAAGTTTAAGGGGTAAGTTGTTACAATTGAAAGTTTGAGGGGGCAGTTGTAACATTTGGACAAGTTCAGGAGGTTATTTGTGTATTAGGCCTTTAATTTATAATAGACGAGATTCATGAGCTAACTCTAGTTTCGAAAATTCATGTTCATTACTAATCTAACCCAATGAAGAACCCCACTTTACATATCTAACCCACCTTCCTTTCATTTTACCAAATTAGACAAATAAACCCATTTTGGACAAAACTACCCTTATTTTAGTTTGAAGGTTCATCTCCTACCTCCCGCTCCTTCCACTTCCACTTCCTCACCTGACCTTTCCCATTCAACTTCATTGTGGTTCATCTTCTTCATTTTCAGTTCGTTTCAACTGCATTTTACGTTTTGAACTCATCACTATATATAATCCGGGTTGTTCTTCTACATTTTCATTTTTATTTTCATCTCCTACCTCGACATTTTCATCTCCGGTTTCTTTCTTCTGCGCGCGATGGCGAGAAAACGGAAGGCGACGGCGACGGCGGCGGCGGCAAGCGAAGAGGAAGGACGGACGAAGCATAAGGTAAGCATGCATCATCTTCTTCCCTGTTACCGCCATTAATGGATTAAATGCGCTCGAATGCGCTCGTATGTTAACTGTACGTAGATATGGTCACATTTGTTACCTAAATGCGTTCAAATGCGACAAAAGATAATAGGCGAACATAGTGTCGCATTCGAGACCTAAATGCGACACATGCGACGAGCCATTCCATTAATCTGTCGCATTTATTACCTAAATGCGCTCAAATGCGACATTATACACCATGAAACATTGTCGCATTTGAGCGCATTCACAGACGAATGCGACATGATTTTAAGCCTTATACATAGAATATGTCAGTTTTGTTAGAGAATTTAATGTGTGTATGTTTAAAATTGTTACAGCATGATCCAAGTGAATCTAAAAAGAGAAAACATAGTTCCATTTTCAAATATCCCAAGGCGGTTAATTCGGATGCTCAAGTAACAGTGAGGTTTAATATGGATTCTGGGGTCATGATAAAGAAGTATTTGAGTGAAAAGCAGTTAGAAATGTTTAGGAAAACATGTTTTGGTCAATATTTGGATATGAAGGTTGCTAGTTTCTCTGCTGGAATAGTGCATCATGTCCTATCACGGGAGATTAAACATAAAGAAAGTAAACATAGGGAGATGTGGTTCAGGGTGAGGGGAGTTGATATGCGGTTTGGAGATTGGGAGTTTGGCTTGATAAGTGGTTTAAGGTTTGGGGTAAACATTGGGGAATTCATGGAAAGAATGTATGAATTAGAGATGCCGCATAGGTTGCGAAATAAGTACTTCAAGAAATACGAGACAATAACGACAATTCACTTCTTTGAAGTTTTGAAAAGTATACAATGGAAGAAGAAGGATGCGACCGACAGATTTAACCAAGATGCTGTGATGATTGACATGTTGTACTTTGTGCATGGCAATGTATTGGATAATGCTAACGAGAGGCATGCAAAGGATTGGGTTTTGGATCTTGCAGATTATCCAAGCCTGTTTAATGAGTTTCCATGGGGGACGTTGGCTTGGGAGGAGACATATAGGTTCTTGGACTGGGCCATTAGCAAAAGACTGAAGCAATTAGAGGCAAATGCAACAGGAAATAGGAAACGTGTTCCATATCAGCTTATTGGATTTGCACACGTATTCCAGGTATGATTTGTGTATTTATGTTTGGTGTTTGAATGCGCCTAATTTCCACCTGTGTCGCATTTAGAATGGAATGCGCTCAAATGCGACAAGGTTGGGTTGCTAACCTTGTCGCGTTGGAGCGCATTCAAATATAATGCGACATGATTGGATTGTAAACCGTGTCGCATTCGAGCGCATTGAAATTGGAATGCGACATGATTGGGTTATAACCATGTCGCATTCGAGCGCATTCAAATGGAATGCGACAATGTTATAATTCTTATCAAGGGATACCTTTTATTTGCAGACTTGGATTATTGAGTTGTGGAATGTGACTCACGCATATTACACAATGAGAAGTGGCAACCCACTTCCACGCTTGTTTAGATGGACCCAGAGAATAGTCCCCTCAAACAAAGCAATCAAAGAAACGTTTTCTGTAAGTGGAATGAGATTCGTGTGTTTCTCTTTACTTTGTCTTTGTTTACCAATACATTGCTATTTTTTTTTCAATGTAAGGTTGCTGATCCTCCAAACGCGCGTCTTGTGGTTGAGGATAGAGAGAAAGAGTTCGATTGGTACACGTATTTGGTGGACCATGTTGAAGGACGGGAAGTTGATATAAATGCAATATTTGCCCCAATAATGAAAGGTAAGGAGAAGGTTGAAGCTGAGGAAGAGGAAGGTGATGAGGAGGAAGGTGATGAGGAGGAGGAAGGTGCTGAAGAGGAAGGTGATGAGGAGGAGGGGGATGATGGAGGTGATGGAGGTGATGGAGGTGATGATGAAGAGGGTGGTGAGGAAGGGGATGCAGAAGTTGATAGATATATCATTGCATCGCGGTCAAAAACGACCGAGATAAAACAACTTCAAAAAGTTCTAACGGATGTGCTTGAGAGGCATCATAGGTGGTGCAAGGGACAATTTAGTAAGGTCGACAGTAGGTTAGACAACCTAGATGAACGGGTATCATTGATTGAGGGAGATATAAAAGAATTAAAGGCGATGGGTCGACCCAATGCTAATGTGGAGAATGAGGAGGCTGAGACCAGTAAAATTTGGGAGGAGCCAGTGGTCGAAGAGGGGCAGATGAAAGATGGAAAGGAACAAGAGGCAGGTATGGTTCAAGAGGAGCCGATGAAAGATGGAAAGGAACAGGAGGCAGATATGGTTCAGAATGTTATTGTCGTACTAGACGATTCTGTGCAGGAGGAAGTTGCGCAATTAGATGAGGTTGTCCATCTTGATGATTCTGTGCCTGAGAAAGTGACACCAAAGTTGCAGCAAGAGGTACAAGTTGGTTGAATTTATACATATCGTATCTCTGGGTCGCATTCTGTAGTGGAATGCGCTCTAATGCGATATGATGTTGCACTATGGCTTGTCGCATTAGAGCGCATTCATCTCCAATACGACAAGATGTTGCACTATGGCTTGTCGCATTGGAGCGCATTTCTTTTCCAATGCGACAAAATGTTGAATTACAGCTTTCAAGTATGAATTATTCATTACCATGTTTTTGTAGGTGGTTGCTCCAAAAGAAGATAAAGGTCGAGGGACCGGGAAAGATGAAGTTAAGGAAGATACTCGCGGAGGTATAGTTCCAACCCGAGGTGGAGGCACAGTTAGAGGTAAAGTTAGAGGTAAAGGAGCAGCACGTGGAACAAAAGTAGTACGTGGAAAAGGTAAACGGGTTGCTAAGGTTAGCAAGTATTTGAATTCGCCGTGGACCGATCCATTAAAGTACACCGATCCAGTAGCATTATATGGTGGCCATATCAAGTCCAAATTTGAGGAAAGACCACCTATTTGTGATGTTGATGATCAGCGCCACCGAATAGATGCATGCTTGATAGAGGAGCTAGAATCGTGGATCAACGGGCCTGAATCAACTCAGGGAATACGCTTGAAAGGTTTAGAAATATACAGTTTGGATGCAAAATTTTTCAATACACTTCGGGATGTGGGGACGTATATCTGGAATGAGGTAACCTTACTCAATCCAATATATCCTATTCATTTGTAAGTATGTGACTTTTACTGTATTAAATGTTTACATAATCTTATTGTAGCATATCAATGGTTGGCTGTATTTACTGAGACGACAATCAGTACAAACTGATGTGGCTGCAGAATGGACTACTGTTGATACTGACTTTGTTGGATGTATGTGCCAAGCCATGTTTGTGAGGGGGTTCAATGAACCGGGGTGGGATAGTGAAGACTATTTCGTACGAAGAGTAAAAGGTGATGCAGATAATTTTGTACGCCCTTGGCACACAGTGAAGAGAGTGTTTATTCCGATAAATTACAAGCAAGAGCACTGGATCCTAGGAGTGTTCGAGTTGCGGTCTATGCACTTATATATATATGACAGTCTTGTATCAAAAATGTCGGAGCAACCTTTGGATGCGGTTCTCCAAACACCCTTGCAAGTCATTGTTAGAGTAATGGAATTGAGTGGCTATTTCGTAGATGGACGGGAAAATGTGCGACGGATGATCACTTGGAGTAGAGTTCCAGGGGTGCCACAACAAATGTTCGGCTCAAATGACTATGGCGTTTGGACTTGCATAAACGCACAATTCTTAAGTGGATTACATGATCTCCCGCATGACGACTCTTATGTATATCCATACAATTCTACGGATGGCGCTTTCTTTCATTTACGACTTACGGTTGAGTTGTTTCATGGACGTTTGTTAGACTTCAAATGATATTGTACTTTGATTCATGATGTTGTTATATATGTAATATTTATGCAAGTTTTGTTATAAACCCTGTCGCATTTGAATGTAATGCGCTCAAATGCGACGTGAAGTATTCACAATGAATTTGCTGAGTCGCATTTGAGCGCATTCAATGCACAAATGCGACTAGGGTTCTTCTAAACCCTGTCGCATTTGAATGTAATGCGCTCAAATGCGACGCGAAGTATTCACAATGAATTTGCTGAGTCGCATTTGAGCGCATTCAACGCACAAATGCGACACGAATTATTTACACAAGCTAAAGTATTGCACAAGATAAATTTGCTTGTCCCCAAATAGAATCATACAAGCACATGCTAAAGTATTGCACAAGATAAATTTGCTTATCCCCAATAGAATCATACAAACACATGCTAAAGACAAATGATATTAATCAACTAGATCATAAATGCTTCGAGGTAGTAGTGTTAGAACAACTTGCTGAACTTGAGATTACACTAGGAAGCCGAGTAGTGTTTGGAAGCATGGATGGACAATTCAAACGATTATGACCGATGCTTCCGCATCTGCTACACCTTGTGCGAATTACATCTTCACCCACAGATGGCCTTCTTTTTTGACCTTTTGGTCGACCAGCAGACCATCCCTCCTTCTTAGGAGGAAGCACTTTCATAGGATTCTCGTTCACTTTCCATTCTGATTGATGACCAAGTGGATATATCGACTCACCCCATGCCAACTTAATTGACTCGTTGGTGTAGTAGCGATGTACCCACCTATAGGCGTTATCCATCCTATGTTTGGAAGCAACTTTGCATACGTGTTCACATGGAAATTGGGCTAGTTGCCATTTCCTGCACGTACATGTTCCTGCATTTAAATCAACAAGTCCCCCCTTAACCCGATCACCGATTTGAAAGGTGTGATTATCCACAGGGAAATATGAACAACGTATCGCTGCCCCTACATGCTTTATCATCTTTTCTTCCGGCTTCCTTGCCAAATAGCCCACACGTTCTCCTACAGCAACATATTAATCTTGTAAATAATTACGTATGTATAAATAAAATAAAATAAAATAGAATACACGTTTATAACCTGCTTCTGTACGTCTCTCGTAAAACCATTTTTGTAGTGTCATGCGTATGAACTCAACCAACATTGTGATTGGTAGACGTCTAGCCTCCACCATTAATGCGTTGAATGATTCTGCCACATTCGTCGTGATAATGTTATATCGACGACCACAGAAGAATACACGGGACCATTTCTCTTTTCCAGCTTGCAGTAAATATTCGGCAGCACCGGAATGTAGGGAACGAAGTGTTGCAAAGGATTCCTCAAAATCAGATACCCGATAGGATTTTGCACATTTCCAAAACGCCTCATCTATCTTACGAATTCCACGAAATTTGGCCTTAACATTTTGTTGCAGATGACGTGCGCACGCCCCATGAACAGCATTAGGAAAAACCAAACTAACTGCGTGTATAATGCTTTGGTTCCGATCTGATATAATGGCTAGATCTTCAACATCATTCAGACACTCTTTCAATTTGTTGAAAAACCAGAGCCATGATTCATTACTTTCTTTCGGTCCAACTCTAAATGCAACAGGAAAGATCATTTTGTTCGCATCAATACCAACTGCAATGTATAATATGCCGGGATATTTACCTTTTAGAAACGTTCCATCAACGGCAATGACAGGTCGAATATGTAGTTTAAAACCTCTTAAAGATGCACCCATAGCCATAAAGAAAAATCTAAATTGATCATCATCATCTGTCTCGATATGTGTCACGGTACCCGGATTTGTACTTTTCAACATCTCACAGTAGTCCGGCAACAACATGAACGATTCCTCTGGCGAACCACTTTGTGCTTCCAATGCCCAGTGTCTTGCTCTCCAAGCTTGCATATAAGAAAGATTAACGGACAAATCTCGTTCAAAATCGAAAACAATATCCTTTGGTCGATGCACCCGATTTTCCAAATCAAACCTGCTTCGGAGTAGTATCCCTGCAACACGTTTCCCCGCTTGCCTATGGTGCGGACATATCTGATCTCTCCTACAAGCATGCATGTCCATACCATCTATTCTTGAAAGCCTGAACAAATTGGAACCTGGAATGACGATCCCTCTAGCCCTCCATTTACATTTGCCCACATCCTTACATTTCACCTCAAACAAAGACTTGTTTGATTTGTAAACCTTCCATTCAAACGAATTTTCAATTGCATATTTTCCAAGTGAATCTTGCAATTCAACTTTGTTTGAAAATATATCATTGACCCTCAAAGTAGTACCTCCGTTTGATTGTTTGGGTGCAATCATATTCACGGGCGCATCGCATGGCTTTGGACACCATCGAAATGGATCAGTCATCCTTTTCATTCTATCTTCATCGCCATCCTCATATGGGATACGTTGTACGCATTTAGATTGCTTAACTGTTTTGTGAACACTTTTAACAGGAATTTCATTCTGAGTGGTATCTTCATTCTCCACATTGTCACCATTATCGTAACAATAATCATTATCATAATGCTCATCATAATGATCGTGATTATCATTATTCATATAATCGTCGATACCATTTCCACAATCGTTGTCATCCTTACCATGTATAGGAGCATCCAGTTCGATGGTGGGATCATTACTTACTACTTCCGTTGGTTTGCTTTGACCAACATGTCCATCCTTGTTAGGTTGCAATGTTGAAGCTTGTATTGTTCACATGTTTAGAGTAGCATACAATGGAATCAAATCGGTCGGATTCATTCGGCAGTACTCTATGAATCCCATGACATCTCCATCGTCATCAATATCTGCTATCCCACCACGCAGTTTATTTGGCCCATATATCGCCTGCATGGACATTTGGAGATCATACGAGGTTGAGTCAACGCGGAGTGCACCATAAACTTTCTCTTTCAACTTTTGCAAGTCAATATCTATTGGCAAAACCAACAACTTCGCTTTACCACCCACGTATGTCATCACTTTTCCTTCTGTAGTCCACAGTCCGTTCCAAGATAAAAAAACACGTACACCTCTCTTTGGTTGACATACTTCTACATTTAGTAACATGGACACGTGATCAAAACATAATAAAGCCAATTCATATGTAAATGATGCTCAAATGCGATATGATACACCAAAATGCGACTCAAATGCGACAAGCTATACCAAAATGCGACTGCCAAATGCGACATGGTACATCAAATGCGACCGCCAAATGCGACAGCAAATGCGACATGGATATGAATGCGACAAGCTATATGTTAGTCCTTGTCGCATTTTATTCTCTGTGTCGCATTTGACCACCGAATGCGACACATCGGGAGACAATGACGGAATCGGAAAATATCAAGATTCAAGCAAATGTATTCGAAAACCAACTGTGTATTTCTAGTAATGTGTATGAAAAATGAGGGAATGATACTTACATGAACTTGAATGGGGTATGGATATCTTTAGATCTTGGGTTGAGTTGATGAATTTTCCTGTGAGAGAATGTGAAAGTAAATGAAAGGGAAAGAGGAGATGGTTGTTATATGAGAACAAGGGTAGTTTTGTCCAAAATGGGTTTATTTGTCTAATTTGGTAAAATGAAAGGAAGGTGGGTTAGATATGTAAAGTGGGGTTCTTCATTGGGTTAGATTAGTAATTATCCCTTAAAATAACAAGGCATGAGATTTTTTTTCTATCATTGATCAAGTCATAACAATGATAACCTTTGAGCAAAATACATTTTCGTGATGGTGGAAGTAATTTATGTGGACTGTATGGTCCAAGCCATGGAGAGCACAAACAACCAAAGGCACGGCGAATTACCAAATAACTTTTCATACGGTGTGCTAAAATTTAGTGTCAGAACTGGTAAACGGTTAATAACATAGATTGCACATTCAAAAGCATGACTCCAAAATTTAGTAGGCAAGTGTCAATGATGAAGCAGAGATAATCCCTTTTCAACTACATGACTGTGCAATATTGCATGATTGAATACAATCGAAATATTGAAATTTTATAATGCTAATATCTATTTTGTATAAAAAAGACTATGCAATATTGCACGATTCCGATCCATGCTAAATACAAAATTAAAAAATAATTAATTTGCATAATTTAAAATTGAATGTTTTTTAATTAAAATTAAAATAAATATGTAGTATTACGTATACCATACATTCGCCTAATTAAACTATAAAATATACCCAATTGTTTGTTATTTTTGAAAATAATAATAATATAATTTTATAATACGTGCATCGCATGAGCTTTCGACTAGTTGAACTAAAAGTTTAAACTGATAGATAAAGACCAAGAATAACCTTTATTACTAAACAAATGAATACACCTAAATGAGAGATTATAAATGTGAAGAATTAAATGAGTACAAATGGAATTGATTGACTGATAAGGTATATTGCATTATGAGTATTGTAAAATTCCTTAGTAGGCACAAGGCCTTTTATGATTAAATTAAGAGTTAATTAAATATGAAGAAGGCCTAATACACAAATAACCCCTGAACTTGTCCAAATGTTGCAACTGCCCCTCCGAACTTTCAATTGTACCAACTTACCCCTCAAACTTGTCCAATTGTAAAACATAACCCCTCAAACTTGTCCAATTGTAAAACATAACCCCAAATTGCTGACATGGAATGCAATAAAAGAAACACGTGAAATACAAAAGCTGCAATGCTCGTAGAGTATGATAATCAGATCTTTGGGGTGATACAAATCCGGGGAAATGTTTTTATAGTTGCTTCAAGTACGGGGTAAAAAAATTCCCAATTTGGGGTTATGTTTTACAATTGGACAAGTTTAAGGGGTAAGTTGTTACAATTGAAAGTTGGAGGGGGCAGTTGCAATATTTGGACAAGTTCAGGGGGTTATTTTTGTATTAGGCCTACAAAGAAACAAATAAAAGTATAAGGGTAGTTATATATATATAAGAAAAAAGTTACCGAATATAGACAAATAATTTTTTTTTCTTTTATAAGGTCTTTTTTATCTGGCTTGTGGTTTTTGTTGCCTTATTGAGTAGTGTAGTAATGTAATATTGTTTATTTCCGAGGATAGGATTTAACTTCTTATTTGGCAAACATCTTTTCCACTGTAAAATCGCACAATATGTTTGACTTTAGGCATTGCATCAATTGACTAAATCTTTTTTTTAAGGTATGGACTTCTTTATTTCTTTCTCTTTAATCTTTGCTTGTAATTTTTAGGCTCTGATTCATATCTTTCTTCTCTTGTTATTTTTATTTTTGGGCAGTTCACCAATAGTATTTTATATTGGATAGTTAGGCAAGACTCGGATTGAAACTTGTGAATGATAAAAAATAGTTACCCCACTAAGATTCAGAGATTATAATTGTGAAGAATTAACTGAATACAAATGGAATTGATTGATTGATAAGGTATATTGCATTATGAGTATTATAGAATTCCTTAGTAGACACAAGGCATTTTACGATTTAATTAAAAGTTAATTAAATACGAAGAAACAAATAAAAGTATAAAAATAGATATATATATAAAAGAAAAAAGTTACCAAATATATGCAAATAATTTTTTATTTCTTTTATAAGGTCCTATCTGGCTCGTGGTTTTTGTTTCCTTACCCAGGAGTAGTGTAATAACGTAATATTGTTTATTTCCTATGATGGGATTTACCCATGGTCGACTCCAAGAGAGTTCCCTTTGGTGCTAGCCTGGTGGCTCACAATTTGTGAGGCATCAAATTTGGTCATTTTCAAAATAGTTCATTTTGTTCAATATTTTTTTAAAATTAAATCTTCATTTAATTTTAATTCAACAAACATAATTCTTTCTCTTCTTTTCAATTACATATTCCAATTAATAAAAGAATGCTTAAACTCCTATTTGGCCCTCAATCTATCCAAAATTTTATCATTTGCCTCATTACTTATTTTTTGATCACATTTGGTCCATGACATATCCCAATTGATAAAATTTCATCCAATTTAGACAGAAACTTAATAAAACTGTTATTCTATTGATACCTGATGTTTTTTTACACTTAATTTTCCAATGGAGCCTCTAATAAAAATAAAATTTGTTCTTGAGTCAATCTTCTCAGTCTGGATTGACTCAAGGCTCTTGATTTTTTGTTTTATGAACGGATTTGTTTAATTCTAAATCAATTGCTATTGATGCTTTCCTACATTAGCTTTTATGTGATGACTCATAGACATAGACCTTACATATTGGAATTCTATATCATTGATATTCTTTTTCTTTCTTTCACCCTTCCATTTATCCGCATAATTTTCTAGTTTGATTTCTAACTCATAATCAGATTGATTTTCTTTTGTTTGTGCAAAAAGGATTTTAATTGCTACAATGATATGACCAATATATCATATCTTGACTCTTTTTTTGGATCCGGATAATGCAAAGCGATGAGTTGGTTATTAGTTGTATACTTATACTTATTAGTTCATACTCGGGTCAGTCCTTTTTTTTTATCCGGACTCTAAAAAACCAACGAGTCACACACTAAGCATAGTAATTATATCAATCAATTTCTTTATTTTATTATTTTATTCAACCCTATAGAAATAGAATTCTAAATAGACGTATATAGTTAAATTATTAAGAAATTTTTAATTTTTTAATATTCAATTAATTATTATAGTGATTATAGTGAAATTCGAAATTATTAAATTCAATTAATATTCAATGAATATAATAGTTAATAGAATTAGAATTGCTTCTTTTTGTTTTGATGAAAAAAAAAATGAAAGAGTTTGTCATTTTTTGTTTTCTTCTATCAATGGATAGAATAGAAAGATAAGTCAAGTACGGTCTTATTATTTCTTGGCTAGAAATGTTCAAATTTTTATGCCTAAATACCCCATAAATAGTTCTAACTGTATACGAACAATAATCAATTTTAGCTCGAATGGTTTGTAGAGGAACCCTACCCTCTCTAATCCATTCGACTCGTGCAATTTCTTTTCCATCAAGACGTCCCGCAATTTGTACTTGAATTCCTTTTGTATCTGCCTGTTCAGTTAATTCAATAGCTTTTTTCATTGTTTTACGAAAAGAAACTCTATTCTTTAATTGTCCAGCTATAAATTCTGCAAGAATATTAGGGTTCCTATAAGGATTTGAAATTCTTGTGATAACAATATTGAGTTTTCGGTTTACACAATTAAGTTCTTTTTGTACATGTATCTGTAATTCTTCGATTCGTTTAGGTCTACTTTCTATTAATAATTTTGGGAATCCCATATATATTATGACCTGAATCACATCGATTCGTTTTTGAATCTCTATACTTGCAATTCCCTCAACGCCAGAAGATATTTTTGTATTTTTTTTTACAAAATCCTTGATACAGTTTCTTATTTTTTGATCTTCTTGTAGACCCTCAGAGTAATTTTTTGGTTGTGCAAACCAAAAAGAATGATGACTTTGGGTTGTACCAAGATGTTAGGTGTTACCACCCTTTCTGATCCTCCTATCTTTCTTTCTTCTCTTCTTTTAGAGGATAGGATTGGGGTTAGCCTTCCTAGGCTGATCCCAGGCTAGTTTGTTCTTTGTGTTGTCTTTATTTTCCCGTTTCTACCAAAAAAAAAGACTTGATAAAATTTATTTTAGAGATTTGTTTTTATTTTTTAATCTAATTATTTAATCTAATTATTTATTTTTATGTAAGTGGCAAATAAACTTTAAGATGCACCACGTATCAAGTCCATGTGTCAAATATCACCATGTATCAAGTTTCACAAATTGGTATAATTCAGGGTCCAAATGTGACCAAATAATAGATCAAGGGTCAGATGATAAAAATTTGGATGAGTTATGGGCTAAATAACACTTTAAGCCATAAAAGAAAGTAAATAGTCAATTCATTTATTATTAATAATAAAAATTTAATAAATTTTTTTTGAAAACCTATAAAACTGATTTATAGTTATTTAGGGAGGAGTATTGTTATTAGGTCTTCCAAAAATCATTAATTTTTTTAAAAAAAGGATTGCACTTTGTATAAAGTCTTTATATGCTTTTTTTTGCTTCTCTCTAGAGTTTTAATCGAGTCAAGCCGAGTTTTGGTCTACTCATGCTCGGCTCGTCAGAAAATTGACGAGATCAAGCTCAACATTCTGTTCGTGAGCTGCTCACGAGCGATTCGCGAGCTTGTTGATGAGCTTTGCTCGTGACTAGCTCGTTAATTCAGTTCATGAACTTCGCTCACGAACAAGTAATTAATTATGTTCATTAATTATATTGATTTTAATTTTGTTTAACAGAAAATTACATATTTTTAAAATCTACAAAATCAAAAGTTTACTGAAACCTTCGGTGTTTTACACTTCCCTCTTTATAGAAATATTATTATTAAAAATAATAATTGAACCAAGCTTCCTCACGAGTGTTTTCATGAACATTATAATCGAGCTTGCTCATGAACCTATAATCAAACCTCCTCACGAGCTTTCGAGCCGAGCCGAGCTTGCTCAAACTCGGCTCATCTATAAATCAAATCAAACATGATCGAGCTTTTATTGACTCGAACATTGATTCGTCCATGAGCGGCTCGACTAATTTACAGTCCCAAGTTAGTGACTGGTAAGGATTTCAATTTCATCAAATATTTTTTTATTCAATTGATTTTTTTATTACAATAATTGCCTAGGGCCTCCAAAATACTGGAGACGGCCCTGTATTTACCTTCTCATTTGGATAACACATTTTCGACTATATAATTGCAGAATGTGTTTGACTTTAGGCATCGCATCAATTGGCTAAATCTTTTTTTTGTAGGTATGAACTTCTTTATTTCTTTCTCTTTAATCTTTGTTTGTAATTTGTAGGTTCCGATTCATATCTTTCTTCTCTTGTTATTTTCATTTTCTATGCACTTCACCAATAGTATTTTATGTTTGATGAAATAATTAGGCAAGACCCGGATTCGAACTTGTGAATGACAAAAAATAGTTACCCCTCTAAGATTAAGAGATTATAAGTGTGAAAAATTAAATGGGTACAAATGGAATTGATTGATAGGGTATATTGTATTGTGAGTATTGTGCATTTTACTATTAAATTAAGGGTTGATTAAATAGGAAGAAACAAATAAAAATATAAGGATAATTATATATATATATATATATATATATATATATATATATATATATATATATATATATATATATATATAAGTAAGATCTAGTGCGACAAAGGGTCTAAGTGTGGCAAGGAGCTTATTGTGTGACATAACAAAACTACGTAGTTTTGATGATAATTGAAAAGGGCAAGGTGGCAAATTTGTAAATAAAAGGAAAGAGAGAATAGAGAAAATTGTTTTATTTCTTTTCTTTAAAATATATTTTCCCGATATTTCTAACATCGTTTTTCGAAATTTTTTATACTATTAGACTCGTCTAAATTAGACGGTCATTTTAAGATCCCTGAGGCTCAAGTAAAAAAAATTCTGGTGAACGGAATCCGGGTGGGCGTTTTCTGGCGAAAAACAAAGTGTCCAGAAAATTCTTGAAAAATTCCAGAAAATCTAAAACATTATTCTGAGAAACCTTAATTCTTGGGTTGAAGCGAGATTTCTTACGGTTTAGTCCCAATAAAACTTGTTCCTTAATTTTATCCATTTTACATGCTTCAATAATTTGTTGGATCAAAACCGTAAGGAATCTCGTTTTGAGCCAAAAATTAAAGTTTCTTAAATTGATGTTTTACATGTTTTGAATTTTTTTGATAATTTTCTGGGCAAGTTTTTTGTCCTACATACATTGTTCCGACAGTGTACGAAATTGTTCCAAATCAGTGTACCATTTGTTCCAACATAATACTTATATTGTTCCAACAGAATAAATCAGCGTACCAATTTTTCCAACAAATAGTTCTATTATTCCAGCATAATACTTATATTGTTCTAACATAATAAATCAGTTTTCCAAATCAATTTTATTATCTATATATATCTTCAATTTCATTTTTGTTTCTTAGTATTTAATATAGTATCTTCAAATTTATATTAGTTATATTATTTAGAAAATAATTCTAATTCTTATATTCTTCCAACAGAATAAATCTATGTACCAATTGTTTCAAATCAGTGTACCAATTTTTCCAACAGAATAATTATATTGTTCCAACAGAATAGTTATATTGTTCCAACGGAATACTTATATTGTTCCAACAGAATTGTTATATTGTTCCAACAAAATATTGCAATACATAGTGCTGAAAGGTAAGACCAAAACGTGCCCAAAAAATTATCAAAAATTTTTAAAATATGTAAAACATTATTTTAAGAAACTTTAATTCTTGGCTCAAAATGAGATTTCTTACGGTTTTGACCCAATAAATTGTTAAAGCATGTAAAATGGATAAAATTAAGGAAATTATTTTATTGGGACTAAATCGTAAGTAATCCTGCTTCGACCCAAGAATTAAAGTTTCTTAAAATAATGTTTTACATTTTCTGGAATTTTTTGAGAATTTTGTGGGTACTTTCTGTTTTCTCGCCGGAAAACGCCTACCTAATCGCCGGATCCCGTTGATTTAGGACTAAACAGTAAAGAATCTCACTTTGAGTCAAGAATAAAAGTTTCTCAGAATGATGTTTTACATTTTTTGAAATTTTTTGAAATTTTTTTGGGTATTTTTTTCTAACAGAAAAACAAATTGCCGGATTCTGTTCACCGGTTTTTTTTTTACGTGAGCTTGTGGGATCTTAAAATGACCGTCTAATTAAGACGAGTCCAACGGTATAAAATTTTTTTAAAAACAAGGTTGGAAAAGTCGGGAAAATGCATTTTAAAGAAAAGAAATAAAACAATTTTCTCTTTCCTTTTATTTAAAAATTTGCCACCTTCTTCTGGTTAATTACAAAATTGGTCATTGTCACACCCGACCTCTCTTCGTAGTTTTGGTACATTTAATTAAAGATTAAATAAGAAAATGAGAATGTAGGGATTCAAACTTGGGACTGGGGCATCGGAGGAGTGAAGTGCACACCATCTACCGCTGGGACACTTACTTTAGTTTGTTCATTATACAATTCCTTTATTAATATATTATTAAGTGCATCTGATGCTAAAAAAATCTAATACTATATTTTTTAAATAAAAATACACTTGATTTAGTTTGTTTATTATACACTTGAGCCGGAAGGGGTGTCGGCAGGGGGCGATGCGAGTTCGGCAGGGGTTGCTAGGGAGAGAAGGGTGAGTGGCGAGCGGGTGAGGGATCGCTCCCGGGAGCGGGCTCGGGCGGCTCGACAAGGGGACGAGGGGCTGGATCCGGCAGGCAGCGGCGTCGGCATAGGGGATCGGGGGTTAGGATGGGCCTGGGATCATGGGGTGATGGTTGCGGCGCCTGGATCTGTTGGGGGCGGTGCGATTCTCACAGATCCGCATGGGGCGCAGGTGTCGACGAGGATTGCGGTTGTGCCGGCTGGGGATGGGGACTCTGTTGCAAGGCTTTTGGGGGGTGTGCGCGCGGGATCGGCAGGTGAGGTGTCCCGCGCCTCGCTCCCCGTTGTCCCGGACGGCCTGGTGGGCAAGATGCCGCCTGCTGATTGCGTGGCGCCTGTCATCCCTACCGACAGCGCCGGGCACCGAATGGATCCTGCCGATGCTGGGGCGGGGCGTTGGGCTGGAATTTTCGGCACGGTGCCCGGCGTTGGTTGTCCTATCCCGGGCAGTGCTGGGCAGGCTGGGGCAGTAATTGGTGGGCATGGTGCCTCGAGTCAGAGCCCTTTAAGGGCTGGGTGTGAGGTTCAGGGACAGGGGAACGTGGCTTCCCCCAGGACTGTAGTTGGCATTAACGGGATAGGTAAAGGGTCTTGGAAAGACACAGTTATGGGGGTGGTTGAGGAGGAGCTTTGTTTAGAGGAAGTTGAAATGGTAGGGGATTCTGCGGATCTTTTCTCTGACTCTGACGAGGAGGAGGGTGCCCAGGATGATCCTCTTTGTCCGGTTATTAGACTGTCCTCAGAAGAGAAGCGGGAACTCAGAGAGAAGTGGAAGGTGTCTTTGATAGTTAAGGTGCTGGGGAAGAGGATCAGCTTTAATTATTTTGCCCAAAGGATTCAAGCCCAGTGGGCTAAGAAAGGGAAAGTCAGTATTACTGACCTTGAAAATGACTACTATGTCATCAAGTTTACTAGAGTTGAGGATTACAATTCTGTGATCAAGGGGGGCCCATATATTATTTCCAACCATGTTCTGGCTTTACGGCCTTGGATTCCAAATTTTAATCCTCATGATTCTACTGTTAACAGGATTTTGACTTGGGTTAGGTTTCCGGGCCTTCCCATTGAGTATTACAGTGAGAAATTTCTCAGCAAAATAGGAGGCATGGTTGGGAAGGTCCACCATGTGGATAAGACTACTATTGGTGCCATTAGGGGCAAGTTTGCTAGGGTTTGTGTGGATGTTGATCTTGCGAAACCCTTATTATCTAAATTCTGTGTTCAAAACAAGGTGTTCTTTATTGAGTATGAAGGCTTACATAACATTTGTTATGATTGTGGCATGTATGGTCACTCTCAGGAAGGTTGCCCCAAAAGGGAGAGTGTTTTGAAGGAGACTGTTGTGGAGAGTGGAAGTAAATCTGTAGGTAACCAAAGGAATGGAGGAATCTTCCTCCTGATACTATCAGTAAGGGGAATTCCTCTCTTTCTAAGCCTATTATTGCTCCTAGTGTGAAGGAGAAGCCTATCCCCAAAGCTAGGGAGGAGGCTGGTTCCAGCTTAGCTCTTAGGTCTGGATCTAGGTTTGGTGCCCTGTCTATTGAGGACGTTCATGAGCCTGTCCAGGGAGATGAGCTTATGGAGCACAGTATGCCGGGTCTGGAGTCTGTTGAGCCTTTTGAGCTTGTGGTTGATTCAGTTGGTTCTGGCGGCCCGAAAGATGAATGAGACTAATGAGGTTAGTTTTTCTACTCTTAGTGGGGATCCTGGGATTGGGAAATCAATGGGGGTTATTAAACCTAGCTTGAAGAAGCCAAAGGGTAAACAAAAAAGCATCCAGAATTCTTTGGCTTTTTCAGAGAAGAGGGGACCTGCGGGTACCTCGGTGAGGCTCTCAGGAGCCCCTAGTAAATACCTGGCTTAGGTAGGGTGGTGCGGTCAGTTTCCTCCTTTCGATGGACTTGTTGTGCTGGAATGTTAGGGGAGCGGCTAGCAAAGCTACCCGTATCCATATTAATGACCTTATTAAACAGTTTAACCCTTCGTGTTTTGCTTTACTAGAAACTAAGATTAGTGGAGAGAAAGCAGATGAGGTGGTTAATAAGTTTAAGAACTGGAGGTGTGTTAGATCGGAGGCAACTGGCCATGCTGGTGGGATTTGGCTTTTCTGGAGGCCAGATTGGATTCATTTTGATATTGTTAGTATCGATAAGCAGTTCATTCACTGTAAAGTGAGTATTTCCGGCAATAAGCCCTTCTTGATTACCCTTGTGTATGCTGACCCTATCTTAGCTAATCGAAAACGGCTGTGGGAGGTTCTCTTTTCTATGAGTGTCAGCATCTCTGATCCCTGGTTTATTGCGAGTGACTTTAATGATATCGCCTTTATGAGTGACCAGAGAGGGGGTTCCAATCATTATGTTAATCGCTGTCTTCACCACAAAAATAATATGGATTTATGTGGGCTTTCCGACCTGGGGGCTTCGGGTCATAGATTCACTTGGAAACGCAATAGTACCTTTGTTCATTTGGACAAGGTCTATACTAATGTGTCTGCCCAGACTTCTTTCCCTGAGAGTTCTGTTTTAAATCTTCCGTTCTGTCATTCGGATCATTGTCCTATTTTGTTTAGACTTTTGAGAGGCAACCGCCCTAGGGGGAAGAGACCGTTCCGGTATCAGCTGGCTTGGGAGTCCCATCCTAAGTTCAAGGAGTTCGTCCAAGAGAATTGGAAACCTCATTCGAATGTCCTGCAAGCTGCTGAAGGGTTCAGGAATAATGTGCTGGGGTGGAATAGGAATGTCTTTGGGCATATTATTAGAAGAAAGAATAAGTTGTTAAATAGGATGGAAGGCGTTCAGCGTAGGTTGGATGTGAGGTTTGATCACAGTTTGGATGGTCTCCTCAGAACCCTTCAGAAGGAGCTGGAAGCTGTGCTTAGGCAGGAGGAGCTTCTCTGGTTTCAGAAGTCTAGGAAATCCTGGATTAGAGATGGGGATCGTAATACCAGGTACTTCCATCTGTCCACTTTGATCAGGAGGCAGAGGAATAGAATTGAGGCCATTAAGGATCTTAATGGTGAGTGGGTGTATGAAGATGAGGTGATTCAGAATTTGGCTCTGGAGTTCTATAAGGATCTGTTCAAAGAGGATCTTGTCCAGCTGGAGAGGGCTCACTCTGTTGCTACCTTTCCTTTGATCAGTGAAGATATCAGTCAGAGTGCCTTTCTTCCTATTTCCCGAAAAGAGATTGACCGTGCCATCTTCAGCATTGGGGCGTCTAAAGCTCCAGGAATTGATGGTCTTCCTGCTGGCTTCTACCACAAGCATTGGGGTGTTGTGAAGGAGGGTATCTATGATTTTATCTTAGGAGTTTTCAATGGGTCTAAGGATATTGAGCTGGTTAATAGAACCCTCCTGGTTCTTATTCCAAAAATTGATAAGACTTCTTCCTTTTTGCATATGAGACCCATCAGTCTTTGTAATGTTCTTTATAAGACGGTTACAAAGATTGTGGCTAATAGAATCCGGGGTATTCTCCCAGAGATCATTTGTCAGAATCAGGGTAGTTTTGTACCCGGTAGACAAATGATGGATAATGTGGTGATTGCCCAAAAAATGGTGCATACTATGAAGATTAGGAAAGGGAAGAAAGGCATTGTGGCTCTAAAGCTGGACTCTGAGAAGGCCTATGATCGTATCAACTGGAACTTCCTAATGGAGAGTCTGGAGAGAGCTAGGATCCCGGACAGTTGGAGAAAGCTTATTAAGGTTTGTATTACTTCTTCTGTGTTTCAGGTTATGGTGAATGGGGATATGTCGAAGGAGTTCTCTCCGGGCCCGGGCATCCGTCAGGGTGATCCTATGAGTCCCTTCCTTTTCGTCATTGCTATGGAGAGGCTTGCCCACCTTATTCAAGATGCCATTGATATTGGGAGTTTCCACCCGGTGGCCATCAACAGCTTCTGTCCCCAGGTGACTCACTTATTCTTTGCTGACGATGTCCTCATCTTTCTTGAAGGTAATGAGGAGCAGTTGAGTGTCATTATGGATATTCTGGATTGTTTTTGTTCGGCCTCTGGTCAGAGACTTAATATCCAGAAATCTAGGATGATGTGCTCTAAGAATATGAATCCGAGAATTTGTAAAAGATTAAGTGATTTGTCTAGTATTCCTCTTACTAATTATCTTGGGAAGTATCTGGGTATTCCCCTCCACAGTGAGAGAGTGTCTAAAGTTTCCTTTAAAGATACTTTGGACAAAGCCAATACGAGGTGTGCCACGTGGAAAGCCAAGACTCTCTCCCTCGCTGGCCGCCTAACTTTAATTCAATCTGTGAATTGTGCAGCTCCCAACCACATCATGCAGGCTTGTCAGCTTCCGGATCCTGTGCTTAATGATCTTGATAAGATTAACTGGAGGTTCCTGTGGGGGGAAGCTGCGGAGGGCAGAAAGATCCATCTGGTGCCTTGGAGTGAGGTTTGTCAGCCCAAAGATTCAGGTGGCTTGGGTATTAGGAGAGCTAAGGATAATAATAAAGTTTTATTAATGAAACTCCTTTGGCGTATGTGGCAATGCCCCTCATCTCTCTGGGTTCGCCTTCTTTAAGGAGAGAGTTGTCAATTGTTCCTTCCTCTGGAAAGGGCTTAGCGCCGTGTTTGCTGAGTTCTGCTCGGGGGTTGGTCTAGAGGTGGGTAATGGTAAGTCCATTAGCTTCTGGTTCGATACCTGGATTGGGGATAAACCTTTAGTGGATGTGTGTACTTCCCCCCCCCCCCCCCCCCCCGCCTAGTGATATCCGCAACTGGAGGATTGCCGATGTGGTGGACTCTGAAGGGGACTGGATCTGGCCTAAGTTTGATACTTTCTTTAGCCTTGAGACTCTCCTTAGAATTCGGGGAGTGAAGGTGAGTAATCAAGCTGAAGACTTGGATAGGCATTGCTGGGCGTTGACGAACAATGGAGTGTATTCTTGCAAATCTGCCTTTGAAGCTTTTTCCCTCAATAGGTCTGATCATCCCTCGAATATTTGGAAGACCATTTGGGCCCTCAAAGTCCCCTACCGTATTAGGAGCTTCCTGTGGCTGGGCGTTAAGGACAGGTTACTTACTAACTCGGATAGGTACAGAAGGCACTTGGCGAACTCTGGAGCTTGCGGTAGATGTAGAGGCCATGTTGAATCTTTGTGCCATGCTCTTAGGGATTGCCCTAAGAGTAAAGAGGTTTGGAAGAAAATTCTCCCACATCACAATTTCTCTTCCTTCATGGCCCATTCAGTGGACGACTGGTTCTATGTTGGTATTAGTGGAAAGTTACTGTCTTATATGGAGCATGGTGACATCTTCTTTGCCATTATCTGTCATCAGGTTTGGAAATGGAGAAACGAGGAGATTTTTGGTAACAAAGCCGTGCTTTTGCCTAACTTAGCTGAGTTTTTCTCGAAGAAACTCTCCTCTATTATTGATAGTTTCAAAGGAGAGTCCCTTGCCAGATCTTCCCAGAGTAGTGATGTCCACCTCGTGAGTTGGAGCATGCCTAGAGAGGGGGTTGTGAAGCTGAACACTGATGGCTCCCGCCTCAGTAATGGTAAGATTGCTGCCGGAGGGGTTCTTAGAGATACGGGAGGCGCCTGGCTTTCTGGGTTTACCCAGAATTTAGGGTTGGGTTCTTCCTTCTCTGCGGAGCTCTGGGGCATTCTCTCAGGAATCCAGCTTGCTAAAAGGCTGGGTGTTAAGAGGCTTTCTGTGGAGTCCGATAACATGGAGGCCATCAAAATGATTTCGGATAATCATGCCATGGGTCTTCATAGCCGCAACCTTATCAGAGCTATTAAAAGGCTTAGCGCCTCCTTTGAGATCTTAGAGTTCAGCCACATTTTCCGAGAGCAGAACCGTGTTGCGGATCACTTGGCGGCGGCTGGCCATGAGGGGGAGTTAGGTGTTTCTACCCTTTCCGTTCCCCCTATCTCTCTCTCTCCTCTTCTTTTAGAGGATAGGATTGGGGTTAACTTCCCTAGGCTAATCCCTATGTAGTTGTTTTTGTTCGTTTGTTTTTCCTTTCCTTTTCTACCAAAAAAAAAAAAATATACAATTCTTTTATTTATATATTATTAAGTGCCTCTGATATTAAAAAAAATCTAATACTATATTTTTTAAATAAAAATACGCTTGCTTTAGTTTGTTCATTATACAATTCTTATTTATATATTATTAAGTGCATCTGATGCTAAAAAAATCCAATACTATATTTTTTAAATAAAAATATATTATATATTTTAATAAAATTTCATATTAATATTTTATTTATATAAGAAAATATATTTTTTTAAACATACGTTAGAACATATATTTTAACTTTTAAAACACGAACTATGAAGTTTTAAACATACGACATATTTTTTAGAACATACATTATGTTTTTTAGAATATGCGTTATGTTTTTTCGAACATGAGTTATAAATTATATTATAGAACAAATGCAAAACTGATCCAGATATCTACTGATTTTTTTAAAACATTATACTTAATTTTTAGAACACAAACTATAAACTTTAGAACATCCATTATATTTTTTAGAACATACGTTATGTTATTTAGAATATGAGTTATAAATTATATTATAGAACAAATGCAAAAATGGTTCATATATTTACTGATTTTTTAAAATAAAAATATATTATATATTTTAATAAAATTTCATATTAAAATTTTATTTATATAAGAAAATATATTTTTTAAAACATACGTTAGAACATATATTTTAACTTTTAAAACACGAACTATGAAGTTTAGAACATACGATATGTTTTTTAGAACATACGTTATGTTTTTTAGAACATGCGTTATGTTTTTTCTAATGTTATCAAACTTGGACCGGACCGACTGGTCGGACCGGAAACCGGTAAGAAGTCCGGTCCGAGTTTGACTGGTTTGATGAACTTTAAAAAACCTGGTGTGAACCGGAGTTGAACCGGCAATCGGAGGTCGAATCGGGAACCGGTACAACTCCGGTTCAGTATGATTGGTTAAAGAAAATTCAGAAAAAAATCAGATCCCGACGAGTAATAATAAGATTCCGGCGAGTAATGTTGGTTTCCGAGGATGATAACATAGAAGAGAATTTGATTAAGAACCTAATTTGCTTTTAAGAACCTAACTTGCTCTTTGAAATAGCAGAGAGAGTGGCTTCGAAAAAAGGAAAAGAAATAGTAGAGAGAGAGAAAGCGAGAGGCGGCGGAAGTAAAGTAGAAGAAGGGATGAGATTATATAAGGATTAAATTTAGGGTTTCTACATTTACATTTATAACTTATAAGACTCATGGGTTATTGGGCTAAATGATTTTAAAGGCCCAAACAGTTTTGTTTTCTTTTTTTTTTCTTTTATAAAATGCATTACTGAAATATGTAATTTATTATACCACTCACATTCATTAGATCATTCCAAAATTGGTATTAAATTAATTATATATAAATATTATTTATTTATTTATTACGTCATCCGGTCCGACCAATCCGAGCTATTCGATCCGACCAAGTGACCCGTGACCCAATTATAAATCCGGTTTGATGTCCGGTTCGGTTCTGATAACATTGGTTTTTTCGAACATGGGTTATAAATTATATTATAGAACAAATGCAAGAATGATCCAGATATCTACTGATTTTTTTTATAACATTATACTTAATTTTTAGATCACAAACTATAAACTTTAGAACATCCGTTATGTTTTTTAGAACATACTTTATGTTATTTAGAATATGAGTTATAAATTATATTATAGAACAAATGCAAAAATGATCCATATATTTATTGATTTTTTTTAAAACATTATACATAATTTTTAGAACACAAATTATAAAGTTTAGAACGTATGTAACAATATTTAGAACATCGCCATTAACATTTTAAAACATAAATAACATAAATTACAAAAATATAGAGAAATTAAATAAATAAGAAATTTGAGCATGTTCTTGGATTTATTTTTCTATTAACAATTCATTATTATGCACATTTCTTTTTTTATTAATAATTCATTATTATGCACATTTAATCGATATTAATAAGTGTATGCGTCAAATATTAAACAATAGAAGATACAAGGACAGTAGTATATTAAGCAGCACGCGACATAATATACAAGAAAAACAATTGGCTTAGTGGTAAGCAGCATGGAGTGTAGGTGAAAATGCTTGGGTTTGAATTCCACTAGCAGCATTCCATGTTTTATTTAATTTTTATACTAGAAAAGGCGTAGTTTTGAGTGTTCTCACATAACAAAGTGTCTTCGCCTAAAAAATGGTTCTCACAAGAGTCATCTCCTATATATATATAAGAAAAAAGTTACCAAACATAGGCAAATAATTTATTTTTTTCTTTTATAAGGTCTTTCTTATCTGGCTCGTGGTATTCGTTTCCTTATCAAGGAGTAGTTTAATAATGTAATATTCTTTATTTCCTATGGTGGGATTTACCTTTTATTTGACAAACACATTTTCCACTCTATAATCACATAATGTGTTTGACTTTAAGCATTACATGGCTAAATCTTTTATTTTAAGTATGAACTTCTTTATTTCTTTCTCTTTAATCTTTGCTTGTAATTTTTAGGTTCCGATTCATATCTTTCTTCTCTTGTTATTTTTATTTTCTATGCAGTTCACCAATAGTATTTTATGTTGGATGAAATAGTTAGGTAAGACTTGGATTCAAACCTGTGAATGATAAAATAGTTACCCCTCTAAGATTTAGAGATTATAAGTGTGAAGAATTTAATGAGTATAAATGAAATTGGTTTATTGATAGGATATATTGCATTATGAGTATTGTAGAATTTCTTAGTAGATACAAAATATTTTATGATTAAATTAGAGTTAATTAAATACGAAGAAACAAATAAAAGTATAACGATAGTTTATATATATATATAAGAAAAAAAGTTACCAAATATAGGCCAATAATGTTTTTTTTTCTTTTATAATGTATTTCTTATCTGGCTCGTGGTTTTCGTTTCCTCATCGAGGAGTAGTGTAATAATGTAATATTATTTATTTCCTATGATGAGATTTACCTTCTTATTTGACAAATACATTTTCCACTATATAATCACACAATTTGTTTGACATTAGACATTGCATCAATTGGCTAAAATATTCTTCTTTTTCTTAGGTATGAACTTTTTATTTCTTTCTCTTTAATCTTTGCTTGTAATTTTTAGGTCTGGTTCATATCTTTCTTCTTTTGTTATTTCGCTTTTCTACGTTGTTCACCAATAGTATTTTATTTTGGATGAAATAGTTAGGTAAAACTTGGATTCAAACTAGTGAATGGCAAAAAAAAAAAGTTACCCCTCTAAGATTCATTCCAAGCTCGAATCCAGGATAAAAAAGAAAGCCTTTCCCCTGCTGGTTTTGTTCTAGGGTGTTAACAAGGGGTTATGGAGGTTCCATCGTTTATAGTTTTCAATATATTTTGGTTAATTTTGTAAATTAAAACATATCTATTATTTCCGTGGTATGTTTCTTATGGTTATGTTTTATATTTTTTTAGGGAGATGGTAGACAAAGGAAAGAAACCAAGCAATGGTGAAGAGGATCATTATGAGAAGCAGTATCAGCAGTCAATTGTATCATTATCCTTCATCAACATCAAAGGCTTCTAATTCAACTCATGAAAATACTGAAACAAATCTCATGTTATTAGATGAAAATGAACTCTCTTCTAAATTCATGACCTTGAGCATTCCTGGTTTTGCTGATCTATCTTCTTCTTCAACAAATGAAGCTAATATGGCCGAGCAGAATCAAGTTCAAGTTGCAGTGCCCCGAGCGGCTAGAGCCTTAAGGAAACCTATATCGAAGAAGGAAATGAGGTACACTACTATATATGCTTCATATGTTAATGTGATGTTAGTATTATTTTATATTATATGTGTTCATCATTTCAATATGATCTTTAAGTTTCTCATTGCATGAACTTTTCAAGGATTTCCGCGGAGAATATATTGTATGCAATTCATTGCAAAACTACTTGGAACATTTCATTGTTGAATTAGTATAATTATTATAACATTTTTTAATAGACTCTGAGTTTTATTACTTAACCATAGAACTTTTCAAGTGTTTGCTCCCAAGCTTGCCTCTCATACTCAAAACGGCGTAGTTTTGAGTGTTCTCACATAACAAAGTGTCTTCACCTAAAAAATGGTTCTCACAAGATCCCTCTTATATATATATATATATATATATATATATATATATAGGGGTGAGATCCAGTGTGACAAGGGCTTACGGTGCGACAAGAAGCTTATTGTGTGACATAACAAAACTACGTAGTTTTGGCAACAAAATTCAATTCAAAAAACACGCGTCAACTTCATTCTCATGCCTTCCTCACACAAAAAACGCGCGAATCAAAGTTCATTCTTCACCATGCTTAATCGATTTTCTTCTCCTCACCATTGTCGATCGATTTGTAATCTGTATTCAGATTAATCTCTGATTTTCTTCTCATCTGAGTTATCGATCGATTTTCTTCTCTCAACATTATTGATCGATTCTCTTATCCTCAACATTATCGATCGATTTCTCATCTGTATTCATATAATTTACTCTGAATATGGAATCCGAACACCAAAATATGGAATATGAAGACCATAATCAGTCCAAAATGACACATAGAACAACATCATCTTCTGGTATTTTGCTTATATCTGCAACTCAAAATTTATCTGATATATATTGAAAATATTGAGACCTGTTCACATTAATAATAGATTTCTTACACTAATTATTCACAAAGGCTGTAGACTGAATGTACCAGTTGTTCAATGTAACTATATCATTTGTTCCAACTGAATGTACCATTTGTTCCTACTAAATATATGGTTTGTTCCTACTAAATGTATGGTTTGTTCCGAATGAATTATATCTGCTATATACTGAAAATATTGACATCTGTTTACATTAACAATTTATTCACTGTCTTGATAATAGATTTCTTACACTAATTATTCACAAAAATTGTAGTCTAAATTCTAACAAATTGTACCACTTGTTATATGTAACTATATCATTGAATAATAGCTATGATTAGTTTTAGGATATTTGGTTAAAGATATAAAAATGTGACACAATGCAAGTTTATTGAATAATAGCTGATTTCGGAGTTGACATGTAACTATATCATTTGTTCCAAATGAATGGCCTAATTGTTCCAAATAAATGTATGGTTTGTTCCGAATTAATGTACCATTTGTTTCAAGTACATCTTTGTCCTAATCTCGATTCTCTTACCTGTTTTGTAGATTTGCTTTCGCCTAGTTACTCTTCTACTGCAATTGTACCTTACACACCAGAAGTAATTACAAGACTCAGTCCTAACGGAACAAAATTATGGGTACCTAATTGTTCAAATGAGTTAAAACCTGCTCTTGGAATGATATTTCAGAATTATGATAAAGCTCAAGAATTCTACAAATCATATGCATGTGCTGCTGGATTTAATAGTAGGGTATCAACATCAAGAAAAAAACAAGGTGTTATAAAAGAACAATTTTTTGTATGCAATAAAGAAGGTTACAAATATCACAGAAAAAAAGCGACATCCAGTTATGTAAAAACCAGAAAAAGGAAACTCAGTCGTGTAGGATGCAGTGCTAAAATGATTATCAAACTTTCTGACAATGGAATCTATGAAGTGACACAGTTCAAAGAAGAACATAATCATATTCTTTACACTCCAGGATGTGTACAATATCAAAAAGAGGGCAGGAACATGAACCTTCTACTCAAAAAGATGGTAGTTAATAATGCAAAGGTAAACCATCTTCTTTATAATAGTTATGCATTGTAAATACTAAACTGATTAGTTGTATAATTTTGCTCATTTCATCTAAAAATAAAAAATCTGATTTGGTTGAATAGATGAATGTTGGTCTTCTGAAAACTTATAGACAAGCAAATGAACTTTATGGAGGATATGAAAATATTGGTGCATCGAAGATAGATTTTAAAAACTTCCAAAGAGACTTGAAAGCCTATATTAAGGATTCAGATGCACAAATGTTCGTAGATAATTTTCAGAAAAAAAGGAGTTATAGAGTGCATTATTTTTCGAATTTGAAGTAGATCAAGACGGCAGACTCTGTAGAGCTCTATGGGCAGACCCTGTATGTATCAAAAACTATGCTCTTTATGGTGATATGGTCTCATTTGACACCACATATAGCACAAACAGGTACTACAAAATAATCTTTGACATAAAATTATTGGTTTCTGCCCTTCATATACTGGTGTTGCCCCAAAAAACTTATGTTGTTCCAATACAAATGTCATGTTCTTCAAACAAAAAAAAACTTATTTTTATGCTACACTGAACAGTTACAATATGATATTTGGACCATTTACTGGGGTTGACAACCACAAAAAATGTATTACATTTGCATCTTGTTTCGTGGCTAACGAAGATATTACATCATTTGAGTGGGTTTTTAGAACATTTCTCAAAGTAATGGACAACAATGAGCTGACTTGCTTGATAACAGACCAAGATCCAGCAATGATAGTTGCAATAAAAAATGTTTTCAAAAAAATAGAACACAGATTTTGCATGTGGCACATTATGAAGAAGATGTCAGACAAAATAGGTATGAAAAATCATTCTATGCCCTTTATTTTCTATTATCCCATTCAATAAATAAAATGTTCCCAAATAATACATGTGTTGTTCCATAAGAATAAATAAATTGTTCCTACAGAATATATGTGTTGTTCAATATACATACATTCAATTTCTTCTAAAACTCTTTTGTTACTAATACATGACGACAAATGGATTGGAACAGATTTTATTTGCCCCAAGAAACAGATTTTATCACAAAGATAAATTCTTGCGTGTGGAGTGTAGAATTGGAACCAGAAGAGTTTGAGGAAAAATGGATGGGAATTATTTTGGAATTCAATTTAGAAGAACATGGATGGCTGAAACACATGTACACTACACCATAAAACCCCTACTGCAACCAAGTGAAATTGTTGGCTTAGACCCCTTTTTGAGTTGCAGTAGGCCAAAAATAGGCCAAACGCAACAAAAATGCAATTGTTGCGGATGCTCCTGTAGCATTATTTGCTAATGCAATAATTTGTAAACTATAGCAACAATTAACAATTGTTGGATATTTTTTAATATGTTGCAACAAATTTTTGATTAAAGCAACAAATTTACAAAACAATGCAACATGTAATTATTGTTGCATTAAATCTAATGCAACTAATTTATTTAATTTTGCAACAATTTTAATAGTTTCTGCAACACGAATATTGCATTTATATAATTGTTTGCAACAAATTTTATTATTTTCCAACAATTTTAGTTCGATTTTGCAACATATTTGGTAGCTTTGTGCAACATTTATAATTGAATTTTGCAACAATTGTAACCTGCATCTTTTTGTTGCATAACTTTTTAATAATTTCAACCTGTAATAAATGCAAATTTTGACTAATTTCGGAAAGTGTAATATAAAATATGACAAATATATTTACAAATAATGGTCCAAGTCATACATACACAATCTCTTACAAAATAAGATAAGAGTATCATAATATATGTCCAATACATAGTTTTCAAATTCTAAAAAACCACAATCTTTCATCGATGTCACTCATTAGCTTCTCCTTTTCCCAGGAAGGTCCCTATGGACCAAAAAGCTCGACAGCAAGCCTCAACTCAGGATCAGCTAAGAGTATGAATGATTGACAAGCAGTATAAGACCTACATGACCAGAAATCATTTAAGTTAATACACTTTTTAAATTTCATTTCCAGTTCACCATAATATTACAAACAAAACATGACCCCAAAGTTTTGATGAAGGAATAAGCAGGGATATGAAAGATTGATGAAAAGATTGAAGATTTCCCTTGGTTTGGGAGTTCAATGATGCTAAAAGGAAAAGATAAGATTTCCTTCGAATCACACAAAATCAAAACAGACCGATTATATCCTCAGCGGCAGTTTGAACTGGCGAATCTGAAAACCAAAATCAAATGGACCGATTATATCCAAATGTCAAACATACTAAAATGAAAAACACCACCATGTCTCTACTGCAAAATATCAACTGTCAATCAGTACTGTCTAGGCTAAAATTAATCAACAGAACACAGGTGTAGACACCGAGTCGGAGGACCTGTGACGAAAACCTGTAACAAGACGATCGAAGCGGTTGGTTCCGGAAGTTTTAAAACAAAAATATATAATAAAAAAGGAAGAAGTTAATAGGAGGCGCGGTCGTCAAGTGGACGGCTCGCGAGTGCTCAGCGACATGGTGCGAACGCCTAGCGATAGCCGACGCGTGTCCGACGACAGTTGGACGTGCGCCCGACAGCGCGGGGCGCACGCTCGACGTCCGCTGGACGCGCGCGCCCGACAGTGCGGGGCGCACGCCCGACGGTCGTTGGGCGCGCACGCCCGACAGCCTCTGGGCGAGCGCCCAACGACGTTGGGCGAACTCCCAACGGGCGTTGGGCGAACGCCCAACCTTGTTGGGCGGACGCCCAACGTGGTTGGGCGAATGCCCAACATAGTTGGGCGAACACTCAACTTTTGTTGGGCGGACGCCCAACGCATGTTGGGCGTCCGCCCAACATAAGTTGGGCGTCCGCCCAACTCAAGTTGGGCGTTCGCCCAACTAGGTTGGGCGTTCGCCTAACCTACTTTGGGCGACGCCCAACTTTAGTTGGGCGTCGCCCAAAGATTCCGGGATCCGTGCCTATAAAAGGCACGAGTCCCCATGCATTAGAGGGGGGAATTTTTGGAGCTTTCTCACTCTAGAAATTTTTAGAGAGAGAAAGTCAATTTTTTGGAGAAAATATTTTTTTCCCAAAAAAATCCAAATTTTCCAAAGTTGAATATTTTATCGAAAACACAAAAAACACCGGAAAATCACGATTCGCGGAATCAACCGACTTCGACTGTCAGATACCGATCTTGAGGTATTATCCGAGGACTAGACTCGTTTTATTTTATTTAATTTATTTCCTTTATTTATTTATTTTTATGTTATAATTTTATTTATTTAGTTATTTATTTATTTATCACGCTTTATTTAATTTTTCGTATTTATTTAATTTTCGCCTCGTATTAAATAAACGTTCGGTTTTGTTTTGAAATAAAAACCTCGTTTTAATATCCCAATACGAACCGTGATCCGATTCAAAGGTAGTTCGGGATTAAAAAACGTTGTAATTATAAGTTTTCAAATTTTTTCTAAATAACGTTTTAAATAAAAAATATCGTTTAGGAACCTCCGCTATAGACTATGATCCATTTTTGGTAGTTCGGAGGTCCAAAACGATAGAATAGATCTAATCCAAAGTGTTTGAATAAATCTGAAAAGTTGTGGACTGTTTCTGTAATTCTCCCTTTTCTGTCACTAATAGCTGTTTACCGACGGATTTTCCGTCGGTAAATCTGCTGGAACCTTAAATATCCATTTTTGAACCTTTTTCTTACCTTTTTGACATTTCTTCTTAAATATATCTCTATTTAATTATGTAAAATATTTGATAAATATATTTTTGGTTTATATAATTATTATCTACACATTATATATCTACTTATGCTATGTTAAAAATTTAATTCATATTGATTTGGTTTTGTAAATTGTATATAAGTATATATGTGTAGTTTTTGTGACTTTTTGGGGATTAATTGGTTTTTGGGTTATGATGTAAATATTATTTTTGAACTAAAGGTTATTTTCTATATTTATGAACCATGTTCATCGTTTTACATGTTTTAATTAAAATAAAAGTATATTATATCCAATATTATTTTTTTATTACTACTTCTACTTCTTAATACGTGTTATTTTCTAAATTTTGTATTATTACTACCCTTTTTGTATATATGTATATCTATGTATATTTACTCTATTTTCATACTTACATATATATTCTTTCAAATGTATTTGGTTGGGTGAATCGAGATTAGATTGTTAATTGTTGTGATTATGTTCAAGTAAGGTTCAATCGAGTGAAAAAGGGGAAAATAAACCACAAAAAGAGATTTCAATTTGGTTATTCAAACTAAAGTTTTTCTAGACATTCTTAAATTGTAAATAAAAGGTTTTTCATCATTTCAAACGATTTCCTAAAACATCACGTTTTAAAACCTTAATTCGTTCCAACGACGGATTAAGCGAACCTTGTAATTAAAATCATTTCTTAGATTGTGAATAATGGAGTTTTGAATCGTTTTCGTAATGGTTTTGTACAAAAATAAATGGACTTGTATGCTTAATCACGTTTTTGTTAAAACTTCTTATCCCACGTTTTCAAACACTCGAATCGTTCCAACGGCGATTCGAGTCGATATCATGTTAACCAACGGGGTTTTGAAACGTACCTAAATCGTTCCAACGGCGATTAAAGTACGAACCATGTCAATAAACTCGTTTTGGGAAATGAGATCAGCTTAGAATTAGTGTACAGATTAAGGCATAAAATCACACCGTGAATAAATCAATTCTTCCTTCTCCCCCTCTCTCTCCTATGTATTTTGAATTTATGTAAATGAGTGATTCTTTACTAAAATGGCTTTTAATAATACATGCTCAAAACGGTTTTCAAAACGAGAAAGAAAAGGTTTCAAATGAATTTCAAACTTAAAGAAATATGCGATTAGTCCGTTATCGCCTAACACGCTGAGTAGGAGGCCGGTGGTTCATAACCGGGCGATGTCGGGGTGCCTAGTAGCCTTTCTCCAGAAAGGAGCTAGCCTTCTCGGCTCGTACCTAAGTTTCCAGAACCCTCACCGGTCTCCCGCAAGGGATCGGTGTTCATTTTCCCATTCGTGGGTGGCGACTCTTCCATACTCCGAGCTCCGGTCCTGCCGAGCAGCTTGATTCCACGATTGGTTGCTTTCGGCGCCAATCACCGCTTACGTCGCCATGAGGTGTCCACCCCCCGGTCCGCCCGGGCGAGGCCGTTCGGCACCTTGTCTAACAAGTGGCGACTCTGCTGGGGAAGCGAGAAATTTGATTCCGGAAGGCGTGTATTAAGCCTTTAACGGGGACAGATCGTATTATTTCTTTTCGTATGCATTCATAAGCATTATTGCAAACCTTTTGGGTAATTTCCGCAAAACCTCTAGCGAGAGTCCATTCGTCGCTCGAAAGAGGCTAGTGTAAGTTCCCCCTTACAGTAAGGCGCCAAAGGGTCCCCATCCATTCGTTAGGGGCGAATTTGTATGGTCCTGTGAGGTCCCGCGATCAGCCGTGTCAGCATATAGTAGCCTCAGAAGTTGCCATAGGATTACCCATTAATATTTTTGATGTGATAAATGAATCAGTTCTTGTTTTCAAATTGCCATGATACGTGTCTAATCCTAAAACATGTAAAGAAAATGAAACGATACGTTAATATATACTCTTAAACCGATGTACAAACTACACCAAAACATCGAAATGATTCGAACTAAAGACGACTTAGTCATCTCGTATGAATGAACTTGTGCGACCTGCCTGGTCCCTTTCTGTGTCCCGAAGAAGGCACATGTTCAGAAAATGCGTTATGACGTAAGCACGTATTAGTATGAATCGGTTTGATATTAAGGATAGTTATATCTCGATTCAAAAGACTATATTAATGGTAGCCAGTATTCACATTCTTTAAATAGGTTGGGATAAAACGAGATTATGACAAAACGAAAACAAAGAACATTTCTGTTTCGAATGACCCCATTGTAACGTAAAGAGTTTCGCAAACGTGGCCCGTCCCTTCCGAATAAAAGACGAGCTCTTACATTATGCCTTGTGTTGTTCTTGAGAGAAATGGGCGTGTCCGCAAAAAGTGACTAAGAAAATAAAAGAAAAGCAAAAATAAACAAACGACCGAAGTCATTCTGTATCTACGATGTATATCCATCCCGAGGGTAGTTAAAGAAAATGAACCAATGCCGTTGAATACGTGCCTCGAACGAGTATATACGCCGTTTAAGATCATAAAGCCAAATTAAGCTAAACTGCATAATTGCGCCATATGGACGAGACTGTGGGTTTGACTAACGGCTCGATCATTTCGACCGTTACCAAAACTACAAGAAGTATGGCCCGATCTGCGTGTTTGCTTGACTCGTGCCTAAATGAAAAAGAACGGTAATATCCCTGCTTCGAATAAGCATGCGATTCAACGAAACGTTGATTTTCTATAACCACGCTAGGGTGATATATATCCCGTAGATGAGAAGAAATGAAAACTTGTTGTCAGCCGAAAGATTACCGTGCGCTTAAATAAGACTCGATGTCTTCTCATATAGCCAAAATGAGCAAACAGATTCTTGATGCTAAAAACAAACGCGTTACGCGATGAGTCCGTTCCCTAAGAAAAAATCCAAAAAGTGATTTCATCACTAAACAAACGCGTGGTTGCGTCTCTCGATAGATCCAAAAGATCCCATTGTAATCCAAAAATCGAGATATAAACCCACGCGAGTAAAAGGGAATGAGTCATTGTCAATAACGAACGATTGAACCAGAAGAATAACTCGTACCACGTCTAAATCCGAGATACGCTCAAAAGGGAATCAAAACCCAAACGAATGCGTCTCGCAAAATAACGAGGGACGAGTTATTCAAAAGAACAATCCATTTGGTCGATATCTTAGTCACTGAGCGTTGATACGTCAAAATGAACTGTATTGTCTGATGGATGATTTATTTTTCCGCAATAATCGACGGCATCACGCGTCCCCTGGACCGCAATGTGAGCCCCAAACCAAAATCCTAAGAAAGAGACTGAGACCATCGAGTGTGTGGAGGAATAAGGGTGGAAGAGAGATGTTGTGATACGTGTAATTAGACTGACGTTTGTTCTTCTTATCTTATATATCCGTAAATAAATAAATGCACACACCACGAATCATGCATATAAATCATGCATACATGCTAATGGATGACCGTTCGCGCAGATTTCATCATTAAGCGGTTGTGGTTTCGCGAGAGTAACCGGCTAGTCAGGCAGTTTGATCAGCTATAGATAGACAGTTCTGAATCAGCAGTTGTGGCTTCTGAATCATCTTCGTCCGAGTATACTCAGTCTTCTGTCAGTATGTCTGCGACCGACGAAAAGGTGGCCGAATTGGAAAACTCTGTGAACAACATTAACGATCAGTTGGCCGCAATTTTGGCCCAGCTAGCTGAGCTGGCATTGAAGGATAACAAGAGTGGTAGTAAGCGGGCTGAGAATGAGGTAAACACTGGCCCCCGCTTTGGGAACGAGGATGACTATCAGGATTATATCCAGAAACAGCTTGAGAAAGAGAAGGCTAAGGAAGAGGAGTGGAAGCAACACATCACTCAGGAGGTGCAGGATCTGCGTGGGGGAAGCTCCGGAAGTCAGGACTTTTATAATTTGAAGAATTGTTTGTCAGCAGCTGCTTTGCCTTTGAAGTTTTGACTTCCTGACATGAAAAAGTTCGATGGAACTGGGGATCCTACTGCCCACATGAATCAATATGTTGCTGTTATGAAGCACACAATCCTGACTGAGGATCAAGTCCTGGGGCTGTTTAATACTTATCTGGAGGGGGCTGCCCTCATATGGTTTCATGCGTTGCCGATGGTGACGAAGAGAGATTGGAAGGAGTTGGCAAAATCCTTCATCGCTCAGTATAGTTTCAATACTATGCTCGAGGTTACTCTGAAGGAACTAGAGAGCACTAAGCAACAGGTCGGGGAATCTTTTTCTGATTTTGTAAGGAGATGGAGGGCCAAAGCGACGGTTATGAAGCAGAAGCCGCTTGAGCAGGATCAGATCCGAATGGTAGTGGGTAACACATTGCCGTATATTAAGAATGAACTGCGGTATATGCCTTTTACCAATTTCAATCAGATGTATAGCTGCGCCTTGACAGTTGAGGGGGACGGAGAACCGAAGAAAGCTTATACCAAGTGGACGAAGTCTGGATATAGTGTCGGAGGGCCAAGTGCGAGTGCAGACTCCGCCGCAGTGAAAGTGCTTGATCTTAATGCTATCGAGAAGAGGCAGTTCGCCAAATTTGATCAAACCTATGCAAAAGTTTTCGAACGGTTGCAGAAGAAGGGATTGTTGAAAGCCCTCACTCCTTATAACAAAGCTCCACCTTCTCCGCAGATACAAGCTAGGGGATACTGCGAATTCCACAGCAGTTATGGGCATACTATTGAGAACTGTGAGAGGTTGAAGCACGAGATCCAAGATTTGATTGAGGAGAAGAAGATAGCTGATCCTTCATCAGCGAACCCTTCCACTAGGCGTAATCCACTGCCTAATCATAGGGTGAGCATGATTGGAGTCGGGCTGAAAGAAAGCATGGTTGTGGAATCCTTCGGGGAAAATGAAGAGGAGTTGTTGGACTCCGATGAGAAGAGCAATATAGGAAATGGTCTATATGTGTCCTTCCTTGGCAAAGAACAGGAGAGTGAACCGATGGATGAAAGGTTGGACGGTGGAGCACTGTATGATGAAGATAGTGCTGAAGAGACCGGGGAAGGGTCGTCTCGGACTATTATGCCAGAATTGAGTCTATTTAGTGGTGGAGAGAATCCCGATGTGCACTTGCGTGAATATATGCACGATATGTTTGTTGAATCCTTCGGGGTGGACGAGATTGCTCAATGGTTCCACCATTCGTTAATAGGCGAGCCTTTGGGATGGTTCCACTCGTTGCCCGACTCCTGCAAGCATGATTGGGAACGGTTGTCAGATTTATTCCTAGAAAAGTACCAGAGAGCTAAGGACAGGACCGCAGAGCGCTTTGCGATGCAGATTGGACCCATCAAGCGTCCGTTGCCGAGGGTCAGTAAGTATAATGGCAACAAGGATCCGATGGAACATCTTCACTTCTACTTGTCGGCCATGGGGCCTTTGGGTTTTAAGGAAGAAGAGATCACTAGCCTGTTTTGCAATTCACTAATGGGGGAGCCGCTGATGTGGTATATGTCTCTCCCAATGCATATTAAGCGCGATTGGGCCGCGATGACGAAGAGGTTTATCAAAGAGTATACAGTATGGATGCTTGCGGAACAAACACCGGACTCGCCCTCCTATGAGACACCTGAAGCGGTGTTAGCAATGCCTAGGTATGGTGGATACCGGGATCCTATTGAGCATGTGAGGTTATTCCGCAACCATATGTATGACGCCGGGTTCCCTCAATGTGAATTACATGAACATTTCCCGGAAACCCTCATGGGAGAAGCCTTGTTGTGGCACCAAGGCCTGTCAGAGGAAGAAATGGGTCATTGGATACCTCTTAGGGATGCTTTTGTGTCGAGATATGAGATGTACGTTCCATGGACGGGATCCCTGGAAGATTTAGATAGGATCAGGCAATTCCCCGAGGAACCATTTGTGGATTACGCTAGGAGGTGGAGGCACCGCTACGAGCAGTGTCGTGAAACGATGAGTGATAAGGTGCAGCTCATGTGCATACAGAGAGGCGCAATTCCATTGGCGGCAAGGAGGATGAGCAGAGTATCCCTCAGGGATTATGATGATTTGATAGGCTGGGCTTTGTATGGATCAGCGGATCCCTTTTATTTGAATTCAAACGTTCCTCACGTAATGGATCTGATGATTGTGGACATTTGGGAAAGTTCCTCGGATGAGGAGTATACTGATCGGAGGATTCCTATCAATATTTGGGATGAATCTGATGATGAGCCGGAAATCGCCGTCATGACAAGATCAGGTCGAGTGGCCGAGGGAAAGGCACCTGTGGTTGAGACTGAGATAGGGGAAGGATCGGCTCCCAAGCTAGATGACCAAGTCCTCGAGCAGTTGAAGAAAACACAAGCTAAGTTTACGGTGTGGGAAGTCCTATGCCATTCCAAGTACCACCGTGAAAATCTGATGAAAGAGCTGCAGAATTTGGTTATTTCTACCAATACTGAGCCGGCAGCGTTAGTAGGGGCAATTATGGCCCGGAAGAAGACTGAAATCACGTTCACTGACGAAGATCTCCCAGAAGAGGGGAAGGCTCACAATAAGCCCTTATACATCCGAGCCGAAATTAACGGGAAGAAGACTAGCTGTGTGATGGTCGATGATGGATCGGCCATTAATGTTTGCCCACTGAAACTTTTGTCCAAGTTGGGAGTAGAAAGAGGAGATTTGACTGCCTCGGAAACCGTGATCAGGGCCTATGATGATAGCCGTAGGCACATTGAAGGAGTTTTCAAGGCTAAGCTGAAAGTAGGGCCGCATGAAGAGGAGATTGAATTCACTGTGCTGGATATACCGGTGACGTTTGCCGTGTTGTTGGGACGTCCATGGTTCCACAAGTTGGGAGGTGTGCCCTCCATGCTCCACCAAATGATCAAATTTCCCTTCGGGGAGGAGATAGTGACGATCAGAGCTGAGAAATTGAGTTCAGTGGCGGCATTGGGAATTGAGCCTCAGCTTTTCTCCGGATTCCAAGTTTCTGGGATCTACGAGTCTAGCATGACCACCGATGTGGTGAAGATGATGAAAGGGGGTTTCATCCCCGGTATGGGCTTGGGAGCACACCATCAAGGGTTGCCAGAATTTCCGGATTTCAAGAGTCAGAAAACCCGGAAGGGCTTGGGGTATGAGCAGGGAGGTCCGTCCAACACAGGTGGTGAAGGAAAAGTGGGCCTAAAGAAGTATTTTGTGAATGAGGGTCACAGGAAGGTTTGTTCGGGGGCTCCTGAGTCATCACTAGCACCGGAGGAAAGATTCTGCCAGGTTTTGAGATCTTCAATGATGTTACCGACTGGGGCAAAGGAAAGGCAAGCTGTTTCGTCGAGGAGATCATGATGTTAGATTTGAATGCCGAGGAGCAGGTCATCACTATGGAAGCCACTGTGGGAGCGGTGAATGAGCCCAGTACCTCCAAAGTTTATGAGAAACCCGAGAACCTTGTTGATGAAAATTGTATTACTGCTTTATTTGAATCCGATGATGTACTCGCCAACACTATCAATGAAATGAATTCTGATTTTGCTTACTTGCTTGATGTTGATCGTGATCATTCCATGCATTCTCATTCATATAACATGCCTACATTTGAAATCAATACAATAGAAATATCAACTTTCAATCTTGGCACGGATGAAAATCCTAACTTATACAAATTGCTCAAGAATTAACTATTGAAGAGAGGAAAGAATTTGAGAGAATAATTAAAAAATACGAAATAGTGTTTGCTTGGACATACGAAGACATGCCAGGAATTGATCAATCAATCGTAACTCACCGTATTCCAACATACACCGATGCTAAGCCCGTGAAACAGAAACTCCGACGCATGAGGCTGGAATGGGCAGATAAGATCAGAGAAGAAGTGAAGAAACAGTTAGAAGCGGGGTTCATCGAAGTAATCGACTATCCCCCTTGGGTCGCAAATGTAGTGCCCATCGCGAAGAAGGACGGCAAAGTGAGAATGTGCGTCGATTATAGAGATCTTAACAAGGTGTGCCCCAAAGATGAATTCGTATTGCCTCACATCGACGTATTAATCGACAGTGCAGCATCGAGCGTCTTGCACACAAATGTGGACGGCTTCATGGGCTACATGCAAGTTCAGATGGCAGAAAAGCACAAGGCAAAGACCTCGTTCACAACTGAGTGGGGAACATACTGCTATACGGTAATGCCGTTTGGTTTAAAGAATGTCGAGGCAACTTATCAATGAATGGCTACGGCACTGTTCTATGATATGATACACAAAGAGGTAGAAGTTTATGTGGACAACATGATGGTCAAGTCGGAGACGGGAGAGGGGCATTTCGCGGCACTTGAGAAGTTTTTGGCCCGAATCACAGAATTCAAGCTAAGGTTAAACCCGAAGAAATGCTTCTTTGGCGTTTCATCGGGGAAAATCTTAGGCTATGTGATCAGTAACAAGGGAATTGAGGTGGATCCCGACAAAGTGAAGGCCATACGGGAAATGCCGGCACCAAAGAATGAGAAAGAAGTGAGAGGATTTCTGGGGCAGGTTCAGTATATCAGTCGGTTCATAGCACGACTCACTGCGATCTGCGAGCCGATCTTTAAGCTGCTACGGAAAGATCAACCAACGATTTGGAATGATAAGTGCCAGCAAGCATTGGAAAGTGTCCGAAACTATCTGTCTAATCCGCCGGTTCTGAGACCGCCTAAACTTGGAGAACCGCTTCTCCTTTATGTAGCAATCGAATAGCGATCTGTTGGGGCAATGCTGGCCCAAGAAGGGGACACCGGTGTGGAGCACGCGGTGTATTATCTGAGTAAGAAGTTCCTGGAATATGAGCTTAAGTATAACATGATCGAAAAGACGTGCGTGGCGGTAGTATGGTTAACAAAGAAACTACGACACTATTTTCAATCTTACAAAGTGATCATTATTTCCCGGATGGATCCTGTGAAGTATCTGTACCGAACTCCGTTTCTAACAGGGAAGCTAGCCCGATGGTTGTTGCTTTTGTCCGAATTTGATATCGAATATGTAACGAAGAAGGTTATCAAGGGGAGAGCCGTAGTAGAATTTCTGGCCAACCAACCTCTAAATGCAGAAGAGGAAGAGATAAATTATGATTTCCCCGATGAGCACTTGAACGCGATAGAAGTTATACCATGGAAAATGTTCTTCGACGGAGCGGTTAACTCAAATGGAGCCGGAGTAGGAGTGCTACTTATCTCACCAGAAGGAGAAAAGGTCCCAATGGCAAAGAAGTTATCCTTCCCTCTCACCAATAATATGGCCGAATATGAAGCGTGCATCTATGGGTTGGAGTCGTTAGCAGCACTAGGAGCATCATATGTTGAAATCTGGGGCGACTCAAAACTGATTATCGAACAAGCGCAGGGAAACTGGGAAGTAAGAGAGGAAAGGTTGCGTCCATACCTAGACGAGTTGGAGGGATTGGCACAGAGATTCAGCGAGTGTCGTTTTTATCACATTCCTCGAGCGCAGAACCAAGCAGCGGATGCTTTGGCCACTTTGGTGTCAGTATGGGATAACCCTCGGAACCTTGCCTCGAAGCCTTTGGTGCTGAGGAGGTCCCAAAAACCGTGCTGTGAAGATGTAATGCTATTGGGAGCAGATGAAAAGCCTTGGTATTTTGATATCGTAAACTTCATGAAAAGTGGGGCATACCCGGCGGAATCAGAACTTAGGGATCAGGCTGTGATTAGAAGGTTAGCTCAGCAGTTCGTCATCCACAATGACTTGCTTTACAAAAGGCACGCCGATGGTTTACAACTGAGATGCTTAGACGGGGGAGAAGCCCGTGAGGCAATGGAGTCAGTACATTCGGGAATTTGTGGAGCCCATATGGGAGGAGCAGTATTAGCAAAGAAAATCATAAGGCAAGGCTTCTATTGGCTCACCATGGAAAGAGATTGTAACGAATATGGGAAGAGATGCCATGATTGTCAAATCCACAGAGATTACAATCATTTACTAGCTATGGAACTGCACGTGTTAGCACCCATTTGGCCGTTTGCGGCTTGGGGCATTGATATCATCGGAGAGGTGAGGCCTAATGCTTCGAACGGGCACAAATTCATTGCAGTCGCTGTTGATTACTTCACCAAGTGGGTAGAGGCAGAATCATTTAGCAAGTTGGGGTCTAAGCAGATGAGGAAGTTCATTGAAAAGCACTTGATCACCAGGTTCGGAGTGCCTCATCACATGATCACGGATAATGGGGTCCAGTTTCAGGGAGAGGTGAGAAGTCTCTTCCAAGAGTATGGTATTGAACATCATAGGTCTTCTCCGTATCGCCCACAAGCTAATGGGGCAGTAGAGGCGGCTAACAAGAACCTTAAAAGGATTCTCATAAAGACAGTAGAATCGCACCGGAACTGGCATGAACAGCTTCCGCTCACTTTATGGGCTTATCGCACGACAGTTAGAACATCAACTGGGGCAACGCCGTTCTCCTTGGTATACGGTGCGGAAGCCGTTCTCCCGATTGAGATTGAAAAGCGATCGTTGAGAATCGCAGTAGAAGCAGAGATTCCCGAGACGGAATGAGTGAAGAAGCGATATGAGCAATTAGCATTGGTGGACGAGAAAAGGATGGAGGCTCTTTATCATATGCAGTTATATCAGAGAAGGATGGCCCGGGCCTTCAACAAAAAGGTCAAGGCCATCCCTATCAAAGAAGGGGACCTGGTGCTGAAACAGATCCGAATGACGCACACCGACCCTAGGGGCAAGTTCAGGCCAAACTGGGAAGGACCATTCCTCGTGAAGAAAATCCTAAGCAAAGGGGCGGTGAAGCTTACTACTATGGACGGCATGGAGTTCTCCGAGCCTACCAATCTGGGTAGGCTTAAGAAATACTTTTCTTAAAAAAAAAGAAAAAAAAGAAATGAAAATTCCCGATAGGTTGAAAACCCGCAAAGGGCGGCCTATGCAACAATAAGGGACATCCCAATGGGTGAAAACCCGAAAGGGCACTCATTTGAAAATTCCGGGATAGTAAAAGGAGAGATGAAAAATCGCTGGGATCTGAAAACCGAAAAGGCGGGTCCTGGTAACGATAGTTATATCTTGAGCAATTATAAAAATAATGTATAAGCGGCTAAGTATTTCTATTGTTTGTAAATAAATAAAGGCATGAATATATTTGAAGAGGATGATTGGAATCATTACAATCTACTGAATGCATTGTATTATGAATCATGAGTTATACATTTCCTACCTCTTTCACATAAAAAGCCTACGTCCTATCCACCCCTCTCCCTATATACAAGCTATACATCGGGGTAATACTAATGAAAAACCTACAAATAATAAGCCTAATAAGGGGGAAGATCCCAGTAATCCTCGAAGTCCCTCAGACGAGAAGCCCGCTCCGCAGAAAAGGCCTCTTCAGCGATCCGACGACCCTCCTCGACGGCAAGGCGCCCCGCGGTCTCCACTCGCGTCCTCTCCTCGGCAGCAAGACGCCCCTCGGTCTCCGCTCGCATCATCCCCGACCAATGAGCGTTCCTCTCCCGATAGACCTGGCCGACCCTGGCATCGGCCTCCCGCTGCGACTCACTCCTCCTCTGCTCGTTGGTGTGGAGATCGCTCTGTAAAAAAAAAAAAAAGAACATTGAAACAAGGCAACAACAGAAGTCATACATACATATGTGCATACATTCCACTACACTAAAATAAAAAAATAAGGATACTTACCAGGTGACTGGCGCAACGAAGGCTGAGTCGCTCTCGGAGATAACCAGATAACCCCACGTAATCCGTGCATGTCTCCCTCGAAGTGCGGAGGGCGTCCGGGGGATCAAACGGTATCCTCGATGTGAAAGCAGGAGGAGCTATCTCAACGCCGGCATAGGCCACTCCGGACTCGTCATAATGAACTGTCGAGAAGTCCCTCCCAAAGTCGGGGATAGGTACGCCTAAAGGGGGCCACTCCGGCCGGGCGACGCCCGAAGACTCGCCCGCATAATAGGAGGGCTCGCCCGCAGGCGTTCGAGCCTGAACACCATCAAAGAAGTCGGACATCCGAGCACTCCTCAAAGAACCCTCCTGCATATGAAGACACAATGAGTATCCCTAACCACCTCGCAAGTAAAGAATGAAAAACGGTCAAGCACTCACTGGGAGCTCCTCCCTACCAAAAACCGATGCGACAGCCTCGGCTGAAAACACGTCCGTCCTAGGATCCACCTCCATCGCAATCTCGGGAGCGTCCGCCGGGGTCAACAAAGTCGATAAATAGTGAGCACGACCCCCTGCGTGGTCCTACACGTCTCGGGGGGCAAACTGGCGGGTCAGGTCGCGACGAATGTCCGACAGAGGCATGGTCCTCATGGCAAACATGGACACGGGAATCTCGCCAGGTGTCCAGTGCGAGGTGCTAACCACGGTAATGCCCCGATCACCCAAGTACCAGGCCCGCACGCAGGGGCATGTGAGTACGCACCGCTGCCTCTGGATGTGGGTAACATACATGTAGTCAGGACCAAAGTCGAGGTCATCCCATCCGAATCGAATCTGAAAACAAAAAAAGAAAAGTCAAGTCTGATCAAACGAAAATCTAGCGTAGTTAGAAGATGTTCACCTGCCCCAAAGTCCGCGAGTCGATCCACGCTAGGAATCGCGCCACTGTCCGCCTCTCCTCGGCGCCTAGATCAAACTCACTCCACCGAGCCATAAGTGGAGGCCTAACCACCCGCGGTCTGCGCCGACGCTCGCATGGAAGGATCCGCCTCTCATAGGCCCAAACCTGCTCGCAGAAACAAAGGTTACTAACAGAAATCGCGAAAAGAATAAAGAAACACCGAAGGTGTAACCACGAAGTCCTTGCGCTTCCGGCAAGTCAGATCCAAAAACTTATACAGAAAAGCCAAGCCGGCTCCTGCCCAATCATAAGATGACACTGCGTCCAAATCACGAAAGGCCTGGATAAGACCCGCGTGTATCGTCCCGCTCTTGGTGCGGAAGATCGTCTCGCCCAAGGCGTATAGAAGAAAGCTGCGAACAGCCAGATCAGTGTCGTCTAGCCCGCAGGAGTCCCTGCGACTCAATAGTCCGGAGGTGGTAATAAACTTCACCGGGGTGGACTTGACCCCCGTGTAGTCTCCAGGTCCAATCAGAGCAGCTAACTCATCGCGGTTGACCCGGGGACGCACCATGTCGAAGAAGAGGGGAACCGGGATACCACTCCCCCGCAATCCGGTCAGCAGGGAGAAGTCACGGGGCGAGATCGTCATCTCCCCAAACGAAAAGTGGAAGGTGTGGGTCGAGTCTACCCATCTCTCACATAAGGCGCGAAGGCCGAATCGATCACACACTCTGTTGGCGTGAGGCAACGCCAGGATAAAGGGCTCAAAGCCCAACTCTCGAACCCGGGCTTTAGCCGCCGGGCTCAACATGGCATACCAAACGTGGATCTCCTCAGTGGTCCCGGAAATACCAATGACCTGGAAGGAACAGAACGGGTAAGTTTAAATCTCGCTCCTAGTCTCGTGTCTAATAAAGGTGTGTTAACCTTGTTGTCCTTTTGGTCATACTTAAGTCTAACCTAGAGACTCTTTGTCAATTAGGATCGTCATTTGGTGAAATTTTGTTCTTAGGGTCGTTTGTATAAGATTTGACTAGTTCATTATTGTCGCACCCTGGCTTCCGGTTTTTACGCAGGTCAGGGTGCGTGGCCGGCTCGATCCGCCTTTCTCGTGTTTTAAGGTTTCGAGTCGCCACCAATCACCACTTGGAAATACGTGTATGCGGGCGTGATTGGTCGCCCTATCTATTTGGAATGACTCTGTATGGTTTGGTTTCGACAAGGATGGTCTTCAGAGAGATTCAAGGTTCGTTTTTCCGGTTACGTGTAGGGAAGAGATGTGATCTCACCCTACCCCGCCCGACGTATCGGTACTATTGTGATATCATGTGTTTGCTATTCGTTTTGCTTTGAATTGTCTATATAAACTAGGTACTTGCACGCGTTTGGGATTATAGGGTTTAGTACAGAATTCTAATGACGTTTTCACATCAATTAGAATTAACTTGGTTTAGGAGTTCGAGTGACGTTTTCACATCAATTCGAGTGAATTTAATATTCAAATGACGTTTTCACATCAATTTGAATTAATCTAATTTATAAATTCAAATGACGTTTTCACATCAGTTTGAATTAATTCAGAGATAAATTCGGATGACATTTTCATATCAATCCGAATCAGTTTGGTTTAATATATTTTTTATTGATTCGGGATAACATCTCGAATTGATTTATTTTCGTTTTAAATTACGCGTGCGGCGCACACGTAATCTCTTTTTATTAAATTAGAGTTTAATATGATTTTACGTATATCACATATACGATAAAATAGAATAAAAGATCTAAGGGCGAGCATCTCGAATTCAAGCGACGTTTTCACATCGACTAGAATTAGCTTGGTCGCGCATTCGAATAACGTTTTCACATTAGTTCGAATTAATTTGATTAACTATATCGGTTCGAGATGACATCTTGAAATTTGATGTATTATTTCTCCGAATACAATATATATGGCATGTGTGTATTCAGAAGCCAGTGCAAAGTTTCTAATGAAGAATATCCTCACGCGTATCGTCGAGTTAATAATGCATTTTTGTATTGGCTTAAACTAATTCAAAAGAACCGCGCATTGTGTTATTTAGCCCCTTTTTTCGAGTCAACTTTATTATTATTATTTTTTATTAGGATCGTGTGTATCACATACACGCGGGGATTCATATTTATTTCACTATCTTGGGTCGGTGACACGTGAAATCGGATAATTAAACTCGAACCAACATAATTGAATTAAATGGGCTTGTTTATTCCAACCAAAGTTAAAGGCCCAAAATTAATAAAAAGAATACCTATATCTAAACCCACACCACCTCCATTCATTTGTTTTATCAAACTCTTCAAATCCCATTTTCTTTTCTTCTCCTCTCATCTTCTCGAACTTTCATCTTCTCACCCCTCACTGCCATCGATTCTCTCTCTTCGGTTCCCATGGATTCCGACCACTCTTCTCGCCGTTCTCACTCCGTCTACTCTTCTATGGGCGTTTTTTGGTCATCTCTCTGTATTTTGACATGGTTCGGACCGTTGGGTCCGTTTTTGGGCGATTCGGAGACGGTTGCCGTCCCTCACCTCCGATGACGAGTTCGAACTTCCGAGGGGGTGGTTCTAATCAGTGGGAACCTACATGTAAAGGTGAGCTATGAGGTTTGTGTCTCTTTTGCTCTCACTCCTCCTCGACCTCGGTTTCTCTTCGGGTTTGCCGCGAGTTCTGAGAACTCTTAGAGGCGTATGAAATGTTCTGTGGTTTGAGGTAGATGCTTGCTATGTTGATCTTGTTAGAGGCGTGTTGTTTATTCGATTTGTAATGCTTGTGGTGTTTTTTGTTGGGAATGGATTATTTACTGGGAACAATTTGGCTTGAGATATTTTCGGGATGCTTGGCTGTGTGGGTTCGATTTTGGCTATTCCTACTGTTATAGTCCATTCTTACTTGCCTGAATTTAGTTTTGTGTGGAGATGGTTTCCCGTGACCTCCAAACGGGTTCCGAGAACGCAACCAGAGCCGTTATCGGCTCTGGAGGGTGTTTCGGTTCTCCGTTTGGCGTGCTCGGGAACGGGTTTGAGTTACGGTTACTACTTGGTTGATTTATATGAGAAAAAAGAAGCAGCAGTGATACAATAACGGATATATACGTGTATATATGTATGAATGTGAGTAAATTGCAAATGAATTTACCCTTGCTCTTTTGATTGCTTTTCTGAGAATTACAGTATTGGAGAAGCTTTTCCTTGCATCCCCTCTTTACAGTGACAACTCTTCCTATTACAGTGATGAAAGATTTTCAATCTTTTTTTCCTTCCCCTGTTACATTGAGATTACAGATGTTTTCTCCCTCATTACTCCCCTTACATTGTGTTTTTGGCTCTCAATTCCCCTTTTTCCTCTTTTTTCTGTATTACAGTGATGAAGCTCTTTAAAGAAATCCCCCCTTTTACAGTGATAGACTCTCTCTATTTATAGTAAGAAATTTGCCTGTGAATTATTGCTCATCATTTTTCTTTATTTCCTTCTGTACCCTTGAGGGTTGTTTCGTCAACCTGCTTGCCCATTTTTTGGTAAAAATGCCAATTGGTCCTTGTAATTGTGATTTTTGCAGACTGACGCCGTTGGAATGAATTCTGGCCTGAATTTGACGCCGACCCGGAATGAATTTGAATTGTTTTTGACACGAGCGGACTCTGTTGGACTCGTAGGTTACAAAATTCCGAGCTCTTGAACTGATAGTTATTCGTGCTTCAGGCATATATCGGACTTGAACTGACAATTACCCGTGCTTTGGAATCGGACTTGAATTGAAAATTATCCGTGCTTTGGATTTTGTTGGACTCGTATGAATAGTTCTCCGAACTTCTGATTTGTTGGACTTGTTGTACCGCAACGAGATAACTCAGTCATTTGAACGTGATTTGATAATTTTTTAGAATATTCTTGCTTTTTGGGGATATCGGGAATTTCTGGGTATCTCAGACATTGGCGAGCTGGTCTTCAGATTCGTCAAAATTACTGTAAAAAACAAAAATAATAAGAGAAATATTCATATTAATAATGCAATATTTATTTGTTACTGAAAATTCCATTTTTAAGCGTTCAATTGTCGTTAATTTATTAACTTCTCAATTTCTGAATCCATTTGTCATAATTCGTTATTTAGAAATCAACTATATTCTAAACGTTTAATTATAATATAAATCGTAACCAAAGTCAATGTTAACTTTAACTTTAATATACGATACTACATCATAATCCGCAATTCAGACTATAGACATTTCTAGATATAGTTTACGACAAATAAATAAGCATTGAAATGTTAATTCGATTGATTGACATCTGAACCTTAATAAATTATAACTCGGATTCAAGCAAATTCAATTTTATTCAAAATACAAGGAACATATCTCGAATAAAATTCATAAAAGGTTAAAATTATACTTTAATTCTATTAAGTCGCATTTTGAATATAATTCGATATTTTTATCGATTTATACCGAAATATGACAAATTAGCCTTAATAGCACAACTTTTCCACAATAAATTATTTTCGAGATTATACCATATATTCTGGATAATTCATGAATTGTTCAAATTTTGAGTGAAATTTATTAAAAACTTAAAAATTGGTCCGGACAAAAATGGGTATCTACAATTATTTTTGGTGTTTCACTCTCCAGCGTGTGGGCAAAGAGATGGATCCAATTTTAGCATTTAACTTGGTCGTTTAGGCTTTTTCTACTATTCACGTGCACTTTTCATGTTTTTACTATTCACGTGCACTATTCACGTGCTGTTCACGTTTTTACTGTTGCATGCATTGTTCGTATTTTTACTATTCACATGCATATAGGTCAAATTCTTTCAAAAGATAAATAAAGCATTGCTTACGTGCATAGAAATTCGCGTTTTCTAACTAAAGGTCTTCTAAACGGCTTAGAGGTTAGCATGTAAATGATGTTCAAAGTAGGGCTACTAAAGCCTAGAAGTTTAGTCAAAAGATAAAAGAGTAGAGGGGTACCTACCTGATTAATGTTGGTCCGGCTCAGATGAGAAGCAGGATCCTGAAAAGGGGCCACTGTAGTCAGGTTCTCAAAACCCGCATCCATGCCCTTCGTACCATCGTATTTATCCAAGTCCATCACGAGAATGATCCAAATTAGAAGTTAGAGAGAGAGAGAAGAGAGAGAAGGTGTGGGGTTGAAATGAAAACCAACCACCTTATATAAAAAAAGGGAATTGCATTCCCGTAAATAGCGAAAAAGGTACGATGTGACATAAAGGTAAAAAGTAAATAATTGATTACCAGGTGCACAAACCTCCGATTTGCAGTCCGTTTCAGCATGCGTTTCTTCCAGGCGGTGACCGATAACATCAAGATATGACTCCAGATGACAGCCAAATTTTACAGAACAGTGGTGCCAGTCAAAATACAGACAACAGTCAACAGAAAAATAATTGTTAGTCTAAATCGTTCCAGACGAAAAGATAAGGACGCTCTTATCAAGCAACTCAAATACCTGAGACGATAGCTCCAGTAAAGACACAGACGACAGCGCTTTAGAATTCAGAATAGTTAGAAAGAACCTTTTGCTATTGAGCCATCTTACCCGCGGTCGTGGACCAGGGTTGCTTTTGAGCCATTTTACCCACGGTCGTAGACCAGGGTTGCTTTTGAGCCATTTTACCCACGGTCGTAGACCAGGGTTGCTTTTGAGCCATTTTACCCGCGGTCGTGGACTAGGGTTGCTTTTGAGCCATTTTACCCGAGGTCGTGGACCAGGGTTGCTTTTGAGCCATTTTACCCGCGGTCGTGGACCAAGGTTGCTTTTGAGCCATTTTACTCGCGGTCGTAGACTAGGGTCGCTTTTGAGCCATTTTACCCGCGGTCATGGACCAGGGTTGCTTTTGAGCCATTTTTACCCGTAATCGATTTAGAGACTAGGGTCGCTAGAAAGAGCTTCTTACCCGCAGTCAATTTAGGCTAGGATCCTTAAGAAGAACATCCGCCAGCAGCCGATTCGAAGGCAATGACGGAGAGGGTCGAAGACGATGCTGGAGCGCGCAGCGCAGAGATCAGGTATTCTTCCTCCCACTCTTTACCTGTCTTTTACTTTAATATATTTACATTGCATGTGTTGCGTTAGCAAAAAACGTTTTCAAAACACACACATCACTGTCAAAATAGGAAAGTAGGGGCAACTGTAGACACCAAGTCGGAGGACCTGTGACGAAAACCTGTAACAAGACGGTCGAAGCGGTTGGTTCCGGAAGTTTTAAAATAAAAATATATAATAAAAGGGAAGAAGTTAATAGGAGGCGCGGTCGTCAAGTGGACGGCTCGCGAGTGCTCAGCGACGTGGTGCGAACGCCTAGCGGCAGCCGACGCGTGTCCGACGACAGTTGGACGCGCGTCCGGCAGCGCGGGACGCACGCTCGACGTCCGCTGGGCGTGCGCGCCCGACAGCGCGGGGCGCACGCCCGACGGCCGCTGGGCGTGCATGCCCGGCAGCCTCTGGGCGAGCGCCCAACGACGTTGGACGAACGCCCAACGGGCGTTGGGCGAACGCCCAACGCATGTTGGGCGTCGCCCAACTGAAGTTGGGCGTTCGCCCAACATAAGTTGGGTGTTCACCCAACTAGGTTGGGCGTTCGCCCAACCTACTTTGGGCGACGCCCAACTTTAGTCGGGCGTCGCCCAAAGATTCCGGGATCCGTGCCTATAAAAGGCACGGGTCCCCATGCATTAGAGGGGGGGGGGGATTTTTGGAGCTTTCTCACTCTAGACATTTTTAGAGAGAGAAAGTCAATTTTTTGGAGAAAATATTTTTTTTTCCCAAAAAAATCTAAATTTTCCAAAGTTGAATATTTTATCGAAAACACAAAAAACACCGGAAAATCACGATTCGCGGAATCAACCGACTTCGACTGTTAGATACCGATCTTGAGGTATTATCCGAGGACTAGACTCGTTTTATTTTATTTAATTTATTTCCTTTATTTATTTATTTTTATGTTATAATTTTATTTATTTATTTATCACGCTTTATTTAATTTTTCGTATTTATTTAATTTTCGCCTCGTATTAAATAAACGTTCGGTTTTGTTTTGAAATAAAAACCTCATTTTAATATCCCAATACGAACCGTGATCCGATTCAAAGGTAGTTCGGGATTAAAAAACGTTGTAATTATAAGTTTTCAAAATTTTTCTAAATAACGTTTTAAATAAAAAACATCGTTTAGGAACCTTCGCTATAGACTATGATCCATTTTTGGTAGTTCGGAGGTCCAAAACGATAGAATAGATCTAATCCAAAGTGTTTGAATAAATCTGGAAAGTTGTGAACTGTTTCTGTAATTCTCCCTTTTCTGTCACTAATAGCTGTTTACCGACGGATGTTCCGTCGGTAAATCTGCTGGAACCTTAAATATCCATTTTTGAACCTTTTTCTTACCTTTTTGACATTTCTTCTTAAATATATCTCTATTTAATTATGTAAAATATTTGATAAATATATTTTTGGTTTATATAATTATTATCTACATATTATATATCTACTTATGCTATGTTAAAAATTTAATTCATATTGATTTGGTTTTGTAAATTATATATAAGTATATATGTGTAGTTTTTGTGACTTTTTGGAGATTAATTGGTTTTTGGGTTATGATGTAAATATTATTTTTGAACTAAAGGTTATATTCTATATTTATGAACCATGTTCATCGTTTTACATGTTTTAATTAAAATAAAAGTATATTATATCCAATATTATTTTTTTTTATTACTACTTCTACTTCTTAATACGTGTTATTTTCTAAATTTTGTATTATTACTACCCTTTTTGTATATATGTATATCTATGTATATTTACTCTATTTTCATACTTAGATATATATTCTTTCAAATGTATTTGGTTGGGTGAATCGAGATTAGATTGTTAATTGTTGTGATTATGTTCAAGTAAGGTTCAATCGAGTGAAAAATGGGAAAATAAACCACAAAAAGAGATTTCAATTTGGTTATTCAAACTAAAGTTTTTCTAGACATTCTTAAAGTGTAAATAAAAGGTTTTTCATCATTTCAAACGATTTCCTAAAACATCACGTTTTAAAACCTTAATTCGTTCCAACGACGGATTAAGCGAACCTTGTAATTAAAATCATTTCTTAGATTGTGAATAATGGAGTTTTGAATCGTTTTCGTAATGGTTTTGTACAAAAATAAATGGACTTGTATGCTTAATCACGTTTTTGTTAAAACTTCTTATCCCACGTTTTCAAACACTCGAATCGTTCCAACGGCGATTCGAGTCGATATCATGTTAACCAACGGGGTTTTGAAACGTACCTAAATCGTTCCAACAGCGATTAAAGTACGGACCATGTCAATAATCTCGTTTTGGGAAATGAGATCAGCTTAGAATTAGTGTACAGATTAAGGCATAAAATCACACCGTGAATAAATTAATTCTTCCTTCCCCCCCTCTCTCTCCTATGTATTTTGAATTTATGTAAATGGGTGATTCTTTACTAAAATGGCTTTTAATAATACATGCTCAAAACGGTTTTCAAAACGAGAAAGAAAAGGTTTCAAATGAATTTCAAACTTAAAGAAATATGCGATTAGTCCGTTATCGCCTAACACGCTGAGTAGGAGGCCGGTGGTTCATAACCGGACGATGTCGGGGTGCCTAGTAGCCTTTCTCCGGAAAGGAGCTAGCCTTCTCGGCTCGTACCTAAGTTTCCCGAACCCTCACCGGTCTCCCGCAAGGGATCGGTGTTCATTTTCCCATTTGTGGGTGGCGACTCTTCCATAAAGTTTCAGGAGCTTAATAAACTAAACTAAAACAGAGAGGTTCAATTACGAAAACCTGTAAATTCAGGTGCTTGAAATTATGTTTTCCCTATTTTATTGATAGGAAAATCAACAAAATCCAAAAGAACAAAGAAAAAACCCAACTTATTACAACTTAAAGGTATGAACTTTTTCAACTTTTCATGTCTCATGCAACACACGAACATACAAATCGATGATTATACGAGCTAAGGCGAACAATAAGTATTCAATGGTCAATACTATACCAATGCAGCTACCGAAGTGAATTAAAAATGCGCAAGTATGGTTAAGATAGAGGTTGAATTAACATACCATGTGAGTGTGTAATGTAAATGATCTTGCGGCATGACTGAACTATATCTGATTAAAGTATACAAGGCAGAGCATCCAGGTCCACCAGTTAGCCATAGTAAGAGAGGATCATGTTTAGGATTTCTTTGGGATTTGACGAAGTAGTAAAAGAGCTGCACATCTTCTAATTTATCAACTCCAATATATCTGATTCATAACACTAATTAATTCTTGATCCATCCTACTACACTTGTGTATGAATCTGCAAGCTTTGAGTTCAATTGTAATAACAAAATAACAACCACAGATAACCAAAATCTTACCATTTCTGAGGATAACATTAATTGGATTGGATGTCCTAATTTATAAAACAATTAAGGAAAAATAAATGGAATGGAAACGTAGAGCAGTTGCATATTGAATATTGAAGGTAGAATAAATTAATTAAGAAATAGACAAATTAACATTTCAATATTTACTCATTGACAACTTCCTTAAAATGTGGACCCCAAAATACAATAAGCCATTTCATTGTTTGGACATTTAAGTCCTTTTCAATTCGATTGGTTCCATAAGAGAAATCCAAGGAGAATAACTGCTGGACCTGGAGGACTGCTTCGTAAATGTAATGATCACTCTCAGGTTGATTAACAAATGCAAATAGTTACTTCATCGTGATTGGGAGGTTAAGTTAATTCATTCTTATAGAAAAGGTAAGAGGCCTAAAGGCTAATTAAAGAACAACAAATAGGCATGTTAGAGATCTGTATTATTCTACATTAGTCTTTTAAGTTAGTTTCTAACTAATTGATATGATAGCTGTAAATATCATTTGATTTTATGTAATCTCTTATCTTTTCCTAATGTATAGGAGGATTCTTTTCTCTGTTAGTCATTAGGGTCTTTACTTGTACTTCTATTTCTCTTGAGAGAAACCAATAAAATACAGAGTTTCTCCATTCTCTCTCTTTCTCTAAAACTTACGTTACTATGGTATCAGACTGAGGAACAATTCCCATTCCGCCAACAATCCCACCGGCTGCAAGATCCGCTAATGCATGACTCGAAGAGAAATGTCCATTCACCTTGTATTGAATGTTAAACTTCAAAAAATGAAGGGAGAAAATAAATCAATAACCATCACAAATCATCTATAACCAAATACAAATCATTTATAACCAAATACAAACTTACCCGGGTTTAGATTTTATGCAGAAGAGGTGGAGATGAACCAAGAAGGTGGAGGCGGCGGTGGAGTGGAGAGCGAGTAGGAAAATCCGCTCCCTGTTTTCGGCGCCGTGAGAAGTTGAACGACTGGAGATACGAACGGCGGTGGACGAGGTGGAGGTGGAGGTGGCGATGGAGTGGAGTGGACTGGCGATAGAAGTTAGAACCCTAGAAAATAAGTAAAGCAGGAGATATACGAACAATAGAAAAGATTCTACATCTACTACTTTTAAGATGAATTGTTTAAAACTTCTAATATTTGTTACATAATTAGTGAATGATTAACAAGAAATAGAATTGGTCGAGATGGTTGAGACATTTGATAGTGTATCAATTGGTTAGAGGTTCGATCCTCAATGTCCACATTTTAAAGAGTAAATGTTTTTCATTTTATTTATATATAAACGGGGATTACTCGTCGGAGATTTAAGTAAATGTTTTTTTATTTTATTTATATATAAATGGAGATTAATTGAGGATTACTCGTCAGGGCTTTACGGGTACGGGGATCCCCGCGGGGCGGGGTACCATTTCACGGCCCCACCCCGTACCCGCCTACGGGGACCATATTGGTCTCTGTCCCCGTCCTAGACAAAAAACGGGACGGGGTCCCGACGGGTACGGGTATTTCCCGCCCCAATTGCATCCGAAATTCAAATTAATTTGTGCAAAGCACCATAGAAAAGTAAAATTAAAAATTTTATATAAAATTTAGAAAATTTCTTTTATAAGTTTATATATTAATAAAAAAAAATTAATATTTAATATTGTATAATGGTTTCTAAAAATTAATATTATATAATTGTTCTTAAAAATTAATATTTATATATATTAATAAAATAATAAATTATTTTACTTGCAAAATTATATATTTGTTAGTTTTTCTTTATTTTTGTTGTATTAGATCACGTAAATGTCAATGCAACAATTATAATTTTGTTGCTTTCTCGGTTTTACCTTATTTTTTGTAACAATTTAAACAAATTGTTGGATTAATTTGCTTAAAAGCAACATGACAAGCAACAATTAATATTTTTGTTGCATAATTTTTTATAATTTTGCTAATTTAAAGATTATTGCAACAAAAATGCAACATTATTGAAATACAACAAAATAAACTCATTTAATGCATCAATTTTTAAGCAACAAATTCAAATTTGGTTGCATTAGGGGTTTTATGGTATAGTGGTATGATATAAGATCAACATGGATTCCTGCTTATTTCAGAGACTCATTCCTAGCCGGCTTAATGAGAACAATATCAAGGTCAGAAAGTGAAAATCACTTCTTCACTTCTTTCACAAAAAGTCATTTAACTCTCATAGAATTCCTCCTCCGGTTTGAGGGTGCAATGGAAGCACAAAGACATGCACAAGGTAAAAATGACAATGATTCCAAACACTTAATACCTATATCTCAAACACCAATTCTTATTGAAAAACATGGATCAGAAGTATTTACAAGAACAATCCTTTATGAATTTCAAAAACAAGTGCTAGATGCTTCCTTTAATTATGGAGTGGATGATATACATAAATACAATGACAAATGCATAATCACTGTAAGGGAAAAGGTAAAAAAACAACATATCAGGTTGTTTATAATACAGACAATAGTGACACAGTGCAAGATGTTCAATAGAGCAGGAATTCCCTGTAAACATATGGTGTTCGTATGGAAAGATAGAATGCTGGAGAGAATTCCTGAGCAATATGTCCTAAACAGATGGAAAATCTTACCAGAGATAGCATTGCAAAATAATGTTATAGAAGAATGTGCTAGAACAATGGGTAAGAAAATAATGTTGAATAACTTATGGTTTGAGATTCACATGACTGTGTGCTTGGCTGAAGGGGATGAAGAGGACCTAAATAATCTCACAAGAAACATTCAAGCATTGAGGACAGAGTTGGAAGCAAAGAAAAGAAAGAACATCAACAATTCTACTAAAATTCAAGACATAGAGATGTTGGTTGGAACAAGTCGGCCCTCTGAAGTTCTAATCAAAGAACCTAAAATTTCAAAAAACAAAAAGGAACTGGGATTCATGTTACAAACAGTGAGAAAAGATTGAAGGGAGAAAAAGAGAAAACAATTGAACAAACATAGAAAAAACAAAGAATGTGCAAATGTTGTAATCAATTGTGCCACCACGACATTAGAAACTGTCCAGAAAAAGCAAAGAAATAAGGTAAATTCCCTGTCTAAACTTTCTTTCCTCTAGCAGTATATTTTCTTATTTGACTTCATTTCGAAAACCTGTGTTTTAATTTCGAACAACATGTGTTTACATTAACAATATATGGACATCAATAATATATAGCAGTAAAAAAAGGCAACTTCTAGGAGAAATAAGTAAAAACATAACAAAATATATCATTAAATAAAAAAAAACATAAAAACATAAACATAAAAAACATGCAAACATAAAAATCAAAACAATTATTCACAATAAAAATCATTATCAGGACCTAAAATGTCACACCCGACCCTAAACGGCATCGGGTATGAACGGAAGACAGGATAACGAACGTTATCCAGTCTAAAAGGCGAAACCGATTTCCTACGAATAAAAATTTATTCGGACTACCTAAAGATTTTATTTGATTATTTGGCTTGGACTCGATAATTCTATCAAGCTTCCTACGTATCCCGAACATCTTTTAATATTTAAACCGGGAATCAAAGCCACGTAGTTCTACCTATCTTAGGTAGTTCTCTTTAACTTATTTACACGCTGATGAAATTAATAGACTTCATTTTATCGCTACTACTATTCATAATATATTTAGCATCCTGATCTACGATTTCAACTCGTCGATTAACCCGTTAAAAGCTTAATTTAATTTCCTAATAGCTTAACTTAATTTCGAAATAGACCAAAACGCTTATTCAGACCATAGCGCGAATACTTTATCGATTCGACAACATAAAACTTAAAGTTAAAAACCTTAAAATCACGTTATGCAAATCAAAACCACTCGTAACCAATCAAATGTTTGAAACCAATTCGTAATCAATCAAACGTTTTATCAAACCAAATCCGTAATCAAATAAACACTTTATCAATCAAACTCGTAATCAATCAAACTCGTAATTAATCGAACGTAAAACCTTATATCATAATCGATTCATAACCGAAAACATAAAACTTTATATCCTTATATCCATCCTAGAGTTTCTCCCATTATGTATCAATCCATAACCACACATATCAATTCAATAACCACATAGTCGAGACGTCTCTTTAACCTTGCCTAATCCCGTATTGGTCTTACCCAACACTTCGCTGCCAATACCCGACTAGGTCTTTACACTGTGTACACAGGCCACGTTCCTCACTGAACATGGTCTTCAATTATCAAAACTACCGGTCCGGATTACTCTAGATGGATATAAAAATTCCGAAAATCATAACGTGCTGAAATTTCCTTTCACAATCAAACTTCCAATTTGTTCAATAACCACAAAATCATCTGATCTCAATTAACTATTTTTGCAAAATAATCACAATATTTAAAATCAAATAATCGTTTTATAACTAAAATAGTTAAAATATCGTATAAAACCACCGATTCATAATTTAATCGAAATCCAAGAATTTAATAGCTCAAAATATTATATCGATAAAATTTAATATCGTTAAAAGTAAATATCCTTATCATACTATTTTCGGTCACCGAAACAAAAATTCTAAACCGAATTACTATTGGACTGTCGCTTAAAAATTAATCAAATAATCTTAAAACTAAATTTTAAACCAAAAACTTTTATCAGACTATTCTCATTTGTCAACGAAATTATAACGTGTAAACCAAATTAGTATCGTTAATTCCGATCGAAAGTTCAGTTAGACTCATGACACTGCTAGGACTCTATTCATACTAATTTACAATTTATGTATTATTATTATTATTCAATATATAAAAATTGAGACTGTGACAATTTACTAATAAACTTGCATAAATTATTTCTATGATCGAAACCTCCAAATACTCGTCTATTTTCCTATGTAACTGCTAACTTTCTAACTAAAACTGATATATATATATATATAAAGATAAAATAATGTTACCTCTCGTGACTCTTCTAAAACCTGCCTCGACGAACCCGTCATTGTAGCTTTAATTGTAAGTGAAGATTTAATCCAAATGAAATTACCTTATAAAAACTATCTAATGACATTAACCCCAAATTATGTAATAAGAAAATCATTCCCCCATTTATTTTTTTTTTGTTTCATCCGTATATGTTGGAAAAAGAAAAAGGAAAGCCTCCTTTCATCCCATTTTTGAACCCCAAAACTCACTCTCTTCCCTATTGTTTTTTTATATAAGGTATATATATAGCAAATTAATACCACATTGCACTCACAATTCATGCATATTAACACCTATCTAATACGTGCATCATGAGTCATATTTATTTATTATTATTATTTTTTTTAATAGATTGTTTCCATAAATAATAAACAATGATAATGGGTTCTTATTATTATATCAACAATGGTTAACTAAAATTTTAAATCTAATTTTACTTTCCAATCTATAGTTATGTATCACTAATACTACTAATAATAAAATAATAATAAATAATAATAATAATAAATATAATAATAATAATAAATATAATAATTATTATTATAATTAATAAAATTGCATATTGTTAGTTTAGTAGATATTTAGACATTAAAGTTTGTATAATAGTATTTGTGGTACTCTTAATTTATAATAGTTTATACCTAAAATATTAAATTACACCCAATACTATAATTATAATATCCAATTAATTAAGACGCTATATATAATCTAAATCGGGATATAAAGATTGAAACTTTCGGACACGATCGTGACACTAAGTGCAAATTCAACAATTCTCCTTTTACGACTATCAATGTTCTCCAGCAACTTTGGATGTCGAGAAATAAAAGGAGAACAGAGGTACTTAGATTCCTTAACAGTCCTCTTTACACACCCTCCTCCACCATTTTCATTATCAAGACCATATTTCAAAACAATTTCTCCCAAATCTCGACGTAATTCGTTTATCACATCTATACTGTATCCCGTCCTCCTACGATCCTTATCCCACTAAAAAACATATCACAATTAAAATCATGCATCAAAACTATAACTTCAACATGTCATATATTAAAACTAATTGTTCCAAGAATAAACACCAATTGTTCAAAGAAGAAACACCAATTGTTCAAAGAATAAACACTTACAATATTATCAATCTTCAACACTTTCTCAGACACTATATCATGCATGTACTTAATTACATAATAACCACATCTTGTGGTATCTGTCTGAGTTGGAATATTCTGCAAAATAAAATACAAACAACTTAAAAACAATAAAATAAAAATATAAAAATATACATACAAATTAAAGACGTACCACAGGGCAAATCCATTGTACCAAAAACTTCTGATGATAAAAAGAATTAATAGATCTACAAAGCAAATTCATATATATATCAAACTATTGCATTCAAAAAATAAAATATATTATAAAAAGGCATTTGATTATTAAACATACTCATCAACAACAAATCTCCATTGATCATTTTCCACGCCCAAACGAGATTTCAATGGATCCAACAGAAAAACATGTTTCCTCTCAAGATCAACGACAATCAATGTCCAATGATACCTGAGGAAAACAAACACATTAGTACAACTAAAATACATTATTAACCAAATAAAATAAATCATCAGTATAGATAAATAATGCATACTGTTTGTTTCGCGGTATCAGATACAAACATTTGATGCCGCACTGTTCACATCTCTCTGTCAAAAACTTGATCTTCTCCCCTATCGTATTAACTCTTTCAAATTTATTAGTTCTATTTTGATCAACAAGGGAGAAGATGATATCCAATCTATCATTATTCAGAATCACATCATAGAGGTGCCTGTACAAAATACACACAAAACATATACAGTAAACATGCCATTCAAAAAAAATATATAATCACTAATACAAACATGGAATCATAGATTAAAAAAAATACCTCATGTAATAAATAATTGGGCCACACCCTATTGCAACTAGATCAGCCAAATCACGAATATCCCTCCTCAAAATAACTGCATTCACCGCATGACCAAAAATATAATATTCAAAAATGGTAAAAAATGTCCTCCCATAACATAAATACTTGTTAGCCCATATGCACATCTGCAAATTCATCTGGAACATCTTCAGGCAAAGACTCCAAGTCTATCATCATCATCATCATCATCGGACATCTCTGTCTCAATTCCATCATCGATATCACTGTTGAAAATATAAAACAACTCAAATATATAACAAAAAAAAATACAATGTTCCACACATATATAAGAAAGGTTCCAAACAATTGAACCATTTGTTCCACACATAATCACTTACACAATTTCATCATTAAAATCAACAACCTCATCGCCTTGATGTTCATTTATACAAACTAAAGCACTAGGCCCACAAACTATATCACCAGGCCTACAAACAACATAAAACATCAATTAATCCACAAATATTAATTGAGTTGTTCCAAAACAAAAAACACGAATTATTCCAACAAAATAAATTACATTTCAGATGAAACAGCTTCATCAGCTAAGGACTGGCTTAACAACTCAAATTGAGGAGCAGAATTCATCTTTATTTTCAACTTCAGTCCTTCAGCTGACTCTACTTTCCCTCTAACTTTCTTCACTACTCCTCTCTTCTTCTTCTTCTTCTTCTTCTTCTTCTTCTTCTCCTTCTCTGCTCCTCCTCTCTCTTTTTCTAAACCTCCAGCTCTCTTTCTCTCTACCTGCTTGTTGTATTCTTCATCAACAACATTATATTCTTCCCAAAAACCAGAAAGATTAAAAAAATCATTATCCTCATCAGATTATTTAAATAATTTTGCTGAATGCTGACTTGCTACCATTCGCTCGGAACGCTGGCTCATCCTCTCTTCCTTCCTCACTCTGTACTTCATAAAAATGTTCTCAACAAATGTATTCATTCGTACAGGTAAATCATTCTCCTCAAACATACTTTCTACTTCATCCAGCAACATAAACATCTTAGTTACATCAGTAGCTAAACTCTTAGCCACTAATTTAAACTTGCTCATGAATTCCTGCATTTAGAAAAACATTATTTACTAATTTATCAAAAAGAAACAAAATCTTCTATATAAAAGAAAAACAGAGATGCATACCATGAAGTAACTGGGACAGCCAGAAACTCCTTCTTGAGTATCTTTTTCTTCTCCTTCTTCTACATGCTTCTTCTTCTCTTCTTCTCTCTTCTTCTTCTTCTTCTTACCTTCTACCTTAGGGCCTTCACATTCTACCTCTGCCTCAGATTCCACTAATCTCTTCAATACAATCCCCTTGCCAAAACTACTGGCTTTTTCCAACTTAATTCTTTCAAAGATTAAAACCTTATTCCATACAGAGGTTAGTGGAAAGGAACGTGGCCTCAAATCAACACCACATTGCAAACGATCAAAATAACATATCTACAATAAAACAAAAGAGAAAAACAAATTATAATCAAATACATAAATTGTTCAAAATAAAAACATAAATTATTCCAATAACTGTATCAACACATTAAAACAATTACCATTATAAATGGAAGAGGGCCTGTGAAAAAATATGGCTTAGAATCGTTATTGTAAGAAAGAACAGAATCTATAAGATGCTTAAAACTAAAACAGCACCAATCCAACTTTGAAATTTCAGTCACATTCATGCAACTGAATAAAAACTTATTGTACAACGCCCTATTCTTTGTTGATCGAATGCAACGATTGACAATAATAACAATAAAGTTCCAAATGAACTCATCGCAAACATCCACCATCAACAGATTTGTGCAATGCCGTTGAAACCCTAAAAAGTAAGAAACAAAACAAAAACTAAATACAAAACCTAAACAGAAAATATAAACAAAAAAACTAAGACCATGCATAATACAATATCTAAAATGAACAAAGAAAACACAGAGGAACTCACCGATATCTTCACAAATACACCAAAGGAGAGCCGAACCTACCGATAAAGTAAAAAATACAGGAAATGAGAGCCATAAGTCGAACAAAATATTCAACAAAAAAACGAACGGAAATGAAAAAACAACAAACAGAACTTGCATAATACAATATCTAAAATGAACAAAGAAAACACAGAGGAACTCACCGATATTTTCACAAATACACCAAAGGAGAGCCCAACCTACCGATAAAGTAAAAAATACTGGAAATGAGAGCCATAAGTCGAACAAAATATTCAACAAAAAAATGAACGGAAATGAACAAACAACAAACAGAAATACGATGAAAACGAACACGAAAACATAGAGGAACTCACCGATATCTTCCCAAAAACACCAAAGGAGAGTCGGAACAAAGAAATCGAATGAAAAAATCCACAAAAAAATGATCGGAAATGAAACAGGAGCAATCAGAAAAGGAGAGAAATATCGGAGAAGAACCGGAGAAGAAAGAAAAACCGAAGACAAAAAATAAAGATTACAAATATATCCCTGACTTAACAACTATTTATACTAAGCACGAAAAATTACAAATATACCCCCTCCGTTTTTAAACAATTACCAAAAAACCACAGTCACAGAATAAGCATTGTCACACCATAAGGAATGTGTCACACCTGATCTCTCATATATATATATATATATATATATATATATATATATATATAAGAAAAATGTTACCAAACATAGGCAAATAATTTATTTTTTTCTTTTATAAGGTCTTTCTTATCTGGCTCGTGGTATTCGTTTTCTTATCAAGGAGTAGTTTAATAATGTAATATTCTTTATTTCCTATGGTGGGATTTACCTCTTATTTGACAAACACATTTTCCACTCTATAATCACACAATGTGTTTGACTTTAAGCATTATATGGCTACATCTTTTATTTTAGGTATGAACTTCTTTATTTCTTTCTCTTTAATCTATGCTTGTAATTTTTAGGTTCCGATTCATATCTTTCTTCTCTTGTTATTTTTATTTTCTATGCAGTTCACCAATAGTATTTTATGTTGGATGAAATAGTTAGGCAAGACTTGAATTCAAACCTGTGAATGACAAAAAATAGTTACCCCTCTAAGATTTAGAGATTATAAGTGTGAAAAATTTAATGAGTATAAATGGAATTGGTTTATTGATAGGATATATTGCATTATAAGTATTGTAGAATTTCTTAGTAGATACAAAGTATTTTATGATTACATTAGAGTTAATTAAATACGAAGAAACAAATAAAAGTATAACGATAGTTTATATATATATATATATATATATATAAGAAAAAACATTACCAAATATAGGCCAATAATGTTTTTTTTCTTTTATAATGTATTTCTTATCTGGCTCGTGGTTTTCGTTTCCTCATTGAGGAGTAGTGTAATAAATTAATATTATTTATTTCCTATGATGAGATTTACCTTCTTATTTGGCAAATACATTTTCCACTATATAATCACACATTTTGTTTGACATTAGACATTGTATCAATTGGCTAAAATATTCTTCTTTTTCTTAGGTATGAACTTCTTATTTCTTTCTCTTTAATCTTTGCTTGTAATTTTTAGACCCGGTTCATATCTTTCTTCTTTTGTTATTTCGATTTTCTATGTTGTTCACCAATAGTATTTTATTTTGGATGAAATAGTTAGGTAAAACTTGGATTTAGACTACTCAATGGCAAAAAAAAAAAAAAGTTACCCCTCTAAGATTTATTCCAAGCTCGAATCAAGGATAAAAAAGAAAGTCTTTCCTCTGCTGGTTTTGTTCTAGGGTGTTAACAAGGGGTTATGGAGGTTCCATCGTTCATAGTTTTCAATATATTTTGGTTCATTTTGTAAATTAAAACATATCTATTATTTCTGTGGTATGTTTCTTATGGTTATGTTTAATATTTTTTTAGAGAGATGGTAGACAAAGGAAAGAAACCAAGCAATGGTGAAGAGGATCATTATGAGAAGGAGTATCAATAGTCAATTGTATCATTACCTTTTCCTTCATCAACATCAAAGGCTTCTAATTCAACTCATGAAAATACTGAAACAGATCTTATGTTATTAGATGAAAATGAACTCTCTTCTAAATTCATGACCTTGAGCATTCCTTGTTTTGCTGATCTATCTTCTTCTTCAACAAATGAAGCTAATATGGCCGAGCAGAATCAAGTTCAAGTTGCAGTGCCCCGAGCGACTAGAGCCTTAAGGAAACCTATATCGAAGAAGGCAGGGAGGTACACTACTATATATGCTTCATATGTTAATGTGATGTTTGTATTATTTTATATTATATGTGTTCATCATTTCAATATGATCTTTAAGTTTCTCATTGCATGAACTTTTCAAGGATTTTTGCGGAGAATATATTGTATGCAATTCATTGCAAAACTACTTGGAACATTTCATTGTTGAATTAATATAATTATTATAACATTTTTAATAGACTCTGAGTTTTATTACTTAACCATAGAACTTTTCAAGTGTTTGCTCCCAAGCTCGCCTCTCATACTCAAAACGGCGTAGTTTTGAGTGTTCTCACATAACAAAGTGTCTTCACCTAAAAAATGGTTCTCACAAGAGCCATTTCCTATATATATATAAAAGAAAAAAGTTACCAAACATAGGCAAATAATTTATTTTTTTCTTTTATAAGGTCTTTCTTATCTGGCTCGTGGTATTCGTTTCCTTATCAAGGAGTAGTTTAATAATGTAATATTCTTTATTTCCTATAGTGGGATTTACCTCTTATTTGACAAACACATTTTCCACTCTATAATCACACAATGTGTTTGACTTTAAGCATTACATGGCTACATCTTTTATTTTAGGTATGAACTTCTTTATTTCTTTGTCTTTAATCTTTGCTTGTAATTTTTAGGTTTCGATTCATATAATTCTTCTCTTGTTATTTTTATTTTCTATGCAGTTCACCAATAGTATTTTATGTTGGATGAAATAGTTAGGCAAGACTTGGAGTCAAACCTGTGAATGACAAAAAATAGTTACCAATCTAAGATTTAGAGATTATAAGTGTGAAGAATTTAATGAGTATAAATGGAATTGGTTTATTGATAGGATATATTGCATTATGAGTATTGTAGAATTTCTTAGTAGATACAAATTATTTTATGATTAAATTAGAGTTAATTAAATACGAAGAAACAAATAAAAGTATAATGATAGTTTATATATATATATATATATATATATATATATATATATATAAGAAAAAACATTACCAAATATAGGCCAATAATGTTTTTTTTTCTTTTATAATGTATTTCTTATGTGGCTCGTGGTTTTCGTTTCCTCATTGAGGAGTAGTGTAATAATTTAATATTATTTATTTCCTATGATGAGATTTACCTTCTTATTTGGCAAATACATTTTCCACTACATAATCACACAATTTGTTTGACATTAGACATTGCATCAATTGGCTAAAATATTCTTCTTTTTCTTAGGTATGAACTTCTTATTTCTTTCTCTTTAATCTTTGCTTGTAATTTTTAGGTCCGGTTCATATCTTTCTTCTTTTGTTATTTCGATTTTCTATGTTATTCACCAATAGTATTTTATTTTGGATGAAATAGTTAGGTAAAACTTGGATTCAGACTAGTGAATGGCAAAAAAAATAGTTACCCCTCTAAGATTCATTCTAAGCTCGAATCCAAGATAAAAAAAGAAAGCCTTTCCCCTGCTGGTTTTGTTCTAGGGTGTTAACAAGGGGTTATGGAGGTTCCATCGTTCACAGTTTTCAATATATTTTAGTTCATTTTGTAAATTAAAACATATCTATTATTTACGTGGTATGTTTCTTATGGTTATGTTTAATATTTTTTTTAGGGAGATGGTAGACAAAGGAAAAAAACCAAGCAATGATGAAGAGGATCATTATGAGAAGCAGTATCAGCAGTCAATTGTATCATTACCTTTTCCTTCATCAACATCAAAGGGTTCTAATTCAACTCAGGAAAATACTGAAACAGATCTCATGTTATTAGATGAAAATGAACTCTCTTATAAATTCATTACCTTGAGCATTCCTGGTTTTGCTGATCTATCTTCTTCTTCAACAAATGAAGCTAATATGGCTGAGCAGAATCAAGTTCAAGTTGCAGTGCCCCGAGCGGCTAGAGCCTTAAGGAAACCTATATCGAAGAAGGCAAGGAGGTACACTACTATATATGCTTCATATGTTAATGTGATGTTAGTATTATTTTATATTATATGTGTTCATCATTTCAATATGATCTTTAAGTTTCTCATTGCATGAACTTTTCAAGGATTTTTTCGGAGAATATATTGTATGCAATTCATTGCAAAACTACTTGGAACATTTCATTGTTGAATTGGTATAATTATTATAACATTTCTTAATAGACTCTGAGTTTTATTACTTAACCATAGAACTTTTCAAGTGTTTTCTCCCAAGCTCGCCTCTCATACTCAAAACGGCGTAATTTTGAGTGTTCTCACATAACAAAGTGTCTTCACCTAAAAAATGGTTCTCACAAGAGCCATCTCCTAGATATATATAAAAGAAAAAAAAAGTTACCAAATATATTAAATTAGAGTTAATTAACTACGAAGAAACAAATAAAAGTATAACGATAGTTTATATATATATATATATATATATAAGAAAAAAAGTTACCAAATATAGGCCAATAATGTTTTTTTTCTTTTATAAGGTATTTCTTATCTGGCTCGTGGTATTCGTTTCCTCATCGAGGAGTAGGGTAATAATGTAAAATTATTTATTTCATATGATGAGATTTACCTTCTTATTTGGCAAATACATTTTCCACTATATAATCACACATTTTGTTTGACATTAGACATTGCATCAATTGGCTAAAATATTCTTCTTTTTCTTAGTTATGAACTTCTTATTTCTTTCTCTTTAATCTTTGCTTGTAATTTTTAGACCCGGTTCATATCTTTCTTCTTTTGTTATTTCGATTTTCTATGTTGTTCACCAATAGTATTTTATTTTGGATGAAATAGTTAGGTAAAACTTGGATTCAGACTAGTGAATGACAAAAAAAATAGTTACCCCTCTAAGATTCATTCCAAGCTCGAATCCAGGATAAAAAAGAAAGCGTTCCCTCTGCTGGTTTTGTTCTAGGGTGTTAACAAGGGGTTATGGAGGTTCCATCGTTCATAGTTTTCAATATATTTTAGTTCATTTTGTAAATTAAAACATATCTATTATTTCCGTGGTATGTTTCTTATGGTTATGTTTAATATTTTTTAAGAGAGATGGTAGACAAAGGAAAGAAACCAAGCAATGGTGAAGAGGATCATTATGAGAAGCAGTATCAATAGTCAATTGTATCATTACCTTTTCCTTCATCAACATCAAAGGCTTCTAATTCAACTCATGAAAATACTGAAACAGATCTTATGTTATTAGATGAAAATGAACTCTCTTCTAAATTCATGACCTTGAGCATTCCTGGTTTTGCTGATCTATCTTCTTCTTCAACAAATGAAGCTAATATGGCCGAGCAGAATCAAGTTCAAGTTGTAGTGCCCCAAGCGGCTAGAGCCTTAAGGAAACCTATATCGAAGAAGGCAAGGAGGTACACTACTATATATGCTTCATATGTTAATGTGATGTTAGTATTATTTTATATTATATGTGTTCATCATTTCAATATGATCTTTAAGTTTCACATTGCATGAACTTTTCAAGGATTTTTGCGGAGAATATATTGTATGCAATTCATTCCAAAACTGTTTGGAACATTTCATTGTTGAATTAGTATAATTATTATAACATTTTTTAATAGACTCTGAGTATTATTACTTAACCATAGAACTTTTCAAGTGTTTTCTCCCAAGCTCGCCTCTCATACTCAAAACGGCGTAGTTTTGAGTGTTCTCACATAACAAAGTGTCTTCACCTAAAAAATGGTTCTCACAAGAGCCCTCTCCTAGATATATATAAAAGAAAAAAAAAAGTTACCAAATATATTAAAATGGTGTCTTCAACTCATGAAAATACTGAAACAGATCTCATGTTATTAGATGAAAATGAACTCTCTTTTAAATTCATAACCTTGAGCATTCCTGGTTTTGCTGATCTATCTTCTTCTTCAACAAATGAAGCTAATATGGTTGAGCAGAATCAAGTTCAAGTTGCAGTGCTCCGAGCGGCTAGAGCCTTAAGGAAACCTATATCGAAGAAGGCAAGGAGGTACACTACTATATATGTCACGACCCAACCCAGGCCATGACCGACGCATAAATTAAATTAACTTTAATCTATGCCAGCCTTAATTCTGAACTAATAGAAATTCCAAAATTTACTAACAGAATATCAAAGTCATCTCAATTACATCAATAAACCTTAAAAGAATCAAATGTGCAAGTTTAAACCTCAATAATCAAAATTCTCTAACGGATAAAATAAAGCTAAATTCTTAAGCAGTCTCCTTCAATATCAATCCAAGGGTTACCTCACGAACATGGACCTTAATCTGAAAAAGAAAGATTCAACGTGGTATGAGATTTTCGTCTATACGAGCGAAAACCTCAGTGAGCAGTAGCTATAGCACACAACAGAAAAGGAACAGGCAGGCTGGCTGATACTATTAAATCATGATAATTATAGCTCAAAATATAGTATTTCAAAATCAGTTAAACAAAAAGGTCAATATAAGATAATCAATTCAAAATACTGGAAATCAATTGTCAAACAGAATCCTGAAGCCTTTCAAAATATCAAATATTAGAATAATCAGAAAATAAGGCAAAAGCTTTAAAACACATGGTACATTATAACAGAGTGGTGATACTGCACACCACCAGGGCCAGATAAGTGGTAAGCGCGCTACCAATAACAGATACAGATAACAGATAATTGCCTTCACCGATCTTATGCATGATTCTAATGTTGACAAAACTGACGACAAGACTGACAACTGACATCATGACTCGAAGACAAATGCAAAGTCCTAATGTTATGAAGATCGGTGAGAGGCCAGATAACAGATACAGATATACTGAGCACTTGTACTAGTTTGAAAACATGTAATATACATATATAAATCAGAAAATCATATCTGATTGAACAAATTATCAGATTTCTAAAATAAAAGTAATAACTGCAATCAATCGCGTATCAGAAAGTAGAGATCATATCAAACCAGATTTTAATAATTTCAGAGAGTAACTGACAATAGAACAAATCAAATATAAAGGCCTGTTCCCAGAAGATACGCTCTAATACTAAGGATATTTAGTAAACACAAAGTTCAAGATATACGTTTTTATGAAGGAAAATATACAGTCAAGTGCTAATTTTTGATAAACCATTTTTCAGTCTGATATTTCAATCAATAGGGTCATGTACTATAATTACCACTCACCTGAGATTTGAAACACTGCTTTGCCTAAGATCACGAATTCTTGTCGATTAACGGTCCAAGGGAATTCCTGAATTTCCTATTGATAGAGAATGATGGAAACCGAACCAATTAATCTAAGCTCGAATAGGAACTAAATTATTATAGACACTAGAGATTGAAGGAGCAGGGAGATTCATATATACTTCCTAAAAGAAATAAGAGTATTCTATAACCATAATTCCTAACTGATAGGTAAAGAAAATTAGAGTTTAAAATGCACAATTAAATCAATTGATAAAGATTAAAATATTAAAGAGTATACTGATTATACCCAAAACCAGGCGGAACAACAAACATAGAAGAAAAACATTATGTGTATATATAAGCTATGAAAGCATAGTTTAGTTTGTAAAAAAAAATATATATATATATATATATATATGCTTAGTACCCAAATAATTCAAAGCTAAAATATATATTATAATTGATAAATGAATCCATGGCAAACAAAGGGTAAGGTTGGCCTAAAAGATCATCATTAAGTCTCTCTTTTCAAAGTTCAGATTTTTAAAGTAGATAAAATTGAAATAGCTTTTGTAGGATTCATCATTTAGCACTAATAAAATAGTAGAATAAAATATTAATATAAAGTGTAGTTATCCAAGGTTTAGCAAAACAACAAATTGAAACTCTATATGCCTAAATTAATTGGTAAAAAAAATATACATGAATCCACTTACTTGATGAACCAATAAAATCGACTTTCACTGCAAAACTTTGAACCTTAATGGAAGAGCGATGGTATTGACGGAGGCTCTTCGAAAGAGTAAAGGAGGAAAAATGTTTTTCGAAAGAAAAAAAAGGACTAGGTTAAAAAGACAAGGTAATAGTTTAAACCTAGGGACTAAAATACTTTTAAAATAATTAAAATACTCTAATTGACTAATAACTACTAGATAATAAATATAATTTTGATATAAGTAAAAATGCTATAACTTAAATATCGTTGTATAGTGAGTATGATATACACATATATTATTTAGGTTAGGGTCATTACATTCTTCCCCCCTAAAGAAAATTCGGTCCCCGAATTTTAATTATAAGGACACTAACCTGAAACATCGAACAAATGAGGATATCTGGTTTGCATCTCGGATTCGGTTTCCCAAGTGGCTTCACTACAAGAGTGATTACACCAAAGAACTTTGACTAAAGGAACTTCTTTAGATCGCAGCTTGCGAACTTGACTATCTAGGATCTTTATCGGTTGCTCTTCATACGATAAATCATCGCTGACTTGTATAGTTTGAGGCTGTAAAACATGGGAAGCGTCTGGAATATATTTCCTAAGCATTGATATATGAAATACCGGATGAACCTTAGAGAAATCATAAGTTATCTTCACATGAAGAAAATGAGCTGACTTAGTTAAACGATCGACTATCACCCAAATAGAATCATACCCTCCCCTAGTACGAGGCAATCCTACCACAAAGTCCATAGCAATGTTCTCCCACTTCCACTCAGGAATAGGTAATGGTTAGAGCAACCCAGACGGTCTCTGATGTTCTGCCTTGACTTATTGACAAGTAAGGCATTTAGCAACAAAGTCTGCAACATCTCTCTTTATTCCACTCCACCAGTATAACTCCCTTAAATCTCTATACATCTTAGTGGAACCAGGATGAACTGTATAAGCTGAACAGTGTGCTTCCTCCAAAATTTCCCTTTTTAAATCATCAACATCAGGAACACACAGTCTAGTCCCATAACGAAGAACTCCATCATCACCCATCACTGTCACGACCCCATCCAGGCCATGACCGGCGCATAAATTAAATTAACTTTAACCTATGCTAGCCTTAATTCTGAACTAAAGGAAATTCCAAAATTAACTAGCAGAATATCAAATTCGTTGAAATTACATCATAAAACTTAAAAGAACCTAACTATTCAAGTCAAATCTCAATAATAAAAAAATCTCCAAAAATAATATAAAGCTAAATTATTAAGCAGTCTCCTTCAACTTCAATCCAAGGGTTACCTCACGAACAGGGACCTTAATCTGAAAAAGAAATGTTCAACGTGGTATGAGATTTTCGTCTATACGAGCGAAAACCTCAGTGAGTAGTAGCTATAGCACACTACAGAAAAGAACAGGCTGACAGGCTGATACTTTTAAATCATGACAAGTATAGTTCAAAGTATAGTATTTCAAAATCAGTTAAACTAAATGGTCAATATAAGGTAATCAATTCAAAATACTGAAAATCAATTGTCAAACACAATCCTGAAGCCTTTCAAAATATCAAATAATAGAATAATCAGAAAATAAGGTAAAAGCTTTAAAACACATGGTACAGTGTAACATGGTGGTGATACTGCACACCACCAGGGCCAGATAAATGGTAAGCGCTACCAATAACAGATACAGATAACAGATAATCGCCTTCACCGATCTTATGCATGATTCTAATGCTGACACAACTGACGACAAACTGACAACTGACAACCTGACTCAAAGACAAATGCAAGGACCTAATGTTATGAAGATCGGTGAGAGGCCAGATAACAGATACAGATATACTGAGCACTTGTACCAGTTTGAAAAAATGTAGTATACGTATATAAATCAGAAAATCATAACTGATTCAACGAATTATCAGATTTCTAAAACAAAGGTAATAACTACGATAAATCCCATATCAGAAAGTACAGATCATATCAAGTCAAAATTTAATAACTTCTTTGTAACTGGTAATAAAACAAATCAAATATGAAGGGCCTGTTCCCAGAATATACGCTCTAATACTAAGGATATTCAGTAAAATAGAAGGTCCAAAATCTACGTTTTTATAAAAGGAACATATATAATCAAATGTCAATTTTTGATAAACAGTTTAAAGTCTGATATTTCAATCAAATAGTGTCGTGTACTATAATTACCACTCACCTGATACTCCGAGTAAAGCTAGATCCGAAGCTTAGTTATCAATCTTCCAAATCCATCCGAAGAACATCAAATTTCCTATTCGACCAACAAATCCAACTAAATTACTCCAACATTACCTCTAGTATACTCATTTAGATCAATTATTCTACATGATACTAAACACCATAGCTAAAATCCTAAAATAGGATATAAGGAGTATTGAATAAATAATATTAATATAAAATAAAAATATTTTGTTTGATAGAAAGGAAAAAAAACATGGATTACTCGTATGAAACTTGAATTTGTTTAACCTTCAAAAAGTGTAAAACATAAACCAGGGTGTAAGATGACTAATGCCAAAAATAATGTCAATGGAAGAGTAATTAAGGAGTTAAACTAAAAATAAAGGAAACAATAATTATTAAAACTAAAAAAATAAAACTAAAATGCTATAAGAAAAAAAATGAAGAAATACCTTTTGTTGCAGTGTAGATTTCAGGAAGATGAAAGTGGCGGCTTCTCTTTTCCAGAGAAGAAAGAAAGTTTTTGTTTTTATTTAAAATAAAAGTTTAGGGTTAGTCTCTTTAGATAATGATAGAAGATTAAATTTAAATTTGAAAAATAAAATAAAAATATCTAAAAATCAGACAAATATCTCCTTTAGAAATAAATCATATATTTAGTTATAAAACAATTGAAAAACAATTAAACAAATTTTTAAAATGCAAAATCAATCTGTGGTTGAAATCCACTGAAACAAAAAAAAAGTATAATTATTATTAGATAATCTACCTTAATTAGCATTTAATAATAAAAGAAAATTGTACAAAATTAATATAAAAAAAGACCAAAAAGTTCGGGATATTACATTCTCTCCCCCTTATAAAATTTCATCCTCGAAATTGTATCATGGTCAATCTATGAGCGCCCTATCTCAACCACTACCTTAGTTCCAGTGAACTTACATCTCTCTAGCAAAAATTTATAACCAACTAGGTTTTATAACTTACTTCGATTTTGCGTGCCCCTTAAACGGCATAGCATTGACATTATATATATTCGTGAATCTTAATTTAATATACATATCTCCAAGCATGTTGAACGTAAATTACAAATTCAGTCATCCAAAATCCTCTTTTAACTTATAAAACACCGCTGTAGACACCGAGTCGGAGGACCTGTGATGAAAACCTGGAAACAAGACGGTTGAAGCGATTGATTCTGAAAGTTTCAAAAAAAAAAAAAATAATAAATAAATAAAATAAATAAGTTACGGTCGGTCGCTGTTGTCGATCGGATGGCCCGCGAATGCTTAACGGCACGGTGCGAGTGCTTAGCGGCGGCCGGCGCGCGTTCGACGACAGTCGGACGCCCGCTCGACGACGTAAAGTGCGCGCTCGACGTCTATCGGATGCATGCATCCAACCATGAATGGTACGCGCTCGGTGTCCGAGCAAGACACGAGCTTGGCGGCACGGGACGTGCGCTCGTCAGCCACGAGGCGGGTGCGTCCGGCAGCGCGGAACACGGGTTCGGCGGTCACGACACGTGAACGCCCGACGACGCGGAGCGCGAGCTCGGCGGCCGCGGGGCGTGCACGCCCGACGACGTGGGATGCGCCCCGGCGGCCGTTGAGCGAGTGCCCGACCGCGTCGGGCGGAAGCCCAATGGTAGGCGGGCGCGAGCGCCCAACCGCGTCGGGCGGACGCCCAACGCTGTTGGGCGACCGCCCAACAATCGTTGGGCGGCCGCCCAACAAGCCTTGGGCGGTCGCCCAACAGCTTTGGGCGACGCCCGATTTTGCTCGGGCGTCGCCCAAAGCTTCTGGGACCCGTTTCCCTATAAAAGGGGCACGGATCCCAATGAAAAAGGGGGAGGACTTTCTTTGGAGCCTTTCTCACTCTAAACATTTTTAGAGAGAGAAAGTGAAATTTTTTTGAGAAAAATATTTTTTTTCTCAAAAATTCCAAAGTTCCTAAAGTTAAATTTTTACTAAAAAATATAAAAAACGGGAGATCGCAACTTGTGGGATCAATCGGCTTCGACTATCAGATACCGAATTTAAGGTATTATCCGAGGACTATACTCTTTTATTTTATTTTATTTATCTTCTCCTTCTATTTATTTTTATGCTATAGTTTTTATTTATTTAGTTATTCATTTATTTTGTCACGTTTTATTTAATTAGCGTATTTATTTAATTTTCGTTTCGTGTTGAATAAAATTCGATTTTGTTTTAAAATAAAAAACCTCGTTTTGATGTCCCAATACGAACCATGATCCGATAAAAAGGTAGTTCGGGTATCGAAAAACGTTGATATTATAAGTTTTTTTAATCTAAAAGAAATTTCCAAATAATGTTTTAAAATAAAAAACATCGTTTTAGGAACTTCCGTTATTGACTATGATCCATTCTTGGTAGTTCGGAAATCCAAAGCGGTTGAATTAGATTTAATTTAAAGCTTTTGAATAAATCTGAAAATAATTGGAGTGCTGTTGTAATTTGCGATTTCTGTCAGTAATTGCTGTTTGCCGACGGATTTTCCGTCGGTAAATCTGCCAAAACGTAAAAAATACCATTTCAGTCCATTTTTCTTAACTTTTAAGCTTTTAACCCTTATATATATAGATATAATTATGTAATATATGTTTTTCCAACTGTTTTAGATATTTAGTCTATATAATCATTTAGGATGTTTGCGTATCATTTTGTATTCAATTTTAAATATAAGTATATGTATATATATATTCTTTTTATTCATTTGAGTTATATCAGATTTTATTTTGAAGGTTATTTACTTGGGTATTTTGGGAGAATTAATAGATATTAGTATATGTTATTTTTGATATTTAAAACTATAATAGTTATGTATATATGTAGTTTTGGGACATTTGGGTTATTTTATTAAATGAAATTATTTTGGATAAATGTTATTTTCTTATTTATGAAGTTTATTTACTATTTTCACCTCTTTTAAAGTATAAATATATTGTACCTAGTATTTTCATATATGTATAGTTTCCTTTTTATTAACTCTTATTTTCATATTCTCTTTTGATTTGGATGTATATATATATGCTTAAAATACTTTCTTTATTCTTTTGGACCATTTATGGGTTCATGTTTCAAATGGGCTTTATTCGAGTGTGAATCTTGGTTTAAGTGGGTTTATTATTGTAATTATAATAGGTGAAAAGTCCATTAAATAAAAGAGGAAAATAAATCACAAAAAGAGAGTTTTTCAACTTAATCATTTAAACTAATGAATTTTTAGAGGTTCCTAATGTAAATAAATGGAGTTACTTTAGTTAATATTTCAAAATTGGTTCCAAAACATCACGTTTTAAAACCTTAATCCGTTCCAAAGGCGGATTAAGCGAACATTGTAATTAAAATCGTTTTCTTTGTGAATAATAGAGTTTTTGAATCATTTTCTTAAAGGGTTTGTACAAAATTAAATTGACTTGTATGTTTAATCATGTTTTCCTATTAAAAGGTTTTTATCCTAACGTTTTCAAACACTCGAGTCGTTCCAACGGTGATTCGGGTGAACTTCATCAAACGGGGTTTTAAAACGCACCTAAATCGTTCCAACGGCGATTAAGGTGCGAACCATGTAAATAAACTCGTTTTGGGGAAATAAGTTGGTATAGAGTAAACACACAACATGACATTTAAATAAAGTCGTAAACCACTTCTTTCTTCCCCCTTCTCTGTGTATGCATAATATAAATGGGTGATTCTTTACTAATGTGGCTTTTCAATAATATATGCTCAAAACGGTTTCTAAAAAGAGAAAGAAAAGGTTTCAAATGAATTTTAAACTTAAAGAAGTATACGATTAGTCCGTTATCGCCTAACATGCTGAGTAGGAGGCCGGTGGTTCATAACCGGGCGATGTCGGGGTGCCTAGTAGCCTTTCTCCGAAAAGGAGCTAGCCTTCTCGGCTCGTACCTAAGTTTCCCGAACCCACACCGGTCTCCCGCAAGGGATCGGTGTTCATTTTCCCATTCGTGGGTGGCGACTCTTCCATATCTCCGAGCTCCGGTCCTGCCGAGCAGCTTGATTCCACGATTGGTTGCTTTCGGCGCCAATCACCGCTTACGTCGCCATGAGGTTGTCCACCCCCCGGTCCGCCCGGGAGATTAGGCCGCGGCACCTCGTCTAACAAGTGGCGACTCTGCTGGGGAAGCGAGAAATTTGATTCCGGAAGGCGTGTATTAAGCCCTTAACAGGGACGGATCGTTTTACTTCTTTTCGTATGCATTCATGTGCATTATTGCAAACCCTTTGGGTAATTTCCGCGAAACCTCTAGCGAGAGTCCATTCGTCGCTCGAAAGAGGCTAGTGTAAGTTCCCCCTTACAGTAAGGCGCCAAAGGGTCCCCATCCATTCGTTAGGGGCGAATTTGTGCGGTCCTGTGAGGTCCCGCGGTCAGCCGTGTCAGCATATAGTAGCCTTAGAAGTTTCCATAGGATCACCCGTTACTATTTTTTATGTGATAAATGAAGCAATTCGTGTTTTCAAACCGCCACGATACGTGTCTAATCCTAAAGTAGGTAAAGAAAATGAGACGATGTGTTAATATATACTCGTGAATCGACATACTAATTACCCTAAAACATCGAACAATTTAAACTAAAGACGACTTAGTCATCTCATATGAATGAACATGTGCGACCCGCCTTGTCCCTTTCGGTGTCCCGACAAAGGCACATGTTCAGGGAATGTGTTATGACGTAAGCACGTATTAGTATAAATCGGTTCGGTGTTAAGGATAGTTACATCTCGATACAAAAGACTATATTAACAGTAGCCGTTATTCACATTCTTTAAATAAGTTGGGATAAAACGAGATCATGACGAAACGAAAACGAAGAACATTTCTGTCTTGAATGACCCTGTCGTAACGTGAAAAGTTTCGCACAAGTAGCCCGTCCCTTCCGAATAAAAGACGAGCTTTTACGTTATGCCTCGTGTCGTTCTTAAGAGAAATGGACGTATCCGCAGAAGTGACTAAGAAAAGAAAAGCGAAAAACTAAACGACCAAAATCATTCCGAATCTACGACATATGTCAATCCCGAGAGTAGTTAAAGAAAATAAACCAATGCCGTTAAATACGTGCCTCGAACGAGTGTATACCCCGTTTAAAATCTCGAAGCCGAATTAAGCCAAACCATATAATTGCGCCATATGGACGAGACTGCGGGTTTTGACTAACGACTCGATCATTTCGACCGTTACCAAAACTGCAAGAAATATGGCCCGATATACGCGTTTGCTCGATTCGCGCCTAAAAGAAAGAAAACGGTGAAATCCTTGTCTCGAACAAACACGCAATTCAACGAAATGTTCATTTTCTATAGCCACGCTAAGGTGATATATTCCGTAGATTGGAAAAAGATTTGTTGCTAGCCGAAAGAATACCGTGCGCTCAAACAAGACTCGTCGTCTTTTCACATAATAAAATAAGCAAACGGATCCTCGACTCTAAAAACAAACACGTTACGCGATGAGTCTGTTCCCTAAATTCAAAAGTGATTCCATCACTAAATAAACGCATGGTTACGTCTCTCGATAGATCCAAAAGATCCCGTGGTAATCCAAAAATCGAGACACGACTCCACGTGAATAAAAAGGGAATGAGTCATTTGCAAATAACAAACGATTGGAATAGAAGAATAACTCGTACCACGTCTAAAAACTGAGATGCGCTCAAAGGGAGTCAAAACCCGAACTAATGCGTCTCACGAAAGGACGAAAGACGAGTTATTCCAAAAGGACAATCCGACTTGGTCGATTTCTTAGTCACTAAACGTGGATATGTCAAAAACGAACTGTATTGTCTGATGGGTGATTTACTTTTCCGCAATAATCGACGGCGTCACGCGTCCCCTGGACCGCAATGTGAGCCAAAAACCAAAATCCTAGGAAAGAGACCTGGACCGACGAGTGTGTGGAGGAATAATGGTGGAAGAGAGATGTTGTGATACGTGTAATTAGACTAACGTTTATTCTTCTTATCTTATATATCCGTAAATAAATAAACGCACACACCACGAATCATGCATATAAAATCATGCATACATACTAATGGATACCGTTCGCGCAGACGTCATCATTAAGCGGTTGTGGTTCCGCGAGAGTAATCGGCTTGTCAGACAGTTTGATCAGCTATGAGTAGACAGTTCCGAATCAGTAGTTGTGGCTTCTGAATCATCTTCATCCGGGTATACTCAGTCTTCCGTCAATATGTCTGCGACCGACGAGAAAGTGGCTGAATTGGAAAATTCTGTGAACAATATCAATGGTCAGCTGGCCGCGATCTTGGCCCAGCTGGCTGAGCTAGCACTGAAGGACAACAAGAGTGGTAGTAAGCGTGCTGAGAATGAGGTGAACGATGGCCCTCGCTTTGGAAATGAGGAGGATTATCAGGATTATATCCAAAAACAGCTGGAAAAAGAGAAAGCTAAGGAAGAGGAGTGGAAGCAACACATCACGCAGGAAGTGCAGGACTTGCGTGGAGGAAGTTTCGGAAGTCAGGACTTTTATAACTTGAAGAATTGTTTGTCGGCAACAGCTTTGCCTCTGAAATTTCGGCTCCCTGACATGAAAAAGTTCGATGGAACGGGAGATCCCACCGCTCACATGAATCAGTATGTTGCGGTGATGAAGCACACGATCCTGACGGAGGATCAGGTCCTAGGGCTGTTTAACACCTACCTAGAGGGGGCTGCCCTCACATGGTTTCATGCGTTACCAATGGTGACAAAGAAGGATTGGAAGGAATTAGCGAAGTCATTCATCGCTCAGTATAGCTTTAACACCATGCTGGAGGTCACCTTGAAAGAGTTAGAGAGCACTAAGCAACAGGCGGGGGAATCCTTTTCCGATTTTGTGAAAAGATGGAGGGCTAAGGCCGCAGTGATGAAACAAAAGCCGCTTGAGCATGATCAAATCCGAATGGTAGTGGGCAACACATTGCCATATATTAAGAATGAGTTGCGGTATATGCCTTTTACCGATTTCAATCAGATGTATAGCTGTGCTTTGACCGTTGAGGGGGATGGGGAGCCAAAGAAAGCTTATACCAAGTGGACGAAGTCTGGATATAGTGCCGGAGGGCCCAGTGCAAGTACGGAATCTGCCGCAGTGAAAGTGCTTGATCTTAATGCTATTGAAAAGAGGCGGTTCGCCAAGTTTGATCAGACCTATGCAAAGGTTTTTGAGCGTTTGCAGAAAAAGGGATTGTTGAAAGCCCTTACCCCGTATAACAAAGTTCCACCTACTCCGCAGATACAGGCTAGAGGGTATTGCGAGTTCCACAGCAGTTATGGGCATACTATTGAGAAATGTGAGAGGTTGAAGCATGAGATCCAAGATTTGATCGAGGAAAAGAAGATAGCTGATCCTTCGTCAGCGAACCCTTCCACTAAGCGTAATCCATTGCCTAATCATAGGGTGAGCATGATCGGATTCGGTCTGAAATAAAGTGTAGTGATGAAATCCTTCGAGGAAAATGAAGAGGAGTTGTTGGACTCCGAGGAAAAGAGCAATGTAGGAAATGGTATATATGTGTCCTTCCTTGGCAAGGAACAGGAGGATGAACTAATGGATGAAGGATTGGACGGTGGAGCACCGTATGATGAAGATAGTGCCGAAGAGACCGGAGAAGGGTCATCTCGAACTATTGTGCCAGAATTGGGTCTGTTTAGTGGTGGAGGAAATCCCGAGGTGCACTTGCGTGAATATATGCGCGACATGTTTGTTGAATCCTTCGGAGTGGATGAGATTGCTCAGTGGTTTCACCATTCACTGATAGGCGAGCCTTTGGGGTGGTTTTACTCATTACCCGACCCTTGCAAGCACGATTGGGATCGGTTGTCGGATTTGTTTTTAGAAAAGTACCAAAGAGCTGAAGACAGAACTGCGGAGCGCTTTGCGATGCAGATCGGACCCATCAAACGTCCGCTACCGAGGGTTAGTAAGTATAACGGCAATAAGGACCCTATGGAGCACCTTCACTTCTACTTGTCGGCTATGGCACCCTTGGGTTTTAAAGAGGAAGAGATCGCTAGCTCGTTTTGCAATTCATTGATGGGTGAACCGTTAATGTGGTACATGTCGTTGCCGATGTATGTTAAGACCGATTGGGCGGCAATGACGAAAAGATTTATCAAGGAGTATACAGTATGGATGCTGATGGAGCAAACCCCTGATTCCCCGTCTTACCAAACGCCTGATGCGGTATTAGCGATGCCTAGGTATGGTGGATACTAGGATCCTATTGAGCACGCGAGGTTATTCTGCAATCATATGTATGACGCCGGATTTCCGCAATGTGAGTTGCATGAACATTTTCCGGAAACCTTGATGGGTGAAGCCTTATTATGGCATCAAGGTCTATCAGAGGAAGAAATGGGTCATTGGGTACCGCTTAGGAGTGCCTTTGTGGCAAGATATGAGATGTACATTCCGTGGACGGGATCCCTGGACGATCTGGATAGGATCAGGCAATTCCCCGAGGAACCGTTTGTGGATTATGCTAGAAGGTGGAGACACCGTTATGAGCAGTGTAATGAAACAATGAGTGATAAGGTGCAGCTTATGTGCATACAACGAGGTTCTATTCCGTTGGCCGCAAGAAGGATGAGCAGAGTGTCCCTCCGTGACTATGATGAGTTGATAGGTTGGGCTTTGTATGGATCGGCGGATCCCTTTTACTTGAATCCGAATGTTCCTCACGTCATGGATTTAATGGTCGTGGACATTTGGGAGAGTTCTTCGGACGAGGAAGATACCAATCAGAGGATTCCTATTAACATTTGGGACGAATCGGATGATGAGCCGGAAATCGCGGTAATGACGAGATCAGGTCGTGTGGCCGAGGGAAAGGCACCTATGATAGAAACTGAGATTGGAGAAGGGTCGGCTCCTAAGCCCGATGACCAAGTTCTGGAGCAGTTGAAGAAGACACAAGCTAAGTCCACAGTCTGGGAAGTTCTATGCCATTCTAAGTACCATCGTGAGAACTTGATGAAAGAATTGCAGAATCTGGTTATTTCCACCGATACTGAGCCGGCAGTGCTAGTAGGGGCAATTATGGCCCGAAAGAAGACTGAGATCACATTTACTGACGAGGATCTCCCAGAAGAGGGGAAGGCTCACGATAAGCCTTTGTATATCCGAGCGGAAATTAACGGAAAGAAGACTAGTTGCGTGATGGTCGATGATGGATCGGCCATTAATGTTTGTCCTTTGAAACTCTTGTCGAAGTTGGGAGTGGAGAGAGGAGACCTGACAGCCTCTGAAACTGTGATTAGAGCGTATGATGACAGCCGTAGGCACATTGAGGGAGTCTTCAAGGCCAAGTTGAAAGTAGGGCCGCATGAAGAAGAAACTGAGTTCACCGTGCTGGATATACCGGTAACCTTTGCTGTACTGTTGGGACGCACTTGGTTCCATAAGTTGGGAGGTGTGCCCTCCACGCTCCACCAAATGATTAAATTCCCTTTCGGGGAGGAGATAGTGACAATCAGAGCTGAGAAATTGAGCTCAGTGGCGGCATTGGGAATTGAGCCTCAACTTTTCTCCGGATTCCAAGTCTCCGGGATTTATGAGTCCAGCATGACCACCGATGTGGTGAAGATGATGAAGGGAGGTTTCATCCCAGGAATGGGCTTAGGAGCACACCATCAGGGGTTGCCAGAATTTCCAGACTTTAAGAGTCAGAAAACCCGGAGGGGTTTGGGATATGAGCAGGGAGGTCCATCCAACGCAAGTGGCGAAGGAAAAGTGGGCTTGAGGAAGTACTTCGTGAATGAGGGGCATGGAAAGGTGTATTCAGGGACCCCCGAATCATGGACTAGCACAGAAGGAAAGATTCTGCCGGGGAGCTGCTTTGTCGAGGAGATTATGATGCTGGATTTAAATGCCGAGGAGCAAGTCATCACCGTTGAAGCAACTACAGGAGCGGGAGATGAGCCTAGTACCTCCAAAATTCATGAGAAACCCGAGAACCCTAACGATGGAAATTGTATTACTGCTTTGTTTGAATCAGATGATGTAATCACCCATGCTATCAATGAAATGAATTCTGATTTTGCTTACTTGCTTGATGTTGATCGTGATCATTCCATGCATTCTCATTCATATAACATGCCTACATTTGAAATCAATGCAATAGAAATGTCAACTTTCAATCTTGGCACGGATGAACATCCTAAACTTATACAAATTGCTCAAGAATTAATTATTGAAGAGAGGAAAGAATTTGAGAGAATAATTAAAAAATACGAAATAGTGTTTGCTTGGACATACGAAGACATGCCAGGAATTGATCAATCAATCGTAACTCACCGTATTCCGACATACCCCGACACGAAGCCCGTGAAGCAGAAACTCCGACGTATGAGACCAGAATGGGCAGATAAGATCAGAGAGGAGGTGAAGAAGCAGTTAGAAGCAGGATTCATCAAAGTGATCGACTATCCCCCTTGGGTCGCAAATGTGGTGCCAATCGCAAAAAAGGATGGCAAAGTAAGGATGTGCGTTGATTACAGAGATCTTAACAAGGCATGTCACAAGGATGAGTTTGCATTGCCTCATATCGACGTATTGATCGACAGTGCAGCGTCAAGCGTCTTACACACGAATGTGGATGGTTTCATGGGCTACATGCAAGTTCAGATGGCCGAAAAGCACAAAGCAAAAACCTCGTTCACAACCAAGTGGGGGACATACTGTTACAAAATAATGCCGTTTGGCTTGAAAAATGTCGGGGCAACTTACCAGCGAATGGCCACAGCACTGTTCCATGATATGATACACAAGGAGGTAGAAGTCTACGTGGACGATATGATGGTCAAATCAGAGACAAGAGAAGGGCATTTTGCCGCGCTCGAGAAGTTTTTGGCCCGAATTGCAGAATTCAAGCTAAGGTTAAACCCGAAGAAGTGCTTTTTTGGCGTTTCGTCGGGGAAAATCTTAGGCTATGTAATCGGAAATAAGGGAATCAAGGTGGATCCTGATAAAGTGAAGGCTATACAGGAGATGCCGGCGCCGAGAAATGAGAAGGAAGTGAGAGGGTTTCTGGGGCAGGTTCAGTATATCAGTCGGTTCATAGCGAGACTCACCGCAATCTGCGAGCCAATCTTTAAGTTGCTAAGGAAAGACCAACTCGCTACTTGGAATGATAAGTGTCAGCAAGCTCTGGAGGGCGTCCGGAACTATTTGTCTAATCCGCCAGTGCTGAGACCGCCTAAACTGGGAAAGCCGCTTCTCCTCTATGTAGCAATTGAGGAGCGATCTATTGGGGCAATGTTGGCTCAAGAGGGAGACACCGGTGTGGAGCACGCGGTGTATTATTTGAGTAAGAAATTCCTGGAGTACGAGCTCAAGTACAACATGATCGAAAAGACATGTGTGGCAGTAGTATGGTTGACAAAGAAACTGCGGCACTATTTCCAATCGTATAAAGTGATCATTATTTCTCGGATGGACCCCGTGAAGTATCTATACCGAACTCCATCATTAACGGGGAAGTTAGCCAGATGGTTGTTGCTTTTGTCCGAGTTTGACATTGAATATGTGACGAAGAAGGTTATCAAAGGGAGGGCCGTGGCAGAATTTCTGGCCAACCAACCCCTGAATGCAGAGGAAGAAGAGATAAGCTATGATTTCCCCGATGAGCACTTGAACGCAATCGAAGTTATACCGTGGAAAATGTTCTTCGACGGAGCAGTTAATTCGAATGGAGCCGGAGTAGGAGTACTACTTACCTCACCGGAAGGAGAAAGGATTCCGATGGCCAAGAAGTTATCCTTCCCTCTCACCAATAATATGGCCGAGTATGAAGTGTGCATTTATGGTTTAGAGTCATTAGCGGCACTGGGAGCGTCATATGTCGAAATTTGGGGTGACTCAAAGTTGATCATCGAACAGGCACAAGGAAACTGGGAGGTAAGAGAAGAAAGACTACGTCCGTACCTCGATCAGCTAGAAGGGTTGGCACAAAGATTCAAGGAGTGTCGTTTCTATCACATTCCTCGAGCACAGAATCAGGCGGCGGATGCCTTGGCCACTTTGGTGTCAGTTTGGGACAATCCTCGGAACCTTGCTTCGAAACCGTTGGTATTGAGAAGATCTCACAAACCGTGCTACGAAGACGTAATGCTGTTAGGGGCAGATTAAAAACCGTGGTATTTCGACATCATGAACTTCATGAAGAGTGGAACATATCCGGCAGAGTCAGAACCTAGGGATCAAGCTGTGGTTAGAAGGCTAGCTCGTCAGTTCGTCATCCATAACGACTTGCTTTACAAAAGGCACATTGACGGATTACAATTAAGATGCTTGGATGCGGGAGAAGCCCGCGAGGCAATAGAATCAGTACATTTAGGAATTTGTGGAGCCCATATGGGGGGAGCAGTACTAGCTAAGAAAATTATTAGGCAAGGCTTCTATTGGCTCACCATGGAAAGAGATTGTAACGAGTATGCAAAGAAATGCCATGATTGTCAAATCCACGGCGATTGCAGTCATCTTCCGGCCATGGAACTACATGTGCTAGCACCTATTTGGCCATTCGCTGCTTGGGGCATTGACATCATCGGCAAAGTAAGGCCTAACGCTTCAAATGGACATAAGTTTATTGCTGTCGCCATCGATTATTTCACCAAGTGGGTAGAAGCAGAGTCGTTTAGCAAACTGGGATCCAAGCAGATGAGAAAGTTCATTGAAAAACACTTGATCACCAGGTTTGGAGTGCCTCATCACATGATTACGGATAACGGGGTCCAGTTTCAGGGGGAAGTAAGAAATCTTTTCCGAGAATATGGCATTGAACATCACAGGTCTTCTCCGTACCATCCACAGGCTAATGGAGCAGTAGAAGCAGCTAATAAGAACCTTAAGAGGATTCTCATAAAAACGGTGGAATCACATCGGAATTGGCATGAGCACCTCCCACTCGCGTTGTGGGCTTATCGCACGACAATTAGAACCTCAACTGGGGCAACGCCATTCTCTTTGGTGTATGGAACAGAAGCGGTCTTGCCGATTGAGATCGAAAAGCGATCGTTGAGAATCGCAGTGGAGGCAGAAATTCCCGAGGCGGAATGGGTGAAGAGGCGATGTGAGCAGTTGGCTCTAGTTGACGAAAAAAGGATGGAAGCGCTTTACCATGTACAGTTATACCAGAGAAGAATGGCTCGGGCTTTCAATAAAAAAGTCAAGACCAGCCCTATCAAAGAAGGAGATTTGGTGCTGAAACAGATCCGTGTGACGCACACCGACCCAAGAGGGAAGTTTAGGCCTAACTGGGAAGGGCCATTCGTCGTGAAGAAGATACTAAGCAAAGGAGCGGTGAAGTTAACTACCATGGACGGCATGGAATTCTCCGAACCTACCAACCTGGATAGGCTTAAGAAATACTTTTCGTAAAAAAAAAAAAAAAAAGAAAAGAAAAAAAAAAGAAAAAAAAAAAGAAAAATTCCCGATAGGTTGAAAACCCGCAAAGGGCGACCTATGCAACAACGAGGGAAATCCCAATGGGTGAAAACCCAAAAGGGCACTCATTTAAAAATTCCGGGATAATAAAAGGAGAGAAGAAAAATCGCCGGGATCCGAAAACCGAAAGGCGGGTCCTGGTAACAATAGTTATGACTTGAGCAGTTACAAAAAAAATGTATAAGAGACTAAGTATTTCTGTTGTTTGTAAATAAATAAAGGGCATGAATATATTTGACGAGAATGATTGGAATCATCATAATCTACTAAATGCATGGTAATATGAATCATGAGTTATACATTTCCTATCTTACTTTTCATAAAAAGCCTACCTGATATCCACCCCACTCCCTATACATCAGCTATATATCGGGGAAACTCTAATAAAAAACTACAAAGCAATAAATAACGAGCCTAATACGGAGGGAAGTCCCAATAGTCCTCAAAATCTCTCAAGTGTGATGCCCGCTCCGCATATAGTGCCTCCTCGGCAGCTCGCACTCGCTCATCAACAACTCGTGCTCTCTCATCGGCGACCCGTGCTCTCTCCTCAGCAGCGAGGCGTCCGATCGACTCATCGCGCGCCCTCTCCTCGCCGGCAAGGCGACCCTCAGTCTCCCGTCGCATCATCCCTGACCAGTGGTCATTTCTCTCCTGATACACCTGACCGACCCGGGCGTCGGCCTCCCGCACCAACTCGTTCTGCCTCCGCTCGTGGGCATGCAGATCGCTCTAAAGCAAAAGAAAGGAAAAACAGATAAAAATAAGAAGCAGCGTAGGCACGAACATAAATCATACATATATGCATACATTCCACTACACTAAAGTAAAGTAAGGATACATACCAGGTGATCGGCACAACGCAAGCTGAGGCGGTCTCGGAGGTAACCGGACAGTCCCACATAATCTGTACAGGTCTCTCTCGTAGTCAGAGAAGCGTCTGAGGGATCAAATGGGACCCTCGAGGAGAAGATGGGAGGAGCCGCCTCGAATCCCGCATAAGCGGCCCCGAACTCGTCATAACAAATCGTGGCAAAGTCTCTCCCGTAGTCTGGTAGGGGCACACCTAGGGAAGACCTCTCCGGTCGGGCAGCGCTGGAGGACTCGCCGACATAGTAGGGCTGCTCGCACACATGCGTCTGAGCTCGAGTGCCGTCAAAGAAATCGGATAAATGAGCACTCCTCCAGGATCCCTCCTGCAAAAAAAAAACACACAATAAAAACCTCTAAACATCTCATGAATGAAATGGTAAAATGAGAAAGGGGGCGGAACCACTTACCGGGACCTCCTCCTGACCAAAGACTGCCGTAACAGCCTCCCTCGAAAATACATCTGCCACCGGATCCACCTCCATCGCTGCCGCCGGGGCATCCCTCGCGCTCAGCAGAGTAGATAAGTAAAGCTCGCGGCCCCCGGCGTGAATCCACACCGCTCTACCAACAAACTGACGGGTCAGGTCCTGACGAAGGGTCGATAGGGGCATGGTCCGCACCGCAAACATAGAGACGGGGATCTCACCCGGTGTCCAATATGCGTCACTAACTCCGGTGATGTCTCGGTCCCCCAAATACCACGCCCGCACGCAGGGGCCGGTGAGCACACTGCTGTTCCTGGATCATAGATACATAAGTATAATCGGGACCGAAGTCAAGGTCGTCCCACCTGAACTTAATCTAAAAAAATGCACAAAGAGAAAGTCAGAAAGGATCAAACAAGAATCTAACACGACTAGGCATCATCCACCTGTCTGAGGGTAAGGAAGTCTATCCAATCTAGAAGTCGTGGCACCGTCCGTGTCCTCTCGGCACCCAAGTCGAAATCTCTCCACCGGGTCATGAGAGGCGGCCTCGGTACTCTCGGTCGAGGTCGAGACCGGCTGGGAAGAATATGCCTCTCATACGCCCACACCTGCGGTAAAAACAAGGATTAGGAGTGTGAAAGACGCAAAGAAGATAAGACGGGCAAGTCAAAAAGGCATCGCGTACCAGCAAAGCGAAGGTGTAACCACCGAAATCCTTGCGCTTCCGGCAAGTCAGATCCAAAAACTTGTAGAGAAAGGCTAAGCCTGCCCCCGCCCAATCATAGGAAGCCGCCGCATCCAGATCGCTGAGTGCCTGAATGAGACCCGCGTGTACCTTCCCGCCCTTCGTGCGGAAAATCATCTCACTCAGAGTATATACCAAGAAGCTACGAACCGCCAAGTCGGTATCGTCGGTCTCACAAAAATCTCGCCGACTCAAAAGGCTCGCGGTGGAAATAAACTTCGCCGGAGTAGATTTGGCGCATGGGCGAACCCCCGATCCAATCAAGGCAGCGAGCCTAGCAAGGTCGACCAGTGGTCGCATCATATCGAAATAAAAGGGAACGGGAGTGCTGCTCCCTCGCAACCCTGTCAGCAGTGAAAAATCCCTGGGCGAGATGGTCATCTCTCCGAAAGAAAGGTGGAAAGTGTGGGTCGAGTCAACCCACCGCTCACATAAGGCGCGTAAGCCAAAGCGGTCGCATACCCCGTTGGTGCGGGGCAACGCTGCAATAAAAGGCTCGAAGCCCAACTCGCGCACGCGGGCTCTCGCCGCGGCGCCCAGTCTAGCATACCACGAGTGAATCTCGGCGGTGGTCCCAGAAATCTCAATAAACTAGAAAGAACAAGACAAGAAAATTTAAATACACTTCCTAAAGCATGCAATTAGTGAGGACGCGTTAAGACTAGGCATTCTTTCATTATCTAACCTAGAGACATCTGGTCAATTAGGGCCAACTTTCTGTAAAAGTCTCTCCTTTAGGGTCGCTCATGTAAGGTTTAGTTAATTCTTTAATCCACTCTCGTCCGCATTGACAAGGAGCATAGGTTAAGTTTATTATTCATGTGCATTAGTTAAGTTTTCACTATTCACGTTTTTACTATTCACGTTCATTAGTTAAGTTTTCACTATTCACGTTTCTACTATTCACGTGCACTATTCACGTTTTACTATTCACGTGCATTAGTTAAGTTCTCACTATTCACGTGCATTAGTTAAGTTGTCACTATTCACGTTTTTACTATTCACGTGCACTATTCACGTTTTTTACTATTCACGTTATTTTTACTGTTAGCATGCATAAATTCGTAGGATTACTATTCACATGCATATAGCGCGCATTCTTACGCAGAAGTAAACAAGTGTTACTTGTAAGTGAAGAAATTCATGTTTTCTAGCTAAAGTCCTCTAAGGCAATCTAAAAGTTAGCATGCAAATCATGTTGGGATAGGAATACTAAAGCCTAGAATTTGAATCAAACAAAAGTGAGAAATCACTTACCTCGTTGCAGCGTGTCCGGCTCAGATGCGTCGTAGGGTCGTGGAAAGGGTCCACTCTATCTAGGTTCACGTAAACCTCATCCATGCCTCTCGTGCCATCGCATTCATCCAAATCCATCCCGAGGATAATCCAAATCAAAGTCTAGAGAGAGAAAGAAGAGAGAGAAGGTGTGGGGTTCAAATGAAACCCCACCACCTTATATAGGAAGAGGGAATGGCATTCCCGTAAATAGTGAAAAAAGTACGATGTGACATAAAGGTAAAAAGTAAATAATTAATTACTAGGTGCACAGACCTCTGATTCGCAGTCCGTTTCAGCATGCATTTCTCCCAGACAGCGACCAATATTGTCAAGACATGAACTCCAGACAATAGTCAATTTTTACAGAACAGTGACACCAGTCAAAGTACAGATGACAGTCAACAGAAAAACAATGATTAGTCTATATCATTTCAGACTAAAACACGTTCCCATTGAACCTCCGAGATGATAGCTCTAGTGAGAAAATACAGACAACAGTGTTGTACGAAAATCCGGAAACAATCCCCGCTTTTGAGCCATATGACTGATGGTCGCAGACCTGAGTTGCTTTTGAGCCATATCACCCGCGGTCGTGGACCAGGGTCGCTTTTGAGCCATATTACCCGCGGTCGTGGACCAGGGTTGCTTTTGAGCCATCTTACTCACGGTCGCAGACCAGAGTTGCTTTTGAGCCATCTGACTCACGGTCGCAGACCGGAGTTGCTTTTGAGCCATTTTACCCGCGGTCGTGGACTAGGGTCGCTTTTGAGCCATCTTACTCCCGGTCGCAGACCGGAGTTGCTTTTGAGCCATTTTACCCGCGGTCGTGGACCAGGGTCGCTTTTGAGCCATCTTACTCACGGTCGCAGACCTGAGTTGCTTTTGAGCCATTTTACCCGCGGTCGTGGACCAGGGTTGCTTTTGAGCCATTTTACCCGCGGTCGTGGACCAGAGTCGCTTTTGAGCCATCTTACTCACGGTCGCAGACCTGAGTTGCTTTTGAGCCATCTGACTCACGATCGCAGACCGGACTTGCTTTTGAGCCATTTTACCCGCGGTCGTGGACCAGGGTCGCTTTTGAGCCATCTTACTCACGGTCGCAGACCTGAGTTGCTTTTGAGCCATTTTACCCACGGTCGTGGACCAGGGTCGCTTTTGAGCCATCTTATTTACGGTTGCAGATCGGAGCTGCCTTTGAGCCATTTCACTTACGATCGTAGACCGAAATTGCTTTTGAGCCATTCTTACCCATAACCAATGTACGCTAAATTCCGAGAAAAGAACATTCGTCGACGGTCGCTCCAGAGGTGACGACGGAAGGAATCAGAGAACGACACCAGAGCGCGTAGCGCGAAGGTCAGGTATGCTTCCTCCTACTCTTTACGTGTCTTTTACTTTTATATGTTTTACATTGCATGTGTTACGTTAGCAAAAAACGTTTTCAAAACGCACACATCACTGTCAAAATAGAAAAGTAGGGGCAACTGTAGACACCGAGTCGGAGGACCTGTGACGAAAACCTGGAAACAAGACGGTTGAAGCGATTGATTCTGAAAGTTTCAAAAAAAAATAATAATAATAAAAAATAAATAAAATAAATAAGTTACGGTCGGTCGCTGTTGTCGATCGGATGGCCCGCGAATGCTTAACGGCACGGTGCGAGTGCTTAGCGGCGACCGGCGCGCGTTCGACGACAGTCGGATGCCCGCTCGACGATGCAAAGCGCGCGCTCGACGTCTGTCGGACGCACGCATCCAACCATGAATGGTACGCGCTCGGTGTCCGAGCAAGACACGAGCTTGGCGGCACGGGACGTGTGCTCGTCAGCCACGAGGCTGGTGCACCCGGCAGCGCAGAACACGCGTTCGGCGGTCACAACGCGTGAACGCCCGACGACACGGAGCGCAAGCTCGGCGGCCGCGGGGCGTGCACGCCCGACGACGTGGGACGCGCCCCGACGGCCATTGAGCGAGTGCCCGACCGCGTCGGGCGGAAGCCCAACGGTAGGCGGGCGCGAGCGCCCAACCGCGTCGGGCGGACGCCCAACGGCAGTTGGGCGCGCGCGCCCAACCTCGCGTTGGGCGCTCGCCCAACGCTGTTGGGCGACCGCCCAACAATGGTTGGGCGATCGCCCAACAATCGTTGGGCGGCCTCCCAACAATCGTTAGGCGGCCGCCCAACTATCGTTGGGCGGCCGCCCAACAATGTTGGGCGGTAGCCCAACGCAGTGTTGGGCGGCCGCCCAACAAGCCTTGGGCGGCCGCCCAACAGCTTTGGGCGACGCCCGATTTTGATCGGTGAAGGCGATTATCTGTTATCTGTATCTGTTATTGGTAGCGCTTACCATTTATCTGGCCCTGGTGGTGTGCAGTATCACCACCCTGTTACACTGTACCATGTGTTTTAAAGCTTTTACCTTATTTTCTGATTATTCTATTATTTGATATTTTGAAAGGCTTCAGGATTGTGTTTGACAATTGATTTTCAGTATTTTGAATTGATTACCTTATATTGACCATTTAGTTTAACTGATTTTGAAATACTATACTTTGAACTATACTTGTCATGATTTAAAAGTATCAGCCTGTCAGCCTGTTCTTTTCTGTAGTGTGCTATAGCTACTACTCACTGAGATTTTCGCTCGTATAGACGAAAATCTCATACCACGTTGAACATTTCTTTTTCAGATTAAGGTCCCTGTTCGTGAGGTAACCCTTGGATTGAAGTTGAAGGAGACTGCTTAATAATTTAGATTTATATTATTTTTGGAGATTTTTTTATTATGGAGATTTGACTTGAATAGTTAGGTTCTTTTAAGGTTTATGATGTAATTTCAACGAATTTGATATTCTGCTAGTTAATTTTGGAATTTCCTTTAGTTCAGAATTAAGGCTAGCATAGGTTAAAGTTAATTTAATTTATGCGCCGGTCATGGCCTGGATGGGGTCGTGACAATCACGAAGTCCTGAACCTTACCCTGACAAACACCATCCCTAACTTTACACAATTGAGGATCTTCTTGTTGGGCTGCCTTGATTCTATCTAATAGAATAGGTCTAACACGAAAATGAGCTACTAACGCTTCAGATGTTGCCTCAAATTTTACTCCTTGATCAAACAATTCATTAATGTCACTAATCAAAGGTCTCCTCACTACGGAAAGATGAGCTAAGCTACCCAGAGATTTCCTACTTAAAGCATCTGCTACAACATTTGCTTTCCCTGGATGGTACTGAATTGTGCAATCATAATCTTTGAGGAACTCCACCCATCTTCTCTGCCTCAAATTCAAGTCACGCTGATCAAAGATGTATTTGAGACTTTTATGGTCAATGAAAATCTCACATGTCTCCCCATACAAGTAATGTCTCCATATCTTCAGCGCAAAGATCACTGCTGCCATTTCCAAATCATGAGTTGGATAATTTTTTTCGTGCTGCTTTAATTGGCGAGAAGCATATGCAATCACATGACCATGTTGCATCAATACACAACCCAGACCAACCCTTGAAGCATCACAAAACACTGTGTAGCCCCCCGATCCAGATGGAAGAGCTAACACTGGTGCTGAAGTCAAACGAACTTTCAATTCTTCAAAGCTCTTCTCACACGCTTCTGACCACTGAAACTTCAAATTCTTCTGGGTTAACTTGGTTAAAGGAGAAGCTATTCGAGAAAAGTCTTGCATAAAACATCGATAGTAACCCGCTAACCCAAGAAAACTTCGAATCTCCGACACTGAACTAGGCCTTGGCCAATGAAGAACAGCATCAACCTTCTTCTGATCAACACTCACCCCATCTTTAGATACTACGTGCCCTAAGAATGCGACACTATCCAACCAGAATTCACATTTTGAGAACTTGGCATACAACTGGTTCTCTCTTAAGGTCTGAAGAACAAGCCTCGGATGATGCTCATGTTCTTCTTTACTTTTAGAATACACCAGAATGTCATCTATGAACACTATCACAAAACGATCAATGAAGGGCTTAAACACCCTATTCATTAGATCCATAAAAGCTGCAGGAGCATTAGTGAGACCAAAAGGCATCACCATAAATTCATAGTGACCATACCTAGTCCTGAAAGCTGTCTTAGGTATGTCAACATTTTTAACCCTCAACTGATGATAACCGGACCTCAAATCGATCTTAGAAAAGTACTTTGCACCCTGGAGCTGATCAAATAGATCATCAATTTGAGGAAGAGGGTATTTGTTACGTATTGTGACCTTGTTCAACTGTCGATAATCAATGCACAATCTCATTGATCCATCCTTCTTCTTCACAAACAACACAGGAGCACCCCAATGAGAGACACTAGGGCGGATGAACCCCTTGTTAAGCAAGTCTTGCAGTTGTTCCTTCAACTCCTTTAGTTCAGCAGGAGCCATTCGGTAAGGAGGTATAGATATGGGTCTTGTTTCGGGTGCTAAGTCAACACAGAAATCGATTACTCTTTCAGGTGGCAAACCTACCAAATCTTCAGGAAAAACATCAGCAAACTCATTCACCACATCAACATTCTCCAACTCGACACCCTTTGCTTGAGTATCCTTAACAGAAACCCTTCACAGTTCTTATACAACAATCTTCTTGCAGCAATAGCAGAAATAAGACTATGAGGAGCCATACTACGATCTCCTTGAAATTGAAATTCTATCTCCCCAGGAATTTTGAAAGTTACTAACTTGCTATAACAGTTTAAAGAGGCATGATATGAGGCTAACCAATCCATTCCCAAAAGCACATCAAAATCTAACATTTCAAGTAATACAAGATCAGCTAAGAGTTCCCTTTCCCCTACTTTTACTAAGCAATTCTTAAACATTAGATCTATGTCAAGGACATCTCCTATAGGTGTTGCCACAGATAAAGGACAATCTAACATAGTGGGTGGTACACCAAATTTCATAGAAAAACAAGGAGAAACAAAGGAATGTGTAGCACCAGGATCAATCAAAACTCTAGCATCAAATGAACATACAGAAATGGTACCTGTCACTACTGCATTAGATGCCTGAGCATCTTGATGTGTCAGAGCAAAGGCTCTAGACTGACCTCGACCTGTTGTTGCATGATTAGGAGCTGAATTGGGACCTCAACCACCCTGACCTCGACCTCCTGAGCTCTGGCCTCTACCACCATACTGAGAAGATGGCTGAGTACCGATAAAAGGAGCAGAATCTGTATCCTGACTCACAGCTAGTGTTGTGTTACTGCTTGGGCAATCCTTTCTTCTATGTCCCACCTGACCACAACCAAAACAAGCCCCAGTTGCTCGATGGCATGGAGAGTTACCATGGAATTTACCGCAAAGCTGACAAGTAGAGAATGATGATCTAGAGGAACTTTGACTATTCTGAGTACCATTGGACTGAGCTCTATGACCATGTCTCTGATTATTCTTGGAGTATTTCCCTCCTTGACCAGGTAAGGAATGAGACCCATGAGATACTGAATAGGTACTTCCCCTACTATGTTGACCACTCTGGTTGTCATATCGAGCACGTTTGTTCTGATCACGAGCCCTACGCTGATCATCAAACATCTCCATCTGTCTGGATCGATCCACCACTTCCTCAAAGCTAGACAATCGTAGAGGAGCAATTCGGTCTAACAGTCTGTCCCGAAGTCCCCTCTCAAACCTCCTTGCCTTCCTCTCCTCAGTTGGAATAAGATGCTCACCAAAACGAGCAAGTCGAGTGAATTTCATTTCATATTCACTCACAGTCATACTACCATGTTTCAGCACTTCAAACTCTAAAGCTTTAGCTTCCTTAACACTAGGAGGAAGGAACCTCTCTAAGAAAGAATCACGGAACTGTGGCCAAAGGAAAGCGTTATCAAGTCCATTCCCTCTTTTGGAAAGATACCAACTACGTGCCACTCCTTGTAACTGATTCCCTGCTAACAATACCATCCTAGCACTGGTGCATCCCAAGACCTCATAACATCTGTCCATAGCATCCAGAAAATCCATAGGATCTGTTACAGAATCCTCACCCGAAAACTTTGGAGGTTGTAACCTCAAGAAGTCACTGAGATCCTGTAATTGAGCTCTATCATTAGGTATAGCAGATCCTGTAGTTCTTGGTTGTCTGTTTTCACCTACCACATTTGTTAGCCTTTCAACTGATTGAAAGACCCCTTGCAATCCAACAGCCAAATCAGTGTTAGATATTTGAGCAGACTGAGAGGTTGAAGCTGTACGAGTGGGCTGAGATGACCCTCCAGCTGGTTGCAATATTGGTTCAGATGCTGGAGCTGGTCCTCCAGTAGGGTGTGAAGCTCCCCCATCAAGTTGGGATGAATTCTCAACCGTCACCCTACTCCTAGTACTAACATTAACCGTATTCTTGCCTCTTTTTCTTCCTTTAGGAGGCATGATTACCTATCCATGCAGCAGAGTTAGACACTTTAGCAAATGAGATATTGAAAATGAGTAAATAAGAAGACCCAGATAGATATGCAAGATAAGGGATACGAACAGAACATGTGAATCCTATACAGTAAGTCTATAAGAACCTAAACCTAGCTCTGATACCACCTTTGTCACGACCCAACCCAGGCCATGATCGGCGCATAAATTAAATTAACTTTAATCTATGCCAGCCTTAATTCTGAACTAATAGAAATTCCAAAATTTATTAACAGAATATCAAAGTCATCTCAATTACATCAATAAACCTTAAAAGAATCAAATGTGCAAGTTTAAACCTCAATAATCAAAATTCTCTAACAGATAAAATAAAGCTAAATTCTTAAGCAGTCTCCTTCAATATCAATCCAAGGGTTACCTCACGAACATGGACCTTAATCTGAAAAAGAAAGATTCAACGTGGTATGAGATTTTCGTCTATACGAGCGAAAACCTCAGTGAGCAGTAGCTATAGCACACAACAGAAAAGGAACAGGCAGGCATGCTGATACTATTAAATCATGATAATTATAGCTCAAAATATAGTATTTCAAAATCAGTTAAACAAAAAGGTCAATATAAGATAATCAATTCAAAATACTGGAAATCAATTGTCAAACACAATCCTGAAGCCTTTCAAAATATCAAATATTAGAATAATCAGAAAATAAGGCAAAAGCTTTAAAACACATGGTACAGTGTAACAGAGTGGTGATACTGCACACCACCAGGGCCAGATAAGTGGTAAGCGCGCTACCAATAACAGATACAGATAACAGATAATTGCCTTCACCGATCTTATGCATGATTCTAATGTTGACAAAACTGACGACAAGACTGACAACTGACATCATGACTCGAAGACAAATGCAAAGTCCTAATGTTATGAAGATCGGTGAGAGGCCAGATAACAGATATACTGAGCACTTGTACCAGTTTGAAAACATGTAATATACATATATAAATCAGAAAATCATATCTGATTGAACAAATTATCAGATTTCTAAAATAAAAGTAATAACTGCGATCAATCGCGTATCAGAAAGTACAGATCATATCAAATCAGATTTTAATAATTTCAGAGAGTAATTGACAATAGAACAAATCAAATATAAAGGCCTGTTCCCAGAAGATACGCTCTAATACTAAGGATATTTAGTAAACACAAAGTTCAAGATATACGTTTTTATAAAGGAAAATATACAGTCAAGTGCTAATTTTTGATAAACCATTTTTCAGTCTGATATTTCAATCAATAGGGTCATGTACTATAATTACCACTCACCTGAGATTTGAAACACTGCTTTGCCTAAGATCACGAATTCTTGTCGATTAACGGTCCAAGGGAATTCTTGAATTTCCTATCGATAGAGAATGATGGAAACCGAACCAATTAATCTAAGCTCGAATAGGAACTAAATTATTATAGACACTAGAGATTGAAGGAGCAGGGAGATTCATATATACTTCCTAAAAGAAATAAGAGTATTCTATAACCATAATTCCTAACTGACAGGTAAAGAAAATTAGAGTTTAAAATGCACAATTAAATCAATTGATAAAGATTAAAATATTAAAGAGTATACTGATTATACCCAAAACCAGGCGGAACAACAAACATAGAAGAAAAACATTATGTGTATATATAAACTATGAAAGCATAGTTTAGTTTGTAATATATATATATATATATATATATATATATATATATATGCTTAGTACCCAAATAATTCAAAGCTAAAATATATATTATAATTGATAAATGAATCCATGGCAAACAAAGGGTAAGGTTGGCCTAAAAGATCATCATTAAGTCTCTCTTTTCAAAGTTCAAATTTTCAAAGTAGATAAAATTGAAATAGCTTTTGTAGGATTCATCATTTAGCACTAATAAAATAGTAGAATAAAATATTAATTTAAAGTGTAGTTATCCAAGGTTTAGCAAAACAACAAATTGAAACTCTATATGCCTAAATTAATTGGTAAAAAAAAAAATATACATGAATCCACTTACTTGATGAACCAATAAAATCGACTTTCACTGTAAAACTTTGAACCTTAATGGAAGAGCGATGGTATTGACGGCGGCTCTTCGAAAGAGTAAAGGAGGAAAAGTGTTTTTCGAAAGAAAAAAAAGGACTAGGTTAAAAAGACAAGGTAATAGTTTAAACCTAGGGACTAAAATACTTTTAAAATAATTAAAATACTCTAATTGACTAATAACTACTAGATAATAAATATAATTTTGATATAAGTAAAAATGCTATAACTTAAATATCGTGGTATAGTGAGTATGATATACACATCTATTATTTAGGTTAGGGTCATTACAATATATGCTTCATATGTTAATGTGATGTTAGTATTATTTTATATTATATGTGTTCATCATTTCAATATGATCTTTAAGTTTCTCACTGCATGAACTTTTCAAGGATTTTTGCGGAGAATATATTGTATGCAATTCCTTGCAAAACTACTTGGAACATTTCATTTTTGAATTAGTATAATTATTATAACATTTTTTTAATAGACTCTGAGTTTTATTACTTAACCATAGAACTTTTCAAGTGTTTGCTCCCAAGCTCGCCTCTCATACTCAAAACGGCGTAGTTTTTAGTGTTCTCACATAACAAAGTGTCATCACCTAAAAAATGGTTCTCACAAGAGCCCTCTCCTATATATATATATATATATATATAAGAAAAAAAAGTTACCACATATATTAAATTAGAGTTAATTAAATACGAAGAAACAAATAAAAGTATAACGATAGTTTATATATATATATATATATATATATATATATATATATATATATATATATATATATAAGAAAAAAAGTTACCAAATATAGGCCAATAATGTTTTTTTTCTTTTATAAGGTATTTCTTATCTGGCTCGTGGTTTTCGTTTCCTCGTCGAGGAGTAAGGTAATAATGTAATATTATTTATTTCCTATGATAAGATTTACCTTCTTATTTGGCAAATACATTTTCCACTATATAATCACACATTTTGTTTGACATTAGACATTGCATCAATTGGCTAAAATATTCTTCTTTTTCTTAGGAATGAACTTCTTATTTCTTTCTCTTTAATCTTTGCTTGTAAATTTTAGGTCTGGTTCATATCTTTCTTCTTTTGTTATTTCGATTTTCTATGTTGTTCACCAATAGTATTTTATTTTGGATGAAATAGTTAGGTAAAACTTGGATTCAGACTAGTGAATGGCAAAAAAAAAATAGTTACCCCTCTAAGATTCATTCCAAGCTCGAATCCAAGATAAAAAAGAAAGCCTTTCCCCTGCTGGTTTTGTTCTAGGGCGTTAATAAGGGGTTATGGTGGTTCCATCGTTCATAGTTTTCAATATATTTTGGTTCATTTTGTAAATTAAAACATATCTATTATTTCCGCGGTATGTTTCTTATGGTTATGTTTAATATTTTTTTAGGGAGATGGTAGTCAAAGGAAAGAAACCAAGCAATGATGAAGAGGATCAGCAGTCAATTGTATCATTACCTTTTCCTTCATCAACATCAAAGGCTTCTAATTCAACTCATGAAAATACTGAAACAGATCTCATGTTATTAGATGAAAATGCACTCTCTTATAAATTCATAACCTTGAGCATTCCTGGTTTTTCTGATCTATCTTCTTCTTCAACAAATGAAGCTAATATGGCCGAGCAGAATCAAGTTCAAGTTGCAGTGCCCCGAGCGGCTAGAGCCTTAAGGAAACATATATCGAAGAAGGCAAGGAGATACACTACTATATATGCTTCATATGTTAATGTGATGTTAGTATTATTTTATATTATATGTGTTCATCATTTCAATATGATGTTTAAGTTTCTCATTGCATGAACTTTTCAAGGATTTTTGCGGAGAATATATTGTATGAAATTCATTGCAAAACTACTTGGACCATTTCATTGTTGAATTAGTATAATTATTATAACATTTTTTTAATAGACTCTGAGTTTTATTACTTAACCATAGAACTTTTCAAGTGTTTGCTCCCAAGATCGCCTCTCATACTCAAAACGGCTTAGTTTTGAGTGTTCTAATATAACAAAGTGTCTTCACCTAAAAAATGGTGCTCACAAGAGCCCTCTCCTATATATATATATATAAGAAAAAAGTTACCAAACATAGGCAAATAATTTATTTTTTCTTTTATAAGGTCTTTCTTATCTGGCTCGTGGTATTCGGTTCCTTATCAATGAGTAGTTTAATAATGTAATATTCTTTATTTCCTATGGTAGGATTTACCTCTTATTTGACAATAGACCTGTCCACGGGCCCGGGTACCCGCACGGCCCGCCCAGGCCCGTGTCCCTTGGACCGGGCTTGGACAATAAAAATTGTTCATCGGCCCAGCCCGGCCCAGGCCCGCCAAAGCCCGCCTATTTTTTGGGCGGGCTTGGGATTAATAAAAATAACACGGGCCGGCCCAGCCCGGCCCGCTTATTAATATTAATTACTAAATATATATTTATATATTAAATATTTATTTTTAAGTATAATATTTATTTTTTTATAATTAACAATTATATATATATATATATATATTTAGGTGGGCTTATATGGGTTGGGCTCGGGATTTGATTTTTAAGCCCGAGCCCGCCTAAATTAATTGTGGGCTGGGCTGGGCTTGGGCTGAGCATTTTTACTTAAAAACCCGACTGGCCCGGCCCGAGCCCGGCCCATGGACAGGTCTATTTGACAAACACATTTTCCACTCTATAATCACACAATGTGTTTGACTTTAAGCATTACATGGCTACATCTTTTATTTTAGGTATGAACTTCTTTATTTCTTTCTCTTTAATCTTTGCTTGTAATTTTTAGGTTCGGATTTATATCTTTCTTCTCTTGTTATTTTTATTTTCTATGCAGTTCACCAATAGTATTTTATGTTGGATGAAATAGTTACGCAAGACTTGGATTCAAACCTGTGAATTACAAAAAATAGTTACCCCTCTAAGATTTAGAGATTATAAGTGTGAAGAATTTAATGAGTATAAATGGAATTGGTTTATTGATAGGATATATTGCATTATGAGCATTGTAGAATTTCTTAGTAGATACAAAATATTTTATGATTAAATTAGAGTTAATTAAATACGAAGAAACAAATAAAAGTATAACGATAGTTTATATATATATATATATATATATATATATATAAGAAAAAAAGTGGCCAAATATAGGCCAATAATGTTTTTTTTATAAGGTATTTCTTATCTGGCTCGTGGTTTTCGTTTCCTCATCGAGGAGTAGGGTAATAATGTAATATTATTTATTTCCTATGATGAGATTTACCTTCTTATTTGGCAAATACATTTTCCACTATATAATCACACAATTTGTTTGACATTAGACATTGCATCAATTGGCTAAAATATTCTTCTTTTTCTTAGGTATGAACTTCTTATTTCTTTTTCTTTAATCTTTGCTTGTAATTTTTAGGTCCGGTTCATGTCTTTCTTCTTTTGTTATTTCGATTTTCTATGTTGTTCACCAATAGTATTTTATTTTGGATGAAATAGTTAGGTAAAACTTGGATTCAGACTAGTGAATGGCAAAAAAAAAAATAGTTACCCCTCTAAGATTCATTCCAAGCTCGAATCCAGGATAAAAAAGAAAGTCTTTCCCCTGCTGGTTTTGTTCTAGGGTGTTAACAAGGGGTTATAGAGGTTCTATTATTTCCGTGGTATGTTTCTTATGGTTATGTTTAATATATTTTTTAGGGAGATGGTAGACAAAGGAAAAAAACCAAGCAATGGTGAAGAGGATCATTATGAGAAGTAGTATCAGCAGTCAATTGTATCATTACCTTTTCCTTCATCAACATCAAAGGCTTCTAATTCAACTCATGAAAATACTGAAACAGATCTCATGTTATTAGATGAAAATTAACTCTCTTCTAAATTCATGACCTTGAGCATTCCTGGTTTTGCTGATCTATCTTCTTCTTCAACAAATGAAGCTAATATGGCCGAGCAGAATCAAGTTCAAGTTGCAGTGCCCCGAGCGGCTAGAGCCTTAAGGAAACCTATATCGAAGAAGGCAATGAGGTACACTACTATATATGCTTCATATGATAATGTGATGTTAGTATTATTTTATATTATATGTGTTCATCATTTCAATATGATCTTTAAGTTTCTCATTGCATGAACTTTTCAAGGATTTTCGCGGAGAATATATTGTATGCAATTCATTGCTTAACTACTTGGAACATTTTATTGTTGAATTAGTATAATTATTATAACATTTTTTAATAGACTCTGAGTTTTATTACTTAACCATTGAACTTTTGAAGTGTTTGCTCCCAAGATCGTCTCTCATGGGTTTGCCTTGGATATGTATATTTGAGAATTGGTCTGGCTCATCTCGAACTCGCTCGAACCCACACATAAAATGAGTTGGGTTTGAGATTTACCTTAAATGCCCGACCTCAATTCGGCTCGATATATATATATATATATATATATATATATATATATATATTAATCTGGTAGGTTACCTTTTATACTTATTTTTCCTTCAACTATATTTTTTAGGGAAATTAATTATAATATTTTTATTTTGATAAAAAATAATAATATTTGAATTTGGTAGGTTACGTTTTACAGCATGATTAAGTTGCATTGTAATATTACTTAATTTAATTTGATAGTTTGTCATATATATATGCACTTTCTTAATAATGAGAAACAAGATGTTTGCTCGAACGAGAAAGAAGAATTGGGAGCTATATACACATTTTCTTGAAGACAAGCTTCATACTATGGAAATTGAAGCTGTTACTTCCAATGCTCATTTTGACTTTTTGGAGGTTCTTTTTTTAAATTATTTATTAGAGAAAATTAAAAGAATCTCCTGATTGTAGTATTAATAGATTTAATTTCACAGGGAGAAGTCATGGACTTGTATTCTGAAAAATTTAGACGAAGAGAACAGACAGAGATGGGTATTCCAAGAATTCACTTCCAAGATTGTAAGGATTTTTTATATCGATTTTATTTTGCATTAGTCTAATGATTGAAATTAACAAAATAAAAATATATGTTTTTGTTGTGTTAACAACATTGAATGATGAGCTAAGAAATGAAATGAAGAAGCTGAGAATGTTGACTGTAAATCATCATCAAGGAGAAGAAATGCAATTCAATAATGTTAATCAAACCAACAATAATTTGCGGGGAATGGAATCAGGACAATTATTTCCAACCAATAATCAGAACCATCTGGTGGAAGAATGGAGTTGAGCAGATGAATATTGAGCAACAAGTTCAATCAACCCATCATCCTCTAGATCGAAATGAAGAAGGGGAATTTAACCATGAACTACATGCTACAGGCAGGCATTGAAGGCATTAATCAATTCTTTTACCATCCGCTATAGACTTGGATACAAGATATTTATCATTAAAGGTTGTTCAGCTACATTCCTAGTCTTGGATAAATGATGAATAAAACATTATTTTATCTTTAATTTTTATTAAAAGAAAAAAAATTCATAAACGGTTTGGGAGTTGATTATTTAGAAGTTGGAATCTAAATGGTGGCAACCTCTTGAAAGTGTCGCCTTTTTATGGAAAACCATTTCCTTTGCCTTTTATTTGAGAGTTGGATTCCAAATACTTGCAACCCTTCAAAAGCCTTGCCAGTAAGTTAATCCAATGATTATACCTATATAATTAGTTTTTGAATATATATACATAGGTATAATCCAAAAAGGTAATGCACCTAGTATTTTTAATTCAACTAAGCATTGTCTCTCTAAAATAAGGACAACTTTTTATTTCTACGTATTATACAGTACCAAAGTTTATGGGATGAATTTGTTGGAAAATTTTGAATAAAATTATTTAGTAATTTAAATACCAACAAACACCTCGTCGTGTCCGTTGTGAACAGTCGTGTTCGTATGTGAACATTCGTGTCTGTCAGTGTACAGTCGTGTTCGTTCGTGAAAAGACATATCCTTTCGAGTTCTATTTATATAGAATGGATTGTCAAATTCACAGTAAGTTGAAAGTTGTTGAAAAAGTTTATGAAAAAACTCTCTGTCTGTTCACAGTGTCTTGTTTTCCTACTCCGGTGATAACTAGGCTACACACGGTTTGAGTTCGCTTGCCTGGGAGACGATCGTCAATAGCGACGACATCTGTCTTAAGGAAACTGCTAATACAGGCTTCGGATTTGTCTAACTCCATTCTTTTAATTTTCTAGTTTTACTGTTTATATGTTTTTCTGTGTTTGTTTGTTTTTTGGTTAATCACATCTAATATTTTTGTCTAACAATCTTAAGACAGAATTACGATTTGTCTAACAGAATTAATTATCTATTCTAACTCAAATGAAATGAAGGAGTACCAAGTGAGCAACAACAATTAATGTAGTATTTGATGGGATTAAATTATCATTACACTGGAATGCGGAGTCAGATCTTATTGCAAAATCCTTTACTCATTGTTGGCCAATCCTATGCCTGAGCAGAGAAATAGATCTAAATTAGTTCTGCGTGGAATGAATCAATAGTGGTCGGGCAACAAAGGTCGATGGACCTCAAAGCTTGTGGTTGGAACTGAGTGACATTAGAGGCGGACGATGGGGAGGAAGACGCGAACAAAATAGAGGAGGACATTCAGAGTGGGTCATTGGGTTTATACATGTTAAGAATTACACGGGTAACCAAAACCAAAATCAACCCAATCCAAATATTCTAAGAATATCATTATAATGGTGGCAAATGGCTTTGGATTAAGCCTTTGGAACATGTGTGTACATGTAAAGTGACTCTTTTGTTAAAGGGGTTTTTTCCCTCCCATATGAGAAATTTATAAAAGTTTAAGAGTGTTTATATTGATTTGGACCTTATGAGTTTTTAAATGGGTTAGTTATATGAATATCATAATTAACTATAAAATTCCAACTAAATCAGATTAGTAAAATTAATTCTGAATATATCATTATTTTCCATATATAACAAATAAAATATGATTTTATACCATAATTTAAAAATTCTAAACTTCAATTCATAAATCATAAACCCTAGATAATATATGCTAGACCTATTATTTATAAACTCCAATTCTTAAAATAGATTAAAAGTAATGATTTTATTAGTTTGACATAAATGTGAATTTATATATAAATTTTCCTTTTTAAATTGTGTTTAGTGGGTTTTGGTAAATATCCTGACTAGACTGGACCTCAATTTTATTTTTTCTCACAATTTATTTTACTCTTAATTTTATTCAAAGTCGGATCTTGATTCTTCTCCACTAGTGAGAGATTTATTCTCATATCCTTCCTCTTCAACTGCAAGTTACAACGTTCAGTTTTTACACTGAAATTATAAAAGTCGTTTTTCATCTCTACGAAGATACAGTTTTTCTTTTATCTTCTCTCAAAACTTTTCTGGCCAACTAAATTATTTTGCTATTCCACTGCTTTCCAACTTTGAGTGCACAAGTTTGAAAAGTCTTCTGTGTTAACGTTGTGGAGTGAACGGATCTCAGATTGCACATTAGTCTGCTGAAATCGATTTCAAAAGGCAATGACACTTGTCACGACACAGTTCGATTTCTTCTGATAAGTTTTTCTATAACCTAATTATCTCTCCTACAATAACTCCTAGTGATGAAAAAAGGGTTATCATTATGTCTAAAGCTCATCTGGAACAACTTTTTACAATGCTCAAAATTCAAGAATCTAGTTCAACCTCCGATTCAAAAGCTAGTGCAGTAGAAAAACAAGTTTGTCAAAATTAAATTCTCAAAATTGGATTATTAACAGTGGTGTAATCGATCATATTGTTTCATAACAATTATTTGACAAGAATAAAAATTGCTTATTGTCACTTCTGTTATTACCAAGTGGAGTTAAAATCAAAATTCCAGCGAAAGGATCATTACAACGTAATTCTAAATAATATTTTATATAATGTATTATATGTGCCTACATTTACATTATTTTTGATGTCTATAAGCCATTTGACAAAAGGTCTAAACTCTTCGGTCACATTTTTTCCTTATTGGTGCATTTTGCAGGATCTCGGTATAAGGAGGACGATTAGTTTAGGTAAGCAACAAAGTGGGCTATATTATTTGTTGGCAATGGCGAAACATAAAGATAAGCATAAACCAAGCAGAACCAAAAATCTTTCATACTACAACTTTATCATTGCATCCACCAATCTTTGGCATAATCATTTGGGACATGTATCTCTTTTGCTGCTATTAAATTATCTTGCTAAACATTTTCTAAATATTCCAGTTGAGTCAAATAATGTTTGTCACATTTGTCCACTGGCTAAACAAAATCGTTTGTCTTTTGGAAGAAGTATTATTTCCTCTATTCAACCATTTGATATTATTCATTGCAATATTTTGGGTTGCTATCATCATGTTTCGCTTTTACATGGATTTTTTTTTTATGAAACTCAACCTATTTTGAAACATTTTTTTTAGTTATGTTCTTACTCAATATGGAACACGCATTAAAACCTTTCACAATGACAATGGTGGAACATTTCTCTCTTTTCGAACTTTTTTCAAGATAATGGTGTCATTTTTCACCATTCTTGTATTTACACCCCCAATAAAATGGGGTAGTGGAAAGAAAGCATCGTCATGTTCTTCAAAGTTCTCGGGCCTTAAAATTTCAAGCAAACCTACATACAAAAGTTTTGGGAGAATGTGATGTTGGTCCCTAATAAGACAGAATAAAATTAAAAGGGGTGTGAATAGAATTATTGAGTATTTTATCGCCTTTAAAACTTTTTACTTAAGTCAATATAACACAAAGGATAATTTCAGTATGAGAGGCAATTTTAGTCTACTAAGATTGCTTCGGCTTCTAACAATTCTCAATTCATAAGATGACTCATTATCAAAGGTTCTGAAGAACGTAAAGCAAATGATATGTATAATATGCACAGTTTCAAGAATATTTGGAGTGTTGAAATGTGAGATAATGTTCGGAGCATATATAATTCAATAGAACTAAAAGGCAATAGTAGAGAAATAAATACTCAACATATTTATACTGGTTCAACTTCTTGCCTACATCCAATACTCAATTTACTTTCTCTTGAGCTTTAATCCTCTTTCACATGTAGAGAACAAACCATTTACACAAAAGCCTAAGCTTGAATGAAGTACCCTTCTTCACTCAATACTTACACTATTTCACACTTTGCTACTTATAATTAAAGTAACAAAAGTCTACTGGGAACGATAAAAAGATTACAAATTTTCAGATAAAAAATAAATTGAACTAATTTCTCTCTCAAACAATTACGCAGATATGAAATTTGATTGTGTGTAGCAATTTAATATGTTTTGCACTTTTCACATTATATCTGGTATATATATTTTTGCGTTTGATTCTCTTATTTGAATTTGTTCTTGGCTTTTTTTATATAAGCAATAATTCAAACTAGCCATTTGAATCTAAAAGATGTCTGTGAAGAAGTTTTATTCTCTGTTCTGCTGTAGGATTCTGAACTTTCTAGCAAATTGCCATAACTGGAAACTAGTTGTTGACTGAGATGGCCATTGAGAAGTTTCATCCACCATCTTCTTTGGAATTTTGGTAATTAAGGTTGGGGCATTTCTATTATTGTCTACGGAGAGAGATGAGGTTGGTACAGAGATGAATGTCTTCTGCAACGAACATGAAATAGCAAACTTGGGGAAGACAATGCAGTTGTCTCTTCTGAATACGGACTTGCACCATGCTTCTGGTTCTAGACGTGGGCCTAGCTTCTGTTATACTCATCTTCCAATATTGATAGAGCTATATTCAACAGTAGTAAACTAATTAAATATTAGATTTAGAAAGAGATGGAAATTCAATTAATTTTAGAGAGAGAAATTAACAAATAGAAAAGAGAGAGAGAAAAAAGAAATTAAGAAAAGAGGGAGAAGATGATCTATTTGATTTTTATTTTTTCTTTTGGAGTTTGTTTGTGATAATTAGATAATAAGAGAAGTTAATTTATAAAATAAATAAATATAAGGACTCAATTTACTTTTTTTCCCTTTGACTTTTAAAATCCGTCAATTTGGCATGTGTTTGCTAACAGAATGACCCTCAAGGTACCATTTTACAAACTTTTACATCACAAGGGTACCGATCGAAAACATGTATAATCATAAGGTTTATTTTTGTACTTTTCCCTTTTTTAAATTAAATGTAAAAACATATTTTATTTATTATATAGAGAAAAATGAGATATTGAGAATTACGTTTGATAATATGATTTAATTGTAATTTTATAAGATATATGCAAAAGCCCAAAATTTTAATTAGTCGAGACTTCAAATTTTATGAGACTCCCTTTCCTTATTCATCTCATTCAAACACTTATATTCAGCAGCACCCCAAACACGAGCCGGAAAGCAAGCCCATATCCCACTAATTTCACCAATCCTTAAGGACCCCTTTGACACCTCTCACCATAAACAAAACAAGCAGCAAATGGACCATCATCCCCTACACCACCTACCACAGTCCCTCTCATTACGCTTTGCATATACTCTCATTGGCATCCAACACTCCCTGAACCCACTCAACCTCCCATTGCGCCACTCGTAACCCAAACCCCCAACACCACCATCGCATGCTCCTTCCATTGACGCACCTCAGTCCGAACACCACTCTAATCGCACCACTATTCCACCAGAAAATCTTCAAGATTTTGTTTGCTTTATTGTTACCTAGGACCAGTCCAATCTTCAAGATTTCTTATCATCGCTAGCTACTCACCCACTCATAAATCCTTTGTGGCTAATTTACAATCTGAAATTGAACCAATGTATTATTCATAGGCAAGAACTAGTTCAAATTGGCAGAAAGCGATGCAAGATGTTGAGGAAAATGGAACCTGGTGTTGTAAAGCTCCAATTGGATGTCCTTGGGTGTTCAAAATAAAAAGGAAGTCACAGACGGCTCAATTAAATGATATAAGGCGCAGTTGGTTGCTAAGGGTTACACACAGTCTCATACCACCAAGATTATTACAGTTGGACGTCTGATGCTATTGGTGCTGCTCAGGGTGGAAAATATTATATATACGAGAAGATGTCAATCAAAAGAAGAATGCATACCCTAAATGAGAGATTAATTTTATGAACAACTAATTGAGTACAAATGGAATCCATTGATATGATATATTGCACCGTGAGTATTGTAGAATTTCTCGGCAGACACATGACATTTTAGGTTTTGTGAGCGGGAGGTCCGAAACGTATGCGTGCGAGGGGATTTTCCCACTGTAGGTGCACAAGGAGATTTTTGAGTGAATTCTATGGGTTCCCTCTTAATGGTTCTCTCATGTTCATTGTTCGTATTAGGAACATGTCACGCTGCTTTGAAGGGGATGGATCCTTTCGATACCGTCTCCTTTTCTTTTTTGTTCTAAGTTGCTATCTTCGGTTTATGAAGGGGCAAAAACGTGTCCCCGAATGATAACTCGGCTTGTTTCACTACAAGAAAATTGAGTTTTGGCAACACAATAGGATGTTGCGAAAAATATTTTTAGCAACAACAACGTATGTTCCGTAACGACTTTCAGTTATGGAGAAACATTCTGTTACTAAAGGTTTTTGTAAAAACATCTCGTCAGTACAAAAAAGAGGCTTTTAATGAGAAGAAAAATTATCATAAAAAGTCCAAATATTCTCAGAAAAGAGTTTTTAATGAGAATTATTACTATAATGGCTACCTTCATTACAGGGGTCCCCTACTAAAAGTAATTATGAGAATAAAATACCTTCTCATTATGAGCATGTATAATGAGATTAATTATCCTCATTAGAATTTTTAAAATGATAAAAAATCTTCTGATTAAATTGTTTATAATAATTAGAAATATTCTCATTAAATGGTTTATAATAATTAAAATCTTCTGATTAAATTATTTATAATGATTAAAAAACCCCTCATTAAAGATTTCATCATGATAAAAAAACATAATTACATTAGATAGTTGGGTCAGGGGTCACTCGGTCGAACCGGATGACCCAGATTGGTTAGACCGGATGACGTAATAAATAAATAATATTTACATATATTAAAAATATATAATTAATTTAAAATTATTTTTATGAATTCTATATGATCCAATACATCTACATGACAATATATTAGCATAACATGAATAAGTGTTCATAAAAAAAAAGTACATGTGTATAAATATATTGTTCATAAATTTATGTCATGTATGATCAATGTAAAAACTCCAAAACATGTGTCAACACATAAATTTGAACTTAATAAAACTTGAAATTTTATAATGAAACATTACTTGCTTGTAATCTACTTTCTACTGTGGCCACTATCTTTATTTGTCTGTTGACTAGGTTAGTCTTAAAATGTGAAGACACAAAATGACTCCATTAGCTCATGTGTAGAGATTGAACAATGCATCAAATATATAGTAGACTATTTAAAGCTTAGTTGCTCTAGGAAATTCTGATAGAACATAAAGGAAAAATATCTCAACTCATGACTAGTCCAGAACAGGCTACCAGTTCTGTAACAGAGCTGATCAGGACCAGTTCTATAACAGAACTGGTAAGCTCAGAATTGGTTAACTAGTTATGCTTAATCACCAATTCGGAACTAGTATGTCAATTTCAATGTCAAACAAAATAAACATCAAACTAAAGTGTCATAACTAGTTTGAACAACCAAGATACCATCCCTAGAGAAGAATTCAATAACGGGAGGAACTTAACCTGCTAAGCAACATATGCTACCCCCAATACATAAAGTGTCATAACCAATGTTTAAACTTGACTCAATTTTGAAGTTATCTTTAGAGACATAATGAGAGAAATTTCAATATCAACACCTTTCAATTTGAATGGGTAAAAACCAATGCTTGAAAGCATTGTAAAATCAAAATCATATGAACACTAAGTTATACAGCTTAACATACCACTGCAATAACCACGAAAATATAGAACTGTAACCTTTTAAGAAGCACTATACACTATATGGAAATCGTAGAAATGAGCTTCATGTGGATTATTATGAACCTAGCAAGAAGGGACAAATGATTGAAGTAACTTTCCTGGTTGAACCATGTCAACTACTAAAAACTTGGTGCTCCAACCAAAGAAAAAAATAGTAAAATGATGTTATGGAAAGATATACCAATGTGGAATTATCAATTCGGGTTGTTGGCATTATCAATTCCTTCTTCCCCTATGCCACTTAATTCCTCATGATTATTATCCTGTTCAAAGCATTAACCATGAAATTTGACAGCAATCATGCACTACAAAGTAAACAATATCATTATTAGATTGTCATCAAGACCAGACCTCAATTAGTTTATTCTCTAGTGTTAAGAATCCACCTACCTTAACCAAGGAAGGGAAGCAGAGTTACTCTGTTTCCATCTCTCAGAAAAAGCATGAGTAAAAACACAATAATCATTCGGTGAAAGAGTTCCATCCCAAGATGAAACATCCATGATTGACCAACTCAGAATCTATTGGTGGTTAACAAGATAGCAGGGCAAGAAGAGAAAAGTGCAAATTAAGCATCATTTAACATGCATATCTACCAAAAACATCTAGGTGTACCATGTGCAAATAAATTTTGGAAATACCTTTCCACATTCTTCCACGGTATTGCAAAGGCATTCAAGACCATAGTAAGGCTTGCTAGACCACATTAAGCAGGTTCTGACTCTGTCTTAAAATAATAAATAAGCTTGTATAAGCCTTATAGTGATCCATTATGAATGGCTTCTATAAAAAGTTCCTGCAAATCTCAAAAAAGGAACCAACATAGTACCTGATCATAATGAGCAGGCTCAAAAAAGGAACCAACATGACAGTGAGTGAAAGAAAACAAAGATCAGTGATAAATTGACAGGTGCATATAGTTGGAAAGGGATAGATTAAAGACCTCAACAAGTAAACCAAGTTCCTTACAAATCTGTGTAAGAACAAATGTTGCATAGGAATAGAGTTCCAAGGTATAAGCAGTGAACTAATCTTTTAAATGCGTGGAGTTTTGACTTCCACTTAATGTTGGCACATGTTAATAAATGATTTTTGTAAAACACCAAATGCATAAAAAAGACATTAACATTGGAGGAAAAAAAAGGTTATAAATTGACACACGAGAGCAGAGCAACCAGTGTTTTCTGAAAATTGCAGGAATAATGCAGTAAAGGGTAAAATGTTTGTAGATGTTAGCAGGAAATTCATTGTATTCATATATCTACAGCTATGCTGCAAAGTAAACAAGGCAATATATAGTTTCTGATAAATTAATGAAACAATCTTTCATACAGACTATGCATAAGCATATTGTTGTTGGATCAATGTAATAGCATTTCCATTGTAGTGAATAAATTCTGTAAATTTTCTATGCTTGGGATAGAAACACAAGTATACAATAGATGCTGGTCTATCTCCTGCTGGCAACTTGGTGGCTGGTCAAGAGCACCAACCATCTATAGAGTAAATAGTATTTACATGGTGTTCACTAAAGTTGATTTTGAAACAATAAAGTCACTAAAGTATAGTTGGCAACACATTTAGATAGATAAAGAATATCAGAAATTAAGGAAAATACTCACTAATGTCAAAACATTAAATAGTTACCTTCAATGGTTTCATCTTGGTGCTGACAAGATTGATGGTTCTTGTGGATCTGAAAATATCATTTCTACTTTTGAAAGAGATCAACGTTCTCCATCATCTTTCTGCTCAACCATTCGGGAGCCATGTACCCTCTCGTTCCTCGTAGTTTAGTTATAATTTGACTTTGCCTCTTCTCAATTACCCTTGCTAGACCGAAATCAGATAGTTTAACATGGTGCATGTTGCCTATAGTCTTCATTTCTGCTAAAAACTTTTTCTTGCCTGTAAATAAATAAATGCACCTAGAGTGTTACATTGAAAGACACCTGCTCTATAACATGCTTTGGATTCTTCACTTTGACTACAAAACACACGGATATTAATCGACTTTTGACAGCCATTGTGTCACTCATCTCAATAGAAATTGATAGTCAATATATCTATAATGATGCAGAGCATAATTAATAAGTCAGATCAGGTTTAATTTTAAGTGTTTTAACTATATATGCAACCCAATTGATTGAGATAACTAACACATAAGCTATGAACTGAAAAATAACGGGCTTTAATCAACATTGTGTGTCAGCCCATGTTGTTTCAGAGTGAAACTAAGTCTTTAAGTCCCTTCATCACTACGAGGGACAAGTCAACAGGAGTGTAAATTGCAAAATTACAAAGAAAACAATATACAATATCCATGTAGAGACATATGAAACTAAAAAATATATACTTTAAAGAAACGATCAAAAGGACTATATATTTTATTAGAAAAGAAAAGGATAGAGATTGAATCACATACTCCGCCAAAATGTGAGAAAGAATAGCGGTCACAGCAGGTAGCAGCCATTCCTTTGAACATTTGGACTGTCAATGTAAATATTTGCAATGTGAGAAATCTTAGGACAATCCTCAACTATGTCGTCTTTGTATTAGTTGTGCACAATTAGGGATTGACAAATCTTGTAATGCAATGAGGTTGCACATCCACTCTGGTATAGATGCCAAATTATCACACATAGAGATATCCATATGTTCTAGAGTAGTAACATATTGAAGCTCGTTTGGTAGAGAAACCAAGTTTTGCATCTTACGAAAATAAAAAAAAAATGAGGACTCTAAGGCTTTACCACTCCATGCCATCATCCTTCTCATCAATAGACAGACGTTTTAAGAGGATGAAAATACTGTAGCAACTCAAATTGAAAGTTTCTTGACTTCCCCTAGTATAGATCAAGAACAAATGTCTTCAAATCAGCAAGTGATAGGTCATTTAGGATGCACAACTTCTCGTCTATATCATAGAAGGTCTTACACAGAACTGCAAGTCTCAAATATGATGAATGAGTTAGAGGCATCATATTAGCATTCTTTAAACTTCTTTGGAGATTCTCTTTATGACCTGTTATATTCATTTTTATTTCACAACATAAAAGGAGATATAAAAGTAACAAAATTGACTAATATCCATAATCCATTTGACATTAGATTAGGATCTATCATCCAGAAAAGCAATGATATTATGTACCTTAAATCAATCATCAACTGGCATAAAAGATTTGGCTATCAATATGACTAATATAAGACAACTACAATCTGGAGAATACTACTACATAAAATGGATTGTCAAGAAATTCATATATATCATACTACAAATAGAGTTATTTCCCAAATATAACATATTATATTTCATTTTGTTTTCTCATCTCTCAACTCTCTAGAAATAATTCATTTGAACAGAGGAGAAGGATCAAGTTTGAAGGCAATTCAAATGAATGATAAACAGAACGGTCACATTTTCATAGATTGGAAACTTTGCAATGCACGCAAAAACAAGTGTTGAGATTGAGCAAGTGACATAAGTTTTGAATATATGATACGGAAAAATCTAACTTGTCCCGACTTAAACCAATTAGTTACTCATTCATCCTACTAAGCAGGCTTGTATCACCAGTCCTGGAAGATTATGATTTTGAATATAACCAACTTTAAACCACCCCATTCACTTGTTCTAGTCAATATCAAAATCTCTTCAAACTAATAACTCAAGGAATCAAAGTTCTCTTCGTGAAAGATAACACAAATTAAGTTTATAAAACAACACAAACTACTTCTGTTACAGTTACTACAAACTACCATGTATAGAAATTGTATTATTGATTGTCTAACATCAATAATATATTAAGATACAATTGAAAATATTAAAAAAAACAAAACAAAACTAGTTGCAGATAGAGGGATACCAGACGCTAATGAATTAAGTTATACAATGAAGGAAATGGCAATTTAAAGAGACTGAGGCCAGAATAGTTCACTTCTCCCCTACCTGCCATGGCCAATTCCACAAATTTCTTGTATAAGTTGTCTGTGTATTATAACCTATCATTCTCTGTCAACAAAATCAGTACAAATTAAAAAATGAACATTCTAAATAAAACTGCAATTTAATATTGATCCTCACAAGATGCTAGCAAACACTACACCAGTATATTGTATGTATTACAGGATAAAAAAAAGAAAAGAAAAAGTATCAACTAGTAATACCTTGACAAGAAAAATATATGCATGTGATTCTGCCCAATATAATAAACTCATTCAGCAAAGAATCTAAATTGAAGCTTGTTGAACAATACTCAGATCCAATACCAGTCCAAAACTGGTTACTAATTCAGTTACTGAACTAGTTACCAGTTCCATTACCGAACTGGTCCTACTCTGTTATAGAACTGGTTGATATGCTTCTTACAGAACTGGTATTCCTAATCTGTTTGTTGCTCTATGGCATGTTTCAAAATGAGCTAGCCTAGGTGGCCAAGTAGGATTTAGACACTGCAACATGACACAACTTTGAACACAGTCCAAAAGCACTCAAGGTGCTTCCACATATGAAAGCTAAAATATATGTTTGTATATGACTAGTGAATATATCACATACAACACATAAATTCAGTATGAATAGACTGCTAAAGGAAAGCTTTATTTGTCGAACGGGATAGTCCTGAAAAATGGTTATGCAGCAAAAGAAAAGATGGTGTCATAGTATGCACATTGAACTCAAATTCAACAAGGTCAGCAATCTTTTATTTTCAGGACTATTCCTCTTGACCAAAAAGCTTCCCTTTGGCAGTAAATGGTGCATTACACTTGGTCCTTTGAACTTGCTAATGCTAATACATCATAATCAGATGCATTCTAAATACAATTTAATATATTCAAGTCTAGGACTAGGTTCAGATCTAATGTCCTTTGGTTGCAGAGTATATTGGACAAAGCACATCCATGATCAATTCAATAACATGCATATAAATCTTCCTCTAATAAATTTCCATGTTAATATGCAGGAAGTTCTGTAGCAAGTAGGAACCTTAATAATTACAAAGGAAACCCCCAAATAGGTTTTCCTCCAAAATAATCTATTTTCTGCCAAACTTGGATAAGTTTGGTCATGACTAAAACTCTTAGTAAACAAATTAGTTAAAACTATATTGCCTTTGCACATAGTAAGAAATTTAATAATAGTATATGACTATAAACAAAAATTTGTCCAGTTCTGAGTAAATATGCATTACTTAAGCTTCAATGTCAGTTAAAAAATGAACTTTACTTATTACCAATATTACTTCAATCACCGACGAGAGCAACAAAGATCATGTCATTTTTCATTTGATATATATTTCTTCTTTGGACGAAAAATATTGAAGAGTACAACAAAGCCGAGTTGTAAGACAGCTTTTTTATGCAGTCGAGTGTTGAAACACCTTTCCACATGATTTTGATTTGACAAAATTATTTAAGTAATTGATAAAAAAAATATTCTAACACATTAAATTTAAATGCTTTGATTTATTCACACTAATGTGTTTGTTCAATGTTGAGTTTATTGATTTATAAGACATTAAGATATAAAGTCTAAAATCCCATAAATGGAAGTCAAGCCCAAGTCAACAGATCAAGACCTCACGGCCCAAGAAGATAAAACGTAGTCGTATTAAGTGAAATGACGACTCAGCATGAAGAAGGATCGAGAAGCCTTCTAACAAAAGCTTCAAGAGGAAGCTGCTGAGTTGAGCGACAATGCAGTCAGGTCAGCGGCAGAACAGAATCAACTTAGTATTTCTACTTTGGGTAAAGTTCAAAAGGCGCAGGAAGCTGTCTGGAAGACTTTGCCGAAAATGTCGAAACATTCTGTTTATCTGACGAAAAGCTGCTGAGCACTGCCTTAGACAGAAGATGCAAGAATCTCATTGGCCAACGACACTGAGCACGTACCGAGTGACAACAACAGGAAGCCGTTTGCCTCCAACGGTTATTTTGAAATTCGAAATTACCGGTGCTTGAAGTGTCACTATATAAAGGCCTCTCATTTGCTTCATTCCATGCAGATCTTCAATTAGTCGAAACGCTGACCAAATTCATACTCGAAGTTCTGTGAGAAAAGCAAAGCAAAATCTTACACCAATTTCCAATCATTGTGTAAAAGTCTAGAGTGATTTCAATCATCTAAAGTGTCTTAGCAATTGTTGTTTAGGACAAACACTTTATCATTTCTAGAAGAATAGAAAGGAGAGGCTGAGTACTCGGTTATAGTACTCAAGGGTAGTTATAGGAGTGAGTAGAGGTATAGAGGAAGGTACTCTTGTATACTCAGCTTCTATTGTAAAAGGTTTCGTACTCTACCTTTAAAGAGCTCAGTAGAGAATTCAAAAAGCTCGGAACGCGTTCCGGGGACTGGACGTAGGCGGAGAGGCCGAACCAGGATATGTCTGCTGAGTAACATATTTCTAACCCTTAAACTCCTTTATATATTGCTTGCTATAAAACTGACTAAGTAACAAACTCACGCTGAGTTGAGTGCACTAAGAAGCTGAGTTCAGAAATAGACTCTAAGTGATATCTCCTGACTCAAGGAAAGAAACAGACTTAGTCACAAGTTGACTAAGCTTGTGTCTTAGAATTACTTAGCGCCTCTGTGTAAACCTTTTCTTAAGAAAAGAAGTCAGCCTTAACGGATAAAATTTTAAATAGTTCCTATCCCCCCCTTGGAACTAACCTTGTTACGTTATAAGGGACCAACATCGAGTACTTGAGTAATTTGACTAATTCATATACTAATTTTCATCATAATGTAGGTTAAGCATACATCATCAGAAATTTCAGTTAATACAAGAATGATTTTGGGCTTCAGGAACTGATATTTTCCAATTGGATGTGACTAACTTAAATACAAGATACAAGTAAGCTCTGAGTTAGATAGGGCTTAAACTTCTTGATTCAGAATGAGTTACACCAGATCAAGAAATTACCTATATGAGAGCGAAAATTTTGATCACAGTCGCCTAATCAAAGTTGGAAGAGATCGTTGAGCATTAGGGCTAGAAGAAAGCGTCCACTGTCAAAGCAAAATACAAGCACCGACCATCACACATCTTGGGGAAAACGATCTTTTGATAGGGATTGAAGGAATAAGGGTTGAGGATATAATATTACTATGGTTGAACAAAAGAAATTGTAGATCTGTAAATTAGGGATTGTAGTAAGAGTTGAAGGAGGCGGCGGTAAGCTCGAATTTTTTTTTGGGGAAGTCCAAATATTTGGGCAATAAGCTCTAATTTTTTGTGGGAACCCCAAATATTTGGGGGGAGGGTTTGACGGTAATTTTGGTGGACATTATTAGAAAGGATCAGCGAGGATAATAATTCTTATTAATATGATATTAAACTATAATAATGAGAATAGTGAGTAATGAAATTTAATAAATTGGTAAAAAACATATTAATGAGAATAAAATAAAACAAAATAAAATAAATAAATTGTTTGGTGAGTATTACTAAAAACATACAAATTATTCTCATTAGAATTATTGAGGTTGTGCTTTTAATGAGAATATTTTCTTATTCTCGTTAACTTTTTCTCATTAAAAGTCCTTTTTCTTGTAGTGTCGTTGTTGCAAAAAACATATATTTGGCAACAACACATGATGATGCAAAACATTTATTGTTGTGAAATATGGACTGCATAAAAAGAATAAAATTTCACTTTTGCAACAACATGTATCGTTGTTGTAGATCTTTTACATTTTGCAACAAGTTATGGCGTTACAATACATTTACACTTTTTCGAAACACCATTTTATGTTGCTGTCTATTTTGCATTTTCACAACAACTCATACTATAGCTATAAATATTTCTTTTACGCAACAATTGGAGTCGTTACCATAAATATTGATTTTTTGAAAGAATTCCCGTCGATGCTATATAGTAAAAAAAAATTACAAAAATTGTGATCGTTGCTAATATTATATTATTCGTAACAGCTTTTATGTTGTTAAAATTATTTTTTCTGCAACAGTTGAAATTGTTTCCATAAATAAGTAGTTTAATTACAAATATATTTAATATTTGGTAACAACTTGTTGTAGCAATAAACGTATATATAATAATATATATTATATTATATTATTTTTATATATATTATATATACATATATATAATTGGAATACAATCTAATATTAATAGAATGCTACATATATTAACCATAATTAATTATCAAAGTAATATATATATTTTACATATGAAAATCTTTCATAACTAATCACATTAAACTAATTTAATGCATCATCACCCAGTCCAAAAAATTCCAGAAACAAAAAGATATCTGACAAAAAATTATAGCTATAAGTTCATCAGCTATACAAAAAGTGATATGTTTTTCTTAAGAACGGATTCCCTTTCACAATTGGCTTCCCAAACATGATCAATTTCATCATCATCATCATCATCATGGAAGTTCAACCTAAATAGAAAAAAGAAAATAAAATTAGAGCAAAAGTCAGTAAACCATACTAAAATGTCAGATACAATTTTATAAGATTCTATATAAATATGAATAGGCATTTTGAATCAATTCAATGTCAAATTGATTAAATTTGACAACATCATATATCAAATGACATTAAAGTTACAAAATGATCAGGTCAAAACCAAATGAATGTATTAATAAAGAACATATCATTTATTACCAACATGCTTTAAAGAAATGATACCGAAAAGTTAAATGTAATCAAAGATAATTGTCAATATTAGAAGCAATTTATAAAAAGCTATGAATTTGAAGTTTCTTTTTATCATACCTAGTATTGCTTTTTATCATCTGCATACGACGTTTCTCTATATCTGCCATAATGCATGTTTGTTCTGCTTTATATTCTTCCATTGCCTTCTTACTTGCTTCTAGTTCACTTTGTAAATGAGTAATCTGATCTTGTTGTCTACGCAAGTTGTGTTGTTGTTCTTGCTGTAATCTTGATTTAGCTGAGCCTCCATACCCACTACCTTTGCCTCTTGTGTACCCATATTTTGGGCCAAGTACATGAAGCAACATTTCTTCTTGTGTTTGAGGACGAGTTTTATCCCCTTTCAGGTTCTTTATCCTTATCTTCCATAAGTTGATGAAGTTGTCTCTATAAAAAATGTTCATTTTTCAATATTCTACATATGACAGCAAAATACTCAAGAGCAGCCAACCAAATTTTCAACATTAACTTCTCATATACAGTAATTTCGCAAATAAACTAGAACAATAAATAGTTTGAATCATACCAATGAAACCACGAGTAATATTACTTTTTCATATGGTTAAACTTATAGAAAAAAAATCAGATATGTTATATCTAGTTCCAAGATTCATAATTATCATATACACCACTTTAAAAGCAGAGAACATGCAAATAATCTAATTATATTAATTTCAGAAATTAGAAAAGTGATGCAACATGGATTATGAAAGAGTATTATCCTCATGGACTAAATAAAGAAAGAATTATCCTCTCATTGATAGTAAACAGTGATTAAGATTGGATTGTACTTGAATAAAAAAAGAAAATAATTCATACTTGATTAAGACTAGGCAAACGCATAAGCAAACTGAAGATTCTTACATGTATTTCCTTAGAGCGGCTATCATTAACCCACTCTAGCAGTCCTTCACCATTTGTGCATGTATGTTTAGTCAGCCAGACAACATCCACATGGGGGAAGAACACCATCATTTTGTTTGGTCTAAATCCATCACCAACTTGTATTAGTGTTCTTTTATTTATGAGCCACGACTTATTTTAACAATTATATTACGCCATCTTACCAATATATATTCCACCTCAGGAAAAGACAAGTTCCCGGTAGTGTGTTTACACCAGTTGTTTGATTTACGATTCTTGCTATTTCTTTCACTTCTTTTATGCATTTATAGATTAAGGCAGTATTAATAAGTTACTAATTCATATAAAATTTTCAATTGATGCATGCAACTCAGCCTCAATTGATTGCAACTTCTTTTTGTTTGTTCTCCTTCCTCTTCTCTTGTTCAAGCACTCACTTTTTTCTTTTATTAATATATTATGGGTTTGACAGTTCTTGGGCCATGGGTGCTCACCCCGTCCAAGTTCTGTCTCGTCCTAATTTATATAAAAAAAACTTCACTACTGCTATTTGATAATGAGCTACTATGAACATATCATAAATAAGCCAAAGAATCAAGCCTTTTGAAATCCACTTGAGTATACTTTCTGACACATTTCATAATCTATCAAAGAATGGGCAGATTTCATTATAGACCACTTGAGTAGACTTTGTGACACATTTCATGAATCTAGTTAAGAATGGGCAGATTTCATTCTAGATCATATTAATAAGATTGTACCAAAAGTAAAGTAATATATTAAATTGGTCCACCACTAATATTAATTAATGTCTCTTTATTAAAAGAGTAAAATACCCAACAATGCAGTAAAATTCAAAAATAAAACTAGAATGGATATAGTTATCTAGAGCTTACCTTGAACTTATCTGAATCAAATGTAGCACAACAAGCTCTCCAATTAGCCATAGAAAAATCAGGAGGAGGATTTTCTAAGCGCTCCTCATACGTTTCACCACATTCTTTGTAATAATAATGCAAGTGACACTTCCAAAATCGGTACAATCTTTGCATTGCATCTGTTGTAAAAGCTTGAAGTCGAAGTAGTTGTGTACAAGAATCTTTGATGTTGTACTTGTTCTGTTTAGTTGTATATTAATATTATAATTGTAACATCTGATAAATAAAAAAGCTTACAAAATCTAGAATGTTAATGTCTTAACATGGATTAAAATCGTAAAAAATACCTTCACTTGCAACCACATTGTTGGACCATATTTAGCAAAGACATCAGGCCAATCTCCAGCATCCATTAGAGCATTTGTCCTCACAATATAACCACAAAAGTTAACTAGGATCCTTATATTTTCGCCCACGGCTTGGAGAACGAAATTAGGTATCCCATAGTCAAGTTTAAATTGACCACCCATAGTCTTCTTTTCAAGTGCTAAGCTTCTGTACTTACCTCTTTGACCCCTTTTCCTTTTAGCACTCGTGGCAGAGGCTATAATGATACAACCATAAAAAATATTTAAAGCATGCTCTAAACTATTAAAAAATAATGTACACGTGATATATGGCTTACTTTGACTACTGTTTGGATCATTTTATTGGGTTCCATCTATTGTTGGCCTACTTTCATGCAAATACTTTGTTCTTACCCTACGAGGTGGATTTTCTTGTACTTCATTTCCTTCCATATGAGTTGGATCTGCTACTTCATATGCACTTAGAACTAGTAAGCTTGCTTCCATATTTTCTTTTATTCCCCCCTTCTATTTCAATTCATAAATTGATTAGCAAACAAGGAAGTAATAAACATTAGAACCCTAAAATCATAGCAAATATATATATATATATGAACATCATAAAATGGTATATATATATACTTCAATAATTGACAAATGATAAACTATACTTGAAGTCTTTCTTTATCATAAGATAAAAAAATAGCAAACTATACTTGAAGTCTTTCTTTATCATAAGACAAAAAAATAATAGCAAACTATACTTTCTTTATTTACCATAAGACAAAAAAAAACAGCAAACTATCGAAAAACAGAAAACTAATGACAAACAACAAAATAATGAAAAACAACAAACCAATGAAAAGCAGAAAACTGATGTTTGATATTAATGAAGCAGCAAACTAATGGTAATAGATTTTCTAATGAAAAAAAGCAAACTAATGTTTAATATTAATCAAACTTGTCTTAGAATCAAGTAAACTATATAGTAGTTTTAAAAATGTAATTGTTAGTAGACACCAAAACCAGAAAGCTTTACCTGGATGATTTGAAGGTTGCATCAGATCATCATATGCATTTTCTTCATATGCAGGATTATGGGTGTTAAAGCCAATAACATCCATATCAAAATCACCTTCCCTAATGCGTGGAAGCTCATTATGGATAGAGTTAACCCGATTTCTTATTCTGCCTCCAGTGTTCTTCCTTGTTATGCTAGCTTGACCTCGTCCCACCATATTTTCATTACCAATATCATCCATATTAATACCACCTTCCTCAATGCGTGGAAGCTAATTGAGGATAAAGTTTATAGGATTTTTTGCTCCACCTCCAACATTATTCCTTGTTATCTTTGCTTTACCTCGTCCCATTTTAATATTACCATCTCAAATGCGTCCGAGCTCATTATTACAAGAGTATAAAGACTTTCCAAGTCCACCCATAATGCTCTTTTTTTGTATCTTTGATTGACTTTGCACAACCATACATGCATTAAAAAAATGAATGAAGCTAATAAAATATACTAAAATAGTTCATTAATATGATCTGCTGCATTGTAATGATTTACCATAAGAAAAAATAAAGTAAACTTACCACCATATCTTAGTAGGAGCATGATTGAATAATGAAAACTAATTAAATAGACAAAAGTGTGAATATTAAATGAAAAGAACCCAAAACATCATAGTTAAGACTCTTGAGTTTAAATAGACCTTCAGAACTAGATTATGGAGAAAGGTGAAAACAGAACTACATAAGCAAAAGGCTGAGTAAAAGTGATAAGAAAAAAGAAATACATGACCAAAATGAAATAAACACTTTATACTACAACATCATCATCAACAATAAAACCATCAGAATCAGTGGTTTTCTTCCTTTTTTTGTTGTGCTTTTGCTATTTGATATTCTCCAATTCTTTGTTAACCCATTTGACAACATCGACCCCTCTTTTCACCATAAAATGATTTGTAGCCAAGCAAATATTATCTACTTGTCATGATTGTGTTGTCATTGTATTAGAACCCCTATATGTTTTTTGTTGCACTGCTTGAACATCAGTTTGATCTAATGCATTCTCATCAATATTGATTTCAGGTATCTTATATAAGTCTCGTGGCTCTGTCCTTACCACAACAAGCCAATTGTTGTCTCTTGGTTCGGGCACATAAAACACTTGCTCCACTTGGGACTCTAATACGAATGGCTCATATGTGTCTAAAGATAGTTCTCTACATACACTAGTTATTCCAAATTCATCTACTGTATACCCTCTACCTTGATGTTTAACATCATACCAGTCACACTTAAAAACAAACACATGATGTCCATCGGGATATTGTAGCTCATAAACATCTACAAGAACACAATAATACTCTTTATCTAAATCATCATCCCCCTCGAACCATGACACCGTTGTTTTGAGTTTTTTTATTTTCTTGTCGATCAAGGGTGTGAAACCTGAACCCATTCACAATATATCCACTGTAACGCCTAATAGTGTGCAAAGGACCACAAACTAAATAATACAAGTCCTCTTGAACATATTCTTCTTTATACATATGCTCTACATATTCATAGAAAAGATAATCAAAACATTGGTACAGATAAAACAAATAAATTCACAAAAGCCAAATAAATTAAGCAAATGACATACGCAATTGCGAACCCATTATGCAAATTGAGCTTTATGTCTCCTTTCTATGCTCTTAAGGGATGGATTTTCAGTGGCAAGTATCTCTTTATGCTCCCTAATATTTCAATTAATATGGCATCAATACAGAATTAGATAATTTATCTATGAAATTTCTTTGGTTATAGACTTTATGTGAAATTACTTTACAAGTTGAATGAGCTCATCACAATTATGGAGGGAATATAAGTGAACTTGTTCAAACTCCTCCAAACTAATATGATAAGGAGTAGGCTTTCCTAAAGGATGTCCAATTGATCTAAAAATGTCTAAATCACTTATGTTAGACATTATCCACATCATCATTCCGAGATTGGCGATTAAACTTAGTGGTCATGTCATCCATATACCTCGAACAAAAAGTTAAGCATTCATCGGCAAAGTAACCCCTTGCAATTGAACCTTCTGGGTATGTTTTGTTACGAATATAAGATTTCAAAGTACGCAAGTACCTAATATATTAAAAATTATCATTAGAAAATGAAACATAAGTACGTATGGGTTGAATTGTAAAAGAAAATATTAATGTAGTCATTTTCACATACCTTTCTATAGGGTACATCCAACGATAGGCTTAATAGGCACCCAACCCCCTAAACTTGTAACTTTTTTTCACCTGGCCCCCTCAACTTAGGGGACAACCTCTCAACCCCCTCAACTCTCTAAAAAACATCACATACATCCCCTTATACCTCTATGTTCGGTCAAAATATTGACCCGTGTAGAAAACGCACTTGACTGTTGACAACACCAATGCCACGTGTCACTTTTTTATTAAATTTTTCCAAGTGATTTCACATCGACGACCAATACCGCCAACCTTAGCACCTCGATAAGGCTGTGACGATAAACAGCGACAACACCTCGCATATAATAATCACTTGGAAAAACTTAATAAAAAAATGACACATGGCATTGGTGTGGTCAACAGTCAAGCGCGTTTTTTGCACGGGTCAATATTTTGACCGAACATAGGGGTGTAAGGGGTTGTATGTAATGTTTTTGGAAAGTTGAGGGGGTTGAGAGGTTGTCCCCTAAGTTGAGGGGGTCAGGTGAAAAAAAGTTACAAGTTTAGGGGGTTGGGTGTCTATTAAGCCTCTTATAGGACCCGCAATCTTCACTTCTGCCACCAAATGAATAACTAAGTGTAACATGACAGAGAAAAATGATGGAGGAAAAATCATTTCCAATTTGCAAGAGATGTTTGAACAATATCCATCCGGAGTCTTTAAATTTTGAAAGACCTCACAAAATGCATATTTCTCAGAACCTCTTAATGTATAACATGCCACGGGTATACGCACTTTATCTCCATCAACAATTAGATGAAGATCTTTCCTTATATCCATTTTTACCAAATCCAATCGAGCTTTTATGATATCCTTAGTCTTACCCTTTATATTCATCAATGTCCCTATGATGTTCTTAGAAACGTTCTTTTCTATATGCATAACATGTAGGTTATAATGCAATTCCAACTTGCTCCAGTAAGGCAACTAAAAAAATACTCTTTTTCCTCCATCCATACAAGTTATTTATCTCGTCCCACTTTCTTTTTGTACCAAACTTACCAAATGGAACTTGAGTAAATTTGCTGCATTACATCAGTACATCACCACCAGACAATGGAAGAGGAGATGTCCTTTTTCCTCAGTTTTATCAAAGGCTTTTGGTAGTTTTCTCCATCTATGATTCATTGGCAACCAACGTCTATGCCTTATATAAGATGTCCTATTTTTAATTGGACATGATGCAAGTTTTTTATGACAAGAAGGCCAAGCAAAAGATCCTTTTGTACTCCACCCAGACAAGTCTGCATATGTCGGGAAATCACTTATAGTCCACAAGACACTTACATGCATAACAAAATTTTGTTTACTATATGCATCGTATGTTTCCGCACCAACCTCTCGTAGCTCTTTCAACTCCTCTATCAAAGGCTGCAAATAGATATCTAATTCCATTCCTGACGAATTAGGTCCATCAATAAGTAATGATAAAAAAGGTAAGGAGACTTCATGCACATCCATTGAGGTAAATTATAAGGAGCTAGAACAATTGGCCAAATACTGTGACAAGATCCCCCAAAATTGTTGAAGGGTTGGAAGCCATCTGCAACTAACCCAAATCTCACATTTCTAGGATCATCAGCAAATGATTTGAATTTCTTATCAAATGACTTCCATGCAAGAGAATCTGTCGGATGTCTCAATACCTCATCATTAATCCTTTTCTCTTTATGCCAACGCATTTCTTTTGCAGTCTTGATTAACATGAACAACCTTTGCAATATAGGTTTTATGGGGGGGAAGTATCGTAAAATCTTATGAGGTACATTTTTCCCATTTGTCTTCCACCTAGGATGGTGACATTTTGTACATTCTTGTGCATCAACATGTTCGCGCCAATAGATAATACAATCATTTGGACACACATCAATTTTAATATAATCAAGACCCAAATCACTAATAATTTTCCAACAACTAACCTAAATTTCTTCCTTCAAATATTCAACCCAGCAACCCGTTGGTCTATGGAACCCAAAATCTGAACTAGAGAAGAAACAATTAGGGAAAAGGAAAAATGGGATAGCAAATTTAAGGATAAGAAACTCACCTTCACCAAGTTCTTTAGATGGAACTTTGTAGAGAGCTGGAAACGACCGTTCAAATCGTTCCCATGGAAAGCCACTGCGTCTTTCAAGAGTTTGAGCATAAGGAAGAAATCCCTAATGAAAGAAATAAATGTTTAAGATGTTGAAGAAGAAGAAATCGCCATTGGAGATTGACTGGAAATAATCCACAATTTCTTTTCTCTCTCTCAACGTTTGGGGAAGAACAACACAAGTACGAGTTGGTAAGAAGTGCACTTGAATATCAAAAAAATATTAATTTATTTTAGAACCAAAATAAAATTCATTATTATTTTTTAAAATTTTGGTAATAAAATAATTGTTACTATAAATAGTTAAATTGTGCAGTAACAAATTTTTATTGTAGAATATGTTGAATTCCTAATTTTCCATTTCGCCAAAAAATTTATTGGAGGGAAAGGATTATTTTTTTTGCAACAATAGTGTTGTTGCAGAACCAAATTATTTTCTGCAACCTCTCCTTAACCCAAAAGATAATTATTTCATAATATAAAATATAAAATTTTAACTTACAAATCATGATTTTTCAACTACCTAAGTATTATTAGTAGTATTCATAACATATAAAAAAATAATATATTATATATTTTGCAATATATTTTGAATTATTTAATTAACTAATTTCTAAAATTTATTTTGAAGTATGGAAAATTTAAATCCTAGTTAAAATTCATTAATAATAATAATAAAAGATATATATTTTTCATATGATTTGATGAAATATAAAAAAAATATAATATTACATGTATTTTAAATATTTATTTATTTTATAATATGTATATATTTGTTTCGTAATAAAATAGTCTTAATAAATAAAATTCGTTTACAGCAACAAATCATTGTTATAAAAATTTAAGCATTAGTTAATACATTAGTATTAATACAATAAATGTTTATGTAATATTTATTAAATATGTATCTATACTATATATAATTACGGAAGCAGAGAGAAATGAGAAGAAGTGTTTTAAAGGTCTTTTTGATGAGTTGTCAACGTAGTAAAAAATCAGATTAAAAATATTTAATTAATTAAAAATAACAAATTTATATTTATAATATATTAAATAATTACTAGCCTATTAATTAAAATAATAAAAGAAAGCAAGAGTTACAGGAAGATGGAAAAACACAAAGCAAAGGAAATCCAAAAGTCACAAATAAACTTCTATATAAAGCATGATAGATAGTATTCCACCATTATATTCATTGGTCACGATAGATAGTATTATATTTCTGAAGGTAAATATTCGATTTTTTCATATGTTATAGTTATTTTGTTCTCAATTATGTTGTTGTTTTATTTTTATTAAACAATAGTTGTTATAGTTTCATCTTTCAGATTCATTTCTGTTGTTACCCAGGTTCTATACCTCTCGCTATCTTATCCATGTTTTCTTTTTTATTTGTCTTTTTTTTCCAAACTGATAGCTACAATTGAAGAAATCCGACAGAAATAGAAGATGCATGAACAACTAAAACCGGAAAACACAAAAGTGTCAAAAATTACAAGAAATTCCTATGTTTCTCAAGGTAATTATTCGATTTTTTTTCATATGTTGTGGTTATTTTTGTTCTCAATTGTGTTGTTGTTTTCTTTTTATTAAATAATAGTTGTTATAGTTTCATTTTTCAGAGATGAAATTCCATTTCTGTCGTTACCCAGGTTCTATACCTCTCGCTACCTTATCCATGTTTTCTTTTAATTGTCTTTTTTTTCAAAATGATTAAAATAAAGATTTTGTAAATTTGTATTCTTTTTTAGTATATGTTGCTAGGTGTTATCGTTTCGATTGCTAACTCTAAACTAAAATTTAGATTTTCGGCTTTATATGAACTCAATTTTTGGCTTTCTCAATTGTGCTGTTGTTTTATATTTATTAAACAATTGTTGTTATAGTTTCATCTTTCAGAGATGAAATTCCATTTCTGTCGTTATCCAGATTCTATAACTCTCGCTACCTTATCCATGTTTTCTTTTTTATTTATTTATTTTTCAAAATGACTAAAATAAAGATTTTGTATATTTGCATTCTTTTTTAGTATATGTTCCTAAGTGTTATCGTTTTGATTGTTAAATCTAACTAAAATTTAGATTTTCGGCTTTTTATGAACTCAATTTTTAGTTTTAATTGAAGTTGGATTAATTTTTCTAATTCGGCACATGTTGAAATCCACTCATTTTTTTTTAGTTTGAGTTTAGCTAATTGATATGGATTGTATTTTTTATTTTTATGCATTTTGGTACAAATAGATATAAAGTTTCACACGATAGTTGTTCATTGAAGTTTGAGACATATTAAATAAAATATTAAAGAGATATTGGAATATTATACTTACAATGAAGTTTATTTCAATATAAATTATGTTATATTATTATTATTATTATTATTATTATCAAGAATTTATTTTTTCCTAATTTTCTAGACAAGGAGATTGTAAGCGTCTAATACGATTGATAAGATGTTTATTCTTGAAGAATGTGGATTATGCTAGATACGAATTCAAAATCAAGGTAAATAAAAATAAATTTTGATGCTCATAATCCTAAAAATGTACATTAATTATAGATATTGAGATAATTGCTTTTGCAACATTGGCTTATATAATTTTTAACTATTATATTATGGTTCGTACAAAATTGTTAGTATTTCAAGAGTTTTTAACAAATGAAAATGAAATATGATCATAAGACAAATTATTGAAAAATATTAATTAAGAAAATATTATTATTTGAATCTCTTCAAATTCTCAAATGTTGAGCATAATGATTCTAATTAATATAATTAATTTCACATATTAATTATAAAACATTTTTTTACTGAGCGGTTACAATTGCGATTTAATTCTATTTAACTAAAATTAATTTATGGACTTAATACTTCATTAAGAAAAAATAAAATGTTTAATTAATGGACAAAAAATATTTTCACTCTCCTCTTTATACGCTTATGTTTCGACATTCTCTATTATTTAAAAAAAAAACAAGAGGAAGATGGTTCTCTCGTAATTATCTTTTTCATCCCTTTATTTTTTTTTTATTTTTTTGTTTGTTTTTCTTACTTACAAAATTCAAGAATATATAATTATTAGAAAATATTAATGAAGTCAAATAAGTGATATCTACGAGTATGGCTGATATTCTATATAGTGAAAGAATGAAGAACAAATTGATCGAATATCTTAATGAGATATTACAAGATGAAAATAGGACAAATCATCCTCTTAAACTGATTCAATTAGATATATTGGGTTATTGTAGCAGAATGAATAATTGAATTCGAATACTTGGTGATCATGAAATTCCATCAACCAAAATAATTATCATCAAGATGAATTTGTGACTAATTCTTACGAATTTTATTTTTTTTATATGTAACATATTGAATTGATAAAGTTTGTTCATATGCAACATTAGAAAAGTATTGATTGTAATAGTTTATAGAATAATATATTGATGTTGCTGCCATTTTAACATAGATTGTAATTCTTTTGTATCGTAGATATAATATTTAATTTTAATTGTAGTTTAATTCAATTTTTGTTTAACCTATATTGTAATTATTTTGTATCGTAAATATAATATTTAATTTTAATTATAGTTTAATTCAATTTTTAGTTTTTTATTATATTCTAATATATTTCTTAATTAATCTGCTATTTTATTATTATTGTTTCACATAATATTTGGAATATGAAAATGTATTAAAATTCCTAAAAAGTACAAATCATTGAATTTTGTAAAAATAAATAAATCATTCATCTTTAGTTAAAATTCTATAAAAAAAAGTAGTCAATTATTTTTAAAATTAATTTAATTTGAATTATCATTAAAAAATATATATTAATTTCAAATATACATGATATAAATTTTTTTCACAGCATGATATAAAATTATTTAAAAGTAAATATGTCAATTTATTTATTTATCTAAATTATATAAAAGTTTCATACCCCGTGCATCGCACGGGTTTTCGACTAGTAAAAAATAATACTAATTATATTTTAAATATTTAATTTGTATTATAATTAATATTTATACTATTCATAATAAATCATTTAATTAAATAAAAGTTAGTTATATGATTAATATAATTTTTTTTAATTAATCTAATAAATTTCTTTAAAAACAATATAGGTTGTAGTCAAAATTAATTTTTTAAATGTAACAATAAATACGTTGTTGCTATAAATAGTTATAATTATAGCAACAATATATATTTATTGTTGTTCATAATTCATTTAAAGCAACAACATGACTTTGTTGCTATAGATAGATTAATTTACCACAATATTTGTTACTAAAATTACTTCCTTTATCATAACAACAATTATTTGTTGCTGTAAATGATACAATTTGCTGCAACAACTTGTATATGTTGTTGTAAAGTATACCATTTACAGCAACAAGATAGAGTCGTTGCTATAAATGTTATCATTAACAACAACATATCTTTGTTGCCATATTTAAATTTTTCTTTTCACACATTTCACCCCGCGAATTTTTTGGAGGGATAGTGACAATAAATTTACGGTAACAAGTTTGGTAACGACTATATGAATTTCGTTGCAAAAAAATTATTTTTTTGTAGTGTTTTCTACAATCGGAATACTATACTCTTTAGAGACAGAGTTTGTGGACTCTTATATTTACTTTATCGTAATTTAGAATCTCCTTAAATATCTCTTAATCAGTTTATTTCATGAGATTTCTACTTCACATTCAAGACTAAATAGTTTCGATTTATGCTAAAATGATAACTCAACAAGTGATTATTATTTTGAGAAGTTAGGACTTTCTAACTTAACTTCTCAAATTCGTTCAAACAAGTGGAGTCCCTTTGTTTTTTGGTTTACCAAAGACACGACATCTGACTAGTTTGATGGGCAGGGTGCTTGCTCAGTTTGCTAAATGGAAAGGGCATTGTTAATCTATGGCTGGGAGAGTGGCTCTGGTAAATTCTGTAATTACTGGTAGCTGCATTCACTCTTTTATCATTTATAAGTGGCCCTCTGCGCTGCTTACACGTATGACTAGGCATATGAGGAATTTTATTTGGTCTAGGTCCATTAATTGCAAGAAGCTTGTCACTGTCCCTTGGAAAATTTGTTGTCAAAACTTCAAGGATGGAGGTCTTGGAATCAAGAATCTGTCTATTCTAAACAAGGCGCTGAATGGAAAGATGGCTTCGGGTCTTCTTAAGGAAAAGTCTCTCTGCTTTAACTTACTTAGAACTCGTTTTCTCAATAAAGCGGGACAATCACAATATTATATTATGAATTCTTCTATTTGGGGCTCGATAAAATCCATTTATTCTAATATTGAGCATCCTATTTTTGGTGGATTGGTCAGCACTCTGAACTTAATTTTTGGAATGGGGCTTGGATATGTCCTTCGCTGGCTGCACAGGTTGGCCTATCTACTAGTCAACAACGTCGTTGTCTTGATTTGGTGGAGGATTATTTGGATGGTAATAATTGGTATAATCTGCTCGTATTACCTGCGGATGTGGAGAATAGATTGCGGAATATTAGGCGAGGTAGGGACGATGTTGATATATGTGTTTGGAAGCCTCTTACGAGTGGGGTTCTAACTGTTAAGCTCATGTACGCTTGGCTTAGATCTCCTCATACTCAACAGCCTTGGAGTCATTTTTTAAGGTGTCAGAGTGTTCCTCCTGCACATTCGCTTATTGGATGGCGGGCTTATCTTGGGTATTTACCAACACATGATCAGCTTCAGTTGCGCGGCTGTCAAGTTGTTTCTCATTGCAGTTTGTGCTCGTTAGATACTGAAACGTTGGACCATATTTTTGTCTCCTGTCGGTTTTCCATATTTATTTGGCATGGTGTTAGCTCATTGTTTGGAAGACGAATTAACACGGACTCGACTCTTAGGAATCTGGTTGATCATGATGTTATTCAACATTTCAGTACTCAAATCGCTGATTTGTGGGCGACAGCAATTGTTAATATGATTTGGGCTCTATGGCTTGCTCGTAATAGGTCCATTTTTTAGGATGAGAGGGTTGATACTTCCGTCATGCTGAGACGGATTTGGGGAGCTGTTCATGAATCTGCTCACACTGGACGGGGCTGTTAGACAAGGTGCCGAACGGCCTCGCCCGGGCGGACCGGGGGGTGGACACCTCATGGCGACATAAGCGGTGATTGGCGCTGAAAGCAACCAATCGTGGAATCAAGCTGCTCGGTATGACCGGAGCTCGGAGTATGGAAGAGTCGCCACCCACGAATGGGAAAATGAACACCGATCCCTTGCGGGAGACCGGTGAGGGTTCGGGAAACTTAGGTACGAGCCGAGAAGGCTAGCTCCTTTCCGGAGAAAGGCTACTAGGCACCCCGACATCGTCCGGTTATGAACCACCGGCCTCCTACTCAGCGTGTTAGGCGATAACGGACTAATCGCATATTTCTTTAAGTTTAAAATTCATTTGAAACCTTTTCTTTCTCGCTTTGAAAACCGTTTTGAGCATGTCATTGAAATCCACTTTAGTAAAGAATCACCCATTTTGCATGAATTTAAAGTATATAGGAGAGAGAGGGGGAGAAGAATTTGATTTATTCACAGTGCGATTTTATGCTTTAGACTATACACTAACTCTAAGCTAATCTCATTCCCCCAAAAACAAGTTTATTTACATGGTTCGTACCTTAATCGCCGTTGGAACGATTTAGGCACGTTTCAAAACCCCATTAATGACGTTCACTCGAATCGCCGTTGGAACGACTCGAGCGTTTGAAAACGTTGAGCAAACATTTTTAATCTAAAAGCGTGATTAAGCATACAAGTCAATTTATTTTGTACAAAAACCATTTAGTTAGGAAAAAAATTCAAAACTTCATTATTCATAAAAGCAATTTTAATTACAAGGTTCGCTTAATCCGTCGTTGGAACGAATTAAGGTTTTAACACGTGATGTTTTAGGAAACGGTTTAAAAACAACAAGAAAACATTATTTACACTTTGGGAATATCTAGAAAAGCTTTAATTTAAATAAGCAACTTGAACTCTCTTTTTGTGTTTTATTTTCCCTTTTTCACTCAATTAACCTTTGTTTGAATATAACTACAACAATTAATGAATTAAACCCAAATTCACCCAACCCAAATACTTTTAAAACATATATATATAGGAAATTCAAAATCGTGACACTTTTAGAAACCGTTTGAAATAGAAAATGAAATTAAAACACTTTATTTATCTTTTTTGAAAACATTAAAAACCTTGAGTTAAGAAATCAAACTAACCATCTCTTTTACAATCTAACCCCCTCCTTGAAGTTTATTAACTAAAAACATGGTTACTTCTTCCAATATACAACACCCCAAAAGGACCCCTCCTAATATAGTTAGGTATATATACATATATTCAAATAATTAGAAAACATATACTTTTATAGGAAAATAACTATTATACTATACATAATAAGTGGATTATTATTAAAAAATAGTTAGAAAGACAAAGGTATAAAGACTATATTTAATGTCCAAATATACTCCTATATACATATATGACCTCTAATTTAATCCAAATATATCTATAAACACAAATAATATACTAATGACCCAAAAACTCCCCAAAATAGCCCATAAAGTCACCAAATATCATAACAGTCCCTACTCTTACCGAAACTCAAAAAAGAATCCCAAAACAAATAGCCAAAAATAATACTCTATATAATACCCCAAAATAATTACCTAGGTTATCTAAATAAACCAAAATGATACCATATTATATACCCTCAAACAATTAGCCCAAAATAGTACCCTATAAATACATGTATATATATATATATATATATATATATATATATAAATTAAAATTATTTAAAGCGCATAAATATAAATATGCCTATAAATTAAATACTATATATAATGAATAATTTACTAGTGACGTATATGGACACAATCCCTAAATTAGAATAAAATACCCCATAATATAATATCCCAACATACCCGTATATAGATATCCACATCCCCTAATACACCTATATATATAATAAATTAATTTTAAAACTATTAAAATAACTAAATAAATATATATATATATATATATATATATATATATATATATACCCATGGCCCCAAATGTGAAACCAAAAGCAAAAGTTCAAAAATGGTATTTTAAAAAGTTCCAACAGATTTTGTGACGGAAAATCCGTCACTGATCTGCTTTTAGACAGAAAAATGGAAAATCTCAGAAACAGTCCCTTTGAAATTCCAGATTTATCAAAACTTATTAGATCTACTCTATTTCATCATTTTAGCCCCCAAATCGGGCCATGGTTTGTAACGGAGGATTCTAAAACAAACATTTTATTGAAAATAACGGTTCAAAACACTTGTAAACACACGGATCTACGACGTTTGGATCCCGAACTACCCTTAAATCGGGTCACGGTTCGTATTGGGATCCAAACGAAGTTTTTATTTCAAAACCAAAACCAAATACTTGTTCAAATGCAAAACAAAAAATTAACTTAACAAATCTAAACCATAAAAGTGTAAAAAAACAAATAAATAAATAGATCTAAACAATAAAATTGCAATAAAGATTAAACGGGTCTAGTTCCTCAGATTATTACCTCTCAATCGGTAATGGGGATGCCAAATCAAGTCGATTGATAGTGTTTTGAGTCGGATTTCTTTGTGTTTTTGCTTTGTTCGGGTCTCGTGAAATTTTTCCAGAGGTTCGGGTCTTCTTTTCCTCCCCTTCATGCTTTGGGCTCCATCCTATTTATAGGCATGGAGCCTTAATAATTAAGCTACCTTGGCTTGGAGCCAAGGGTAGGCTCCAAGCAAAGCTAAATTCGCTTACAAGGTAAGCTAATTTGGCTTAATTTCATTTATTGTATTTTACTCTTTTTCTTTTTCTTTTTCTTTTTCTTATTCTTTTTTTAAATTAGTGCACTTGGCATTCGGCCAAGTGCAGCAAAATGCACTTGGCCGAAGCCAAGTGCCATGGGGCTGGGCTTGGGCGGCCCAGCCCCCGTCACGGGCCGTCCAACGGCCCGTGACGAAAAAACGGCCCCCCAAGTCGTATATATAAAAATATATAAATAAATAAAAATAAGCTTAACTAAAACTAAAAAAAATGATTTTTATCAAAAACGATTTTTACCAAAACTGATTTTATAAAATTAGCTTTTATAAAATCGGTCTTTTTACAAAACTCTCTTTTTATTTTTCGAGTTTTAAAACAAAACCCTTATTGACCCGAAATTTTATTAATAAGAAAATTAATAAGAAAATGACATGAAATACTCCGAACTCGGCGAGACGATTTAAGATTTCATTCGCGGAACCGATTCGACCGTCGCTCGATTTAATTTCCGAATTCAACCAAGCCAGCCTCCACGGTTCCTTCGAACAACGTTTTTTTGCTTATTATTTTTATTGACTCATGGATTCCTTTTTATAATTTTTCTTCATCGGTCCTCCGATCCCGGTGTCTACAGTTGCCCCTACTTTTCTATTTTTGACAGTGACGTGTGTGCTTTTTTGAAAACCCCTTTTCGTGAATTCAACACATGTAATGCGAAATATATTAAAGTAAAAGACACCTATAGAGTGGGAGGAGAAATACTTGATCTCCATGTCGCAAGTTCCTATCTTGTCTTCAATCTTCACTTTGGTTGTCCTATCCTTGCCTCTGAATCGGCTGCCGGCGAACGCTCCTTCTAGGGCCCCTAGTCTCTAAATCGACCGCATGTAAAATGGCTCTTTCTAGCAACCCTAGTCTAAATCAACCGTAGGTAAATGGCTTTTTCTAGCGACCCTAGTCTAAATCGACCGCAGGTAAATGGCTTTTTCTAGCGACCTAGTCTTCACATCGACCGCAGGTAAAGTTGCTTTTTCTAGCGACCCTAGTCTTTATCTCGACCGCAGGTAAAGTTGCTTTTTCTAGCGACCTTAGTCTTTATCTCGACCGCAGGTAAAGTTGCTTTTTCTAGCGACCCTAGTCTTTATCTCGACCGCAGGTAAAGTTGCTTTTTCTAGCGACCCTAGTCTTTATCTCGACCGCAGGTAAAGTTGCTTTTTCTAGCGACCCTAGTCTTTATCTCGACCGCAGGTAAAGTTGCTTTTTCTAGTGACCCTAGTCTTTATCTCGACCGCAGGTAAAGTTGCTTTTTCTAGCGACCCTAGTCTTTATCTCGACTGCAGGTAAAGTTGCTTTTTCTAGCGACCCTAGTCTTTATCTCGACCGCATGTACTCTTTCGTTTTGAAATTAATCATTCAACCCTAATCTCCACATCGATCGCAGGCGTCCTTTCGTTTGCGTATCTCCACATCCATCGTTCGACCCTAATCTCTACATCGATCGCAGGCGTTTTCATGTATTGCAAACCTCCAAATCGAACATCCGACCCTAATCTATACATCGATCGCAGGCGTCCTTTCGTTTGCATATCTCCAAATCCATCGTTCGGCCCTAATCTCTACATCGATCGCAGGCGTTTCCTTGTATTACAGATCTCCAAATCGAACATCTGACCCTAATCTATACATCGATCGCAGGCGTTTGCTTGTTTCGCATATCTCCAAATTAACCGTTCGACCTTAATCTCTACATCGATCGCAGGTGCTCTTCGTTGATGATAGCTGGGCTTTATCACTCGTCTGAGAGTTGGAATTGAGACCTCGTCCAAGAGGTTTCGACCGCAGTCGCTTTGATATTTGGGCTTTATCACTCGTCCGAGAGTTTATGACTGCAGTCGCTTCATGCCGTAGACTGGAGTCCGTAACGGGGCCTGTGCCCATTGATAATGCCGTAGACCGCAGTCCGTAGCGGGGCCTGTGCCCATTGATAATGCCATAGACCGCAGTCCGTAGCGGGGCCTGTGCCCATTGATAATGTCGTAGACCGTAGTCCGTAGCAGGGCCTGTGCCCATTGATGATGCCATAGACCGCAGTCCGTAGCGGGGCCTGTGCCTATGGATAATGCCGTAGACCGCAGTCCGTAGCGGGGCCTGTGCCCATAGATCGAATCCTAATTTGCCTATCGAAGCCTGCCTAGACTTGCACAAATTTCGTGGAGCTATCCAAGTATTTCTGCATGCGGCTTGACTTAAGTCACGCCCCTCATCTGGTGAGTATTGTATAACCTAGTGTAGTGATATGTATGCACATGATTATGAATGAATGTATATATATTTTCTCTTTTTTTTCTCCTTTTTTACATTGCTTCCCTCCTATTTTTCTTTACAGGGAGGCCACCATTCTATGGGCCGAAGAGTACAGGAGGGCGTGGCGGCCGGGCGAGGAGAGTCACTACGGAATGATGACGCTCAGATCATACATCGTTATCGAGAGATGGAGGATGAGTGCTCCAGCTGGGAGGAGCGAGGCCGGGTAACCGAGGAGAGGAGCCGTGTGGATATAGAGGTCCAGCGAGCTGCTGAGGAGAGTTTGCGGATTGCGGTAAAGGGTCATCGGGTTGCCAAGGAGGCCTTAGCCGAGGAGTGGGCACCTTACTTCAGAGGCTTTGATTCGCTTGAGGGCTTTTGGGACTTTGGGGTTCCTCCTCTTTGATAGTCTCGTCATTGTTTTGGTTTACGACTTTATTAGTACTACCGTGATGTATAGTGGGTATATATGAAAAAGATGTTTGTGTAGGCTTTTTATTTGGTGGTGGGGAAAAGAAATGTATAACTCATGACTTGTAATACCATACATTCAGTCGATCATAATCATTTCAAACATTCTCTTCGAATATATTCATGCCTTTATTTATTTACAAGCAATAGAAATACTTAGCCACTTACACATTATTTCCATATTTGCTCAAGATATAACTACTGTTACCAGGACCCGCCTTTTTCGGTTTTCAGGTCCCAGCGATTTTTCAACTCTCCTTTTATTATCCCAGAATTTTCAAATAAGCGCCCTCTTGGGTTTTCACTCATTGGGATGTCCCTTATTGTTGCATAGATCGCCCTTTGCGGGTTTTCAACCTATCGGGAATTTTTATTTCTTTTATTTCTTTTTTTTTACGAAAAGTATTTCTTAAGCCTATCCAGATTGGTAGGTTCGGAGAACTCAATGCCATCCATCGTGGTTAGTTTCACCGCCCCTTTTCTTAGGATCTTCTTCACGAGAAACGGTCCTTTCCAGTTTGGCCTAAACTTGCCCCTAGGGTCGGTGCGCGTCATTCGGATCTGTTTCAGCACCATGTCTCCTTCTTTGATAGGACTGACCTTAACCCTTTCGTTGAAAGCCCGGGCCATCCTCCTTTGATATAGCTGTATGTGGTAAAGGGCCTCCATCCTCTTCTCGTCTACCAATGCCAGTTGTTCATAACGCTTCTTCACCCATTCCGCTTTAGGAATCTCTACTTCTACCACGATTCTCAGCGATCGCTTCTCAACCTCAATAGGCAGAACCGCTTCTGTCCCATATACTAAGGAGAACGGCGTTGCCCCAGTTGACGCTCTAACCATCGTGCGATAAGCCCATAAAGTGAGTGGAAGCTGCTCGTGCCAATTCCGATGCGATTCTACTGTCTTTACGAGAATCCTCTTAAGGTTCTTATTGGCCGCTTCTACTGCCCCGTTAGCTTGTGGGCGATATGGAGACGATCTATGATGCTTAATACCGTACTCTTGGAAGAGACTTTTCACTTCCCCTTGAAACTGGATCCCATTATCCGTGATCATGTGGTGAGGCACCCCAAACCTGGTGATTAGATGCTTTTCAATACATTTCCTCATCTGCTTAGATCCCAACTTGCTAAACGATTCTTCCTCTACCCACTTGGTGAAGTAATCAATGGATACCGCGATGAATTTGTGCCCATTGGATGGATTAGGCCTCACTTCTCCGATGATATCAATGCCCCAAGCTGCGAACGGCCAAACTGGTGCCAACACGTGCAGTTCCATAGCTGGCAAGTGATTATAATCTCCGTGGATTTGACAATCATGGCATTTCTTCGCATATTCGTTACAATATCTTTCCATGGTGAGCCAATAGAAGCCTTACCTTATGATTTTCTTTGCTAACACTGCTCCTCCCATATGGGCTCCCCAAATTCCCGAGTGTACCGACTCCATTACCTCACGGGCTTCTCTCTCATCCAAGCATCTCAATTGTAATCCATCAGCGTGCCTTTTGTAAAGCAAATTGTTGTGACTGACGAATTACCGAGCTAACCTTCTGATCACAGCTTGATCCCTAAGTTCTGATTCTGCCGGATAAGTCCCATTTTTCATGAAGTCCACGATGTCGAAATACCAAGGCTTTCCATCCATTCCTAACAACATCACATCTTCGTAGCACGGTTTGTGAGACCTCCTCAATACCAGAGGCTTTGAGGCAAGGTTCCGTGGATTATCCCATACTGACACCAACGTGGCCAAAGCATCCGCCGCTTGGTTCTGCGCTCAAGGAATATGATGAAAGCGGCACTCACCGAACCTTTGTGCCAACCACCCTAGCCGGTCTAGGTACGGGCGCAACCTCTCTTCCCTTACTTCCCAATTTCCCTGGGCTTGCTAGGTAATCAGCTTTGAGTCGCCTCAGATTTCAACATACAATGCTCCGAGTGCTGCTAACGATTCTAAGCCGTAGATGCACGCTTCATACTCGACCATATTGTTAGTGAGAGGGAATGACAACTTCTTTGCCATAGGGATCCTTTCCCCTTTCGGTGAGATGAGTAACACTCCTACCCCGGCTCCATTCGAGTTAACTGCTCCATCAGGGAACATTTTCCACGGTATAACTTCTATCGCATTCAGATGTTTGTCGGGGAAGTCATAGTCTATCTCCTCTTCTTCTGCACTCAGGGGTTGATTGTCCAAAAATTCGGCTACGGCTCTCCAATAACCTTCTTCGCCACATATTCGATGTTGAATTCTGACAAGAGCAACAACCATCGGGCCAGCTTCCCTATTAAGGATGGATTTCGGTACAGATACTTTGCGGGATCCATCCGGGAAATAATGATCACTTCGTAAGACTGAAAATAGTGTCGCAACTTCTTCGTTAGCCAGACTACTGCCACGCACGTCTTTTCGATCATGTTATACTTGAGCTCGTATTCCAGGAACTTCTTACTCAAATAATACACCGCGTGCTCCACACCGGTGTTCCCTTCCTAGGCCAACATTGCTCCAACGGATCGCTCCTCGATTGCTATATATAGGAGAAGTGGTTTTCCGAGTTTTGGCGGTGTCAAAACCGGTGGGTTAATCAAATAAGTCCAGACGCTTTCCCACGCTTGCTGGCACCTGTCGTTCCAAACTGTTGGTTGATCTTTCCATAGTAGCTTAAAGATTGATTTGCATATTGTGGCAAGTCGTGTTATGAACCGACTGATATACTGAACCTGCCCCAGGAATCCTCTTACTTCTTTCTCATTCTTTGGTGTTGGCATTTCCTGTATGGCCTTCACTTTATCGGGATCCACCTCAATCCCCTTGTTACTGATCACATAGCCTAAGATCTTCCCCGATGAAACGCCAAAGAAGCACTTCTTCGGGTTCAACCTTAGCTTGAATTCTGCAATTCGGGCCAAAAACTTCTCTAGTGCAGCGAAATGCTCCTCTCTCGTCTCCGATTTGACCATCATGTCGTCCATATAGACTTCCACCTCTTGGCGTATCATATCGTGGAACAGTTCCGTAGTCATCCGTTGATAAGTTGCCCCAGCATTTTTCAATCCAAACGGCATAACTCGATAGCAGCATGTTCCCCATTCAGTGGTGAACGAAGTTTTCGCTTTGTGTTTTTCGGCCATCTGAACTTGCATGTAGCCCATGAAGCCATCCACATTCGTGTGTAAGATGCTTGATGCTGCACTGTCGATCAATACGTCAATGTGAGGTAATGCGAATTCGTCTTTGGGGTAAGCCTTGTTGAGATCTCTATAGTCGACGCACATTCTCACTTTACCGTCCTTTTTGTGATTGGCACTACATTTGCGACCCAAGGGGGATAGTCGATTACTTCGATGAAACCTGCTTCCAACCGTTTCTTCACTGCCTCTCTGATCTTATCCGCCCATTCTGGCCTCATGCGTCGAAGTTCTGTTTCACGGGCTTAGCATTGGGGTATGTTGGAATACGGTGAGTTACGATTGATTGATCGATTCCTGGCATGTCTTCGTACGTCCAAGCAAACACTATTTCGTATTTTTTGATTATTCTCTCAAATTTTTTCCTCTCTTCAATAGTTAATTCTTGAGCAATTTGTATAAGTTTAGGATTTTCATCCATGCCAAGATTGAAAGTTGACATTTCTATTGTATTGATTTCAAATGTAGGCATGTTATATGAATGAGAATGCATGGAATGATCAGAATCAACATCAAGCAAGTAAGCAAAATCAGAATTCATTTCATTAATAGTATTGGTGAGTACATCATCAGATTCAAACAAAACGGTAATCTAGTTGTCATCAACAGGGTTCTCGAGTTTCTCATAAGTCTTAGAGGTACTGGGCTCATCCACCGCTCCCACAGTGGCCTCAATAGTGATCACCTGCTCCTCAGCATTCAGGTCAAGCATCATAATCCCCTCTATGAAGCAGCTTGCCTTTCCTTTGCCCTAGTCAGTAACATCGTTGAAGATCTTAAATCCGGGCAGATTCTTTCCCTCGGTGCCTCGGCCCGACTCTACCATTACGGCAATTTCCGGCTCGTCATAAGACTCATCCCAGATATGGATTGGAGCTTTCTGATCGATACTTTCCTCATCCGAGGAACTTCCCCAGATATCCACAACCATCAGATCCATCATGTGAGGGACGTTCGGATTAACGTAGGAAGGGTCCGATGATCCATACCGAGCCCATCCTATAAGCTCATCATAATCCTTCCAAAATACCCTGCTCAACCTCTTTGCCACAAGTGGAATAGCACCCTTTCGGATGCACATGAGTTGCTCCTGATCGCTCAAGGTGACCTGACATGAAGCATACTTGAACCTCCGCCTTCTTGCGTAATCCATAAATGCTTCTTCGGGAAACTGCTTGATCCTTTCTAAATCTTCCAACGACCCCATCCACGGAATGTATGTCTCATATCTCCGCACAAAGGCTTCCATGAGGGATCCCCAATCCCCTTTTGTCTTCCCCGAAAGCATTCGATGCCACATCAAAGCTTCCCCCGTGAGTGTCTTTGGGAAATACTGAATCAACTCACTTCGATGGAGTCCTGCATCATACATGTGAGTGCAGAAACGGTTTATGTGGTCGATGGGGTTCTCCTCTCCCTGGTACTTAGCCATAGTTAATACCGCCCCAGGTGTCTCCTCATCGGGTGACTCAGGCATTTCCTCTAGATGTCCCCATGCGGTGTATTTCTTGATGAACCTCTTAGTCATTTCAGCCCAATTCACCTTAATGCTCATCGGAAGAGACATATACCACACCAGTGATTCTCCTGCTAGCAAGTTGCAAAACAAACTCATAATTTCCTCTTCTTTGAATCCTAGAGGATCCATAGTGGACAGATAAAAATGCAGGTGTTCCATAGGATCCTTATCTTCACTATACTTGCTGACAACTGGAAACGGGCGTTTGATAGGCCCAATTTGCATCGCGCTATGTTTCACCACATGTGCTTTGGCCTTTCTATACTTCATCAAAATCAAGCTTGCCATCGGCGACCAATCATGCTTAGTCGATTCAGGTAGCAACTGAAACCACCTCACAGGTTCGCCCACTAGCGATAGATCGAACCACGGAGTGACATCTTCCACCTCATATGGCTCTCTAAACATAGCGCACACATACTCGAACAAATGGGCTTCGGGATCTTCTACCCCACTGAACAAACTCACAATGGGCCTGACCCTCTGAGATGACACCTCTTCGGCTTTTCCTTCGTCATTTATCACTTCCTCTGTTACTCCTCCTCCTAAGACGGATACATGCAATCCATTTCCCACATTTAACTTGTCTTCAGAACTCAAAAGCTCTTCCTTAAATTCACAGAATGAATCCACCACGAAGCTCTCCTCCAACCCAGATCCGATTGCGCTCACCCTATGACTAGGCGATGGATTGCGCTTAGAGGGAGGGCTTGCTGACGATGGGTCGACTATTTTCTTTTTATCAATCAGATCCTGGATCTCATGTTTTAGCCTCTCACAATTTTCAATGGTGTGTCCGTATTTACTATGGAACTCGCAATACCCATTGGTTATCATCCGTGGTGTGGGTCCTGTCTTGTTCTTGGGAGTAAGAGCTTTCAGCAACTCCTTTTTCTACAATCGTTCGAAAACTTTTGCATAGGTCAGATCAAATTGGGCGAACTGCCTTTTCCCGATAGCATTGAGTTCAATCACCTTTACTGCAGTAGGTTCTACATTAGCACTTGGCCCTCCGGCACTATACCCCGACTTCGTCCATTTAGTGTAAGCTCTTTTCGGCTCTCCATCCCCCTCAACTGTCAAAGCGTAGCTATATATCTGATTAAAATCGGTGAAAGGCATACACCGCAGCTCATTCTTAACATACGGCAAAGTATTGCTGATTACCACCCGGATCTGATCCTGCTCCGATGGCTTCTGTTTCATAACTGCTGCTTTAGCTCTCCACCTACTCATAAGGTCGGACAAAGACTCCCCAGCCTGCTGCTTGGTGTTCTCTAGCTCCCTCAAAGTAACCTCAAACATAGTGTTGAAGCTATATTGGGTGATGAATACCTTCGCTAGTTCTTTCCAATCTCTCTTCGTTCTCAGTGGCAATGTATGAAACCACACGAGGGCAACTCCTTCCAGATAGGCACTGAACGACCCTAGGATCTGTTCCTCAGTCAGAATTATGTGCTTCATCGCTGCCACATATTGGTTCACATGGGCGGTAGGATCCCCAGTTCCATCAAACTTCTTCATGTCAGGGAGTCTGAACTTCAAAGGCAAGGCAGTTGCCGACGAATAGTTCTTCAAATCATAAAAGTCCTGACCTCCAGAGCCTACCCCACGTAGATCATGCACTTCCTGAGTGATGTGTTGCTTCCATTCCTCTTCCCTTTGCTTTCTCTTCCCCAAACTGCTTGTTACGCAATCCTGATAGTTATCTCCAAAACGGGGACCCGTGCTCACAATGTTCTCAGCTGGTTTACTGCCACTCTTGTTACTCTTAATTGCAAGCTCGTCCAACTGGACTAAAATTGCGGTTAACTGATCGTTGAGGTTGTTTACCACTCTTTCTAACCCTGATATTCTCTCATCTATCGTAGACATACTGACCGAAGATTGAGCTGATTCGGACAACGATGATTCGGACGTCACAACTGCTGATTCGGAACTGACGATCTGTAGCTGATCAAACTGCCTGACTAGCCGGTTACTCTCACGAAACCACAACCGCTTAATGATGAAGTCTGCGCGAACGGCATCCATCAGTATGTATGCCTGATTTTATATGCATGATTCGTGGTGTGTGCGTTTATTTATTTACGGATATATAAGATAAGAAGAACAAACGTCAGTCTAATTACACGTATCACAACATCTCTCTTCCACCCTTATTCCTCCACACACTCGATGGTCCAAGTCTCTTTCTTAGGATTTTGGTTTGGGGCTCACATTGCGGTCCAGGGGACGCGTGATGCCGACGATTATTGCGGAAAAAGTAAATCATCCATCAGATAATACAGTTCGTTTTTGACGTATCAACATCCAGTGACTAAGATATCGACCAAATGGATTGTCCTTGCGAATAACTCGTCTTTTGTCATTTCACGAGATGCATTAGTTCGTGTTTTGATCCCCTTTTGAGCGTATCTCGGATTTAGACGTGGTACGAGTTATTCTTCTGGTTCAATCGTTCGTTATTGACAATGACTCATTCCCTTTTATTCGCGTGGGTTCGTGTCTCGATCTTTGGATTACAACGGGATCTTTTTGGATCTATCGAGAGATGTAACCACGTGTTTATTTAGTGATGAAAGCACTTTTAAGGAATGGACTCATCGCGTAACGTGTTTGTTTTTAGCGTTAAGAATCCGTTTGCTCGTTTTTGCTACGTGAAAAAACGGCGAGTCTTATTTGAGCGCATGGTAATCTTTCGGCTAGCAACAACTCTTTATTTCTTCCCATCTACGGGATATATCATCCTAGCGTGGTTATAGAAAATCAACGTCTTGTTGAATCGCATGCTTATTCGAAGCAGAGATATTACCGTTCTTTTTCAGCTAGGCACGAGTCAAGCAAAACACGCAGATCGGGCCATACTTCTTGTAGTTTTGGTAAAGGTCGAAATGATCGAGCCATTAGTCAAACCCACAGTCTCGTCCATATGGCGCAATTATGCAGTTTAGCTTAATTCGGCTTTATGATTTTAAACGGTGTACATACCGGCTCGAGGCACGTATTTAACGGCATTGGTTCATTTTCTTTAACTACCCTCGGGATGGATATATATCGTAGATACAGAATGATTTTGGTCGTTTTATTTTCTTTTATTTTCTTTAGTCACTTTTGCGGATACATCCATTTCTCTTAAGAACAACACAAGGCGTAACGTAAGAGCTCGTTTTTCATTCGAAAGGTACGGGCCACGTTTATGAATCTCTTTACGTTACAACGGGGTCGTTCAAAATAGAAATGTTCTTTGTTTTCGTTTTGTCATGATTTCGCTTTATCCCAACATATTTAAAGAATGTGAATAACGGTTATCGTTAATATAATCTTTTGAATCGAGATATAACTATCCTTAATATCAAAACGATTTGTACTAATACGTGCTTACGTCATAACGTATTTCCTGAACATGTGCCTTCTTCGGGACACGGAAATGGACCAGGCGGGTCGCACAAGTTCATTAATACGAGATGACTAAGTCGTCTTTAGTTCGAAACGTTTCGATGTTTTGGGGTAGTTTGTATATCGGTTTAAGAGTATATATTAACGTATCGTTTCATTTTCTTTACACATTTTAGGATTAGACACGTATCATGGCAATTTGAAAACACGAACTGATTCATTTATCACATCAAAAATAGTAACGGGTAATCCTATGGCAACTTCTAAGGCTACTATATGCTGACACGGATGATCGCGGGACCTCACAAGACCGCACAAATTCGCCCCTAACGAATGGATGGGGACCCTTTGGTGCCTTACTGTAAGGGGGAACTTACACTAGCCTCTTTCGAGCGACAAATGGACTCTCGCTAGAGGTTTCGCGGAAATTACCCAAAAGGTTTGCAATAATTCTTATGAATGCATACGAAAAGAAATAATACGATCCGTCCCCGTTAAGGGCTTAATACACGCCTTCCGGAATCAAATTTCTCGCTTCCCCAGCAGAGTCGCCACTTGTTAGACAAGGTGCCGAACGGCCTCGCCTGGGCGGACCGGGGGGTGGACACCTCATGGCGACGTAAGTGGTGATTGGTGCCGAAAGCAACCAATCGTGGAATCAAGCTGCTCGGCATGACCGGAGCTCGGAGTATGGAAGAGTTGCCACCCACGAATGGGAAAATGAACACCGATCCCTTGCGGGAGACCGGTGAGGGTTCGGGAAACTTAGGTACGAGCCGAGAAGGCTAGCTCCTTTCCGGAGAAAGGCTACTAGGCACCCTGACATCGCCCGGTTATGAACCACCGGCCTCCTACTCAGCGTGTTAGGCGATAACGGACTAATCGCATATTTCTTTAAGTTTAAAATTCATTTGAAACCTTTTCTTTCTCGCTTTGAAAACCGTTTTGAGCATGTCATTGAAAGTCACTTTAGTAAAGAATCACCCATTTTGCATGAATTTAAAGTATATAGGAGAGAGGGGGGGAGAAGAATTTGATTTATTCACAGTGCGATTTTATGCTTTAGACTATACACTAACTCTAAGCTAATCTCATTCCCCAAAAACAAGTTTATTTACATGGTTCGTACCTTAATCGTCGTTGGAACGATTTAGGCACGTTTCAAAACCCCATTAATGACGTTCACTCGAATCGCCGTTGGAACAACTCGAGCGTTTGAAAACGTTGAGCAAACATTTTTAATCTAAAAGCGTGATTAAGCATACAAGTCAATTTATTTTGTACAAAAACCATTTAGTTAGGAAAACAATTCAAAACTTCATTATTCACAAAAGCAATTTTAATTACAAGGTTCGCTTAATCCGTCGTTGGAACGAATTAAGGTTTTAACACGTGATGTTTTAGGAAACGGTTTAAAAACAACAAGAAAACATTATTTACACTTTGGGAATATCTAGAAAAGCTTTAATTTAAATAAGCAACTTGAACTCTCTTTTTGTGTTTTATTTTCCCTTTTTCACTCAATTAACCTTTGTTTGAATATAACTACAACAATTAATGAATTAAACTCAAATTCACCCAACCCAAATACTTTTAAAACATATATATATATAGGAAATTCAAAATCGTCCGTTTGAAATAGAAAATGAAATTAAAACACTTTATTTATCTTTTTTGAAAACATTAAAAACCTTGAGTTAAGAAATCAAATTAAATCATCTCTTTTACAATCTAACCCCCTCCTTGAAGTTTATTAACTAAAAACATGGTTACTTCTTCCAATATACAACACCCCAAAAGGACCCCTCCTAATATAGTTAGGTATATATACATATATTCAAATAATTAGAAAACATATACTTTTATAGGAAAATAACTATTATACTATACATAATAAGTGGATTATTATTAAAAAATAGTTAGAAAGACAAAGGTATAAAGACTATATTTAATGTCCAAATATACTCCTATATACATATATGACCTCTAATTTAACCCAAATATATCTATAAACACAAATAATATACTAATGACCCAAAAACTCCCTAAAATAGCCCATAAAGTCACCAAATATCAAAACAGTCCCTACTCTTACCGAAACTCAAAAAAGAATCCCAAAACAAATAGCCAAAAATAATACTCTATATAATACCCCAAAATAATTACCTAGGTTATCTAAATAAACCAAAATGATACCATATTATATACCCTCAAACAATTAGCCCAAAATAGTACCCTATAAATACATGTATATATATATATATATAAATTAAAATTATTTAAAGCACATAAATATAAATATGCCTATAAATTAAATACTATATATAATGAATAATTTACTAGTGACGTATATGGACACAATCCCTAAATTAGAATAAAATGCCCCATAATATAATATCCCAACATACCCGTATATAGATATCCACATCCCCTAATACACCTATATATATAATAAATTAATTTTAAAACTATTAAAATAACTAAATAAATATATATATATATATATATATATATATATATATATATATACCCATGGCCCCAAATGTGAAACCAAAAGCAAAAGTTCAAAAATGGTATTTTAAAAAGTTCCAGCAGATTTTGTGACGGAAAATCCGTCACTGATCTGCTTTTAGTGACAGAAAATGGAAAATCTCAGAAACAGTCCCTTTGAAATTCCAGATTTATCAAAACTTATTAGATCTACTCTATTTCATCATTTTAGCCCCCAAACTACCCTAAATCGGGTCATGGTTTGTAACGGAGGATTCTAAAACAACATTTTATTGAAAATAACGGTTCAAAACACTTGTAAACACACGGATCTACGACGTTTGGATCCCGAACTACCCTTAAATCGGGTCACGGTTCGTATTGGGATCCAAACGAAGTTTTTATTTCAAAACCAAAACCAAATACTTGTTCAAATGCAAAACAAAAAATTAACTTAACAAATCTAAACCATAAAAGTGTAAAAAAACAAATAAATAAATAGATCTAAACAATAAAATTGCAATAAAGATTAAACGGGTCTAGTTCCTCAGATTATTACCTCTCAATCGGTAATGGGGATGCCAAATCAAGTCGATTGATAGTGTTTTGAGTCGGATTTCTTTGTGTTTTTGCTTTGTTCGGGTCTCGTGAAATTTTTCCAGAGGTTCGAGTCTTCTTTTCCTCCCCCTCATGCTTTGGGCTCCATCCTATTTATAGGCATGGAGCCTTAATAATTAAGCTACCTTGGCTTGGAGCCAAGGGTAGGCTCCAAGCAAAGCTAAATTAGCTTACAATGTAAGCTAATTTGGCTTAATTTCATTTATTGTGTTTTACTCTTTTTCTTTTTCTTTTTCTTTTTCTTTTTCTTTTTTAAATTAGTGCACTTGGCATTCGGCCAAGTGCAGCAAAATGCACTTGGCCGAAGCCAAGTGCCATGGGGCTGGGCTTGGGCAGCCCAGCCCCCGTCACGGGCCGTCCAACGGCCCGTGACAAAAAAACGGCCCCCCAAGTCGTATATATAAAAATATATAAATAAATAAAAATAAGCTTAACTAAAACTAAAAAAAATGATTTTTATCAAAAACGATTTTTACCAAAACTGATTTTATAAAATCGGTCTTTTTACAAAACTCTCTTTTTATTTTTCGAGTTTTAAAACAAAACCCTTATTGACCCGAAATTTTATTAATAATAAAATTAATAAGAAAATGACATGAAATACTCCGAACTCGACGAGACGATTTAAGATTTCATTCGCGGAACCGATTCGACCGTCGCTCGATTTAATTTCCGAATTCAACCAAACCAGCCTCCACGGTTCCTTCGAACAACTTTTTTTTTGCTTATTATTTTTATTGACTCCTCGTTTCTTTCAATCGACTGATTTGGATTCCTTTTTATAATTTTTCTTCATCGGTCCTCCGACCCCGGTGTCTACAGGGGCTCCGTTTGGAATTCGCTAGTTGAACTTCAAATCTTAGGTGAGCTCGGGATTGAAAAGCGTCTTGCTAAGGCTCCGCACATTACTCCGATTTTTTGGCAACCACCTCCGAGGGATTGGATTAAGATCAATACTGATGTGTCTGTCACGGGTGCTCCTGGTCCTGCGGGTTACAGAGGTATTTATCGCTCGCATACTAGCTTGTGCCTTGGTGCGTTTGCCTTTCTGATTGAAAGTTCCTTTGCTTATCTTGCTGCACTATATGCTGCTGTTTACGCCATTGACATGGCTATCTGCAAAGGTTGGCGGAAAATTTGACTTGAAAGCGACTCAATGTATGTTGTGCGGATGTTCAAATCTAAATCTTATTCGGTTCCTTGGTTGCTTAGACAAAAATGGTTCAATTGTTTAAATCAGATCGATTCTGTGGCTTTTGTGGTGTCTCATATTTTTCGTGAAGGTAATCATGTTGCGGACTCGATTGCAAATTATGGACGGATGGCAACAAAATCGATTTGGTGGGATGTTGTCCCGGATTTTTGTGGATCGGTTTTTTTCATGATCGTGTAGGACGTTGCGTTTATCGCTTTTCCTAATTCTTTAGTTTCATTTTATTCTTTATTCTTTTTGTATTATGACATTTATTTACTCTTTTAATAAATTTGGTTCGGGGCTTTTTTGGGTCTGTGGTGGGGGTGGCAGCATAGCTGGGATGTTCGCCGTTTACCCTTCCTTGATAACCAATCTTTAACAATAATAATAAAATCTTTTCAAAACTTGATTAATGAGAGAGTTTATATAAATAACAAAATCATATAAATATAAATGTCCAAGAAGTGGTTTTGAGAATACCTTTCTAACTAATTTGGCATTTACAATAATTATCCCCATATTCTAAAGAATACACCAAAACCTTATACTCTTGTTACTTAGTTTCGAAAATCATGTAGCAGTCGGGATAATTATCAATTTAATACCATTTATTCTCTTGAAAATCTTGAAAGATTATGATCATTACCTAAGTATTCTCGAGATATATGCCATTAGAAAGAACATTACATATGACATTCTTGGAATGTCCGAGAATGGAAATAGGACTTATATCAACAAAATTCTCTTTAAATTAAAGTAAAAATGCTAACGAAAATCTTAGAATATTATAATAATTACTTAGATATTCTCAAATTGGACTCCGGATTGAAGAATGTTGATTCTAATATTCTTGGAATCATTGAGAATTGAAATAGAAATTTTATAGCATAATATCTATTTGGGTCCCCAAATTAAAGCTTCAAACTTATTTAGGACCTTAAACTATCAAAATCATCAATCGGGTCCCTAAACTAAGTAAATATCATCAATTGAGTCCTCATTTTAAGCAAAAACCATCAATTGAGTCCTCATCGAAAATCATTCGGTTGAAAAGTTTCAGACTCTCTTCCCCAAATCCATTTTGAGACAACAAAGAGATAATTACAGTCAATGTCAAATAGTCACAGTTTTTTATTTTAGGATAGCATAAGGACTCAATTGATGATTTTTGCTTAGTTCATGAACTTAATTGATGATTTTAATAGTTTAAGGTCCTAATTAACTTTAAAGTTTTAGTTTAGGAGTTAAAATGAGTGTTATGCCGAATTTTATCAACAATATTCTATTTTAATTGAAAACTAAGTGCAAAGTATCGCAATTTGATTATCCTCATATTCCGGAGAATATGTCGAAATCTTGTACGCTTGTTACTTCCTTTCGATAATCATATATCGGCCGGGATAATTACTGACGGGAATATCTCTTATACTAGTGAAAACTTTGAAGATTTATGATCATTATCTAAAGGCCCTTGATATTATTCCATAAAGAGAATATCAGGTTTGATATTCTCGGAATCCCCTGAGCGGAAGTATGACTTATATTGATAAACTTCTTTTTTTTTATTAAAATGAAAATCTATAAAGCTAATTGAAATCTAGAATGTTATGATAATTACCTAGATATTCTCAATTTAAATTTCGAGTTGGCGAATATTTATTTAAATATCCTTTAAATTATTAAGAATGGAAATAAAGCTTTTATCATAAAATTATATTCTTTTTTTTTTTTTGGTAAGAAGGGAAGAAAAAAACAAACAAACAAAATCCTAACCCGGGATCAGTCTAGGAAGACTGACCCCAATCCTATCCTCAAGAAGAGAATGTAACAGAAAAGAAGGAGGAACGGAAATGGTAGAAACACCTAACATCCCCCCATGCCCAGCAGCTGCCAAGCGATCCGCCACGCGGTTTTGCTCCCTATAAATATGGGAGAAGATAAGAGAATCGAAGGCAGGACGAAGCCTCAAGATGGCTTTAATGAGATTCTGACTATTAAGACAAACAGCCTGTCTATCCGAAATCCTGTTGATAGCCTCCAAATTGTCAGACTCCACCGAAAGTCTTTTAACACCCATGCGAATGGCGAGTTTAATGCCAGACAAGATCCCCCAGAGCTCCGCAGTAAAGGAGGAGCCCGTACCTAAGTTATGGGTAAACCCAGCCAGCCAGGCGCCACTAGCATCCCGAAGAACTCCACCAGCAGCAATTCTGCCATTACTAAGGCAGGAGCCATCCGTATTCAACTTGACAACCCCTTCCCTAGGCTTCCTCCAACCAACTAACTGGACCTCTTTAACCGGGGAGGGGTGAACCAGAGGCTCTCCTTCAAAACTCTTTGTAATAACAGAGAGTTTTTTCGAGAAGTAAAACCGGAGGTCAGGAATAAAGACAGTCTTCTCAGCAAATAACTCTTCATTCCTCCATTTCCACATTTGGTGACAAATAATAGCGAAGAGAATAGCCCCGTGCTCCATACTGGCCAACAAATTCCCATTAACGCCTTCAGAGAACCAGTCAATATCAGAGAACCCCATAAAGGAAGGAAGGATGTGGTGAGGAAGGACCCCTTCCCAAACCTTTCTACTATTCGGGCAATCCCTCAAAGCCTGGCACAAGGTTTCCACATGGCTGCTGCATCTGCTACAGGCACTAGATATAGCCAAGTGCCTTCTGTGTCTATCTACATTCGTGAGGAGCCTGTCTTTGACTCCCAGTCATAGGAAACTCCTAAGGCGGTAGGGGACTTTGAGGGCCCAAATGGACTTCCAAATTTCCAAGGGAGGATCAGCCCTATTAGGGGTAAAAGCTTCATAGGCCGATTTGCAAGAACAAGAACCATTATTAGTCAAGGCCCAGCAGTGTCTGTCCTTATCCTCCTCCTGATTACTAATCTTCACACCTCTAATATTAAGGAGGGTCTCCAGGCTAAGAAAGGAGTCGAATTTAGACCAAATCCAGTCTCCCTCCGAGTCCACCACATCAGCAATTCTCCAAGAGAGGAGATCATTCGGCGGAGGGGCGATGCACACCTCAATCAACGGTTTGTCACCAATCCAGGTGTCATACCAGAAACTAATGGATATCCCATTACCCACCTCCAAGCCAATCCCCGTACAGAACTCAGCAAAAACAGTACTAAGCCCTTTCTAGAGGAAGGAACAGCTGACAACCCTCTCCTTCGGGCCACCAAAGATTCTATCTTTCCTATACTTGCCGCACAGAAGACGAACCCAAATGGAGGAGGGGGATTGCCATATTCTCCAAAGAAGCTTCATTAACAGGACTTTATTATTGTCCTTAGCTTGCCTTATACCAAGACCCCCCCTGCTCTTAGGCTGGCAGGCTTCCTTCCAAGGGACCAGGTGAATCTTCCTCCCATCCCCAGACTCTCCCCACAGAAAACGCCGATTAATTTTATCAAGGTCGTTGAGGACCGGCTCAGGGAGCTTACAGGCTTGCATGATGTGATTTGGAGCAGCGCAGTTGATAGACTGGATTAAAGTAAGGCGACCTGCAAGGGAAAGAGAATTAGCTTTCCAGCTAGCACACAAACCGTTAGATTTGTCCAAAATATCTTTAAAAGAGGCTTTGGACACCCTGTCACTATGAAGAGAGACCCCAAGGTATTTCCCAAACGATTGAGTCAGGGGAATGCCAGACATCTCACTCAGTCTTCTACACAAGCTATTATCCATATTCTTGGAACAAAGCATACGGGATTTATGGATGTTAATCTTCTGGCCAGAAGCCTCACAAAAGCAGTCGAGGATATCCATCACAGCCTTAATTTGTTCCTCATTACCCTCCATAAAAAGCATGACATCATCAGCAAAGAGTAAATGGGTAACAGGGGGGTAATGTCTGTTGATGGAAACAGGGTGGAGAGTCCTTTTGCTCACCGCCTCTTGGATCAGGTGAGACAATCTTTCCATGGCAATAACAAAAAGGAAGGGGCTCATAGGATCCCCTTGACGAATACCCCTGGATGGAGAGAACTCATCCGACATATCCCCATTGATCATAACCTGGAAAACAGGAGAGGAGATACACTTTCCAATCAAATTCCTCCAGTTCTCCGGGATACCAGCTTTGGCTAAACTATCCAGAAGAAAGCTCCAGTTCAACCTATCATAGGCTTTCTCCAGATCCAGCTTGAGAGCCACGATCCCTTTCTTGCCTTTCTTAATCTTCATAGAATGGACAACCTCCTGGGCAATAACAACGTTATCCATCAATTGTCTTCCAGGAACAAAGCTCCCTTGATTTTGGCTGATAATATCCGGAAGGATCTTCCGGATTCTATTAGCCACAATCTTAGTAATAGCTTTATACAAGACATTACAAAGACTGATGGGTCTCATCTGGAGAAAGGAAGAAGGCTTGGCAACCTTAGGAATCAAGACAAGGAGGGTTTTATTAACCAAACTGATATCGTTCGAACCACCAAAGACACCTAACACAAAGCTGTATATACCCTCTTTAACAGTGTCCCAGTGTTTATGATAGAAACTAGCGGGGATACCATCAATACCAGGAGCCTTAGTGGAACCGATGCTGGAGAAGGCCAGATCAATATCTTTAAGCACAATGGGGTGGAAAGCATTATTAACAGCATCCTCCCCCAAACGAGGAAAGGAAATGCCAGCGTGGGCACTCTCTAGGTCCACAGCTTCCTCTCTGAACAGGTCCTTGTAGAAATCAAGGGCAAGGTGCCGAATGTCCTCCTCCTCAAAAATCCACTCACCACTAGCGTCTTTAATAGCCTCGATCCTATTTCGCTGTCTCCTAATGATCGTTGATAGGTGGAAAAACCTGGTATTCCGGTCCCCGCCTTGAATCCAAGCCTTCCTAGATTTCTGGAACCACAGAAGCTCTTCCTGTCTAAGCACAGCTTCCAACTCGTTCTGAAGAGCTCTTAGGTGACCATTCAGGCTATGAGCAAAACGAACCTCCAAGCAACGCTGAACACCTTCCATTCTCCTCAAGAGTTTGTTCTTCCTCCTGATAATATGACCAAAAGTATTTTTATTCCAAACAGCCACATTCCTCCTGAATTCCTCAGTAGCGAGGAGAACATCAGAGTGGGGATGCCAATTGCTTTTAACGAAATCCTTAAACTCGGGGTGAGACTCCCAAGCCACCAGATACCTAAAAGGTCTATTACCTTTCAGCCGATTTCCTTTGACCAAATTAATGAGGATAGGGCAATGGTCTGAGTGACGGAAAGGGAGATTAAGTACCTTGACCTCAGGAAACCTATAAATCGCTGCAATATTAGCGTACACCTTATCCAACCTAACAAACACACTATTCCTTTTCCAGGTAAATTTGTGGCTAGCAGCACCCAGGTCCGAAAGCCCGCACATATCCATACTTTGCTTATGATTAAGACACCGGTTCACATAATGATTACCCCCTCCTCTCTGATCACTCAAGAGGGCAATGTCATTAAAATCCCCGGCAACCAACCACGCCTCCACCATGTTAGAGCTAAAAGAATGAAGGATCTCCCACAGCCTTCTTCGGTTAGTCGAAACAGGATCAGCATAGATGAAGGTAATAAAGAAGGGTTTATTACCCGGGTAACACACCTTACTATGGATGAATTGACTGTCCATAGTAACAATATCAATATTGACTTGACCTGGCTTCCAAAAGAGCCAAATCCCCCCTGCCCGGCCATTAGCCTCCGACCTGACGCAATTCCAATTCTTAAACTTTCTAACCACCTCATCTGCTTTGGCTCCACTAACCTTGGTCTCAAGAAGGACAAAGCAGGAAGGGTTAAACTGTTTAATGAGATCATTGACATGAATGCGGGTAGCCTTGCTCGCCGCACCTCTAACATTCCAAACGAAGAAGTCCATCAGAGGGGGAGACTACAGACGCAGGCCCAAACCCTAGATCAGGTATTTGTTCGGGGCTCCGGAGAGCCTAGAGGCGGTCCCAGAAGGACCCCTTTTATCCAAAGAATTCAAACCATGAAGGTTCTTTTTAGGTTTCCCTTTGGGATTCTTCATGTTTAACTTACTCACTCCTATAGTCTTACCAATAGGAGCATCAACAGGAGGATGTAGAGTTCTCGCCTCCCTACTCAAACCCTTCCCAGCTGACAGGATAGACTGGGGAATCTCTTTGCCTTTAGCAGAAGCATTAGAGACAAAGAGAGGATTAATAGAATTACCCAGACTAGAGGCATGCTCTACCGACTCCAGACCAGGCATGCTTAAATCAATATGCTTATCAGAAGGATCCGAGTCCTGATCTTCCTCCATAGACAAAACACCGAACCTTGATCCGGAACCCGAAGCTGAGTCCACTCCAGTCTCAATCCCCTTCTTAATATCCGGGGGTCTGACCTTGATCTCAGGAGCAATCTGGAGAGTAGTCATCTTCGTACTGATATCTGGTGAATGATTAGCATTAACATTAGCCCGTGGCTTCCTTCTCACTGGCCTCTTGGCAAGCATCCATGGGCCAAAGCTCCTTACTTCCCCTTGACTCTTCTCAGCTTCGCCTATGATAGGTTGCACCAACTCCTCCACGTCCTTCCTCCTCTTAGGACAACCCTCAAGGGTATGGCCAAACATACCACATTCATAGCAGATGTTGTGTATACCTTCATATTCAATATGATAGACCTTGTTTTGAGTACAGAACTGAGAAAGAAGAGGCTTAGTGAGATCAATATCGATACAGACCCTGGCAAACTTGCCTCTCACTGCCCCAATGGTAGTCTTATCAACATGGTGGACTTTCCCAACAAGGCTACCTATCTTGTTCAGGAACCTATCACTGTAGTATTCAAGAGGTAGGCCCGGGAACCTAACCCAAGTGAGGATCCTGTTAACAGAGCAATCATAGGGATCAAAATTTGGGACCCAAGGTCTCAGAGCCAACACATGATTGGAGATAATATACGGACCACCATTCACAACAGCATTGAAATCCTCAGCCCTTGTGAATTTAATGACATAATAGTCATTTTCAAGGTCTGTGATAGTAACCTTTCCTTTCTTTGCCCATTGAGCCTGGATCCTCTGGGCAAAATAATTGAAACTGATCCTTTTCCCCAACACAGTGACGATTAACGCCAATTTCCACTTTGATCTCATGATCCGCTTGTCATCTGAGGACAGCCGGATCCTAGGACACAGCGGGTTATCAGGCTCTCCATCCTCAGAATCGGAATCAGAGAGAAAATCCCCGGAATCATTCTCAAAAGCATCCACCTCCATCATGGGATCCTCCTCTGACACCCCTAGCAACGTATCCCTCCAGGAGGGGCCTCCCAAATCCACGGAAACTCCCGCTTGAGCGGCTTGCGCAGTCTGTGCGGCTTGCACGGCCTGTGCGGCTTGCACGGCCAGCGCGGCCTGCGCGGCCAACGAAAGTCGCACGGCATGCTCATCCTGCTGGGGAGAGACGACCGGTACTCCCTGTGGCCCAAGCACCGGAAGCGGCCCTCTAACTCCGGAATCATGCGCGCGTCCCTCCGCGAAAAACGAGTCCAGGGCCGTGGCCGCGGCACCAACACCTTCCAGCCCCCGATCGGCCGCCGCATCCCTAGAAGCCCCCAACGGCACCGACGCACCCCTAGCACCCCCCGTCGAAACCGCCGGATCCGCCTCCCCACCATCCACCCACTCCGATCTACTCCTATCCCTCGACCGATCCCTCCGAATCCCGCTGCTCCGCCTCCTCCCCCGAGGAGATCCCTCGGATCTCCCATCATCCGTCGCCGCCCATGCCTCATCGATCCCGGAGTCATTGCCCCGCCCGCGCCCCGCCACCACCAGATCCGACACAGGCCAGCCGCCTGCCTTCACCGACCCATCCCCCTTAACCTTCACGATCGCCTTGGTCATCGCCGAGAGAGAGAGAGAGAGAGATTTACTTTTCTTAAATTCTACTATTAGTTATAGTTAATTTAGTTATAACTAATTGAGAGAGAGAGAGAGAGAGAAAATTGAGTTATAAAATTGATCCTGTGTTTTAGAGAGAGAAGAGAGATCTGAAAGATGGGAGATAGATCTAAAAGAGACAAATAGATCTGAGAGAGAGAAGATAGATCTCAAAATTCTCCATCTTCATAAAAATTCTTCACCATGACAACAGATCTGAGAGAGAGAAGCCAGATCTGAAAAAGAGAAGATAGATCTAAAAGAGAGAGAAAGATCTAAAAGAGAAGAGATAGATCCCAAAACTCTCAATCTTCATAAAAATTCTTCACCATGACAACAGATCTGAGAGAGAGAAGACAGATCTGAAAAAGAGTATTTTATTTTATAAATATGAAATCTTATAAAATAAGGTTGAACCCATAACGAAAATATATATAAAAAAAAGTATAAAATTATATTCTTAATAAAATGAAAATCAAATAAAAGATAGAAAACTTAGGAAATCACAATAATTACCCAAATATTCCCAAAATATTCTCCCAAGTGTGAAATATTCTCTTGAATATTGTTGGAGATTTTGAGAAAGTAAGTGAGACTTTTATTAATGATAATCACACTTATAATCAACAAAAGGTTACAATAAAGCTAGAAAACCCAAATAAATATTCAAATATTAAAAAAATATATATTTTAATTCTTGAAATATTCTTTAAAATACTCCTGAAACCTTTAGAAATAAAATGAGATTTTTACTTGGAAAAAATCTATTTTTAATAATAAGAATCTAATAAAAACTAGAAAAATCATTGGAAATAAATACTGATTCTAGAAAATGTTCCAATGATCTAAATATTCATTTGGATGCTATTGGAACTTTAGAAAAAAAATGAGAATTTTACTTACAAATGAACTATTTTTGACAATAAAATCGTAAAAATAAACTAAAAATCTCAAGAAAAAAGCTAAATAAATGCAAAATAAATATTTGTTCAACTTAAAATTAATTTTTGATCAAAGAGTCTTGCAAAATAGAGTTTTTCCTTAAACCTAGTGTACAAGCACTCTGAAAAAAGAAACATGTGTTACACAAAATGGATCTGAATAAGATGATTCAGACTCTGTTTTTGATGAACTCAGTTAGAACATCCATTTTTCTAGAAATAAATTTCAAAAAATCATTAAAAATTGAAACTAACCCATATTAACCTCAAATCAAAGACAAAAAAAAAAACAAAAATAATTATATTTAGTTAAGAAAGCAATAAAATGTCACTTTGTTTCTCAGAAATTACCTTTGGAACGTGCTCTATTTACGGAGGTTCGGCTCTATTTCAAAAATTAAATTAAAAAATTTTGAGGTGGTCCGGTCCCGGTCTGTGAAGGCAAACACATTGTTTCGGAGTTTGTCGGAAAAGATCAGAAAAATTATGAAAAATAAAATACGTAAGATACTAATGTGGCCTCTCAGGAAATCTCAAAGCTCGGAATTTGCTGAGAGTTTGGATCTTAGCTCGTTTAATCGAACACAAATGTATAATTATTTTTATTATAGAACCATATGAAAAAATCCGTGCTCACATGTTTAAATAAGAGTTAATTAAATATGAAGAAACAAATATAATTAAGAGGTTACATACGTCTCAAATAATGTATAATTGTGTATATAAAAAGTTCAACCAAAAACTCATACCATATATAGGTAATATTTTTTATTATTATTTTGTAAGTTGTTTCTTTTCTGGCTTGTTTTTCTTTTCCTTATCTGATGGTGGTGTAATAATGTAATAGTGTAAGTTGTTTCTCATCTGGCTTCTGGTTACCTTCTTATTTGGCTATTCTACCATTTCTTTAGACCTTTGTCTTTCTCAGGGCATTCACCAGGGATTCACTGTATGTTTGACTTCAGGCTTTAGCATCAATTAGTTATATCTTCTGCTTTTTATGCACGAACTTCCTTCATTTTCTTTCTTTCTCTTTAATCTTTGATTGGAAATTTTAGCTTCTAGTTCATATTTTTCTTCTGTTGTTATTTTCATATCTCTGCTATTGGGTTTTAAGTAGGGGGATCTAGTATGGGGGCACTGGGGCAGTTGCTCCCACTAACTTTTGTATTTTTTTTTTAAACCTATGTATTAATTTTGCAGTCTTAGAGCTTTGCCCCCTTCATCAATGGAGGTTTAGAATTGACTGGTTCTATAATTGAGAATGAAGAATGGTTTTAAATTTAATATTTTCTTTTTATTTTTTAATTATGCTTTAAAGCAAAACCACCCCGTTTTATTTAATTAGAACTAGTTTAGCGGATGAACTTTTGAATGATTATTTAGTTACATATATATTGAGAAAAAATATATTTGCAAGCATTGATAATGAAAAAATTATTCAACGCTTTCAAAAGATGAAGAAACCTAGAGGACAATTATGAAGGATATTAAATTATGTAATTTATTTTAATATATTTTAATTGACATAATTTATTTGTATTATTATTATTATTATTTGGATAAAAATTATATTATTTGTTTGGTCCCATGAGGTAGAAATCCTGGATTCGCCCATGGTGTTAAGTAGAGGTGGCAAATTCAGGTTTCTTGTCAAAATGGTGTTATCTCATATATATGTTGTATATGGTTATATATGATATAAATGCAAGAAAAATGAATTTCGGATCAATGGTGTCGTGTAAGTTGGGTTGTCTCTCTATATGTAAATGGTGTTTACGCATAAGAAATTGTCAGCTCTAGTGTTAAGAACATACATTTTCTTATTTAGTGTATGTTTCTTATGGTAATTTTAATATATATATATTTTTTAGAGATATGATAGACAAAGGGAAGAAACCAAGCAATGGTGAAGAGGATGATTTTTTGAAAATGATGATGGATTATGACAAGCAGTATCAGAAGGCTATGGTATCAGCACGTTTTCCAGGTTCAATGTTGAATGCTTTTTCAAAGGGGGATTGTTCGGTTTCTGATAAAACTGATGTCGCTGAACATGAAGCTGATTTATCTAAATTCTTGAGCTTGAGCAGTACTGGTTTTGTTGATTTATCTTCTTCATCCTCTAAGCTTCCAACAAATGATTTGGAGTCTATGATACATAAACCAGAAATGGCTGAGCAGAATCAAGTTGCTGTACCCGGAGCGGCCACCACAGCTCGGCCCATCACAGCCTTAAGGAAGTATATGTCTCCTGATGTGCTTGCCAGACTTTCCAGGCAGGATCCTAAGAAGGCAAGGAGGTACTTCTATACTTCATATATTATATTATATTATATGTTCTTCGTTTCAACATGATCCTTAAGTTTTTCAAATTTTTGAAGGATTTTTAGTGAGAATATATTGTATGCAATCAAGGGCGGAGCCAGCCCTGGCCCCGGCCACCCGTTCCACTCTTGTGTATATATAAACTCTATGTAGCCGCTTGTAGTCCTCCTAATATTATTATATATAAACTTCATCTAGTATTATTTTAATATTTAAAGGTAAATGAAATTACTAAAATGCATGTTTCTATTAAAAAGGTCTTACTGCAAAAAAATGTTATAATTTTTAGAAACTAAATATGTTTACTCTTTTCATGTTGAATACTTTTAATGTTTTAATGAACACACCAAAACATGGTGTTTCAACTTGTTGGGGGCTAAAAAAGATTGTCTAGCCCTGACAGGCTGGACTTTGGATGTAACGACCTAATCCGGAGTGGGTGGATGCCGGGGTAGAAGGCCTGAGCAAGGAGCGGCCCTAAGGGATGGCGATGGGGGCAGGAATGAACTGAATCCCACATCGGAAATGGAGAGGAAGTGATTGGGGCTTATTAGTAAGATGAGAATCCAATACATGTAGACGCGTTTTAAAGCCGTGAGGCCCAATGTGTTGGAATTGGGCAAGAGCGCAAGAGCGGACAAAATATCTACATGGTATTGGACTAGGATGTTACAATGGCCCGAGCGGACAATATCTACATGGTATTGGACTAGAGTCTTACATTAGAAGTTTACCCTCAATCGTACGGCTAAAATTAGTCCCCCAAATCTAAATTTCTAGATCCGCTACTTTAGGCAATCCATTCCTAACTACTTGGAACATTTGTTTTGTTGAATTATAAAATTTGATTCTCATACAAAAGATATATATATTATTTTAATTTGGTAGTTACCTTTACACAGTGATTAAATTGCACTATAATATATTACTTTTTTGGTAATTTGTCATATATATCTGCACTTTCTGAATTTATGCAATTGTATAATATTCTTTGAATTATGTAGTTTGGTGTGAATTTGTGTAGGGTAATCACAAACAGGATATCAGCTGTAAGATCAAAGGAGAAGAAGAAGCTGTATACATATATGCTTGAACACAAGCTTCAAACTTTGCAAACTGAAGCTGCAGCTTCCAATGCCCATTTGGACTTTTTAGAGGTTCTTTTTTTAAAATTATTTATCAGAGAAAATTATAAGAATCTCCAGAGATAGTAGCATAGCATTAATAGATTTAATTTCACAGGCAGAAAATATGGACTTGAATTCTGAAAATGCTAGACTAAAAGAAGAGGCAGACATGATTATTGGACAAATTAACTTCCAAGAATGTAAGGATTTCATTTTATTATGCATTAGCCTAATTATTGAAATTAACAAAATAAACATATATGTTTTTGTTGTGTTAACAGTGTTGAATGATGGACTAAGAAGTGAAATTCAGAAGTTAAGAATGTTGATTATAAATCAACATCAAGGAGAAGGAATGGTATTGAACAATGTTAATCAAAACAACAACAATTTGCAGACAGAACAAGTGTTTCCAACCATTGAATATCACCATCGTCATCATCAGGTGGAACAACTTGGGAGTAGAGTTCAGCAGATGAATATTGGGCAACACTATCCTTGGCAATTGCAACAATTTAATCAGGAACTACCAGCTGCAGGCATTCAACAAATTAATTTATTCTCCAATTACCAGCAGCAACAAGATGAACGGAATCACTAGTTTGTGTGTTTGAGTTTGAGTTTTGGTTTTAGTACTATCTAGTTATCATGATCTTAATATGGATCAATTTTTCTTGATCATCGGGAGCTATGTATCCAAGTCGTTTTAGTCGTATCGTAGCCATGCTCAATATTCTATGTGAAGCTACTTTACATGTTCCAAATAAATGGCTGTCTAGTTTTATTGCTGAAGTTCCTTTTCTTTCTTCTTAATTGGTGGTTACAAAAGTTTAGAGATTAATACGAGATCTAGGCTTTAACTATCGGCTCTTTTAATTCAATCGGTTCCATAATATGGTATCAAAGCTGTTTGGACCAAACGGTTAAAGGTTTGAATCCTGCCAACCTTATTAATTTATGGATTTGCTATTTTTTGCTTATGTGTCGTTTTTTGAACTGACGCCAATAAAAGGCAACCCTAAAGCTTGGCCTCGGTTGTTGAATGACTCCAATGACGTTGTTTTTAGCATCGGTTATAACCGACCCCAATGATTTCTATGGATCGTTGGGTTTAAGAAAACCGATCTTATATGTTGGTCATAGTTGTTAGCAAACAATAGACCTTGATATCTTGTCATTGGAGTCGGCTGTCTTTGTAACCGACCCTAATGACGTCTATATTAGGGGTTGCTAGCAACCCCTAATATCCCCTAATATCTGGTCCTTGGGGTCGATTGTTCCCGATGATATCTATGGGCGAGGTATTGGATCGGAAGTCACCGACCCCAATTACTAAAACCTTATCAAGCAAACAAATTACTAGCAACAATGGAGAGAAGATGGTCGACATATTTTAAAATTATAAATCATAAATTTGTATAACGATATAAATAATAGAGACTTTAAAATGTGTTTTTCAAAATAACGGAACTACACAGTGTGTTAAATAAAAAAAGATGAATTATTTACTTAAAAAAATGGCAAAAAACATCATTAGGTCTCTGATCTTTCATTTTTTGGTTCATTAAGTCATTGATATTTTATTTTGATACATTAAGCTGCTGGTCATTTATCTTTGGTCTCAGTAAGCTCTTGATAACAAAAAAAAAAGTAATTTTGAATATAAAATTTGGTTAACACGCTGTTATTTATTGCACTTGCATTTGAAATTTGTATTTTTTACTATTTGAAAGCAGTTTTGGCTATAAGAAAACGGTATCCAAATAAAAGATCAAAATTTTAATGAAAAATCAAGAGTCTTGCTTTTTACCAAAAACAAAAAAAAAATATTAATCGAAAAAGACGTCATATTTAAAGGTGATAAACATTTTTCTCCATTTATTAACGGTGTGAACTTTCATACCTCCGCTTGTAAATTTTTAAACTACTGGTTGCGTTGCAAAACTATTTACTTCTGCCTAGATAAAAGCTTAAAACGATACGTCGAGAGAAAGATTGGACTGGTGTTTTCCAGTAGTCTTTTGTCCGTTTGAAGGATCAGAAAATGTTGAGAACTCGTCTCCTTTGGTTCACTATGGGATTTTCCGTCTCCGCTGCTACGATTGGCCATTTTGTATTGAGGGATCTTTGGTCCGACAGATATGCCCTTTCATCTCATGTAAATCCTTCTTCCCTCGATTGATTCTCTTCTTATTGTTTCAAGTAATTGGTTTCGGAACTGTTGATTTTTTTTTTTCTTTTCTTTTTTGGGTTCTTTATTCGTCATAGATGAACCAGACATTTGATACCCTTGAAACTAGAGTAAAGAATCTCGAGTCTATCTCTCAGCACAACTCAAATTCGAGTCAGGTTTGTATGTGTTTTCTGATTGTTTTACTCCTTCCAAATGCAATTATTTGGCTTAAATCATGATATGTAGTTTGTATGTTTTGGGATTTGATTAAGAGAATCATTTTGGAGCAAAAAAAAAGTGGTTAGTAGCTAAATCGGTGGTTTTTCATATGTAGTTTTGATTTTTTCTTTTCTTAATTGATAGATTTTGATTATTATTTTTTTAACTGCAAATTGTGCCCTTTTTGTTGTTGTAATTAAGCATACGTTCGGTCACATTATTCTGCATAATGGATTTAGCAATAGTAGAGATTGTAATCGTTTAGGAACTTAACAAATAGGATTGATTGAATTGATCATGGGCTGTTAAGGGAAAATTTTGGTATGTTAGCTTAGTAAAAGCTTCGATCCTGATTTCCTGATATCTGATTGGGTTGAGGAGCTGCCCGGTTTTTACGTGCTGCGTTCAGTAAGAGTACGCTGATGATGCTACTTGTGGTTGTTCTGAGAAAAAAAGAGTGCCAAGAAAGGCATCTATCACTATCAGCATTCATCAGTAACAGTATATCCAGTTTCATGGTTTTACTATTGTTAGTTCATGCTTACTTGATATAAGCATATGTAGGTAAAACATGTTCACATGTGCTCAACTATGTTGCACGGAAACGGAATTGAATGGGAAATGATATTTTCTTAAAAATATAGCTAGGAAACGGTAATCGAAATGGAAAAGAAACGTATACGAAACACAGAAATGCTAGTGACAAAGAGTTTCCGTGCAACATAGGTGCTCAATATCTCTAGACATTCCATATGGTAAACTATGTATCAAAGCTCTTTGACCTAGATCTAGCTAGTAAAACCGGGATAGTTCGAAAGAAGTGTGACTCTGTATACATAACACAATCATAAGTAGGGACTTCTGATTGCTAAAAAAGATTTAAATTGGTGAAAGTTGGCACCTTATCAGTTAGGATATGTGGCAATCCTATGAAGCAAATTATGAGATCATTTTCTCTTTGCTTAGGCGATTGATGCCGCTTTGGGCCAGGAGAATGATCAACTCAGTGCCAACCATAGTTGTTAAAAGGCGCGCCTCTAGCAAGGTTCAAGGTCTTGACCCTTGAACCTTAAAATTGAGGCGCTGTAAAAAAGGCTCTCGCCTTGTGCACCTCGCTCGCGCCTTGGAGCCTGGAGCGCCTGGCAGTTTAATTATGGTTTTTTTTACAGTTTTATCATTTTTACATTTTTTTTAAACTAACTGCTTTATTAAGCTTAACCTTTAATTTAAATAAGAATATGAAGTGTCCCGGTCATTATTAAATATATAAAGAATAGAGAAAGATTAGGAAAAGAAGTCATGTCAAGTATATGTTAGGAGAAGAAGTCGCCTTAAGTATATGGAGAGGGCCATATTAATTTGGAGGATGATCTTGATGATGATTATTATTAGTTTTTGTTGTGTGTTCTTTTTTATTGACAATGAATGGTTATTTAATTTGGCAGCATTAGTTATAACTTATAGTTAGTTTGGTACTTTAGGTTAAGAAGTTAAGTATACGTGTCTTTATGAAGTATGAAGTTAATTTGGTGTTTTTTGCATTTATGATTTAGTATTATGTTTTTATGTGGTTTTGTTTTGTTTGTTTGGTCATAAGTGTTTTTTTTTTTATGCTTAACTAGTAAAAGAGTATATTTTTATTTTATTTTATGCGTCTTGTGTTTCTAAGGCGCTCGCCTTGCGCCTTTAACAACTATGGTTCCAACTAGTGGCCTCATTAACCTATTACCGTTAGTCAAGCACAATTTCCGTAATTAAGCACAATATTATTTGTGCACCAGTTGTACATAGTTATTCCTAATTGGTACACTGCAACAGGTACGATTATTTGTTTATTAGTGAAGAGAGTGCCGGTGATTTAGAGTGCCATTTATGTATTTCAGGCAATGCCCTCCTTTTAGAATATGTTTTAGGAGTTTAAGCTTCAGTTTGGGGTTCTTAATACTTGTATCAGAGACACCAATTTTGATGTTAGGCTATCTGTAGATATTCAGTCCTGCAAACATCATGTTATGGATCTGCAGCCCTGGGTGTGAAAGAAATAGGTGAGTTAGTGAGTTAAAAAGTGGAGTTAGGTTTGGGATTGAGTTCTTAATAAACAGGTGCATGGGAATGCTAAGAGTTTGAACCCTTTTGACATCTTGCTGCAATACAAAGGATAGATTCTGCAATCGGTGAGGTAAAGCTGGCTGTTATATATAGCTTTAAGGTTTACAGAAAATTCCATAATGTTCTAAGTTCACTAGACCTGCCAAGACCATTTGAACCAAAAGTTTAAGACAATAGCTCTGTTGCACCGACACTTCTCTTTAGTAGCGTTTCGTGTCTGTGCCCATGTCCATTTCGTCTCCGTGAGTGGTTTTGTTTGAAGGCTATTTTACGAAGGTTTTGTTTGGGGTCATTTTCAAAAGTCATTGAACCTCACTGTGTTTCAATAATGTCACCGAACTTTGCTTTTTATTTCAACAAAATCATTTCATCAAATTCAGAAAGAAAAAATCACTGGAATAGAGACGTGGCAATCACGTTTGGAAGAACTCTGCTACGTATAACATGACATTCACGTGACAACCACATATATGCCACGTGACAGTTTTAAGCAGTTTAATGTAAATAATAAATATAATTTTTTTTTGTTGTCATTTGTTATGTCATACGTAAAAGCTAATCATCAATGTGGTTGTCGTGTCACTCTTAAGGTGATTTTTTCTGTCTCAAATGGCTGGAATGACTTTATTGAAATAAAATGAAAGTTTATTGACTTTATTGAAACAAAATGAAGTTCAATGATAGTTTCTATTATCATTTTTAACACACCCACCAATGAAGATGCTCCATAGGCTTGAAGTTTGTACAACACAATTTCATCCTACCATATACTGAAATTTAATCAATAAGTGTTGTCAACATTCGAACCCTCAGTTTTAATAGCATGTCAAGGAACCACCCACCCATGAAGATGCTCCATATGCTAGAAGTTTGTACAACACAATTTCATCCTACCATATACTGAAATCTCATCAATAAATGAGAGTTGTCAACATTCGAACCCTCAGTTTTAATACCATGTCAAGAACCCATTTGAATAGTTAAGGTTCAATAATTGTTTTTATTGTTATTATTTTTTATAGACCTTATCACTATCTGTTTCTTATGCACTTTTATTTTTAATACCAATGGTTTTCCATTAAATGTTATGCATTTCTTTTTTCATTAACTGAACCAAGTCTATGATAGAACTTGTAGGCCGGAACTAGAATTGTAGGTGTTCTTGTGCACTTCAAACTTGAGCAAGTTGTTTATTGATTATGTTCTATTTCTTCTGGCAGGTTGAAGGTTAGATGTTACATGGAGCACATTTTGACTGCAGTTGGTGTTCAAGAGAGTTGTTTCTGTTCATATAATTGGGGGAATTGTGCAACTTAAGATCCCATTCTTATAAGATGTCCAGATTGAAATCACTCGAAATGTTCTTTAGTTTCTCCAAAATGTTACGTTTATTGCGGCATTAGAATGTCTTTACATTTTACTATTATCTCTACTTTGCATTCTGAAATTTTTTTCCCAAGAATCTTAGTTCTGAACTCAATCATTCCAATAGCATTTTATACACTTCATCGTTGCAAATTGCAGTGTCAGTACAAATGAGTGAATTGATTTGACTTAGCAGAGTTATGCAGAAGCCAGATTAGATTACCTGAAAGTAAAAGTTATAAATACAGACAAATCCATTCTACTGTTTATTATTTGCAGTGGAAAACAATCCTACAACTTGAATCCTTAGAATTCATTCCCCTAGAGAGCTAAGTATACATAGTGCTGGTTTCTCCAAACCAATCTTCATCCAATGAACATGAAATTTGATAAACAAACATCATTGCTTACTCTTAAATATTTGAATCCATGGGCATGTGAAGCCTTCTTGCTTCGACAGAACAACTTGAATCAAGTGAGCAGCTTATTTTGATCCTGAGGGTGAAGGTAAGAAGCCATTGTTGGCAAAGTATCATGTATCACGACTTCATATGATGGGGTGTTGGGGGGAGGATGGAGCTGGCAAGCTCATCGTTTACTTTCACCGGAAGCGGGGGCATCTGCTTCATTATTTCCGGCATGTCATTCAAGCTGCAGAACTTATTACGAGTTAGAAGAATAGATTAAATCTGCCTCTAACATAATACATCAATAACAACAACTTTGATAGACAGCAATGCAGGAAAAAGCATTGCATATTTTTCTAACATAACAGACAGCTTCAGAGCTAGCATGCCATGTGTTCAACCATGTTAATCTGAAATTAGCATTCATGAGCATAATAGCCTTTGCAACTAGGAAATTTAACTCATAGGATGATGGTGGAAAAATAGTATATATAAAATTTCTTGCCCTGCAAATTAAATTCCATCATTTTGCAACCAAAAGGGAAACATTTGAGGGATCATGATTCAAGACATTATCTGGTATTCTCTCTAATAGCTTTTTAATGTTGTTTAAAGAGCTACAATTCTATCTGATGTATGTCCTCTCCATGCAAACACAAATTCTTGAGACCTTCAATCATTTCCGAGCAATAATATCAGACAATAAAAATACAATAGAATTGGGTGTCGAACAAATTACATAGTTAAAGGGTATAGGTTAGAGGTTATATAATTAGGTTATTGGTTGACTAAATATGATTAGGCTAATACTAATAGGTTGGCTAATACTGCATATATATGCGCAACTTAGGAAGCCATGACACATCATTTCTATCATTAAAAACAGAAGCATAGAGATCAAGTAACATACTCATTCAAAATTGAAAGGATGTTGTCCCGAGTTTTGCTTAGAAGATTGATGTTATCATGTATCTGCAACAGAAAAACACAATGAAATTTTGGCACAAGTTATACATTGCACGGCAATGTTGCATAATGATGCCGAATCTCTAAATGAGGAAAAGCAATCAGAAGTTCATAGGGAAAAAATAGTTGCAAGCTATGAAATTAGCTAAACCACAGGAATTAGCTACATCAAAAATAAACTGGCCCTGTAACCCAACCAACATCTTAAATGATAAAAAAAATATGAAGCTGTCCTGGAGATTTGACTACCATTATCATATCATCTCTGCACAACAGCCAGCAGGAGCAACAAGATAAATAATTAATTTCCTGACACTCAAATTTGTAGCGTGATACAATGAGGACTTCTCACAAAGAGAAATATACCCTCAAACTTTAAATACCCCAACTTAAATTTGATACTAAGGTGCGAGAAAACCATTTTGAATGATTTTGGCCACATTCAGAGGGAATTCTATTTTAAACGCCTGGAATTCTATTTTAAACGCCTAACTTCTGTACAGAGACCATATAAATGAAACACAAAAGGTAAAATACTATGCAAATATTTGAAAAACAAATGATAATAATAATAGCAAGACACTTAGATATCACAAGCTAAAGTGAACTCAAGATTCAAAATGTATATCTCGCCTGAAAAGATGAAAAATTTGTAGATATTTGACTTAAAATTTGAGCATTTTGCTCAAGAAGCTCCCCAGTTGCACCACCAATGTCTGCATTAAAAAGAAAACTGTTAGTATACATGCAGCAGCGGAAGGAAAACAGTCTATATCAGGTAAATCCTTTAAGCCAAACTAAAAGCATAGGCATACCTGCCATGGCTTCAGAAAATTCAACGACTATTAAGAGAAAACTAAATTTTAACACTCCACTCGTCAAGCTAAATAGAAAAATCTAATAAGCATGTAAAGGGCATTGTTGAGAAACACAGATAGAAATGCAACAGAAAATTATGACAAACTTTAGATGTTGTCATAATAAGGAAAGTACTTCAATTTTGTACACAATCATTATATCTATAAAAAAATCATTATTCAGAAAAATTGTAGATAGTCACATCAGAACAATATAAAATAGGTGCTACCTCTTGCTCAAAAACTCTCCAACAATTCAATGCAAATCAATTGGCAGCGGGTAATTAGAGTATTTGTTTTATTCTCTAACTTTTTATCATTACTGAGAGTGCTAAGAATAACTCCAAATTTGAATAGTATCATTCAGCTAATAAATGTTCACACTTGCACAGAAATTCAAGAAAACTGCACAGCAAATAGATATGACAGTATTCCTTCCTCAAACAAAACAAAGATAACTTGGAAGGTGAAATTTGCTCAAATGTTTCAGTTGACTCATACAGAAGTGGAAGTAAGAAATAGTAGGAGATTGCTTCTCCAACTAAACAAGGATGTTATTTGCATAGGGATAGGGTTAGTGAAGTGCAAACTCACAATTACCAAGTCAATAGATATGATAGTACTACGGGATTTGAAATTTGAGCCCGCATTAAAACCCCCCATGATTTCAAGAATTTAAAATTCCTTACAGTAGGCCTATATAACAGAATGTCATGTTTCAACCAGTTCTGGTCCAAGAACTATTCATTAAAAATTGAAAATATCAAGGCCGCCTAATCAGAGTTGCCAATACAATAAAGAATCCATTACAATCTAATGCCAGAAAGTTGAAAGTAATTTATTATCCACCTAGAATCCTCTCTTTTATTGTTGCTAATGTTTACGAAGAAACCAACCTTTGAATGAAACACCATCATCATTGTCCAAGGGGATCATCGGTGCAGCATATGAGGGACCATTAGGGCGTGGTGTCAAATGGGATGAAGACTTGGCTGAAGAATCTGCAGCTTTTTCCTGACATATAGGTGCCGATAAAACATAAATAAATATGCTTGTAACATAAAGAGAAGAAATATTTTACCGAAGGTGAAGCTTTTAGTGGAAATAGGTGCAAACTTGTCTATTACCATCCCAAGCACTAATAAGATAGGTTGAACTCTTTAGTTCATATGTCATCGTATTACGAATATGATCTCACATTCTGCTAGAGTCAATAATCTTTTTCTCAACATGAGTATCACTTGCAATTGGCTCAGATAGTGGACCAAATACTTATGGCTAGTTGGCTACATGCATGCAGCAAGGGATGCAATACAATCCTGAGGATATTAATTTTGACAAGTCGTAGTACGTTAATGTAGTTTTGATGGATATATAAATCATTAATGCTTATAACATGTATAAAAGATCAAACGTGCAGGCCAACATCTGTGCATGAAAATACATGCGCCAGTAAACTGCTGTGCTAGTAAGGCTTGCTTGTTGGCATTAAGGCATGGTGGTGGTGGTGGTGGTGGTTGTAGCATACTGGTAAGCTTAAGGACCAGCTTTTAAACATTTCAAGCGAATATGCCTGTAAATTGCTGTATTCAAGGCACTATTTCCAAGATAATTACATTTACTGATAACTTCATGTATAATCATACCTTTCTGTCCTTGTTTTTCCGAGCTGAATGATCCTCTTTCCTTCGCTTGCCATTTTCCTTTTTCTAATTAGAAAAGATATAGCTAGTTAGCTTTTTAACACAGATATAAATATAACAGAATAAAATCAGCTTGTATGATTATACATGTAAGCATCTCCAGTAGTAGCACAAATATATAGATATATGCAACAGAGCACAATATAATACAAATATATTCAAATCGACATTAAAAATGTAGAAGATAATAATGATAATAATAATAATGGTATTAATAATAATAAAAAGAATAATGAGAATAATCCCCTATTAAATTAAGGGCCAATCATTTTAATTCTTGCAGTTTGTCCAATAACCAAGCTAACCATTTGATCACATTACAAATAATGCAAACTCTCTGAGAATTCCCTTCAGCCTGCTCCCTCGTTTTACATCTTGAAGAAAGCAGCTGCTTGCAGGATATTAAAAGCTAAAACTTCTACTGCAATATATTGCATAATTAGTAGCATACTGAATTTTGCAACTTAAAAGTTTCTGTGGTTTAAGATATGATATGAAGTATAGGGATTGCTTATAATTTACAGAATAGTCCTAATGCAATTCATAGTGTTCTGCAGCAACAAAAAAACCACTTCATCAATTTCTTTTTTGTGATTTCAATTCAAATATCAAGCTCCCATCATAAAATCTTTTGCTCTTGTTAATAGCCCTTGTGGTCTTACCCTACCATACCATAGTAACTGCATCTGCAAGACAATTTGCCATGAAGTTGAAAGGATATATATATATATATATGTGTGTGTGTGTGTGTGTGTGTATGGATTTCAATTCATTACTAATTTCTAAAACTGCATACACTGCTTGCAAGATGTTTACCCACAATGCTGCATTATACTTTTCTGACAACAAAGTTAGCTTTTCCAATAAAAAATCTCTTCACAGAAAGCGTAGAAGAGCTTACAGTCATCCATCTACATCGCAGAGCCACATCCCGTACAGTTTTATCCTTCAATTGCAGAGCAATCTTAGCATACCGCTGAACAATTGATTCGGAAGAATACCTGAAAGAAGATGATTATATTCCCCAAATCCATCATTCAGAATTTCCTTTTTGCAACAAAAGGAAAAGCGACGAAAATCGTTTTAATTTTTAAATAAAAAAAGAAAATTAAAGAAGAACTCTTATGGAAAAAGACACTAACATTATCCAATTGAATAATAGAGGAAATCTCTCATTTCCCCCAAATCACATAATTCTCAACAGCTGAGTAAATCAAATCACAAGAGAAAATCAAAAACAGAAGTCAAACTGATATATGTAGGAAGAGGAGAGGTTTACTTGTTAAGAAAATCCTCAAGGAGCGATTGCTCATCGGCAGTCCACTCAACAGAAATACCAGGAGAGTGTCTCAAGGCGGCTTCCGTCTGCGAATTATCAGCTGCCGGGGAAGCACCAGAATTAGAACCCCCGTTTTTGGTAGAATTTACAGGAACGCCATTTGTGGGCTTAGATGTTGGAAGTTTCTGAGAAGGTGCCCCTTCCTGATTATTCCCTGAGGGATTTGCACTGGCAGCCATCGCCAGTAAGAATAAGTAACAGAAACCACCGTCTCCTTCAGGGTTGTATTGAAGAAGATTGAATTGTGCTTTACACACCGAAAGGCGAGGAGAGAGCTGCTAGTTGTTGTAGTACTCTTCCCTTTTTTTTTTTTTTTCCTTTGTCCTCTTATTTCATTGTATAAAGACAAAAACTGTAGAGAAGAGATGTAAATGCAATGATGAAGTAGAAAAGTGGCTGCTGTATTTAGTTTTAGATTAATATGTTTATATTTATTTAATTTTCAATTTGGTGTGTTTTAGATATTTTTATATCAATATTTTTTTCACTCTAAAGTACTAACTTTTTTAATTAATTTCGGAAATTATTTATCTTGGTTAAATCACGAGATTCTGTCCATCTTCAGTGCCCGAAAAGCGATTCCACTTGGTCTTTCAACTTTTTTTTTTTTTTTTTTTTTACAAAGAGAAAATGAAACAAAACAGCAATTTTTTGAAAACCGGATCAAATGTTGAATCGATGAGACAACTGGTTCAAGGTTCAATAGATTCAATCGGATAAAAAAATAAATAAATATATATATATAAAATAAAATGATATTTCATTGAATATAAAATTAAAAATTTCATACATATAATAAACAATTCTTAAGTTAACATATTAATTAAAAATTAAAATTTCATACAGATAATATAAAAATTCACACATCGGTAACCAATCCTTAATTTAACACATTAATTAAAAATTCACACATCTAAAATCAAACTCATAGTTTAACACAATATTAAGATTAAAATTAAATTAATTAACACCAATTATTAAAGAGGTTGTTCTCAGCCTAATTTTTAAATTTTTTCCTTAATTCGATATGTTTTTTAAAAAATGGCAAAAAACCAGGATCAATCCGGTTCATTGGTTCAACACCGGTTCGCGGTTCAACCCCGGTTTGATGCGGTTTAATATAGTTGAACTTGTATAGCTAAAACCGGACCGGACACTTGACTGGTTCGCGGTTCGACCGGCCGGTCCGGTCCGGTTTTCAAAACACTACAAAATAGAGAAAAGCAAAGCAAAGATAAGAGGAGGGTACACTGGGTAGGTATTATTCTGGAACCAAAGTTCCAATAGAATCTTCATGCAGAATAGGTTTAACCCTTTTAAAACTACAGTAGCTTAATAATTTAAGTGGATTGCTATTTACGGCCCTAAATCCTTAAAAGACCATTTTCTCCTTCTCATTGATTTTTACCAAAATTTTTTATTCTCTACTTCTCTCAAATTCTCAATTCTCTAATCTCTCCCAAAATCAGATTTCGGAAACGAGAATCATGTCGGGGGACGAAATTGAAATTTTCTTCAATATTTTTGAAAAAACGCATGTACCGAGTTACGAAGCGTCCAATCGTTGTTTTACATTAAATTTGTATTTATTTTTTATTAATTAACGTAAATTAGTATATACAAATAGAATATCAAGTGTAAAGTTATTTGACATAAGTTGTGAAATGGATAGTAAATAAGAACGAAACTCAATTAGACAAAATGCTTAGAGTAAATAATAATGGAAATGCTTAGGGTTTAGGAACGGATTTGAATTAGAATAAATAACAACTGAAGTGTTTCGATTGGTTTGTCATTTTTTAGAGTTTTGATATAGGAGGTAGTTCCGGACAGCGGGAGACTACCAGACGTGGTATCACTGCCTCTGCTCGGAGGAACCGAGAGGCACAAAGGCCGATGGTGGAGGCACAAAGGGTGCATGAGGCAGAGAGGCGGGATGATATCGGCATGGACGTGGATGAGACTGACATGTATGACTCAGATCATCAGGCAGCTGATAGGATCCCACTTCGTCAGGTGACGTAGGGGAGAGGCAGTCGTTTTCTTGCTGCTGAGTCGTCATCTGGTAAATAATTTACATTTTTATTTTATTTTGTTACTTTAGTTATTATTATAACATTGTAATCGTTTATATGTTATATGTGTAATAAAATTTCAGGGAGCAGCAAGCGCTCTAGGGATGCTGAAGATGATGATTGGCTAGTGAAGGACCAGGTGCCCGGCAGTCTGACTGATGGTACTGTGATTCCCAGCTTCTATGGACATGTTGTTGTTGCCATATTAGAACGGTCGGTTGTAAAAAACTGGTCAACTAGTACAGTCACTCCAGCCTAGAGGTCCAGCATCTTCTAGACGGTTCTCCCTAAGCACACCTCCCAGATATGATGAACTCTCACATTGATATGCCCCTCATATTTGTTTTTGTGGACCGTTGACATCCAGACATGTCATCATTTCACATGCCCTTCGGTGAGATGACCATTATGCTCCATAACGTCTGGCAGATTCTATATATTCTAGTAGAGGGGCAGATGGTGACTACTAATGAGGGTTCGTATAAGCTTCAGTCATCATGCATGGAGTTGTTTGGGGTCACTAGGGAGGAGCTGTTGAGCATTCACTATAAAGGTGGTGGAGTATTTACCACTTCCGTCATAGAGATGTGTTCCACATACCGGATTGATGAGACTGAGGCGATCGGGTGGATATGGTTGATGTTAGGCTCCACCTTGTTTATAGATAATAGTGGTGACCGATCCGCCCCTCATACTTATTGGAGGTGAAGGAGGGGTTAGACGACATGCCTATATACTCATAGGGCTCAGTTGCACTAGCATACCTGTACCGTCAGCTAGGTACTACTAGTAGAGTAGATTGTATGTAGATGAAGGGATGTTTGACTCTTCTTCACACATGGATATATGAGTATTTACCGTGCTTCAGAGTTCAACTTGAGGGACTGCCAGTGGGGCCGAACCTACCTCGAGCTCGGATGTGGACATCGAGTTTGCAGGACAAGTCAAATGATCGGTTGAGATCACTGCGTGCCTGTATTGATGGATTGATTGCGGGAGAGGTAAAATTTTCATTGAATTATAGCATAAATGTATTTAAACTATATTAATTTACTTGTATATTAATTTATTTATCTATGTCTAGAGGTGATTTGGATACCTTATGGTCTACCACTCCAAGGACTGCCTATCAAGGATGGATACGATACCGGGATGTGATAGAATCGTACATGCCCGGTCGATGCCTGCATCAGTTGGGATTTATCCAAACCGTTCCCTTACCGATTCTGAGACCCTCGAAGGTCGTATGGGCCTGGACTAGCTCTCGGTATCGGGTAAAGCATCCACATGTGGTTATCGATGATAGTTGGCAATCATTTCCTGAGTTGTGCACGGTTACATTATCTCGGTACACGCCCGCTCGGTCTCTGGGAGCGTTTCTCTCTGTCTCTCCTTATTCTCTCGGTTCTTCTTGTCACATCCGTGTCCCTAATTTTAGTTATTATACCCTAATATAATGTTATATTATAGTTACTTATTGATTGGAGAGTTAATTGAGTATTATAGATATAGTTTGCAGACTAATTTCATATTTTAAGTGTAAAATTAAAAGTTTAGGGTAAGTTTTAAAAGAAGTTAAAGTTTAGAAAGACCAAAATGGATATTTACCTTATTGGGAACACAAATTTATACTTCCTAAATCTGTATTTACGGATACCCAAGTCTAATAAAAAATGGAATTCATTTGAACTCCCCAATTCATCTCCATCATCCTCTCTTTCTCATTCAAACATTCAATTTACCAAGTTTCAATCATACCTTGATATCTACAGATTGAACCGTCGGATCGAGCTGATTTTTTTACAGTAGGTTCTAGACATCCTAATACGCATTGTGGTTGGTATGATTTTGATTTGGAGATTTTTAGCATGGATTCGTCCTAAGCAGATTAGAGGGGGAGATTTGAGGTTTTAATGTGTTTTTCTCCTAATTAGTGCTAAAGTAAGTAATTATCAACTACCCTTTTGAGTTTTTATGTATATATATATCTATATATAACTTTATATTTTTCAGAAAATTGAATTTTTGTGGTGATTTTTGACATGCATTTGATTAATTGGAGTTTTTATGAATTAGTTTTTAACATGAGCTTAAAGTTAAGTTCAAGTAATTATATATGTATTTGCATTAATTAAAGGTTGTTAAAATATTAATTTTGATGAAATTATGATTTATTGAAATAAAGTCTATATATGATGATTCATGTGCTATTTTTAAGAAATTGAAGTTATTATTGATAAATATATCAATAAATTGTTTATTGGTGATTTTAGTTCAATAATGAAGTATGATTTAATATTTTGGAAATTTATTGAGTAAAGGTATTAAGAAAATTTATAATGTTGCTTTATGAGGGATATATATATATAGAAGAGTTCTCAATGGAGAGTCTCCATCCATGGAGACTAATATATTTGGATTAAATGACCTGCTATAGCAGGTTACCAAAAGGTTATCAAGTTACCTAAAAACGTATTTCTCTCTTTATAATAAATGGTTGTCCACATTTTTTAAAAATACTCTCTATATAATAAATCCATAAAAAAATTATTGTATATATAAAATCATATATCAAAATCATTTAATAACAAAAAAAAAACTAAAATCGTGGTGGTGAATTCATCAAAAAAAAAAAGTTTGTTGCTAAATGTTTTTTATTTTAAGAAAATTGAATGATTTTTTAAAAGGAAAATAAGTAATGGGTTTATACAGCTGGTAAAATACACCCATAACCACAAATTACAGTGCTACTCATATTTGGACCCATAAACTTCATCTTGATATAAGAATCATTGAAACTTTATATTCCATAATATTAAAGTCCAAATCAAACAAAAATCGATAAAAAAAAGTTTAACGATATAATGACCTAGACAATTTTGAATTCATCATGACTTTTTTTTATCCATGTCACCAAAAACTACGGTTAGATACCTATGAAATACTGATACATCTAAGAGGTTGACATACATTATGCTACATTATTTTCGTTAAGTTACGTTAGATTACGTTACGTCACGTTACGTTACGTCACGTGATGTCACGTTACGTTACGTTACGTCACGTGACGTTACGTTACATTACGTTATGTTACGTTACATTACGTCATGTTATGTCACGTTACGTTACATTACGTTACGTCATGTCACGTTACGCTACGTTACGCCATGTTATGTTACGTTACGTTACGTCATGTCACATTACGTTACGTCATGTCACATTATGTTACGTTACGTTACGTTACGTTACGTTACGTCATATCATGTTACGTTACGTCATGTCACGCTATGTCACGTTACGCTACGTCAAGTCACGTTACGTTACATCATATCACGTTAATGTTCTAAGACAATTGAACACCTGAAGCATAAAACATATTTGAAAGTTGAAATCAACTAACACTTTCTCCATAGTTTACAAAATCAAGGTGTAATGCAAGAAAGAAATAGTGAAATGTCTTCGGAATAAACTTGCAATTAAACTAAGTTCATGCTAGTTGAAGTTCAAACCATAAATATAAAAAGATATATATGTTACTGCAAAAGGTTTTTAATAAAAAAATGATAAATCAGTGGGATATTAGGACTAGATATTTTAATTGTATTTTTTTTGTTTAATATACAGATAGGCTTGAACGGGCAGGCTTGCGATTCATATTTTAAGCCCGAACCCAGCCCGAGCCCGACTCAATTTATTACGGGCTGGACTGGATTTGGGCTCGTCAGGTTTTATTAAAAGCCCGACAGGCCCGACCAAGCCCGACCCATGTCCAGGTCTATATTACATTACGTCTTGTCACCTTACATCATGTTACGTTATGTCATATTACATTATGTTACGTTACGTCATGTTAAGTTACGTTACATTACATTATGTTGCATCACGTTATGTTACATTATGTTGTGTCACATGTTATTATGTTGCGTCATGTTACGTTATGTTACATCACGTTACATTACGTTACGTCATATTACGTTACGTCTTGTTATGTTACGTTATGTTATGCTACATTATGATATGCTACGTTACATTAAATTACGTTACGTTACGTTACGTTACGTTACGTTACTCTAAGTTACGTTACTCTAAATTATGTTATTCTAAGTTATGTTACGTTATGTCATTCTAAACTGAGCTTACAATCCTAAAGATTTATAACTGATCTTACAATCCTAAATATTTATGTTATGTTACGTTATGTTATATTAAGGATTTATAAATTGAGCTTACAATCCTAAAAATTTACAAATTCAGCTTATATTTATTACTTTACGTCACTGAACTGAAATATTACTGAACTGAAACATCTCTGAACTCAAACATTACTGAACTCAAACATTACTGAACTCAAACATCACTGAACTCAAACATCACTGAACTCAAACATCACTGAACTGAAATATTACTGAACTGAAACATTACTGAACTGAAATATTACTAAACTGAAATATCACTGAACTGAAATATTACTGAACTGAAACATCACTAAAGTTAAATATTACTAAACTGAAACATTACTAAACTGAAACATTATTGAACTAAAACATCAATGAACTGAAATATCACTGAACTGAAACATCACTAAACTGAAATATTACTCAATTAAAACATCACTAAACTGAAATATTACTAAACTGAAACAATACTAAAGTCAAACATTACTTAACTGAAATATTACTAAACTGAAACATTACTGAACTGAAATACCACTCAATTGAAATACTATTGAACTGAAACATCACTCAACTAAAATATTACTGAACTAAAACATCACTGAACTGAAACAATACTAAACTGAAACATTAGTAAACCTAAATATTACTAAACTGAAGCATTACTAAACTAAAACATTACTAAACTAAAACATCAGTCAACTAAAATATTACTGAACTAAAATTTTACTAAACTGAAATATTACTGAACTAAAATATTACTGAACTGAAACATTACTAAACTGAAACATCACTGAACTGAAATATTACTAAACTGAATATCACTGATCTGAAACATCACTGAACTGAAACATCACTAAACTGAAATATCACTAAACTGAAATATTACTAAACTGAATATCACTGAACCGAAACATCACTGAACTGAAACATCACTAAACCGAAACATCACTTAACTGAAACATCAGTCAAATGAAATATTACTAAAGTGAAACATTACTCAACTGAAACATTAATGAACTGAAACATCACTGAACTAAAACATCATTGAACTGAAATATTACTAAACTGAAACAATTACTCAACTGAAACATCACTGAGCTGAAAAACTACCAAACTAAATCATTACTAAACTGAAATATCATTGAACTGAAACATTACTGAACCGAAACATCACTGAACAGAAACATCACTTAACTGAAACATCACTGAACTGAAACATCACTGAACTGAAACATCACTAAACTGAAACATTACTCAATTGAAGCAATACTAAACTGAAACATTACTAAACTAAAACATTACTCAACTAAAACATTACTGAACTGACACAATACTAAACTGAAACATTACTAAATTGAAATATTACTGAATTGAAATATCACTGAACTGAAATATCACTGAACTGAAATATTATTTAACCGAAACATCCCTCAACTGAAACATCACTGAACTGAAACATCACTAAAATGAAACATTATTGAACCCAGACATTACTAAATAGAAACATTACTGAGCTGAAATATTACTAAACTGAAACGTCACTCAATTGGAACATTACTAAACTGAAACATCATGAAACTGAAATATCACTAAACTGAAACACTACCCACTCATGGTACAGAGTGAACAGCCACAAGATAAGTAATAAATCCTCATCAATGTCATCCTTAGCTTTTCTCTCCTTTACTCGCCAGTCTGACGAGTCTCTTTCGGCTTTTCTCATTCAAAATAGGCTGCATAACAGCTGTTTCATCTTGTCTCCTAAGATCTGCACAAAAGAGCCTTTAAGTCCTCATTTTATACAATTAAGTACCCTAATTAGCTCTATTTTACTCACACATGGTGTGTTTATTAGGGTCAAGTATGAACCCATCAAACATTAGTAAACTTAAACATTACTAAATTGAAGCATTACTAAACTGAAACATTACTAAACTGAAACATTACTAAATTGAAGCATTACTAAACTGAAATATTACTAAACTGAAACATTACTCAACTGATTAATGAACTGAAACATCACTGAACTAAAACATCATTGAACTGAACTAAACTGAAACATCACTGAACTGAAAAATTACCAAACTGAAACATTACTGAACTAAAATATCACTGAACCGGAACATCACTGAACCAAAACATCACTGAACGGAAACATCACTTAACTGAAACATCACTGAATAGAAATATTACTAAACTGGAATATTACTGAACTAAAATAATACTAAACTAAAACATTACTAAACTGAAACATTGCTCAACTAAAACATTACTAAACTGAAATATTACTAAACTGAAATATTACTGAACTGAAATATTACTGAACTGAAATATCACTAAACCGAAAAGTCACTGAACTAAAACATCACTCAACTGAAACATTACTAAAATAAAATATCACTGAACTAAAATATTACTGAACTAAAACATCACTAAAATGAAATATTACTGAACTCAAACATTACTAAATGAAAATATTACTGAACTGAAACATTATTGAACTGAAACATTACTAAACTGAAACATTACTGAACTGAAATATCACTAAACTGAAACATTACTAAACTGAAACATTACTAAACTGAAGTATTACTGAACTAAAATATTACTGAACAGAAATATCACTAAACTGAAATATCACTAAACTGAAATATCACTGAACTGAAACATCACTGAACTGAAACATCATTGAACTGAAACATCACTAAAATGAAACATTACTAAACGAAAATATTACTGAACTGAAACATTATTGAACTGAAACATTACTAAACTGAAACATTACTGAACTGAAACATCACTGAACTTAAATATTACTAAACTGAAATATTATTGAACTGAAACATTACTGAACTGAAACATAAATTGAACTTCCAATCATAGGGATGTATAAATTGAACTTCCTAAGGATTTATAAATTGAGCTTACAATCCTAAGGACTTACAAATTGAGCTTATATTTATTACGTTATATTAGGTTACGTTACGGAAGGGATTGTAAGCTCAATGACTGTTTATAAATAAATAAAATTGAAAGACATAAAAAAAACTAAGGATTTACAAATTGAGCTTACAATCTTAAGAATTTATAAACTGAGCTTACAATCCTAAGGATTTATAAATTGAGCTTATATTTATTACGTTACTTGTGTTATGTTAGGTTACATTGTGTTAGGGATTATAAGCTCAATGATTGTTTATAAATAAAATATAAAAAAACCCTAAGAATTTACAAATTCATCTTACAATCCTAATGATCTATAAATTGAGCTTATATTTATTATGTTACGTTAGGAATTGTAAACTCAATAAATATTTATAAATAAATGAAAGATTAAAGAAATAAAAAACTAAGGATTTAAAAATTGAGCTTTCAATCCTAAGAATTTATAAATTGAGCTTATAATCCAAATGATTTATAATTGAGTTTATATTTATTACGTTACTTTACTTACATTACATTTCAGTTCAGTGATGTTTTAGTTCAGTAATATTTCAGTTCAGTAATGTTTCAGTTCAGTAATGTTTCAGTTCAGTAATGTTTTAATTCAGTAATGTTTCAGTTCAATGATGTTTCAGTTCAGTAATATTTCAGTTTAGTAATATTTCAGTTAAGTAATGTTTAAGTTTAGTGATGTTTTAGTTCAGTGATGTTTCGGTTCGATGATGTTTTGGTTCAATGATATTCAGTTTAGTAATATTTCAGTTCAGTGGTGTTTCAGTTCAGTATTTTTTTAGTTTAGTAATATTTGAGTTTAGTGATGTTTCAGTTTAGTGATGTTTTAGTTCAGTAATATTTCAGTTTAATGATGTTTTAGTTTAGTAATATTTTAGTTCAGTAATGTTTCAATTCGATAATGTTTCAGTTTAGTGAGGTTTCAGTTCAGTAATGATTAAGTTGAGTAATGTTTCAGTTTAGTAGTATTTCAGTTCAATGATGTTTCAGTTCAGTAATGTTTCAATTTAGTATTATTTCAGTTCAGTAATATTTCAGTTGAGTGATGTTTCAGTTCAGTGATATCCAATTTAGTAATATTTCATTTTAGTGACATTTCAATTCAGTAATGTTTCAGTTTATCAAATTTTTAATTGAGTGGTGTTTTAGTTCAGTGGTGTTTCAGTTCAGTAATGTTTCAGTTCAGTAATATTTCAGTTAAGTGATGTTTTAGTTTAGTAATGTTTCAGTTTAGTAATATTTCAGTTCAGTAATGTTTCAGTTCAGTGATATTTCAGTTTAGTAATATTTCAGTTCAGTAATGTTTTAATTTAGTAACGTTTCAGTTCAGTAATGTTTGAGTTTAGTAATGTTTCAGCTTTGTGATGTTTCATTTTTGTGATGTTTCAGTTCAGTAATATTTAAGTTCAATAATATTTCAGTTAAGTGATGTTTCAGTTGAGTGATGTTTTAGTTCAGTGATGTTTGAGTTCAGTGATGTTTCAGTTAAGTGATATTTCAGTTCAGTGATATTTCGGTTCATTGATGTTTCCATTCAGTGATGTTTCGGTTCAGTGATGTTTCAGTTTAGTGATGTTTTAGTTTAGTAATGTTTTGATTCATTGATATTCAGTTTAGTAATATTTCAGTTCAGTGATGTTTTAGTTCATTAATATTTTAGTTTAGTAATATTTCATTTCAGTGATGTTTCAGTTCAGTAACGTCCAGTTCAGTATGTTTCAGTTCATTAATGTTTCAGTTGAATGATGTTTCAGTTTAGTAATGTTTCAGTTCAGTAATGTTTCAGTTGAGTGATGTTTGAGATCAGTTATGTTTGAGTTTAGTAATATTTCAGTTCAGTAATATTTGAGTTTAGTAATGTTTTAGTTTAGTAATGTTTCAGTTTAGTAATCTTTTAGTCCAGTAATGTTTCAATTTAGTGATGTTTCATTTCATTAATATTTCAATTCAGTGATGTTTTAGTTCAGTAATGTTTCAGTTCAGTGATATTTTAGTTCAGTAATGTTTCAGTTCAGTAATGTTTCAGTTGAGTGATGTTTGAGTTCAGTTATGTTTGAACTCAGTAATATTTCAGTTCAGTAATATTTGAGTTTAGTATTGTTTCAGTTCAGTAATGTTTCAGTTTAGTAATTTTTAAGTTCAGTAATGTTTCAGTTCAGTGATATTTCAGTTTAGTAATATTTCAGTTCAGTGATGTCACAGTTCAGTAATGTTTTAGTTCAGTCATATGTCAGTTCAGTAATATTTCAGTTCAGTGATGTTCCAGTTTAGTAATATTTTAATTCAAATGTTTCAATTTAGTGATGTTTCAATTCAGTAATATTTCAGTTCAATGATGTTTTAGTTCAGTAATATTTTAGTTCAGTAATATTTTAGCTTAGTAATGTTTCAATTTGGTAATATTTTAATTCAATGATGTTTCAGTTCAGTAATGTTTCAATTGAGTGATGTTTCAGTTCAGTAATGTTTTAGTTTAGTAACGTTTCAGTTTTGACATGCATTTGATTAATTGGAGTTTTTATGAATTAGTTTTTAACATGAGCTTAAAGTTAAGTTCAAGTAATTATATATGTATTTGCATGTCAATTTCAACCTATAATATATGTTTATGTATACATGATTTGAGTTTGGTTTTGATGAACTTAGTATATTTGATTAATATTTGTGTAAGATTTGATATTTTGAGGAGTAAATGAGTGGTTTTCTATGAATTTATTTCTCAAAGTAAATTTTAGTTTTAATTAAAGGTTGTTAAAATATTAATTTTGATGAAATTATGATTTATTGAAATAAAGTCTATATATGATGATTTATGTGTTATTTTTAAGAAATTGAAGTTATTATTGATAAATATATCAATAAATTGTTTATTGGTGATTTTAGTTCAATAATGAAGTATGATTTAATATTTTGGAAATTTATTGAGTAAAGGTATTAAGAAAATTTATGATGTTGATTTATGAGGGATATATACATATATATATATATATATATATATATATATATATATATTTCTGATTTTAAATTATATTATGAAATTATAATATTTTTAGTATCCATCAAGAGTAATCCGGATAGGTGGCTTTAATTAAAGTCTGTATTTAGTGAGAAATACGGCTTTTGTACACAGTTGAAAGACCTATCGGGTATGGCAAAGAAGTGTTGAGTAAGACCATGCGGGATAGGCAAATTATGAGATATCTCGATTCTATTATATTGTGGGGATTGATACATACGGAGATTATCTCTCGGATGGATACGATTTGCGAAATATTTATTGATATACGATTTGTGAAGTAATTATTGACATACGATTTGTGAGGTATCTATTGAGATACAGTTGATGGAGCTTTTATTAAGATACAGTTTATGAAATATTTATTGATTTACGGTTGATTCGAGTAAATGGTTAAATACGAACCTATTTATTTTGTATAGTTGAGATTTTAAACAAATAAAATGTATATAGCTATTTTGGATATGAGTTTTATATTAAGTATTTTAATACAGTGATTTACGTTTTGACTATGTGTGGTATTTGAGTAATGATAGCAAGGTTGATATTTTAAATTGCATATTTGGATAAAGGTACTATTTTGAGTATTTTATTATGGTTTAATCCATAAAAAGATCATTTTTAAGAATATGAATTTTATGTGATGCATTTTGAGAATTTAAAATATATATATAGTTATTTTGAGTATAAGTAATTTATGTAGTTGATAATTGCTTACTGAGATTTTTGTCTCACGTTTTAAATATTTTAATGTTTTAGGTGAGAAAGAGCAAGGTAGAGGAGAAGTTACTGGTTGATAGACAAGGTTGAAGTGTCAAGTCATTGACTTTGTCCTTAGTTAGGACATTTGCCTCTCATTTGGAGATTTGATTGTATTGGGTAATATTTTAGCACTTGAATGTAGTAGAAATATGGATTTATTTTATAATATATCTAAAGGAATTCTTGAAAAGTGTGATATTTATAATATTTGGATAATTTGGAGACTAGTAAGTGTTGATTGTGACATTTCTATTTTCACGCCTGATACCGATTGAGGTCGTTTAGGGTCGGGTGTGACAGTTTGGTATCAGAGCCTAGGTTAAATTCTTCGGACCTAAGGTTAATAGTAATTGAGAAATATTGATATTTGGTGATAGCTAAGAAATAGTTGATAGTAATTGAGGAATATGGATATTTGGTGATGGTTAAGAAATAATTTGGAATTTCTTGAGGATTTAGTAACTAGTTAGTGAGTTGTAAAAATAAGATTTGATGGTTACTAATATATTGGGTGTATGAAAATTATTAAATTAGTTGATATTTGGTGACATGGGTTACATAGATGATTTTAAGTATGACTTGGAGTTGATATTGGAGAGTTTAATAGTTAGCTTACAACTATATATATTAGATGTGAAATAAGGCTAGAAGACTTTGAAATGACATAGGTTGGTCTTCTTACGAATATAGGAAATTGAGAAAATGATAAAATGATAAAATGAAGATAGTAGATATGAGATTGAGAGAGATAAAACATGGAGATTTCAATTAATGGTTTTGGAGGTTGATTAATAATTTGGAGATTTTAACATGAATTCACTGTATTATAGAATCTTAAGTCGAATAAATGAGATTCGAAATTTAAATTATTGTTTTATTGGTGAACTTCATTGGGTTGAGGTTTAGAATTGATAAGAGTTATATATATATATAAATGATGTTTAGAGAAATACTAATGTTTGTGATCAATGATAACTAAAGTGGGAGAAAATCTTAGAGTTCATGATTTGATGATTAATACATGAAAATAAATATTGTTTGATGAAATAATTAGAATATGAATGTTGATGATAAAATTCTTTGATTTTAAACGCAGTTGAGGATGCAGATGTTGACATTTAAATTTGTATAGTACTTTTATTATAGTCAAGTTATTTTTAGTTGAAGTTGGAGGATTATGGTGTAAATTTATATACGGATCAAATTAAGAGTTTATAGGTCAAATAAGGAAATTGGATGACATTATAAATTTTATTGACTTCTATGTGTGTAAAGATATCATTTGGAGTTTGGAGAAAAAAAAACATTGATTATCGTAATTTAGGTACTATATATTCCTTGACTATATGGTTTGGAGAAACGATTAAAGTTTATTTTGGTTGGATTAATGGTATATATGGTGGTGAATATTAAAAAAAAAAGCATAGTAGTTCAATTGAATTTGAGGAAATAAATAGAAAATTTTAAGTGTGACATGAATATTAAGATTTTATGAAATGAGTCTTATTGATAGGAAATGATATTATAATAATAAGGTTTATATTTGATTGATGATGATGATTGAGGATTATAATATAAATCATGATTGGAGTGAAAAATTATAGATATAAGTATTATTATCATGATGAAGTAAATTATACGTTGATGCAATTTATTGATTCAGATTATTTGAGGTTTAAAAAAATATAATATCATACATATTAGTGGTTCAAAAGTGATTTTTTTTAGAAGTCTATAGAATTTGGAGATAGGTGAAATATATTTGATATATATGCGATGGATGAAATCAATTTTGATTTAAATCTATTAAAGTGAGATTTGGTTTAATGCTAGTAGGATATGAACATAAAGTGTATCATATTATATAAAATTGAGCAAATGATATTTAAAGCTTTATTGTGGATTTATTGGTGATGGAATTAACTAGGTTGAAGTTTAGAGTTGCTAAGAGTTCTATTTAAATGATTATTACAAAAATGTCGATATTGATAAACAATGAAGTTAATGGAAAGAAACATTAGAATTCGTGGTCTTATGTTGATTCTGATGAATCTTTGTAATTTGAAATAACTTTGTGATCTTGGAGATTATTTGAGGAAGAAAATTAAGATAGATTAGAGAACATGAATTTTGAGGACGATTTTTTTTTAAGGTGGGGAGAATTGTCACATTCGTGTCCCTAATTTTAATTATTATACCCTAATATAAGGTTATATTATAGTTACTTATTGATTGGAGAGTTAATTGAGTATTATGGATATAGTTTGGAGACTAATTTCATATTTTAAGTGTAAAATTAAAAGTTTAGGGTAAGTTTTAAAAGAAGTTAAAGTTTAGAAGGACCAAAATGGATATTTACCTTATTGGGAACACAAATTTATACTTTCTAAATCTGTATTTACGGATACCCAAGTCTAATAAAAAATGAAATTCATTTGAACTCCCCAATTCATCTCCATCATCCTCTCTTTCTCATTCAAACATTCAATTTACCAAGTTTCAATCATACCTTGATATCTAGAGATTGAACCGTCGGATCGAGCTGATTTTTTTACAGTAGGTTCTAGACATCCTAATACACATTGTCGATGGTATGATTTTGATTTGGAGATTTTTTAGCATGGATTCATCCTAAGCAGATTAGAGGGGAAGATTTGAGGTTTTAATGTGTTTTTTTCCTAATTAGTGCTAAAGTAAGTAACTATCAACTACCCTTTTGAGTTTTTATGTATATATATGTATATATAACTCTATATTTTCTAGAAAATTGAATTTTTGTGATGATTTTTGACATGCATTTGATTAATTGGAGTTTTTATGAATTAGTTTTTAACATGAGCTTAAAGTTAAGTTGAAGTAATTATATATGTATTTGCATGTCAATTTCAACCTATAATATATGTTTATGTATACATGATTTGAGTTTGGTTTTGATGAACTTAGTATATTTGATTAATATTTGTGTAAGATTTGATATTTTGAGGAGTAAATGAGTGGTTTTCTATGAATTTATTTCTCAAAGTAAATTTTAGTTTTAATTAAAGGTTGTTAAAATATTAATTTTGATGAAATTATGATTTATTGAAATAAAGTCTATATATGATGATTTATGTGTTATTTTTAAGAAATTGAAGTTATTATTGATAAATATATCAATAAATTGTTTATTGGTGATTTTAGTTCAATAATGAAGTATGATTTAATATTTTGGAAATTTATTGAGTAAAGGTATTAAGAAAATTTATGATGTTGATTTATGAGGGATATATATATATATATATATATATATATATATATATATATATTTCTGATTTTAAATTATATTATGAAATTATAATATTTTTAGTATCCATCAAGAGTAATCCGGATAGGTGGCTTTAATTAAAGTCCGTATTTAGTGAGAAATACGGCTTTTGTACACAGTTGAAAGACCTATCGGGTATGACAAAGAAGTGTTGAGTAAGACCATGCGGGATAGGCAAATTATGAGATATCTCGATTCTATTATATTGTGGGGATTGATACATACGGGGATTATCTCTCGGATGGATACGATTTGCGAAATATTTATTGATATACGATTTGTGAAGTAATTATTGACATACGATTTGTGAGGTATCTATTGAGATACAGTTGATGAAGCTTTTATTAAGATACAGTTTATGAAATATTTATTGATTTACGGTTGATTCGAGTAAATGGTTAATTACGAACCTATTTATTTTGTATAGTTGAGATTTTAAACAAATAAAATATATATAACTATTTTGGATATGAGTTTTATATTAAGTATTTTAATACAGTGATTTACGTTTTGACTATGTGTGGTATTTGAGTAATGATAGCAAGGTTGATATTTTAAATTGCATATTTGGATAAATGTACTATTTTGAGTATTTTATTATGGTTTAATCCATAAAAAGATCATTTTTAAGAATATGAATTTTATGTGATGCATTTTGAGAATTTAAAATATATATATATATATATATATATATATATATATATATATATATATAGTTATTTTGAGTATAAGTAATTTATGTAGTTGATAATTGCTTACTGAGATTTTTGTCTCACGTTTTAAATGTTTTAATGTTTTAGGTGAAAAAGAGCAAGGTATAGGAGAAGTTACTGATTGATAGACAAGGTTGAAGTGTCAAGTCATTGACTTTTGTCCTTAGTTATGACATTTGCCTCTCATTTGGAGATTTGATTGTATTGGGTAATATTTTAGGACTTGAATGTAGTAGAAATATGAATTTATTTTAGGGTAAATTCCAAAAAAAACCCCTGTGGTTTGTTATTACAAAAAAATGACTGTGGTTTGCGCCGTTACCCGAAAAACGGAAAATGGCTTAACGGTGTTAAAATGCTGACGTGGCATAGGGGTAAAGTTGGAAATTCGAATTTTTATTTTTTATTTTTTTCCTCTCTCTCTCCTCCTCCTTCTTCTTCTTCTTCTTCTTCTTCTTCTTCTTCTTCTTCTTCTTCTTCTTCTTCTTCTTCTTCTTCTTCCTCTCTTCTCTCCTCTTCTTCCTCCTTCTTCTTCTTTTTTTCTTCCATTCTTTTTTTTAATTTTCGATTTCCAAAGAAATCTGGAAATCTAGATTTCCATCGGAAAATCTTGAAAATTTCTAGATTTCTGGAAATTTCCAGATTTCCGAAGAAATATGGAATTTTCCAGATTTCTGAAAAATTTCTAGAAATCTGGAAATTTCCGAAACTTAAAAAAAAAAGAAAAAAAAGAAGGTAGAAGAAGAAGGAGGAAGAAGAAGAAGGAAGAAGAAGAAGGAGGAGGAGGAAGAAGAAGGAAGAAGAAGAAGGAGGAGGAGGAAGAAGAAGGAAGAAGGAAGAAGAAGAAGGAGGAGGAGAGAATAAGAAGAAGGAAGAAGAAGAAGGAGGGGGAAGAAGAAGAAGGAAGAAGGAAGAAGGAAGAAGAAAGAAGAGGAGAGAAGAAGAAGAAGGAAGAAGAAGAAGGAGGAGGAGAAGGAGAAGGAGGAAAAAGAAGGAGGAAGGAGAAGAAGAAGGAAGAAGGAGAAGGAGAAGGAGAAGGAGGAAGAAGAAGGAGGAAGGAGAAGGAGAAGAAGAAGAGGAGAGAGAAAAAAATAAAAAAATAAAAAAAATTCGAATTTCCAACTTTACCCCTGTGCCACGTCAGCATTTTAACACCGTTAAGCCATTTTCCATTTTTTGGGTAACGGCGCAAACCACAGTCCTTTTTTTTGTAATAACAAACCACAAGGGTTTTTTTGGAAGAACATCAAACCACATGAGTTTTTTTTGGAATTTACCCTTTATTTTATAATATATCTAAAGGAATTCTTGAAAAGTGTGATATTTATAATATTTGGATCATTTGGAGACTGGTAAGTGTTGATTGTGACATTTCTATTTTCACGTCCGATGCCGATTGAGGTCGTTTAGGGTCGGATGTGACACTTCTTCTACCAAGGTTATATTTTCTTTGAATTCTTTTTGGCTTTGTACTATGGTTTTGGTTGTTTTTTCTACATTAGAGTGTTGTTTACATGTTATTCTGTCAATTGTTTTTAATTTTGATATGTTAGCATCTTCTTAATGATAAACTTTGTAGTGCCATTCCAATTTTTATCCGAGCCCCTTGGCACAAACCACATAAGTTCATTATTGTATCTCCTCCTTTGTCTTTTGTTTTGTATTTCTTTATTAAATTGATTTGGTCAAGCTAATAAGAATTACATTGAGTAATTCAATTTTATGAAAATAAAGAAAGACCTGGTTGATGAAATCTGTTTTCGATTGACACCTTTGTGGTTTAAAAATTTACAAAATGGTATCTTGAGGTTCATTCTGTTAGCAAACACAGGCCAAATCGACTAACGATGTTAAAAGTCAAAAGGAAAAAAGTTAATTTTGTCCTTATATTTATTTATTTTATAAATTAACTCCCCTTATTATCTAATTATCACTAACAAACCCCAAAATAAAAATCAATTACACTAACTTCTCCATCTCCCTTTAATTTCTTTTTTCTTCTTCTTTCTCTCTATTCTCTCTCTCTCTCTCTAAATCAATTGAACATAAGATTGTTTCATCCTCTTATGTTCATATAGCCATTGTAGAATCCATGTGAAACGCAAATAAAAAATAATACTCAACGTGTACATCACTATGAAACTGTGTTACCTGTTGACAAAGACACGTATTTGGGTGATTAGTTTTGTAAAATGGATCCATTGTATCCGATAGTGCGCGACTAGAAACATATGGTACATTCCTCACCATTACCTGCAGAATTTATATATGCATAATATCAACAAAGACAAAGTATCCTAATTAAGTTTTCTGGAAACTTTAAACAGTTCATCCTTGCCTTATCGATCTTATATACTTATGATGTGCATCATCATCTTTCCATAATGCAAGTTTTTGGGTTTATAAGAAATATTAGCTTCCAGCTTACTGTGAACTGTTCAGCACGCCTGCCTTGCGAAGCCAAGAAACACAATCTCATTGATGCTATGTTATCATATTCCTTGTAGAGCATGAAGCAAATCCACACAGTGAACAAGTACTCCAAAGCTATATGAATAAAAAATATGAAATTGACGACAATAATTCTTCAGACGACTTAAAATACATAAAATCGACAACATTCTTCTCACGGAAATACAAATCTAAAAGAAAGGTTCAAGTGAGGCATGTTTATTACCTTATGGATTCCGGGAACACATTTGATATTGAAAGCTTATCAATGCCACTCACAACCAATTCCTTCCTTAAAAAGAACAGTGTTCCACTTGATACATTAACTGGGATACGAATTAGGAGTGTCAGGATTGTTATAGACACAAAAATCTTCAAACTTCACATGAATAACAAAAAAAAGTTAATTAGTGGCTAAAAAAACGTAATAAAACATCACATTTGAAGCAAAATTAATGCAGGAAAACAATTTTATGTTCAATTGATTTTAGAGAGAAAAAAATTAACAAAGATAAGAGAGAAAAGAGAGAAAGAAGAAAAAAACAAGAAATTAAAGAGATGGAAAAGATGGTGTGTAATTTATTTTTATTTTTTTATTTTGGGGTTTGTTTGTAATAATTAGATAATAAGGGGGGTTCATTTATAAAATAAATAAATATAAGGACAAAATTAACTCTTTTCACTTTGACTTTTAATACCGTTAGTCAATTTGGTCTGTATTTGCTAACGGAGTGAATCTCAAGAAATCCATTTTGTAAATTTGTAAACCATAAAGGTGCCGATCGAAAACAAATGTAACCATAAGGCATTTTTACACTTTTCCCAAATTAGAAAGACCTCTGGACGAGGAATTATGTAAAAAGTATTAAACATACCGTGCATTACATAAAACTAACATTTGTTTAGTTTTTTATTTATATAATTATTATAAATTAATTTAAAATATAGTCATATTAATTTTTTCACATTTTAACAATAATAGCTTATTATATATTTAGCAACTAAATAACTACTTCTATTGTTTCTTATAAAGTTCTGTTTTTTTACAGATGTTGATATCATTATTTTGGGTTATTTTTTCTCATATTTTCATAAAAGCCCTTGATTTAAAGCTTTTAAGCTAGGTTGACTATTGTTATGCTAATGAGTTTATATTTATTCTATTCATGTTCAAGTTCGGTTGGAATTTGAAAGTAAATATTCTTTTTATTCGGATTATATATAGTAAATTCCAAGTGTTTTCCACGGCGAAAACAATACCAATAATATACTACTAGTATATAAAAAAAGAAAACGCGGTCTGCCAAATCACAATTAGTTCCAGTTCCACACACGAATTATTGGCAAACTTCTCTCTCTCTCTTTTATGTGCGGTGGACGGAGATAATATCAGCCCTTGATTTCCACCGTCCATGGACTCCAACTCCCAGCAAACAGGTTCAATTTTCATTTTCTTTTTAGTTTATCCTTTTGATTTATCTTCTTCCGTTTTCACGTGCTCGCCGGATTCTTTTATGATTGTTTTATTTCAATTTTGGGTTTCGAATCGATCACCTAGGGTTTCTTTCTGTATCCAATGGTCCTACTCCTTACTCGATTGTTGATTTTTTCCTGTGAATATGATAGGTTTGTTATCTTCTTAGTAGTTCGTAGATTTTCTTTTTCTATCAGATTTCAGCCATGAAAATTGAGGAAAATTCCAGTATTGGAGATTTCATCTGTTTAAGTTATAGGTAAATCGATCATTGATGAGTACTATCTTTGATTTTCTTCAAAATCATTCGACTGTTTGTTCTATCTGCGTCAAGGATAACCGGACATGTATTGTAATGTTGGCTGGAATTTTTAGAATTTGAAATTAATGGAATTTTTTTTTTATTAGCACATTCAATTTGTTTTTAGATTGTTTGTAAACCGAAATTTTCAATTTCAGGTGGTAGTCCACCTGCTAAGCCTTGGGAACGAGCTGGCGCCTCTTCTTCTGGTCCTACACCTTTTAAGCCGCCATCACCTGGTAGCACCAGTGATGTAGTTGAGGCATCTGGAACAGCACAGCCGGGTGAAATTGTTTCAGCTGCCAATAGAAATACAACAATGGCCTCAAATTCTCTTGGTAGGCCTGTACCTGCTAGGCCTTGGGAGCAGCAAACATACGGGAACAGTACATATGCAGGTATATTTTCATCATATTCAATATGTTAATATATTTGTAGGCATTCATCTGACTCTGAATGTTGTCGTCACTTTTTGACTCTCACCATTGCAATGAACTAATTAAAGAATGAAGGTTGTTCTTATAGGACGCTCACTTTCCTAGTGCATTTGGATCCAGCAAATGGAAAAAAAAAAAAACACTATGAAATTAGCTGACTTGTTGGACTGGCAGTAGTTCCTAGCTATAATCATAGTTGCTGAGGCGTGCCTTTAGGCAAGGCAAGGTAGTGAGCCTTAATTCCCCTAGGTGAGGCGCAGTTTAAAAGGCTCTCGCTTTGTGCGCCTCGCCTGAGCTTCGAAGGCTCTCATCAAGGTGCGCCTCAGTAACATTAAGGGTTTTGATTAGTGTTTTTTTAACAGTTGATTAATCTCAACCACTGATCTAATCTAGTAAACTTGATTTTAACCCTTGAGGTGGAGTGCCATGAATTGAAAAAAAAAAACGAATTCCTGGAGTGTGAGTCTAAGAAAAGGAAAAAGCAAAAACAACTCCTCATGCGAGAGCTAGGCCATGTATGTCACTTATAGATGAGGAGGATGAATATGAAGAGGAGGAAACTGGAGATGAAAATATAGTGGAAACTTTGGAGAGGACGGTATTACTCTTGAGGAGGATCTTGATGATGATTATTAGTTTTTTTGAATTTTTTTTTTGTTTGACAATGAATGCTTATTAGTTTATTAGCATTAGTTAGGTACTTAAGTATATGTCTCTGTGGACTTAACTCGTGTTTTTGATATTTAATATAATGTTTTCATGTGGTTTTATATTGTTTGCCTGGTTATAGGTGTTTTTTTGTTCATCATGACTTATGCTTTAACAACTATAGCTATAATTGTGCATGTGCTTATTATCTTTTTCTGTCCAATGCAGGAGGATATGGGTCTGGCCTAAATTATAATTCTGGATATGGTTCCAGTATGCTTGGGTCTTCATATGGTGGTCTTGGAGGGTCTTATGGTGGTGGAATGTATGGAAACAACATGTACAGAGGAGGAGGTTATGGCGGTGGTATGTATGGAGGTGGCATGTATGGTGGTGGGGGAATGTATAATGGTGGTCCCATGGGTGGTGGCTATGGAATGGGTATGGGTCCTTATGGTGAACAAGACCCTAACAATCCATTTGGTGCTCCACCATCTCCTCCTGGTTTTTGGATGTCTTTCTTGCGAGTTGTAAGGAATCTCATTCCCTCTCCTTCTTTGTCTTTATTCACCACCCTCCTCTCACCCGTATGGTTTTTCATGGATTTGTTCCTTGAAGTTTAGATAGCAGTGAGAATATCCTTTGTTCTTGTATATTTGAGATGTAGGAAATTTCAGGATGGTTCATAGCATGTAGCGAATAAATGTTGCCTTGTTCTCATATTTTCTGATTAGACTTAAGCATCAATGAGTAGTTCTACATTCTCCAATCTGATGAAAAATACTCATTATTCCCAGATCTTAGGTCTTAGTGCCTTTTTTATTATTGACTCGTTGAAATTATTTCTTTGCCATCAAGGGAAAAAACTGGTAGTTTAATGTGTATGAGTATGCTTTTTCGCCAATTTAGCTAACTAATATCTACTATTTTGAAATGTATAGTATATTAGTAATGTTGTTTGTTTGATATTCTTGCTTATCTTACTGATTCTGATTTTGTTTGCTTAAAAAAGGCAATGATCCAATGACATTTTTACTAGAGTAGTTGTTTTATGAAATAAATACTGCTCTTATCTCCAACAAACGAAAATTGTATTAAGTTGATATGTAATGATGGCAGATGCAAGGTGTTGTGAACTTCTTTGGCCGAATTTCAATTTTAATAGACCAGAACACCCAGGCGTTTCACATGTTCATGACTGCAATGCTCCAGGTAAAATTTTACCTTATTAAAGAAACAAATTATGATTCACTTCTCCTACCTGTAAATAGATGGAAACTTCGAAATGAATTAGTTTTCAGTGTTGCCTCAGCCAGGGTGAGGCATTAAAGTGCAAGGAAAATAACTCAGTACTTTTGTGTTGTGTAGCTCTTTGATCGATCAGGCGTGTTGTACGGAGAGCTTGCAAGATTCGTTTTGAGAGTGTTGGGAATCAGAACAAAACCGAGGAATGTTGAGAGACCTGGACCTAACGGACTTCCTGCACCCCATAACCCACATGGGAATCATAAATTCATTGAGGCTCCTAAGAGTGCTCCTGCTTCAGGTGCTGCATGGGATAATGTATGGGGTGAATCCTAAAAGCTAAGGTATCGGTTTTCACTCTCGTCAGGAAAACAAGGTTGAATTTTTTGGAATGATCGATGTTGATGCACGTGTTAAGGTTGGCTTACTAAGGTAATCTGCTCTCTGCTTGAAATAAAGGTCTCTCCCTCTCTCAAAATTAGGCCAGCATACGCCATGAAATATCTGTGCCTAAATGTTTGTGTATCTGTACTAATTACTAAAGGCTCCACTATGGGGATAGGGGCGTGATATAAAGCAACTTAAGAAATACTAGAATATGAGTTATCTGGTAAATTGAAAGCCACAAATATTGTTTAATTAAATATGTTCAAATTCAAAATAGTAAGAACTTCAATTAGAATTATTATGAGGCGGCTAGCTATTCAATTCAAAATTATTATAAAAATCATAAAAGATGTTACGCATTGGGATTTCTGGAAAAGGATCTGAAATCTGGATATATGGCGATTGTAATGCATACTGGAAAATTATTTTCCATTTGTAATATTATTTGAAAGTAATTTTCTTCGTATGGTTTGCGATTGCGAATATGTATTGGAAAAAATTACAATACTGAATGCGTCAACTGCAATTATATACTGAGGGATAGTGAAAGCGATGTATTGAGACACATTATTTAATAGCACATTTATTGTTAAAGGAAACCAGTGCCATATGAGCATTAAAGGTTTTAAAAAATAAAATGAATAATATTAAATTCTAATGGGTAATGAGGTGGAAAAAGAACTAATGCCGTTCTTAGTTGGAAGAATGAATGGAAAAAAAGGGTCGTTTAATAGATGTCCAATCTCCTTTACTTATTTAGAAATAGGGTTCACATGAGCAGCTCGATGACTTTATAAAAAATTGATCATGTTTGGTTCGATTTATAAACGAGTTAAGTTTGAGTACGATTTTGAGGCTTAATTTGCATATGAGCCGAGTTTGAGTATAGTGAAAATTTGCTCAGGTTTATGAATAAGTTTATGTATAAGTTCAATCGTAATATTCACGAATAAGCTCATGAGTATCTTGACTCGGTCAGTTTTTTAGTAATCGTATTTTTATAAAGTTGGTAATGGTTATATGGAACTTTAATTAATGTTCATAAATGAAATGTTTGTGGAAAAATTCATGAACATCATTAACGAGCTAATGAGCCGTTCGAAAGCAAAATTTGTGAACAAATAAATGAGTTGTTCGCGACTACTTGTGATTGGATAATTTTCTTAATGAATCAAGTTTGAACAAGATGTTGAGCTTAATCGAGTTCGAACTTGTCCATTTTCTGCTGAGCATGCGTAGGTTAGAGCTCGGTTCGATTATAACTTTATTTAGAAAAGTCAATTTCAGTTTTATACTTTTGAAACATCATCTTTACGTTATGAATTTCTTTAAAGTGATTTGCTGCTTTCTTGAGCTTGTTTAAAATAATAGGTATTTCAACTCGTCTAAAATCGTTTTTTGCTTTATCATGTGGATTTAAGGGAATCAATAGTTCAATTTAAATAAGTTCGGGGTGGAAATTGGACGTTTTTTTAAGTATAGAGGGTATGAAAAGTATACCCTGTTTGTTTATTTATTTATTTTAGGCTTTTATTGAAGGAATGAAGGCATATTTAGCTCATGTTTCAAAATCTTGTCATTTGCTATTTGTTGTTTATTTGATAATATTTGTCTCCCGAAGTATTTTCATAGGAGGTAATTAACCAATTTTGAATGAAAAACTAATTGATTTGTAAAATTTTGTCACATTGTACAATTTTTTATAAGTGGAATGTAAATATAAAGGAGGTGAAATATGGATAAAAGATGCAACTATTTTATTTCATGTTTGTTCTAAAGATTGGGTATGGAGGTAAGGGAAATATAACAGTCTTATCCCTCACATCTTATGCTAAAAGAGGTGATGTAAGGATGTGAGGTAAATTGTTGTAATGATGGAAAATTTATTTTGTCCCTCAAATCAATGTTATGTAATTTAAGTCGGGGTAATATAGTAAAATGTAATATTTTATCTATATCTTAATCTAGCCTATCAAACATGGAATAATAATTCAAATACCAAATAATAACCTGTTATTGAAAGAAGAATTTTGTAAAGTATATGTTAAGAAGGGCTAACACAAAAGTAGTTTTGCTTTTTGATATCTTAAGGAATATTCTCTTGTATATTCTTTGACATGTGGATGGGTACACTCTTTATGATCCCGTATCTCTCATAGGGATCGACTGATCTAAGTTAAGGAATATTTTTTGAAGATGTTTATAGTACCATCCAACCATGTGTATCAATATCCACCGTTTGTCCTAGAATTAGTATAACGAAAGTATAAATCCTTGGATCATGTGAGGCGATTGCGTAAAGGATGGATGCCGTATGACAAAGCCACGTGAATGAAATATTAACACTTTCCACAGTTTCATAGTTTTAGAAAGAAAAATGTAATTCAAATTTCATCATTGAATTTCTCTTGGATAAATAATATGTATTGATTTTACTGAAATCACGTAGATCTAATAATCTATGTTGTACCAACCATTAGTTGTTGAGATAAACTGTTTCCACACCTATTAAACTCGAAAGGTAAAAAATAAATAAAAATACGGGTAATAAATGCAAATCAATTGGAAAATAAATCAAAGATGTACATATTTTAAACAAAATCAAAAGGCATAAAAAATATGGAAACCAAAAAGTGAGGATAAAATAATAGATGAGATGAGGGAGAAGGTTTAAAAATAAAAAGCACCTATGGTGCTTTTAGAGAGAATGAAAGAGATAAATTTTTAGTGGGAATGTGAGTTTCATTTTATTACCTTGGGTAATTAATTTATTAGTCTCTATATTTTGACAAAATACTGTTTAGTCCCTGTATTTTAAAAAACACACGGTAAAATTTCTAACCTTTTTCTCGATGAACTGTTTAGTCCCTAACGTTTTTCTCGGTGAATTGTTTAGTCCATGCCATTAGACTCTCATGAAGATTCTGTTAGTCAATTTGGATTTGCGTTTTTCTTTTCCTTTATTTTCCTTTTCTTTAAACTCTACTGCATCTGAAATCAACTTTGAGTGTTCTTCTTCTTGATTTTCTTCTTAATCGTTCAAATTCGTAAGCATTGGGTCTGTTCTTTTTCTTGTTCTCCATACAAATAGTTTCTTCTTCTAAATTAGATTTCCTCTTCTGAAATTTGAAGGTAAATAGTAAAGAGTAATTTAGTTATTTTCGAATTCATAAACGGTAAAAAATCTAACAAACAGATGGAAGGACTAAACAGTTCACTGAGAAAAATGTTAGGGACCTTACCATGTGTTTTTAAAAATACAGGAACTAAACAATGTGTTTTGTCAAAATATAGGAACTAATAAATTAATTACCCTTTAAAATATTACTTTCTACATCGATAGTTTATTATTATGGCATAATAATAAGGTGGTATTCTCTTTTTTCTATATCATAATATCGAGTTAAGGTTTAAAGCACGATTAGATAAATCTATTCAAAATGTTAGTTTTACCATGTGATCGATTACTTTGTTAGAGTTTCCTAATAACCTATCCAAAATGCTTATTTTTTTACTTATTATTTATTAACATTTGTTCCATGACCTATTAAAATTGGTAAAGTATCAACTAGCATATTTAGTAAATTATTGCTTGAGATTTTATAAATTTTGATAGATCTTGTAGTAAATGTTATCTAATAATAGATAAGATAGTAAATATTAATATTTTGAATAGGCCAATAAACAAATATTACGAAATAAAAGGCTAGTGGTGAAACCAACATTTTAGAGGTCTAGGTCAAATAATGCTTTAATCAAATGATTTAGTTATTAGGTTTGGCTTGGAGCATCTTCAACCAATTCCCTTTAATTTCCTTCTTTATCCCTAATTCTCTATTTTTTTCTTTCTCAATCCCTATTTTTTTCTCCAATCCACTATTCAAATTTCTTCTCTAAAAACAATATTCTCTTCTTTATTTTATTTTACATACCACATTTATTAATATTATAATATCTTTTACATTTAAAACATATCTTTAATAATAAAAAATATAATAACACATTAAATTAATGTTCCCTATAAAATAGGTAACCATTTTCATTCCCTTCTTTTAGGGAAGAATTCTGAACTTCCCTAAAGAAGGGAAGGATATAGGGAGGGTTCGACTTCAACCCTCAATATATAAGCATCTTCAATGCTCCTTCTGGAGAGCGTTGGAGATACTCTTATAGTGCCATATTCTCCATAAAGTTTAGTTTTTATGGGGCATAAAATCCATTTGTTCCCTAAGCTATATAACTAAAAATAATCAACCCTTCATTCTCCTCAAATCACCAATAGGGTCTTTAACCTTAATAAAATCCATCAATTAAACCCTTCTTTTCATTAACCTGTTACAATTCTTAATTATATGAAACAAGGTAAGTGATTTCTGCTACCAATTTCTTCTCAAACTTCTGGATATCCAACAACTAAATAAACAATACAAGGCAATGTAAATGATGTTGTTGCTGATCCAGTAAGAAGGTGTTCATAAGGGACTGCACTGATATAATCCGGACTCAAAACATTTCTTCACACAGTTTCAGACTCTCTTGCCATCAATATGAGTGACAAGAAGTCCTTTGAACCAAGGTAAATAAAACGGATGGTTTAATTGATAAGTTTTGCAAAAGCTATGAACTCCTTTCCTAATTTGAGGAGAATGTTTGTTAATTGATTTGGTTCTATAATTTAAGAGACAATATAGGCTTTATATCCTAACAGAGAAGGATAACAGTTATGTGGATGTAATTGCTAAAAATCAGAACTATGAAACCTTTACTCCTAAGTTAAACTTTGTGTGCGAATAGAAAATAGGAAATGCGATACTGTTGCTCATGAACTTGCAAATTGAGGGACAAAGCCTTTCATCACGTCCTAACAGTTATATTCTACACTTTTTCTATTGAAGACTATGAATGAATACAACAATCTTCTCTTTCTCTCTGTTTCTCGTTCTTCTTTCTCACCCCTCTCTAGTTTCTTAAACTTCTACTGGTACTAGAAAGAGTAAAGAGCTTATGCATAATGTTCTTTCAGATGAGGCAGTGCGACTATTGAAATAACACTATGGATTTTTCACCTAAAGTGCCACATTACCAATTTCTAGCGCTGTCACATTTTTCCTTTGTTTGCTAATGACACACAGGCCCTTATTTGTAAAGTTTTTAACTATGGGACTGTATTTACAAATTGACCAAACTACATAATTTTATTTTATTTTGTACTTTACCCTTAATTTAATGTGCTTTATTATTTTATGCAAAATAAATAAATAAAATATTAAAAAGATTAAACAATAAATAGTTTTGAAATTTAACTTTTTAAAAGTTTAAGGGATAAGATACTAAAATAACATTAAGATTTTAGGAGAAAAATAATTTAGACCTTACGTAAAAAAAATTAGTACAACTTACAACATTTGTCAAATGATGTAATTAAACATTTCACTACCAGAAATTTACACAACATTTAATTATTCAGTTGGTTGATCTTTTTCCAGCTACTATCCATAATTTACGATCCCTAACAGTCTAGGTGAAGAGGGATTAACAATACAATTATATGATATCTTAATTTTTTATTAATGAGACTTTTAACGGCACTATTTGACAAACATTACAAATAAAATTATATTATTTTATACGCAGGAGGTTAAATTAGCTCTTTCCCAAAACCGTGAAACTATTTCGATGTTGTGTTTTAGCTTTAATTAAAAGGGTTTCCAAAAGAAAACTCCTGCTTAGTGCATTCAAATCGTTACTCAACTTTATGAAAAAAAAGAAATACAATAATTTTAAAATCTTCTAACAATAGATTATAGTACAAGCTTGTAAATTGTATTATGAAGCAAAAACAAAAAGCTAGTAATTAGTATTTTCCTTTATTTATTTGAAATACTGAATGGCTTTTGAGTAAACATGTATAGCAATATCCAATCCCAAGAGTTTAGAGAGTTTGAAAAGGCAACTATCATATTTCCAAAACAAGTTGGAAATCAAAAGCTAAAAAAGCATTTGAAAATTATGAATTGTCCACTCAAACATTGGAATGAATTGATTTCCATCTGTTCCAGTCAGGTCCTATAAACATAATTTCTTCTTCCTTGATCTCAACATTACCTCTGCACAACTTGAAAGAGAGTATTGCAGCAGGAGACAATCTTGAACCTGTGCTCATGTACAATACTGAAAGTCTTTTGCAACCTTCTCTTAATGCCATCAATCCTCTATCACATAAATTCCGGCACCGATTCACATGAAGTTTCTCTAATTTATTACACTTCATTCCAATTGATTCCCATCCTGATATTCTAACTTCATGACACAATGCCAGGTTCCATTCTTCAAGCAATGGACACCCTTTTGCAATTGTCATGATTGATTCATCGCCTATACTTCTGCACATTCGCATGTTCAGGATTTTAAGCCTCATGGCAAGACCACAACCGATTTCTGCCAAACCATCTCGCGGAATAGACAAGCTTATACCAGACATGCTTAAGTATTCAAGCCCTCCGCCACTAACAATTCCTGCAATCCCTTTCGGTTGAAGGTTACATGATTCAGCATCTATGTAAGATAAGGATGGCGAGCACCCTGAAAACCCGGTACCACTTATTTCTCTGCAACAAAATATCTTAACTGCCTGAAGCTGATAGCATGCTTGAGAAATTGCTCTCAGTCCACAATCAGAAACAAGTGGACAATACGAAAGATTTATTCGCTTCAATGCTGGGGAATTCATAGCTAAAGTTTGTAATCCGGCATCAGTTATATGACATCGATAAAGACTAATCACTGTTAGGAAAGGACAACTAGTTGCAACCAGGGAAAGTCCATTATCTGTGAGCTCAAAGCAGCAATCCAGATAAAGGGAATGCAACTGTGAACCATAAAATTGTAATGGCGTTAAAGCTGAATCGGGTAGATCAGTGCAACCAGACAGAGATAAATGATTTAACTGCTGAAAACGGGCAAGCAGTCTATGGAGATGGTAGGCACCAATAACAGTGCTTCTCCAAGACAACGATGCAATGTCGTAAACGGAGAATGAGCATTGGAATTGTAATGATCGACGGCTTATGTTTTGAATATTAAGCCAGCGACGACAAGTCAACCCGAATGATTCGCGATCAGAACTACAGTCAAGAAATTGGAAAATAATATAGAGGCAATCATCGGAAAGGTGCATGATGGAGGTAACACCCTCATTTGAATGGTTTTCCATATTTACTTTGTTAGCACTCTTCTGAAGGCTGTAAAGCTTGGATTTTTACTGTGAACTTCTTATAAACCGGGCTAGATGTTGCAACAGAATCAAAACCACAGAGAGCACGAGAGTCTCCATAACCATAGCCTATATGAACCCCACATTTACGACAAAGGAGTTTAGTTTTTGAACGATGACGACCCCAATAAAAAGGCAGACAGTTTACCTCATCGACCTGTGTGAAACGACTTAGGTCAACAGAAATGAAGGAAATATGACCTTTCCTTATAGATTTGTGATATTCAGAATCTATGCCGGATGTAATTCGATTAGAAGATAGTAAGTTCAAAGGGTATCCACATGACCCACAACTGCAAAGGAGAATGTAAAAGATATCACTACCAGACATTAATAAAGCAGCTTATAATTTACAAGCAAAAGAGGATAAGCATAATGGACCAACACATCAGTGAATTTCACATGGATATAGCAGATAAAAATGTCAAGTAATTTGAAGATCTTGCTCTCATAACTTTGTAAAACATCAAGGCAATTCAAGGTCATCAAGACCTCTCCTACAAAAAGAGAAGAGACACCGGAATTAAGAAGGTTTGCATGAATTCCTTAAGAGGAATTTATGAGCTTTTAGCTCAGTAGTGGTACTGGAGTCGTCTGCAGGTCTAGCTTAAGCCCCAGTTAGAGCCTCTCAACAGATTCAGAAAGCGAAAAAGAGAAAAGAACATTGAGGGGTGAAAACAGTATGGTGATTTCCAAAGCTTAAAACCCAATTTGTAGCGACAAGACGACGACCCAAGTATCAAGTGGAAAATAAGGCCTGATAGAAATACTTTCGAAATTAATCCGAATGCAACAGCAGCAGCATCAGCAACAACAACCAAGCCTTATTTCCAAACTAGTTGGTCGATTATATCGATTCTTCGTTCCCATTCATTTCCAGAAGAATCCATGCATAGGATGTGATAAAAACTTCAACTAATCTAAAAGCAATCACTAGAAAAGATAAATTGAGAATACAAGTATATTGCACAGAGTAGCAATGCCACAGAGAAGTAATCTAGTGGTCATATCTGCTAAACTCACAGGAATGCCTGAAAGTCAAAGCTGTGCACATGAAACCTCACCATTAGACAATATTAGCTTAACACAATCAGATTATTGGGATGAAGTTCACATGACAGCAGATTGATTCCAAGAATTTGGGTTAATTAGAGAACACAATATATAAAATAAGCCATATTGACAGGAAATCCAAAGAAATTGGAAATCATACACAAAAAGGTAGGCACACATTAGCCAATCCAGCTGATAAGGAGAACTAGTAGTTCCAATCGCAAGTACCTTGATTCAACCAAAACAGCAATTGAGATTAAGCCATAGTTTCACATAAATACACATACATAGACTCTTAAAGCAATAAAGACAATTGAATAAGGATGCAGATAGAATTCCAGAATAGAAAAGATCTATTCAATGATACAAGTTCATTTTTCCCCCTAATTTGAGTCATCGGGAATACCAATGAACCCAGATAACAAATGAATGGAAAATCAGCATGAAACCCCAATGCAACCAAAATATTGACACATAGAAAGAAGCAAACTTTATGGAGTGAAACTGAAATTGGTCAAATCCAAAAGAAAACCCAGAAAGAAGAAGGCAAATAGAATAGATTTACCTATAAGAGACATGAGGTTGGGACATTCTCAGTAAGATGATCAGAGAAAGGGTTTGAGGGATCCCATTTGACTTAGTATTATCGAGTGAATGAATGGGAACAGAAGAGAGGAGAAGACAGGTATTGTTGGATTTAGCCAATGAGAGGAGAGAGAGATTTGATTTGATGGGGTTTTAGTTTCGATGTATTGGTTTGTCTTTTTCAACTATAGAATAGAAAAGAAAGCAAAGGTTGTTGACATCATCTAGGTTGCCTCAGAGTGTGTACTACTACTACTCCTATTCTTCAATTGCTCAAATAAGTCTTCTTTTTCTTTTTCTTTTTTCTAATTGATCAAATTAAATTACGTAATTTGGACGGAGGGGTAATAACCAATTAGGTATAACTTAATTACGAAGATTCAACTATGTTGAGATTCTTCGGAATAATTAAATTTATACATATATGTCTTCAAATTCCTATTTTTCTATTTATACCTATTGTCATTTTTTTTTAATTTTAATGCATTAACCCTTTAATTTAATTTGTAAGAGCATTTTTAAGAGAATTCTTTATTAGTCTCCTAAGTTAAAATTTAAGAGAATTTTTTTATTAGACTAGTGATGAAGTGGAGCAAGCCTTGAACTATTTGGAGAAAGCTGATCCAGTGGCAAAATTGAGATTTTGAAGTTAAAACGGGGTTGTTGGAATTTAACGATTTTGAACCCTAATTTTATTGGATTCGGCCAATTGCATCAAATCCATTGGTCGGTGAACGTGTTTTTTAGCCACCTGAGGTCGTTTTGGGCATCAAAACGGCAGTTTTGTGTTTTTGTCGCACTTTCAATTATTTCCGTGTTTTTTATTACTTTTCCTTTTAGGTTTCGAATTAGGTTTTATTTGTCAGCCTATATAAAGGCTCGACGCCCCCATTATGTAAGCAGTTTTTCGATTAATAAAATTTCAGAGTTTATTCTCTTTCTTCCAATTTTCGTTAGTCGTGCGCGAACAGTCGTTTAGGACGAAAGTCTGTTTATTCCGCTGCATCAACTAGTAAGTTAAAATTTAAAGAGTATGATAAAATTTAATTCCAAAAACTCAGTTTATTTTTAAATCGCTAAGAGTCTTCATTAATGAGGAGTACCTCTCAACTTCTTATTTCATTTTTTCTTAGTAATCTATTATTGAAAAACATCTATCCTCTCATTATTGGTAAATGTTATCAGAGTTTCTATGATTCAATACTCCGACAATATCTTTCTGGTGCTTGAGATATGACATAAAGATAGTGAGATGGAGACCATTGACAAGTGACCACACTCTGATGCCTAAATAAGTGATGTATAAGAGGGAGTATTTTACAGAATATGGGTATATACATTGATTATGTGATATTTAGATGTATTTATAAGGAATTGTCGTCCTTGGAGTCATTAGAAGATAGTTTAGGCAAGTTGGATCCTACTTGTTTTAGACTTCCTGGATTCTAAACGATCCTGGTGGGATGTAGTTTGGACAGGATGTGGAAATCTTTCTATTGGTCCACATGTTTGGAGGAAAGACAATATCCTTGTTGGGTGAATTTGATGGCTTCTAGTACTCCGGAAAATTCTATCAGTCTAAGATGGTGGCACTATATTAACATTATTTCTCATGTTATCATATGTCCCCTCTTTAGACTCCAGAATCTCCTTTAGGGCTTCTCCCATCCTAAAAGTGTCTATAACACTTTATTTATTCGACCCTGATGGAAAACAATTGCTTTTTGATGTGTAATCCGTAATTTTTCGATGGTGGATCGTTACATATGATGTTGTTATGACTATGGGTAACCGTATAGCCGACTCCTTAGCAGGCATCATGATAACTACCATGTTGACTCCATTTTAAGCTTGACACATGTAAGTGTAATGTTTCATGTTATGTTAGAGTAGGTGAATGATTTATAGGTTTCCAAGACGTGATGTCGTTTGAGTAATAATTCTTTATTGATGATAACCTTCCCTTTGTCCACATACTTTATAGTCGGAGCTTTGAGAGGTTTTCCAATTTCCCTTTATTGCAAACTTTGGTCATTTCATCCTGAGTGAAGAGCTTCAAATAGCAACAATAAGTTACTCTTTTCATCGTTTCTTTTTTAATTTTATAGAATCCTTGAGGCGAAATAATTTCTGCAAAACTTCATCTTCAGCAGAAATAACTCCCTCTTCTTCAAGTGGAACTGAAAAATGACTCTTCAGATGTCTAGTAAAGGAGGTCTTGTTAGAATCGCAGCAGAAAACAAAAAATTTATTCACTAACTCCCATGAATAAAAACAGGATCACATTCATGATAATAATAATAATAATAATAATAATAATAATAATAATAATAATAATAAGATTCACAAAAATGTATCATTCTTCTTTGGATTGGGAGCGAGACAAAATCATAACGGACAAGGAGCTGCAACTAACAAGATGAAGAATTAGAGAAAGAATGAAATCATTCTACCATTGAAGAAGATAAGAAAATCTACAGGAAGAAAATATAAGAGGGAAGAAACAGATTGTAGAAAAATGAACCCTAACTCTAATAGTTAACACTTATATATACAACATACTAAAAGCTAATACATCCTTAGACTTTTGATAAAATACTCAACTACCCCTGCCATATTTCTAATTACAATTTCAACTCTATTACCCCCCCCCCCCAAGATGGATGGCAAATATTAAGCACTCCTAGCTTGGACATATAAATGCATAAGTTGGTGGCAATGGCATTATGAAAACGTTTGCTATTTGATGAACATTATAAATGGGTAAAGGATGCACCAAACTAGCCTTATAATTTTCTCTGACAAAATGGCAATCAAGCTCTATGTGTTTTGTTCTCTCATGAAAAGTGGAATTATGAGTAAGATAGATTGTAGACCGACCATCACAAAAAAGGGGAACTGCATGCTTTTATTTGATCTTTATTGCTTGAAGAATGTATGTCAACCACTGAACCTCTGCTGCAATGGCTCTATATTCTGCTTCTATAGAAGATCTTGACACTGTTACTTATTTCTTGCTCTTCCAACTTATCAAGGACCTGCCCAAATAAACACAAAAGCTAGTAACTGATCTCCTAGTATCTATACAAGTGGCCAAATCTGCATCAGAATAAACTTGTAATGCTAATTTAGATGTTGCTGCATGAATAAACATTGTCCTAGATCTTTCTTAAGATACAACAATATTCTTTTTACTGCAACTAAATGAACATTAGTTGGTTTTGATAAAAATTGACTTATAGTATTGATAGAAAAAGTTATATGTGGCCTGCTATTAGTGAGATAAATTAACCTACCAATCAATCGCTGATACACCAAAGGATCAGCTAATTGTTTATCTTGATTCTTTAACAGTCTCAATGTTGCTTCCATAGGAGTAGCAACATGTAGCAGACCTTGCTATTTCGATACCAAGAAAAAACTTTTAAAAACCTAAATCTTTAATCTTAAATTCACTATCTAGAGCATATTTTATATTTTGTATCTCATTAATATCATTTCCTGTCAAGATGATATCATCAACATACACAAGCAAAACAGTTATGAGACCATTATGATGATTAATGAACATTGAGTGATCATATTCATATTGCATATTATTATGTTTGAAAAGAAAAACAGATTACCTGGAGTACCATTGTCTGCTTGCTTACTTAAGCCCATAAAGAGACTTTTGCAGTTTACAAACCAGACCAGGTTTTGATAAAGGCATCCCAAGAGGAGGTTCCATATAAATATGCTCCTCTAACTCACCATGTAAGAAGGCATTATTTGTTAGTCCTTTATGAGGTTAGATTTGTTCCAGGGGGGTGAATGGAACAATTGGTTAATTTTAACCTTTTAACAATTTTTCTCACAATTAGTCAATAGCAAGCATAGAGTCAGACTTTAGAATCAGAGGCTAGTTCCATTTACAGAGATAATCAGTTAACAGAGATTGATTCAACTTCTGACTTATGCACTCAAATGACAGTCCGCTCAAATGAGCTCTTGTGTGCACTTAAGGTTGATTGATAATTTATGAAGCACACAGTTTAGAGCTTGTATATATGAAAGCACTTTAGAGAAATCAATATCAGAAGTAAATAAGAGTAGAGTTCAAAGAAAGAGTTACACATTCTATTTATACTGGTTCGGCCTACTACTTATGCCTAGTCCTCAAAATACCTTCTTCTGAGTGTTAATCCACTAATGAACTCTTTAATGGTAAAGCACAAACCCGTCTTGGGGTTTAGTGTCCTACATACAATTGTTGTAGGATATAAACCATGTAAATGAATCGTTCGTTATCATTTGTTTTATAAGATATAGTATATTTAACTATATAAAGGCATTAATCTTTTATCATAACTAACTAAGTTAAATAAAAGAAATCTCAAGTTTATTTAAGTAATTATAAAGTGTTCATACAAGCATGAAGTGAGACTATACTTTATAATAAATTAATAAACTTTAAACAATTCCAAGTTAAGCAATATGTTCATGGGATTAACATAGTGCTATTGAGACTTGCATATAATAGTGTCTTATGTTGTGAACAGAAAGTTGATCTCACAAACTTTAGATATGGGATATCTAGGCAATTGCATGGATCCGGTGAAGGTGTTCATTAAGATTGGGGACCCGGCTTGAGATAACGGGATGGATGGATTTATCTTAATGTCACCTGTTTCATCTCAAATGGTATTAGTAGGTATAAGTAATCCTCAGACTCAAATAAACATTAATTAGTTATTCTGGATTATGGGCTGTGATACTTAGACTCTGTTTAAACACGATCCATAATAGGGATGACTCTAGGGTGTGTGCAAGGAGACGTTGGGTATCACATAAAGTAATTGCAGGATAGTTAATGTTAGATTGGAGCATTCGTCACTCTTGATAGATAGAAGATATATTTGTGGGCCTCTTGTGGAAGAATTAACTAGAAATGCTTCCAAGGTGACATGGTTAAGAGCAGAGATGAAGCTTTCATTTAACCTATCTATTCAAAGTTAATTCTACCTGGACAAGTAAAACAGACGTCTCATTATATGTAAGTTGATATATTCCATAGTTATGGATTCGTCTAAGGATATAGATGATGAAGGATCAAATTATACTGGACCTAATACGGAAAGGTAAACGTCAGTATCAACCTGGCTTCTTATCGTTTTGAGAATGTTTATGGTTCTGCTAGTAACAGTCTTTAAACTCATTCTGTTTTATATTTAGTTGAAATTAATCAGGTTGAATTAATTCCAATAAATATATATGGCTGGTAGCGGTAAGAACCTATTGGGTCGCACATGGGACTTGGAATCGGAGGACGGAATGGTAATTAAGAGAGATGAAGCATATGGGCCAAAAATTATATATAGAATAGTGATAAGATGATTTAATTGATAATTATAATTAGATTATAGTTATAATTAAATTATCTAATTATGTGATAATATTAATTAGAAGGTTTAATGCGATTATATTTCTAATTAATTAAATTCCTAATATAAATAAATATCTAAAGGATTAAGATTATTATTTATTTATATTAAAATATAGATAAAGATAATAATTATATTTATTTATCTATTAGTAAACCTATTTCTAATATGGTTCTAATAAGTGATTTAACCTAATGCAATTAGGGTTAGAAATTGAATGGCTATAAATAGTCCCCCTAGCTTAAGAATTTCGGCCACTAGAAGTTGAGAGGCTAAGAATTCTTTCCGACTTCCACTCGTCTTAATTACTCTTTCGTTTACTTTCTCTTTGATCACGTGTCGATTCCTTTAGAGGCAATCAATTTAGATTGTTATTCACTGGTTGATTACTAACCGTTTTCTTTTCTATTGATTTCATTATTCATGAAATACGGTTGAGAAGTTAGTGGACACTTCGTTTGCAATGATAGATACATCGATAGAAAAGGTACGCTATTTTTATCCCTCTTTGTATGAAATAACAATTCACGGATCTTGGGAAAAGGGAAATAGATGAACTTATATAATTCCGTTGTGCCTAGGATTATCTAAATCCCTTCAACCCGTACAATAAACAGAGCTTTTGTAAAGTACCTTCCTTTATAAACAACACTCGGCTTTCTATCCTCTCTAACTACTCACTTATAACCGAAGCAAGTAAAAGAGCTTCTGATTTACAATAGAAGATTGGTTCTAATATATAACATAGATGAAGTACTATCTCTCTATGAATTTACACAAATATGAGTATGAATTTATATAATTTTTTTGCTCTATTTTCACTTGAAGATGTTCTTTATATGCGTTGATGATTAGTTGTATAATGAGCAAGGTTTTGGATTTTATAGTGAAGTTTTTAGAGAATGATGCATTTGGAGGGAAATTACTTCTGTTACCATCAACCTCAGTCTTCTGTGACAAAATGTTACCATTTGACGCAGCATGGACTTTTGTCCTTTGAGTCGCCCGTCCTTCTGACTTTCGGTTTGGCAGACTTGCATTTTTCTGCAATCTTTCCATTTCTGGTAACAAGTATAGAGATGTTAAGGGACTAAACTCCTGACATCTATCCTTCATGTCATTTTAGGAATGGCTTGATGTTGACAGTGTTGGTCCCGTGTAACGTAGTAAAGTTAGTTCCGAGGGAGGGGGTTGGGAACTATTATAACTTTTTAATAATTAAGGCTGACTTATTTTAAGATTTGATCATTTAGCTCAATTTTTGGTCAGCAAGGCTGAGTATAGTGTAAGACAGCTTTAGACAGACACTGACTAGAGCTGTTTCAATCGTGAGTTGGGAAGTAACACTTAAGTCAGTTTCCAACTCAGCACTCAGATTACTCAGCTTCAGCGTGTACAAATTATTTTACTGAGTAATGTTAAGCAAGCAACACATACATATATATATCAAGAGAAAGGGTTAGAAGTTACTCAGCAGACTTATCCTGGTTCGGCCTCTCCGCCTACGTCCAATCCCCGGAATCCTTCCGAGCTTTTTCAATCCTCTACTGAGCTCTTTAAAGGTAGAGCACAAACCTTTTACAATAGCAACTGAGTATGCAAGAGTACCGTCCTCTATTCCTCTACTCAATCCTATCTACCACTGAGTACTATAACCGATTACTCAGCTTCTCTCTACCACTGAGTACTATAACCGAGTACTCAGCTTCTCTTACCTTTTACAGATGATACAAGATTTGTTCTCACTTAGTGAAGAACACTTAAGATGAATAAAATCACTCTAGACTTTTACATAAAAATGGGAGTTGGTGTAAGAGCTTGCTTTTTCTTTTCAGACAGCTTCTATTTTGGATTTTGCAAATGAATTGACTTGATGAAGATTTGCTTGTCTGTCTACAGTTTGATCCGAGTGATGAATTGGCCTTTTTATAGTAATCTTTGAGGCGCCAATGATTTGAATCCCGACATAGCCGTTGTGGGGAAACGGTCTTCATTCATCATCATTTGGTCAGCACTCAGTGCTGCAGGCTAATCCTGTCTTCTGTTTCGTCAGGAGCCAGGTTTGCCAGGTTTGTCTTCTAACGCCAAGTTTGTCTTTTTGCGCCAGGTTTGTCTTTTTGCGCCAGGTTTGTCTTCTAGTAAATATCAGATGGTCCATGCTTCTCGAAAAGGTCCTTCCGATAGATTTCTGAGTCTTCTGATTATTTCAGAAAATTGTCAGACCTTGTCTTCCAAGTTGACGGATCATTGACGCTGACCTGACGACTACTCAGCTTGACTCAGCGGCTTCGTCTTCAAGCTTTTCTGAAGAAGACATTTCGTTCGCTTAAGCTGAGTTGCATTTTACTCAGCTTCTTGCATCTGCTGACTTCGTCTTGACTTTCTCTTATAGATTTTTAGTTCCTGTTCTTATTACTTAACTCACTCAACATTGAACAAACACATTAGTACAATTAAATCAAAGCACTTAAATTTAATTGTTTAATCATGGGATTAACTTAAATAATTTTGTCAAATCAAAATCATGTGAAAGGTGTTTCAACAGACAGAATGTCAACGCCTTGTAGGTTGTTGCTTCTGTCTTCCGGGCTTTCGAATTTTGGGCCAATTACAAGGCTTTGGGCCTTTAATTCATTTGAGGCCTTTTTAGTTGTTTTTCATCCTATGCTTTAACTTATAACCACACTTAACAAATATATTAGCAGAAAATAACTTATTTAAATTAAATATTTTGGGGATCTAATTTCGTAATTGTTATTTTTGTCCGAATCAAAATCTCTATGGAAATTGTATTTCAACAATCTCCCCCATTTTAATGGTAGCAAAAAATTTCAGAGAATGAATAAATTTTACATACTCCCTCAAAATTGGTGAACTTACTTTGCTTCTAGATACTCCCCCATAAGGGTTGAGCTACTGAATTCTTGCTAAGATAGAAACACTCAAAGAGGTTAAAACGTTAAGTAGTAGAAATTTATTCAGAGCTTAAATGATTAATATATTTAGTATTAGATGCAGACATTACATAAGAAGCATAATGAATATTAGAATATAGAAACATAGCTTGATGTAAGTTAATGTTTAAATATGTTCTGAAGGTTCTAAGTCTTATTAGAGTATTCCAGCGTTAAACATTTCAGAAGTGATGATATTTAAACAAGTAAGTTATTCAAGTAGTTCAAAGTTGGAAGAATTGATTTGAACATGCAGAAGTAAATAATAATTGTTTAGAGTAGAGGTGGCAATTTCTGACACGAAAACACGATTACAGAGCCAACCCGATTGACACGACACGATTGACACGAAAATCATTTTTCTAGCATTTATAACATATAAAACCATATGGAACATAAATATGAGATAACACGATTTTGACACGAAACACGATAATTGTCAGGTCTAGTTTAGAGTTAGAAGCATATACTTGAAATAGATAATAAACAGTGTTAAAACATTCAGAAGCATATACTTAGAGATATTTGGATAAAGATATGTACACTGAAGTTCAGATGTAGTATGTACATGACATGAGATTAAGCTAAACAACTTATATGCCTATTACAAACACATAAGGCTACCTAGACCTATTTTTGCCTAGTTTCAGAAGTGGGAGGGTTCTTCTTAGTTTTGTTTGTCCCTTCTTGACCCTTTTGACCTTTGTTCTTCTCAGAGTCTTTCTCTCCCTTATTGGCAGCATCAGAAGTGGGAGGATTTGCAGAAGATGAAGGATGGGAGTACCCCAAAACATACCTGGAATTGAGTTGTTTCGTATAAGATTGAAGACGTTGAGAACTCTTTCTGAGGCCAGTAAAAACTTCAGGACATGAGCGTTGGCCTTCTAGAGTAGATGAGCCAGTTATGCTTATTTCACTAATCAGAAGTTGAAGTGCCTTAGAATTCCAAATTACAGTGTCAGCCAGAGTAGAAGTGTATTTTTTGTATTAATGCTCAGAAGGGTATTCTCCAGGGTCCGACTTTGGTTGACTATTGACTGAACACTTCCACTTAGATTATGATGCTGAGAGTAAATAGCCGCGACTTTCTTGTCCAGATTTTCTACTGCAATCCGATTCATATTGAGATGCCGAAGGGCATCTGCTAAGGTGCCAACAACAGAGGAGTTAGGAGAGTTACCAAAACGGTTCTGGAGTTGACGAAGTTCAACATCCATCTTCTGAAAGTTAAATGAATGACATTCTGAGACGTCTTGTGTTGTGGTTGAACCAGAAAGAATGTAAGTGGATTCTTATATGGATTCTTAATCTCCTAACAATGTATGCAAATATTTGTAATATTAAATTAAATTAATTTTTAAATAATATACATTTAATATTAAATGCATTTAGCAAATTTCTAGTACAATATAAATAAATAAATATATATATATATATATATATATTTTGTTGTTGTTTTTTTATTTTTATAGGCAATTATTTAAGGATTCTCAAAGTAAGCAATCACTAAATTAGAGATTTGTTCATGAATCAGGTCATATCAAACTTATGCATAGCAGAATAAAAATATTCAGTCTAATATCATAACTAATGTCATTATTAATATAGGAAACTCACTTTTGAAAATAAATTTACATTGGGTATATTTCACTTAGGTCTAGCTTGACCTTTAAAAAAACGAACACAATAAGTTATGGTTTTACTGTTAGAATAAATCAGGTCATGTAGGAGATTCTATGTTTATATTTTGTTCTTGATTGATTGATTAATTAAATGTAAGATGCATGAAATTAATTGTATATATGTGTATGTATATAAATATGAGTAATAATGTTTATTGTGTATGCAACTCACCCTTTGCCACATTAAAATTTTCAGGATAGATTCAGAAGATTTCTATTTGCTAGTTTTTCTTAGTTTCATTCTGCATTTAGGTTAGTCAACACAAGCGTCTCATTCCCATTAGCAAATTTTATGAACATTCATTAGGATTTAGTATATTGTTAAACTATATTATTTTGTTTAAATTAAGTGATTTTTTATTGATCGATTAAATTGTTTTATTAGTTATTTATCATTTTGATTATGGATTTTTGACAGATAATAATGAATAAGGAGATTTTATTTGGTTATGTTGCTGTTTGTGTGCAATTATAATAATTGTTTGAATTTCTATGTGTTTTTAATCTAACTCGAGACGAGTTACATAACCCTAACAAGTTGATGTATGATGTTGAAAAGCTTTGTAGTGAGAATTTATGGATGAGCAAATTTGTAGAGAACAAAAACAATTGAGAGTTTTGAAAACACTTGGATATAGAATTTTTAGGATTTTTTTATATATATAACTGAGGTATTCCTGATTCTCTAGTAAATTATTGATTTATATTGGTTGTTATAATAAGACTCTCACTCACCCATAGTTGTAGGTACATATTGTTAGAGATAATGTTCCTATTATCTCTGTAAATAGATTCTTATCTAGTCAGAGTTTCAATTTGTCTATAACCCTAGCTAGGTAGAGTTCTAATACGGTTATACTTGTGTATTGTATTCCTATACAAACTACTATTGGCTCACTATAAATACAAGACCTCTGAGCCATAATCACTAAGGTGATTCAAACCATTTATTGTGTTATTACTTATCTCTCTCTATCTCCATAATCTTCCCATATATCAAACTATACATTCAACATGGTATTAGTAGTATCAACTTCCGCATCCTCCGAATCCTCTGATCATCCTCAATCACCCACCTATTCCCAATGCAAAGCCGCTGCCGCCGCCGCCGGCGGCATCACCACCGTGCACATCGCATCCACCGGCGCTTCAACCTCCGCGGCTGCCCAAAACACGAACGACGCCATCGGAGGATCGTTCGCATCGTCGGGATGGCGGTTCACCTCGCTGTTTGTCACCGGTGACTCCGACTTCCTTGCCGCACCAACACCCGCGGCAGCCGCACCTCCACAGTGCACAGTCGGCGATTCCTTCCCACCGGAGGTTTGCGCAGCTCTCGAAGCTTATCAGGCGGCCAGCGCACGGGCGGCCAATGCCCAGGCGCATCCTGCGCCAACCTTCTCTGCGTTGGTTGCCCCGGTGCAACTTGCGTCTGCCGCACAAGCGCCCCCCGCACCTTCTGCCACGGCTCCTGCGCCCTTCGCCCCTGCTGCCGCTGCCCAGGCACCCCTTGCGTCTGCCGTCCTTGTGCAGCCTGCGCCAATTACATCCGCGACAGAAGCTCGTGATCAGCGGTTTGTGCAAACCGCGATGCTACCAACACCGACAATGTCCGCCGCTGACGCTGCAGTACTAGCCGCAATTGCGGCATATCAGGCGGCTGTTCCACCTCCACGGAATCAACAACTTCCGGTTCAGCAGCCATCTATTCAATCGCAACAATCCTCGGCACCTCCAACTCTATTTTCTCCATCAGTTCTTACTGACCTAGCAGCGTATTAGGCAGCTGAAGCCAGTAACAAACATCAGGTTATTTCTGAATCTAATACTTCACCGTTTTGTTACAATACTCAATTAACCCGTGATCCCTCACCATCTTTCTTCTCAAATTCGTTTCACAATACTGTTGATGCACCGTCACATAATGTTAGACACAATTTTATTTCCTCCTCCATCCCTCCTACTACAAACAATCCTGTCCATCCAGAACCTGTTTCCACTCATGTTGAACAACCAAGACAACCACCCATAAATATCAACATTAACATCAAATTAACCCCGCACAACTATAAAGCATGGAGAATGTCCATGGAATCTACCCTTCAAACCTATCATCTTCTTTCCCACATTCTTAGTTCAACACCACCTCCACCCAAATTTATTTCTAGAACAGGTTTTGTGACATCTGCTGCGGATTTAATCATAAATCCATCTTTTTCTCAATGGGATGATGTAGAAAATGTGGTTAGGACTTTGCTCCTAAATTCCATCACCGAAGAGGTGTTTCCTGATATTGCCTATCTCAAATACTCACATGATATTTGGCTAGCTTTGGTGGATGCCTACGGGCTTATTACAGGTAGCAAGCAGTTTCAGATGGGAGTCGAACTGCATGAGCTTGAGCAAGGGGAATGTCAGTCACTGCGTATATGCAAAAAGTGAAGTCCATCCTTGATGATCTGGATGCCTCGGGGAATCCTTACCCTCGACATCTACTACCGTCAGTTCTTTACAAGGGTTTAGGAGAAGAGTATCGCTCCACTGTCCAAAATCTGGTAACTCAGCGCGGTACAAACATCAACTATCAAGAGATTTTGCACAGTTTGAAAACAGTTGAGGGCATGATTCAATCAACCAGAAAGACAACTCTGCTTCAACCCGATGGTGTATCAGCACATCGGGAGGCCAATGTGTCCACCATGGAAACAAATCAATCAAAGAAACAGAATCCAAAGAAGAGAAGAAGTGGCAAGTGCTACAATTGTGGTGATCCAAGTCACTGGGCTGATAAGTGCAAAAGACCAAAGAACAATTCAAGAGCACACTACAATCCTGGACCACAAGCACACATGGCATAACAACAACCACCAAATCCATTCATGGGTCCTAATCAGCCGTGGTATCCAGACACAGGAGCAACTAATCACATGACGGTAAATCCGACTCAACTTCACCAAATGCAGCCATATCCAGGATATGATACAGTTCAGTTTGGCAATGGTCAAGGTTTGCAAATTTCTCACTTTGGAAATTCAAATATCAATAATTTGAAAATTAATGATGCCCTACTTGTTCCTAAGCTTACCAAATCCTTACTATCTGTTCAAAAATTTACCTGTGACAACTCATGTTTCTTTGAATTTTGGCCTAACCATTTTCTTGTGAAGGACCAAACAACTGGGGAAATCCTGTTACGGGGCCCGAGTAAAGATGGGTTTTATGTGCTTACACCCACCCTGAAGGAGGCGCTAGTCGGAGAGAAGGTGTCTTTTGAAAGGTGGCATGCACGGCTTGGACATTGTCAGAATCAGACAGTCAGCTCAGTTCTCAAAGGAAACAATCTATCCTCTTCAAAATCAGTTAGCAATTGTTCTTTTTGTCCATTAGGCAAGCTTGCTAGAAGCCCTTTACCCTCTATTAGTCGCTCTAGCACATTTATTTTTGAGAACTTACATCTGGATGTTTGGGGGCCAGCTCCAGTTGTTTCTTGTCTTGGTCACCATTATTTTTTAATAATCATTGATGAATTCACCAGATTTGGATGGGTTTTCTGTTTAAAGAATAAGAGTGATGTTTTTTCAATCTTTTGTGATTTTTATGCCATGATCTCTAATCAGTATAGTGCAAGGGTTAAGAATATTTACTCAGATCTTGGGGGAGAGTTCCAAAAACTACAACCTTTTTTCAAACGACATGACATTATACACAAAATTGCATGCCCTCACACTCATGCACAAAATGGTATAGCTGAGAGAAAAATTAGACATGTCGTTGACACCTGCCTTACTTTGTTAGCCAATGCATCTTTACCTCTCAAATTCTGGAACTATGCCATGATACACAACATTAGGCTAATCAACTACTTACCCACCAAAATATTGAACAACAATTCACCCTATTTCTTGTTCTACAAGAAACAGCCTGCCTATAAGGCATTACGCATCTTTGGCAGTGGTATCTATCCTCTTCTTCGTCCATACAACCAGCACAAATTTGATTTTCGTTCCAAGCTATGTGTCTACCTTGGTCCATCAGAAAATCATTCTGGGGATATTTGTCTTGAGTATGCCACCGGACGCATATACATCTGCAAATTTGTGCAGCACAATGAAGAAGTATTTAATGCATCAGCAGTCACTGCATCATCACCTTCATCTAGCAACTCGGGGGTAAGCACATCGTGTCAACTACCATCTTTACTCGGCCCGTATCCAGGTAATTTCTCTAATCCCAATCCTTTATTATCTACTTCTAACTTGGTTCCATGCTCCCAACCCATCACACCTGTCCACTCTGGACCTCATCCTGGTACCCCAATTACTCCCCCTGACTCTGAAGCCACAAACACTGCTCCACTAGCTCCACGTCAATGTTTGTCACCAGTGGTCACAGCTGCATCAACACCTGTTCCTCAGAATGATCTTAGCACACCAGTTGATGCTGTGAACATCACCACACCGGAAATACAGAATGCAGTACCTCATGAAGAGAACCTCATGCCACAAACAAAGTCTCCTCCTCCTGAAACTGCACCACCTGCTCCTGTTCCAACTGCAAGGCCCAGACCTCGCAATGCACCGCTAATTGGTCGACGTCAACATTATATGCAGCTTCGACAGTCGTCTCTTCACTCAAGAGGACGGTTTGAGGGACTTCTAGCTACACATCCAAATGGCACAGTGGATCCCACATGCTTCAGTAAAGCCAACAAACAACCCGAATGGCGTACAACAATGTCTGAAGAGATTCAAGCTCTTATGGACAATGGCACCTGGCAACTTGTACCGAGACCACATGATCAGCATGTCATCACCTCCAGGTGGATTTTTCGTACAAAGAAGAAGTCTGATGGAACCATTGATCGTCACAAAGCCCGTTTGGTAGCACGGGGATTCACTCAAAAAGCTGGGATTGACTACAAAGAAACATTCAGTCTAGTAATCAAAGCTATAACCATTAGGTCTGTCTTTGCCATTGCAGCAGTAAACAACTGGTTCATCAATCAGCTGGATGTCTCTAATGCATTTCTTCATGGAAACTTATCAGAGACAATCTATATGGAACAATCGCAGGGTTTTCGGGATAGTGACAGACCAGATCATGTCTGTCTTCTCAAAAAGAGTCTTTATGGATTAAAGCAAGCACCGCGAGAATGGTTCACACGCCTTCGAACATTCCTCCTCTCCCTTGGGTACAAAATGTCACAGGCTGACAACTCTCTGTTCATCAGGCGCACCGACACTGAAAAGACTTACATTCTGTGTTATGTTGATGATATACTCATAACAGGTAACCACCCTGCACACATCACCAACACTATTGCAGCCATTGAACATGAGTTTCCCATTCGCAACCTTGGCAAGGCAGAATACTTTCTCAGAATTGAGATCAAATATGAGAAGGATGGCATTCACATGTGTCAGGCCAAGTATGTGGCTGACATCCTAGACAGAGTAAAGATGATTGACTCCAAGCCCACACTCACGCCCATGGCCACCACGCCAACACTTTCAAAGGAGCTAGGCATCAGCTTAACCTCTGGAGATGAATACCGAAGCATTGTGGGAGGACTTCAATATTTAACATTCACTCGTCCTGACATTGCATTTGCAGTTAACAAATTATGTCAGTTTCTGCACTGTCCGACTGATGAGCACTGGAAAGGAGTTAAGAGGGTCTTACGCTATATTCAGGGCACATCAGACTTTGGCATAGTCATGTCCATCAAACCAATACAGCACATCCATTGTTACTCAGATAGTGATTGGGGAGGGTGTCCTGATGATCGACGATCCACGGGTGCCTTCTGTGTCTACTTTGGATCCAGCATTGTATCGTGGAAGACCCGCAAGTAACCCACGATAGCCAGATCCTCAACAGAAAGTGAATACAAGGTAGTGGCAAATGCCACAGCAGAACTCCTATGGTTCAAATCTCTTCTCTCGGATCTCGGATTTCCCTTACCCACCCCGGTTCAGCTACGGTGTGATAATGTTGGAGCAATTTATCTCACCTCCAATCCAGTCTTTCATGCCCGTACGAAGCACATTGAGCTAGATTATCATTTTGTTCGTGAACAAGTTCACAGAGGTTTTCTCAGTGTCAGATTTATTCTCACCGATGATCAGGTTGCAGACATACTCACCAAGCCACTAGCTCCGGCTCGCTTCACGATGCTACGCTCTCGCCTCTTTGTTCGTGCCCGCCATCGGCTTGAGGGGGGGTGTTAGAGATAATGTTCCTATTATCTCTGTAAATAGATTCTTATCTAGTTAGAGTTTCAATTTGTCTATAACCCTAGCTAGGTAGAGTTCTAATACGATTATACTTGTGTATTGTATTCCTATACAAACTACTATTGGCTCACTATAAATACAAGGCCTCTGAGCCATAATCACTAAGGTGATTCAAACCATTTATTGTGTTATTACTTATCTCTCTTTATCTCCATAATCTTCCCATATATCAAACTATACATTCAACATATTTACAGAGATAATAGAAACATTATCTCTAACACATATTGGTTGCTACAATGATACTTTCACTCACTCATGGTTGTAGGTACGAATTAGACAAACCACGTACATTCCTTATATTATATATTTTATTTATTTATTCAATTGTTTGACTAATTCATGTAAGTAGATTCTTACGTAGATTCTTAATCTCCTAACAATGTATGTAAATATTTGTAATATTAAATTAAATTAACTTGTAAATATTATATATTTAATATTAAATGCATTTAATACATTTTTAGTAGAACAAATTATATATATATATATATATATATATATATATATATTATATTTTTATAGATAATTTTTTGAAGATTCTCAAAACAAGCAATCACTAAATAAAAGATTTGTTCATGAATCATATCAGATCAAACTTATGCATATCAGACTTTCTCATAAAAATATTTAATCCAAAGTGATAACTAATGTGATTATTAATATAAGAAACTCACTTTTGAAAATAAATTTCTAAATCCAACCTGCTTAATGTATACTTTTTTTAGTAATAAAAATAAACAGACATATTATATAGGTTAAAGTTTTATTTATATATATATTTTCTATAAATTAATATATATATATATATATATATATATATATATATATATATATATATATATAATATTGAATTAAGTAGATTATAATTTTTAATATATATTTTTTTGAAGAATTTTTAATATATTTTAAAGATTAGATTTATAAATTAGGGATTTAGGATATAGTTTTTAGAGTTTAAAAATTATGAATTAGGATTTAGAGTTTTTAAATTTGATATAAAAACATAATTTATTATGATATATAAAAAATAGCTATAGATTAAGAGATAATTTTGATATTATAATTTAACCATAATTTTATTATGTTTTTAATGTAAAAAGAAACCGGGCTGCCTCTTTTTTATATTTCAAACCCGTCCAAAAATGGATGAGTTTAGGTGGAGTTGGATGAGGCCCAATATCGTCGTTGCCACTCACCAGGTCCGTAAACAGTTTTTTTTGTCAATCCAGTAAAAAACTGTTAACGGGCCTGTTACCCAAGAAAAGATGTTTATTATTTTATTACGGCTTTACCCACACACTAGTACTACTATGAGTATGGGTACAACTAGACTGTTGTGTTGTGGGGATTAGCATTAGCTTCTACACGCCCAAACATGTCTACCCTCTCCTTCTTCCTCTTCTTCGTTTTGATCCCTTCAACAATCGGAAAACCTCACACCATCAACTTCCACGCCCCAAATCTCTATCCTGAAGGCATCGCTTATGATCCCTCCGCCCAACACTTCATCCTTGGTTCCCTCCGCAATCGCACTTTCTACTCCGTCTCCGATGCTGCCGTCGTCCATACTCTCATCTCCGACCCAACCCTACCTCCCAACACTTCCATTGTCGGATTGGCCGTAGATTCACTCCAGAACCGTCTTCTTGCTGTTGTTCACTCCATTGCGCCGCTCCCTCCCTTCAATGCCCTCGCCGCCTACAATCTCCGTTCCGGCCAACGAATTTTCCTCTCCCTCCTCCCTGATGCCGTTCCCGAAACCACCTCCCGCGCCGTAGCAAACGCAGTTGCGGTTGATTTCAAGGGAAACGCTTACGTCACTAATTCGTTGGGCAACTCGGAGGGTAACTTCATCTGGAAAGTCAACGCTCAAGGTGAAGCCTCAATTTTCTCGAGATCTCCGACGTTCAATCGTTATCCAGTGGACCCCGACGCACCGTTTAGCTTCTGCGGTTTGAACGGGATTGCATATGTGAGCAAGGGGTACTTGTTGGTGGTTCAATCGAACACTGGGAAGATGTTCAAGGTGGATGAGGAGGACGGAACGGCTAGGACGGTGTTGTTATCGGAAGATTTGGATTTGGCAGATGGAGTTGCAGTTCGAAGGGACGGTGTCGTTTTGGTGGTGTCTCCTAATAAATTGTGGTTTCTGAAAAGCGATGATAGTTGGGGAGAGGGAGTGGTATATGACAAAATTGACCTTGATTATGAGAAGTTTGCGACTTCAGTAACAGTGGGGAGAGAGGATAGGGCATATGTGATATATGGAAGAGTGGTTGAGGGCATATTGGGGAAAGGTGGGAGGGAATGGTTTGATATTGAAGAAGTGCAATCAGTGAGGGAGAGCAAGGAAGAAAAGGTTTGGGTGTATGTGTTGCTGGGTTTAGGTTTAGCCTATTTTTTCTTTTGGAGATTTCAGATGAAGCACCTTGTCAAATCTCTAGATAAAAAGTCCAATTAGATTTTTACTTTATTTTTACTTAACCACAACTTTTGGGCAAGTGGAATTATTTTCTTGGCTCAACGGTCTCTCCCTACTGATTTATATTATATTGTTTCTGAATCGGACTTCCAACTCTTCATACAAACAGTTTATGGTAATATGATACTTTTGTTGTTCAAGCTCTTTATTTGAATTTAATTTAATTTGGCTCGTTTTCTCAATTTTTTTTTATTATTTTTTTTTATAAAAAGCACGTATTTGATAGTTCTGTTTTGTTGTATTTATATACGTAATGCTGTATTGTGTCCTAATCAATACAAAATACAAATACTGAACTTTTCATTTAGAATAGGCCTCACTTTGATTATATTTCACACGTGGGGACAAAACTTCAGAATCTATTTACAGTTGCTGTTTAAATAAAATTCAGAGTTTTACATTTTTATTTTTATTGAACCTTATTCATATGCTACAATGCTTATCTCTCCCCATTCCATTCTACATGTTTCTGGTGCAAATACCAGGGATAGTTAAGCTTAAAGAAAAAAGCAACAGAATCTTTAAATTGGCAGAAAAGAGACCTCTACACGATAATTTACCAAGTCCTCTCCCTCTCTCCCTAATAACATTATACAACCACGACATATACATAAAGCAATAAAAGAAGGCAGCCTTACACAAAGTGGAAATAAACTCGCTAACACATCTAATTTCATGATGCAAGAGAAGAACACTCCTTAGTAGCTTAGCTTTCAAATCCTACAAAAATCTCTAGATCACAGTTCCGCTTGGAATCAAAGCGTCCTTGATTACTGTTACTATCCCACTCTTTATGAAATACCCGTCTGTTTCCCGAGCTGCTTCTTGCACATTGTCGCTATTAATTATCTGAAATAGCAACAAAAAACATATCTTGTTTATAAATCCACCTTTCAAGTATAATTCATATCAAGACTTCAATTCAATATCAGTAGTCAGCATCCTAGCTATTTCATGGGGGTTTAAGTGCCCGTTCGGTTCTCCTTTCCGTAGCTCCTTTTTTTGTTTTTAAATTTTCACTCCAAAGAGTAAGGGTGGAAGTGTTTGGTTAGGATTGAGAAACAGTCGCTGATAACTATTTCAGAAGAAAAAACAAACTTCTATCAACTACCAACAACAACGAACAATAGATATGAATAACTGAACCAAATAGACCCAAGTATTTCAATATCCCAAAAGGCAAAGTTGGCCAAAAGGAAACAAATTTATTAGTTGAACTCTGGATTTCTATTTATTTACCTTCACATTTTCTCCAATTCTAGCATTCTTGTCAATAATAGCTCTCTTGATATGAGAATTCTTGCCAATACCAATTGGAACACTGCCCTTTGCAGCCAGAAACCTCCTGTCAGCATCAGTCTGAAACAACAAATTTTCCAGAAAGAAAATCAATTTGAAGGCAATGGTATTGGAAATAGAGGCATCAGTTCCACCAATTCAACCCCAAGTATATAACTAATAAAAAAAGACAATTGAAAGAGCATTTTCAGGGGATTCTACCTCATAATAATCCGCGCCCATTAGCAATGTGTCCTCTATGATGGCACCTTCTGATATGCAAGACCGAAGGCCAACTACCGAGTGGTGAATCTTACAATTCTTTTGAAGACAAAAAAAAAAAAAAGACAAATAGAAAGAGATGATAAGGTGAATTATACTTCGCCAAATTCTACTTAAGGTTTTTTATATTCTTTTCCAACCATGTACTTACCTTAATAACACAACCCTCCCCAATAACACTATCAGTAACATCAGCATCAAGCATCTTGGATGGAGGTAAATATCGAGGTTGAGTATAAATTGGAGATGAACGGTCATAGAAGCTGCAAAAGAAGGTCCAAGAATATCAACAAAAATATTTCAGAAACAAACATATCATGGGGTTCAATTAGATAATCCCAAAATTTAACAAATTGACCAATTTTTAAAGCCTGACGTAGAGATATGCCAACTAAAATATCAAGCTGAAAGCTTGGTGCATATGGATCTACGACTAGGAAGCCTACCTGAAATCTGGTATTGGCTTTTTAGTTATCCCAAGATTGGCATTGTAAAATGCCTCAATTGTACCAATATCTTCCCAGTAGCCATCGTATAGGTAAGCTTGCACCTGTAAATATCATGCAGCAGGCACTGTTATAAAATTTGAGTTCAAGAAATATTTGAAATAGTAAGTAGACAATTTCAACGTTGATATCTTCACCAAAATAAAATAAATTGAGTGTGTAATAGAGAAGATTCAAGCTGAATATAGCCAAGTAATTTGCAAGAATGGTTAAAATATTTGCTCAACATGTAACTAACTTATAACAAGCACACGTATTCAGCAAGAGTTTTGGCATTATGGCTTTTACATGGATAAATGTAATTTCTGTTTTATGATTTCCCAGTTCAGACAAAATGCTTCAGAAGATTTATATATATGCCTATTTCCTACAAGAAGAATTGCCTTTTCTTGATGTTAAATTACAAGCAAGCATTTGCAAAGACAAAGGAATGAAGGGACACATACTCTCAGTCCAATGGATGTAGCACCAGGAATCACTTCACTTCCAAAATCGTTGGCTCCAGGAAACTTATCCCTTAGCAGATCTAACATCACATTTTTGCTGACAACATAAATCCCCATACTAGCAATAAAAGGCATCTCTTTTGCCCTCTCATCGTCAAGACCTAAAATTGTAGTGTCAACCTACAAGATAACAGGAAGTAAAAAAAAAAAAGAATTATTGCTCTGCCATCAGTATTAAGAAACAAAGCACAATAAGAATTCACTCAAAATAAAGCAATTATCTTTGTAAAAGGACCTACCTTCATAGCTTTCAATTGCTCCCCTTTAGGCTTCTCAGCAAATTCAATTATCCGTCCCTCTTCGTCAATTTTCATCAGGCCAAAGGCAGTTGCACGTTTTTCATCCATTGGTAAAGCAGCCACAGTAATATCTGCATCTGTCTCTCTATGCGCCTGGATAAACCTTTCATAGTCCATCCGATACAAATGATCCCCAGCAAGAATCAAGAATTCCAATACATTATGCTCTTCAAATAACCACAAGTACTGTCTGACTGCATCAGCTGTGCCCTGTGATTCATGCAGTTAAATTTCATGAGAGGACACTAGAGACAAGAAAAAGGACCCTGTAAAGGCGTGATGAAATCTAGGATGTAAAAGCATGTAAGTATTTTCTATTAGGTAGGCATTTAAAACTAAAATCACATATAGAACTATACATATTAAATTAATGGTTTACGATATGTACCATCTTTAGTTAAATAAGTTCACAAACCGGATGCACCCCTATTTCAAGGGAGAAACTTACAACTGCACAATTTTAAAAATGAAACTCAAATAAAAACTTAAATTTGAAAATCTCTCATCCAAATGCACCCCTGAAGAGTTCAGCAAAGCAAAATCAGTACCTGGAACCAATTTGGATTCTCTGGGCTCTGCTGAGCAGCAAGAACTTCAACAAAACCTTCATTTTTGTAGCCACCCATGTTGCTTGCATATGCCCTTGAAAGATGGCGATTAAGAGATGCAGAGTTGAATTGTGTAAGAACATAAATCTTCGATATATTGCTGTTCAAGCAATTACTCACGGGAATATCAATCAGTCTGTAATTTGCTCCCAAAGGTACAGCAGGTTTTGCCCTCTTCTTGGTCAGTGGATAAAGACGGGTCCCAGCACCACCTCCAAGAATAATTCCCAAGACACTCTATGAGGAATATAAACAAATGATTAGCAATCCTTACTTCAGAGTTCATACGTATCAAGAGGTTACTGTCACCCTCATTTGTTTGCAACAAATTCCATACAAGAAAAGAATTAAATTTCCTTATTAGGAATCGCTTCAATTCATTTACCAAATCATTCCTTTTGTTTGGAAAACATTTTTATGAGAGAATTTGATCAGCAATTGATAAATTTATTTCACATATTTCCATTAAAACCCTTATTATATAGAAACTTTAATCAATTTAAGTGGGCGTATTTCTCACACCACAATTTTATCTGAAATATGAAGAATTCTATTCTTTCAATTCTTTTTGTTTCCAAACATGACATAAAGTTAAAAAAAAAAAGAAAAAAAAGAAAAATATTCAATTGAATTGAATTCCACCCACTATGAGGTTTCTAAAATAAATCAACCTTAACCTAATTCTTCGAATACTTTAAAACAAAATTTTTAAACAAAATACATAATGTAATAGTGACCTCCACGATTGGAACAGGTTAATAATGGTAATGACTTTCAAATTTCAAACTGCAACCTACAAGATTCAAATTCCCCATTTTATTTCAATCCTAATAACCTACACCATTAAAAAGTTCAATTTTAAATTCAATCCTCTCACTCTATTACATCATCTCACAATTAAGTGTAAGCGCATAAAGGAACGCAAGATGAACAGCCAGATCAAGGCATGCAAAAGTGAAATTCACGTTATACTGTTTAAGCATAAAAAGTAGAGATAACACACCGGCCCCCCTTGATTTTGCCAAGTTTATTATAAACCAATACAATCACATCTAAAAGCATACAATGTCACACCGACAAAATAGAAGCAGACCAAAAGGTAATCAACTCACAGCCTAATTACAACAATGTAAAGCGTTCGAGCTCAAATTTCAACAAAAGAAGATTAAAACGCAATCATTATATATTCCAAAATAGCCTAAAAAGAAAAACTCACTCTGCTTGCGTCAGGATCAAGACAGGTTTGCGAATTCTTGGAATCAGAAACCGCTTTAGGAGAAACAATCATCGGTGTCTTGTCACTATAGACAAATCCAGGACGAATGGAAACAGCCTTAGGATGAATCTTATCACCGGAGAGTTCAGACGAGGAGAAAGACAATTGTCGCAGAACATTTCTCCGGCTATGATTGGAGGAATTGGAAAATGAAGACGCCGTAGTGGAGGACGACGGCACTTTCAGCGCCCCGATCGCGGCCATACTCGCCATTATTCTCTACAGTATGAGAAATTTTAAAAAATGTGGAGCTGGTATGAGTGAGTGTGAGTCCGTGGTGAGTGATGAAGAAAGAGGTAATATTACTGATTTTGATGAAATGTGAATAGATGAGTCCTCGGGAACCGTTTAGCCCATTCCTTAGGGATGAATTTACGGAAAAGTAAACGTAAAATGGAGGCAGGAGAAGCAGAGAAGGAGGGGCATAATAGGAAAAGAAAAGTTAACGGCAATTGAAGAAGGAGAAAAAATCTGCTAGCGATACAATAATGAATTATTGGTGGTTGTCATCTCACATGCTTCTCTCCTTGTTTTTGTTTATGTTATGTTATTTCTTTCTTTTCGATTGCCTCTCCTAAGTGGGATACATACATGGACTATGGAGGATTTTTAGCACCGTTGGTTTTCTTTTTTTAATGTTTTCTTATCAAAGAGATCCTCATCAAGAATGTCACATGCGGTGTAATTTAACCTAAGATGTGTTTGCGAGAAACGAAGAAAAAGACGGACTTCTAAGAAGCTAGCTATCACTTTTTTAGACGTGGTTACGAAAAAAAATATCAAAATACGTGTAAAGTTTTTGGAAAAGTACTAATTTAGGTTCAACATTCAAAATAGCATCAATATAGGTTTAACGTTTACAACATAATATTAATTTAGGTTTAATGTTTACAATATAGCATCAATTTAGACCACACGTACAAAATAATACCAATATAAGCTTAACGTTTACAAAATAATGCGAATTTAAACTTAACGTTTACAAAATATATACAATTTCCTAATCAAACAAAATATATACAATTTAAGCTAAACGTCATAATTAAATTAATTATATTATATTCTTTCCTTATTAACTTTATATGTTATCTTTTTATTTAGTTATATATTGTTATTTATTATAATACAATTAATTAGTATTCTTGCCATTTTAAAAGCTGGCCTAAGAATTTAGAACTTCTCGCCGCTGTCGAGCCGCCGCTTTGCCTCTTCCACCTCCACTACTATTTCCCAACCCCTACCCTGATTTCCCCCCTTCTTTTTCTCTTTCCTGCTCTCGTCTGTGATTGTTTATTAAATCCATGGAAGCAGCCGTTGACATGAGTGCTCTTACACTGGAGGAAGAGTCGAGCACGAGTCTGGTAATCCAACTCAATGATTCCGATTTGCAGGTTCGTCCCCGGACATGGTGCCTGGTGGGATCCTTTATCACTGACCGACCGATCAAGAGTGCGTTTATGAAGTCGACCCTGGCCGATGTATGGAGCCCATCAAAGGGGATCTTTATTGAAGACCTAGGCCCCAATTTGTTTCGTTTTGAGTTTTACCACCCGTGGGAGCATGATAGGGTGGTACAGGGGGGCCCTAGACGTTTGAACAACATCTACTACTGTTAGAGAGGCTGGAAGAGGGACAAAATCCCATGGAAATTATCTTATCTCATGCTGAATTTTGGCTCCAGGTGTATGATTTACCAACATGTTTTATGTCTGAAAAGATTGCAGCTAGTATTGGTAATTTTATGGGGAATTATGTTGAAGCTAACCCGAACAATTTTACTGGAATGAACAGAACTTACCTCCGTATTCGTGTTGCAATTAATATCTTCTCACCGCTGAAAAGGAAGATGCAAATTAGTATGTCTGGTGGTACAATTTTCTGGATTAACTTTAAATACGAGAGACTTCCAACTTTATGTTTTGTCTGTGGTCTCATTGGTCACGCTGATAAATTCTGCCTTGCTTTGCTACAAGTGGCCGAACTAGAGAAAGTTGAGCGTGCTTATGGTCCTTGGCTCAGAGCTCCTACTCGTCGCTCACAATCTCAACCGCAATCTAAGTTTCTTCTGCAACGACCTCTCTAATTACTCTCTCAAACATGCAATATCAAGGCTCCACACTCCAATACTCCCTTCAATTCTCCTAATGGGGATAGCTGTATCCCGAAGATCGCATCTAAGATCCCGCCAGGTTTTAATCAGAAAGGAAAAGGTGCTGCAGAGACGAATGAGAAGGAAAATATTCCCAGAGGAGGGACACTACAGTTAGGTGGTAGCCCTCAACCTTTCTTTGACGATGGTATAGAGGTCTCTGATCCTAAATGCAAATGGTTAATCCCACAAGAAGTTAGTGAACAGAACAGTCAAGCAGGTTCGATGGATGTTGAGAGGAATGTGGCGATAGGATTTACAGGGACAGACATTTCAATATCAGAAGCGAGCCGAGCAGACTCGGCTTGCAAGGAGCCATGGGTGTTCTCTCTTGGAACTGATGGGGAATCGGAAACGCCCGGACAGTTCGTCACCTTATGGATTTGGCAGCCAATCTACATCCCGAGTTCATATTCTTGATGGAAGTTAAATGTAGTCGTACCAAGGTCAAAGTTATTCGGAAGAAGTTATCTTTTCAGGGACTTTTTGTCGTGGAGCCTATCAACCAAGATGGGGGACTTGCGTTGCTTTGGGAAAATGTAAATTCGGTACATCTACTGGGGTTCTCTTTGAATTAAATTGACTTTAGGTTCACATTACTAGGTTTTCCGGAGTATCGATTAACCGGTTTCTATGGCTTTTCGAAGAGGTCGCGTCGTGCGGACTCTTGGCAGCTGTTGAGAGGGCTCAAAGGGATTAGTTCTGAACCTTGGGCCATATTTGGAGATTTTAATGATTTACTTTCTCAATCTGAGAAGCGTGGTGGTAATAAACACCCCCTGCTCTTTTGAGGGGTTTTGGCGAAGCAGTGTCAGATTGTGGTTTGTCAGAGATCAGGATGACGGGATATCCGTTTACTTGGGAAAGAGGGCGAGGTGCGACTGGCAAAATTGAGGAAAAACTTAACAGATTCTTGGCAACAATCAGATGGTTTACTCAGTTTAGTGAGGCTTCAGTCAAAGTTGAGGATGCTCAGTGCAACGATCATGCTGCTCTCTTCTTGTCCGTACTCAGTGAACAGACAACATCAACATACCGGTTCTGTTTTGAAAATGCCTCGACCACGGAATCTGGATGCGTAGACCTGGTTAAAACAGCTTGGGGATCCGCAAATGATAGTGGTCTTCTCCGTAAGCAGCAAAGGTGCGGCGATGTCTTACAAAGCTGGGGTAATCAAGTCCGTAATAAGTTTAAGACGAAGATTCGCCACTGCAGATCAGAAATACAGTGACAAAAATTAAAAACTGATTCCCAGGATCGTGAGGCAGTACAGACGGCTCGAATATAGTTCGATAAACTTCTTCTTCAATAGGAATCTTACTGGAAGCAAAGAAAGAGAAAGAACAAAATCCGTAGACTTAAAGACGATGCTGGCAACTGGATCGATTGGTAATCTCTAATATCAGCTTATTTTATTGATATTTTTACCTCTTCTGGGTGTGCGGCAGACCCTATTCTAAATAATATTCATCCAAAGATTTCATCTGAGATGAATTTCAAGCTCCTTCAACCATACACAGAGATGGAAATAAAAAATGCAGTCTTTTCTATGCATCCTTACAAAAGCCTGGGTCCTGACGGGTTCAATCCATGCTTTTATCAACACCACTGGAATCTAGTAGGTCCTGATGTCATCAAGGCTTGTATTCGATGGTTGAATAATGGGGTCTTTCCTGATAGTATCCATGAAACAAACATAGTGTTGATTCCAAAGAAGTCACCACCGGAAAAAGTCTCATACCTCAGACCAATTGCACTGTGTAATGTAATATACAAAGTTCTAGTAAAGACAATTGCAAATAGGCTTAAAAGGGTGCTGAATGTTATTATCTCACCAACTCAGAGCGCTTTCATTCCAGGGCGTTTGATCACTGACAATATTATGCATGCTTTTGAGGTAAACCATTCTAGAACACAAATCTAGAGGACGAAAAAGATATGTATCTCTCAAACTCGATATGGCCAAGACATATGATCGGGTAGAATGGGAATTTCTGAGATTGATGATGCAGAAGATGGGTTTTGATGCAAAATGGATCTCTCTAGTCATGCAATATGTCACTCGGGCTAAATATAATATCGTCCACAATAATCAGAAAATTAGGCCAATTATTCCACAACGTGGATTAAGGCAAGGAGATCCCATATCCCCGTATCTATTTCTAATTTGCGCAGAAGGGTTATCTGCCTCACTGCAGGCGTTGGAACTACAAGGCTTAATCCATGGTTGTCGAATAGCTCGATCAGCCCCTTCAATTACCTACCTCTTTTTTTTTTTTTTTACGGATGATAGCTATTTATTTTTTCAAGCAAACAGTGAGGAGAGCTTTCAGGTGCAACATTGTTTACTTCAGTATGAAGCTGCTTCTAGACAAAAAGTGAATTTTGCAAAATCATCAATTTCTTTTAGTGAGAACTGTACGGCTACTCTGCGCTCCAATCTGAGCTCTATCTTTGGGATACCGCTGGGTATGGTTGCAGCTAAATATCTGGGCTTACCGGCTTTGGTTGGGAGGTGTAAGACACAAGTTTTTCAGTATATCGATGACAGGGTCAGAGCTAGAGTGACAAGGTGGACATCCAAACTTCTATCTCGCGCCAGGAAAGAGGTACTTCTAAAATCTATTATCCAAGCTCTTCCTTCCTATGCAATGAGCTTATTTTTATTGCCTCCCTTATTGTGTGCAGATTTGGAACGGATGATAAACTCGTTCTGGTGGGGTTCATCGGGCTCTGATGGTCAAGGACTTCACTAGAAATCCTAAGAGAAGCTGTGTATTCCAAAGAGTGAAGGTGGACTGGGCTTTCGAAAATTACGCTTGTTTAACATAACATTACTGGTTAAACAGGGTTGGCGGCTACTCACGAACCCGGATTCCCTATTATCTCAGGTATACAAGGCTAAGTACTATCCATCTTCTTCTTTCCTAGAAGCGAAGTTAGGTAATAGGCCTAGTTATATCTGGAGAAGTGTTCTTGTCGCACAAGCTATAGTGGCTTCTGGTGCGAGGAGGGTGGTGGGTTCGGGCTCATCAATCAGAATCTGGGAAGACCCATGGCTCCCTGATCTTATTAATCCTTTTGTTGAAAGTAGCCTCTTATCGGATTTAGAGAGCGACAGGGTGGAGAGACTCAGGATGGAATCGAGGGACTGTGATATGGACCTGATACAGTGAATTTTTGTGGACCATGATGTTGAGCTTATCCATGCTATCCCTCTCAATATATGATCAGTTAACGACTCATAGGAGTGTTTTTGGGGTGAAAGAGGTAAGGTCATGGTACGAAGCTGCTATCGACAATTGTGGACATCCCAGTACGGGCCTGATCCGGATACGAGAGTAAGTGGAGTGGATTGGCACACTGTTTGGGCGATAAAAGCACCACAAAAGGTCAAAAACTTTTTATGGAGAACGTTAGCAGGGTGCCTCCCGTCTCTAAAAGCGCTAACGACAAGAATGGTTCCGATTAGCAATCTTTGCCCGATATGCCAACAGAAAGAGGAAGACGACTTCCATGGTCTTGTCGTGTGTCATAACTCATGGTCACTGTGGAGTCTGACACGCTTTGCTGGTCTGTCTAACAGTTGCTCGTCTTTTAAATATTTCTGGGCAAAATTGGTTCAGTTTTATTCGAACAGCTTAGACGTAGCAGAAATGACTTGTTGGTTCCTATGTTTGAACCAAAACAGTAAGGTCTGGAAGAAACAGATGTCACCACCAACGGTAATCTTCTCACAGGCTATGACTTTTCTCTCTAGCTGGAAAGCAGCCCAAGAACGGGTTCAAGGAGGAACCGTCGGACGCTCGACTGCCACGACGAAATGGTGCAAACCCCCTGACGGTTTGCTAAAGTTGAATGTCGACGGGGCGGTCTTTGCGGATAGGGGTTATGCAGGCTTTGGCTTTGTGTTGCGGGATAGCTCAGGTTCATTTTAGGCAGCTGGGAATGGAATAATTCAGTGTCGGCTTGATCCGTTTCTGATTGAAGCAATCTCGTGCCGGGAAGCTTTAAGTTGGCTAAAGGAAAATGGTAGACGTGATGTGTTAGTAGATCGGATTCTCAATTGCTAGTGTATGCCATCCAGTGAGAAACTAGCGGCAATTCAGCTCTCGATCTAATTATTGAAGACTGCAAACTCCTGCTTTTGGGTATTACTAATGCATCTATTTTTTTTTATTCGTAAACCAGCAAATGCTACTACTCATTCTTTAGCTCGTGCAGTTTCATCTGTCACAAATAGGTCGGAATAGCTTTTAGTGCCTCCCCCATGTATTTGTCCTGCACTTGCTGCTGATCTATAAGATTCTTTAGATTCTTTCAAAAAAAAAATAGTATTCTTGCCCATTAAGATTTTATATTTGTTTTTCATCAATGTTCTAGGACTACTAAATTTCATTGCTCATGTAATATATGCAAACCAGTTAAAATAATATTGATACATATTAGTGTTCGAAATATTGTGGATATTCAATTACTTTTAGTTTGCATATATTACATGAGCCATGGAATTTAGGAGTCATGGAATGGTTGATGAAAAACAAATATAAGGTTATAATGGGCGAGAATACTAATTAATTGTATTATAATAAATAAAAAATAGAACTAAATAAAAAGATAACATATAAAGTTAATAGGAAAAGAATATAATATGATTAATTTAATTGTGACGTTTAACTTAAATTGGATATATTTTGTAAACGTTAAGCTTAAATTCATATTATTTTGTAAACGTTAAACCTATATTGGTGCTATTTTGTACGTGAGACCTAAATTGATGCTATACTGTAAAAGTTGAGCCTAAATTGATATTATGTTGTAAACGTTAAGCCTATATTGGTGCTATTTTGAACGTTGAGCCTAAATTGGTACTTCCCAAAAAACCTTAGGCCTATTTTGGTATCTTATAAAAAAAAAATTAAATTCTTATGGGGTTCGCTGCTATCTAATTATACTTCTGATAATGGTTGCATTCCGCATTTAAAATAACCTCACGTGACTATCAGTTTATTGGTACATTATTACTCATATTTCGATGACGATATATTTATTATTACTGTCACCTCTATGATCGTAGAATAATAGCCTATCAAATAAAAATGTTAAATTTTTTTTTATCAGAAATTGGCTTCTTAACGTGATGACAATTTGTATATTAATATTTGTCGTTGTAGCGTGTTTCAGATGACATTAGTCTTAATCAATATGTCAATGATTTTTTTAGATGACAAATTTTATTCATTATTTGACTTCCTATTAATGTTTGGATGACATTTTTCCAATTCAACGTGACTCATTACTTTTCTTCTTTGCCTGATATTTCAATGAAAGCGGTTCTGTTTTTATTAAGATTGACATAGAAGCCAATTCATATTTTTACCTGAATAATAAACTAAACATACTTGTGCACACAAAATTTTATATATCAAAGATTTAATCAATTAGAGACAAACTATTGCTCATATTCTGTATACACAAAAAAGTTTAATTCAAATTTTGATACTAACCAAGATGAAAATAAAAGTAATATCTTCGAAGTGAATTAACTAGTTGATCTTCATTCCCCAAAAGAAATTCCTAAGTGTTGAATTCTGCACCGAAAAAGTAATCATTCAATTAGAACAAATCTTTAAAATTTCAAGGCAACCCCTAATTCTACATTAAGTACATTCTACTTATTCTCTCCCTTTAAGTATGACCTTTCACTTCCCACGAGCAAACCAAAATAAATAGAAAGTGTCTTTACACTTTGTGTTTTACCCTTTAATCTCCAATCTTAGAAAAGTTCAGAATAAAAGCTTACCTAATGTCAATTGCTTTCATCTACAATCGCATTGTTTTGAACTTAGTTCAACTCGCTCAAGAGTCACCCATGTGGCTAGTGAGTATTGGAGGTATCTGTGTTTCTATCTTCTTATACAGTCTTGTTCTTATTTTTCCTGTTTTTCTTCTTTTTTATCTTTGATGCATATAAGTCCTCTCAATGGAGACATATTCTGTTGGTCACTGAAGATGAGAGGCCCCCAATACATCCCTTATGAACAAGGTGTCTATGAACTACATATCTGCTTCCCTCTTCAATTTCCCTATAGACCTCCAATTGTAATAACAAAAAGCGAACTAGATTAAGCTCATTAAGATATTAAAGTACATATGATACCATACACTGATCCATTTATTCCTATTCCAAGTTTTGGTTCAGGACTAGGGTTTATCATCCTAATGTTAGTCCTATGAGGATGATCTCTCTTCCCCGTCTCATTTCTCGCTTATCCTACATCCACAGTTAGATTTTCCACTAGTTTTTATCTATTTTTTTTACTACACAGTTATCCATGTTTCCGTCTAATTTATCTATGCATTTGTCAACTATTGTGGTATATATATTCCTTGATGATAGAGCTCCGTATTGAGGATCTATTTCCAAGGCAGGAACAAGTTAATGAGCTTTACAATAGCAACATGGGAGAATATGATGATGTGAGCGGCCGAACCTTTATTTGGAAAGGTCTATTTTTATATGACATCGTCACTTAATGTTTTAAGGACGACAATGGGCATGTCCCTTCCAGTGTATGCATTATTTTACTTATTAGTCGTTTATCATGTTTTTAGGCTAATAAACACATGTCAGAGTTGCCACCACAGGTTAATGTTTGGGAATATATAAATTAGATGACATACAGGCTCACTACATGTCATCTCTTTAGAGTTAGGTTTAAGAATTAAACGGTTAAATGGTTTTATCAATAAATAATTTCATTCATCACACGAAAAGCGATAAATAAATACTGAATAATAAATTACATTTCAAAATGGCACAAATATCCCTATACAACTGATCTAGTCCTATAAAATAAATCTATTAAACTTGCAAAAGAGATAAATGTTAGCTGCGAGATACTGAGATCCATCTTTTGGATGTAACTACAACGTCGGACTCGATCAATTAGGACCTAATCAGATCCTATTATCTAATTACACCAGCATGCATTTAAACTCGTGAACTAAATCTATCTATTATAACATATTCAATATTTATTCCAAAACTATCTATAAACTCGTATTTTTTAATCACATTTTCCATGTTTAAGCTTTTAGTCACATATTTACGCATAATTAAATATAAATTTACCAAAATAAAAAATTACAAATTAGTCCCTGAACATACTAAAAATTATAAATTAGTCCCCGAGCTTACTGAAAATTATAAATTAGTCCATGAACTAAATAGAAGTTACGGTTTTCTGTAATCCTACGACAGTGAACTCAAATCAAACGAAATCAATTTGCACAGTAAACGGAAGACTTTTAAACCCTTCAGAGCATTATCTTTGGCGCTATGATCCGGCTCTGCGTGGAAGTAGACTCATGAACATAAATGAACAAGACAACAATCGAAACCCGAGAATATAATCCCAAACTGGTGGAATTGGACCTAAACTGATTCAATTGTTCTTAATTGACTGATTTGATCCCTCTACTTGCTTCTTAAAAGGATTAGGATATTGAATTTGGTGTTTACCCAAAAGATCAGTGAAAGGAAGTAAGGCTTTCACTCACTTTTAGACACTTTCATTCACTTTCAAGTGTATCTTTCTCGAGAAACTTCTTCAAAACTTAATAATTTGATCTTAAATGATGTATAAGATGATTTGGGATGATCAATGTTATCAAACTCGGACCGGACCGGCCGGTTGGATTGGGAACCTCCGGTCCGACTGGTTTAATTAACATTCAGAAAATCGGTGTGAACCGAAGATGAACCGGTTCGACCGGTGGTCAAATCGGGAATCGGTACAACCCGGTTCACACCGATTTGATATTAAAAAAATTAAAATTAAACTCTCTTTACGCATAAAATTATATTTTAGCAAAAGAAGGATGGACCGAGAGAGCCAATTTCAAGTGCTTCACTTTAAGTGTCAATTTCTCATTCATCACTTGTCCTTTTTGAGTTTATAATATACCGTTAAAAAGATCGCATGACATAGAATACGTTGACATATTTCAAGTTATTCTAAACTCTATTTATCTCTTATATATTTAAGTCTCAAGTTGACAAAAAAATAACAAACAAAAAATTGTTTATAATTTGTTTTGGATATATATAATTTATAAAAATAATTTTAAAAGAATTATATATATTTAATATATATAAATATTATTTATTTATTATGTTATCCGGTTCGACCAATCCAAACCATCCGATTTAACCAAATGAACCGTGACCTAGTTATAAATCCGGTTTGATGTCCGTCCGGTTCTGATAACATTGGTGATTGCTACTCCAGTGGAATTCTATCATGAATTAGTTCAAATGCTGATTTACCATTTTCTAAAAAATTAAGTTTGGGATTTACCATTTTGGTAAATAATAACAATCCTCCACATATTGCCTTCTTCTATGACATGCTTAGGTAAATCTACAGATTAGGATTTTACAGCCTCATACAGTCATACTTGAAAAGGCAAAAAGAAACGAAAAATGTTACTGTTTCAATTTCCTTAGACTTTTTTTTAATCAAAAGAATGTTGTTTATTGATCTGATAAAAGAATACTCGAAAGAAATGGAGGAGGGCCAGCCCACTCTCCACGAACAGCATCCGAAACTAGAGCCCGAGCTAAACTATGAGCTGCAGAATTCGCTAATCATCTTACAAAAGAAATTGAGACTTTATTAAGATCTCGCAATAAAATTAAACACTCCGCTACTACACCACTAAGATATGAGAGATTGATATTGTTTGATGTAATAGCCTGCACTATCGAAAGACATTCAAACCTTACTTCCACTCCCCTATAGTCGTGTCGTTTTAACCATGATAGGGCTTCTCGAATGGCCACCGCCTCTGCCACAACCGGCTCGTAACAGCCGTCCAAGGTTCCATGAGCTACAAAAAGGCAATGACCTTCCCTGTTTCTTACGATAAAGCCATAGGAGGAGTATCCCAGGTCGGTGAAGATACCGGCATCCACATTACACGCGAGCCGGTCAACCTCTGGTGGTTTATAATGCAATGGGACTGAAGCGGCGTTTGTTCTGATTGCCATTGTTATTACGTTAGCTGCCTTCCAGCCATCGCGTTCCAGTTTCACCATTTCTATAATTCGAGCAACTCCTTCGCTGCTACCTTTCCATACTCCCTGATTTCTGTTTCTCCACAAGGCCCACAAAATGCTAGCTACCGCTACCGTCTCTTCCCCGTCCTGCCCGTCAATCAGCCTAGCCACCCAGTCGAGGCAAGAGCGGATCTGATCAGTTCTACTATCCTCAAAATGGATACGCCATGATGAACGCGCCACTTCACATGTCAAAAAGATATGATTCTCATTCTCTCTGTATTGTTTGCAAAGCGGACAGAAGTTGGCTAAAGAGTTGTGCCTGTTCTCGAGGTTTGTCATTATTGGGAGGCACAAGGACATAAGTCTCCATATGAAGTTTTTAATCTTAGGAGCAGTGTGCATAGCCCAAAGCTTATGCCAATTAACCAAGTTTGCTGTTAAAGGAACATCTGAACATGTCATTGCTAAACGATACGCGCTTCGTACGGAAAAATTCCCGTTCCTTTCCTTCCTCCATGTCCAGCCATCCGTTTGTAACATATTTCTTTGTGGGATGGAGTTAATTAATCTCTAATCACGAACAGAGAAATTCGAACCACTTACTTCCAAATTCCATCGCCCGTCGTCCTGTAACAATGATCGAACCTTTCCATCCCCCAACATCAGATCCGGGATACTATCTGGATACGGGTTAACGTCGTCCAATAACCACGGATCGCTCCATATATCTGTTTCTGAACCTTCCCCGATCTTCCTCAATAAACCACGCTTAAGTAAATTCTGACCCTAAAGTATGCTCCGCCATATATATGAGGGATTATGTCCAGTTTCTGCATTGATGAAGTCTGAATTTGGGAAATATCTCACTTTGAGGATGCGTGCTACCAGAGACCGAGGCTGTTGCAAGATTCTCCAACCTTTCTTTGCAAGGAGCGCCAGGTTAAAACATTTTGGATCCCGGAAACCCATTCCCCCCTAGAATTTGGATTGACAGAGCTTCTTCCAACTGATCTAGTAGATCCCCCTACTTGTACTATTTGCATTTCTCCACCAAAAATGGCCCAGCATACTCGTGATATCAGCACAGAATTGGTCAGGCATAATGAAAATACTCATAATAAAGGTAGGGATGGATTGTAGTACCGCCTTAATGAGGATTTCTTTCCCTGCACATGAAATGAACTTCTCTTTCCAGTTTGTAATCCGTTGTCTAATTTTGTCCTTTAGGTAGCCAAACGTGACTGTTTTTCTTCTCCCTACCTTAATTGGAGCCCCCAAATATAGTCTATGGTCATTGACTTCCTTTACTCCTAGTGCTTCCATCACTTGCTCCTTACAAAATGCAGTGCTGTTTTTACTGAACATAACTGCAGACTTTTGGAAGTCCACTTGTTGCCCTGAAGCCATCTCATATACCTTTAGACATGTCTATATGTTGGATGCTTCTGAGTGATTCGCCCGAAAGAACATCATGTAGTCATCCGCGAAGAAGAGGTGAGAGACCTGTGGCGCTGATCTTGCTATCTGGCATCCATGGATTCTTCCAGCACTTTCCTGTGAGGCAAGTAAACATGACAGGCCCTCTACGTAAATAAAGAATAGGAAGGGAGATAAGGGATCTCCATGTCTTAGTCCTATGGCCAGGACAATGGGGCCAATTTTGTTGCCAGCATGGGTGATGTAATATTTGACTGTCGTTACTCCCATCATCAACCACTCAATCCACTTTACAGGGAAACCTATCGTGTTAAGCATGACCCGTAGGAAGTCCCACTCAACCCTATCGTACGCCTTACTCATGTCTAACTTGAGAGCCACTAATCCGTGTCTGCCTTGTTAGAGCCCTTTCAATTTATGAATCGCCTCATACGCCACTATGATATTATCGGTGATAAGTCTGCCCGATAAAAAATCACTCTGACTCTCCGAGATGACGGATGGTATGACTTGTTTAAGCCTATGAGCAAGGGATTTTGAGATGATTTTGAACAATACGTTACACAAGGCAATAGACTGTAGATCTGTCACAACCTCAACATCCCTTTTCTTTGGAATCAAGACGATCAGTGTGTCGTTAAGCCCCGGGGGAATACACGAATCGTTCAACATAGTCAAGTAGGCCGCAATCACATCCTCACCAACTATGCTCCAAAAACATTGATAGAATGCCAGATTAAGCCCGTCAGGGCCCGGGGTCTTGTTCGGGTGCATTGAGAAGCAAGCTGAGTTGATGTCTTCTACTGTAAAAGGGTGGCTCAGTATCGTGTGATCTGCCTCTGTAATTCTTACTCTTACCCTTGATATAATTTCTTCAGCCTGACAACCTGTGCTAGTGAATATAGTCTGGAAGTAATCCATTAGCAGCTCCTCCATACCATCTCCCCTGCCTTTCCATTGTCCTGAGGAGTCCTTCAATACAGTGATCGTATTATTCCTTCGCCTAGCCGAAGCCTGCACATGGAAGTAGCTCGTGTTTTATCCCCATCCCACATCCACAAGAGCTTTGCCCACTGTTTCCAAAATTCGGCTTGCTGCTATAATATTCTGCTATACTCATCCCTCCGTCCCCTCAGCTCTTGTAATTTATGTCGAAGTTCGGCCAAGCACTTATTGAAGTTACTGTCAAGGGTTCTGCTCCACAGGTTAAGTGCATTAGCACTTATCGATTTTTTCTGCTATACTACTAACCCCGTCAGCCGTCCAGGCCTGTTCCACAATCGAGCCACATCTCTCTTTCATTAACCAGCAGTTCTCGAATTGGAATCTCCTAATCGCACCTCCGCTGATCCATGACTTTATTTCAATAAGTAATGCTGAGTGGTCTGATGTAACTGTGACTATATACTTCAAAGTGGCATTCTGAAACTACGCTTTCCACTGCGGATTAATAAGGGCCCTATCTAACCTTTCCTCTATCCACCTATCTGACCCGCTGCTAACCTCCCATGTGAACTGGTGACCACGCATATATAGGCTTGACAAATCACAGTCCTCAATTGCAGCTTGGAAACCGTCAATTAGAGATTGTGGGTGCCGGTTACCTCCTCTCTTCTCTGAATGGCTGAGGATGTCGTTGAAATCCCCAATACAGCACCAAGACATGTTTGAATTGCTCCTTAGTGATCTCAGGAAATCCCAAGACTCTCTTCGTCTATTCCGCTCTGGGAAACCATAGAAGCCTGTTAGGCGCCATAGTGCTATTTGCTGCAGTGATACACGTAGAGGGACGCCCCGCGTGTTCTGAGCTCTGGGCCATTTTATCTGGGATAAGGTGGGGCACGCGGGGCGTAAAAGGGATACGCCCCGCGTGAACGTTATTAACTCACGCAAAAACAACAATAACAAGCATGGTGCGCGAGGTGTATAGGTGTGTACGCCCCGCGTGGCTTATTCTCCTTTGGATAAAGTGGGATTTTTTTTGTTATTATTTTAAAAGAAATGACATGCGGAAAATAAAAGTTGAGAAAGAAAAACTCCCTTATTCGAGCTTGGGTTGCCTCCCAAGAAGTGCTACGTTATAGTCGGTAAGCTCGACTTAGCGTTTCCTCTTAGGTGTATGCTTCCTCTCGCGTTAGAAATGCAAATTCCTGAATGAACAATCCGTACCTACAAAACGGATTGTTAGATTCAAAGAAATTTAATGAAAACCAAAAACTATATTTAAAGAAATTATTGAAGAGTTTAGTTTGCTCCCTCTTTGACTCCTTGGGTAGCTCAAAGAGAGTGAAATAACCCGATTTAGAAGGAACCTCAAACTCTTCTAGTTGTGGGGTCATTTCCATGGGTCCGCACACAACCGGCTCATCGATTAGGATTTCCGGCTCCTCGCAGTTGAGACAACCTACATGATTTGGGGATTCCTCTTGAGAGGGCTCAATTAACTCGACCTCCACATCTTGATCACCCGGCTTGGCGTCTCTAATCGATTCGTCCGCGGTTGAATCGAGACGAGACGTTAATCCGGCGATTTGACTTCCTAAATCCCTGCAATATGCCTCATTGTTAGATAATCTCACTTGAATATCTTTAAGCATAGAGATTACCACATCGAATTGCGAGGCTGAATGTTGGTGCGAACATTCATCGTCCATGAGGTCGCCCTATAGATGACGACTATGAGACATCATACCACGGAAAAGATCATTAGTAACAACAAGAAATAAATAAATTATTCACAAAAAGAAAATGATATTTACAAATGCTTAAACTAACAATGAAACGTTTTTGTCTAATATTGTAGGAGATTATAAATCCCCGGCAACGGCGCCAAAAACTTGATGCGTAGAATCTAGTGGTTTGCACTTAAATGTGTATTGCGGTGAATGTGCTATGTCTACGGATGTGGTCTTTATAAATTGCTCTTGACTCTACTTAGACGCTACGACTACTTAGGGGCAAGTGTACCCCGTCGTATCAAGTAATAATCCGGTTAAGACCGGGTATCGAATCCACGGGATTTATAATTACAAGTATTAGACGACTCGGTTCTGTATGTTATTTAAGCGGTGATTACTTTGGGGTAAAGTAAGACACAACTACACACTATTCCTAACTATTGTCGACTCAGATTCGTGCAGCTAAAACTCTACGAAGCGGGGTGTGTATGATAAGTTATAACCACGATAAATAACGACTCTAAATGTATACGGGTAATGGTTTACTCTTGCAAAGACGACCAAGTGTAGTAAGACCGACCCGTGAAGTACTTAGACTACGTGATTCCTAGTCAAGGCGTGTCTAATGCGGGGGAACTAGAAATTAGGGCCCGTAAGTTCCGTGGCTTGTCAATTCCTACGGTTTTCGATTTGTCACTTCCGGTAAGGCAACACCTATATAATTCCCTAAAGATAGCCCGAATGGCGGCGGTAATCGCGTGCTCCTACACAATAATCAATTATCAATATCAAAACAATCAATAAACATTAACACGTAAAGGGAAATAGAGATTATAAACCATAAATTATAAATATGGAAAGTGTTTAGATGAAATACAACCAAGCCTAGTACATAGGAAGAGTACAAGCTAATTAGCAAGTAAAAAGGGAGAATCCGCCCTTGGAACTAGCTAACCGGACTCAAAGCCGTCTCCTAGGTCGTGGAGGTGGAACTCTCAAGCTTGGTGACGAATGATGGAGCGGAACTTCGATGGAACGCCGGAACAACCGAACAAGCTCTCGAGGGGGAGAGTTTAACTACAAAATCTGAATCTAAATTACAAGGAAGGAAAAGAGTATAGTATAGCTCTCTCTAGTATGTAATTGGTGTCAAATGAAGTTCAAGAGCTTCTTATTTATAGACATCAAGCAAGGGTAGGTTTGTAATTTCACAAAACACAAGTATGGAGCAACATTATTTGGTGCAGAAATCCCATGATACGCCCCGCGTAAATTGGTCTACGCCCCGCATAAATGCCCATTCCGTCAGAAATCTTCTGCATGTGGACCAATTCGTTGTCTTGTTGACTCAAGTACGCCCTGCGTAAAGGGTGGTACGCCCCGCGTGTTTGAGTCTCTGGAGTTTTATCGCTTGAATTGGTGACTTTACGCCGTGCGTAGCTGAAGTACGCCCCGCGTAAAAGAGTCTCTGATCTTTTTATGTTTGAAGAACTGCCTTTTATGCCCCGCGTATATAGTGGTACGCCCTGCGTAGGTATAGTTGACTCTGGGAGACAATGCAGTCTGACTTTCAGGATTAGGCCAATTATTGCCGACATGTGTTATACGCCCCGCGTAGTGTGTCATACGCCCCGCGTATGCTGATTCAGTTCCACATGGTGCCTGCGGATAAGGCAATTATTTCTGGCACTATGTTTCACGCCCCGCGTACATGATAATACGCCCCGCGTATTGAGTGGATTTTTGCTCCTTTCTCATACCTGAAATACAAATCTTGAGAGCCGAGTTAGCTTGACGTTTTTATTTCCTAAACTAATCAAAAACGAGGAAAATAAACTAAAAGTACGAGATTTATTTTTATTTCTTTATTTATCAAAAACACTTTATTTTTGCAATTAAACTTATTTATTTTACCCGAAATCATCCCGTAAATCATGCTAAAAGATAGGGGTAAAATACCCCTATCAAACCCAAAAACTTGATGGGCGTAAAATCTAGTGGTAGAGTTTCTTACGACGACTAAATGTGTATTGCGGTGAATGTGCTATGTCTACAGATGTGGTCTTTATAAATTGCTCTTGACTCTACTTAGATGCTACGACTACTTAGGGGCAAGTGTACCTCGTCGTATCAAGTAATAATTCGGTTAAGACCGGGTATCGAATCCACGGGATTTATAACTGCAAGTATTAGACGACTCGGTTTTATACGTTATCTAAGCGGTGTATACTTTGGGATTGGTGCGCGACACAACTACAAACTACTTCTAAACTATTGGCGACACAGGTTTATGTAACGGAAAACTCCACGGAATGATATGGGCGACGATAAGTTATAAATATAAAAGGCAATGACTCCGAATATATTCGATTGACAATTTACTCTTGCAAAGACGACTACGTGTAGTTCGATCGACCCGTAAAGTACTTAGACTACGTGGTTCCTAGTCAAGGCGTGTCTAATGCTGGGGGTCAGAAACTAGGGCCCGTAAGTTCCGTGGCTTGTCAATTCCTACGGTTTCCGGTTTGTCACTTCCGGTAAGGCAACACCTATATGAGTCCCTAAAGATAGCCCGAATGGCGTCGGAAATCGCGTTCCCCTACACAATAGTCAATTATGAGTATCAAAACAAGCAATAAACATCAACACGTATATAGAAACGGAAATTGCAAATCATATATTATAAATATGGAAAGCATAAATGAGGAATACAACCAAGCCTAGTACATAGGAAGAGTGCAAGCTAGTTAGCAAGTGAAGAGGGAAGAATCGGCCCTCGGGACTAGCCAACCGGACTCAAGGCCGTCTCTTAAGACTTGGAGGTGGAACTCTCGAGCTTGGTGATGAATGATGGAGCGGAACGTTGATGGAACGCCGGAATAACCGAACAAGTTCTCGAGGTGGGAGAGTTTTATTACATAAACCCAATCTAAAACCAAAACTATACAACAACTATCTAGGTAAGGTAGAGGTAGAAGATAGAAAGTAGAAGGTGTCTAAATAAGTGCTAGTCACTCTTATTTATACATCAAGCTAGGGGTAGAATTGTAACTTCACAAGGTACAAGTATGGAGCAACATTATTTGGTGCAGAAATCCCATGATACGCCCCGCGTAAGGTGATATACCGTGTAAGTGCCCATTCCGTCAGAAATCTCCTGCATGTGGACCAATTCTATGTCTAATTGTCTCAAATACGCCCTGCGTAGCTGAAGTACGCCCCGCGTAAATGAGTCTCTGATCTTTTTACGTTGAAGAACTACCATTTACGCCCCGCGTAAATGGTGATACGCCCCGCGTATGGAGAGTTGACTCCGGGAGACAATGCAGTCTGACTTTCAGGATTAGGCCAATCATTTCCGACATGTGTCATACGCCCCGCGTAAGGTGTCATACGCCCCGCGTATGCTGAGTCATTTCCACATGGTGCCTGCGGATAAGGCAATTATTTCTGACACCATGTTTTACGCCCCGCGTAAATGACGATATGCCCCGCGTAAATAATGATACGCCCGCGTATTTGCGTAGATTTTCACTCCTTCCTCGTACCTGAAATACAAATCTTTGAGAGCTGAGTTAGCTTGACGTTTTATTTTCTAATATTAATCAAAAATAAGGAAAATTAACCGAAAGTAAGGAATTTATTTTTATTTTGTTATTTTATTAAAACACTCTATTTTTGTAATTACTTATTTATTTCTTCTAAAATTAAACCGTAAATCACGCTAAAAGATAGGGACGAAACGCCCCTATCAAACCTCCTCGGACTTTAAAGTTTTACTTGTCCTCAAGTAAAAGAAATCGAAAGACAAGGGATTGAGATAATTGAGAAACAAACCGAAGGTTGGTTTTACCAAGTGCGTGATTTCAAAGTTACAGTTTTATGCAAAGGTTTCGGTAAGTACCTACGCAAGCAATTGAGTACAAAAACTTATTTGAGACCTCCATGATTAAGTTTAATAGGCGATATTAACGGGAGCCGATCATCTTTTGAGAACTCGGTAGTACCTCACCAAGGAATTTCACTCTTACGCTCAATTTTTGGTGGGTCGGTGTTTTAGCACTCTTCTTTGCACTTACTCGAGATCATGTTGAATTTGCATTTTCATCCGGGTTTTTCCTCCTAAAATATGGTTAAGCAACATTAAAAATGAACCCGGAGGGGGGTTGTAATGTGGGTGGCTTCTTTAGTGGTTAGTTTAAAGAAACTCAAGTTCCAAAATACCGACTTATGATCGCACCATATTTTTCTTCGGTCTTAGCTAATTTTACAAGATATACTTCAAAATTGCTCGGGTGGAGCTTGAGAATGCCTTTTTACTTTTATTGTATACTTTGTTTTGATAGATGCACAAAAACAATATTTTGAAAGCTTATGGTGCTCATTTGCTAAGGCCGTGACTTATTTCGGGTAATTCGGGTGCAAATTGATTTTGTCGGTATTTGAACAAGAGGAAAAAGGGTTAAATGTTAAAAGGGTATTAACAAAAAAAGTTGGTTAATAGGCTCGAAGGGGTTTCCTAATGTTTAATGAAAACGAGAAAAATAAATTAAGAAAAATTAGCCTAAGTAGGTTCAGTTTATCATCTATTGCCTTTTTACCAAAAATAAGTGTACTTATCCTGGAATTGGATGCAAATTCTATGAGTCGAGTGAAGTCGAAGCTCTCGAAAAATTGTGAAAGAATTAGAGTTCTCGTACGAACTCTTTTAGGCTCAAAAATACCTCACAAAGATTCGGGTTTAAATTGTGTACTATCAAGTCTTCGGTAAATTCTCAACTATCCCGTTTTTATTGCCTTTTTAAAGTTCATTATGGAGATGACATGTGAGTTAGAACTCAATGCTTTTGTTTGGTACTAGCCTAAGCTTTTCATAAATTCCCTAACTTTAAAACCAAGACTAAAATTTCTCAATTAAACCATCCTTTGTGTTCCGATGTTTTTATTTTAACGACAAATAACGGAACTTTAATTAATTTCCGAGGGAGGTGTAGCGTGTCGGAAGAATTTCAAGAGTTAATAAATTTGTTTAATTATTTTGATAATTATTTGATTTTTATTTTTGTTTTTGTTAGTGCAAACCAAACTAAAAGTGCGGGGTTACACGTCCCTCCGCGTTATTAAAATGACGCCTATTCCAAGGGCGTCGCAAAAAGAAAACAAAATAAAAACAAAAATAAAGAATGAGCTGAATAGACCCTTGAAGGTCAGGTCCTACGCCAGGCGTGCCCCAGGGGGCGCCCCGCGTAGGAGGTGCACTTTTAGCCATTTTTGGCCAGAGACTCAAATACGCGGGGCGCACGTAGAGGGACGCCCCGCGTGTTCTGAGCTCTGGGCCATTTTATCTGGGACAAGGTGGGGCATGCGGGGCGTAAAAGGGATACGCCCCGCGTGAACGTTATTAACTCACGCAAAAACAATAATAACAAGCATGGTGCGCGGGGTGTATAGGTGTGTACGCCCCGCGTGGCTTATTCTCCTTTGGATAAAGTGGGATTTTTTTTTACTTTAAAAGAAATGACATGCGGAAAATAAAAGTTGAGAAAGAAAAACTCCTTTATTCGAGCTTGGGTTGCTCCCAAAAAGCTACGTTATAGTCGGTGAGCTCGACTTAGCGTTTCCTCCTAGGTGTATGCTTCCTCTCGCGTTAGAAATGCAAATTCCTGAATGAACAATCCGTACCTACAAAACGGATTGTTAGATTCAAAGAAATTTAATGAAAACCAAAAACTATATTTAAAGAAATTATTGAAGAGTTTAGTTTGCTCCCTCTTTGACTCCTTGGGTAGCTCAAAGAGAGTGAAATAACCCGAGGTAGAAGGAACCTCAAACTCTTCTAGTTGTGGGGTCATTTCCATGGGTCCGCACACAACCGGCTCATCGATTAGGATTTCCGGCTCCTCGCAGTTGAGACAACCTACATGATTTGGGGATTCCTCTTGAGAGGGCTCAATTAACTCGACCTCCACATCTTGATCACCCGGGTTGGCGTCTCTAATCGATTCGTCCGCGGTTGAATCGAGATGAGACGTTAATCCGACGATTTGACTTCCTAAATCCCTGCAATATGCCTCATTGTTAGATAATCTCACTTGAATATCTTTAAGCATAGAGATTACCACATCGAATTGCGAGGCTGAATGTTGGTGCGAACATTCGTCGTCCATGAGGTCGCCCTATAGATGACGACTATGAGACATCATACCACGGAAAAGATCATTAGTAACAACAAGAAATAAATAAATTATTCACAAAAAGAAAATGATATTTACAAATGCTTAAACTAACAATGAAACATTTTTGTCTAATATTGTAGGAGATTATAAATCCCCGGCAACGGCGCCAAAAACTTGATGGGCGTAAAATCTAGTGGTAGAGTTTCTTACGACGACTAAATGTGTATTGCGGTGAATGTACTATGTCTACGGATGTGGTCTTTATAAATTGCTCTTGACTCTACTTAGACGCTACGACTACTTAGGGGCAAGTGTACCCCGTCGTATCAAGTAATAATCCGGTTAAGACCGGGTATCGAATCCACGGGATTTATAACTGCAAGTATTAGACGACTCGGTTTTATACGTTATCTAAGCGGTGTATACTTTGGGATTGGTGCGCGACACAACTACAAACTACTTCTAAACTATTGGCGACACAGGTTTATGTAACGGAAAACTCCACGGAATGATATGGGCGACGATAAGTTATAAATATAAAAGGCAATGACTCCGAATATATTCGATTGACAATTTACTCTTGCAAAGATGACTACGTGTAGTTCGACCGACCCGTAAAGTACTTAGACTACGTGGTTCCTAGTCAAGGCGTGTCTAATGCTGGGGGTCAGAAACTAGGGCCCGTAAGTTCCGTGGCTTGTCAATTCCTACGGTTTCCGGTTTGTCACTTCCGGTAAGGCAACACCTATATGAGTCCCTAAAGATAGCCCGAATGGCGTCGGAAATCGCGTTCCCCTTCACAATAGTCAATTATGAGTATCAAAACAAGCAATAAACATCAACACGTATATAGAAACGGAAATTGCAAATCATATATTATAAATATGGAAAGCATAAATGAGGAATACAACCAAGCCTAGTACATAGGAAGAGTGCAAGCTAGTTAGCAAGTGAAGAGGGAAGAATCGGCCCTCGGGACTAGCCAACCGGACTCAAGGCCGTCTCTTAGGACTTGGAGGTGGAACTCTCGAGCTTGGTGATGAATGATGGAGCGGAACGTTGATGGAATGCCGGAATAACCGAACAAGTTCTCGAGGTGGGAGAGTTTTATTACATAAACCCAATCTAAAACCAAAACTATACAACAACTATCTAGGTAAGGTAGAGGTAGAAGATAGAAAGTAGAAGGTGTCTAAATGAGTGCTAGTCACTCTTATTTATACATCAAGCTAGGGGTAGAATTGTAACTTTACAAGGTACAAGTATGGAGCAACATTATTTGGTGCAGAAATCCCATGATACGCCCCGCGTAAGGTGATATACGCCCCGCGTAAGTGCCCATTCCGTCAGAAATCTCCTGCATGTGGACCAATTCTATGTCTAATTGTCTCAAATACGCCCTGTGTAGCTGAAGTACGCCCCGCGTAAATGAGTCTCTGATCTTTTTACGTTGAAGAACTACCATTTACGCCCCGCGTAAATGGTGATACGCCCCGCGTATAGAGAGTTGACTCCGGGAGACAATGCAGTCCGACTTTCAGGATTAGGCCAATCATTTCCGACATGTGTCATACGCCCCGCGTAAGGTGTCATACGCCCCGCGTATGCTGAGTCATTTCCACATGGTGCCTGCGGATAAGGCAATTATTTCTGACACCATGTTTTACGCCCCGCGTAAATGACGATACGCCCCGCGTAAATAATGATACGCCCCGCGTATTTGCGTAGATTTTCACTCCTTCCTCGTACCTGAATTACAAATCTTTGAGAGCCGAGTTAGCTTGACGTTTTATTTTCTAATATTAATAAAAAATAAGGAAAATTAACCGAAAGTAAGGAATTTATTTTTATTTTGTTATTTTATTAAAACACTCTATTTTTATAATTAAACTTATTTATTTCTTCTAAAATTAAACCGTAAATCACGCTAAAAGATAGGGACGAAACGCCCCTATCACTACTCCAGTGGAATTCTATCATGAATTAGTTCAAATGCTGATTTACCATTTTCTAAAAATTTAAGTTTGGGATTTACCATTTTGGTAAATAATAACAATCCTCCACATATTGCCTTCTTCTATGACATGCTTAGGTAAATCTACAGATTAGGATTTTACAGCCTCATACAGTCATACTTGAAAAGGCAAAAAGAAACGAAAAATGTTACTGTTTCAATTTCCTTAGACTTTTTTTTAATCAAAAGAATGTTGTTTATTGATCTGATAAAAGAATACTCGAAAGAAATGGAGGAGGGCCAGCCCACTCTCCACGAACAGCATCCGAAACTAGAGCCCGAGCTAAACTATGAGCTGCAGAATTCGCTGATCATCTTACAAAAGAAATTGAGACATTATTAAGATCTCGCAATAAAATTAAACACTCCCGCTACTACACCACTAAGATATGAGAGATTGATATTGTTTGATGTAATAGCCTGCACTATCGAAAGACAGTCAAACCTTACTTCCACTCCCCTATAGTCGTGTCGTTTTAACCATGATAGGGCTTCTCGAATAGCCACCGCCTCTGCCACAACCGGCTCGTAACAGCCGTCCAAGGTTCCATGAGCTACATAAAGGCAATGACCTTCCCTGTTTCTTACGATAAAGCCATAGGAGGAGTATCCCAGGTCGGTGAAGATACCGGCATCCACATTACACGCGAGCCGATCAGCCTCTGGTGGTTTCCAATGCAATGGGACTGAAGCGGCGTTTGTTCTGATTGCCGTTGTTATTACGTTAGCTGCCTTCCAGCCATCGCGTTCCAGTTTCACCATTTCTATAATTCGAGCAACTCCTTCGCTGCTACCTTTCCATACTCCCTGATTTCTGTTTCTCCACAAGGCCCACAAAATGCTAGCTACCGCTATCGTCTCTTCCCCGTCCTGCCCGTCAATCAGCCTAGCCACCCAGTCGAGGCAAGAGTGGATCTGATCGGTTCTACTATCCTCAAAATGGATACGCCATGATGAACGTGCCACTTCACATGTCAAAAAGATATGATTCTCATTCTCTCTGTATTGTTTGCAAAGCGGACAGAAGTTGGCTAAAGAGTTGTGCCTGTTCTCGAGGTTTGTCATTATTGGGAGGCACAAGGACATAAGTCTCCATATGAAGTTTTTAATCTTAGGAGCAGTGTGCATAGCCCAAAGCTTATGCCAATTAACCAAGTTTGCTGTTAAAGGAACATCTGAACATGTCATTGCTAAACGATAGGCGCTTCGTACGGAAAAATTCCCGTTCCTTTCCTTCCTCTATGTCCAGCCATCCGTTTGTAACATATTTCTTTGTGGGATGGAGTTAATTAATCTCTGATCACGAACAGAGAAATTCGAACCACTTACTTCCAAATTCCATCGCCCGTCGTCCTGTAACAATGATCGAACTTTTCCATCCCCCAACATTAGATCCGGGATACTATCTGGATACGGGTTAACGTCGTCCAATAACCACGGATCGCTCCATATATCTGTTTCTGAACCTTCCCCGATCTTCCTCAATAAACCACGCTTAAGCAAATTCTGACCCTAAAGTATGCTCCGCCATATATATGAGGGATTATGTCCAGTTTCTGCATTGATGAAGTCTGAATTTGGGAAATATCTCGCTTTGAGGATGCGTGCTACCAGAGACCGAGGCTGTTGCAAGATTCTCCAACCTTTCTTTGCAAGGAGCGCCAGGTTAAAACATTTTGGATCCCGGAAACCCATTCCCCCCTAGAATTTGGATTGACAGAGCTTCTTCCAACTGATCTAGTAGATCCCCCTACTTGTACTATTTGCATTTCTCCACCAAAAATGGCTCAGCATACTCATGATATCAGCACAGAATTGGTCAGGCATAATGAAAATACTCATAATAAAGGTAGGGATGGATTGTAGTACCGCCTTAATGAGGATTTCTTTCCCTGCACGTGAAAGGAACTTCTCTTTCCAGTTTGTAATCCGTTGTCTAATTTTGTCCTTTAGGTAGCCAAACGTGACTGTTTTGCTTCTCCCTACCTTAATTGGAGCCCCCAAATATAGTCTATGGTCATTGACTTCCTTTACTCCTAGTGCTTCCATCACTTGCTCCTTACAAAATGCAGTGCTGTTTTTACTGAACATAACTGCAGACTTTTGGAAGTCCACTTGTTGCCCTGAAGCCATCTCATATACCTTTAGACATGTCTATATGTTGGATGCTTCTGAGTGATTCGCCCGAAAGAACATCATGCAGTCATCCACGAAGAAGAGGTGAGAGACCTGTGGCGCTGATCTTGCTATCTGGCATCCATGGATTCTTCCAGCACTTTCCTGTGAGGCAAGTAAACATGACAGGCCCTCTGCGTAAATAAAGAATAGGAAGGGAGATAAGGGATCTCCATGTCTTAGTCCTGTGGCCAGGACAATGGGGCCAATTTCGTTGCCAGCATGGGTGATGTAATATTTGACTGTCGTTACTCCCATCATCAACCACTCAATCCACTTTACAGGGAAACCTATCGTGTTAAGCATGACCCGTGGGAAGTCCCACTCAACCCTGTCGTACGCCTTACTCATGTCTAACTTGAGAGCCACTAATCCGTGTCTGCCTTGTCAAAGCCCTTTCAATTTATGAATCGCCTCATACGCCACTATGATATTATCGGTGATAAGTCTGCCCGATAAAAAATCACTCTGACTCTCCGAGATGATGGATGGTATGACTTGTTTAAGCCTATGAGCAAGGGCTTTTGAGATGATTTTGAACAATACGTTACACAAGGCAATAGACTGTAGATCTGTCACAACCTCAACATCCCTTTTCTTTGGAATCAAGACGATCAGTGTGTCGTTAAGCCCCGGGGGAATACACGAATCGTTCAACATAGTCAAGTAGGCCGCAGTCACATCCTCACCAACTATGCTCCAAAAACATTGGTAGAATGCCAGATTAAGCCCGTCAGGGCCCGGGCTCTTGTTCGGGTGCATTGAGAAGCAAGCTGAGTTGATGTCTTCTATTGTAAAAGGGTGGCTCAGTATCGTGTGATCTGCCTCTGTAATTCTTACTCTTACCCTTGATATAATTTCTTCAGCCTGACAACCTGTGCTAGTGAATATAGTCTGGAAGTAATCCATTAGCAGCTCCTCCATACCGTCTCCCCTGCCTTTCCATTGTCCTGAGGAGTCCTTCAATACGGTGATCGTATTATTCCTTCGCCTAGCCGAAGCCTGCGTATGGAAGTAGCTCGTGTTTTATCCCCATCCCACATCCACAAGAGCTTTGCCCACTGTTTCCAAAATTCGGCTTGCTGCTGTAATATTCTGCTGTATCTGGCTTCAGTTGCCCCAAGCAAATTCATGCTATACTCATCCCTCCGTCCCCTCAGCTCTTGTAATTTATGTCGAAGTTCGGCCAATCACTTATTGAAGTTACTGTCAAGGGTTCTGCTCCACAGGTTAAGCGCGTTAGCATTTATCGATTTTTTCTGCTATACTACTAACCCCGTCAGCCGTCCAGGCCTGTTCCACAATCGAGCCACATCTCTCTTTTATTAACCAACAGTTCTCGAATTGGAATCTCCTAATCGCACCTTCGCTGATCCATGCCTTTATTTCAACAAGTAATGCTGAGTGGTCTGATGTAACTGTGACTATATACTTCAAAGTGGCGTTCTGAAACTACGCTTTCCACTGCGGATTAATAAGGGCCCTATCTAACCTTTCCTCTATCCACCTCTCTGACCCGCTGCTAACCTCCCATGTGAACTGGTGACCACGCATATATAGGCTTGACAAATCACAGTCCTCAATTGCAGCTTGGAAACCGTCAATTAGAGATTGTGGGTGCCGGTTACCTCCTCTCTTCTCTGAATGGCTGAGGATGTCGTTGAAATCCCCAATACAGCACCAAGACATGTTTGAATTGCTCCTTAGTGATCTCAGTAAATCCCAAGACTCTCTTCGTCTATTCCGCTCTGGGAAACCATAGAAGCCTGTTAGGCGCCATGGTGCTATTTGCTGCAGTGATACAGTAGCATCGATAAAGTTAGATGATGAAGATAGAATAGTCACATCCACCCCTGCTTTCCATAGTAGTGCTAAACCACCTCTACGGCCCTGACGGTCCACTATTTCCTGACCATCAAAACCTAAATGTAAACCAATATCTCGAACTTTTTCAGATGTCGCCAACGTTTCCATAAGGAAAAGAAACATTGGTTTGTAGGCCCGAACCAGGTCCTAGAGGACATTGACTATCTGGGGGTTGGTCATGCCCCGTCAGTTCCAACTTAGAATACTCATGGCCCCTTGCGGGCCTGGCTTCCAGGTCCCGCTCCTCCTCCATTATTTGACTGTCCGGTACAGTTGGTTTCCAGACCCTTAACTCCTTCAGAAGTTCTCTGCCTCTTTGGTTCCAATATTAAGCCCTCGTCTAATGTCTCGTCTAATCCATATGTTGTTGGACTCTTGGAGCTGTCAGCATGAAGTGTGTTCGTTTTGTCTTTCAGTATTGTATCTTCGGAGGGGTCCCTGAGCCACTCTTTTCCCACCTGTATCCCTGCCATTCTATTCATCGCTCTCAGACTGCTGTTGTAAGGTCTATCCATGGGGATATCGTTGCTATCAAACAGCCGTGCACAGAATTTATCTGAATGGCCTATGATTCCGCAGAAGAAACAAAACTATGGAAGCCTCTTGTAACGGAAAGCCACCCAAATCCAATCCCCTCCACTTCTCTTCAGTTTCTGGCCTTTCTTCAATGGCTTCCTCACATCCACGGAAACTCTAATGCGAAGATAACTCCGACGGAGGCCTGTGAAGTTTGTTGGGTCCAAATCCAAGTACTTACCAATCCGGTCACCTATTGCTTTGCACGTTATCTCAGTCTGAAATCCAATCGGGAGATCAAAAATTTGTACCCAAATTATGAGCTTGTTCAACTCGATCAGGGTTGCTTGTTCCGTGGCTAGGAGTTGTCTTACTATCAGAGGGTTTTGGTTGAACGTCCACGGGCCGTCCTTCAGGACCCGTGACATGTCCAGCTCATGAAAAAATTGGAATAAGTAACGACCGCTTACCTCTGTTTCGGTGATGGTTACTCCTTTGACCGGCCGCCAGATTGCAGCGAGGTGTTCATGGACTCGAAGTGGGTGTTTCTTGATATTAAGAACTGGCCGATGATAAAATAGCTTGGTTTTTCCGGTGGTTGAATAGCTTCAGCGTCGAGGATCAACCCTTAGGAATCGTCGTTTGAGATGCACAGTTGGGCATAAGCTGCCGCTAGGCCTTTCCCTTTGTTCATCGCAGCAGGTTGGCCGTGGCACAGGGAGTTTTGGGTGAATTTTGGTGGTTAATCGGTAATATTTGGAACGGCAGCTAGGTTGAGCTGTTCATGGGAACAGACGAAAAAACACTCCAAAAGGAGAGACAAGGATATTAATGGGAACAGACGAAAAAACACTTCTGATCAAATCAAACCTAACTCACCTAACTTTGAAATTGAACAAAATAATATTTATATAAATCCTATGGTTCTACAAACCTCCAATTTCCTTAGACTAATATATCATATATATACCTTGAACCCAATTGGAAAAAACTGCTATTTTAGTCCTTGACATTAAAGATTTATTACAGCATTATCCATGAGATATATCTCCACAGTGCAGGTGAAGCAGTTTAAGAGATATATAGACTTGTATTCTGATTAATGTTTCTTATGTTTATTAAATTTCTTGGTTTTTGCGTTGTGATTGCAGATGCATATATATGATCCTTCCTTTGGATCCAACTGGAAATGTCTATCAAATGGACTTCAGATGCATATATAGTGAGTAAACATCATTCATCCATACATATAATCAATCTTTTCCATCTTAAAATTTTATTAATAAATGAAATTATTAGAATTTTAGCTTCAACCACTTGATTCAAATGCACTAATAATATGTAAAGAAATTATTTGACTCTAAAAGATTAAGTTTTCACATATTTGAATGGATTGGATTATAGAAAATAAAAAGGAAATTATTTGAACCCAAAAACTTATCCTTTCTGTCATTCATTAAAGATAGATAAAATGGATTGGATTACAGAAAGTAAAAAAGAAATACAGATAACATTTCTTTGATTCAGATATATAATCCATAGTTATTAGTTCACTAAGACATCCGCAGCAGGCAGGATATATTCAATCCCTAATCTAGATTAAGCTGGAACCCTGCACACACAAAAAAAAAAAGGAGCACCACAATATTCAAGTCCATGGATGAAGTAGAAAATGTTAGTAAAAAATGAAAAAAAGAGTGTATAGATGAAATACTTGGTGCAGTCAATATTGGGATCGATGGGCACAGGAACCTGGACATGGCATAGATCTGGAATTTGCTTAGCTTTATCAGCAATAATCCCAAAAGAAGCAGCAGCTTGCTTGAAACATGAACACAAATCTCTACGTATTTGAGTAGTTGTTGCTTCTTCTTTCACTTTCTCTGCTCCCAAACAACATGCTGCTGAAGGCATTGCTTCTTTTCCTACCAAAAAAGAAAGGCATGGATTCAATGTTGCCACTGCTTCTTGGCATGAGATTGCATTCACATTACTCACACCCAACAACATTGTTAGCACCCCAAATGCCAACATTATCATCTTTCCCTCCATTTCAACTGAATTAGTTTCAACTAATTTCAATTTGTTTGTTTTGCTTGGTGCTTTCAGCATGCCTGCCTACTTCCTCTTTTTATACCCTCACTTTCACGTCTTCATTGTCATATGGTGGCCTTCCATGCATCTGATTCTTTCTTTCACAGTTTCTCAACCTTAATTTCAGAAAATTCCAAAATCATTACCTTTTTTAAGTTTCAACCACTGACAATGTATTTCGTTAATATGGCAATTGTAATCCACCATTCCTTATATCATATGGATAATTTTAGATTACACCTCATTTACCATTTCATCTGTTCACTGGACAGTACATTAATATAATTAAGTTCTAAGGTTTATATTACTCAGGGTTTATACTTTAGATTCAAGGATTATAATTTAGGATTTAGAATACTATTCAAATAATCAACTAAGGAATTAATAATTAATTAATTTGTAGAGTGTCAATATATTAGTGATTAAAACAAAATATATGGGTCCACACTGCACATGTTCAAATGTGTATGAGAGGTTCTCTATTTGACATGGAAGTCTAGGCCCCCCCAAATAATTTACCGGGAAATATATATACTTCACACACACCTACACGTGACTTAACAGAAACTAGTAATAGGAAAATTATAATAGTTATCCTTCTAGTTACCCATTTCTTACTACATTCTGTATTATTCAATATCATAAAATAATTGATGAAAAATCTTATAAATACAAAAATGAAAGTCAAGATAGACGTTTTGCTTTCATAATTTAAAGGAATATTTTATATATTTAATCAACTATTTCATAAGGTTTCTTTGGTAAGTTTGTTAAGTTGCATTCTGAAAATGATTCCCTCAAATTATGCTTAATATTAACTATTAAATTTAATGATAATATCACAGAGTAGTGGGCATTTTGGACTTCTAACTTTGATTATGTACACAGAATAGGAAGTAAAATCGGAATAGAATTGTTAGTTAAAGGTTAGAAAATATATAAAACCAATCCATAAATATTTGGATATGTTGTTTTTATGTTTTATCATGTCAAAAATAATTGAGATTAACAATGCAAAATACATATTAAGCAACTATTTCAGTATAAGATTTTTTTTTAAGGCAAAAAGCATATTTAAGCCCCTGAACTTTATCTGTTTTAAGGATCAAGTCCCTGATCAATTATTTTTCCACATTGAGCCCCTGAACATTGATTTTGTTATGGTTTAGGCCCTTATTTAACTTTTCTGTCGAGTTTGGACTGCATACATCGTTAGGGCGATTCGGTTTGTTGACATGGACAAATAAAAAAAAGATTTCTTTGACTAGGAGAGATAAAAATTAAAAATTAAAATGAAATTATAGAAACTAATTTTCAGTATATTCTTCCAAACTCGATTTTCTTCTCTTCCATTTTGTGATTTTCAACATTAGAATTGCCAAATCGATCTTCTCATCTCCTAAACTCGAAAAAAAAGTTAAATGAGGGCCTAAACCATAACAAAATCAATGTTCAGGGGCTCAATGTGGAAAAATAATTGATCAAGGGCTTGATCCTTAAAACAGATAAAGTTCAGGGGCTTAAATATGCTTTTTGCCTTTTTTTAATTGTGCACAATACACTTACATTAAACAAACAAATAAAAATTACATTAAAAACAAACGAAAACCCACAACCCATCCCCCAATGTGATTCGAACCCATGACCTTTACAGTAATAGGTAAGCTCTCAACCGCTAAGAGCTTCACCACTCTTTGGTAAGTTGGTTAAGTTGTTTTTATCCCTATTCTGTAACTCATTTGCATTTAGATATCATTCTGAAATTGATTCCCTCCGGTTATGCTAAATATTAGCTAATATAGCTACCTGCCTGGATTTTTTATAATCTCAACTATTAAATTTAAGGGTTAATTACAAATAACTACTCTGTGGTTTGACCGATTTGCAGACCGGTATCTTGATATATATATATATTTTTTTTTGCAAACACAAACATGTGGTTTGCAAAATTTTATATTTGAGTTCACTTTATCAGAATTTGGTCGATAACGTCCTCGAAATGAAAATTTTCAAAAATTAAATTATACTTTAAGCAACTTTAATTCTTCAACTTTTTAGGTTTGAGGTTATTTAGATGTTGCTTTTAATGAGAGAGAAAGATAATATTTAGATAGAGAAAACTCAAAAAATGATGATTTTGAAAAATTAAAAATATCGGCTCATAGTAAATATATACTAAACAAATTTAATTCTTGAAAATTTTCATTTTGAGATCGTTATTAGCCAAATGTGCCAAAGTAAAAAAACATGTAAAATTTTGCAACATAGAATTGTGTTTGCAAAAAATATCACGGTTTGCAAATCTGCCAAACTACAAGGTAGTTATTTATAATTAATCCTAAATTTAATGATAATATCAGGAGACTTTGCAAACCTAGTTTTTACTTTGCATTTTCACTATTTATTTATTTATTTGTGTCTTATTGCAATACAATAATTCACCCTTCCAAACTTCTTAACCTGTTATAGTTAATATAGGGAGTAGATCAATGAATTATCAGACATTAGGTTGGGTATTTTATTTGGTATACACTATTAATTACTGTAGTCGTTAGTTTGAAAAATACGTTTCAACAAAACTTAGCATCCATATTACTTTAATTTCTAACTAACCCTCTACTTCAATAGGAATGGGACTCTGTTTCTTTGACGAATTAGGCATGGCTCCTATATCTTTTATGGATGTGGCTATTTTAATGTCAGGTTTATCATCTTATGAACAAGCGTTTAATGTTGATTTCTATGTCACTGTTAAGGCTTGAATTGAGAAATATCTTCAGACATTATCTAACGGTTTGATTGGATGGGAGGTTGTGGAGGGTAAAAATAAAGGAAAAGAAGGGAAATGAGAGGAAGAGGAAAGAATGGGAAGGGAAGCACTAACCTTACCCTTGTTTGGTTGGATGGTAAGAGTTTATAAAGGTTTGTACATTTCTCTTGTTTGAAATCAAGGATTTGAAAGGGAATTAAACATTATAAAATGACTAAAATGTCCCGCTCAATTAGTTATGTATATTATGTACTTTCCATGTAATTATCATATTACTTACAACTGTTTTTAATTACATATCTAAATCAATTATCCAATTTCATATATTATCATGAAATTTCCGCCAATACTCTTAAATACTAATAAATAAGTATGTAAATAAAAATTGCTACTTAAGAATAAATAATTGACAACAAAAAATAAAAAATATCTTTCAACCAAAATTATCTAAAAAAAAGTCTTCCAATCTAAATTATCCAGAATTAAAAGTGAATAATACGGACAACTGCATTTTATAACAATAGACATTCTAATGACTTAAGTAATAACAAGCATGTGAAAAATTTAAACACTGAATTCATAACACAGTTTAAAATAACTTGATCCAAAATGACATGATCCATGGCAAAAAACACGTCCACTATGATTTGATCCCATATCAAGAACCTACAAACAAAAATAGAAAGGTTAAATTAACAGTTTTAAAAAAATACAACCAGAAATTAACCTAACCCCAAGTACATAGCAACCATTTACAAATCAAAAATAGAAGAAAACGTATGAAGAAAATAATAGAAGAGAGAAACCCATGTACATAGCAACCATTTAAACCCATGTACAGATCTTGCTATTATGTTTGCACAAAATCAATATCAATCTATATGAAGAGAGAAAACACAACATTAACGGCAAAAAAAAATGACCTAAATCAACATTGACGGAGTTGCCGGTGACGGAGTTCCGCCGATGAGGAAGAGAAATCGGGAAAGAGGGGAGGAGGAAGTGAGCAGCAGATGCAAATAAAGAACATAATAAAGATTGGTTTGGTATTAGATAATTTTAATAAGAGCAATATTGGAAACAAAATTTTTAACCCTTCTAAATCCCCCAATTCGATGGGTTTGAGAATTGAAAGAAAAGTGCAGAAATCTAACTCTTACAAACCCTTGCCAAACCCCTCAAATCCCTTACCCTTCTAAATTTATTTCCCCAAACAAGGGTTTCCACAAACCTTTACTCACCCTCCCAAACCTCCCATCCAATCAAGCCCTAATGCCCCGTTTGGTAAGATGTAATGGGCTTCGTAATGGAATGACCATTACATTCAAGGCCCATTACCATGTTTGGTTGCATGTTACAAATTTATTATAATGGAATGAGAAAACAATTAGTTAAATTTTGTTCAACAACTCTTGTAATCCCCATTACTTAGAAAAATGATTTGAATTCTCATTACATCCAAAGCATGTAATTCTAATTCCTATTTTTAAAGCTCAATCTAACATCTCATTTATCAAATCTCACATCTTATCATTATTAAAAACACAAAAAGAGAAAAACATGAAAAATTGAAAGCGGAAAAAAAAAACGCAAAAAATGAAAAAATAACGGGAAATCGGGAAAAAAAAACAAAAAACGGTGAAAATGTTGAAAATGGAAACTAAAAAACGAAAAACTATTCATTAATTTATTGATTTCAGTTAATATAATTTTGTATTTGATTTCGATTCAATTTTTTATTTTTATTTTTAGTGTTTTATGCTTTTCATGTTTTTCTCATTTTTCATGTTGTTCGTTTATTATAATTATGCAAATAAAATTTTATAATTACATTTAATTAGGAAAACATAAGTATTGTAATGGTCATTACATTCTATCATTTTGTTTTTATTGTCAACCGAACATTGTAATAGAATCATCATTCCATTACATTACATTACAAATTTGATTACATTACAACTTTAATTACATTACATTGTATTACGGCATACCAAACGGACCCTTAATCAATTATTTTTTATGTAAAATTTTAAAATTGAAAGTCCATAGTAGTATAATATTTAATTAGGTGAAATCTCTATCCAGTGTGAATTAAACTTGAGTTGTCATGCTTTAATCTAAACCATTAATTGCGAAATTAATGACAGAGATTTAATGGCTAAATTTTACAACTAAATTATTATTTTACTGTATAATTAATATTTCTATTTTGAGAATGATGTATAATTAACTTTTAGACATTAATTTTTTAGTTAATAGTTGAAATATAATAAACAATGATCTCTCAAATTGAAATCCAACTTGAATAGATTCAAATTTAAGTTATTCCCGTGATTTCACTTGGTGTGATTATGGATATTCTCAATTGCTTTTGTTCTGCTTCTGGACAAAAACTTAATATCCAAAAATCTCGGATGCTTTATTCTAATAATATGGAACACGGTTTCTGTAAAGGGTTAAGTGAGTTTGTTGGGCATTCTCTTACAAAATCTTTGGGCAACTATCTTGGGATACCTCTCCATAGTGATAGAGTGTCTAAAGCGTCTTTCAAGGATGTTTTTGACAAAATTAATAACAAGTGTGCTAGTTGGAAATCAAAATCGCTTTCTCTTGCGGGTCGTCTTACTTTGATTCAGTCAGTGAACTGCGCGACACCTAATCATATTATGCAAGCTTGTCGTCTTCCTGAACCTGTACTTAACGGTTTAGATAAAATCAATCGGCGTTTCCTGTGTGTGTGTGGGGGGGGGACTCGGTTGAGGGAAGAAAAATTCATCTTGTTCCTTGGAAGGAGGTTTGCCAACCTAAAGGTATGAGTGGCTTTGGGATTAGATAGACTAGGGATAATAACAAAGTGTTGTTAATGAAACTTCTTTGGAGGATGTGGCAATCTCCGTCTGCTCTGTGGGTCCGGCTCCTTTGCGGGAAGTATAGGAATGATAGGATTTTTGGGGGGCATAAAGAAAAAGTTCAGGTTTGTTCCTTTTTATGGAAAGGGGTTAATGCGATTTTTTTCTGAGTTTTGCACTGGTATTGGATGGTCGGTTGGCAATGGGAGATTGATTAGTTTTTAGAAAGATGCCTGGCTAGGGAAGCAGCCTTTGTTGGAGATTTGTACTATCCCTCCGCCTCTGGAGTTTCGAAATTGGAAAATTGCGGATGTTGCGGATGAGGATGGAGAGTGGAATTGGTCTAAATTTGATCTGTTTTTCAGTATTGAAACTCTCCTGAGAATTCGAGGAGTTAAAGTTAGCAGCATGGAGGAAGATGGTGATACTCATTGTTGGACATTTACTAATAACGGTGCTTACTCTTGTAAATCTGCTTTTAAGGCCTTTAATCATGATATGGATGTTCCTCCTTCAAACCTTTGGAAGGTTCTTTGGTCCTTGGAAGTTCCTTATCGTATTAGGAGTTTTCTTTGGCTTTGTGCTAAGAATAGGCTCCTAACAAATGTTGAAAGGAAAAGATGGCATTTGGTGGACTCTGATGCTTGTACTAGATGTAAAGCTCATGCGGAAACCAGCTGCCATGTTCTTAGAGATTGTGCTGGGAGTAAGGCCGTGTGGATAAAAAAATTGCTTGAACAGTGTCTTTTTGCCTTCTTTTCCTATTCGGAACAAGACTGGTTTAGGGAGGGTGTTGAAGGAAAGATATTGGCCGAGCTCAAGAATGGAGCAATTCTGTTTGCTGTGGTCTGCCACCAAATTTGGCATTGGATGAATGTAGAGGTGTTTGCAGAAGGAGCGGTTGTCATTCCTAATTTGCTTGAGTTCTTCTTCAGGAAAGTTAAATCAATTATTGAGAGTTTTAAAGTTGATATTATAGCAGGTTCTATCCAAAGGACGATTGTTCATCTGATGGGCTAGGGAAGACCAGGTGAGGGGGTGGTGAAGTTGAATACCAATAGGTCTTGTAAAGGGAATGGAAGAATTGCTGCCGGCGGTGTTTTGAGAGATGCCGGAGGTGCTTGGTTGTCAAGTTTTACTCAAAATCTAGGCTTGGGCTCTTCGTTTATTGCTGAGCTCTCGGGTATCTTTTCTGGGCTTAGGATGGCAGAGGATTTGGGGATCAGGAAGCTGCTCGTGGAGTCAGACAATCTCAAAGCAGTCAATTTGATTTCTGATAAAAGAGCTCTGTGTTTAGGGAGCCAGAATTTAGTTAAGGCTATTAGAAGGATTTTCTCCTCTTTCGATAATATCAACTTTTGTCATGTTTACAAAGAGCAGAATCGGGTGGTAGATCGGCTTGCTGTAAAAGGCCGTGAGAGGGCTTTGGGCGTCTCTATTTTCTTGTCTCCCCCAGATTTCCTTTTGTTTTTGCTTTCTGAAGATAATGTACGAGTTAGATTTCCTAGGGTAATCCCCAACTAAGTTGTTGTGGTGTTTTGTTTTTACTTTCTTTTCCTACAAAAAAAAAAAAAAAGAACTAATAGATCTAAATCTGACAGTAATAAACAAGATTCATTTAATAAGTCATTAATCTGGTACAAAGTACCACGACACATTTATGCTTAAAATAATTAAATGTACATAGTAAATATAGTAAAATAAAATAACAACAATAAGTTAAAGGGTAAAGTACGAAATTAGGTAAAATGGGAGATCTATTTACATATTTAACCCATTTATTCAACCCACTACATATCTAGACTGTTTTTGTGTGACTTTTCCATAATACCCCTAACCTTTCCACTCCCCCTTTACGCGAACAGTCTCTTCCCCCTTCTCTTTGGTTACGCGAAACGGTTGGCAGCTCCTCCATTAATGATTCTCAGACTTTTGTTCTTCCTATCTTCCTTTAAATTGCACGAAATCTACACTATTTCGACAAATCACCATGTATTTCTCTTCTTTCTCTCTTCACCTCTTGATTCTTCATCTTCCTAACCCTAGAAAACGAAGTCATGGTTCTTCATCTTCCATTTCCTGCTCGTTTCTTGGTTTCTTTCTTCTTGTGACCATCGAAGAAATGGTGATTCTATGTTATTTTCAACGTTTTTCCCAGTTTACACTACAAAAAAAAGGGTCTATTACGACACTTGTTTAACTACGCTTTTTGAGATGCGTCTTAATATTTTAAAATTTATCCACGCTTTTCTATTTGTGTTGGTAGGTACTGTCATTTAAAGACACTTTTTTTATTAAATGTTGGTATTTTAAAAAAAAGTAAAGACGCTTTAAAAAAAGCATCGTAATTTTTTTAAAATTAAAGACGGTTTAAAATTTGCATCGTGAAAAAATGTCCTGATATTTTTTTATTTAAATATAGTTTTATTTTTTTATCCCGTATTTAATATTTAGCCATGCTTTTTAATTTGTGTCGACTTGTATAATAATTTTATGACGCTTTTAATTCTTATGATGGATTTTGTAAAAAGTTAACTACACATTTGAAAAAAAAAAGCGTCTATATTTTCTGAAAATTAAAGACGGACTAAAATTTGAGTAGGTAAAAAATGTGAAGGTTTTTTTTTTATTTGAAGAAATTTTTTAAATTTATCCTTATATTAAAAATTCAACCACTTATAGTGTACATATAAATATTAAGGTGATTCAAATCTGAAATTGTTTAACAATAAATAACGAAAAATTATTTATTGCTTAAAAAAAGAAAAAACAAAAATTTAAGTATATAATAATACAAATGGTTATTTGAAAATGTACTTTTTTTTAATAAGATTGAAAATGTACTTTAGTATATAATAGTAGTTTTGTTTCAGGAAAAAAAAAGTATATACAATGAATATTTAATTAACTAATACATAATGTCCTCTAAAAAATAAAATAATACATAATAGTATCACTCTGTTTTAGTAATTTATCAAAACATAAAATAAAATAAAAAACTATTTATTAGGTACCCAAATGTCAGCATCTAGAAGACTCTTTATCCCTTAGAGAACTACTGCAATTCTTTTCAAATAATAATCCCCAAAACAAAAAGATCAAAAATACCAATTCAAAATCCAAAAATTCAATAAAATGGCAAGCAAGGTTATCGTTCTATCTATTCTCCTTGTCGCCATCATCGGCATGGCATCGGCAGCCGCTCTCGCCACCCCTGCTGTCACTGCTGCTGTTCCCACCACCAGCCCCGCCGCTGCTGGACCTGCTGACGATATTGGCAATGATGACGATACTGGTGCCACCGCTGGAGAACCTAGTACCGATGTTGTTGCTAGAACATTGGGCACCGGCGCTGGTGGACCTACTGCTGCACCTGCCGCTGGTGCTGCTGCTATCGGTACATAATATTCATTCCTGGAAGCCGGCGTGCTGGGATGCCATAAGAGACATCCATTCCAAAAGACCTGGACTTCCAACCATTGGTGGTGAATAGGAGCTTACACCGTGGCACACGTCCATCCCCCAGTGGTGAATAAGAGACTATGTATCGTGAGACATCCATCCATCGGTGGTGAATAAGAACCTATGTATAATGAAGTGATTTGTTAGAAGTTTATTGTGGCAATCTTGATTGAGGGTACCGTGAGACACATCCATCCATTGGTAGTGAATAGGAGCCTATGTATTATGAAGTGATTTGTTAGGAGTTTATTGTGAAAATCTTGTTGTAAATTTTGATAATTTATGATTTTAATGTTAGAATTCATTGTTGTTTGGCATTTTTTGTTATACACCACTTAGCGAATTTTGTTAAAAACACAACCAGACTTCGTATATGCTAATTAAAATTATCAACTAAACCAAACATTAGCTTCACAGGCTTCGCATATGTTAGAATCTGCGAAGTCAGACGAAAGGGAGATAGCCGCTTCGTAAATATTGAAGGTATTATGAGAAAGTCACACAAAAACAGTCTAGATATATAGTAGGTTGAGTAAATGGGTTAAATATGCAAATGAGCCTCCCATTTGATCCATTTTTGTAATTATCCCTAAGTTAAAACGATTCAATGCATTTTTCAATATTTTATTGCTTACAAAGAAAAATGGAATTAAAAGGTACGATAATAAGCATGTACACAATGTTATTGCTATTCTTAGTATTATTATATCAAATAATTAAGAATGATTACGTAAAGCATGAGAAAATTTACAGTGTGCCTGGCATACCAAGTAGGATAGGTGATTTGGTATGCCAGGCCACTTATAATTTGACATCTGTTAAATTAATAGATATATACTTTAAACAGTTTAACTTTTCCCTAATTATGTTGTCCTTCTCTCCTCACGTCTCTTCTCTTTCGTTTTCTTTGTCACGTGCCTGTGTAAAAGAGTAAAATCTTCTCTCCCTGCATAACACAAAATTTGAGTTTGTTCTCTCCATCAATGGTTTGTTTATTCTCCTTGTCTGCTTCTTTTTCCTTTTTTACCGAAATAAACCACTCGTGAACTATGTACAAGAAGAACAATCAAGTTCAGATCTGATTTAATTGACACCTGAGACTTATACCATGTAGAAGAAAGTGATAGGATTAGGATTTGAGATGGAAAGTGAAAGAATTAACAAAAAAAATCTGGGTAAAAAGTTATGAGATTAAAATCATGCTATTTAATTTTTGGGTTCGAGTTTTAAAAAAATACGGGAAAAGGGATTTCATGCTATTTAATTTTTGGGTTCAAGTTTTAAAAAATAATCTGCACATCCAACAAATATATATTAAAAAAACTAAGAGAAAAAAAGCTTCAGTTTGCAGTTTAAAAAAAAAACACCATTGATATTAATGGAGGAGCAAAGGTGAGTAAGGAGACGATGTAGTGGGGTCTGGTAATTAAAAATAGTAACTAGATTACTTTTAATTAGTTTTTTTTGTTATTTAATGATAAAAAAGGATGGTATAATTGGGACAGATGTTAAATTATAAGTGGTCTGGCATACCAAATCACCTATCCGAGGTGGTATGCCAGGCACTGTAAATTTTCTCCGTAAAGCATACAATATATGAATGGTAATTCATTTGACAAAAATAAAAAAGGGTTTGCAGATAGCTCGAATTTCTACAATCATTTGTACAATTTTAACTATTGGATTTAATTGGAAACTTCAAATTCATCTACTATTTATTCAATCAGCTGATGTTTTCAAAATACTAAGGCAATTTTGCTGTAGATAGACTTATACCCATTTTTATTAAAACCGAACCAACTCAAGAGAAGAAAAAAAAATCAGTCACAATAATAAGTATCTTTTCATACTAATATTAATTTGTAACAGTAAGATGAATTATTATTATATGTATATATATTGTTGGATATTAATTGTCCTCGTACAGTAAACCGAAAAAAAAAAGAGAAGAAAGAATTGCATATACAGTACAGTTAACATGCATCAAAATGCATACTGAAATGAAACGAAATTCAACAGAAGACATATTTTTCCATTTAGGAATTGAAAAGCTTTTATTGATTTCCTAATAAAAAACGAAAAGGTAAATTTTAAATAAAATCTTTGTGATTTCACTAATTTTTAAATAAAGGACTGTAGTTTACTTTTTATCAAAACGAGTACTGAGGTTTTCAACTTTTGCAAAATAAGGACTTTTTCGATTGATACTATTAAAATCACCCTTAGCGATTTAAAAAATGACATATTTTAAGAACTACTACTAATATTATAAGCAACTTTAATTCTTCAACCTTTTTATTTCGAGATTAGTTAGATGATGTTTGGTAAAGAGAGAGAAAGTTAATGTTTAGAGAGAGAAAGTTCCGAAAAAGATGATTTTGTAAAATCGAAAATGTAGTTCCATAGAAAATATGGCATTGAACAACTTTAATTCTTGAAAATTTTCATTTTCAGGTCGTTAAAGATAGTTTTAATAGCATTATTAAAAGTGCGAAACCTCAATCCTTGTTTTTGATAAAAAGTAAATCATAGTCCTTTATCTGAAAATTACTAAAACTACAGAGGTTTTATTTGAAATTTACCCTAAAAAAACATATTGATTACGAATGGAAAGAAATGCAAAGAGAAGAAAAGAAAAGAGAAGCGCCAACTGAACTGATAATGGATGAATCAGATTTATTCATTTATTTATAGGGACTTTTCTTCAGCTTGGTTGCTGGGCCTTTGTTCCTGAGCCCAGCCCATTTCATTCTCATTCCATGCTTTCTTTGTTTTCCTTCTCCAATCTCATTTAAAAATTACATAAAAAATGAGATTTTAAATTTTATTTATAATTTATAAAAATCGTTTTTATATATTTTATTATTATGTAATTTTAAATCTTAAAATATCAAAATATCATAATTTTATTTTTGTTTTTATCAAATTTTCAGTTAATCAGTTATAAAAAAAACACAGTTTAAAAAAAAACACTAAATTTAACATTTAAATAAATTTGTTTAAGAGTTTGAGACATTTATAAATAATTTATCAAAATTTTTTTCTTTTGATGAACATAATTTATCAATTCTAACTATGGTGTAATTTACCTATGGATCAATGCTATTGTTGTTCTTATTCAAGATTACATCATTATATCCTTTTCTGTAAAAAAATATTTAAAATATAAAACATTCCAAATAGAATAGATGTTAATTTCTATTATTATAAAAGAGAGGAAACCCCTATTTCTCACCTATTTATTTGTTAACCAAACTATCATTTGATTATCCTTATTATTCATATTGTCTTTAAGAACTGAATTCTCTTTGTTACAAATACAGAAAAATCATCATCTCATTCATTTTTTTAGTTTATTATGCTTTTTACTTCTTATTTTGATATATTAAACATCTAATCTTTGTTATCGCATTGCTTACCAAATAGTTCGTTGTTAACATCTAATTAAATTAAAAAATTATTATTCATTTTATATTTGTTTAAAATTATCTAACTTTTTATAATTTGAAACAAATTTTTTACAGTCTTTTTATAGTTATATCACATATTAAAAACCACTTTCAAATCGTGAAAAATTCAATTTTCAAACACATGTAAAATAAATAAATAACACTATATTAATTGAATTTTATGTTCCAAGCCCACTCTTTTTCAATCATTAATTTAATATATCTAAACAAAAACCAATGATTTAATGAAAAAAAAAAGATAAACACTATGTTATGGATCTCTAATGCAAACCTATTTATACACGAAAAATAAAGGGTTTTTTTACATGAAATTCATATATAATAATATTTATTGTTTAATCAATATTGATAATTTAATTAATATAATATCAAAAGTATAAGTTTTTATTTGATAAATATCAAATTTTGCATGTAGTTCATCTGATGAAGTTGTAGTGAAAATTCGTTAACTGCCATCTTGACTTAATTCACAATTTTTAAGGATAAAGTTGTGAATAATCTTTAAAATTTGAATTTCCATATAAATTTCCTAAAAATAAACACTATTTAACTTTGTAACTGTTGTTGTTAAACAAAAGTCCTAATCTAAAATATCATATCTTCTCCTCCTCTACAACTTAACTTTCACCCCACCTTCCTTCTCCTCACTTTCATTCTTTCCTCTTGTCCCTCTTTCTCTTTACTGCTGGCTAGTTGAAGAGGAAGAAAGAAGATTGTCTTCATTCTTTCTTCCCCACCATTCTTGTTTTTCCTGTTTTTCTTTTTCGTAGTTTTTTTCTTTTATTTGTGTCGGTTTTTAGTTGGAACTTATATATATTTTATCGAATCTCTGGATCCGTTTGAACTGTGTCTGTTGGCTATACAATCTTTGTTTTTGTAAATTTTTTTTGTGTTTTAGCAAGGACAGAAACGGTAGATCTTATCCGTAGATCACTGGATCTACATGGTTGCAAAAGAAATGACTTAGATCCGAAGATTCAGAATGGTTCAAAGTTTGAAAATTGGTCTACAGTTGCTTTACGGCGAATTTGGAGATACGATCAATATATGGTTCAACTGTTGTTTATGTTTGATGTACCTTTAATGAGTTTTTTGCTTTTAGTAGTCACTTTCTTGCCCTAGTGGACAATGTATTAGGCTTAGCCTATATGTATGTGAGGTTTTATTTCTTACTGGTTTCATATTGTACTTGCAATTTTACTACTTAATGAAATATTAACATTACTATCCATAAAAAAAAAACTTTATAGCACTAGAAAAACTATGTTATGGCTCTCCATTTTTAACTGATCACTAGAAAAATTTTATAGCCACGTAGGTCTTTGATCTGCTACCAGGTAACTGATCGAGTACCATGGTCGTCGCTTGGCGACCTTTGACGGTTTTTAAACAGTTTTCTTGGCAGTTATGTTTGGATTTCCACTACTTAAGTGGAAATAACCAACAGACTCAGGGAGGAAAGGAGTTTATCAAAGGGAAACAAAGAATTGAGTGAAAGAAATTAGGGTTTTTAGTGAAATCAAATGAAACCACTTGAAAGTGAGCGAAACTCAGCGAAATTGAGTTAAAAGACAGTGATTTACACAATTTTACACCAAATTAACCACATTTTGAAGGTTCCTCCACCCAAATAAAACACCATTTCAAGTCTTATAGTAGAGAAAACAAGTTTATCACAACTATTATGTTGTAATCCTAGGAAGGGCTTTTGGTCTTTTACATTTTATTTGGGAGAGCTATATAAGCCTCCTTATTTGGAAGGATGATTAACTTTTGATGAATTAAAAATATAGTCTTATTCTTTGAAACTTGTTAAGGTTTTCATCCCTTCAACAATAGGGAATTTCCGTTTCCTACGAATTTAGCTCGTGAAAATTGGGATTAACTCCTAGTTTAGCTAGAGAAGAACTATCTTTATTGATTTAAGATTAAAATCAATTCGTCCAAAACCGATCTGTATCAAATAAATATGTTGTTTTGTGGTATTTGTCTAAAATTCTCTTAAAATAAGACAAAAACTTCTGTTTGATTTTGAACATTTCTAATGTAAATATTGCGTGGGGAAGTCAAGTGTATTTATTATAGGATTACTATGTGACACTAAATTATTCTTATTTTTTTTTTTGGTAGAAACAGAAAGAATAGCAACACAGAACAAAAGAAAAACAATAGACTAAGGAACGACCTTTGGAAAGCTAACGCCAATCACATCTTCACGAGCCAGCCTCAAACATCAGCGGGAGGCACCTAATGCTTTATTTAGCTACTATATTTTCTGGAGGCTCAAAATAGTATTGCATTATTTGATATTTCTATAATATATGCTATTTCGCTAGTAATTAGCTAAATATCCCTAAAATCTAAGAATGGAAATCTGAAGCATACCCAAAACAAAAAGAATTTACATAAAAGAGCAAATTTTAGAAATTTTGACAAATATTCATAAATAAATAAAAAAAAACAAGTTTTGCAAAACTAATAACAATTAGCAAGTAAGACTTAATACATTAGCCACCTTGAATTTAGTTCAAAAAATTTCCTTAATTTTTATACAGCGTCTTGTTAGGCTATGAATTTGTTTGAAGTTTTGTAGGCAGAAATCAGAACTTAATGGAGTAATAAGAATGAAGTATCCAATCCGTTCTCGATGCCTAAATTGATATTTTTTTTTTAAATATTAAACCTATATTAGTGTTATTTTGTACGTGGAACCTAAATTGATACTTCCCTAACAATCATAGATCTATTTTAGTACCTTATCCCTAAAATTAATGGTTGAGATGTAATTATTAAATTTCATAAAATCATTATTTTTTATTGGTTAACTAATCTCAACCATTTGATTCAAAAAGAATCTATTAATCAAAAAGTTTAAACTCGTGTATCTAGAGCTCAAAAATATTTTATTATTATTAATGAATGACAATAGAAATAAAAACTCTTTCTTCTAAAAAAAAAAATAATAATAACAACGATTTTGTTGGGCTTTAAATGAAATCCCTAATAAGGATTTCTTTGTTTAGTATGAGGTGATTGTAATTTACATGACTTCTTTGTAATTCACCCTAATATATATATATTGGTAGGTTTCAGAATCTCAACTGTTATCACCTAATTTATTTTTCTTATACTTTCTCCATCATGGTCAACAAATATTATAACATAAAATAGAAGCAATTACATTGTATTCATAATAGTATGAAAGAAGTTACGTACTGCAAATGATAAAATTAAAATTTTAATGTCATAAATTGCAATTAATGACATTAACTAGTTACTCAATTAATTAGGAGTCCAAAAAGGTATATTAGATTGTTCAATAAGACAAGTAAACATACATTTTAATCACAGAACACCCAAATTATATGCAACACTGATGCATCTGCCTTATCTTAAAAAGAAAAGTTTGGTAGAGAAATAAATTGTATGTAGTAATCTCCAGGGTAATAAAATTTGCACCTCAAAATGAGGTTATAAATAGAAGAGGTAATGGAGATGAAAAATGCACAAAATAGAGATGAAAATGGTAGGTTTATGGGTTCTGTTTGGGTTAATGATTTTAAGCAAAAATGTGAACTCGATCACATGTGGAGAAGCCATAGCAGCATTAAGCCCTTGCAACTCCTATTTGGCAGGAAATAATGCAACACCTGCTCCTACTTGTTGTTTGGCTGTCCAAAAAGTAAATGAAGAAGCAAATACTTCTCAAATTCGTAGAAATTTATGTGCCTGTTTTAAGGAAGTTGCTCCTCAAATTGGGGTTCAGACTGAGAAGGCCAAGCAGCTTCCTAACCTATGCCATGTTCAACTTCCTGTGCCTATCGATCCCACTATTGACTGCAACAAGTATATATACATACTATAACTCTCTTATTTTTTATGTTTTGTAGTTAAATTATCATCTTCTGATCTGATTTATTTATCTTTGTTGTGTGCAGGATTTCAGTCTAAGCAGCCTAAAAGGATTGGAAATGAATGAATGTCTATGCCGAATAAATAAAACCATTTGTGTTTAGGTCCTTTGAGCTTTCATATATATACATATAACATGCTTCATTTGTTTTCTATTCAATTTATGACACGTGATTATAGTTAATTAACTTTGGTTAAAGTGCGATAATTAATATAATGTGTCACAAATCGAAGGAGAGTTTGGTTAGAGGTTGGAAATGAGAACATCAAATTTCTTTTCATGTTTATGGATATATATGTATTGGATGATTAAGAATTTGTATTTATAAATGGGATGAGATATGGTTCCTTTCCTTTAATTTTGCTATACGATTTCTTCTCATTCACTATTTCTTTTTCATCCATATATACATATTATATATTTTCAATGTATTCACTCTTTCTTTTATATATAAGAGAGGGAGGGTTCAAGTTTAAAAACTTTTCTGTGTGAAAACACTTTTTTATGTAAGAGCATTAGTTAATAACATTATTGTAAGTATATATAATGTCATCATATAATACTTTCTTATATTATGTTCCCTTTCTATTTTAATCTTCTCTAACTTATGTTCTCTCTCTTCTTTTACGGTGGTAAGACCTTTCCAATCTCCTTCTTCGTTCTTATGATCTCTTTCTTCATTTTTCCGAATAGTTTTTGTTTCTATTTTGTTTTTATTTAATTTTCTCCCTAATGGTTCTATTTCTATTCACATCTGTCAAAATTAATTACTGGAGAACAGTGGTGAAATGCGAAAGCGATGGACATTAATGCGGTCGCCGGTTGCAATAATATGTCTATTACCAGATGGAATCACAATATGTACTTCAATATGATATCCATCAAGATTCCGTATCATCAACTATTGAATCAAATAATTATGTTCCAATTCATGTTCTGAATAATTGTTATTATGTTCTAAAGTATAATCAAATATGTTATAAAGTATAGTCGAATATGTTCTAAAGTTTTCCAAGACGAATACTTCTGTTGTAAATAATCACTTGGATTTTAGAACACTACTTTAGACATTTAGAACGTATGAGTTGATATATGGAACATAAGTTCTTTCTGTTAATAGTATAACATTTACACTTTCTACTTTAGGTCAAAAATCTCAATTCATGTTCTGAATAATCATTATTTATGTTCTGAAGTATAGTAGCATATGTTCTATATTTATGCCACTTGTTATCAATTGTTATTTGTACTTCTCTGTAGTACTTCAGGTCAAAATTCCAATCCATGTTCTGAATAATCGTTATTTATGTTCTAAAGTATATTAGCATATGTTCTATATTTTATGTCCCTTGTTCTGAATTGTTATTTGCACTTCTTTCACTACGCCGAAAAGCCCTTCAGACGAAGGTTCAAAACCGTCGTCCCGTAAGAAATAAAACTGTGATGGGGCTCAATGCCACCTGATGGACCTTCAAACGATGGTTGGATTTTATCTGTGAAGGCACGTCACATGACACAAGCCTATTTATAGGCTTTCCTATTACATGTGTTACGATGACAGCTTATCTATCATTACTTGCATGACATCCTAATTATTAAAAACGTCAAGGAGATATATGGAAAATTGGCATATTGGTATTTGCTATGACAGTTTGTATAATAATGTATGTCGTTGCAGCATGTTTTAGATGGCATATGTCTTAATCAATTATGTCAATGGATTTGTTTTCAGATGACAGATTCGATTATTTTTTTGTCTTCCTATTGTTGTTTAGATGACATTTTTTGGTTGAGTCATGACATGACCATGTTGTTGCATCGCTCACACTGGTTGTACATGTTATCTCCAACTGCTGGAGCTTCAATGGACCCATCGATGAAGGAAAACTTATTCTTAAACATCAAAGCGACCTTAATAAATCATGACCATTGGTGGTAATTTGGCCCGGTAAGAACTTGAGTGACCAAAGATAGCGCTCGTGTCTCATTCTGTGGGAGATGATATGGACTTCTTGCACTGATGATTGGGGCAGCCATTAGAGATAATCTTAAAGCTTTGGTACGAAGCTAATTTTGCTCTTATACTATAATGAGAGGAATGAGGAAGAACTTAATCCAAATTCATTCTTGGATGCTCATTGATTGAAAGAAGGTGCCATTAGAGAATATATATAGGAAAATCATTATAGTTAAGAGAACATAAAAGACAAAGTTTGTTGTACGGATAAAAAAGGGTGCGCAACACGACAGTTACAATCTGCCAGCAGAAGACAGAGGAATGAAGGATGGGTGAGGAGAGCAAAACCACGAACAATGTTGAAACGCGGTTGTTCTAATAAGGGGGGAATACTGTTGTAATTGAATTGAGTATTTAGGGATTTTGATTGTGATTGTGGATTGCAGGTTATTGTTAGAGCAATTTGTAATAGAAATTCATCAAATGATCTTTTTTCCTCTCAAATAGAAAACTACAACTTAAAAAAAAATGTTCAATTAACAAAAAAAAAAAAAAATCTATTAATAAATTTGGTGAAGAAACAAAACTGCATTGCAAAATTGAAAAAGAAAAGAAGAAAGAAGAAAGCAGTTTTCGGATTGTAAGTCACAAAGGCCGTATATTTTTAATCATTGATTTTGAGTTTAAGTTAATTCGTTATTATTGAATAAAAAATGATGTTAAAGGAAAAGAAAAGGCAGAAATAAATAGAAAGCCCACTGTCCATATTAGAGTAGTGATTATAAACCACACGCACGGGTCCGTAAAGTCGAAAGCATGTCCCCACTTAGGTAATGATTCTATGCTAATGGGACCACATGGGTTGCACGTGCAATCACCTCTCTTTCTTTTTGCCTTTCTGCCCATATGCATATGATATGCTATTATACCTTCTTTTCATCATCACCAATATATTTATGCTAATTTTATCATTCATTTCTTCTTGCTTAATTAAACCTTCTTTCTTTTCATTTTTGATATCATCTTCCATGTGTCAAGAGCCCATTCAACTCAAAACTTAACTTTATAATTAAAACCCACTAATCATTTTTATTATTATCTTTGATGCATCTAAAACACACAAATATCTCTTAAATTTGAAACTTGTATAACATATGTCCATTTTATCATTTATTAAGTACAGTTGTTAAAATTCGAACTATCAATCAATTGATCTTAAAAACTCTGATAACATATAAAAGAATTAATTAAATTAAAAATTTAAATTAATTATTATAGTTTTTTTATTGAACTAATTGTTAAGGTAAATATAGCTTTTTATTATTATTTGACACACTATATCCTCCTCATTAGTAATAGTTCATTAATTGGTAAAACGCATCCTAAGATCCTAATCAGTATGCTCTTAATTTGTTTTAATATATAAATAAGTCTCTTGATTTTTAATTTTCAATCTTAAGTCAGTTGGTAGAATTGTCAACTTTGAAAATAAAACTTGACTAACATATATTATTTAATTTAATTTGTTGTTCAAAATTTGCTCTTTTGACACACACAAACACACACACACATATATATATATATATATATATATATATATATATATATATAAACATGTAACATAATTATAAAAAATATAAAATTTTTATTATGAAATTAAAAAATAATTTCACACATACATGAAATAAGTTATGCTCTCTAATTTGAATGAAATATTTACAATTAACTAATTTGGTAAGTATAGGCTTAGCATAACCAACCCCCCAAATGATCAAAAGTCTTTTTGTATTGAAAAAAAATGAAGATTCAATCCACTAAAATTGAAATGATAAATGAACTCACCATGCTTTTTACCCTCATTAATCACCATATATCCTATATAGTATTTATTAAATATAATAAAAATCATTTTATAATCATACATATTAACTTAAACTTTATAAGAAAAAAATATTTTAAATATTATCCTAAACTTAGCCAAGATGTGGGGACTCTACCACGGGTTGCGACTTGCCTAGTGTAAAGCCTATACACTACAAAACAATACCTCTATACCAACACTTTTGTAAATGCACTTTTAAAAAGTGTCACTATAAAAAGCCTTGATATTTACTTTTATTTAATATGTACAACTAATTCCTTTTATTTTGTAAATATTAAGCAATACATGGGTTAATGTGTGGAGATCGAACTAGACGCTCAAGTACTGGTGCGAATAATTAACAATGAAAGGTTGGCTACTGAAGAAATGTAAAGAGCTGATAAGATAGGATTGGATGGTGCGTATAATTTACACATATTGGGAAGGCAACAGAGCGGCCGATTGGATGGCAAACTACACGAGTCAAGTACCTTTGGGTTATTACAAGTGTGTGCAGGCATTCAAATGCTTCTGTTGGCCGACACTGATGGTTCTAGCTGGCCCAGACGGATTATGATTTAATTGTTTTTCTCCCAATGGGTAATTCCCCCTCCCATTAACAAAAAAAAATATATATGTTTAACATGTGCTTATTCTAGCCAAAAATATTAAACAATAAATGAATAAGAAAAAACATCAAATCACATGCATTTAGCAAACAGAATACAAGACTAACAAGAAGTGTTATCATTTTGAAACAATATTTTTAAGCAATTACAAATCAATATATGTCCCATCAACACGATCATACTCTTCATCATTAATATAGTTTTCTCCTTCTTGCATAGGTTGCACACCAATGGATAATGTTGGAGTTTCAACAAGTTTATGAGAGAAAAATTCATCAACAACATCTTCAACCAACATACTTCTTTTGCGTTTAACATCAACATAACAATGCTTATCAATTTGAACTATGACATAGAATACTTATTTAGTATGTGATGATAAGACAAGTGGCTCCTCGCTATTAGTGAAAAAATTTGATCCACTAAAGTGAAACTCAATTCATATGTTTTTTACCATGTCGATTGTCTTTCTGCTTACATTGAAATAGAAGAATCGTAAAATCAACATAGTCTATCTCCCATATCTCTTGAATTACATCATAGTACGCCAATTTCGAATAAACCAACCTGATATCATTGACGCTAGAGTATTCTAAAGAAGACCAAACTACAATACCACTATTTTGATGTACACCTTTCTCATCCTAGCAAATAATTTTAAAAGAATATCCTTTGATAGGTAGCCTTAATAGGTATAAGAAAATGAATGAGGACCTCATGATAGCCATTTGCTCATATTGGAAAACACTATTTGTGAAAAATTTTGATTCCACTAAAATAAAACATAGTTAGTATGTCGATTGTCTTTCCACTTACATAGAAATAGAAAATCAACGTAGTTTAGTTCAAATATGTCTTGAATTATCCTATAATATGCGTATTTCTCATCAACCGACCTGGTATCCTTGGTGCTAGAGTATTCTAGAGAAGATCAAACTACAATATCATCACTATTTTGATCTGCACCTGCATCCTAGCAAATAATGTTAAAAGAATATACATTGATGTCGTAGCCTTAATAGGTATAAGCAAATGACCGAAGACCTTATAATAGCCACTTGATCATATAGGAAATATTCTTATTTAGATGCCTCGTGCCAAACTTCATATGGCCTTGAAACCAACCAAAATGATAATGCTCTTGCATTTATTGGTTTGTCATAATTCTCGGATTTCAGAGTTTCAGTTCCTTGATATGTTTTTCTATGTATGGATGGATTGCTAAGAAGGTGTTGCGTGCTTTCCGGAAATTATCAATCAAATGTTTGACAATTTTGCGACTAGATGTAACTTTCCCTATAAGTGTTTTCTCGTGGCGAGATTTTGGAATTCTAATTTCTTCAGCATTTGTCAAGAATACGTAACAAATATCGAAGCCTCCTCAGCTATGGTACCATGAATGGCTAATTTTCGCTCAATTTTTTCCCTTATCTTTTAAGATCCATATATGTCTCTCAAAAGGTACATCCATGGCAGAAAAAAAATGGACATCATTCCTTGATTTCTAGGACAAGATGGACAATTAAGTACATCATTATCATTATGTCAAATAAATACGGTAGAAAATATAGCTCCAATTTGCATAAAATTTAAAAACATCAGCTTATAGAGTGATATAACAATATAATGTGGGTAATCCTCTGACCGGAGGTCCTTCATTCTGCGTTGGGGATGGCCCCAGACCTGTCCGTGGGTCAGGTTGGGTCGGGGTCGGGTCAAATCTATCGGGAAATTTTTGTATAAATGCTCAGTCCAAACCCAGCCCACTATCAATTTAGGCGGGCTAGGGTTTAAAAATGAAACTCCAAACCAACTCATATAAACCCACCTAAAAATATAAACAAAATTTTTAATTATAAAGAATAAAATTTATACTTAAAATTAAATATTTAGTATATAATTTTTAAGGGTAGGTGATCTGTAAATTCCACTGTAAATCATCATCGAGGTCTGTGGTTTGCCCTAACCTTGGGACTGGGTAGACCTACCCTTACCTAAACTTTTTACGACAAAAAAAATATTTAGTATATAAATTAATAATAAATATTAATAGGCGGACCGGGTCGGCCCGTGCTATTTTTATTAATTCCAAACCCGTCCAAAAAATAGTCGACCCTGCCGGACAAAATGTATAACAAGCAAAATGTAAGGAATAAAATCTCACACAATTACAGACAAATACAATATCCACGAAGGGATAAAAATGACTACAAAGAGCAAAAAGAACCCATAAAAGGTATAAAAACATAAAACAACAATATAATTCTGGTAAATCCAAATCTGTAGTAAGACATCTGCAATCCAAACTTCATCGTTTAGACCATTCCGAACATTCTGAGTCCTTTTTTTGTTGCAACCATATAGATTTATTGATCCACGGACAATATAAACTATTCCCGCTCTTGCTAAATCCGAAAAAAGCATAAACAAGAGAATAATAGAGAACAGATATAATCAGACAGATAAAGAGTGTCGGTGAAATATATGAACAAAGACTAAAAAATCAATAAAAAAATACAGAAATCTAACCCGGTATGAGGAGGAAGAAGGAAGATCCTTCGCTCTCCTCAAAGTAGATCAACAAAATAGAAATATTGATAAAAATGAGAAGACAAAGAAGGAAGATGAAGATTTGCAGTTTTTTCTTCTGCAACTCCTAGAGAGAACTGTTTTACGCTAAACAGTTAGAAGGAAAAAAAAAGTGTTTGGTTTCTTATTGAAATCCCTTTTAATTCTCTTATTAATAGAAATAATTCTCTTAGAGTTATAAATGGAGTAGATGATTGGAGAAGTGTTACTGTGGTGACTCTATAATTGAAGATGGAGTATGAAAAAATAAAGTTGAAGTAGGAAAAATAGAGTAAATATGGTTGGAGATGGCCTAAACTTTATACCACATCCGTTTTATATTACATGTCTTTCTAGAGACTTTTTTTGTTTCATTATACATGTTATTTTATATGATCAGTACACGTTAAGTCGTCTTTTTTCCTGCTATAAAACGTGGGTTTATGAAAATTAATTAGAATAATGAAATTATTATAGAATAAATAAACAGTGGAATCAATAAATAAGGGGCAACTTTGGACATGTCTTCAGGGAGCTGAGGGCCATATGAGGATGTTGGGAGTCTCGACTTTCTCTTCTCCTCCGGACTTCCTCTTTTCGTTGCTTTCGGATGATCTGGTGGGGGTTAGCTTTCCTAGGCTAATCTCGGGTTAGTTTGTGGGGCTTTTGTTTGTTTTTTCTTTCCTTTTCCTACCAAAAAAAATAAATAAATAAGGGGCAACAATGTCTTCTCTCTAATACCCTTAATTTCTGTGCAACTCTCTAAAACGACATGTAATACGAAATGGATGGAGTATATATAAATTTCCGGCAAGTGGAAAATTCCATAATACCCTTGGGATGTACCTGCATGCCTTAACTGGATTAGGATTTGGTTGACCCATTTGTGACTAAGCTATGGTTTTGTCTTTGGGGTTGATTACTGATGGGCCTTCTTGTGTGGAATTCATTTTTCGACGTCAAGAAATCCCCCCTTACCAAGTGTATGAAGAAGACGCATGTATCTTTATGGCGAGATGCTTGAACATATTGAGCCATCTTTTGTATTTTGGACATAAAACTGAGGTGAAGATTGATCTGCTCGTTAGGTAGTAAAAATAGAAGACACTCGCATTGTAAAAAAACATTTCCAATGTGTGTCCAACAGGGAAATCGTATAGATGGTGTCATTGAACCATTTCAACTAAAAGTTCAAGCCGATGGTTAACATCCAATTATAGATTTTATAATAATCTCATGATATCTAGAAGCTATTGAAGTGACTTTGACGAACATCACTCAACCGAGCAAAGTATATGTTCAAGAGTTTATATGTTTTGAATGTTGTAGTTTATAGAAACTAACATTTTCCCTACTTTAAGCATTTTTCATGTGAGATGGATTTTGGGAACTTGAAGTTAAGATCGATGGATCTAGATTAGAGAAAGTTTGACTTTGCCTCCCTTGTGAACGTGTTGTAACCCCACTGGAAGAGTTTGTACCCCTTTTGGATCCTACCTTCGATCCTTTTTCAGTATCGAACCAGTCAAAGGGTCCATTGGTGGATCTAACTAGTAGATTATTAGATGGCATGTTTCGAAAAACACTAGTGCTATTAGAGTATCTTCAATAGAGGTTGCTTGATGACGTGTCAATAGTTTTAACAACTCTTGAAGAGTATCATCTATCAGAGTAATGGTAAGTACTTAAAATTTTTAAATAATATTACCACTTTTTAGCAATCTTCTAAGCAAAGTTGCTTACTTTTTTTTAATATAAAAAAATGATTTAGTTACCTATTATTGATCCATTTTTACGTTAATATTTATGATGAAAATAAATTATATATAAAGGAATGTTTTGTAGGATCATAGTGTCAAATTTTAAAGTTGGTTACTGTTGGAATGTTTTTTAACAAAAAATTGAGGGTAAATTACACTCATGGCCACTGAACTTTACCTATTTTAACATTGTGGCCACTGAACTTCAATTCTTAACGGTATGACCACTAAACTTTACACTTTTTAACATTGATGGTCACTCAATTTTAACTAACTCCTCAAAATGACCGTTAACGGCCGCTAACGACCTCAAAATGAAAATATTCAAGAATTAAAGTTGTTCAGAACGATATTTACCATGAAAACACATTTTGTATTTTTCAAAATCACATTTTTAGAGCTTTCTCTCTCTAAAAATTCTCTCTCTCTCTCTCTCCTAACCAAACAATACCTAAATGACCTCAAAACAAAAAAAATCAAAATTAAAGTTCCTTAGAATTTCATGAACGCTTCGGATTTTTTATTTTTAGACCGTCAATAATTGTTTTGAGGCGTTGAGTGGCCACCGGTGTTAAAAAATGTAAAGTTCAATAACCATACTGTTAAGAATTGAAGTTCGATTGCCATAATGTTAAATGGGTAAAGTTCAATGACCATGGCTGTAATTTACTCCAAAAGTTGACAAAAGTAATATAAATTAGTTAGGAAATAAAATATTTTATTTTATTTTAATGTATTAATTTTGGGCAATCTTTATAGCAATATAAATTTGAAGATGCTCTTAGGGAAAAAGGAAATAAAGGCAACGTGCAACTCGAGTTACATGCGTGTGTTTGAGCCGAGGCATAGGAGAATATTGTAGGATAGCTTCTAAAATGGTCATTGAACTTTATTCATGAGAATATTGTAGAGTATAATATTTATTAAAAATATTTTAATAATAATGATAATAATAATTAGTTTCAGAATTTCTATTTAATTAGTTTATGAATATAATTCCATATCTCTACCCATTTTATTAATAGCTCATGAATAATTTCTCTACAGCACCTAATTCTATAGTTAGGCTTAACATAAAAAAAATGTTTTAATTTCAGAGAAAATGTTCTATCAAAAAAAAAAAAATTCAGAGAAAATGGAATGTTCATTATCGGTGATAGCATCTTATTAAACATTTTTAGACCAACAATTGCAATATAATCTACATGGCAAACATACTGATTTTTGTTAAGCACGTTCTATTTGATTCCATGAGGGAATCAAACTGATTACCATGTAATCAGCCAGGAATCGCTGATTCTGGTGTATTAGGGAATCCATTCCCTTTCCACTATATAATTTATCTAACCATACAATAGAATTTGTAATAACTGATTTCTTTTTTTTTTTGACCAAAAAAATCAACTTTTATTCATGACTTTGCAAAGCATCTCTAATAAGAGTGCTTTCAATGAATACAGGATAAGAATAATGAACGAAAGAATTAGCGTAGGAACGAGCGTTTCGTGCCATAAGATGGGCCACTTCGTTCGCTAACCTTGGAATAAAAAACACTCTAAAACTAGTGTGAACTCGTAGTAGGGCTCTCACATCGGCAACTATGTTACCGAATTCCGTAATGTCCCTACCAATTGAATGAATGCTGTCAATAACTACCTTAGCGTCAGATTCAAAGATGACGTTCTGATAGCCAAGATCGCGGATCCATTCCATACTTGATAGGAGTGCAGTTGCCTCCGCCATTTTGACCGTGATGAATCCGTTCATGTGAGCACTAAAGCCAGCAATAAAAGATCCTTCGCTGTCTCGTAGTGTTGCTCCCATGCCGAAGGCTAGGTCTTCCGTGAACAGAGCCGCGTCCACATTGCATTTAGTCCACCCGCTACCTGGTCGGCTCCACTTGATTTGCTGTGGAAGAGCTTGACGATAGGTGCTGGTTTCAGTCGTGTGCCGCCTAGTGCTGGGCGTTGTCTGCTGTTCAGCTCCAATCTCTGTACTGTTGAAATTCCCAGCTGTTGCTGGTTGGGTCAGTGCCCGTGTGATCCTGTGTTGCTCTTGCTGTTCCGTGTTGGAGGGCTGCAGTGATAAACTTCGCACCTGCTCGTCTCTTGGATCAGTCGGTTCCGTACTGCGGTGTCGGTCTTCACTCCTGTGTGTTGGCGACAGTTTGGGGGCATCGATACAACATCTTTGTATCAGATGGGCGCCACCTTGTGATCTACTTGGACTGTTGTTCGTCTGGTTCCTGCACCGTCGTCCCCAATCTGCAGCAGGACTTTCGGTGGCTCGGTATTCATTTGACAGCAGTGCAGCAGCCGTAGTTCTGCCGGCGGATCCCATTAGTACCTGCGGTACGTGCTCAACATGTCGTGTTTGGGTTTGTGCTATACCCACCTCCTGTGACCCTTCGGTACCTGCAGAAATAAAAACGTTAGATAGCAAACCTCCGTCAATTCTCGTATGTGGGACTTGCGGGGGCTGACAAGGTACAGATATCGCCCTTGAACCACCCGAACTTCCCACGGCATCTCCCGCGACCTCACTAAACACCCTCCTTGAGTCAGCGGCTACCATGCCAGGTTCAGAGAGCAACCCACCCCCATCTCTACTTGCTTGGGCCTCCTTCCACTCTCTGACAAGATCAAAAGCTGATCTAGTCACTTCCGATGGTAATTTAACCAGCTGGTTCCACACCATGTTGTTCCTTGCTTGCCATATAGCCCATAGGACAACCACCCTCTTCTCAACAATATCATCATTATGGTTGCCAAACAGGTGCGTCACCCAGTCTTCTATCCTCTCCCACTCCTCACCAGGTGGGGCAAGATTACAGCTCAACCAACAATCCTGTGCATAGCCACATCCAGAGAATAGGTGTCAACCATGCTCAATATCATGCGGGCAAAAAATACAGTTTGTTGCTATGGGCACTCTCCTAGCAGCCAGCGTGGTTCTGAGTGGTAAGAAGCCTGACATGAGCTTCCACACAAATAGCTTGATTTTCGGAGGAATCTTAAAATCCCACATCCTCTTCCAATTTACTTCCTCCAAAGCCCTTCCCCAGGTCATTTCTTGGAGCTTGTAGCCCGACTTAACCTTGTATAGGCCATTCGGTGTGTAGTGCCAGACGATCCTATCTGGTCTAGCGCTGTTGGGGGCCACCATCCTGTTAACAACTTCCGCTATATCAGCATTGAATACTCCTCTTACTTTCTCCTGGTTCCAAATCCGAGTGCCTGGTATGAATAGATCTGCTACGGTCTCTTCCACATCTCCACGGTTTTGCACAGGGCCAATTAGTAGCCTATTCGTGTTCCATATCCATGTATCTGCATGAGCCTGGATCTGATCCCCTCGCCCAATACACCATCTCAGCCCTTCTTTCAGCACACTGATTGAGCTCCAAACACTCCTCCAAATAAAACTCGGGTTGTTCCCCAATTTGGAGGTAAGGAAAGTTCCTCTAGGGTAGTATTTAGCTTTGAACATTCTGCTCACCAAAGTGTTAGGCTCGTCAATCAGTTTCCATCCCTGTTTTCCCAACATGGCAAGGTTGAACGCACGCAGATCCCGGAAGCCCAATCCCCCCTTTTTCTTGTCTGTGCACATCCTTCCCCATTCAGCCCAGTGTATCCGCTTGCTGCCATCTTCCTTCTTACCCCACCAGAACGAATTCATCATTCTTTGTAGCTCATCACACGTCGACCTTGGTAATAAGAAGGTACTCATATAGAAAGTAGGTAGGGCCTGAGCTACAGATTTCAGTAGGATCTCCTTACCTACTGATGACAGGAATCTGAATGTCCAGTTGTTAAGGCGTTTTGCCAGGCGCTCCTTCAGGAAGCCAAAAATAGCACATTTGGACCTACCAATTAACGAAGGCAAGCCTAGGTATCTTCCCGTATCCAACGCACCATGTACCTGCAAAGAGTTTCGTAACCCAATTCGATGATCTTCCTTCATATTAGAGCTAAAAAAGATTCCAGATTTGCTTAAATTGACCGCCTGTCCTGACATTGTTTCATATTCCCGGAGAATTCCTTTGATCTGGTTAGATTCCGCCGATGTAGCTTTGAAGAACAGGAAGCTGTCGTCAGCAAAAAACAAATGTGTGATGCTAGGAGCTCTTGGGCTTATCCTGCACCCTTCTAACAAGCCCTGCCTTTCAGCTCTGCAAATCAATTGGGATAGCACCTCCGCACACAGTAGGAACAAGTATGGAGATAGGGGGTCCCCTTGGCGGAGACCTCTACTAGGCTTGACTGGTCCCACAATTTCAGAGTTGACAATGAAGGAATAGGAGACAGAGCTGACACAAAGCATAATCCAATTGACCCATTGTGAACAAAAGCCCATCTTGATCATGACTTCCTTCAGGAAGTTCCAATTAACCTTGTCATAGGCCTTGCTAATATCAATCTTGAGGGCCACTTCTCCCTTGGCACCTCTATTCTTCCTCTTCATGTGGTGAATTACTTCAAAGGCAATCTGCACACTATCAATTAGGGACCTTCCAGGGACAAAAGCAGATTGGGTCTCAAAAATTACCTCAGGGAGCACCCCTTTCAGTCGGTTAGCAAGGACCTTAGCCAGGATTTTATACACAACATTACACAACGAGATTGGCCTGAGCTCTGTCATTCTTCTTGGATTTTCGCATTTTGGGATTAGAGTAACCAGGGTATCATTTAACTGATCAGGGAAATTAACCGAATTTAGCCATGACGTACAGGCTACAAAGATATCCTTTCCAATCAGGTGCCAGTAGTGCTGATAGAAGCCAGGTCCAAGACCATCAGGCCCCGGGGACTTATCAGGATGCATTTGTTTAACAGCACAGGTAAACTCTTCGAAGGTAAAAGATCTGGTTAGGTCCTCATTCATTTCAGCATTCACAGAAAGGGGTAGAACATTCACATCGATGGCCTGATCCCCTAAGTCTCCCTTGAAGAGATGGGTGAAGTATTGGCGCACCACCTCTCTCATTCCAGCATTATCACTGACTTCCACTCCATCCTCGTTCTCAAGTGCCTGAATGCGGTTTGTTTGTTTCCGTGCATTGACACAAGCGTGGAAATACTTAGTGTTCATATCACCCTCCTTCAACCAGAATACCTTCGCCCTCTGACGCCAATAGGTCTCCTCTTGTTCAAGTAACACAGTCAGCCTTCTTCTGGCAAGGTTGCACAACTCAATTGACTCAGGGTCAGGCAAATCTTGATGCCTTTGCAGCGTCTCTTTACAACCCGCAATATCCCTCACAAACTTACCCTTAAAATTCTGCCCCCATCTGTCCATATCCCTACAGCAGGCCTGTAGTCGTGACGGCAAGGTCATCTGTGCACTCCTGGTCCACCTACCCGTAACTTATTTCTATTCCCATTCTTATGTATATTTTTCATGAACCAAACACTCACTTACTTCAGTTCAGTTTAATTCAGTTGAGTTCAGTTTACTTAATTATTATTTTTTTTCAAAAAGCACAGGAATGTATTTATTTATCAACTTGCCATACCCAAACTGACATGAAAGAATTGTTTTGCAGATGATGGTGGAGGAATTCAATGAGTTAACTTTGAATGAGAAGCATGCAAAGACGTTCAAGGTTAAGGAAAATGAAGTGGTGGAATTCAAAAGTTATGTGCGTAAGGCGACCAAAGAGAAAGAAGAGCTACACAACTTCAAATAGGCCATTAAGGAAAAAGATGGTGCGGAGCGGAGACAGCAACAAATTATATAGATATATAAAAGTGAAAGACGTGAACAGTAACCATTTCAATTTTTGATTCAATTTTTCCAATATTACCCTTTCAAATGCCTTTACAATTTTAGCCCTGCAAATTATTTCAAATGTCTCATCTACCTAAGAGCAAAACGGTGTCGTATACCAATACCAATTTGTGGCCCAACTTTTTTCTACCTGCCAAGTTTTGGTATATTTTGAAAAACTAAAACATACAGGTTACACTTTCAAAGTTACATAATACATTGAATTATGAACTTTAAAAAATTACAATTACTTCTCTCAACTTACGTATTTGAAATAAATAATTCTTCAAATATCATGTGACAGTGTGTGATTGGCAATGCATGATATTAAGGGATTGGTTATAACTTTTGAAGTTCCAATCACATGCCGCCACATGACATTTTAGAAGTTATTTACTTCAAATAAGCAACTTGAGAGACTTGGTTGTAACATTTTGAAATTAAAAGTGACTTTTTAAATATATGAAGCAATCCCCATCATCATTTAAGATATCTTTTGGATTAGTTAGATCTTTGTTTATATGGTATCAGAGTCATAGTTCAATGTTGGACCATCGCTGACATTAGTGTCAACCACCAAATGAATTGAACATGAATGAGATGGGTTAACCATCTCACATTGCTAAATTGCGAATCTATATGGCTCCTTAAATATTTGAAACAATATTAACCTTTTGAGATACCTCTTAAGGTGAATTAGACATTTGTTTACAGTTAGTTATAGTTTTTAGACAACTTGAGAGACCGAAGATGTATTATATCTTTAAAAAATATTATTCTTAATCAAATAACTTATATTTTTTTAATGAAAATTTGTTATTTATAAGTTTAATTTAAATATTAAATATATTAAGTGTTTTTTTCCGAAGCAAAGCGAGAAGTATCTTCTAGTGTTGAATAAAGTGGAGAACTAAAATTGGAATGAAATTATTTTATTGCTATGAAAATTGAAACTTCACTGAAATTAAACATTCACTCAAACAATTTAAATAATTAAGAACTCATATATTATTCACTCATTTGATCACCCTTTTATCTAATTTAAGTTTACTGCACACACACACACAATTAACCTTGCATCTTATTTATACTATACTATGTCGGTGACCAACTAAAACCACAACCACATGTTTATGTTGGTTACAAAGATATTAATGGGTGAACATTCTAGTTTGGTGGTTACAAGAAAGATCTAGAGAATTTTAAGTCGGTGATGACACTTAATACTCCCCCTCAAAGCCGACTTCTAATACTTCGTACTTACTAACCATTCCGAGTTGCTTTTCTAAAATCTTCATCTCTGTTAATGTTTCTCCACTCTTTGCTTGAGGATGTTTCTTCATATGCCGTTGACTCATTTGTTTTAGCTTCTTTAATAAGCCTCACATTAGCGTACTTAGAATTCGGTTTACTTTGGCTTGTTGACCTTCACACTTATAATTGATGCTCCTCTATGATGCTTATGGCAAACTTAGGTTTTTCCATCCATTTGGGATTGCAACACTTCTCTTTATTGGTCTCCCTCGACCTACGCCGCCTTGACAATTGATAAGAATCTCTTCATTTTTCGTTGTTGGTTCGCTAACCAGTATTGGTAAGCTTTTACAGCTTAACCACTTCTCTTTGAATGATCAATAAATCTTTTTTTTAAAGGATCAATAAATCATTTTAAATGTGGAGAACTAACGAAATAATTTATAAATTTAAATAAAATTTAAGGAGGTCTTAATGTATTTGTATAAAAAAAATTCATCGACTTTTGAAAAAGTTATATTTACTAATTAAATTTGCACTACGCCAAAACCCTCTTCCGACGACGGTTAAAAACCGTCGTCCCGCGAGATATAAATCTGTCACGGGGCTCGCTGCCGTCTATTGCACCTTCAGACGACGGCCAGGTTCTGTCATGTTTCGTCATCACACATGACATTAGCATATTTTCTTACTGTCATCTTTCCTTTGTTACGATGCAGCTTATTTATTACTGTCGTCACCTTTAATGTCATCACATAACATTCTGACAATTAAAACCGTCAGGTTAGCGTGTGGAAAATTGGCATGTTTAATTTGAGATGACAGTTCGTATAATAATTTTTTCCGTTATAGCCTGTTTAGATGGCACAGGTCTTAATCAACCATGTCAAAGGAGTTTTTTTTCATATGACATAAACATTTTTTTAATGTCTTTTTATTGCTATTTAGATGACATTTTTAAAAATTAAAATGTCACTTTATGCCTTCTTCGTTTGAATTTCTGGTTTTTATACCTGAATACAGAAACATTCTAAAATATGAAGATTAAATTCTGTATATCAATGGTTTTAATTTTATTGGAGACCAATACTCATAATATGTTTACATTTGTGCCTAACGTCAATCCATATCTTGAATAACTAATATATTTATGAATTAAAACACAAAAAAGTAACCAATCTTCCATAAGTCAATCCATATCTTGGAGTAATAATTAGGCCTATAATCCCAAAGGTCTTGGTATCTGCAAAAGCCAAGCAAACCATTAATATATTACACACATCCCTAAACTCAGTAGTACTTACGTGACCCTTCCCTTTTCACGGCCTTTCACTTACCACAATGATATCATATCACTATAAATATATGCATCATAATTCAGAATCATACCTTCAACAACCAGAAAACTTACCAACAATGGATCCCCTTGTTGAAACTCCAAGAGACATAATTGCTGACTTGGATAAGTTGTACATGGAGAACCCAAAGTGGCTTATTGCCATCAATGGTACGTATGTCAATCCATAATTGTGTTGTAACCCTTCCTGGTTTCTTCTATGTATTTCTAATGATTCTTCTTGGATGATAACATACAGGTCCGCTCAAGGGTAACTTCTTCACATGGTCGATCAGGATGAAAGGCCCCCAATACACCCCACATGAAAGGGGTGTATTTGAAATTAGAATCAGATACCCTCCGGATTTACCAAACAGACCTCCAACAGTACTATTAACTCATACCAGTAAGATATAATCACCTACATGAAACATATACTAATAAATCTCTCCTCTTATTCTCAGTTTTGCTTCCGGAATAGGATATATCATCCTAACGTGGCTCCTCAGGGGTTGATTCAACTTCCCTGTATCCTTAATAACCATTGATTTTCCACTCCCACGGTATAATGCAACCATTTATCTATTTCATTTGATAAACATACTGTTGGTCCCGTGTAATTAGTTCCAAGGGGGGGGTTAGGAACTAATGTAACTTTTTCGCTTAATTATGCTGACTAAATCAATTCTTTAAATTACTTAACTCAGTTTTGGTCAGCACGGCCGAGAGAGATGTAAGACAGCTTTAGTCAGAGGCTGACTAGAACCGTTTTACTTGCGAATTGGGAATTAACACTTAGGTCAGCTTCCAACTTAGCACTCTGATTACTCAGTGTCAGTTTATACAATTTATATCCTGAGTCAAGCAAGCAACACATACATATATATATATATATATTGAGAGAAAGAGTTAGAAATTACTCAGCAGATTTATCCTGGTTCGGCCTCACCGCCTACGTCCAGTCCCCAGAATAGTTCCGGGCTTTTTCAATCCAATACTGAGCTCTTTAAAGGTAGAGCACAAACCGTTTACAAAGAAGTTGAGTATGCAAGAGTACCGTCCTCTATTCATCTACTCAACCCCACTAAGCGTTATAACCGAACACTTAGATTTTCTCTACCGCTGAGTACTAAAACCGAGTACTCAGCACCACTCTCTCAATTTTTACAATTGATACAAACTTGTTCTTTCTAGAAGAAGAACACTTTAAATGAATACAAATTCAATCTAGCTTTTACACAGAGATAGAAATTTGGTGTAAGATTTTCTTTTCTTGTTTGAATGTGCTTTGTATGTATGCTCTTTTCTTTTGTACTTCGGCAAAGGATCCAAGAGTTGGACTTGTCCTTTTATAGTGAATTTCTGATGCCTCAATCATTTGAATTCGGATGTATCCGTTGAATTCAAACGGCTCCTTGCGTCATTCACTGGTCAACATACAGATTTTGCAGGCCAATTCTGTCATCTGAAATTAGCAGGCGTCAGGCTTGTCTTCTTCCACCAGGTTTGTATCTTAGCGCCAGTTTCGTCTTTTAGCCAACGGCCAGTTGACCCATGCATCTCGAAACTGTCTTCATGCGTAATTCCAAAGCTTCTGTATTGGCACAGACAGTTGTCGGATCTTGTCTTTTATCAAACGGATCATTCACGCTGTCCTGATGAACACTCATCTTGACTTCATTGACGTTGCCTTAGATCTTTGTCTCTGGCGAGGCTAAGTCACGTTCTACTCAGCTTCTTTGGTCAGCTTCGTCTTCAAGCGTTTGTTCTGAAGAAGACTTTTCTTCTATGATGCTGAGTTATACCTCTACTCAGCTTGTGCTGTGTCTCATGCTGAGTTCGTCCTGTCTTACTTTTTATTTCTATACTCATTTATAATTATACTCAATATTGAACAAACACATTAGTACAATTAAATCAAAGCACATAAATTTAATTATCTTAATCATGGATTAACTTAAATAATTTTATCAAATCAAAATCATGTGGAAAGGTGTTTCAACAAACTCCCCCATTTTGATGTTGGCAAAAATATTTAATTATGGAACTCAGCATTGAGATTCCCCATGATTGAAATTCCTTTTATACTTCTGAAGTTACTCCCCCGTAAAGGTTGCATCTATTGACTCAATTTAACTCTAAACCTTCTAAGATTTAATCGAGTGAAATTAAGACATGCCTTTACTGACTTAGTTCAATTCTAGACCTTCCAAGATCTAATTCAGATGAGCCTAGGTCAGCATTCAGAAGATTGTCAATACTTGGAACATATAGTTATCACTCAATGTGGCACATAGGTATTAGAGTTATTGTATGGGTATCAGATTTATATGTGCTGGGTATATTTTACTTGTATTTTCCTTATGTTCACAAGATTTTTACTTTATTCAATGTTTAGTTTAAGTATGATAGATCAGCATAGAATTATAATAGGTAAGCATCGCATATAGATAAGTCAGTTTGGAAAGGAAAAGATGCTTATATAGATAGTTAGCAACAAAATAGGACATGCCACATATGAAGTTACAAGTCTAAGGCTATTTTTAATCTATCTCTTTATGTTGACTTGAATTTTGCCTTTGCCTTTGGCAGTTCTTTGTTGCTGACTTGGATTCCTTGGGTCAGCAGAAGATGGACCAGGCTTCTGCTGAGTTCCGGCGGCAGATTGAATGACCTCCCCCATTCTCTGCTGAGTTCCAGCAGCGCGTTCTTTCTCCCCCGTTTTGCCAGCATCGGGATTGGAAGGAGGAGGAAAGAAGATTCCCTGTTGAACAGCACGAGATAATTTGGATGAGTACAGTTGAAGTTGACTCGTACTTTCCCGAAGACCGTCGAAGACTGCCATGCCATAAGCCATAGTGGAAGCGGGGATCTTTGTTGGGGTTTAGTGTCCTATAGACAATTGTTGCAGGATACAAACTTATTGTAAATGAATTGTTCTTTATATCATTTGTTTTAATAAGATATATGTTTAATAACTATATAAAGGCAAACCCTTTTACAGCACTAAATAAAGTCTAATAAAAGGAAATCCGTAAGTTTGTTTAAAGTGATTATAAAGTGTTCATACAAGCATGAAGTGAGACAAGACTTTATAATAAACTAATAAACTTAAAACCACTCCAAGTCAAGTGAGATGTTTAGGATTGACATATCACTGTTGAGACTTGTATGTAACAATGTCTTCTGTCCGACAGAAAGCTGATCTCACAAGCTTCACATATATAGATATCTGGACAGTTACATAGATCCGATGAAACGTCGTTCATTAGGATTGGGGATCCGATTTGAGATAACAGGATGGGTAGATTCGTCCTTGTCACCTGTTCATCTCATTGGTATTAATAGGTATAAATAATCCTCAGACTCAAAGGAATGTTAATTGGTCATCCTGAATTACTGAATGTGAGACTTTGATCGCGTGGTCCCACGATCCTTAACAGAGATGACTCTGGGGTGTGAACTGCAAAGGTTGGGTGTCACAGGAGGTAATGTCAGGGTAGTTATACATTGGATTGAGCATTTATCACTCCCGACGAATGGGAGATACGTCCAAGGATCGCTTGTGGAAGACTCGACTCTAAATCCTTGCAAGGTGATAGCTTAAGAGTAGAAATACAGATTTCACTTAACCTATCTATTTGAGTTGACTCGGCCTGTACAAGTAAAACGAACGTCTCGCTATATATGACTTGACATCATCCATAGTCATAAGATTCAGTTCAAGGATGTAGTTGATAAAGGATCGAATTATACTGTAACTAATACGGAAGGGTTAACGGCAGAATCAACCTGTCTTCTTAACGGACTCTGGGGGAATGATTACGGACATGCCGATAACATGCTCTGTTCATCATTCCGTTATGCAAGGATGAAATATAATTCTTGGAGAAATTAATTTAATAGTTGCATATGGCCAGAAGTAGTAAGGACCTAATGGATCACACATAAGACTTGGAAACAAAAGAGAGATGGATCTGATTAATAGATGGAAGCCCAGTTGAGCCCAGTAAGGCCCATGGATAAGGGGGGTCGAAATTATATGTATTAAAGGAAGGGAATTAATTTATTCCACTCTTCCTAATTGGATTAAGATTGTGAAATTAAATTAATTAAGAGATAATCAAGTTAGGAGTTATTAATTGGATTAATGTCCTCCTATTATTATCTAACTAGGTTACTTATTATTATCCTAATCATATTAGATATATAGTAAGATAATAATTAGAAATCCTATTCCGAATTGGATTGCTATTAAGTAACCTAATCCTATCTAACTAGGGTTTAGAGACAAGATAATATATATACCCCTTACCTAGTGAATTTCGACACACACTCTAGCCCCACCCCTTGTGATTTTCGAAATCTACTAGCTAGAGAGAGAAAGTGAATTCCATCCCCAAGTTCGTGGACAAGAATTCATTCGGCATTCCATCGATTGATTAATCTAATTCATCCCTCTTTCTCCTTGATCTTGTGTTGGTTAATTAGAGGTAATCTATTTTGGTTACATCTCATAAGGGTTGATTCTAATTTAACCTCACCGTGTTCATAAAAGAAGAAAAACAATCAAAAGGGAGAAATTCGTTTTTCTTCGCCTACATCAGGTCAGTTCACTATTTCGAGGATTTCCGGAGATTGAACCGTCGGATCGTCGCGATTTTTGGACAGTAGCTTCTAGACACATTCTTCCACGTTTCCACCGAAGGGATCGTCGTTCGGAGGTCTGGAAGGTCTGTTTCGAATAAGGGCAGATTGGTAAACAGTTTACCTCTCCTTTGAAGTTGTGGGCACTTCGTTTGCAACGGTAGATTGATCAACGAAAGGTATTTCTTCTTATTCCTCTTTATATGAAATAACGATTAACGGATCCTATGGTTAAAAGGAAGTAGGCTAAAATTTTTATATTTCCGCTGCTATACCTTAGCCCTATTTCCAACAGTGGTATCAGAGCCATCGTTAAATCCGTTATTTCATATATGAAATTTAGAAGCTTTCAATAGGATTGAATGAATATTGATGGTTAGGATTAATTAACAAATTGTTTGGTTAATTAATTCTAAAGATAAATAAGTGAAATAGATTATGCGTATGTTCCTAATTATTTCGGTTGATAATCATTATAACAAAATCTATTAGTTTTATGGTTAGATTAATAAAATTAGTTTTATTGATTCTAAAGATAAAATGGAAAGCTATTGTAGTTTTTCCTATTTCTGAAAATCGCTTTTCAACCGTATTGAAAATCTGATATATATATGAAATTTAAAATTAGTTTTGAATATAAAATATATATATACATGTTTCGGAAATTAATAGTTTTTTGTTTTGATTATCGAATGAAAATTCGTTTAAAAGTTTGTTTTTACCAAGTTGTAAATCAAAGCGTTAAATGAATTGAAATCAAAATAATTGGGACATGCATAATTGAAGTTTTGTATGGTTATATTAATCTAAGAATTAATATAAAGATGTAAAACGGTTAGAAGTAAAATTAGATGGGAATTAATTTGATGAGTTAATTTGATTAACATAAATATTACATAAATAAGTTATGTAATCAACCAATTAAATTTATTTAATTGAGTCTTTGCATGTTTGGAGTTATGGACATATTTGGACCCTCTTTTATTCTTTTGGTATTTTTAAAATAGGGCATGCGCGTCCTGCCTTTCTACTATCTATTGTAATTTCTCTTCTCATCTATTCCCTTCAATTTTCAATTGAAGTTTTCTTTAGTAGTATAGAAAATTAAAGTGTAATTTTCAAGGCACCATGGAGAAGACGGAGGACCTAAAGAGAAATATGTAATAGTTAGTATTTCCTTAGGTTTGCCCTTTTATTCCGTCTCTGGCTCGACGGAATAATTTAGATGATATGTCCATAATGCCAATGTATGTGTGAATGTATGTCTGATGTATGCTAAAACAAATCAAGACTAAGTTAGATTATGAGACTTAAATAAAAATCCTCATTAAAAAGTTAAGTAAATAAATAAGTTATTAAAATCGGTTGCCCCTCCCTAATATTATAATTCAGCCGGCAGTACTGGGAGCCTTTGGGTTGTTGGCAAAAGTCAAGCTCGGGGTCTTATGGTAACACCTGGATTATCGAAAATAGTTCTTTCATGAATATGGGGTAATACTTAAATTAGAGTATGACAATTGGTTGGCAAAAGTCATGTTGTTCATACACTAATGGGCAAAATGGTTGGGATTAATATGAATGACATATTAGTTACTAATGTGGTTAGTAACCCAATAACCTAGGAGTCACATTCGAGATGTGATTGATTGAATGAATCTACCTAATGAATGAGACTAGTTTGTTGGCTAAAGTTAAGGCGAAATCTCAAGAGTTAGGATCCTAGCTCACTAAAGGATTTGTGAAATTCTTCGAATTAATATGGAGGGTTATTAATTTGGCAAAATAGTGGGAGCAATCTGAAATAAATTAAAAGGCCTATAATTTTAGATTGTTACACTTTAAAACAAATGAATAACATACGTTTACTCTTTCTCACTCTCAGGTTTTTGTTTAAACATATACTCTTAAAATCATGACTAAAACCAATCTGCAAAACATTCTTACCGATAACAAGTTGAATGGTTCAAACTTCACCGACTGGTTTCGTAACCTCAAAATTGTTTTGAAGTTCGAGAAAATTGGGTATGTACTTGATACACCGATACCCCCTATCCCGAAAGATGATGCTCCCATCGAGGAAATTGATGCTTACCAGAAGCACAAGGCTGATGATGATCATGCTGGTTGCATCATACTTACATCGATGACGTCGGAATTACAAAGGCAACATGAGGAGATGGATGCCTATTCCGTCATCATGCACCTAAAGGAACTGTTTGGGAAACAGACCAGGTGCGAACGCTACGAGATATCCAAATTGCTATATCGTTGCCGGATGCAAGAGGGCACATCAGTCATGACACATTGTGTCAAGATGATTGGCTACATTACCAAACTTTCTAGTATTGGATTTGTGATGGACAACGAATTAAGTATAGACTTGATTCTTCAATCCCTCCCAGAGAGTTATTCACAGTTCATCATGAACTATCAGATGAATGACTTGCAAACTTCTCTTGAAGAGCTTGCAAACATGCTCAAGTCAGTTGAGCCCAATATGAAGAAAGACAAGGCCATACCGGCTCTTGTAATTGAGGGATCAAAGAAGAGGAAAGGGAATTTTCCCAATCCTAAACATCCCAAGAAAGGTAAGAAAGCTGTGTCCAAGGGAAAGGAAGTGAAGAAGCCCAAAGGAGAGTGCCACTTCTGTGGTAAAGATGGGCATTGGAAGAGAAACTGCAAGGAGTATCTAGCCACCCTCAAGAAGGGAAAGGGCGATGCTTCTACATCTGGTATGTTCTATATTGAAATAAATACAGTTTCATTGTCTGAATCTTGGGTACTTGATACCGGATGTGGATCTCATATTTGTACAAATATGCAGGAGCTAAAACAGACTAGGGAACTTAAGAAAGGAAGCATAAACTTGTGAGTGGAAAATGGAGCAAGAGTTGCCGCCATCGCAATTGGAGATTATGTTTTACTTTTGCCCTCTGGGCTTGTAATAGAATTAAGGAATTGTTTATACGTTCCTGAGATGTCTCGTAACATTATTTCTATTAGCCGTCTTGTTGACGACGGTTTTCATATTTCAATAAAGAACAATAGTTGCAATTTTTATAAAGATTCGATCTTTTATTTTTCAGGAATATCACAAAATGGGATTTATGTGTTAGATGATAAAACTCCTGTTTTTGCAATTGATACCAAAAGACATAAACTAGATAATTCAACTTACTTGTGGCATTGTCGTTTAGGCCATATAAACAAGAGACGCATGCTAAAGCTTCATTCAGATGGGCTTATAGATTCAATTGATTCGGAATCATTGGAAACATGCGAATCATGTTTAAAAGGTAAAATGACAAAGACACCCTTTAGCAATAAAGGTGAGCGTGTATCAGACACTCTAGGACTCATTCATTCGGATGTATGTGGTCCTATGTCAGTCCAAGCAAGAGGAGGATTCAGATACTTCATTAGCTTCATAGATGACCATACTCGATATGGTTATGTCTACTTGATGAAGCACAAGTCAGAAGCTTTTGACAAGTTCAAATGCTTCAAGAATGAAGTAGAAAATCAATTAGGAAAGAAAATAAAGACGCTTCGATCCGATCGAGGTGGGGAATATCTTTCTGATAATTTTCTGAATTATCTAACTGAATGTGGGATATGCTCGCAATGGACACCTCCCTATACACCACAACACAATGGTGTATCCGAGAGGAGAAACCGTACCCTATTAGATATGGTACGGTCCATGATGAGCATGGCCTTACTTCCAAAGATGTTCTGGGGCTATGCCTTAGAAACTGCCCTCTTCACCCTAAATCGAGTACCAACTAAATCCGCTAGTTCCACACCGTATGAATTGTTCGTTGGTAGGAAACCTGTGTTCTCATTTATGAGAGTATGGGGTTGTTCGGCATATGTCAAACGCATTGCGTCCGACAAATTAGATTCTAAATCTGATAAATGTTTCTTCATTGGATATCCCAAAGAAACCGTAGGGTATTACTTCTATCATCCAGATGATCAGAAAGTAATAGTATCCAGATACGCAACCTTCTTAGAGAAAGAGTTTCTCGAAGAAACACAAAAGGGAAGCGTGATTGAACTCGACGAAGTTCAAGAGGAAGAGACGCCGGCTGAAACAACAGAAGCGGTTGAAGTACCCGAAGAAGTCCCATTAGATGAGACTCCAGTGGCACCTATTCGTAGATCACGAAGAGTTCGTGAACTCCCAGTTAGATATGGTTTTCTAGTGGGAGATGATGACGAGGTTCCCGTGCTAGACGACGAACCCGAAAACTACAAAGAGGCTCTTACTAGTCCAGATTCTAAAGCATGGTTTGAGCCCATGGATTCTGAAATGGATTCCATGTATACTAACCAAGTGTGGACTTTGGTTGATCCACCCGAAGGAATAAAACCCATCGGGTGCAGGTGGATCTTCAAAAGGAAGACTGACATGGATGGAAAAGTTAGCACCTACAAGGCTAGGTTGGTAGCGAAAGGATATCGTCAAAAACAGGGTGTTGATTATGACGAAACCTTCTCTCCAGTTGCTATGTCCAAATCAATCAGAATCATGCTTGCAATTGCCGCTCATTTAAATTATGAGATTTGGCAAATGGATGTGAAAACAGCTTTCCTAAACGGAAACCTGCTTGAGGATGTATACATGATGCAACCTGAAGGTTTCATATCAAAGGATGCAAATAAAGTTTGCAAACTTCAGAGATCCATTTATGGACTCAAGCAAGCATCTAGAAGCTGGAATAACCGTTTTGACGAAACCATAAAACAATTTGGTTTCGAACAAAATTGCGAGGAAGCTTGCATTTACAAGAAAGCAAGTGAGAGCTCTATAGCATTTCTCATACTATATGTGGACGATATACTATTAATGGGAAATGACATTGCTCTATTACAATCGGTAAAAGTATGGTTATCCGGTAACTTCTCAATGAAAGACCTTGGTGAAGCAGCCTATATACTTGGTATAAAGATCTATAGAGATAGATCGCGTAGACTGCTTGGTCTTTCACAGGCTACATACATTGAAAAGGTGCTAAATCGGTTTAGCATGCTTGAATCGAAACGAGGTAACTTACCCATGGTACATGGAGTGAAGTTAAACAATCATCAATGTCCTAAAACTGATGATCACAAACGACGCATGGCTGTAGTCCCGTATGCCAGCACGATCGGTTCGATTATGTATGCTATGCTATGCACTAGACCTGACGTAGCGTTCGCGTTATCAGTAACGAGTCGTTACCAAGAGAATCCAGGAGACGAGCATTGGATTGCCGTCAAGAACATTCTTAAGTACTTGAGAAAGACTAAAGATATGTTCCTAGTGTACGGAGAAGGAGATCTGAAAATTGAAGGATTTTCAGACGCTAGTCATCTCACAGATGAGAATGATTTTAAATCCCAATCAGGATACCTGTTTATCTTGAATGGGGGCGCGGTCAGTTGGAAGAGTTCCAAGCAGGGAAGCGTGGCTTTCTCTACGACCGAGTCAGAGTACATCGCTGTTGCGGAAGCGGCAAAGGAAGCGGTTTGGATTAGAAAGTTCATTACAGAACTAGGAGTGGTGCCTGACATTGTCAATCCCATTACTCTGTACTGTGATAACAATGGAGCCATTGCGCAAGCAAAGGAACCACGGTCTCATAATGCATCCAAACACTACCTAAAGCGATACCACATCATCAGAGAGATTGTGGCTAGAGGAGATGTGAGAATAGAAAGAGTACCTACCGAGGACAACGTTGCAGATCCGTTGACAAAGCCGTTAGCCCAGAAAGTACATGATCATCATTTGACTTCTACTGGGATAAGTTTTAGAAACAATTGGCTTTAGTCCAAGTGGGAGTATGTTGGGGTTTAGTGTCCTATAGACAATTGTTGCAGGATACAAACTTATTGTAAATGAATTGTTCTTTATATCATTTGTTTTAATAAGATATATGTTTAATAACTATATAAAGGCAAACCCTTTTACAGCACTAAATAAAGTCTACTAAAAGGAAATCCGTAAGTTTGTTTAAAGTGATTATAAAGTGTTCATACAAGCATGAAGTGAGACAAGACTTTATAATAAACTAATAAACTTAAAACCACCCCAAGTCAAGTGAGATGTTTAGGATTGACATATCACTGTTGAGACTTGTATGTAACAATGTCTTCTGTCCGACAGAAAGCTGATCTCACAAGCTTCACATATATAGATATCTGGACAGTTACATAGATCCGATGAAACGTCGTTCATTAGGATTGGGGATCCGATTTGAGATAACAGGATGGGTAGATTCGTCCTTGTCACCTGTTCATCTCATTGGTATTAATAGGTATAAATAATCCTCAGACTCAAAGGAATGTTAATTGGTCATCCTGAATTACTGAATGTGAGACTTTGATCGCGTGGTCCCACGATCCTTAACAGAGATGACTCTGGGGTGTGAACTGCAAAGGTTGGGTGTCACAGGAGGTAATGTCAGGGTAGTTATACATTGGATTGAGCATTTATCACTCCCAACGAATGGGAGATACGTCCAAGGATCGCTTGTGGAAGACTCGACTCTAAATCCTTGCAAGGTGATAGCTTAAGAGTAGAAATACAGATTTCACTTAACCTATCTATTTGAGTTGACTCGGCCTGTACAAGTAAAATGAACGTCTCGCTATATATGACTTGACATCATCCATAGTCATAAGATTCAGTTCAAGGATGTAGTTGATAAAGGATCGAATTATACTGTAACTAATACGGAAGGGTTAACGGCAGAATCAACCTGTCTTCTTAACGGACTCTGGGGGAATGATTACGGACATGCCGATAACATGCTCTGTTCATCATTCCGTTATGCAAGGATTAAATATAATTCTTGGAGAAATTAATTTAATAGTTGCATATGGCCAGAAGTAGTAAGGACCTAATGGATCACACATAAGACTTGGAAACAAAAGAGAGATGGATCTGATTAATAGATGGAAGCCCAGTTGAGCCCAGTAAGGCCCATGGATAAGGGGGGTCGAAATTATATGTATTAAAGGAAGGGAATTAATTTATTCCACTCTTCCTAATTGGATTAGGATTGTGAAATTAAATTAATTAAGAGATAATCAAGTTAGGAGTTATTAATTGGATTAATGTCCTCCTATTATTATCTAACTAGGTTACTTATTATTATCCTAATCATATTAGATATATAGTAAGATAATAATTAGAAATCCTATTCCGAATTGGATTGCTATTAAGTAACCTAATCCTATCTAACTAGGGTTTAGAGACAAGATAATATATATACCCCTTACCTAGTGAATTTCGACACACACTCTAGCCCCACCCCTTGTGATTTTCGAAATCTACTAGCTAGAGAGAGAAAGTGAATTCCATCCCCAAGTTCGTGGACAAGAATTCATTCGGCATTCCATTGATTGATTAATCTAATTCATCCCTCTTTCTCCTTGATCTTGTGTTGGTTAATTAGAGGTAATCTATTTTGGTTACATCTCATAAGGGTTGATTCTAATTTAACCTCACCGTGTTCATAAAAGAAGAAAAACAATCAAAAGGGAGAAATTCGTTTTTCTTCGCCTACATCAGGTCAGTTCACTATTTCGAGGATTCCCGGAGATTGAACCGTCGGATCGTCGCGATGTTTGGACAGTAGCTTCTAGACACATGCTTCCACGTTTCCACCGAAGGGATCATCGTTCGGAGATCTGGAAGATCTGTTTCGAATAGGGGCAGATTGGTAAACAGTTTACCTCTCCTTTGAAGTTGTGGGCACTTCGTTTGCAACGGTAGATTGATCAACGAAAGGTATTTCTTCTTATTCCTCTTTATATGAAATAACGATTAACGGATCCTATGGTTAATAGGAAGTAGGCTAAAATTTTTATATTTCCGCTGCTATACCTTAGCCCTATTTCCAACAATCTTAATGTTGGCACTGAGCATACTTAAGAGATAATCTTGAGATTTCCTGATCCAAGTGATAGACTCTGTCATTTTGTCATAGGATTGATGATACATCCTGAGCAGGGCAGTGTCATACTGTTGACGTTGAACGTTGGTGTACCGAATCTGCTTAAGGGTAAATTGAGAGCATTGCAGAATCTCATTAGTCTTCACGAGGTCAGTGTCCATTTCCTGTTTATTCAGGTTGAGTAGGTGAACGGCTTCACCAATCTGTTCGATGGAACACTGGGAGGAGGAGGAGATAAGCTCACGAGCTCCGGTCATCTCAGAGGTCAGCTGGGAGAAATGTTGGTTTACCTCAGCAGAGGTTGCATATATTGAGTTCGCAGCTGATAAGGCATTGAGTTGACCTTGAATGGAGTCCATATGAGTTACCATCATCAGCTGGAGTTCAGCCAGCTTCACTATTGATTCTTGCTTAGGTTGTTGAGATTGAAAGGATGTCATGACACTCATCAAGTCCTTGAGACCTTTGATTTCAGTGAGAAGTTGAGTGACAGAAGAGAGTTGGGTTGGCTCAATATTAACAGACCCAGCAACATCGGTCTGAGTTTGATGAAGATCCTGAAGAAGGGCTTGAGCTGAGTCAATGATTCTTCGTCCAGACTCAGTAGCATGGAAGTAAGCATAGGATTCATCATTTTATGGTTCAGAGGCCGGAATATGAGTAGCACCGGATGGAGGAGGTGTGTGGTGATGTCCAGAAACAGAAGTGCCAGCGTGGTCAGCAGCTAGACTTTTATTTTGGTTATCAGCAGGAGCTGACTAGTTATCATTATGCGTTGAAGGATTTGGAAGAGGTGGATCTGCAGAGATGTTGACTTGCTCAGGGTCAATCTGAAGCTAAGTATTTTCAGAAGGTTGAGGTAGTTCAGAGCTGACTTGAGCAGGATTTTCCATTGCTAACTCTTTGTTCTGAGCAGCAGGGACTTCGAGCACTTGCTCGATAGAAACAGGACCTTCAGGAGCTTTGGGATCGGCTTGTTCCTCAGCTTGAGAAACAGAGGCTTGCTTTTTCTTGAGTTGGTCTGGAGTTGGCTCAGTGACCGTGGAGAAGAATTGAAACTGGAGTTTAGTGAGGTCAGTGATTGGTTCCCTTAGTGGAGAATCGTCCAGAAGGTCGATGACTGGAGATTTCTGAGCCTTTCGTTTGAGTCATTTGCTTGTGCTGTCCTTATTGGTTTGAGAATGGGGGTCAGCAACAATAGATTCAAGTGACTCAGAGGCAGAGATAGGACCAAGGTCAGCATCAAGGCCTTCCACAACCTTGTCCTGTACTTGTTGCTCAGTTTGATTCTCAGTCTGCTCAGCATCAACTGTTTTATTTTGCTCAGCAGCAACTTTCTCACTTCGCTCACCAGAGCCTATCTTATCAGCATGAAACTGACCTCTAATATCACCCAGTTCTTCTTTTTGGTCAGTAGGAGTTTTCTCAAGATCAATCTTTTGACTTCTCACAAAGTGTGAGTCTTCGGAGATTACAAAGTCAAGAGGAGGTGCATCAATTGGCTTTAACCCAGAATTTTTCTTCTTCTTTTTCAAAGGTTGCTCAGGGGTTTCTTCACTTTCTTCCTCAGGCTCAACTTGCCTTTTCTGTTTCTTTGCTGACTTAGGTTCACCTTGAGTTTGTGCAGCAGCAGCTTTGCTAGAGATTATTCTTAGCTTCCTTGGAGCTGTGTTGACATCCCTTGCGGATTGGTCAGCTTTCTACTTCTTATCTTGCCTTGTTCGGTCAGCGGGTTCAACCATTACCTTTTTTCCTTTCTTGGTTGGCACATCCTGTGCTGCTTTAACCATATTATCCCCTTCTTCATTTTCTTCTGCACCTTTTCCTTTCTTGGATTTAATCGGCTGGTTATAGGCTAATCCAAATAGTAGCGCCGCTGTGATTTCTGTTCCCTAAGTCTCAACTTCTTAAACCGTGCTTACTTGGTGGTCCTGAAGGATTTTCGTGATGAGGGAACCCATCCTGAGTTTCCCGGTACTTCGTTGGAATGCACCGATAAGAAAAACGGGCATATTGAGCGGTTGGTAGGTCAGCATGTGCCAGATGAAGCACTGCTCAAAGTTTGAGGCTGATGAGGAGGAGTTGACCTTTGGGAATAGGAAGTTGGTCAGGATGTAATGAGCCATTTTCTGAGGCTGACCCATGCACGTGCTGGCTATTTCTCCCTTGTGGGTCTTTGGCTTCCAGAACTCAACAGGATAGTCAATTTTGGCGTGGCCGTTGATGGTCCTGAATTCTGTACCTTTGGCCGGCAGCTTTAGCAGGGTTGCTAGATAGGATAGAGTGATTGTGATGTTCTTGCCTTTGACCCTGGTCACTAAGTGGTCAACATTGTCCTCGTTAACTCTGAGGTTTGTGTAAAACTCCCTTACCAGCTGTGGATAGGTGTTACCGGGGAGAGAAAAGAGTTGAGTCCAGCCGTTTTTAGAGATCCACTCACAGAAGGGTTTCTCAGCCTCTACGAACCCTTTAAAGAACCAACGATAGCGAAGTACCTCACAACCCTTGACGCTGTTGTATACAGGGAGGAATACCTTCTCATTAGGCTACTTCTCCTTCTTCTGTTTCTTTGACGGAGTTGCTTGGTCAGCTTGAGGGTTTTTGCTCGGAGTGTTGACCTTAGATTGGTCATGCTGACCATCCCCTTGAGACTCACTTGAGGTCTCTTCATAGTCCTACTGAGCAGGGGAAGGAGGATTTTCATCGGAGCGATTGTCGTCATAACCGGCACCGGAGATGTTTTGAGAATCGTCCGACATGATTCTTTTGAGAGATTTTGAGAGGATTTTCGGTTTTAAGAAGGAGAGAGATTAAATGCCAAAGATTTCAGATGTAAAGAGGGATAAGTGGGAATTTTTCCACTATTTATAGAGGTGCCGAGTTGATCTGATAGGTCGAAATGGCGGTTTGACATCGAGATGATCAATCGACAGTTATCCCTGGCATTTATGACACATTCGGCGCATGTGTTTTCTAATTATTGCGCTTATGTCATCCTAGGTGGCTATTCAATGCGTGTGCTAGCATTTATTGTTTTACTGGCTTTACTCAGTATCTAGAATACTAAACGTTTTTGTCATTCTGAGTGCCTAGTTTTACGTAGTGGAAATATTCATATGCTTAGTAACTCAGCTTATAATAATCACTCAATACATATGTCTACTCAGCATAAGGTGATTTTATATAATTCATATTAGCTCAGCATGCAATAGTTACTAGTTAATCACAGATCACTCAGCATGGTAATCACTCATCATTCAATTAAACATAGAATTTTATTGAGGAGGATTAGACATACCGATAGCTTCGCTTAGTATGTTAAATTGCTCACGAGCCAAAGGCTTCGTAAAGATATCCGTAAGCTGTTCATCGGTTGGTACGTATGTCAGCTTGATCTCTCCTTTGAGTACATGGTCTCTAATGAAGTGATGACGAATGCTGACATCCTTCATCCTGCTGTGTTGGATTGGATTCTCGGATAAGTCAATGGCACTCTTGTTGTCGCATTTGACTTCGATTGTTTCAGTTTTTACTCCGTAATCCTCCAGCTGTTGCTTAATCCATAGGACTTGTGCCACACAGCTTCCAGCGGCAATGTACTTAGCTTCAGTTGTTGACAGGGCCACTGACGATTGCTTCTTACTGAACCAGGATACTAGACAGCTTCCAAGGAAGTGACACCCTCCTGAAGTACTCTTACGCTCTAGCTTATCTTGTCCATAGTCATCATCATTGTATCCAATGAGTGTGAAGTCATTTGTATTTGGATACCATAAACCTGCATTAACTGAGCTCAGCAAATATCTAAAAAATATTTTTACAGCTATAAGGTGAGATTCCCTGGGGTCAGCTTGGTATCTTGCGTAATAACATACTGAGTACTGAATGTCAGGCCTACTAGCAGTAAGATAAAGTAGAGAGCCAATCATACCTCGGTATAACTTACTGTCTACTGACTTACCTTTCTCGTCACCGCAAAGGACAGTGTCAGTACCCATTGGGGTAAATATGGGCTTACATTCTTCCATATCGAATTTCTTTAACATTTCTTTGGCATACTTAGACTGACTGATGAAGATGTCGTTCTTCCCTTGCTTAATTTGTAGTCCAAGGAAGAAATTGAGTTCCCCCATCATTGACATCTCGGACTCAGTTTGCATCTGTTTACTAAATTCTTTGCACATAGATTTATCAGTAGCACCAAAGATTATATCATCTACGTAAATTTGTGCCAGCATGGTATTTTTACCCTTTTTCTTAATGAATAAAGTTGTATCAGCTTTGCCTCTGACATAGTTCCTGATCAGCAGGAAACTGGTCAACCTCTCGTACCAAGCACGTGGTGCTTGTTTCAGGCCGTACAGAGCCTTCTTGAGTTTATAAACGTGGTTTGGAAATTTTGGATCTTCAAACCCTGGAGGCTGGCTAACATATACCTCTTCGTTTATAAATCCATTAAGAAATGCACTCTTGACATCCATTTGATATAGTTTGAAATTCATGAAACTAGCATATGCACATAATATACGTATAGCCTCTAACCTAGCAATGGGAGCAAAGGTCTCACGATAGTCAATGCCTTCTTGCTGACTATAGCCTTGAGCTACAAGTCGGGCTTTGTTCCTGACTACATTGCCTTGCTCATCTAGTTTATTTCTAAAGACCCACTTAGTTCCTATGGTCTTTTGATTCCTAGGTTTTGGTACTAAATCCTATACCTCATTTCTCTTGAATTGATCAAGCTCTTCTTGCATAGCATTGATCCAGAATTCATCGTGCTCAGCTTTAGTGAAGTTCTTTGGTTCATGGACTGAGACGAACGCAACATTGCTAAGATATCTCCTGAGTTGATTTCTTATCATCAGGTTGTTCTCAGCAGCATCAAGAATGGACTTCTCCGAGTGTCCTCTTGGAATTTTGATCTCTTTGGGTAATGTTGAGTTGTCAGCAGCATGTGTTTCAACAATCTCTGCAGTTTTAGATTGGTCAGGAAAGGTAATTTCAGGTTCGTTTTTACCTTTGGTCAGCCCATGTGGTAATGACTCAGTGGCTCCATTTTGGTCAGCAGAAGCTGAGCCTGGGTCATCTTCGGTAGACTGACTTGGCCTTCCTGCAGGTCCAGTTTCATCGAACTCTATATGGACAGACTCTTCTACAACTTGAGTTCGTTTATTGAACACCCTATATGCTTTACTGTTAGTTGAGTACCCTAGAAAGATCGCTTCGTCAGCTTTAGAATCAAATTTGGCTAGGTTGGCCTTCGTATTAAGTATAAAACATTTACAACCAAAGGCACGAAAGTATCCAATGTTGGGCTTTCGTCCTTTCCAAAGTTCATAGGGAGTTTTCTTAAGAATAGGTCTAACTAAAGCCCTATTGAGTATATAGCATGTTGTGTTGACAGCTTCACCCCAGAAATACTTTGGAAGCCTATTCTCACTCAGCATTGTCCTAGATATTTCAACTAATGTTCTGTTCTTCCTTTCAACTACCCCATTGTGTTGAGGAGTTCTTGTTGGAAATTAGGCTAAGGTATAGTAGCGGAAATATAAAAATTTTAACCTATTTCCATTAACCCTAGGATCTGTTAATCGTTATTTCATATAAAGAGGGATAAGAAGAATTACCTTTTGATGATCAATCTATCGTTGTTAATGAAGTGCCCACAACTCTTCTCCGAGTTCCCAAGCACAAAATAAAACATATGAAGATTAAGTTAGAATCAACCGCTGAATAGCAACCAAAGTAGATTGCCTCTAATTAATCAACACAGGATCAAGGATAAAAGAAATAGATGAAATCAATTGATCGGAAGGAAGCCGTGGAAAATCTCATCCTCAAACTGGGGGTCGAAATTCTCTCTCTTGCTCTTAGGGATGGATTTCGAAAATCACTTAGGGTTAGCCTTTAGTGTCTTGGCCGAAATTCTTATATAGGGGGGTATTTATAATCTCTTGTATCTAATCCCTAGTTAGATAGAATTAGGTTACTGAATAGGAATTCAATTCGGAATAGAATTCCTAATTATTATCTCATTATATATCTTAATATATTAAGGATAATAATAATAACCTTATTGGATAATAATAGGAGTATTATAATCTAATTAAAACTCCTAACTTGTTTATCTTTTAATTAATTTAATTCACAATCCTAATCTAATTAGGATTGATTAAAATCAAATTAATCATTCATGTACTATACATGAATTTCGACCCCCCTATGGTCCATGGGCCTCATTGGGCTCAATTGGGCTTCCATCAATTAATTAACATCTATCTCTCTTTTAAGTTCCAAGTCTTATGTGTGACCCATTAGGTTCCTATTACTTCTGGCCGTATGCAACTATTAAATTAATTCTCAAAGAATTATATTTAATCTTTGCATAACGGAATGATGTACAGAGCATGTGATTAGCAAGTCCGTAATCATTCCCCCAGAGCCATAAGAAGACAGGTTGATTCTGTCGTTAACCTTTCCGTATTAGTTACAGTATAATTCGATCCTTTATCAACTACGTCCTGCAACTGAATCTTATGACTATGGGTAATGTCAAGTCACATATAGCGAGACGTTCGTTTTACTTGTTCTTGGCCGAGTCAACTCCAATTAGATAGGTTAAAAGAAATCTAATTTCATTCTTAAGCTATCACCTTGCAAGGATTTAGAGTCAAGACTTCCACAAGCGATCCATGGACATATCTCCCATTTATCGGGAGTGATAAATGCTCAATCCAATATATAACAATCCCGCAATCACTTCCTGTGATACCCAACCTCTGTTGTTCACACCCTAGAGTCATCTCTGTTAAGGATCGTGTTGCAACATGATCAAAGCGTCACATTCCGTAATCCAGAATACCAATTAACATTCTTTTGAGTCTGAGGATTATTTATACCTATTAATACTAATGAGATGAACAGGTGACAAGGATGAATCTACCCATCCTGTTATCTCAAGTCGGGTCCCCAATCCTAATGAACTACTTTTCATCGGATCCATGTAACTGTCCAGATATCTATATATATGAAGCTTGTGAGATCAGCTTTCTGTCGGACAGAAGACATTGTTACATGCAAGTCTCAGCAGTGATATGTCAATCCTAAACATATTACTTGACTTGCGGTGGTTTTAAGTTTATTAGTTTATTATAAAGTTTTGTCTCACTTCATGCTTGTATGAACACTTTATAATCACTTTAAACAAACTTACGGATTTCCTTTTATTAGACTTTATTTAGTGCTTAAAAGGGTTTGCCTTTATATAGTTATAAAACATATATCTCATTAAAACAAATGATATAAAGAACACTTCATTTACATTAAGTCTGTATCCTAGAACAATTGTCTATAGGACACTAAACCCCAACAGTTCTAGGTGCAGAAAAATTGTGGTCAATGCCGCTGACTTCGCAGAATTCATCAAACTGTTGGTTTTTGAATTCTCCGCCATTATCACTACGGATGTGAGCTAATTTTAAATCTCTGTCATTTTCAAGTTTTCTGATGAGTGTTGAGAACGTCTCAAAAGCTTCATCCTTGCTACTCAGCAAGATGACCCAAGTGTACCGAGGGAAATCGTCTACAATGACCAAGGAAAATCTCTTACCGCCCAAGCTGAGTGGCTGGACAGGTCCGAAAATATCCAAGTGTAGTAATTCCAATGGACGCTTGGTTAAGACAATGTTTTTACTTTGAAAAGACTTTTTGGTTTGTTTACCTTGCTGACAAGCATTACATAATTTATTTTTCTCAAATTTAAGTTTGGGAAAACCCTCAACTAATTGCTTTCGTGCTAATTTAGCAAGGAGGTCCATGCTTACATGACCAAGTCTCCTATGCCATAGCCAGGAGTTATCCTCCTTTGACACTAAGCATATGTTTTTCGAAAAATTCTTTTCTAAACTCAACATGTACACATTGTCAACACGAGGGGCATTTAAAATCAAATCGTTTGTTTTTCCCTCGAGTATCCGACACTTAGTGGCATCAAATACAACCTTTCTACCGCTGTCACACAGCTGAGCCACGCTCAATAGGTTATATTTGAGACCCCTGACTAAGGAGACTGACTCAATAGTAGGGTTACCTCCGATAGTACCTGAACCTACTATCTTACTCTTTTTGTTGTCTCCGAAGCTTACACTTCTACCTCGTTTACGCTCAAGTGTGATGAACTGAGTTTTATCACCAGTCATATGCCTCGAGCATGCACTATCAATATACCAAAGCTTTGACTTCTCCACGCATCTCAGGCTCACCTGCATTTTAAACTATTCATCTTTAGGTACCCAATTCTTTTTATGTCCTCGTTGGTTAGCATAAACAGGCGATGCATCATATTTTATTTTGTGACAGCATATATTCTTGGTGTGACCAGCTTTACCACAGAAGTCACAATAGGTTACCCTTAGTGGTATGGCCTTTCTTTCCGCAGAAGTCGCATTGGACATTCCGCCGAGTATACCAACACACATTAATGGTGTGCCCTCTTTTCCCACAACAGCCACACTGACTGTTCTGCTGAGTGTAATGTCTATGCTGACCAGTACCTTGATACTCAGCATTGGGATAGAACCTTTTCTTAGTCGATGTATTCAGCTGGTTCTGTATGGTTGTGATGTCCTTTCTCAGCTTCTTAGAGTCTGATTGAACTTCAGAGACAAATCCATGCATTATTTTTAAGTTTTCATCTTGCCTAGTGTTGTCCTGAAGGAGATGTCGGATGTCACTTAGTTTGACTTCCTCGATCTCATCACATCGCCTGCTAAGTGCTCTAATTTTCTTATTACACTTTTTGGTCAGTGTATAGAGGTCACTCAGGGCATTAACCATTTCATTTCTGAGTAATAGAAGAGATGTTACCTCATTGGAGTGGTCCTCTTGGTCAGTGTCATCTGAGAGGTCAGCTTGCTCAGATCGGCCTTGGTCAGCAGTTTCATCAGCCATGAAGCATATGTTTGCTGACTCATTTGCATCAGCTTCTGATGAGGTTGACTCATCACTATCACTCCATGTAGCCACCATTGCTTTCTTGCTTCCTTTCTTCTCTTTCTTCAGAGTTGGACAGCTTGATTTAATGTGCCCAGTCTGATGGCATTCAAAGCATGTGACAGGCTTCGAGCTGTCCTTTTTGTATCTGCTGTCGCTGGACTCAGCTTTGTACTTATCGCTTCTTCTGAATGGCCTTTTGTTGTTCTTGTCATTCTTTCTGAACAGCTTCTTCATCTTCCTTATGAACATGGCCATCTCCTCATCATCCGATGAGTCAGCTTCTTTTGAGTCAGCTTTCATGACAAGTGATTTTTGCTTCTTGTCCTCTGATTTTTCTTTAGCTTCAAAGTTCTTCATTGAGATCTCATGGGTCAGCAGAGATCTGATCATCTCGTCATATTTATGTGGTCAGGTCCTGAGCCTCTTCCACAGCTGTCTTCTTAGCTTGCCAGCTCTTGGGTAGACTTCTCAAGATTTTCTTCACCTGCTCTTCTTCTGTGAAGTTCTTGCCGAGTCTTTTCAGCTCATTTATGATGTTGGTGAATCTAGCATTCATTTCAGAGATGTCCTCATTGTCATTCATCTCGAACAGCTCGTATAATCTCATGTGCTGGTTCACCTTTGATTCCTTGACCTTGCTTGTACCTTCATAGGTCACTTCCAGCTTCTTCCATATTTCTTGTGCTGACTCGCAACCTGAAATTTTGTTGTACTCTGCAGCATCTAACACACAGTGAAGCATATTGATAGCCGAAACATTATTTTATAATTTTCTAAGGTCATCTTCTGACCACTCAGTTTCACTCTTAACAACTTTCTCGTTATTTACCATTTTATAAGGCACAAATGGGCCTTGGACTATTGCAAGCCATGCACTCATGTTTGTGGCTTGAATAATATTTTTCATCCTGTTCTTCCAGAATGTATAGTTTGATCCGAAGAACAAGGGAGGCCGACTAATTGATAATCCCTCAAGGAGTATTTGTGTTGTCTGCTTTCCTGGAAGGAACCGAATGCTGTTCTCAGCCATTTACAAGGATCAGCTCAAGATAGTTTTATCTTTGAGTAGTGAGCTTTTAAGCTCTGATACCACTTGTTGGTCCCGTGTAATTAGTTCCAAGGGGGGGTTAGGAACTAATGTAACTTTTTCGCTTAATTATACTGACTAAATCAATTATTTAAATTACTTAACTTAGTTTTGGTCAGCACGGCCGAGAGAGATGTAAGACAGCTTTAGTCAGAGGCTGACTAGAACCGTTTTACTTGCGAGTTGGGAATTAACACTTAGGTCAGCTTCCAACTCAACACTCTGATTACTCAGTGTCAGCTTATACAATTTATATCCTGAGTAATTCAAGCAAGCAACACATACATATATATATTGAGAGAAAGAGTTAGAAATTACTCAGCATATTTATCCTGGTTCGGCCTCACCACCTACGTCCAGTCCCCAGAATACTTCCGGGCTTTTTCAATCCAATACTGAGCTCTTTAAAGGTAGATCACAAACCGTTTACAAAGCAGTCGAGTATGCAAGAGTACCGTCCTCTATTCATCTACTCAACCCCACTAAGCGCTATAACCGAACACTTAGATTTTCTCTACCGCTGAGTACTAAAACCGAGTACTCAGCACCACTCTCTCAATTTTTACAATTGATACAGGCTTGTTCTTTCTAGAAGAAGAACACTTTAGATGAATAAAAATTCAATCTAGCTTTTACACAGAGATAGAAATTTGGTGTAAGATTTTCTTTTCTTGTTTGAATGTGCTTTGTATGTATGCTCTTTTCTTTTGTACTTCGGCAAAGGATCCAAGAGTTGGACTTGTCCTTATAGTGAATTTCTGATGCCTCAATCATTTGAATTCGGATGTATCCGTTGAATTCAAATGGCTCCTTGCGTCATTCACTGGTCAGCATACAGATTTTGCAGGCCAATCCTGTCGTCTGAAATTAGCAGGCGCCAGGCTTGTCTTCTTCCGCCAGGTTCATCTTTTAGCGCCAGTTTCGTCTTTTAGCCAATGGCCAGTTGACCGATGCATCTCGAAACTGTCTTCGTGCGTAATTCCAAAGCTTCTGTATTGGCGCAAACAGTTGTCGGATCTTGTCTTTTAGCAAACGGATCATTCGCGCTGTCCTGATGAACACTCAGCTTGACTTCATTAACGTTGCCTTATATCTTTGTCTCTGGCGAGGCTAAGTCACGTTCTACTCAGCTTCTTTGTTCAGCTTCGTCTTCAAGCATTTGTTCTGAAGAAAACTTTTCTTCTATGATGCTGAGTTATACCTCTACTCGGCTTGTGCTGTGTCTCATGCTGACTTCGTCCTGTCTTACTTTTTATTTCTATATCATTTATAATTATACTCAACATTGAACAAACACATTAGTACAATTAAATCAAAGCACATAAATTTAATTGTCTTAATCATGGATTAACTTAAATAATTTTGTCAAATCAAAATCATGTGGAAAGGTGTTTCAACACATACAACATTATATTTTTGTTGTAATTATTCTATGCATTTTGTAGTGTCTGTGGCACCTATATGATCTACTTCTACAGCCCCAGAGTGAGGAGCCATATCCTGGGCAAGAAGCAGTTGCTGAGCAATACCGCAGCAACAGGGAAGAGTATGAGGGGATCGCCCGGATATGGACTGAGGAGTATGCAAAGTGGATATGAGTGTGTCCAAATCTCCTAAACTATCTTGAGTGAGGGAAAGTAGGATCGAAAGGCAATGTGAGCTCCAAATGTGGCTCTCATTCCAATTCGAAATTTCCTTTCTCCACTTAAAATAGTTAAGGAGTGTTGGACCTTTAATTCCCCCCCCCCCCCCTTTTGTAATATAATGTAGAGATTTGTGCTCCTAAACTGACCATTTTGCTCCTTCCTCTTGGGTTGTACTCGTTGTACTCTTAACTTGGTAATGAGGGTTATGATGTTGTCACCACAAGGGACTCTGTTTGTGCTGAATATGAAGGGTGTTCAAATCTCCTAAGCTGTCTTGGCTAAGTGAAAGGAGAATCGAAAGGCAATGTGAGCTCCAAATATGGTTCTCATTCCAATTCCAAATTTCCTTTCACTAGTCAGAACAGCTAAGGAGCTTTGGACCATCAATTACAACCAAAAGGCAACACTCATCCCCCCCTTTTGTAATATAACGTAGAGCTTTGCTATTCAGTTTGTATGTATGTGCAAGTAGACTAAATTGACCCTTTTACAATGCTCCTTCCACTTGGGTTGTACTCGTGGTACTCTGAACTTGGTAATGAGGTTTATGATGCTGTTAAAACAAGGGACTCTGTTTGTGCTGAATGCATCATAAACCTATCACCATGTTCAATGTTGTTGTTACGATATCAAACCGAGTGGAAAGGAACATAGTAAGAGTATGGTCAATGCACATACATAACACTTTATGTAGAGCTTGTTATTCAGTTCGTATGTATATGTATATTAATCTATCTAATCAAAATATAGCTTATCATTTGCAAGCCATATAAGTACATGCAATTAGCCTAAATTTACCCTTTAATACATGCTTCATAAACGAATTGCATTCAGAATCCTTACTTATCATCATAGGTCATGTTCAAATAAAAAAGAGTATGGTGATATCTTATCATTTGCAAGCCATATCAGTACAAGCATAGGTGTAAGATTAGTGCCAATCACAATGAACATTCAAAGCTTTAGAGTATGCCTAATCAGTCACATGCTCAATGACCCTTTTACAATTTTCCTCTAATACTTGATGCATGATTAATAAGCTACATGCCCAAATGAACAATCGTACACATACTCATACAGAACATCAAACATAAACATCAACAGAACATCAAACATAAACATGTTTCATACACATACACATACTCAATCACTTGTAGCAGTATTACAAGCATAGGTGTAAGAGTAGTGCCAATCACAATGAACATTCAAAACTTTAGAGTATGCCTAATCAGCCACATGCTCAATGACCCTTTTACAATGTTCCTCTAATACTTGATGCATGATTAATAAGCTACATGCCCAAATGAACAATCTTACACATACTCATACAGAACCTCAAACATAAACATCAACAGAACATCAAACATAAACATGTTTCATACACATACACATACTCAATCACTTGTAGCAGTATAACTCATAGGTGTAAGAGTAGTGCCAATCACAATGAACATTCAAAGCTTTAGAGTATGCCTAATCAGCCACATGCTCAATGACCCTTTTACAATGTTCCTCTAATACTGGGTAAATTACACTAATGGAACCTAAATTATACCTCAATTCACACGTTGGTACCTGAATTATATTTTGTCTCAAAAATATACTTTAAGTATTGGTAACCGGACAATTTAGTACGTTTAGTCGGTCACTAACCGGTCAACCCGAATTTTGACCATTTTTAGTCAAAATTTTGACCAATTTCCCTCTCTTCCATTCACACTCTCTCTCTTACATGCTGCTCCTTTTCCTTCCCGTCATTCTTTCTCAAAAAAACCACCGCTGCTAACCATCGCCTAATTTCATTCCCTCTCTTTTTTGTCTTTCTCTCTCCAATTTGCCACTCACAATACACTAATTGTTGTTGTTCTTGATAATAGGACGATCATGGAAAAGGAAGCTGCTGAGTTTTGGGAACTCCAATTGAAGATGCATAAATTCAAGGGCAACCACTTTTCAGAGACGTAAATGATGGATTGATCATGGTGATTAATAAATTGGGCGTTATAGTTGATTGAAACATTGTCGTTAGCCTAGTTTCAGAGGAATCAAAGAATTTGAAATGGTTGAGATCAGAAGGGAGTTGATTGAAACATCACCGGTTAGCCTAGTGTCTGAAACTCCTACAAATTGCTCCCATGGTGATGACGGAACCACAAGACAAGACCAGTTTGCCTCTTTCAAATCCACTGAACCACCGCCATTGAGAGAGAATCGAGTAAATCTTCATGCTGAATTTTTTATTCCTAGGTTTCATTTTGTACCTCAAATCCACTGCCATAGTAAGAGATTCATGGGTTAAAAAATTTGGATCGTAACTTGTTTCGTACCTCAAATCCACTGCGATAGTAAGAGATTCAGGGGTTAAAAAAATTGGATCGCTGTAGCTTACTGCCGACCTTAGGAAGTTTTTGCTAATTTCATATTTCATTTTTTCGTTCTCATTCTTTAGGCATAAATTAATGTAGCTTGTTTCCATGTTCATGGAGATGGGGCAAGAAGAGAGACCAGCAAGGAGGGAGGGAGAGAGTGAGGGAGAGAGACCATAAAAAATGGGATAGATTGGTATTTTATATTTAATTGAAGGGTATTTTTGTACTTGTATGTTAGTTGAATATATTGTGGATCCTAAATTTTGACTAAAATTGGTCAATTTTCGAGTTGACCGCCAGTCACCGGTAAAATAGATTAAATTGTCCGGTTACCAATACTTAAGGTATATTTTTGAGACAAAATGTAATTCAGGTACCAAAGTGTGAATTAGGGTATAGTTCAGGTACCATTGGTGTAATTTAGTCCTCTAATACTTGATGCATGATTAATAAGCTACATGCCCAAATGAACAATCGTACACATACTCATACAGAACATCAAACATAAACATCAACAGAACATCAAACATAAACATGTTTCATACACATACACATACACAATCACTTGTAGCAGTATTACAAGCATAGGTGTAAGAGTAGTGCCAATCACAATGAACATTCAAAGCTTTAGAGTATGAATAATCAGCCACATGCTCAATGACCTTTTTACAATCTTCCTCTAATACTTGATGCATGATTAATAAGCTACATGCCCAAATGAACAATCGTACACATACTCATACAGAACCTCAAACATAAACATCAACAGAACATCAAACATAAACATGTTTCATACACATACACATACTCAATAACTTGTAGCAGTATAACTCATAGGTGTAAGAGTAGTGTCAATCACAATGAACATTCAAAGCTTTAGAGTATGCCTAATCAGTTATATCTAACCAATCAGTTCATACCAATCATTTCATCATCACCCACAACATCATACATATATGTAATTGTTCAGTTCAAACCTACATAATAATATATATACTAAATCAGGCTAGTTTCCTAAATCAATGAGTCTAGGTTCCAAAACAGTACATCAAACATACACAATCACTTCTAAAGGCATGACCAATCAGTTCAAACCAACATAACATTAATATATATTCAGTAAGTTAAAGAAATCTTCTCATATGCTAAAGGCATGAGCCGATTGACAATCTCTTCAGTCAGCCTTCCCATGTACTGAAGCATTCTTACTATCCCTACAAATATTGTGTTCAAATAAAAAGGAACCAGATGAGTTCATACCATCTAAAATATCAGGCACTGTCTTGCCCTAGATTAAAAAAGATAAAGACCCAAGCTTTACAGCAGTGAATCTAAATACAATAAAATCAGTGTAGCTAAGCGAGAGATCTAAACCTTTCAACGATAGGTCTGGAAATCACAAGATCCTTATACCAGATGCTGAAATCGACATACACAAAAGTAAATCGAATGTGGAAAAGATAGAGCAAGGAACAATGATACTCTAATACATCTAGGAACGAAGAAAACATTGCTTACCAGTAGTGTTTCGAGCTCACCCAGTGATTGCATGTTCAAATCAACCATGGAGATAGAGAGGGATGAGAGGGATGAGAGGGATGAAGCTTGCGTAACCTAAACTGGGGTTTGGGATTGAGAGAGGGTTTATATATCAGCTGAAATTTCAGTCAAATGATATAGAGCGTCTAAAATTTGGTATGGCCGCGTAAGTGAAATTTCATTTGCCGCTTTTTTGTTTTCGACATATAATGACATTGATGATTCGTGAAACCAACTGATCTGAATCATAAGCACGGGCCCATCCCAAACTTAAGCCCATGGTTCAAGATTAAATGGGCTCCTAATAAGGGAAAGGGCTAACCGCCCCGAAATCCCAACAAGGTACTAAACCACCCACTCAGAGAAACGGGACCACGTTTGTGACTACGTGGAGGACGTGGCACAGAAAGGGTAACCGCCCTCGGCGGTTACCTAGAAAGACTTATAAAAGAAATAAGAAAGCCAAGGGAGAAAGGTTCACATTTTTTTCCTCAATACAATTATCGATCTACTAAATTCCACACAAAACTGACTTGATCGTCGGAGAGTTTTCCCGGAGATCCTGTCTCCGGTTTTGTTTTGCAGGTAACTACGACGAGGATCATCCAATCAAATCCGGCAAGTTATCAGACATTCATTTATTAGAAGTGTCATCTGTTGAGCGCATCAAATTTAACGAAAACGCACATTTTCTATGGATGACAGGATACTGTAATCGTAATGTCATCTGAGAATCGAGCGCATTTTTTATTTCGCCTTCAGATGACATTCAGTTAAAATACTGTCACGAATAATATTCAGACGACATGAAAATAAATGTCTGTCATGTATCTTGTGTCATGTGAAATGGAAAATGGCATAGTGTTGTTTAAAGTATCAAATTTACTTCAACTTGCTTAAATTGTAAATTCCAACTTTTCCAAAAAGCTTTCTTACATGGTCGCATGGATTTTAGAGGTTTATAGACCACTTTAAATAAAGGCTTAATACATCATTTACTTCTGAACTTGTCTAAAAAATTTGACTGGCTCTCTGAATTTTCAAAGTGTCTGGATAGCCTCTTAAATTATATAAAATATAATCAATTGATCACTCGATCGTAAAAAAGTAAGTCAAATGCGAAATATGTATTCCCCGAGTCTTAAAAAAAGTAAAACGACCAAAATCGGGATATATGGTTTTAATATTAGAGAAGATAAGTTTTATAGTTTAACAAATAATCACTTCCTTTTAACCTATTTTTGGATTATGTAATAACATTCTAAGATGCGTGGAATACATCTTTCGCATTTAACTTACTTATTTGCGACTGAGTGATCAATTGATTGTATTTTATACAAGTTCATGGGGCTAACTAAATATTTTATACAAGTTCAAAGAGCTATCGGAATACTTTAAAAGTTCAGGGGGTCAATCAAAATTTTTGGACAAGTTCAAGGGACAAATGATATATTAAGCCTTAAATAAAAGTTTATAGACCATTTTAAATAAATTAAAGGATATTTTAAATATTTTAAGAGTATAAAGGGATAATTGATTTTTTTATATATAAATACAAAATTAAGGATGGTTAAGCTATATATATATATATATATATATATATATAGGTAGAGGCTATGCTTAATTTGTTTTTATTTTTAACACAGTAAGTATATAAAAGCATCTCAAATAGTTGATATTTACAACCACTCAATATATATGATACATCATTTATTTAATAAATTTTATTTTATTAAACTATCAAATTCCAATAATCATACTCTATAACCATCCAATCATAATAGATTCATCAACTACAATAGATCCACTAATTAATTAAAGTCTATCATATTATTTTAAAAGTAAAAAATATAAACATAAAAATAGTTAAAAACTTAATCAACTACTCCATATTTATTGAATAGTTGATAAGGGTTCAATATATTAAACTAACTCTAATGAGAAAGAGTATAATAAATGGGTATAATGAGTGATTAATTATACTTCACTAGAGATACTAAGACCATCTCCAATCCAACATCAAATTTATGCAACCAAATGAGATTTTATGGTTGGCTCTCCAACCTATCATTAAATTGTATTCTTATTTTGATGAATACGATTTTATCTATCAAATTTGATGTTGCATTAAAAATTTTGATGCAACATCAAGTAATATTTTATTATTATTTTCTTAGAGAAATGAATTAGAGAAAAACATTGTAACAACATCAAAAAAGAAAGAGAAAAAAAATATATAGTTTAATGTAACAAAAATGAAGAAATGGGTTGAAGATGGTCCAAAGGGGTTTTTTGTTACTTCTTTTCTTTTCATGCTCGTGTTTGTCTTTTCATTAGAGCGGAAATTTTTTATTTTTTTTGAAAATCAGTTTTTTCCAATAGCAAACCATAACATGAAGCAGTAAAAAGGCTTAATGCATATTTACACCCTTGAATTTGGTACGTTTTACCTATTGGCACCCTGAACTTTTAAAATAACTTATCACACACCTATAGTTGGCTTTAAAAACCTATTGCACACCTATAGTTGGCTTATTCGGACCTCATACACACAAAATCGTTAATCTTTCGTCTTTAACGAACGAGATGGTATGCGTGTTATAGAAAAAAAAAGTGCAGGAGTTTGTTCGGTATGCCACCTCATCCGTCAAAGACGAAAAATCAACGATTTTGTGTGTAGGAAGTCCGAATGAGCCAACTATAGATGTATGATAGGTTTTTAAAGCCAACTATAGATGCGCAATAAGTTTTTAAAGATAATTATAGATGTGTGATAGGTTATTTTAAAAGTTTAGGGTGTCATTAGTCAAAATTAGTAAGTTTAGATGTGTATATATGTATTAAGCGCAGTAAAAATATAGATAAGGTAAAAGAAACACGTCCTGAGACAGCAAACATGCAAAAATGAAAATGGAAATGGAAAATTGTAAAAACAATAAATGTGATTATCTGACTTGATAAATTTATCTTGTGCATAGTTCGAGACGGCACGAGGGTGTGTCAGCTTAGACCAAAGTCTTGTTTTTATTGTAAGCTTTTGACTATCATCTTATCATCTTTCTTCTCTGATTCTGACTCCACTTTTATTATTGCTTTTTTGTTGTTTTTGGACACACTATTCTATTCTATTCTTCTTCTTCTTTTTACTTTTCTCATTCACCGAAAATATATGTTTTCATACTTAGACAATTTAATGCTAATATCATAATTATGTTTTTTCAACTTTAGCAAAAAATATAATACTATCTTTTTGTTATAACACGGTTTAAATTGGATGATATTTTTTTTCTACACATATGCTAAAAGTAACTATTGTTTAACTAATCGTTTTTCAAGTAATTTATTTACAAAAAAAAAAAAAAAAAAAAGCAGTAAATGAATTTTCTTAAAAACAATAGTGAATTTCGGTCAGTAACATTGACCCTATTTGGGAATTAGCTTTTAGCTCATTACATTAGCTGATTTGACTAACTGTTTGTGTAGACCTGTTTGATAAAAATTAACCGATTGATAATAGCGGTTTGTGCAAAAAGACGAATAAGAGTATTTCTTTTTTTAATATTGGAGGAGAAGTCTATCTATTAGGGTTAAAGAAGTCCATTAATTTTAATATTGCAAAATGATAATTGAAAAAGCTCCTAAAAGGAGCTTTCTCTAAATTAGCGTTTTCATCCCAAAACTCTCTCTCAAACCTCTCTCCACCAAAAACTCTAATCGGCGATTTCAATGGTCAAACCGCTAAAGTTGGTCAAAACCGCTTTTTTTATCCAAAAGGCTCTTTACCAAACAGGATGATTGTAAAAAACAGTTATTTTAGTAAAATAAAAATTTACTGTACCATTTTATATTTTGAAGAAAATATTATCAGAATTGTCAAACACAAAAGGAATGGTTGTTTTTTGGTTGATTAAATTGAATCAATAGGGTGGTGGTAGTTGATAGAGTAGAGTAGCAGTACCATTCTTAACATAGGTGGTAACTAGCTAGTTGGATTTGGTTATCTATCTATCTATCCATCAATCAACCTGGACCTGGACCGACTACAGCAACTGTACCTATTACTCTTACACATTATTTATTTCTATTTCTCATTTCTTCGCACTCTTCTGTTTATATCAGAGAGAGTGCAGTAGCACCAATGTGTGCGTGACTATCTTTTCTCAATTTTTACAACAATTCACTCCATTAATCCTTTTTACTCAATCAAATAATTATTTTTTTACTTATTATTAATTTCATAAAAAAATATTTATACAATCAAATAATTATTTATTATTCAATGATTATTTATTTATTAAATGAATAAAAACTTAAATTGTATAATTAAAAGTATGAAATTATCATACGAGAAAATCCTGTAGCAGAAAACGGTTCTCTCTAGGAGTTACGGAAGAAAAAACTGCAAATCTCCATCTTCCTCCTTTGTCTTCTCATTTTTATCAATCTTTCTATTTTGTTGATCTATTTCTACTAAGCTTCTAATGTTATCTAGGCTGTGGGGGGGTTTGAGATTGAGTTTGTTTATATTAATCTACTCCTAATTAAGTTATTCTACTCCTAAGTGATCTTTTAACAATGTAATTACCCGAAGGGATATGGAAGGATACGATAATGGTAAATTTAACCTATTTAAACAACCAATTGTTAACCTAATCTAAGTCACTTGTGCCTAAGGCGATTAACCCTACTTATCCTTCTATGGTTCATAGTGCGTGATTCCCTTGTAAGGCCGAAACTAGCTCTAAGGCTCGGTAATTTGGGCTTAATCTTCTATAAGGTTGTCAATCCTATAGGCTCTGACTAGGTCAGATTCAGCTTGCAATATCTGCCAAGTAATTGTTTGGATTTATGAATGAGTTAAACCAATCAGGCAAAGCGTAAGACAAAGATTAAATAGACAATTCAATTGAATAAAACAAGGAATTGTATTAACATTAAAGATGGAGAAAGTATTGTCACGATGATACAATTAGCCTAAGATTCATAGACTGGATCAGAGGTAAACAGAATATAAAAGAGAAGAAATCCCTTTCAGGGAACCTGTCGACCACTGCAGATGTCTTCTTAAGACTTGAAGGATGGATCCTTGAATAATCCTCGACGGCAGCGGAGCTTGAAGGTTCTTCAATGGTGGATGGAATGAGGAAGAGGATTCTTCAAGGGTGGAGGCTAGAGTTTTTATAAAGATTAAAAGATAATAATACATATGTTACAAAGTTCTATTTATAGTTGTTGTTTGAAGCTTAAACCTAATCAGATTTGTTTCTTGTTGCAGGTGGAGAAGTGGGGGCGAAATCGTGAAGTCGTGAGGCTGGGAATCGGTCAAAAGACTGATTCCTGAGTCCCAGCTCGCCGAGTTGGCCTCTGACTGCCAGCTTGGCGCAAGCTGGGCACCAGCTTGTCGAGCTAGCCTATAAGGGCCAGTTCAATGGGCGACACATGCCCAAACGCACCGAGCGACTGTTAGAGGGTCCCCGAGTTGCGAGTTTTGCCCGAAATTGATCCTGTTTTGACCTGCACACACACATAAACTCCAAACGACGTCAGCCCAAAGTCTAAATTGACCTACCAGTCGCTAGATTTGAGTAAAAAATTTGTTTGGTGCGACCTTTGGTGGATCATTTAGCCACAGTAAATAAATGATAGTTCGCGTACGTGCTATTTTGGCAATATTTGCCTAAAAACAACCAGAAAACGACTCAAACTTCAAAAGTAAATAAAACATATACTAAAGTTAACTAACACGCACACATGCATAAAAATGCGAGAATTGCTCGTTTATTGAACGAAAACTAGACAAAACTATCCTAAAAACCGTACCTAAAGATATGGGTTTTCGACCCCTATCATGTAGCCCTCCTGAAATTAGTATACATTGATTCTATATGTTATTATGTAAATGTTTAAAGGTGAATGAGATGGTTAAGGATGCATGCTTCTATTCAAGAGGTCGTAGGTTCAACTCCCCTCAACCTCATTTTATTTTAGAAAGTTTTTATTTATTTTAACTCATATTCAAGAGGTAGGATGGGAATATTCCCCAAAAGGAGGACCGAAAAGGAGAAATGACATGATGAGGTCCGCTTCCTTAGTATATATGGCGTATAGCTGGAGATATGGTGGCGCGCCTTGGGTCATCTTGAGATCTGTCAGGTAGAAGGATACGAGATCCGTCACACAAGACGATTCGCCAAGATAAGGCACTAAGCTGGTATAAGGCGGGCTCATCATCATTAAAAGCTGGTATAAGGCGGGCTCATCATCATTAAATGAACATTAATGATACCTTAAAAGTAATAACAGCTCAGAGGTTAGAGTCAGAGTTAAAGTGCATTAAAAATGTATTACATCTCGTTAAAGGCATTAAAAGTGGGTTATTACGGTTATCACTCAAACCTATATAAATACTCCAGTAATAAGGTGTCAAAAGATACACACTATCAAAACCCTACTTGTGATTATAGTTTATTCTCAAGAACATTACTGATTTTGGCATCAGAGTGCCCCCGTCCGAGCATAACGATGCCTCACAGGGATGCTATACGGTATTGATAAATCTACGTAATATCAATTGGTGCGGTGAAGGTGGAATCCTATAAGTAATAGGGTTACACAACAAACATTAAAACATGTCTTTAAACAATCTCAATATTCCCATTTGAAATATCTCCACTACAATAAACATGCGAGGCACACCGGTTGGAATTAACGACGATAGCCATGTTATCCCTCCTGAACAGACCATGCTACCTCTTGACGGTGTGGTTCAACCATGACACGAGTGGTCTCCAGAATCTTTTTTCGGCCAAATGGTGGAATCGATCCGACGAGAGCTAGGCAATGAATCAGCTGAATGGGCATGAACCATACTTAATGGAAACGATTTGATAGATCGGGCTAAAAGGGTTTTCGTGGAACAACAGCCCCAAGAAGGAGCCACTAATGCTATACAAGCCAATATGGTGCCAAACAATTCTGGGTCACGAGAATGATCAAGATCCCGCTATAGGCGTTCGCCAGGACCATGAGAGAACGCTAACCAGGATAGGGATGGGGGATCCCTTTCTCCGCAACAATTCACTGCGGCGGTAGAAGCGTGGTTCCAAGAGGAATCACGAAAGCAGAACCAGAACGAAGAATGGTACGCCCATCAGGTCAACAGGCATTCACCTTTCACCGCCCATATATGGGATTCAAGACCGATGGCCGCTTAAAATCGTCAAATTTGCCGTAGTATAAAAGCAAAGACAATCCAGAGGCACATACGAGAAAATATAGGTAATTGATGGATATATTTGGGGCGAATGAAGGAATTCTTTGTAGGATGTTCTCCGCAACGCTGAGAGGATCAGCTTATGGATGGTTTGAATCTTTGGCGGCCGGATCCATAGGCAGCTAGGAGCAATTGAGCAGGGAATTTTGTGCTAAATTTGCAGGTAGCATCCCCTCTATGGTGTCTAGTAGAACATTGTATGATCTTAAGCACAGGGAAGGCGAACCCCTAAGAACCTAATCAATCGATTCAATAAGCTGTGTATTGACATAACAAATGTTGATGTTAACACGGCGGTCGAAGCAATAATTAAAAACACAAGGTGTAAGCGATTGCAGGAGAAATTGGTTATTCATAAACAAAAAACAATGGTGGAATTGGTTATTCTTGGAAATTGACGACATCAACCGGGCTAATGAATCGTCAGTCACCAGATCACATGAAAGAAGAGATCGTGGCGGATCTAGTAGAAGGGACAATAGATGGGCAGATCAAAGAGGAAAGCGAACCTCCAAAAGCGGTCCAAACTTCACGCCACTCAATATCCCTAAAAATGAAGTTCTATTATGGATGGAGAAGAGTAGATTCAAGCGGGACATCACATATCCTGACCTAAAAGGGGGGGGATCAAACCCAATGGGAAAAAAATGTAAAGGTGTATTGTCGGTTCCACAGAAGGCAGGGCCATGACACTAACCGGTGTTTTGCATTGGATAAAGAAATTGAGAGATTGATCGAGCGTAGTGTGCTTGATAGGTTCGTCCAAGGCGAACATAGTGAAGGAAAAGAAAAAGAGGGCTCCAAAACTAAAGGCAATGGAGTAATTAATGTTATTGCATGCGGACCAGGGTATCAACCGCTTGTTAAAAAAGCAAAAACGTGTGTCTTGGACAAGGCGGCCCTTACCAGATCTTTTGCGAAAATGGGCTCAGCGAATGGCCCCCACGCCGATGCTTTGGTGATCATGATGACCATTGAAGGATGGGATATGAAATGAGTCATGATTGATACTAGAAGTTCGTGTAACATGATTACGAGAAATGCATTCGCAAAGTTGAAAATAGATCCCATGCAGGTGGAAGCAACCATCGTGGATATTTTAGGGGTAACTGGGCATACGGTCCAAACTAAAGGGCATGTGATGTTGGAATGCGAAATCATGGATGGAGATCAAACTTGGAAAGGAGAGAAAGAGTTTACCATCTTAGATGGTCGGATGGCGTATAATGTCATTTTAGGAAGACCTTTTCTTCCTAAGGCGACTGCTTTAATCTCGGTACTCCATTTAACTATGTACATGCTAACTGCTAAAGGTGGAGTAATGATTAAAGGGAGCCAAAAAAACAGCCCGAGAAACATACATGGCGTCCCTAGCCATACGCCTGCAAGAAAATGAAGAGGAAGCGGAGGAACAAGATACAAAAAGGCTGGAGGAGCCTAGAGAATGTGTGTTGATTTTACAGATCTATATAAGGCATTCCCAAAAGACAACTACCCCTTTCCATGCATTGATATTCTGGTGGATGGAACCGCATGGCATGAAGTCTACTCTTTTACGGATCTAAAATCCAGTTATCATCAAATACCTATGAATCCTGAGGATAGGATTAAGACGTCGTTCATCACACATCAGGCTACCTATTGTTCTAAGGTGATGCATTTTGGCTTAAAAAATGCAGGTGCCACGTATCAACGAATGATGAATAAAAATTTTGAAGATAAAAAAAGGCGATAATTTCTCCATATACATAGATGATATGATCATCAAAAGCAAGACAATGAAGGAGCATGCCGCGAATATCAAAGAGGTACTAGATGTGTTAAGAACCCATAATATCAAGCTCAACCGGAAAAATGTACATTTGGGGCAACATCCGGTAAATTTTTGGGTTATATCATTAACCGCCAAGGAGTCACTGCAAACCTGGAAAAAATAAAAGCAGTGCTAGAAAAGAAGTCGCCCAAAAATCTTCGAGAAGTACAATGTCTAAATGGGTGAATCATAGCCTTTGGAAGATTCATATCTTGTTCCGCTAGGCGATGCCTTGGGAAGATTCATATCTTGTTCCGCTAGGCGATGCCTTGGGAAGATTGTCAGCAAGCCTTCGAAGGAATTAAGGAGTTCTTATCCAAACCGCCTCTGATGAGTAGACCAATTAAAGGGGAAGATCTTTATTTATATGTATTAGTAACAGAGAAGGCAGTATGTACAGTAATAATTCGCGAAGAGGAAGGACAACAATACCCTATATATTACATGAGTAAGGTGTTACAAGATGCTGAAACGAGATATTCAAAGCTGGACAAAATGGCACTGGCGGTAGTAGTCACTTCCATCCGCCTGCGTCCATATTTTCAAGCACATACCATTGTGGTACGGACTTGGATCCCAATGCGAAAGGTGTTGCAATGTCCAAAAACATTCGAAAGGCTGATGGAATGGTCAATACAGCTTGGAGAGTTCGATATTCGGTATGAAGGACAGATAGCACTGAAAAGACAAATTTTGGTAGATTTTGTCAATAAGTTCACAGAAGAATTCACGAATTCAACAAAAGTCTCAAAGGAGGAATGGACAATGCATACATATAGAGCCTCTTCTGAGGAAGGTGCAGGGACAAGAGTCGTGATAAAAGGGCTGGAATACATCTGAGTCTGCTATGCGACTAAATTAGATTTCTCCGTTACTAACAATGCAGCGGAATATAAAGCTCTAATCCTTGGATTACAATTGTTAAAGGAGGTCATCCCAGAGCATGTGGTGATATACAGTGATTCAAAGCGAATGGTGAACCAAATAACGAAAAATTTCCATGTTAAGGATGAAACCCTGGTGAAATATGTGGAAGAAGCAAAACGCATCTTGTCCATCTTGGAAGGCAAGGACGTAAAGTGGGAAATAGTACATATCTTGCGGGAGTCAAATGTCGAGGCGGATCATCTGGCCAAAACAGCCTCAAGCAAAAACCAATGGCAAGACCTTACTTGCCGTTTCACAATAAAGATGAGACCGACATTCGACAAGGCGGAAGTGGCGATCATCCAGTTGCCCCAAAACGACTGGAGAGCAACCTTAGTCGGGTATTTGGAGGAAGACATTTTGCCTGAAGACAAAAACCAAGCAAAAAAGGTGGTCAAGAAAGCTGCTCATTATGCTATTATGGAGGATCAGTTGTACAGAAAGTCATTTAGCCAACCATGGTTAAAATGCATAACCACGGAAGAAGGACATGACATCTTATGGGAATTACACGAAGGAATATGTGGGGCACATGAGGCATATGCCACTATCTTTAAAAAATCAAGACTGGCGGGATATTATTGGCCTATGGTTGAAAAAGATGCCCGAAAACTAGTAGAAGAATGCCATAATTGTCAGATCCATGCGAATGAGACACATATCCATAAAGCCCTTCAAAGGCCGATTGTGGAAGACTGGCCATTCCCCACTTGTGGAATCGATATAGTAGGACCCTTCCCACCCACCAAGAGATAATACAAGTTCGTGATAGTGGCGGTGGATCACTTCCAAAAATGGGCTGAAGCCGAACCTGTCTCCGTCATTACAACTAGGCGGATGATTGATTTTCTCCATGACAACATTATCGGAAGATTTGGTGTACCACACACGATTGTAATACACAATGGAACGCAATTTAATTGTGAAGAGTTTAAAAAATATTGTTCGGACTGGGGAATCACCAACAATGTCACTTCCGTTTATTACCCTCAGTCAAACGGTATGACTGAAGTCGCGAACAGAATCCTTGTGAAGGGAATCCTAATGTCAGTTTTATGGGCGTACATTACCACCCCTAGAGTGGCAACTGGAGAAACACCATTTTCCCTCACTTATGGAGTCGAAATGGTCCTTCCCATAGAGATCAAGAATCCGAGTGCCCGGGCCTCCTTTTATTGTGAACAACAGAATGGTGAAAGGCTAAGAAAAAGTCTGGATGATCTTGAAACAAGAAGAGATAGGGCTTCTACTCGGATCGCTGCCTATAAACAGCGGATCGCCTCCTATCACAACAAAAATGCTAGACTGATGGAATTAAATAAAAGGTATTTGATCTTAAGAAAGGAGGATAAAATCTAGTCAGCAGATGGAAAGGCAAAGTTGGACGTAACCTGGACAGGTCCATACCGCGTAGCGGCAAAGATTGGAGCCGCCACCTTCAAACCAGAAGAAATGGATGGAAATGAGGTACCAAGAACCTGGAATATCTAGAACCTCCGCAAATACTTTCAAAAGTAGAATGTAATACAAAGGCCTTGAGTACTCTTTTTCCTTAGAACATGATTTTTTCCCAATAGGTTTTTTCTTGTTATAAGGTTTTAATGAGGCTCATAAAGAGGTCATTCGCCGTTGTAATAAAGGCAAGCCATTTCTTGCTCATTAAAGAAATTACTTTCGATTACTAAATTTTGTGCAAACATTTCTTTTTTGGTGTATAATACATAAATGCCTTCTTACCAAGAGGGAGGTGATAGGGGTATTTTACCCCTATCTTTTAGCGTGATTTACGGGTTGATTTTGGATAAAATAAATAAGTTTAATTACAAAAATAAAGCGTTTTGATAAAATAAAGAAATAAAAATAAATTTCGTACTTTCAGTTAATTTTCCGTGTTTTTGATTAGTTTAGGAAATAAAAACGTCAAGCTAACTCGGCTCGCAAGATTTGTATTTCAGGTACGAGCAAGGAGCAAAAATCTACTCAAATACGGGGGCGTCTCATCCTTTACGCGGGGCATGAAACATGGTGTCAGCAATAATTTCCTTATCCGCAGACGCCATGTGGAATTGACTCAGCATACGCGGGGCGTATGCCACTTTAGGCGGGGCGTATGACACATGTCGGAAATAATTGGCCTAATCCTGAAAGTCAGACTGCACTGTCTCCTTGAGTCAACTCTTCGTACGCGAGGCGTATCACCATACACGCGAGGCGTACCAGGCAATTCCTCAATGATAAAAACTCAGAGACTCATTTACGCGGGGCGTGCTTCAGCTACGCACGGCGTAAAAGCTCCAATTCAAGCAATAAAACTTCAGAGACTCAAACACGCGGGGCGTACTTCAGCTACGCAGGGCGTGCTTGAGACAACAAGACATGGAATTGGTCCACATGTAGGAGATTTCTGACGAAATGGGCACTTACGCGGGGCGTAGACCACCTTACGCGGGGCGTAGACCACCTTACGCGGGGTGTATCATGGGATTTCTGCACCAAATAATGTTGCTCCATACTTGTGCTTTGTGAAGTTACAACATTACCCTTGCTTGATGTTTATAAATAGGAAGCTCTTGAACTTCATTTGATACCAATTACACACTAGAGAGCAAAACTATACTCTTTTGATTATTGTAATTTAGATTCAGATTTTGTAGTTAAACTCTCCCCTGATAACTCGTGGAGAATTTCCGATTAGATTCCGTCTCTGTGGGGGCGTCGTTGGGTTCGACGGGGGGAAGCTCCGATGCCAAAGTCAGTAAGGTAGAACAAGAGAGCAAACTGAATTGACAAAGGGTAAGTGAATGTGTGTACCTTGATAGCCTGATATATAGTCATGAAGTTGTAACTTGCAGTAACTAGAAAGTCTCCATTAATGTCCCATTAATGGCGGTTACTGGTTACCTTTAAGCTGACGGTTAGCTAATTGATAGCTCATTAATGACCTTTACTACCGGGGCGGCCCAGCCGTTTCTAATGGCGAATCGAGGGTTCATAGAGATTCGCCTCATAGGTTCGCCCGCGGGTCTCTTGTGGTAGGTCCTTGGCAAATATCCCTTTTGATCCTTGGGATAATATCACAATGTTATCAGAAGCCCCCCTAAAATGCCGAGAATGCCCTTTAGGGCGTTTGATCTCCCAGGCGTGCTTTTATCACCTTGAATCAGGAGATTTTGATGATGTGTCTAAGGAGGCGAGTGACAAAGCTGATACTGCTGTGATTGACAGCACGGTCCCTGCTATAGTAACCTCGACTAAGGAGAATGAAGCTCCTCTAGAAGGCGTATCTAAGAATGTGAACCTTTTATGAAGGTTTGAACCTTTGTGAAGGCTTGAACCTTTGTGAAGGCTTGTATGCTTGGTATTCCTTTTGAGGGAATCAAGCTACCGAAAGCGTTTGATCTGCTTCCTATCTTTAAGGTGGATCAATCTGCCATAGGTATAGAAAACTCCTCTTTTTAAGACAAGTTTTGAGGGATGTAAAGATCTCACGTCTGAGAAATGTTTTAATCCTGGCGGTGATCAGGGCTTGATCCGCCGTGTTTTATTTTTCTATCTTGGAGGAAAGTGGACCCGCCCTAGATGGGGGATCATATATGGAAATGATGCGCCTTTTGGGGCTTCCTTATGCGGGATCTTATGAACAAGATCCGCCCTATGTGGGATCATATATGGATATGATGCACTTTTAGGGGCTTTTGATTCCTTGTGGATAGGTGGCCAACCGTATCCATTGTTATCCTCTAGGGGCTTCTTGAGAGTTATATTTCCTTTAGAAAGGGAATAACCTGCCCTTTATGGGACCATTTGTTCCTACCGCATAGGATTATGATTCGCCTTAGGGACTTCTTTTCTTTAGTTCTGCCATATTGAGGAGAATGACCCGCCCTTAAGGATCATTAAGAATGATCAGCCATTTAGGGACTTTTGAGCATTTTTTGAGGGGTATGGACACTCTAGGCATTTGCCTTTTTAGCCTTTACTCATTTTCCAAAGTGTTTTTACTTTGCATTTGTGAAGGCGAGACTTCGTTATTTCTATGATGAAGACGTGAATTCATTACTTTGATGAAGATGAGGCTTCATTGTTTGGAGATGAAGACGAGGCTTCATTACTTGGATGAAGACGAGGCTTCATTATTTGGAGATGAAGACGAGGCTTCATTATTTGGAGATGAAGACTAGGCTTCATTATTTGGATGAACCCTTTGCTTTCCAGAACTATTTTTACTAATGCATTATATCTTTTAGCAAGTAATTTTCTAGAATCTGGTGTAGGATTTCTCTGATTGTTTAGGGTAGGTGGCCAGCCATACCCCAATGTGTGAACCTTTGTGAAGGTTTGAAGTTGTTCTATTCCTTCTAGAGGAAGTAAAGCTGCCTAGGGGATCAACTTGCTACCTATCTTTGAGGTGAAGCGATCCGCCCGTAGGACTTGTGAACCCTTCTTTGGGAAGGGAGTGAGAGAGTGTAAAGTCCTTGCGTCCAAGGAATGTTTTAACTCTTTCTCGAATGGTGATCATCTAAAGATGGATCCGCCCATGAGAGTGTTCTCCTATCTTTGAGGAGAAAGTTGAGGGTGTAATGATCTCATGTTTGAGACGATTTTAACCCGCTTTTGATGGTGATCAATCCTTTTCCGGTCTTTGAGGAGAGAGTTGTGCTCATTTGAAAGCTCCTGAGGGTCTGTGCTTCTTATCTTTATGGAAAGGGGATCCGCCCGTGATGGGATCAATTGTCCTATCTTTGAGGTAATTGATCCACCTGTGGAACTTTTCATTCGCCAGCCACTGGGCGTATATCAGCACTAAAAGCTAGGCAAATGAATATAAGAAGTATGGCGAGAAAGAATAAATTATAAAATATAGGATACTATAACAGTTTAATGCACATATAAGAATATGTAAAAATACTGATTTTTAGGCCCATGGTTCCGTCTTTTTTGAGCAACTAGAACCGCATCCTTAATGATGTTTAACTTATGAGTAATCACATCTGGGCTTACTCCTGTGGGGATCTCATTCTCCTATGTAAATACGCTTTCAGACTCAATGAGAATTTTTTTAACATCCTCTTTGATCTCAAGTTGTAATCCTTTGGCGATCCGCACCCGCTTTCCATCAGCAATAAGGAGCGTTTATGTGTCGCCCAAAGCTGTAGTGACAAGTTAATATTTCTCACCTTCGTCCTCTTTGGATTGTGGGCAGATTGATAGTGACGCCGAGTATAAGTCTCTTTAGCCACCTTTTGGTTCCCGCTAATCATTACTCCTCCTTTGCTGGTGGGAATGTACATTGTCAGACGACGGATGGAAATTAGGACTGCAACCTCTGGCCCTTGGTCTGGATAGTGTTACCCATCACTCCAACGATGTCAACAATGGTTGTTTCTATTTGGATCGGATCAACCTTGAGTTTGGCGAATGCACCTTTGGTGATGACATTGCGAGAACTGCCCGTGTCTTTACTCGCTTTATTTTATCTCCCATCATTGAATTGCCATTGTTACTACCAATGCATCTGCATGTGGAGAGATTACTGGACCTGTTTCTGCAAAAGGAGCAATGGAGGGATGTTTTATCCAGAGCGGATATTTTTGCTTTTTCCACGGGTGGCTGATACACTGGTCCATCTGCTATGACATTAATGACACTTTTGAATTTCTTTTTGGGATCTGTCTTCTGCTTGTCGTCTTGTTATTTGTTATTCTGGACAAAGCTATCTAGTTTGCCAGCTCCCAGCAAGCTTCAGTGTGGTGGCCAACCTGTAGTACGCTTTGGCGTTTCTTCCAACGGCTACATGCTCCCCTCCTTTGGGTTCGGGATATGTAATGTCCCGCTTATATTGAATCTTTTCTTTTATGTTGTGGCAAGTTGGAAGCTTTAAACATTCTGTCCGCTTCGTACCCCAGGATCCGTGCTGTGAATGGCGAATTCATGTTAACTTGATGGCGTACCTTTCTGCATTGTTCCACCCATTGTGGGGTTTTCATTTAGGCGCTCTTTTCACCTTTTTCCTCGCATGGCTTTTATTTAGGCGCTCTTTTCACCTTTTTACTCGCAAGGCTTTTATTTTATCTGGATTTGCTCTAACTCCTTTTTGGCTAATGACGTAGTCAAGGAATTTTTCTGAAGTGACTCTGAATATACACTTCTCTGGATTGAGCTTTATTTTTCATGCTAGTGTTTGGCACTGGTTGCAGTATTAGCAACTCCCTTGTACCTGCGGGTTAGTACTGAAAGAACTCCAGAAGTAGGGCATACCCTGTCCATTATTAAAAGATTGTGGTAAGGCACAAAAGCTATATTCACTTACCTTGGGGATCAACGGCTTGATCCATGGAACATACTTCATAGCAAAAGACTGTTTGCGTTGGCCTTGTTGGCAAATATCATGTATGATGCAATTCTCTTTATGGAATTTTTAGTTCATCTTGGAATCAACTTAATAATTCCTTCACGTTGGTCCCTGACTCTTGAATGAACTTAGTCAAAGGATAAAACCGAGTAAATATTATATGTCAAACAAATTCATAATAGAATTTTAATCGTGCTTGTTTTAATAATAATATCACGTATAACGGTCATAACCATAAAGATTGCTACTGCACATGAATATCATAATGAATTCTTAATAAATAACCATAATGAGAATGGTTTAAGAATAATGTCCTTTTGTATTTCAATGCGCATTAATATCCAAGATAGCATATTTATTTTAAACGTCATAAAAGTTATGACATTCTATATTAGGTAAGATATCTTACATAGTTGCTATTTACTTGCAATTAATATTGTGCATCCATACATTAATGGCATTCAGAGATCATTAAAGCCTCATTTGAATGAGGTGTAATTAAAGAAATGTAAGTGATGATTTAATAATATAGTTATATATAAAATTACTCTTATATCATTTCATTTGTACGAATAAAATAAAAGAGAAAGGGTAATTTTGGAAGAAAAATACATGTACCATGATTCTCTTCCAATTTGGAGTGTAAGGAAAATTACTCAAAATCCACTCTCACCTACATTCACATACAATTCTCCAATCTTTAAGGAATTCTCATGTATATCCTAAGAATTTCGCATAAATTAATGTTCTGATCCGAAACCGACACTTGCACTATTTTGTAGTTAGCTCATGACATGAAAGTTTTGTTTATCCAATTTGGTAATTCATCAGCCCATAATGGCCTTGATAGTTAGGGACAATTACAGGATAATTACAAATAGACTCAATATTTTCAAGTCTCTTGTGTTGGTAACAAAAATTCTAACAATGTCAAATAAACAGTTTTTATATGAATAGACACATCCTTGTAAAAAAAGGAATGAAATAACTGTTTGACCAAACAATATTCAAAAATATGAATTTTTGATATTAAAAGTACTATATAGGAGAAAAGCCATATATAGATGGTGAATTGTACAAGGAAAAACCAAATATGATTTTTTTGTAATTTTTTCTAATAGTTATATGCATGTTCATCCAAAAGACCGACCAGATCTAAATCATTTGTAATTACATGAGCCCTTTTATGATATTTTAATATCAAATGACAAAATCACATTGAATGGATGATTTTTTTTTTTGTAAATCCCAAGATTACGGGTCTTATACATGCGTTTGTAGTAATTCAATGATAATATCATATTACACTTGTCATGCATAAAAATATGAGGGCATAGTAAGCATGCAAGATTTAATGAAAGATTTGTGTTTATGACTTCATCTTTCACAGTTTATTAGATTTATCATAATAACATGTAATGATATTCATAGCACTTTATAAGAGTGAGGGATCTTAATTTTCTTTAATTAAAAATGGAATAAAAAAGGGGAGGAAACTTATCTTTTTCATCATAAAATTCCAGATTTAATGTAGAAAACTCTTTCCCACCAATATATGGAGAACTGTATCTTTGGATAGATTTGTTGTACTGATTGAGCCAAAGTTTGAGATTATGATTTCTATTCTGTTGACTCCATTGTTTTGTTCTTTGTGAAACTCTATACAATCAAGATTTTGTGATCTTCTGTTTGTTAGAGTTCCACGCTCACCGCACCAATTGATAACACGTGGAGAATTTCCGATTAGATTCCGTCTCTGTGGGGGGCGTCGTTGGGTTCGACGGGGGGAAGCTCCGATGCCAAAGTCAGTAAGGTAGAACAAGAGAGCAAACTGAATTGACAAAGGGTAAGTGAATGTGTGTACCTTGATAGCCTGATGTATAGGCTATATATATAGTCATGAAGTTGTAACTTGCAGTAACTAGAAAGTCTCCATTAATGTCCCATTAATGGCGGTTACTGGTTACCTTTAAGCTGCCGGTTAGCTAATTGATAGCTCATTAATGGCCTTTACTGCCGGGTCGGCCCAGCCGTTTCTAATGGCGAATCGAGGGTTCATGGAGATTCACCTCATAGGTTCGCCTGCGAGTCTCTTGTGGTAGGTCCTTGGCGAATATCCCTTTTGATCCTTGGGATAATATCGCAATGTTATCATCCCCCTCGAGAGCTTGTTCGGTTGTTCCGACGTTCCATCGAAGTTCCGTTCCACCACTCGTCACCAAGCTCGAGAGTTCCACCTCCACGACCTAGGAGACGGCTTTGAGTCCGGTTAGCTAGTTCCAAGGGCGGATTCTCCCTTTTTACCTGCTAATTAGCTTGTACTCTTCCTATGTACTAGGCTTGGTTGTATTTCATCTATTCACTTTCCATATTTATAATTTATGATTCATAATCTCTATTTCCCTTTACGTGTTAATGTTTATTACTTGTTTTGATATTCGTAATTGATTATTGTGTAGGAGAACGCGATTTCCGTCGCCATTCGGGCTATCCTTAGGGAGTTATATAGGTGTTGCCTTACCGGAAGTGACAAACCGAAAACCGTAGGAATTGACAAGCCACGGAACTTACGGGCCCTAGTTTCTAATTCCCCCGCATTAGACACGCCTTGACTAGGAATCACGTAGTCTAAGTGCTTCACGGGTCGGTCCTATTACACTTAGTCATCTTTACAAGAGTAAATTATTATCCGTATACATTTAGAGTCGTTATTTATCGTGGTTATAACTTATCGTTATTCATCCTACTTCATAGGGTTTTAGCTACATAAATCTGTGTCGCCAATAGTTAGGGATAGTGTGTAGTTGCGTCTTACTTTACCCCAAAGTAATCACCGCTTAAATAACATACGAAACCGAGTCGTCTAATACTTGTAATTATAAATCTCGTGGATTCGATACCCGGTCTTAACCGGATTATTACTTGATACGACGGGGTACACTTGCCCTTAAGTAGTCGTAGTGTCTAATGGAGTTAGAACATTTAAAAGATCACATCCATATTCATAGCACATTCACCGCAATACACATTTAGTCGTCATTAGAAAACTCTACCTAGATCCTGCGCCCCATCAAGTTTTTGGCGCCATTGCCGGGGATTTATAATCTCCTACAATATTAGACAAAAACGTTTCATTGTTAGTTTAAGCATTCTTTTTGTATAAATTGTTTATATATACTTTTACTAACATTTTCTTTCTTGTTGATAATTCTTTTATACTTGTTTTACTTTATGCACACCCGATCTAAGAGTGATTCTCTCGTACCTATTGATCTCGAAATTGAACGTACTCTTTGTAGGTTACGTAGAGAAAGAATGGCAAATCTCAACAATGAAGCTAACTAGCCCGAGTTCAACCAAAGGGTGCCGGAACAACCCGTGAATAACGACCGTAATGGTGAAGGCAACGACACGCGTTCGATGTTGGAGATTCTTGCTCCACATCGCCCTTAAATCTGCCATGGAATCGTTGCCCCCACCATTCCGGCCGACACATTTGAAATAAAGACTAGCATGATCCAATTAATCCAACAACTCGGTCAATTCGGAGGGGAACCCCATGAAAACCCTAACGAACACTTTGATAAATTTCTTATGTGTGCCGAAACTTCGCGGCAAAACGGTGTTCCGGTTGAGGCCGTCCAACTAAAACTATTTCCTTTCTCTTTGACAGGGCAGGCATTGGAATGGTTGCACTCGTTAGAGGTGGGATCGATCACCTCTTGGAAGGAACTTGAGAAGGAGTTCCTATCTTACTACTTCCCACCCTCTAAAACGGTTAAGTTGAGAAAAGATATCACCTCCTTTCGGCAACTTGGATACGAGGCCCTCCACTCAGCTTGGGCTAGGTTCCGAAAGTTGCTCCGAAGCTGTCCCTACACGATATCCCTAAGCATGATCTTGTAAGTACCTTTTATCATGGTTTAACACCTACTAATCGTGCAACCGTTGATTCTGCCGCAGGTGGGGATTTGTTTCGCAAATCGGCAAGAAGATCGGCTTACCGGACCCTCGCAACATCAAACCTTTGCCGTAGAAGACGAGGCTCCCACAATCTTCATGATCGAAATGAATAAGAAGCTGGACGCTTTAATGGCGCAAATGAGCCTCCAGAATTCAGCACAAGTCCTAGTATGCTCTCATTGTGGTGGTGACCACCAAGGTAAGGATTGTCAAGCCGGAAGCCCTTTTACCGGCGACACCGAAAGCGTAAGTTATGTAGGGGGACAACAAAGGTATAATTCTCATTATAACTCCTATCCTAACACGCATGCTTATCACCACCATAACAATAATAATAACGGATGGAGGCCTCAACACCCGATTCCATCTTATGATAACAAGCGAAATGTGTTGAAGCCCCCATCCGAACCCTATGGTAAATTTGTGGAACAAGGGTTGGGCCAATTCCCTCATGTCCAAGGAGGGCAAAAATCACAACCTCCTAGCAATGCACAAGACGCAATGGTAATGATCTCCTTAAAGAAATATCTTCCCATCTTGCTAACAATGAAGCATTTTGCAGGGACTTGGGACAGCAAGTGGCCCAATTAAGTCGCCAACGACAAGGGAGACAACATGGGTCTCCCCCGATTAACACCGAACAAAACCCGAGACCAAAAGATTGGGAGACCGCACAAGCAATAACTCTCCATAGTGGTAAGGGTTTGGAACCACCGGTTCCAAAGGCGACTCCACCCGCTCCACAGGTAAGTGATGAACCGAAAGTGGTAAGCAACCCCGGTTCGGATCCAAAACCGGCGACTTCCTTGGATAAGAATAAAAATGTGTGTGATCCAATTGGAGCTTACGTACCGAAGCTCCCTTTTCCACAACGACTTAAAAAGGAAAAATTGGACCACCAATACAGCAAGTTTTTGAAATTTTTTAAGAAACTTCACATTAACATTCCACTTGCGGAAGCATTGGAATAAATGCCTACATATGCGAAGTTTCTTAAAGAAATCCTCGCCAAAAAGAGGAAGTTGGATTATAATAAAATGGTAGCGCTCACGGAGGAATGCTCCACGATTATAACGAACAAACTCCCACCTAAACTCAAGGATTTAGGTAGTTTTTCTATCCCTTGCACGATTGGTAATGTTGAGCTTAGGAGAGCTTTATGTGATTTGGGTGATAGCATCAATCTAATGCCTTTATCTGTGTTTAGGAAGCTCGGCTTGGAAGAACCAAAGCCTACCAATATGACGCTCCAGCTGGCCGATAGATCCATTGCCCGGCCAAAAAGGGTTGTGGAGGATGTCTTAGTGAAAGTGGATAAGTTCATTTTCCCCGCCGATTTTGTAGTGCTTGATATGGCGGAAGACGATACTGTACCAATCCTTCTAGGACGACCATTTCTTGCAACAGGTAGGACTCTTATTGACGTCCACGAAGGTAAACTTATCCTACGGTTGTAAGACGAAGAGGTAGAGTTTAACGTGTACAACTCCATGAAATTCCCGTCTAACACCATGGAGGATTGCAATTTTTTAAATTCCATAGACTCTATTGATTTTTTTGTTGAGGATTTTTGTGATAGGTCTTCTGCGGGAACCTCTTCGGAATTCGACGGTACTGAGCATTTGGATGAGGAGCCATTAAACAAGCCATTTGAATACTCCTCCGAAATAGAACAATGTCTGTTGGCAAGGAGCCGGTTCAAGGGTTTAGACCGGGATGGCAAAGCAAAGCCGAAGACCTCTCTTGAGGAACCTCCAACTTTGGAACTTAAACCCTTGCCTCCTAATTTAAAATACGTATTTTTACAACCTCCCGATTTCTTACCGGTTGTTATTTCTTCGCTTTTGACAGCGGAAATGGAGGAAGCATTAATTGCGGTGTTACAAAAACACAAGGGCGCATTTGGGTGGACTATTCACGACATTAAGGGGATCAGCCCCACCATTTGCACACACCGCATCTTTATGGAGGATAAAGTCAAGCCCCCCGTGCAGCCGCAACGGCGACTTAACTCCAATATGAAAGAGGTAGTGAAGACCGAGGTAATCAAACTCCTCGACGCAGGTATAATCTTCCCTATCTCCGATAGTCCATGGGTTAGTCCGGTCCAATGCGTTCCCAAAAAGGGGGGCACTACGGTGACGGAAAATGATCAAGGGGAATTAATCCCCACACGGAAAGTAACCGGGTGGCGAGTATGCATTGATTATAGGAAACTTAACGAAGCCACCCAAAAAGATCATTTTCCCTTGCCGTTCATCGACCAAATGTTGGAAAGAATGGTGGGTCATAAATTCTTTTGCACCCTCGATGGCTTATCCGGTTATATGCAAATTCCCGTCGATCCTTCGGATCAAGAAAAGACGACATTCACTTGTCCGTATGGGACATTTGCATATAGGCGGATGCCGTTTGGGCTTTGTAATGCCCCCGCCACCTTTCAAAGGTGCATGACGGCTATATTCTCCGAAATGATTGAGGATTACATGGAAGTCTTCATGGACGATTTTTCTGTTTTTGGGTCGTCCTTTGAGATTTGTTTAGGTAATCTTGATAAAGTCCTCCAACGTTGTGAAGACACTAACCTTGCGCTTAGTTGGGAAAAATGTCAATTTATGGTTCAAGATTGCATGGTTTTGGGACACAAGGTGTCCAGGGAGGGGATCGAGGTCGATCCGGCCAAGATTGAGGTAATTGAAAAACTACCTCCACCAATCAACGTGAAGGGAATTCGGAGTTTCTTGGGTCATACGGGGTTCTATAGACGATTCATCAAGGATTTCTCTAAGATAGCAACCCCCTTGACCCAACTCCTTGAAAAAGGATGCGGAATTTAGTTTTTCTCCCGAATGTTTACTTGCATTTAATACGCTAAAGGAAAAACTAGTTAATGCACCTATCATAGTGAAACCCGACTGGAACCTCCCCTTTGAACTAATGTGTGATGCGAGTGATTTGGCTGTAGGTGCTTGTTTGGGCCAACGGGTGGATAAACTCTTTCGCCCTATCTATTATGCGAGCAAAACGCTCAATGAGGCCCAACAAAACTATTCCATCACGGAAAAGGAGATGCATGCCGTTGTTTTTTCTTTCGATAAATTTAGATCATATCTTGTGTTATCCAAAATTATCGTATACACTGACCACGCAGCTCTCAAGTACTTGATGACTAAGCAGGATGCCAAACCACGCTTGATACGGTGGATCCTACTCCTATAAAAATTCGACATCGAGATCAAAGATAAAAAAGGAGTAGAGAATGTTGTGGCCGACCATCTCTCTCGCTTACAAGTCGAGCAAGACAAATCTCCGGAAACTATTGAGATTAAGGAGACCTTTCCCGACGAAGCACTCTACGCGGTAGCATCTTTACCTTGGTATGTCGATATGGCAAACTACAAAGTCGGTAATATTCTTCCCCCGCACCTTACATACGAGCAGCGTAAGAAATTCTTTCACGATGCTATGCACTATTTTTGGGAAGAACCCTATCTGTTCAAATCATGTGCTGATAACATTATTCGTAGGTGTATACCGGAAGAAGAGGTTAATCATGTGCTACATATGTGTCATACCCAAGAGCCAGGGGGCCACTTTGGCCCTAGTCGGACTATGGCAAAGGTCTTACAATGTGGGTTTTATTGGCCTACTTTGTCCAAAGATTCCCAAGAATTCGTCAAATCATGTGACGCATGTCAAAGGAGCGGGAACATTTCCCGAAAACATGAAATGCTCCAACAAGGAATCCTAGTTTGCGAACTTTTTGACGTGTGGGGGATAGACTTCATGGGACCTTTCCCTAAGTCACATAACAATGCTTACATTCTTGTAGCGGTTGACTATGTCTCCAAATGGGTAGAGGTCCTTGCCTTACCTTCAAACGACTCTAAGGCGGTAGGGAAATTTATAAAGAAAAACATTTTTACTCGGTTCGGGACCCCTCGAACTATCATTAGCGACGGGGGGTTCCCACTTTTGCAACCGACAATTTGATCAACTCTTACTTAAATATGGGGTTGCACACCGAGTCTCTACACCCTACCACCCGCAAACTAGTGGGCAAGTTGAGGTTTCTAACCGAGAGCTAAAACGCATTTTAGAAAAAACGGTCAACTCCTCTAGGAAAGACTGGAGCTTGAAGCTCGATGATGCTCTTTGGGCTTACCGCACGGCGTTTAAAACACCCATCGGGATGTCCCCTTATCGTCTAGTTTTTGGAAAGTCGTGCCATTTGCCCATGGAATTAGAACATAAAGCATATTGGGCACTGAAATTTTTAAATTTTGACATACAGGCTACAGGAGAACACCGCCTCCTCCAACTCAATACGCTTGATGAACTTCGCTTAGGGTCGTACGAAAATGCCAAACTTTACAAAGAACGTACAAAACGGTGGCACGACAAGCACATCCAAGTTCGGGAGTTCAACAAGGGGGATCAAGTTCTCCTCTACAATTCTCGCCTCCGGTTATTCCCCGGAAAATTAAAAAGTCGGTGGTCGGGACCATACACCGTCATCAATGTGCACTCCTCCGGAGCAATTGAAATCCAAGGTCCCGACAATGCAACCCTCCGGGTCAATGACCACCGTCTAAAGATATACCGCGGTGGCATTTTTCCACAACAATGCGAAACCACACTCCTCGCAACACCGTAAGCTTGCACATCACCAAGGAAAGTCGAGCTACTCCGACTATAAATATAGCACTAGTTTGATGCTCTCAAACCCCCTGTATATATCTATTCAATTTTTCCTTGTTTTCTTCATTTCGCTCCACAGCCACGGAAAGCCAAATCCCAATTATAATCCAACATATTACGCGGGGCGTCTCTCTCTACACGTCCCGCGTCTCTGTGCTTCTGATCCAAAATAATGCAAGGGGCACCTTTCACGCAGGGCGTATCCCCTATTACGCCCCGCTTATGGGTACCTTTCCGTGGTTCCCACGTTCAGAAACTCAAACACGCGGGGCGCCCTGTTCCTGCGCCTCGCGTATTTGAGTCTCTGACTCAAAAAGAGATAAAAACGCCACCCTACGTGGGGCGCCCCCCTGGGCACGCCTCGCATAGGGCCCCTGACCACTAAGGGTCTTCTTTTCCTTCCTTACCTTTCTTTTTGTTTTTGTTTTGACTTCTTTTTGCGACGCCCTTGGAATAGGCGTCATTTTAAATAACGCGGAGGGCCGTGCAACCTCACACTTAACGTTTGTTTTGCACGAACAAAAACAAAAATAAAAATAAAAAAAAAAATAAAATAAAATAAACACAAAAATAATTAAACTAATTTATCAATTCTTAAAATTTTTCCCGACACATTAACCCCCCTCGGAAATTATTTAAATGTTCTGTTGTTTGTCCTTAAATGTAAATATTGTCGGTACACAAAGGGGATGATCTAATTAAGGAATTTTAGTCTTGGTTTTGAAATTAGGGAATTTGTGCAAAGCTTAGGTTAGTACAAAACTAAGGCATTGAGTCTTAACCCAAATGTTATCTCCATAATGAACTTTGAAAAGGCAATAAAAACGGGATAGTTAAGAATTTAGCGAAGACTTGATAGTACACAATTTAAACCCGAATCTTTGTGAGGTATTTTTGAGCCTAAAGGAGTTCGCACGAGAACTCTAATTCTTTCACAAGTTTTCGAGAGCTTTGACTTCACTCGACTCATAGAATTTGCATCCAATACCGGGTTAAGTACACTTATTTTTGGTAAAAAGGCAATAGATGATAAACCGAACCCACTTAGGCTAATTTTTCTTAATTTATTTTTCTCGTTTTCATTAAACATTAGGAAACCCCTTCGAGCCTATTAACCAACTTTTTTGTTAATACCCCTTTTAACATTTAACCCTTTTTCCTCTTGTTCGAATACCGACAAAATCAATTTGCACCCAAATTACTCGAAAAAAGTCACGGCCTTAACAAACGGGCACCATAAGCCTTCAAAATATTGTTTTTGTTCCTCTATCAAAACAAAGGATACGATAAAAATAAAAAGGCATTCTCAAGCTCTACCCGAGCAATTTTGAAGTATATTTTGTAAAATTCGCAAGGCCGAGATAAACAAAAACACGGTGCAATCACAAAACGGTATTTTTGAACTCGAGTTTCTTTAAACTAACCACTAAAGAAGCCACCCACATTGCAACCCCCCTCCGGGTTCATTTTTAATGTTGCCTAACCATATTTTAGGAGGAAAAACCCGGATGAAAATGCAAATTCAACATGATCTCGAGTAAGTGCAAAGAAGAGTGCTAAAACACCCACCCACCTAAAAAATTGAGCATAAGAGCGAAATCCCTTGGTGAGGTACTATCGGGTTCTCAAAAGATAATCAACCCCCGTTAATATTGCCTATTAATCTTGATCATGGAGGTTTCAAACAAGATTTGTACTCAATTGTTTGCGTAGGTACTTACCGAAACCTTTGCATAAAACCGCAACTTTGAAATCACGTACTTAGCAAAACCAACCTTCGGTTTGTTTCTTAATTTTCTCAATCCCTTGTCTTTCGATTTCTTTTACTTGAGGACAAGTAAAACTTTAAAGTCCGAGGAGGTTTGATAGGGGTATTTTACCCCTATCTTTTAGCGTGATTTACGGGTTGATTTTGGATAAAATAAATAAGTTTAATTACAAAAATAAAGCGTTTTGATAAAATAAGGAAATAAAAATAAATTTCGTACTTTCAGTTAATTTTCTGTGTTTTTGATTAGTTTAGGAAATAAAAACGTCAAGCTAACTCGGCTCGCAAGATTTGTATTTCAGGTACGAGCAAAGAGCAAAAATCTACTCAAATACGCGGGGCGTCTCATCCTTTACGCTTGGCGTGAAACATAGTGTCAGCAATAATTGCCTTATCCGCAGACGCCATGTGGAATTGACTCAGCATACGCGGGGCGTATGCCACCTTACGCGGGGCGTATGACACATGTCGGAAATAATTGGCCTAATCCTAAAAGTCAGACTGCACTGTCTCCTTGAGTCAACTCTTCGTACGCGAGGCGTATCACCATACACGCGAGGCGTACTAGGCAATTCCTCAATGATAAAAACTCAGAGACTCATTTACGCGGGGCGTGCTTCAGTTACGCACGGCGTAAAAGCTCCAATTCAAGAAATAAAACTTCAGAGACTCAAACACGCGGGGCGTACTTCAGCTACGCAGGGCGTGCTTGAGACAACAAGACATGGAATTGGTCCACATGCAGGAGATTTCTGACGGAATGGGCACTTACGCGGGGCGTAGACCACCTTACACGGGGCGTATCATGGGATTTCTGCACCAAATAATGTTGCTCCATACTTGTGCTTTGTGAAGTTACAACATTACCCTTGCTTGATGTTTATAAATAGGAAGCTCTTGAACTTCATTTGATACCAATTACACACTAGAGAGCAAAACTATACTCTTTTGATTATTGTAATTTAGATTCAGATTTTGTAGTTAAACTCTCCCCCTCGAGAGCTTGTTCGGTTGTTCCGACGTTCCATCGAAGTTCCGTTCCGCCACTCGTCACCAAGCTCGAGAGTTCCACCTCCACGACCTAGGAGACGACTTTGAGTCCGGTTAGCTAGTTCCAAGGGCGGATTCTCCCTTTTTACCTGCTAATTAGCTTGTACTCTTCCTATGTACTAGGCTTGGTTGTATTTCATCTATTCACTTTCCATATTTATAATTTATGATTCATAATCTCTATTTCCCTTTACGTGTTAATGTTTATTACTTGTTTTGATATTCGTAATTGATTATTGTGTAGGAGAACGCGATTTCCGCCGCCATTCGGGCTATCCTTAGGGAGTTATATAGGTGTTGCCTTACCGGAAGTGACAAACCGAAAACCGTAGGAATTGACAAGCCACGGAACTTACGGGCCCTAGTTTCTAATTCCCCCGCATTAGACACGCCTTGACTAGGAATCACGTAGTCTAAGTGCTTCACGGGTCGGTCCTATTACACTTAGTCATCTTTACAAGAGTAAATTATTATCTGTATACATTTAGAGTCGTTATTTATCGTGGTTATAACTTATCGTTATTCATCCTACTTCATAGGGTTTTAGCTACATAAATCTGTGTCGCCAATAGTTAGGGATAGTGTGTAGTTGCGTCTTACTTTACCCCAAAGTAATCACCGCTTAAATAACATACGAAACCGAGTCGTCTAATACTTGTAATTATAAATCCCGTGGATTCGATACCCGGTCTTAACCGGATTATTACTTGATACGACGGGGTACACTTGCCCCTAAGTAGTCGTAGTGTCTAGTGGAGTTAGAACATTTAAAAGATCACATCCATATTCATAGCACATTCACCGCAATACACATTTAGTCGTCATTAGAAAGCTCTACCTAGATCCTGCGCCCCATCAGGAGGGCATAGATTCAGATTCTCTTCTCCATAAATAATCTTATACAAAATCCCTCCATAAGGCAGATTCTCTTCTCCATGAAGGAATCTTATACAAAGTTCATCCATAGGGCAGATTCTCTTCCCCATGAAGAAATCTCATATGAAGTCCCTTCTAGAGGGTGGATCCAATTAAAAGTCCTATTACGGATAGACTCAATTCCCCGTGAAGTGGTCATTAAATATCCTATCAAGGACGGATACATCCTACTAAAAAAGGAAATCCTTAAAAGCTTATCGCAAGCTTACTGGGGGACGGCTGACCACCTACCACGGGATTCAGTAGAATAAGTTTAAACACTTAAGAGATCTTTCTAAAAAGATCAAAAGCGTATGATTCGGTGGAATAAGTTTAAACACTTAAGAGATCTTTCTAAAAAAAAGATCAAAAGCGTATGATTCGGTGCAATAAGTTTAAACACTTGAGAGATCTTCCCAGAAAAGATCTAAAACATGTGATTTGGCGAAATAAGTTTAAACACTTAAAACATAAACATGCATTATCAAAACATGCAGATAAAAGAGAACAACAATGAAACTTCTTGAAAAGCAAAGGAATACAAAAATAAAATGTAACAGTTTGAGAACTCATGAAAGAGTATCATAACATTTTTACAAAGGCAGAGTAAAGCCTTGGAAATGGAAATTAAGCAGTAAGATCTTCGATCTTACCACTAGGAGTGGAAACATCTGGGGCAGCTTCGAGAGGTTTGGTGGTGGGCTCGGTGATGGGATCATGTTGACCTTCCATATGCTGGTCCGCCTCGAGTAAAGCATCGCCATCTTTTGGGTTATCCTTGGCCTCCACGTCAGAGGCAATATCCTCCAGATCAATAACAGCTTTGGCATTCTTCAGAGTAGCATAATGAAAGGCCTCATTGACGGATGGCACTTCCACCTCGGGGTCATCAATCCCAAAATCTGAAAAATCCCTCTTAAGAGCTGCTATAATGCGTTCGCTATAATAATACGCGTGAAGCCCACACACCTCCTCCAAATGTTTCCAGTCTCTTTCTCGTTGATCCTGCTCAACCCTCAGGTCGTCGGATAACTTGATGGCTTCCATTTTCTTCTGCTCCAGATCCGCCTCCAGCTGGGCAATCTTTTGCTTTAAACCATCCGCCAAAGCGCTTGCCGCCTGGGCATCAGACCTAGGTATGGATGCCTCATTATCCAATTCTTTAAGGCGGGCCTCCTTCACAGCATTCATAGCTATGTCTGCCTCGACATCATTAACATGATCAATGGTCTGAATCAAATAAAAGCAATAAGTTAAAAGAGGGAATTGAGATGGTAAAATCACCAAATTAAATACAGACACTTACCGCCAAGGCCTTGTGCTTGATCATTTTGAGGTGAGAAGCGGTCTTGTACTTAGCCCTTATCTCCAAGACATTGGGAATCTTACCGATAGCTTCTTCAATGTCATGCATCACCACATCTGATGCAAGAACCAGCTCCAGACCATAAACAGCCACCCAATAACCGCCAAGGTCTGTCTTTGAGGGCTGAAAATTCGCAAAGTGATAACCCAAAGTTTAGAAAACCTTTACATCTTTTTATAAGAAGATATAAGAAAAAGGAAGCTAACCTGAGTAAAGGAAGAAGAGAACAACGAAACTTTGGAAGATTTCGCAGGAACCACCAACTGATCTGATCCGCCAATTTTAGCGTTTTTTGGGGGAGGCTGAGGTTAAACCTCAGTTCCAGGGTGTTTCCCCTCTTGTTTGCTCAAAGTAACATTCGCCTTCTCCTGAGCATCTGTTGTCCTCAAAACAGACTCTAGCAAGTGCACTAGATACAAGTAATATTTCAGTAAGTAGAGTATCGTCTCCTCAAGGATTAATGAATAATTTCACAGAAAAACGTTATAGAACAGGGTGTTAGTAGTATCGTAACTTCTTCGTGGTTGAAAATGGTTTTGATTGGTTTGATTTAGAATGACTAACTGAACTAGCTGACTACCTGTTGGGTGAAAAGATGTTGGTTTGTAATATTAAGATGAGGGAATAGGCTAAGCCAAAGTGGAATAGGTTGCTTACATAATAAATTTCTCCTATTTATTCATGAATGTAATATAGTTAAGTCAAGGTCTCTGCTTTAGACTCACTTAAGTCAACTTTCGTGTGTTCTTAAGATTCTAAGTCTTACTACAACCTTAAGCGTCCTTAAAGTTGGTTCTTTCTTGCATTATGGATGAAGCAGCATTTCTATCTAGAAAACCCTTGATATAATCCCCTAATATTCCTATTTCGGGTCTTGTAAGTTAGATGAGAGATACATGATAATAAAAGCAGTTCCCTATCATTCATTGATCACTAAGATAGATGTATTAACATACACTCAAGCACTTCATCAAACACTTAAACATATAATAACATTCATTCATAAAAAAGATAAGCTTACTTATAGCACCAGCCCTTGCTGGGCTAGCCCATTCAAAATGACTACTCACTCATAGTGAAGAGTGAACAACATGAGCTTGATCAGAGATATCCCATTAAAGGAGCTTCTTTTAAGTTCTTAGAGAGCCTTCTTTCTCTCTCTACAAAATGATCCGAGAACAAAAGTGTATCCTTCCCTCCAAATTTGATCTCAAATATATAGGATGGAAGGTTCTCAAAATAGTACAAAAATAAACTTAAAATATTACAACAAAAGATTATTCTCCAAAAGGGTGGTAATGTTCGGGTACTAGAAATGGTAGTTTCTTCAAAGACGCTTGAACACTCAAGGTCGAAATATCTTTTCATCATGTTGCTTTTGGGCCGCCTACTCCTGCTCCACTCCCTCTAGTTGCTGTCCTCATCAGGTCGCAGCTTTATCCGCTGGTCCGAGGCTTGCTTTCTTCCTTTATGTTGCAAAACAGGCTACATGGCAGCCATTTTGACTTCTTCGATCGAGATCTGCATAAAACACCAATTAGTCCTTCATTTATGTAAACTTAAACGTTTATTAGCCCCATTTTCATCACATTAGGTATGTTTATTAGGATCAATTACGTGCCTATCAGCATCTAAGGCGGCTTGGAGCTTTCGCTTCTCTACAATGATATCTTTGGCGTTAGTCCTCCCCCTGCAAGAAGGGGTGAAAAAAACAAGGATAAGTTAAAAGGTGAGAAAAAGTGTGGATAAATACCTTCGAAGGCTTTGAAAGAAGTATAACGAATCTCCCCATTTTGCAGTGTTACCAAGGGTTCGCCCGATTTCATAATCGCCAAGGCTTGATCATATGCCCAGAAATCGTATTTGATGGACCGAAGGATCCGTAGAGTATATTTCTCCTTCTAATTGAGGGTAAAGCTACGGTTCGCCCGTTCTTTCGGATTATAATTCCAAACGGGGGGAAAACCTAAAGGTACGCCTTCGGCTATCTTAACGAAAAATAATCTTTGTTCCCAACGGTGAACGTTTGACATCTTGCTATGAAATGGTGAATAGCCCTTCAACTTAGAAAAGGTAATATGATCTTCCACACCATGTTTAGACATGGTATGGAGAGTTCGAAAGATACGGGGACTCAAAACTAAGCCTAGGTTCGCTGCTAAATAAGTGTCTAGCACTAGGTCAAGCCATCCATTCGGATGTAGTTGACAGATGGGAATATTAAAAAATTCAAGAATGTCCCCAATTACCTTGGGGACCGGATAACTAAAACCCATTTCCACATGGCTTTGGTATATGGTGAAATAACCTTTAGGAGGAGAGGCGGGTCTTTGATAAGGTGTAGGAATTAAACATGTGGCCACCCGAAGCCAATAATAAAGGGATTGAAGCATCACCAAAAGGGTGAGGTCAACCTTGGAGGAGGTTATCTCCATTTTCGGGATCTTTACCCCTCTCTTTTTAGGGACAAAGGAACTAGCTTCCTCCCCAGATGGAAGATTGTGGGCCTCCATAGTTACAACAAGAATTATAACGGATAAAGTTACCGGGGAAGGTTTAGGGTCGATGTCTAAAGTCCTCTCAGAGGAAGAAGTGGAAGATGAGGAATGCATAGTGAAAATAGCGAAAAGGAATGATGAAATGTTTATAACCAAGAATAAACTTATATGGAAATTCGGTGTGCAAATAACGAAAGGTCGTGAAGAACTTCTGCAAGAACCGGAAGAGATGATCGAAACAGAGAAAATGGAGAAGTGAGAAGAAAAGTGTTTTTATTATATGAAATAAAGAAACAATTTTGGAGTCCGTGTTAGGAATTGCCACCTGTAAACACATCATTGGCATGCAAGAGGCGCTTGTCAGACGCAATAAATGCTATGTGCATGCAGAGAAGCTGAAAAGCCCTAAAGAGCTTAAAAGACCTTTTAGGGGGGCTTCTGATAACATCCGCCATGAAATACAGAGGATCGGGCTGGGAATATTCCTCGAAAAGAGGACCAAAAAGGAGAAATGACATGATAAGGTCCGCTTCCTTAGTATATATGGCGTATAGCTGGAGATATGGTGGCGCGCCTTGGGTCATCCTGAGATCCGCCAGGTAGAAGGATACGAGATCCGTCACACAAGACGATTCGCCAAGATAAGGCACTAAGCTGGTATAAGGCGGGCTCACCATCATTAAATGAACATTAATGATACCATAAAAGAAATAACAGCTTGGAGGTTAGAGTCAGAGTTAAAGTGCATTAAAAAGGTATTACATCTCGTTAAAGGCATTAAAAGTGGGTTATTACGGTTATCACTCAAACCTATATAAATACCCCAGTAATAAGGTGTCAAAATGTACATACTATCAAAACGCTACTTGTGATTACAATTTATTCTTAAGGACATTACTGATTTTGGCATCGGAGTGCCCCCGACCGAGCACAACATCGCCTCACAGGGACGCTATACGGTGTTGATAAATCTACGTAATATCAAGGTCCTAGGTTCAACTCCCCCAACCTCATTTTATTTTAGAAATTTTTATTTATTTTAACTTTTTTTTAGTTTTTATTTAATTTTTTTAGTTTTAATTTATTTTAACTTTATTTTTCAATAATTATAAAAACAGGTTACCATTATTAAGTAATTTAAATGGACTCTTTATTTTGATAATACTTTTGAATTCATTTTTATTATGTCTTTACCATTAAAAATTAATTTTTTTATTTTTGAGATTCAAATAACTTAGTTTTTAAATTAAATTTTAATTTATAAAAAATTTACAAATTAAAATGTAACATTTTTTAGAAACTAGCATTGAACTAATAGAAAATTAAATATGTTTATTATTTTCACGTTGGACACTTTTAATGTTTTAGCGAACACAATGTCGTTTTGGTGTGTTCGCTAGTTTCTAAAAAATGATAACATTTTTACAGTTTTAACGCGTTGGAGACTAAAAAATTTTTACCCAGCCCTGCCGGGCTGGACTTTGAAAAAGTACCCTTAACTCTACGGTTAAAATTAGTCTCCCAAGTCTGAATTCCTGGCTCCGTCACTGGAAGCTAATATGGAAGAATTTGAGGGGCATGAGGAGGAAGAGATTGTGGAACTTGAAGTATCATTGATTGATTTTATAGTTGCAACAATTGTCCTTACCATTATTAATTAATTTAAATAGACTCTTTATTTTGATAACACTTTTGAATTCATTTTTATTATGTCTTTACCATTAAAAAATTAATTTTTTATTTTTGAGATTCAAATAACTTAGTTTTTAAATTAAATTTTAATTTATAAAAAATTTAAAAATTAAAATTGTAACATTTTTTTAGAAACTAGCATTGAACTAATAGAAAATTAAATATGTTTATTATTTCAACGTTGGACACTTTTAATGTTTTAGCGAACACATTGTCGTTTTGATGTGTTCGCTAGTTTCTAAAAAATGATAACATTTGTACAATTTTAACGCGTTGGAGACTAAAATTTTTTTACCCAGGACGGGCTGGACTTTGAAAATTTACCCTTAACTCCACGACTAAAATTAGCCCCCCAAGTCTGAATTCCTGACTCCGCCACTGGAAGCTAATATGGAAGAATTTGAGGGGCATGAGGAGGAAGAGATTGTGGAACTTGAAGTATCACTAACTGATTTTGTAGTTGCAACAATTGTCTTTACAACCACATTTGATATATGGTAATTGTTCTTGCTAGGTAATGATATTGGGATCTGTCCAACAAATTGATTACCAACAACATCAATATGTTTAGTGCATAAGTTTGTTTTTTTTTCAAAACATTCTTCTTTTTCCTGATTTCAAATTTAATATCAAACAGTAAAATTCAATTCCTCGATGTTGAGAGAGGAGTGAGAAACCACAAAGCAAAGCAGCAAATCAATGGAGAGTGATGAAGTGAGAAACAAGCAGGTAATATTTAGGGATCATGTATCTAGTTGTATTCAAGAATCATACATGTATATCACCACTGATTCTTTAAAAATCACAAGTCTGAGGAGAGAATGTAAGATGTGAGAGAAAGAGGAGAGGGTGAGGTGTTTAATAGGCATTTTCTTTTATGGTTCATATTCTGGGTTGGGCTCATCCTTGAAAGCGTAATAACTCAATGGAAACCCCCCTTTCTCTGTCTGATTTGAGGGGGTCCCGTTGAGTTATTAATATAATACTTTATTTGTGAAAGTGACAAAATAGATTGTCTTTTTTATATTTTAAATATTTCAAAAAAATAAAATTCTCTTTTTTTTTTTTTGTTGTTGTGGTTTTAAAAATATAATAAATTATAAATTACAAAATAAATGAAATGATAAAAATGACCCTCTTACCTTTTGATTTTGACTGCCACATCAGATTTTTTTAACACCGTTACTTTTTTTTTGTACCCTATTTGCTAACAGAATCAAGCTCAAGTTATCTGTTTGTCAACTTTTAAACCACATAGTTTATGTTTGAAAATGGTCTAAACCATAAGATTTATTTTTTTACTTTTCTCCAATAATAATTGACTTATTATTACTCCCATCATTCCTTATATAAGTCATTCTAAGATATTTCACACAAATTAAAAAAAATACAACTATTATAGAATCAAATTAACAAATTAACATTGGTTAACTAAAAAGATTTTTTTTTCTATATCATAGTTGGGGAATAACCATTGTAATATTAAAAAAACATATGAACCAAAATAAAAAATTTAATCTTTTAATAAAAAAAAACTAAATTAAAAAAATTTGAAAAACTAGAATTACTTATATTTAGGAATTATATAAGTGAATGGAAAGAATAATAAATAATAAGTAATAAGTATATTGTATATTGTATATATTATATAATTATATTTTTGAAAGTAAGTTTATATTAACATATTATTAGATAGAGATAAATAAGTATATATTTAATAGTATAAATTTATTTTTATAATAATTACTTGGTATTCGGTTTTGATTAATTGTGGTTTTTAGAACGAAAGTTGAAAATTTTAAAATAAAAAATCATATATTAATCCATTGGTTTCAGTAACTTCTTTTCTGGTCTAATTTCAATTTGATTTTACGATTTTTCAGTTTTTTGATTTTTTGTGTGCAACCCTAGTTTTTAATGAGTTTAGAAATTTATTGGAGAATTTAATGGGCGTTTGCTTATTAATAAAACTCTTCTGGTTTTGATTCCTAAGGTGGAGAAGCCTTCTTCTTTCTTACAAATGAGGCCGATTAGTTTGTGCAATGTTCTCTATAAGGCTGTTACCAAAATTGTGGCTAATAGACTCCATTGTATTCTCCCTGATATTATCAGCCAGAATCAAGGTAGTTTTGTGCCTAGTAGACAGATGATGGTAATGTCGTTATTGCACAGGAAATGGTTCATTCGATGAAAGTTAAAAAAGAGTAAGTGTGACATTGTGGCTTTAAAACTTGATCTGGAGAAAGCCTATGATCGGCTTAACTGGAGTTTTCTTCTTGAGAGTCCGAAGAGAGATGGGATCCCGCAGAACTGGAGGAGGTTAATTGAGATTTGTATTACTTTTCTAGTGTTTCAAGTTATGATAAATGGGGATATGTCCGAGGAATTTACTCCTACCCGGGGTATTCGTCAGGGTGACCCTACGAGCCCTTTCTTGTTCGTTATTGCTATGGAGAGGTTGACTCACTTTATGTAGGAGGCTGTGGTAAATGGGAGTTTTCATCCTGTTGCCATCAACAAGTTTTGCCCCCCTGGTGACGCATTTATTTTTTGTGGATGGTGTGATGATGTTTGTCGAGGGAAGTGAGGAGCAAATTGGGGTGATTATGGATATCCTCAATTGCTTTTGCTCTGCCTCTAGACAAAAACTTAATATCCAAAAATCGCGGATGCTGTGCTCTAATAATATGGAGCAGGGTGTGTAAACGGCTGAGTGAGTTGTCGGGCATTCCTCTTACCAAATCTTTGGGCAACTACCTGGGGATTCCTCTCCATAGTGATAGAGTATCTAAGACGTCTTTTAAGGATGTTTTTGACAAAATTAATTATAAGAGTGCTAATTGGAAGGCAAAATCACTTTCTCTTGCGGGTCGTCTTACTTTGATTCAGTCAGTGAATTGTGCGGTGCCCAATTATATTATACAAGCTTGTCGTCTTCTTGAACCAGTTCTCAAGGTTTAGATAAAATCAATCGGCGCTTCCTGTGGGGGGACTCGGTGGAGGGAAGGAAAATTCATCTTATTCCTTGGAAGGAGATTTGCCAACCTAAAGGTATGGGTGGCCTTGGGTTTAGACAGGCTAGGGATAATAACAAAGTGTTGTTAATGAAACTCCTTTGGAGGATGTGGCAATCTCCGTCTGGTCTCTAGGTTCGGCTCCTGTGCGGAAAATATAGGAATGATAGGATTTTTGGGGGGCAAAAAGAAAAAGTTCAGGTCTGTTCCTTTTTATGGAAAGGGGTTAATGCAGTTTTTTCTGAATTTTGTACTGGTATTGGTTGGTCGGTTGGCAATGGTAGATCAATTAGTTTTTGGAATGATGTCTGGCTTGGGAAGCGGCCTTTATTAGAGATTTGTACTTTTCCTCCTCCTCTTGAGGTCCGAAATTGGAGAATTACGGATGTTGTGACTGAGGAGATAGAGTGGGATTGGTCTAAATTTGATCTTTTTTTCAGTCTCAAAATGCTCCTGAGAATCCGGGGAGTTAAAGTTAGCAGTATGGAGGAAGATGGCGATACTCGCTGTTGGTCGTTTACTAATAATGGTGCTTATTCTTGTAAATCTGCTTTTGAAGCCTTTAATCACAATTTGGATGTTCCTCCTTCAAACCTTTGGAAATGTATTTGGTCTTTGAAGATTCCTTATCGTATTCGGAGTTTTCTTTGGCTTTGTGCTAAGAATAGGATTCTAACGAATGTTGAAAGGAAAAGACGACATTTGGTGGACTCTGATGCTTGTAGTAGATGTAAAGCTCATGCGGAAACCAGTTGCCATGTTCTTAGAGATTGTGCTGGAAGTAAGGCCGTGTGGAGGAAAGTTCTGCTTGAGCAGTGTCTTTCTGCCTTTTTTTCCTATTCAGAACAAGACTGGTTTAGGGAGGGTGTTGAAGGGAAGTTGTTGGCTGAGCTCGAACATGGAGTAATTCTGTTTGATGTGGTCTGCCACCAAATTTGGCATTGGAGGAATGTTGAGGTATTTGGAGAAGGAGCGGTTGTCATTCCTAATTTGCTGGCTTTCTTCTTTAGAAAAGTTAATTCAATAATTGAGAGTTTCAAGGTTGATAGTTTAGGAGGTTTTATCCAAAAGATGACTGTTTATCTGATAGACTGGGATAGACCAGGTGAAGGGATGGTAAAGTTTAACACCGATGGATCGGGTAAAGAGGACGAAAGAATTGTTGCCAGCGGTGTATTGAGAGATGCAGGAGGTGTTTGGTTGTCAGGTTTTGCTCAGAATTTGGGTCTGGTCTCCTCTTTTATTGCTGAGCTCTAGGGTATCTTTTCTAGGCTTAGGGTGGCAGAGGATCTGGGGATTAGAAAGCTGCTAGTGGAGTCAAATAATCTCAAAGCAGTCAAGATGATTTCTGATAAAATGGCTTTGTGTTTAGGGAGCCAGAATTTAGTTAAAGCAATTAGAAGGATTTGCTCATCTTTCGATTCTATCAACTTTTGTCATGTTTTCAGGGACCAGAATCAGTTGGTAGATCGGCTTGCTGCTGAGGGCCATGAGAGGGCTTTGGGCGTCTTTATTTTCTTTTATTCTCCTGATTTTCTGTTATCTTTGCTTTCTGAAGATATTGTGGGGTTAACTTTTCAAGGCTAATCCCGGGTTATTTGTTGTGGTGTTTATGTTGGAAAATTTTGAATAAAATTATTTGTTAATTTTAATACCAACAAACACCTCCTTTCGTGAACAGTCGTGTCCTTCGTGAACAGTCGTGTTCATACGTAAACAGTCGTGTTTGTCCGTGTACAGTTGTGTTTGTTCGTGAAAAGACAAATCCTTTCGAGTTCTATTTATATAGAATGGATTGTCAAAATTCACAAGTGGCTAAAAGGTTGTTGAAGTTTTTCAAAATACTCTTTGTCTGCTCACATTGTTCTTGTTTTCCTACTCCGATGATAATTAGGCTATACAAGGTTTGAGTTCGCTTGCGTAATCTGTTGTATCATGGGAGACGATCGTCAATAGCGATGACATCGTCTTAAGGAAACTGCTAATACATACCTCAAATTTGTCTAACTCATTCTTTTTTAATTTCTAGTTTTATCGTTCATATGTTTTTCTGTGTTTGATTTGTTTTTTTGGTTAATCATATCTAACATTTTTAAGACAGACGTACTCGTTTGTCTAACATTCTTAAGACAGATTAAATTATTGTTTTGGTGATTTCCAAAGAACACATACTGAAGTAATGTTTGGAACGAATATTGAAGTGTTGACAGAAATGCGTAATTCGAATCTTCAAAAGCTAAGTATTATTACTTTTCTCAAAGTTAAGCAAGTTTTGTTGCTTTTAATTATATGATTAATTAAAGAAATTAGCAAAGGCATAAAACTCAACGTACTGTTTTCCTTATGTAGGAAAAACGTATACATGGTAGTTTTGTAAATGTTCCAGAATTCATTGGAACTTGCTGTTGGTTTTTATTTATTTATTGTTGTTGTTTTATACAGACAAAGTGGAATTTAGTTCAGAGTTCTTGTTTATTTATTTGTTAGTTCTCATTCTAAATTTTGTTTTTTCTTTAAACTTATGGTTATAGAAAGAAATGGGATGGCAAGTAACAGAACCATCAACAAATTATTAAAATTTGAGCATACAAGAGAAGCCAAAAAAAAAAAAAAAAAAAAAAGAGGAGTGGTCAAATGGAGAAAACGTATATTGTGAATACCGTGACGATGGATTGTCTTGACGAAGAAAGTATAATTCAAAAATTATATTGACATAAATTGGATAATATAAAAAATATATATATTATTTGTTATGTTTCTGTTTATTGAAACAGAACAATTGTCTTTTGGTATTTATTGGTACATGTACGTTAATTGAAGATGGATCAGTTTTAAGAACACGATCACTTCAAAGGCAGTAGACCTATTTGTACCAGTGACAACGTGTAAGCCACATTAAAAGTCTAGAAAAATTCATTGGTATGAATTTTAAAGACTTGGTGATAAAAGAAATATGTTTTCTTTAAAAGATGATGATGATATGCGAAAATTCCATTTGATATTCTCGCGCGTAAGGGTGGATTTACATTAAAAATGTCAAATGTCATAAATTGACAAATCTGAGCAGTAATGTTATCTAACCGAGTTAGACACTGGTAGATGAACATTAGTTGGCTAGATTTAATTTATGAAAGTCACTAAAAATGTAGAAATCAAATCGCCTTAAAATAAGTACGTCTCAATGATGGAATCGAAGAAAAATATCATATCAGTCGGTGAATATGTGGTATAAAAAGCTTCTGTATGATGAGTTACAGGTAGAAAAGCTTCCGTGTGATAACACCGTTAGTCAATTGATCTCAACGAGTGTCATCCTTATTGATTTTGTAGAATCAAATGATAACACAGCGGATCCGCTAACCTAGAGGTTAAACGGAGATCAAATTGAAAAATCATCGAAAGGAATGAGACTAAAGCCCATAGAGAAGAGGCGTTATGTGAAGGAAAACCCTACCTAGTTGACTGGAGATCCCAAGATCTAGGTTCAAAGGGACAACCTAATTGCATAAACCTTGCGCGTTCACTGTAGGGGTTAAACCCTCGTCCATTCCTAGATGTAAACAGTGACACCAACGGAAAAAGGTTAAGCTATATGCTTTTAATGATACATTGTGCGTCAGTATTCTGAGCAAATAAATCACCTATGTTAGAGTGAAGTGGGGTCGCTTCGATGGAGACTAGTGGGGCCTAGTTATCTTAAACTCTCGCAGAACCAGACGATGTTCATGACCATAACGAACATAACCATGAGAACCATACCGTGTTATGTTGATATCTGTGTGGGGTATATCATCGTTTACACAAACGGCAGAATAGTTCAAAGACATCGCCGCGTCTACTAATCAGCCAGTAAAGTAAATATACTTTCACAAAGGAAGGTTCAAGGCACATTAGCTATCTATCTTGCAGATATCTTCTGTAGAAAGTTATCACCACATCCTAATCGTCTTGTTTTTAATTTTATTCATGTGGGGGATTGTTGGAAAATTTTGAATAAAATTATTTGTTAATTTTAATACCAACAAACACCTCCTTTCGTGAACAGTCGTATTCGTACGTAAATAGTCGTGTTTGTCCGTGTACAGTTGTGTTTGTTCGTGAAAAGACAAATCCTTTCGAGTTCTATTTATATAGAATGGATTGTCAAAATTCACAAGTGGCTAAAAGGTTGTTGAAGTTTTTCAAAATACTCTTTGTCTGCTCACATTGTTCTTGTTTTCTTACTCCGGTGATAATTAGGCTACACAAGGTTTGAGTTCGCTTGCGTAATCTGTTGTATCGTGGGAGACGATCGTCAATAGCGACGATATCGTCTTAAGGAAACTACTAATACATGCCTCAGATTTGTCTAACTCATTCTCTTTTAATTTCTAGTTTTATCGTTCATATGTTTTTTTTGTGTTTGATTTGTTTTTTGGTTAATCACATTTAACATGTTTAAGACAGACGTACTCGTTTGTCTAACAGTTTATTTGTTGTGGTGTATTATTAAGGGGTTCTGATTTATGAAAGCTATATTTGATTTGGGTAGAGAACAGTAATGACGTCAGCATTCGTCAGGTCATCTTAATGAGCACGTACATACATTGATATGCAAAGGTTGATTTATTTCCTAATAATACAAAAAGCATTGCAGACAAAGGGTACTTGCGTCTGATTGGATAATTACCAAGTGAAAATATCAAGAATCAATCAACTCTATTTCGCATTTTAAATTTAAAATGGGCAAAGAATTAACTTAATTTTAGTAAACTGAATTTACAATATATACATAAACACATCATAACATTGCGAGACCAATTTTTTTTGAGAATAGCTTAAGTGAGTAATTGTACATGGGTTTCGTTTGGTAATTCATTTAATTATTTAAATTAAAATATTAAATACTTATTTAATTTAAATATATTTAATAAGATTATTTCTATATAACATTTTAAATTAAATATATTTAATTCATTTAATTATTTAAATTATTTTTATATCATTTAAATTAGTCAATTAAGTTAAATCATTTAATAAGTTAAAATATTTAATTTAACATTTTAAGTTAAATATTATCAACTAATATTTTTATAACAGTTACATTATTTAATACTTTCAGCACTTATAATATTTAACACGTATTTATCCTTTTAGTATTTAATTTTCAGTTTTATCAGACAACACCTTAGGTCTTATTTTATAACTCACTCACTTAAATTAAAATATTAAGCACTTATTTAATTTAAATTTGTTTGATAACAGATATTTCTCCACCACTTAAATTAGTCAATTAAGTTAAAAGTCACTTATTTTTATATGTCAAAATATTTAACTTAACATTTTAAGTTAAACACTATCAATATTTTTTAGGGTAAATTTCAAATAAAACCCATGTGGTTTCACTAATTTTCATATAAAGGACTGTGGTTTACTTTTTTATCAAAACGAGGATTGATGTTTTCAACTTTAGCAAAATAAGAACTTTTCCGATTGATACTATTAAAATCACTCTTGACGACTTCAAAAATGACATATTTAAGAACTACTAATATTCCAAGCAACTTTAATTCTTCAACTTTTTTATTTTGAGATTATTTAGATAATGTTTGGTAAAGAGAGATAAAATTAATGTTTAGAGAGAGAAAGTTCCAAAAAAGATGATTTTCGAAAATCGAAAATGTAGTTCCATAGCAAATATGATATTGAACAACTTTAATTCTTAAAAATTTTCATTTTAAAAAATGTAGTTCCATAGCAAAGGAATATTGCGGTAAATGTATGGTTTTCTTTTTAAAACATATAAACATTATTATTATTTTTCAAATTAATTCCTAAATTATTTATAAGATATTGGTTAACTACCTCAAGTTTTGTTTGATTTCTCAGTTTGAGGCTCACTAGACATCTTTTAGGTGGATTATCTTCCAATTAAGGCTTTCTGCGTATGCTAGGATCTGAACTCGAGATCCACCTTAAGCAACTTGAGACTCTTAACCATTCAAGTCAAGCTTAATGGTTAAATTTAGAGTTTTTTTTTTTAATTTCTAGATATTTAAGATTGATATTATTTAACTAGGTAGATTGGATTACTAAAATTAGTTAAATTATTAACTTTGAGATAAATATATTTTTGGATTAATTTAGTTTAATTAATTGTTGAATTTTATTGTTGGTTATGAATTATGATTTAGTTGAATTGTGATGTAGTTGAAATGTGATTTCTTCCATTGTAATAATGTGCATTTATTTATTGTTTTAGATAGGGCTGTAATTGAGTCGAGCCGAGTTTTGGCCTGTTTAGATTTGACTCATTAGAAAATTGACGGGCTCGAGTTCAACATCATGTTCATGTGCTGTTCACAAGCTTTTTAACGAGCTTGTTCACGAGTTTTATTCTCGAGTAGTTCATGAACTTCGCTTACGAACTACTCATTAATTATGTTTATGAATTATATTGATTTGAAATTTTTTTTAACACAAAACTACGTACTTTTGAAATTCTATAAAACTAAATTTTACATAAAACTACATTGTTTATATTTCTCCCTTTGAAGAAATATTATTATTAAAATAACAATCGAACCAAGCTTGATTGCGGTTGTGTTCATGAACATTATAGTCGAGCTTGCTCATAAGCTTGTTCATGAGCTTGTTCATGAACCTATAAATCAAGCTTTTGAGCCGAATTTCCACCTGCTCAAGCTCGACTCATTTATAAATTGAGTTGAACACACAATCCAATTTTTATCGAACCGAATACCGAGCCGCTCATAAGTTGGTCGGCTCATTTACAACAGTAGCTTTAGATGTCATTTTACTTTTGTAATGTACAGTTGAGGTATTTGGTTTTTAGAATTTGCAGTAAATTTGATTTGATTTCATAATCAATGCGCTCGACTTTAATTTTTAGATTTTATTAGTTTGTTTAGGAACACAATGAAAATCCTTTTTGCTAGGACTAAAAAAGATTAAGGTCTTGACTCATCATTCTTTATTAGTTTGTTTAGGAACACAGTGAAAATTATTTTTTTTCTAGGACTAAAAAAAGATTAAGGTCTTGACTATATATATCGAGAAGAGATCTAATGTGAGAGATTTCCTATGGTGAGACAAGTTTTATGGTGTGATAAGAACCAATTTTATAATTAAATAGGGGAAGGTGACAAATTTGTAAATAAAAGGAAAGAGAAAATTGTTTTATTTCTTTTCTTTAAAATGCATTTTCCCGATTTTTCCAACCTCGTTTTTCAAAAATTTTTATACCGTTGGACTCGTTTTATGGTCATTTTAAGATCCCAGAAGCTCAGGTAAAAACAATTCCGATTAACGGAATCCGGCGATCCGTTTTTCTGTGAGAAACATATGCCCAGAAAATTTTCAAAACAATCCAAAAAATATAAAACATCATTCTGAGAAACTTTAATTCTTGACTCAAATTGAGATTCCTTACAGTTTAGTCTCAATAAATTGTTGAAATATGTAAAATGGATAAAATTAAGGAAAATGATTTATTGATTTTTAAGGGTAATTTTTTATTTTCAATAAATTTTAAGAATTAAAATTATTTTGTAAATAATATAACTAATATAAATTTGAATACGATAGATAATAAAATTGATTTGTAATAATTGGTAAACTGATTTATTATGTTGGAACAATATAAGTATTATTATGGAACAATATAACTATTTTGTTGGAACAATTGATACATTGATTTATTCTGTTGGAACAATATAAATATTATGTGGGACCAAATGATACACTGATTTGGAACAATTTCGTACACTGTCGGAACAATATAAGTATTCTGTTGGAATAATTTAAGAATTCTGTTGGAACAATACAATTATTTTATTGTAACAATTGATACACTTATTTGAAACAATTAAGACACTAATTAGAATAATTTGTACACTGATTTAGAACAACGTGCTGACGTCCAGCAGTATGTGCTGGTTTTTCCATCACATAGTGCTGAAAGGTAGGACCAAACACGTACTCAGAAAATTATCAAAAAATTCCAAAACAGGTAAAACATTATTTTAAGAAACTTTAATTCTTGGCTCAAAGCGAGATTCCTTACGGTTTTGACCCAATAAATTGTTAAAGCATGTAAAATGAATAAAATTAAGGAAAAAGTTTTATTGGGATTTAACCGTAAGAAATCCCGCTTCAACCGAAGAATTGAAGTTTCTCAGAATGATGTTTTACATTGTCTGAAATTTTTTGAGAAGTTTCTGGGCACTTTGTTTCTTGCCGAAAAACGCCCACCTAATCGCCGGATTTCGTTCACCGGATTTTTTTTACTTGAGCTTCAGGGATCTCAAAATGACCGTCTAATTTAGACGAATCTAATAGTATAAAAATCATGTAAATAATGACATAAAGATCACATTCAAAATGATTTATTTTTCGCATATGACAATGCAGTCAGTTGATAATAAAAAAAAAATATATTTATTACTTACCGTAATTCAATGGTATGAAACTATGACATGACATACCTTTAGTTGCCATAAAATGTTATATCTAACAGAGTTCTTTGAGAAATTTTACTGTCCGCCGGGCATACCACATCAAAATCTGATGTGGTATGCCATAGCTAATTAAATCAAGACATGTGGCAATTAAATTTTCTTAAAAATTAAAATAAATTTATTTTACTTTTCTTTTCTCCTGCAATTAGATCTGTGTCTGGTTTCAATCTCTTTTCTTTGCCGTCCTTTCTCAAAAGCCACCGCCAACAACCTCTTTGCTCTGTTTTTGTTCTCCATGGGCAACTATTACTGCTAATTTTTTTGATGCAGTTTTATTATGCAACCCTTGAAGTTTTTCATCGTTGTTTGTTTCAAAATCAAAATTCCCAACAAATCAAAATTCCCATCTGAGTTCTAATTTTCGTTGAACAAAAAAAACTCATATTTCCAATTCTTATAAATTGGTTGGGTTTTTATTTAGATTCTTTTTCAAGTTTTATGTTACTAAAAAGAATGAGATTCATGATTTTATGTAATATCTGATTCTAAATAATGCCTAATTAAATTACCACAAAACTTTATATCTCCTTCTTATCTACCATGAAACTGTATATCCATTTTATTCATTACGAAAATTGGATTAATTTAGTGCAGGAATATGGCTAGAGCAGATAGTGGTCGCCTGCAGATCTAAAATTTCTAACAGTTGAAGGAAGAGGAGAACGAACAAAGAGTTGTGACCCACTGTAAAAACTAAATGTGAAGGACGCAGATATAATATTTCTAACAGTTGAAGCGCCACCTCTGCACCATTATAACATGATTAAAATTCTCAGGTAAACAGAAAAAGCAGAAGTTGCCGAGATTACATAACTCGCCGGCAAGGAAAGGTGTCTCTGTACCAACTCTATACCAACTCCTGTAAAATTAAATCAAGAAAGGTGTCTCTTAAATTGGATGCTGAGAAAAAGAGACAAAGGAAAGGCAACCCTCAAGCAGAAGTAATCGGAGAAGACTATAGGTTTAGCCGGAGAAGACGATTGGTTTAACCGGAGAAGAATCAGGCAAAGGTGTGGTTGCTTCTGATAAGGACTCCTGCAAAAATCGAGAAAAAGGGAGAAACTAGAGGGTAGAGTTAGATAATTTTTGCATTCTAATTATTTTTAAATGATTTAAAATAATTTATAATGAAGTATCATGTTTTTATTGGTTTTGGCATACCACCTCATTTTTATTAGGTGGTATGCCCGGCGGACAGTAAAATTTCTCGAGTTCTTTAGAATGTGGTTATCACGTTAGTAATCTTTTTTTTTTTCCAAATTGATTGTTATTATTTTATTGAAATAAAAAGCTGTGAGCGATATTTTGCGAATATGTTAATTTTCAATATTGTAATTTGTGGTTAGGGTGCGGGTATAACAGAAAAATTATTCTCAATTAATATGGACTGTTAAGTTTATGGATTTTACGCACTAAAACTTGAAATCTAACGAGACAATTGACGAGGGACACAATGATTGAAAAAGTCCCTATTCAGTCTTTAGCGCCGTTATAAAACTTTGCTAGATAATTAATTTTTTTAAAGCCATTTCGGATGAATTAAAGATGAGTAAATAGAGGAAATAAATGTGCAACATTGATATAATATTTGGTAAAAATGGATATTTGTTGATGTAAATGTGGGTCTGAATATATGTGTTTAAAACAAATAATTAAGATGATTACAATTGAAATAATTCTATATTAACATATAGCTAAATCAATTGAATGAATGTATAACAAATCAATACTATGAATTAAATTGAAATGCAATAATTACAAGAAAGGAAATGAAATAAAAAAATTCAACGATAAACTCGTACCCACAATTGACTATCTCAGCGAGGCGTTGAATTGACGTTGGTTTGGGATTCACGAACACCAGGATCAGTTGCCGAAGCACGGCGTTGACTTCGTTAACAAATTTCTAATTCCGATTTTTGAGGCAATTGAAAACATGACATGTGGTTCAAGTTAGGGGCAGATTTGGACCGAACTTTGGATAACTTGTATGCAAGCTTACGAATACGGAATTGAGTAAAATAAAAGGCTAAAATCAAGTTCAGGGTGTCAAGAATGAGTTTATGTAAAAGTTTAGGGCTTCAGAATGTGCAAATAAAAAGGAGGCATATTGTATAAAAGCTGGAAACATAATATGTAAAATGTTTGAGGTGTAAAGATCAGCTCATAAAATGGGCTTTCAGATACGGAATCAGGTAAAACAAAAGGCCAAATTGAACTTCAGGAGGTCAGAAACAAATGTTTAGAACAAGTCAAGAGCAAAAACAGACTTTAAAGGGTCTAAAACATAAAAACGAAATAGGCGGGTATAATGTGAAAAGGTTGGGCAAATTGTGTAAAAGAATTTTTGGTACAAAGATTAGCTTGTACATTGAGTTTCTGGATATGGAATCAGGCAGAATGAAATGCTAAATTTAAATTCAGGAAGTCAGGAACAAGTGTTTATAAGAGATCGAGAGCGAAAATGGACTTTAAATGGTCTGAAATGGGAGTGGAAAAATGTTGGATATGAACTATAAAAGCTTAATTAAATGAGCTAGAAATTATGAAGAATACCACTTAAGAATATAAGAACTTAACATTTGAGTAAGTATTTTTGGGATTGTTGGTTGGTGATATGGAATGAAGATTTATGGTGCTATTTATAGTTTTTTTAAGAAGGTTTGTAGATTGAATTAGTTGCCCACAACCCTTATTTCTCTATCAGAATTCTGCCTACTAACATGCCTTCCTCAATTTTCTCATATTCTCACTCCACTACCTTACCACATCAACCCACTAACTCATATTTTCTTGGTTTAGAGATGGTTTGTGGCTGTGCATAAGTGTGAGTAAGGAGTTTAGACTTCAAGTATGAGCTCTTGGTTCGATTCGGTGCATGCTGGACGTCTCGTATCGTTGGGCTAATGTGTGAAGCATCTATTGGAATTGTAAGGCACACGACATTCGGCTTGCCTTTGTATATGTCTTGTGGTTTGATTTCGTTTCATATGGCGTGTGGAATAGTTATACATTGTGTGAATTAAGTGATTTTTGGATAGGAATCTCGGCAGGCTACCCACACAACGTGTGGCTAATTTGACATGTGGATTTAGAAACATCGTTTTGTTCCTAAGAGCTGGTAGACTTACACTGTTTTTTTGTTTTGTTTTGTTTTGTCTTTCTTTCATTTTGTTTTATAAAAAATTATTTTAAAATTAACTTTACATAAAAAAAAAAAAATTTTGATTTTGTGGTCCCAAAAGTAAAATTGAATAATTTTGTTAAAATAAAAAGCAAATTTGAATAACTTTAGTAAAATAAGATAAAATATAACCGCTTGTCCAAAACTAATATGAACACAGTTACAATTTACCTAAAACTACAAGAACCCAACACTAAATACTTTTAACCTTAAAATAAAAATAAAAATATAGGGGGTATCTTCAACAGTATAGACTCACCACCTAATAGTAACTCTACTCAACATCAAAATTACATTTCCTTTTTCTTTCTTTCTTTTTTTAAAAATTGTATATATTATATATACATTTCCTTCTAGAAAAGGTAAAGGTAAACAATTTTTTTGACGGGAATAAACTTTTTCATTGCATCAATTATTATTATTATTTTTGTTTTTTCTTTCAAATTGTTAGTTGATACTTGCCTAGATTCAAATAAAGCAATTAAATTATAAAAATTGATAATAAAGAACCATTCTGACCAGTTGAAAATGCTTAATTTCATGCAGCCAATAAAATATATAAAATATTTTTGTAAGCTTTTGTGCAAATTTTATGATTTGATTCAAACTTTAGGAGAAGTTTACACATTCTGTTAGTTATATGTATATAAAATTTTCATAAAAAAATGAGCTTTATATTACTGTCCGAGTTTAATATTTATAGTCAATTAAAGAATTTGATTTTGTATAAAGATAAAGGTAATTTGATATATACTATATTAAGTGATAATGATAAAGGTAATGATTAAATAGAAAACAAGTACTAATCGGAATTTAATTAATTAATTATGATATCGAGTCTTTATGTCCTTTGTATTGTATTGACTCCATCTTCCATCTTCTATCTTCTGCAAGCCTATTGGAAGCAGTAAAGATATAGGGCCGTAGACTAGCGCGGTGGACTTCATTTCCTATGCAAATACTCTCTCTCACCAAATAAATCTCTTTTTACCTCTGTAATTTTTTTTTACTCAAATAGAAGAAGAATCACTGGATGAATAATTAAAGGGTTTTTGCTTATTGATTTCTTCACTCCTATCTGTATTTTTACTTTAAACAAAACAGTTTTAGATATTTGGTTTAGAGTATTAAATACAAGTAATTTTAAAAGTTATCAAAACTTAATACTTTATTTTAAAAGTTGTCTCTATAATCTTACAAATCATTATTTTATACTAGATCTGTTCATGGATCTGGGTATCCTTCCGCCCGCCCGTGCAGACCCTTGTCTCTTGGGCCAGGCTTAGATGATGAAAGTTGATCATAGGTACAATCCGATTCAAACCCACTATAATCCGTCTATTTTTAGGCGGGTTTGAGATTGATAAAAATAGTACGGGCTGACCCAATCTGATCCACCTATTAATATTAATTATTAATTTATAGATTAAATATTTAATTTTAAGTATAAATTTTATTTTTTATAATTAAAAGTTATGTATATATTTTGAGGTGGGTTTATATAGATTGGACTTCCGATTTGATATTTAAGCCCGAACCCACCGAAATTAATAGTGGATTGAGCTGGACTTGGACTGATTATTATACATGAAAGCCCGACCTATGGTCAAATCTATTTTGTAATATATAATTTATTTTAATTATAAATATTACTATAAAATTTCACCAATAATAGAAAATTAATCATTTTTTTATATTAAAAAAGAAAAAGTAAGAATGTTAAAGGAGTGCCAAAAATTGATAAAAACTATCATAATAATTTAAGCAACATTTATTACTTAAATGCAAGACACTCTTTCAAGCACCTTCCACCTCATCACATTTTATTGGAGATGCTCTGGACACCTCCTATTTGTCTTTTATAGCTGAAGACTAAATTTTTATAAAAACAAGAATTTGCAACTTTTTGAAAAAAACATTATTTTTCAACGGCAAATAACAAACAACATGTAAATCAAATGTATCTTAGTATTTTATTATATTAGGAAGAATGTAAAATGTTTAATAAGTTAAATAATTAAACAAAAATAAAATAAGATAACTTATAAAATTTTATTTTATTCATCCATAATGTTAAAAGATCGAAATACCATCGATAGTTACAAAAATAAAACGATAAACTTTTCAAAATCTAATGAATATAAATATTTTTTATGAAAAGTTTGAGAAAGTTGTCGATTTTAAAAAAAATTGCTAAAAGATGATGTATTTTCTAAATCTAACTAAACACTAATTGTACAGTGTTGAGTCAAAAGTTAAAATAGCTCCCAAAAATCGAAACAAACCCCAAATCTTTTTTAAATAAATTTGAATGTGCATGAAAATGCAGTTATGGTGAAAATATTTAATTGAAAAGTTTTATCTCACGAGAAAGATTTATACACTTATTTCGTTCGAATTTGAATTTATCTAAATTATCCACCAACAATACGGGATGGCTTAGAAAAAAATAATAGTAAAGAAAATAATGTATATAGTAGTGTTGACATAGAATCTGAATGACTAAATGAATTAAGGGATGAAATTCGTACAAAATTGATTTTGTTATTTAGTATACATGTCAACACTGCTAATAATTTAGAAGACTTTCTCCCTCCAAACTTGTGCCTATATATATAGCAAATATTGGAGGTTAGTCTATAAAAATCGTGGTTTCTTTCTACTTCATCTTTCTTGCTTTTTAATTTGAAATACAACAAAATAAAAGCACAACCCTTTTCTGTTCTTTTCTTTTCTTTTCTTTACCTTTCCTATGGCTGGAGGTTTTTGGATTGGTGTTTTTGTAAGCATTTTTGGTGGTGTTTTGGGTCTGATCCTGAATCATTTTTTGCCTATTTTCATGAAGCAAAATGTCCCTAAAGGCTCATTTGGGTGGCCGATTTTAGGTGAAACACTTAGTTTTTTAAAGCCTCATTCTTCTAATTCTCTTGGGTCGTTTCTCCGGGATCACTGCTCTAGGTAATTAATTAATTAATGAATGTTAATTAATCACTATAATAATGGATTGATGGTTTGATTTTGTGTTAATAATTTCAGGTATGGGAAAGTGTTTAAGTCCCATTTGTTCTTCTGTCCAACAGTGGTTTCATGTGATGAAGAGCTCAACTATTTCATACTTCAAAATGAAGGGAAGTTATTCGAGTGCAGTTATCCCAAACCAATTCATGGTATTCTAGGAAACGTTTCTATGCTTGTTGCTGTTGGTGATACTCATAAAAGATTAAGAAACGTTGCTCTTTCTCTTGTCTCTATTACCAAATCAAAGCCTGATTTTCTTAATGATATTGAGAAGATTGCTATTCAAGTACTTCATTCTTGGAAGGATAAACAACAAGTCATGTTCTGTCAAGAGGCTAGGAAGGTACCTCTTCATTTCTATAACATAAATCTTATCATCATTTCAGAAATTAATTCATTTTTTGTTTTTGTTTGTTTGGAGACAGTTCACATTCAATGTAATAGTGAAGCAAGTGCTGGGATTAACACAGGATGAGCCACAAACAACACAAATTCTAGAAGATTTTCTCACTTTCATGAAAGGACTAATTTCACTTCCTCTTTATATTCCTGGAACTCCATATGCTAGAGCTGTTCAGGTGCTGCTGCTGCAAATAAAAATAAAAAGAAAAAGAAAAAGAAAAAAGATTGTTAATTCAGCTTTAATTAGTGTAAATGAGAAAAGAGTGGGTTTGAATAATAATTATATAGGGCATAGGTTGTTTGAGAAAAAGAAAAAAGCATGTGCTTGACCCTTTTCTTTCATTTTTCTTTACAGGCTAGAAGCAGAATATCAAGCACTGTCAAAGGCATTATTGAGGAAAGAAGAGAAAATATTTGTATTTCTAGAAAAAGGAGCAGTGATTTTCTAGAGATACTTCTATCTGTTGATACCTTATCTCAAGATGAAAAAGTTAGTTTTGTTTTGGATTCTCTGTTGGGTGGATATGAAACCACTTCACTTTTATTGGCTATGGTTGTTCATTTCATAGCTCAATCACCCTCTGCTTTTCAACAATTAAAGGTTAATTAAACTTACTTATTGTTTATTATTATTATTATTAAACATAATCATTTCCTAATTTCCATACTAATTATACAGATGGAGCACCAAAAAATAAGATCCCTCAAGGAGAAAGATGAGTTTTTGAACTGGGAAGATTACAGAAACATGGAATTTACACAATATGTAAATGGATTTTCCCTACTACTATTTTAATTTTTTTTTTGTTTTTTTAAACAATAATATATGTTAGCATATATGATTGATGTTACACGTGTCATTCGTATGAGGTTGATGAGTTAAAATTGACATTTTGATTATTAGTGTTTTGAAATGATTATATATAGCATGATGTTACTACTTTAGATGTATTAATTAATGAAATGAAATTGACTTTATATTGTAGGTGATCAATGAAGCACTAAGATATGGCAACGTTGTAAAATTTGTGCACCGAAAGGCTCTAAAAGATGTCAAATTTAGAGGTCATTAAACAAATATTATATATGTGCTTTAGACTTAATCGTGGAATGCATGCATGCACTTTTTATTCTTCATAAATTAATTAATGATGGGGTAATGGTGTTTTTCAGACTACATAATTCCAGCTGGTTGGAAAGTACTACCTGTTTTTACTGCAGTACATCTAGAGCCATCTTTGCACAAGAGTGCTCTGGAGTTTAATCCATGGAGATGGGAGGTAATTAATAATTATATATAATGAGATAAAATTAAGCTAGAATGGAATAGAATAGGGTTGTCCTAGAAATGGACCATCCTATAATTTTCAAAAATGATATATGTACTATTCTTGGGCTGTTTGTACAAATTTTTGGAGTGGACCTTTTTGATTTCGACAACCTAACTGTTTTACTCCCTTTTTCATCAAGGTGGAATGCACTATTGCTTTACACAACCTTACGCTTTGGATTCCATTACATTTTCAAATCAATTCCAAGTTTAATGTGCACGTGCGAAACTAATACCAAATTGAGTGGTTTATTGATATTAATTTTGATGTTTTTCTTTTTAATTATGGTAATATGCAGTCTGAAGATCCAACACTGTGTAAGAAATTTACACCTTTCGGCGGAGGAATAAGATGCTGCCCAGGATCAGATCTTGCCAAGGTTGAAGTTGCTTTCTTCCTCCATCACCTTCTACAAAATTTCAGGTAACTTCTTTGTGGATGAAGGTTTTATTCCTCTTTCTTTCATGCTATATCTGTATTATTAAGTTAATAGAATGATACGTGCCATTTTATTAAAAAAAAAAAAAAATCAAAATGTTAAATAAAGATGTTTTTTTTTTCTTAAAGCTTTGATTTGGATTAATTATACTTTATTAATAAATTTATTTGAGAAAAAGTATATTATTTTAATATTGATATAATTATATAGGTGGAGGACAGAAAGTGTTGACCAACCAATGGCATATCCATACGTAGAATTTGAGAAAGGGCTGAAGTTAAATTTGGATCCTTGTTCAAGTTGGACCTCAAATCCTCATTAGGCTTTTTTTTTCTCTTCTATGTTATTTTCGTATCTTCTTTTCAATTAGTTGTAAGTCTTTGTGAGTCTTTGTCTTTTTATTGAAAGGAAAGGTTGTTAATTCCACAATTATCTATACGACTGTCTTTTCTTTCAATTCATATTTACTAAAATTTTATGTGGATTATAATTGTTGAACATATTATAAGCAACCTTTTTATTTATATAATAATTATAATATCTTATCCGTCACTGTCTAATTAAAGAATAGTCTTAAACACTGGCCATATTTATAAATATAAATTTAATTTAATTTCGTATTGAAAATAGAAAGTGAGACTGACCTATATTAATATGGTAGATTTTCAACATATGTAAATGCGTATTGTAAAGCCTTAAAAATAAGACTTGACCAAAGTGAACAATGTTTATATAATATTGGATCAAAAATATTAAAATTGATATCAGAATCTTATGAATATATATACAAGTCATACATCCAATAAAAATTTGTTAAGATCACGATCATTAAGATTACCATTGAACTAAAAGGTCTAATTTTACTTTTTTTCGCTTCTAGTAAGAGAAGCTCTAGCTTCTCTCTAAAACTTTCCATACTCTTCTGCTTTCCTTTCTCTTCTAAATATCTTATTCTCAGCAATTTTCCACCATTATCATTGCCATTCAACGTTTTTGATCTTGATTCTTATCAGGTTTACTCTTTGAGGTTCAGTTCCTCCTCCCATTTAGGTTCAGATTTAGTTTTTAGGTTTAGATCTACTTTTTCTTCTTACTTTGAAATCCATACTCCTTATTGTACTTCTTTTTCGTTAGATCTACACTTGTTAGCTATATTTCTTTCATTTATTCTTTTTCGGTCTCAGCAAGAGCGCAAAAGGTTCATCTTGTCCGTAGATCTATAGATCTACGTGGTTGCAAAAAAAGAAAGGACTCAGATCCGAACGACCGGAAGAGCCTAAATGATGAAGTATGGGTTACAACGTTTTTTCAACGGGAATCGACTTATGAGAATGATATGATTTCTAATTTTATTGTATTTGTACTTTTTATTGTATTGCTCTTTGTAATCTTTGTATTGCTCTTTGTAGTCTTCCTTTTGCTCTTTGTAGTCTTCTTTCTTCCCTTTGTGGATCTTGTACTGGCTATAGCCTGTATGGGTAGGAAGTCTTATTTGTTGTATCTGTACTTTTTAATCTAATGGAATGAATATGACATTTTATTAAAAAAAAAAAAACCATTGAACTAGTCTTCATATATTTCGAAATTCATATCCTAAGTCCATTGTAACTGACTGTATAGTGTTTATATATTGCTTTCCAACTTAATAGAAACACAGAGGTTTTCTAATGATCTCAAATCTCTCATTGTATGAGAGTTCTTAGTGGGTTAACAACTATGTAAGTCTCTTTTTTCCCTCTTTGTTCGTTAATCCCCTCTGCACAACAACATGACCGAAAATGGTAACATCTCCTCAAACCAAAACACTGCATTCCAATCCACAAAATCACTCTAAACACCAAATATCATATATCAATCATCCCTCAAACTCACTTCGAGCAATTATTTGCTCTGGAAAATTCAGTTACTACCAATATTAAGGGGACAAGAGTTGGCACATCACATTGATGCAACCATGCTACCATCAACTAAGAAATTTTCCATTGGAGCGGTCAATCCGACCTATGATCCCTGGTAACAAGAAGACTAACAAGTTCTTAGTTGGATAATTTCATCTCTATCAACACATGTCTTGCCTTAAGTCGTAAGGGTTGAAACTGCATCAGAGGCTTGGAAAAAGGTTACTATAGCTTATTCAACAAGCTCTCCCTCTCAGATTAGAGACCTCAAATACCATTTGTATAATTTAAAAAAGAGAATGACAATATCTCTACTTATTTGTAAATGCTAAAATCATTAGTGATCAATTAACTGCTCTCTAGCATCCTGTTTTAGATGATGACTTGGTTGAAGCAATTCTTAATGGTCTAGGCACCGCCTATAGACCATTTGTTTGTGCTTTGGAAGCTCGTTTACAAGCCATTTCCTATGATGTTCTAATTGGTCTTCTTTTGAGTGAAGAAAGATAATTAAATCGAGAAAGTGCAACACTAATTTTCTCCCCTTCAATTAATTATTCCGCCATAAATAATACTAAACAATTTTTCGAGCAATCATTTCAATCGAAATAATAGTATTATGCCTTTCCCTTTTGATGCAAGAACTCTAACCTATCATTATTGCAACGACACATGACATATTAGCACATAGTGCTTGTCACCCAACTTTAGTCGCAACACTCGTGAAAATTTCAAACTTTCGTCCAACATGGCTACCACTTCCAACCGTAGCTCCTCTGATTAGCTTGTTGATTCCGGTGTGCCTCATCATCTAACTGCAGATTTGGAGAATTTTCATGTTAATTCCAAATCTGATGGTCTGGAAGAAGTTAAGTATGTGATGACAACATTATCCTCATTTCTCATATTGGCCATTCTAAATTTTCTCTTTCTCAATCGTCTTGTGTACAATTCAAAAATATATTACATGTTCCTAAAACAATCATAACTTGTCATTTGTCTCCTCTGTAACTCGACCAAGTTTTATTTTAGTTGAATTTGTTTGCTAATCACTTTGGGCCCGTTTGGTAAGATGTAATGGGCTTTGTAATGGAATACCCATTACATTGAAGGGTCATTACCATGTTTGGTTGCACTTTAAAATTTTGTTGTAATGGAATGAGAAATCCATAGACTAAATTTTGTTTAACAACTATTGTAATTACATAAAAAAAAATGGATTGAATTCTCATTACATCCAACAAGTAATCCTAATTTCTATCTTTAAAGTTCCATCTAACCTCTCATTTGTCAAATCTCACTTCTCAACATTCTCAAAAACGCAAAAACTAGAAAAGCTAAAAAAAAAGCAAAAAAATAAAATAAAATATTGAAAAATAAGAAAATGAGAAAATAAAAAAAACGGTGAAAATGGAAAACAAAAAACGAGAAAAATGTAAAGAAAAAAAACTATGAAAACACGAAAAATTATATACTAATTTCACGATTTTCATATTTTTTTTATTTTAATTATGTAAATAAAATTTTGCGATTATATTTAACTAAGCAAACATAAGTAATGTAATGCTAATTACATTTCATCATTTTTTTAACCAAACATGGTAATGGAATCACAATTCCATTCCATTACATTACAAGTTTGATTACATTACAACTTTAATTAAATTACATTGCATTACGTCATACTAAACGCACCATTTGTGTTGAAGGATTTGAAGATAAAGAATGAGATATATCAAAGAACGAATAAGAATGGCCTTCACACCATATCACTACCTTCATTTTTGCCTTGCCAAGTTTGAGCTGGCATGCTAGATTAAGGCATGCGAATTTTCCTATTATTTGGAAAACTTTGTCACTGAATATAATTGCTTTCATTAGAAACAAAATGTCCATTGTGATGTGTTAGTAAGGCACATCATTTTCCCTTTTCTAATTCTGATTTTGTTGCTACTAATCCGTCGAAATTAACTTTTTTCGGATGTATGGGCTCCTGCTCCAGTTATTTCTTGTGATAATTATTAGTTTTAGGTGCTATTTTATGATCGTTACAACAAGTTTTAGGTGCTATTTTATAACCGGAACACATCAAAATTGACTTTCACTTCATTAGAGATAAAGTTACTCGTAAGGCACTAAGAATTTGCTACATTTCTACAATTGATCAAATAGTAGACATTCTCACTAAACCACTTTGCAAGGTTCTGTCCACCATTAGTTTGAGGAGTATTACATATATTTACCAAGTCAAACATTTAATACAAATTTGTTAGGATTACCATTGAACTAGTCTTCCTATATTTTGAAATTCATATCCTAAGTTTGTTGTAACTAATTGGACAGTGCCTATATATTGCTTTCCAACTTAATAGAATACACATTGATTTTGTAGTTATCTCAAACCTCTCAAGTCAGGCTCTCTGCATACACGATGTTTTGATTGAGTGAAGAACCAATAACAATTCAATTCAGTCTTGAATGGATAGTGTTGAGATAGAAGACATTAGTAAAGAGTGATTCTAGAGGATGATGCTATATTAATAAAATAAATTTCTAATATATGTGGACAGTGGCAGATACAGAAATTCAGAGGTAAGATTCTTACTAATTTTTGTACAAAGTGTCTTAAAATAGCCAATTAGGTCCCTAAGGTATATTGAAACCGTCAATTGGATCCCTTCCGTGATTGAAATAAAATTTGGTTCGAAAAAATTGATAGCCCCATGAACTTATAGAGTGTTTGTCTTGTTAGCACTGACTTGCTTAAAATAACATGATAAATTTACATAGTAAAATAAAGGAAGATTTGGAAAAATTAAAAACTATATCGTTTTAGATAATAATAAATTACTATAAACAAGTTTAGAAGGTTAATAGGCTAACTTTAAACAAATTCATGTAACTAATATATGAGAAAACTAACGAAAAAACAGACAAACGGGGGCGAAATGCCATTTAAACAGAGCCGAACATGAGTGTTAACATAAAATCTCTCTAAATTTTTCATTATAGTTGTTAATTCATATCGTTTTCTATCAAAACTTAGACCTTGGTAAGGCTATGTGCATATTTTGGTCAGACATATCTATCTGCATCGGTGCCATGCAGAGATCAAATCTGATCCGAAAATAGACAGACAGCAGGTTTTAAATTACATTGGTCCATATCAATTAATGTTACAGCAATCGGAATATAACTCAATTTCAATGTTAATATGTGGACCATTTGATGCACTTGGTCAGTAAATAAAACTGAAATTATAACAAATCATGTAAAGGTTAAAAATCAGCTGCTTTTATTCAATATTCTTATACTAAACAAGGCTGCAATATTATTATTATAGCCTCAAAGCAGTACTAGATAATTAATTAATCTACCATTTCAGTCAATTTCAATTCTCTGATTTCACCATTGTACCACAATAACACTTCTTACTTGGTGCTTACTATCTGACCAAACCAAATCACCAAAAACATACTTGTTTTTGGCATGAATTTTTGTCCCTTTCAGTGTAACTTTGAAGCTCTTTTCTTGTCCAATTTTGTCAAACTTCAACACTTCTGGCTCAACAATAATGGAAAGCCCAATTGGATTTCTGACATGAACTCTGTAATTACTAGGCCTGCCAACATTTTTAACCCTTCTTGTCACAGTAATTGTACCATTGAAGTTAGGGATTGTGATTGAAGGGTAATTGAAGTTTGCAAGAGTAATAGGATTTGGTGGGCATTTGTAGGGAGTATCTGACAAGGATAAAATTTGGGTTTGGTTGTAGCCACAGGCACATAAAAAGTTGAGATAATCATAAATATTTAAGTCATAAACTAGGCCTGGATCCATAGCTTCATTTGGTCTAATATGTCCTGCTCCATAACTGAATGGATCTGCTTTTGAGTTTGATGCATTCTGAATTGCCTCCTTGTTATTATCCATTGTTGTTGCTGCAAATTAATGTACAAATTATGACTAATACCAAACGTTATTTCAGTTACAAAAATGGAACTGAAACTGAAAGAAAATGGGCTGCTTAGAGGCTAGTTAAGAATACGAACCAGTAGTCATAATAGCTGATTTGATGGCTGCGGGACTCCAAGTAGGATGCATAGTACGAAGAAGACCAACAATGCCAGAAACATGAGGACATGACATTGAAGTGCCTGATACTGAATTAAATTGTACTCTTTGAGTGTCGAAGTCTTCGTTTGTTGGTCCTTGTGCTTCTGTGTATGCAGCAATTACACTCACCCCTGGTGCTGTGATGTCAGGCTGGATATAACCGAGTTACCATGTCATAATTGTATTATGCAATTCATAAATTATATATGTATGAAAAACCAACCTTGAGGATTTGAGGGGTAATAGAATTTGGTCCTCTTGATGAAAAAGCAGCCATGAATGGAGATGGTTTGACCCCTATTTGTGTTTGTGGAGGTGTTATATATGCAATAGGAGACCTGTAACATAACATATGGAAAATTATTGATTGTGAATGCAACTTGGAAGTAATTGAGAATGGAAAAGAGAAAAGATATATACTTGGTGGAGTTGATGTAAGAAAAGATAGAAAGGCCATTGGTGTAATTGAGATGGGAAGCAGGAAGAAGATGAGGATCAGCTAGGATTTCATTCTGAGAAGCAATGTCATTAACAAGTACCATTCCTACTGCACCTGCTATTGCTGCTTCTTCACCTTTCTCTACTCTTGCATTTACTCCTCTTAGGCACACCAATATCTTTCCTTTTGCCTTTTTCGGGTCAAGCGTTCCATTTTTGCACAGCAGACTACATTTTTCAATTATGCAACCCATTAATCATTGAGGTTTTCTCATAATGAATAATCATTGAGGTTTTCAATTTCTTTAGTCGATTGAATCCTTACGCATCATTTACAGTTGAATTGAGTGCTCTAGCATCTGCAGCACTTATAATTGGGAAAAACTTATTCTTTCTCTTCTTTGGCAAGGATGTTCTTGATAAGCTCTCTCCCTTTAAACAGAACATGCATGTTAAGGAAAAGTAGAAGCTAGTTGAGGTCAGAAATTGATGATTAATCTATTTGAAACAAACCTTGTACTTGATGTGGTTACCAAGAATGACATAACTAGAGAATTCCCTATCCATAGTACTAGCTCCAACAGTGATCTGCCAGGGAGCAAGATTGGAAGCAGTAGAATCAGCAGGACCTGAATTTCCAGCAGAACAAATGACTACAATGCCATGCTTAACAGCATGAAAAGACCCAATAGCAACACTATCATTGAAAAATTGGGTAGCTTCTCCTCCGAGTGAGACAGAGAGCACGTCAACTCCGTCCATAATAGCAGCATCAAATGCAGCTATAATATCTGCATCAAAGCATTCGTTTCCAGAAATAGGTGGATAGCAGACCTTGTATGCTGCTACTCGAGCTCTCGGTGATCCTCCTTTTGCTGTTCCATTGCCTAAACCAAATACACTAGCTCCTGCTACGAAATTCCCACCTGCTGTTGATAAGGTGTGAGATCCATGTCCTTCTTTGTCTCTTGGTGTATTGAAGCTCGAATTTAGATGACCAACCACCGCTTCATACCCTTTGTTGAAGTACCTTGCTCCGATCAGCTTCCTAAGTGCATGTTTGGATTTATAATTTTAGTAAACTTGAAAATTAATAAAGGTAAAATGTCTAATAAATTGAATTACCAGCAAATATATAACATAGTTTATAATTGGAGACTCAATATATTCTTTTATGAGTCTATTTTACTATGGGGTAGATGGAGATGAAAATGGAGTGGTGATTAAAATATTTGATTCGGATATATCCACTTAACTTAAATCAAGATTAGTGTGATATTGGATCATTTGGATGAAAAGAAATGTAGATGAATTTAAAATGCACAGTTTTTAATGCTGTATTTTTTTTTTTGGCTGCACTTACTATTCATAATTTAAAGCGACAAAAGTTAGTGCCTTGGATTAAGCAAATAGTACAGAAACCAATATTGTCAATTAAGAAACCAGTTTCGAGTGCAACAATAACAATAGTGAGTCCAAAATTCAACTTTTCATATTTTATATTTTTGTATCTGTTGAAGTAATAGAAGAAATGAAGATAACATAAAGTATGATCAACTTGGGTCAAAATAAATGCATGGGCCGACCAATAAAATATACACCTACTGATGGTTCGCATATTAAACTACTATATGCTAAACATATATCAAGAACGATATCATATAGTATATTATAGAAATTTTGTAATAGAACTTGACTTCTGTCTTGGCTTTAGAGTAAGGTATACCAGAAAGAGTGGGAAACTGAAAACAGGAAAGTCAATATTTTAATCTAATATGGTGCATTGTATCTTTTCATGCTTTTAGACAGTATAGTCAAAACCTAAATTTGTTAATTAATAATTCTGATTAAAGGGCGGCCCGGTCGCATTACGCGTCCCCGCTGAGCGAGGGTCCGGGGAGGGGTCCCACCACAAGGGTGTATTGGGGGCAAGCCTTTCCTTGCCAATTTAATTGACAAGAGGCTGCCCCTAAGACTCGAACCCGTGACCTCTGGTCACACGACAACAACGTTTTACCGTTGCGCCAAGGCTCGCCCTAATTAATAATTCTGATTAAAGTAGGAAAATTCCAGGAGAGCCAACATTAATATAATTTCTAATAGCATCTCCAATGATATATAACGAAGAGTTCTTTTAACAGATTAACTCCTCGTCAACAGCTTAATAAGTATTTGAGCAGTTGACGGGAATTTTAGCTGCGGCTTAATGAGATACAATAATAATTTGTGACTGATATAGTATGTGTATTGAATCATGGGGTTGTGAGTGTTGGAAATATGAGATGATTAGAGTTTGAAAAAGTAGGTTTATTTATAGTTTGATAAAGAGCACAAGAAAGAAAAATGTACCTGTTGCAACGGAAAGAAGCATCAAAGTCATTTTGACATATTCCTTTCCACTTAGATGGAATCGGTCCATAGCCATGGTCACTAAAGCTTTTAGATTCTGGCCAGACGCCTTCCATGATTCCATTTCAGAATTAAGGTCCCAACAACACAAACCAAACAATGTCAACATATGCATATTCACACTTTTTATCCATTTATAAAGCTTTCATTATGATTCATATTCCTTATACTTGTATCATTGTTTCTAATGGTCCTTATATTTTATTCCTCCGCACCTCTTTTTGACATTCAGTTACAATTTTATTGGTTTACCTGAAAGTTATCTAAGATAATCTAAAACATTCAAGACATAACCAACAAAACTTAAATGAGTGTTAATGGAGTAGGTGGCTATTCAAACCCTCAAAGCTTTGAAAAACTTCTCTATTTCCACATTTTTAACTAGCTGCATAATAGGCTTAGATTGGCCCTCAACTTGCCTTTAATTGTAAATTTTAGGCTAAATCTATAATTTAAGTCCTTAAATTTCTACCTTTTTAAAAATTAAGGCATTCATTTATTTTTTTTAACTAAATTTCTAAACTTTAATTTTCATGCACACCTGTTGGCAATAATAATTGAATTTAAAATTTCATTTTCAAACTAATACATAAAAATATTAACAAAAGAATATAGATACAATAGCTTATACTAACAACCGTACATCATCTTATATAAGCTAACTTTTTTTTTTTTTTGAAAAATCTTATATAAACTAACTTAGACTAAATAGAGTAAATTCAATTTATGGGAAAAATTATATTAAGCCCGTAATCTTTATAATTTCTATTGATTAAGTCACTGATATTTAATTTTCACACATATTAAGCTATTTACTTTTTTTAAGTAGAGGCAGAGAGCAAGAAGGTTGAGAGGCAAGACTCATCCCAACTAGATTGACAAAGCTATTTACTGATTGTTTATCTAATGGAAGGATTAACGATGATTCAATGTGTGAAAACTTTTCAGGGAAGGAAAAATAAATATTCAAAACTTATTTTTTATAATCATAAGATTTATCTTAAATTTTATTGAAAATCAACATTAAAATTAATTTAGTCAAATTGTATTCCTATGAGGACATAAAAAAAAAAAAAAAAAAAAGTGTGAGACTCGTTATGTATGAGAAAATCACGGAATCCATTGAGCTGAGCAGTACAATTAGGACTAGGACCATCTTTGTCATGTGTATATTCAAATGATTATAACATTAGATCTAATCTGAACAGCTTTTGATGCCTCTCAACTATGGAGTTGACTCTATATTTGTTGAATAAAATAGAAAGAAAATATACCAACCAACCAACCTGTATCAAGATTTCCAATAATTACATCTTGACCATATCTGGCTTTCTCCCATATTGATTTGGAAGAAACCACACTCTCTTTCTCAAGTCCAAGAAAGCTCCATGAATGAGTTGTGTGCAGCTTTTTACCCTTGTTTAAGAACACTGAGATCACTCTTGGATGCTCTGTATCAAAATCAAACATACATATTCAAAAACAGACCAAAAACTGAGTAATTAAACAGAGAAAAATGTCTTACTAGCTATTTGAGCAGCTACTTCATCTTCTAAAATGGCAGCAAAACCATTTATATGCCTTGTGTAGGAGTAAAATATTGCATCTTGGGCAATGTCTCTACATTGACAAAATAAGAACATGTAATGGAACTAAATAAATGAAAATAAACAAAATTGAAAAAGCAATCAAACCTTCCCAAGAATGATCCAAGGAAATCATAGTGAGACTCTGTAACCAGATTTTGATGAACAGAAAAGATTTCAGGGCCATGGGAATGTGAACCCAAGTACACAACATATGACTGCCAAACAAAACAAATTAAAATATATACAAATTCATGCTAAAAAAAACTAAAAAAAACAAATGAATGCATACCTTTTTGGAGGCAAATGTGGGTCTCTGAACAACGAGGAGAAAGACAAATGATAAGAAGCAAAAGATAGGATTTGGTGACCTCATTTCTAACTCCTTATAGTAAGTAAGTATACAAAATAAGGGCAGCCAATCTGTTTCTTTCCCTGTTTTTTAGGGGCTTTCCCCTGCCTTTATATAATACTAAACTAGTTTGACTTGAACCTCTTCTCTTCTCTAGGAAAAATGGAAAACTAATATAATATAAAAAGATCAATTTAATTTATTGGATGTTTTACTTTAAGAAGATGCAAAGATTCAATAAGACAAGAGAAGATAGGGTATATAGGAAAAAAAGAATAGAATCTTCTGTATGAGATCATTGGTAATATAGTTATCCAATCATCAACTCATGGTTTTATTTCAAATAGACGATTTATGGTGTAATAGGCATGGCTTGAGTCTATCAAATGCAATGTTATTAAACCACACCCACATCAAACCAGATTTATAGAAAGGTCACCGGTTATTTGGATTGGCCGGACTAGATAACGTAATAAATTAATAAATAATTATATATATATATATATATTAAATATATATAATTAATTTAAAATTATTTTTATAAATTACATATATCCAAAATAAACTATAAACAAATTTTGATTTGTTTTTTTTATCAACTTGAGACTTAAATATATAACGGATAAATTAAGTTTAGAATAACTTGAAATATGTCAACGTATTCTATGTAATGAGATCTTTTTTAATGGTATATTATAAACTCAAAACAGATAAGTGATAAATAAGAAATTAATGCTCAAAGTTAATCACTTGAAATGATTTTGAAGAGGATAAAAGAAAATTAAGTTTCTCCATCCCACATAAAAAAGACATGATAATTTTCACTAGTTTATAAGTGATGTCGTTGATAATGAGTAATGCTTCTGATCACTTTTGAGATGACCTGAATCCAATAGAAAACAATATCAGAATCTGGTGTACCATCTCCGATAATCAGAAATATACATTGGATAAAGTATAAACTTGAAAGCATTTAAGTGAGAATAGTAAAAAGTACCTTGAGCTTTGTTTTCAAAAGATATTTATAGGTAATTACATACTTAAAGTATTTTGCACTTTCCACGCGTAAGCTCGTGATTAGATTTGACAATGTGCCTTTCCACGTGTAAACTCTCGGTTGGTTTCACACTCATTTTCCTTTATGTCATTCCGTAATGTACGACGTATTCTAGGGAAAATGAGCGTACCTTTGAGGTCTGAACCGCTCATTGGTCCACATGTCTAGCTAGTTAAGCTAATTAAGTTCTATTTTAAGTCTTTATATTATTGTAAGTGCCACATCCTTTAAGCTCACTTTAGTATGGGCCCCTGCCATAAGCCCATTTCTTTGATTCGGTTAGGCCTTCGTCCAGGCTTAATTAATTCATATGATATCAGATGCCCCTCATATGCTTTTAAGAGCTTTTTAGGGCTTTACCATATGGAGAAATGAGGTCATTTTAGGTACGTAGATCTAAAATGACGTTTCAATAGCTTTTCACGTGAGCCGTCATATCATTACCAACTATTATTGCTTTAGCTTTTAAGACAAACAAAAAGCCTTTGCAGTAATGATGACAATTTTTTTGAAATTCTCGTTTTGTGTATAACGAAGAAAGGCACATTCTATCATTCACCTTTTGATTTCACCATTTCCTCTGCAACTAGTCCTATAAGTTTCTTCATGTTTCTCTTCATTTAATTTTTCTTAATTTCCTTTCATGAATCCGAAATCACAAAAGGCTTCTTTTAAAAAAAAGCCTCTATTTCGAAGAAAACTCCAGCTTCTTCCTCCCAAAACCCAAAAGAAGCTCATGCTGAACTTTGTAAAATGAACTTGTAGGTCCATACTCAACCTTCTACTATTACTCCAGAACTTGTTATTCAAGGTGAAAATCATTACTCTTGGTTGAAGAATATGATTGTCACCATTCCTCAGAAGAATGAACAGACTAATCATCATCCTTTAGGAAAACTGGGTACTTTTACCCAATGCTTGGAGTGGGAAATGAGATTTCCTTTGTCCAGAGGAGTTATCGCTATCCTGAACGAATTTAATTTGTTCCCTTATCAAATTTCACCCAATTCCTAGCTCAAACTTCTCATATTTAACAAAATTTGCACTGATATGAACATTGATTTGACCTGACCATTGTTTCGGCACTTCCAACATCCTGTCAACAAGCGAGATGAAGATATGATTTATTGATCCGTCCATACTTCACGACGTTTTTTTTAGAAAAGAAAATGCAGAGTGTAAAAAGCTTCAACCCGAAGTGGTTCTGGATACAACCATTATATTTTATCCAAATTTAAGGCTAATTAATATTAATGAAAACACCAAAAAAAAATTATTATAAAAAATATAATAATGAATGGAAAGAGTAATTGTTTAAGAAAGGTTGATTTGAGTCCTCCCTTAATATTTTGCTCATTAAAAAGAAAGAAAGAATTGATTATTGGATTAAAAGATGAATTAGAATTAATAATCTATGTGGGGCAAATCAATTCATTCATATAAAAAAATGAGGAATTTCTTCAAAAAAAAAAAAAAAAAAGAGGAATTTAAGTAAGTTACGGGCCTGGATTGTGCTTGTTGGTATGGACAATGTAACTTTCCTAACATTAAGCCGGCCCATTAGCGAGCTTTTTCCTTTCGCTTCTCTTGCAACTGCTTCGCCTAAAAAATAGCCGAATCAGGACCATTTTTAGCTGTTTAGTTTTTTTGATAAAATTAAACAAATTTTTATTCCTATTTATTTTGGATATTCTTAAAAAAATATCAATGATCACCTATTACTAATAACATAACATATAGAATCATTTTTTTTATTATTTTTCATTCCAACGACTTGAGACAAGACAAAAATATACCACGATTTCATCAAATTTTCAATGATATGTTTTAATAAAATATATCATGATTTCATCGGATCTAAAAATAGTGTTTGGAATATTACATTTATTTATTTATGTTAGCATTTGAAAAATAATACTCCCTCCATTCCATTATATAAGTCATTCTAGGGTATTTCACACAAATTAAGAAATATATTGGTTAACTAAATTTTTTTTTTTCTCATGTCACTATTGGGCAATAAGTATTGAAATATTAAAAAACACATGTACCAATACAAAAAATAATTCTCTCTCATGTCACTATTGGGCAATAAGTATTGGAATCCTAGAATGATTTATATTTAGGGAAAAAACTAATTTGCTAGAATGACCTATATAATGGAATGGAGGGAGTAATATATACATTTATATAATTATTAAACTTTTACTATTTATTATTTAGATTATTTTTATTAATATTCGTACAACATGTTATTTATATTATTAAATAATAAGTATTTTCGTCTTTTCATATATTAACAGCAACAACTATTTGTAAATTTACCAAACACTAATTATCAATTAGCTATCAGCAAACAGCTATTAGCTAACTGCAAACAGCTTACTGCAACTGCTAATTGCAGCAGCTAATAACAACAGCTGTGAGCTAACAGCTGAACCAAGAAGGCGCTTAGTCTTTTTTTTTATAGGAATGTTAATTTAGTCTTAATACTAGGCCTAATGCTCTTCCAGCCCTCTTAACTTGTTCAAATTGGTCATTTGACCCCCCCCCCCCCTCCCCCCTCCCCAACTCATCGAATATCATATTTACACCCTTAACTCCATAACAGTGGTATTTCTCACCCCCTCAACTTGTCCATTTATCTCTCCAACTCATAGAATTTCCTATTTACTCCCTAACTCCACAAAAATGGTATTTCTCACCCCTTACAATCCGTTATCCATGCCTAAATTAATACCATTTTTTAAACGTTAAACCTAAATTGATACTTCCCCCAAAACCATAGGCATATTTTGTTGAAACACCTTTCCACATGATTTTGATTTGACAAAATTACTTAAGTTAATCCATGATTAAGAGGTAATTAAATTTAAGTGCTTTGATTTAATTGTACTAATGTGTTTGTTCAATGTTGAGTATAATTATAAGTGAACAGAAATAAAAAGTACGACAGAATGAAGTCAGCATAAGGCACAAAAGCTGAGTAGAAAAGAACTCAGCATAATAGAAGAAAAGTCATCTTCAGAACAAGCGCTTGAAGATGAAGCTGACCAAAGAAACTGAGTGGAACACAACTCAGCATCAAAGAAGAGAAGTCTTCCTCTAAACTAAAAGCTTGCAGACAAAGCTGACCATGGAAGCTGAGTAGAATGCAAGTCAGTGTCGTCAGAGACTAGGTTCAAAGACAACGGCTATTAAAGTGAAGCTGAGTGTTTTTCAGGACAGCGCGAATGATCCGTTTGCAAAAAGACAAGATTCGACAACTGTCTGCACCAATACAGAAGCTTTGGAATTACGCACAAAGACAGTTTCGAGACTCATGGGTCAACTGGCCGTTAGCTAAAAGACGAAACTGGCGTTAGAAGACGAACCTGGCAGAAGAAGACAAGCCTGACGCCTGCTAATTTCAGACGACAGGATTGGCCTGCTATATCTGTATGCTGACCAGTGAATGACGCAAGGAGCCGTTTGAATTCAACGGATACTTCCAGATTCAAATGATTGCCACATCAGGAATTCACTATAAAAGGACAAGTGCTTCACTTGGATCCTTTGCCGAAATACAAAAAGAAAAGAGTATACATACAAAACACGTTCAAACAGGAAAGAAGATCTTACACCAAATTTCTATTTCTGTGTAAAAGCTAGATTGAATTTGTATTCATCTAAAGTGTTCTTCATCTAGAAAGAACAAGTTTGTATCAATTGTAAAAATTGAGAAAGTGGTGCTGAGTACTCGGTTTTAGTACTCAGTGGTAGAAAGAAAATCTGAGTGTTCGGTTATAACACTCAGTAGGGGTTGAGTAGACGAATAGAGGAAGGTACTCTTGCATATTCAACTGCCTTGTAAACGGTTTGTGCTCTACCTTTAAAGAGCTCATTATTGGATTGAAAAAGCCCGGAAGGACTCTGGGGACTGGACGTAGGCGGTGAGGCCGAACCAGGATAAATCTTGTTGAGTAATTTCTAACCCTTTCTCTCAATATATATGTATGTGCTGTTTGCTTAAATTACTCAGGATATAAATTGTATAAGCTGACACTGAGTAATCAGAGTGCTGAGTTGGAAGATAACCTTAAGTGTTAATTCCTAACTCACCTGTAAAACGGTTCTAGTCAGCCTCTGACTAAAGCTGTCTTACATCTCTCGGCCGTGCTGACCAAAACTGAGTTAAGTAATTTAAAGAATTGATCAAGTCAGCGTAATTAAGCGAAAAAGTTATATTAGTTCCTAACCCCTCCCCTTATAACTAATCACACGGGACCAACATATTTTGGTACTTTATTCTTACATATACTGTCTTTAACTTGTTTATATTAATGTCTTTGTCATTCGTATTTTTTATTCGTTCCTTCTCTTTTCAACTTTTTTAGCTACTTAAATTTTGATTATCTAATTATTGTAATAAACACACGAAAGATAAATATAATTATCAAATTAAAACAAAATAAAAAAGTTGATATTAAAAATATATATTTTCAAACTCATTCTAATAAGTCCTATTAATTTTGCACTATAAAGGATAAGAAATACCACTTTTATGGAGTTAAGGGGGTAAATATGACATTTGATGAGTTGTGGAGGGGTAAAATGATCAATTTGGACAAGTTAAGGGGGTGAGAAATACCAATTTTATGGAGTTAAGGGGTAAATATGACATTCGATGAGTTGGAGGGATACAATAACCAATTTGGACAAGTTAAGGGGGCTGAAGGAGCATTAAACCTTAATACTATATTGAAGTGGTATTTGTAATACTTGGTCTTGTTTCTATGGTTGAGATTTATGAATATATATTTTTTAGTTATTAATTTTATTGCATTCCTTTCTTATAGTAGAGTTCGGTAATGGATACCGATTATAATTTAGAATAATAAAACATTATAAATAAATATTGAGTATATTATTGACAAAATCAGTCTTCATTAATTCGTTAATCGAAATATCATACATTTTAAATCGCTTATGTAAAGAATGTTGAGGATTTATTAATATTTATGCGTTGCAATTTAGATAGTTTTTTTAGGAATTTTTTTTTTATCGTTGCATCTAGGACGTAATAATTTATTAATATTATTAAATATAGATGTTTGTATAATTATAGATTAAATATTTGAAGATATTTTTAAATTTAAGTGTTGTGATTTTTAAAGAATTATAAAGGGTGTTGCTACTTACCACCCCAAATTACCTCTTATCGTTTCTATTTGGACAATTTTGTCCTTTTGGAAAAAAAAACACAAATTTTGGTCTAGGTGGGTGCCAGATCTGCCCAGCCAATGGTCTGGGCGGATCTAGCACCCTTCCCACCACTGGGCTAGGCGGATCCAGCATCCGCACAGCCAATGGATTGGGCAGGTGGTATATCCGCCCAAGCCATTGGCTGGACGGATGCTGGATCTGCCCAGCCCTGTGGTGGGACGGGTGCTGGATCCGTCCAGCCCATTGGCTGGGCGGATCTGGCACCCACCTAGACCAAAATTGGGCCTAGGCACAATCGTAGACTTTTTAGTGACGGAAAATACAAAATTCTCCAATTTTTTGTGACGAAAAATCCTAATCGTCACAAAAAATATGCATTATGTTCATGATTTTTTTGAGAAAAAAAATGTAAATTTTATTGTTTCGACTCATAATCATTCATTTTCGGGATTCGGATTGTCGCATATCAATTATTTTTATAATTTCAATTATTATTATTCGAGTTTATGATTTTAGAGAAAGAATTTTTAGTTTTTTATCAAAAATTATGAGAAGGGCAAAAAGTCCAAATGAGGCGGCAAGAGGTAATTTGGGAGCGGTATTGAGCAATTCACATTATAAATGTTTTCTAGAGTGAAATAGCGACATAATACGTAGTTGATGAAATTTAGGAAATTAAAAATAAATTATATGATAAAAATTATGAATTCAGGTGTTGTTAGCATGACAACGCTCACAAAAAAAAATGCAGGTGTTGTTAGCATGACAACGCTTACAAAAAAAATGTAGCCAAATTGAATTATCTATACAAAGTTTATGCGTCGGTAAAAATTGGCAAAACTTTAATGACATTGAAAGCGTGACCATTTTTTTTAATACTTAAATGTATCAACGAGTTTTGAAGTTCCAAAACCACCTAGTTTCATTCTCTTATATCTTCATTATGAAAGGTTTGTTGCTGTTTAATTATGGAGGAAGAAGGAGGCATGTCTTCGTTCTTTCTCATTCATCGTTTTTATTCTTCTAGTTTTATTCTTTGTTTGTTAAGTTTTTTTCTTATTGGTTTTCATATATCTTGTTGTATCTCTTAATCTGTTTGATATGTATCTGTGGTTTATCATCTCTTCATTTGTAACTTTTTCTGGTTTAGCAAGGGCGGAAATGGTAGATTTACAGGATTGCGAAAGAAATGATCAGATCCGAAAATTCCAAATGGTTTAAATGAAAAAGTTAGAATTACAGTTGCTTCTATATGAATTTGGAATGATGAGCCGTACATATTCCATTTGTTGTTTGTTTTAATTGTACCTTTAATAGTTTTTTTTTTTACTCTTTGTAGTTTATTTCTTGGTTTCTTGAATCATATATTAGACATAGTCTTACTGTTTCATGTTATCATTGTACTTGTATTATCTAATGAAATTTTAGTATTTTAATAAAAAAAAAAAAGTATCAAGTCCTATGAAATGGTATGCATTTCCCTTTGAATAAGTTGGTTATTGCTCTTGATATAGAGTACAATTTGTCTTTTATGGTTGCATAAATAAACATTGGCAACTACTTATTATTTGTTTAGAAAGTTGTGAAACATTGTAAGGTATTGAAATGAAATGATGAAATGTTGATTAAAAGTAATTATAAAGTTGAATAGAAAAGCAAGGCCAAAAACAATAAAAGGAATGGTAATTTGATATGTAAAAACTTAATATATATTAAAAGAAGCAACGATAGGGAGGTTCTTCATAGACAACATATTGAGGTACAGGGGGAGGATATTGCCAGACAATATTGGGTTTGTCATCTGGTTTCTTATCTTCTTTCTTGTCTGCATCAACGACGCTTATAAGCTCTGCATAAGCCATCCTGGACTTTGGTAGGAAACATGCCAAATAAGGCCATTTCATCAACTTCTTCCTAAGTGAATGTGTTAGTTTCACCGGATCTACTCCTTCTCCTATCACCTCTATCTGCTCCTTGTCTTTCTCCCCCATAGATGCCGATTCTACCCCTGCACTCCACACTTTTCATCTTATTACAAAATCCATTTATAAACTAATAAACTGCTTCTAATTCACTTCTAATGTTATATTATTATTATGTTACCGCTAATGCTAACAGCAATTTGTAGAGCCTTAGAGCGAGTCTTGTCCCAGTCCCCATTCATGCCCACCTTGATCACCATCTTTTTCTGCATTCAATTAAATTAAATAAATCAAATTCAGCATATTATATTAGCCATGATAATCATGGGGGAGACCTAGGGCACAAAATTAATTACCTTCATGCTGATGAATCGGAAGGTTAATATAAATAATTATTGACAGTGGCCGATGATGATTAAAGAGTGAAACTTTCAATGTATAAGTGAGGAATTGCTGTGAGTATGTTGTGATACTTATAGTGTTTCACTTAGAAAGAAAAGTATACGCCAATTTAGTAATTTCTACGCAAAAATGATTATTATTATTATTGAAATATAAGTGTAAACATAGGGAAGGAAGCAGCACAAATTAAACTTTTGACTTGGACTTATCGATGATAAAAGAAAAAAACAAACTTCTTCTCATTTCAAACATGACCTACGTATCAACTTATTAGATACAATTTTATTTTTATTTGCTTGACTAAGATACATTTTTCAAATTATAATATTTTGTGGTCCAAAGATGTTTGGGATTCTATTCTAGGAAACTTTGCAGATGTTTATGGGATGACAAGACTTGTGGCTTTTCTGCCTATGCCCACCACTTTTCAATCCTAATAAATAATGGCTAAATTCTAAAAGCAAAATCTCTGTCATTACAGAATTTTCAAATGGTTTATCTGTTTTTTCCCCACTAATTTAATTCATCACTTTAAATAGATGATTTTTTTAGTGTGATACCTCAAAAATGGATGTTAACCATTTCAAAATGAAAACACATTTCTCAGATTTAATTCTTGAAATTTTCATTTTAAGGTCATTTACGTGTTTTTGGTGAGGTGAGATAAACTTAATTTCATAGGGATAAAGCTCACATATGATGATTTTCGAAAATAAAAAACATGGTTCCATAGTACATGTGATACTAAACAACTTTATTTGTTGGAAATTTTTATTTTGAAGTCGTTAACTGTCATTTTAAGAGTGATAAACTAAAAAATCATCGTTTTTAGCAAATTGCGGAGCAATCATATATTCCTTCCATAACATAATTTCATATGCACACAAACTCTAAATTGAAAAACCGCACAGAAAAAGCATTTTCAATTCCGATATCTACATTCTAACTTTATTCTCTGTATTCCAACATCAATCTAAACTCTTTGAAGTTATTGGACTTTAGAATCAAGTCAACAATCTCGAAAAACAAAAAGACGTAAAAAAAAGGAAGAAATTGAAAATTTAATACACAATAACGATTACTTGACCTGGAACAACAAATTCATTACCTACAACATCATTAATATTTTGAAATCATTAAGATTAATATACTTCAATTTATAAATAATTTCAAAACTTAACAATACAATCTCAAAACAATTTAAAAACTCTCATAAATTCAATGAATGTGAAAGAAATGGTGTGAAATTTCATGAAATCTACTGTAACTCATTTTGAAAATATTAAAACTTTTAATCAATGTTTAATAAAATTTCTACATTGAATTTCAAAAGAAAATATTGCAATTTGACAACACTTCCATCGAATTTTACATTTTCTGGAATCAAGAAAAAATGGATAAAATTGACTGAATATATAAAAACCCACTAACAATCAACAACAACAAAAAAAAAAAAAAAAATAGAAACAATGTTTGAAATTTTTAGCATAAATTTCAGACACAGAAGTCCAAGACATCCTTTCCTCTCTTAACTTGCCGAATTCTGTTTTGTACAACAATCGGGAGGTCATCGATGTTTTGCCACTCCGAATCCACAATGAAATCTTCAGCGGAGTTAAACCGTTTTCACTGGCTCCCGAGACCGTGTTTAATTGGCCCGCCACAGTCGGACTTAACCAACTGTTAGTCCATAAATTAAGTGAAGAGACTTGATCAAGCGACCAATGAGTCTGATCCGGATTTGGTTGTAAACCAGCTTACAAGAAGATCAAACCAAGAAAGGGGCGATGGTAACCTTTGGAAGCCCAGAAATAGTGAAGAATCTTGACTTCAGTAGGCCGATGGCTGAATTAGAGCCCTGAACCAGCTCCCATCTCATCTTCCCAAGCAATGCATGGTTGAACTTTCGTAAGTCTTTCACTCCCATCCCTCCGGCCTCAATACTACTACAACAAATACTCCACGGAACGGTGATCAATTTCTGTTTATCGATGCATCCAGTCCATAAAAAAATTCCTCATACTTCTATTTAGCCGTTTAAGTAACCCCACAGGTCACTTATAAACAAGAATGGAGTGAACCAAGGATCCTGTTAGTGCGGATTTAATAAGCGTTAGGCGTCCTGCGAAAGACAATGCGCTTCCCTTCCATTTAGTAAATTGAGAGAGGAATCTGTCAGCCAGGCTACTAAGATGGATCATCTTCGGGGAGCCTTTAAACAAAGGAACTCCCAAGTAGTTGAAAGGTAGGCAATGCAAACGGATACCAATGTAGTTAGCTAACCTTGTGTGTATGTGTCTGCTCACTTGCTCCCCAAAGTAGACTATCGACTTGCCCCAGCTTACCTCCTGACCTGAGATCCTGCCATAAAGCTGGAAGAGATCCTTTAGAGCACACATATTTCACACTGAAGCCATCCCAAAAATTAACATGTCATCTGCAAAAAGGAGGTGAGATGGAAAAGCATTGCCACCAGAGTAATACATTGGATCGAAGCGACCCTCGAGTTGAAAATTAGACAACCATCTAGAGAAAAAGTCCTTAGCGATGCCAAATAAAAGTAGAGAAAGAGTGTCTCCTTGCCTGACCCCTCTCGAGTAGATCAAATAGCCTTTGGGAGAGCCTCCAATCATAACAGATCTCCGAGCAGAAGCTAAAATGTTGAGAATCCAATCTCTGAACTTTAGAGAAAAACCAAACTTTTCTAAAACTTCTAAAAGAAAGTTCAAATCAATGGTGTCAAAGGCTTTGTGGATGTCAATTTTCAGTGCCATGTGACCCCCAAAATGCTTCCTGTCAAGAAGATTAACCCCCCTCAGATGCTACTACTATGCAATGATGTATACTTCTGCCTTTAAGGAACCCATACTGGTTGCTGGAAACTATTCTGGTTGCTATGACTGCTAATATGTCTGCTAAAATTTTGGTGATTTTGTGTTTCTTACCCCTACCTGTAGCCATTTTATTCTACTCTTCTCTCTGTACATCACTTCTTGGCGGTGAAGTTGAAGATCAAGATTTTCAATTGCTGCCGATTCAGCCCCCAACAGCGTGTCAGAGCTTCCCTGGTTTTCCATTTGTTGATGTATCCCAGAGAGATAATTTTCAACCAATTTAATGTTATCATCAACCCTACCAAACACATTTTTATTCCATTACTTGAGGATTGGTCTGAGCATTCTGAGCTTGTGATAGAGTAATTGAGCCGGTGGAAGAGAGATATGAGAATTATGCCAATGATTCGAAACCATGCCTTTCAAAGAATCGTGTGTCAGCCACATTGCGTGAAATTTGTACCGAGCTATCTGTGAGCTCCTATTGGTACATCGCAGCAGCATTGGACAATGATCAGAATGATATTTTGCCATATCCGTACATGAAATAGAATCTCATTCATCTACAAAGGACCCTGAGGCGAGTGCTCTATCCAAACGACACTCAACATGCGCCATCCCTTGACGACCATTAAAACAAGTGAATTGCTGACCAAAGGTATCAATATCCATAAGCTCGCAATCATCAATAAACTTCCTAAAATCCTGATATGAACCAGAAGATGGGGGCGAGCCTAGCTTCTCATGAGAAGCCTTTACCGCATTAAAGTCCCCAAAGACTAGCCATTTATATTGGGGATGAGCAAAAGTTCGTTCCACAAACTACGCCTTCTAGAGGCCAGATTACTACTATAAACAAATGAAAGGAGGAAGTCCTTACCACTGAAACTGTATTGGATCGTAATATGTTGTTCGTGAGAGGCTCAGATAGCAATACTCGATGCATCTCTTGCTAATAACCATAGAGTTGGAGTATTAGTAGCATTACCTATTACAATTGACAAACCCAATGACCTCCAGTAACCCTCAGGAATACTGTCAAGACTAACCAGAGTCTCAGCTATGCATAAAATATCCGAGCGATGGTGTGTGCACATCATTTTCAGGGCTCGTTGAGTACGACCATTGCCGATGCCCCCACAATTCCAAAATAGAACAAACATTGGTAACGCACAAGCAGCCTGCTTTTTCATTTGGCGCGGACCTCAGATGAAGGGTTACTGAATGACTTTTGCTTTTTCTGAACCGTTTACCATGGCTGCTCCTCAGATTCCTCAATTTGTGCTAATTGCAGATCCTTGTCAATTTCCGGTTGTTCGGGCAAAGATAGGTTCCCAATGGATGTAAACTGAGGAATTGGGACAAACATTTGCCATCCCATGGCCCCCAACTCTTTGTCCAGCTGATAAGAGTGGTGGTCTTGGCTATGCAAGCTTTCTAGGGCGTTTTCCGTTTCAGAGACACAGTCCGCCCATCTAGGTTCCATCGAGGCATGTAATACTATATGGTTACTGCAATCCTCTAATTTCTCAGGTTCAACATTCTCAAAAACCGAATCCACCGTTGACTGCTTCCTCTTTCAGACTCTGGAAACTGAATGGCTCCTCCATTCCGGAAAGGATTCCTTTTCTTTGCCACCATCCTAGCGCTGTTTTGTCTGCTTATACTCATCCCATCTAGGATTCCTCCTGTAATTCCCTGCTGAATGACCAATTGAGTGACAAATGGAGCATAAGTCTAGAAGCCGTTCGTATTCAAGGAATACCCAGTGCATCGAAGATTCAGTGTCCAATCATAACTTGTACTACAGTTCCTTAGAGAGTTCAATGTCAATCAGAATACGAGCATAGTGACCCATCTCGCCTTCAACGGTGTTACGGTCAAAACATAATGGAACCCCGACAGCGCGTGCTGTACTAGCCATTATCCGTTTGTCCCAGAACTCCCAAGGAAGATTGTAGAACCTTACCTAGATCTGAGCAGAAGTAGCTTTGTGAGAGTCTGGATTGAACCCCAGAGTCCAAGGGATGAGTCACATAACTCCCGGCTTGAGTGTAACCGCTCCACGCCCCCAAACAGATTGAAGAGCCTCAATTGTTGGTAGAATAATATGATAAAAGCCTCTTCCTAGCGAAACCATTTTCCAATCGAGTGAGCGACCCTAAATTGAATTCAACTTGTGCTTTAATTCTAGTTGCTTCCACGGCTTTTCCCCTTTGGACAAAGTAATATGGCCGATCATCGAATGTCTGCAGATGCTTAATCTATCGTTATAGATATCATGTTGTATCTTGATCGCCTTGAAGCCTCCCTCTTCAGAGATAGTAGGATGATTAGTTTCTGGAATGACGGCTGAGGTTGAAGCTCCAGCCAAGGTGGTCGCATATGAACGCGTCACAATTTTGGGATGCGAATCCTTCACGATATGTGGCATCGCCACATTAGAGGAGATAACAGCGTGCTTAAGGAAAGAAGACCTCGAAAACAGATGTGCGATAAAGAGATCAGGCTCCGTAGGAGCCATGGACGGCGTAGGTGAAGGACGGCGACGGCTAGGGTTCCACCGTGCCTCAAAAGAAAAAAAAAATCTTCAAACTGTCACATATATTTTCCTAATCATGGACTTTTTTTTCGATCAAATAGTTGTACTATTCACTATAGTAATTAGCATGTTTAAATTAAAAGAGATAAATACTTATAAAATATTGTAACATAATATATTTAGTATTATATATTTTAAGTATAAATATAAAAACTAAATACAATTCTTAGAATATGCAAAAGAATTATTACATAAACACTCATATACTATTCAAGAAATGAAAAATGAAAATAAAGAAGATCTTATACAGTTTGCAATGAAGAAACAACGTCACATGGAGAAAGAACTTAATACAAAAGTCTTACAAAAGAAAGACAATTGTTAAGTAAAAAACGTTTATCGTAAAAGCATCTGAATATACATACAAATCTTAAATTAATTAAAGAGCTTTATTATGAAGGGATCCTGAAGAAAAAACCCTTATTACAGAGGCTTATTGTTAAGCCCAAAATATACCTAAAATATCATTAACATTTACATCATTTTTATTAGGAATTTGTGTTATTTATATCTGTTTAGATTACTTTTACTTTCGAATATCTTTCTTTCTTGCAAGGTACTTGAATATTTGGTAAAATCCAAATAGGAACGAAAAAGGATCTAAAATAGAAGAAAAGCCCTACAAAAGGAGTCAAAGACGACGTAAATCGAAAGCGCCAAGTCGAGGACATGAACGAAAGCAAGAAGTAAGAAAACCTGTCGGGCCGCGACAGTGGATCCCAGACCCGCGGCCGCGACACGCGTAGTATAACCTTTTCTCCCCTTCGTCCGTCGCTCAGCTCAGTGCTACGTCATTCACGGCCGCGGATTACTATCCTCGGTAAGTGCAGAAATTCACCAAGAGCATTTAACACATGCTGAAAATCCAAGAAACGCGTTCGTTCAAGTGGATAAAGACGTCCTTTCACAACGGACACGACTCTTAACCAACGGATACATCACTTCAAACACAACCCTTCAACATCTATAAATAAAGAGTTGATGTTGAGAAAAAGTGTAATGAAATGCTATAATATAGATATAGAAATCAGAGCGTAGAACTTATGTCGAAGTTCTAAGTAAAAACATTTCGAGAGTTAGAAATTAGATTCTGTACAAAACAAGATGAGGTACACATATTGTTTATAGTTTAATTACAACTCAGTAGCGTTTAGACATTGTTCCAGTTTTAGTTTGCATCATGGTAGTGGCCGATCGAATCCCTATTACGAAGTTACAGCGAGAAGATTGAGTAAAGTGTTCGCCCCCGAGCTTGACAACCTCCTAGGAAACCCAAGGAAGCGGAACCGATCAAGCCCTTCACTTGCACGCCCTCGAAGAACTCGATGCTCCTTATTCTCTGTAAATTTGTATCAATTTATATTTCATCTAATAAAGTCCGTTCTATTCGACAAATCGTTATGCAGCACTTATGGTAACCAATCCAATATAAGTGAGGCTGGTGTTTTCATTAATATGCACTTGAATTCAAAATCATTACAAGGAAACTTTGTTGAACACTTAGGCAAATTATCATCTCGAAAGAGTGTTAATTTGAGTAAGGGCAACTATCCCGAAAGGGTTTTGTCGCGTTCAAAGCCAATTAATTAGAGGTTCCGTCATTTATTTCATCATCATAATAATACAAAGTTTAAGTTGTTTTCTTTGCTTAATGCAAATGAACAAATTCATTCATTTTTCTAATAAGTTCTAAATGTTCATGTTTTGTAAAATTCATCCTTATGGATTATGCTAGGCCAGGAATGGCCGGTGTAACTAATAGTGTAGTTAGACCCCGTATAAACGCAAATCAATTTGAAATTAAGCCTGCTTTGCTTAATATGTTGCAAAACAACGTAACGTTTTACGGATTGCCTAACGAAAACCCTAATGCACATTTGACAAATTTCTTAGAAATTTGTGACACTTTTAAAATTACTGATGTAACAGCCGAAGCAATCAAACTTCGCCTCTTTCCTTTCACTTTGAAGGATAAGGCAAAAATTTGGTTAACTTCTATGCCTGCTGCAACATTTGAAACTTGGGACCAATTAGCCCAAGCATTTTTACAAAAATATTTTCCCTTAGCAAAAACCGCAAGAGTCATCAAAGAGTTGACATCTTTTACACAAAATGATAATGAAACTCTTTATGAAGCTTGGGAACGTTTTAAAGAACTTCAACGTTTATGCCCACACCACCAATTGCCAGATGCACTTTTAATGCAGACATTCTATAATGGATTAAATCCTACGACTAGAGGTTCATTAGATGCTATGTCTGGAGGGTTATTTATGAAGAAGACGTCCGCCCAAGCAAGAGAACTTTTGGAGGAAATGGCAATCAACAGCAGTATGTGGCCCGCAGAGCGTGGACATATACCAACGGCGAAACCATCATCCTCATGTACATCATCGGTTAAAGGTGTAATGAATCTTGATCCTGTAGCAATGTTACAAGCCCAATTTTCTGCCTTATCGCACAAAATTGATAAATTTATGGCACCATGCGATCCTAATGATCCGATCCAGAGAGACATTGATTACGAAGGTATGAATGAGATAGAACAGGTAAATTTTGTCCAAGGACAAAACCAAACTACTAATCCTTATTCTAATACTTATAATCCTGGATGGAGAAATCATCCTAACTTTAACTAGAAAGATGGTAATAATAATAATAATGCAAATGCTAATCAATATCGTATAAATAATTATCAAAATCAAACAAGAGATACGATTAGCACTTTATCTTCAAAAATCGACAAATTTATAGATGCTATGAATGGAAAGGTAAGTAATCAAGACGATGGTTTTAAACGGATCGAAAATAAATTCGATCAGCTTATCAAAAACCAATCATCTAGCATCCATAATTTGGAGGTTCAAATTGGACAACTTGCTAAATCAATTCCATCCCGCAAAGAGGGAAGTCTTCCCAGCCAAACGGAAGAAAATCCGAAAGAGCATGTTAAGGCTATCACTCTTCGTTCGGGGAAAAACTACTTAGGTCCGGAAATGCCCGAAAATTCAACTTTACTTGGAAATGATTCACCACAATCCAAAGAAGATACATTAAAACAAAAAGATACGCCAATTGACTCTAATCCAAAACCTTTTGTACCAAAGCCACCTTTTCCACACAGGGTCCGAAATAAGGACCATGATAAACAACTTTTATCATTTTTAGACAAACTTAAAAATTTGCATATAAATTTAACATTCATGGATGCAATTACGCAAATTCCTAATTATGGAAAATTCTTGAAAGATTTAATTTCAAAAAAGATTAGTTGGGAAGGAATTTCATCCATTTCACTTTCTGAAGAATGTAGTTCGATAGTATCAAGCAAATTACCTACTAAACTCAAAGATCCCGGATGCTTTACCATTCCGTGTACTTTGGGAAATATGGAATTCCCAAGCTGTCTTTGCGATTTAGGAGCTAGTATAAACTTGATGCCATTGTCTATTTTTGAGAAATTAGGATTAGAAGAAGACATCAAGCGTACCAATATGGATTGGCAATTAGCGGATCAATCCACTAAAAGACCATATGGTATAATTGAAGACGTTTTGGTAAAAGTTGACAAATTTATTTTTCCTACTGATTTTGTTATCTTAGATTTTGCTTATGATGCTAATTGTCCGCTAATCTTTGGTAGACCATTCATGAACACGGGACGTGCTCTAGTTGATGTGTCGGAAGGAAAAGCAGTTTTACGAATAGGTGACGATAAGATCGAGTTCGATATGAATCAAGCGATGAAATATCCTATGGAGGATTTCGCTTGTATGAAGCTTGATTTAATTGAAGAATGTGTTAATGACATTGTTCAAAGAGAAGAAATAATAGAACCTATAATGGGTGAAGAATTAGAAGATAAGGACCCAGAGCATTTGATTCGAGAAGATGGACTAGTTCCGCCTTCAGTAATAGTTCCACCTAAATTAGAACTTAAAGAACTACCAAACCATCTGAGATACACTTTCCTAGGCGGAAGTGACACTCTACCTATAATCATCTCTAACAAATTAACAGAAAATCAAGAAGAAAAATTGAAAGAAGTTGTTAGAAATAGAATAGGAAGTATGGGATGGCAGATTTCAGATTTAAAAGGGATTAATCCTAGTATTGTAATGCATAGGATTCACTTAGAAGAAGATAAGCCACCTAAAGCGGATAGACAAAGACGTTTAAATCCGAACATGAAAGAAGTAGTCAAAAATGAGATTACTAAACTTTTAGACAATGGAATCATTTATCCTATTTCGGATAGTGAATGGGTTAGTCCAATCCATTGTGTACCCAAAAAGGGAGGTATAACTGTAGTAAGGAATGATGAAGGTGAATTAATACCTACGCGAACCACCACCGGTTGGAGGGTTTGTATAGATTATAGGAACCTAAATAAGGCAACTAGGAAAGATCATTTTCCTTTACCTTTCATCGATCAAATGATCGAAAGGATAGCCGGTCATGCATTTTATTGTTTTCTTGATGGTTATTCCGGATTCTTTCAAATATATATTTACCCGGATGACCAAGATAAAACAACCTTCACATGTTCTTATGGAACATTTGCATATAGAAGAATGCCTTTTGGTTTATATAATGCACCAGCAACTTTTCAACGTTGCATGACTGCAATTTTTAATGATTTCATCGAAGATATCATGGAAGTATTTATGGATGATTTTTCAGTTTATGGAGATTCTTTTGATGCATGTTTAAAAAACTTAGATAGAGTTCTTTCTAGATGCGAAGAAACGAATTTGGTATTAAATTGGGAAAAATGTCATTTCATGGTCGACGAAGGAATTGTTTTAGGTCATAAAATATCTGAAAAGGGATTAGAAGTGGATAGAGCAAAAACTTCAGTAATAGAAAAATTACCCCCACCAACAACTGTCAAGGGAGTAAGATCTTTTCTAGGACATGCAGGTTTTTACAGAAGATTTATAAAAAACTTTTCTGTGATTTCCAAACCACTTACTAATTTACTTATGAAGGATTCAACCTTCGACTTTAATGAAGATTGTATTAAAGCTTTTGAAACATTGAAAACAGCCTTAGTCAGTGCGCCCATAATTGCTAAACCCGATTGGGATTTGCCTTTTGAAATCATGTGTGATGCAAGTGACCTAGCAGTAGGATGTGTTTTAGGTCAAAGAAAGGATAAAAAATTACATGTTATTTATTATGCAAGTCATACATTGTCCGGTGCACAATTAAATTACACAACAATAGAAAAAGAGATGTTAGCCGTAGTATTTGCATGTGATAAGTTTAGGTCATACTTGTTAGGATCTAAAGTTATTATTTATACAGATCACGCAGCTTTACGTTATTTGTTTGCTAAGAAAGATGCAAAACCGCGTCTGATTAGATGGGTTTTGTTGTTACAAGAATTTGATATAGAAATTAAAGACAAAAAGGGGGTAGAAAACCTTGTCGCCGATCATCTATCGAGACTAGAAGATGAAAACGGTCCTATAGGTGAAACTGTCGGTATACGAGATGATTTCCCCGATGAACATCTCTATCATGTAGAAAGTATCATGTCACCATGGTATGCAGATTTTGCTAATTATCTTGCAATCGATATCGTTCCGGAAGGATTATCTCCCCAACAGAGGAAGAAATTTTTCTTCGATATTAAACAATATTTTTGGGAAGATCCCTTTCTATTCAAATCATGTGGTGACGGGATAATTAGGAGATGTGTTGGAGAAAATGAATATGAATCTATAATAACAGAATGTCATTCCAGCTCGTATGGAGGACATAATGGAGTTAATAAAACGGTAGCTAAAATATTAGAATGTGGTTTCTTTTGGCCTACAATGTTTAAGGACGTTGGTTCATTTATTACTCGTTGTGATAAATGCCAAAGAACGGGAAATTTAGGAAGGAAAGATGAGATGCCCCTCACAAACGTGTTGGAAGTTGAAATCTTCGACATGTGGGGAATTGATTTCATGGGACCTTTTCCGCCTTCCAATGGTAAAACTTACATATTAGTAGCCGTTGATTATGTTTCGAAGTGGGTTGAAGCAATTGCAACCCCTACGAATGATTATAAAGTAGTTATTACTTTTCTTGACGATATATTTTGTAGATTCGGTTGTCCTAGATACGTTGTTAGTGATGGTGGTACCCATTTCATAAATCGAAATTTTGATATGCTTATGAAAAAATATGGAGTACGCCACCGCGTGTCAACGCCATACCATCCTCAGTCAAATGGTCAGGCGGAGATCTCAAATAGAGAACTCAAATGGATTCTAGAGAAAACTGTTTCGTCATCAAGAAAAGATTGGTCACAAAAACTCAATAATGCGCTATGGGCATACCGTACTGCATTTAAGTCACCAATAGGAATGACTCCATATCGTTTAGTATATGGAAAAGCATGTCATTTACCAGTTGAATTAGAACATAAAGCCTATTGGGCTATTAGAAAACTTAATTTTGATTTACAACAAGCAGGAAAGAAACGTTTGCTCAATTTGAATGAGTTAGATGAGTTACGTCATTTATCATGTGAGAATGCAAGGATTTATAAAGAGAGAGTGAAAAAATGGCACGATGCCAAAATCAAAGTCAAACACTTTAATGTTGGGGATAAGGTGCTGTTGTTTAATTCACGGCTTCGTATATTTCCAGGAAAACTTAAGTCCAGATGGGCCGGACCGTATTTAGTCGTCAAAACGTTCGACTATGGTTCTTTGGAACTTGAGGAAACCAACGGTAATCGTTTTAAAGTTAACGGTAATCGATGTAAAATCTATTACGAAAACATCTCCGAAATAGGAACTAATTTCGTAACAAGATTTCCTGACATATAAATCATTTTATTTTTTCTAATAGTTAGTTTTTTATTTTTATTTTTATTTATTTTATTTATTTTGTTTTGTTTTAGATTATATCATTTTATTAGAATTTTAGATATATAAAAAAATATATTCAAGTCATGATTTTAATTAATTTTTAGGAATTTCATGAGAATTAGAAGAAATTCAGTGATTCTCAGTTGAGAATTTGAAATTCTCAGTTGAGGATTCACATATATAGAATTCTTAAGGAGGTAAGAAATTTCTGAACTTATAGAGAATTTAAAATTCTCAGTTGAGAATTTGGGTATAACTAGCAGCCAGGAAAATTTCTGGACTTGTAGAGGATTTCAGATTCTCAGTTGAGAATTCTGATTAAAAATTGAAAGGATAATTTCTGAACTTACCGAGGATGAGGATTCTCGGTAGAGGATCAGAAATTTGGAGTTTTGACAACTGATTTCCACAGGAAAATCAGCGTGCCGCGACCGCGGGTCAGAATCCTCGATCGCGACACGGGGAAATTATGCCCAAATTAACCCTTTTTTCCCGCAGATGCAACTCTTCGGAAACGAAAAATTGAGTTTTTTCATTTTTAAGAGGTTTGTTTCATGCCTTTTCATTTCAAAAACAACACCTCTTTTTATCCTAGGATTTTATAAATAGGTTCTAGAGGTTCAGTTTTCTGTCACTTTCTTTTCATCTCTATCAGAACTATCTCTGATTTTCTTACCATTTCTAGACACTAAGTTCATAACTTTTTTTCCAAACATCATGGCTTCCTCAAGCACTTCATCTAAGAAAGTTATTGCTTCACACAATAAACATACTGATATATCAGAGCGTTATGGATGTAACTTTCCTATCTTCAATCATGAAGAGGGAAGGTGCTTCTTGAGGCTCCGATACACATTCTTTGTCGGAATGCTATACATGGATGACTTTCTTAACGATCAGTTGGGAATTAAAGATGATATGAGTCGCTACATGGAGCGATTAGGATGCACCAGATTTGTTGATATGAAGTTTCCTATAATTGGAGACTGGATATTAGAGTTCTTCTGTACAGTGCGTTTTGTTAACAAACGTCGGGTGCGTCTCAGTTTTCATCGGGATGGCAAAACTTTCACTTTTGGATATCCTGAATTGCATGCTTGGTTTGGTTTTCCCTTGAAGGATACTACCAAACGTCATCATGGAAGAGATATGACGTCTACTGATATTTGGCGAATGCTCACCGGTATCTGGCCTTTCCACCCAAAACTTGCCTATAATAAGTCTTTCTATTCCAACTCTATACTATATTTGCATAAGATTCTGAGTCACAGCCTGTTCGGTCGCACGTTCAGTAGTGTCGTCCAAGAATCTGATCTTTATGTCCTTGGCGATATATTTCAAGGCAACGTGGTTGATTCTTCAAAAATTCTGATGGAGGGTCTTGTTGCCGCATCTAGATCCAAGGCTAAGAAGGTTGGGTTCGGGAATATTATATGTGGAATAATTCTAGGGACCAAGGGAAGTATTTCTGTTCCTTGGAGTGATGCAGAATCTTTCCCGATGCTAGACTATGAATTTTTAGAATTTGAAGGTCTAGTGAAGCGAGTTTTTCGATCAGGACCAAATTTTCTTTCTGCACAAGAACGTCAAGCCTTCGTGCAGTTGAAAATAGAACGATATAGGGCTAAGAAAATCCCGATTGAAGGGGACGAATTTTTAGCATAGCTTGTGTTTTGTTTGTTTGTAAATATATGTTAATAAATAAAAATTTCTGTTTTGCATTATACTTTGTTTTTGATTATATGGTTACATTTTAATTTCATAAATCTAGACCAATGAATCAATTAAATGCAAACTTAATCATTTCATTAACTAATTAATTGATTAATAATTAAATTTCAAGTTCCTAACATAAGATTCATTTAACTTAAATTAATGAATGCACATAAATGTTTCAATTAATTTTAGTTCCAACCCTTTCATATGTCTAATTTGCACATTCATTAATTAAAGCATTTTTATTTATTTTTGCCATTAATAAGGATAAACCTTTGGTTTTCCTTATCATTTAATGATTTTCATTTATGTTTTAAGTACAGAGTTCATTTTTCAAGAAGTTCAGGATATAATTTATCAAGAAATTACACAAAATGGAGTTCAAAAGCTGAATTTGGGTAGCCACCGTGTGATCCGCGGCCGAGAATTATTGATACTCGGTAACATCAGCAAAATTCCTCCACAATTCGAAGACAAATTCGGTGAAACACGTGATCCGCGACTGCGGGGGCGTTTCCTCGATAACTTCAGCAAAATTCTTCAAAAATTTCAGGCACAAAATTCGCTACGAACCGCGATTCGCGGTCGCGAATGTTGGATTCTCGGTAACTTCAGACATTTCTTCGACAAATTTCAGTGGAAATATTGGTTGAGCAACGCGATCCGCGACCGCGGATACATATCTTCGACCGCGACACGCGTATTTAAGACACTCCAGGTCCGATTTTTGGCCTATATTTTCCAACTCTTCCCATTTAACCTATACCTATTCCTTTTCCTATTCTCCCTCTACCTAATTACTCTTCCTATTTCAACTCTACCTATCCCAATTCCTATTCCTACTCTAACTATTTAACTTCCTACTCAAACCCTATATATACCTATTACTTACACAAACCTTACATCACCTCCAATTTTAACCAATCCCCTACTCTTACCTTTTCCCAATACCTTACTTTTACTCTTCCCAATTTCATCATTACCCTTTTCAATCACCTACACCTTTCAATTCCAAGAATTCACAACCATTCTACTTCATCTTCAACCTCAAGCTTTTCTCTCTTTTCATCTTTTTCTCTAAACCCTAAACACCATAACCATGCCTAGAGCAAAGCGTGTTGGACACAAGCCGGCTGTCACTGAGGCTAATCGCCTTAGGGTTAGTTGCGGGGCTTATTTCGACATTCATTCTGAAGAAGAAGTTGGACGTTTCAAGCACTTTTCAAACGCCAATCGTAAGTTCGTGGATATGCAGTTTTTTGACTTTGATTCGGTAAGGAAGTTGAACTTCACTACACAAATTACTGCTTTTATTGAAACTTTGGGATGGGAAACTTTTGCTTCTATGCGTTTTCCACAAATTCAAGAGTATGTGGTTGAATTTTTGGTTACTTTGACGATGAACAAAAAGAGGACAGAAATTTCTTTTCGCAATAAGGGTATTACCTATACAGTTGATTATGAGGCTATGGGTAATATGTTTGGTTTCCCTACTAGTGACTTTTATGATAAGCCTCGGGATTTTGATAATAACTCTTTTTGGCAAACTCTGTCTGACCAAACTTCTTTTGATTCCAAAAACACTTCGAGCAAGTTAATTAAGGACAATTGTGTGTTCTTCTTTCACAAGTATTTGAGTTTTTCACTTTTTGGTCGTGTTGAGAGTTCGAAGATTCAAGTCCGGGATTTGTTTGTTTGGGATTGTTTGTTCAAGGGTTTACGGGTTGATAGTATTGGAATGATTTTTGACAATTTGTATCGTGCTTCGAGGGCTCACACCACTCAAGTCCCTCTCGGTAATTTAATCACCGCTATTGTTTTGGGGGCACGGGATGAATTGGCTACTTTTGATATGTCCACCTACCATGGATATGTTCCGGTTTTGGACATTGGGGCACTTGAGCGGGCTCATTTATTGGTTTCTGCGGCTCCTCCTGTTTTTATTTCGTATGCTACCCGTATTGCACATCTTCGTGGCACTATGGGTGGAGGTGCTTCTAGTTCTCATAATGTAGGTACCGACGAAGAAGGAGCGGAGGACGGTGGAGACGCTGCACCACAAGCCTAAGCAACACAAGATAATGATCCGGTGGATTTAAGGCGGATTTTGAACCAAATCAATGCAAATAATCGTCAAATGAATTTAAGAATTGATGATTTGGTGGAGAACAATATGGTGATGAATGACAACCTCAATACTTTGAGGCGTGCGCATCGTTCAACTCGGCATCGGATGCTTTCATTTTTCCGACGCCGCAACGTGGAAACTTCACCAACACCTCCGGATTCCCCGCCACATGCTTAGGTTTTATCTTTTATTTTTATCTTATCTTATTTCAATTTTAGTTTCGTACATTTTTCTATTTATTATGTTTCGTACAATTTCTAATTTCACTTTAATTTTATGATGAATGTTTTTGCTATATCTTTCGTTTATTTCCGTTTGTTTTATCTTTAGTGTTTTATCTCCATTTTTGCACCCATGAGGACATGGTCCAATTTAAGTGTGGGAGGAGATATATACATATATCATTTTATGCAAACGAATGAATGAATGTATGCAAATGAATGAATGAATGTATGCATCGCTTGTTTTTCAAAATACGAATGCAACGTATATTGCAACACTTTTAAATATATTGCAACAAATGAAAAAACTTAACAATTTTTTTTTTATGAAATATCATTTTTATGATTATTTTTAGGTTATCATTATCGATAGAAATAAATATTTCTATACGGGTAATATTTTTCAAAATATATTTTTCACAAATCTTCGACACGATTTTAAGTAAAATTATCTCGAGTGAATGTATTTAAGTAAAAATTCTTTATTTTTAATCTCTATTTCATATCATGAAATTCATGATATAATAAATCTTATTTTAAATTTTCAATTAGGTTTATAGGCATTAAATTGAACTAACAATTTTTAGCTCGGTTTTGATTTTGTCTTAGAATAACACCAATTGAAGTTTTTAAGGAAACTATAGCCATAATACATGTTGAATTTTAAGTCAATATAGGATGAATGTGCTAATTTTCTTTTTTCCCAAGTTATAATCAATAAATCGTATTCTTAACTTTTGGCCACGATTGAGACCAACCTTATCACAATCGAGGTATGAAAGGGAAGAAATTAATAAGTAAAGCGTACTTTTGGCCACGGTTGCGACCACCCTTATCACAATCGAGGTATGGAAGGAACGTTTAAATAAGAAAAATTAAGCGTGTTTAAAGTTTAAAGTAACGATTGCGTCCACCCATGGCATGGTCGGTACCTCTTAAGCGAACACAAAACAATTACATATTAAGTTACGATCGAGACCACCCTTATCACGGGCGTAACTAAGCAAATAAATTAAACTAAATACTCATATATAATAATTCAAGTTTGGGAAAGGAAGTTTGGTGCTTTGAAATGCCTTGAGATGGAAAACTCAATAACATGCGTGCTTACATCGTCCCGAATACTTCAATTTAAAAATTGAAATACAAGACGAATGATATATCGTATTTATACTAAGTTAGTTTGATATTTTGCGTATAAATTTGCCATGTGAAGTTAGTCTTTTCGGCTTAACTAATTTAAAAGGTAAACACAAAGATATATGTTTTATTTTTTATAAAGAGATTAGTTAAGGAATAAATTCAGTGAAATTTTGCTCGGGACTAGCAAAAGATTAAGTGTGGAGATTTGTTAAGCCCAAAATATACCTAAAATATCATTAACATTTACATCATTTTTATTACGAATTTGTGTTATTTATATCTGTTTAGATTACTTTTACTTTCGAATATCTTTCTTTCTTGCAAGGTACTTGAATATTTGGTAAAATCCAAATAGGAACGAAAAAGGATCTAAAACAGAAGAAAAGCCCTACAAAAGGAGTCAAAGACGACGTAAATCGAAAGCGCCAAGTCGAGGACACGAATGAAAGCAAGAAGTAAGAAAACCTGCCGGGCCGCGACAGTGGATCCCAGACCCGCGGCCACGACACGCGTAGTATAACCTTTTCTCCCCTTCGTCCGTCGCTCAGCTCAGTGCGACGTCATTCACGGCCGCGGATTACTATCCTCGGTAAGTGCAGAAATTCACCAAGAGCATTTAACACATGCTGAAAATCCAAGAAACGCGTTCGTTCAAGTGGATAAAGACGTCCTTTCACAACGGACACGACTCTTAACCAACGGATACATCACTTCAAACACAACCCTTCAACATCTATAAATAAAGAGTTGATGTTGAGAAAAAGTGTAATGAAATGCTATAATATAGATATAGAAATCAGAGCGTAGAACTTATGTCGAAGTTCTAAGTAAAAACATTTCGAGAGTTAGAAATTAGATTATGTACAAAACAAGATGAGGTACACATATTGTTTATAGTTTAATTACAACTCAGTAGCGTTTAGACATTGTTCCATTTTTAGTTTGCATCATGGTAGTGGCCGACCGAATCCCTATTACGAAGTTACAGCGAGAAGATTGAGTAAAGTGTTCGCCCCCGAGCCTGACAACCTCCTAGGAAACCCAAGGAAGCGGAACCGATCAAGCCCTTCACTTGCACGCCCTCGAAGAACTCGATGCTCCTTATTCTCTGTAAACTTGTATCAATTTATATTTCATCTAATAAAGTCCGTTCTATTCGACAAATCGTTATGCAGCACTTATGGTAACCAATCCAATATAAGTGAGGCTGGTGTTTTCATTAATATGCACTTGAATTCAAAATCATTACAAGGAAACTTTGTTGAACACTTAGGCAAATTATCATCTCGAAAGAGTGTTAATTTGAGTAAGGGCAACTATCCCGAAAGGGTTTTGTCGCGTTCAAAGCCAATTAATTAGAGGTTCCGTCATTTATTTCATCATCATAATAATACAAAGTTTAAGTTGTTTTCTTTGCTTAATGCAAATGAACAAATTCATTCATTTTTCTAATAAGTTCTAAATGTTCATGTTTTGTAAAATTCATCCTTAAAATCAGAAGATCTTTCTAACAATCGATTTATTCTAAATACATAATCTTATTCCAGCATTTTCAAATACTCAAAGTTCACAAATTCAATCAAATAAATTTCCTAAATTCAATTAATCCAATTTTCACTTTTCATTTACATTTAATAATAAATCCAACAAGTTCGAAATTAATAATTCAAAAATAAGTTTTTCGTTAAAAAACGTATCCCTGTGGGATCGATATTTTTATTACTACAAGCGAAACCGTGCACTTGCGGAAATCGCTCAACACTTATCCAAAGCATTTATTCAAAAAGGGTTTTGTTCACTAGAAGATAAAACAATAGACATTTTACAACAGTTATATTACAGTGGACAAATTTTCTTCAACTATTAAAAGAGATCAATTCCCCACCTCACATCTTGGGAAGACTTACTTTATTTTTGCTACAATAAGGTGTCGTTTGGTTTACGGAATGGAAGAGAATAGTTATTCCTTAGGAATAGAATAGAAGAGAATAGAATAGTTATTCCTTAGGAATAATTATTCCTATGTTTAGTACAAATAGCATTGCACCTCTTACATATATATTAACAAAATTATATTTTATTAATTATTTCACAAACAAATACAATATAATGCAATAGAAAAAAATGGATACCCTAAAGATAGACGAAAAGAAATTCATACGAAAAATATGAGAGAAAACAAGAAAGGTTAACACAACAAGTCAAATAGAAGACAACCCAAACAACACGAGATTAATAAGTAGTATGATAATAAAATAGAAAATCGGTATTAAGAAATAAAAATTTAAAATCGATATTAATTTTTTTTATCACTCATCAGTAGCTGATATTAAAAAGATATACATGTACAATGGAGATGACAAGATTCATGACTTAGAAGACAGTTTAATGAATGATTTCTCAAATTGATTGAACCTCTCAACGTTAGAGATAAAATTACTCTTGACTCACAACGTTAGGGTTAAAATTGAGGTAGATTGTATACGAGGTGCACAAGATTTACCACATATCACATTATGGTGTACCACCTTAATTTTTCACATAAAAATACCTCACTTTATAAGGGACTTGCTACTAAAGTGTACAACCAAAAAAATGACCGATCAACGGACCATGTCACCCATTTTTAATCCATCCTTACAAAAAAAAAAAAAAATTGAGGCCAATTAAAAGTGAATTTAATTTCTTACATTTTTCTCTTTTCCCTCCAAATATCAATCTCATATAAATGGTAAAATATGTTTCTCCTCTCACTTCTGATATGTCCCACTTTCTCTTTCCTTAAGGATTTTATTTCTCTCTCCTCTATATTTCTTATTTCTTCTACATTGTGATCATCCTTACAATAGAAAGATCTAATAAAAAAAAATTAATTGCAAATATAGCAAAGTGGACAAATCTAAAAAAACGTAACATATCATTTTCGTGTAGGATGGCTTATAAATGGATGACATGACCAGTTAATTAGTGTTGATCGGAAATTTTTTGCAATTGTAAATTTTAGTGGTAATTCGAGGTATTTTTATGTGAAAAAAATAAAGATAATTTGATATGAGTTGAATGTTGTACGTCATATGTTATTGATAAAATACACACCACTTATTACATTTGAATATGGCATATTATGAAAATATTTAATATTGTGAAAATTATGAGGCTTCCTTTTGATAATTGTGTTTTTTTGAATGAGCCTTCCTTTTGATAATTAAGCTCTCTAATTGTAACTGTATCAGCCATATTCTTCAAAACTCTAAGCGTAGTTGACCCAGAGAGCAGAGTCTATTTATTAAAATAAAGAAGGAATAAGTCTTCCACTAAACGCCAAAACAAAATTAAGGTACCCTACCCCACCCCAACGTATCACAAGTAATTTCCAAACATACGTAATGGAAGAATAAGTAGGGATGCATATATTTTGAATCCAGCCACATCCAAACTTTAATTTTTAAATTAGTCTTTATATAAAAGGGTTATAATAATAATTTGACAATATGAAGGACCCACCCATAAATCAAACTTATTAATTATTTAGTAAACAATACTAAATTTTAAGTATTTGACGGATTATACTCCAAACCAAATAAACATAAATATCATTTGCTTTGATCTTTATTGACTATATATTCAACTAATAGCGTGTCTTTACCAACTCATATTGTTTATTCTTAATAACTTCAAATTTTGATCACTTTATCTTCAAAATAATAAATTAAAGCTTTAATTTCTAATTTATGTGTACTAATCCTATATACTAAACAACATTATCATTTTAGCTTGTTAGAGATAATACTTTTATTATCTCTACTGATAATCATACACACACTAAATAGAGTTGTATTCATTCTACAAGTCTAATTAGGTTCAGAGATAATATTTTTATTATCTCTAGGATTATAATATAGAGTTGTATCTAGTCTATACGTCTAATTAGGTCAGAGAAATCTAGTTAGTATACATATCTGTATCTATCGTATATATACCTTTGATCAATGAAAACCCTAATTAAAAGAATTATTCAATCAATCCTCTCTCTCTCTCTCTCTCTCACTCTCTCACTAAGGTTTCGACCTCTCTCCCTCTCTAACCCTAATCACTATACTGAATAACTTCAACATGGTATCACGAGCAAGAAACGGTTCCAATCCGTCTGGCTCAGCTTCCGTATTCGTTCCTCTTGATTCCCTTCATGGGATGGCAACTGTTTCACTCAAACAGCAATCACCGTCGATTTTTCTGGCTGACTCAACCACTCCGACTACCTTGCGCACACCTACTGCCGCCGCAACATCCTCCGTCTTTCTCAGTTCGGCCACCGCTGGTGCCAGCAGCTTCATCATGCCAACCCCGTCCGCTGCTACTGATCGATCGCATGTTTCACACGACAGTTTCGTATCCGAGTTCACGGTCAATACGACATCGGCCTCCTCTTTGCAACCTTCATCCAGCTGGAGGTTCGACTCGCCGTTTACGACAGCAGCGCCGTTGTCTGTTACGTTGACATACCTATTCGATAAACATGATGAAGGCATGTTCCCGCGTGCCCGACAACATAATCAACGACAAATATCTGAACCACAACAACATCCACCGCTGTTTCCTCCTCTAGGTAACTTTTCTCAACCTCCGATTAGGCCTGGCTTTGGGTCACCCCCGTCCTATCATAGCTCTCAATTACCCTCCACCTTCATCAATCCCACTTCCGATTCTTTTATTGCCAATCCAACTTATGATCATACCTCTACCTTTTATCGCAATCATGTTGTCCCTCCCACCTTTTCTACACATTCAAACCCTAATACAAATTCTGTCACTCAATCCCAACCCCCTCCAACACATACACAAACTCACATCAAGCTCACCCCCATATAACTACAAAGCATGGAGAATGGCTATTGTCTCCACCCTCAGATTTCATCATTATTTTGATCACATCACAAGTAATACCCCATCACCACCAAAATTTCTATCTCGGGGCGGTTTCTTGACAAATAATGATAATATGTTTCTCAATCCTGAGTATACTATATGGGATGATCTAGAAAATATTGTTATGTCACTATTGTTGCACTCAATTACTGAAGAAGTATATTATATCATTACCTTCTTTCACTATTCACATGACATATGGGTAGCGCTAGAGACAGCATATGCTATCATCACTGATAGTAAACAATTTCAACTGAGCATTGAATTACATGAGTTTGAACAGAATGATTTGTCCATTAGTGAATATATGCAAAAGCTTAAAACTATTCTGGATGATTTGGCTGCTTCTGGTAATCCGTATCCTATGCATCTCTTATTGGAGTTTAGTGTCTTAAAGACAATTGTTTTAGGATATTGATATTAATGAATAAATTGTTTATTTGATCATTTGTTTAATCAGATATATAGCATTAAAATGTAACTATATATAAAGGCACAAATCTTGCATAAAGAAAGTAACCCTAAGTTTATTTAAGTAGTTATAAAGTGTTCATACAAGCATGAAGTGAGATTGTACTTTATAATAGACCAATAGGCTTAAAGTAAACCCAAGTCAAGTAATATGTTATAGGGGTTGGCATATTACTGTTGAGACTTGCATGTAACAGTGTTTTCTGTCGAGACAGAAAGCTGATCTCACAAGCTTTAGATATTCAGATATCTAGACAGTTACATGGATCTGGTGAAGGAGTTCATTAGGATTGGGACCCGACTTGAGATAACAGAATGGATTGATTTATCTAATGTGTCAACTGTTCATCTCAATGGTATTAGTAGGTATAACTAATCCTCAGACTCAAACATTCGTTAATTAGTGATTCTGGATTATGGAGTCTGATACTTTGATTCTGTGCGAGCACGATCCAACAGGTGAAAGCCTGGGGTGTGTGAGAGCAGGGTTGGTATCACACAAAGTAATTGCAGAATAGTTAATGTCAGATTGAGCATTCGTCACTCCCGATAAGTGGGAGATATATTCAAATGGCCGCTTGTGGTGAATTGACTGAAATCCTTGCAAGGTGATAGAGTTCAGAGTAGAAATGAACATTTCACTTAACTTATCTTTTCAGACTGAATTCAACCTGTACAAGTAAAATCGGACTCTTCGTTATATGTAACCTTGACACGTTCCATGGTTATAAGGAATTGACCGAAAGGATATAGTTGATGAAGGATCGTATTATACTATACCTAATGCAGAAAGGTTAGCGTCAGTTATCAACCTGACTTCTTAATTGCTCTGGGGGAATATCATAGGTTCTGCTAGTAACAGCTCGCGACGGTATTCCGTTATATATATATGTTGGAATTAATCGTGATGAATAATTTCAAATGATATATACGGCTAGTGGCAATAAAGAACCTAATGGGCCGCATATGGGACTTGGAATCAGAGGACGAAAATGTAATTAGTGAGACACAATATAGGGGGCGAAATTTATATATTAATTAGGGGATAAATTAATTTGATTAATAATTATAATTTGATTATGGTTATGAATTAAATTAAAAGATTATCTGATAATATTAATTAGAAGTTTTTATGTGATTGAAACTCTAATTAATTATCTCTAACATTAATTAATTATTAATTTGATTAATAATAATTATCTAGATATAATTAGTTATTATTTAGATAATAGTAAAGTGTATATTTAATTATCTAATTAGGAATCCTATTCCGAATAAGATTCCAATTATTTAATTACCTAACACAACTGAGATTAGGGTATTGAGAAGTCTATAAATAGACTCCTTAACCCCATAATTTTGACCTACACAGAAAAAGAAGAGAAGGAATCATTCCGTCGTCGTCTCGGCTAATTTACTTTATTTCTTACTCCCTCTTTGATATCGTATCGATTTCTGTTAGAGGCAATCATTGCGATTGCTATACTTTAAAGGTTGATTACTGATTAGTTTTGTTTTTCTGTGTTGAATAAAAACGTTCGTTGCTCACGAGTTGATAATAAGAAGTTATGGGTGTTGAAACACCTTTCCACATGATTTTGATTTGACAAAATTATTTAAGTTAATCTCATGATTAAAACAATTAAATTTAAGTGCTTTGGTTTAATTGTACTAATGTGTTTGCTCAATGTTGAGTATATTAACTAATGAGAACAGGAACTCAAAGTCTCTAAAAGAAAGACAGAACAAAGTCAGCATGAGCATATCACACAGCAGAGCTGAGTTGAACACAACTCAGCTTTACGAGAGAAATGTCTTCTTCAGGAAAGCTTGAAGGCGAAGCTGCGGAGTCAAGATGAGCAACTTTCAAAGTCATCACTGAGTCGAGCTGAGCAAAGATCAAGTCAGCACCAATGATCCGTTTATTAGAAGATAAGGTCCGAAAAATCTCTGCAACAAATCAGAAGCCTCGGAAACATGATCAAGGATCTTTTCGAGACGCATGGACCATCTGGATTTTGGCTAGAAGACAAACCTTGCGCTAGAGGACGAACCTGGCGTAAGAAGACAAAACTGGCAAGCCTGCCTCCTGCGCAAATCAGAAGACAGGATTGGCCTACGATTCTGAATGATGACCACATGATGACGAAGAAGACCGTTCTTCTCAACGGCTATGTCGGATTTTCAAATCATTGAAGCTTCAAAATTCAGTATAAATGGACAAGTTCATCACTTGGATCATTGCCGAATACATACAAGAAAAACAGACAAGCAAAATCTTCACTAAGTCAAAAGATCCAAAAGAGAAGTTTTCTGAATAGAAAAAGCAAGTTCTTACACCCAATTCCAATCATTGTGTAAAAGTCTAGAGTGAATTGTATTCATCTAAAGTGTTCTTCATTTTGTGAGAACAAACTTGTATCAATTGTAAAGGTTAAAAGAGTGAAGCTGAGTACTCGGATATAGTACTCGGTGGTAGAGAAAATCTGAATACTCGGTTATAGTGTTCAGTGGTTGATAGGATTGAGTAGACGAATAGAGGACGGTACTCTTGCATACTCAGTTGATATTGTAAACGGTTTGTGCTCTACCTTTAAAGAGCTCAGTAGTGGATTGAAAAAGCCCGGAGGGACTCTAGGGACTGAACGTAGGCGGTGAGGCCAAACCATGATAAGTCTATTGAGTCATCTCTAACCCGTCTCTTGATATCTATATATATATATAGATATATATATAGATATATATATATATATATATATATATATATATATATATATATATATATATATATATGTTGTGTTGCTTGCTTAAATTGCTCAGTTAACCATTTGTATAAGCCGACACTGAGCAATCAGAGTGCTGAGTTGAAAGCTGACCTAAAGTGTTACTTCTCAACTCACTATTGAAACAGCTCTAGTCAGTATCTGATTAAAGCTGTCTCACACCTCACTCAGCCTTGCTGACCTAAAGTTGAGTTAAATTTTCAAACATTTAATTAAGTCAGCATTATTAAGCAAAAAAGTTACATTAGTTCCTAACCCCCCCCCCCCCCCTTGAAACTAATCACACTACTTTACACGGGACCAACAAGTGGTATCAGAGCACAGTAGCTCACTATTCAAGATAAAACTATCTTGAGCTGATCCCTATAATGGCTGAGAACAGCACTCGTTTTCTCCCTGGAAACCAAACAACTCAGATACTCCCTGAGGGATTATCTATTAGTCGGCCTCCTCTGTTCTTTGGATCTAACTATACATTTTGGAAGAACAGAATGAAAAATTTCATTCAAGCAACAAACATGAGTGCATGGCTAGCTATAGTCCAAGGCCCGTTTGTTCCCTATGAAACAATTGATGGTGTAAAGTCCTTCAAAAGTGAGGATAAATGGTCAGATGATGACCTTAAAAAATTACAAAATAATGCTTCGGCTATCAATATGCTTCACTGTGCGTTAGATGCTGCAGAGTATAATTAGATTTCAGGTTGCGAGTCAACACAAGAAATCTAGAAGAAGCTAGAGGTGACCTATGAAGGAACTAGCAAGGTCAAGGAGTCCAAAGTGAATCAGCATATGCGTCTATACGAACTGTTCGAGATGAATGATAATGAAGACATCTCAGAGATGAATGCAAGATTCACTAACATCATAAATGAGCTGAAGAGACTCGGCAAGAACTTCACAGAAGAAGAATAGGTGAAGAAAATCTTGAGAAGTCTCCCCAAGAGCTGGCAAGCTAAGAAGACAGATGTGGAAGAAGCTCAGGACCTGACCACGTACAAATATGATGAGCTCATTGGATCTTTGCTGACCCATGAGATCTCCATGAAAAACTTTGAAGCTAAAGAGAAAACTGAGGACAAGACGCAAAAATCTCTTGTCATGAAAGCCGACTCAACCGAAGCTGACTCATCAGATGATGAGGAGATGGCCATGTTTACGAGAAAGATGAAAAAGTTGTTTAAGAAAATGATAAATATAGCAAAAGGCCATTCAAAAGAAGTGACAAACACAAAGCTGAGTCTAGCGACAGCAGATACAAAAAGGATAGCTCAAAGCCTGTCACCTGCTTCGAATGCCACCAAGCTGGGTACATCAAATCAAGCTATCCCACCTTGAAGAAAGACAAGAAAGGAAGAAGAAAGGCAATGGTAGCCACATGGAGTGATAGTGATGAGTCAACCTCATCAGAAGCTGATGCCACTGAGTCAGCAAACATCTGTTTTATGGCTGACGAATCTGCTGACAACTGCCGATCTGAGTAAGCTGACCTATCCGATGGGTCTGACCATGAGGAACACTCTAATGAGGTAACATCTATACCCTTGCTAAGAAACGAAATGGTTAATGCCCTGAGTGATCTCTATACACTAATTAAAAAGTGTAACAAGAAAATAAGAGCACTCAGCAGGCAGTGTGATGAGATTGAAGAGGTCAAACTCAGTGATCTTCGACATCTCCTTTAGGATAATACTAGGCAAGATGAAAATCTAAAAATTATGCATAGATTTGTCTCTGAAGTCCAATCAGATTCCAAGAAATTGAGAAAAGATATCACATCAATACAGAACCAGCTGAGTACATCGGCTAAGAAGAGGTTCCATCCAAAAGCTGAGTACTCAGGTACCAGTCAGCAAAGGTGGAATACTCAGCAGAATGTCCAATGTGACTTCTGTGGAAAGAAATGACATACCACAAAGGTATGCTGACCAAAAACAGAATTACCCTCGAAGGGTAGTTTACTGTGACTTTTGTGGGAAAGATGGCCACACCATAAACGTATGGCGTCACAAAATAAAATACGACATATCACCTGTTAAACCTAACAAGCAAGGACCCAAAAAGAATTGGGTACCTAAAGATAACTAGTTCAATTGCAGGTGTGCCTGAGGTGCGCGGAGAAGTCAAAGCTATGGTACATTGACAGCGCATGCTCAAGGCATATGACTGGTGATGAAACTCAGTTCATCACACTTGTACGTAAACGAGGAGGAAATGTAAGTTTTAGAGACAACAAAAAGGGTAAGATAGTAGGGTCAGGTACCGTTGGTGGTAATCCTACTATTGAGTCAGTCTCCCTAGTCAGGGGTCTTAAATATAACCTATTGAGTGTAGCTCAGTTGTGTGACAGCGGTAGAAAGGTTGTATTTGATGCCACTGAGTGCAGGATACTCGAGGGAAAAACAAATGAATTGATTTTAACTGCCCCTCGTGTTGAAAATGTTTTTATGCTTAATTTGGAAAAGAAGTTTTCAAAGAATATATGCTTAGTGTCAAAGGAAGATAATTCTTGACTATGGCATAGGAGACTTGGTCATGTAATCATGGACCTCCTAGCCAAATTAGCAAGAAAGCAATTAGTTGAGGGATTACCCAAACTTAGATTTGAGAAGGATCAATTATGCAGTGCTTGTCAGCAAGGTAAACAAACCAAAAAGTCTTTTCAAAGTAAAAATGTAGTCTCAACCAAGCGTCCATTAGAGTTACTACACTTGGATCTTTCCGGACCAGTCCAGCCGCTGAGCTTGGGTGGTAAGAAATTTTCCTTGGTCATTGTAGATGACTTTTCTCGGTACACTTGGGTCATCCTGCTGAGTAGCAAGGACGAAGCTTTTGAGATGTTCTCAACACTGATTAGAAAGCTTGAAAATGACAAAGACCTAAAGTTAGCTCACATCCGAAGTGATAGTGGCGGAGAATTCAAAAATCAACAGTTTGATGAATTCTGTGAAGTCAGCGGCATTGACCATAATTTTTTGCTCCTAGAACTCCTCAACAAAATGGGGTAGTTGAAAGGAAGAACAGAACCTTAGTTGAGATAGCTAGGACAATGCCAAGTGAGAATAGGCTTCCAAAGTATTTCTGGGGTGAAGCTGTCAACACAACTTGCTACATACTCAATAGAGCTTTAGTTAGACCTATACTTAAGAAAACCCCCCTATGAACTTTGGAAAGGACGAAAACCCAACATTGGATATTTTCGTGCCTTTGGTTGCAAGTGTTTTATTTTAAATACTAAAGAAGACCTTCCTAAGTTTGATTCTAAAACTGATGAAGCTATCTTTCTAGGGTACTCAACAAACAGCAAAGCATATAGGGTGTTTAATAAACGAACTCAGGTCGTAGAAGAGTCTGTACATATTGAGTTCGATGAAACTGACCCTGCAGGGAAGATAAGTCAGCCTACCGAAGATGACCCATGCTCAGCTTCCGCTGACCAAATTGGAGCCACTGAGTCATTACCTCAAGGACTGACCGAAGGTAAAAGCGAACCTCACATTACCTTTACTGACCAATATAATCCTGCAGAGATTGTTGAAACACCGATTCTTGAAAACTCAACACTGCCAAAAGAGATCAAGATTCCAAGAGGACACTCAGAGAAGTCCATTCTTGATGCTGCTGAGAACACCCTGATGACAAGAAATCAACTCAGGAGATATCTCAGTAATGTTGCTTTCGTCTCAGTTCATGAACCGAAGAACTTTTCCGAAGCTGAGCACGATGAATTCTGGATTAATGCGATGCAAGAAGAACTTGATCAATTCAAGAGAAACGAAGTATGGGATTTAGTGCCTAAACCGAAGAACCAAAAGACCATAGGAACAAAATGGGTATCCTGCAATAAGCTAGACAAACAAGGTAACGTAGTCAAGAACAAAGCCAGACTTGTAGCTCAAGGTTACAGTCAGTAGGAAGGTATTGACTATGGTGAGACTTTTGCACCCATAGCTAGATTAGAAGCAATAAGAATACTGTGTGCATATGCTAGCTTTATGAATTTTAAATTGTTCCAAATGGATGTTAAAAGCGCATTTCTTAATGGAGTTATAAATGAAGAGGTTTATCTTAGTCAGCCTCAAGGGTTTGAGTATCCAAAATTCCCAACCTATGTTTATAAACTCAAAAAGGCTCTGTACGGTCTAAAGCAAGCACCACGTGCTTCGTACGAAAGGCTGACCAGCTTTTTACTGACTAGGAACTATGTCAGAGGAAAAGCTGACACAACCTTATTCATTAAGAAAAAGGGTAAAGATACCCTGTTGGCACAAATTTATGTTGATGACATTATTTTTGGTGCTACTAATGAATCAATGTGCAAGGAATTTAGCAAGCAGATGCAGAATGAGTTTGAGATGTCAATGATGGGAGAACTCAACTTCTTCCTTGGACTTCAAATCAAACAAGGGAAGAATGACATCTTCATTAGTCAGACCGAGTATGCTAAGGAAATACTGAAGAAATTCGACATGGAAGGTTGTAAGCCAATATCTACCCCTATGGGTACTAACACTATGCTTTGTGCTGATGAGAAAGGTAAGTCAGTAGATAGCAAATTGTATCGAGGTATGATTGACTCTCTACTCTATCTAACGGCAAGTAGGCCAGATATTCAGTACTCTGTATGCTACTGTGCAAGATATCAATCTGACCCTAAGGAATCTCATTACATAGCTGTAAAAAGAATCCTTAGATATTTGTAAAGCTCAGTGAATACAGGTTTATGGTATCCAAACACAAATGATTTCAAACTCATTGGATACACTGACGCTGACTATGGACGAGACAAGCTTGAGCAGAAAATCACTTCAGGAGGATCTCAATTCCTTGGAAGCTGTCTAGTGTCTTGGTTTAGTAAGAAGCAGTCGTCAGTTGCCCTGTCAACAACTGAAGCTGAGTACATTGCTGCTGGAAGCTGTGTTCCACAAGTCCTGTTGGGGTTTAGTGTCATATAGACAATTGTTCTAGGATACAAACTTAATGTAAATGAAGTGTTCTTTATATCATTTGTTTTAATGAGATATATGTTTTATAACTATATAAAGGCAATCCCTTTTAAGAACTAAATAAAGTCTAATAAAAGGAATTCCGTAAGTTTGTTTAAAGTGATTATAAAGTGTGCATACAAGCATGAAGTGAGACAAAACTTTATAATAAACTAATAAACTTAAAACCACCCCAAGTCAAGTAATATGTTCAGGATTGACATATCACTATTGAGACATGCATGTAACAATGTCTTCTGTCCCGACAGAAAGCTGATCTCACAAGCTTCACATATACAGATATCTGCACAGTTACGTGGATCCAATGAAAAGTAGTTCATTAGGATTGGGGACCCGACTTGAGATAACAGGATGGGTGGATTCATCCTTGTCACCTGTTCATCTCATTGGTATTAATAGGTATAAATAACCCTCAGACTCAAAGGAATGTTAATTGGTATTCTGGATTACGGAATGTGACGCTTTGATCCTGTTGTAACACGATCCTTAACAGAGATGACTCTGGGGTATGAACAGCAGACGTTGGGTATCATAGGAAGTGATTGCAGGATAATTATACATTGGATTGAGCATTTATCACTCCCGATAAATGGGAGATATGTCCATGGATCGCTTGTGGAAGTCTTGACTCTAAATCCTTGCAAGGTGATAGCTTAAGATTGAAATGCAGATTTCTCTTAACCTATCTAATTGGAGTTGACTCGGCCTGTACAAGTAAAATGAACGTCTCGCTATATGTGACTTGAAATTATCCATAGTTATAAGATTCAGTTCAAGGACGTAGTTGGTAAAGGATCGAATTATACCGTAACTAATACGGAAAGGTCAACGAGAGAATCAACCTGTCTTCTTATAGCTCTGGGGGAATGATTACGGACTTGCTAATCACATACTTTGTACATCATTCCGTTATGCAAAGATTAAATATAATTCTTTGAAAATTAATTTAATAGTTGCATACGGCTAGAAGCAATAAGAACCTAATGGGTCACACATAAGACTTGGAACCCAAAAGAAAGACAGGTGTTAATTAATTGACGGAAGCCCAACTGAGCCCAATAAGGCCCAATTGCTAGGGGGGCGATTTATGTATATTAATACATAAATAATTAGTTTGATTTTATCAATCCTAATTAGATTAGGATTATGAATTAAATTAATTAAAGGATAAATAAATTAGGAGTTTTAATTAGATTATATTACTCCTATTATTATCCAATAAGGTTATTATTATTATCTTTTATATTTAGATATATTAATAGATAATAATTAAGAATTCAATTCCGAATTAAATTCTTATTCAATAACCTAATTCTATCTAACTAGGGATTAGATATAAGAGATTATAAATACCCCCCTACATGCTAATTTCGAAATACCCTAAGCAATTCAAGAGAGAGAATTTCGACCCCTTGCTCGAGGACGAGATTTTCTACCGCTTCCTTTCGTTCAATTGATTTTCATCTCTTTCTCTTTATCCTTGATCTTGTGTTGATTAATTAGAGACAATCTACTTTGGTTGTTATAAACGGTTGATTCTAACTTGTTCTTCCATTGTTTTGTTTTGTGCTCGGGAACTCGAAGTAAGAGTTGTGGGCACTTCATTTGCAAAGGTAGATAGAACTTCTGAAAGGTATTTCTTTTATCCCTCTTTATATGAAATAACGATTAACGGATCTTGAGGTTAATGGAAATAGGTTACAATTTTTATATTTCCGCTGCTATACGTTAGCCTATTTTCCTTTCAGTGGTATCAGAGCCTGCGTTAAATCCGTTATTTCATATATGAAAATTTAGAAGTTTTTCAATCAGGTTGAATAAATATTTATAGTTAGGTTAATTAACAAAACTGTTTTGATTAATTTGTTCTAAAGATAAATAAGTTTTAATTAATTGTTAATTAAAATAGTTTATGCATATGTTCCTAATTATTTTGGTTGATAATCATTATAACAAAATCTATTAGTTTTATGGTTAGATTGATAAAATGAGTTTTATTTATTCTAAAGATAAAACGGAAAATCTATAATAGTTTTTTCTATTTTCTGAAAATCGTTTTAAAACTGTTTTAAAACTGATATATGTATAGGGCTGCTGCCAAACGGCAGCGGCCCAACCTCGGGCCCGGCCCGAGACCCACTTAATTTTAAATCGTTTAAAATTAGTTTTAAATATATATATGTTTTAGAAATTAATAGTTTTCTGTTTTGATTATCGAATGAAAATTTATTTAAAAGTTTGTTTTACCTATTTGTAAATCAAAAGTATTAAATGAATTAAAATCAAAATAATTGGGACGTGCATAATTAAAGTTTTGTATAGTTGTATTAATCTAAAAGGTTAATATAGAAGATACGAAACTGTTAGAAGTAAAATTGGATGAAAGTTAATTTGACGAGTTAATGTGATTAACCTAAATATTATATAAAATACTTATGTAATCAACCAATTAAATTTATTTAATTGAGTCTATGCATGTTTGGAGTTATGGACATATTTGGACCCTCTTTTTAGTCTTTTGGTATTTTTGAAATAGGGTCTGCAAGTCCTGCCTTTCTACTATCTATTGTAATTTCTCCTCTCATCTAATTCCCTTCAATTCAATTGAAGTTTTCTTTAGTAGAATAGAAATTAATATGTAATTTCAAGAGCGCCATGGAGAAGACGGAGGACCTAAAGAGAAATATGTAATAGTTAGTATTTCTCTAGGTTTGGCCTTTTATTCCGTCTCTGGCTCGACGGAATAATTTAGATAATATGTCCATAACGCCAATGTATGTGTCTGATGTATGCTAAAGCAAATCAAGACTAAGTTAGATTATGCGACCTAAAATAAAATCCCTCATTAAAAGTTAAGTAAATAAGCAAGTTATTAAAATCGGTTGCCCCTCCCTAATATTATAATTCAACCGACAGTACTGGGGTTGGGTTGTTGAGCAAACTCAAGCTCGGGGTCTTACGGTAACACCTGAATTATCAAAAATCATTTTTTCATGAATATGGGGTAATACTTAAATTAGATTATGATAATTGGATGAGCAAACTCATGTTGTCATAAACTAATGGGCAATATGGTTGGGATTAATGTGTATAGCATATTAGTTACTAATGTGGTTAGTAACCCAATAACCTAGGAATCACATTAACGATGTGATTGATTACATGAATCTACCTAACGAATGAGACTAGCTTGTTGAGCAAACTCAAGGCGAAATCTCAAGAGTTAGGATCCTAGCTCACTAAAGGATTTGTGAAATTCTTCGAATTAATATGGAGGGCTATTAATTTGGCAAAATAGTGGGAGCAATCTAAAATAAACTAAAAGGCCTATAATTTTAGATTGATATACTTTAAAGCAAATGAATAACATACGTTTACTCTTTCTCACTCTCAGGTTTAATTAATCACTCTTAAAATCATGACTAACACCAATCTGCAAAACATACTTACCGATAACAAGTTGAACATTTCAAATTTCACCGACTGGTATCGCAACCTCAAAATTGTTTTGAAGTTCGAGAAGAAAGGGTATGTACTTGATACACCGATACCCCCTTACCCAATGGATGGTGCTCCCTACTAAGAATTTTATGCTTACTTGAAGCATAAGGCTGATGACGATCAAGCGGGAGACATCATACTTGCATCTATGACACCGGAATTGAAAAGGCAACATACAGATATGGACGCCTATTCCATGGTCAAACACCTAAAAGAGTTATTTGTGAATCAAACTCGGTGCGAACCCTTCGAAATAACAAAGCAGTTATATATATGCAAGATGCAGGTGGGCACATCTGTAATGGCGCATTGTGCCAAGATGATTAGCCTTATCACCAAGTTTTCTAGTATTGGAGATGCGATGGACCGTGAACTAAGTGAGAACTTACTTCTTCAGTCCCTCCCCGAGAGTTACTCGCAGTTCATCATGAACTACCAAGTGAGTGGCTTGCAAACCTCTCTTGAAGAGCTTGCAAATATGCTTGAGATAGTCGAGCCCAATATAAAAGAAAACGAGGAGATACCGCCCTTGCTATTGAAGGATCAAAGAAGAGGAAAGGGATCTCTCCCGATCCAAACCATCCTAAGAAAGGCAAGGAGGCCATGCTCACCAAAACAAAGGGAAAGGAAGTGAAGAAGCTCAAAGGCAAGTGGCACTATTGTAGTGAAGTGGGGCATTGGAAGAGAAATTGTTTGCTCTACCTAGCTACCCTCAAGAAGGGAGAACCCGGGACCTCAACATCTGGTATGTTTTATATTGAAATAAATACAATTTCGCAGTCTGAATCTTGGGTAATTGATACCGGATGCGGATCTCATATTTGTACAAATATGCAGGAACTAAATCAGACTAAGGAATTAAAGAAAGGAAGCATAAACTTGCGAGTAGGAAATGGAGCAAGAGTTGCCGCCCTCGCAATTGGAGATTATGTTTTAAATTTGCCCTCTGGGCTTGTAATAGAATTAAGGAACTGTTTGTACGTTCCACAAATGTCTCGTAACATTATTCCTATTAGCCGTCTTGTTGACAACGGTTTTCATATTTCAATAAAAGACAAACATTGCGATTTTTATAGAGATTCGATTTTCTATTTTTCAGGAATATCACAAAATGGGATTTATGTGTTAGATGACAAAATTTCTGCTTTCGCAATTGATACCAAAAGACATAAGCTAGATAATTCAACTTACTAGTGGCATTGTCGTTTAGGCCATATAAACAAAAGACGCATGCTTAAGCTACATCAAGATGGGCTTATAAATTCAATTGATCCTGAATCATTGGAAACATGCGAAGCATGTTTAAAAGGTAAAATGACAAAGACGCCCTTTAACAATAAAGGTGAGCGTGTATCAGACACTCTAGGACATATTCATTCAGATGTATGCGGTCCTATGTCAGTCCAAGCAAGAGGAGGATTCAGATACTTCATAAGCTTCATAGACGACCATACCTGATATGGTTATATCTACTTGATGAGGCACAAGTCTGAAGCTTTTGAGAAATTCAAATGCTTCAAGAATGAAGTAGAAAATCAATTAGGAAAGAAAATAAAGAAACTTCGATCCGATCGAGGTGGCAAATATCTTTCAGATGATTTTCTGAATTATCTAACTGAATGTGGGATATGCTCACAATGGACACCTCCCTATACACCACAACACAATGGTGTATCCGAGAGGAGGAACCGTACCCTACTAGATATGGTACGATCCATGATGAGCATAGCATTACTTCCAAAGACATTCTGGGGCTATGCCTTAGAAACCGCCCTCTTCACCCTAAATCGAGTACCAACTAAATCCTCTAGTTCCACACCATATGAATTGTTCGTTGGTAGGAAACCCGTGTTCTCATTCATGAGATTATGGGGTTGTTCAGCATTTGTCAAACGCATAGCGTCAGACAAACTAGATTCAAAAGCTGATAAGTGTTTCTTCATTGGATACCCTAAGGAAACTGTGGGGCATTACTTCTATCATCTAGGTGATTAGAAAGTAATAGTATCCAAGCACGCAACCTTCTTAGAGAAAGAGTTTCTCGAAGACACAGAAAAGGGAAGCATGATTGAACTTGATGAAGTTCATGAACAAGAAACACCAACTGAAACAACAGAAGCGGTTGAGGAACCCGATGCAGTCCCATTAGATGAGACTCAAGTGCCACCCCTTCGTAGATCACAAAGAGTTCATGAACTCCCTATTAGATATGGTTTTCTAGTGGGAGATGATGATGAGGTTCCCGTGTTAGACGACGAACCCGAAAACTACAAAGAGGCTCTTAACAGTCCAGATTCTAAAGCATGGCTTGAAGCCATGGATTCTGAGATGGAATCCATGTACACCAACCAAGTGTGGACTTTGGTTGATCCACCCGAAGGGATAAAACCCATTGGGTGCAGGTGGATCTTCAAAAAGAAGACTGACATGGATGGAAAGGTTAGCACCTACAAAGCTAGGTTAGTAGCGAAAGGATATCGTCAGAAGCAAGGAATTGATTATGACGAAACTTTCTCTCCTATGGCTATGTCCAAATCAATCAGAATAATGCTTGCTATTGCCGCTCACTACGATTACGAGATTTGGAAAATGGATGTGAAAACAGCTTTCCTAAACGGAAACCTGCTTGAGGATGTATATATGATGCAACCTGAAGGTTTCATATCAAAGGATGCAAACAAGGTTTGCAAACTTCAGAGATCCATTTATGGACTCAAGCAAGCATCTAGAAACTGGAACAAGCGTTTTGACGAAACCATAAAACAATTTGGTTTCGAACAAAATTGCGAAGAAGCTTGCATTTACAAGAAAGCAAGTGGGAGCTCTGTAGCATTTCTGATATTATATGTGGACGATATATTATTAATGGGAAATGACCTAGCTCTACTATAGTCGGTAAAAGTATGATTATCTGGTAACTTCTCAATGAAAGACCTTGGTGAAGCAGCTTATATACTTGGTATAAAGATCTACAGAGATAGATCAAGAAGACTGCTTGGTCTTTCACAGGCTACATACATCGAAAAGGTGCTAAAGCGGTTTAGCATGCTTGAATCGAAACGAGGTAACTTACCCATGATACATGCAGTAAAGTTAAACAATCATCAATGTCCTAAAACCGATGATGATAAGAAGCGCATAGCTGTAGTCCCATACGCCAGCGCAATCGGTTCGATTATGTATGTTATGCTATGCACTAGACCTGACGTAGCATTCGCGTTAAGTATAACGAGTTGTTACCAAGGAAATCCGGGAGACGAGCACTGGATTGCCGTCAAAAACATTCTTAAGTACTTGAGAAGAACTAAAGATATGTTCCTAGTGTACGGAGAAGGGGATCTGAAAATAGAAGGATTTTCAGATGCAAGTCATCTCACATATGAGAACGATTTTAAATCCCAATCAGGATACCTGTTTATCTAAATGGGGGCGCGGTCAGCTGGAAGAGTTCCAAGCAAGGAAGCGTAGCTTTCTCTACGACCGAGTCAGAGTATATCGCTGCTGCGGAAGCAGCAAAGGAAGCGGTTTGGATTAGGAAGTTCATTACTGAACTTGGTGTGGTGCCTGACATTGTAAATCCCATTACACTGTACTGTGATAACAATGGAGCCATTGCGCAAGCAAAGGAACCACGGTCTCATAATGCATCCAAGCATTACCTAAAGTGATACCACATTGTAAGAGAAATTGTGGCAAGAGGAGATGTGAGAATAGAAAGAGTACCTACAGAGGAGAACGTTGCAGATCCGTTGACAAAGCCCTTAACCCAGAAAGTACATGATCGTCATCTAACTTCTACTGGGATAAATTATAGAAACAATTGGCTTTATTCCAAGTGGGAGTATGTTGGGGTTTAGTGTCCTATAGACAATTGTTCTAGGATATAAACTTAATGTAAATGAAGTGTTCTTTATATCATTTGTTTTAATGAGATATATGTTTTATAACTATATAAAGGCAATCCCTTTTAAGAACTAAATAAAGTCTAATAAAAGGAAATCTGTAAGTTTGTTTAAAGTGATTATAAAGTGTTCATACAAGCATGAAGTGAGACGAAACTTTATAATAAACTAATAAACTTAAAACCACCCCAAGTCAAGTAATATGTTCAGGATTGACATATCACCGTTGAGACTTGCATGTAACAATGTCTTCTGTCCCGACAGAAAGCTGATCTCACAAGCTTCACATATACAGATATCTGGACAGTTACGTGGGTCCAATGAAAAGTAGTTAATTAGGATTGGGGACCCGACTTGAGATAACAGGATGGGTAGATTCATCCTTGTCACCTGTTCATCTCATTGGTATTAATAGGTATAAATAATCCTCAGACTCAAAGGAATGTTAATTGGTATTCTGGATTACGGAATGTGACGCTTTGATCCTGTTGTAACACGATCCTTAACAGAGATGACTCTGGGGTGTGAACAGCAGACGTTGGGTATCAGAGGAAGTGATTGCAGGATAATTATACATTGGATTAAGCATTTATCACTCCCGATAAATGGGAGATATGTCCATGGATCGCTTGTGGAAGTCTTGACTCTAAATCCTTGCAAGGTGATAGCTTAAGATTGAAATCCAGATTTCTCTTAACCTATCTAATTGGAGTTGACTCGGCCTGTACAAGTAAAACGAACGTCTCGCTATATGTGACTTGACATTATCCATAGTCATAAGATTCAGTTCAAGGACGTAGTTGATAAAGGATCGAATTATACCGTAACTAATACGGAAAGGTCAACGACAGAATCAACCTGTCTTCTTATAGCTCTGGGGGAATATTACGGACTTGCTAATCACATACTTTGTACATCATTCCGTTATGCAAAGATTAAATATAATTCTTTGAAAATTAATTTAATAGGTGCATACGGCTAGAAGCAATAAGAACCTAATGGGTCACACATAAGACTTGGAACCCAAAAGAGAGACAGATGTTAATTAATTGACGGAAGCCCAACTGAGCCCAATAAGGCCCAATTGCTAGGGGGGCGATTTATGTATATTAATACATAAATAATTAGTTTGATTTTATCAATCCTAATTAGATTAGGATTATGAATTAAATTAATTAAAGGATAAATAAATTAGGAGTTTTAATTAGATTATATTACTCCTATTATTATCCAATAAGGTTATTATTATTATCTTTTATATTTAGATATATTAATAGATAATAATTAAGAATTCTATTCCGAATTAAATTCTTATTCAATAACCTAATTCTATCTAACTAGGGATTAGATACAAGAGATTATAAATACCCCCCTACATGCTAATTTCGAAATACCCTAAGCAATTCAAGGGAGAGAATTTTGACCGCTTGCTCGAGGACGATATTTTCTACCGCTTCCTTCCGTTCAATTGATTTTCATCTCTTTCTCTTTATCCTTGATCTTGTGTTGATTAATTAGAGACAATCTACTTTGGTTGTTATAAACGGTTGATTCTAACTTGTTCTTCCATTATTTTGTTTTGTGCTCGGGAACTCGAAGTAAGAGTTGTGGGCACTTCGTTTGCAACGGTAGATAGAACTTCTGAAAGGTATTTCTTTTATCCCTCTTTATATGAATTAACGATTAACGGATCTTGGGGTTAATGGAAATAGGTTTAAATTTTTATATTTCCGCTGCTATACGTTAGCCTATTTTCCTTTTAAGTCCTATGGATCAAGCAACAGCTGGATGATTATGGAGTTCAAGCCAAAACAATTGAAGTTAAATGTGACAACAAGAGTGCTATTGACTTATCTAAAAACCCAATCCAACACAGCAGGATGAAGCATGTCAGCATAAGGCATCACTTCATCAGAGATCATGTACTCAAGGGTGAGATCAAGCTGACCTATGTGCCAACAGATGAACAGCTTGCAGATATCTTCACGAAACCATTGGCTCGTGAGCAGTTCAGCATACTAAGGGAAGCTATCGGTATGTCTAATCCTCTCCAATAAATTTCTGAGCGGAATGTATATTGAGTGATTATAATATGCCGAGTGATCACTACATGTTGAGTAACTATCATATGCTGAGTAGATATGAATGCCTTAAAATCACTATTTGCTGAGTTGCCATATTTATTGAGTGATTGATAAAATGCTGAGTTACTCCACATGATATGAACCCTCTCTACGCCAAACTGAGCACCCAGAACACTAAACGTTTAGTATCCTAGAAGTTGAGTAGAACGACTTGCAAAATTAATGCTTGCACGTGTATTCAAGTAGCTACCTAGGATGACGTAAGCGTAATGATTAGAAACCCATGCGCCGAACGTGTCATTAATGTCAGAATTTAAAGCCGTTGAACGTTTCAAAACCAAACCGCCATTCTGACCTATCAGATCGACGCGCTCCGACTATAAATAGTGGATGATTTCCCACTAACTTCCCTTTACGCTTGAAAAAAATCGCACTCAATCTCTCTCTCTGAATTTCCTAAACTTCTGCATTTCTCAAATCCTCAAGAACACCATGTCTAGCGATTCCCAGAACAACTCCGGTGAGCAATACATCAACGACCACTCAGATATAAATCCTCCATCTCCTGCTGAGCAGGAATATCAAGAGACCTCCTCCTTAGAGACTCACGAACAAATTCATGGTCAGTATGACCAAGCTATGGCCGAGGTCAGCATCCTCGGTGAAAACCCTCACGCTGACCAAACGACTCCTTCGAAGAAGAAGAAGAAGAAGAAGAAGAAACAGCCTAAGGAAAAGAAGTTCTTCAAAGTCTTCAACAGTATAAAAGGCCTGAAAGTCTACCACTCTCGTTGGTTCTTAAAGAGCTTCGTCGAAGCTGAGAAACCATTCTGTGACTGGATATCAAAGAATGGGTGGACTGACCTGTTCTCTCTCCCTAGAACCACGTATTCTCAGCTTGTAAAGGAATTCTATGCGAATCTCCAGGTCGCTGAAGACGACGATGACCACCTGATCACCAAGGTCAAGAACAAGGACATCACCATCACTCCCTCCTATCTGGCTAACCTGCTAAAGCTTAAAGCAGAAGGTGCTGAACTGCACAACACAAATGATTATAAGAAGGTTAAGTACGTAACTTCGTTCTGTAAACCCAAGAATCACTGTGGTGAAATCTACAGTACCAACATGGGTCAGCCTCAAAGGCATGCACACTACCTTCTGACCAACTACCTATTTCCCAAGGTCAATGCCTCCTCCTCAGCCTCAAATTTCGAACAGTGCTTCATCTGGCACATGTTGAACTACAAACCGCTCAACATGCCCGTCTTTCTAATTGGGGCTTTCCAACGTAGCACTGGGATCCTAAGGATGGGTTCTCTCATCACTAAAATTCTATAGGATCACCAGGTCAGCCTGAAGGAAGAAATCAGTGTGATAGGTACTGAGATCACTATGAGCATCCTACTCGGTCTGGCCCACAGTCATCCTATTAAGCCTAAGAAAGGAAAAGGGGCAGTAGTTGAAGAAGAAACTGCTGAGTATGATGATGAAGAGACAGATGCTGAGTTGTCAAAGAAAGGAAAGAAAGTTGTGATTGATACAGAACCTGCTGAGCGAACTAAGCAGGAAAGAAAAAGAAAAGCTGACCAATCCTCAACCCCACTGGCCAAAGAGATTACCAAAACTGCCAAGAAAATCAGGGTAGTGGTTAGTGGAAAGAAAACTGCACAAGAGAAGGCAGAGTCAGTAGAGAAAAGGAAAGACCGAGTGACCTTGAAGAAGAGAGTGAGGAGACTCTTGAGCTACCCCTAAAGAGGAAAAAGACCTCTAGGATGACACCATTGGAAGCCAACCCCATTGACTTCATCATTCCCAAAGACTCTCATTTCCTGCGAGCTCAAGAGATCGATTTGGAAAAGACTCCATGTGATCAGGAGGAAGAACAAGACTATACTGGGGAACAGCCTCAAGTTGATAAAATGGGGTCTGCTGAGCCGAGCAACACAGCTGATGCTGAGCAAGCTAATGAGCAAGGAGCTAAGTCTCCAGTGAAGGACAAGGTTGAGGAGAGCCTTTATGCTGACTTAGGACTCAACTTCTCCTCTGAGTCACTTGACTCTCCAACTGCTGACTCTTCTCCTCCAACCAAAACTTCAAAGGGCAGTGCAGATAAGCGGTTTAAGAGAAAGGCTCTAAATCCCAACGTGATAGATCTGCTGGATGAATCACCTTTGAGGGACCCAATCACAGATCTAACTGGGCTCCAGTTTCAATTCTTCACCACCATCACTGAGCCCACTCCAGACCAAGTAAAAGAAAAACAAGCCTCTATTTCTCAAGCTGAGGAACAAGCCACTAAGGGTCCCATCTCTGCCGACACTTCCGCTCAACCTTCAACTGAGCAAGTACTCGAAGTTCCTGCTGCTCAACATCAAGAGTCAGCAAAGGAAACTCCACCTGCTAAAGACAGTGCTAAGTTGCCTCAACCTCCAATTCGGACTCAACTTCAGACTGACACTGAGCAAGTAAATAACACTGCTGAGCAAATACTTCCATCCTCTTCTGAGCAGCTTCTAGATCAGTCAGCTCTTGCTGCTGGTCTAAATAAACAAAGTGCAGCCACTGATCAAGATGGCATTTCTACTTCCAGGCAGCACCAAACCCCTCCTCCATCTGGTGCTAACAAAGAATCAGCCCCTGAGACTATGCAAACTCAAACTGAAGATGATTCTTACACTTTTCTCAATGCCTCTGAGTCAGGTCGTCGAATCATCAACTCAGCACATATGCTTCTTCAAGCCATAGATCAGTCTCAAGCCGATGTTGCTGGGTCTATTCTTGCTGAGCCAACTCAATTCTCCTCCGTCATGCAACTTTTGACTGAACTTAAGGGTCTAAAGGAGCTGATGAGTGTAATGACCTCTCTCGTCTCTCAGCAGCCCAAGCAGGAATTCATGGTCAAGCTGGCCGAACTTCAGCTGATGATGGTTAATCAAATGAACTCCATTGAAGGGAAGATCAAAGCCCTAACTGCTGCAAACTCATCATCCGCCACTTCTGCTGAGGTCACTCAGCACTTTAACCAGCTGACTGCCGAGCTAACCGGGGCTCGTGAACTTATCTCCTCCTCTTCTCAGTGCTCCATTGAACAGATTGGTGAAGCCATTCGTCTACTCAACTTGAGCAAAGAAGAGATAGACACTGACCAGGTCAAAACCAATGACATCTTACACTGCACCAGGTCAACCCTTGCACATGTCCGACACATTAACACTCAGCGTCATTCGTATGATTCTGCAATGCTCAAGATGTATTATCAATCTTATGTACGAATGATTGACTCCATTACGTGGATTGGAAAGTCTCTTGAGTACCTACTCAGCATGCTCAGTGCCAATATTAAGATCCCCGCTTCAAGTATGGCCGATGGCGTGCAAGTTTTTAAGGGTCTTCGAGAAAGTACGGGTCACATGCAACAATATTCATCCATCCTGACTCGTGCTGTTCTACAAGAAAAGTTCCTTGTACCTCCCCTTCAATCAAATGATGATGGCAAAATGGGGGAGAAAGGCCAAGCTAGCCAAGTTATGCAAGCTGCCGGAACTCAGCAGAAACCGGGAGAGAAAGGTAAAGCTAAACTACCAGCTGCCGGAACTCAGCAGAAGCCTCCTGGCTCAACTTCTGTCATCCTGAGCACCCACACTCAGCAACAATGAACAGCCCAAACCAAACCCAAGTCAAATCAAGTTCAAGCCAATATTAAGAAATAGAACTAGCAATAGTCTATAGCCTTTGCTTGTAACTTATATTTTATGGCATGTTCTTGTATTTCTATATATATAAGCATCTTTTATCGAAACTGTCTTTATGATGCTTACTTGCTGTGTTTATATGCTGATCTGTCTCATGTAACTACTCATTAAACAACAACTTAAAACTTGTGAACGTACAAATTAACAAGATTCACTCAGTATGCCCCAAACTCTGACAATTGAATCTATCTCTGATACAAGAACCCAACTCTAATACATGAATTGAACTAAGTATCAAAAACTGAGTAAATGTTTGAATGTTCCAAGTATTGACCTTCTTCGGAAGCTGACCTTAGGCTCTTTTCGATTAAATCTTAGAAGGATTAGAAATGAACTAAGTCAGTGACTCAAGTCTTCGTTTCACTCCATTAGATCTTAGAAGGTTTAGAGTTGAACTAAGTCAACAGATGCAACCCTTACGAGGGAGTAATCTCAGAAGAATAAAAAGGTCAAAAATCATGAGGGATGCTCAACACTGAGTTCCTTGATTAAATACTTTTTCCAACATCAAAATGGGGGAGTTTGTTGAAACACCTTTCCACATGATTTTGATTTGACAAAATTATTTAAGTTAATCCCATGATTAAAATAATTAAATTTAAGTGCTTTGGTTTAATTGTACTAATGTGTTTATTCAATGTTGAGTATATTAACTAACGAGAACAGGAACTCAAAGTCTCTAAAAGAAAGACAGAACAAAGTCAGCATGAGCATATCACACAGCAGAGCTGAGTAGAACACAACTCAGCTTTACGAGAGAAATGTCTTCTTCAGGAAAGCTTGAAGGCGAAGCTGCGGAGTCAAGATGAGCAACTTTCAAAGTCACCGCTGAGTCGAGCTGAGCAAAGATCAAGTCAGAACCAATGATCCATTTATTAGAAGACAAGGTCCGACAAATCTCTATAACAAATCATAAGCCTCAGAAACATGATCAAGGATCTTTTCGAGACGCATGGACCGTCTGGATTTTGGCTAGAAGATAAACCTTGCGCTAGAGGATGAACCTGGCGCAAGAAGACGAAACTGGCAAGCCTGCCTCATGTGCAAATCAGAAGACGGGATTGGCCTGCGATTCTGAACTCTGATCACATGATGACAAAGAAGACCGTTCTTCTCAACGGCTATGTTGGATTTTCAAATCATTGAAGCTTCAGAATTCAGTATAAATGGACAAGTTCATCACTTGGATCATTGCCGAATACATACAAGAAAAACAGACAAGAAAAATCTTCACTAAGTCAAAAGATCCAAAAGAGAAGCTGTCTGAATAGAAAAAGCAAGTTCTTACACCAAATTCCAATCATTGTGTAAAAGTCTAGAGTGAATTGTATTCATCTAAAGTGTTCTTCGTTTTGTGAGAACAAACTTGTATCAATTGTAAAGGTTAGAAGAGTGAAGCCGAGTACTCGGATATAGTACTCAGTGGTAGAGAAAATCTGAATACTCGGTTATAGTGTTCAGTGGTTGATAGGATTGAGTAGACAAATAGAGGATGGTACTCTTGCATACTCAGTTACTATTGTAAATGGTTTGTGCTCTACCTTTAAAGAGCTCAGTAGTGGATTGAAAAAGCCGACACTGAGCAATCAGAATGCTGAGTTGAAAGCTGACCTAAAGTGTTACTTCTCAACTCATTATTGAAACAGCTCTAGTCAGTATCTGATTAAAGCTGTCTCACACCTCACTCAGCCTTGCTGACCTAAAGTTGAGTTAAATTATCAAACATTTAATTAAGTCAGCATTATTAAGCGAAAAAGTTACATTAGTTCCTAAGCCCCCTGGAACTAATCACACTACTTTACACGGGACCAACAGTGGGCACTTTGTCTAAAGGTTTTATAGTTAGATAATTAAAACGTTTTGGTTTTATTAAATCTAAAAGATAAAACTGATTTCGGATATTCTGAAAATTGTTTTGAAACTGTTTTAAAACAATTATATATACATATATTTAATTTAAAAAAAATAGTTGTTCGGGGTCACTGCTGCGAGGCAGCAACCCCGATCGCTATTGCGGCTTGTTGCTGCCTTGCGGCAGCAACCAGCAGCGGCGGACGCTGCTGCAGCAGCGCCTGGCTGCTCGCTGCAGCCTTACGGCAGCAGCTAGTCCAAAGGGTCAGGCCGATTAAATCGGCCCGGCCCGATCGATGGTACCGGTTTTAAAAGTGTTTTAAAAAGGACTCGGTTTAAATATATATATATATATATATAGGAGAGGGCTCTTGTGAGAACCCTTTCCTAGGTGAGAACTCACCTTAGGTGAGAACTACCCAAAACTACGTCGTTTTGGGTAGAAAATTTAAAAAAAAAACGCTAAAAAATAATGCTGCTTAGGGGGGTCGAACCCTAGCCTCCTCCTTTACACTCCACACTCCTTATCATTGAACCATTTGCTTTTCTTGTGTATTATGTTGTGCACTGCTTAATAAACCAATGCCCTTTTAGCTTCTATTATTTTATTTTTTTTGGTAGAAAAAAAAGTTTAGGTAAGGGTAGGTCTACCCACTCCCAAGGTCAGGGCAAACCACAGACCTCGATGAGGGTTTACAGTGGAATTTACAGATCACCTACCAATGAGGGTAGCTTCTATTATTTAATATTTGATATATTTACTTATTAATATTGATTAAATGTGCATAATAATAAATTATTAATAGAAAAAAAAGAAATTTGCATAATAATGAATTATTAATAGAAAGAAAATGTCCATAATAATGAATTATTAATAGAAAAAAAATCCAAAAACATGCTCCAATTTCTTATTTATTTAATTCCTTTATATTTTTGTAATTTATGTTATATAAGAAAATATATTTTTTAAAACATACGTTAGAACATATATTTTAAACTTTTAAAACACGAACTATGAAGTTTAGAACGTACAACATATTTTTTAGAACATACGTTATGTTTTTTAGAACATGTGTTATGTTTTTTCGAACATGAGTTATAAATTATATTATAGAACAAATGAAAAAACGATCCAGATATCTACTGATTTTTTAGAACATTATACTTAATTTTTACAACACAAACTATATATTTTTTAAAACATACGTTATAACATATATTTTAACTTTTAAAACACGAACTATGAAGTTAGAACGTACGACATATTTTTTAGAACATACGTTATGTTTTTTTAGAACACGTGTTATGTTTTTTCGAACATGAGTTATAAATTATATTATAGAACAAGTGAAAAAACGATCCAGATATCTACTGCTTTTTTTAGAAAATTATACTTAATTTTTGGAACACAAACTATAAACTTTAGAACATATGTTATGTTTTTTAGAACATACGTTATGTTATTTAGAATGTGAGTTTTTTTTTTTTGAACAAAAAAATGGCCCATATAATTACTATTTTTTTAAGACATTATCTTAATTTTTAGAACACAAATTATAAAGTTTAGAACATATGTAACAATATTTAGAACATCGTCTTTAACAATTTAAAATATAAATTACAAAAATATAGAGGAATTAAATAAATAAAAAATTAGAGCATGTTCTTGGTTTTTTTCTTTTAATAATTAATTATTATGCACATTTGTTTTTTTCTATTAATAATTATTATGCGAATTTAATCAATATTAATAAGTGCATGCATCAAATATTAAACAATAGAAGCTACAAGGGCATTGGTATATTAATTAGCGCGCGGCAAAATACACAAGGAAAGTAAATGGCTCAGTAGTAAGCAGTGTGGAGTGAAAATCAAGATGCCAGGGTTCGACCCCCCAAGCAATAGAGATTTTTTTATTAAATTTTACACCCAAAACTACGTAGTTTTGGGTGGTTCTCACCTAGGGGAGGGTTCTCACTTGATCTCTCCCCTATATATATATATATATATATATATATGTGTGTGTGTGTGTGTGTGTCAGAATATAATAATTTGTTTTGATTATCAAAATCAATTTATTTAAAAGTTTGTTTTACCTAAATATTTGATATAAGTAATTCAAAACATTAAATGAATTATACGAATTAATTAGGGTATGCATAATATTGATTTATGTACTTGCTACAATTTGATTAGATTAAATATAAAAGATACAAAATTGACAAGATTAAAATTGGATGTAAATTAATTTAAGTTGTTAATTTGATTAACTCAAATATTACATAAATAGTTTATGTAATCAACCAATTAAATTTAAGTTAATTGAGTCTTTATATGTTTGGCGTTATGGACATATTAGACCCTCTATAACAGTTATTCAGTCTTTTGGTATTTCAAATAGGACCTGCGTGTCCTGCCTTCTCTTACTCTCTATTGTATTTCTCTTCTCATCCAAATCCCTTCAAGTAAATTGAAGTTTCTTAGAAATTAAATATTGTTGTAATTCAAGGCGCTAAGGAGAAGACGGAGGACCCAAAGAGAAATATGTAATAGTTAGTATTTCCCTAGGGTGACCCTTTATTCCGTTTCTGGCTCAACGGAATAAACTTAGAGATATGTCCATAATTGTCAATGTTGAATGTATGAATGTCTGATATATGCTAAAGCAAATGAAGACTAGGTTAGATTATGAGACTTAAATAAAATCCCTCACTAATCAAAAGTTAAGTAAATAAGCAAGTTATTAAAATCGGTTGCCCCTCCCTAATATTATAGTTCAGCCGGCAGTACTGGGGGCCTTTGGGTTGTTGAGCAAACTCAAGCTCCGGGTCTTATAGTAACACCTGAATTATCGAAAAAAATCGTTTTCACGAATATGGGGTAATGCTTAAATTAGGCTAGAATAATTGGATGAGCAAACTCATGTTGTTCTAACCTAATGGGCAATATGGTTGGGATTGGTAGACGACACATATCAGTTACTAATGTGGTTAGTAACCCTGTTAGGGTTTAGTGTCCTATAGACAATTGTTCCAGGATATAAACCTAATGTAAATGAATTGTTCTTTATGTCATTTGTTTTAATAAGATATGGTTTCATAACCGTATAAAGGCAACATCTTTTAAACAACTAAATAAGTCTAATAAAAGGAAATCCCTAAGTTTATTTAAAGTGATTATAAAGTGTTCATAAAAGCATGAAGTGAGACGAAATATTATAATAAACTAATAAACTTAAAACCACCCCAAGTCAAGTGATATGTTTTGAATAGGGATTGACATAACACTGTTAAGACTTGCATGTAACAATGTTTTCTGTCGAGACAGAGAGCTGATCTCACAAGCTTCAGATATGCAGATATCTGGACAGTTACATGGATCCAATGAAAGGAGTTCATTAGGATTGGGGACCCGACTTGAGATAACAGGATGGGTAGATTTATCCTTGTCACCTGTTCATCTCATTGGTATTAATAGGTATAAGTAATCCTAAGACTCAAAGGAATGTTAATTAGTGATTCTGGATTATGGAATGTGATGCTTTGATCCTGTTGTAACACGATCCATAACAGGGATGACTCTGGGGTGTGTACGGCAGACGTTGGGTATCACAGGAAGTAATTGCAGGATAATTATACATTGGATTGAGCATTTGTCACTCCTGATAAATGGGAGATACGTCCAAGGATCGCTTGTGGAAGACTTAACTCTAAATCCTTGCAAGGTGATAGCTTAAGACTTGAAATGCAGATTTCACTTAACCTATCTAATTGGAGTTAACTCGGCTTGTACAAGTAAAACAAACGTCTCGCTATATATGACTTGACATTGCCCATAGTCATAAGATTCAGTTCAAGGATGTAGTTGACAAAGGATCGAATTATACTGTAACTAATACGGAAAGGTCAATGACAGAATCAACCTGTCTTCTTATAGCTCTAGGGGAATGTTTCGGATCTGCCAATCACAGTTCGCGTACCCATTCCGTTATACAAAGATTAAATATAATTCTGAGAAAATTAATTTAATAGTTGTATACGGATAGAAGCAATAAGAACCTAACGGGTCACACATAAGACTTGGAACCCAAAAGAGAAACAAATGTTAATTAATTGACGGAAGCCCAACTGAGTCCACTAAGGCCCAGTAGTATAGGGGGCGAATTTAGTGTATTAAATACACAAAAGAATTGATTTAATTCAAACAATTATAATTAGATTATGATTATGAATTAAATTAATTATAGGATAAATAAGTTAGGAGGTTTAATGAGATTAAATTGCTTCTATTATTATCCTATCAATAAGTTATTATTATCTTTATATTTAATATAATTATAGATAATAACAATAAGAATTTTATTCCGAATTAAATTCTTATTCAGTAACCTAATTCTATCTAACTAGGGTTTAGGTGGAAGAGGCTATATATACCCCCTTAACTGTGAATTTTGGCTAACCCTAGTCTCTCCCGCAGACTGAGAATTTCGACCCCTACAGTAGAGGACGGATTCCACCGATTGCTTCCGAATCAATTGATTTCATCTCTTTCTTTTTCTCCTTGATCTTGTGTTGATTAATTAGAGGCAATCTATCTTGGTTGCTATTACTTGGTTGAGTTCTAATCATTTACTTATATGTTTTGTTATATTCATGAATGTAGAAAAGACATACAAAAGGAGAAATTCGTTTTGCTCCTCCTACATTAGGTCAGTTCACGATTTCGCGGATTCCCGGAGATTGAACCGTCGGATCATCGCGATTTTTGGACAAGAGCTTCTAGACATATTCTTCCACGTTTTCACCGCTGGGATTGTCGTTCAGAGGTCTAGAAGGTCTGTTCGGGTAGGGTCAGATTGGTAGACAGTTTCCATCTCTTTTGAAGTTGTGGGCACTTCGTTTGCAACGGTAGATTGATCGTCATAAAGGTATTTATGTTCAATCCCTCCTTATATGAAATAACGATTAACGGATCTTGGGAAAAGGAAATAGGTAAAAAATTTATATTTCCGCTGCCAAACGTTTACCTATTTTCCTTCAGTGGTATCAGAGCCTGCGTTAAATCCGTTATTTCATATATGAAAATAAAAGGGTTTTCAATCAGATTGAATATATTTATTGTTAGGTTAATTAATCAATTTGATTTGGTTTATTAATCTAAAGATAAATGATTAAGATGAGATTAAGATATACGTGTTTTGTGGATTAAGGGTTTAACCGTTTGAATCGTTAAAAGAGTTAATTCGATTAATCTTTGAAAGCTTTGATTTTGTTAACGATTTAAATGAAACGGTTAGAATCGATTAATTAGATATATATTTTAAAGGTTATATAAATATAAACTAAGTTATATATATATTCGAAATTAAAATTTAAGTTTTTAATTAAAAGAGTTTTGATTTAAAACAAAGTTTTAGTTTAAATAAAACAAGAATTTAGAGTTATGGACGTCCCTGTTTTGAAAGGAGTTAATATGAAACTCAAATTAGGGAATAGAAATTAAAAGTGTTTTAATTTAAATTAAAAAAAAAGGTTTTGGAACACAGTAGCATTTTGCTACTGTGTTCATGCCAGCAATGCTGCCTACCGCGGATACGATCCGCGACGGGGACGAACCCGGATTTCGTCCCCGTCACGTCTTATTCGGCAATTTCATTTTTTCCTGAATATTTTAGTTTTTCAGAAAACTAAAATTAAAATATATATAGAATTAATTGATCCACATGATTTAATCGTTGTCTATTTTGAATTGTATAAGATGTTTTGATACGGTTAATTAGATAAACTATTTCATTGATACAAAATTAAAATTTAGAAACAACGAATCAGCTCATATAAATTTATTAATCGTTATAATTAATAAAAGGATAAAGTAATGGTATGTGTTTTAATTTGATTTTGCAAACTGTTTTGTGCTTAATAAATATACTCGATATATTAGTTAAGCACTTTAAACGGTTTTGGTAAAATGATTAAACACAATGATGTATAATCTCTCGTCTTAAAAGTTTTGTGTTCTGGAATTGATTTTACAAAGTTTAATTATTTGTATGTGATACAGTTGAATTGAACACGTTAAATAATCTTGGTAAAATAATTGAACACAAATAATTAATATTTTGTATAGTTGTATTTTGAATTGTCTAATTAAGTTTATATTTGATATACTTTAATCAAGATAAAATATAGATGATACAAAATTAATTAAAGGTTAATTAGATAGTAAAGTTAATTAAAGGACTAAATTGAAAATGTAATTAATCTAAAGGATTAATTTGATTAACTTAAATATTACATAAAGGGTTTATGTAATCAACCAATTAAATTTATTTAATTGAGTCTTTGCATGTTTGGAGTTATGGACATATTTGGACCCTCTATAATAGTTATCTAGTCTTTTGGTATTTTTGAAAAATAGGACCTACGTGTCCTGTCTTATCTACTCTCTATTGTATTTTCTCTTCTCATCTAAGTCCCTTCAAATTAGTTAAAGTATTCTCTAGTAGTATAGAAATTGATGTTGATGTAATTTCAAAGGCGCCAAGGAAAAGACGGAGGACCTGGAGGATAAATATGTAATAGTTAGTATTTACCCTAGGATGACCTTTATTCCGTTTCTGGCTCAACGGAATAATTTAGATGATATGTTCATAACTATCAATGTAAATTATATTTGTCTGATGTATGCTAAAGCAAATCAAGACTAGGTTAGATTATGAGACTTAAAATAAAAATCCATCGCTAATTAAAAGTTAAGTAAATAAGTAAGTTATTAAAATCGGTTGCCCCTCCCTAATATTATAATTCAGTCGGTAGTACTGGGGGCCTTTGGGTTGTTGAGTAAACTCAAGCTCGGGGTCTTATGGTAACACCTGAATTATCGAAAATGGCTTTTTCATGAATATGGGGTAATACTTAAATTAGATTATGATAATTGGATGGGTAAACTCATGTTGTCATAAACTAATGGGCAATATGGTTGGGATTAATATGAATAACATATTAGTTACTAATGTGCTTAGTTACCCAATAACCTAGGAATCGCATTGTTGATGTGATTGATTGTATGAATCTACCTAACAAATGAGACTAGCTTGTTGAGTAAACTCAATGTGAAATTTCAGGAGTTAGGATCCTAGCTCACTAAAGGATTTGTGAAATTCTTCGAATTAATATGGAGGGCTATTAATTTGGCAAAATAGTGGGAGCAATTTAAAATGAATTAAAAGACCTATAATTTTAAATTGATATACTTTAAAGCAAATGAATAAACATACGTCACTATATCTCACTCTCAAGTTAAAGTAAATACTCTGAATCATCATATCTAAAATGGATCTACATAATATTTTAACCGATAACAAATTGAATAGTTCAAAATTCACCGACTACTTTGGCAAACTCAAAATTGTTTTGAAGTTCGAAAAGATTGGGCATGCCGATGCCCAATGCCCTAGTAGATGATGCTCCTGTCAAAAGGATTGATGTTTGCTGGAAGCACCAATCAGATGACGAACATACAGGATGTATCACACTTGTAGCTATGGCACTTTGTGTCAAGACGATTGATTACATCACCGAAGCTTTCTAGTATTAGATTTGAATTAAGTGTCGACTTAGTTCTGTGATACCTCCTGAAGATTTATTCATAAGCTCATCATGAATAAACTCAAAGACCTCTATAGAACAGCTCTTGAATATGCTCAAGTCAGTTGAGCCCAAATCTTAAGAAAGTGATGTAAGTACTTGGTATTGAGGGATCTCACGAGTGAAAAGGGAAGTTTCCCAATTCTAAAGAACCCAAGTCAATAAAAGCAAGTAGGGAATGCCACCAATATGGTAAAGAAAGGAAATGGAAGAAGAACTGTAAGAAGTACTTAGACTCTCTCTAGAAGATGGGTCAGGATGGTGCTTTTACATTTGGAATGAAAAGATAGATAATTCAACCTACTTGTCGGAATGTCACCTACGCCATATAAACAAAAGACACATGTAAGTCTTGTTTAAAGGCAAATATGACAAATGACACCCTTTACCAATAAAGGAGAATGTGTATCTGACGCTCTATGACTAATACATTCAGATGTAGTTAGTCATATATCAACACAAGTAAAGAAAAGGTTCAGTCACTTCATTAGTTTCATAAGATGATCATACCAGATATTGATACATCTTCTTGATGAAGCATAAGTCAGAAGCTTTTGAGAAAGTTCAAATAATTCAAGAATGAAGTAGTAAATCAAACAAGAAAGACTATTAAAGTACTTCGATTAGATCGAGGCAGAAAATGTTTTTCAAATGATTTCCTGAATTACCTAAATGAATATGGATTCATTCATAATGGACTCCTCTGTATACACCACGATGTATCTGAAAGGAGAAATTGTACTCTATTTGATATAGTACAATCCATGATGAGCGTAACCTCTCTTCCAAAGATGTTCTAGGGCTACACCTTGGAAACTGCCTTATGTACCTTAAATCGAGTATCCACAAAATCTGCCAGTTCTATTCCATTTGAATTGTTCATGAAAAAAGAAACCCAATTTCTCTTTTATGAGAGTTTAGGGGTGGTCAGCATATGTTAAACACATAACATCAGATAAGTTAGATTCTAAATCTAATAAATACTTCTTCATTGGATATCTGAAAGAAAAGTAGGATATTACTTCTATCATCCAGATGATCGAAAGTAACAGTATCCAAAGACGCTATACTTCTAAAGAAAGAGTTTCTTCTAGAAACACAAATAGAAAGCATAATTGAACTTGATGAAGTTCAAAAGGAAGGATAGGCTAAAATAGCGGAAGCGATGGTGGAACACGAATTTGTCTCACAAGATGAGACACTGGTGACATTATTAACTCATAGGTCTGGTCAAGTTCATCAAAATCCCTAAGAGATTTGGATTTCTAGTGGGAGCCGATGAAATCCCAAAGAGATTTAGATTTCTAGTGGGAGACAACGAAGAGGTTCAAATATTAGACGATGAACCGACAGCTTATGAGGAGACTCTTGCAAACCTATATATGTAAACTAGTGGGAGCTCGTATGAGCCTTTATATGTAAACTAGTGGGAGCTTGGTCGTTTACTTAGTATGACATTTCGATGATATTCTACCAATAGGAACGACATAGCTACACTGCAATTGGTGAAAATTTTGGTTATCGGATAAAATTCTCCATAATAGACTTAAGAGAAGCAGTTTACATCTTAAAGATTAAGATCTAAGATTAAGAAGACTGCTTGACCCCTCACAGTCTAAATGCATTGACAAAGTGCTCAAAGCGTTTCGCACTAGACCTAACATCATTGTTAATTTAAGCATGACAAAGTCGATTATAGGCCAATCCAAGTGATAGTCACTGGATTGTTGTCAAGGACAATCTTAAGTACTTAAGATAAACTATGGACATGTTCCAAGTATATGGAGATGATAAATTGAAAGTTGGAGACTTTCAGATATAAGTCACCAAACAGATAAAGATGATTTCAAAGAACACAAGTTTATTCTGAAAGAGGTACGGTTAGCTGGAATAGTTCCAAGCAGGAAACCGTAGCTGAGCCAAAGGTCAAAATCAGAGTATGTAGCAGCTTTGGAAGCAGCTGATAGGAAGTTTGGAAAGAAGTTCATTAATGAACTAGGTGTGGTACCTGACATTGTTAATGAGATTAACAATGTCAAGGACCCACAGTCTCATAATACGTCCAAACACTACCTCAGTCATTACTATCTCTACCGAGAGATAACAACAAGAGTAGATGTGAGAATCAAAACGGAGTGCCCATAAAAGGACAATCTTATAGATCCATTTAAAGAATGCCTTACCCCAAAAGGTTCGTGGTGGTCATGCGAACGCTTTTGGGAATGTTTTAGAAACAATTGGCTTTAGTCCAAGTGGGAGTATGTTAGGGTTTAGTGTCCTATAGACAATTGTTCCAGGATATAAACCTAATGTAAATGAATTGTTCTTTATATCATTTGTTTTAATAAGATATGGTTTCATAACCGTATAAAGGCAACCTCTTTTAAAGAACTAAATAAGTCTAATAAATGGAAATCCCTAAGTTTATTTAAAGTGATTATAAAGTGTTCATACAAGCATGAAGTGAGACGAAACATTATAATAAACTAATAAACTTAAAACCCACCCCAAGTCAAGTGATATGTTTTGAATAGGGATTGACATAACACTGTTAAGACTTGCATGTAACAATGTTTTCAGTCGAGACAGAGAGCTGATCTCACAAGCTTCAGATAAGCAGATATCTAGACAGTTACATGGATCCAATGAAAGGAGTTCATTAGGATTGGGGACCCGACTTGAGATAACAGGATGGGTAGATTTATCCTTATCACATGTTCATCTCATTGGTATTAATAGGTATAAGTAATCCTAAGACTCAAAGGAAGGTTAATTAGTGATTCTGGATTATGGAATGTGATGCTTTGATCCTGTTGTGACACGATCCATAACAGGGATGACTCTGGGGTGTGTACGGCAGACGTTGGGTATCACAGGAAGTAATTGTAGGATAGTTATATATTGGATTGAGCATTTGTCACTCCTGATAAATGGGAGATACGTCCAAGGATCGCTTGTGGAAGACTTAACTCTAAATCCTTACAAGGTGATAGTTTAAGACTTGAAATGCAGATTTCACTTAACCTATCTAATTGGAGTTAACTCGGCCTGTACAAGTAAAACAAACGTCTCACTATATATGACTTGACATTGCCTATAGTCATAAGATTCAGTTCAAGGATGTAGTTGACAAAGGATCGAATTATACTGTAACTAATATGGAAAGGTCAACGACAGAATCAACCTGTCTTCTTATAGCTCTGGGGGAATGTTTCGGATCTGCCAATCACAGTTCGCGTACTCATTCCATTATACAAAGATTAAATATAATTCTGAGAAAATTAATTTAATAGTTGTATATGGATAGAAGGAATAAGAACCTAATGGGTCACACATAAGACTTGGAACCCAAAAGAGAAACATGTGTTAATTAATTGACGGAAGCCCAACTGAGTCCACTAAGGCCCAGTAGTATAGGGGGGCGAATTTAGTGTATTAAATACACAAAAGAATTGATTTAATTCAAACAATTATAATTAGATTATGATTATGAATTAAATTAATTATAGGATAAATAAGTTAGGAGGTTTAATGAGATTAAATTGCTTCTATTATTATCCTATCAATAAGTTATAATTATCTTTATATTTAATATAATTATAGATAATAACAATAAGAATTTTATTCCGAATTAAATTCTTATTCAGTAACCTAATTCTATCTAACTAAGGTTTAGATGGAAGAGGCTATATACACCCCCTTAACTGTGAATTTTGGCTAACCCTAGTCTCTCCCGCAGACTGAGAATTTTGACCCCTACAGTAGAGGACAGATTCCACTGATTGCTTCTGAATCAATTGATTTCATCTCTTTCTTTTTCTCCTTGATCTTGTGTTGATTAATTAGAGGCAATCTATCTTGGTTGCTATTACTTGGTTGAGTTCTAATCATTTATTTATATGTTTTGTTATGTTCATGAATGTAGAAAAGACATACAAAAGGAGAAATTCGTTTTGCTCCTCCTACATCAGGTCAATTCACGATTTCGCGGATTCCCGGAGATTGAACTGTCGGATCGTCGCGATTTTTGGATAGGAGCTTCTAGACATATTCTTCCACGTTTCCACCGTTGGGATTGTCATTTGGAGGTCTCGAAGGTCTGTTCGGGTAGGGGCAGATTGGTAGACAGTTTCCATCTCTTTTGAAGTTGTGGGCACTTCGTTTGCAACGGTAGATTGATCGTCATAAAGGTATTTATGTTCAATCCCTCCTAATATGAAATAACGATTAACGGATCTTGGGAAAAGGAAATAGGTAAAAATTTTATATTTCCGCTGTCAAACGTTTGCCTATTTTCCTTCAAACCCAACAACCTAGAAGTCACATGCTTGATGTGATTGATTACATGAATCTACCTAATGAATGAAACTAGCTTGTTGAGCAAAATCAAGGTGAAATTTCAGGAGTTAGGATTCTAGCTCACTAAGGGATTTGTGAATATCCTTCGAATTAATATAGAGGGTTATTAATTTGGTAAAATAGTGGGAGCAATTTAAAAGCATAAAAGTCCAACGTATTTAAATTGTAAATGAATTAAACAAATGAATAACATCCATCACTTTTCTCACTCTCAGGTTATTAACAAATCGTACTCTAAAAACAATCATGTCGAAAACCGATCTAAGAAATATCCTTACCGATAACAAGGTGAATGGTTCAAACTTCGCCGACTGGTTTCGTAACCTCAAAATTGTTTTGAAGTTCGAAAAGATAGGGTATGTACTGGATACATCGATACCTGCTCTTCCGGCCGATGATGCACCCATTGAAGAGATTGATGCCTATCAGAAGCATAAATCTGATGATGAACATGCCGGGTGCATCATACTTGCATCGATGACACCAGATCTGTAAAGGCAACATGAGGAGATGGATGCCTATTCTATTGTCATGCACTTAAAAGAGCTGTTCGGGAAACAGACTCGTTGTGAACGTTTTGAGATATCAAAACTGTTGTTTCGCTGTAGGATGCAAGAGGGCACGTCTGTTATGACACATTGTGTCAAGATGATTGGCTATATCACCAAACTATCTAGTATTGACTTCGCGATGGATCATGAACTAAGTGTCGACTTACTTCTTACATCTCTCCCAGAAAGTTATTCGTAGTTCATCATGAACTACCAGATGAATGACTTACATACCTCTCTTGAAGAGCTTGCCAATATGCTCAAGACTGTTGAGCCCAACCTGCAGAAAGATAAGGTGGTACCTGCTCTTGTGATTGAGGGATCAAAGAAGAGGAAGGGGAATTTTCCCAATCTGAAATATCCCAAGAAGAACAAGGGAGGCAAGCCAGCCTAGGCCAAAGGAAAGCAAGTCAAGAAGCCCAAAGGGGAATGCCACTTTTGTGGTAAAGATGGGCATTGAAGGAGAAATTGTAAGGAGTACCTAGCTTCTCTCAAGAAGGGAAAGGACGGTGCTTCAACTTCTGGTATGTTCTATATTGAAATTAACTCAATTTTGCAGTCTGAATATTGGGTATTAGATACCGGATGTGGATCTCATATTTGTATGAATATGCAAGAACTAAAACAGACTAGGGAATTGAAGAAAGGAGACGTGAATCTGCGAGTTGGAAATGGTGTAAGGGTTGCCGCACTCGCGATTGGAGATTATGATCTACATCTACCATCGGGACTTGTAATAGAATTAAGGAATTATTTGTATGTTCCAGAGATGTCTCGTAACATTATTTCTATTAGCTGTCTAGTTGATGATGGTTTTCATGTTTCAATTAAGAACAATAATTGCGAATTTTATAGAAACAACGTTTTTTATTTTTCAGGAATATCATTAAATGGGATTTATATTTTGAATGATAAAGTTTCTGCTTTCACAATTGATACCAAAAGACTTAGACTAGATAATTCAACTTACTTGTGGCATTGTCGTTTAGGCCATATAAACTAGAGACGCATGCTTAAGCTACATCAAGATGGGCTTATAGACTCAATTGATTGTGAATCAATGGGAACATGTGAGTCATGTTTAAAAGGAAAAATGACAAAGACACCCTTTAGCAATAAAGATCAGCGTGTATCAGACACTCTAGGATTAATACATTCAGATGTATGTTCCTATGTCAGTCCAAGCAAGAGGAGGATTCAGATACTTCATTAGCTTCATAGATGATCATACTAGATATGGTTATATCTATTTGATGAAGCATAAGTCAGAAGCTTTTGAGAAGTTCAAATGCTTTAAGAATGAAGTTGAGAATCAAACAGGAAATACTATTAAGATACTTCGATCTGATCGAGGTGGAGAATATCTTTCTGAAGAATTTATGAATTATCTAAATGAATGTGGAATATGCTCACAATGGATGCCTCCTTATACACCACAACACAATGGTGTATCAGAAAGGAGAAATCGCACCTTACTAGATATGGTACGATCCATGATGAGGACCACTTCTCTTCCAAAATCATTCTAGGACTATGCCTTAGAAACTGCCCTATTTACCTTAAACCGAGTTCCAACCAAATCCGCCGGTTCCACACCATTCAAACTGTTCGTTGGTAGAAAACCCATCTTCTCCTTCATAAGAATATGGGGATGTTCAGCATACGTCAAACGTATTGTGTCAGATAAATTAGACCCCAAATCTGACAAGTGTTTCTTCATTGGATACCCAAAGGAAACTGTGGGATATTACTTTTATCATCCAGATGACCAGAAAGTAATAGTATCCAAACCCGCAGTGTTTCTAGAGAAAGAGTTTCTGGAAGAGACACAAAATGGAAGCGTAATTGAACCTGAGGAAGTTCAAGAGGAATCACATGTTGAAAACGCGGAAGAAGTTGAACCCGAACCCGTTTCACTAGATGAAACACAAATGTCATATCCCACTCGTAGGTCTCAAAGAATTCGTGAACTCCCAGTTAGATATGGTTTTCTAGTGGGAGATAACGAACTGGTTCCCGTGTTAGACGATGAACCCGAAACCTACGAAGAAGCTCTTGCTAGTCTAGAATCTAAAGCATGGCTTGAAGCCATGAATTCTAAAATTGACTCCATGTATACTAACCAAGTGTGGACTTTGGTTGATCCACCCGAAGGGATAAAACCCATTGGGTGTAGGTGGATCTTCCAGAAGAAGACGAACATGGATGGAAAGGTTAGTACCTACAAAGCTAGGTTAGTAGCGAAAGGATATCGTCAAAAGCAAGGAGTTGACTATGATGAGACTTTCTCTCCAGTAGCCATGTTCAAATCCATCAGAATATTGCTTGCAATTGCCGCTCATTTTGACTATGAGATTTGGCAAATGGATGTGAAAACAGCTTTCCTAAATGGAAACCTACTTGAGGATGTATACATGATGCAACCTGAAGGTTTCACGTCGAAGGATGCAACCAAGGTTTGCAAACTTCAAAGGTCCATTTATGGACTTAAGCAAGCATCTAGAAGATGGAACAAACGTTTTGATGAAACCATAAAACAATTTGGTTTCGAACAAAACTCTGAAGAGGCTTGTGTTTATAAGAAGATAAGTGGGAGCTTAGTCATTTTCTTAGATCTATATGTTGATGATATACTACTTATGGGAAACGATGTTGCAATGTTGCAATCAGTAAAAGTTTGGTTATCGGGTAATTTCTCCATGAAAGACTTGGGAGAACCAGCCTATATCTTAGGGATTAAGATCTATCGGGATAGATCGAAAAGACTGCTTGGACTATCCCAGTCTACATATATTGACAAAGTCCTAAAGCGTTTTGACATGCATGAATCGAAAAGAGGTAACTTACCAATGGTCCATGGTGTCAAGTTATCAAATGATCAGTGTCCTAAAACGGACAATGATAAGAATCGCATGGCTGTAATTCCTTACTCTAGTGCGGTTGGTTCGATCATGTATGCCATGCTTTGCACTAGACCTGATGTGGCATTCGCATTGAGTATGACGAGCCGATATCAAGGGAATCCAGGATTTGATCACTGGATTGCTGTCAAGAACATTCTTAAGTATCTTAGAAGAACTAAAGACATGTTCCTCATATATGGGCACGGAGAATTGAAAATTGAAGGATATTCAAATGTTAGTCATCTGACTGATGAAAATGATTATAGATCCCAATCAGGATACCAGTTTATCCTGAATGGAGCTTCAGTTAGTTGGAAGAGTTCCAAGCAAGGAAGTGTTGCTTTCTCATCGACTGAATTAGAGTACATCGCAGCTGTAGAAGCGGCAAAGGAGGCTGTTTGGATTAGGAAGTTCATAACCGAACTAGGAGTGGTGCCTGACATTGTGAATCCTATTACTCTGTACTGTGATAACAATGGAGCCATTGCACAAGCAAAGGAACCACGGTCTCATAATGCATCCAAACATTATCTCAAGCAATATCATCTCATTAGGGAGATCATAGCCAGGGGAGATGTGAGAATAGAAAAGGTGCCTACTGAGGACAACGTTGCAGATCCGTTGACCAGGCCATTACCACAAAGAGCTCATGATAAACATCTTAGTTCTTCTGGTATTAGTTTCAGAAACAATTGGCTTTAATCCAAGTGGGAGAATGTTGGAGTTTAGTGTCCTAAAGACAATTGTTTTAGGATATTGATATTAATGAATAAATTGTTTATTTGATAATTTGTTTAATCAGATATATAGCATTAAAATGTAACTATATATAAAGGCACAAATCTTTCATAAAGAAAGTAACCCTAAGTTTATTTAAGTAGTTATAAAGTGTTCATACAAGCATGAAGTGAGACTGTACTTTATAATAGACCAATAGGCTTAAATTAAACCCAAGTCAAGTAATATGTTATAGGGGTTGGCATATTACTGTTGAGACTTGCATGTAACAGTGTTTTCTGTCGAGACAGAAAGTTGATCTCACAAGCTTTAGATATTCAGATATCTAGACAGTTACATGGATCCGATGAAGGAGTTCATTAGGATTGGGACCCGACTTGAGATAACAGAATGGATTGACTTATCTAATGTGTCAACTGTTCATCTCAATGGTATTAGTAGGTATAACTAATCCTCAGACTCAAACATTCTTTAATTAGTGATTCTGGATTATGGAGTCTGATAGTTTGATTCGGTGCGAGCACGATCCAACAGGTGAGAGCCTGGGGTGTGTGAGAGCAGGGTTGGGTATCACACAAAGTAATTGCAGAATAGTTAATGTCAGATTGAGCATTCGTCACTCCCGATAAGTGGGATATATCCAAATGGCCGCTTGTGGTGAATTGGCTGAAGTCCTTGCAAGGTGATAGAGTTAAGAGTAGAAATGAACATTTCACTTAACTTATCTTTTCAGAGTGAATTCAAGCTGTACAAGTAAAATCAGACTCTTCGTTATATGTAACCTTGACTTGTTCCATAGTTATAAGGAATTGACCGACAAGATATAGTTGATGAAGGATCGTATTATACTGTACCTAATGCAGAAAGGTTAACGTCAGTTATCAACCTGACTTCTTAATTGCTCTGGGGGAATATCATAGGTTCTGCTAGTAACAGCTCGCGACGGTATTCCGTTATATATATGTTGGAATTAATCGTGATGAATAATTTCAAAGGATATATACGGCTAGTGGCAATAAAGAACCTAATGGGTTGCATATGGGACTTGGAATCGGAGGTCGAAAATGTAATTAGTGAGACACAATATAGGGAGCCGAAATTTATATATTAATTAGGGGATAAATTAATTTGATTAATAATTATAATTTGATTATGGTTATGAATTAAATTAAAAGATTATATGATAATATTAATTAGAAGTTTTTATGTGATTGAAACTCTAATTAATTATCCCTAACATTAATTAATTATTAATTTGATTAATAATAATTATCTAGATATAATTAGTTATTATTTAGATAATAGTAAAGTGTTTATTTAATTATCTAATTAGGAATCCTATTCCGAATATGAGTCCAATTATTTAATTACCTAACACAACTGGGATTAGGGTTTTGAGAAGTCTATAAATAGACTCCCTAACCCCATAATTTCGACCTACACAGAAAAAGAAGAGAAGGAATCGTTCTGTCGTCGTCTCGGCTAATTTACTTTATTTCTTACTCCCTCTTTGATCTCGTATCGATTTCTGTTAGAGGCAATCATTGCGATTGCTATACTTTAAAGGTTGATTACTGATTAGTTTTGTTTTTCTGTGTTGAATAAAAACGTTCGTTGCTCACGAGTTGATAATAAGAAGTTGTGGGAACTTCGTTTGCAACGGTAGATAGTTCTTCACTAAAGGTATTACTTTCTATCCCTCTTTATATGAAATAACAATTAACAGATCTTGGAAAAGGGAAATAGATAAAATAGATAAAATTTTATTATTCCGCTACGCCTAGGCTTGTCTATTTTCCTACATCTCTTACCTGCCCTGTTATATAAGAATGTCAATGAAGTATTCAAATCCAGCATCCAGAATCTTGTAACTCAAAGGGGCATTCATATTTATTATTATGAACTGTTGAGCAAACTGAAAACTGTTACAGAATGGTTCAGTCCACAAAAAAAATCTGCCTTCATGCTTCCTGCGCCTCACCCGACCTTTCATGAGGCATATGTATCGACTATCTCTCCAAATATGGCACCAAAATCGAAATAAAAAATGGAGAGGCGGGAAGTGTTTTAATTGTGGGGATCTGGATCATTGGGCGGACAAATGCAAAAGAACTAAGGGGTTTGCAACACAACAAGCGCATCCTTTTGGTGCTTAGGCACATATCGCATGGCACAACCCATCGGATCCTTTCAGTGGTCTGCCTCAGCCGTGGTATCCAGACACAGGAGCCACCAATCATATGACATCTCATTCAAGTCAGTTGCAACACATGCAGTCTTATTCTGGCAATGGCATAGTTCACTTTGGCAATGGGCAAGGTTTGCATATCTCTCATCTTGGTCAAACTCATATAAAAAATTTAAAAATTTCAGATGTTCTGTTAGTATCAAAGCTTACTAAATCTCTGCTTTCTGTTCAAAAGTTTACAAGTGATAATGACTGTTTCTTTGAATTTTGGCCTAACCATTTTCTTGTGAAGGATCAAATTTCTGGAAAATCCTGTTACGCGGTCCGAGTAAGGATGGACTCTATGTGCTTCCACCCAACTTGAAAGAGGCGCTAGTTGGAGAGAAGGTGTCGTTTGAGAGGTGGCATGCGCGTCTAGATCATTGTCAGAATTAGACAGTCAGTAGAATTTTGAAAGACAACCACTTATCATCATCAGCACCAGTTAGTGGTTGCTCCTTTTGTCTTTTAGGAAAATTAGCTCAATCTTCTTTACCGTCCATTGTTCGTTCTAGTACTTCTAAATTTGAAAACTTGCATTTGGATGTTTGGGGTCCTGCCTCTATTCTTTCATTTAATGGACACCGTTATTTTCTCATTATCATTGATGAATTTACTCGCTTTAGTTGGTTATTATGTTTGAAAAACAAAAGTGAAGTTGCTTTGACGTTTCAAAACTTTCTTGTTATGATTAGAAATCAATACAATGCTCAAGCAAAAAAAATTTATTCTGATCTTGGGGGTGAATTTCAAAAGTTGCAACAGTTTCTACATGCCAATGGCATTGTCCACAAAATTGCTTGTCCTCATACTCATGCTCAGAATGGGATAGCTGAACGAAAAATTCGACATGTGGTAGACACGTGCCTAACAATTCTTGCTAATGCATCCTTACCTCTTCAATTTTCGAATTATGCCATGATTCACAGTAGTCGTATGATAAATATTCTTCCAACCAAAACTCTTCGTAATCGTTCTCCCTTCTTTCTATTTCATAGGAAAAACTCGATTATACACTCCTTCGAATATTTAGAAGTGACATTTACCCGTTACTTCGCCCCTACAACAAAAACAAATTTGATTTTTGCTCAAAATTGTGTGTCTATGGCGATCTATGCTTAGATTTCTCAACGGGTAGGATATAAGTTTGCAAATTTGTGAAGTATGACGAAGGAACCTATCCAGCAATGCATCCAACCTCATCACCTCTCACCTCTAGCGTAGGGTTGGAAATGATGGTTCATGAACTACCTTCACTACTTGGGCCGTATCCAGGTAATCCTCAAAATTATACTTCTTCATCTCCCATACCCTCAACCACGACATGTGTGCAACACGTGGCCTCTACCGTATTGCATAGCGACACCACGGTCCCCATCATGGTCGTTCCGGACATCCCTGCACCTACCGTCTCCCCTTCGCGGTCTTTTGCGGCAGACTGATGATGCGGTAGCGACTGACGATGCAGGCACCTGCGCTAATGGTACTGCTGCTGCGCAATTCATAGTGCTGGTAGGACATGCGAGCATCTCCACGGATCACATCGTTGTTGTGCAAAATCAAGACCGGCTGCCTCATGATCCCTCCCCTGTTCGAATTCCCGATTCGAGAAACATTGGACAATCGCTACCTTGCCGCTCGGCTATCAGCACTGTGTCTGGCGTTCAATGCTAGGACAAATCCCGTTCGCGCTATGCCTATCCCTGACACTACGGCGTCTGCTCCGTGTCCTGCAAGGTCGGCTGTTGCTCCTACTCGCATCCTTAGGCAAGATTCCTCTCGGCATCACACAATGCAACTATATCACTCGACATTACACTCACGAGGAAAATTTGAGGCACTGCTAGCATCACATGAACATGGTGAAATTGATCCGACCTATTTCAGTAAAGCACACAAACTTCCAGAATGGCAACAAGCCATGTCAGATGAGATTAAAGCCCTTCTCGATAATGGAACTTGGAAACTCGTCCCACGTCCCCCTGAAAGGCATATTATCACCTCACGCTGGCTTTTCCACATAAAAAGGAAATCTGATGGCTCAATAGATAGACACAAGGCTCGCATGGTAGCACAAGGATTCACTCAAAAATCCAGAATTGATTACAAAGAGACGTTCAGTCTTGTAGTTAAAGCCACCACCATTCGCACTGTCTTAGCCATTACTGCTGCAAACAGGTTGTTCATTAATCAACTTGATGTTTCAAATGCATTTCTTCATGGAAACCTTTCTGAAACAATCTACATAGAGCAACCACAAGGCTTTCGAGATCCTGGTAAAGACGATCATGTGTGTCTTCTTCAAAAAAGCCTCTATGGACTAAAATAGGCCCCACGAGAGTGGTTTACCCGCTTACGAAACTTTCGAGTTTCACTTGGCTTTCACATGTCCCTAGCTGACAATTCTCTCTTTGTTTACAAGAATGGCAAGCTCCAGACATTCATTCTATGTTATGTGGATGATATTCTCATTACAGGAAACTCCCCGGCTCACATTGTTAGTATAATATCTTCCATTGAAGCTGAATTTTCCATTCGAAATTTAGGTAGGGCCAAATATTTCTTAGGTATTAAAATTCAATACTCTACAGAAGGCATTCACTTGTGCTAGGCAAAGTATGCGGCCGATATACTTGACAGCGTCAACATGGCTGATGCCAAATCCATCTTAACACCCATGGCTACTACACCCACACTCTCAAAAAACCTTAGAACTCCTCTTGTCTCTGGTGATGAGTATCGTAGCATTGTTGGGGCTCTTCAATATCTTCTACTAACTCGCCCAGACATTGCTTTTTTAGTAAACAAACTATTCTAGTTCCTTCACTGTCCCACCGATGAACACTGGAAGAGCGTCAAAAGGGTATTGTGATATCTTCAAGGAACTCTGGAAAGTGGCATTCTTCTATTCGCAAAACCCATTGAGCATATTCATTGCTACTCGGACAGTGATTGGGGAGGTTGTCTTGAGGATAGGCGATCCACCGGAGCTTACTGTGTCTATCTTGGAAAGAGCATCATTTCATGGCAAACACGCAAGCAACCCACGATAGCAAGATCATCTACTGAAAGTGAATACAAAGTCGTAGCAAATGCAATAGCAGAATTACTCTGGCTCAGATCGCTGTTATGCGATTTGGGATTTCACATACCTCTTCTGGTGCAATTATGGTGTGACAATGTGGGTGCCATCTATCTCACCTCCAATCTCGTCTTTCATGCTCGCATGAAACATATTGATCTTGACTACCACTTTGTTCGCGAACAAGTCACCGATGGTTTTCTGAATGTCAGATTTATTCCCACCGATGATCAAGTAGCTGACATCTTAACCAAGCCGCTACCCAGTCTTCGCTTCACTCAGTTACGCTCTCGACTGTTGGTATTTCCGCGACATCGGCTTGAAGGGGGGTGTTAGAGATAATACTTTTATTATCTCTACTGATGATCATACACACACTAAATAAAGTTGTATTCATTCTACAAGTCTAATTAGGTTCAGAGATAATATTTCTATTATCTCTAGGATTATAATATAGAGTTGTATCTAGTCTATACATCTAATTAGGTCAGAGAAGCCTAGTTAGTATACATATCTGTATCTGTCGTATATATACCTTTGATCAATGAAAACCCTAATTAAGGGAATTATTCAGTCAATCCAAGGCTTCTATGAATGTATGGAATGGACACGTCGACAAAATGGGGCTGCTAGGGTAGTAGTGCAAACTGTGCAAGTGTAGTGAAGTGATGCAACAAACATATTTTAATAAAAGACAATTTTAGGTTCATTAATCTTCAAAACATACCCTTATATTGTTTAAGTCATTTACTTTGTCCTTAGTGGAGCCGCCATTGTGAGCGGACGTGGAACCCGACTACTCTACTCTCCATCTCATGAGAGGAGGATTTTGGCAAATTGGATTCTATTTTTACATATCGCTGTCAGTTACTATTTTTAAAGAAGGCACTTAGCGTGTTCCTTCCGGTGTGTGCATTCTTTTTACTATTTCTCTAACCATTTTAATCATGTTTTGAGGTTAGATTAATTATTCTAGAGTCGCCACCTGAATTTTGATGTTCGGGAACATGTCAAAAGTTTAGATGGCACACAGGCTCACAACATGCCACCTCTTCAGAGTTAGGTTCGTGACTTACATGGGTTAAGGGTCTGATTAATAAACACGTAGACTTGTCTTTGTTAAAATACCATAATATTTCTATTCCAGATTCAGTTTAATATCATTTTAATGTTCGAAAGCGATAAATAAATAATGCAAATATAAAATTATTATATCAATTCACAAATGGCACAATTAGCCCTAATACATCATATCTAGCCCTAGAAAATAAATCTATTAAACCTGCAATACAATAAACTTTAGCAGCAAGACATTGGGGCCCGTCTTTCGGATTTAACTACTACGCCAGACTCGGTCAAATAGGACTCATTTAATCCTAAAGTCTAGCAAAACAACATGTAATTAATCCGAAGCCTAATTCATTCATCTAATCAGTTTTAATATAAGTGACAAAAAACACCCTTATGCCTCGGGATTGATTTTATCCTTATTAATAATAAAATAATAAATTTACCGAAATGAAATCACACTACCCGGACTGAAAACATAAGTCTGCCCATCTATCCTTATTACTGATCTGGGATGGTCCCCGATCGGTTACAGGGGTCCTCGATCGAAGACCAACTCTTCAATCGGTGGCTGTCTTTCGGGCAGACCCCCTGTTTTAGATGTCAGAACCCAAAAACAAGAAAAAGAAGATTCAAATGGAATAAACAAATTGCAAACAATAATGATGGGCTTTTAAAACCCTTCAGAAGTTACCTTTGAAACGGTTTTCCAGTTTTTGGAGTAAGGTAGGCCGATGAACACGTGATTGTGACTTGAGCAGCAACCCAGACCCGTGCAACATGATACTAAGATGAATATAAAGTGGTTTTCCACGTATTTGAACCAAATTTCACCGGTAAATGAGAAGTTTTGACCCAAAAAGATCAATTATGAACGTGTAATGACTTTAGAATTGACAAATAGTGAGGAATAGTTGTGATAAACGTATTTCCTCTACTAAATAACTTGAAATGGTGTTTGATTTGGGTGTATGAACCTTCAAAAATGGCTAATTTGGTGTAAAATGATGTGTTTCACTCTCTTTTCACTCAATTTCAAGTAGTTTCACTTGATTACAAGCACTTTCACTAAATTTCACTCAAAACTCTTCTCTTTTTCACTAAATTTCTTATCTTTTTGATCCAATAAACTGCGTCCCTCGTTCTGTCGATTTTTTTCACTTAAGTTGTGGAGAAAACCTCTCAAAACTGCTAGAAAACTGTTTAGAACACACCCGAAACCATTTATGGTTGTTGATTGTTAGGCATGAATTTGACTACAATTTAACATATTATTTATGATGAATTAAGGGTGTTTTTAGAGTTAACACTATGCCATTTTCCCTTTCACATGACACAAGATACATGACAGACATTTGTTTTCGCATCGTCTGAATATTTTTCGTGAAAGTATTTTAACTGTATGTCATCTGAAAGCAAAAAAAAATGCGCTCGATTCTCAGATGACATTACGATTACATAATCCTGTCATCCAAAGAAAACACGCGTTTTCGTTAAATTTCACTTACTCAACAGATGACACTTATAATAAATGAATGTCATTGTTTGTCGAAAACAAAAAAGCGGCAAATGAAATTTCACTTACGCAGTCAATCCCCAAATTTTAGACGCTCTTGTTTGACTGAAATTTTCAGCTGATATATAAACCCTCTCTCTAATCCCAAACCCCATTTTAGGTTGCGCAAGAGCTTCATCCCTCTCATCCCTCTCTATCGCCATGGTTGATTTGGACATGCAATCACTGCGTGAGCTATAAACACGGCACTGGTAAGTATCTATTGATTGGCATTGGTCCTTACTCTCTCTTTTCCTCATCCGATTTACTTTTGTGTATGTCGATTTCAGCAGCTGGAATAAGGATCTATTGATTTTCAAAGCTATGATTTAAAGGGTTAGATCTCTCGCTTAGATACTGATTTTATTGTATTCATTATTAGATTCACCGATGAAATTCTTGGGTCATTATCTTTTTTAACCTAGGGTAATACATTGCCGGTTGCTGAAGATGTTCTGATTTCTTTTTATTTGAACATAATATTTGCAGGGATAGTAAGAATGCTACATGCGAAGGCTGACTGAAGAGATTGTCAATCGGTTCATGCCTTTAGCATATGGGGAGATTTCTTTAACTTACTGAATATATATTAATGTTAAGTTGGTTTGAACTGATTGGTCATGCCTTTATAAGTGCTTGTGTATGTTTGATGTACTGTTTTGGAACCTAGAACTCATTGATTTAGGAAACTAGCCTGATTTAGTATATATATTGTTTGATGTACTGTTTTGGAACCTAGGACTCATAGAGTTCATGTATGAATGATCATTAAGCATGTGCCTGATTAGGCATACTCTAAAGCTTTGAATGTTCTTTGAGATTGGCACTACTCTTACACCTATGAGTTATACTGCTAGAAGTGATTGAGTATGTGTATGTGTATGAAACATGTTTATATATGATGTTCTGTTGATGTTTATGTTTGAGGTTCTGTATGAGTATGTGTACGATTGTTCATTTGGGCATGTAGCTTATTAATCATGCATCAAGTATTTGAGGAACATTGTAAAAGGGTCATTGAGCATGTGGCTGATTAGGCATACTCTAAAGCTTTGAATGTTCTTTGAGATTAGCACTACTCTTACACCTAAGAGTTATACTGCTAGAAGTGATTGAGTATGTGTATGTGTATGAAACATGTTTATGTATGATGTTCTGTTGATGTTTATGTTTGAGGTTCTGTATGAGTATGTGTACGATTGCTCATTTGGGCATGTATCTTATTAATCATGCATCAAGTATTAGAGGAACATTGTAAAAGGGTCATTGAGCATGTGGCTGATTAGGCATACTCTAAAGCTTTGAATGTTCATTATGATTGGCACTACTCTTACACCTATCAGTTATACTACTAGAAGTGATTGAGTATGTGTATATGTATGAAACATGTTTATGTATGATGTTCTGTTGTTGTCTATGTTTGAGGTTCTGTATGAGTATGTAGCTTATTAATCATGCATAAACTATTAGAGGAACATTGTAAAAGGGTCATTGAGCATGTATGAAGCATGTATTAAAAGGTAAATTTAGGCTAATTGATATCACCATTCTCTTTTTTATTTGAACATGACCTATGATGATAAGTAAGGAATAAGTTGTATGCTTGTTATAGCATGTTCACTTGAATAAGTTGTCTACTTGTTATAGCATGTTAGGCATACTCCTAAATCTCCATTACTGTGTATCATATCACTTGGCTTGTTATGCTTATGGAAAAGTGTTTAACATGGTGATGAAGTTGTATGATTCTAACAACACAAGTTTATGTCTAAGCTTGTGGTGACAGTATCATACACTTCATCACCATGCTAACTTCATCATGAACTGTACAATCCAAGTGGCAGGTACGTAGTGGTGGCTTTATGATGCTATGAGAACAAGTTTTAGATATGCACGAATAAGTTGTCTATTTGTTATAACATGTTAGGCATACTTTTAAAGCTGAAAATGTTATGAAACCATTCAGGATGGTGATGAGATAAGTTTACAATATACCTTCCACTTGGCTTGTTATCTGATTGAAACCATTCAGGATGTTGATGGGTTTTCGATGCTATCAGCATAAGTTATGAACTTGATATTATGTTTAAGAAGGTAGCTGATCATGCATACTCTTAAAGCTGAAAATGATGAACTTGCCTGATTCTTTTCTATTTTAACATGAGTTATGCTGATGAGACATATGTTGGCTTGTTTTATGTTCTGTTTATGAAGTAACTGATTCAAGAATAGACATATGTTTCATATCAATTTAGCATGTTATGTGTTAGGACGTAGAACTGATTCAATTTAATAGACATAAACGAATAAGTTGACTACTTTGTTATAGCATGTTATCATCCACTTGAATATACATATATATGTCTACTTGAATAAGTTGTCTACTTTGTATTGCCTATCAAAAAAGGATAGCGTGCAAGGGGGCATTATGATGTGACATGCGAATAGCGTACAAGGGGGGGAGGGGCGTGATGCGCGATTAGAAAGGAGATTTTGATGCTAAAGAAACAGTGGAGCTGGATGGATGGAGTGGAGTACTAGAGGGGCATGGAGCCAACATTGAAGATCAGATTGATTACCAAGTACATTTGTAATCAGTAATCATTCTGTTCTTCAAGATTGGCTCTATGCCCATCCAGTAGTCCACACCATCCAGCTCTAGTGTTTCTTTAGCATCAAAATCTCCTTGCTTCAAGAATGTGCAAATGGTAAACAAGGATATTGGGATGATAGGGAACCATCAGAGTTAAATAGCGTCGAATACTTGAGGGGCATGGAGCCAACATTGAATATCAGATTGATTACCAAGTACATTTGTAATCAGTAATCATTCTGTTCTTCAAGATTGGCTCTATGCCCATCCAGAAGTCGACACCATCTAACTTAATGGTTGCCCAGCATCCAAATTTCCTTGCTATTCGCACATCACGCCCCCCTTGTACGCTATTCGCACGTCACATCATAATGCCCCCCCTTGCTTGCTATTTGCACATCATATATCCATTGCATGCTCTTCAGTCCATGTCCTGGCAGTTGCTACATAACCTGTCCTGTTGCTGATGTATCGTTCAGCAATTCGCTCTCGGCCAGGAAATGGCCCCTCAATGAAGGGCTCTACCAGCAGTCCATAAATATTCCACAGCAGCTATAAAATGCATAGATAAATTAAATTAGACCCCAAACATGAGTAGATAAACTAGACCCCAAACATGAATAGATAAATTTACGGGTAAAAAATACATAGATTTGCATCTTACCATGGCAATACTATGGGCAGGGCGATCAAGTAGCTGGGGCATAGAAACATGTCCCAAGGGACCGATATTAGGATGGTAAATTTTGGTCCTGAATATTACCTGCGAACAATAGTAATATCATGAGTGTATTTACAAAGATATGAACTGATTTATGTGTGTTAACAAGTTTATGCATGTTCTTACAACTGGAGGTGTGGAGGGGAAATCGATAGGGAAGTCCATTTGGACTATGAATACACCTCATTCATAAGGGGTGTTTGGAGGGCCATTCATCACGGCAGTCCATTGCTGCCGGTCAAGACCATGTATATTGACAAGCCACCTAGGTGCCTCATATCGGAGTTGTTCAATCTGAAACTCAACATTACGATAGAGGTTCCTTCTATTCCTGCTCGACATAACAATCTTTAAGTATAGTGTTACGTTGCCCTGGGTGACTATTGAGAATTGGTAAACGCTTCCTATTTATAATGTGGGTGGATAAGTGAAGGGTCTTAGAATGGAGAAAGGGTAAATTGAGATTAATTAGGTCTATCTGTATACGGTGTGTAATTAATGAGCATCATCAATTGGTTTTGCAGATACCAAGACTTTGGGGATTCTAAGAGATGATGACTTAGATATGCTTCAGTTCAAGTTGGATTTGGCTTTCCAATCAACACCACCACGCCTCTGACTATATATACAGATTTGGAGATGTACATTAATTGCTTATATTTTTTTGTCATCAGACATTCATTCAGTTATTTTGTGTAGTTCAAATGTAACCAGATTATGAGCATTAGTCTCCAGTAAAATTAAAATCATTGATATACAGAAATTCTTGTTCATTTGATAATTATTGTTCATTTCCAGAATCATTCGAAGAAGAAGGCAAGGAGTGACATTTACGTTTAAAAAAATATCATCTAAACGACAATAAAAAAGTCATTAGATTAAAAGAATCTGTCATCTAAAACAAATCTCTTGACATGATTGATTAAGACCTATGCCATCTGATACAAGTTACTACGACAGAAATTATTATAAAAACTGTCACCGCGAATACCAATATGTCAATTTCCCATATAGCGACTTGACATTTTTAATTATTAGTATGTCATGTGATGACATTAAAAGTGACGTTAATAAATAAAAAGATGCATCGTAACAATGTTCATATGATAGTATGAGACTAAGCTGATGTCATGTATAGTATCTTAAAATGAAAGAACCTAACCGTCGTCTGGAGGTGCAGTAGACGGCAGTGAGCCCTGTGACAGATTTATATCTCGCGGGACGACGGTTTTTAACCGTCGTCTGAAGGGGGTTTTGGCGTAGTGTACATTACGTGAAAGAAGGTCTTACAGGTGTTTTTATGAAGATTGGGAAAGATTACGTCAAACAGACTATAAGCAGCCTGTTTTGCACAAACCATGATGAGATGAGCAACCTATGATCCAGCGGTCTAACGCTGCAATTTCTGATGATGGATGGCGACTTGACAGATGGCATGAGTGGAAGGCAGGAAAGGCAGAAAAGAGCAGTTAAAAGAAGCATGATGACAAGAAAGTTCGACCCTTGAGTGTTCAAGGGTCAAAAGGATCTTAACCACTTCTAGTAGTCTAGGATTTATGAACAATTTATTTGGTTTTTGTAATATTTTTATCGCATACTTTCAGTACCTTTTTGATCTTTTCTCCCTTAAATAGACGGAGTGGGGGAAAGGAAAGATACTTTTTTGGTGAACTAAAAAAAGACATTTTGGTAGAGAGAAGAGCTCTCGAGGAAGATGATTACTCCATTGATGGAGCTCTGTAGATGGGAAGTAGACTGTTCACTCGGTAGTATGAGTGAGTAGTAATTTTGAACTGGTTCGGCCAGTTAGGGCCGGTTATGTAAGCTCTCTATTTTCTATTTATGAATGAATGTTGTTAATTTATGAAGTGTTTGATGAAGCTTTTTATTCCATTGCTTACGCATATATGCTAGTGTTAGATGAATGATAGGGAACTGCTTTCATCTTCACGGACCTTTCTATCAAACATCCAACCCCGAAGCAGGAATGTTAGGAGGTTGTATCAAGGGTTTTCTTTATTGAAATGCTGTTTCGATCATAATGCAAGAAAGAACCAACCTTAGGGACGCTTATGGTTGTAGTAAGTCTTAGAATCTTAAGAACACACGAGAGTTGACTTAAGTGAGCATTAAAACAGAGACCTTGACTTCACTTTACTCCATTCATGAATAAATAGGATGTTTAGGGAATTAAAGTAACCGGTTCCACTGTGCCTAACCTGTTCTACCTTTTATTCATTATCAAGTAATCGTTTTTATCAGTTTACTCATTTACTTTGTCACATTTTCTCATTATAAAGAATTCACACACCACGAACACCCTGTTCTGCAAGGTTTTTCTAGTAAAATTTGGTCCTCAATCCCTGTGGAGACGATACTCTATTTATCACTTTATTACTTGTTTCTAGTGCACTTGCTAGAGTCTGTTTAGAGGACAACAAGTTTTTGGCGCCGTTGCCGGGGATTGAAATGAACAAAATCTATCAGAAAATTTCTATGAAACAAGGTGTTTTTAATCTGTTTGCTAAGTAGTGCAGCCAGAAGTAGTGCTCCCACTGTCTATGCGCAGAGCTGGACCACCAGTTTTCCCTATCGATCTTGAGTTAGAGAGAACGTGTAGACGAAACCGAGCGGGAGCTCGACGGGGAAGACAAAGAGAAAGAAGGATGGCTGGAAGAGTACCACCGGAACAACCAGTTCAACCTAACCAAGAGGTGGAAGGAGAGAACAACAATCCTCCAGTTATGAGGATTAGAGACTATTCTAGACCGACCACGGAAGGACACTCGTCGTGCATTGTGTTGCCTAACGAAGGGAACAACATGTTTGAAGTGAAAGCATCTATGATACAAATGTTACAGGCCGCAGTGCAATTCAATGGATACCAGTCGGAAGATCCAAACGGGCATATCCAGGAGTTCATTACACTATGCAACACTTTCCGATCAAATCACGGAGTTTCCGATGATGTGATAAGGCTAAAGCTGTTTCCTTTCTCTCTCAAAGATAAAGCAAAGAACTGGCTAAAGAACCTACAGCCTGGAACCATTACCACTTGGGAAGAAATGGCCAGTGCTTTTCTAATGAAATAGTTTCCACCTAGATAGGCCATCAAACTCAGAAATGAGGTATTCCATTTCGTGCAAGAAGAGGATGAATCCTTGGCCGAGGCATGGGAAAGGTACAAAGAGCTATTAAGAAGGGTACCGAATCATGGCATCCCTATGTGGATGCAACTACAGAATTTTTACAATGGAGTCACCAACATTTATAAAATTCAGATTGAATCCATTGCCAATGGTAACCCCGAAGATCTTGAACCACAAGCCTTGTACAACCTTATTGAGAGAGTCATAAGCACAAGCTATAACTGGCACTCAGCTAGGAGTGAAGGAAAAAGAGTGGGGAATGATGATGTTGTGTCAAAACTGACCACCCAGGTGGAACAGCTTGTAAAGCAGCTCAGCAAGATTAATGTATCATCCATTCACAGCGAACCGCCGTTCAATGATGTTTGTGATTTTTGTGGAGGGCCTCACTTCAACATCAACTATCCTAGAGTCAAGCAAGGGAAAGGTGAGCAGGAACAATGTGATTATGCTGGATATAATCAGAGGAACCCACCAAACCCATACTCCAATACCTACAACACTGCTACAAGAAATCATTCGAACTTCGGATGGACGGGACAGCCAAATCAGTAGGAACAACCAAGGTATCAGCAGCAGCAAGGAGGACATTACCAAAGGTAGCCTCAACCACCTTATAAACAGCCTGTTCCACCGAAGGAAGATGTAGAACAGGACATGAAGACCATGATGTTGCAATTCATGAAGCAGACACAAGCTTCAATAAAAAATTTAGAGACACAAGTCCATCAAATTGCTGCGTCTGCATCAAAAGGGAAAGGGATAATGCCAAGTAATACCGAACCAAACCCTAAAGGAGATTTCATGGCAATCACTCCGTGGTCTGGTAAGGAAACTCACCCTCCTTTGTCAACTGATAAAAATGCTAAGTGTGCAGGTACCTCTCAAAACACTGAAGAAGATAAGGAACAAGTTGTTCCTAGCAGGGAAGAACCAGCCTTGGTGGAATTGACCACTGATTGAGACCAGGAGGAACAAGGGAAGAGGTACAAACCACCCCCTCCCTATGTACCACTTGTACCTTATCCGGCGAGGCTGATAAACAAGAAGCTTGATGAGCAAAATTCAAAAGTGCTAGACACCTTGAGGAAGTTGCATATCCACATCCCCTTCGTGGAAGCACTTGCCCAGATGCCCACATATGCAAAATTCTTAAAAGATATCTTGTCAAATAAGAAGAAATTGGAAAATATCTCGATGATCCAACTGAATAGGGACTACTCCTCAATACTCCAGAACAAGCAGCAGCTTCCGAAAAAGTTGAAGGATTCAGGGAGTTTTTCTATTCCATACTCAATTGGCAAGTTAAATATTGAAAATGCATTATGTGACCTAGGAGAACCACAACCAACTAGAATGTCCATTCAGTTGGCTGATAGGTCTGTATGTTACCCGAGGGGAGTTGTGGAAGATGTATTGGTCAAAGTAGGAAAATTCATACTGCCTGTTGATTTTATCATAATGGACATAAACGAGGACTTGTATATTCCTATTATCTTGGGTAGACCGTTCTTAGCAACGGTAAAAGCATTGATTGATGTAGGAGAAGGACAATTATTTTTGCGAATTAATAGGGAGGAAATAATTTTCAAGATGAATGAGGCTATGAGAAGAGCTAACACTAGTGATGACACCTGTTGTTTCTTAGATGATTTCCAAAGACTTTCTACTTCACAGGAACAGGGACATGACACTCTGGAGGATCTCTTAGGAGAAGAAGTGAATTTATGTGAAGGAACAGGCTGATCCATTGAAACCAACTTGTCAACACTTCCTCCGGATCCTACTGTTCCTACTCATCAAGAACCACCTGAAATACCCACTGTGCCATTGACTAAACCTGAACTCAAACCTTTGCCATCACACCTAGAGTATGCGTTTCTTGAACCACCTAGCGGAAGCCCGGTGATTATATCTTCAAAACTAACCCCTGGTCAGAAAGCTCAACTCATGGAGGTATTGCGAAGAAACAAGGAGGCTATTGCGTGGAAAATTGATGATATCAAGGGTTTCAGTCCAGTAGTATGCGTTCATAGAATTCTGATGGAGAAAGATCACACGCCGTCTATCCAACCACAGCGCAGACTGAACCCCCACATAAAGGAGGTTGTAAGGAAAGAAGTGATCAAGCTGTTGGATGCAGGAATCATTTATCCCATCTCTGACAGTGTCTGGACTAGCCCTGTTCATGTTGTGCCAAAGAAAGGAGGTACCACAGTGGTTCTCAATGAAAAAAATGAGTTGGTTCCCACAAGAACCATAACAGGATGGCGAGTATGTGTGGACTACCGAAAGCTCAACGAGGCAACGAGGAAAGACCACTTCCCTTTACCCTTCATTGATAAGATGCTAGAATGTTTGGCAGGGTATGCATTTTACTGCTTCCTTGACGGATATTCAGGGTACAATCAGATTGCTATCCATTGTGAAGATCAAGAGAAAACAACTTTTACCTGCCCCTACGGGACTTATGCTTACAGACGGATGTCGTTCGGATTAAACCACATTGCGAATTTCCTTGCTAGTTCAATTAAACCTCATAACCTGTCCACTAACCAAAGGAAGAAGTTCTATGCAGAAATCAAATATTATTTTTGGGAAGAACCATATCTTTTCAGGTTATGTGCAGATCAGATCATTCGCAGGTGCATGACCCAAGAGGAAGGATAGGCTGTTTTGAGCCATTGTACGATCGAGAAGCAGGTGGACATCATAGCGCAAGCAGAACTGCAGCCAAAGTGCTCCAATCAGGTTTTTTCTGGCCAACCATTTTCAAAGATGCCAATATGTTTGTAAGCACTTGTAATGAGTGCCAACGAACAAGCAATATTTCAGCTAGAAATGACATGCCCCTTAATAACATTGTTGTTTGTGAAATATTTGACATATGGGGGCATAGACTTTATGGGACCATTCCCTACGTCTTTTGGACATAAATACATATTAGTTGCAGTCGACTATGTGAGCAAGTGGGTCGAAGCAATGGCTAGTCCCACTAATGACGCCCGTGTGGATGTAAAATTCCTAAAAAGGCTGTTTGCCTGATTTGGTGTCCCACGAGTGATCATTTGTGATCAAGGAACCCACTTTTGCAACGCTCAATTTGAAAAGTTGATGGGCAAGCTTGGAGTCTCTCATAGAATTGCCACGCCTTACCACCCACAAACTAGTGGACAGGTGGAGATTTCAAATCGTGAAATCAAAAGAATTTTGGAAAAAACCGTGGGCAATTCTAGGAAAGACTGGGCAAACAAGGTTGACGATGCTTTATGGGCATATAGAATTGCCTATAAGACACCCATTGGAATGTCACCATTTAGATTGTTGTATGGAAAGTCCTGTCATCTTCCAGTAGAGATGGAGTATAGAGCCTTTTGGGCTTTAACCTTCTTGAATTTTGAGAAACAGGCTGTGGGCGAACAAAGGAGGCTGCAACTCTGTGATATGGAAGAATTCAGGTTGTTTTCATACAAAAACACAGTCAATTATAAGGAGAAGACCAAGAAATTGCATGACAGGAAAATCAGGGAGAAAGTCTTTCAAGAAGGACTGAGGGTCCTTTTGTACAATTCAAGGCTCAGACTGTTCCCTAGGAAGATGAAGTCCAGATGGTCAAGGCCGTATACGGTGAACAAAGTGTTCGATCACGGGGCAGTCGAGATTGGCAAGGATGGTGATGAACCTTTCAAGGTCAACGGACAGAGGTTAAAACCTTATCTCGAGAATGATCACCAAAGGAAGATTGACACTGTCCATTTCCAGGACCCCCCGAGCCAATAGAATCAAGAACAGGGTGTCCGCTGCAAACACCAATTGTAGCACGAGTAATCTTGCATTTTAGTACATTACTTTAAATTTTTGTCAAATTTTAGGTAGGATTGCTTAGTCGGGTTAAGATTAACTCTGTGTCATATGAGGGTCCGTAAATACGATAATTTCTTTGATTAATATCAGGTTTTTAAGTGCGAGCAAAAATTTAAAACTTTTACCCTTCCATGTGGGTAAAGTTTTAAATTTTTACTTGTGTGAAAAAGGAGATTGAAATGATATTTGGGGGGAAAATCAATTGGTTCAAAATATGAAGCGAACATAGGCGAATAAAGTAAACTTCAAATCAAACTGTTCTTTGGGTACTTATGATACTCTACTTTTGCACCTCTCTCGGTAAAACCAAAAGTAGGTAGAGCATAGTAAATTCAAACTCAAAAAGTAACCGTTCTCTTCCCCAAGCGTCCTTTCGTCTGGCTGCGGCTGTTGCCACAACCACTCATACAGGTGGCGTTCATAGAAACATCGTCATAATGACGGTTCTGGCAACAGGTCGTTTCGCACCTTTTTCTACTTAAAGGACGTAGACTGTATCGCGGACCCTAATTAAAACTTTTCTAAACTCTTTCTTTCACACTGTTCCCCATATTTTGTTTGATAAACTATCTTTGGGTGTCCCTATTTAGTCTCTATCTCAGGATGAGGACTCGATGCTCAGGGAAACAAGTGAAAGTAGAAGGCGCAAAGAAAGACAAAGCAAAGTGCAAGATGGTGGGAACAAGCACAGTCGCGTTCGTACCCGATGAAAAACTGGTGAAGAAACTGTCTCAGTTTAAAGACGCCGCAGTGCAACAATATTATGATGACTTGGCTCAACTGGAATTTGGGCCGGTGAGATCTATATGCTGTGAAACACTGAAAAAGCTTAAGCTTGTGGAGCGTGTAAAGAAACCCATGGAAGCAGGCCACTTTGGCTACTTCTTTGAGATGAAGGAGCCCGCATACATGGAACTCACTTTGAAGGAGCCCGCAAACATGATCCTGAGATCACCGACCCAGATGAAGAAGGAAAGTTCAATTTCCGGCTGATGACCCATACCCAACGGCCATCTTTGAACACATTTAATAACCTGTTCGGCGCTGCGGATGACGATGACTTGTAGTCTGACGGGTATAAAGGGGCTTTCACCAAAACCCCGGACGAGTTTGACCCGACGGCTTTCTGGCGCTCAATCTCTGGCCAGCCAAGTTACGACGGTAGTGCCTCCAAAGCATCTGGTATTGAGGACTACTCCATCCGGTACTTGCACAAACTGGTTTCCGGCACCATCTTCGCACGTGAAAACCAGGCCACTATCCCTCATGCAGACCTTACGGCCCTTTGGAGTATGGTATAGGGGCGCAGGATGAACCTTGGATTTTGGTTTGGGGAGTAAATTAGCACTTTTGGGAGAAAAAACTCTTCCATCATATGCTGTGGCAGCATTGTGACACGAATAGACGAAGCAATCGGGGTCTTCAAGCCAGAAGACCAGAAAAAGCTAACAGTGGTGAACTACCCGGACCAAATCGACTTGAAAAGCCTCCAAAGTATGCTCTTTGGGAGGATGGTGAATGGGAAGTGGGTCTGGATGTCGGATTTTGTGGAGGCTAAGAGGGTTGAAAGTAGGAAGAGGAAGAATGAGCCTACGATATCAGTGTCATCCGAGTCTGAGCAGATTGAACAGGCCAAAGATCTTGGCTTTTACCAGAAATGCGCAAGGCTCTCCAATGAAGATATCCTCTCCAAGTTCAACGAACTGTTTGCACAGACTCAAGCATGTAGAGAACAAATCTTTGCCCTGGAACATAAAAATGCCGTGCAACAAGGTGAAATTGACCTGCTCAAACACCTTTGTGTGGAGGTGTTGGGGTTTAGTGTCCTATAGACAATTGTTCTGGGATACAAACTTAATGTAAATGAAGTGTTCTTTATATCATTTGTTTTAATGAGATATGTTTTCATAACTATATAAAGGCAATCCCTTTTAAGAACTAAATGAAGTCTAATAAAAGGAAATCCATAAGTTTGTTTAAAGTGATTATAAAGTGTTCATACAAGCATAAAGTGAGACGAAACTTTATAATAAACTAATAAACTTAAAACCACCCAAAGTCAAGTAATATGTTTAGGATCGACATATCACTGCTGAGACTTGCATGTAACAATGTCTTCTGTCGAGACAGAAAGATGATCTCACAAGCTTCATATATACAGATATCTGGACAATTACGTGGATCCAATGAAAATGAGTTCATTAGGATTGGGGACCCGACTTGAGATAACAGGATGGGTAGATTCATCCTTGTCACATGTTCATCTCATTGGTATTAATAGGTATAAGTAATCCTCAGACTCAAAGGAATGTTAATTAGTAATTCTGGATTACGGAATGTGACGCTTTGATCCTGTTGTAACACGATCCATAACAGAGATGACTCTGGGGTGTGAACGACAGACGTTGGGTATCACAGGAAGTAATTGCAGGATAGTTATACATTGGATTGAGCATTTATCACTCCCAATAAATGGGAGATACGTCCATGGATCGCTTGTGGAAGACTTGACTCTAAATCCTTTCAAGGTGATAACTTAAGACTTGAAATACAGATTTCACTTAACCTATCTAATTGGAGTTGACTCGGCCTGTACAAGTAAAACGAATGTCTCGCTATATGTGACTTGACATTATCAATAGTCATAAGATTCAGTTCAAGGATATAGTTGATAAAGGATCGAATTATACTGTAACTAATACGGAAAGGTCAACGACAGAATCAACCTGTCTTCTTATAGCTCTGGGGGAATGTTTCGGATTTGCTAATCACATTTTCCACACTCATTCCGTTATGCAAAGATTAAATATAATTCTTTGAAAATTAATTTAATAGTTGCATACGGCTAGAAGCAATAAGAACCTAATGGGTCACATATAAGACTTGGAACCCAAAAGAGAAACGGATGTTAATTAATTGATGGAAGCCCAACTGAGTCCGCTAAGGCCCGGTACATGGGGTGGGGCGATTTTCATGTATAAAAATACATGAATAGTTTAATTTGATTTTAACAATCCTAATTACATTATGATTGTAAATTAAATTAATTAAAAGATAAATAAGTTAGGAGTTTTAATTAGATTAAATTGCTCCTATTATTATCCTATAAGGTTACTATTATTATCTTTATATTTAAGATATAATTATAGATAATAAATAGGAGTTATATTCCGAATTAAATTCTTATTCACTAACCTAATTCTATCTAACTAGGGTTTAGATACAAGAGAATATAAATACCCCCCCATGTGTAATTTTCGAAACACACGTACTAAGCCGGGAGAGAGAATTTTCGACCCACACCATAAGGACGAGATTATCCATCGTTTCCTTCTGTTCAATTGATCACATCTCTTTTCTCTTTATCCTTGATCTTGTATTGATTAATTAGAGACAATCTATTTTGGTTGTTATATACGGTTGAATTCTAACTTGATCTTCAATTGTTTGTTTTGTGCTTGGGAACTCGAAGTAAGAGTTGTGGGCACTTCGTTTGCAACGGTAGATAGAACTTCTTAAAGGTATTTCTTTCTATCCCTCTTTATATGAAATAACGATTAACGGATCTTGGGTTAATGGAAATAGGTTAAAATTTTTATATTTCCGCTGCCAAACGTTAGCCTATTTTCCTTCAGTGGTATCAGAGCATGTGTTAAATCCGTTATTTCATATATGAAAATTTAGAAGTTTTTCAATTAGATTGAATAAATATTTATAGTTAGGTTAATTAACAAAACTGTTTTGATTAATTAGTTCTAAAGATAAATAAGTTTTAATTAATTATTAATTAAAATAGTTTATGCATAGGTTCTTAATAATTTTGGTTGATAATCATTATAACAAAATCTATTAGTTTTATAGTTAGATTGATAAAAGTTAGTTTTATTGATTCTAAAGATAAAACGGAAAATCTATAATAGGTTTTCTTACTTTCTGAAAATCGTTTTAAAACCGTTTTAAAACTGATATATAAATATATAATTATTTATATAAAAAAAATTGACAGCAGCTCGGGTCGCCCCTCACGGCGCAACCCGGCTGCTGTCGCGCGGTCGCTGCCTCGGGGCAGCAATCGCGCATCGGCTGGCCGCCGCTGCCGCAAGGCAGCGGCTGGCCAGACGCGTTAGGGCTGCTGCCATACAGCAGCAACTGCGTCCTCGGGCCCGGCCCAAGACCCACTTATTTTAAAATCGTTTTAAAATTAGTTTTAAATATATTTATGTATATATGTTTCAGAAATTAATAGTTTTCTGTCTTGATTATCGAATGAAAATTTATTTAAAAGTTTGTTTTACCTATTTGTAAATCAAAAGTATTAAATGAATTGAAATCAAAATAATTGGGACATGCATAATTAAAGTTTTGTATAGTTGTATTAATCTAAAAGGTTAATATAGAACATACGAAACTGTTAGAAGTAAAATTGGATGAAAGTTAATTTGATGTGTTAATATGATTAACCTAAATATTACATAAAGTATTTATGTAATCAAAAAATTAAATTTATTTAATTGAGTCTATGCATGTTTGGAGTTATGGACATATTTGGACCCTCTTTTAGTCTTTTGGTATTTTTGAAATAGGGCCTGTGAGTCTTGCCTTTCTACTATCTATTGTAATTTCTCCTCTTATCTAATTCCCTTCAAGTTAATTGAAGTTTTCTTTAGTGGAATAGAAATTAATATGTAATTTCAAGGCGCCATGGAGAAGATGGAGGACCTAAAGAGAAATATGTAATAGTTAGTATTTCCCTAGGTTTGGCCCTTTATTCCGTCTCTGGCTCGACGGAATAATTTAGATGATATGTCCATAACACCAATGTATGTGTCTAATGTATGCTAAAGCAAATCAAGCCTAAGTTAGATTATGAGACTTAAAATAAAAATCCCTCACTAATTAAAAGTTAAGTAAATAAGCAAGTTATTAAAATCGGTTGCCCATCCCTAATATTATAATTCAGCCGGCAGTACTGGGGGCCTTTGGGTTGTTGAGCAAACTCAAGCTCGGGGTCTTATGGTAACACCTGAATTATTGAAAAATCATCTATTCATGAATATGGGGTAATACTTAAATTAGATTATGATAATTGGATGAGCAAACTCATGTTGTCATAAACTAATGGGCAATATGGTTGGGATTAATGTGTATAGCATATTAGTTACTAATGTGGTTAGTAACCCAATAACCTAGGAATCACATCAAAGATGTGATTGATTACATAAATCTACCTAACAAATGAGACTAGCTTGTTGAGCAAACTCAAGGTGAAATCTCAGGAGTTAGGATCCTAGCTCACTAAAGGATTTGCGAAATTCTTCGAATTAATATGGAGGGCTATTAATTTGGCAAAATAGTGGGAGCAATCTAAAATAAACAAAAGGCCTATAATTTTAGATTGATGCACTTTAAAGCAAATGAATAACGTACGTTTACTCTTTCTCACTCTCAGGTTATATTAAACATTCGTAAAATCATGACTAACACCAATCTGCAAAATATACTTACCGATAACAAGTTGAACAGTTCAAACTTCACCGACTGGTATCGCAACCTCAAACTCGTTTTGAAGTTCGAGAAGAAAGGGTATGTACTTGATACACCGATACCCCCTTAACCGGCGGATGGTGCTCCCTACCAAGAATTTTATACTTACTTGAAGCATAAGGCTGATGACGATCATGCGGGAGACATCATACTTGCATCAATGACACCGGAATTGAAAAGGCAACATGTAGAAATGGATGCCTATTCCATGGTCGCGCACCTGAAAGAGTTGTTTGTGAATCAAACTCGGAGCGAACACTACGAGATAACAAAGCAGTTATATAGATGCAAGATGCAGGTGGGCACATCTGTAATGGCACATTGTGTCAAGATGATTAGCCTTGTCACCAAGTTTTCTAGTATTGGAGATGCGATGGATCATGAACTAAGTGTAAACTTACTTCTTCAGTCCCTCCCTGAGAGTTACTCATAGGTCATCATGAACTACCAAGTGAGTGGCTTGCAAACCTCTCTTGAAGAGCTTGCAAATATGCTCGAGACAGTCGAGCCCAATATGAAAGAAAACGAGGGGATACCGGCCCTTGCTATTGAAGGATCAAAGAAGAGGAAAGGGAACTCTCCTAATCCAAACCATCCTAATAAGGGCAAGGGGGCCATGCTCACCGAAACAAAGGGAAAGGAAGTGAAGAAGCCCAAAGGAGAGTGCCACTTTTGTGGTGAAGAAGGGCATTAGAAAAGAAGCTGTTTGGTGTACCTAGCTACCCTCAAGAAGGGAGAAGCCGGGACTTCAACACTTGGTATGTTTTATATTGAAATAAATACAATTTCACAGTTTGAATCTTGGGTATTAGATACCGGATGTGGATCTCATATTTGTATGAACATTCAGGGACTCAGACGGACCAAGGAATTGAAGAAAGGAAGCATAAACTTGTGAGTAGGAAATGGAGCAAGAGTTGCCGCCCTCGCCATTGGAGATTATGCTTTGAGCTTGCCCTCTGGGCTTGTAATAGAATTAGGGAACTGTTTGTATGTTCCAGAAATGTCTCGTAACATTATTTCTATTAGCCGTCTTCTTGACGACGGTTTTCATATTTCAATAAAAGACAAACATTGCGATTTTTATAGAGATGGGATTTTCTATTTTTCAGGAATATCACAAAATGGGATTTATGTGCTAGATGACAAAATTTCTGTTTTCGCAATTGATACTAAAAGACATAAGCTAGATAATTCAACTTACTTGTGGCATTGTCGTTTAGGCCATATAAACAAAAGACGCATGCTTAAGCTACATCAAGATGGGCTTATAAATTCAATTGATCCTGAATCATTGGAAACATGCGAAGCATGTTTAAAAGGTAAAATGACAAAGACACCCTTTAGCAATAAAGGTGAGCGTGTATCAGACACTCTAGGATTAATACATTCCGATGTATGCGGTCCTATGTCAGTCCAAGCAAGAGGAGGATTCAGATACTTCATAAGCTTCATAGACGACTATACCCGATATGGTTATATCTACTTGATGAAGCACAAGTCCGAAGCTTTTGAGAAATTCAAATGCTTCAAAAATGAAGTAGAAAATCAATTAGGAAAGAAAATAAAGATACTTCGATCCGATCGAGGTGGAGAATATCTTTCAGATGATTTTCTGAATTATCTAACTGAATGTGGGATATGCTCACAATGGACACCTCCCTATACACCACAACACAATGGTGTATCCGAGAGGAGGAACCGTACCTTATTAGATATGGTACGATCCATGATGAGCATATCATTACTTCCAAAGACATTCTGGGGTTATGCCTTAGAAACTGCCCTCTTCACCCTAAATCGAGTACCAACTAAATCCGCTAGTTCCATACCATATGAATTGTTCGTTGGTAGGAAACCCACATTCTCATTCATGAGAGTATGGGGTTGTTCAGCATTTGTCAAACGCATAGCGTCAGACAAACTAGATTCTAAATCTGATAAGTGTTTCTTCATTGGATACCCTAAGGAAACTGTGGGGTATTACTTCTATCATTCAGATGATCAGAAAGTAATAGTATATAAGCACGCAACCTTCTTGGAGAAAGAGTTTCTCGAAGAAACAGAAAAGGGAAGCATGATTGAACTTGATGAAGTTCAAGAACAAGAAACACCGACTGAAACAACAGAGGCGGTTGAGGAACCCGAAGCAGTCCCATTAGATGAGACTCAAGTGCCACCCATTCGTAGATCACAAAGATTTCGTGAACTCCCAATTAGATATGGTTTTCTAGTGGGAGATGATGGTGAGGTTCCCGTGTTAGACGACGAACCCGAAAACTACGAAGAGGCTCTTAACAGTCCAGATTCTAAAGCATGGCTTGAAGCCATGGATTCTGAGATGGATTCCATGTACACCAACCAAGTGTGGACTTTGGTTGATCCACTTGAAGGGATAAAACCCATTGGGTGCAGGTGGGTCTTCAAAAAGAATACTGACATGGATGGAAAGGTTAGCACCTACAAAGCTAGGTTAGTAGCGAAAGGATATCGTCAGAAACAAGGAATTGATTATGACGAAACTTTCTCTCCTGTGGCTATGTACAAATCAATCAGAATAATGCTTGCTATTGCCGCTCACTAAGATTATGAGATTTGGCAAATGGATGTGAAAACAGCTTTCCTAAACGGAAACCTGCTTGAGGATGTATATATGATGCAACCTGAAGGTTTCACATCAAAGGATGCAAACAAGGTTTGCAAACTTCAGAGATCCATTTATGGACTCAAGCAAGCATCAAGAAGCTGGAACAAGCGTTTTGACGAAACCATAAAACAATTTGGTTTCGAACAAAATTGCGAAGAAGCTTGCATTTACAAGAAAGCAAGTGGGAGCTCAGTTGCATTTCTGATATTATATGTGGACGATATATTATTAATGGGAAATGACATAGCTCTACTACAGTCGGTAAAGGTATGGTTATCAGGTAACTTCTCCATGAAAGACCTTGGTGAAGCAGCTTATATACTTGGTATAAAGATCTACAGAGATAGATCAAGAAGACTGCTTGGTCTTTCACAGGCTACATACATCGAAAAGGTGCTAAAGCGGTTTAGCATGCTTGAATCGAAATGAGGTAACTTACCCATGATACATGGAGTAAAGTTAAACAATCATTAATGTCCTAAAACCGAAGATGATAAGAAGCGCATGGCTGTAGTCCCGTACGCCAGCGCAATCGGTTCGATTATGTATGTTATGCTTTGCACTAGACCTGACGTAGCGTTCGCGTTAAGTATAACGAGTCGTTACCAAGGTAATCTGGGAGACGAGCACTCGAATGCCGTCAAGAACATTCTTAAGTACTTGAGAAAGACTAAAGACATGTTCCTAGTGTATGGAGAAGGGGATCTGAAAATAGAAGGATTTTCAGATGCCAGTCATCTCACAGATGAGAATGATTTTAAATCCCAATCAGGATACCTGTTTATCTTGAATGGGGGCACGGTCAGCTGGAAGAGTTCCAAGCAAGGAAGCGTAGCTTTCTCTACGACCGAGCCAGAGTATATCGCTGCTGCGAAAGCAGAAAAGGAAGCGGTTTGGATTAAGAAGTTCATTACTGAACTTGGTGTGGTGCCTGGCATTGTAAATCCCATTACACTGTACTGTGATAACAATGGAGCCATTGTGCAAGCAAAGGAACCACGGTCTCATAATGCATCCAAGCATTACCTGAAGCGATACCACATTGTAAGAGAAATTGTGGCAAGAGGAGATGTGAGAATAGAAAGAGTACCTACTGAGGAGAACGTTGCAGATCCGTTGACAAAGCCCTTAACCCAGAAAGTACATGATCGTGATCTAACTTCTACTGGGATAAGCTGTAGAAACAATTGGCTTTAGTCCAAGTGGGAGTATGTTGGGGTTTAGTGTCCTATAGACAATTCTTTTGGGATACAAACTTAATGTAAATGAAGTGTTCTTTATATCATTTGTTTTAATGAGATATGTTTTCATAACTATATAAAGGCAATCCCTTTTAAGAACTAAATAAAGTCTAATAAAAGGAAATCCATAAGTTTGTTTAAAGTGATTATGAAGTGTTCATACAAGCATGAAGTGAGACGAAACTTTATAATAAACTAATAAACTTAAAACCACCCCAAGTCAAGTAATATGTTTAGGATCGACATATCGCTGCTGAGACTTGCATGTAACAATGTCTTCTGTCGAGACAGAAAGCTGATCTCACAAGCTTCATATATACAGATATCTGGACAGTTACGTGGATCCAATGAAAAGGAGTTCATTAGGATTGGGGACTCGACTTGAGATAACAGGATGGGTAGATTCATCCTTGTCACCTGTTCATCTCATTGGTATTAATAGGTATAAGTAATCCTCATACTCAAAGGAATGTTAATTAGTAATTCTGGATTACGGAATGTGACGCTTTGTTCCTGTTGTAACACGATCCATAACAGAGATGACTCTGGGGTATGAACGGCAGACGTTGGGTATCACATGAAGTAATTGCAGGATAGTTATACATTGTATTGAGCATTTATCACTCCCGATAAATGGGAGATACGTCCATGGATCGCTTGTGGAAGACTTGACTCTAAATCCTTGCAAGGTGATAGCTTAAGACTTGAAATACAGATTTCACTTAACCTATCTAATTGGAGTTGACTCGGCCTGTACAAGTAAAACGAACGTCTCGCTATATGTGACTTGACATTATCCATAGTCATAAGATTCAGTTCAAGGATGTAGTTGATAAAGGATCGAATTATACTGTAACTAATACGGAAAGGTCAACGACAGAATCAACCTGTCTTCTTATAGCTCTGGGGGAATGTTTCGGATTTGCTAATCACATTTTGCGTACTCATTCCGTTATGCAAAGATTAAATATAATTCTTTGAAAATTAATTTAATAGTTGCATACGGCTAGAAGCAATAAGAACCTAATGGGTCACACATAAGACTTGGAACCCAAAAGAGAAACAGATGTTAATTAATTGATGGAAGCCCAACTGAGTCCGCTAAGGCCCAGTACATGGGGTGGGGCGATTTTCATGTATAAAAATACATGAATAGTTTAATTTGATTTTAACAATCCTAATTAGATTATGATTGTGAATTAAATTAATTAAAAGATAAATAAGTTAGGAGTTTTAATTAGATTAAATTGCTCCTATTATTATCCTATAAGGTTACTATTATTATCTTTATATTTAAGATATAATTATAGATAATAAATAAGAATTATATTCCGAATTAAATTCTTATTCAGTAACCTAATTCTATCTAACTAGGGTTTAGATACAAGAGAATATAAATACCCCCCCCCCCCATGTGTAATTTTCGAAACACACATACTAAGCCGGGAGAGAGAATTTTCGACCCACACCATAAGGACGAGATTATCCACGGTTTCCTTCCGTTCAATTGATTACATCTCTTTTCTCTTTATCCTTGATCTTGTGTTGATTAATTAGAGACAATCTATTTTGGTTGTTATATACGGTTGAATTCTAACTTGATCTTCAATTGTTTGTTTTGTTCTTGGGAACTCGAAGTAAGAGTTGTGGGCACTTCGTTTGCAACGGTAGATAGAACTTCTAAAAGGTATTTCTTTCTATCCCTCTTTATATGAAATAACGATTAACAGATCTTGGGTTAATGGAAATAGGTTAAAATTTTTATATTTCCGCTGCCAAACGTTAGCCTATTTTCCTTCAGGAGGAACATGGGCGGGAAAGTCCCTCTGGTGCCTCGATCAAAAGTCTGGTAAGAGTTAAACCTGAAACAACTGCCAATGCCGCTGCCTCCTCGAAAGGGGATGGCAATGCTCCTGCTACAGATAGAGAGGTTGATTCCTCTCTCTCTCCCTGCTTGTCTGATCATTCAATTTGTCGCTATCCAAGCATCTGGTAACACTTATACCCCTTCTTTGCATTTGTTTACACTCACCTGTTATCATGTTATGTTGTTTTTCCTATGCTTTTGTTAGTCGTAACATTGAGGACAATGTTTGTTTCTAATTTGGGGGTGGGAAATTACATATCAAATGCAATATCTGTGTGCATAACATGATAAAAGATTGAACAAAGTTGTTAGTGTAGTATTTTCTAAATAAGAAATTACCCCCCTATGATCTTTGGCATGTACAAAAGGAAATCTTTAACTGTCCTTAGTAAATATTCCTTGTTTATGTTCATATTCTTGTAAACATTCTAGTGTTTCGATTGTTTAGACTCAGTAGTAATCACTAAACAGACTGCGCTTGTTATGATTGAAATATATGGTGATAGCCTTGTCTCAATCTTAAATGCCCGAGTCTTGAAGTTCCAAAAATTTTGAAGTTCTAAATCAACATTCACGTGATGAACCTTTTGCCTAAATGCATGAAACCCCAAACTAGTGAGAACTTGAGCCTGCAATTGCATATAAAATGCATTGATTCTTTAAAGAGTGGGCCAGTACTTGCTATCTTTAGGGAGAATTTGCTTTGGTATGCCCTATAGAAATGGAAATTTTTTTGACAAACCTAGAATGATAAAGGCATTAGGCACCCAACTCAACCATTAAAAAGACATAACCCGTGCATTGCACTCATATAGTAGGATGAACCATTTGAGCCTTACCCTTGTCTTTCGTTAACTTAGCCTGTGAATAACCATAATCCCTTCACTTTGAGCTTAAAGAGCCGAGAATTTGCCTCATGCAAGCGGTGTTAATTGAAAATATAATTGGCTTAGGAAACTCGAGCGCATACTAAAATAAAATGTTGAATAAAAGAAAATGATTGAGAGGAAAAAGAAAAATCAGTAAAGGACTTGTTCCTTCATGGCACACTATCACAATGTGTGCCCAAAATCATTGGAATTGATTGTTTAGGGGTAGGAGTTAATGAAAAGAGTGGATAAATCATTTGTTAAAACAAATTGTGCAAGGTTGTAAGTAAAAACACCAAGGGATCAGTGTAAAGTGCATGAGGACAGAATTCTTACACATAAAAAAGCCATTCACTTCCACACCTATACCTTAACCTTACATTACAACCATTAAAAGACCTTTGGACTCTGTTTGGAAAACTTTGAACCATAGAAATAGGACCTATAAGAAATTCACACCCTACGGGTGTATTTACTGAGCTGAGGAGAGAAGTTGCATTCCCTTCCTTATGGCGAAAAAAAGGGCCATTTGAGAGTGAGTGAAACATCCCTTCCTTAGTGAGGCATCTTTGGCAGACAGATTGTTCATTTGAAAATTGAGGTTTAACTTTAAGCTTTGAGGAATTTCTTGAGTAGGGGTATATGATTAAACACTGGCATAACTTCATTTATAATCATGATTTGCGTTTTTTTGTAACTTTCCGAGAACAAATGATCTGTTATAATCCTTTTCTTCTCCGTGATCTCCTCAAACTCATCCTCCGTATTCTTTCATACTTAAAATCCCTCCCAGAAGTTGACTTGTTTTCTATCTGTTGTTTACTTGAGGACAAGCAAAGATTCAATTTGGGGGTATTTGTTAGGCATGAATTTGACTACAATTTAACATATTATTTATGATGAATTAAGGGTGTTTTTAGGGTTAAATTACGTGAAAGAAGGTCTTATAAGTGTTTTTATGAAGATTGGGAAAGATTAAGTCAAACAGACTGTAAGCAGCCTGTTTTGCACAAACCATTAGGAGATGAGCAACCTATGATCCAACGGTCTAACGCTGCAATTTCTGATGACGGATGGCGACTTGATAGACGGCAGGAGCGGCAGGCAGGAAAGGCAGAAAAGAGCAGTTAAAAGAAGCATGATGACAAGAAAGTTCGACCCTTGAGTGTTCAAGGGTCAAAAGGATCTTAACCACTTCTAGTAGTCTAGGATTTATGAACAATTTATTTGGTTTTTGTAATATTTTTATCGCATACTTTCAGTACCATTTTGATCTTTTCTCCCTTAAATAGACGGAGTGGGGGAAAGGAAAGATACTTTTTTGGTGAACTAAAAATAGACGTTTTGGTAGAGAGAAGAGCTCTCGAGGAAGATGATGACTCCATCGATGGAGCTCTGTAGATGGGAAGCAGACTGTTCACTCGGTAGTATGAGTGAGTAGTCATTTTGAATTGGTTCGGCCAGTTAGGGCCGATTATGTAAGCTCTCTATTTTCTATTTATGAATGAATGTTGTTAATTTGTGAAGTGTTTGATGAAGCTTTTTATTCCATTGCTTACGCATATATGCTAGTGTTAGATGAATGATAGGGAACTGCTTTCATCTTCACGGACCTTTCTATCAAACATCCAACACCGAAGCAGGAATGTTAGGAGGTTGTATCAAGGGTTTTCTTTATTGAAATGCTGTTTCGATCATAATGCAAGAAAGAACCAACCTTAGGGACGCTTATGGTTGTAGTAAGTCTTAGAATCTTAAGAACACACGAGAGTTGACTTAAGTGAGCATTAAAACAGAGACCTTGACTTCACTTTACTCCATTCATGAATAAATAGGATGTTTAGGGAATTAAAGTAACCGGTTCCACTGTGCCTAACCTGTTCTACCTTTTATTCATTATCAAGTAATCATTTTTATCAGTTTACTCATTTACTTTGTCACATTTTCTCAATATCTCTCATTATAAAGAATTCACACACCACGAACACCCTGTTCTGCAAGGTTTTTCTCGTAAAATTTGGTCCTCAATCCCTGTGGAGACGATACTCTATTTATCACTTTATTACTTGTTTCTAGTGCACTTGCTAGAGTCTGTTTAGAGGACAACATTGATCGAGGACATGGTTTTCGATCGGTGACCTACGTGTCAGGGGGAAATTTTTAAATCTCAGAAAGATAATACTTAAAGGAGTTTGATAAAAAAAAAGGAAGTAAAATAAGCTAAGAAACGCATAAACAACAGGGTCCAGGTCTTAGCTCGCATCCCTTCACAACGTGACATGTGGAGCCCACCTACACAACTGTTAGCAAGAGTGTAACATAAACTCATCACTAGGGCAAAAAAAATTCGTGCTCACACCTATATAAGAAATTGTTAGATATCTTGTTTACCTTACTTTTTCTGTTCTTCTATTAAGTGAAAACAAATGAATAGGTATGAACTGATTAAGCTTGTTTGTTTGTTTGTTTGTAAGGTAGCATATCTACCATTAAGGTAACTTTGATGTTCTATTATTACATGAATATGTATGATTTGACTTGCATTAGATGTCTACTTCAAATCATGAAGTATATAAATTTATATTTCAAAATAGGATTAAGTTGTGCATTAATTACACAAAAGTTACAAAAACCTATACCCACAAGTTAGACAAAAAAGTTAGGCATGACACACTTGAAAACTAAGGGGAACTTAATCTTCGAGTTGTGGAACTGCTTAGTGCTCTCCCTCTTGCACATCATGCCCCCGTTGCATGATGTTCCCTCCATCTATGGGCAGTTGCATCATATTCTGCCATGCTGTCGTTGTATTGCTCAACAACTTGTTCATGCCCTAGAAATGGACCCTCAATATTGGGCTCTATCATCAGTGTATACATATGCCACATCAGCTAACAAATGCATAGATAAATTAGACGGAAACAAGAATATTTTTGTAGCAAAGAAATAGATAAAACTAGTGGCAAATCTAATTGTGGCAGTGGGATATGTAGGGGAAGAAATGAGTTGGGGAAGAGAGATCATCCCTAATGGACTAACATTAGAATGATAAATCCTAGTCCTGAAGTGAAACTGAGAATAGGAATAAATTGATCAGTGTATAGTATTATATGTAGTATTGAACCTTAATGAGTTTTGCGTTGTTATAATTAGAGGTCTGGAGGGGAACTAGAGAGGGAAGCGAATGTGGATTTCGTATACACCTCCTTCGTAAAAGGTGTATTATGGGCCTTTTATCCTCAAAGTCCATTGTAGAAGGTCTCCATCTAGAGGATCTGCATGCATCAAACATGGTTAAGAACAAAAACATAAAAGATAAGACTATATAAGGTAAATAGAGATACCTTGAAAGTTGATGAGCCACCTGGGTGACTCTTGCACTAGTTGGCACAAGTCCAACCAAATGCGTCTGTGGCCAAGGTGAACCGAAGATATTATTGTATGCTTATTTGTCTCAAATTTTCTAAGATTAGGGTAAAACACAAAGTGTAAAATACATTCCATTTATACTGGTTTGAGGGTGGAAAAGTGAAAGGTCGTGGAGAAGGGGAAATGGTGGAGTGCACTTGTTGCGTTAGGGTTAATTGCCTTGAAATTATGGTATAATTAATGATGACTTTTTTGCTATGCAGATAACAAGACACTTGGGGATTTTTTTGGAAAATGTAGATGAACCTTATGTAATTCACATCAACATGTTGCTTTTATTTTTATTTTTGACTAGATTCAAAAATTGAATTAAACTCTTGTGTATACAGATTATATAGTCTCTAATTAATTTCAAATATTTGATACATTACTTTAGATGCTCATTGAGTATGTCTATTTTATTATTCAGGTAACAACATGAATTGGCTTCTAAGCCAATCTGAATAAAACCTATAAATTTCATTTAAATACCAGGCAAAGAAGATGATTAAAAAAGATGTCATAAATAACAATAGGAAGACAAATAATGAAAAAAAATCTTTCATCTGAAAAGAAATCCATTGACATAATTGATTAAGACCTATGGCATTTGAAACACGCTATAACTACAGAAATCATTATGCAAACTGTCATTATTGTAACCAATAAGCCAATTTCCCATAAAAAAAATTTGACACTTTTATAGTGAGGGTCATATGAAGGCCTAATTTGGGAATAGTGAAGTTAGTTATATATTCTAGAGGATGCTGTTCACAAATAGCCTGCCAGAGACTTTCAATAAAATATAAACTTAACAAATCATTAATCTAAAAATTGAACAAATTGAACTTTAATCAATAAAAATGGGGTTAGTCTATGCTTACTTTATTTTTTGACAAAGTAAGTCTTACTTTGTTTTTAACACTATTAGATGAACTTACTTTGTTAAAGTCCACCATCATCAAATGGTGAAAAAACAAAGTAATGTCAAAAACAAAGTAACCATAGAAGGCACCATAAAAATGAAGTAGTTTATTGGTATCACTCAACAGTTGAAGAACAAAAAATTAGGGATTCCAAGTACCCTGTGGAGTATTCTCATATCCGTCCCATTATCCTAACAGGTAACGGTATTGATCTCGTACCCGTCTCATGCCTAGCCGGTAATAGACATGTTTGGTCTCAGTCTATGAGAGCCTTATAGTATTCAGGGTATATGAAGGCCTAATTTGGGAATAGTGAAGTTAGTTATATATTCTAGAGGATGCTGTTCACAAATATTGTTTCCCCATTTTCATTTCCACTTCATAAAGAACAACAGTAAAGAAACTTGATCATACAACAAAATAGATTATGCATGCGTATAAAGATAGATCACTTCCAATAACAAAAAGTTTCCAAGTTCCTACAAACAAACAGATACATATTTACAACATAATAGGCCAAAGGAAACCCATTTTCCTACCCAAAAAAAGAAACAGTTGCAAATCACATTCCTCTTTAATTTCAGCCACACCTGTTCTCCAAATCCTGTGATTACATTACATGATGGAGCAAGTAGTAGGATCAGCTCGATAATAGTAAGGTTCCTGAACAGTAATCATTTGAGGAACACCGTAACTATAAGGCCAAACCATTTGTTGAACTTTTGGTTCTTCTTTTTTCTTTTCTTCTTGTTTTTTCTCTCCTACTGCGCTTACACTTACTATCTCAGCGTGTCCAATTTTCTTCCTCAGTAAAGTTGTAAGTTCTACGGCGTCAACTCCATCTCCTACTATCTCTATCTGGCTCTTATCGTTACCTCCTAATCCAGCCGATTCAACACCTGTTATTCCCACTGCTATCTTCAACGCTTTTGATCTCGACTTTTTGTCATTTAGAGATACCTTTACCACAATCTTTTGCTGCAATTCAATAGCAACAAAATTCAAATTAGAATCGGAAATCAAAGCAATCAAATTAACTGACTATACATTAAAAAAATATTGATACCTTCATAGTGTTTGTTGAAATTAATGTCTGAGACAATAGAACACTGTTATATATGTTGAAGCAGAAGAGGAGAGGATTGATTTGAAAATGGAGGCATGTCCTCCTCTTATTTATAGTGGCAGTGGCAGATCAATTTTAATTTAGAAGAAAACAAGTACGTAAGAAAGAAACCCCACACGGAAAGAAGAGAGAAAAGTAGCAATGAAGGGGATATTGGCACGTACCTTCGCTCATCAGGAAAAGTCTTTCTACTGTCAAGATATTCAACTGAGTTAGGGGCTGGGGAGAAACAAGGTTCGGTTCGGTTCGGTACAAGCCAAGTCTACTTCCAAGTCAATGTTCTATTATTAATATTTTTTATTTTTTTTATTCTAACTCCAGACTTCTTCAATGCCTTCCACACATCAACATGCTTATAATTCACTGTTATTATTAGACCACTAATTTGATTTAATGACTCATCTCATTTCATTATCAGTGTAGACTATAGACTATCCTAATCATTTTAATACTTAAAATACAATATAAAGTCTCCAGAGTAATGAAAGTGGGGTAATTGAAGTTGTAGAAAATAAAGAAGAAAAATTCAAAGAATGAAAAAAAAGGACAACATGTAGGTATATAAAAACTGCATTTTCTTATGGAATTATATATGTTTGATTTTAAATTCTTCTTTATCCGGATCCTACGAATTCGTGAAGTACTTAAAGTCCGTTTGGTATGCCGTAATGTAATTTAATGTAATCAAAGTTGTAATGTAATCAAATTTGTAATGTAATGTAATGAAATGGTGATTCTATTACAATGTTTGGTTTACAAATAAAAACAAAATGATAGAATGTAATGACCATTACAATACTTATGTTTTCCTAATTAAATGTAATTATAAAATTTTATTTGCATAATTAAAATAAACGAACAACATGAAAAATGAGAAAAACGTGAAAAACATAAAACACGAAAAATGAAAAAATTGAATCGAAATCAAATACAAAATTATATTAACTGAAATCAATAAATTAATGAATCGTTTTTCGTTTTTTAGTTTTCGTTTTCAACAATTTTCACCGTTTTTTATTTTTTATTTTTTTCCCGGTTTCCCGTTATTTTTCATTTTTTGCGTTTTTTTGTTTTTCTCTTGTTTTCAATTTTTCATGTTTTTCTCTTTTTTGTGTTTTTGACAATGATGAGATGTGAGATTTGATAAATGAGAGGTTAGATTGAGCCTTAAAAATAGGAATTAGAATTACATGTTTTGGATGTAATGGGAATTCAAATCATTTTTCTATGTAATGGGGATTACAAGAGTTGTTGAACAAAATTTAACTAATGGGTTTGTCATTCCATTACAACAAAATTGTAACATGCAACCAAACATGCTAATGGGCCTTGAATGTAATGATAATTCCGTTACAAAGCTCATTACATCTTACCAAACGAGACCTTAGATTAGAGTATAAAAAAAACTGTACTGAATAAATCATTTCTTTGTAATTTTAGGATTATTGGAACTGCTATCTAAATTAAATTTTTTTCAGCCACTTAATGATGAGGACATCCTGTCAAAATCCGCTATACAGTTCAAACCTGGCAGATGCTCCCGTTAGCGCAAGAAGAATGAGTAGACGAGTCAGGCTGTTTACTGGGCCAATGAAACCTTGACGAAAGGTCACGTAGGCGAATTCTTGCTTTACTTCCTCATCAAAGAATTTTAGCATTGCTTTCTTACGAAGGAGACAAGTCTGACATTAGCAGACATCGTTCTAATTACTGTCGATGTGGCTTACCCATATTATCCTTTGTTGTTGTTGTTTTTTTTTTGCTGTAACCCTAGTAAGGGTAAGCCCGTAATCTTTGTTTAGGGGAAGTATTTATAACCCCATTAGTTTGTAAGGATGGTGAACTTTTTATCAATCAAACTATATTTCTCTTTGAGAGCAAGGTTTTATACCTATATATTGGAATTAACTCCTTTTAATTTAGCTAGAGAAGAAACTCTTTCTTGATTTACAATTAAAATCATTAAGTTTGTCTTCAATTTGTATCAGTTGGTATCAAAGCTAGCCTGAAGGGCTTTATGACAAAGGAAGATTTTGTGAAGTTTCAAATCAAGGTGGAGATTTGTAAATGCGATTTGAATTTCACCGTCCAACCCGTGTTGAAAATGGAAAACGTCCATTCAAACCTTTTTTTTCTTTTTCTTTTTTTGTTCACACATGATATTTCCTCCCATTCACATGTATTTTTTTTCTATAAATACTATACATTAACATAGTTTGACGCATCGAGGTAAGGGCTGTTAGTGTTATTTTCTCTATTTTTTGTACAACTTTCAGCTCTCTAGAGGAATAATTTCCAGTCTCTTTGGCATGTGGAGTAGGCCTAGGGGTGTCAATGAGACTTGGTAGTTCGCAAACTATTCGAGTTTGGCTCGGTGAAAGCTCAATCAAAGCTCGGTTCGAAAGGATTTGACTCGAGTTCGGGATCGGCTCGAGCACTAACAAGTTGAGTATGAGCCTTTAGCTAGAAAATTACGTTTTGATAAGGAGCAAAATATATTACAAACCTTAATATATTTCATTGTTTGAAATTTTTCTCAGAGTTTGGATATTCCGACTATAAATACCATTTACAATTCTTGAATCTCGGTAATAACACATGATTGTTTTTCTTTTATAAATATTTTAAACTTATATTGAATATAGTATAAGGCCTTTTTGTTAGTTATTCTCTATGATTGTTTTTCTTTTATAAATATTTTAAACTTATATTAAGTATAGTATAGGGCCTCTTTGTTAGTGTACGCATGAATTTAGTTAAAGCTTATAATTCTTGGACTTGCAACTTCATGACCACTTGACAGATGCAATATTTGCTTTTCTTCATATCCTGGTAAGATAATTTTTCTAGAAGTGTTTTGTAAAGGAGGATGCCTTTGCAGTTAAAGCTAAAAGAATCTATTTGCTTATTTTAAACTCATATCGACTCGAGTAAAGCTCTTCAAAACTCGGTTCGAAAGGGTTCAGCTCAAGATATTAACCAACCAATACCGAACCTATCTAAGTTCAAGCTCCGCTCAGCTCGTTTACACTCCAAAATAGACACACTGTCAAACTACCTAAATCTCCATATCATTTATTCTCATATATTTTTTGTTGCGCAAATTAAATATTCCATTCCGAAGGGAAATTTTTCCTCATAGCTATATTATAAATACAGGTTTTGTTTTTGACAAGGATGATGACAAAGTAAGTTCATCCAATGGTAAAAACAAAGTAAGCATAGCCTAACAAACATAAGATACCAGATCTTATAAAATCATTTATATGGGAATATCACCCGAATATAAAGGAAGCAAAGTATTTGGTTTACATGATCACAAACTCCTTTACCATTAGTTATGTAGAAATCCACATTGTAGAATTTTTCAATTGTTGTCCCATCCATCTGAATTATAAATGTGAAGTTCATGTTTGATCAGATATGCAGCAATTGGCTGACACGGTTTCACAAAGTTTCTAAACATTTTCTCATAAATATTTCTGTGTACTAAGAAGCTCTACAACAAAAGTTTCTTTAAAAACTATCTGATTTGCACATTCAACCTTCGGAGCCAAACGGAATGAATAATCATATGAAAAACATCATATCTCTGTGGAGGATTGTTAATCAGAAAATGCCTTTGCACCTGTTTGACACCTTGCTGCTTTCTTCTATACTCATCTTCAGGTATTCCCATTAATATCTTTTTCAGGTTTGGTATTTCACTAACCAATACCTCAACAGTAAACGCCTCCCAATTAAGAACATCACTGAAAGGCAATACATAGTTCTGAGAAATTAAAACAGGAACACATTCTGCATAAATTGCTTCCACAATTCTTGGACTTGCAACTTCATGGCCACTTGGGCAGATGCAATATTTGCTTTTTTTCATCATATCCTGGTAAGATAATTCTTCTGGAAGTGTTTCGTAGACGAGAACGTCTTTGTCCTTTTCCTTCCAGTGCTGGAAAAGGGAAGGTCTTAGCTTTCCATGGTTTTTACCTGCGAAGAATGCTAGGGTTGTTCTGTTAGATGGCGACAATCCGCTGGTGAGGTTTGAAATTTCGCCGGTAATTAGATTGATTTCAGGAAAGGAGGCATCTTTCTTGGGATTGAAATATTCAGAAGTGTTTGCATTGCACAGAACTCTTATGGAATTGAAGTATAGCTGATGCTCGTACCAGGTTGCTCGAGGCCCCTGTCACCAACCAATGTTATTTCACTAAAAGTTATATATTATGGGTTTCCGTTGGAAAATTTCTACAATGTATCGTATTAGTACTATTACTAGTCCAGACTACTTAGATGATGCCACGTCGATTCAACAGTTGATGTGGTATCATCTAAGTAGAGAAACTATTGTTTGTCTGTTTAGATGATACCACATTATCCGTGGCATCGTCTAAGTGGTATGGACCAGTACTAATTGTAGAAATTTTCAAATAAAACAAGTGATTTATTTTCAAGTCATCATCATACTATAGTCCAAACAAACAAAATGGAAGTTATAATGCATATATTTAATTTACCCAATCATGGCAGGAAAGCATGAAATGATCAGCTCCATGGGTTGTGTTCCAGTAAGAATATTTATGAGAGACGATACGAACATAATCAACGACAGTACGTTCGAGTACAGCTTTGTCGCGAATGATGGGATGGAAGAGATGTTCAAGGATCATCACTACACTGAATGGAAGAAAGAAAACCTGAGCTTCATCAGGATTCAATGTCCTGAATTTTGTATTACTTTCCATTAAGCTAATGAAGATCCCTTCCATTGAGTATATATTCTTCCCAGGCCCATAATGAAATAAAGGTGGCTCTCCCTCTTCATACACATATATTTTTAACATTTTCTCCATTAACAGATAGCTCCTGTGCACAATTACATTGAATTCATCTATCATCACTATATATTATATTTTTAGTTTTATATATAAGCAAGAAAGATCCACACATGATACCGATAAAGCTATAATTAACTTCTATGTTGCACGGAAACGGAAACGGATACGGAAACTGAAACGGAAACGGATACGGGAAACATAATTTCTGAAAAACATAGGAAACCGAAACGTGGGGGAAACGTGTAAATATTAAAAATATAGGGGCATATTTATAAATATTAAAAATATAATAATACATTAAAAAAAAACAAGATTGAAGAACAAGAGGAAGAAAGTCCAAGTTCAAACGAGATTCAGGAGACAGATTATAGGAGAAAAAAATATGGGTAAGTTCTTTAAATTGAAGGATACATGGAAGGAATTATCTCTCAAATAGGAAGTTTCAATTTTTCAAATCTTAGATTGAATAGAAATTGCAAAATAGAAGATGTGAATTTCCAGAATTTTAATGGAAATAGGTAGGGAAAACTGTTTAAAAATTGAGAGACGCCTTTCATATTTTGGGTAATTACGGAAACGTGCCCGGAAACGTTTCGTATCAGTTTCTGAGAGTTTCCGTTTCCCACATCTGCCGGAAACGGGGAAACGCATGTCATGAAGAGTTTCCGTGCTTCATAGATTAACTTATGAGTTCTATTTTTCTTTTTTTCTTCTTATATTTTTGTTTTTCTTTTTTTCCATTTTAATCGTTTTCTTTTGTTTTTCTCATGTTTTTTCCTAAATTGATGAGGTCATCAATGTGAAGGAAGCGGAGGAATCCAAAAAACGGGGCACACACGGTGTGTGAGAACAGCAATACGTCGTGTGAATCAACAAAAAAACAAGGTAAGAGCAGTCACACGGCATGTGAAATCTCTTGGAGTTTCTGATCTTTCTAAATGAATCCATAGTGTGTGGATCTTATAACACATCGTGTGGCATATCGAAGTTTCAACCCACATGACAAATGGACTAACTTCACCAGCAAGTTCTGCCAATTCTATAACTTTCGTCTTATACTGTATTTACTATTTTATCACTACCTATTTACTGTTTTTTCATTTAGTATATGTTCTAGTTTGTCATTAGGTTATTTGTATTCATTCTGGCCCTAGTGTAACAAGTGATGTTAGTACTTCACTGGGGTATTATGTTATTCCTATCTTAAGGTTATTGAGGTATAAAAGACTCAAATTTTGTAAAGGATGCAACTTTTATCAAATCAAATATATTTTCTTCTCCATTTGAGGCAAAGGTTTCTAACCTTTGGAATTATTTCATGTGATTGATGAACCAAGTTTTGCGTTCAGTAATCAATAAGTTAAGTTCATGGTAGTTTACTTTGATGACATCCTCATTAGATAAACACTTGAGAATCAAATTGAGCACATGAGGGTTGTATTTGACTTGTTGAGGAAACATCAACTCTATGCAAACACTAAGAGTATGACTTCATGATGGAGAGTTTGGTGTTCTTCGAGTATGTTGTTAGTGGAGAAGGCATTCCGTGGATGAAAAGACGGTTCGGGCTATCCAAGAGTGGCCTACGCCTTGTAATGTGGGGGATATTCGAAGCTTCCATCGGTTGGCAACATTATAGCGGAGGTTCATTTGAAGAAGGGAAGACAATTCAAATGGAAAGATAAACAAGAAGGCAGTTTTGCACTCATTAAATAGAAGTTAAGTACGGCTCCAGTACTTACATTTTCAGATTTTGATAAACTCTTTGAGGTAGAGTGCGATGCTAGCAGAGTTAGGGTTTAAGGAGTATTGATGTAAGATAATAAGTTGATTGCCTACTTTAGCAAGAAATTATGTGACTCAAGACAAAAATGGGCTACCTATGATAAAGAGTTATATTCCATAGTGGAGGCTTTGAAGACGTTTGAACACTACCTAGTTGGGAATGAGTTCGTTCTATACACGGATCACCAAGCCTTGAAGTACTTGGGGAAGCTAAAAGCAACTTAGGAGTTCCATTCATGCTAGATGGTCTGTGTTTGTGGATAAGTTCTTCTACAAACTTATCCATAAAGTTGAACAACAAAACCGAGTTGCGGATGTGTTGAGCCGAAGGGTAGCACTACTCAAGATTATAACAGTTCAAGTAGACTAATTTGAGCACATGATGGGTGATTAAAAAGAGGGTCTGAACTTCGGAGCCCTTTGGGAGAAGTGTACGAGTCAAATTGGTGAGAGTAACTACCATTTTCTAGATGAATATCTCATGAAGGGGAACCAATTATACCTTTTGTGTACCTCCATTTGGGAGAAGGTGATTCGGGACTTGCATGGGGGAAGTCTTGCGAGGCATTTTAGGAGAGAGAAGACATATAAAGCAGTGAGTTCATGTTATTATTGATGTGGCATACTTAGTGCAACTATGTTATATATATCAAACCGCCAAGGGGCATGCCACTTTACAAGTCATTACTAGTGATGAGTACCGTTTGGAAGAATCTCTTCATTGGCTTTGTTTTGGACTTGCCAATGACTCAAATGAGGGTGGACTCTATCTTTGTAGTTGTGGATAGATTTTCAAAGATGGCACACATTTTTTTGTGCCGAAAGACCAATGATGCCTCATCCATAGCCAAGTTTTTCTTCCGAGAGGTAGTGAGGTTGCATGGGATACCGAAGAGCATTATGTATGACCGAGATACCAAGTTCCTAAATCGTTTTTGGAGGACCATTTGGACTTTATTCGACACTTAATTGAAGTTCAATACTACCTCTCACCCTTAAACTGACAGACAAACTGAGGTGGTGAACCAAACCTTGGGGAATCTCTTTAAAAGTAAGTGCAAGGGCAAGTCGAAGATGTGGGATTTGGTGATAGCTCAAGTAGAGTTGGCATACAACGTGGTCATTCATTTGTGCACCAAAAATCGCCTTTAGAAATGGTGTACACTAAAGTAAGGTACTTTGTGGTTGCCTCTTCTATTTAATTCAAATGAATAATCTCTCTCTTCCTTTTTAATATATTTTTTTCTCATTTAGTACCATTCAGACCACTTGACTGTCAAAAAACTATAAAACTACCCCTAACTCACCAATGCGCGTCTTTGACAACAACCTTGGCGCAAAATGGCGCACCAGGTGCGTGCCATGGCGGTTGCGCCACGCCATGGGGGTGTCATGGCGCTAAGGTATGCGCCATGTGCCATAGGCGCGCCTTTAATAACTACTTTAAGTACCCAACCACACCCTTAACATTGTGAGCATATCGAAAGGGGACAAGGTTGGTATTCCTAACAAATTCATGATAAAGTGAAAGAGAAGCTTAGTGGAATACCAAGTAAAAGTAAGGTTGATGAGCACTAAAGGATGTGCAGTTTGAAGTCATGGTGTATTTGAGTAAAGAATGCCTAGCTAGTGCTCCGAGTATTCAACTGAGGAAATATGACCCCTACACGGTTACCAAGAGAGTCAATGTCTTTGCCTACCATATAACACTCCTGAATTGGTAGGGAAAGACGCATCCCTCTTTTAATATGCGTGACTTGAGCCCTTAGAAGCCGAATGTGCCTCTCGAGTACACCGTCTAAGACTTAGGGTCCAAATCTTTTCGAGAATGAGAGAATGATGAGAGCATCAATGTGAAGAAAGCGGAGGAACCCCAAAAACAAGGGTCACACAGTGTGTGAGAGCAGCTACACGTTGAGAGAGTAAGTGCATCAACGAAGAAACAAGAGCAGTCACACGACGTGTGACCCTAGCCACACAACGTATGGAATCTCTCTAGGGTTTCTAATCTTTCTGAGGGAATCCACATAGCGTGTTGATCTTATAACACATCATGTGGCATATCGAAGCTTTAGCCCACACGACGTGCAGACTAACTTCACCAGTAAGTTCTGCCGATTCTACAATTTCTATGTTTTATTTACTGTTTTGCCACTACCTATTTATTGTTTTGCCATTTAGCCTATTTTCTAGTTTGCCATTAGGTTATTTGTGTCCATTCTACCCTTACCTTAAGTGGTGCCAATTGTGTATTGAGTGGTATTATGTCATTTCTATCTTTGTGTTATGGAGATATAAAAGCCTCACATTTTGTAAATGATGCAACTTTTATCAAATCAAATACATTTTCTTCTTTATTAGAGACTGAGGCTAAAGTTTCTATCGTTTGAAATTATTTCATTCTAGTTTAGTTTAAAAATAATTATTTCTTTATTAGTTTAAATTCAAAACTATTAGCATCATCTTCATGAATCTATATCATAAATAGAATGAGTTCTATTTTTAATCCAAATATAAACATTATTATTTTTTTACTGGAAATATAAACATTATTTCATTCAAAATGAATTGCCAAGTTTTATTTATTTTAATTCTAAATAAAGGAATTCACTCATAATAGAATTCAAACAAAGAAACTCTAAATCAGATTCAAGCAGTTGGTTCTTACTACATATATATTTCTAGGAGTATAATAGTATAATATTACAAACATATAGCCGACATCAGTGGTTTGTTTTGATTTGTTTTTAAGGTTAATTGATTTTTTGTAAGTTAAGGTTAATTGATTTAATTATAAGTGCACACTAATATTATAGTGCATCCTTGTGTCCTAGTTTTGAGAGCACTGTGCCAGATTCCAAAGCCGAGTATTGCTCCTAGAATTCATAATTTAGTTCGATTTTTTGTGCAGATACATATTATATTAATAATTTTCACATTCTCATATCTTTCCAATATTTGGAGATCTGGTCTCAGCATCTGCCACACTAAAAAAAGAATGGATTCCATGTATAGCTCTCCTAATTCCATTTTAATATAGTTTGAAAACATCAACATTATATTATTCAAGCCTATTTCTATCCAAGATTGAAATTTAATTAAGTAAATATACATGTATACAATTAATGAGAATCAATGAATATCATCTCATTATTGTTTTGTGATGCTTAAAATTCTGCAAGTTTCTCTATATTTAGACAAACATTAATTAATTCAAATCTTAATGAGAAAAACATTTGATATTGAATCAACAGATTTTAATTTTTTTAATCTGTAACTGTAATGGAAGGAGAAAAGAAGAGTAAATACCTGTGGAAGGCACAAGAATTCCTATAAATAGATCCTCGAGGAAGATAATCAAAATCATGATGATGTGAAGAAGAACAGTTGGAGTCGAGTATGGCTTCTTTTATCAAAGATCTAGCCATGGAAAGATGTGCTTCGACCCTCTCCAGTTTTTTCATATCAACTTCCTTAATTTGATCATCCTGCTCAATAAGACTACAAATAAACAATACGTACTTAATGATGAAAAAGGTAAATAAAAGGATGATTTAGAAAGACCTTGGAGATGCCAAGATTGAAAAACCAAGGCCATTGATGAGAAGATGGGAAATAAAGCCAAGAAAGAACATAAGAATTGTTTGTAGAAAGAAGAAGAACGAGAGTAAGAAGAAGGATACATGAATATTTCAAGTAGTTTTGCTTCATTTTGTTTCATTCTTTGAGTCTTTCTCTCAATTTTACTAAATGGAATGGAATGGAAGGAAGGATGTAATTTGGTAATTTGTTCACTCTTATATAATCCAGATAAGAACCGTTTCAAATTTCCTTCCATTTTTAACTTTGCCAACCTACCTTAACACTTCTTCTTTTTCTAGATATTTTTTACTATACATGTTATATATTTTAGAATCCATAGTTTATAATTTAAAACATATGCTTTATATATTTTGAGTTATATGATTTTTATTTTAAGATAAAGTATGTTATATTTCATTAAAAAAAAAAAAGATAAAGTATGTTATATAAATAATTAACTAAAAAAATATTTAATTAATTACACATTCAAATATTTTATTGGTTAATATGTAACATGTTATTAAATTATTGGTTTAGCACACAGATAATATATATATATATATATAGTGCGCTAAAGTAAAATCTTTTTTTCTTTCCAATCTACTGTATTAAGAAAATTTCTACAATAGTTAAATAGTTAAAGACTAAATTGGTCCTCAAATATTATGTTAGCATAATTAATAACGTGTTCATACACGAATTGATTTTGGAGTGATGACGCATTAGCATTTGTTGATATCCAACTACTATAAAATCTCTCATTTTTAACTCCATCATACGGTTTAATAATTTATGTTTGGTATCTGTGTCGTTATGTTGGCAGCCTCCTGCCGTTCAATGTTACACATTGAACTGACGCATCTTTTTCAATCCAATCCTATAAGATATCATTTGGCATGATTGTTCGAGAATGTAATGGTTTGGTAAATTTATCTAGAGGTGGGCCTCTTGGTTTCACAATGTCCGCTTTACATGCTAAGTTGCTCGCAATTTTATTTTCTTTACGTGTGGTCTATGATTGTGGTTTTCAAGCTATTAGAATTGCATTTGATTCAGCATCGGCAATCCATTTGTTAAGAGGTGATCAAGTTTTGTCAAATGCACTGGGTGTTATTCTTGGTGATATTTATGAGGTAGTCCAAGCATTCTCCTCTATCGAGTTCGTTCACGAGTGCCACCAAGTGAATACTGTAATGCATAATCTTGCTGCTTGGGCATGGTGTCTTTCTTCTTTAGAAATTTTTATTAAAGATTTCTCTTTGTGTGTTTCATCTTGTATTCAAAAAGATATTTTCTATTTTTCTTGATAGTATTATAAGGTTATTTTTTATCAAAAAATAATAATAATAATTTATGTTTGGTATCAAAATATGGTACATATTTTAAAAATTAATAACTTCTTTGAAGTATTTTTTATGTTCCAATTTACATGTCAGTTTACAAATTATTAAATTTTGATAAATGAATAAAATTACGGATGTATTTTGGAAAAGCATTATATATAAAAGATTTAAAGATAAAATGTTATCAAGACTATAATTAAAAGAACATAATTATTTTATTCTTGATTTCTATATCAATTGCCTCAAATAATTTATGAGAAAAATATGTTTTTCCGATTTCAAAATAGATTTTGAGATATCATACTGATAACATGAGAAATTAATATTAGTACATATGTCGATATTCTAGACGGGCCAGAAATATCTAGAGCATTGGAAACCGTTGAATTCAACCAACATGGATACTACCTTTTCTTTAACATGTGAACCAATAGAGAAATCTTCATGTCCTACTCGGACTATATCCCACCAGATTCACCTAGAATCAAGAAAGTCCAGAAAGTGGTAGGATCCAAGTTGCCTAAAGTGTCTTCTGAGGACTCCAGGGACAGTAATTCCCGCCTAAATATCACACAGTCAACATACATAGTCACATTCTCTACAATTACTCTCAAAATGCTTAATACAACATCATATTCATCACTGACTTAGGCATGAGATTTGGGTCACCCATCAATGGCCTCATTTTTATAATCTTTTTGTCTTATCTGAGGCATCTAAAAGATCTTATCGATCAACAGAGTATTAGTTCACAGAATCCTTGATATCAAAACCGTTACATGACTACTACAATATCTTTCTATCTCCGAACCATTGTTCATGGGATAAAAACAACTTCCAGAATTGTTACGGGAGAAACATATTTCTCTCTCACATATGGTTCGGAAGCAGAAATAAAGGTGTTAACGGCCAAATCACGGGAGTAATATTTTGAAAAAAAAGGTCAATGAACCAAGAAAGGAAGGTGTGGTTATTACTAATTCTAAAAGGCACGTAAAAGAGGAAGTTGTTAGTGGATGGGTTGTTTTGAAAATTGCAATTTATTACAATACTGGATTAAAAAAATGGGTTAATAGCGGGTTCTGCTGGTCAGACCTGTTGGTCCCTTATAACGTGACAAGGTTAGTTCCAAGGGGGGGATAGGAACTATTTAAAATTTTATCCATTAAGGATGACTTCTTTTTCTTAAGAAAAGGTTTACACAGCGGCGCTAAGTAGTTTCAAAACACAAGCTTAGTCAACTTGTGACTAAGTCTGTTTCTTTACTTGAGTCAGGAGATAGCACTTAGAGTCTATTCCTGAACTCAGCTTCTTAGTACACTCAACTCAGCGTGAGTTCGTTACTTAGTCAGTTTTATAGCAAGCAATATATAAAGGAGTTTAAGGGTTAGAAATATGTTACTCAGCAGACATATCCTGGTTCGGCCTCTCCGCCTACGTCCAGTCCCCGGAACGCGTTCCGAGCTTTTTGAATTCTCTATTGAGCTCTTTAAAGGTAGAGCACGAAACCTTTTATTATAGAAGCTGAGTATACAAGAGTACCTTCCTCTATACCTCTACTCACTCCTATAACTACCGTTGAGTACTATAACCGAGTACTCAGCCTCTCCTTTCTATTGTTCTAGAAATGATAAAGTGTTTGTCTTAAACAACAATTGCTAAGACACTTTAGATGATTGTAATCACTCTAGACTTTTACACAATAATTAGAAATCGGTGTAAGATTTTTGCTTTGCTTTTCTCACAGAACTTCGAGTATGAATTTGGTCAGCGTTTCGACTAATTGAAGATCTGCATGGAATGAAGCAAATGAGAGGCCTTTATATAGTGACACTTGAGGCACCGGTAATTTCGAATTTCGAAATAACCGTTGGAGGCAAACGGCTTCCTGTCGTTGTCACTCAGTACGCGCTCAGTGTCGTTGGCCAATGAGATTCTTGCATCTTCTGTCCACGGCAGTGCTCGGCAGCTTTTCGTCCGGTAAACAGAATGTTTCGACATATTTGGCAAAGTCTTCCAGACAGCTTCCTGCGCCTTCTGAACTTTACCCAAAGTAGAAATACTTTGTCTAGAAATTGGTTCTTGTCTGCCGCTGTCTTGTGCTTCTTGTCGTTCCACTCAGCAGCTTCATCTTGAAGCAATTTGAGAGAAGGCTTCTCGATCCTTCTTCAAGCTGAGCTTGTGCTTTGTACAAAACGACCGCGTTTTGAAATCTTGGGCCATGATGCCTTGATGTGTTGACTTGGGCTTGACTTCCACTTATGGGCTTTTAGACTTTATATCTTAATGTCTTATAAATCAATAAACTCAACATTGAACAAACACATTAGTGTAAATAAATCAAAGCATTTAAATTTAATGTGTTAGAATATTTTTTATCAATTACTTAAATAATTTTATCAAATCAAAATCATGTGGAAAGGTGTTTCAACAAACTCCCCCATTTTGATGTTGGCAAAAATATTCAATCAAGAACTCAGTGTTGAGCTCCCCCATGATAGTTGACCTTATATTACTCAGTATACTCCCCCGTAAGGGTTGAGCTGCTGACTTAGTTTTACTTTAAATATTTCAAGGTTTAATCAAGTAAGTCTAAGGTCAGTTTTCATAATTAGGTCAGCTCATGGAACATATTCTTTTTAACTCAGTTTATGCGGAAGATTTAGATATCAGAGAGCACTGAGTATTTCTTTGTTCAATGTGTTTAGGAAGACATATAAAAGAGGTCAACATATTGATTAACACAGCATATAGTCATAAAGCAGTGTAGACAATTGATTTAATGAAGATGCGTTAACTATTCAGCACAAAACATAAGTAAGCATCACATAAGATTGGTCAAATCTGAAAAAGATAGATGCATGCATAGTTTTGTATTCAGGGTCAGCACAACAAAAATGCATAAAGGAAGGACTACAAGTTTAACAAAATTGAATCTAGTCAATCCTAGTCAAGCTATTTTTTCTTGTAGTTGAGTTGGGCTTCATGCTCTTTAGCTTTTCCTTTTCCCTTGAATTTTTGCTGACTACCTGAAGCTTCCTCTGATTGATGAGTTCTTTGAGCTTGAGCTTGTTCTTTCTCCCTCGTTTTGCCACCATCGGGAGGAGGAGGAATGAAGGTGTCTTCAATGGCAGCTTGAGTTAAGCGTTTAGAGAATGCCTTAAGCTTTCATGTGCTTTCATTTATGCCGTCAAAAACTGGCACACCATCATCCAAAATAGAACGTGGAATCCTGATAGTTGCGGCACTGAGCATACTCAGGATATATGCTTGAGACTTTCCAACCCAGTGTTTACTGTCAGTGAGTATGGCAAATGCTTGATGAAACATCTTCAGCAAGGACGTGTCAAAATACTGACGTTGGGCATTTGAGTGGCGCACGTGGTTGAAAGTAACTCGAGAGTACTTCAGGATTTCGTTCGTCTTGAGCTGGTCAGTTTCCATCTCTTCCTTGCTTAAGTTTAGCAAACGTACAACCTCACTAATTTGTTCAATGGAGCATTGGGAGGAGGAAGAGAGTTGGTGATTGGTTTTCTCTTGCTCAGTGTGAAGCTGGTTGAAGAGTTGATGAACTTCAGCAGAAGTTGCATACATTGTGTTCGCAGCTGACAGTTGATGAAGTTGACCCTGTAGAGAGTTCATGTGATTAACCATGGTTAGCTAGAGTTCGGCCAGCTTCGTTATTGATTCCTTCCTGGGCTGTTGAGACTGAAATGAAGTCATGACGCTCAGAAGATCCTTAAGACCTTTGATCTCTGTAAGAAGCTGAGTGACAGACGAAAGCTGAGTTGGCTCAACATTAATAGACCTAGCGGCATCAGCGTTTGTTTGATGGAGGTCATGGAGAAGGGCTTGAGCTGAGTCAATGATTCTTCGACCAGACTCAGAGGCAGTAAGATAACTGAAGGATCCATCATTTGTTGGCCCAGATGTCGGAAGAGGAGTAGAACCGAATGGAGGCGGTGTTTGGATCTGCTCAATATTGGAAGTGCCAGCATGATCATCGGCTGGTCTTGAGTTAAGATTTCCAGTGGAAGCTTACTGGATTAGATTCTGCACTTGGATTTGTGGAAGAGGATGATCGGCAAAATGTGTTACTTGCTCAGAGTCAGACTGAAGACAGTATTGACCTGAGCAGGTATTTCCATAGATTGCTCAACATGTTGAGGAGCAGGAACTTCGAGCACTTGCTCGGGATCATCTTGGCTTAGGAGAGCAGTTAAGTCGGCATGTTCCTTAGGCTGAGAAACAGAGGCTTGCTTTTACTGTTGCTCTGGTGGAGATTCAATAGGATTAGAGAAAAACTTGAAATGCACATTAGATAGGTCAGTGATCGGATCCCGCAGAGGTGAGTCACCCATAAGGTCAATGACTGGGGATCGATGTGCCTTCTTCTTAAGTCTCCTTAATTTCTTGGTCTTTGGAGGAGAGGGTTCAGCAGGAATAGACTCAATAGAGTGAGCAGGTGAAGTTTCCCTTTGAACAGTGTGTTCCTTTTCTGTTGGCTCAACTTCTTCCTCTTCAATCTCCTCAGTGTAAATTGTGCCATGGTGGTCAACATCTGATGGCTTATCATGCTCATCATCCAGTGTTTCCTCATTATCGAACTGACCACCCAGTTCTTCTTCATCTTGTTCATCCTGTGGTTGCCCAACATCAGTGCCAAGACTTTGTTCATAGTGTGAGTCAGCAGGAATAACGAAGTCAGTGGGAAGTGCATTGATGGGACTTAACTCAGAAGAGATTTTCTTCTTCTTCCTTAGTGGTTGCTCATCATTGTCCTCATTCTCTTCTACCTCAGGCTCAGCTTGCCTCTTGAGGTTTTCCACTGACCTAGGTCCATCCTGACCTTGTTGAATTTGAGGCTTTGTTCCTCTGGACACAAATTTAAGCTTCTTTGGTGGAGAAACAACTTCTTTAGAGGGGCTTTGAACAGCTTTCCTCTTTCTTTCCTTCTTTCCTTTACGGGTCTGCATCCCCTCAGTTTCCTGGACAACGACTGCTTTCCCTTTCTTGGGCACAATTGGTTGATCGTAGAATAGACCAAATAGTGCCGCTGCAGTGATCTCTGTTCCTATTGTGTGGATTTCCTCAACCAAGCTCACCTTGTGATCTTTGAGGATTCTGGTAATTATGGAGCCTATCCTAAGGGTTCCAGTGCTTCTTTGAAACCCACCGATTATGAAGACAGACATGTTTATCGGCGTGTAGGTCAGCATGTGCCAGATGAAGCACTGCTCAAAGTTTGTCGCTGAGTTGGTGCAGTTGATCTTAGGGAAGAGGAAATTAGTCAGTATGTAATGGGCCATCTTCTGATGCTGACCCATGGAGGTACTTGAAATTTCCCCTACATTACCAGGAGGTTTACAAAACTCAACGGAGTAGTTGGTCTTATCTTGGTCACCTGATTTACGAAGTATTGCTCTTTCGTTTTTCAGCTTGAGTAGCGAGGCAAGATAAGTGGGGTTGATGAAGATATCCTTCCCTCGAACCTGGGTGACCATGTAGTCCCGATTATCATCCGTGACTTTTAGGTTAGCGTAGAATTCATTAACTAACTCTGGATAGGTAGCGTCGCGAACTGAGAACAGCTCTGTCCAGCCGTTGTTTTTTATCCACTCACAGAAGGGTTGCTCAGCTTCCACAAAACCCTTTGAAAACCATCTAGAGTGGTCAACTTTATACCCCCTCACACTCTCGTAAACCTGAGAGTAGGTGCGTTCAACGGGTTTCTTCGCCTTATCTTGCTTTTGTTTTCCTCTCGAAGAGGCAGCTTGGTCAGCCTGGGTTTTCGTCCTTGGGGTAGTGACCTTTGAATGGTCACGCTGACTTGGTTCTTGAGACTTAGTGGGAGTCTCTTTATGTTCCTGCTGAGCAGGGATTTGAGGGTTTTCATCGGAGCGATTATCGGTGTAACCGGCACCGGAGACATTCTGAGAATCTTTTGTCATGATTCTTAGAGAGGTTTGAGAAGTTTGGGAGTTTTTGGAGAAGAGTATTTGAATACCAGAGATTTCTAAGCGTAAAGAGGTAAAAGTGGGAAATCGCCCACTATTTATAGAGGTGTCGAATTGATCTAAAGCGTTGAGGTGGCCGTTTGACCTCGAGATACTCAATCGACAAATATTCTGGCATTTATGACACATTCGGCGCATGTGTTTTCTAATCATCGTGCTTACGTCATCCTAGGTGGCTATTTAATTCGCGTGTTATGCATTAAATTTTGCAACGGATCTTTACTCAGTGATAAGGATTTCAAACGTTTAAAGTTCTGAGTAGTCAGTGTTACGCAATGAATAATTCTTAAGCATAGTAGCTCAGTTTAAGATAAGCACTCAGCATGTATATCCACTCAGCATGTGATAGTGATTGATTTAGCATAAATCATTCAGCATGGTAGTTCACTCAGCATGCATGTATCACATATTATACTTGGAATTTATTGAAGGGTATTAAACATACCAATGGCTTCTCTAAGTATGTTGAATTGCTCACGAGCCAGTGGCTTTGTGAAGATATCAACAAGCTGCTCATCCGTTGGGACATAGGTCAGCTTGATCTCTCCCTTGAGTACATGATCTCTGATGAAGTGATGTCTTATGCTGACATGCTTCATCCTACTGTGTTGGATTGGGTTCTTTGATAAGTCAATGGCACTCTTGTTATCACATTTGACTTTAATCGTTTTAGTCTGAACGCCATAATCTTCAAGCTGTTGCTTAATCCATAGGACTTGAGCAACACAGCTTCCAGCAGCAATGTACTCAGCTTCAGTGGTTGACAGGGCTACTGACGCCTGCTTCTTGCTGAACCAGGACACAAGACAGCTCCCAAGGAAGTGGCATCCTCCTGAGGTGCTTTTTCGTTCAAGCTTGTCTCGTCCGTAGTCAGCGTCAGTGTATCCAATGAGTGTGAAATCATGAGTATTGGGATACCACAAACCTGCATTCACTGAGCCTTGTAAATATCTAAGGATTCTTTTTACAGCTATGTAATGAGATTCCTTAGGGTTAGATTGATATCTAGCATAATAACATACTGAGAACTGAATGTCCAGCCTACTAGCAGTTAAGTAGAGTAGAGAACCAATCATACCTCGGTACAATCTGCTGTCTACTGACTTACCATTTTCATCATCGCAGAGGACAGTGTCAGTGCCCATAGGGGTAGATATTGACTTGCAATTCTCAAGTTCATACTTCTTCAATATCTCCTTAGCATACTTAGTTTGACTGATGAAGATGCCATTTTTCCCTTGTTTGATTTGAAGTCCAAGGAAGAAGTTGAGTTCTCCCATCATTGACATTTCAAACTCATTCTGCATCTTCTTACTAAATTCCTTGCACATTGACTCGTTAGTGGCACCAAAAATAATGTCATCAACATATATTTGAGCCAGCAGGGTATCTTTACCCTTCCTCTTAATGAATAAGGTTGTATCAGCTTTACCTCTAACATAATTTCTAGTCAGCAGGAAACTGGTCAGCCTCTCAAACTAAGCACATGGTGCTTGCTTGAGACCATACAGAGCCTTTTTGAGCTTATAAACGTGGTTTGGGAACTTAGGATCCTCAAACCCTAGAGGCTGATTAACGTAGACTTCCTCGTTTATAACCCCATTAAGAAATGCACTCTTAACATCCATTTGAAACAATTTAAAGTTCATATAACTTGCATATGCACATAAAATTCTTATAGCCTCTAGCCTTGCCACTGGGGCGCAGGTCTCACCATAGTCAATACCTTCTTGCTGACTGTAGCCCTGAGCTACAAGTCTTGCTTTGTTCCTGACCACGTTTCCTTGTTCATCCAGCTTGTTGCGGAAGATCCATCTTGTTCCTATGGTCTTCTGGCTTCTTGGTTTTGGCACTAAGTCCCATACTTCATTTTTTCTGAACTGATCAAGTTCTTCTTGCATTGCATTCATCCAGAATTCATCGTACTCAGCTTCAGCGAAATTCTTTGGTTCCTGGACTGAGACGAATGCTACGTTGCTGAGGTATCTCCTGAGTTGATTTCTTGCCATCAGGGTGTTTTCAGCAGCATCAAGAATGGCACTTTCTGAGTGTCCTCTTGGTATTCTGATCTCTTTTGGAAGAGTGATGTCTTGAGCTGGTTGTGTTTCAACAATCTCTGCAGGTGTAGATTGGTCAGTGAAAAAAATTTGGGTTTCTCTTTTACCTTTGGTTAGCCCTTGAGGTAGTGACTCAGCGGCTGTTTCTTGGTCAGCGGGTGCTGAGTATGGATCATCCTCAGTCAGCTGCTTATCTTTTCCTGCAGGGTTAGTTTCATCGAACTCAACGTGTACTGACTCTTCTAGGACCTGAGTTCGTTTACTGAAAACTCTATATGCTTTGTTGTTTGTTGAGTAGCCTAAAAAGATAGCTTCGTCAGCTTTTGAATCAAACTTAGCAAGGCTGTCTTTGGTATTTAGAATAAAACATTTACAACCGAAGGCACGAAAGTATCCAATGTTGGGCTTTCGTCCTTTCCAAAGTTCGTAGGGAGTCTTCTTTAATATGGGTCTAACTAGAGCCCTATTAAGTATGTAGCACGCTGTGTTGACAGCTTCTCCCCAAAAGTACTTTGGAAGCCTATGCTCACTCAGCATTGTCATGGCTATTTCAACCAAGGTTCTGTTTTTCCTTTCAACAACCCCATTTTGTTGAGGCGTTATAGGAGCAGAAAAATTATGGTCAATGTCGTTGGCTTCACAAAATTCAACAAACTGTTGGTTCTTGAATTCTCCACCATTATCACTTCGGATGTGAGCTAACTTAAGGTCTTTATCATTTTCAAGTTTTCTTACTAAAGTTGAAAACGTCTCAAAGGTTTCATCCTTGCTACTCAGCAAGATGATCCAAGTGTACCGAGAAAAGTCATCTACAATGACCAAGGAAAATCTTCTACCACCCAAGCTCAGCGGCTGGACTGGACCGAAGAGATCCAAGTGTAGCAACTCTAATGGACGCTTAGTTGAGACAATGTTTTTACTGTGAAAAGATTGTTTGGTTTTTTTTCCAGCTTGACAAGCGTTGCATAATTGATCTTTTTCAAACATAAGTTCTGGCAGTCCCTCAACTAATTGCTTTCTTGCTAATTTGGCCAAGAGGTCCATGCTTACATGACCAAGTCTCATATGCCATAGCTAGGAATTTTCTTCCTTTGACACTAAGCATACAGGTTTTGAAAATTTCTTTTCTAAGTTCAGCATAAAGACATTATCAATACGAGGGGCAGTTAAAATCAACTCATTTGTTTTACCCTCGAATATTTTACATCCAGTGTCATCAAATATAACTTTTCTCCCATTGTCACATAGCTGAGCTACGCTGAGTAAGTTATATTTGAGTCCGTTGACTAAGGAGACTGACTCAATAGTAGGATTACCACCAACGGTTCCTGACCCTACTATCTTACCCTTTTTGTTGTCTCCAAAACTTACGCTTCCTCCTCGTTTACGCACAAATGTAATGAACTGAGTTTCATCACCAGTCATATGCCTCGAGCATGCGCTGTCAATTTACCACATCTTTGACTTCTCAGCACACCTCAGGCTTACCTGCAATATAGCTAGTTACTTTTAGGTACTCAATTCTTTTTGGGTCCTTGTTTGTTAGGTTCAACATGTAAAGCATCATATTTAATTTTATGACGACATACTTGGACAGTGTGTCCATTCTTCCCACAGAAGTCGCAGCTGACCTTCCATTTAGGATATTTCACTGACTGGTCAGCACCCCAGTGCTGAGCATGCCAGCACACCTTTGTGGTGTGTCCTTTCTTCCCACAGAAGTCACACTGGACATTCCGTTGAGGATTCCATCTCTGCTGACTAGTACTTCGGTACTGAGTGTTCAGAGGAATATTTCTTTTATTCGGAACCTTAAGTTGGTTCTGAATAGATGTGGCATCCTTTTTCAGTTTCTTAGAATCTGATTGGACCTCAGAGACAAACTTTTGCATAATTTCTATATTGCTATGCAAAGTTGAGTTGTCTTGGAGAAGATATCGAAGGTCACTCAGTTTGACCTCCTCAATCTCATCACATCGCCTGCTGAGTGCTCTGACCTTCTTGTTACACTTTTTGATAAGTGTGTAGAGATCACTCAGGGCATTTATCATTTCATTTCTGAGCAAGGGTAGTGATATTACCTCAGTTGAGTGTATCTCATCGTCAGATGCAATGGAGGGGTCAGCATGCTCAGAAACACAAGGCTCAGCAAGCTCATCTGCCATGAAATAGATCTTTGCTGACTCAGTGGCATCAGCTTCTGATGATGATGACTCATCACTATCACTCCAGGTTGCCACCATTGCCTTCTTGTCGTTCTTCCTTTCCTTCCTCAAGGTAGGACAGCTTGATTTGATATGGCCTGTTTGATGACATTCAAAGCATGTAATGGGCTTTGAGTTGTCCTTCTTGTACTTGCTGTCGCTTGACTCAACTCTGTACTTATCAAACTTCTTGTAAGGCTTCATGGAATATTTATCATTCTTTCTGAACAGCCTTTTCATTTTTCTAGTGAACATTGCCATTTCTTCATTGTCTGTTGAGCTCCCATCAGTGGAGTCAGCTTTCATGACAAGAGACTTTTGCTTCTTGTCTTCAGACTTCTCCTTCACCTCGAAATTCTTCATTGAGATCTCATGGGTCAGCAGCGAGCCAATGAGTTCATCATACTTGTAGGTGGTTAAGTCTTGAGCTTCCTCAACAGCAGTTTTCTTGGCTTGCCAGCTTTTAGGAAGACTCCCCAGTATTTTCTTGACTTGCTCTTCCTCGGTAAAGATCTTGCCAAGTCTCTTGAGCTCGTTGATTATGTTTGTGAATCTTGAGTTCATGTCAGAGATTCCTTCATCATCATTCATTTCAAAGAGCTCGTACAACCTCATGTGCTGGTTCACCTTAGACTCCTTAACTTTGTTGGTTCCTTCGTAGGTGACCTCCAGCTTCTTCCAGATCTCCTGCGCTGACTCACAACCTGAAATTTTGTTGTACTCTGCAGCATCTAACGCACAGTGAAGCATGTTTATAACCGAAGCATGATTTTGTAGCTTCTTGAGATCATCTTCTGTCCATTTAGTCTCAGCTTTAACAATCGTTTGGCCGTCAATAGTTTCAACAGGAACAAATGGGCCTTGGACTATAGAAAGCCATACACTCATATTTGTTGCCTGAATGAAATTTTTCATTCTGTTCTTCCAAAAGGTATAGTTAGACCCGAAGAACAGAGGAGGCCGAGTAATGGACAGTCCCTCAGGTAGAATCTGAGTTGTCTCATTTCCTGGGAGGAAACGAGTGTTGTTCTCAGCCATTGTGGGGATCAGCTCAAGATAGTTATATCTTGCTCAGTGAGCTTTTAAGCTCTGATACCACTTGTTGGTCCCTTATAACATGACAAGGTTAGTTCCAAGGGGGGGGATAGGAACTATTTAAAATTTTGTCCGTTAAGGCTGACTTCTTTTTCTTAAGAAAAGGTTTACACAGCGGTGCTAAGTAGTTTCAAGACACAAGCTTAGTCAACTTGTGACTAAGTCTGTTTCTTTACTTGAGTCAGGAGATAGCACTTAGAGTCTATTCCTGAACTCAGCTTCTTAGTACACTCAACTCAGCGTGAGTTCGTTACTTAGTCAGTTTTATAGCAAGCAATATATAAAGGAGTTTAAGGGTTAGAAATATGTTACTCAGCAGACATATCCTGGTTCGGCCTCTCCGCTTACGTCAAGTCCCCGGAACGCGTTCCGAGCTTTTTGAATTCTCTACTGAGCTCTTTAAAGGTAGAGCACGAAACCTTTTACAATAGAAGCTGAGTATACAAGAGTACCTTCCTCTATACCTCTACTCACTCCTAGAACTACCGCTGAGTACTATAACCGAGTACTCAGCCTCTCCTTTCTATTCTTCTAGAAATGATAAAGTGTTTGTCCTAAACAACAATTGCTAAGACACTTTAGATGATTGTAATCACTCTAGACTTTTACACAATAATTGGAAATTGGTGTAAGATTTTTGCTTTGCTTTTCTCACAGAACTTCGAGTATGAATTTGGTCAGCGTTTTGACTAATTGAAGATCTGCATGGAATGAAGCAAATGAGAGGCCTTTATATAGTGACACTTGAGGCATCGGTAATTTCGAATTTCGAAATAACCGTTGGAGGCAAACGGAGTCCTGTCGTTGTCACTCAGTACGCGCTCAGTGTCGTTGGCCAATGAGATTCTTGCATCTTCTGTCCACGGCAGTGCTCGGCAGCTTTTCGTCCGGTAAACAGAATGTTTCGACATATTTGGCAAAGTCTTCCAGACAGCTTCCTGCGCCTTCTGAACTTTACCCAAAGTAGAAATACTTTGTCTAGAAGTTGGTTCTTGTCTGCCGCTGTCTTGTACTTCTTGTCGTTCCACTCAACAGCTTCATCTTGAAGCAATTTGAGAGAAGGCTTCTCGATCATTCTTCAAGCTGAGCTTGTGCTTTGTACAAAACGACCGCGTTTTGAAATCTTGGGCTGTGATGTCTTGATTTGTTGACTTGGGCTTGACTTCCACTTATGGGCTTTTAGACTTTATATCTTAATGTCTTATAAATCAATAAACTCAACATTGAACAAACACATTAGTGTAAATAAATCAAAGCATTTAAATTTAATGTGTTAGAATATTTTTTATCAATTACTTAAATAATTTTGTCAAATCAAAATCATGTGGAAAGGTGTTTCAACAAGACTTGCCTATCATTATGAATATAATAGTCTAGAACTATCGTAGTTTAGGCAATCCACCTATAGTTCGGGTTTTATTGGATCTTGTCCGTATATTATAAACCTAGCTTGATTTTTATTTTTGAAACTCATATTGAGAGGAAAGGCTAGATGTGGTTCGTAGAAAGATAGATTATAAAGGTTGTAAGTGTGTCACTAATATGGGTCGAGGAGGTGGACTTGATTTAATTTAGCTTGTCAGGATTAGGCCTAACTATCAGTTTGATCTTTTAGTTAAATAGATTTTGCATATTGAAACTATAACATGAGTTATAACCTTTAGTGTACAAAAACCTTTATTATAAATAATTATTACAGTAATATTCAACATTTCTATAAATTTTGCCTGTTGCAGCAGCATCATGGAAACTAGTGTTTCACACATTGGTTTCCTTACCATCCTGAAACCAGTATGTTAATTACCGGTATCAATTAACTATATCAAAGTTAAAAGAGAATTACAGATGAATTTTTTTTAACTCAACAACTTTTTTTAAATTATTTTTTGAAAGAGCATTTTTTAAGGATTTATTCGAGAGACCACGGATAAAACTTAATTTTGATGGAAATTTTGAGTTTTAGCATTGACAAATTAGACAAATTTTAGAATGAAACACTATTTAATATGTAATATAAAATTTTGGACGAATTTTGGATTATATCTCGCTCGGCTAATTTTTAATCACGATCAAATTTACGTTGCAATTTTAAAGAATTACAAATAAAAAGAAACTAAAAATTCATATTTATATTCAGAAAAACAAAAAATTATATTAACATGTGTATTTTTTAAAGAAGTCGTTAATAATACTAATGGATAAATTTATATATTTTTTTATTTTTAGTTTTACTTTCAAATAATAATTTTTAATAATTGTCAAATTAAATATAAAATATTATTTTAATAGAATAAATGGCTAATACGTAACATTACAATGAAAAAAATATACATTTATTAAATATATAAAAAATCCGTACATGATACGAATTTAAAACTAGTTTTCTTCGAATCCGGGAAAGTAATAAAGAAAAATTGGTTAAGAAAACGGCATGGACCAGTTAACTTTGCTATTTCATTTGAGAAAAATTACATAGAAATTCATCTTTTAAAAATTATTTATAATTATATGAAGTTATAACTTTGGATTATGTCAAACTAGTAAAATCAGTATTTTTAATATATTTTAAGGATTAGAATTTATAAATTAGAAATTTATAATATATTTTAAATATTTATGATTTATGAATTTGAATCTAAAATTTTTAAATTATAATATAAAATCATAATATATAAAAAAAATAATGATATATTAAGAATTAAATATGATGATATGATGTAATTATGATTTTGACCTTTAAATCTAACACGTACGAAAATGGCCTACAGTGAGTACAAAAGATATCTAGCATCATTAGCCTTTTCCAATTGGCGGTTCGTTCCCGCCAAAAGAGGGTGACGACTTGAAAAACTAAATTGCTTTATCAGCCTCTCTACTCTCCGCTCCGTTTCACCATGGGACTTTCCCTCCAATGCTTGCCACGTTTCTATTTGGACCACGTTCATCTGCCACGTAATCCCACCTCTCAAAATCTTCCGGCATGAGATGGCACACTTTTTATCATTTCATGCACCAAATTTGCCTTCTTTTCTTCCGACTAATTTATTATCATCTTCATCTCTAACTGTTTCAAATTTCAATCCTTTTACCACAGAAAGAGCTATGAGGGTTCCTGTTGGATTTCTTGATACGTTATGGAGTTTTGTGCGCTTTTTGCCTTTCTTCTTCTTGCTTCTTATTCTGGGTCTTATTAAAGGTATGTATGTGCTCATCAGTTGTTAATTGTGTGTATGCTTAAATGGTTGTATGTATGCACTTTTTTCACTAAGAATCTCTTCTTTCTTTTTCAATCCACAGCTTCTCTTATTTGCCCATTAGCACTATGTATTATTGTGATTGGTAATTCAGCAGTTATACTTGGCCTTTGGCTTGCTCATTTTCTTTGGACTTTTTATTGTGTAGGAAGGTATGCTTAATGCTTCCTTGTTTACTTTCTTCTTTCATTTCCTGCAATATGTAACTTACCCTTTGATTTTCACCCTCTGATTCTGATATTGTAGGACTAAGAGGATTGGCTTGGTTCTGAAGATTGTGCTGCTGTTACTTTTACCATTGCCTTTGCTTCTCTGGCCACTCATTGGAATTATTGGAAGTGTTTTGGGTGGTATTGGTTATGGATTTTTTAATCCTCTCACTGCTACTTTTGAGGCTGTTGGAGAGAATGTTAGGGACAAATTCTACCATTGTTTTTTTGTAACTTCTCTCATTTATGCCCTCTGCCTTTTTTCTTCAAGTAATCATGTTAATTAAAAAAAAATCTGCAATTTAATTACGAGGGGTTTTGAATGATAATTTTTTATCAGGATGGCTGTGAATCCACCATCAAAGGAAGCTGCACAGTGGTTAGGGATTTTACAGATTTCTGCTTCCATTCTTACTTCTCTTACATGGATGAACTAAGTGATCAAGTCCCCGAAGATGAAAATCCCATAGATGTCAAGTAACAAGTTTTTCTTTTTTTCATTTCTGTCCTTTATGTGCAAAAACATATTTTTGCCCCATCTACTTTGTCAAATCTTAAGTTTTGCGCTTTTAGACTTTGATTTGGTGAGATTTGGCCTCTCTAATTTTGATTTTTGTTAAAAGCTCTCCCTAATAGACAAAATTGTCCAGCTTGAACACCATGTGTTCTGAACTCCACAAGGAGAAAAAGTTCCCTTAGGAAGGAAGGAGTACATTTCTTATTTCCCTGTGAGAACAATCAAAATTTAGGGTCTAAATCTCACTAAATCAAAGTTTAGAGGACGAAAGTTAAAATATGTCCTAGTATAACGGTTAAAATATATCTTTTCCACTTAATGCATTCATAAATCATGGAGAAAGTTTGATTCTTCTTATCTTTCTTTCTTTCTAGGCTGTCAAAATTGCCAAGTTGTTTATTGGTGATCCTGATTGGAGTGCCTGTAGATGTGGTTCTTATTACAGTTGTTGCATTGTGGAAAAGCCCATATATGCTGTTCAAAGGATGGAAGAGGCTATTAGAAGACTTGATTGGTAGGGAAGGCCCTTTCTTGGAGACAGTTTGTGTTCCATTTGCTGCTTTAGCAATCATCCTCTGGCCTTTGGCTGTTGTAGCATCTGTAATTGCTGCAATCATATCCAGCTTTTTTCTTGGACTTTTCAGTGCAGTGATAGTCCATCAGGTCTGTGAAGTTAGCCAGCAAGCATTCATCAAATTTCTCTTATTTATTTAACGTTTCATCTTATCGTAATTGTTTCCAGGAAGACTCGCTCATGATGGGACTTGCCTATGTTGTCGCAGTAGTTTCTGAATTTGATGAATATGTAAATGATTTACTCTACTTGAGTGAAGGATCAAAACTGCCCAGGTAGATTATCAGAAATCATTGTTTTTCGGACACAATTAATATCACAGGCATGTGTGATGTTATCGTTGCTTGATGCATTTTATATGTTCTCCCTTTTAACTTTTGCACATTTGTGTGGCAGCCAGGCCTCGATATCGAAGAAACATGGATCTCAAAACAGATGAAAGCAATAACGGTTCAAAGGCCAGAAGAGAAAACTCACTGGAAACCAAACTATCATCAGAAAGATCAAGAACACTGAAGTGGGCAGTCCAACAATATAAACCAGTGCATGTATGAAGCTTTAAATTAATCTTATGACTTCTTATAAAGAACTTATATTTCCTTTGAATCCATAGATTAAGTTTCAAATTTCACAGGTGTGGGACTGGTTATTTAAATCCTCGGAGGAGTACGGTAGGAAACTCCTTCAGGAAGGCATGGTAAATATCAAGGACATTGAGGAATGCCTTGTTAAGGGTAATTTTAAGAAGTTAGACGTCAAACTTCCAGCTTGTTCCCTTTTACAGTGTCTCATTGTTTCTGCAAAATCTGACTCATCTGGCTTGGTGATCTGTAGGTATTTTCCAATATTTTTCTCTTTATGGTATATGATCTGTTTTTCTGATTTGTATATTAATTATGTGATTAAATTATGCAGCTGATAATGCAGAGCTAACAAGGAGTAATGCACCGAGGGATAAATTGTTTGAATGGCTAATTGGACCGTTGTTAATCATGAAAGAGCAAATAAAGAAACTGGATTTAGATGAACAAGAAGAGAAGTGCCTTGTAGGTTTAATAATAAGGGGAAAAAATGAAGTACCCGAAGAGTGGGATGACACTGGATTTCCGTCCAAAGACAATGTCAGAAGGGGGCAGCTGCAAGGCATAATTAGAAGGTACATTTTACAATCGTACATGTTGCTAGAAACTACATCTTTGTATTCCTGTTATTATTAGTACGTGGTAGGATTATGATATATGTGGCTTGTTTTAAGTCTGATGCTGATATATATTACTTCAGATTGACTTGACCAAACTACTAAGTTGATGTATGAAAAAGCAGAGTTGAAGGACTAAAATTTGGTCTTTATAAGAACTTTGATTCTGTGGCAGATTGGAAGGTATTGTAGCTATGATGACTCGGATACCAACCTTTCGGCGGCGTTTCATGAATTTGGTGAAGCTGTTGTATTTAGATGCAATTCAGGCTAATAATAGTTCGTCTGATCAGATTGGAAGATCATTAAAATCAAAACGTTCAGGCAAGATTTTGATAGAGGGTGGAAGCAGAAAAGGTAAAAATAGAAGAGAGCAAAATGAGGAACAGAACAAGGCATTTGATTCTGAGGTGTAGTTCAATTTTCAACCTATACTTGATTTTCCTTTTCTGTAACATATCTCCATAAGCCTATATTTGGAAATAGTTTGAACAGTAATTTACAATTCATTCAAGAAAATATAAGGCTAAAGTGAAAAAGAAAAAAATGTTAGGTTTACCCAAATTGCAAATTTAGATATGGGATTTAAAAGTTTACAAACACAGTTATAACTGTAATGTGGTTTGTGGCATTTGTAGTTATAAGAATCTGTGAGTCAATCTGTTGGTACAACAAATAATTGTGTTTTATTTGGGGTAAATAGCTATAATAATAATGGTAAACAGTTGATGAAGGTAACCTCCTGTTGCAAGAATGTTTGCTTCTTTAAGCTAGTAATCAATATGTCATCGACATAAATGACTAGGAAGATAGGATCCCTTTCTTTATCATTTTTCACAAATAAACAATGGTCATGATTAAGACCGTCTGAAACCAAAATCCAATAGCTTAGGCGAAATATGTTTGTGCCATTGTCGCCCTGTATGCTTAAGTCCATACAAGGAGTTGATCAACTTGCAAACTTGCCCGGCTGGACATATTTCATACCTAAGGAAATCTCCTCTTCTAGATAACCATATATTTTTTTTTTTTGGTAGGGAAAGGAAAGAAGAAAAAAAAAACAAACAAAAACTTAACCCGGGATCAGCCTCGGGAAGCTAACCCCCACCACATCTTCCAAGAGGATCGAAGAAAGAAAAGCAGGAGGAGAAGAGAAAGTAGTGACACCCCAACTTCTTTCATGACCCGCAGCCGCCAGACGATCCGCCACCCGGTTTTGCTCCCTAAAGATATGGCAGAAAGAGATAGAAACAAAGGACTGGCAGAGCCTCTTGATACCTTTAATCAAATTCTTGCTATTTAAACCAATAGCTTTATTGTTGGAGATCATCCTAATAGCTTTTTGATTGTCAGATTCAACAATCAGATTTTCCAACCCCAATCTTTTGGCCAGGGTAAGGCCAGAATAAATACCCCACAGCTCAGTCAAAAGGAAGAATCTATGCCAAGATTCTGTGAGAACCCAGAAATCCAAGCACCCCCATCATCTCTCAAAACTCCACCAGCAGCAATACTACCATTGGCAAGACAAGAGCCATCTGTATTAAGCTTCATCACACCTTCCCTCGGTCTTTTCCAGCAAAGAAGATGAACAGCCTTTCTTTGAGTATAACTAGCAAGAGAATCTTCCTTGAAGCTATTACTAATATGATGAATTTTTTTAGCAAAAAAATCCACCAAGTTAGGGATGTTAACAATCTCAGCACAAAAAATCTCCTTATTTCTCCAATCCCAAATTTGGTGACAGACTACAGAAAAGAATATGTCACCATGCTCCAGATTAGTCAGCAACTTCCCACTCACCCCATCATCAAACCACTCAAGACTGGAATGAGAAAAGAACTCATCAACCATATGGCTAGGAAGAATTTTCCTCCAAATAGCTTCACTTCTAACACAATCCCTAAGAGCATGACAGATGGTTTCTTCATGCCCTATACATCTACTACAATCCCCAGACTCCACCAGATGGCGCCTTTTTCTATCTGAATTAGTAAGTAATCTGTTTTTAACCCCAAGCCACAAGAAGCTTCTAATTCTGTAGGGCACTTTCATAGCCCATAAAGTCTTCTAAATAGCTGAGTGAGGCTCCTCATCACTGTTACTAAAAGTCTCAAAGGAAGACTTACAAGTATAAGCACCATTATTGGTAGAAGCCCAACAATAACTATCCTTATCCTCTTCCATGCTACTAATCTTCACTCCTCTAATTCTAAGGAGAGTATCCAAGCTAAAAAAAGCCTCAAACTTTGACCAAATCCAATCACCTTCTGAATCCACCACATCAGCAATCTTCCATTAGCGAAAATTAACAGGGGGAAGGGAGCTACAAACCTCTAACAAAGACTTGTCACCAATCCACTTGTCATTCCAGAAGCTGATTGTCTTACCATTACCCACATCCCAACCAATCCCAGAACAGAAATCTGAAAAAATAGAACTAAGGCCCTTCCAGAGAAAGGAACAATTAATAACTCTCTCTTTCGGCCCTCCAAAAATCTTATCTTTTCTATACTTTCCACACAATAAGCGAACCCAAAGCGCTGAAGGACTCTGCCACATTCTCCAAAGAATCTTCATTAATAAAACTTTGTTGTTATCTTTGGCTTGTCTAATCCCCAGACCCCCTATCTCTCTAGGTTTACAAACCTCCATCCAAGGAACCAGATGGATCTTCTTACTATCAACTGAATCTCCCCAAAGAAAACGGCGATTAACTTTATCCAGATCATTGAGGACCGGCTCAGGCAGTTTACAAGCTTTCATAATATGGTTAGGAACTGCACAATTGACAGGCTGAATAAGAGTAAGACGCCCCGCAAGAGATAAAGTTTTAGCTTTCCAATTAGCACACTTGTTAGAAGTTTTATCCAAAATCTCTTTAAAAGGAGCTTTAGAGACTCTATCACTATGAAGGGGAACACCAAGATAATTATCCAAAGAATTGGTTAAAGGAATGCCAGAAATATCACTCAACTTCTTGCACATTCCTATACTCATATTTTTAGAACAAAGCATTCTGGACTTCTGGATATTAAATTCTGGACTTCTAGATAACCATATTAATATATGCATTGTTTACATTAAGTTGATGTAAAAGCCACTATTAAGTAGAAGCTATTGCAATCATCATTTTAACAGTTACATTTTTGGCAATCGAAAGGAAGGATTCATGGAAATCAATTCCTTGGGTTTGGCTAAGGGATTTGGCTATACCATTTAGCAAAATGTTTAAATGTTTAAATTCTCCATTTGATTTGATTTGTATTTTATCTTAAAATTAACAAGTATCAAGTATAGAGTCACAAAATAGAGATTAAGGAACTAATAGTAAGAAAAATAAGATGAAGATAGTATTGATAAACAATGGAGCAGTGTATGTCTTCCTAACAATGGAAATACATGGAATGGAGACAAACCTATAGGGACCAGCCCCCTCTGAATCTCCTGACAAATCAGGCAAATTCCTTAAAATAACAATATTCACGCCTCCCTCTCGTACCAGCTCAAGGCCTTATTTAATACCTTTACCTTACAAGAGACATATTATTCACACATCTACACGTGTCCACCATTTCTCCTAGTGTAAACCCTTAGGGGACGTTTGGTTCACAAGGGGTAAGGGAAAATGAATCAAGAAAGGGAAACTAAAGGAAAGGAAATGAATAACCATTAATTCCCCTATGTGTTTGGATATGTTTAGGAAAGGGGATGGAGTAAAGGGAATCCAATTCCCTAGAGGGCATGGGGTAATGGCTTAACCTAAAGTGGGTAAAGGGAATGAGTTTTTTTTTTTTTTTGTAAACAAACAAGAACAAAGAGAATGAAACTCTCTCATTCCCATTCCCATTCCTAAAGACCCCAAACCAAATGCCCCCTTAATACTTTGGGCCCGCCTCTCTCAATAACCCTATTGCTATCATTGCCGCACCTGGAAGATCAGTCTTGTCCTCAAGACTGAGGGAGGGAAATTGAGTACTGATTGAAATCTCATCCTCCTATGTAGCCTCATCTGCATTCTTCTCGGACCAGTGAATCAATCATTGTTTAACTTGCTCCTCGTGACATGTGATCATGCGCGTGGCTAATACCTGTGTCGGTTGATCCGCATCTGCCACTGGTACTTCAAAACCAGTAGGCAGGGAAGGTTTCACTTGATGTGGCCTACTAGCCTTCTTCAACATAGAGGCATGAAAAACTGGGTGAAGTTTGGATCCTTAAGGTAATTTTAGTTCATACGCAACCTCCCCGATTCGACGAGCTACCTAAAAGGGCCCATAGAAACAAGCTGCTAACTTCTGATTGATCCTACGAGCAACTGATTGCTGTTTATGTGGTCGTAATTTTAAATAGACCCAATCCCCAACTTTGAAATGCTCATCGCGCCGCCCTTTGTCAGCCCTAGTTTTCATCTGTTATTGTGCCTTGCTAAGATTAAATTGTAACTGAGCCAACACTTCTGCACTATCAGTCAACTCCCTTGCTACACATTCAACTCGAATTTCCCCCAAAACAAACTGAACTGGAGTGGGAGGTTTTCTTCCATAAAACACTTCAGATGGAGTCATCCCTGATGATATGTCGAATGTCACATTGAACCAAAATTCGGCCTATGGTAGCCAATGAGCCCACGATCGTGGTTATTCAACGGAGAAACACCGCAAATAAGCCTCTAAACATCAGTTGGTTACTTCAGTTTGACCACCCGTCTCTGGGTGGTAAGTTGAAGACATATGCAACTTTGTTCCTTGCAATTTGAACAATTCTATCCAAAAATGGCTCATGAAGATATGGTCACGATCGCTTACAATAGCAGCAGGAATGTCATGTAATCTCACCACTTCTTTGACAAACAGTTCCATAATGGTACATGTTAGTACGAGTGCTTTAGAGCAATAAAGTGAGCATATTTGTTCAATTTGTCCACCACTACCAGAATCGCGTCAAATCCTTTAGATTTTGGCAGCCCAGTAATGAAATCCTTTGAAATTTCATTCCACACAACTTCTGGGATTTGCAACGGATGTAACAATCCTGTTGGTGCTAAGGTTGAAGCCTTATATCATTGACAAATATCACAATTACGGACATAATTTTGCGCTTATTTTCTCATACCCACCTAATAAATTATGGCTGCCACTCATCTATAAGTTCAATAAAAACCTAAGTGTCCTCATACGGCAGACGAATGAAATTCGTGTAGTAAAGACGGAATTAAAGGTGATGCATAAGAAATGACTAGCATGTTTTGATGCAACAAAATCCCTTCCTTCAACTGAAATCCTGACCTAGATTGGAGATCTTTCTGTAAATCAACCTTAACCTTCATTAAGTATGGATCACTCTTAACTTCATCTGTGAGTCGGGCTCCCTCCTCCCATTGTGGGAACGAATTGAGTAAGACTAGTTCCTTTTCCTCTTCACGTCTAGAAAGGGCATTTGCTGCTGCGTTTAATTTGCCAGGCTTGTAGAATATCTCAAACCGGTAGCCTAGTAATTTAGCTACCCAATTCTGCTGGTCACACATGCTAATTCGTTGGTTTAAGAGATGCTTCAAAGTTTTTTGATCTGTGAACACTGATAGGGGTCAAAAACCCCTATCTTTGGGTACGGTTTTAGGACGGTTTTTAGCATTATTTCATGAATAAGCGAGCAATTCTCGCATTTATATGCTTTTGTGTGAGTTAGTTAGAAAGTGGAAATGTTTTATTTACTTTTCGTTGTTTAGGCTTGTTTTCTGGTTATTTTAGGCAAATATGGCCAAAATAGCATGTATGTTAAAATTCCATTATCTTTTATAGCTAATTGATCCGCCAAAAGTCGCACCAAACGGAGTGTTTACTCAAAATGAGCGATTGGCGGGTCAATTTAGCCTCGAAACTAATGTTATTTGGAGTTTTCGTGCATGTGCAGGCTAAAGCAGGAACGAGTTCGGGTGAAAGTCGCGTCTTGGGGACCCCCGGCAGTCGCTCGACGAATTAGGCATCGGCAAGCAGCCCAGGCGCTGCTCGGCGAGCTGCCCAGGCGCTGCTCGGCGAGCTGCCCAGGCACTGCTCGGGCGAGCTGGCTGCCAGCTCGCGTCGAGCTGGCCAGCTCGCCGAGCTGGCGCCTGCTCGGGCGAGCTGGCCTGCGGGCCCACAAAGCCACGATTGGCCCCACGACTTCCTATTTGCAAAAGGACACGAATTAGGTCAGAAAGAGGGCCCGAACCGCGTCTCTAAATAAGATTTTCCAATTGTAAATTAGACATCTTTCATTATTGTAAATTTACCTTAGCCTTTACCCTTGAAGATTCCTCTCCACCTCCTCCATCTCCTTCAACCTCCATTGAAGCACCTTCGAAGCTCCGCTCACCGAGGAATATTCAAGGTCCATCCTTAAGACCTAGGAAGCCGGCTGCAGAGTAGACAGGTTCCCTGAAAGGGATTTTCGTATCTCCTTTTATCTTTCCTTGTTTGTACTCTTTGATACATTCTATGAATCATAGGCTAATTGCATCATGTGACATTGTTCTTCGCCTTTAATAATATTTTAGCTCTTATTTTGTTCTATGATTATTTGTTTAATCTTTGTCTTACGCTTTATTCAATTGGTTTAACTCATTCAAAAGCCCCAAAATCTAGTAGGCACATATTGCGAGCTGAATCTGACCTAGTCAGAGTCTAGGAGATTGACGACCTCTTAGTTGATTAAGCCCAAATTGCTGAGCCTTAGACCTAGTTTCGGCCTTACAAGGGAATCACGCACTAGAGACTTCAGGAGGGTAAATAGGGTTAATCGCCTTGAATACAAGTGACTTAGATTAGGTTTTTAATCAATAGACCTAATAATCTATCTTCATTATTATTGTTCATACCATGCTCCTTCGGGTAATTGCACTAGTGAAAGATCACCTAGGAGTAGTTTAACTTAATTAGGGGTAGAGTAATTTAATTAGGCGTAGAATAACTTAGCTAGAATTAGAATAACTTAGCTAGGAGTAGTATAATTCAACTAGGAGTAGATTAACTTAAACAAAACCAAACTCAAAACCCCCAAAGCCTAGATAACACCTGAGACCAAGTAGCTTGATACTTGCAGAAATAAATCCTGTGGACGATACCTGGACATTTCCAGAATTTTATTACTTGATAACGACGGGGTACACTTATCCCTTAGTGAGCCTTCTTACGGGAGGCGCATCAAGTTTTTGGCGCCGTTGCTGGGGAAAGTAGATTAATTCTATAAATACCCGACAACTGCCAATAATCAAGTTTTTGGCGCCGTTGCCGGGGATTTATTTCTTCTGCAATATCGAATCAAAGGTTGATTTGTTAGTTTAGGCATTCTTTTATGAATATCCTTTGTTTATATCATTTATACCTATTTATATATAATTCTTTATAACTTCTATACTTGTTCATATCTTTTGTATTTGTTCATAACTATATACTTTTACTTATCAACTTTTGTGCTAGAACTTGACTTTTTCTCAGCATTCTCTGATCAATGAATTGGCAAGAAAGAGTCGAGTGGCAAGCTCAAAAGTTTACAATCCCATCAAGACAATACATTCATGCCCTGGAGAATGAGGCTCCCAATCCCTCCATGGCCGACTTAAATAAGAAAATGGATATCTTGATGGCGAAACTGAGCCTCAACACCAATGAAAGTGTAAGTTTTGTGGGTAATCACCAAAGGTGTAATTCTAACCCCAATTCTTACAGCTTTTATGGTAGTGATTGGATGAGACCTCAACACTCAAATCTGTCCTACGGGAACCCTAACATGTTGAGGCCTCCAAATAGGTTTGTTAATAAGCACAGGGAAAACGAATTGGGAATGTTCCCTTACGAACAAGCAAGCCAAGTTCCTCCACAACCCTCTAGCTCACGAGATGAGGTGTTGTCCCTTTTGAAAGGAATATCAGCCCGACTTACAATCAACGAGGAGGTTTGCAAGGACTTGAGCAACCAATTGGCTCAAATAAACCATGAGATGCAAGAGCAATCCCGAGATGCTCTCCCAGGCATAAAGGAAAACATAGAAATCCCACAAAGGGAATCAGCTCAAGCCATCTCCTTGAGGAACGACAAAAAGGTAGAACCAAGCCCACTATCACATGCATCACTCAAGGTAAGTGAGGAACCGGAAGCGGTAAGCAACCCCGGTTCAAAACCTAAAATCCTAAATCATGTGATAGAAATAAATGATCAGATCGAAGCTTGTGTATATGAACTACCTTTTCCTCAAACGTTAGAAAAGTTTGGATTTACTCCTTGTTCAGAAGTTTTCATTCTCTTCGACCTACCAAGAGAATCCAAAAGGGAGCAAACCAACGTTTTCATAATCTATTTAAATTTGGCCTCTTGTTTTTATTTAACTCATTTGAGGCTCCTAATCCGTTTTGTAGGTACGGATTATTTATTCAGGAATTTGAATTCCTAACACGAATGTCAGCATACACCTAGGCGGGAATTCTATGTCGAGCTCACCGACTATAACGTAGCGCTTCTTGGGAGGCAACCCAAGTTTTAATAAAACTTTTCAGGTTTATTTTATTTAGATTATACATTGATCTTTAGTTGTTTAGTTTTCTTTTACGTTTTTTTAAGTGTTCGGGTTTAAAATAAAAATAAAAAAAATATATATTTTCGGACCTTCTGCCTGCCAGCTCGCGATGAGCTGGAAAAAAAAAAGCGTAATTTCGCCCCGGGAAGCCCAGCTCGCCGAGCTGGGCACCCCCGCTCGGGCGAGCTGGGCACTGCCGCCCAGCCCGCTGGGCACCCCAGCTCAGGCGAGCTGGGCACTCGCCGAGCTGCTCGGTCGAGATAAGCAACATTTCGGGATTTTTTCCGAACGGAGCTAAATAAATAATTTGACACCGCAAATCATCAAGTTTTTGGCGATTGCGATAAAATCAGTAAGTTGTCTTCTCCACCCTAACTTTTTGCACATGCGCTTGATGGTTTTAGATGCAATGTTGGAACTTATTGCATGATTTAAGTGTGAGGAGGAGGGGTAGACAAACTTACAAAAATTTGTATAATTTTTAAATTTTTGTTGCATTGTGTCTAGTTTAGTTTAGCGTTTTCAGGTTTTATTTATGTTTTTGCATGTTTAGGGCCTAAAACCGTGAACCTCCTTCGAATCTAAACTTCGTTATTTTTTCTTGAGGGTTGAGAACCGAATCTAAAATTGCATGACAACTAGTTTAGGTGTAGGACACAACCCTTGTATCTGTAAAAGCATGAGCTAAAGTTTGCATTTAGACCCTACTTTTGAAGAAATGCTAAAATCATTACTAAGGTAGATAACTTAAGAATTGAAGGCATGTGATATTAAACTTGAGTTTGGGGAAAACTAGTAAGCACAAATTTGAAACCCAAGAACTGTGAGTTGAATTTGAGCCCAAGAGCGAACATCAAAGAGCTCTTTTTCTTGACATTTTTGTGTGAATGCTTTGTCTTGTGGAAAGATTACAGATTTTGCACCTAATACTGAGTTGAACCTACATGCAATGATTTGAGATGGTAAACGATGAATCAGCCTCATTAGAATTAACCCTTTTTCTTTACCTTATTTTATCTTTTTCATCTACTCTAGGAAACCCCTTTGAGCCTGTATTTTTGTAGTTTGTAGATTTTTCTTTCGTTCTAACCCAAATTTTTGCAAACCATCGCTTGGTTTGTTGCTTAACCGGAGTTTTTTCAAAGCTCGCATTGAGCCTTTGTTTTCTTCTAGCGCTTTATCCTTGTTTATGGCACCATAGTAGCAAGCCAAAAGGCTAAAAAGTGAATGAGCGTCACTATCCAAAAAGAAAGAAAAAAAGAGAAAAAGAAAAGAAAAGAAAAACAGAAAAAAGAAAAGAGACGAACAAAAGAAGGAGAACCATATCTCCCAAGTCTTAAAATTAGAACGTCTCAGAAAAAATATGTGAATAAAAAGCTCAATCACTTCACAATTTGCTAAAGCCATTTTTAACTTTGTTTTTCTAGCGCTAGAACTCCTAACCCTTATTGTACCTTTAACCCTCTAACCACATTACAACCCCAATTTGAGGCTGTTTTTGATATCATCGGAGTCATATAGCATAGTAGAGAAACTCGGATGAACGTGCAAAATCAACGTAATCCTAAGCAAGAACATAAGCCGAGAGTAAACACTTTAGCCACCAAAATTGTGTGAATTGAGTGAACTACCTATGGTGAAGTGTTTTACTTAGCTATCCCCTTAAGCTCGTTTAATTGAACATGTGTCCTTTTTCTTAAACATATGACCCGTGATAATTGAAATGTGGCTTTTGGATATCGTGTCTCTACTTTGTATTTCCGAATGCATGTAATTACAGATGCTCGAAATTGTGTCAAGCACCTAGTCAAACCAGGAGGTTTTCTAGCTTGCTTGTGATTGCGGGTTTAGTTTTTTAGTTTACTTGGGGACAAGTAAAGTTTTAAGTGTGAGGAGGTTTGATAAGGGTTAAAAACCCCTATCTTTGGGTACGGTTTTAGGACGGTTTTTAGCATTATTTCATGAATAAGCGAGCAATTCTCGCATTTATATGCTTTTGTGTGAGTTAGTTAGAAATTGGAAATGTTTTATTTACTTTTCGTTGTTTAGGCTCGTTTTCTGGTTATTTTAGGCAAATATGGCTAAAATAGCATGTATGTTAAAATTCCATTATCTTTTATAGCTAATTGATCCTCCAAAAGTCGCACCAAACGGAGTGTCTACTCAAAATGAGCGATTGGCGGGTCAATTTAGCCTCGGAACTAATGTTATTTGGAGTTTTTGTGCATGTTCAGGCTAAAGCAGGAACGAGTTCAGGTGAAAGTCGCGTCTCGGGGACACCCGGCAGTCGCTCGGCGAATTAGGCATCGGCAAGCAGCCCAGGCGCTGCTCGACGAGCTGCCCAGGCGCTGCTCGGTGAGCTGCCCAGGCACTGCTCGGGCGAGCTGGCTGCCAGCTCGCCGAGCTGGCACCTGCTCGGGCGAGCTGGCCTGCGGGAATCAGTCAAAAAACTGATTCCCAGCCCCACAAAGCCACGATTGGCCCCACGACTTCCTATTTGCAAAAGGACACGAATTAGGTCAGAAAGAGGGCCCGAACCGCGTCTATAAATAAGATTTTCCAATTGTAAATTAGACATCTTTCATTATTGTAAATTTACCTTAGCCTTCACCCTTGAAGATTCCTCTCCACCTCCTCCATCTCCTTCAACCTCCATTGAAGCACCTTCGAAGCTCCGCTCACCGAGGAATATTCAAGGTCCGTCCTTAAGACCTAGGAAGCCGGCTGCAGAGTAGACAGGTTCCCTGAAAGGGATTTTCGTATCTCCTTTTATCTTTCCTTGTTTGTACTCTTTGATACAGTCTATGAATCCTAGGCTAATTGTATCCTGTGACATTGTTCTTCGCCTTTAATAATATTTTAGCTCTTATTTTGTTCTATGATTATTTGTTTAATCTTTGTCTTACGCTTTATTCAATTGGTTTAACTCATTCAAAAGCCCCAAAATCTAGTAGGCACATATTGCGAGCTGAATCTGACCTAGTCAGAGCCTAGGAGATTGACAACCTCTTAGTTGATTAAGCCCAAATTGCTGAGCCTTAGACCTAGTTTCGGCCTTACAAGGGAATCACGCACTAGAGACTTCAGGAGGGTAAGTAGGGTTAATCGCCTTGAATACAAGTGACTTAGATTAGGTTTTTAATCAATAGACCTAATAATCTATCTTCATTATTATTGTTCATACCATGCTCCTTCGGGTAATTGCACTAATGAAAGATCACCTAGGAGTAGTTTAACTTAATTAGGGGTAGAGTAATTTAATTAGGCGTAGAATAACTTAGCTAGAATTAGAATAACTTAGCTAGGAGTAGTATAATTCAACTAGGAGTAGATTAACTTAAACAAACCAAACTTAAAACCCCCAAAGCCTAGATAACACTTGAGACCAAGTAGCTTGATACTTGCAGAAATAAATCCTGTGGACGATACCTGGACTTTTCCATAATTTTATTACTTGATAACGACGGGGTACACTTATCCCTTAGTGAGCCTTCTTACGAGAGGCGCATCAAACACGCTGAATGTTTTTCCCAATAAATAAGCTCGACAATGCTGAATTGCTAAAGCAAGACCCATTATTTCTTAATCATAAGCCGATTTTGCCAAGTTGCGATCAGCTAGTGCCTTACTGAAAAAAGAAATTGGCCTTGAATTTTGCATTAAACTGGACCATATACCTTTCCCCGAGGCATCACACTCTATGTCAAACACCTCTATAAAATTAGGCAGAGCCAAAACTGGTGATGTGGTGAGGGCGTGCTTCAATGTCTCAAATGCTTCCTGTGATTCTAAAGTCCATAGAAAATTATCCTTTTTTGTAAGAGTCGTGAAGGGCTGGGCAATCTTACCATCATTCGCAATGAACTTTCCATAGTATCATGTGAGCCTTAAGAAACCCCTTACGCCTTTAACCAATCTTGGGACCGGCCAAGCTAGAACAGCCTCAATTTTCATTGGGTCCATTAAAACTCCTTCACATGTTATTACATGCCCCAAATACTCTACGGATTGCCCTTCAAACTGACACTTCTTTTGATTTTCCACAAACTGGTTTTCAGCTAGAACACTCAAAACAGCCTCTACATGTTGCAAATGAGATTCCCAATTTGTGCTAAAAATAAGGATATCGTAAAAAAAACAAGGACAGTGTTCCGTAGAAAAGGCCAAAACATGTCATTCATTGTGGCTTGGAATGTGGCTGGTGCATTCATTAAGCCAAATGGAAATACCAAGTATTCATAATGGTCATTATGGGTCCGGAACGACGTCTTCTCTCCATCCATCTCTTTAATTAGAATGTGGTGATAACCGGACTGCAAGTCAATTTTGGAAAAGTACTGGTTCCCTTGTAACTCGTCCAATAATTCATCAATAATGGGAATCGAGTATTTATCTCGGATTGTTATTCTGTTCAGAGCTCAATAGTCTATGCAAAGTCTCCATCAGGCATCCTTCTTTTTAACCAAAAGAACGGGGCTGGAATACGTGTTACTACTGTTTCAAATTATTCCTTGCTCCAGCATGTCTTAAACTTGTCTTTGAATCTCATCCTTATAGTGATGTGGGTACCTATATGGCCGTACACACACATGTCCACTTCCTGGAGCTATATTGATGGTATGAGAAATCGGTCGAGGTGGTGGTAGTCCTCGAGGTGTATCAAAACAAAGCTGAATTTTCCTAAGAGAGTGTTCATTTCACATTGTTGCCCTTCCGTCAACCCCTGTTTTCTAACTTGAGTGCCTTGCTTGATTGTAACCTTGTTATTTGCACTATCATCAAGCCAAACTTGTAGAGAGGACATCTCGTTGCTACCCAAATCCATCCCCTGTAATTCAACTTGCTTCCCATCTTTCAAGAATCTCATTTTCCTAGCTTTCTAGTCATGATTGACCCAGTTTTGTAATTTATCCTTCTTTTAGAATCACTAATTAATCACTTATTTTGATAATTCAAAAAATTTAACTAAAAATTTAAGTTAAACAGTATCAACTAATATTTTATATTATGTATTTTTAGTATTTATCAAACAGTTATATCATTTAATATTTTGAGTACTTATAATATTAAGGGTTAATATAGATATTTACCCCTGTATTGGAAAAACAAATATGCCCTTATATCAAATAAATCCACAAATATACCTGTAACTTTTCAAAAACATGTAAATATATCCTAATCTAACAGATTTATGATGTGGCATAAACAAGAGAAGAAAAAAACACCATGTCCACCGTTCTCCATTGTCAAAATTAGTTTTTGATTCAGAGTCTCACTTCTTCTTTCTCTTCTTTATATCCAACTCTCCAATTCTTTCATTTTTTTTTGTCAAATTCTATGCCCTTCTTACTCTTTTCCCATATCCATTTCAACCTTCAATGGCGCTTTCTCTTATCAGTCCATTTCCCTCAACGGTTACTATCTGCGTTACTGCTACACCTCCTCCGACCTCTCTCATCAATCAATCCAAATTGACGATGAATCCACACTCCATTTCTAGGGCCCTCAAGATCGTCATCCCAGTAAAACTTCTCTCGTCCTCATTCACGGCTTTTGCCCCGCCGCTCTCTAGCAATGGCACAAACAGGTATAATCGATCTCTTTTGTTTTTCTTCTTAATTTAGTTCCATAATCGAGAGATCCATCGACGGATTTGAAATTCGGAATTCAAAATTGCAGGTTCAGTTCTTTGCTCGTAAGTTCAACGTCTACGTATTGACAATATATGAAGAAGAGAAAGAAAGAAGTGGGACTGAATCAAAAACCAATTTTGACAATGTAGAGTTGGAATATGAAGAAGAGAAAGAAGAAGTGGGACTGCAAAATCAAAAACCAATTTTGACAATGGAGAGTCAGGATATGAAGAAGAGAAAGAAGAAGTGGGACTGTAAATCAAAAACCAAATCTCCTTCTTTGATAGGACTGGTCTTGACCTTTTTATTGAAAGCCCGAGCCATCCTTCTTTGATATAACTGTACATGATAAAGGGCTTCCATCCTTTTCTCGTCAACTAAAGCCAACTGCTCACATCGCCTCTTCACCCATTCCGTCTCGGGGATTTCTGCTTCCACTGTGATTCTCAACGATCGCTTTTCGATCTCAATCGGCAGGACTGCTTCTATTCCGTATACCAAGGAGAATGGCGTCGCCCCAGTCGAGGTTCTGATTGTCGTGCGATAAGCCCATAATGCGAGTGGGAGCTGCTCATGCCAGTTCCGATGTGATTCCACCGTTTTTACGAGAATCCTCTTAAGGTTCTTATTAGCTGCTTCTACTGCTCCATTAGCCTATGGACGGTACGGAGAAGACCTGTGATGTTCAATGCCATATTCTCGGAAAATATTCCTTACTTCCCCCTGAAACTGGACCCCGTTATCCGTAATCATGTGATGAGGCACTCCAAACCTGGTGATCAAGTGTTTTTCAATGAACTTTCTCATCTGCTTGGATCCCAGTTTGCTAAACGACTCTGCTTCTACCCACTTGGTGAAATAATCGATGGCGACAGCAATAAACTTATGTCTATTTGAAGCGTTAGGCCTTACTTCGCCGATGATGTCAATGCCCCAAGCAGCGAATGGCCAAATAGGTGCTAGCACATGTAGTTCCATGGCCGGAAGATGACTACAATCGCTGTGGATTTGACAATCATGGCATTTCTTTGCATACTCGTTACAATCTCTTTCCATGGTGAGCCAATAGAAGCCTTGCCTAATAATTTTCTTAGCTAGTACTGCTCCCCCCATATGGGCTCCACAAATTCCTGAATGTACTGATTCCATTGCTTCGCGGGCTTCTCCCGCATCCAAGCATCTTAATTGTAATCCGTCAATGTGCCTTTTGTAAAGCAAGTCGTTATGGATGACGAACTGACAAGCTAGCCTTCTAACCACAGCTTGATCCCTAGGTTCTGACTCTGCCGGATATGTTCCATCTTTCATGAAGTTCACGATATCGAAATACCACGGTTTTTCATCTGTCCCTAACAGCATTACGTCTTCGTAGCACGGTTTGTGAGATCTTCTCAATACCAACGGTTTCGAAGCAAGGTTCCGAGGATTGTCCCAAACTGACACCAAAGTGGCCAAGGCATCCGCCGCCTGGTTCTGTGCTCGAGGAATATCATAGAAACGGCATTCTTTGAATCTTTGTGCCAACCCTTCTAGCTGATCGAGGTACGGACGTAGCCTTTCTTCCCTCACTTCCCAGTTTCCTTGTGCCTGTTCGATGATCAACTTGGAGTCACCCCAAATTTCGACATATGATGCTCCCAGTGCTGCTAATGACTCTAAGCCATAAATGCACGCTTCATATTCGGCCATATTGTTGGTAAGAGGGAATGACAACTTCTTGGCCATCGGGATCCTTTCTCCCTCTGGTGAGATAAGTAATACCCCTACTCCGGCTCCATTCGAATTAACTGCTCCATCAAAGAACATTTTCCATGGTATAACTTCTATTGCGTTCAAGTGTTCATCGGGGAAATCATAGCTTATCTCTTCCTCTTCTGTATTCAGAGGTTGGTTGGCCAGAAACTCTGCCACGACCCTCCCTTTGATAACCTTTTTCGTTACATATTCAATGTCAAACTCGGATAAAAGCAACAACCATCTGGCTAACTTCCCCGTCAAGGATGGAGTTCGGTATAGATACTTCACGGGGTCCATCCGAGAAATAATGATCACTTTATACGATTGGAAATAGTGCCGCAGTTTCTTTGTCAACCATACTACTGCCACACATGTCTTTTCGATCATGTTGTACTTGAGCTCGTACTCCAAGAATTTCTTACTCAAATAATACACCGCGTGCTCCACACCGGTGTCTCCCTCTTGAGCCAACATTGCCCCAATAGATCGCTCCTCAATTGCTACAAAGAGGAGAAGCGGCTTTCCCAGTTTAGGCGGTCTCAGCACTGGCGGATTAGACAAATAGTTCCGGACGCTCTCCAGAGCTTGCTGACACTTATCATTCCAAGTAGCGGGTTGGTCTTTCCTTAGCAACTTAAAGATTGGCTCGCAGATTGCGGTGAGTCTCGCTATGAACCGACTGATATACTGAACCTGCCCCAGAAACCCTCTCACTTCCTTCTCATTTCTCGGCGCCGGCATCTCCTGTATAGCCTTCACTTTATCAGGATCCACCTCGATTCCCTTATTTCCGATTACATAGCCTAAGATTTTCCCCGACGAAACGCCGAAAAAGCACTTCTTCGGGTTTAACCTTAGCTTGAATTCTGCAATTCGAGCCAAAAACTTCTCGAGCGCGGCAAAATTTCCTTCTCTTGTCTCTGATTTGACCATCATATCGTCCACGTAGACTTCTACCTCCTTGTGTATCATATCATGGAACAGTGCTGTGGCCATTCGCTGGTAAGTTGCCCCGGCATTTTTCAAACCAAACGGCATTACTCTGTAACAGTATGTTCCCCACTCAGTAGTGAACGAGGTTTTTGCTTTGTGTTTTTCGGCCATCTGAACTTGCATCTAGCCCATGAAACCGTCCACATTCGTGTGTAAGACACTTGATGCTGCACTATCGATCAATACGTCAATATGAGGCAACGTGAATTCATCCTTGGGGCATGCCTTGTTAAGGTCTCGATAATCGACGCACATTCTTACTTTGACGTCCTTCTTTGCGATGGGCACCACATTTGCGACCCAAGGGGGATAGTCGATTACTTCGATGAACCCTGCTTCTAACTGCTTCTTCACTTCTTCTCTGATCTTATCTGCCCATTCTGGTCTCATGCGTCGGAGCTTTTGTTTTACGGGCCTTGCCTCGGGATATGTTGGAATACGGTGAGTTACGATTGATTGATCAATTCCAGGCATGTCTTCGTATGTCCATGCGAATACAATTTCGTATTTTTTAATTATTCTCTCGAATTCTTTTCTCTCTTCAATAGTTAATTCTTGAGCAATTTGTATAAGTTTAGGATTTTCATCCGTACCAAGATTGAAAGTTGACATTTCTATTGCATTGATTTCAAATGTAGGCATGTTATATGAATGAGAATGCATGGAATGATCATGATCAACATCAAGCAAGTAAGCAAAATCAGAATTCATTTCATTGATAGCATGGGTGATTACATCATCTGATTCAAACAAAGCAGTAATACAATTTTCATCATCAGGGTCTTCGGACTTCTCATGAATTTTGGAGGTACTAGGCTCATCTCCCGCTCCTGCAGTTGCTTCAATGGTGATGACTTGCTCCTCGGCATTCAAATCAATCATCATAATCTCCTCGACAAAGCAGCTCGCATTTCCTTTGCCCCAGTCAGTAACATCATTGAAGATCTCAAAACCTGGCAGAATCTTTCCTTCGGCGCTAACAGCCACTTCGGACTCATCATCAGACTCATCCCAGATGTTGATCGGAACCCTCTGATTGATACCTTCCTCGTCGGAGGAACTTCCCCAAATGTCCACGACCATTAGATCCATTATGTGAGGGACATTCAGATTTATGTAGGAAGGGTCCGACGATCCATACCGAGCCCAGCCTATCAGTTCTTCATAGTCCTTGAGGAACACTCCATTCATTCTTCTAGCCACGAGTGGAATAGCACCCTTCCGGATGCACATGAGTTGCTCCTGATCACTCAAGGTGACCCGACACGAGGCATACTTGAACCTCCATCTTCTAGCATAATCCATGAATGCTTCCTCAGGAAATTGCTTGATTCTTTCTAAATCTTCCAACGACCCTGTCCACGGAATGTACCTCTCGTACCTCTGCACAAAGGCCTCCATGAGGGATCCCCAGTCCCCTTTTGTCTTTGCCGAGAGCATTCGGTGCCACATCAAAGCTTCTCCTATGAGTGTCTTTGGAAAATGTTGGACTAACTCACTTCGGTAGAGTCCCGCGTCAAACATGTAGGCACGGAAACGGTTTATGTGATCAATGGGGTTCTCATCTCCCTTATACTTAGACATGGCTGTTACTGCTTCAGGTGTCTCCTCTTCGGGCAATGCAGGCATTTCCTCTAGACATTCCCATGCGGCGTACTTCTTGATGAATCTCTTAGTCATTTTTGCCCAATCTGCTTTAACGTGCATTGGAAGAGACATGTACCACACTAGTGAATCTCCTGCCAATGAGTTGCAAAACAAGCTCGTGATCTCTTCCTCTTTAAAACCCAATGGTGCCATAGCCGACAAGTAGAAGTGAAGGTGCTCCATAGGGTCCTTATTGCCGTTATACTTACTAACCCTCGGTAGCGGACGTTTGATGGGTCCGATCTGCATCGCAAAGCGCTCCGCAGTTCTATCTTCAGCTCTTTGGTACTTTTCTAGAAACAAATCCGACAACCGATCCCAATCATGCTTGCAAGATTCGGGTAATGAATGGAACCATTCCAAAGGCTCGCCTACCAGCGAATGGTGGAACCACTGGGCAATTTCATCTACTCCGAAGGATTCAATAAACATGTCGTGAATATATTCACGCAAGTGCGCCTCAGGATCCCTTCCTCCACTAAACAAACCCAAATCTGGCACAATAGTCCGAGACGACCCTTCTCCGGTCTCTTCAGCACTATCCTCATCATACGGTGCTCCACCATCTGACCCTTCCCCCATCGGTTCATCCTCTTGTTCTTCACCCAGGAAGGACACATACAGCCCCTTTCCCACATTGCTCTTTTCATCGGAGTCCAACAACTCCTCTACATTCTCCTCGAAGGATTCCATCACTACAGTTTCTGTCAAACCAACTCCGATCGTACTCACTCTATGATTAGGCAATGGATTGCGCCTAACGGAAGGGTTCACTGACGAAGGATCAGCTATCTTCTTCTCCTCAATTAAATCTTGGATTTCATGTTTCAGCCTCTCACAATTCTCAATTGTATGCCCATAACTGCTATGGAATTCATAATACCCTCTAGCCTGTATCTGCGGAGTAGGTTGAGCTTTGTTATACGGGGTAAGGGCTTTCAACAATCCCTTTTTCTGCAGACGCTCGAAAACTTTCGCGTAGGTCTGATCGAACTTGGCGAACCGCCTCTTTTCAATAGCATTAAGATCAACCACTTTCACTGCTGCGGATTCCGTACTCGCGCTAGGCCCTCCGGCACTATATCCAGACTTCGTCCACTTAGTATAAGCTTTCTTCGGCTCTCCATCCCCTTCAACAGTCAAGGCACAACTATACATCTGATTGAAATCAGTAAATGGAATATACCGCAACTCATTTTTGATATACGGCAACGTGTTGCCAACCACCATTCGGATCTGATCCTGCTCGAGCGGCTTTTGTTTCATCACTGCGGCCTTAGCCCTCCATCTTTTCACAAAATCGGAAAAGGATTCCCCAACCTGTTACTTAGTGCTCTCTAACTCTTTCAAAGTGACCTCCAGCATGGTGTTGAAGCTATACTGAGCGATGAATGACTTTGCTAGTCCCTTCCAATCCCTCTTCATTACCATCGGCAATGCATGAAACCATGTGAGGGCAGCCCCCTCTAGGTAAGTGTTAAACATCCCTAGGACTTGATCCTTAGTAAGGATCGTGTGCTTCATTACAGCAACATACTGATTCATGTGGGCAGTGGGATCCCCAATTCCATCGAACTTTTTCATGTCAGGGAGCCGAAATTTCAAAGGCAAAGCTGTTGCCGATAAACAATTCTTCAAGTTATAAAAGTCCTGACTCCCGGAACTTCCCCCGCGCAAGTCCTGCACCTCCTGCGTGATGTGTTGCTTCCACTCCTCTTCCTTAGCTTTCTCTTTCTCCAGCTGCTTCCGAATATAATCCTGATAATCATCCTCATTCCCAAAGCGAGGACCATCGTTCACCTCATTCTCAGCGTGTTTACTGCCATTTTTATCATCTCTCATGGCCAGCTTAGCTAACTGGGCCGCTATCACCGCTAACTGCTCATTAATGTTGTTCACAGAGTTTTCCAATCCGGCCACTTTTTCGTCGGTCGCAGACATACTGGCTGAAGACTGAGTATACTCGGACGAAGATGATTCCGAAGCCACAACTGCCGATTCAGAACTGTCAATCTGTAACTGGTCAAACTGCCTAACTAGTAGACTGCTCTTTCGGTACCACAATCGCTTAATGATGACGTCTGCGTGAACGGTATCCATTAGTATGTATGCATGATTTTATATGCATGATTCGTGGTGTGTGCGTTTATTTATTTACGGATATATAAGATAAGAAGAACAAACGTTAGTCTAATTACACGTATCACGACATCTCTCTTCCACCCTTATTCCTCCACACACTCGATGGTCCAAGTCTCTTTCCTAGGATTTTGGTTTGGGGCTCACATTGCGGTCCAGGGGACGCGTGATGCCGTCGATTATTGCGGAAAAATAAATCATTCACCATACAACACAGTTCGTTTTTGACGTATCCACGTTCAGTGACTCAGAAATCGACCAAGTTGGATTGTCCTTTCAGAATAACTCGTCTTTTGTCCTTTCGCGAGACGCATTAATTCGGGTTTTGACTCCCTTTGAGCGCATCTCGGTTTTTAAACGTGGTACGAGTTATTCTTCTATTCCAATCGTTTGTTATTGCAAATGACTCGTTCCCTTTTTATTCATGTGGATTCGTGTCTCGATTTTTGGATTGCAACGGGATCTTTTTGGATCTATCGAGAGACGTAACCACACGTTTATTTAGTGATGGAATCACTTTTGGATTTTATTTTAGGGAACGGACTCATCGCGTAACGTGTTTGTTCTTAGCGTCGAGGATTCGTTTGCTCATTTTGCTACACGAAAGACGGCGAGTCTTATTTGAGCGCACGGTAATCTTTCGGCTAACAACAGTTCGTTGTTCTTCCCAACCTACGGGATATATCATCTTAGTGTGGTTATAGAAAATCAACGTTTCGTTGAATCGCATGTTTATTCGAGGCGAGGATATCACTGTTCTCTTTCCTTTAGGCGCGAATTAAGCAAACACGTATATCGGGCCATATTTCTTACAGTTTTGGTAACGGTCGAAATGATCGAGTCGTTAGTCAAAACCCGCAGTCTCGTCCATATGGCGCAATTATATGGTTTGGCTTAATTCGGCTTCAAAGTTTTAAACGGGGTATATACTTGTTCGAGACACGTATTCAACAGTATTGGTTTATTTTCTTTAACTACTCTCGGGATTGAATATCGTAGACTCGGAATGATTTTGGTCGTTTAGTTTTTCCTTTTCTTTTATTTTCTTAGTCACCTTTGCGGACACATCCATTTCTCTTAAGAACGACACGAGGCATAACGTAAAAAGCTCGTCTTTTATTCGGAAGGGACGGGCTACCTGTGCGAAACTTTTCACGTTACGACAGGGTCATTCAAGACAGAAATGTTCTTCGTTTTCGTTTTGTCATGATCTCGTTTTATCCCAACTTATTTAAAGAATGTGAATAACGGCTACTGTTAATATAGTCTTTTGTATCGAGATGTAACTATCCTCAACACCGAACCGATTCATACTAATACGTGCTTACGTCATAACACATTTCCTGAACATGTGCCTTCGTCGGGACACCGAAAGGGACAAGGCGGGTCGCACATGTTCATTCATATGACTAAGTCGTCTTTAGTTCAAATTGTTACGATGTTTTAGGGTAATTAGTATGTCGATTCACGAGTATATATTAACACATCGTCTCATTTTCTTTACCTACTTTAGGATTAGACATGTATCGTGGCGGTTTGAAAACACGAATTGATTCATTTATCACATCAAAAATAGTAACGGGTAATCCTATGGAAACTTCTAAGGCTACTATATGCTGACACAGCTAACCGCGGGACCTCACAGGACCGCACAAATTCGCCCCTAACGAATGGATGGGGACCCTTTGGCGCCTTACTGTAAGGGGGAACTTACACTAGCCTCTTTCGAGCGACGAATGGACTCTCGCTAGAGGTTTCGCGGAAATTACCCAAAGGGTTTGCAATAATGCACATGAATGCATACGAAAAGAAGTAAAACGATCCGTCCCCGTTAAGGGCTTAATACACGCCTTCCGGAATCAAATTTCTCGATTCTCCAGCAGAGTCACCACTTGTTAGACGAGGTGCCGCGGCCTAATCTCCCGGGCGGACCGGGGGGTGGACACCTCATGGCGACGTAAGCGGTGATTGGCGCCGAAAGCAACCAATCGTGGAATCAAGCTGCTCGGCAGGACCGGAGCTCGGAGATATGGAAGAGTCGCCACCCACGAATGGGAAAATGAACACCGATCCCTTGCGGGAGACTGGTGTGGGTTCGGAAAACTTAGGTACGAGCCGAGAAGGCTAGCTCCTTTCCGGAGAAAGGCTACTAGGCACCCCGACATCGCCCGGTTATGAACCACCAGTCTCCTACTCAGCATGTTAGGCGATAACGGACTAATCGTATATTTCTTTAAGTTTAAAATTCATTTGAAACCTTTTCTTTCTCTTTTTAGAAACCGTTTTGAGCATATATTATTGGAAAGCCACATTAGTAAAAAATCACCCATTTATATTATACATACACAGAGAAGGGGGAAGAAAGAAGTGGTTTACGACTTTATTTAAATGTCATGTTGTGTGTTTACTCTATGCTAACTCATTTCCCCAAAACGAGTTCATTTACATGGTTCGCACCTTAATCGCCGTTGGAACGATTTAGGAGCGTTTTAAAACCCCGCTTGATGAAATTCACCCGAATCGCCGTTGAAACGACTCGAGTGTTTGAAAACGTTAGGATAAAAACCTTTTAATAGGAAAACATGATTAAACATACAAGTCAATTTTATTTTGTACAAACCCTTTTAGAAAATGATTCAAAAACTCTATTATTCACAAAGAAAACGATTTTAATTACAATGTTCGCTTAATCCGCCTTTGGAACGGATTAAGGTTTTAAAACGTGATGTTTCGGAACCAATTTAGAAATATTAACAAAAATAACTCCACTTATTTACATTAGGAACCTCTAAAAATTCATTAGTGTAAATGATTAAATTGAAAACTCTCTTTTTGTGATTTATTTTCCCCTCTTACTTAATGGACTCTTTACCTATTATGATTATAATAATAAACCCATTTAAACCAAGATTCACACTCAAATAAAGCCCATTTGAAACCCGGGCCCATGGATGGGCCAAAAGAATAAAGAAAACAATTTAAGCATATATATATACATTTAAATCAAAAAGAGAATATGAGAGTTAATAAAAAAGGAACTATATAATACATGTATGAAAATACTAGATATAATACATTTATACTTTAAAAATGTGAAAATAGTAAATAAATCTCATAAATAAAAAAATAATCTTTTATTCAAAATAGTTTCATATAATAATCAATAACATAACCCATATACCTCAAAACTACATATATACACAACTAATATAGTTTTAAATATCAAAAATAACATATACCAATATCTACTAATTATTTCCCAAAATACCCAAGTAAATAACCTTTAAAATAGGATCTAATATAACTCAAATGAATAAAAAAAAAGAACATATATATACATATACTTATGTTTAAAAATAGAATAAAAAATGATATACAAACATCCTAAATAATTATATATACTAAATGTCTAAAATAATTTGAAAATATATATTACATAACTATACATATATATATAAAGGGTTGAAAGCTTAAAAGTTAAGAAAGGTGGACCAAAACAGCATTTTTTACATTCTGGCAGATTTACCGACGGAAAATCTGTCGGTAAACAGCATTTAGCGACAGAAATGGCAAATTCCAGCAGCACTCCAATTATTTCCAGATTTATTCAAAAGCTTTAAATTAAATCTAATTCATTCGTTTTGGATTTCCGAACTACCAAAGATGGATCATAGTCAATAACGGAAATTCCTAAAACGACGTTTTCATTTCAAAAACGTTATTTGGAAATTCTTTGAATTAAAACTTATAATTACAACGTTTTCAATACCCGAACTACCTTTTATCGGATCACGGTTCGTATTGGGATATCAAAACGAGGTTTTTTATTTTAAAACAAAACCGAATTTTGTTCAACACGAGACGAAAATTAAATAAATACGCTAATTAAATAAAACGTGACAAGATAAATGAATAACTAAATAAATAAAAACTATAACATAAAAATAAATAGAAGGAGAAGATAAATTAAATTAAATAAAAGAGTCTAGTCCTCGGATAATACCTTAAATTCGGTATCTGACAGTCGAAGCCGATTGATTCCACGAGTCGCCTTCTTCCGTTTTTTATATTTTTTAGTAAAAATTTAACTTTAGGAAATTCGGAATTTTTGAGAAAAAAAATATTTTTCTCAAAAAAAATTCACTTTCTCTCTCTAAAAATGTTTAGAGTGAGAAAGGCTCCCAAATTCCTCCCCCTTTTCATTGGGATCCGTGCCCCTTTTTATAGGAAAACGGGTCCCGGATCAATGGGCGACGCCCGAGTAAAATCGGGCGTCGCCCAAAGCCGTTGGGCGGTCGCCCAACAGTGTTGGGCGGTCGCCCAACAGTGTTGGGCGAGCGCCCAACGCGAGGTTGGGCACGCGCGCCCAACTGCCGTTGGGCGTCCGCCCGACGCGGTTGGGCGCTCGCGCCCGACTACCGTTGGGCTTCCGCCTGACGCGGTCGGGCACTCGCTCAACGGCCGCCGGAGCGTGTCTTACGTCGTCGGGCGTGCACGCCCCGCGGCTGTCGAGCTCGCGCTCTGCGTCGTCGGGCGTTCATGCGTCCTGACTGCCGAACGCGTGTCGGGCGCACACGCCTCGTGGCTGACGAGCGCGCGTCCCGTGCCGCCAAGCTCGTGTCTTGCTCAGACACCGAGCGCGAACCATTCATGGTTGGATGCGTGCGTCCGACAGACGTCGAGCGCGCGCTTCGCGTCGTCGAGCGGGCGTCCGACTGTTGTCGAACGCGCGCCAGCCGCCGCTAAGCACTCGTACCGTGCCGTTAAGCATTCTCGAGCTATCCGATCGACAACAGCGACCGACCATAACTTATTTATTTTATTTATTTATTATTATTATTTTTTTCTTTTTGAAACTTTCAGAATCAATCGCTTCCACCGTCTTGTTTCCAGGTTTTCGTCACAGGTCCTCCGACTCGGTGTCTACAGCCGTTTATGCCACATCATAAGTCTGTTAGATTATGGTATATTTGTAGGTTTTTGAAAAATTTCAAGGTATATTTATGGGTTTATTTGATATAAGTACATATCTGTTTTTCCGTGATAATACATCGACAATTACGTGTATTAATCCTAATATTAAACACTTGAAATTCAACATTTAATTTTCAATTTTATCAAACATCACTTTAGTCTGCCCAACTAATATTTATATTAAAAATAAATTACAAAAAAAATATTTATATTAAAAATAAAATTATAAATTAAAGTTAAACCATAATTATGGAATATAAATAAAGATATACAGAACAGAACAGAACAGGGTTGTTGATCGCTTGGCGGCGGCTGGTCATGAGGGGATGTTGGGCGTCACTACCCTTTCGGATCCTCCTATCTTTCTCTCTTCTCTTCTTTTAGAGGATAGGATTGGGGTCAGTTTCCCTAGGCTGATCCCAGGTTAGGTTTTCTATCTTCAGAGAACAGAACAGGGTTGCTGATCGCTTGGTGGCGGCTGGTCATGAGGGGATGTTGGGCGTCACTACCCTTTCGGATCCTCCTATCTTTCTCTCTTCTCTTCTTTTAGAGGATAGGATTGGGGTCAGTTTCCCTAGGCTGATCCCAGGTTAGGTTTTCTTTTGGTTGTTTGTTTTTCCTTTTCTGTTTCTACCAAAAAAAAAAATAAAGATATACATATATATATATATAACAAAAGCGGTTGGGAATTCAATTTATATTTAGATTTCTTGTAAATCTAATCCGGTAAGTGAAATGTCAAATATATATTTTCAAACGCATCTTGTAATTAAGAGCATGGTTGAGAATCGCTTGAAAAACGTTCGTTATATAAAATATTTTTAATGACCAATTAAGGTTAACTTAAGTGGTTAAGAGATTTAAATCACTTATACTAGAGTTTTCGAGTTAGAAATTTTAGTGTATGCAAAAAAAAAAACAAAAAATTGAAAGAGGATACGTCTAAAGGGTGCCGACGAATCACGAACTGGGTTAAACATTTTTAATGCATATTATCTATATATTTATACCATATGGATACGTCTAAAGGGTGCCGACGAATCACGAACTGGGGTTTCTGGTTTCTCTCAGAATTTGGGTATGGGTTCGTCTTTTTCTGCAGAGCTTTGGGGGATCTTTTCTGGCCTTAGGCCAGCTAAAGGTCTGGGGGTGAAGGAGCTTCTGGTGGAATCTGATAACCTTGAAGCAGTCAAGATGATCTCGGAGAATAATGCTTTTTGCTTAAATAACCATAATTTAATCAGATGAATTAGAAGAATTTGCTCTTCCTTTGATCGTATTAGCTTTGGCCATATTTATAGGGAGCAAAATCGGGTTGCGGACCGTCTCGCTGTGGAAGGTCATTCTAGGATGTTGGCCCCTCAACCTTTTCTTCTCCTCCTTTGTTCATTTCGTCCCTGATGTTGGATGATATGGTGGGGGTCAGCTTTTCCAGGCTGATCCCAGGTTAGGCGGCTGTGTTTGTTTTCTTTCCTTTCCTACCAAAAAAAAAATCTATATATTTATACCATATAATATGAAAATTTATTAGTATTATTAATCACCATGTGACTTAGTACATTTATCAACTATAAGTAATTATTTAGAGATGTAAATTTTGTTTATCAAAAAAAAAAAAAAAGGAGATGTAAATTTTGTAAATAATAGGAATATGGTGTAAAAAACACGTATAACTCTAATTTAAAATAATACGATTTTACCTTTAATATTGACAAACAAAAACAATTTTACAACTAACAAGTTTTATAATTTAATAATAAGTTTAGAAATTAATATTTTTAAGGCTTACGGCCAAATTTGCACCCTAAATTTTATCAAAAAAAAAAAAAAAAAAATCAATTACCTTCCTCAAACTCTCAAAATCAACAACTAAGTCACTAACCTATGTTATTTTTATCAATTTGAAACCTACCCAAACTTTTAGTTAGTAGCAAAAGTATTAAATATTTAAAACCCCCCACAAGAATATTCAACATCTATGAATGTTATTAGTTTATTACTCAAATTTTCTTTTTTTTTGGTAGAAAGTTTATTACTCAAATTTAAATTCCTTAGCTTTCTTCTCTATGAAAGAGTATTATTGTTTCGAAAGAGAGTATTATTGTTTACGCTTACAATTGTCACTTTGCATATAGTTGCTTCAGCTAGTAATTTCTACAAATTTTGAAATTACGTGGAGGGATACTAAAATACTCAACAACTGTCATTCTAATCTATATATAATATAAAACAGAAACGATGGAACTGATGTATCTCCTTATTTACTGATAAAAAAATATAATATAAAATATAATTAATTAATTTTAAATATATTATTATATTTATCTAAAAAATTATTTTATTCGTATTATATCTAAAATTTCTACAGAATTTAGATTAAGTCCTAAATTCTCTACTAAAATCTCTCTAATTCTCTACATGTCTATCTATCCATATATAATATAAAACAGTAACGATTAAGTTGATGTACCACTTCCTCATTTTTTATTGATAAAAAATATAATATAATATATTAATTTTAATTATATTATTATATTTATGTAAATGTAAAAATAAAATAATAAAATTTAATTTAGATAACATATTTATTTCATTAATTTTAATTATTAAATTATAAATATTATAAATATTTATATATCAAGAATCTGTGTATTCCACGGGTTAAAAACTAGTACTCTATAAATTCTATAATTTTGATTTTGAAAATAAGATACCCTATACTGAAAGATTCAATCATAAAATAGAAATAAAAAAAAAAAAGCAAAAATAGTTAAAGATAAGCCCATTCAACGATTACGAAATTAAAAATTAAATATTCAATAACTGAATATTTCTGTTGACCTCATTTTATTATTTTATATTTTTGGCACTTTGACTATTACTTACTAGAGTTACTTTGTTGTTAAAGGGGGTTTCCAAGACCAGATGGTTAGAAAAAGAGACTTAAACCGTGTATTATATTTAATGACAAATATCTAACAAACTGGAGTGGAAAATTTCTTAAAACCTCAATCCACAGTCCTATAAATGGCAGAATAATCAAGAGAAATCTCCAATTCATCATCCAAGCTAGAGGAACTCAAACTGTCATCCCCTCCCTATCTCAGTATCTTTCGACTGATTTGCCGACGTTTTGCCTTATCTGATGTAATGTGTCTCTAAATTCAACGCTGCAGACGAACAATGATAGACAGGAGAAGCAAAAGGAACAGGCTCTTCGACTCTTACTCGCTTACCTCGCTCGGGTGAAGACTATGATTTCGACCATGTCTTTTCATAAAGGTCTCCAATTGTCTTCCATGAAATTTTAAGACATCAGAGATATAACAATCAAATTCGAACAAACACTAAATCCAATCAAATGCTTACAAATTGTCTATATAACGGAAACCGAAACCCAAATGGACACCGAAAATGTCATTTCTAAAACATAGCTAGGAAATGGAATTGGAAACAGAAATGCTATTGAGTTTAAGTGCAATATAGCAACAACTTAGAAAGATTGTGCAATTAAGAATAACCATTTGTCTGTATAACGAAAACTGAAACAAAATTGAAACCGAAACAGAAAAGAAGAAAGGCTATCATTTACGAATTCAAAACTTCTAAATGGGTATTTTCCAAAAATCAATTTTTTGGAAAAATAAATATTTTTTAATAGAAACCAGGGTTAAAACGGTTCACCGGGGGTTAATTCCGATTCACCGGTTTTCCCTGGTTCAAATGGGGTCAGTAATATTGACCCCAAAATAGCATAACTGGACCGGAAGTCTGGCCGGTTCGCGGTTGAACCGGTTCGACAGCTAGGAAACGGAAACGGAAACGAAATTGAAACACAAATGGAAAAGCAGAAATGCTATTGAGTTTCAGTGCAATATAGCAATAACTTAGAAAGATGGTGCAATTAAGAATAACAATTTGTCTGTATAAACCAAACTGAAACATAAACGAAACTGAAACTGAAACCGAGATGGACACCGAAAAAGTCCCTTCTAAAACATAGTATTCAAAACATCGCTAGGAAACGAATATTGAAACAGAAACGATATTGAGTTTCAGTGCAATATAGCAACTTAGAAAGATAGTGCAATTAAGAATAACTATTTGTCTGTATAACCGAAACTGAAACAAGGACACCGAAAACATCATTTGTAAAACATAGTATTCAAAACATAGACTAGGAAATGGAAATGAAAACGAAATTGAAACAAAAACGGAAAGCATAAAACACTATTGAGTTTCAGTGCAATATAGTAACAAACTTAGAAAGATAGTGCAATTAAGAATAACCATTTGTCTGTATAACAGAAACAGAAACTGAAACCGACACCGAAAACGCCGTTCAAAAAAATATTATTCAAAACATAGCTAGGAAACGGAAATGAAAACGAAATTGAAACAGAAAAACAGAAACACTATTGAGTTTCAGAGCAATATAGCAACAACTTAAAAAGATAGTGCAATTAAGAATAACCATTTGTCCGTCTAACGGAAACTGAAACCGAAACGGAATCCGAAAAAACATCATTTCTAAAACATAGTATTGAAAACATAGCTAGGAAAAGGAAATGGAAACAAAAACGAAATTGAAACAGAAACGAAAAAGCAGAAACACTATTGAGTTTCAGTGCAATATAGCAACAACTTAGAAATAGTGCAATTAAGAATAACCATTTGTCTGTATAACATCAAACCAAAACGGAAATAAATAAAAACGTCATTTCTAAAGCATAGTATTCAAAACATAGCTAGGAAATGGAAATGGAAACCAAATTGAAACAGAAACGGAAAAGCAGAAATGCTATTGAGTTTCCTTGCAATATAGCAACAACTTAGACAGATAGTGCAATTAAGAATAACCATTTATCTGTGTAACGGAAACTGAAACCGAAACCGAACATGTCATTTCTAGAACATAGTATTCAAAGGATAGCTAGGAAATGAAAAACGAAGAAAGATAGTGAAATAAGGACATAGTATTCAAATCATAGCTGGGAAACAGAAACGGAAACGAGAACAAAATAGAAACAGAAAGTGGAAAGCAGAAACGCTATTGAGTTTCAGTGCAATATAGGCTATAGCAACAACTTAGAAAGATGGTGCAATTAAGAATAACCATTTGTCTGTATAAACGAAACTAAAACGGAAACGGACACCGAAAACGTCATTTCTAAAACATAGTATTCAAAACATCGGTAGGAAACGGAAATTGAAACAAAAACGAAAAAGCAGAAACGATATTGAGTTTCAGTGCAATATAGCAACAACTTAGGAAGATAATGAAATTAAGAATAACCATTTGTATGTATAACGGAAACTGAAACAGACACCAAAAACGTTGTTTTTAAAACATTGTATTCAAAACATAGCTAGGCAAAAAAATTGAAACGAAAATGAAAACTAATAACAAAATTAAACCAGAAGAAAAGCAGAAACCATATTGAGTTTCAGTGCAATATAGCAACTTACAAAAACAGTGCAATTAAAAATAACCATTTGTCCGTATAACGGAAACTGAAACAGAAACGGACACTGAAAATGTCATTTCCAAAACATAGCTAGGAAACTAAAATGGAAACGAAATTGAAACAGAAAGATAGTGCAATTAAGAATAATCATTTGTCGGTATAACGGAAACTGAAACCAAAATGGACACCATAAATGTCATTTCTAAAATATAGTATTCAAAACATAGCTAGGAAACGGAAATGGAAACGAAAATGAAATTGAAACAGATACAGAAAAGTATAAAGGCTATTGACTTTCAGTGCAATATAGCATCAACTTAGAAAGATAGTGCATTTAAGAATAATCATTTGTCTGTATAACGGAAACTGAAAACGAAATGGACACAGAAATATCATTTCTAAAACATAGCTAGGAAACGAAACGAAACGAAAACGAAATTGAAACAGAAACGGAGAAGTAGAAACGCTTTTGAGTGTCAGTGCAATATAGCAACTTAGAAACATAGTGCAATTAAGAATAACCATTTGTCTGTATAATGGTAATTGAAACCGAAAATGTCATTTCTAAAACATAGCTAGCAAACGGAAATGAAAACAAAAATGAAATTGGAACGGAAACTGATAAGCAGCAACCCTATTGAGTTTTAGTGCAATATAGCAACAACTTAGAAAGACAGTAAGAATAACCATTTGTCTGTATAACAGAAACAGAAACTGTAACTGACACCGAAAACACCATTTCTAAAACATAGTATTCAAAACACAGTTAGGAAGGAAACGAAAACGAAACTGAAACAGAAACAGAAACGGAAAATAAAAAAAGCTATTGAGTTTCAGTGCAATATAGAAACAACGTAGAAAGATAGTGCAATCAAGAATAACCATTCGCCAACGAAAACTGAAACTGAAACCAAAACAGACACCAAAAACATCATTCTAAATCATAGTATTCAAAACCTAGCTATCAAACTAAAATGGAAACGAAAACGAAATTGAAACAGAAACACTATTGAGTTTCAGAGCAATATAGCAACAACTTAGAAGGATAGTGCAATTAAGAATAACCATTTGTCTTTATAAACGAAACTGAAACCGATACGAACACCGAAAATGTCATTTCTAAAACATGGTATTCAAAATATAGTTAGGAAACGGGATTGGAAACGAAAATGAAATTGAAACAGAAATGGAAAAGCACAAAAACTATTGAATTTCTGTGCAATATAGCAACAACTTAGAAAGATTGTGCAATTAAGAATAACCATTTGTCTGTATAATAGAAACTGAAACCGAACCGGATACCGAAAACGTCATTTCTAAAGCATAGTATTCAAAACATAGCTAGAAAACGGAAACGGAAACGGAAATGGAAACAAAAACAAAATTGAAACAAAACGGAAAGGCAGAAAGGCTGTTGAGTTTCATTGCAATATAGCAACAACTTAGAAACACAGTGCATTTAAGAAGTTATTTGACAAGACAAGTTTCAGTTAGACCCTCTACTTTCCGTTTGAGGGCCTAATCACTTGCCAAAACAAAAGGTAAATTACATTCATAGCCCCTGAAATATAGGATTACTAATATTATGACCCCTAAATTTTATTGCTTGACACAAAAGTCCTTGACCTTGTACAACTGTAACATTGAAGTCCAAATAATGAAAAATCCATAAAACAATTACTGAAATTATGAGGATAAAATAGATATTGGACCATAATTTTTTGCAAGCCATATAGCCTAACATCCCAAAACTAATCTCAAAAAAGGAGGATTGACTCCCATATAAAGAGCCATGTAGCTCCCTAATCTGATACCATGTAAATAAGAGTGTCACACTCCAAAAGATTGGAGGATTGCCTCGCATATACAACGAACCATATAGATATAGTTATCTAATTAAGTAATATGAGATAAATAACAATTTTGAAGGAGAGATTACCTTGAGAGAGTGAAACAGCAAGTGCATTTGCATTGAAATATAACCATACAGTTATACTAAATATCATCCACATATCTACAGGTGCAATTCGGATTATTGGGTAATCCTGTCAAAATGATAATCGTGCCAAACATATCATGTCAAAAATTACCACCCTGGTTAATAAGCCTTCCAACAAAGTCAAGGTATATGAATTTCAAATTACCTGTTCTCTCCCCACCACTTGGATTTGGATTTGTTTTCTCATCAGAATCAAACGTCTCAGTTTCTTCCACTACATTCAATAAAAAAACATACCTTACAAATTAAAAAAAAAAAAAAAAAAAGGAAACACATAATGGAAATATTAATCTAACTCACCCAAAACATGCCTTAAAAGGAGAATTTGCTCATATATATATAATATATATATAAAGCAATATAATGTGAGATATTTATTCAACATGTACCACTCACGCTGCCCAGAACCATCTAAAATGTGAAAAAATATTTATGGAAACTAACATTGAATACAAGACTTTGACACTATGTAGATATTAGCCTAACTCAGGCTAAAAGCTATTGTCCTAATTCATAATTATAAGCCCTGGATGACTAAAAAAATCGGTTTTTGAAACATAAACTCGATTAAGAGCGCATTATTAGCAATTATGTAATCAATCAACCATTCCTTACAGATTAAAAACACAAAAATGGAACACCTAATGGAAATATTAGTCTAACTCACCCAAAACATACCTTAACAGGAGAATTTGCTCATATGAGATATTTAACGTGTACGACTCACGCCTCCCAGAACCATCTAAAACGTGAAAAAAAATATTTATGGAAACTAGCATTGAATACAAGACTTTGATACTATGGAGATATTAGCCTAACTCACGCCAAAAGCTATTGGCCTAATTCATGATTATAAGCCCTTGATGACTAAAAAAAATTAGTTTTTTAAACACACACGATTAAGAGCGTATTATTAGTAATTATGTAATCAATCAACCATTCCTTACAAATTAAAAACACAAAAAGGAAACATATAATGGAAATATTAGTCTAGCTCACCCATAACTTACCTTAAAAGGAGAATTTGGTCATATATATATCAGACACAATATAAGGTGAGATATTTAACGCGTACTACTCACGCGCACAGAACCATCTACAACGTGAAACAAATATTTATGGAAACTAACATTGAATACGAGGCTCTATACTATGTACATATTAGCCTAACTCGCTGAAAAAGCCATCGGCTAATTCATGATTAAAAGCCCTTGCAGACTAAAAAAGTCAATGTTTTAAACATAAACTTAATTAAGAGCGTATTATTAGCATTTATGTAATCAATCAACCATTCCTTACAAATTAAAAACAAAAAAAAGAAACACATAATGGAAATATTAGTCTAGCTCACCCAAAACAAGCCTTAAAAGAAGAATTTGCTCATATATATATATATATAAGAAGCAATATAATGTGAGATATTTAACATGTGCGACACGCCGCCCAAAACCATCTAAAACATGAAAAAAATATTTATGGAAACTAACATTGAATACAAGACTTTGACACTATGTAGATATTAGCAACTCAGGCTAAAGGTATTGTCCTAATTCATAATTATAAGCCCCTATTGACTAAAAAAATCGAGTTTTGAAACATAAACTCAATTAAGAGCGCCTTATTAGTAATTATGTAATCAATCAACCATTCCTTACAAATACAAAAACAAAACACCTAATGGAAATATTAGTCTAACTCACCCAAAACATACCTTAAAAGGAGAATTTGCTCATAAATAAATATAAATATATATATATATATATATATATATATATAAGAAGCAATATAACCTGAGATATTTAACGTGTACCACTCTAGCGCCCAGAAGCATCTACAACGTGAAACAAACATTGAATACAAGGCTTTGATACTATGTAAATATTAGCATAACTCATTCCAAAAGCTTTTGGCCTAATTCATGATTATAAGCCCTTGATGACTAAACGAATTAGGTTTTTAAACATAAACTCAATTAAGAGCGCATTATTCATTTTAACCATTGGAAAGCAGCTCTTTTAAATGTTGGATGCATCTATAAAACAGATTTGGCAAGCAGGGGATCAATCTGTAAATAACGGCTTCACTCACCAAAAGAGAAGGATCGTTGGACATATATAATAGAAGTATTAGTCTAACTCACCCAAAACATACCTTGAAAAGAGAATTTGCTCATATATATGGTGTGTGTGTGTATATATATATATAAGAAGCAATGTAATGAGAGATAGTTAACGCATACCATTCACGCCCAGAACCATAAAAAACGTGAAACAAATATTTATACAAGGATCTATTCTATACTAGGTAACTATTAGCCTAACTCACCCCAAAAGCCATTGGATCTATCTGTAGACAAAGGCTTAACTCACCAAAAGTACATCAAAAGAGAAGGATCATTTCACTAATTAAGCAATATGAGATAGGACTATCAATTTCAGACACGACAATACGATTTCCAAAACCGGATAGTTAAAGAAAGAGGCTTAAAACATGTATTACAATTAATGAAAAATATCAACAAAATGGGAGTTTAATCATACCAAGCTGTGGAGAACTTCTTAAGTCAATTCAGAGTCTTATAAACGGCAAAATAATCAAAAGAAAGATTCAATGCACCATCTGAGCTAGAGGAACTCAAACTGTCATCCCCAAGCTCACTCAGCCGCTTCAACAGATTCGCTTAAGTTTCGCCTTTTCCGATGTAACGTGTCGTCATATTCAGTATTGCAGGCTCGACAGGAGAAGCAAAAGGAATAGGCTCTTCAACTTTTACTCGCTTACCTCTCTCGAGTGAAGAAGATTCATAGTCTCTATCCATTATTTCGACAATGGCTGCCATCAAAATTTAGGAAATCAGAGATATAACAATCAAATGCGAACAAATTGTCTAAATAACAAAAACTGAAACTGAAACGGACACCGAAAAAATGCTATTTCTAAAACATAGTATTCAAAACATAGCTAGGAAATGAAAATGGTAATGAAAACAAAATTGAAACAGAAACAGAAAAGTAGAAACACTATAGAGTTTCAGTGCAATATAGCAACAACCTAGAAAGATAGTGTAATTAAGAATAACCATTTGTCTGTATAACGGAAACTGAAACCGAAAAGGATACTGAAAACGTTATTCCAAAAACATAGTATTAGTATTCAAAGCATAGCTAGGAAACGAACATAGAAACAAAAACGAAAACGAAATTAAAATAACTCTATTGAGTTTTCAGTGCAATATAGCAACAACTTGGAAAAATAGTGCAATTAAGAATAACCATTTGTCTGTATAACAGAAACTGAAATTGAAACGGACACCAAAAACGTCATTTCAAAAGAGAGTGCAATATAGCAACAACTTATAAAGATAGTGCAATTAAGAATAACCATTTGTCTGCATAATGGAAACTGAAACCAAAACGGACACCGAAAACGAAATTAAAACAGAAACGGAAAAGCAGAAAAGCTATTGAGTTTCAGTGTATATAGGAGCACTTAGAAAGATAGAATAACATTTGTCTGTACAAAAGAAACTGAAAACCAAATGGACACCGAAAACGTAATTTCTAAAACATAGTATGCAAAACATAGCTAGGAAATGGAAATGGAAACGAAATTGAAACAGAAAGGGTAAAGCAGAAACACTATTGAGTTTCAGTGCAATGTAGCAACAACTTAGAAATATAGTGCAATTAAGAATAACCATTTGACAAGACAAAAATTTGAGTTAGACCCTCTACTTTCCGTTTGAGGGCCTAATCACTTGCCAAAGCAAAAGGTAAATTACATTCATAGCCCCCTGAACTATAGCATTACTAATATTATGACCCCCTAAACATCATTGTTTGACTTAAAATCATTGAACTTATACTACTGTAACATTAAAGTCCAAATAAACGAAAATCCTTTTAAAAATTACTGAAATGATGAGGATAAAATAGATATTTGACCTCAATTTTTGGTGAGATGGGCTAACATACCAAAACCTGTCTCAAAAAAGGAGGATTGACTCCCATATACAAAGAGCCATATAGCTCCCTAATCTGATACCATATAAATAAAATTCTAACTCACCCGAAAAGGATACCTCAAAGGAGAAGGAATGACTCGCATATACATGGAACCATATAACTATTTAATTAAGCAATATGAGAAATCTAACAATTTTAAAGGAGAGATTACCTTGAGAGAGAGTGAAACAACAAGTGCATTTGCATTGAAATATAACCATACCAGTTATAATAAATATCCTCTACATATCTACAGGTGCAATTCCGATTATCGGCTAATTCATTATTCTAAGCCTTTAATGACTAAAAGAATCATCTTTTTAAACATAAAATTAGTTAAGACCACACTATTCATTTTAACCATTGGAAAGCAGCTTGTTCCCCAACTTCCTCTCCCATGACGGCTACTCAGTCCATTCCTTATCCTCTCCTACTTCTGGATCAGTTTCAAAACAAAATGATTTTTCTCCTAATCCATCTCAAATAACTCCTCGCTCAGCGGGGACGCGTAGTGCGACCGGGCCGCCCATCTCAAATAACTATTTCAAATTCGTCACATTCTTCTCCTATTCCTGTTTCAATTCCTGAACCTTGAAGAACCACAAGAGTTCGTAAACAACCAAATTGTTACAAGATTTTGTTGTTAATCAAGGTTGTACAAAATCAAACATGATAGTTATTAAAGGCGCGCCTCGGCTAAGGCTCCAGCCTTAGCGCCTCTGGAGCCCAAAGGCAGGCGCAGTCAGGCGTGCGCCTTAGTGCACCTTGGTGCACCTTAAGCCAGGCACTAGGCGCGCACTTCGGCTACCTGACAGAAAAAGATTGACAGTTTTTGCTCTCCTCCCTCCATCAATGGTGCTTCCATCTATCAGGGTTATGATGATTATGATTCCGATGAAGATTAGGAAGGAAGACTAGGAAGTTAAAGATTAGTTGTTTTCTAGAGTCAAGACTATTAGTGTGTTCTTTAGTTTTAACTTTTAAGTCGGAATTATGAGTTTATGATTATGCCTTGGTAGTTAACTACAACTTAACTCATGCATTTTATGGTTTTATTCTTGGTATTTGACTATTTGTGATTATTTGTGACTAGTATTATGAATTTATTTTTATTTTTTTGTGCGCCTCGAGTCGCTCGGGCGCGCGCCTTAAGTTGCGCCTTGCACCAAGGCTCCAGGACCCCCCTTGCGCCTTGCGCCTTTAATAACTATTCTCTTCTACTTCTTTCCATCGGTTTTTCTTGTCAAAACTCTCTAAAGAACAGGAACCTAATACCTATAATGAAGCTAGTACTAATCCAAAATGGGTTGAGGCCTATGAGGCATGAGAACTCTTCATGACATGCGTTTCCCCGTTTCTGGCAGATGTGGGAAACGGAAACTCTCGAAAACTGATACGAAACGTTTCCGGGCACGTTTCTGTAATTACCCAAAATATGAAACGCGTCTCTCAACTTTTAAACGGTTTTCCCTACCAATTTCGATTAAAAATCTGGAAATTCAAACTTTCTATTTTGCAATTCCTATTCAATCTAAGATTAGTAAAATTGAAACTTCCTGTTTGAGAGATAATTCCTTCCTTGTATCCTTCAATTTAAAGAACTTACCCATATTTCTTTCTCCTATAACCTTTATCTCTTGAATCTCGATTGAGCTTGGACTTTCTTCCTCTTATTCTTCAATTTTGTTGTCTTAATGTATTATTATATTTTTAATATTTATAAACATGCCCCTATATTTTTAATATTTACACGTTTCCCCCACGTTTCCGTTTCCTACGTTTTTCAGAAATTACATTTCTCAGTATCCATTTCCGTGCAACATAGGTTGAGGCAATGCAACAGGAGCTGCCCCTTTCTCTTATACTTCTTCCCATCGTGTGTTCTTGTCAAAATTCTCTAAAGAACAGGAACCTAATACCTATAATGAAGCTAGTACTAATCCAAAATAGGTTGAGGCAATGCAACAGGAGTTGCAAGCTCTTGAACAAAACTAAACTTGGCAATTTGTTCCATTGCCTGTTGACAAGAAAGCTATTACCTCTAGGTGGGTTTTTTGAATTAAGTATAAGGCAGATGGTTCTATGGATCGATATAAGACTAGAGTGGCTACAGGTTTTACTCAAACATATGGGGTTGATTATCATAAGTCAATCTCCCTAAGTACAAAAGTTACAACTGTTAGGATGTTTTTAGCCACAGCAGCAGCAGCAAATCAATGGGTTATACATCAAGCAGATATAAATAATGCCTACTTACACGGGCATATAGATGAAGAATTATATATGGGACCTCCTGCTTGAAATAATGTTCCATTTGGGATTGTATGCAAGCTTATTAAATCCATGTATGGCTTAAAGCAAATTGGAGGACAGTGGAATTTGGAACTCACAAACAAAACGTGTTCCATGGGTTGTGTCGAGTCAACTCATGACTACTGTCTGTCTCTTCACTAAAAAGACAGATAGTATTTTCTTGCTCTCATAGTCTACGTGGATGAAATCCTCGTTACAGAAACTTCAGAGGATTTAATCATTCAAGTTAAACAAGAACTTCATGATGCTTTTACTATAAAAGATATGAGAATTGCAAAGTACTTTTCAGGAATTGAAATGGCAAGATCTTCTTTAGGCTTATTATTATCTCAACAAAAGTACATTAAGGATATGATTGAAGAAACTGGTTAACTAATGCAAAAACAGTGCCTAATCCTTTTCCTTAGGGCTTGCAATTCACCGATGTTGCAAATCCTTGTGAAGAACCTAAACAATACAGAAGGCTTGTAGGTAAGATTCTCTATCTTGGGTTTTCAAGACCAGATGTGTCTTATATAACTCAGTAGCTAAGCCAGTTTATGAACAAGCCATCTGAAGTAACTTGAAGATAGCTATGCATGTTCTGAAGTACCTAAAAGCGACAGCAAGTCTGGGATTATTTTATCCATCAATTAACGACTTAAAACTATCTGGTTATCGTGATTCGGATTGGATAAAATGTAAAACTACAAGGAAGTCAGTTACTGGGTATTGTGTTATGCTGGGTAATTCTCTTATTTCTTGGAAATCTAAGAAAGAAAACACAGTGACGTTCATCTACAGAAGCAGAATATAGAGCCATAGCCACTACTGCTTGTGAGCTTAAATGGCTCACCTATTTGCTAAAGGAATTTGGTGTCAATATTGACTTACCTCTGAGTTTACATTTTGACAACCAATCAACAATATATATTGCAGCAAACCAAGTTTTCCATGAAAAGACAAAGCACATATCAATTGACTAACATTTTGTACGAGAATACATTCAAGATGGTTTCCTAACAACTCCTTTTATCCCATCTAATCATCAACTAGCTGATTTTTTTTAAATCACTCAGTACAAATCAAATGAAATGTGCTTTGAATAAAATGGGATTAACCATCTTACCATTTGGAATAAAATATCAAGAATGCAGATTACAGAACCAGTTAGAAGCTTATGATGATGTGGCACAAGCACTTAGTCTTGGCTCCAAAGTTTTTAGCATTCTTAGTTAGTTTCAGTAGTAACCAGTTTTTTATATATATAGCAAGGCTTCCTGTATCAATCATTAAGAGAAATCAATAAGAATTCATTAATACTTTCTATCAGTTCAACCCGTTTTAACATTACTATGACAACCCGTTTTAACACCCTAACATAAAAATAAATAACAATACATAAAATGGAAATGAGATTCAAGCATTGTATAATACCTGCATTTGCACCATTCTCGATTTTACCATCATCTTCCTCACCACTCTCATCTAACCCCTTGATTCTCCCTTTACAGACATCCACTTCAGAGTCAACATTCAACTTAGCACATTCAAGCTCACGGTTCTTCCTCTTGAGCACTAGAATCTCTTTCTTGAGATCTTCATTCTGTTTGGCTATCTTCAACAATTCATCTCGATCTTCCTTGATTGTCCCTCTACAGAAATACAGTTGAGTCTCAGCATTCCGCTTAGCACATTCAAGCTCGTGATTCTTCCCTTGGAGTTCAAGGATCTCTTTCTTGTTATCTCCATACTCTTCCATTATATTCAACAATCCATCTCGCTCTTCCTTCAATCGAGTAACCAATTCCTTCAATTCCCCAGAGTCAGACTCCTTAAACCTCTGCAATTTTTCCAGCAAAAACTCGTTTTCTCTGTTCTTCCCCTCGATTTCCGTTTTCAATTTCTGTTCTCTAGATACTAAAACCTCCTCCACTTGAGTAAAATAGGCATTTTGAAAAGCTGCTTTCAGTGAAGTTACTAGCTCAGACACCGTCAAGTCTTCCAGACCCTCCTCCTTAACCGCTACAATTTCAGTTCGACCAACCATTTTTTGAAAGAGAAGATAAATTATCAAAACTGTAAAACCTCACCTAATAATCGTATGGATCGGTTTCCTTTGTGCCAGTACTGAAGGGAAAATGGTAATTGGCGACTGAAAGAGGTGAAACTGAGACCGAGAAGGCGGTGCTCTTGCTCTTTGCCGCACCGGAAGTGAAAGTCAAGAAGTGGAACTGGTACTTCCGCCGCTTGATGTTTCGTGCTTAAAAACCTATTTTTGTGGTTGAAAGGTGGGAAGGAAATGAAAAAGCTCCATGCAGATGGGTATATTAATCAAACTCATTAATTGGTTTGACAGTCATTAGTATAATTTATTTTATTTTATTTTTAAAATTTGTTTTTTTATAATGGACAGATTTATTTTTAATATTTTAGAAGTGCATATTTTAATTGGCATAAAGCCCAATTCAGTCCTTAAATTATACACCCATAATCAATTGCATCCCCATACTCATAAAATCAGCAAATCAGTCTCTATTCTTTGCTAAACCACCAACTGGACACCTTTTAAGAGTAAGAACTAAACAGCAATTTCATTCCGTGAAAAAAACCGTGCATGTATGCAACTATGAGCAAGATATGTGCATGCATTTTGTCAGTTACTACCTAATAAATAGTTGTTCGTCAAATTTTTGGGTGTTGATGGATTTTTTGCTTTTATTTATGTTGAGAATGGAGAGTCCATCACACCCAGAAAAAACCAGGGTAAATTTCATCCATGGTATACAATCTTTGTCCTATTTCACACTTTGGTGTACAATCTTCATTTTGCCTCACTAATGTGTACGACCTTATAGGTAACCTTCCACTATAGTGTATATGACCTGCTATAGCAGGTTAATCCTGACATGTCAATATTTTAACCTTTTTTAATATAAATTAAAGGTCCACAAAATTTGAATAGACTTATCTACCCTTTCCCAAAAAAAGAATTTTTCCCTTTTGTGCTTCTTTTCTCTCACGTTTTTTTTTTCTCTTTTTCTTTTCTTCCTCCTCCTTCTTCCCCATTCTCAAGTTTCAGATCCTAGGTAAAATTATAAACAAAGATTGATAGAGTATTTTCTTCTCTTTCACTCCTTCACTCATCTCTCTCTATAAAAAAACTTTCATCTCTCTCCTAATTACTCTTGCAAAACTCGATATATTGGTGTTGAAACCAAATCGCTGAACTAATGTAATCCTTAAAAGATTTCTTGTAATAAGAAATTGATTGGCGCAAGAGCGTTTTGAACACCGAAAACATGAGTTGTGGGTTCCTTTCTCTTCGATTTCGCTTTAATCTATCTCTCTAGTTCTATTAATCGAATTCTATGGATTTTTTCTCATAATCCCAGCTTGTGATTGATAATGGCGGTCTTATTTGCCTTTTTGTTGGATTGTTGTGTTGATGATTTATTTTGTGATGTTGGGTTTTTTTAGGCTCTGATTCTTTGTTATGGATTCAATTACTGTATGCAAATGACGGTTTTTTGTGTGTTTTCTGTATCTGAACGGCTCTTATCCTCTCTCTCCAGATTTTCTCTTTCTATCTTTGTCCAAATTCCATGGGTGTTTATTGTATAAATTAGCCCCCAATTTCAAAAAAAAATCTATTGTTCTCTATCAATGCAAGGAATTGGAATTTAATCTTACTAGTGTCAAAATGGTATAGAAATCTACTGAAAAGAATTTGAAGGCACACAGAAATGGAATTTAATAATGGCGGTCGAATAAGAGAAGAAGGTGTTTGAAAATTGGGTTTAATGGTCTCAAATTGAGTTTCTGCATAATAGTTGAGATCGCAAATCCGAATGAAAAATACAGATATTTCATGACCTTCTTGATAATCTAGAGAGAGAAATAGAGAGTTAGAGAGAGGATTCTTAGAGAGAGAAATGGAGAGTTAGAGAGGGGGTTCTTAGAGAGAAAAAACATGTAAAGAATAAATTAAGGAGACAATAGGGGTATAAAAGGAATTTCATAGTATATGAGTCAATTTTTGACTTTTTGACCAGTCAAACCGCTGACGTGGCACGTTGACCGATCACTTTTACCTGTTGTACACTAAAGTGAGAGGTCACCTATAAATTCGTACATATTAGTGAGACAAATTAAAGGTTGTACACCAAAGTGTGAAACATGATAAAGGTTGTACACTATTGATGAAATTTACCGAAAAAACCAGCAATGCATGTCTGACTTTTTGGGTTATGTTTGCCTTTTATATTTGTGGAAATTCTTCAAAGGCTTTGTCTTTTTTGTGTTAATTCTGGTTAGAGTTCTTTAACTCAGTATTCTTGATTTTGTTTTTTGAAATGTCATTTTCCATTCTTTGAATTTTTAATTTGTTATTATGATATTGTCTAAATAAAGTAGGGCTAATTACAAATCTAGCCCAATTAAAAGGATCCATTTACATATCTAACCCACTTTGCTTCAATATCACCAAATTAGACACTTTCATCCACTTTGGACAAGAATACCCATATTTCTATTCGATCCATTCTTCTTCTTCGATCGATTCTTCTTCTTCTTCTTTCTTTTTCGATTGGTTCTTCTTCTTCTCCTTCTTCTTTCTTCTTCGATTGGTTCTTCTTCTTATTCTTCTTCTTCATCATGTTCTTCAATTTTTGATACCAATCGTTAGTGATTATTGAAGTATTATGTTCAATTTCCCGTAGAAATGGTATGTTTTTAGCTTATATACATGTTTTTCTTGTTAGTCTTGCCTCTTTCTTCATTTGTAATGGTATTGTTTTAATTTCCTCTATTTTCCACCATTTTCCGTCAATTTCCTCCATTGTTGTCGCATTTATGACGAATTTGTCGCATTTCGTCACAAATGCGACACCACTTCACAAATGCAACAATCGCTGTCGCATTTTGTCGCAAATGCGACAACTTGCTGTCGCATTTCGTCGTAAATGCGTCAACCGTTGTCGCAGATGCGACAAATCTTGTCGCATTTGCGACGAATTCATCACAAATGCAACATCACAGCAGTTCAATTGTTAGATTTTTTTTTTCTTTCTTATTTTTTAAGATTTCCTTCCTAATCCTCTTCCGCAGACACTAGTTTTTCAAAGGTTGAACGAAACAAAATCTCTTCTCTCTATAAACCACCGTCTTTTCGCCCGTTTGGGATGACGAGAAAGACGTTCAGAATCTGAGAAATAAGATGAATTGAAATAAGGGTATTCTTGTCCAAAGTGGATGAAAGTGTCTAATTTGGTGATATTGAAGCAAAGTGGGTTAGATATATAAATGGACCCTTTTAGTTAGGCTAGATTTGTAATTAGCCCAATAAAGTATTAGAAAAGTATCCTAACATAAAGGGATTGAGTTATCAAATTCCACTCCTCCTTTCCTTTGCACAGCAACAAGGAGTTGGCTGCCTCTTTCTTCATTTGTAGGAGGTGTACAATTTGATGGAATAAATCTGTCATTTAGCGTCGTGCAGCAGGTGTCTAATTGATGACCTTATCAAGGTAGGGGGTTGATTTGCTGATTTTAGGAGTTTGAAGAGACAATTGATTTTAAGTGTACAGGTGAAGAGACGAATTCGGCTTTATGCTAATTTAATTTTAATGTTTTTAAGTAAGATTAATTTTCGTTCTATGTTACCAAAAATTTTAAAAAAAATTGGTTTCGTTATTATTTAACTGCCGCATTAGACCTTTTAAACAAATTTGACAACAAATACAAGCGGTTCCGTATATTTTTTGTTGTTTATTTGTAACTATATTAATAATACATCAAATATTTTATATACTTTGACAAAAAAAAAAACTATATGATTAACTTTTATGTAGCAGACTTAGTTGTTAGCTTTTTAACAAATTTTTGTAATTGTATTAGTAACACACTAAATATCTTTGACATGTTTGATGTTTTGAATGTTTGAAGTGACAGTTAAATAACAGATAACCCAATTGTTTAAAAAATTTCTTTAACGTATTGATCGTACTTAAAAACATTAAAGTTAAATTTGTACTTTCTCTAAAACCCGTTTGAGCTAAATTTAACATTTATCCCTTGGTTTTTTAACAATTTTTAAAATCAATATAACTTTATGAAAGAAAAGTTCAAATCACAAAAATGTGTTAAAATATTATATGGACAAGTTTTGATATATTACTTATTCCTTTTTCTTATCCATATTATTTTACTTTTAATTAATTTATTCTTTACAGGTTATTTTATTTTCTTTAGTTTTTTTTTAATCAAAGGAATGGTTAAAAAACGAAAAGAAAACTACATACTACGACTAAATTTTAACCCGCTACGATCATTATATAAAATCTTATGAATGCCTCTATAAGATACACTGCACTCGTGATAACCCAAGAAAAATTATCCTACGAATTTCGTCATCCAGTCAGCAGCACAGTTATCTTCACGGTTATTAAATTGTTTTCTCGGTCATGAATCTTATCATCTACACTTCACATGTGCGATATTTTATCATTAATTAGTAACAGATCACAAACATATGATTAGACGTGAATTTAAAAAAATATATATATATATATATAATGTACTTTTTACGAGTTTGACAAAAAAAAATTCAAATATTTCACCGAATTTAAAAATATTAATCACTAATTATATTATTAAATCACAAAAATATGAAATCTTTTTTTAATCCAGTTGATATGATACAGTAGATAGAAAACCTTATTATTGAATTAATTTTTCAATATTATATGTATTTCAATAGTAGATAGTGATGAAAGTCTTAGCCCATTGGTATGACTTTGAGGTTAAATTATATCTCATTCCTCTTTCGTCAAAAAGTATTATCAAGATTGTTCCTGGCCTTTTAGAGATCCGGGGCGAGATGATAATTTAGGCCTTCCATATATACATTCTACTTTTTTTTTTTTAGTTGTAGGCTAGCTGATTTTTTAATTATTACAAGGGATAAGGTACAAATTTAATCATATGGTTATTAGGAGAGAGCAATTAGCATTCATGCATAAAATAGTGCAATTTTAAACCTAACGTTTATTAATTGGTACATTTTCAAGCTTAACTAACGAAAATGAGGTTTTTTATGTGTAATTTCTTATTCTATCCTCGCTCCAACCTCCACCGTTCTGGTCGTTCAATATGGTTTGAAGTTGCACATTTCATGTTAATGGAAAAAACTCATTTTTAATCAACTAGGCTTGAAATTGCACCAACTCGTAAACGTTATTTAAAATTGTAATATTTTCTACATAAAAGCTAAATTAGTAGTGCAGTAATAGTGAGTATACTAACTAGAATTATTTATGTACTAAAATAACAAATATCTATGTCATGTAAAATTCAAAAAAGTAAATAAATATAGACAAAAAGCATAATTAAGCCCCCTGAACTTTACTTGTTTTAAGGATCAAGCCCCTGATCGATTATTTTTTCACATTGAGCCCTTGATCATTGATATTGTTATGGATTTGGCCTTTATTTAACTTTTCCGTCGAGTTTAGGAGTTGAGAAGATCAATTTGGCGATTCTAATGTTGAAAATCACAAAATGTGAGAGAAGAAAATCGAGTTTGAAAGAATATACTGAAACTAAATTTCTATAATTTCGTTTTAGTTTTTAATTTTTTTATCTCTCCTAGTCAATGAATTCTTATTTTATTTTTTTTGTCCATGTCAACAAGTCAAATCGTCCTAACGATGTATGTAGTCCAAACTTGACAAACGAGTTAAATAATGGTCTAATCCATAATAGAATCAATTATCAAGGATCCAATGTGGAAAAATAAATGATTAGTGGCTTTATACTTAAACCAGCCAAAGTTCAGGGTTTAATTATGTTTTTCGCTATAAATATATTATTTTTTATATTGAATATGTATATTGACAATTAAATTTAAGGAAAAAATTGAAATGGGATACCAAAAAAAATTGGAAAAAATTAAATGGTATTTGATAATAATAGAAATTGGAAAGAGGAGGTTTAAATCCCCAACCACAAGCTAACTTAGAATCACAAGCCATTTACTTATATCGACTGAACCAATCAATTTTTATGTTTTATTTTCATCTTATTTTTATATGTACAATATAAAAATATTTTTTTGGACTCCTTAATATTATGGGCTCTGGGCAGGCGCCCCTCATTTCATAGCCCAGGACCGGCCCGGACTATTTACTCCAAAATAGAGTGAATTGGAGCAATTAAAAAGAATGAGAAAAAATGAAATAGGATAATAAAAAAAATTAAATAGTATTTGATAATAATAGAAATGGAGAGGAGGAGGTTTGAATCTCCAACCACGAGCTAAATTAGAATCACAAGCCATTTACTTATACTGACTGAACCAATCAATTTTTATGTTTCATTTTCATCTCATTTTTATATGTACAATATAAAAATATTTTTTTGGACTCCTTAATATTATGGGCTCTGGGCAGGCGCCCCTCATTTCATAACCCAGGACCGATCCAGACTATTTACTTCAAAATGGAGTGATTTGGAGCAATTAAAAAGAATGAGTTTACAAATTACCGAAAATAGAATGTCTGATTTTGCAAATTAACTAAACTATAAGTATTATTTGATTAAAAATTGACTCACATTTAAAAACTTTTAAACCATAAAAACTGTCTTTACAAAATCGATCAAACTATAAAGTTTATTTCTGTAATTTTCTCTTGAAAAAATCCACAGTGAACATAGTTAATATTATGTCTTTAATTAACCTAAATTTAGAGTATAGGTCCTATATTGAGACAGTAAAGAATGGCGAATTCTAAATTGACAAAAATTCCAAGTATGAATCCAAATTGACCCTTTGGTCATAGAAAAATACTATATTTATGTAGATAAGTACACCTAGGCTAGGCTGAAGTTATACTTACAGCCTTGTGATTAGGTAGAAACAGAAAAGTCGAATAATCATAACGATATAATTAATATACTTTGAATCAATGGCTAATGGCCAAACTAACTGTATCTATCTATTAAAAACGGAAATAAAAAGGTAGTTTCTCCAACCCTCCCTTGTGTTTCGTACAACCCCTCCTTCACCAACAAACTCTCATATCCGTTATTCACCATCCTCTTTCTTCAATTAAACAAAAGTAAAAAATAAAAAAAAATAAAAGAATAAAGAAAAATATTTTTCCAACCATATTCCCTGCAAATTCTTTTCTGTTTCCATGCTAAAAATTGCAGCCGTTTGAAGTTGTTCATCAGCAGTTGTCAAGAATATGCAAGTTTGTGCTCATTTTAGGATAATTATTAGGGGTATATACCAAAGGTAACAAATATTGTAAATGCAACATTAATTGGATATGTGAGTTTATAATAACTTACATTTGATTTGATGTTGCTTTTGGAGACTCAAACTGAATAATTGTCTATGCCGCATCAATTGAGAGCCATGTCTCAAGGTCCTCAATCAGCAGATGATCCCCTTACAACTAAAACGCCTCAGAGCACCGTCACCTGCATTTATCAGGCTCATATTTCTGGATGTTGGTGTAACGTAACTGTCTTATGGTGCAAAAATCTCATGAATCACTCTCTTAATCTAATCTTCAATAATCCCGAAGGAGGTAGCATTTTTTATAGTTGCAAGATAGATCTTAAGCCATGGCTTTTCTGGAGCAAAAAAGGCAGCAAATCTTTCGATCTCGAAGGCTGTCAAGTCGATATCCATTGGGATCTCAGATCCGCCAGATTTTCCGGTAGCCCTGAACCGTGCAGTGATTATTATGTTGCTTTAGTTTCTGAAGGAGAGGTTGTGTTATTGTTGGGAGATCACAAGAAGAAGGCTTATAAAAGGACTAGAGCAAGACCTGCTCTTATTGATCCTATCTTGTTTCACAAAAAGGAAAACGTATTTGCAAAAAAATCATTTGCTACGAGAGCTAGATTCGACGAGAGGAAAGAAGAACACGATATTATTGTGGAAAGCTCGACGACAGGGCCTAAAGACCCCGAAATGTGGATTAGCATAGATGGACTTGTAGTGATTCATGTTAAGAATTTGCAGTGGAAATTTAGAGGGAACCAAACGGTTATGGTTAATAAGCAACCGGTACAAGTTTTATGGGATGTTCATGACTGGTTGTTCAATACTCCCGGAACTGGTCATGGTTTGTTCATATTCAAACCCGGAGCTCCAGATACCGACGAGGATAAAGACAACAGTCCCCGAGATGCAAATAGCGATACTAGTGATGGCAGCAACTTTTTTTCAACGAGAAGTAATGCACCGACGCCTGAATTCTGCCTTTTTCTCTATGCATGGAAAATAGAATGAAGCTCTTTATATTCTGATTGCCTGCCATCACAATTTCAGCTGTAAAAAACTTAATTACATTCCCTTTGTTGTTGTACATTTCCTTCTATATACTTGAAAGATCAATTAGGAAGAACGTTTCTTAATTATAGTCAATTTCACACTTGTTTTCTTCATAGAACTCAACAACATTAAGTACATTAGGTTAGTTTATTTTATTTTTTTCTTGTAACTCTTACTTAGACTGTTTAATTAGTTGATTTCTCAGATATACAGCATCTACTAGACTAAGAGCACATACCAAATTATATTCCTGCTTCTAAGAGAAACTGCTCAGTATCCAACTATGTTGCACGGGAACGGAAACACAAACAAAAGCAGAAACGGACACCGGAAAACGTTATTTCTAAGAAAATTTAGGAAGGAAAGAGTAATGAAAACGGAAAAGAAACAGAAACGGATACAAAACGCGGAAACGCTAATGAGGAAAAGTTTCCGTGCAACATAGGTATCCAATATTGATATTTACACCAATGGCAGAATGTATTTTTCGACTAGAAGCAACACGTGGAACCAATATATCGATGTCTATCCAGTGTTAGGAAATGGCTGCCTAAACCGCCTAGGCGCTCGAAATTAAAAATCTATTTCAATTTTTACCAATTAGCCTCCCTAGTCGGGTTTTATCCCACCTAGCCAACGTCTAGACATCTTATGCTGCGATCGGGAAAAAAAGAAACATTTATTTTATTCTATTACAATTCACTTATTGTCGCATGGTTATTGATTAATTGTGTCTATTATTTTCGGAATTTTTTTTAATTGTATTCTCTATTTATTTTCATGAAATGGTTAAAGACTTTATTAAGTACATTATTTCATAATTTTTGGCGAATCATATTATTTTGGACATTTTTTTATATATGTTTGAATTGTTTCAATGATATTTGTTGTTGACATATTGTTAGCAACACATTTTCAAAGATATATATTATAAACATACATGTTTTTATACTAAATCATTTTATATTATTATTTTTAGAAAGTATAAACATATTTTAATTGTATTTATAAAATAATTGTAAATAAAAATACAAAAATACGAATCCATTTAATCCTCGACTAATCCCAGATCAATCCCTGAGGGTCTTGTCTGTCCAACTAGCGGCTGCGTCTACCCAAAGATAGGATGAGGCTCATAATATGCACTTTGCAGTAGCTATACAGAGTCTAAATTCGTAACATGGCTCTTCTGATTGTCATCATAATTTCAGCTGTAAAATTAACTATATTCAGCTTCTATATGTTGAACATTTCCTTAAACTTCAATCCATTTAATATGAAAATAGATTCAGAAGTTCTGTGTTGTTATAAAATTATCGAATTATAGTGTGATTATAACTACACTTATATGTAGATTAATAAATATGTGTAAATATATATATATATAGAGATTAATATATTATAATGAGGAACTTAGATTGAGAGAAAATAATAGGTGCATAAAAGCCTTAATATTTGTGTGTATTACAAATGGGGAGATAAGCCTATTTATAGTAGTAGACTTACAAAATGAATGGTTCTAATTACACTTATCTTTAACCATAACATGTGTATATCTAATACATGTTTAGTTGTTGGTAGACATCCATTTAATTTGATGGACATTCATTTAATATGGTGGATATCCATTAAATAATTATTAACACTAATGATAATTATTCATAACACTCCCCATTGGATGTTCTTCCATGTAAATAGGGCACTGCCTCATTAAAAATCTTACCAAGTAAAATCCAGTGGGACAAAACCATTGGTTAAGAGAGAAAAAAGTACAGTGTTTACTCCCCCTATTCACAGTATTACTGAAGATCTCTGAGACGATGCATTCCAATATCATAAACCAACTTCTTAAAAGTTGTAAAAGGTAATGCATTTGTGAAAAAATCTGCCAGATTGTCACTTGATCGAATTTGTTGAATACTGATTTCACCGTTCTTTTGAAGATCGTGAGTAAAGAAAAAATTTAGTGAAATATGCTTTATCATGTCTCCTTTAATGTAGCATTCCTTCAGTTGAGCAATGCAAGCTGCATTATCTTCATATATTGTAGTCGGTGTTCCTTCATCTAATGATCTACCACATGACTCTCGTATATGCTTGGTTAACAATCTTAGCCAAACACATTTTCGGCTTGCTTCATGAATAGCTATTAACTCAGCATGATTTGAGGAAGTATCTGTAATAGTTTGCTTCGTATAGCGCCAAGATATAGTTGTACTTCCATATGTGAATAAATGGCCTGTTTTTTTATCGAGCTTTATGTGGATCAGATAAGTAACCCGCATCCGCATAGCCTACTAATTTAGGTTTAGATTCATATGCATGAAATAAATCCAAATCAATAGTTCCTTGAAAATAGTGAAATATATGCTTAATTCCATTCCAATGCCTTCGTGTAGGTGCAGAGCTATATCTAGATAACAAATTAACATAAAAAGCAATATCGGGCCTCGTATTGTTGCAATATAAATTAGTGCACCTATTGCACTAAGATATGGTACTTCAGGACCAAGAATCTCTTCCTTATCTTCCCGAGGTCGTAAAGGATCTTTAATTACATTAAGTGTCGAACAACCATTGGGCTACTCAATGGATGTGTTTTGTCCATGTAAAATCTTTTAAGAATCTTTACTGTGTAAGTCGATTGGTGAATAAAAATTTCCTTTTTCTAAGTGATCAATTTGTAAGCCAATACAAAATTTTGTCTTTCCAAGATCTTTCATCTTAAATTCTCTTTTCAAATAATCCACTGCTTTTAAAATCTCTTCAAGAGCAAAACGCGGAAACGCTAATGAGGAAAAGTTTCCGTGCAACATAGGTATCCAATATTGATATTTACACCAATGGCAAAATGTATTTTTTGACTAGAAGCAACACGTGGAACCAATGTATCGATGTCTATCTAGTGTTAGGAAATGGCTGCCCAGACCGCCTAGGCGCTCGAAATTAAAAATCCATTTCAATTTTCACCAATTAGCCTCCCTAGTCGGGATTTATCCCACCTAGCCAACGTCTAGACCGCTTATGCTGCGATCGGGACAAAAAGAAACATTTATTTTATTTTATTACAATTTACTTATTGTCGCATGGTTATTGATTAATTGTGTTTATTATTTTCGATTTTTTTTAATTGCATTCTCTACTTGTTTACATGATATGATTTAAGACTTTAAGTACATTATTTCATAATTTTCGGCGAATCATATTACTTGTGGACATTTTTTTATATATGTTTGAATTGCTTCAATGATATTTGTTGTTGAAATATTGTTAGCAACACATTTTCAAAGATATATATTATAAATAACATGTTTTTTATACTAAATCATTTTATATTATTATTTTTAGAAAGTATAAACATATTTAAATTGCATTTATAAAATAATTGTAAATAAAAACACAAAAATACAAATTCGTTTAATCCTCGACTAATCACAGATCAATCCCTGAAGGTCTTGTGTATCCGACTAGCGGTTGCGTCTACCCAAAGATAGGATGAGGCTTATAATATGCGCTTTGCAGTAGCTATACGGAGTCTGAATTCGTAACATGGCTCTTCTGATTGCCATCATAATTTCAGCTATAAAATTAACTATATTCATGGGTTTTAATAGGTTCTACATGTTGAATGTTTCCTTAGACTTCAATCCAATTAATATGAAAATAGATTCACAAGTTCTATGTTGTTATAAAATTACCGAATTATAGTGTGATTATAACCACATTTATATGTAAATTAATAAATATGTGTAAATATATATATATATATATATATATATATATATATATATATATGGAGATTAATATATTATAATGAAGAACTTAGATTGAGAGAAAATAATAAGTGCATAAAAACCTTAATATTGGTGTGTATTACAAATGGGGAGATAAGCCTATTTATAGTAGTAGACTTACAAAATGAATAGTTTTAATTACACTTATCTTTAACCATAACATGTGTATATTTAATACATGTTTAATTATTGGTAGACATCCATTTAATTTAATGGACATTCATTTAATATGGTGGACATCCATTAAATAATTATTAATACTAATGATAATTATTCATAACACTGTCCATCCATGCGAATAGAACACTACCTCATTAAAAATCTTACCAAGTAAAATGCAGTAGGACAAAACCGTTGGTTAAGGAAAAAGAGTATAGTGTTTACTCCCCCTATTCACAGTATTACTGAAGATCTCTGAGACGACGCATTCCAATACCATAAACCAACTTCTTAAAAGTTGTAGAAGGTAATTCCTTTGTAAACAAATCTGCCAGATTGTCACTTGATCGAATTTGCTGAATACTGATTTCACCGTTCTTTTGAAGATCGTGAGTAACGAAATTTTTTAGTGGAATATGCTTTATCCTGTCTCCTTTAATGTAGCCTTCCTTCAGTTGAGCAATGCAAGCTGCATTATCTTCATATATTGTAGTCGGTGTTCCTTCATCTGATGATCTACCACATGACTCTCGTATATGCTTGGTTAACGATTTTAGCCAAACACATTTCTGGTTTGCTTCATGAATAGCTATTAACTCAGCATGATTTGAAGAAGTAGCTGTAATAGTTTGCTTCGTAGAGCACCAAGATATAGTTGTACTCCTTGAAGATATCAGAATATATGCTTAATTCCATTGCAATGCCTTCGTGTAGGTGTCGAGCTATATCTAGATAACAAATTGAAAGAAAAAGCAATATCGGGCCTCGTATTGTTAGCAAGATACATTAGTGCACCTATTGCACTAAGATATGGTACTTTAGGACCAAGAATCTCTTCCTTATCTTCCCGAGGTCGGAAAGGATCTTTAATTGTATCAAGTGATCGAACAACCACTGGGCTACTCAATGGATGTGCTTTCTCCATGTAAAATCTTTTAAGGGTCTTTACTGTGTAAGTCGATTGGTGAATAAAAATTCCCTTTTATAGGTGATCAACTTGTAAGCCAAGATAAAATTTTGTCTTTCCAAGATCTTTCATCTCAAATTTTCCTTTTTCAAATAATCCACTGCTTTTGAAATCTCTTCAAGAGTTCCAATAATATTCAAATCATCTACATAAATAGAAATGATGGAAAATCCAGTTCTTGGTCTCTTTATGAAAACACATGGAAATATTTGATCATTCTTATAACCCTCTTTCAACAAATATTCACTAAGACGATTATACCACATGCGCCCAGATTGTTTCAGTCCATACAAGGACCTCTGTAACTTTATAGAATAAAGTTCTCGTTTTTCACATTTTTCTTGCAGTTTAAATTCTTCAGGGATTTTCATGTAGATATCATTATCAAGTGAGCCATATAGATAAGTTGTAACTACATTCATTAAGCGCATGCTCGATCTTTCTTGTACTACCAAGCTAATAAGATATCGAAAAGTTATTACATCCACAACAGGAGAATATGTCTGCTCATAATCAATCCTAGGTCTTTGGGAAAAACCTTGTGCAACAAGGCTTGCTTTATATCTCATAACTTCATTTTTCTCATTTCTCTTTTTAACAAATACCCAGTTGTATCCTATGGGTTTAACACCTTCTGGTGTTTGGACTACTAGTCTGAAAACCTCGCATTTGTTGAGAGAACTCAATTCTGCTTGGATTGCATCTTTCCATTTTTGCCAATCATCTATATTTTAACATTCTTGAACAAATTGTGGTTCATGGTCAATATTTTCATCTATAATGTTCATTGCCACATTATATGCAAAAATATGATCCACAACTATTTCCTTTCTATCACATCTCTTTTCAGAACTAACATAATTTATTAAAATCTCTTCGTTGGTAACAACTTCAAGTGTTTGTACAACTCCAGGGGGTTGCACTTCTTCAGGAAGTGTGCTTATGTTAGTATTTATATCTTCAATAGATTCATTTTTATAATTGACCAAATTTCTTTTTCTAGTATTTTTATCCTTTGAACCAATAGGTCGTCCACGCTTCAGGCATGCTTAAGAACGATCATCATGTTTTTCTTCAGAAATTTCAATACGAATTGGTGCATTAACTGCTAGCATATGCGATTTTGTTACTCGTTTTGGATCAGCAAGTGCATCTAGCAACTGATTTGCTAAATTTTGAAGATGAATTATTTTCTGAACTTCTTATTCACAATCCTTTGTTTTAGGATCCATGTGAAAAAGTGATGAAGCTTTTCATATTATTGTCTTCTCCACATTTTTATTTTCTCCCCCTAATTTAGGGAATGTGGATTCATCAAAATGACAATCTGCAAAACATGTAGTTAACATATCTCCTGTTAACGGCTCAAGATATTTAATTATTGAGGGAGACAACATAAATTCCTAATCTCCTTTGAGGACCCATCTTAGTACGATGTAGTGGAGCAATATGAACATATAGTGAACATCCAAAAATTCTTAGATAAGAAATATTAGGTTCATGACCAAAAGCTTATTGTAATGGGGAATTCTCATGATAGCTTATTGGTCTAATAGATATAAGTGATGTTGCATGTAAAATTGCATATCCCCATACAGATGTAGAAAGATTAGTTCGCATGAGTAATGGTCTAGCGATTAATTGCATACGTTTAATAAATGATTCTGTTAGACCATTTTGTGTATGAACATATATAGGCTACAATGTTTCGGATGTGAATTCACCGGCATTATCAAGAGAGTTGTCTGATAATCAGAAAACTGTGCTCTTAATCTAATAATTTGAGCAAATAATCTCACAAAAGCTATATTGCGTGATGATAATAAACATACATGTGACCACTGATAGGGACGTTTTATCCCCTATCTTTATGTATAATTTTTAGAGTCATTTGGGTTAATTTAAGTCATTTTTCATTACATTTCTAGTTTAAGTACTTGTTTGAAATTGTTTAGTGAGTTTGAGTCAATGCTAGTTGGTTTTAGTTATTTTTTCAGTTAATTTCATTCACTTTCACCCACTTTCACTTTTTCTTAGTTTGTAGTTTCACCCACGTTCACTCACTTTTGTCTAATTTCACTTCTCCTTAGTTAAAAAGATTAATTTGAGTTATTTTAATTTTATATTTCTATATTTTTAACCTCTTTTATCTTTTCCATAATGTTAAAGTCTTTATTAGGATTTAATTAAGTTGTAATTTTTGGAATAAAAATTTGTATGTGTGGAAATGAAACTCACCCTTTTGAAATGTTTACTTTGAACTTTTTAATGTTTGATATTGTAGTCAAAGGAAAAGACAAGCAACGGGACAAGGTGTGAAAAGGAGAAAAGAGGCACAAAAGCCTAGCACTAAGGCCAACACATTGTGCTAGACCCAAATTTAAGAAAAATGCATATTTTCCTACAAGCATCATGTGTTTCCTTATTTCGTGTGGGGCCCATCTTCTACATCAAATTCAAAGTCTTCTTACAACCTTTATATACATTCAAAGTCTTCTTTCAACATGCAAATTCAAAGTCTTCTTTCAACCTTCAAAGTCTTCTTACTTTATATAATTTCAATTTTGCCACTATGGCTTGTAATTTTCTCTATATAAACTAGCTTAGAATCCAACTTTGGGGACATAAATAGATATACAGAGAAAAGAGTTTTCAGAGTAGTTTTATATGGAGTTTTCATTCAATTTTTTTGTAATAAAACTCTACCACCTTGAGAGCTTGTGTAATCCTTTCATCACTCCGTCCCTAAAGGACTTTAAGGGCATTTTGGGGGGGCTTCTGATAACATCGTGATATTAACCCGAGGACTAAAAGGGATATTCACCTCCGGAACGCCGCGTAATGATCCCCAAAGGGGAGCTGGTAGACGGATCTCCACGGATCTGTTATGAGAGATCCGCTGGCGGACCTATGAGGCGAATCTCTTCATTCACCTGATTCGCCACTATAACGGCTGGCCGCCGACTCGGCCATAAAGATCATTAATGAGTAATCAATTAGCTAACTGCCAGGTTAGAGATAACTCGTAACCGCCATTAATAGAGCATTAATGGAGACCCTCGTTCACCAAGTCAAGAGTTCCACCTCTGAATCTGAAGTGACAGCCTTGAGTCCGGTTAGCTAGTTCTAAGGGCTGATTCGTTTTCACTCTTCCTATGTACTAGATTCGGTTGTATTCTGTATTTACGTTTTCCACAGTAATAATATATGATTTACAGTTTTCAGTTTCACTATAGGTGTTGATATTTATTACTTGCTTTGATACTTATAATTGATTATTGTGTAGGTCGCTTACGAACTCTGAAATCCATTAGGATTCACATAGGTGTTGCCTTACCGGAAGTGACAAACCGAAAACAGTAGAAATTGACAATCCACAAAACTTACGGGCCATATTTTCTGAACCTAAGAATTAGAGTCACCTTAAGAGGGAACAACGATCTAAGAACCTCACGGAGTTGTTCGGTTTATAGATAATCATCTTTGCAAGAGTAAATTGGTACTCATATACATTCTGAAATATTGACTGTCGTATGTTGTGACTTATCACCATCCATATCACTCCCTAAGAGTTTGAACGACATAAAAACGGTCTCACCCATAGTTTAGGAGTAGTTTATAGTTGTTACCAAACCAAATCTAAAGTATTCACCGCCTAGATAATGTATAGAACCGAGTAGTTTAATACTTATGGGTATAAATCCCATGGATTTGATACCTGGACTTAACCAGATTTATTACTTGATACGACGGGATACACTTATCCCTTAGTTGTAGAGTTGGAGTAGTGATCACCTCGAGTTCATCGCTACTAGTTCGGCTCGCATCAACCATCGAATAGAAACATCAATTAAAACCATAAAATACCTAAATGGTGGATGAATTGGTCCACATATATAGCCTTGAAGGCGTTCTAAAAATATCGGTGATTCAATTCCAATCTTACCCTTCAAGGGCCTTATAATTAATTTGCCTTGCGAACAAGCAACACAAAAATATTCATTGCTTTGAAGAATCTTCTGACTCTTCAATGGCTGCCCATGTGCATTTTCTATAATTTTTCTCATCATTATAGAATCAGGATGACCTAGTCTATCATGTCAAATCTTATAAGTATCTAAATCGGTAAACTTCTGGTTTACTGTAAGATTTGCTTCAATCACATTTATGAATATGAAATATAAACCAGAGGATAAAGTATTAAATTTTTCCAGCATACATTTCTTCCCTAAAATTATATTCGTAACATAAGACATTCTTTATTTTCTTCATTTACAGTCTCAATATGATATCCATTTCTGGGATAAATTTCATCAATGGTGTACAACATTTGCCTCATTTCACACTTTGGTGTACAACCTTCAATTTGTCACTAATATATACAAACTTATAGGTGACCTCCCACTTTGGTATATATCAGGTAAAAATGGCTGGTCAACGCGCCACGTCAGCATGCCTATCGTACGACAAAGCATTTGGTTTTACTTTATCAAGCATCAATGAAGAAGCAAGACACAAATATTGAAACTAATTGTGTCTTTGATGGAGATAGCCCAATGGATATATCTCATTTGGATATGCCAGATTTCCTTATTCCTATCCACCGAAGAAGATAATTAATGTCATGCATTTTATTTTATTAATGTATATTTTTTTTATGTATTTTCATTTTGAATCAATAATAATATGTCCTTATTTTCTTTAATGAAGAAGATGAATACTTCCCTAATATTAATTAACTTCAAGATAAATGAAGCAAATATATGCATTGTGGATAGTGCTACTACACATACTATTCTTAAAGATGCAAAATATTTTTCTTCTTTAAGAAAGGGAGAAGCAGTTGTTACTACAATATCTGGTAACACAAAATTAATTGAAGGCTCCGGTAGAGCCAGTGTGATCCTACTAGGAGAAACAAAGTTTATTATAAATAATGCATTATTTTTCCCAAAATCTCACAGAAATTTCCTAAGTTTTAAAGATATTCACAGAAATGGAGGGTAAATTTCATCAATGGTGTACAACATTTTCTCCATTTCACACTTTGGTATACAACCTTCAATTTGTGATAATATGAACGAACTTATAGGTGACCTCCCACTTTGGTGTATAGCGGGTAAAAATGACCGATCAACGCAAAGTCAACGCGCCACGTCAGCATTTTAACTGGTCAAAAAGTCAAAAATTGACCACTTAATTTAAAATTACTTCTATACCTCTTCTTCCTCCTTTCTCCTTTCCCTTTCTATCTTATTTCTCTCTCTACCAAAAACAAAAATAATATTTTCTTTTTGGTATCAAATTATAGTTATAGTTACAAATTAATTAAAATTTAATTAAGATGAAGAGTATGAAATTGAGAGGGGGATAAAGTTGTTTGCTTGGACATTAGAACTTTTAAATCACTATGCGCTTTCTGCAACATCCTCTAGCACAAGCTTTATCAATAAGAAATTCGAAAAAAAATCACTTCTACACTATCATAAGCTAAAGCTTTCACCAATTTTAAAATTGAATGAATAATTAGCCGATTTGTTGTATGGAAATCTGCAGAATCAAATACTATAAAATGGATAAGGCCGAAATCATAGAACATGCCCAGAATAACCACTAGAGATAGAAAACAACAGACCCCTCAGTTCCTACCATATACACATGAAATGCCTATAATCATAAAGAAAATTAGAACAAAACAACAACATAAAAAAAGAAAAAAAAGGTTATAATTAAAGCACAAACGATCAAGACTAACATCATCTGAATTCGAAATGGAAACGTCATCTTCCAGGTCAAAAAAGTCACTCCAATCTAAAGGCTCGTACTTCTGTAATGAGCTCCTGCAAAAAGATTCCCCATTCAGTTACCGAAAAAATACCAATCAATTCATTGTAGTTAATAAATTAGTAGAGAAAATAAGGTAGAAAGAGGAGTTAGAGAGAGAAAGGGAAAGGGAGGAGAAATGAGGAAGAAGGGTTATAGAAGTAATTTTAAATTAGGTGGCCAAATGTTGACTTTTTGACCGGTCTTGAACTCTCATTTGAACTTTTGCCCTGGTTATTCTTTTTGTCAAATTTATCAGTTTGATTTTTTCACTTCTTATGGGAATTTGTATTTTTATTATTATAACCTCCATAGTTATAAACACGACCATGTCCACCATGACCATATCCACGACCACGGTTATTGTGTTCATTATTGTATGATGTTGCATTCACTTATGAGAATGCGGTCGATCTAGTAAGACGAAACTCGTGTTTTTTCATTAAGAGCTCATTATTTTGTTCCGCTAGGCAAGAAATTTACTCGAAATATTTTTTGAAGTCTTTCTCTCTATATTGCTGCTGCAGAAGCACATTAGATGCATGAAAAGTAGAGAAAGTTTTCTCTAACATAAGTTCATCTGTAACAATATCTCCACCCGATATTAATTTAGATGTAATTCTAAAAAGTGTAGTATTATATTCTGTTATTGATTTAAAATCTTGCAACTTTAATGTCGACCAGGCATAACGAGTTTTTGGTAACATGACCAACTTCTGGTGGTCATATCTTTCCTTTAAAATTTTCCAAAGGAAAGATGGATCTTTTACAGTCAGATATTCTGACTTTAGCCCTTCTTCAAGATGATGACGGAGAAAAATCATCACTTTTGCATGATTCTGCAGATTGGCATCATTTTGTTCTTTAATAGTATTTCTGAGACCCTTGGCCTCCAAATGGATTTCTGCATCCAACACCCACGTAAGATAATTATTCCCGAAAATGTCAAATACCATAAATTAAACATTTGTAAGGTTTGACATCTCTAAAATATGATACAAACAATTGTATTAGAACATAAAATTATAATATGTAACAAATAAAATTAATAGCACTTACTTAAGATTAATTGGAAGAAAAAATTCGTGTTGAAATTAATCGATCAAGCAAACTCGTGTTGATAACATATTATAAAATTATCGAATTATAGTGTGATTATAACCACACTTATATGTAGATTAATAAATATGTGTAAATATATATATATAGAGATTAATATATTATAATGAAGAACTTAGATTGAGAGAAAATAATAAGTGCATAAAAGTTTTAATATTGGTGTATATTACAAATGGAGAGATAAGCTTATTTATAGTAGTAGACTTACAAAGTCAGTGGCTCTAATTATACTTATCTTTAACCATAACATGTGTATATTTAATACATGTTTAGTTGTTGGTAGACATCCATTTAATTTGATGGACATGCATTTAATATGGTAGATATCCATTAAGTAATTATTAACACTAATGATAATTATTCATAACATGTGTAGTGTAGTTGTTCTAACTCCGCCTGTGAAGGTCACTTGGTGGCATTTACAGTCGGTCCCAAGCCCGGACAAAGGAGGAGGGTTGCAATAGGTTTGTGGCGGCCATCGTAAAACTTAGCCACATCTTATGGACATGAACCAAAATATGAATATCGTGGGGGCGTTCCCTACTCAGCGACGTGTTGCAGTTCATAGACCCGGGTGTAGTGAAAAATGTGCAAGGGTTGCTAGGTCATCGCCCCGAAGCGGCACCCCGGGGTGGTGTCAAATATGCAAGGGTTCCCGCATGATGGACGCGTGCGGGTAAATAAGCTAGTCCATGGTAACAATAATGGTAGGGGTAGGGGTAGTAGGTTATGCTTTGGGACATGGAACATAGGCTCTTTGACAAAAAGATTAGTTGAAATTGTAGATGTTATGAAGATGAGGAGAATAAATATAATGTGCCTACAAGAAATTAAGTGGGTTGGAGCCAAGGCTAGAAAGATAGCTCATTGGGGTTATAAGCTTTGGTACTCAGTAAAGGATAAGGGTAGAAATGGAGTAGGTATTCTTATTGATCGGGAGTATATTGATGATGTAGTAGCAATGTCTCGAAAGAGTGATAGAATTATAAGTGATAAGTTTGTGATCGGGGATGAGGTTGTGAATGTCATAAGTGCATATGCACCACAAATAGGATTAGATGCCTGTATAAGACAAGCTTTTTGGGAGGACTTGGAGGAAGGTGGTGCAACAGGTTCCTAGGGATGAGAAGATGGTACTGGGTGGTGATCTTAATGGACATGTGGGTTCTAGGCGAGATGGGTTTAAGAGTGTTCATGGAAGTTTTGGCTTTGGAGATAGAAATGAAGTAGGAAATGATACTCTGGAATTCGCATCAGCCTATGACTTGAGTATCATGAACACTTGGTTTACGAAAAGAACCTCCCACTTAGTGACTTATCGGAGTGGCGGTAATGCGAGCCAAATTGACTTCTTCCTAGTAAGGAGTGTTTGGAGAAAGAGTTACATTGATTGTAAGGTGAGCCCTAGTGAGAGTACGACAACCCAACATAGAGTAGTGGTGTTTGATTTTCGAAGTAGGAGATGTATAAGAAAATGAATACCACAAGTGGAGACTAAGATTAAGTGGTGGAAACTGCAAGGGGAGAACCAACAAAAATTTGTGGATGAGATGGCCACAAAAGATATTTGGACTTGTAATATGGATTTAGATATAGATTCGATATGGACTAAGATGGAACATAGTCACCGGGTGAGGACACATCTTGGTGAACAGAAGAAGTACAACAAGCAGTAAAAAGTAAGCGAGAATCCTATAAAATATTGGGAAAATGCAAGAGTGATGAGAACTATGAAAAGTACAAAGAGGCTAAAAGGGAAGCAAAGAAGGTCATACGAGATGCTAGAGCAAAGGTGAATCAGGATTTGTATACAAGATTGGATACAAATGAAGGGGAAAGAGACATATATAGAAATTGCTCGGATGAGAGATAGGAAGACGCGAGATCTCGAAAAAGTAAATGTGTGAAGGATGTGGACCAAAAAGTCCTAGTTGGAGATAAGGATATCAATGAACGATGGAGGTCCTATTTTGATGACTTATTTAATGGAGATCGTGGACATGATGTTGGAGATATAAGTATCCCTCACGATATGATAAATCGTGACTGCATGTAGAGAATTCAAAAGGGTGAAGTCAAAATGGCATTACATAAGATCAGACTGAAGAAAGCAGTAGGACCTGATGGCATCCCTATTGAGATTTGGAGATGTTTAGGAGAGAGAGGAATCGAATGATTGACGACGTTCTTCAACAAGATTTGGAGAAATAATAAGTTGTCATTAGAATGGAGGAAAAGTATCTTAATCCCTTTGTATAAGAACAAATGTGATGTCCAAGATTGTGCCAACTATCGAGGAATCAAATTAATGAGTCGCACTATGAAACTTTGGGAGCGAGTGATCGAACAAAGGCTAAGGAGGACGATGAAGTTCTCGAAAAACCAGTTTGGCTTTATGCCGGGAAGATCAACCATGGAGGCCATCCATCTAATAAGACAATTAATGGAGCACTATCGAAATAAGAAGAAAGACTTGCATACGGTTTTCATTGACTTGGAGAAGGCATGTGATAAGGTACCAATGGAAGTACTTTCGTGGGCCTTAATAAGGAAAGACATTTCGCGGAAATATATTGACATCATAAAGGACATGTATGAGGGAGCGTTCACGAGTGTACGTACCAGTGTTGGAAAGACTGAAAAGTTCCCTATTACGATTGGAGTGCATCAAGATTCCGCACTTAGCCCATTTCTTTTTGCCATCGTTATGGATGAATTAACAAGTTCACTTCAAGATGGTATACCATGGTGCATGTTGTTTGCAGATGATATTGTGTTGGTTGATGAGACGAAAGAATGCATGGAGAGGAAGTTGAAACTATAGAGACAAGTTTTGGAATTTAAAGGCTTTAAGTTGAGCTGAAGTAAGACGGAATATTTGGAATGTAAGTTTAGCGATGATATGAGTAGGGAGGCAGGGACAATCACCCTCGATGGGAGAGTTGTCCAGGGCTCGGATTGCTTCCGGTATTTAGGGTCTATTATTCTAACGGATGGAGAAGTAGATGAAGATGTTGCTCATAGGATTAAATCTGGTTGGCCAAAGTGGAAGAGTGCTACGAGTTTCCTTTGTGACCGCGACATGGCTAATAGATTGAAGGGAAAATTCTACCGCACGAAAATTAGACCTGCATTGTTATATGGTACGGAGTGTTGGGCAGTGAAACACTGTCACATTCATAAGATGTCAGTGACGGAGCTGCGTATGTTGAGATCGATGTGTGGTCATACGAAAAAGGATCGGGTGAGTAATGAAATAATTAGGACAAAAGTAGGGGTTACATCCATTGAGAATAAAATGAGGGAAAACCAACTAAAGTGGTTTAGCCATGTAAGACGAAGAGTGTTTGATGCGCCGGTTAGAAAGAATGAAGAGTGACAAATAGATGTAATAGCGAGGGATATGGGAAGACCTAAGCAAACTTAGAAGAGGGTGATCGAGAGTTATATGAGTTTATTAGGGATTGAGGAAAATATGGTAGTGGATATGACGGAGTGGAGGGAGAGAATTTATGTCACTGACACGACTTGATTTCACGGTTTTGTATGATGATTCATGTTAGCCGACACCGAATTATTTCGAGACTAAAGCTTTATTGTTGTTTTATGTGTAGTGTAGGTGTTCTAACAGATGTTATAGCATCAAATGCATAAGTTCAGTTGTTTTGTTATTTCTTATGAATTTCTTTTCTTGAAAATGGTATCTTTAACAGTTCAATTAGCCGATTTCTCAGATATATCGTAGGCAGGGCCGGTCCTGACAATTTAGGGGTCCTAGGCAAAATAAGTACAAATAAGGACCCCTTTAATAATAAAAAATTATACATAACGAAATAGGTCTTTCAAATTTTTTTATCAACGAGGTTTCAGAAAGAAATGGACCCTCCTATATAATTTTATCACTATTTATATTAAAAAAATTAAATTTTATATATACATATAAAGGCTAAATTTTTTTTTGGGCCCCCTCCAGCCGTGGGCCCTAGGCCGGCACACCCCAGGCCTATGCCCAGGGCCGGCCCTGATCACAGGCAGGTATTAGACTATTGTTATCGTTTACGAAAACGCACCAAGTTATGTTTCTCGGATACATAAAATATCGGTTCAGGTATCTTTTTTTTTAAAGCTTTCTTCTTTATTATATGCAGTCTTTACATCTAAAGGAACCTAATAAGAATTCAAGCAGCATAGCCAAGCTGTCAATGAGCATCATAAAACCACTTAAATACAATCCCGTCCATGAAAAATGGGAAAGAGGTTCCATTTCTCACACTGTTTTTCTCCTAGTTTCAGGACCTCATTCTGATTTCTTCAAGTGGTCTAGTTAACCCAAATGAATACTAAGAAAAAGAACAAAAAGGTGAAAGAGTAATGGCTTTTAAAGTTCAACTCGGTAAAAAACCGGTGATTCGAAAGTGAAAAAATTGATACTTATTGCCCATCCAACCGAAAAGGGAAGGACATATACAATTACAAACAGTGTCACACCTTTCAATTTTCTTTTGTGCTTTCATGGTATAGTGTTTCACATAGATAATCTACCTCCTTGTACTATGTAAATGTCATCCAAGAAACATGTCACATCTTACAAAACAATATAAGAACAAAAATTTGGATTACCAACAAATTCTACTTAACAAAAACTAAATCATCACATCACCTTCCAAAACATTTCAGTACTGAGGAGGTAAAAGTTGAAGAAAGAAACTTTAATCCAGTAGACCCTCCAGGAAAGTAAGAAATGACATAATATGAGAGTGCAAGAACCTGGTAAAGATTGAAGGTGAATCAGTTTCTGAATATCTATTTATATTTGAAGAAGAAATTAATTGGATTCAACCATATAAAATCATGGTAATATTACTGAAATTTATCATTATTGAGTTGACACATAATATGAATGATTATCTTTAGATATTTGCGCCTAGACAATGTTAAAGAGTTTTAATATCTTCATATTAGAAAATTACGAATCTGACCCTTTGGGATATAGAGGGCAATAAAAGAAATTTTTTTAAGAAAAAATCATTTAGTCTTACAGAAAATATGTAAACAGAAGCACTATAAACTCTTCATATATTGGCTAATAACACCCAACCATTTAAACAACGAGCAGCTTAAAAGAAAAGCAACTGAGCATGAAAGAGTCAAGACATGATATTAAGTTGCAATCAGAACACGTCATCATCAAGCTTCACACTACCAAACTAAAATGCTACCCTCAACTAGTAAAGTTTACTTTCCCATTTTCCAATAGTAGCATATTAGAAATGACAGGATAAAGAGTTCAAAACGAGACTTCAAAAGTTCCTGTACCTGTAATATAGAGAAGAGCACAGAAAGGATGTAGCTATGAAGGAACATAGAAACGTAAACAGTTCCCATCATCGTACCCATAAATCCCAATGTGAAAGGAAGCCTCTGTTGATAAAAAAACAAATACATATCAGTTACAAGGAAGATTCTTCCATCCAAACCAGCACAAGTAATAGTTTAACGTTTTTGCTATTGTATATCTGACAATAGCAGAAAGGAACTTTAGCATTTCAAGCAAGCACGGCGATCTTAGTTCTTTTCTCTTAGGTTACTAATTAATATACTAATAGTGAAACAAAATGGAAGATGTACCTCTTTAGAAGACATGTGTTCAAGCTGATTCTTGGGGTCTTTAAGTGCAAAAAATGAGCCAATTATGAAGATGCAGCCAATAGTAAAGCAGATAGCAAATTTCTGAGGCACCAGCACCATGACAGGAAGGAACATGGTGAACGCAATAAATATAAAGAACACTCCAGCAGCAACAAGGACGCCAAAGTACATCAGAGACTTTCCAGAAGGGACATTGGTAGTGGCAGACTGAAAGCTACCAGGCAAATCCCTCACTCCTTTTGAAACTCTGAACACCAGTTGGTTCAAATGAGGCACCCATATATCATTACAACGGCCAGTAAACATGAGTAACATAACAGGAAAGCCATAGACCAAACAAAAGAACAAAAATTGTAATCCCATTTATAGTAATAATGAGGGCTATGTCACCAGTTTCACATTGAGTGTAAGAAGTTTTTACTCTTCAGACTTCACCGTTTTCACCTTGGAAACAAACCTACCAAGTTATCGTCGCCAACCATCATATACTCATTATTGTTAGTATATGAAACTTAAGGAAATGGTATATCATGTATTGTAAGGTCCATATCCGAGACATATTGATACTAACACAATTACAATTATACAAAAAGATGCAGATTATTTGGCAGATAAATTTAATAATGAAAATTGGGGGTTGATAGTGAAAGTTGCGAGCATGCATCAATGGAAAAATTCCATCATATTACAAGGGGTGACACTATGCATTGCAGGGAGATCTTTACTTTGAACCTTTAAATTCTAGGTCAAAATCAAGTAACTTCACCATAATCAATCAAATTTTAGAACGGAAAGAAATGCATACAAGGTAAACGCAACTACTGTGGCATCTTATGAAAACTAGTAGCTAGAAACAATAAAAAAAAAATCAGCTGACACCGTGATTTCGTTCTTACTCTGCTATAACTACCAATTTAACCATAGAGAACTGCTGGCTAATTACAGATCTAGAATTAACTGATAACCGCAATATGTGCATACCTATCTATCTAAACACTTCTGAAATTAGAAAATGGAATTAGAGCTTACACATTGAAAGTGCCAGTGACTTTGTCACTAGTAGTACGAACTGCAGATTCCAAATCAAAGCCGTATGCGGCGGAATCGGAGTCCTGAGAAGCGGCGTAAGCGTTCCAATCAGAAAGCAAAGAGGAGGAATTGGGTTGCTGTTGATCGTTAAAGGTGCTGGTGCTTGGGCCTCCCGCGAACCATGATTGCGCAGTTTTCTGCATCTCTCTACGTCTGTGTTCTTGTGTGAGAGAAGAATTTGATCAGCAGCACTGTTTGGGTGAAAATTTGAGATCTAACAATAGTTTGGCGCCAGCTTCTACCGTTATAACCATTTTTATTCTTGCCGGAGTAAGTTTCGTGGTTTGAGATTTGTATGTAACAAAAGTAGAAATTAATGTCAGGATATCACATTTTATTCGATAAATTACAAATTTGACTCTAATTTTTTTCTTGTTAAGCAATTTGACTCTAATGTTTGTTGGCGCAAATAGTCTGAAATTAATATTTTTAAAATTTTAGATTATCTTTTATAACTTAAAAATCACTTAAAATTAATAGATTAGATTTGTTTAAAATTTTATGTTCAACATTCCTAATATTCTAATTATTACCGAAGAAATACTTTATATGTTTTAAATATATATTTATAATATCATTTATCACGCAAAAAATTCATAAAAAAATCTTTAAAAATCTTTATATTTTTTTAAACACCAAAAAGTCTCTGGTATTGGAAGTATGTCTTACTATTTCATACACTCTATTCACTAGACGGGAAACAAAAGACACTGTGTAATTCTTCTTGCAGTCTTGAGGCCACACCTGTCAATTCTTGATCATATACTCATAGCAGATTGGTTCAAAGTGTTACTGCCTCCACAACCTGCTCGGGATGAATGTCATTTATCTGTCCAAATTTTCCAGTCTGGAATTGGCTCTCCTCGTCCCTCAAGATCGCACCCCATCCACAAATTTCCTCATCTGTGAATACTGCACCATCAGTATTGCACTTCAGCCAGCCAGCCCCTGATTTCTCCCACTTTTTCGTCATAGCCGTCCTTGATGGACTAACTCACCTGGTACTGTCACTCTGACATTCGCATCATTCTGTGTAAAATCAACTAATCGGTGTTGAGACATTCAATGATAACAATTCTCACTTGATTCCACAAGTTATTATTTTGTTGCTTCCAAATTGAATAAAGAACAAGGGCTACTGTTGTTACCTCATTCTTTCTAGCAATCTGATAAAATTCCAGGAGCCAAGAGCCAATCTACGGCATCATCATACTCTCCCTCTGGCGGCTGCAACCCATCGGCTCTCCAACATCATTTCGCGAAGGAACATGCGCAACGCCAATTGTATTCTATAGCAGTTTCATACATTGAACATGCATTTGGAACTACTATATAACATGAACGGAGTAGAGCGCGGAAAGGTAAACAACTCAAACAGAATTTACATATGAAGTATTTTATCTTTGGAGGGAGATGAAGAATTTCCAAATGAAGTATTTTATCCCTCGGTCTTATTATGCAATACAAGGACCTTTTTGAGCAAATGGAGCCAAGCTCAACTCCCTCGTCCCATGACAATCCCCAGTACAGCATCCACGGTTGCTAGTTGGTCTAATTCTGATGTTGTGGTTTTTCATGCTTGTTAGTCTGCAGGGTTTGGGTTTGTCCTCAGAGATTCAAATGGACATTTTAAGCAGCTCGCAATGGACTATTCCCTTGTCCGACAGTTCCGTTACTTGGTGAGGCGCTATCTTATCACGAATCTTTAAGTTGGCAAATAATAAAGGTACAAAAATGTCCTATTAAATCAGATTCTCAACTATTTATTCAGACGTTTCATCATTTTATTGGGCTGTTCAACCTTTTTAGTCGAATTATTGGAGATTGTAAGTCCATCCTTGTGGATTTAGGATAGAGTGATGTTAGTTTTGTGAAAAATTCAACAAATTAAATTGTCTGTGTATTTTGAACGAGCTGTTGCTTTTGAGTCTGGTCAATTGAGGGGAATGGAGTCATGTCCCACCCTCTTTTTTACGTAATGTATTAACTATTGATTTTACATTTTTCTTTAAAAAAAAAAAGAATTAGAGAGTTGGATGCTTTGATGTTTGGAAATTTTATTATTTTGGCATTGACTCCTACCTATTCATTTCTAATATGCAATTAACTCCTCATTCTTCCTCCCATTTCGTTAGAATACTGCCCTCAGCTCGGTCCAAATAGACCTAAGTCCCACACTCACAGCTCTTGGTTCGCAAACTCATACTAACATTTTTTGCATCAATTCCATGGAAAGCTCGACGGCAATAATTAAGGTGGCTCCAACCGTTATATTCCTATTCAAAGATTCCGATGGATTCTCTTTCGCCGTAGCTAATGCTCTCCACCCTCCACCCAACTCTTCTTTCCGCCGTTTGTACGTCGATTCCTTCTTTCCCTCACTCACTCTCTTCTTCTTTTTTTAATTATTTTCTTCATCTTTATGTTTCTGTCTTTTTTTCTGCTAAACAGAGAAGAGTCATTCGAGCTACCATTGGACCAATTTGGAATCAAAGATGTTAAAGCGAAAGGCAACTTCATTCATTTCATCGACACTGATGGCAATTATCAGGTATTATGTTTTTCTCTAGCTCATTACAACAATTTTCTGTGAGAAATTGGGCGTTTCAGGATTTTATGGGTACTAATAGATGTGCGTATGGATATACCTAGTTTATTTAGGTCTATCATCTACAGGATGATGGTGATCCATGTTTGGCAGCTTTAGAATGTTTGTTGCTAGATTTTATGGTTGTTTAGAGTTACACGTTTGATTGATTCTTAGGCCCTTGTAATGGAGATTATACTGATGATTGGAAGAACTCATTTGGGCTATATAGCATAAGGTGTGTGTTTGTTAGACCTAATCGTCAATGCATTTTACGTTGTGTCCAGCCAAGTGCCTCATTTTTTTCCAAGCCAAGTCATGTATTACACAATTTGCATTTAGCTTGTATGGGATAAATGGGTTGTTTGTTCGGTCCCAAAACCAACAACCAGTAACATATGTGATGCCTATGTCTATGTGTAACAGCCTGGTCCAATATCATCACTCTAGCCCAAATTCCATTCCTTGGGCCTCACAACTTTTAAACGCCTGTACATGTATTGGAAATACAACTTACTAGTATACCCCCATTCACACTCTCTCCATTTCTGATGTGCATTTAGTTCATCCTGCACCCATTGTGATCTCGTAGGGCCAGTCATCGCTTAGGTTTTCCACCTCAATGTCACCCACTCTGGACCGGATCCTTACACTATGAGTTAACACATTATCCTTTGGAAAAACAATTGGATTTCGAGCAGGATACACCAAAACATTGAATATTATCCTTGCAGTCTGTTTTGCTGGATGAAGTATCTTTCTTTCTCATAATATGTGAAGTGGGATCCTATGCTTTTTCAGCAGGGATCATTTTGTGTGAAATAACATGTAGAGTAGTTGAAGACCATGATGTTGCACTTATAATTTTGTGCAGGCATTTGGACTTCCAAGTCTGTCAAAGGTATTACACCTGTGATAATTAACCCCTAGTGTGACCTCCGTGGCCGTTCCTTGACGAATATTGATCAGATACATGGAATATTTCTCTCCAGTGTACTGCCTTTGGGGCCAAACTTTCGATTGGTCATTGTTATACTAATTCAATTTTATATTTGTGTATTCCACTTCAGTTTGGCTTACCTATACTGCTTCGAATAACACTTTTGTGATCTCAAAAGCTGCTATTGTATATGACATAAACTTCCATCTTTTAACACCTTTATAAAAATACTATATGATAGTGGTTTCTCATGTTTTAGATTATTCCTACAGGTGTCAGTATTGATTTTGGAGAAATATGAGTCCCCTACCTTGGTTTGTGCTATAACCAAAGTTTTGACCCAAATAAGGGATGCTTCACCAGCCATACCAACACTCATAGTTCCATTTGCTGGAATGTCATCGAAACTTAAATGGGAGAGCAAAGCCTTGATGCAAAACAATGCCAAAGTCTCACTTTACGGTGTTCAAATAGGTCCAGAAACCGAGACAAGTAGGGCAATTTCTACCAGAACACAAAAGCCACCAGCTTCCCTGCAAATTCATTACGAACCTTTAGCCTGCTTTCTGCACTTAGTTCGTGTCTTGAACTTGCCAACCTCGATTCTTATTGGCAAAAAAGGTCATCGACTTTCAGATAAAGCTGCTGGAGAAGAGCTTGAGGTATTCACTCTTCAATAACTTAGTGATGAGCCTAGAATCTGTACTACCGTTAATGCATGGAAGCCTTGAAATTAAAAGTTTCAGTTTATAATTGAGCCACGAAAATGGTGCAACATTTAAGTTTTAAATGTTTTATAGATACTTATCGTCATTGTTAATTCTGCAGATACTATATGAGATGGGAGAGCTTCTCGAAACCACTATTTCTTTGTCGTTGAGGGAAATCACATGGACTCCAGCAAGTGCATCAAAGGTTAGTAAGGATCCATGGCGAGCATTGTATGGTTGATTTAAGATTTTTGAACGTTACAAGTGGATCTGTGCATCTAATTGGAAAATTTTGTGGATCCATATTTTCTGCACTTTGTTGTGAAACTTCATCTTGACAGCAGAATGCATATAATGACGATCATTGTATCATGATTTTGGGATACTTTCAATTGCAAAATATGGTAGAAAATTAAGCTAGTAGGCATTGGGGTTGGTTTTCCACCAATTTTAGAATAAGTTGAAAGCCTCGTTTTCCACCAATCTGCAGTAGAATTGTGACGCCTAGCAATTAGTATATAATTATCAACGAATATAATCCAACTGAATTTGAAACTCAAGCTGTATGTCGCACCCTGGCTGTAACCACAAAATCAAACTGAATCAGAAACTCGAGCTGTAACACAAATTTCTGATTTCAATTGAAAGTCAAAAATCCATGTTGTTAACAAAAGAATTTTAGTTTCAAGGTCCAATTAAAATCGATATCCAGCTGAATTATCCTTTCTGCTTATCTCCTTCATACAATGACTAGAAATTCTTCATTTCTATTTCCACTAACATATCGACATTAAAATTTCTGAATCAGACTATCAAAAAAAAAAAAAAAAATTCTGAATCAGAACTCAAAAAGTAGAATCCAACGGCTTGCAGAGGATGGTTTTGAAAAGAAACAAAGATAAGAGAGCCATAGATCAGTAGAGGAATAAAATTGATCAAGGCATTACAAGAAAGATAAAAGAGCCATAGGTCAGAAACAAAACACCAATGTAGATGAATAAAATTGGTCAAGGCATTACAAGAAAATGCAAATTCCATCGATTACTTTCAAAATAGTACACATATTAATGCTAAAAAAGAAACTTAAGTGAATGCAAATTAAAAAAAATTTAAGGAGAAATGTAGGAAGGAACAAATACAACAATGGCAAAAACTGAGAGACGGATAGAGTGATTGATTGCTTAAACTTTTAATGAGAAAGATTGATTGCTTAAATTTTTGATGAGAAAGAGAAATAGAGCAAATGGTGAAGTTTAAACTTCAAATTTCGAAGTGATGTTAAATGGTAATTTCATGTGGGTTTGGGTAGAGAGGACGAAACATGTATATTATAATAATTTAAAATTCAAATGACACGCGCCTGATCGTTTATTGGCTCTTGTTGAATAATAATATAAAATTGTAATAAGCATCGAATAATGGTCTTGTTTTATCCCACATCATGTTTGCCGATGATATCGTCATTATGGCCGAGGGTAGTATTCATCAAGCTAGGGTTATTTAGTATGTCTTTAACAGTTTCTGGTGATAGCTCCAGGCAAAGAGTGAGTTTAGCCAAGTCAAGAGTGTTTTTCTCTAAGAATGTTCCTAATTGTGTCAGATGCGATATTTGTTCTACTTTGGGGTTTATGGAAACTCAAGACCTGGGGAGAAGATATCTTGGAATGTCAGTGCTTCTAATCGTGTCTCTAAGGAGACCTATAGTTAGGTTGTTGATCGGGTGAATGCTAGATTGGCTGGTTGGAAGGCAAACTGTCTCTCTCCTACAGGCCGTCTCACTCTTATTAAATTTGTTACCTCGGTTATTCCTACCTATGTTATGCAGACCACGCTTTTGCCCATGAGTATTTGTCGCAGGGTGGATTATTGCAATAAATGAGGTGTACTAGCAAGCTGCTGAAGCTTATAGAGTTTTCGATTTTAACGAGACATTTCTCGACTTCAACAATTACATAGCCCTACATCATAATATTTAGAGCAAATCGGTATCGAGAAATGGTCACGTGCATACTTTCATACTCATTGGTATAACACGATGACCACAAATATAGCAGAATAATGGAATGCAATTATGGTGGTAGGATGACGTTTACCTATCACAATGTTGGTAGAGTACATAAGAGCTACTCTTCATGGTTTTACGAGAGACAACAATTGGCAGGTACACAATCATTTATTGTAATTTATGCTACTTGAATGATATACATATATTAACATAACAACTTTGACTTTCAGGATCATGATAATCACATTTGCAACATTAGGCTGAAAAAAAGATAATAAGTCATGTTGATAAAGCTGTCACTTGCACATTTTATGGAATAAATACCCACACATTTCATATTGGAGATCAAACGAAAGGGGGAGTTGTCGACTTAAATGCAAGAACATACACATGTAGGAAATTGAAACTTTCTCAGTTTCCTTATAAACATGTATGCAAAGTTAAGCATCGGATGAGTGATGCATACCAATAGGTAGATTGTTACTACACCAACAACGCAGTCAAATTATCCTATGATGAGTCTATATAACCAATCGGACACCAATCGGAATGGACAAACTGTGATCCTCCTATGAAAGTTCTCCCTGTTGAAACACCGTTACACAAGATTTTGATTTGACAAAATCATTTAAGTGTAATCCATGATTAAGAGACAATTAAATTTAAGTGCTTTGATTTAATTGTACTAATCCGTTTGTTCAATATTGAGTATAAATATAAATGCAAAAAGAAATAAAGATTAAGACAGGACAAAGTCAGCATGAGAACACAACACAAGAGCAACTCAGCATAAGAAAAGATAAGCCATCTTCAGAACAACAGCTTCAGGATGAAGCTGATCAAAGAAGCTGAGTGAAACGAAGCTCAACACAATAGAAGTCTGCTTGAAGAAATAGATCCTACAGAACGAAGCTGACCACGGAAGCTGAGTGGAAAAAGAACTCAGTATGTAACTTGGTGAAAATCAAAGACAATGATTATCGAAGTAAAGCTGAGTGATCTTCAGAACAGCATGAATGATCCGTTAAGCTAAAAGACAAATTCGATAACTGTCTGCACCAATAATAGAAGTCTTGGATTACGCAAAAGCCAAATTCCAAGATGCATGGGTCAACTGTTCGATGCTATAAGACCAACTGCCACAAGAAGACAAAGTCTGTAGGAAGAGGACAAGTCTGACGTCTGAAGAATTCAGAAGATAGGATTGGCCTGCACATCTGAAGCTGACTAGAAGTTTGTCCCCCCAAAAGAGCCGTTTTGGACTCAACGGACAAATCAATTTTCAAATGATTTGTTCTTCACATTTCAACTATAAAAGGGACAAAGATATCATTTGGAAGATTGCCGATTCACAGAAAATTACAAGTGAGAAAGATACAAATTCAAAGCACTCAAAACAAAAGAGAAAGCTTACACCAATCTTCTATTCTTTGTGTAAATGCTAGATTGATTGTCTATAATTATCTAAAGTGCTCTTTATCTTAAAAGGAACAAGTTTGTGATCAATTGTAATATTGAGAGTGTGTATGCTGAGTACTTGGTATTAAGTACTTAGTGGTAGAGAAATCTAAGTGCTGGGTTGTAGCGCTTAGTAGGAGTTGAGTAGACGAATAGAGGAAGGTACTCTTGCATATTCAACTGATGTAATCGGTTTGTGCTCTACCCTTAAAGAGCTCAGTATTAGATTCTAAAAGCCCGGAGGATTCTGGGGACTGGACGTAGGCAGAGAGGCCGAACCAGGATAAGTGATACTGAGTAATTTCTAACTCTCTCAAATATATATATATATATATGTGTATGTGTTGCTTGTTGTATTTACTCAGCATATAAACTGATTGAAGCTGACATTGAGTAAATTGGAGTGTTGAGTTGGAAGCTGACCACAAAAGTGTCAATTCTCAACTCTCAAGTGAAACAGTCTTAGTCAGTATCTGACTAAAGTTGTCTTACATAAAAGAACGGCCAAGCTGACCAAAGCTAAGTTAACAAACTCACCAAAATTATTAAGTCAGCAAGATTAATTAGTGAAAAAGTTATATTAGTTCCTAACCCCCCCCCCCCCCCCATTGGAACTAATCACACTGGACCAACAAGTGGTATCAGAGTCTAAGCTCACTACTCAAAGATATAACTATCTTGAGCGGATCCCAACAAATGGCTGAGAACAGCACTCGTTTCCTTCCCGGGAACCAAACAACACAGATACTCCCTGAGGGATTATCTATTAGTCGGCCTCCCCTATTCTTTGGATCTAACTATACATTCTGGAAGAATAGGATGAAGAACTTTATTCAAGCCACAAACATGAGTGCATGGCTTGTAATAGTTCAAGGCCCATACGTGCCATATAAAACTGTTAACAATGAGAAAGTTGTTAAGAGTGAAACTGAGTGGTCAGAAGATGACCTTAGAAAACTTCAAAACAATGCTTCGGCTATCAATATGCTTCACTGTGCTTTAGATGTTGCAGAATACAATAAGATTTCAGGTTGTGAGTCAGCACAGGAAATTTGGAAGAAGCTTGAGGTGACCTACGAAGGCACAAGCAAAGTCAAGGAATCAAAAGTAAATCAGCATATGAGACTATACGAGCTGTTCGAGATGAATGATAATGAGGACATCTCGGGAATGAATGCTAGATTTACCAACATTATAAATGAGCTAAAAAGACTTGGAAATAACTTCACTGAGGAAGAACAGGTGAAGAAGATCTTAAGAAGTCTCCCCAAAAGCTGGCAGGCCAAAAAGACTGTTGTGGAGGAAGCTCAGGACCTGACTACGTATAAGTACGATGAGCTGATCGGATCATTGCTGACTCATGAGATATCAATGAAAAACTTTGAAGAGAAGGAGAAGTCAGAGGACAAGAAACAGAAATCACTTGTCATGAAAGCTGATTCCACCGAAGCTGACTCATCAGAAGATGAGGAAATGGCAATGTTCACCAGGAAAATGAAGAAGTTGTTCAGGAAGAATGATAGGAACAGCAAAATGTCATTCAGAAGAAATGACAAATACAAAGCTGAGCCCAGTGACAACAAGTATAAGAAGGACAGCTCAAAGCCTGTCACCTGTTTCGAGTGCCACCAAACTGGGCACATCAAGGCAAGCTGCCCGAACCTTGATAGGGGTATTTTACCCCTATCTTTTAGCGTGATTTACGGGTTAATTTTAGAAGAAATAAATAAGTTTAATTACAAAAATAGAGTGTTTTAATAAAATAATGAAATAAAAATAAATTCCGCACTTTCGGTTAATTTTCCTTGTTTTTGATTGATATTAGTAAATAAAACGTCAAGCTAACTCGGCTCCTGAGAATTGTATTTCAGGTACGAGCAAGAAGTAAAAATCTACCCAAACACGCGGGGCGCATCACTCCTCACGCGAGGCGTGAAACACTGGATCAGAAATAATTGACTTATCCGCAGGCACCATGTGGGATCTAGTCATCAATACGCGCGGCGTGTGCCACCATACGCGGGGCGTGGAACATATGTCAGAAATGATTAACCTAATCCTGAAAGTCAGACTGCACGGTCTCCCTGAGTCAACTATCCGTACGCGGGACGTACCACCTTACACACAGGGCGTGTAAGGAAGTTCTTCAATGAAAAAAGCTCAGAGACTCTTTTACGCAGGGCGTGCTTCAGCTACGCACGGCGTAAAAGACCCAATTCAAGCAATAAAATCTCAGAAACTCAAACACGCGAGGCACATCCAGTCTACGCGGGGCGTGTTTGAGACAACAAGATCTGGAATTGGTCCACATGCAGGAGATTTCTGACGGAATGGGCAAACACGCGGGCGTTCCACACCCTACGCGAGGCATATTATGGGATTTCTGCACAAAATCATGTTCCTCCATGCTTGCACCTTGTGGAATTACAATCTTACCCCTAGCTTGATGTGTATAAATAAGAGTGACTAGCACTCACTTTAGAGACCTTACACCATAGATAGCTTGTAACATACTCTCTTGAGATTAAATTCTTATCATTTGTAGTTTTAGATTTTGTTTTTTAGGCTTTATATAGCCAAACTCTTCCACCTTGAGAGCTTGTTCGTTGATTCCGGCATTCCATCACAGTTCCGCTCCATCTCCGTGCACCAAGCTCGAAAGCTCCACCATCCAAGTCCTAAGAGACGGCTTTGAGTCCGGTTAGCTAGTTCCGAGGGTGGATTCTTCCCTTTACACTTGCTAATTAGCTTGCACTCATCATATGTACTAGGCTTGGTTGTAATTCATATTTACATTCTCCATATTTATAAATTATGATTCATAATCTTCTTTTCTATATATGTGTTGATTCTTGTTACTTGTTTTGATATTCATAATTGATTATTGTGTAGGAGAACGCGATTTCCGATGCCATTCGGGCTATCTTTAGGGATTCACATAGGTGTTGCCTTACCGGAAGTGACAAACCGAAAACCGTAGGAATTGACAAGCCACGGAACTTACGGGCCCTAATTTCTGATCCCGAGCATTAGACACGCCTTGACTAGGAACCACGTAGTCTAAGCACTTCACGGGTCGATCACACTACACGTAGTCGTCATTGCACGAACAAACCATCAACCATATAAACATTAGAAGTCGTTATTTGTCATATTTGTATCTTATCGCATCCACATCATTTCATAGAGTTTTGTTATATAAATTCGCCTCACCCGTAGTTAGGAGTAGTTTGTAGTTGGTCCCCATATCAACCTCAAAGTATTCACCGCTTAAATAACGTATAAAACCAAGTCGTTTAATACTTGCAGTTATAAATCCCGTGGATTCGATACCCGGTCTTAACCGGATTATTACTTGATACGACGGGGTACACTTGCCCCTAAGTAGTGACGTCTAGTAAAGGTAGAGCACTTAGAAAGATCACATCCATAGTCGTAGCGCACTTATCATACATATTTTATCGTAGAAAACACTACACTAGACGGCACGCATCAAGTTTTTGGCACCGTTGCCGGGGATTTATAATATTTTGCAATATTAGACAAAAACGTTTTATTGTTAGTTTAAGCATTCTTTTTGTATAAATTGTTTATATATATTTTTACTAACATCATTCGTTCTTGTTGATATTGTATTTTATTTCATTCTTTTTATGCACACCCGATCTCGAAGTGATTCTCTCATTCCTATTGATCTCGAAATTGAACGTATTCTTTGTAGGATTCGGAGAGAGAAAATGGCAACCCTCAACAATGAAGCTAACCAGCCCGAGGGCAACCAAAGGCCGCCGGAGCAACCCGTGAATAACAACCGCAATGGTGGAGGCAATGACATGCGCTCGATGTTGGAGATTCTTGCTCCACATCGCCCTCAAAACCGTAACGGAATCATTGCCCCCGCCATTCCGACCGACACATATGAAATAAAGACTAGCATGATCCAACTAATCCAACAACTTGGTCAATTCGGAGGGGAACCCCATGAAAATCCTAACGAACACCTTGATAAATTTCTTATGTGTGCCGAAACTTCGCGGCAAAACGGTGTTCCGATTGAGGCCATCCAACTAAAATTATTTCCTTTCTCTTTGACAGGACAAGCGTTGGAGTGGTTGCATTCGTTAGAGGCGGGATCGATCACATCATGGGAGGAGCTTGAGAAGGAGTTCCTTTCTTACTACTTCCCGCCTTCTAAAACGGTTAAGTTGAGAAACGATATCACTTCCTTTCGGCAACTTGGATACGAGGCCCTCCATTCAGCTTGGGCTAGGTTCCGAAAGTTGCTCCGAAGCTATCCCCACCATGATATTCCTAAGCATGATTTGGTAAGTACTTTCTACCATGGATTAACACCCGCTAATCGTGCAATCGTTGACTCTGCTGCAGGTGGGGATTTGTTTCGGAAATCAGCAAGCGAGGCTTATGAGCTCATCCACGAATTAGCTAGGAAAAGTGTCCAATGGCAAGAAGATCGGCTTGCCGGATCCTCGCGATATCAAACTTTTGCCGTGGAAGACGAGGCTCCCACAATCTTCATGGTCGAAATGAATAAAAAGCTGGACGCTTTAATGGCGCAAATGAGCCTCAAGAATACAGCACAAGTCTTAGTGTGCTCACATTGCGGTGGTGACCACCACGGTAAGGATTGTCAAGCCGGAAGCCCTTTTGCCGGCGATACCGAAAGCGTAAGTTATGTAGGGGGGCAGCAAAGGTATAATTCTTATCATAACTCCTATCCTAACTCAAATGCTTATCACCACCGTAACAATAATAACAACGGATGGAGGCCTCAACACCAACACCCGAATTTGTCTAATGATAACAATCAGAAGGTGTTGAAGCCCCCATCCGAACTCCATGATGAGTTCGTGGAGCAAGGTTCGGGCCAATTCCCTCATGCCCAAGGAGGACAAAATTTTCAACCTCCTAGCAATGCGCAAGACCCTATGGTAATTGATCTTCTCAAAGAAATATCTTCCCGTCTTGCAAACAATGAAGCATTTTGCAGGGATTTGGGACGTCAAGTGGCCCAATTGAGTCGCCAACGACAAGAGAGACAACATGAGTTTCTCCCGAGTAACACCGAACAAAACCCGAGACCAAAGAACCGGGAGACCGCACAAGCAATAACTCTCCGTAATGGTAAGGGTTTGGAACCAGCGATTCCAAAGGCGACTCCAATCGCTCCAAAGGTAAGTGACGAACCGGAAGTGGTAAGCAACCCCGGTTCGGATCCAAAACCCACGACTTCCTCGGATAAAAATAAAAATGTATGTGATCCAATTGGAGCTTACGTACCGAAGCTCCCTTTTCCGCAACGACTTAAAAAGGAAAAATTGGATCACCAATATGGTAAATTTTTGGAGATTTTTAAGAAACTTCACATTAATATCCCGCTTGCGGAGGCATTGGAACAAATGCCTACATATGCAAAGTTTCTTAAAGAAATCCTCGCCAAAAAGAGGAAGTTGGATCATAATGAAACGGTAGCGCTCACGGAGGAATGCTCCGCGATCATAACAAACAAACTCCCACCTAAACTCAAGGATTTAGGAAGTTTTTCTATCCCTTGCACGATTGGTAATGTTGAGTTTAGGAGAGCTTTATGCGATTTGGGTGCTAGTATCAATCTAATGCCTTTATCTGTGTTTAGAAAGCTCGGCTTGGGAGAGCCAAAGCCTACCAATATCACGCTCCAGTTGGCCGACAGATCCATTGTCCGGCCAAAAGGGGTTGTGGAGGATGTCTTAGTGAAAGTGGATAAGTTCATTTTCCCCGCCGATTTTGTAGTACTCGATATGGAGGAAGACGAGTCGGTACCGATCCTCCTAGGACGACCATTTCTTGCAACCGGTAGGACTCTCATTGACGTCCACGAAGGTAAGCTTATCCTACGGTTGCAAGACGAAGAGGTAGAGTTTAACGTATACAACTCTATCAAATTCCCGTCTAATACCATGGAGGATTGTAACTTTTTAAATTCCGTAGACTCTATTGATCTTTTTGTTGAGGATTTTTGTGATAGGTCTTCTGCGGGAACCTCTTCGGAAATAGATGGTAATGAACATTTGGATGAGGAGCCATTGAACAAGCCATTTGAATACTCCTCCGAAATAGAACAATGTCTGTTGGCAAGGAGCCGGTTCGAGGGTTTGGACCGGGACAGCAAATTAAAGCCGAAGTCCTCTCTCGAGGAGCCTCCGAATTTGGAACTTAAACCCTTGCCTCCTAATTTAAAATATGTATTTTTACAACCTCCTAATTTCTTACCGGTTGTTATATCTTCACTTTTGACAGCAGAAATGGAGGAAGCATTAGTTGCGGTGTTACAAAAACACAAGGGCGCATTTGGATGGACCATTCACGACATTAAAGGGATTAGCCCCACCATTTGCACACACCGCATCTTTATGGAGGATAAAGTCAAACCCTCCGTGCAGCCGCAACGACGACTTAACCCCAATATGAAAGAGGTAGTAAAGGCCGAGGTAATCAAACTCCTCGACGCAGGTATAATCTTTCCTATCTCCGATAGTCCATGGGTTAGTCCGGTCCAATGTGTTCCCAAAAAGGGAGGCACTACGGTGACGAAAAATGATCAAGGGGAATTAATCCCCACATGAAAAGTGACGGGGTGGCGAGTATGCATTGATTATAGGAAACTTAATGAAGCCACCCGAAAAGATCATTTTCCCTTGTCGTTCATTGACCAAATGTTGGAAAGAATGACGGGACATAAATTCTTTTGTACCCTAGATGGCCTGTCCGGCTACATGCAAATTCCCGTTGATCCGTCAGATCAAGAGAAGACGACATTTAATTGTCCGTATGGGACATTTGCATATAGGCGGATGCCGTTTGGGCTTTGTAACGCCCCCGCCACCTTTCAACGGTGCATGACGGCTATATTCTCCGAAATGATTGAGGATTTCATGGAAGTCTTCATGGACGATTTTTCTGTTTTTGGGTCGTCCTTCGAAATTTGTTTGAGCAATCTTGATAAAGTCCTTCAACGTTGCGAGGACACTAACCTAGCTCTTAGTTGGGAAAAGTGTCAATTTATGGTTCAAGATTGTATCGTTTTGGGACACAATGTGTCCGGGGAAGGAATCGCGGTCGATCCGGCCAAGATTGAGGTGATTGAAAAATTACCTCCTCCAATCAATGTTAAAGGAATACGGAGTTTCTTAGGCCATGCGGGGTTCTATAGGAGATTTATTAAAGATTTCTCTAAAATAGCAACCCCTTTGACCCAACTCCTCGCAAAGGATGCGGAATTTAGTTTTTCCTCCGAATGTTTGCTTGCATTTAACACGCTAAAGGAAAAACTAGTTAATGCACCCTTCATGGTGAAACCCGATTGGAGTCTTCCCTTTGAACTTATGTGTGATGCGAGTGATTTGGCTGTAGGTGCTTGTTTGGGCCAACGGGTGGATAAAATTTTCCGCCCCATTTTTTATGTGAACAAAACGCTCAATGAAGCCCAACAAAACTATTCCATTACGGAAAAAGAGATGCTTGCTGTAGTTTTTGCTTTCGATAAATTTAGATCGTATCTTATGTTATCCAAAATTAGCGTATACACTGACCACGCAGCTCTCAAGTACTTAATGACTAAGCAGGATGACAAACCACGATTGATACGGTGGATTCTACTCCTACAAGAATTTGACATCGAAATTAGGGATAAGAAAGGAGTGGAGAATGTCGTAGCTGACCATCTTTCCCGATTACAAAGCGAGTCAGCCACATCTTCGGCAGTTGTGGAGATCAAGGAGACCTTTCCCGACGAAACTCTCTATGCGGTAACACCTTTACCTTGGTATGCCGATATGGCAAACTACAAAGCCGGTAATATTCTTTCCCCGCATCTTACTTACGAGCAACGTAGGAAGTTCTTTCATGACGCTAAGAACTATTTTTGGGAAGTGCCCTACTTGTTTAAATCTTGTGCTGATAATGTCATTCGTAGGTGCATACCGGAAGATGAGGTAAATCATGTGTTGCATATGTGTCACACCCAAGAGCCGGGGGGCCACTTCGGTCCCAGTCGGACTATGGCAAAGGTTCTACAATGCGGCTTTTATTGGCCTACCTTGTCCAAGGATTCCCAAGACTTCGTCAAATCATGTGACGCTTGTCAGCGGAGCGGGAACATCTCCCGTAAACATGAAATGCTCCAACAAGGGATCCTAGTTTGCGAACTTTTTGACGTTTGGGGGATAGACTTTATGGGACCTTTCCCTAAGTCGCATAACAACGCCTACATTCTTGTGGCGGTTGACTATGTCTCCAAATGGGTGGAGGTCGTAGCCTTACCCTCAAACGACTCTAAGGTAGTAGGGAAATTTATAAAGAAGAACATCTTTACTCGGTTTGGAACCCCCCGAGCCATCATTAGTGACGGGGGCTCCCACTTTTGCAACCGCCAATTCGATCAACTATTACATAAATACGGGGTTGCACACCGAGTTTCCACCCCCTACCATCCGCAAACTAGTGGACAGGTCGAGGTTTCTAACCGTGAACTAAAACGAATCTTGGAAAAAACGGTTAGTGCCTCTAGGAAAGACTGGAGCCTAAAGCTCGATGACGCTCTTTGGGCCTACCGCATGGCGTTTAAAACGCCTATCGGGATGTCTCCCTATCGTTTAGTTTTTGGGAAATCATGTCATTTACCAGTGGAATTGGAACATAAGGCCTATCGGGCTCTAAAATTTTTAAATTTTGATATGCAGGTCGCAGGGGACCAACGTCTCCTCCAACTCAATACCCTTGATGAACTTCGTCTCGGTTCGTACGAAAACGCCAAGATTTACAAAGAACGTACGAAGAAATGGCACGACAAGCACGTGCAAATCAGGGAATTCAACAAAGGGGATCAAGTCCTCCTATATAATTCTCGCCTCCGCCTATTCCCCGGAAAATTAAAGAGTCGGTGGTCGGGACCGTACACCGTTGTCAATGCCCACTCATCCAGTGCGGTCAACATCCAAGGTTCCGACAACGAAACCCACAGGGTGAACGGCCACCGCCTGAAAATCTATTGCGGAGGCACTCTTCCACAACACGGAGAAACCACATTCCTTAAAACACTGTGAGCATGCACACATCACGAGAAATTCGAGCTACTCCGACTCTAAACGTAGCTTCGGTTTGCGTTCCTTAAACCCTTTGTATATATGTATCAAATCCGTTTGTTCTTTTTAGGCACCATTCTTATTTTCTTCAAATAAAACCAACGAAAAACAAATCCCATACGAATCCAAATATCTCACGCGGGGCGTGCACACCGTCACGCCCCGCGCATCCGAGCCTCTGGCCAAAATCGGCCTAAAATGCACCATTCACGCAGGGCGTACTCCCTGTTGCGCCCCGCGTGATCGCCTTTTTTCTGGCATAAAGAGCCCACATACTCAAACACGCGAGGCGCCCCACTTCCTGCGCCCCGCGTATTTGAGTCTCTGCCCAAAAAGAACTCAAAACGCACCTCCTACGCGGGGCGCCCCCTAGGGCACGCCTCGCGTAGGACCAAAACTTTAAAGGGTTTAATTTTTAATTTCATGTCTATTTTTGTTTTTGTTTTTCTCTTCTTTTGTGACGTCCTTGGAATAGACGTCATTTTAATAACGCGGATGTAAGTGTTGTATGCCCTAGGCCATTCATTTTGTATATTATACATTTGTATATTATACAGGGTGAATTTTGTATCCAAATGGCAGTTAATAATATATATGTATTCATGTGTAATTATTTGTATTGTTTAATTACTTAATGAATATATATACAGTAGTCCAAAGATTATTTACAAAGAAATAATATTATTAAGAGTTAATAATAATGAGATATATTTCTTTGGTAAAATAATAATCTTAAATGTTCATAGTCGGTGGATAATGAATTGGACACTCATCTATCCTTAGACTATCACCTCTGTTTATTTTCTCGGTTAGTATGAGATATTAATCAGAAACAGAAAATCTCATTCTATTTGATATGTTGATATCAGAATAAATATGTGGACATTCAAAGAGGCGAATGGTTCGAACTGTGACGTTAGATAATAATTGCACAAAGGTTTACTCCTAGTCAACATAATTATTATCTAGGTCATAATAGTGCATATAGTCCTTTGACTTGAGGAAACTTAGTTGTTCTTGCGCAGGTAATTATAGTTTGTTCCTGCTTTGTACTGGGATCTTAATTCTAGTAATCCGGCAGTGAATCGCTATAGTTAGTTGTGTAGTGTAACAAGAGTTTGCTAATAGAGAATTCATTACTCTAAGTAAATAGAGATAAATCCTAAGATAGTTATTGATTGGTTTTTTGATGGAATGAGTTCCTGGCCAGGACAATAAGACGCGCCTTATGAGATAAGTATCAAAGAATGGTTCTTTGATGAGAGTCTTATTTTATCAAAGACTTAATCAATATTTCTTAGTATCTTGACAGTTAGAGTTTGACACTTTGTGACTCTAGTCAAGATCGGGATTTTTAATGAAAGGACTTTAGTGCATGGAAATTATGATCGATGGTTCATAATTAGTTTAATTATAAGTTTACTTCAAGTAACTTCATTCTTTAATTGGGACGTCATGGCGTAGTGTGTTAGCTGGAGATCATGACCTTTAGAGGATTATAAGTAAATATAAGTTAAGCTTATATGGGATACACTTATAGTACAAGGAATTGGATTCCTGACATATTTACTAAGAGTTAGTATTATGCCTCTAATGCCAGTTAAAGATGAACCTAGAAAGTCACACACATACAAGTTGTTTGTATCAAGCTTTAGTTAAATTGATTAATTAAAAGTGTTTTAACTAATTGATTGACGCAATTGAATATGTCAATGAGATTGACAAAACATTCTGACACTGTTTGATATTCAATTGAAGAAATTATAAAGTATTATTCTTGCTCAATTTAAAGTTAATGATTTTTTTCGAATACAATAGTCAAGTGTTGACTGTTGGAATTGAGAGGTGTCTTAAGTTAGCTCCTCTAAAATTAACCGAAGGTTATAATATAAAAAAGCAGAAAACAGAAAAATTAGAGGGACGGTCTACTAAAGGTCGATTTGTTGGATACCCTAAATCGAAAGGATCTATGGGTTATTATTTCTATCTCCCCGATGAACAAATTGTTATTATCAGTAGGGATGCCATTTTTCTTGAGAAAGAGTTTCTGCAAGAAGGTGGTAAAGGTAGAAAGATTTTATTGGATGAGGAATCATCTAATAAAGAAATCCAACATGCTGAACCAATGCAAATTGATCAGCCAGATGAGCCTACCAAAACAACAGATATCATCACTCCAACTCTTAGGAGGTCTGAAAGGGTTTCACATCCTCCTGATAGGTATGGTTTCATTACTGACCATGAACAAGAGTTATTTGTTTTTGGTAGTACTGACCATCCTGATGATCCAGTTACTTATGAAGAAGCAGTATGTGATACTGACTCTTCTAAGTGGTTAGAAGCAATGCAAAGTGAGATTGATTCCATGTATAAGAATGAAGTTTGGGAACTTGTTACCCCACCTGAAGGAATAGTTCCTATAGGTTGTAAGTGGGTATTCAAACGCAAACTGAATTCTGAAGGAATTGTGGATACTTATAAAGCAAGGCTTGTGGCAAAAGGTTATCGCCAACGGGAGGGAATTGATTTTGAAGAAACATTCTCTCCTGTAGCTATGTTTAAAAGTATTCGAATAATCTTATCTATTGCAACACACTTTGATTTTGAGATTTGGCAAATGGATGTTAAAACTGCATTTCTCAATGGATTTCTTGATGAAGAAATCTATATGGAACAACCGAAGGGTTTTATATCCAAAGAAAGTTCTCAAGTGTGTAAGCTTAAGAGATCCATTTATGGACTTAAGCAAGCTTCAAGGAGTTGGAATAAGAGATTTGATGAAGCCATACAGAGTTATGAGTTTGTCAAAAATCTTGATGAGCCATGTGTTTACAAGAAGGTTAGTGGGAGAGCTATCACTTTCCTTGTCTTGTATGTTGATGATATTCTGTTAATTGGGAATGATATTGGTATGTTAACTAATGTTAAGGTTTGGTTATCCTCTACCTTCTCTATGAAAGATTTGGGAGAAGCCGCCTATATTCTTGGAATTAAGCTTTATAGAAATAGAGCTAAAAGAATATTAGGGCTATCTCAAAAACTCTATTTGGAGAAAATTCTAAAGAGATTTAGAATGGAAGACTCCAAAAGAGGATTGATACCTGTTAGACATGGTTTGCAACTCTCCACGGAGCAATCACCTAAGACTCCAGCAGAGAGAGCAGAAATGGCCAAGATTCCTTATGCTTCTGCTATAGGAAGTCTAATGTATGCTATGTTGTGTACAAGGCCAGACATTGCATTTGCTGTTAGTCTAACAAGTAGATATCAATCAAATCCAGGTATGGCTCACTGGATTGCTGTTAAGGCTATCTTTAAGTACTTGAGAAGAACTAAAGATATGATCTTAACATATGGAGGAGGTGATCTGTTAATTGAAGGCTTTACAGATTCTAGCTTTCAATCAGATAAGGAGAAACTTATATCCACTTCAGGATATGTGTTTACATGTAATGGAGCTGCAGTTGTTTGGAAAAGTTCTAAACAAGATACTGTAGCTGATTCCACTACTGAGGCTGAATATATTGCTGCCTCAAGTGCCGCTAAAGAAGCAGTGTGGTTGAAGAACTTTATCACCGAACTTGGTGTGGTTCCTTCTATTGTTAGTCCAATCCCTTTGTATTGTGATAACAATGGAGCGATTGCACAATCCAAGGAACCAAGGTCTCACAAGAACTTCAAATACGTGCTTAGGCGGTATCACTTAATCAGAGAGATTGTTGGACGAGGAGATATCTCGGTGCAGAAAATAGCATCAGCTGATAATCCAGCTGATCCATTTACTAAGCCAATGACTCAGTCACAGTTAGACCATCATCTTGAGAAGATAGGTCTTAAATATTCTACTGAATGGCTCTAGTGCTAGTGGGAGATTGTAAGTGTTGTATGCCCTAGGCCATTCATTTTGTATATTATACATTTGTATATTATACAGGGTGAATTTTGTATCCAAATGGCAGTTAATAATATATATGTATTCATGTGTAATTATTTGTATTGTTTAATTACTTAATGAATATACAGTAGTCCAAAGATTATTTACAAAGAAATAATATTATTAAGAGTTAATAATAATGAGATATATTATTAAGAGTCCAAAGATTACCCAAACTTAAATTTGAAAAAGATCAATTGTGTAACGCTTGTCAGCAAGGCAAACAAACTAAGAAGTCATTTCAAAGTAAAAATATTGTCTCAACCAAGAGACCATTAGAATTACTACACTTGGATCTTTTCGGACCTATCCAGCCACTCAGCTTGGGTGGTAAGAAATTTTCCTTGGTTATTGTAGACGATTTCTCTCGGTTCACTTGGATCATCTTGCTGAGTAGCAAGGATGAAACATTTGAGATGTTCACCACATTGATCAAGAAGCTTAAAAATGACAAAGACCTAAGAGTAGCTCATATTAGAAGTGACAATGGTGGAGAATTCAAAAACCAACAGTTTGATGAATTCTGTGAAACCAGTTGTATTGACCACAATTTCTCTGCTCCTAGAACACCTCAACAAAATGGGGTTGTTGAAAGGAAGAACAGAACAATTGTCGAAATAGCTAGGACAATGCTGAGTGAAAATAGACTTCCAAAGTATTTATAGGGTGAAGCTGTCCACACAGCATGCTACATTCTCAATAGGGCTTTAGTTAGACCTATTCTTAAGAAAACCCCATATGAACTCTGGAAAGGACGAAAGCCCAACATTGGCTACTTCCGTGCCTTTGGGTGTAAATGTTTTATACTCAACACAAAAGATAATCTTGCAAAATTTGATGCCAAAGCTGACGAATCGATCTTTTTAGGGTACTCAACTAACAGCAAAGCATATAGGGTATATAATAAACGAACTCAGGTTGTAGAAGAGTCTGTCCATATTGAGTTCGATGAAGCTGACCCTGCAGGAAAGTCAACTCAGCTCAATGAAGATGAACCAAGCTCAACTTCCGCTGATCAAAATGGAGCCTCTGAGTCATCAATACAAGGGCTGACCAAAGGTAAGCAAGAAATTGAAATAACCTTTGTTGACCAATCTATTCCTGCAGAGATTGTAGAAACACCTGCTCCAAACAACTCAACATTGCCCAAAGAAATAAAAATTCCAAGAGGACATTCGAAGAAGTCCATTCTTGATGCTGCTGACAACAAGCTGATGACAAGAGATCAGCTTAGGAAGTATCTCAGCAATGTTGCCTTCGTCTCAGTGCATGAGCCAAAGAATTTTGCTGATGCTGAGCACGATGAATATTGGATCAATGTTATGCAAGAAGAGCTTGATCAATTCACAAGAAATGAGGTATGGGATTTAGTACCTAAACCTAGAAATCAAAAGACCATGGGAACTAAGTGGGTCTTTAGAAATAAATTAGATGAGCAAGGCAACGTAGTCAGAAATAAAGCCCGACTTGTAGCCCAAGGCTATAGTCAGCAAGAGGGCATTGACTACGGTGAAACCTTTGCACCCGTTGCTAGGTTAGAAGCTATACGTATAATATGTGCCTATGCAAGTTTTATGAACTTTAAATTATATCAAATGGATGTTAAGAGTGCATTTCTTAATGGCTTTATAAACGAAGAGGTATATGTTAGTCAGCCTCCTGGGTTTGAAGATCCAAAGTTTCCAAACCACGTTTATAAACTCAAAAAGGCCCTATACGGCCTAAAGCAAGCACCAAGAGCTTGGTATGAGAGGTTGACCAACTTCCTGCTGACCAGGAATTATGTCAGAGGCAAAGCTGACACAACCTTGTTTATTAAGAAAAAGGGTAAAAATATCATACTTGCACAAATTTACGTAGATGACATAATTTTTTGTGCTACTGACGATTCTATGTGCAAAGAATTTAGCAAACAGATGCAAACTGAGTTCGAAATGTCTATGATGGGTGAACTCAACTTCTTCCTTGGACTTCAAATCAAGCAAGGTAAGAATGGCATCTTCATAAGTCGGTCCAAGTACTCCAAAGAAATGCTAAAGAAGTTTGATATGGAGGAATGTAAACCCATATCAACCCCAATGGGTACTGATACTGTCCTTTGTGCTGACGAAAAAGGTAAGTCTGTAGACAACAGGTTATATCGAGGTATGATAGGCTCTCTACTTTATCTTACTGCAAGTAGACCTGACATTCAGTACTCAGTATGTTATTGCGCAAGATATCAAGCTAACCCCAGGGAATCTCACTTAATAGCTGTAAAAAGAATTTTCAGATATTTGCAGAGCTCAGTTAATGCAGGTTTATGGTATCCAAATACAAGTGACTTCACACTGATTGGATATACCGATGCTAACTATGGACGAGATAAGCTAGAACGAAAAAGCACTTCAGGAGGATGTCAATTCCTAGGAAGCTATCTGGTTTCGTGGTTTAGTAAAAAGCAGTCATCAGTAGCCCTGTCTATAATTGAAGCTGAGTACGTTGCTGCTGGAAGCTGTGTGGCCCAAGTCCTATGGATTAAGCAACAGCTTGAGGATTATGGCGTCAAAACAGAAACAATAGAAGTCAAATGTGACAACAAGAGTGCCATTGACTTATCTAAGAATCCAATCCAACACAGCAGGATGAAGCATGTCAGCATAAGACACCACTTCATCAGAGATCATGTACTCAAGGGTGAGATCAAGCTGACCTACGTATCAACAAATGAACAGCTTGCGGATATCTTTACGAAGCCCTTGGCTCGTGAGCAATTTAACATACTAAGGGAAGCTATCGGTATGTCTAATCCTCTTCAATAAATTCTATGTGCTAAATTGAGTGTTGAGTGATTACCATGCTGAGTGATTTGTGATAATTTAGTAACTGTTGCATGCTGAGTTAAGAATGACATGAAATCACCCTAAGCTGAGTAGACATACATGCTGAGTGATTTTTCTAAGACGAGTTACTAAGTCCACAAACAACAATCCTACGTAAAACTGACTGCTCAGAATCACAAACGTTTGGTATTCTTAATGCTGAATAAAACCCATTTAAAACATTAAATGCTGGCACGCGCATTAATGGCCACCTAGGATAACGTAAGCAATAATGAGAAAACCCATGCGCCGAACGTGTCATAAATGACAGAATCTCTGTCGGTTGATAATCTCGAGGTTAAACGGCTAGTTCAACGAATAGGATTAATTAGTATCGCTATAAATAGTGAAAGTATCCCCACTTATCACTCTTTACACTCAAAATCCTTGGTATTCAAATCCTTCTCTCTGAATCCCAGAATCCTCTCAAAGAATTCATAATCATGGCGAAATCCCAAAATCCTTCCGGTGGCGGTAACAACGACGACCACACCGATGAAAACCCTAAGTCTCCTCCTCAACAAGGTCAGCATGACCTAACTCCAAACAGAAACCCCAAAACTGACCTAGCAACCTCTTCAAAGAAGAAGAAGAAGGATAAGCAGCCGAATGAGAAATTCTTCGTCAAGGTGTACCCAAGTGTGAAGAATCATGAGGTTCTCAGATGTAGATGGTTCTCCCCAAGCTTCATAACACATGAGCAAAGAGGAGATGGAAACTGACATGGTAAAAACCAATACCATTCTCCAAACCACTCAAAGCCTATTTCGCCATGTGCGTCATACAAACGCTCAGCGTGACATCTATGACAAGGCTATCATTAGAATGTACCATCAATCCTATGCCCAGCTAGCGGAAGCAATGTCCTGGCTCGCTAAGTCACAAGAATACATGCTCAGCATGATCAGCTCATCCATTCGCGTCCCAGGTTCAGTTCTGGATGATGGAGTTCCAGTGCTTGATGGGTTGTTTGAAAGCACGAAACGTCTCAAGGCATACTCGGTCAAACTGACTCGTGCTGCTCTCAATGACACCTGCATTGCTCCTCTACCTGATGGTGGCAAAACGGGGGAGAAAAGACGAGATTATGGAACTCAGCAAGACACATGTGAAGCTTCAGGCAGTCAACAGCGGCAAGACAAAGGCAAAGGAAAATTGTATCAAGCTGCTCATCAAGCACAAGTTAATAGGAAGCAATAACTTAGTCAACTTAGGACTTAGCTTACTCTGTATTTATGCTTGATGACTCGAATATATGTTAAGTATCCTTTCATTCAATTTGACTTAACTATATGCGATGCTTATTAATTTATGATATGTGCTGATCTGTCTAAAAATTGAACAAACAAATTCAAATTAAAAATACTCAGTATACACTAACTCTGATACCAAAACTATTTGTTATATCAAACTGAGTAAACATTGAACTCTTCTGAAAATTGATCTAGAGTGAATCTTAGAAAATCGAGGATTGAACTAAGTCAGTACAAACATGTCCTCTCTAAATTACTTAGAAGGTTTAGAGTTGAGTTAAGACAGTATATGCAACCCTTACGGGGGAGTAACTTCAGAAGAATCAAATGCAATTCAATCATGGGAAATTTCAATACTGAGTTCCATAAATTAAATATTTTGCCAACATCAAAATGGGGGAGTTTGTTGAAACACCGTTCCACAAGATTTTGATTTGACAAAATCATTTAAGTGTAATCCATGATTAAGAGACAATTAAATTTAAGTGCTTTGATTTAATTGTACTAATCCGTTTGTTCAATATTGAGTATAAATATAAATGCAAAAAGAAATAAAGATTAAGACATGACAAAGTGAGCATGAGAACACAACACAAGAGCAACTCAGCATAAGAAAAGATAAGCCATCTTCAGAACAACAGCTTCAGGATGAAGCTGATCAAAGAAGCTGAGTGAAACGAAGCTCAACACAATAGAAGTCTGCTTGAAGAAATAGATCCTACAGAACGAAGCTGACCACGGAAGCTGAGTGGAAAAAGAACTCAGTATGTAACTTGGTGAAAATCAAAGACAATGATTATCGAAGTAAAGCTGAGTGATCTTCAGAACAGCATGAATGATCCGTTAAGCTAAAAGACAAATTCGACAACTATCTGCACCAATAATAGAAGTCTTGGATTACGCAAAAGCCAAATTCCAAGATGCATGGGTCAACTGTTCGATGCTATAAGACAAACTGCCACAAGAAGACAAAGTCTGTAGGAAGAGGACAAGTCTGACGTCTGAAGAATTCAGAAGACAGGATTGGCCTGCACATCTGAAGCTGACCAGAAGTTTGTCCCCCCAAAAGAGCCGTTTTGGACTCAATGGACAAATCAATTTTCAAATGATTTGTTCCTCACATTTCAACTATAAAAGGGACAAAGATATCATTTGGAAGATTGCCGATTCACAGAAAATTACAAGTGAGAAAGATACAAATTCAAAGCACTCAAAACAAAAGAGAAAGCTTACACCAATCTTCTATTCTTTGTGTAAATGCTAGATTGATTGTCTATAATTATCTAAAGTGTTCTTTATCTTAAAAGGAACAAGTTTGTGATCAATTGTAATATTGAGAGTGTGTATGCTGAGTACTTGGTATTAAGTACTTAGTGGTAGAGAAATCTAAGTGCTGGGTTGTAGCGCTTAGTAGGAGTTGAGTAAACGAATAGAGGAAGGTACTCTTGCATATTCAACTGCCTGTAATCGGTTTGTGCTCTACCCTTAAAGAGCTTAGTATTGGATTCTAAAAGCCCGAAGGATTCTGGGGACTGGACGTAGGCAGAGAGGCCGAACCAGGATAAGTGATACTGAGTAATTTCTAACTCTCTCAAATATATATATATATATATATGTGTGTGTGTGTGTGTGTGTGTGTGTGTGTATGTGTTGCTTGTTGTATTTACTCAGCATATAAACTGATTGAAGCTGACACTGAGTAAATTGGAGTACTGAGTTGGAAGCTGACCACAAAAGTGTCAATTCCCAACTCTCAAGTGAAATAGTCTTAGTCAGTATCTGACTAAAGCTGTCTTACATAAAAGAACGGCCAAGCTGACCAAAGCCGAGTTAACAAACTCACCAAAATTATTAAGTCAGCAAGATTAATTAGTGAAAAAGTTATATTAGTTCCTAACCCCCCCCCCCCCTTGGAACTAATCACACGGGACCAACACTCCCCCTATAAAAGGCTCTATACCTGTCGGTCGACTAAGAAGTCAGAATAGAAGACCATCACAAGGTGAAGATCCAGTTCCAAGAACATGTAGCCGATGTGGGAATACTGGCCACACTAGGTTGAATTGTCATCGTCTGCTACCAAATACGAGTCATCCTCCAAGTACGGTAGCAAGTTCTCTAAGTTCTAGGACGTGATGTAATATTCATTGTGTGAAACTTTCATTGAACACATATATTAAAATTGTATATTTCATTGAACTCATATATACTATAAAATTGTATAAATAGGTGCGCGTACATTTCATTGTACTCATATATACCATAAAATTGGCTAAGTGGGTGTGCTTACTTGTATATTTCATCGTGTCTATAGATCAATGTGCATTTCAATAGGTATGGTTCACAGTTTGCAACACAACTTCGCAGTTACCATAGATTGCAGATTCATAGTAATTGAAGACTGTGAAACAGAACTTCAACTATGAAACTGTTGTCTCCAAAATAGAGTGACACTAGCAAGTGCACTAGGTCCCAAGTAATAAAATGTAAGTATATTATCGTATCCACAGGGATAGGAGTGTTAGAAACCACGAGATTATTCAAAGAACAATCAGATTCTTAAAACAAAAGGTGTAAGTGAAGCTATTAATAAGGACGAGATGTTTAAAGAAATTAAGTGTACTATTCTAAAGCGAGTGATCTGAAATGATCAGTAACTACACATGCAATTTGACTAAGGTTGCTTTCAGTTATTAAAAGAACAGGCAGGAGGCGCAACCAGGCAGCTTGGCGAACAAGCAGGTTTCCCTTATTATGTAATGTTAAGGACATAGACCCTAAGTAACTCTCTCTAATTTCACCAAGATCGGGTCTCCCATGTTCCAAGGATTCTTCTAAGAGCATGCAAACTAGTATAAAACGTGGGCTTGCAAGAACTCTTATGCATTAAGGCTAAGAGAGCAATTAGCTATAAAACTAAGAACCCTAGGCACAATAGTTGATCGTGTCTCCATCCTCAACTAGTGTGTGTTAGGCTGCAATTTCTGTTTTCTGACCTGAGTGTCCTCCGCAATCATCCAACTAAAGGATAGGTTAGCCTGACCTATCATGAATTAGGAACTCAACCTAACAATCATCTAATCATATTCTTGCATATAATAGGGGCGGACACTGCCTGCTTCAGCCAGCCTTAGGCCGGCCTCAGCCCGTTGAGTGACTACTCACTCATGCTCATACTTGGATCACAAAAATTAATTAAACACATCCAAAGACAATTAAATTGAAAAGGGTGTGAGATTGCTAAGAATCTCACTCCCAATAGTACACAAAACACAAAATAAGTGCTAGAACTAAGTAAAAAGTGATGATCCCCTAGCTTCCTACAAGAGGCTATATAAAGGGATTCAACAAAACAAAAAGAAAATACAAACAAAGCTTAGGAAATCCGGAAAGAATAGTCTGCTGCCCGTGGGAGCAGTCTGGCAGAACAGACAAAGTTTACAGAAAAAGACAATCCTGCTGAGTCAGGACAAAACAGCACAAGCAGACAAAAACTGCTCATAAAAGACAATGTTTAATCTTTCCAAAACTATTAAAAACACATGCAAAGACTTTTTTTTCTTCTTGGAGACTTGTGATTTCAGCATTGGGACTCCTTTCTCTCCTTCCCTAAGTCTGATCACGTGATCCCCCCTTTCTCCACTAGTTTGACTGTTCATTGACTTCTCAACGCAAGCAGAAGCTTCCGAGAACAACCTACACAGATAAGGCGAATTATGAGGATTTTGGCAATTAATTAAGTCTAATTAGTACTCTTTTCAGCCATTAATTCCGTAATTATCATAGCATAATTTGCACTTATCAAATACCCCCAAAATAGACCTTGCTTGTCCTCAAGCAAGAATGGAAGAATGGAAAGAGATGAAGATGGATGAACAAAGGGGAGGTTTGTGGATTTTTCTGTTTTGGTCCGTAGTCACAGTAGCTGCAAACAAAACGAGAGGGTTCCCGCAGGTGTTGAGAGATTCCCAATCCACCAAAGGATGACAAGTAACCTAATATTTTTGAAGTTGAGCATGCATAATGGTTCTTTGCAAATGAGATTGATTCAGCCTTGATGAAACAAAAAATCCTAACCAAGTTAAGCAGGATACTTCAAGTTTTTGAATGCTTCGTGGAATCAGTCAAGAAAATTGAATAACAAATAATCCCAATATCCCCTATTACTTTTAAGATTGTAAACGAATGTGGCTGATTGTGCAGGCAATTTTTGATTCAGTGAGATAACAGATGAACGAATGTTTTTCTGTCTTTTTGTGTGACAACTTTGTTACTCACATTTGGTAATTTGTCAGCCATTGATACAGGATATGGTATATGTGTTTCCCTTTTTCTTTTGGACAATTTACTCAGCTTTTATGGAAAGAGGTTAAGCAAATTTTTGGATTGTAAGGAAAATTAAGCTCGAATGCTCAATCTTTTATTGTTTAGACATTTTCAATTTGTACGAGTACCAAACTTAGACATAGGTTACAATGTATGTTTCAGCAATACTGGGTTAAGTTTCATCTTAGGCCAACACTAAGCTTCTGCTCTAATTCTCATATTAAGGCTCATTGAAATCCTAGGGAGGATTGAGATTGACTCAAGCCTCAAAGGTGCCCTGAAGTTCTCTTGGCAACTCTCGACCTTAGGACCAATCTGTGGGATGATAAGTGGTGGAGAAAGGTAAAGTTTGAGGGAGAAAGGTACTTACTAACAAGAACAAGCAGAGCAACAATTCTGGGGGATAGGGTCCAACTTCAGGGGACCCCCTAAAATAATGCTTGAGTTGTCTTTTCGCATGTTTTATGATGGCCTAAATTTGAAAAAAAGGGGGGGGGGGGCCAATTTCAGGGGACCCCCAAAATAAGATTTGCACATCATTTTACACAATAGTATCAAGCATGATTAGTTATAATGTGAATACCATGGGTGCTTAGTGAGCTGAAAATTTATCAAGTTTGTGAAGTGCACAAACTAAGCCACCCCCAAAATGAAAAATGTGCAGTGTCCTCAGTGCATGAAAATTAACTAAGAAAGGAACTGGTTTACCCATGTTGTTCTGCTTGCAAAGGTAAAGGTTAGAAACATTACCGGAGATGGGAGATCACAGAGAACAATCAGTTGTTGAGTGATGGCAGGGAGTTGTTATCCTCCCTAGCCTTTTTAGGTGTTTGCTCTTTGGGGACTATAGAATTTTTTATTACCAGATCGAATGAGGGGGCATGACTGGAGCTCATCTTCATGTTCATCTGCCTTCCCCACTAGAAGCCTGAGCTTTGCTAGTTCCTTCTGCTGACTTTCACAACAAGCCTCCAAAGCTTGGACTTGGCTAGTTAGCCTACTCAACACATCAAGTACTTGACGCATGGACAGGTCAGCAGCATTACTGGGCAGGGGGTCCTCTTCAAATAGTCTTCTCTTTGGTTCTGGCGTATCTGATGATGGCTTGACCTTGATCATGCTCTCCCTTATCTTGCGCTTCCCACTTTTCTCTGTTTTGGCTTCCTCCGTTATAAGTGCCCAAGACTTGCCTTGCTTACTACATATGTCCAGCCTGCTCATCGAGTTGCAATCAAAAGGCTCCATCTTTTTGGCAAAAGTCAATATGTGAACTGACGGGTTGAACATTCCAATGGCCCTGGCCAGTTTGGTGATAAGAAGTCCACACAGAATATAGCTTGAGCTCTTCTGCTCCTGCCTGGCCAGATGAAGCCCCAACCAATGGCCCACATTGATTCTCCTTTTGTGCATCATACACCATAATACGAACAAGTCATTGGTGGGCACATTGCTCTGGTTGCAGCGACCGAACAAGCTAGTGGCCAAGTACCTTTACAGATAAGCATCTCATGGGTAATGATATCGGCAGACTTGGAATCGCTCGGATTGTACCCAGTTGTACCCGTGATTTCCTACCAAAAGACTTCAGGGTGAAATTCCGACGGCATCTCCATTAGGCTTTCCCTATAGTCGGCAGTTGCTATCTCCTTTGCATCGATGAACCCTAAGTAAGCATTGAAGGTGTTGAGTGATAGAGATAGGTTCAAACCCATGAGATGGAACTTAAATTTCTCCTTGTCCTCCAAATCACAGATCTTCTCGTCAAATACGAAGGTGGATAGGAATTCAAGGGTGAGCTCTCTGTATGCTTCTTCTTTGAGATCTCTTAGCTTGAGTAAGCCGGCATTGTCAAGCATCTCTTGAATCTTCTCCTCCAGCCCCAATGTCTGCAAACTTGCCCAGCAAATGCTCCTCATAGGGAGGAACCCCATGTTTTTCAAAGATTCGTACCTTTGTATCTCTGATTCCACGAAGAATGTTGAAAGTCTGGCGGTGAATGCTTCGGCAGCGTCTTGTGGTGGTGGAGCAGTTTTATCAGAAACCTCAAGTACCACTTGTTTTGCTTTTGCGCTTCGAGTTTTTTGCCCCATTTCCGTTTTCTGGTTTGTTTGAGTGGAGATGTTGGTAGTGGTAAGTTGAAGAGAGAAAAACGGTTTCCCCACTTATTTAACTGCTTCTGGATAGTGGAGGAGGTGAAGAGTCCAAAATAGGGAAGTGGGAAGTGTGCGATGCAGGTGGCAGCTACTTTTTGCCTTTTCTAGAGTTCACAAGCTTCCCTCCTCATAATGACAAGTGCTTTTCCCAACCACTTGTATGCACATTAAAGACAAAATTAACTAGGAGTAAATAACAAAGCTAAAAATAAATAAATAAAAACGGAAAAGAAAAAAGATAAAGTTGGTGTCTCAATTGGTGCTTGAGACGGCACAACCTGCTTGCTTGTTCGTTCTTAGGGGGTCAGGCAAAAGCTGGTGCTTTTCCCCACCTTTGCTCTCGCTTGCTTGGTATAGCTTTAGCCTCTGTCCGTTGACCTTAAATGATTCCCCAAACTCATTACTGATTTGGACCGCTCCGTGGGGAAAGACCACAAAGGGTCCGGACCATCTGGACCTGAGCTTGCCAGGGAACAATCTAAGTCTTGAATTATACAACAGGATTTGTTGACCAGGGACCTGAGCTTTCTTGTTACACTTTTTGACAAGTGTGTAAAAATCACTCAGGGCGTTGATCGTTTCATTTTTTAGCAAAGGTAGAGTTGTTACCTCAGTTGGTTGTTCCTCATTGTCAGATGCACATAATGAGTCAGCTTGCTCAAAAAGACAGGGGTCAGCAGACTCATTTGCCATGAAGCAGATGTTTGCTGACTCTGTGGCTTCAGCTCCTGATGAGGATGATTCATCGCTATCGCTCCATGTGGCCACCATTGCTTTTCTCCCACTTTTCTTGTCCTTCTTCAGAGTAGGACAGCTTGACTTGATATGGCCGGTTTGATGACATTCAAAGCATGTGATAGGCTTTGAGCTTTCCTTCTTGTATTTGTTGTCGCTTGACTCAGCTTTGTATTTGTCATATTTCTTGAATGGCTTTCTGTTGTACTTGTCATTCTTGCGGAACAGCTTTTTCATCTTTCTTGTGAACATGGCCATTTTTTCATCATCAGATGAGTCACCATCAGTGGAGTCGGCTTTCATGACAAGAGACTTTTGCTTCTTGTCCTCAGCTTTTTCTTTCACCTCAAAGTTCTTCATCGATATCTCATGGGTCAGCAGAGATCCGATGAGCTCATCATACTTGTAGGTGGTTAGGTCTTGGGCTTCCTCAATGGCTGTCTTCTTCGCTTGCCAGCTTTGGGGAAGACTCCTCAGTATTTTCTTCACTTGCTCTTCCTCAGTGAAGTTCTTGCCGAGCCTCTTGAGTTCGTTAATAATGTTGGTGAACCTTGAGTTCATGTCATAAATTCCTTCACCATCATTCATCTCGAACAACTCGTACAGCCTCATGTGTTGGTTCACCTTGGATTCCTTGACCTTACTGGTTCCTTTATAGGTGACCTCCAGCTTCTTCCATATCTCCTGTGCTGACTCGCAACCTGAGATTGTATTGTACTCTGCAGCATCTAACGCACAGTGAAGCATGTTTATAGCAGCGACATGATTTTGCAGTTTCTTGAGGTCATCCTCTGACCACTTAGCCTCAGCTTTGACAGATGTTTGTCCGTCAACAATTTCAACAAGAACAAACGGGCCTTGGACTATGGAAAGCCATGCACTCATGTTTGTTGCCTGAATGAAGTTTTTCATTCTGTTCTTCCAAAAGGTATAGTTAGACCCGAAGAACAGAGGAGGCCTAGTAATGGACAGTCCCTCAGGAAGAATCTGAGTTGTCTGATTTCCTGGGAGGAAACGAGTGCTGTTCTCAGCCATTATGGGGATCAGCTCAAGATAGTTATATCTTGTTCAGTGAGCTGTTAAGCTCTGATACCACTTGTTGGTCCCGTGTCACGTGACAAGATTAGTTCCAAGGGGGGGTTGGGAACTATTTAAAAAAAATTCACGTTAGGCTGACTGTCAATTCTTAACTTAGACTTTCTCGAAGTTTTTTAGCACGGTGACACTAAGTAAGTTTCAGATACAAGCTTAGTCAACAGGTGACTAAGTCTGAATCTGTCCTTGAGTCAGGAGATGGCACTTGAGTCTATTCCTGAACTCAGCTTCTTAGTTCACTCAACTCACCTTATGTTCTTTTTAGTGTTTAACTAGGCAGTATTATAGCAAGCAATGATTTAAGGAGATAAGGGTTATAAAGATATTACTCAGCAGACGTATCCTGGTTCGGCCTCTCCACCTACGTCCAGTCCCCGGAATTCCTTCCGAGCTTTTTAGAATCCTCTACTGAGCACTTTAAAGGTAGAGCACAAACCTTTTACAATAGAAAGCTGAGTATACAAGAGTACCTTCCTCTATTCCTCTACTCACTCCTATTTCTACCGCTGAGTAATATGACTGAGTACTCAGCTTCTCCTTTCTATACTTCTAGAAATGATAAGTGTTTGTTTGTCCTAAACAACAATTGCTAAGACACTTTAGATGATTCAGATCACTCTAGGCTTTTACACAGGATTAGAATTGGTGTAAGATTTGCTTTGCTTTTCTCACAGAACTTCGAATATCAATTTGGTCAGCGTTTCGACTTAATTGAAGATCTGCATCGAATGAAGCGTTTGAGTGGCCTATTTATAGTGACACTTGATGCACCGGTAATTTCGAATTTCAAAATAACCGTTGGAGGGAAACGGCTTCCTGTCGCTTTCACTCAGTACGTGCTCAGCGCCCTCGGCCAATCAAATTCTCGTATCTTTTGTCTTCGACAGTGCTCAGCAGCTTTCCGTCAGACAAGACAGAATGTCTCCACATTTATAGTAAAGTCTTCCAGACAGCTTTCTGCGTCTTCTGAACTTTACCCAAAGTAGAAATACTTTGTCTTCAAGTTTATTCAGGTCAGCCGCTGACCTGACTTTCTTGTCGCTCAACACAGCAACTTCGTCTTGAAGCTTTTGGTCGAAGGCTTCTCGATTCTTCTCATTGCTGGTCTTGCGTTTTACTCAGTACGGGCTGCGTTTTGATCTGCTCGGGCCGTGAGGCTTTTATCCGTTGACTTGGGCTTGACTTTCTCTTGTGGGCCTTTGGGCCTTACAACTTAATGTCTTATAAATTAAATAACTCATCATAGAACAAACACATTAGTGTAAATAAACCAAAGCATTTAAATTTAATGTGTTAGAATATTTTTATTATGGAGATTTAATTCTTGTTAAATAATTTTGTCAAATCAAAATCATGTGGAAAGGTGTTTCAACAGGTTGTTGCGTCCACCCAAAATTTGGGTGATTTCTCCATCCATCATTGTAACTGTTGGAGTATGGGTCTGGCCTTAGCCTGTGGTTGTTTCCTGCATAGTCACAATGTTCTACCGTTGAGTTTGGTAATTGATTTCCTATACAGTCAGCAGATCAATGGTTTCCTTCACAGAAGTCACATTGAACAACATGCACGCTGTTCATCGGTGTTGCGTTCATCTTTATGATTTGCTTGCTCAGTTGCTCCACCTGGGCAGTCAGCTTGGATACCTCTTCAGCCACGGGTGAGTCAGATTCGTTGGTGCCGTCTTCCATGACTGAGTGCCACTTGTAGCTTGTGCTTACTAGTTTTTCGATGAGCTCGTACAATGCTTCTGGTGCTAGTTCCTCCGGATCTCCATTGGCTACAGATTTTAGCTGAATTTTATAGACGTTGGTCAGGCCATTATAAAAATTCTGAATTTGCATCCACATGGGGATTTTGTGGTTTGGCACTCGTCTCAGCAGGTCCTTGTATCTTTCCCAAGCTTCTGAAAGGGATTCGTCATGGTGTTAGGAGAAGTGGGATACATTGTTTCTGAGTTTTATGGCTTGTCTAGGTGGGAAATATTTGGTGAGAAAATCATTGGCCATGTCATCCCAGGTGGTTATTGAACCTGGTTGCAAGTTTTTCATCCAACTTTTCGCTTTATCCCTTAGGGAGAAGGGAAAAAGTTTAAGTCGAATGACTTCATCCGATATTCCTCGATTTGTTCAAAAGGTTTTGCACATGGTAATAAAATCTTGGATGTGTGAGTTTGGATCTTCGTTGGGCAAGCCTCCAAATTGTACGGCCGCCTGAAGCATTTGGATCATGAAGGCTTTAACTTCAAAGAGATTGTCACCTTCGTCCGGGATCACTATGCATGAGGAGTGACCTTCGGTTGATGGCTTCGAATACTCTTTCATTTTCAAAGGGAGAGCGGCTTCCTCCATGTTGTCCCCTTGTCGTTCCTCTGCGTGCTCTATGATATCAGCTGCTCGTTCACTCTGCTCACTGCTCTACTCGATTCACCTATTCCTTCTTCTGGCTGCGTTTCTCCTTCTCAAGGTGGCCTCAATCTCTAAGTCAATGGGCCAAATAGGGATTCCAGCTCGTCGCATAAACAGAGGACAATCTGCTCGAACAACTGCACACTTAAACACACAGGTAAAAACAGACTGATAACTAAATAGAGTTAAACCTCGATAAATGAATGTTCGATAAAGTAATAACCTCGTTTATATAATAAATCCTTTCGGTCCCGACTTGGGCCAATGGACTAAAGTAATAACCTCGCTAAATGCATTAAATAATAAAAATATTTAAATCCTTAAGGGCCCAATGAAAATATAAATTAATAGTTATTGAATTACATACAATATGTGTGTGTGTATATATATATATATATGAGAGATCAGGTGTGACACATTTCTTATGGTGTGACAAGCCTTATTGTGTGACAATGACCAATTTTGTAATTAACCAGGGGAATGTGGCAAATTTATAAATAAAAGGAAAAAGAAAATTGTTTTATTTCTTTTTTTTTAAATGCATTTTCCCGACTTTTCCAACCTCGTTTTTCAAAAACTTGTATACCGTTAGACTCGTCTTAATTAGACAGTCATTTTAAGATCCCAGAAGCTCAGGTAAAAAAAATTCCGGTGAATAGAATCCGGCGATTTGTTTTTCTGTGAGGAAAACAATACCTAGAAAATTTTCAAAAAATTCCAGAAAATGTAAAACATGATTCTGAGAAACTTTAATTCACTCAAAGTGATATTCCTTACGGTTTAGTCCCAAATCAACGGAATCCGGCGATTAGGTGGGCGTTTTCCGGCGAGAAAATAGAAAGTACCCAGAAAATTCTCAAAACATTTCAGCAAATGTAAAATATTATTTTGAGAAACTTTAATTCTTGGGTCAAAGTATGATTTCTTACGGTTTAGTCCCAATAAAACAATTTTCTTAATTTTATCCATTTTACATGCTTCAACAATTTATTGGGTCAAAACCGTAAGAAATCTCGTTTTGAGCCAAGAATTAAAGTTTCTTAAAATCATGTTTTACATATTTTAGAATTTTTTGATAATTTTTTAGGTATTTTTTAGTCTTACCTTTCAGCACTATGTGTTGCAATATTTTGTTGGAACAATATAATAATTCTGTTGAAATAATATAACTATTCTGTTGGAACAATATAATTATTCTGTTGGAAGAATATAAGAATTAGAATTATTTTCTAAATAATATAACTAATATAAATTTGAAGATACTATATTAAATACTAAGAAACAATTGAAGACATAGATAATAAAATTGATTTGGAACAATTGGTAAAATCATTTATTATGTTGGAACAATATAAATATTATGCTGGAATAATAGAACTATTTTGTTGGAAAAATTGGTACGCTGATTTATTCTGTTGGAACAATATAAGTATTATGTTTGAACAAATGTTACACTGATTTGGAACAATTTCGTACACTGATTTGGAATAATTTCGTACACCGTCGGAACAATGTAAGTAGGACAAAAAATGTGCCCAGAAAATTATCAAAAAATTCCAAAACATGTAAAACATCATTTTAAGAAACAAATTGTTGAACCATGTAAAATGGATAAAATTAAGGAACAAATTTTATTGGGACTAAACAGTAATAAATCTCGCTTTGTCCCAAGAATTAAAGTTTTTCAGAATAATGGTTTACATTTTCTGAAATTTTTTGTGAATTTTTTAAGCACTTTTTTTTCACCAAAAAACGCTCACCCGGATTCCGTTCACCGGAATTTTTTTTACTTGAGCTTCAAGGATCTTAAAATGACTGTCTAATTTAGACGAGTCTAATAGTATAAAAATTTTCGAAAAACGAGGTTAGAAATGTCGGAAAAATGTATTTTAAAGAAAAAAAATAAAACAATTTTCTCTCTCCTCTCTTTCTTTTTATTTACAAATTTGCCAACTTCCCCTTTTCAATTATCATCAAAACTACGTAGTTTTGTTATGTCACAGAATAAGCTCCTTGTCTCACCCTAACCCCTTGTCACACTGGATCTCACCCCTATATATATATACCAAAATCTTTCAATCAGTCAACTAGAAGTTATTTCTTCTGAAAAAATGTATTTATAGTTGATTTTTTTTCTTTCCATCTAAACCAAAATGAACACCATCCTTAAATTTTTGTAGTGCAAACACAACTTCTGGTATATTTTGCTCATGTTGTAGCAAGTAGTTGTTTAAGGTGATCATTGCTTGAAAAAAACTTCTTTTGACGATACATTTGCGACAACGCAACTATCATTTGGCTCTGGATTATTTCCATCATCATTGTTCATTATTGATTGGATAATTTCTTCGTCTGTAGGTGATTCCATAACTGCATCATTCGCGCTAGGATAGTTCAAAAGATGTTCGACATCCATCACATTTCTATAGCATAAATTATCTATAAAATAATAAATATTGATTTATGGATAAATGAATAATTTATTCATTTATCGATAAATAAATAATCTCGCTTAATGAATATTTTTCCCGATCTCAAGGATATGCATTTATCGAGGTTTTACTGTAATAGTGATTTCAAAATATCATATCCCCAACAACGGCGCCAAAAACTTGTTGTCTCCAAAATGGAGTGACACTAGCAAGTGCACTAGGTCCCAAGTAATAAAATGTAAGTATATTATCGTATCCACAGGGATAGGAGTGTTAGAAACCACGAAATTATTCAGAGAACAATCAGATTCTTAGAACAAAAGGGGTAAGTGAAGCTATTAATAAGGACGAGATGTTTAAAGAAATTAAGTGTACTATTCTAAAGCGAGTGATTTGAAATGATCAGTAACTACACATGCAATTTGACTAAGGTTGCTTTCTCTTATTAAAAGAACAGGCAGGAGGCGCAACCATATGGCTTGGCGAACAAGAAGGTTTCCCTTATTATGTAATGTTAAGGACATAGACCCTAAGTAACTCTCTCTAATTTCACCAAGGTCAGGTCTCCCATGTTCTAAGGATTCTTCTAAGAGCATGCAAACTAATATAAAACGTGGGCTCGCAATAACTCTGATAACTTGCCGGATCCGATTTGATATTCTCTGCCAGAGTTACCTGCAAAACAGAACCGGAGACAGGATCTCCGGGAAAACTCTCCGACGATCAAGTCAGTTTTTGTAAGAAGGTTGGTAATTTGACAATAGTATTGCGGGGAAAATTGTGAGCGTACCTTTTTCCCTCGTTCTTAAGGCCTTTTATAGGTGTTTTTTAGGTAACCGCTGAGGGCGGTTACTCCTTAGTGGGCCACGTTCTGAGGGCGGTTCCCCCTTTTTAGGCCATGTCCCTTTCGTGGCTTTCATGGCAACGAACGTGGTTCTGAGTGGGAGTCTTGATGCTCCATTTTAAGAATTCGGGGCGGTTACTCGCTTCACCCGTTTCTGCTTATTCGGGTCCCATTCGGGGCGGTTACTCGCTGCGCCTGCTTCCTTTATTCGGGTCTCATCCGATCTTAGACCATAGGTCTAAGTATGGGCTGGGCCTGCGAAATGAGTATGACCCGGTTTAGCCTCGCGGGTCATCACATGCCTCCCATTTAGTTTGATACAAGAGCCCTTTAGGGTCTGTTCATAGGGGACGCTTCGTTTTCGCTTGTCTATTCAAGATTCAAAAACTTGTGAATTTTTCCTCTTTCGTTATTTCTTTTCCGGCGTCATCTTTTCCGGCGTTGACCTCTTATTTCCGTCATTTCTCTGTGTTGTCTTTCCCATGTAAGTTTTCCTCTTCATAATTTGTACCTCGTTCGGCTTTTTACTTCTGTTTATTTCTTTTCCTCAACATGTCGAACCCCGACCTTGACTTCGCACCGTTCGATGAGAGCTACGTCCGTGAGGTTTCTCATGAAGTTGATGAGATGGTTGATGAAATTTCAACCAGTTCTCATGGGTCTGATTCCCACCCCGCTGACTTCCTCCACCTGGCGAATACAACCGACGAGGGTCTAGGTTTTGACCCTAAGAAGTTGATTCCGCCACCTGTCCCAACCCCCCGTTTGTTACCAAAGAGGTACAGGTTGGGAAGCCTAGTTTGTCGCGAGACCATTGAGGATTTGCGGGTGCAATATCCTTGGCTCCAAGGTCTCGAGACCATCATTCCCGGGGAGGATAGAGGACCGGGCGATTACCCAAAGGGGTATTTCACCATTTTCGTCGCCCAGATTATCTGCGGCTTCACTTATCCGCTGGCGGATGAGATTGCTTCCATCCTCGGCGGTTACGGAATCACACCCGGGCAGTTACATCCAAATGGATGGGCCGACTTGACCCTGGATAAATTTCTGGCGGATTGTTTGGAGGTTCCTTTCTCGCTTAAAATTTTCTCCAAGCTTCATCATTTCAAGAGTTCGGCGGGGTATTTCACTTTCATCCGCCAGAGCGGATACTATGGTTTTGACGAGAAACTGAACAAGATCCGCGAGTGGGATCGCTCTTACTTTTTTATCAAGTTTAATGAGAGAAATCCGAACTTCCTTCGCCATTGGGGCCGGCCCATTGTGAAGAGTTTGAACTTCGGTTATCCCAGCGAGGAAGAATCCGCCGTCATCAAGTTCCTGAAGAGTACCCCTCCTTTTGTATGGACATATGATCAGGCCTTCCATATGCTAAGGAGCCGAGTAGCGATTGCCTACCGCGAGGGGGATCGCGTGGTCTATATCCCTTATCGCGTTTTTGTACAAGGTACTTTTTATTTCCAAGTTGATGATTTCTTTTAACCCTTTGCAGGGGTGATCCTTTATCTCAAATCGCTGCAGATCGGGAGGCTAAAGCCTTAGCGAGAAGGAAGAAGCGGATGGCGGGAACAGCCTCCGTTGTAGGGGCGGATTCTTCTGGAGGAACGATTCCTTCCATTGAGGCGGCTTCTCCTGTAAGGGCCTCCGTTTCACAAGGTCCCGCTTCTGCCTCCGAGGATCTTCCTTTGATGAGGAAGCGGAAGATAAGTGCGGATACAGAGTCTTCTCGTCCCAAGAAGAAGAACACCTCCATGTCCCTTACTGTTGGCGGCACACCCGTATCCGCCCCATCCAAAGGAAAGAGCAGTACCCAATTCATGAGGTATCCTGATCTATTCCCTCTTTCTATATTGCTACTTTTTTCCTCATGAGCTATCTGCTGTTCTCTTGATATTTTTCTTTACGCCTTTGCAGCCAATTCCCGACATCAGCGGATGGTGGACTAGGACCTTTGGCATGGCCGTGAGTTTTTCTTGCAAGGACATTGTCTCTTCCATATGCAATGTCCTCGGGCGGCTTCCCTCTGCTTCCCGTGTGCGCGAACAAGTACCGCTCCCTACCGCTGTGGAGGGGATCGAGAAGCGTTCTGTAGAGGTATATTGTTGCTTGTCATTCTCTTTCAAGGATCTTGCGTCCATTGTAACCGCCTATTTCTATTCGCCCTTTTTTATTCGTGAGCCGTCTTATATGCAGATTATCAATTTCGCTGAGGGCATTCTCCGAAGGGATGCCGAGCGAGCCAAGGAGTTGGAAGGTCTTGGTACTGAATTGGCGACTCAGAAGTCGCTTTATGATGATGTCCAAGGGAAGGTGAAGATCCTAGAAGGCGCCCTTCAGAAGGCTGTGAGCGAGAAGGAGGAGGCTCTTAAATCTCTTCAGGCTAAGTCCGATGAGCTGCGAAAGGCCCTCGATGATCTAGCTGATTCCAAAGAGACACAAAAGAAGAGGGCTGAGGAAATTCTGGCTGAAGAGGGTGCCCGCATCTACTGGTATGGGGAGCGGATTCATGCCGCTTATGAGCATGGACATCAGGGTCTCGTACTTAACCGCCCCAAGGTTCCCATCCCTGAAAAGGATTTAACTGAGAAGTGGGACAAGCTGGAAGCCGAGGATGCTGATATGGATGAGGTACTCCTCTTAGATTGGAAGAGTTTTCAAGAATCTCCAATTATCGGCGAGATCCCTACCCAGAATGCGGAAGAAGGGGCACCACAGGACATCTCTCCGCCTGAGCAAGAGGTACCGCCCTCTGAAGCAGTTATTGATTCGAGGGTTGAGGATTTGCTTGAAGTAGATCCGCCCACTAGAGGAGATGAGGGAGTCGCTGGAGGCGAGGAAAGCAATAGGGGTGAAGGAGAGGAAGCCGTAGCAAAGTTTAATTTATATTTGGACTTTTTGTATGTAACAAACTGCCCGTATATATTAATTTTCTTTCACTTGCCGCTTTGCCTTGCCTATACGTGCGATTATTGTCACTTTATTTTCATGTATGATCCTTGCCTTTTGCCGACTTCATACTTGTAATTCTTCATAGTAATTTTTGCTTTCGCTGTGGCCAAACCCTTTTTGTAATTTTTGAGTACTCGTTTATTCGCTTAATTTTATGCCTTACTCTATTATTTTTCTTTCGAAAATAATATAATCATAAGGTTAATCATAAGGTTTTGCGAGTGATGCGTAATCATGCATCCACCTTTCTTTAATAGGCAACACATTTATGTGTTTTTTGAGTTTAACCCTAAGGGTTTTGCGAGTGATGCGTAATCATGCATCCGCCTTTCTTTAATAGGCAACACATTTATGTGTTTTTTGAGTTTAACCCTAAGGGTTTTGCGAGTGATGCGTAACCATGCATCCGCCTTTCTTTAATAGGCAACACATTTATGTGTTTTTAAGAACAATCCGCATTCGGGCGTAACATATTGAATAAATGTAATAATTGAATACCTTTATTGATAAAGAGAAAAGGTTTATTACATAGGTACACCAACTGTGTGGGATCAAAGCCTCATTAAAACCTTTTATCAGAAAACCCAATGGGAAAAACTCATAAAAGGAAAAAGAGTACTCGTCATTTCCTCGAACTACTCGGCCTTTTTATATAGGCGTAGATTCTCTAGATTCCAGGTGCGCGGGAGCTTCTTTCCGCTCATTTCTTCTATTTCAAAAGTGGCTGGTCCCAGCTTCTTGGATACTTTGTATGGTCCGATCCAGTTGACGCCCAGCTTGCCTTGGCCATCTCTGGATTGTATTTTATCCGCTTTTTTCAAGACCAAGTCGTTCTCGTTGATTATTACTTTTCGCATTCTTCTGTCATGATATTTCTTGATTCTATTGCGGTATACTGCCATTCACATGTAAGCTTTTTCTCTTCGTTCCTCCACAGAATCCAAAGCATCTCTAATGTTGATAGGATTTTGTGTGTCGCAATAATAAATTATCCGATCTGTGGGCGACTTGATTTCAACAGGTAGGACTGCTTCGGCTCCATAAACTAGCGAGAAAGGTGTTTCGCCTGTTGCTGCCTTTACAGAGGTTCTGTATGCCCACAACATATGGGGTATCTCATCCGCCCAACCTGTTTTTTTGTCTCCTAGCCGCTTCTTGATGCCTTGAATCATGGCCCTGTTGGTAACCTCCGTCATACCATTCGATTGGGGATGGTTTACGGAAGAAAAATGATTTTTGATCCCCATGCTTTCGCAGTATGCTTTGAACTTGGCACAGTTGAACTGGGTGCCATTGTCGGTTATAAGCTTTTGCGGGATTCCAAATCGCATGATAATGTTCTCTCGTAAGAACTCGATCATTCGCTCAGGTGTTTGTGCGGTTACTGCCTCCGCTTCTACCCATTTGCTGAAGTGGTCAACTGCGACTATCAAGTACTTCCTTTTCTTTGTCGTTTCTGGGAATGGACCCACTATATCGATTCCCCATGTTGCGAATGGCCATGCCGTCATTATAGCGATTTGTTCGGCTCTGGGAACATGCTTTTCATTCGCATGTATTTGACAATTGTGACATTCCGCAACCATCTTCTGGGAATCTTCCACCACCCTGGGCCAGTAGTATCCCATCAGTTTGACCTTTCTTGCCAACGGCGCCGAAGCTTCGTGCGCGCCACAAATTCCTTCATGTAATTCTCGCAGCACGTAGTCTCCTTTGTTGCGACTAATGCATTTCAACCATGGACATGTGTACGATTTCCGATACAAAGTTCCATCCCGAATTGAGTATCGAGCTGACTGCCCAATTAGCTTTCTGGCTAAGCTCTTATCAACCGGTAAATCTCCCTGCTCCAGATATTGGCGAATGGGCATCCGCCAATCTTCATCGTCTTCCAGTTCTTCGATGACCATAATCTGATCGACCTCGAATGCTGGTGCCGATTTTATTTCCAAATTGCATGCCTTTTGACTCCATGGTTCTCTACTTGCCGCTGCTTTTGCCAATTCGTCAGCCTTTGCATTTTGGCCTCGCGGAACATGCACCATCTCCCAAACGACTCCCTTGTGCGTTAACTCTCGTGTCAATCTGCCGACTACCTGATGGTATTTTACTAGCTCCTCCTGTTTCACTAGATAATTTTTTGTGATCTGGTTTATCATGAGTTTGGAATCGCTGTAGATTACCACTCTTTCTGGGGTGAGTTCATTGAGCAACTTCAATCCGCATATCATTGCTTCATACTCTGCGGCATTATTGGTAGTTTTGAAAGTTAATTTTGCTGCATAGCACAGGCGAATAACCTCCGGGCCCTTGATGACGACTCCCAGCCCAGCTCCATCTGTAGATAATGCCCCATCTGTGTACATGCTCCACTCTTCTTTTTGTGCCTTCGGACATTCATCGTCATCCCAGGTGAATTCGTTCACGAAATCGGCGAGTACTTGGCTCTTTAGCGCTGGTCTCCCTTCATAGCGAATATCGAATTCTCCCAGGCGAATTGACCATTCCATCAACCGGCCGGATGCGTCAGGTTTCTGTAATACCTTTCGCATTGGGATGCCAGTTCTCACAATGATAGTATGCGCCTAAAAGTATGGTTTCAATCTAGCCGCCGTGGTTATCACTGCGAGGGCCATTTTGTCCAACTTCGAATACCGGAGTTCTGCATCCTTCAGGACTTTGCTCACGTAGTACACTGGATATTGTTGCCCTTCTTCTTCTCGCACCATCACACTGCATATCGCCATATTGGTGACGGATACGTAGAGAAATAAATCTTCTCCATCCTCCGGCCTACTCATTAAGGGCGGATAACACAGTAATCGCTTTATCCCCTCGAATGCTTCTTGACAATCCGGCGTCCATTCAAAGGACTTGGATTTTTTGATGGCATTGTAAAAAAGTAGACATCTCCTAGCTGAGCATGATATGAATCGCCCTAATGCCACCAACCGCCCATTTAGTCTCTGTACTTCTCTTATGCTCCTCGGCGTTTTCATCTCCATTACTGCTTTAACCTTCTCGGGATTCGCCTCAACTCCCTTGCCGCTAACAATGAAACCCAGGAACTTTCCCGCTCTTGCTCCGAATGTGCATTTCTCTGGGTTCAATTTGAGGCCATATTTGATTAGCACTTCCAGGATTTCTTTGATATCCTGCAGGTGGTCTTACATTTTCTTGCTTTTGATGATCATGTCATCAACGTAGATCGAGAAGTTCTCACCAGATTTGTCTGAAAATATCTTGTTCATCATCCTCTGGTATGTTTCCCGCGTTTTTCAATCCAAAGGGCATCACCTTGAAGCAATAAGTCGCCTGGTGAGTTATGAACGATGTTTTGATTTCATCCGCCTTCTCCATGGGTATCTGATGGTAACTGGATTTCACGTCGGTGAATGATAAAGCTTCATATCCTGCAGTTCCATCTACCAATATATCAATGTTAGGAAGCGGATACATATCCTTCGGACATGCCTTGTTCAGATCTTTGAAGTCGACGCACATTCTGTACGTTCCATTTGGCTTTTTGACTAGCACCACATTGGCTAACCACTCCGGATAGGTGACTTCTCGAATTGCATCTGACTTTAGCAAATCCGCCACTGCTTTTTCAATCGCCTTTTGCCGCTCAGGAGCATGTCCTCTCTTTTTCTGTCGCACTGGGGTTGCACCTTTGTCTACATTCAAACGATGGGTTGCTACGTCTGGACTTATTCCTTTCAGTATTTCATTTGGGGCGGCAAATGCCGACTCACATTGGACCAGCACCTCGGCAATGGCTTTCTTCGTTTCTTCGGGGAGGCCCGTCGCTATTCGCACATTTTTGTCGCTTGAGATGGCGAATAGTTCCGTTTCTCCCAATGCTTCCGCTGGCAACTTCTCCTCTACCCTATCTTCCTCGTCTGGCTTTGGTTCAAGTGACAATGTATAGGCCTGTTGAGATACAAGTTGATCACCTTCAACTATGACTCGCCCTTGGTGTGTTGGTAAATGTAATGTTAAATGCTTCATTGAGATGAGCGACTCCGTTTCTGACAGGAATGGGCGTCCCAGAATTATGTTGTAGGCCAATGGGAGATAAACAATTGCGAATTCTAAATCACCTCGCCATTTTAGCTTTTTATCACCCATTTCTGCCTCCAACACCACCTGTCCACTTGTTTGAGAGGATTGACCCCCAAAACCTGTTACATCCATGAATGTATATTCCACTCGCTCGTCATTAATTCCCAACTTGTTGAATGCAGTCCGAGTAATAACATTACAAGAACTGCCAGTATCAATAAGGACCCGCTTGACGTTCCATCCTTCTACAGCCATTGTAATCACCAAAGCATCCGCATGCGGCTCCATGATTCCCGCGAATGAGTAATTGAGGGCATCCCCCCTATGAGTGTTGCTTTTTCGCTGTTCACGGTGAGCTCTTTTTGTTGGAGGCTCATAGATCCCGCCGGCTATCACGTTTATCACTCCTTTTTTCTGCTTCTTTTCGGGCCTTGCCTCTTCTTCATGTGGTAACGTTGCTTTCTCGTCACTAGTCTCCTTTCGTACAAATTGATTCAGCTTGCCCCTTTCGATCAGCCTTTCAATCTCCTTCTTCAATTCATAGCAATCATTCGTGTCATGGCCGTTCAATCTGTGGAACCTGCAATATTTGTTAGGATGTCGCCCCAAACTGGTTCGACCTTTTACCTCGGGGAACCGCACATCCTTCTTCAGGGGGCTCTTTTCGATCCAAAGTAACACCTCCTGGCGAGTCGTGTTTAATGGTGTCTGATATCCGCCACTTTGAAAGGGGCGATCGCCTCTTCGAACAAAATTACTTTTGGACTGGGTCTGGCACCGATTGTCCGAAGTGGATCTAGCGGCATCTCTTTCTCGCCGGGTTTGAGCCCTATGTTCCCTGTTGACATCATCCACTTCCATGAATTCCTTTGCTATTTTCATGAGTTCGGCCACTGTGCGCGGCTTGTTGCGGATGATTTCCTCCCGCATACTCCAATCTGTGGTTCCATCTGCCATGATGTTGCGGATGCTCACGATATCCGGGTTTTGCAATCGCACCAGAATATCGTTGAATGCGACAACAAATTCCCTTAGGGAATTATAGTTCCTCTGTTTGATCTCCTTCAGCTGCCTATCCGTCACATCCGCTGCCTTACAGCCCACAAATTTCGCACAGAAATCCTGACTATATTGATGCCAATTGTGAATAGATTCTGTGGGTAAAGATCGAAACCAATCAAATGCGGCTCCGCCCAAAGTTGTCGAGAATAACCTGCAAATGATGCTTTCACTCGCTCCTGCAACATCCATTAGTTCTCTGTAGTTCCTGACATGAGCCTCGGGATCAGAATTTGGATCCCCATAGTATTTAGGTATCGCGGGCGCTTTGATTCTGTGATCTGGAATGAATTCCCGCAACGAAGGGGCAAAAGGTGAATCGCTCTGGACCTCTGCTCTCGGCCTAGGCGAGTACCCCATTCGCTCCATCATGCTTCGTAATTGATCTTCTAAGTCAATATCGGGTATTCGCCGGACTTCTTCCATCCGCTGCTGGTGAATTCTGGGTGGCATCCACCCGCCCATCGGTGTTGAGACGTGTGCCTGTTGGGGGACTAACCGCTGTCCCGTTATAGGATCAAAGTTCCATGTGTGCTCTCACCCAGGAGTCATCAACTCCGAATGTCTGTGAGGAAAATGTTCCACTTGCTGTAGCGGAAGAGTGCCTTGCACTCCTGGCAACGGTTGGGATGGCTGCCAGGTCGGATGTATCGTCGTAATGAGATCTGGGTGCGAGTAGTTGCTCGGGTGGCTGTGTGGGTTTGTGCGACTACTCTGGCCCACTTGATTTGGCGCCTGAGATGGCTGCGGGAGGGCCGATATGACAGGGATAGTCGGTGATTGTGTTGAGATAACCACAGGTTCTTGAGGAGCAGCCGCCACGGCGGTATTGTGTTCGGCGAGGGCAGTTAGTAAATTAATCATTCGATCTCCAGCCGCTTGGCTCATGTTCGAAGCCAAGACTTGTCCTGCCATCTGCACGAAATCACTATTGGACATTTCCATCTCAGTTTGCACTTGGACTTCCAATAAGGGACTCAATTGTCCCGAAGGACCCGATGAGCTAGGCACCACAGGCTGTGTACTTGCAGGTTGCGAATTCGCAATCCGTGGTCCCCTGGAGTTCATACTGGTTGATCTAGTGGTAACGCCGGTCGTTCGTGATGGTTCTGACATATTCTTCGCGTACCTTTAACCAAATGTTGGTAAAAAAGGTCCACCTTCACTGCACCAATGATAACTTGCCGAATCCGATTTGATATTCTCTGCCAGAGTTACCTGCAAAACAGAACCGGAGACAGGATCTCTGGGAAAACTCTCCGACGATCAAGTCAGTTTTTGTAAGAAGGTTGGTAATTTGACAATAGTATTGCGGGGAAAATTGTGAGCGTACCTTTTTCCCTCGTTCTTAAGGCCTTTTATAGGTGTTTTTTAGGTAACCGCCGAGGGCGATTACTCCTCAGTGGGCCACGTTCTGAGGGCGGTTCCCCCTTTTTAGGCCATGTCCCTTTCGTGGCTTTCATGGCAACGAACGTGGTTCTGAGTGAGAGTCTTGATGCTCCGTTTTAGGAATTCGGGGCGGTTACTCACTTCACCCGTTTCCGCTTATTCGGGTCCCATTCGGGGCGGTTACTCGCTGCGCCCGCTTCCTTTATTCGGGTCTCATCCGATCTTAGACCATAGGTCTAAGTATGGGCTGGGCCTGCGAAATGAGTATGACCCGGTTTAGCCTCGCGGGTCATCAAACTCTTATGCATTAAGGTTAAGAGAGCAATTAGCTATAAAACTAAGAACCCTAGGCACAATAGTTGATCGTGTCTCCATCCTCAACTAGTGTGTGTTAGGCTGCAATTTCTGTTTTCTGACCCAAGTGTCCTCCACAATCATCCAACTAAAGGATATGTTAGCCAGACCTATCATGAATTAGGAACCCAACCTAACAATCATCTAATCATATTCTTGCATATAATAGGGGCGGACACTGCCTGCTTCGGCCAGCCTTAGACCGACCTCAGCCCGTTGAGTGACTACTCACTCATGCTCATACTTGGATCACAAAAAGTAATTAAACACATCCAACGACAATTAAATTGAAAAGGGTGTGAGATTGCTAAGAATCTCACTCCCAAGAGTACACAAAACACAAAATAAGTGTTGAAACTAAGTAAAAAGTGATGATCCCCTAGCTTCCCATAAGAGGCTATATAAAGGGATTCAACAAAACAAAAAGAAAATACAAACAAAGCTTAGGAAATCTGGAAAGAACAGTCTGCTGCTTGTGGGAGCAGTCTGGCAGAACAGACAAAGTTTACAGAAAAAGACAATCCTACTGAGTCAGGACAAAACAGCACAAGCAGACAAAAACTGCTCATAAAAGACAATGTTTAATCTTTCCAAAACCATTAAAAACACATGCAAAGACTTTTTCCTTCTTGGAGACTTGTGATTTCAGCATTAGGACTCCTTTCTCTCCTTCCCCAAGTCTGGTCACGTGATCCCCCCCTTTCTCCACTAGTTTGATTGTTCCTTGACTTCTCAGCGCAGACAGAAGCTTCCGAGAACAACCTGCACATATAAGGCAAATTATGAGGATTTTGGCAATTAATTAAGTCTAATTAGTACTCTTTTCAGCCATTAATTCTATAATTATCATAGCATAATTTGCACTTATCAGAAACCATATATTTCGTAGTTCAAATTATACCTTCGCAGTTATATGGACTGTGAGGTATAATAAGCTCAACAGATAGTGCAACTGCGAAGTGGTTATTTTCACTGCGAAGTGGTATATTTCATTGTGTGAACATCCAAACAATACAACATCAAACATAAACTTTCAAACAATACAACACCAAAACATTCAAACAATACCAAACAAAATCCAATATTACTTGTACATATCCATTTATAATATAATGTTCACTATTCTAAACATGTATATACATAACTGTTCCTAATCCAACGGATAAAGTTTCCCATGAAATACCTCAAGCACAATACGATATCGAAAAAAAGTTCCATCCATTGGGCTAAATGTAAACAACATTTGAGTAGATAAATACTATGTGAAAATACAGACAAATCACCCACAATCGTTCGAGGCTGTCGCATGTTGTGGAGTATCAGCAAACCTACTCCAAGTTATGGGTCAAATATCCTTCGGGCTTGGCCAATATTCGAACTTTATAATGGCCCTAGAAAGGATCGAGAGGTGTTTGGATAGGAAGTTAGATAGCGATGTATCACTGCCGTTTAGAATCAAACTATCGTGTATATATAGATGCATCACCGTCATATCAAGTGCTCCTAGTATCCAATGATTTCCCTTGACACGGATAGGCAAGTACACCATCTTTACTTCCTTCTAGGGTCTCATATACATTTCCTTATTACCATTGATCGTCGCTAAAAAATATGCCATATCGGGGTTCAGACGATGCATCCATCCAGTGAATTAGCTATCAGTCGTAGCCCAGTCCGCAACTAAACTAGATTCGGCAGACTGACGCCTCAATAGCCAAAAGAATGCATCAATGTGCTGATTCAAGCAAACAATACAATCAATCATAACATATAAGACAATAGAATATATCACAACAACATCTAATTTGAGATTGTCCTCACCTCTCCATCCCATTATATGTTCTTGTGTGTTAAGCTTTGACTTCCTTCGAAGTACATATCTCTTAATCTGTTCGTCTTCTTAACTTGCTCATCCTCAACAAAGTTGGTGATGGATCACCAAATCTCAACCCCGTGATCAGTCTAAACTCTCAATCGCTGAATTTGAGTTCAACTCCTTTGATGTTGAACCACGTCTCTATATGTTTTGGGCTCGATGGAGTAATCTCTCTAGTAATGACCTCATGGCATAAAGGAGTGGATAATGTGCACACCTCCATATCCGCAAAATGCCCAAAAGCATATTTCCTAAACATCAACATTTGATCTTTCAACAATTTGCTCTTTACCTTATTCATTGTTGACAACCCACACTGTTATTGATGCCTTTGTATTCAATATGAATGAGTACTTGAATTTGATTCCTTTAACACTATTATCATGAGTTACTCTCTTCCTCTTTTTGGAATCCTTCTTAGCATCATCAACCTTAAAAAAATGGAACTAAGTTTAGGGAAACAATTAAAGAAAACTACTTCGTAGTACCAAATAAACACTTCGCACTATGAACTAACTCTTATGTATTATAGTTCGTAGTTGAGCGAAACCGCGAAACAATAGTCAAAATGCGACTACACAGTTTACTCAATAGGTTCACAATCTATGCAATCGTGAAGGGACAAATCACCTTCATGGTCATGAATTTGTTCCGCGGTTGACACAAACTGCTATGATTTTGCTTTGTAGTTTCCGTCAAATGCAGAACAAGTTCATGACTGCAAAGTGTCATTCTGGTGAAATAGGGTCATTTGTCAGTTTCATTATGCAAATATACCTAGAAAATAATATTGATGCAAGAAATGGCACAAAACACCCTAAACCAAAATCACAAAACGAGCAAACAAAACCCTAAACCCTAGAACAAAATCGCACATAACACATTAGAGACTTACCTTCTTTCTGGCCTTTGCCATTGAAATCGCCAAAAAAGCACTGAGAAATCGCCAATGAATTCGCATAGGTATACAAAACGAGTTCGCAAAAGAAAGAAAGAAAGAAGAAATGACTAAGTTGTTATATATATATCAAAGGTATTTTGGGAAAGTCCAATTTGAAATAGTCTAGTTTTGTAAAGGGTGGTGTAATGGCTCTAAATATGTAAATGGGCCTCTCAATTAGACCAATTTTGTAATCTACCCACAATATAATGATCAAAATACCTTAACAACTTTTTGTGAAGAACCTGCTAGCATTCGGATCTCCTCTTTTGGTTGGATTGCATGATCTTCGGGGTTCAATCCTTTGATGGCGTTACAATAAGACACCTTTCAAATTGGAAGATTTTGTCTTCTTCTTCCTAGCTTGACCTTGGAAATCGACCTTTTCCTTACATCTTTCATTTAGCTTTTCTACCATTGTTCATTCGACCTTCATACCTTTTATCGTTGATAGACTTAGTTCCCTTCCCTTTCAAATCATAAATCTAGACCCTTGTTGTCCTCTACTTCTTGTCGAGTCTCTTCAGATGAGATATCCACATCATTCACCCCCTCTTGAAAATAATTTGGCTTCATGTTGTTCGGTGGGTAGTTGAGAGGTGCATCTGTCTTGTAGGGATTGAAGTCTTTCACATTGAAGGATGTCAACATATTCCCTACCTAGTTCAATAGATCCACAACATAAGCATTTGGTCCTAACTTCTTCAAAATTTTGTAAGGTCCATAATTTTGAGGTTTGAGCTTGATGCCTGCCACATTAGCTAACCTTTATTTGCACAAATAGATCATTGCCTCATCCCATCTTCAAATTGTATATCTCTTCGGTGCTCATCAACCTTCCCTTTTACTTCAGCACCGTTCTTTTACAGCTTATCACGTGCCTCTTCATGCATTTACTGGATCTCTTGGGGTAACCTTTCACCTGAGACATTCATCTTTAGCCCTACATGAGTTTTTGCGAAGTCCATGTGTGGTTTGGCACCTTGGTATAAACAATTTCAAAGGGTGATCATCCGATAACTAAATGTATTTCCCCATTATAAGCAAACTTTGCTTGTGCCACTTTAAAATCTCAATTCTTTGGTTTGTCTCTACAAATGCTTCTCAAGAGACTCCCCAATGTTTGGCTCGCAACCTCTATTTGACCATTGATTTGAGGATGAGAAGTGGTGCTAAACTTCGAGGATGAATCAAACAATGTCTAAAGGGTAGGCAAAAATGACTAAGGAACTTAATATCTATTTCTAAAACAATGCTCTTGGGAACTCCATACAATCTCACGATCTCCCGAAACAATAATTTGGCAATAGTGGAAGCGTCATTTGTTTTCTTACAAGGATATAAATGTGCCATTTTTTAAAACTGATCCACATAAAGATCGAATTCATTCCTCCATAAGTTATTGGAAGATGCAAGATAAGATCCACAGTTATGTTCTCCCAACTGCAATTCATAATGCAAAGATCATGTGTTATCTCGTATGCTAAGCACGAGCTTTTTGTAGTTTGATAGATTTAGCATCTTTCCATTAGGTATGACACGTCCTTCCTTATCCTATGCCAAAAATACCGAGAGTTTATAGCTTTGAATGTCTTATCCCTTCCAAAATGGCAGGCTACGCTACCCCATGCCAGTCCCATATCACTTTCTCCCGAATGGTAGTACTAGGTAATCAAATCCAAATTTTTTTCATAAAAAACACATCCATCAGGTAAAACTCTTCGTAATGACCATTGGTTGAACACTTCTTACAAATGTTGCCAAATTCTATATCTCCATAATAATCATTTTTTAGATGTTTGAAGGCATCAATCTCCAAGGCTAAGGTCTTGAACAGGTTCACCCTTTGGCTCAGAGCATCCTCCACTTTGTTTTGGGTTCTGGATTTGTGAATAAGCATGTAATGGTATTTATCTAGAAAAGCAGACCATCTTGCATGCATCGAGCTTCTTAGCTGCTTTTGACTCCATATGTAATTCAAAGCCTTATAGTCTATGTACAATATGAATTCTTTGTCAATGAGGTAATGCTCCCATATCTTAAGCTCAATGGAACATAATTCCTTATAATAGGTATCCCACTTCTGCCTTGACTCGCATAATTTCTCACTGAAGTAAGAATCCAACCTCTTTTCTTATATTAATTGTCCACCAACTCTAAATCCCCTAACATTATGTTCCACCTCAAATAAATTGTTAAAAGTTCAGAAATGATAGGACTAGAGTTGTAATCAACTTCTCATTGATAAGAGAAAAACTACTTTCTTATTCGACTCCTCATTTGAATCTTCTCCTTTTTTTAAACATTCGGTTTAGGGAGCAACGATGGTACTAAAGTTACAGATGAATTGTCTGTAGAAGGCCATAACCCATAGAAGCTTTTGATATCCCCGAGGTTCTTTGGTATGGGCCAATCCTTGATTGCTCGAACCTTTTATTTGTCTACCTAGATCCTATCTCTGCTAATAGTGTGTCCTAGGAATACATGACTCTTCATTCCAAAATCACACCTTTTGGTGTTGGCATAGATTTGATTCTCCATCAACAAACTAAATACAACCCTCAAATGTTCCTTATGCTCCTATAAGGTCCTACTATACACCTTAATATAATCAAAATAAACAACCACTAACTTTCCAATTACTGGGTATAACACTTGGTTCATCAACTGCATAAAAGTGCTTGAGGAATTTGTTAGACCGGACGACATCATTAGCCACTTATACATCCCATCTCGTGTTTTGGAAGCAATGTTCCATTCGTCCCTTGATCTGATCTAAATTTGATGATAACCACTAATCTTTGAAAACACATTTGTGCCACTTAGTTGGTCTATCATATCATCAATACGATGGATGTGAAAATTATAATGAATGGTGATTTTGTTACTGACTTAACTACCTACACACATTCTCCAATATCCATCCCTTTTCAGCGTAAGTAAAATTGGAACTACATAAGGACTCATCTTTTCCCGGATTTGTCCCTTCTCCAATAGTTCTTCTACCTTCTCCCTTATAATTCCATTCTTCTTCGGAGTCATTGTGTAGTGAGGAAGGTTCAAGAAAGGTTCAAGAAACTTGTTATTGATATCATGTCAATATGATGTTGGATATCCCTAACGAGAGATAGCCTACTTGGCAATTCTTTAGGAAAGATATCTTGGTACATCTCTAACAAAGGTTCAATCTTAATGAGGTTCGGTTCACCCTTTCTATATTCCCCTACCTTGGGTTTCATCATCAATAAGTAAATGGGTTGATCCTTTGTACATTCTTATTTGAAGGACTTTCGGTCTAAGCACGATATCATGGTGCTTTTATTCCTTTTGCTTAAATCATCTCCCATATGAGTCAATATGTACTTCACCCTATCTTTCATGGACTTGTAGGTATTCTTTCTACCTGGATGTAAAGCATTAAAGTCATGTCATGGCATTCCAAGTAGCAAATGACAAACATCCATGTCTACCACATCACATCACAATACATTTCATATATGTATCCTCCAATTCTAATTGGGACTTTTACACCTTTGTGTAACCTTTAGCTTGCCCACATTCTTGATCCAACTAGTGCTAAGGATTGAGATGAACTTCAGGAATCAAACTGGATCTTTTGATAACAACCTGATTGATTATGTTCTCTTGGCAAACATTATCAATGATCGCATTGTATCTCTATCTTTAGAGTAAGCATCGAGTCCATAATGATTAATGTTGTTGTCCTTTATTGACTTTGTTTGACATTCGCGTTCACCTGACCATAAGAATTGTATTCTTCCTTATATTGACATTCCTCATCATCAACGTAATACACCATTTCATCTTCTTCATCATCTCCTTCACATCTTTCAACCATGTTGGCACTCCTCCTTTTGGGACATTAATTTGATCGATGACTATGCTTATTGTATTGAAAGCACTTTAATGGAGCCAATTTTCCATAAGGATTATTCAATTTAGGTGGTGGAGGAACCTCTTACATTTGTCTTCCTTTTTACCTTCGTAATCTTCCACCATAAGTAGGCTTCGTCCCACTTGTGCTAACAACATTCTTTCCATTATCCATCTATTTGGGTGGATCCTTCATAAAAGAGACGTTTTCCTCTCTTATTCGCATGTATCCTTCTCGATACTGCATGTTCAACTCCATCTCAGCTTCAAGACCAAATTTCTTCCAACTTGGACCTTCAATATCATTTTTGATAACTTGTGAAAAAATCCTTGATCGAAACACTTCCTTGTGAGGTGCCGTTGGGATCGGCCGGGGACACTCTGATGCCAAAATCAGTAATATTCTTAAGAGAATAATCAGTAATCACAAAGTAGGGTTAGAATAATGTGTACCCTTGATCCTAGGAAGCTGGGGTATTTATATAGGTTTCTGTAACCTTCAATATTAATGGGGAAGCAGGTGAAGAGTCATGTCACTCATCTTTAATTGCTATCAATTCTCCATTAATCCCAACATTTATCCTTGAAAACCTCAGAGTTGGGGTATTCGAACAATCAAGTCTTTATTCTCCTTAATGGCTATTAATTGTTATTTAATTGTATTTATTCCCATTCATGGATGGTTTATAAGTGCGCATTTTGGTATTCTTAGAACTATCGAGGTGTATGTACGCTCTCCTTGAGAACTATGACAGGTCTCCATTACTCGCTCTCATCGGGCGTATCTTGTTATGGCGTGTCTCGTCATGGTCCACGTGGCGTGGCATAATGCTAGATATTCCTTCCTTTTTCTTCATTATTTGCACATTCACTCATGCATTAATCCTGCATTAATTATCATTAATTCCATATTAATCATGCATAAATCCCACTTTTAGAAGGAATAATAGTTTGCCATTATTTTTTTTAATTTTTCCTTTATTCCTCATTCTAGAATAATTTGTGTTGTTATCAGAAGCCCCCCTAAAGGTATAAAAAGCTCTTTAGGGTTGTCTAAAGCGTGTTTTATATTTAATTTTTTTCCATTAAACATATTTCCCCATACCAGTAGGAATAGGACACATCATTTAAATTTTCTCCTGAATGTTTGCACACAATCCTCCCAGGTAACGAGATGTTCATTAGACCTCCATTTCGGTTATTTATGCTCGAGCAAATAGAACTAAGAACTATATTATATACTTATCCACACTTCTACTCCATTAGGTGTAGGGCTATAATCGAGTCGAGCTTTGGCCTGCTCATGCTCGGCTCGCTAAAAATTGATGAGCTTAAGCTCCAGCTCAACATTCTGTTTGTGAGCTGTTCACGAGCTTTGTTTGTGGGCAGTTCATTAATTAGTTCATGAACTTCGCTCGCGAATAACCTATTAGTCATATTAATTATGTTAATTCCTTTCCTAACCATGGAAAACCAACCTTTTCATTTTATCCTTCATTCAAATCTCCTACCATTAATCGTTCAACCTTCATATATTCGTTCTTTCGACCTTCAGTCATTGGTGGGTTTAATTCCCCTCCCTTCTAAATCATGGATCCAGACCATTGCTATCCTTTTACTTCTTACTGGATCTCTTCGTAGGAGATATCTCCATCATGTTGTTAAACACGTGGATCTAATTTTACTGAGTTTGTTAAGTGGTCAAAAGAGTTTAGATTAACGAGTTACGAGTTTAATTTATTATTATTATTTCTATGTGTTTCTATTTACATATAAGCCTATACAACAACAACAAAGCCTTAGTCCCGAAATGATTCGGGGTCGGCTAACATGAACCATCATATAAAACGGTGAAATCAAGTCGTATCAGCGACACAAATTCTCTCCCTCCACTCTTTCCTATCCACTACCATATTTTCCTCAATCCCCAATAAACTCATATCACTCTCGATCACCCTCCTCCAAGTTTGCTTAGGTCTTCCCCTACCCCTCACCAATACATCCATTTGCCACTCTTCAGTCCTCCTAACCGGCGCATCAAGCGCTCTTCGTCTTACATGGCCAAACCACCTTAGTCGGTTTTCCCTCATTTTATTCTTAATAGATGTAACCACTGATTTTGTCCTAATTATTTCATTACTCACCCGATATTTTCTCGTATGACCACATATCCATCTCAACATACGCATCTCCGCCACCGACCTCTTATGAGTGTGACAGTGTTTCACTGCCCAACACTCCGTACCATATAACAGTGCTAGTCTGATTGTCGTGCGATAGAATTTTTCCTTCAATCTATTTGGCATGCCGGGTTCACAAAGGAAACCCGTAGCACTCTTCTACTTCGTCCAACCAGATTTAATCCTATGAGCAACATCTCCATCTACTTCTCTATCCGTTTGGATAATAGATCCTAAATACCGAAAGCAATCTGATGCCTAAACAACTCTCCCATCTAGGGTGATTGTCCCTGCCTCCCTACTCCTATCGTCGCTAAACTTACACTCCAAATATTTTGTCTTACTTCGGCTCAGCTTAAAGCCTCTAGATTCTAAAGTTTGTCTCCATAGTTCCAACTTCCTCTCCACGCCTTCTTTCGTCTCATCAACCAACACAATATCATCTGCAAACAACATGCACCATGGTATACCATCTTGAAGTGAACTCGTTAGTTCATCCATAACGATGGCAAAAAGAAATGGGCTTAGTGCAAAACCTTGATGCACTCCAATCGTAATAGGGAACTCTTCAGTCTTCCCAACACTAGTGCGTACACTCGTGCATGCTCCCTCATACATGTCCTTTATGATGTCAACATATTTCCACGAAATGCTTTTCCTTATTAAGGCCCACCAAAGTACTTCCTTTGGTACCTTATCATATGCCTTCTCCAAGTCAATGAAAACCATATGCAAGTCTTTCTTCTTATTTCGATAGTGCTCCATTAATTGTCTCATTAGATGGATGGTTTCCATAGTTGATCTTCCCGGCATAAAGCCAAACTGGTTTTCCGAGATCTTCACCGTCCTCATTAGCCTTTCTTCGATCACTCGCTCCTACAGTTTCATTGTGTGACTCATTAATTTTATTCCTCGATAGTTGGCATAATCTTGGACATCGCCTTTGTTCTTATACAACGGGATTAGGATACTTTTCCTCCATTCGGATGGCATCTTATTGTTTCTCCAAATTTTGTTGAAGAACGTCGTCAACCATTCGATTCCTCTCTCTCCCAAACATCTCCAAATCTCAATAGGGATGCCATCAGGTCCTACTGCTTTCTTCAATCTCATCTTATGACGTCACCCTTTTGAATTCTTCGTATGCATTCACGATTTATCATATCGTGAAGGATACTTATATCTCCAACCTCTTGTCCGCGATCTCCATTAAATAAGTTATCAAAATAGGACCTCCGTCGTTCCTTGATATCCTTATCTCCAACTAGGACTGTTTGGTCCACATCCTTCACACATTTAACTTTTCCGAGATCTCGCGTCTTCCTATCTCTCATCCGAGCAATTATATATATATGTCTCTTTCCCCTTCCTTCGTATCCAATCTTGTGTACAGATCCCGATTCACCTTTGCTCTAGCATCTCGTATGACCTTCTTTACTTCCCTTTTAGCCTCTTTGTACTTTTTGTAGTTCTCATCATTCATGCACTTCCCTAATATTTTATAGGATTCTCACTTACTCTTTACTACTTGTCGTACTTCTTCTGTCCACCAAGATGTGTCCTTACCCGGTGGCATGCTACCTTTAGATTCCCCTATAACTTCCTTCGCTACTTCCCTTATACTATGTTCCATCTTAGTCCATATCGAATCTATATCTAAATCCATATTACAAGTCCAAATATCTTTTTTGGCCATCTCATCCACAAATTTTTGTTGATTCTCCCCTTGCAGTTTCCACCACTTAATCTTAGTCTCCACTTGTGGTGTTCGTTTTCTCACACATCTCCTACTTCGGAAATCAAGCACCACTACTCTATATTGGGTTGTCGTACTCTCACCAGGGATCACCTTACAATTAATATAACTCTTTCTCCAAGCACTCCTTACTAGGAAGAAGTCAATTTGGCTCGCATTACCGCCACTCCGATAAGTCACTAAGTGGGATGTTCTTTTCATAAACCATGTGTTCATGATACTCAAGTCATAGGCTGATGCGAATTCCAAGATATCATTTCCTGCTTCATTTTTATCTCCAAAACCATACCCTCCATGAACACTCTCAAACCCATCTCTCCTAGAACCTACGTGTCCATTGAGATCACCCCCTAGTACCATCTTTTCATCGCTAGGAACCTGTTGCACCACTGATAGCTCCCTATTTTATAGTGTTTTTAGGATTAATTTAGATTGTTTTAGTTTAGTCTTTAGTTAATTTAGATGTTAATTTGATAGTTTTTAGTTAAATTCAGTATTTTCCTTTATTTATGGCATTTTCGGTATTTTCAAGGATTTCCAGGGACTATTTGAGCATTTTCGAACCAGACTAAAGCCCATTGGAGCATTACCGAACTATTCAGGAACCATCGAAGCACTTTTGGGATTCGTCAGGGACCATTAGAGCATCTTTCGGAAGCCCATGGACTCAAAATGATAAAAATCGGAGCCACAGTTCCCCAAATGGGACCTGTCTCGGCGAGACAAAGGTTGTCTCATCGAGACATGCCCTCATCTCGTCGAGACGTGCCCTGTCTCGACGAGACAAGCTGGAGCCCATTAAAACATTATGTAAATGTCTTTTTCACCCTTGTTGCATTAGGGTTTCTCCCTAACTCTATAAATAGGGAGTTAGTTCCATCTTTTTCTTTCTCCCTCTTTCACAATGTAGACAATTAGTTTTAGCTTTTAGTTTAGTTTTATTTTCCTACTTTCTAGGTTAAATTTATTTCAGTTTTTATTTCTTTTATTGAAGAACAATTGATGGGAGAAGCTGATCTTCTATTTTATAAATCGGAATCGACAAACGGGTTCTAGATTTCTCTCTTTCCCTTTTATCGTTTACCTTTATATTCAATTGAAGATGTTTTCCATTATTCCTTTACTCCTTATTGCTATGATTGGTTTGTCTATGAACTGATCCCCATCCAATCTGGGATGGGGATGAAATTGATTGTATGAATATGTATGATTAGGGACCTAGGGCCTTTGATTGATCAGTTTATGCATGCTTAATGCCTTGAAATTGTCAGGAATATGATTATTACTAGAATGAGACTCGATGACGATCAACTAGCCTGCTTTGTATATATGATTGTGCCTAATGCCTATAAACCTGACAAAGATAGGATTATAGATAGATAAGAACCTAACCATGGAATTATCTATGTTGAACCTGTGTAAACCTGACCTCGCTAGAGCCACTAGGAGTGCGGCTTCGTGACTGGGCTACGGCTTTAGTCTTAGTTGACAAAGAATCTAATGCTTTGCATGCCCTAAGTTATATGCCTAATCAAGCCGTTAGCTAAATGCATGTGAATAGGTTAGATGAATCTTGATCACATTTGTCTTTCTTATTAGGGTAATTACCATCAATCACTGGTAAAACATAAATCCGAACTCCCTAAACCCATACATAGGATTTAATCAAAGGATTCCTCATCCTAGATTGTGCCATCTGTTAACTCTCCTTCTGCCCTATTAATTGTTCGCTTTATTTTGTTATGTTATCGCCTTTAATTTATTTAGTTCATTATCAAAAACCCAAATCTTGATTTAACCCTCTAAATAGTTAGACCAGCCTAAGTAGATTTACTAATTATAACAAATAGTCTTTGTGGTTCGATCTCGTGCTTAGCACAATATTACTTGTTGCGATAAGATACACTTGTCCTATTAACTGCTATATATTTTACGAGCATCAACCACTTCCTCCAAGTCCTCCCAAAAAGCTTGTCTTATAGAGATATCTAATCCTATTTGTAGCGCATATGCACTTATGACATTCACAACCTCATCTCCTATCACAAGCTTAACACTCATAATTCTATCACTCTTTCGAGATATCGCTACTACATCATCAATATACTCCCGATCAATAAGAATACCTACTCCATTTCTACCCTTATCCTTTTCCGAGTACCAAAGTTTATAACCCCAAGGAGCTAGCTTTCTAACCTTGGCTCCAACCCACTTGGTTTCTTGTAGGCATATTATATTTATTCTCCTCCTCTTCATAACATCTACAATTTCAACTAATCTTCATGTCAAAGAGCCTATGTTCCATGTCCCAAAGCGTAACCTATTACCCCTACCCCTACCATTACCGTTACCGTGGACTAGCTTATTTACCCGCAACCCTTGCATATTTGACACCACCCCCGGGTCCTGGGGTGGCGCGCTGCTTCGGGCGACGACCTAGCAACCCTTGCATATTTTTCACTACACCCGGGTCTAAGAAGTGCAGCGCGTCGCTGAGTAGGGAACGCCCCCACGATATTCATATTCTGGTTCATGTCATAAGATGTGGCTAAGTTTTCCGGTGGCCGCCACAAACCTACCGCAACCCTCCTCCTTTGTCCGGACTTGGGACCGGCTGTAAATGCCACCAAGTGACTCACAGGCGGAGTTTTACGTACAAGCCTATATATAGAAATAATTGTTTATATTTGAATTGTAGAGAATGAACTATAAATTATATTCAAAATATTTTCTACAATTTTTTTTCTATTTTTTTTATTTCTGATAAAAGAATCCCATAGATATACATGTAACTCATGATTTAATACTGAAATACTAAATATAAATTAGATTCCTTGTCAAAAAAAAAAATTAGATGTGTTGATGTTTTAAAAGTACCAAATTAAATTAAGTTACGTACACAATTTCTCAACACACAATTTCTCAATAAGTTGAATATGACAGAGGCTAAATTCAATAGTAATTATAAGATAAAGAAATCATTTTATTCTCAAATCAATCAATTTCTATTAGCATTAGAAATTTTTAATTTCTCAATTTCTATTATTTTTAAATATTTAAAATATTATTTTAATTGGTAATTACAAAACCAAGATTATTATGTATCAAATTTAGACATATTTACTTATTCGAGTATTCGATCAGCCCGTAACCGATAGTTCAAGATTAAATAAACAAAAATTACATTTGACGTGGTTGGATCCAGCCCACATAATTTTACTTATTTTTGGACTGAGCTACAAGCAAAATAAAATATGTTGGTTTAGTCTGGTTCGATCTAACGTGATAATGTTAATATAATATAATTTAAAAAGTACAAATATCTTTTCATTAAACTATTTTGTTAGAATTTATATTATTTATTCTTATTTTCAAGTATAATTCTTTTTATATAAAATAATGTAATTTTATTTTTGAAGGATGGTTTATGCAGATTGAGTTTGAGATTTAATTTTCCAATTCAAATTTTATCTGCTCTAAGCTATCTAACCATTTATGGGGATGAGAATATTATTAAAGTAAAGAAAGAAAAGGTAACATTACTCGAAAAACAATTTGGAGTGTTAGAAAAATTAGGGGTGGGCAAAAAACCCGATCAAACCGGTAACCGAATCAAAATCGGTAATTCGAACCGGAAAATGGTTAACCGAACCGGTGGTTTTCTTAATGGTTAAAAAAATAGATAGATACCGGTTTCGATTTCGGGTTAGAGTGTTCAAAAACCACGGTTAACCGAACCATTTAATAAATATAAATTTAAAAAAAATATATAGGTCATTTGACGACAAAGACAAGACAAATATAAATACATAGATTATAAGATAGATTATACTGCTTATATAAATACATAGATTATAACATAGATTAATATAAATATATAACATAGATTATACTACTTTATTTTTTTCTTAAAAAACACTGCTTAACATAGATTATAACTGTTGACATATAAGTTGTTAGTTAGTGCTAGAAGTCTTGCTTGGTTCCTTTTCCTATTTAGTCTCTTGTATAGCTATCCTACCACATATAGGAATTTGTTCTGTATAACTCTTCTACTTCACATAGGATTCTGTAATGTGTATAAATATTCTTCAAAGGTTAATAGAACATTCATTCCGCCTAATTATTTTCTACTTGGTATCAGAGCAAGGTTCAACCTAGCCGCACCATTCTTTTTTTCAAAACCCTAGCCGCATAACCTACTCTACTCTGGCATAACCTAGCCGCATATCAGAGAAAGGTTTAACCTAGCCGCATAACCATATTCCTTTTTCTTCCAAAACCCTAGCCTCATAACCTACTCTACTCTGGCATAACCTAGCCGCATATCAGAGAAAGGTTTAACCTAATTATTTTCCTCTTTCCTTTTCAAAACCCTAGCCGCCCAAACCAATATGCCTCCTAAAACTGATAGTGAAAATTCTACCAGCAAGAAATTCTCCTCTGTCACCATTCAAGATATTCCTTCATCCATTCATGTAAAATTGGATGGCTCTAATTATCGGGTTTGGTCAAAAAAATTTGGAGATGCACATTGCTGGAAGAAAAAAATGGGATACATCAATGGGAAAGTCGTTGTACCAGCCACCGATAGTGTTGAACATGAAGAATGGGAGGCTGAAAACGCATTAGTTAAGTCATGGCTCATTAATTCAATGAGCGACAATCTGATGTCACACTTTGTCCAGTTTGGGACAGCCAAGGAAGTGTGGGATGCAATCAAAAGGAGCTATTTGGATGTGTCTGATTCTTCTCAAACCTATGAACTGATGAGGAAATCCTTTCAATTGAACCAAAATGGCAAATCTCTTACTGAATACTACAACGAACTGAACTCAATCTTCATGGAACTCGATTATCGAAGGCCAATTGAGATGACATGCACTGCTGATATCAAAAAACAAAGGAAGCGTATTGCTGAAGATAGAGTCTACATCTTCCCTGCAGGACTAGATCACAACCTAGACCAAGTCAGTAGCAGAATATTGGCTACTTCTCCTTTGCCGAGTGTTGAAGAAGCTTATTCTATGGTTCATCGTGAAGTACAACGACAGCTTACTATGGGGGCATAAATCCATTTTGAAGGTTTTGCTTTAGCTGCTCATAAATATACACCTAAACCAGAATCCTCAAATGCTCAAGAACGTTTTTGCACTTATTGTCACAAGAGCAACCATACTGAAGACATTTGTTGGGAGAAGCAAGGTTATCCAGAATGGTACAAACTCAAATAAGTTGAGAGAAAGAACAGGAAGACTGCATAGAATGTCGTTACAAGCAACTCGTTGCCTTCCGTTTTGCTGCCTTCCGCCTCTCATGTTTCTAGGATGTCACCTCAAGAAGGTAATTCTTGTATGTCTTGTGTTTTAGCCACCTCAAATGATTGGGTTATTGATTCAGGGGCGTCTGATCACATGACTAATAACTCTTGTATCCTTAGCTCTCTAACACCTCCACCTGTTAAGTCTGTCCAGGTTGCTAATGGAAGTGTCATGCCTATTACAAAGGCTAGGACAGTTTCTCTTTCTCCAAATCTTTCTATGTCAACCGTATTATTTGCTCAAGGTCTCTCAAATAACCTTCTTTCTATTAGTAAGATTACAAAGACTCTTAATTGTTTTGTAATTTTTACCTCTACGCATTGTGTATTTCAGGACAATCTTACGAAGATGACGATTGGCATTGGTAAGGAGAGAGGAGGAATCTACTACCTAGAGGGTAATAAAATGGAGATGTCTGCTAGTACCCATAGTCTTCATGTGGAAAGTGGGAATTCTGATAGAGAGAAAATTGTACTATGGCATTATCGTTTAGGCCATTCATCCTTTTCATATTTAGAACACTTGTTACCTCATTTATTTAAGAATGTTTCAGTTGCAAGTTTGCGATGTGAACAATGCATTTATGCCAAAAATCATCGCGTTCCTTTCAAAGTCAGCTCTAATAAAAGTACTGCTCCTTTTTCATATGTTCATACAGATGTTTAGGGGCCTTTTTCTACTACATCTGCTTTGGGTTACAAATATTTTGTCTCTTTTATTGATGATTGCACTAGAGTAACGTGGGTATATTTGATGAAATCTAAGAATGATGTTATACAGCTTATTCCTCAATTTTATAAAATGATTCTTACTCAATTTGGTGTCCAAATCAAAGTGTTTCATTCTGATAATGGTCGTGAGTTTGTGAATCAATCTCTTCTTGCTTTCATGACACAACATAGCATACTTCACCAAACCATATGTCCTTACACACCACAACAAAATGGTGTAGCAGAACGTAAGAATAGACATATTCTTGAAATAACAAGAGCCTTATGTTTCACTATGCATGTTCCAAAAACCTTTTGGGCTGATGTTGTCATGACTGCTGTTTTCTTTCTTAATCGCATGCCTTCTCATCGTCTTGACTTCCAAACTCCTTTGAGGATGCTTTCTAGATTTCACTCTATACCAGCTTGTTTAAATATTTGTCCTAAAATATTTGGTTGTGTCTGTTATGTTCATGTTCACTCCACACATCGTGATAAACTTGATCCACGGGCACTCAAATGTGTTTTTTATGCTATTCCAACACTTAAAAGGGATATAAATGCTTTCATCCACCTACAAACAAATACTACGTTTCCATGGATGTAGAGTTTAGTGAAAAAGAGTCATACTTTTCTAGGGATGTGTCACTTATTCCTCTTCAGGGGGAGATTAATAGTAAGGAAGAGGAACAGTTATGGTTAGCAGAAAAGAGGTTTTGGCAGTATGATGAACAAAATGGTGATGACAAGGTGACTGAATCTGAGGGAGAGAGATCAGTTAGGCTATTTCAACAAAAGAATTCTCGTAGAAATGGGACAGATCCTCCTCTCAATGATAATACCATGCCATCGGATGACTCTTCAAAGATTGACTCTGAGGTAAATCTCCAGTTCCCTGAAAACCAAAACTCTTGTTTGGATCAATCTGTTGTTCCGATTCCTTCTTCTAATAATGATCAGGTTAAAAGATATCCTACTCGTGAGCGAAAAGAACCAGATAGGTTTGGGTTCTTTAACTCTTCTAATATTGCCTATCCAATATCCAACTTTGTATCATATCATCGCCTATCTCAAGAAAATCTAACCTTTGCTCTCCAGTTATCTTCGGATTCAATACCTAATAAGTTTCAGGAAGCCTTAGCTGACCCAAAATGGAAGGCAGCGATGGAAGAAGAGATGACAGCTCTTCAGAAAAATGCTACTTGGGAGATGTCGAATCTGCCTGAAGAAAAACAGACTGTGGGATGTAAGTGGGTATTTACAGTGAAATACAGATCAGATGGAACAGTAGAAAGGTACAAGGCCAAGTTAGTTGCCAAAGGTTATACACAAACCTATGGCATCGATTACCAAGAGACTTTTGCTCCAGTGGCAAAAATGAATACTGTTCGAGTTGTACTATCACTTGCAGCCAATTTAGATTGGTCATTGAGGCAATTTGACTTAAAAAAATGCCTTTCTCCATGGTGACTTAATTGAGGAAGTTTATATGGATCCTCCCCCAGGATTTGATTTATAAGATGGCAAGGTGTGTAGGTTGAGGAAGGCATTGTATGGGCTGAAACAATCACCTAGAGCATGGTTTGGGAGATTAAGTTACGCCATGAAGAAGTATGGATTCAAACAAGCTCTTGGTGATCATACTTTGTTTTTTAGAAGAGACCATGAGAATATTACCATACTTCTTGTCTATGTTGATGACATGATTGTTACAGGTAATAATGATAATGAAGTCGAGAAGCTTCGGAATTACTTGTCTAAAGAGTTCGATAGGAAGGATCTCGGAGCTCTAAAATACTTCTTAGGTACAGAAGTATCTCGATCAAAGCAAGGAGTGTTCCTCTATCAACGGAAGTATGTTTTGGATCTTTTGGCTGAAACTGGATATTCTGCATGCAAGCCAATAGATACTCCTATTGAAGTTAATCATGGGTTGTCCATCTATCCAAATCAAGTTCCAACCAACAAAGAAAGGTACCAGAGAATTGTGGGAAAATTGATTTATTTGACTCACACTAGACCTGATTTGACATATGCAGTTGGCGTTGTGAGCCAATTTATGCATAATCCGAGCGAGTGTCGCATGAATGCAGTAAATTGGATTTTGGCCTATCTCAAGTCTTCTCCAGGAAAAGGTGTCATGTTCACTAAGAATGATCATCTAGATATTGTGGCATATACAGATTCTGATTTTGCCGGAGACAAAACAGACAGAAAATCTACTTCAGGCTACTTATCATTTGTGGGAGGAAACTTGGTAACTTGGAGAAGCAAGAAACAAAATGTTGTAGCATTATCAAGTGCTGAAGCAGAGTATCGTGCAATGCATCATGGAGCAACCAAACTCACTTGGTTGAAGATTCTCTTATAAGAACTTGGGTATGGACCAAAAAAACCTATGGTTTTGTTCTGCGACAATATGGCAGCCATTGAGATTGCAAACAATCCAATTCAACATGACAGAACTAAACATGTAGAACTTGACAAGAACTACATTAAAGACAATTTGGATGTTGGTGAGATTGAAATTCCACACAGGAAAAGTTCAGACCAGCTAGCAGATATAATGACTCACGCCGTCTCAAATGGGTGAGTGTTGACATATAAGTTGTTAGTTAGTGCTAGAAGTCTTGCTTGGTTCCTTTTCCTATTTAGTCTCTTGTATAGCTATCCTACCACATATAGGAATCTGTTCTGTATAACACTTCTACTTCACATAGGATTCTGTAATGTGTATAAATATTCTTCAAAGGTTAATAGAACATTCATTCCGCATAATTATTTTCTACTATAACATACATTTCTTTATGTTTTAAATGTAAACTTGATGGATTGTTTTTTAGTTCGGTACTTATGTTTGAATTCTGAACTTTTATATGAATTCATTTCGTTTGAATTTTTGAAATTATGTGTATTTTAATATTGTTTAAAAATTTAGGTTTGGATAAAAATTATAGTTAACCGTTGATTTTTGGTTAACTAGTGAGAATTGGTTAAAAACCGTTAACCGAAAAACCTAACCGAAATTAATGGTTAACCGGTTGTATGGTTAACCGATTGATATAGACCGGTTTCGGTTTGGATGGTTAAAAAACCGTTAATAACGGTTCGATTAATTTTTTTACCTAATGGACCGGTTAACCGAACCATACCCACCCCTAAGAAAAATATATAAAATTTACCAATTTATCATCAAAATTCATTAATTATCCTAAAAATACATCTGGAAAACAATTCCAATCAAACCGCTTCAAATAACTAATATCTCAATAAATATATTTTTTTATCTTTTGGAAAATAGTTCGTAAACAAATTTTGGCTATCAATATCATAATAATTTCTATAGGCCCTTACTATTTGGAGCCTTCTCGTCGCACTTCATGCACACCCTCGAGACAGATCTTGCACTTATCTTACTTTATTAATCTCACATTAACCCTCAAACTAAACAAAGTAAATCAATAGCGGATTGAACGAGAAATTCTACTATGGTACTAGTCCAATGAATCTACTAATGAAAAAATAATAGTTGTGCAATTTTTTCCTTTATATTGGGATTTTTGAGAAAAAGTATAAAAGAAATTAATAACAAAACATGATACTAAGGATTTTATTGAATCTGACAGTTTATACATACCTTAAAAGTACAGATTAATGACATTTTTATGAGTTTATAATGCAATAAGAAGATATTAGAGAAAAACAATAAAATCTTATTTGTTATCCACTAATATTCCACTAACAAAATCAAATACTTATTTTTAGAAACCACTAAACTAGATTTCATCAAAAATGAATTTGAATCAAAAATCAAAATCTTAACACTTTACACCAGTCATTTTCCAACAAGTGGTATGCGTCTTTTCGTTAGTGAGATTTATTGGTTGTAACCATTACACCATCCACCATAAAAATTCTTGGATTGAATTTGGTTTGATTTGATGATTTTTAGATACAAATCTATTAATTTTGGAATGGACCTACCATAAGTGGATCTAATTGGTTGGATTGAAAGCAAATGGATCAAATTTATATGTAATAGAGGGATAATCTACCAAAATAGCTTCAATATTTTTTAAAAATGGCTAATTTAATCTTCACAAACGTTTATCAAATAATGAATAAAATGTTTGACTAATATAAACCGACAGAACATATGGTTATATGATTAACCTCAAAAATTTAAATTCAAATCGACCCCTTCTATACAGAAGAAACGATAATCCTCTCCTTTACCTGATGGCGACGAACAGAAATACAGAAGACGACGACGACGAACAAGGAGAACACAACAACAAGAAAGTTAAAGAAGCTGATGGCAGTGCATCCACAAAGACAACCATCACACTTGAACCAAAAGGTTCCCCCTACAGGAAAGGAGCAACCCCATGGAAGGACTCGTTGCTCGGAACAAAAAGAACCGAAGACTCGAATATGGAAGAATCTGATCCCGCTGAGGATTTCAGTCAAGGCTTCCCACACGGCTATGAACCTGTTTCTGATAGCGGAGATGAAGATGAACCAGATGAAAAATGTCCAGTGGTTCATTTTACAGCTGACGAAAAACGCATACTATGGCAACCTTGGAAGAGAGCGTTGATTGTCAAAGCCCTGGGGAAAAAATTGGTTACAGGTACCTCCACAGCAAACTACAATCTTTGTGGGGAAAGACAGGGATAGTTAACCTGGTGGATCTCAACAACGATTTTTATTTAGCAAAAATGAGTAATGACGAGGACTTCACGCTAGCATCTTCAGGAGGTCCTTGGATTGTTTCAGACCACATCTTGACAGTAAGACCTTGGAAACCCGACTTTGATCCCTCTGATGACCAAGTGTCTAAGATCCTGGCCTGGGTTCACTTTTCAGATCTCCCCATCGAGTATTACAACGGAAGATCCCTCATGAAATTTGGAAATCTCGTCGGACAAGCTCAGTTTGTAGACAAAAATTCATCAACGGAAGTAAGAGGGAAATACGCAAGAGTTTGTGTTGAGATTGATCTCTCCAAGCCGCTGATTGCTAAATACAAATTACGGAGACGAACCTACATGGTCGAATACGAAGGCTTACATAATATCTGTTTTACTTGTGGTATGTATGGGCATAACATGGAGTTCTGCAAATTAAGAGAAGATGAAGGAAACCATAAGGGAAGCACAGCCGAGGCATCCAACATGGATAATTCCAGGGCTGTAAACAGGGAGGAGGTAATCGAAGATTATGGACCATGGATGACCGCCCAACGGTGAAGAGGCAGGAAACCGGTGAACAAAGAAAATCCCAACTTGGTGACGTCAACCCTTCACAAAATACCAAACCAAATCCCATTAAGCAAACCAACTTGGGAGAGGACCCACTTGTGGCAAATAATGTATCAATAATTCAAAACAATAGTTTTGATAAGCTCAGCATAGAGGTAGTGGGCAATGCATTAAATGAGGAAGTGATGGCAATTGACAAAAGTCGGGAAAAGAAGAAAGAGGACTTAGGTGATACTCATTTCAAAAAGGATGAGATGGCAATTACTATTATCCCAACACTACCAAAAGTGAAAACTAACGGTAACTCTCTCCTTATGGGAAATAAGGAAAACAAATAAACTACTTTTAAGGCTGCTCCCAAAGAAAACAACATGAAGATGGCTACGTCTAGACTGCCAACAGCTTGTGGAGATTCTAACTCAAAGACACAGGGTCGATTGCTGAATTATACTAGACAGCCAGATGCAGTCGGGACGGATAATACTATTTTGCAAATCCAAAATCTATCCAAGGCCTTCTAAAGGGAATTCACCAATCCCTGCTTCCTTGGGGGAAGGGAGAAAATAAAGTTCCAGAACTAGGGGAGAAATCAAGCAAGAATGTAAAGGAAGATCATCAGACTCCGAACTCAGGGAAGCGAATGGTCTCAAGGAAGCTATAAAAGATCTTCTCCTGTTCCCTTCTTTTTATCCATGTCAATGAATTTTCTAAGCTGGAATATTAGAGGTGCTTCCAATAAGCACAACTTAAGGCATTTACACGATTTGATAAGTCTCCATAGACCTACTATGTTTGCCCTCTTAGAAACCAAGATGGGGGGGCCATAATGCGGATGCCATTACATGAAGATTTAAAAGCTGGTTAGTAGTGCGTTCCGAAGCGACTGGTAGATCCGGAGGTATATGGCTTTTTTGGAAACCCCAAGTGTGTGACTTCTCCCTCATTAAATCAGACAAACAGTATCTCCATGGCAAAGTTACAGTGGGAAATAAATTGGTGACCTTTCTCACAGTTGTATATGCTAGTACTAATTCCTTTTTGAGGAAATGCCTTTGGGAGGATATCCATGCGCAACTCCCACCTGCGGATAAATCCTGGATTGTAATTGGAGACTTCAATGATATTGCAGAGTTGGAGGATCAGCGAGGAGGCTCTCAACTGTATATCAGGCGGTGTGCAATCTAGAAAACCCAAATTGAAAAAGCAGGACTCATCGATGTTGGCACTTCTGGTCTACGATTTTCATGGAGGAGAAAGAATCTTCAAGTCAGATTAGATAGAGCGTATATTAATGAAACTGGTCGTACAGTCTTCCCAGATGTTGAATTGATCACACTTCCCTTCAGAAGCTATAATCACGCACCAATCCTCATAAACCTTCATTGATTTAGCTCGGGCAACAAAGGGAACAAGCCGTTCAGGTATGAATTGGCTTGGGAACTCCATGACTCCTTTCCGTCCTTTGTAAGTAACAACTGGCAGCCTAGCAATGACCTCCTTAGATCCGCACACAACTTCCAAAGTGAGGTGAAAGTGTGGAACAAACAGGTATTTGGGAACATTTTTCAGAAGAAAAAGCGTTTACTAAGGCGTCTTGAAGGTATCCAGAGAATGCTTACTACCCGCTGGCAACAATCCATTTGTGACCTAGAAAGGGAGTTACAAGCGAAACTCATGAACACCATTAAGCAAGAGGAACTACTCTGGTACCAAAAATCAAGGAAAGAGTGGATCACTGATGGAGACAGAAACACTAAGTACTTTCATATATCCACTATGGTTAGAAGGCACCGGAACAGAATTTCATCTCTTAAGGACACTACAGGTGGAGAGGTTTCAGACCCAGAAAAGCTGAAAGCTATGGCTATAGAGTTCTTCACACATCTGTTTCTAGCAAAACCTATTAAAATAGGAGCTAATGCAGTCTAGGCCAAGTTCCCTATCCTCCCAGACAATACGCTTAAGAACACGTTCAGTCAGATAACAAGAGACGATATAAAGAAAGCGGTTTTTTATTTGGGCGCAAATAAGGCACCAGGGGTGGACGGCCTAACAGCAGGGTTCTTCCAAAAACATTGGAACGCCGTAGCGGAGAGTGTGTACAACTTTATATTTGGGGTCTTCCTTAACCAAACCCCGATAGAAACTGTCAATGAAACCATTCTGGTTCTTATCCCGAAGGTGACTGCTCCAGAAAGCTTCAGCCAGTTCAGACCAATTAGTCTATGCTCGGTTATATACAAAATTGTAACCAAGATCATCACTACCCGTCTGAAAAACATTCTACCAATAGTAATCGACCAAAGCCAAAGCAGTTTCATACAGGGCCGCCAACTTCATGATAATATAATCTTAGCCCAAGAAGTAGTACATTCAATGCGGATCAAAAAAGGGAAGGTAGGACACATGGCTGTGAAGATTGACTTGGAGAAAGCTTACGACAGACTAAGATGGGATTTCATCATGGATACCCTAGAAAGTATCGGGGTGCCTCAAAATTGGCTCATGCTTATACATAAATGTATCTCTACCTCGACCATCCGCATCTCACTTAATGGTGATCTTATAGACAGCTTTAAACCCACTAGAGGCATCAGACGAGGTGGCCCACTCTCGCCGTTTCTCTTCATACTCTGTATGGACAGGCTGAGTCAAATGATCAAAAGGAGGGTTGATGAAGGAAGCTGGAAAGGCCTAAAACTGTCAAAGCATAGCCCCAAGCTAACACACCTTTTCTTCGCAGATGATCTTATTCTGTTTGCCGAAGCCTCCAGAAAGCAAATGGAAATCATGAAAGATTGCCTCGACATGTTCTGCGATATCTCAGGGCAAAAAGTAAATGTTGGTAAATCAAGGATATGCTTCTCCAAAAATGTCTCACATAGTCTCTCAAGGTCCCTCAGCGCCCACTGTGGAATACCCCTGACTTCATGCCTAGGCAGATATTTAGGGGTCAACCTTCTACACAAAAGAACTGGAATTACTGACTTCCAAGGCATCGTCAACTCTGTGAGTAGCCGTCTTGCGGGGTGGAAAGCAGCCTCCCTCTCTTTAGCAGGACGTGCAACCCTAGTGCAAGTTGTCTATAATGCCATTCCCACCCATACCATGAATATAAATCTTTTACCGGCTACCACAACTAAGAAAATAGACTCCCTCAATAGAAGTTTTCTTTGGGGGACATAGGTAAATGAAAAGAAAATTAGCCTCCTGGCATGGGATGACGTCTGCAAACCCAAAAAGAAGGGCGGGATAGGGCTAAGGAAAACGGCCGACCAAAATAAATCACTGTTGATGAAATTGCTTTGGTGCATCATTAGGGAGCCGGATTCCTTGTGGGTGCGAGTTTTAAAAGGGAAATACTTCCCATCCACGGATATCTTTTCAGATAGGCCAAAGCCTCATCATTGCTCCCATGTATGGAGAAGCATGAATACGGTGATCTCAGAGTTTAAACAGGGAATCACCTGGAGCCTTAGGGACGGAGATAACATAAGCTTATGGAATGATGAGTGGCTAGGAAACTTCAGACTCTATGATATGGTACAACTGATCCCGAAAAACCAGATCGGATGCATAGTCAAGGAATATATAAACAGTGAAGGGGACTAGAACTGGAATGAAATTGAGAAATGGGTTCCCATGGAGTTATGCTTACACATAGCAGCTACAAAAATCGATATATCTAGACAATGCAAAGATGAGTTGATTTGGAAAGAAACGAGCAATGGCAAATTCTCTACCAAATCAGCATATCAGATAATTGCGAAGGACCGTTGGGAACTCGCTACCTGGAAGTGGGAGTTCATTTAGCACTTGAAAATTCCTCAAAGAATTAAATTCTTCCTCTAGACAACAATTCACGATAAACTCTTGACTCAAGCCGAGCGATGTCGAAGACACATCTCCGACAATCCCACCTGCTCCCGCTGCAACCAAAGAGTGGAAAATAGCCTCCATGCTCTGAGAGATTGTCCGGAGAGTCAAAAAATCTAGCGGTCTATCATCGTGTTTGGTAGCCATGAGTTCTTCGCACTGGATAGGGAGGTTTGGCTTTGGAAATTCTTACACAATGACTCAATTACGCAGTGGGAGACAAGTACTTCCATCATTTTTGTTGTGGCTCTCTGGTTCATTTGGAATCGGAGGAACTCGATGGTCTTTCAAAACGCTATAACTGACTAGAGAGACATGGGTGAGGTAATTAAATCTTTCTGTTTACTGGTAGTAGGGGCCACAATTGAGGAAAGAAGGGCCATGGGGCAAGATAGAAATGAGTCTATGGCTAAATGGAGGAAACCAGAGGCATCATGGTTCAAGCTGAACACAGATGGCTCCTGATGCACAGCTAGAAACTACATTGCAGCAGGAGGGCTATTGAGGGATGAACATGGACAGTGGATGTTCGGGTTCTTACACAATATCGGAGTAGGAGACAGTGTTAGCGCTGAACTGTGGGGGGTTGCTACTGGTCTTCGGCTTGCGATTGAACGGGGATATGAGTGTATCCTGCTAGAATCGGACTGCCTCGAGGTTATTCGACTGATCAATTGACCAATTGAGGAAGCACAAGTCCACCCTGGAAGAGTGCTTGTTATGACAATTAGAGGGTTAAAAGAAAGAGCAAACGTGAAAGTTCAACATACCTACTGCGAAGCAAATATGTGTGCGGACTGGCTCGCAAAGAAAGCCTAAACGGCTCCCCGTGGAATTAACGTCATGTTGGAAGCACCCCTAGATATAAGAGGTCTGATGAGTGAAGATTGTTCAGGACCTAGCATTAGGAGTCCCAACTCTGCTGTCCTAGGATAATTCCCAGCTATGCTAGTTTTTTTTATGTTTTTGCTGCTGTTTTTCTTTTCTGGTTTGCTGTTTTGTAATTTTCTTTGGAATAAAAAAAAAAGATTAACCTCTAAGAAATTGTGTTTGAGAATTAGGATGGAAGATGACATGGTACCTAAGAGGATAAAATTGTACTATTTTTTTCTTATGCATGACATGAGTGCTAATTTGATGCGAACCCACGAGGAACGGTGCCTCGAAAACCCGACAACTAGATTTGATTCCCAAGAAAGCTAACGAATCAGGGTTGGATAGAAAAGAACCTTTGTAAAACAGAGTTACAAAGACCCAATCCCAATCTCCAACAACCAAGAATACGATCCGAATGATAAATTGAGACGAAAGAAAACCCCTGCAAAACGAAGTTGCAAAGACCCAATCCCTAGTCTAACTAACAAGGATTCGATTCCGAATTGTTCAGTTGTAGTGCTCCAAAGAACATAAGAGAAACCCTCACAAGAGAAGAAATTCCAAACTTTAATTTTGATGATAATCGATGTCTGCCGTTACAATCCAAGGGAAAGCTATAAATACCTAACCTAAATCTAATTAGTTTTTGGACGTAATAGTCCTTACAATAAAATAAGGAATGAAATAGGAAGTTAAGGGTATATTGGTAACCTTCCTAATTATTAAATAAAACAGAAGCCGATATCTGTTAAGCCGTGCCCACATCAATTTCCAGGCCACTTTTGTTATGATGAAACAGAAGCCGATATCTGTTAAGCCGTGCCCACGTCAATTTCCAGGCCACTTTTGTTATGGAGAAACAGAGGCCAAAGTTGTCTAAGCCGTGCCCACGCCTTAGGAAAACTTCCGAAATTGTTGCTAAATCCTTGAGAACAACGCCAATCAATCTTGAACATTCTCATGTGAGTCTGAATGCTCCAATTGACCTCCGTATTCACATCTCATGCAACTTGAAAGAGATACGACAATTAATGGATCATTAATTTCAGAAACTACGCTTTTATCCGCGATGTCCATCACTTGGACCATATATGATTGAAGCTCCTCTTCAAACTGTTTGGCTCTTGCTCGGGTAATAGGTCCATCGGGAAGCTTTAATTGAGAGATGTGAGATCCCAAGTTTGAGCTCTGATTTCCATTTTCATCATTCCCTCCCTCCTCAAGAGGATTCGACCTCGAATCAGTATCTGCATCATAAAAGGATAAATCAGAAACATTAAAAGTAGCAGAAACATTATAATCACCAGGCAGGTCAATCTTGTAGGCATTATCATTCACTCGCTGCAAAACTCGAAATGGTCCATCGCCTCGAGGTTGCAGCTTATTTTTACGAAGTCCAGGAAATCGCTCCTTTCGAAAATGCACCCACACTAAATCACCGGGAGCAAACACAACTCGTTTACGATGTCGATTCACTTTTGAAGCAACTCGTCGATTCTTTGCTTCAATATGCTTGCGAACCTTCTCATGAATGGATTGCACTAACTCAGCCTTTTCAACGCCATCTGTACTAGACCTCGCATCCACAGGTAAAGGTAACAAATCCATAGGAGTAAGAGGGTTAAGTCCATAAACAATCTCAAATGGTGAAAACAAAGTAGATGAATGAATGCTACGATTATATGCAAATTCAACCATAGGCAAACATTCTTCCCAACTCTTAAGATTCTTACCGACTACCGTGCGCAAAATTTGACTAAGGGTTCGGTTAACAACCTCAGTCTGTCCATCCGTCTGGGGATGACAAGCTGTAGAGTATAAAAGCTTAGTACCTAGTCGACTCCATAAAACACGCCAAAAATGACTCAAAAACTTGGCATCTCGATCGGATACTATAGTCTTAGGGACTCCATGTAACTTAACAACCTCACGAAAGAAAAGATCAGCAACATTAGTAGCATCATCGGTTTTATGACAAGGAATGAAATGTGCCATCTTACTAAACCTATCAACTATGACAAAGATAGAATCACGACCTTTCTTTGTCCTAGGTAACCCTACAATAAAATCCATGGAGATATCTACCCAAGGCTCCGTAGGTACAGGTAATGGTGTGTAAAGACCTTGAGATAAAACCTTAGATTTGGCCTTTTTACAAGTGATGCACCTGGAACAAAACCTATTGACATCTCTACGCATTTTCGGCCAAAAAAAATGTTCATGCAGAATATCTAAAGTTTTTGTAACCCCAAAATGGCCCATTAAACCACCACTATGAGCTTCCTTAACAAGTAATTCTCTATATGAACATTGTGGGACACAAAGTCTATTCTCACGAAACAAAAACCCATCAAGTATATAGAACTTGTCCACAACAGACTTACCACACAAAGAGTAAATGTCACCAAAATCAACATCACCATGATACAACTCTTTAAGATGTTCAAATCCCAAGAGCTTAGTGGTTAATGAAGTTAAGAGAACATACCTGCGAGATAGTGCATCGGCCACCACATTTTCCTTACCTTGCTTGTATTGGATGGTATAAGGAAAAGTTTCAATGAATTCCATCCACCGAGCATGCCGCCTGTTTAATTTCCCTTGTCCATTGAGATGCTTCAGGGACTCATGGTTAGAATGAATGACAAACTCTTTGGGCCAAAGGTAGTGTTGCCATGTCTCCAATGCCCTCACTAGAGCGTATAACTCTTTGTCATATGTGGGGTAATTAAGTGCAGCCCCACTCAGCTTTTCGCTAAAGAAAGCGACCGGTCGTTTATCCTGCATCAAAACAGCACCAATACCTATGCCAGAGGCATCACATTCAATCTCAAACGCTTTCTCAAAGTTAGGTAATGCAAGGACAGGAGCAGAACATAATTTATCTTTCAGAATATTAAAAGCATTCTCCTGTGCTACCCCCCATGAGAATCCAACCGTCTTTTTAATCACCTCTGTAAGGGGAGCAGCTAAAGTGCTAAAGTCCCTCACAAATCGTCTGTAAAATGATGCTAAGCCATGAAAGCTTCGCACCTCAGACACATTACTAGGTGTAGGCCAATCACAAATTGCCCTTACCTTTTCCTCATCTACTTCAATTCCCTTAGCAGTCACGATATAACCAAGAAAAACAATTCGATCCGTGCAAAAAGAACACTTAGACATGTTAGCATACAATTTTTCCTTTCTAAGCACATCAAAGACACTTTTCAAATGACCTATATGCTCTTCTAATGACTTACTATACACCAATATATCATCAAAGTAAACTACCACAAATTTGCCTATAAATACACGCAACACATGATTCATTAAGCGCATAAAAGTTGATTGTGCATTAGTTAGACCAAAAGGCATAACGAGCCATTCATACAAACCATGTTTAGTTTTAAAAGCAGTTTTCCATTCATCCCCTTCTCTCATTCTAATCTGATGGTATCCGCTTTTTAAATCTATCTTACTAAACACTACAGCTCCATGTAATTCATCCAACATATCATCCAACCTAGGGATAGGATGACGATACTTTACCGTTATGTTGTTGACGGCTCGACAATCAACACACATTCTCCAGCTCCCATCCTTCTTAGGCACGAGAAGCACAAGAATAGCATATGGACTCATCGACTCTCTCACGTATCCCTTAGCAAGCAACTCTTCCACTTGGCGTTGTAATTCCTTAGTCTCCTCAGGATTACACCGGTAAGCTGGACGGTTAGGGATAACTGCTCCAGGTACCAAGTCGATCTGGTGTTCGATGCCTCGAATAGGTGGCAACCCTTCAGGCAAGTCTTCAGGCATCACATCTTGATACTCCTGCAAAAGAGAGACACAAGAACTAGGCAGGACATTGTCAGCTTGATTTACATACGCCTCTTTATAAATAAGTAATAACACAGGCTTATTCATAGAAATAGCATACTTAACCTCACCGGATTTTGTAAAGAAATTGACCTTACTCCGCCCCACACTGTTATTCTCTCTTGACTCTCCTTTTGCATATGGCCCCTCTCCTGTTAAACTCTCAGAACTATTTTTACCTCGACTCTCTCGCTCCTTGGCCACATCAATATCAATTATCTCTTTTTTTTTAGATTTGGCTTTTCTCTCCCCAAGTCCCCCTTACCATCACTCTTCTGATCATGCTTTTCTCTCAAATCTCTCTGTTTATCAATGGACTCAGGTGCCTTGTTAGAAACAGCCCCGATGCGGTCTCTAAGCTTAATTTGGTCCTCATAGACCTCTTCTGGTGTCAAAGGAGCTAGAATAATTTTCCTTCCATCATGCATAAAACTATATTGATTCTTTCTCCCTAAATGCATAGCATTTTTATCAAACTGCCACGGCCTACCTAGCAAAATATGACCGGCTTGCATAGGAACTACATCACAAAGCAAATCATCTTGGTATTGCCCAATCTTGAGCGACACTAAAACTTGCTTATTAACCCTTATTTCCCCACAATCATTTAGCCATTGCAATTTGTAAGGATGTGGATGCTTTGTTACTGGCAATCCTAACTTCTCTACCAAAGTAGTACTAGCTACATTAGCACAACTACCACTATCAATAATCACACTACATACCTTGCTTTGCACGAGACATCGAGTGTGGAAAATATTTTCCCGTTGTTTCTTGTCCTCGGCAATCTTCATTTGAGCACTCAATAGTCGTAAGATGACTAGTGATTCTCCCCTCTCGGCTTTAGTGTAGCCGTCTGCCTCATCAGAATCAAATTCCCCTTCATCTTCATCTACCTCACACTCACTCTCACTATCAGTGACCACTGCACCTCCTCTCATCACCATAGCTCTTCTATTCGTGCATTCAGAAGCTATGTGCCCGAAGCCTAAGCATTTGAAACATTGAATTTTACTTGCTCTCGGCTTTTCCTCTACCTTCTGCTTGTTCTTGTCAGTGGAGTCTGTCTTAGGTGTGGGTTTATCAAACTTGGATGGATTTCTGCTTCCCCTCTCTTGGCTTCCCCAACGATTCTTCCAATTAGAGTTGGTAAATGAGGAACCCCCATTGTAGGTTCGAACTTCCTTCCTCTCCTTAAGTTGGCGTTCTGCTGTCTTTGAGGCATGTACCATGTCTTCCAAATCCACACAATGCTGAAATTCGACTATATTGGCTATGTCCCGATTAAGGCTAGCAAAAAATTGAGACTTGGTAGCTCTCCGATCTTCCACTACATCGGCTCTCAACATTGCCATTTCCATCTCCTTGTAGTAAGCATCTACGCTCTTAGAGCCTTGTCGAAGGGATTGCAATTTTCTGTATAAGCCATCATAGTAATCATTCGGAACAAAACGCTTCCTCATAACGGCTTTCATTTCACCCCACGTGTCAATTTGTGGCTCTCTGCTTCTAAATCTAGAGGTCACAAGCTGATCCCACCAAACTAATGCATAGTCTGTGAACTCAATCACTGCTGCCCTCACTTTCTTCTCCTCAGAATAATTATGACAGTCAAATAGGAGTTCAATTCTTTTCTCCCATTCTAGGTAAGATTCAGGATCATCCTTACCATTGAATGAAGGAATCTTCAGTTTCACATTCCCAAGACCTCTGTCTTGTCCCTCATGTTGCCAAACTTGTCTATCCCGGTTATCACGTCGATTTTGTTCTTCGGCATTGCGTGCTTCTTCAGCAACTCTATGATTCTCCTCAATCACATCCATACGCTCCATTAACCGGTTTAACAAGGTCAATACTCGTTCCTCTGCCATTTTTTTTCTCTACACAGAAAAAGAAACAAAACCAAACAGATAACATTGAACAAACACGAGAAAAATTAATCCAAGCTCACAATCCTCTCGGTGTTTCGCTCAATTCTTTGGCTTTTCACTCTGATACGCTCACCACTCGTTGCCTTTTACCACTTGATTTCTCTTATTGTGCTCTTTAAAGCACTCAGTAGAATAAATTCAGTGTCAAAACCCCGAAAGTTCAAACTGGAATTAAATCCTACAACCTAAGAAGCAAAACGGTAAACAAGAACGAATCGCAGAATAGCAAGTCGATGACCAATATTAATGTGACGATATGGAAGTATAACACGAAACGATGATGATCCAAATACGAATGACAAAACTCAAATTTTATTGTGCTGCACCTAATTTGTTTTGTACTTACTTGAATCAAAATAAAAATCAATTATCCATGACCTGTTTTCTTTCGACCCTTTTTTTTTTCTTAAATTGTGTTGCTTTTTTTTTTTCTTTGAATTGAAACTTTAATTCAATTCCACTACAACCTCTTTTTTTTGATTTTTTTTGATATATCTTCAACAAACTAAGAATTGGTTAGGTAAAGCACATAATCTTGTTTTGAATTTTAGATAAGGTTAGAACCTATTTTGAATTCGACCAAAACTCAAGAAAATTGAGAAAAAAAAATTAATGAAAAAATAAAATAAACGATTGACAGATAGATGAATCTGAAAAGTTAGAGCTCGGTTCTGATACCAAACTGATGCGAACCCACGAGGAACGGTGCCTCGAAAACCCGACAACTAGATTTGATTCCCAAGAAAGCTAACGAATCACGGTTGGATAGAAAAGAACCTTTGTAAAACAGAGTTACAAAGACCCAATCCCAATCTCCAACAACCAAGAATACGATCCGAATGATAAATTGAGACGGAAGAAAACCCTTGCAAAACGAAGTTGCAAAGACCCAATCCCTAGTCTAACTAACAAGGATTCGATTCCGAATTGTTCAGTTGTAGTGCTCCAAAGAACACAAGAGAAACCCTCACAAGAGAAGAAATTCCAAACTTTAATTTTGATGATAATCGATGTCTGCCGTTACAATCCAAGGTAAAGCTATAAATACCTAACCTAAATCTAATTAGTTTTTGGACGTAATAGTCCTTACAATAAGGAATGAAATAGGAAGTTAAGGGTATATTGGTAACCTTCCTAATTATTAAATAAAACAGAAGCCGATATCTGTTAAGCCGTGCCCACGTCAATTTTCAGGCCACTTTTGTTATGAAGAAACAGAAGCCGATATCTGTTAAGCCGTGCCCACGTCAATTTCCAGGCCACTTTTGTTATGGAGAAACAGAGGCCAAAGTTGTCTAAGCCGTGCCCACGCCTTAGGAAAACTTCCGAAATTGTTGCTAAATCCTTGAGAACAACGCCAATCAATCTTGAACATTCTCATGTGAGTCTGAATGCTCCAATTGACCTCCGTATTCACATCTCATGCAACTTGAAAGAGATACGACAATTAATGGATCATTAATTTCAGAAACTACGCTTTTATCCGCGATGTCCATCACTTGGACCATATATGATTGAAGCTCCTCTTCAAACTGTTTGACTCTTGCTCGGGTAATAGGTCCATCGGGAAGCTTTAATTGAGAGATGTAAGATCCCAAATTTGAGCTCTGATTTCCATTTTCATCATAATTAGCTCTTCCCAATCGAGACGATTTTTGATAACTTATCTCTATAAACGTCAAGGGACGTATATTATGTAATAAAAAAATAATGGGGTAGAAATGAAAAAAGGGTCAAAATCAGGGATGAAAATAGATATACGGAAGGCCAACAAAAGAAAGCCATTCAAAGTTTCGCACTTCAGGTAATTTCCCGCACAAAATCCCATTTCATATCCCATCTTCGACTTCTTTGCTGGTTCTCTCTTCACTCTACCTAAATGTGTTTCATACCGTAGCTTCGAAATTTCAAACTCCACTTCAATTCTCTCACTGCGCAGAATTATGGCTTCAAATCCTCCCCAAACTGTTGAGGATCCTTGCAACACCGAGACCGACGAGGAAACCATCGCTCTAAAAAAGAAGCGGTCGCGCCGGGTCAGCTTTGCGGACCGCGAAATTACATCTGTACATATTTTCAACCGTGATGAGGACTACGAGACACCTCCCGACTCATCCGCTCGGAACCCAAGCTCCGATAGTGTCTCTGAGGCGGAGAAGGAGGTGCTAGGGTTTTTTAGGGACCTTGTTGATAGCGATGATTCTAAAGAAATGTCACCAAATCTAGATGAAGACTACGATGACGATGTGATCAACGCAAGGAGATCCTTTTTGAGGCCGGTTGAGTCCCCGTCTCCTGGAAGCAGTATTTTCGGGTCTGCTACTTCGAATGATGGTTTGTTTAATTCTGTCAGCTTTTAGGAATGAATCGTTTTCCTAAGTTCTTTTTATTTTATTTCCATTAGTTAGATTAGTGTATTTTTATGTTTCGAAAACTGGATTAGCTTATTTTGTTTCATACAGTTGCTGCTAAAACAAAAAAATGACTGTTGATTAGTTAAATATGTCTCACTGGAGTGGCTGCTTGATGCAGGAGACAGTATCCGCATAGCTTATAAGTTAATTATATGGCAAAAACATCAGAGATTATGTTGTTTATTTGCGCTTTTCATGAATCAAGTAAAATTCAGTCAACAAATTGATCCCTAGCATAATGTCATTAACTGAAGATGTCTCAAAAGAATCTCTTGGCTCTTGATGTACAGTTAGCAAAGCATAATTTCCTGCAAGGTGAAGAGTTGATGCATTTTTTCCTGTTGGTTTTTTCAGAAGACAACTTTTTTGGACCTGTATCGACAAGTTTCATTAGACCTGGACAGCAATCCGATTCTGCTGCTTCAGATGACAATCATGATGTTACAATGGATTCTACTGTATTTTCAATGCATTACCGTAGTCTTGCTAGGTCAGATTCTGGAGGAAACACTTTCGAAGAGAAAACTCCTTCCCAGGTAACTACTCCGTCTGATTTTGGAAGTTCCATGGTACTAACAAAGGTGAAGAAGATGATTCCACGATTTTCTTTGTCTGAGAAGTTTAGTGGTGGTAGGGATTCAAATGATATGAGTCTAGTTGGAGAAAACCCACATAATTATGGTTATGAAAAGCTATCTCCTAAATTAGAAGAGCTTTTGGCTGTAAGCAGCAAAGATTTGCAAGATGTTTCTGTTTCTGATTTTCCCAATAAAAATGCATCCAAGAGCAGTGAGATTCCCGTGTTTGATGGGAATATGGGTGACCACATAGATCAAAAGGATCACAGAGATAAGGAAACAGGAAATATTGGCAAGCTAGGATTGTCTCCTGAGGGAGTTTCTTCTGTTTGCATGGAATTGGATGAGTTGAATGGAAATTCGTTAAACACACTTGTTGGTCTGGTTGCTAGTGGTTGCTCATCTCGCAGGGATGAAGATTTGGCAGCTAATGTATTTGTTGATCAACGACTGCAAACTCCTAACCAACTGGCGAAAGTAAGACTTCTGTTCTGGATTGGATTTTCCCCCGTGCTTTGGTTTTTTCAATTTCATATACAGTATATTACAGATCCAAGTTGTATGACTAATATTGTCTTCTTTTGGAGCTCACTAAGGTCCTTGAATTTTATTTTCTCTTTGAAGGTTGTTTTTTTGCAATAATTTTTCACTATAACTCATATATGTTTTTAGTTGCAACTTGCATGCATCTGTTGTCCAATTTGTATGTCGCATTTGCCTAATTATCTTTTCTTACAGAAAGCTAGATGTTACTGTTAGCAATGCTCATGTGATGTGATTGACAGCAATTCATTTAAAGTTAATTTCCTGAATACCATAGTTATTAATGGCGCATGACGCACAAGGCTCCAGGCCTAGCGCCTCACCACCCTCCATGGCGGGCGCAGTCACCTTGGCCCGCGCTAGGCGTCCCTTGTGCACCAAGGCACAGAGAGCCAGCATATGTATGTATTTTGGGTTTTTGAAGGTGTTTTATTGTAGGCTTATGTTCACCCTTGGATTAGACACATCTAAGGCCAAAGTAAACAAAAAACAAAGAAAGAAAACAAAAGATACACGTTTCAATTGGAAGAGCCAGACTCGCATAACTGACAACACAATGATGTAAAAGAGAGAGAAAAGCAGAGAAAAGGAAACAAAGCATACCTGAATAAGCAGCCAGGGTAGAATTGATTCCACATTGCCTGTACTTCGTACTATCACTACTATGTTTGTACAAATAGAACTGTGTTCGCCTACATATACAATTATTATGCTAATGCGCGTGTACAAGCAGTAACAAACACTTAAAACAAACATCAGCAACTATGTTATGCATGTGTACAAACAGAATATTGTCCTGGTTTAGTATTTATAACCTTTTGATTTAGAGTTTATAATTTCTTATAGTTTAAACTATTATCATTTATAGTTTTATAAAAATTTATTCTTGTTAATGCGCCTTCTGTGGCTCTGGCCCGCGCCATCGCCGTGCGCCATGGCTCCAAGACCCCCTTGCGCCTTAGTGCACAGTGTGCCTTTAATAACTATGCTGAATACCCATTGTGTGGTTTTCGCTAGCTGCGTTTAAGAAGTTTAACATTGATTATCTCCTGCCATGTTGTTCAAGTGGGCAACAAATCCTGTATATTTTTTCTCTTGAAAACTTAGTGACCTGTAATGTCTTGGCAAATCAAGCCTTTGGCTTATGCATTACTTATTTCGGTTGCAGGTGAATAAAAACTATACGGAATGTGTGAATGGGATTAATACCCTAAATGTTGAGATCCCTAGTGGCGATCATCAGAGCATTAATGGTGAAGTTCCTCAGTTGGATTCTTTTGTGCATGAATTTAGGGAAAATCCAAATGGAAGTTCTCATGTGAAAAGAAGAGACAATTATGGAATTGATCAGAATTTTGATCAACAAAAATCTCCTGCACATGGGTCCATATCCTCAGTATCTGCCAAACAGCAGGAAATATATCTGGATACTGCTATAACGTGTGAACATTTATCATATGTTACTCCTTCACCAAAGCAACCAAATTCTTTTCTAGGCAAGGGAACTATAAAGAGTGGTGGCAAAAATTTCTCTGTTAATAAAAGCATTTCTAAGTTCCAGATTTTTGAGCCTTCTCCCCTTGCTTCAGCTTTAAAAGAGCGAATTGAAAGTTCGAAACTCAGATTATCAAAGCTGCTTTCATCTACAACATTGCCATTCATTGCTGTTGCTGAAGAGAGCTGTAAGAGTGTTGAGAGAAAAAATGTGGATGCTGTAGTAGCTAACCTAGAAAAGCATTTATTTTGTACTGATGCTAATGATAGATGTCAGGAAAGAACAGATCATGTAGATAGTGCTGGTATTCAAAAACAAAAGGAATATGATAGTTTGAGCAAGGATGATCGATCTAAATGCCTCGCAGAAGATAGGGTGTCTGTGATTTCCATGTCTACCCATGTTTCTTTTGAGGGAGCTAATCAGCTGATGACCAGAGTGGCTTCACCTTCTCAGTTCAGTCAATTGCAGAAGATCGAGAGGCAACATAATTTGATGCCAGCGAAGTTTGTACAGAAGACAGCAATTGTTTCTGGATCTGATTCCTCATTGGTTGATATCAAATTGAATAATGAAAATGATGCCAAGGCAATTGTTCTTCCTGATGAGTTTGTTTCTCCTACAACAAAGACATTGGAAAAGATATCATGCTCATCAACAAAACAACAGTGCACCTCCTTGCATGACTTTCAACCTGATGAGATGGTTAGCATGAGCTTAGGACAAGATAAATGTTCAGTCGGTAAAGTTATTAGTAATAGTAATTCAACTGTAATAACTGATGTATTAAGAACATCTTTTCCTGACGAGGGAGCACAATCTAGCTCACCCCTTCCAGATATTAATGGTTTCGTGGACTTCAATCAAGTGGGAAATTTCCATGACTGGCAAAATTACCCTACTGTTTTGAAGCATGCACCTGAAACTTTACCAATTTCTAGATCTCCTTCAAGGGAGAGGAATTCCCAGAAGGTTCTTTCAGGGAGCCCATATAGGAATATGCTAGCGGCAACTGGTTTTGTCCATTCTGAAAAGGAGGTTCCTGGGGAATGGAATGAAGCTTCACCTCCTGCATCAGCTTCCCACGATATTAGTAGGAGAATTAAGAATATTACAGAGGTCACATTTCTCTCTCTCTCTCTCTCTCTCTCTCTCTCTCTCATGTGTAGTCGCTGATTCTCTCACACATGGAGTTATGTTTAATATCTGTTTTAGTAATATAAATTTCCTTGGCTATTTGTTAATGTTAATAATAGTTTTTGCATCAGAGAGATGTTTTTAAAGTTTGACACTTTAAGCTTGTTGCAATCTTAAACTCAGAGGCCCTTTAAGAAAGAGATGTTTAAGAGTCCCATTAAGGAGCCTACTCATAGTCCCTCCAGAAAAGATCAGCATGGGGTATCAGACAATGAGAATATGCAATCTTTTGCAGGGAAGTCTATAGTCTCTCCCAACTCCAACGTGAATTGTCGTGTTGATAGTGGCAATCATCTGAATGGAATTCCTCCACAAAATATTGAAAACTCTTCTGAAAGGAAAAGAAGATTTGAAGAATCAGTTGCTGAGAATGAAGATAAATATCGGAGGATCAAGAGGAGTCCAGAAATTCACACAAGTGAGGATGCTAAGCTGGAAGTTGTGTTGGAATATGCTATTGGAAGTGACAATACAAGGCAGAATACCAGCAGTGACCAAATGACGAAGCATTGGAGTGACGTACGTATATGTATTTCTGATATGTTTTGTTATATTACATGCATGTATCCAGGTTGTCAACAATGTGGTGGTGGTAAACTTGGACAAACGATCTCTTCGTTTTCTTACCTTGGAATTTTGATGTCACAATTTCTCTTTGTGATTTGTAATTTCTCGTGTGGAGTTAAAATATGGATTAACCTTAACCACATATTATGTGGTATAGTATAGATAATGGAGCAAATATTGGATATGCAAAACACCATGTGGGGAGCCACAAGGTGACAATGCAAATGGACAATCTGATGGATTGTTTTATGCAATTTCCTCATTTCGTTTCTTATTCTGACTTCTACCATGCAGATTTTGCAGAAGTTCTTGGAAGATACAGAGCAGTTGCTCTCTCCATTAACTGGAAAATTAAATACAAAATTGGTACTGTATATCCATATCTTCTTCCATGACATGTATATGTTGTTCTTATATCTGCTTCTCTAAAAGTACTTTTATCCTTATTGTAGCTTTCTAGGCTGCAAGATATCGTATTGCACTTGCAGAAGGTGAAGCTTTTTGAGACACTCCATTCCCAAATAGAGTCTCAGGTGATGAGTAGAAAGGATCATACAAATTGTTCTGACCATTTGCTTTCTAACAATGCTTTATTGTTTTGTCTGCAGAAAATGAGCGATCAGTCGAGTGAAATTAGGCTAAACAGGTGGTGGTTCATCTTGTCATACTCTTTTCATGTATCTGGATCACTTTGCTTTCGAGGTCATTGTTTGTAAATTAAATGAGTAAATAAGATCTGATTGATGATATTATGTCCCAGAGTAGCTGAAACCAAAATGTTGCTTTATAAGTTGGCATATCAAAAGGCAAGGCTGCAGCTAATGCATATGGAGCGTGAGAAAGTGCTGGTATTCTTTTTCCTTGTATTCTTACATTCCCTATATTTTAATATTCTTTGGTCTCATGTCTTTATTTTTTATGCAGAAAAAATCACAACAATTGAGCTCAGCACTTCATAAGTCTCAGATGCTGAAGTTGAATAGACAATGTCTACTTTTGTCTGGTAGCAGGAATTCTGCAGCTAACAATCTTAGATGCACATCTGATATGAGCAGCAAAACAGGGGTATATATCAGTTTCAAGATTCTTAATTTCTTATGCCATTCAGTCCCTTCCACTCTTTATCATTTGCATCTAAAGTAAACAGTAGATTTATTTTCAGGAACTGTAAGAAAAAGGAGAAGAATGATTTAATCAGAAATTTGTGAATCCTTCTGCATGATAATATTTTGATGTTGAAACTTCCCTGGTCATACCTTGCTATTTTCTTTGTATCTAGAAAATCTCGAAAGCACTCCATAAAATTATAAAATCTTTGCAGCTCTCTCTCCCTCTCACTCCCCTAACAGACATGGTGCAGCATTCATATCTTAAGGACATTCGTGTTTTCCCAATTCAAACAAAAAGGAGTTTTTTTGTCCAAGCTTTACTCCTATTTCTTCCAATTTCTGACCTTGCAGCCTCCTTTCAATGAAATATTTATTTTGGCTGGAATGGGTATTGGTTGAATAGTTGCATTGATGCATTTTAATCTATTGTAGTGATAATGGAAGGAGGAGATCCACTGTATCATTGTCACCTTCTGTGAGATTCTTTTTAATTACCTATCAGGATTCATGAATTATCAATGAAAATGGGAATGAAGATGTTATGAACTTGGTACTTAATTTTTATATTTTCTTTTTATCACAATGAACTTAGTAACTGAGAGAAACTTTTTCTTTTTGAAACTACAGAGAGTTAATTCTATTTATTCTTTTATTTAGGATTTAGAGAAGCTGTTTGCTATATATGTTCAGTTTCATTTTTGTGTGCGAGTTCTAGATGTGGACATGCAAATGAAGTCCAGTTCTTTTAACATTTCGGTGGTAGTTGTCTGATCCTTCTTCTTTGCCTTAGGACTTATAAGCCAATTTGGAATTGGTGAATACGGAGGAAAGAGTTGAATACTTCTAGACTCAGGTCATTTTTGGTTCTTTCTTACAAGTCACTCTGTTATAAATTAGAAAAATTGGTTGTGAAAGAAGGAAGTCTGAAAAAAAGCAGTTTGCAAGTTGAATCAGTATCTGATTCTAGGTTAAAGAGACCTTTAAAGTATAACCAGATCCAAACTCAGGCCCGTGATATGAGAGGCCAGGATGATAATTTTCTTGTTAGTGCTCAGCTTTTCCTTTATTCTTGTAAGTCAGACCCATTAATGTGTACCAAACATGGAGTATTTGTCTGTTTACATGGTGCACTCTTATAGATTGATTTAAATATTCTGCATCTTCATGATTCATGCTGATATTTTTCTGTTTTAGAATACTTTATTGTATTATTTAAGAAATGCCTCCATATCTGCGAATATGCTCGACTTCTGCCTATTTTAGATATATGATATCTTGAAAGATTAATGTAGTGGGTATACGGAGTTTACTTTCAGTTTCATGACCTACATGCTTTGATATTGTGCAGCTTTCCTGGGAAAAGTTGGCTGCAATGAAGCATGACTTTGAAGTTATAGATAGGAAAATAAAGAATCTAACAAAATCGTTCAACAGTTACCTCAGAATGAAAGGAGAACCTAGCTGTTCTGAGATTATTGCACAGCTAAATGTTCATTTGAAGAAGAAAACTTCTTGCAAGATTATACATGACGATTTGCAGGTCTTATTTTCTTACGCTGACACAATCAAATGCAAATATAATTTCCTTGACTACTGAGAGGTTGTCTTGTCTGTTATTTTATCAGTTATGGGAAATTGATGACTTTGGGAGTATGAATCTGAAGCGAAGCATTGCTCTTAATTACCGAGGCTTATTCTGCCAAAGGTTGTTTTTCTGTTGATTTTGCCCCCATTTTGTTATGGCATCACCTATTGAGCTTTCTGTTGATTATGTTATCCCCTTGCTTGTACTTTTTTTGTGATGGAATGCAGATTTGTGATAAATGGCAGCCCTACTCCTAGTGTTTTTGTTTCGAACAATTTGGATGGCACTAATATCACAAAGGTAATGTAGTCTAGCAGTGGGATGTGGCATTAGTTTTATTTTCTATCGCATTTCTGAAATAAGTGTTTCTTTGTTCTTTTTAGAACTTCCCTAATATGGATGCCTGCACTGCATTTGCATGGACTTTAAATGCAAGGTCCAAAAAGAAGCTTGTTGGTTTCAAAATATTTGCCCAGGAAACACAGGTAAATATCAGTCTACTTTTTTCATTTAGTTGTATTATGTATATATTTTTTTCTTGATGTTTATACTGGAGTTTGCTGATACAAACGTGTGCTTATCAATGAAAAGAGAAGCTTCCAACTTAATTGCTATGAGATATATTTGCTGAAGGCCTTTTTCTTTTTCTTGAATGATATTCTGTTGCTTCAATATCATACCCTCTTTTAATTTTGCTTTGGCTTGTCAGTCCCATTATTCAAGGGGGTTAGAGTTATTTTCCTCAACCATCTTCTTCTTATTTTAGTTAATGGTTATGAAGGACTTAACTGACTGAGCTAAGCAAGTAGATACTATTTGTATTTTTTTTAATGCAGTTTTGTGTTATGCAGATTACGTGTTCACTTCTACATAATCTGCTTGATGTGTTTGGAGAAGTTCAGTTAGCATTGCTAGAAATTCGAAATTTGGTCCAGACAAGATTCTGTTCCTCTGGTAATAGTTCATCCTCTTTCATTTCTTTTCTCTTTAATTTGCTGTCCAATTTGGACCTTAGCAATGACCATGTGCATCATTGGAATCTAAAAGTGCAATTCATAGTTTTGTAAAATATTAAGTACAACTGTGTATCGTACTTTGGACAAAAGAGAACTTCTTAAAACTTTGCATCCTTGAAATTTAAAAGGTTATTTAGTGGCAATTTTTTTCACTTGATAGTAATGAATTAACTAACTGGTGGTTACTTAAATGCTTATGAAGTTCATGTTATGTTGGCAACTTAAATTTAGGTAAGCTCATTGAAGGAAATTCTTTTCCTTAACATTCATTTGTGGAAAAATTGGAGCCATCTGATGTTTGCATTCCTTTGGCATTAGTTGTCCCTAAGATATGATAATGTGATATTATCAAATATATTCCAAATGAAGCGTCAAGTAGTTGCTGCATATCTGTAATATAAAGCTAATACCTTTCAAGTTCACCAAGGGTTTTCTTTGGAGCATACCAGATTCATTAGTGGACTTTAATTATTTAAATCCAGTGACACAGCATGCTGGGTTTTTAAAAAATCATCACATTTATTATTGGTCCGTTAACAAATTGAAATTAGTTATTATCGTGTGTAGTTTGTATTTCCTCTGTTATATGATAAAATTTCAGAAGTGTGAAGGTTTTGACAAGAAAAATGGTAGAGTTATACATTGAATAGTAGGAAAAAAGGGGTACTTAAAATATAGTATTCCTAATGGATACTGAATCTATTTTTGGATCTACGTGGAGTTGTAATCCTGAACCCACCATAGCGAAATGCGGATGTAAATATTTATAGCACTAATTAAGACAACTTGTTCAATGCTCGTGGGAGAATTGGGAAAGCTTGTTTGAATTGTTTTTACTAGGTTCTATTTTGCACTTGACCGTAGGGATTGTTGTTTGGTTATTCCTTTTTAAATTATCTGAAAGGAACCTGTCTGACACTATCAAATTATGTAGATATTGCATTAGAAACTTTCTATGGTATACTTTTTATACAATTGTTTTATTTTTTTGTTTTCATTAATTAAGAGTCTTTAATATTTAGGAGTTTTTGGTTTCCATTAGTTTTGATAGTTGCTGTAGGATAGGTTTTAAGGATGCTATTTGATATTTATTAATTTATTGTGTTCAGTGCTGCTTATTTAGTTAGGCTAGTTTTCGTCTTTCTTTTTGCTGGTAGTATTTGTTAGACTTTTTAATTTTGGTAGAATCCTAGTAGTGGTAGAATCCTAATTGTGGTAGGACCCTTTTGGCCAAGGATACCTTAGGTGTTTAGGAATCATTACCTCTTTATAAAAGGGGATTTTCTATCGATTAATTTTATGCAGAAATTTCAATCAAAGAATTAAGGAAGAGTTGGTGCCTCTTTAATAAAAAAATCACCAATCGTAAAATCAGGAAAGGTAGGTACTTCAAGGAAAGGCAAAAACAACAAAGAAGTCATGCTTGATTTCTTCGTGGGAAGACCCGTGACGAGATCTTTTTCGCGGTCCCATAGCAACTTTTATGATAGAATCATATTCAGGTGGGGATTTTTTTAGATATATTGTAGAAGTGGAAAATGAATTTTAAACACAAGCACTGGAAACACACTAAAAGCAAACACTAACAGTCTACCACCAACATACATGCATAGATAGAAAATGAAAGCAGCATAGTTAGATCCAATGCGTCATTGGTTGGGACAAAAATGCAGTGTCAAATGATTCATGTTGTTTTCTTTTTACTCCGAGGCCTCTTAATGAATGCTCACAATTTATAGACAAGGGAGTATGCACGAGTGTACGTACTAGTGTTGGGAAGACTGAAGAGTTTCCTATTACGATTGGAGTGCATCAAGGTTCCGCACTAAGCCCATTTCTTTTTGCCATCGTTATGGATGAACTAACAAGTTCACTTCAAGATGGTATACCATGGTGCATGCTGTTTGCAGATGATATCGTGTTGGTTGATGAGACGAAAGAAGGAGTGGAGAGGAAGTTGGAACTATGGAGACAAACTCTAGAATCTAGAGGCTTTAAGTTGAGTCGAAGTAAGACAGAATATTTGGAGTGTAAGTTTAGCGGCCGTAGGAGTAGGGAGGCAGGGACAATCACCCTAGATGGGAGAGTTGTTCAGGCCTCGGATTGCTTCCGGTATTTAGGATCTATTATCCAAACGGATGGAGAAGTAGATGGAGATGTTGCTCATAGGATTAAAGCTGGTTGGTCGAAGTGGAAGAGTGCTACGGGTTTCCTTTGTGATCCCGACATGCCTAATAGATTGAAGGGAAAATTCTACCGGACGGCAATTAGACCAGCATTGTTATATGGTACGGAGTGTTGGGCAGTGAAACACTGCCACATCCATAAGATGTCGGTGGCGGAGATGCGTATGTTGAGATGGATGTGTGGTCATACGAGAAAGGACCGGGTGCGTAATGAAATAATTAGGACAAAAGTAGGGGTCACATCTATTGAGAATAAAATGAGAGAAAACCGACTAAGGTGGTTTGGCCATGTGAGACGTAGAGCGCTTGATGCGCCGGTTAGGAGAACCGAAGAGTGGCAAAGGGATGTAGTGGTGAGGGGTAGGGGAAGACCTAAGCAAACTTGGAGGAGGGTGATCGAGAGTGATATGAGTTTACTGGGAATTGAGGAAAATATGGTAGTGGATAGGACGGATTGGAGGGAGCGAATCTGTGTCGCTGACACGACTTGACTTTCACGGTTTTATATGATGGTTCATGTTAGCCGACCCCGAATCATTTCGGGACTAAGGCTTTGTTGTTGTTGTTGTTGTAGTTTGATTCTTCTCGCATGATCCACCATGTATCATTGTTCTTGGGTTATGGATGCTCGTATTACATGTGCTTTATCGAAGTTAAATGCTTCATGGACCTCCCAGTACTCGGTCTTTTTAGTTCACTGGCTTTCGAAAAGCTTGCTTTTATGTTGTCACCCTTAGAACTAATTTGTTAAAGCCACTTAATAGCTATATGATTCCTTGACACTCTCCTATCCATGCAGTCTGCCTTCATGTCAAGTTGATAGATGGTACCCATTAATCAACTTTTGAATTAGCAGTCCTGGTTCCAGATTTCCTATATAAATGCAAAAGGCCGTAATTAACCACAAATGTTTTTCTCTTCTCCAGTTGAACAGCTTCAATTGCAGCTATGTTTCATTGATTTTAACAATGGTTGGAGGATGATGGTGACTCTGGACATGACATGTTTGAATCGGTAAAGGTTCCTATCTTATTCTTTTTCGTTATTCCTATTAGTAGCACACCATTCTGAATTAATCAATTTATGAAAATACCAAATTGCCTGCTGTTGTCTGCTGAGGACCAGTATGTGCATATCTTCATTCTTGTACGAACTAGATGTGCTGTTGCACATTCTAACTTGAAAGTTTCACCAATGCAGGGGGTCGCAAATGGGTAGTTTCAGATGAGTATGAGTTGGGTTTTTACAAGTTAGTTTGTATATCATCCATGTACAGATTGATGACCGTTTAAATTTCATATGCATACCATGCCCACATAACCTTAATAGATGCTAACCGACCCATTTGCCAAATTAGCAATGATTTAATAGACATAAGAAATGTTTTCTACATTTTTTTTCTAAATTTCACATGATTTTTGAAGTGATTTTCTGATGAAAATAATGACATTTCACATTCAATTTGCGAGACTATTGTTTCATATTACACAAACGTGTTGAGCAAATGTAATAAGAATCCAAGTCTTTATCTAATATTCAAACAAGAATTGAAATAAACTACTTATAGAAGATGCAAATATGGCTAAAATTGCTGTTTTTCCATTGCCTTTTTTATGTCATATTTTTGTTCTTTTCTTTACAATTTTGAAATTCTTTCTACTATTCAATTAAAAAAAATCCAAATTAACATCTGTATGTAGTAGGTACATATTTTTAATGCTCCAGATCATGAAGAATAGGAACTAGAGAATAAAAATTTGGAAATGGCAAAATGCAATGAATATGAATCCAAACAATCAATTCATAGAATTGTTACAATAATTTGTATAAGAAATATTATAAAATATCCAAATGTTTTTTCAATTTTGCCAGCGTAAAACTTAGCCACATCTTATGACATGAACCAAAATATATGGTTCATGTTAGCCGACCCCGAATCATTTCGGGACTAAGGCTTTGTTGTTGTTGTTGTTATCCAAATGTTTTTTCAATTTTTGTTGACTCAGAATGGGTTGGTATCCACTTTCAATCCTTATGACTCGTATTAAAATGGTTTGAACCATTTATTGCTCACTAGAACTATAGCAGACTCTTTATAATGGACTACTGACGGATCTTTTGGCTGATACTGTACTTAGTGGGTTCCACAGGTCCAATGTATTTGCTTTAAATGTGCGACATTGAAAGCTAATAATTGGTATTTCTTATTGATGCAATTTTGCTTGAATTTCAACTCTTAGCTTCACAATGTAATTCAATTGTGCATGTTAAAATATTAGTTTTGCGTTTGAGGTTCTGTGATGCAGACTTGTGGAACAATGCATGGTACGACTCAGCATAATATGCTGAATAGCTTGAATTTTGGAACTTGGTTGTGGATGTCAACTCTTCATGTAAAATAGTTAAATTTTGTAACCACACCCTAAGGAGGTGCTGGTTTTTATTTCAGTATGGGTGTTGTGGTTATTGCAGAAGATTGTAAATTAAAGTTAGATAAGTTCCACTAACTTCCTTGCACTGGTTTTAAAGCATTCTGCACGATTTTTAAGTGTATGTAATAGGCCAAACAGCAAGGATTCAACACATTAACTGGTGATCTCAGTCGCCTAATTCTTTGACCTAAATAATTTAGTTAAACATGTCTTATTATAAATGTGATATTTATGTTGGTAAGTTGCTTATGTTCTGTTCTTATTAGCAACTAACAAATAGCTAAAGTTGTTACAATTTTCTTTTTCTTTTTAATATTTATACCCCTGATAAAACAAAATGGTTAGATTGTCTGACATTTGAGTTTCTGAAACAGTGGGGTGTATCCTTCAGAAGTTGTTCCATCTCAACTAGAAGCTTCCTTTGCTGGGACATGCATGCCAGTTCCTGAGTCTCTGGTGGCTAGAATAACAGCTGCAGTTGATGGTCTTGGAGCTGGGTATTCAAGGATTATAAGGCTTTGCAGGTGTATTTCCCAGGTGGTGTGCTCCCCTTGAGCACATGAAAAGTGCCTCAGTTCGTCTTGAAAATAGATCTGTCAGCTCGGCTTTGCATTTTGGGTTGGTCTTCGGTTTTGTAGACTTCATACTACAGATAGCTTCTGCATTGTTCAGCAAAATAAACTTTGCCTCTGAACTCTGGACTGAAGTTGGTGCTGTAACTAATTTGGTCACCAATTTAATAGAACCTATAAATAATTAAGAAATTTGATTATAGTTCATACTATTTTCTGTGGTTTTATTACAGTTGCAAGAAAATTCGAATTAAGGAACGGGTGAAACTGTTCCTGAAGTTGGTGGACATGATCGGTTAGTCCAAATCGAAGTTTAGGTATAACTCAACCTTGGAAATTGTAATATTTGACAAATTAAATCAAATTTGACAAATTTTTAGGTATTGAAATTGATTGTATTTGATTTAATTTGTAAAAAATTATTAATTTCAAAACTGAATTAATGCTTAAACTTTGGTTTGATCTAATTCCAAGAAAATCCAAGTAGTGAATGTCTTATGATGTGACAAATGTTACTATGTTTGCATTATTCTTTTTGCTGAGATATAAAGTTACCAGGAGAAAGAAAATATCCTAGTCGTGCAATTGACAAAGCAGAAAATATCTGAGTCTTGCGATTGAGAAAGCAGAAAATATCCTAGTCTTGCAATTGACAAAGCAGAGGCCTAAATCATGAGATATTTTGAAGCCTGTAGATATTTTGAAGGCTGGATCAGATATTTTGAAGCCTATATCCAGAAAGCTATAATTGGCAGAATATGGTGGAAAAGGAAGGCTAGTAATAGCATACTTCTATTAACTTACCTGGTTGTGAAGCATAAATTTTGATTAAATGCAGTCAAGGTTGTGGTGTTAAAGATCTAAATTGCCGGACCACTTGGGTATATGTCTTAAGTGGACCATTCAATTTGCAACTATTGAGAATTATTGTTGTTCAGACATAAAAGCTTCTAATTCCAATTTTCGCTTTCTGGAATATGCAGATTCTTCTTTAGCTACTGGTTCAAGTGGAGAGGTGCTGTGAATTGATACTGTGTCCTTGACTACCTGCTTAATACAATTGAACCTTCAGTGTTTAAATCGTTTTTCTGGATATATTTTCAATAATATTATAGTTTTAAAATATTAAGGTCAATTGTATTATTCTAAATTTATGCTTTGTTTGATTTAATTTTGTTTAACTGAACAAGTGACTAGAAAAGAAATTATGAAGTCAACAAGAGCAAGTAGTAAGAGAATTTAGGATGTGCTTTTGGTTTCATAATCATAACTTAAAATAGTGTATATGGAAAAGACCTATTCAAATAATTGAGCTGATGACAATACATCTAAATCGGTTGCCGAAACAAGTGTAGATTTTGCCAAAAAGGCCATTAGATTCCCAAATCAAATATGATTGTCTATGTTATTAACGTTGTAATCTATGGGATAATCCGAATTATAAATGGTACTAATAAAGAAATACGATAATGGTTGCAAGAGTGGGCCATGATGAGGGAGTGATGTGTCAATTACTGAGTAAAAGAAGGGCAATTTGGAAAAAAAATATAATAAAGAAATGAAAAAGTGAACTACTTTTTGTGGGGTTGAATCTCACATGTCTATTAGTATTGTCAAGTGGCTGGTTGCCTTGCCTTTGCTGTGTTTCGTACAAATGCCTTATCTAAACAAATAGTTATTACTTCTTTCTTCCATTACATAAGTTCCATCACACCCCTACTTCTCCAAATAAAGTTTTAAGTTTATTCCTATTGTTTTTTTTAGTAGTGACCTTATAAAATAATAAAATTTTACATTTTTACGTTACAAATAATTTATTAAAATGTTTAACACTAAGTGTCACGTATAAGTTAATTAAAATTAACTGGCTAAAATATTTACTATATTATTAATATAATTACAAGCATGTTAAATGTACAAAAAAAACAAATATATATATTTTAGTTTATTGACAAACTTGTTTGGAAGGTCTAGTGTTGGATCTACATGAGAGGTAGGTGGGGCATTCGCGTCTCTTACCTTCCTGTCCTCGTGGTTTTGCCACTCTTAAAAAGGCATTCGTCTCCTTTTGATGGTGTTTCGTTTCAAAATTGCTTAAAATGATATATTGGTTATCTGAATTTGTTTAAAGTGCTCTATTAATTTTCGTATAGTAATAAATTGTTCTTGAATATAATTTTCAAATTACTTTGAAAAAAACAAACTAGTAAAATCGTGTTCCATTCTAAAAAATTTGTAGATTAATCACTTAAATGACTGATATGACAATGAAATCAATAAGTTGAAATTTTGTACTACCTACAAATAAAATATCAAGTAACTTGATATTGATATTGATATTGTTTTTTTTTTTTTTTTTTTTTTTGCATTTCATGTGATAGGGGAAATATGCACTTGTATGGGACAAATTTAGACCTGCTCTCTCTTACTCTATTGACATATGTTACTTTTCAAAACAAAATTAGCAATTCTTATAATTTGCACATTTTAAATTGTTCATTTATGACATAAGTGAAAAAGTAAACCTGTGTTATAAATGCTTTTGGTTTACTTGTACAAACTCTATCCATATTTTTGTATTACTTCTATTAGTAAAAGAACAATAATTTTGTTTATTTTTTTTTTTTTTTGTAATTATTACTACCCTCAAATGAATAAATAACACGATAATAATCCTAGAAATATTAGATTGGACTGAATATTTTAAGAAAAATATAAAATTTTAACTAATTTTGATCAAATTCAACTAATTCAGTCAAAAAAGTCAACATTTTAATTCGATTTTGAATTCTTTTTCTTAAATATTTGATTTTATATAGCATAATTAAGATCCATGTCCAACCTTAATAATAAAAGAGTGAAAAAGATCTGGATAAAATAATAATAATAAATAAATGAATAGTAGATTTGAAGGAGGGTAAAGAGTTACCTTAGCTATACGAAAAGAGTTTCAAGTGTTTGAAGAAAATATATAATGACTTGTTTCCTTTTGATGGCCGTCAAGTTTCCCTCTCATTAAAACAAACCGCAAGAATCAACTTCTTTTTTATATTTGATTACATACTTATTAGGCCAATCATGTGAAATACTTTAGCTTTTTTTCTAATTTAAACAAATCTAAATAGACTTTGTCTTTATTCTCTTACTTTATATATCATATTTTTTTTTTATTACAAACTAAGCAAAATTATATTAATTTCTTTTTTTTTTTTGGTAGAAAAGGAAAAGAAAAACGAATAACAACAAACTACCTAGGAATTAGCTTAGGGAAGCTAACCTATCTTCTAAGAGAAGATGAGAGATGAAACTAGGGGAAACAGGAAGGGTAGTAACGCCTAACGTCCCTTCATGGCCCGCCGCCGCCAAGCGATCAGCAACACGATTCTGCTTTCTAAAAATGTGTCTGAACTCTACGAACTCAAAGGAGGAGCAAAGCCTTATAATAGCTTTGATGAGGTTGCGACTGTTAAGACCCATAGAATGATTCTCAGAAATCATTTTGATTGCTTCCAAATTATCAGACTCCACAGAGAGCCTCTTAACACCCAGCCTTTTAGCAAGATTGATTCCAGTAAGAATAGCCCAGAGCTCCGCAGAAAAGGAAGAACCCAACCCTAAATTCTGGGAGAACCCAGAAAGCCAGACGCCCCCTACATCTCTAAGCACACCTCCAGCCGCAATCTTACCGTTACTGAGGCAGGAACCATCAGTATTCAGCTTCACAACCCCCTCTCTTGACCTGCTCCATCCCACGAGATGGACATCACAACACTGAGAGGCTCTGGCAAGGGACTCTCCTTTGAAACTATCGATAATAGAGAAAAGTTTTTTCGAGAAGAAATCAGCTAAGTTTGTCATAAAAACAGTTTTATCTCCAAAAATCTCCTCGTTTCTCCATTTCCAAACTTGGTGACAGATAATAGCAAAGAAAATGTCACCATGCTCCATGTATGGAAGCAACTTTCCTCTAACACCATCAGAGAACCAGTCGACCTCAGAATGTGCCATGAAGGAAGAGAAAATATGGTGTGGGAGAATTTTCCTCCAAACCTCTTTACTATTAGAGCAATCTCTAAGAGCATGGCACAAAGTCTCAATATGGCCTCTGCATCTACTGCAAGCTCCAGAATCAGCCAAGTGCCTTCTGTGCCTATCCGAATTAGTAAGAAGCCTGTCCTTAACGCCCAGCCACAGGAAACTCCTAATACGGAAAGGAACTTTAAGGGTCCAAATCGACTTCCACACATCCGAGGGAGGATCAGATCTAAAGAGAGAGAAAGCTTCAAAGGCCGATTTGCAAGAATAAACTCCATTATTAGTCAGCGCCCAACAGTGCCTATCCAAGTCTTCCTCTTGATTACTCACCTTCACTCCCCGCATTCTAAGGAGAGTCTCAAGGCTAAAGAAAGTATCAAACTTTGACCAGATCCAGTCCCCTTCCGAGTCAACCACATCGGCAATCCTCCAGTTGCGTATATCACTAGGCGGGGGGGAAGAACACACCTCAATTAACGGTTTATCCCCAATCCAGTTATCAAACCAGAAACTAATGGACTTACCATTCCCCACCTCCAGGCCAACTCCCAAGCAGAACTCATCAAACACAGCACTAAGTCCTTTCCAGAGGAAGGAACAATTAGCAACTCTCTCTTTCGGGCCCCCGAAGATTTTGTCTTTCCGATACTTACCACAAAGGAGGCGAACCCAAAGAGAGGAGGGGTTTTGCCACATACGCCAAAGGAGTTTTATTAATAAAACTTTATTATTGTCCTTTGCTTTCCTAATACCCAGACCCCCAGAATCTTTAGGCTGGCAAACCTCACTCCAAGGCACAAGATGGATCTTCCTGCCCTCCGCAGCTTCCCCCCACAGGAACCTACGGTTAATCTTGTCAAGATCATTAAGCACAGGATCCGGAAGCTTACAAGCCTGCATGATGTGATTGGGAGCAGCACAATTAACAGATTGAATTAACGTGAGGCGGCCAGCGAGAGACAGAGTCTTGGCTTTCCAAGTGGCACACTTCGAATTAGCTTTATCCAAAGTCTCTTTGAAGGAGCCTTTAGACACACGCTCACTATGGAGGGGAACGCCCAGATACTTCCCAAGAGAATCAGTAAGAGGAATACCTGAGAGATCACTTAATCTCTTACAGACTCTCTGATTCATATTCTTAGAGCACATCATCCTAGATTTCTGGATATTAAGCTTCTGCCCAGAGGCCGAACAAAAACAATCCAGAATATCCATAATGACTCTCAACTGCTCCTCATTACCCTCAAGAAAGATAAGGACATCATCTGCAAAGAATAAGTGAGTCACCTGGGGACAGAAGCTGTTGATCGCCACAGGGTGGAAACTCCCATTATCAATCGCATCCTGAATCAGGTGAGAGAACCTCTCCATAGCAATAACAAAAAGGAAAGGGCTCATAGGATCCCCCTGACGGATTCCTCTGCCCGGGGAAAATTCCTCCGACATATCCCCATTGACCATAACTTGAAACACAGGAGAAGAAATACATACCTTAATTAAACTTCTCCAGCTGTCCGGGATTCTAGCTCTCTCAAGGCTCTCCATCAAGAAATCCCAATTAATTCGATCATAGGCCTTCTCTAAATCCAGCTTCAGAGCCACAATGCCTTTCCTCCCCTTCCTAATCTTCATCGTGTGGACCATCTCTTGGGCGATCACCACATTATCCATCATTTGTCTACCAGGCACAAAGCTACCCTGATTCTGACAAATGATCGCAGGAAGAATGCCACGGATTCTATTAGCCACAATCTTTGTAACAGTTTTGTAAAGAACATTACAAAGACTGATAGGTCTCATATGCAAAAAGGAAGAAGGCTTATCAATCTTAGGAATCAGAACCAGGAGGGTTCTATTAACCAGCTCAATATCCTTCGAACCACTGAACACCCCCAAGACAAAATTATAGATGCCTTCCTTCACTACATCCCAATGCTTATGGTAAAAGCCCGCCGGAAGACCATCAATCCCAGGAGCTTTAGAAGCCCCAATGCTGAAGATAGCTTGGTCAATCTCTTTTCGGGAAATAGGTTGAAAGGCCTCCTGACTACAATCCTCACTGATTAAAGGAAATGTAGCAATAGAGTGAGCCCTCTCCAAAAGAACATGTTCCTCTTTGAACAGCTCTCTGTAGAAATCCAGGGCTAAGTTCCGAATAACCTCATCTTCATAAACCCAATCACCATTAGAATCCTTAATGGCCTCAATTCTATTTCTCTGCCTTCTGATCAGGGTAGAGAGATGGAAGTATTTGGTATTACGATCCCCATCTCTAATCCAGGACTTCCGAGACTTCTGGAACCAAAGGAACTCCTCCTGCCTAAGCACAGCCTCCAGCTCCTTCTGAAGGGTTCTGAGGAGGCCCTCAAGGCTATGATCAAACCTCCCCTCCAACCTGCGTTGAATGCCCTCCATCCTCTTTAATAACTTGTTCTTCCTTCTGATAATATGCCCAAACACATTCCTATTCCACCCCTGCACCTTATTCCTGAACCCTTCAGCAGCTTGCAGTACATACGAATGAGGTCTCCAACTCTCATGAACGAACTCTTTAAACTTAGGATGGGACTCCCAAGCCAACTGATACCGGAACGGTCTCTTACCCCTAGGATGCTTACCTCTCAAAAGTCTAAACAAAATAGGACAATGATCCGAATGACGGAATGGGAGGTTCAACACAGAGCACTCGGGGAAGGAAGTTAGAGCTAAAACATTAGCGTAGACTTTGTCCAATCGAACAAAAGTATTATTACGCTTCCAAGTGAATTTATGACCAGAAGCCCCCAGATCGGAAAGCCCACATAAATCCATACTATTCTTGTGATGCAGACAACGATTAACATAATGATTGGATCCCCCTCTCTGATCACTCATAAAGGCGATATCATTGAAGTCACCCGCCACAAACCAGGGCTCCGAAATGCTGACACTCATAGAATAGAGAACCTCCCAGAGCCGTTTTCGATTAGACAAGATAGGGTCAGCATACACAAGGGTAATAAAAAAGGGAGTATTGCCGGAAATACTCACTTTACAATGAATGAACTGCTTATCCATGCTAAGAATATCAAAATGAATCCGATCTGGCCTCCAAAAAAGCCAAATCCCCCCAGCCCGGCCAGTTGCCTCCGATCTAACACAGTGCCAGTTCTTAAACTTCTTAACCACCTCATCTGCTTTCTCACCACTAATCTTAGTTTCCAAAAGAGCAAAACAAGATGGATTAAACTGCTTAATAAGATCATTAATATGGATACGGGTAGCCTTGCTAGCCGCACCCCTAACATTCCAAAATAACAAATCCATAGAAAGGAGGACAACTGACCACACCCCTACCCTAAGCTAGGTATTTACTAGGGGCTCCTGAGAGCCTTACCGAGGTACCCCCGGGCCCCCTCTTATCTGGAAACGCCAAAGTGTTAAGGCCACTTTTTTGTTTTCCTTTAAGCTTTTTCATATTAGTTTTGTTAACTCCCATAGATTTCCCAATCCCAGGATCAATACCAGGAACATGAATACTAACCTCATTTGAATTCTTCATCCTTCTAGCTGCAAGGGTCAGGGTCCCCCCCTGGGCTTCATCCTTAGAGACAAAAAGTGGGTTCACAGATTCAACCACCTTCTCGACTGGATCTACAGACTCTAATCCTGGAATACTCTCATCCATAAAATTATATTAATTTCTAATTAGTACAAATTATCCTTTTTCCTGTCAGAAATGAGATATATATTTTTTAGGCTTATTTATCGGGTCAAGTAATTGGTTGTTTGATATTCCCTCCATTCCATTATATAGGTCATTCTAGCAAATTAGTTTTTTCCCTAAATATAAGTCATTCTAGGATTTTAAGAACTTTTAGTTTAATTTTTTGATCCAAATATTAAATTTTTTGTATTGATACATGTGTTTTTTAATATTCCAATACTTATTCCTCAATAGTGATATGAGAAAGATTTTTTTTAATTAACCAATATATTTCTTAATTTGTGTGAAATAACCTAAAATGACTTATATAATGGAATGAAGAGAATATTTAGTTTTGTAAATCAGATTGATATTTTATTACTACAACTCTACACAAGTATGCAAATTAGATTAATTGATCCATTTAAAAAGATTTACCCCTAATATTAGGACCGAGATTTTTTCTTGCAATATTTTCCGGCGAAGATGGAGATTTACACCCTTTTTTCTGTCCTGTAACACCTGGAATTTGATGTACTTTTATGTAAATATCATATTATCAAGGGATAAGATGTAAATTGCCCCTAACGTTTTTGGGGAGGATCAGATTTACCCCTTAAGTATGAAATAGCAAAATTTTAGGTCTATGGTTTTTCTAAAGGTGCAATTTTAGGCCTATTGGATGGAAAACTTTAACAGTGTTAAAATTGTATGCCATGTCAGAAAATTTATATTTAGGATTTTCACGTGGATTACACTCATCCTGCATAATTCATTTCCATCTTCTTCCCCGTAACCGTGATTCAGCAGATTCGTCTCCTTCTTAATTGCGATTTTGAATCTGCTCTTTTTCATCTTCTTCCCTTCAATCACGATTCCGCTCTTCTTCTTCTTCCCTTCAATTGCGATTTTGATTTTGATCTCATCTCCTTCTTCTTAGCTTCAATCGTGATTTTGCTCTGCTTCTCCTTCTTCCCTTCAATCACGGCACTTCCTTTTCCTAAAGCTATCGTTTTTTTTATTGTCCTGATATGGATTAAGCATTTTTTTTGTGCACTTAATAGTCCAACTGGCCGCTCCTCCCAAATGCTCCATCATTAAAATATTCATTTGTCGAAATTTATTGACATAAAAATTTATTGTCCCAAACCATTGGATGACCCTTCATATATCATCCACTTCAAACTGCAGCTTTTTTAGTTTTCTCCAGCTACATCCTAACTTAATCAAATCTCCCTCCCCTATCACTCTACAATTCTTAATCGAAAGGTCTTCGAGCGTCTCTAACTTGCCGAGGTATTCCAACCATTCACCACTAGTAACATTGAGACATCGGTTAAGGTGGAGAACGATAAGTTTTTTTGCAACCCACAACAACAGACAAGATGCCACAACCTGTGTTTCTGGGCGTGAAATTCAAATTCAATGCTGAAAGCTTGGCACAAGAAGCTAAGTGAGAAAGACCCACATCTATTAAGAATGTGCAATTTTAACACCGTTAAAGTTTTCCATCTAATAGGCCTAAAATTGCACCTTTAGAAAAACCATAAATCTAAAATTTTGCTATTTCATACTTAAAAGGTAAATCTGATCCTCTCAAAAAATGTTAGGGGTAAATTTGCACCTTATCCCCATTATCAAGGGTAAAGGCAAGGGTAGGGATGGGAATGTGAGAAATTAGGCGAAAGTAGCGAAAAAGAAATATTATTTTAATGAATATTTATAGTGCACTTTTGAGATATATAAGCACACAGAGACAAACAGAGGTGGCACTAATAAAACAAATAAAATAATAGATATTTTAATATAGCAGAGAAGAAAAGGCCTAACAAAAAGAGCTTTTTAAAGAGAGTAAAATGAAAAGGACAGGGCCCCACTTCCCCCACCCTCTCTCTCTGCACTTTTTTTATCATCTTATGTCACATTTCCTATACCCACCCAATATCTATCTATTTCTCTTCCATTTTTATTTTTATTTTTATTTTCCATTTTTCTCTTTTTCTCTTTTTCTCAAGAAGAAGAACCAGAACCAGAACCAGCTTTAAGCATAACCAGAACAGACTGAATCCATATATCTCTGTGTCATCTCATCTAGGGTTTCTTCTCTTCCTGTATGATTGGATTCATATTTCACAGATCTTCTTGCTTTTACGGTAATTTTCCCTCTCTTCTCCTTCTCTGTGTCTCTGTTTCTGCTTCGATTTTTCACTGTCTAGATTATACAAAATTGTTCTGTTCTTCCTTCTCAAGGTCAGCACACTAGTATGTCATGGATCCTTGCTGGATTTTGGGTTCTACAGTGATTTTTTTTCGCTCTTTGTACATCTTCTAGTTCGTTAATTTTGTTGCTTTTTTATTTTATTTATATATATATATATACTTGCTATGTTAGATCATGCTTGCGTCTCTTTTTTATTTGGATTATTGTTTTTCGTAGCTTGTAATTCATGTTCGGGTTTCCGGCGAGGTCATACGTGCTTGAAAAAGTACTTCTCTTCTTTCTTTTAATTGGTCAAAAGTTCAGTTCTTTTTGTTTTTTGAGTTAAAAATTATCAGCTGTCTTATTTTCTTTTTTTCTGGCAAGCAACAACTTTTTTCTGGTTGAATTCATTTCATAATTACAATCTGACACCCTTAAACGCTTTATTTCCTTTTCCTTTATATATTGAAAAAGAGAAAAATAGTTCTCATCGGACTGCAATCCGTTATTTTGATTTCTGGCTGCCAAACTAAAATTTCTCTTTTACTATGTGAAGGTTGTAAAAGTACAATAGAAGTGAATTCTGCTGCATCAAGGGAGCTGTTCTTTTGTCACCTGATATCGGATTTGCTGTCAAATTAGTCGGATTTTGGAGAGAATTGTTAGTTTAAACATGGGTTACATTTGTGATTTCTGTGGTGACCAAAGGTCCACAGTGTACTGTAGGTCGGATGCAGCTTGTTTATGTTTGTCTTGTGATAGAAATGTCCACTCCGCTAATGCGTTATCCAGGCGACATTCAAGAACACTCTTATGTGAGAGATGTAATTCACAACCCGCGTTAATGAGATGTCTCGAAGAGAGAATTTCTCTTTGTCAAAATTGTGATTGGTCCATCCATGGAAGCTCTACCTCAACTTCAACACATAAAAGGCAAACAATCAATTGTTACTCTGGTTGTCCATCATCTGAAGAGCTTTCTTCATTGTGGGCCTTTACTTCAGACTTTTCTTCTGCCGGTGAATCTGCCTGCGAGCAGGAAATGGGGTTGATGAGCATAGCTGAAGAGAGTTCAGCTGGTCCATGGGGTCCTCCAAAGAATGCTGTCAGCCAAAATTTATCTGCCGGTGCTGGGACAGGTGAAGTATCAAAATCAAATGGTTACGCCGGAACTTCTTCAATGTCGGAATTGGTGCCAAACAGTCTCGATCAGCCTGCTAGATCAGCAACAGCACCTTTGCCAAAGGTATATTGGGCTTCAGTGTATTCATTGTTTGGAAGGTCTAATTAAAACTTTCTGCAGGCATTCTCAAGTTTTCAGCATTTTGTTTCCTTTACAAGCCAACTGTTAAATGATTCTATTTAGATTGCAGGAAAAATTTCTATTTCTTTTGTTAAAATACCCCAGTTTTTAACTTTTTATATCTGTTTACGAAATGACATCTTGTATTGTGAATTGTTCATTTGTCTTACTAGAAAATCTTCATCATTAAGCCATTTTGCTTGAACCTTCTCACTTTTGTACAAGTTTACTTGACAATGTCATTTGTAGCTTGCTGAGAAATAAAACATATTTTGAAATTTCGCCCTCCTTGAAATTTATGTACTTTCCATTTAACAGTTTCTGCTTTCTAAGTTATAAAATCTTATTTCATAAATTTCTTTTATTTCACTAATTTTGATAGCTTTTGCTTATTATCTTTGAGATTTCTTCAGCAATATGCATTGTATACTTGGAATTACTGCATACCTTGAGGTGCTTGTAAGTTATAGTTATTTCTCCGCTTATGATTTACAACCAACATATTTTTGAGAAGCTAAAATCTTTAGAATCCATTCATTGACGAGCTAAAATCATTTAAACAATTCACTGAAGGATTTCTAAGTGGGGAATCTATATGGGTATTTTGAGAGGCACTTTTCTCACAGCAGCTGCAAGAGCTCCTGACTTTACCTTTTGGAATATGTATGGCAAAGTTCAATAAAATTGAATTTTGTCAGGAAAGAGAATGTTAAACCATTGCTTCCCCTTTTATTTGCATGATTTTTAAGATTTATTCTTAAACTTGTAAGGAACCTTATTTACTTACATTGTTCATATGCAGTTGCGCTGCCCTGAGACTACAGGCCCTGCAATTTGTGAAGATGATGATGACCTTTATGAGGACTTTAATATGGATGAAATGGATTTGAATCTTGAGAATTATGAAGAACTCTTTGGTGTTACCCTCAGTAATTCAGAAGAGCTTTTTGAGAATGGCGGGTTTAGTAGCTTGTTTACCATAAAGGACATGTCTGGTGCTGAGTCCAATTGCCAGGGTGCAGTGGCTGCTGAGGTTCTTTCTCCATTCTACTATCATTTTATCTTGTCTGAATGGCCTTTCAATTAGTTTTTGCTTCTTGTGCTGGATCAGTTGATCTCATGGATCGTTAATCTGGTTATTCTTTTTCTTGATTGATTAAAAAAACTTTGTTCTTCAGTTTCAACTATGATTAAAGACTGAAGAAGGCTGTTTTAGTCTTTCTGTTTATTTAGTTCAAAAAGTCTGCACTAACTGGACTGCCAAAGCATGTGATTTTTGTACCTTGTCCCGATGTGCCCATAGAAGCAAGCAGAACAATTTCTACAATCCGATAACAGGGTACCTTCAGACATGAAAAGTAAAGTAGAAATAGCTGCACATGAAACTTTCCTTGTATATTTCAGAAACAGCTATGGTATGCCAAGCTCAATCCATGTTAATCTTCTCCATCATGTGATAGGCTTCTCTATATTCCTGATGCTAGTGATACATGCATGTCTGCGGGAGGAAACTGTGTAATATCGTGATAGTCATTCCTTTCGTCCTTCCTTTTCTTGCTGTATCCGAATTGTGGTAGGAAGGAATCAATATTTGTCACAATACCTAATGCTGAATCTGCTGTGCTTGTTATAAAAGGCGCAATTAATCATGCGAGTTTAGTTGATTAATTTTGGATGTGAAAGTGCCTTGTGAACTTTTGAGCATTTGTATTTTGTTTGCTCAACATACACTTGTTATGTATTTCTTTAATCTTTGGCTGCACCACTCGTCTAACGCTCTTCCTTCTCTTTCTCATTCATAGCCTGTATTAAACATTTGTAATGTTAGCCATTTATGAGTACAAACATACTTACGGTTATGTTTCTGCAGGGATCATCAGTTGGACTGGGCAATGCAATGCAGCCAGCATGCAGTACTGCTGCATCTGGTGATTCCATGATGAGTGCTAAAACTGAACCAGTCCTTTGTTTTACGACAAGACAAGGTCATTCTAGCCTCTCATTCTCCGGCCTGACTGGAGAGAGTAGTGCTGCAGATTACCAAGATTGTGGGGCATCTTCAATGCTTCTAATGGGAGAGCCTCCATGGTGTCCTCCATGTGCTGAGGGCTCCTTCCCATTGGTTAATCGCAGTGATGCTGTATTGCGTTACAAGGAAAAAAAGAAGACAAGGAAGTAAGTATGCTGTAATGCCTTCTCTATTTACTATACAGTAGCAGCTAAAATTCTTGACTTGGGAAAGTTATATCTTCTCCTCTAATTGAACTATGCAGGAATTCCTTTATTTGGCAATAACATAATATTGAAGTCAAATATAAGAACTGAATGTGTTCATATGATTCGGGTTCATTTATGCATTTATACATAGATGGTCAAGTAGTTGCGTTTTATGTTTGATTGGAAAAGTTGTGTTATTCCAGTCTAGCAGTGAAAATATGCGAGTGTTATTTATGTCTGCTTTCTGAAAACATATACAAATTTTCACTGGTAGACTGAGGTATAGTTAAAAAGCATGCAATGCAGTACATTGTGGTTCAGTTTACAGATTTATCATTTATGTGCATATTATTGTGTACCTCATTACATGGATGTTTAATCGGAAAGTTAATTGTGATACAGGTTCGAGAAGAGAGTGAGATATGCTTCCCGGAAGGCAAGGGCTGATGTAAGAAGACGTGTGAAGGGGAGATTCGTGAAAGCTGGTGATGCTTATGATTATGATCCAATGAACAAAACCAGAAGCTGCTGAGAGTACAATTTTTATATATTATTTTAAAAGACGAAATCGAAAAAATGAAAAAGGAAAGAACCCGAGGTTTAGTTCGAGAGAAAATTATTATTAACTAACACCGGCTCAATTAATGCCTGATTTCCTTGTGGAATGACAGAGATTTATGATTGTATCACAGGGGACCTAGGAGGTCTTGATGGGGAGAAATAGGCGGATGTGAAAGAGCTGGTATTCGTACTCGTATTCGACTTCACCAATAAGATTCAGATGCACAAGTTTCCATCACTGTAAACAAGAGATTTTTTTGGCATCCAACAAGACAGACATAGATTTGTCTTGCATTAACTACGAATTTTCTATTCCTTGTGAAGAACTGGAGTTCTAAAGGGAAAGAAGAGTATTTATTTCTGCATTGCTCAATCCTCATAATGTCAAATATTAATCAAGTAGATAGCTCCTTGCTTTGGTTGGTTCTATAAAAGCTGTCTCGCTCTGGCATGCATGATGAACCCAAGATCTCGCAATTGTAACTATTTTTTTCTCTTTTCTTTTTTTCCTTCAATTCGTTTTGACATGTATAGCGCAAGTTACTATATGTTTATAGTTGAGAGAGTTATATTCATAGCCCAAACACTTCTATTTTTAAACAGAAACAAAAAGTTGTAATTTTTCCTTTTCTGTCAGTCAATGCAAATAGCACAGAATTATTATGTATTAGTGATCAAGTATAAGATGTTAAGTTGTATTTTTGTTTTTGTTTTTTTTGTGCAGAAATTTACTTCATTTCACTTCAGGACTTGTGATGCAAACCACCTGGTAGATTTGGAGCCATTTCTGTTTGGAAAAGCAAGCTTGCAAACAGCTAAACAAGATAGATTATGAGAAAGGAATGGTCAAAAGAGATGGATTGTATTGATTTATTTCTCTAAAGATAAAAAGACTAGAAAGAAAAGATAAAAAGAGACTAGAAGAACTCTCTGCAAGCATAGCTAAGAGAAATTCCCCTCTTCCCCGGAACAGAGTCAAGTGACATCAACTAGTATGATACAGATTGAAATTCTTGAAAGATGAAGTTGAAGGTTTTAATCTTAAACCAACAAAGAAACAAACTTGAAGGAGATGAACCTCCAAATAGAATATAACCCTAGCTTCAATAGGAGTGTTTTGTATTTGATTTGATAAAAGACGCATTACAATAGAAAATTGAGCTTTATAACCTCACTAAACCCTATGAATGAAAATACAATAAAACCCATAAAATGAAACTATCACAACATAAGTTAATAGCGCTAAAAGGGACTACGGATAAAAGAATGACAAACTAGTAAATACTAAGTGGTAAAATAGTAAATAAGTTGATGACAAGACTTGTAATTACAGCAGTGGTACTGTTGTAAATAATAAGATAGTACTGTTGTAAATAGTAAACATATGGAAAGAAAGACACTATTGAATTCGTAAGTTCACGTGACATGTCAGAATACCCACACATCGTGTGAATTAAATTTGAGAAGCAGAAACTCCATATTTGGAGCCACGCGGCGTGTGGATTTTTGACATGTTGTGTGGGCTCCTCACACGATGTGTGAGCCATGTTTCTCCTCCACACGGTTCTTCATCTCTCCACCCAGCGTGTTGCCCTTTTGAGCCCGAAACCTCCGACATAGGTTTGATGATCTCACTATTTGTGACACGCCAACTCGTTTGAAACCCTCCTAGATCCTCTTAAACGCTTCAAATGCTTGCTTAACTCTCATGGAACAGAATGAACGGATTTATGTCCTTATCATTCTCCTTTTTTTTTTTTTTTTTTTATAGATTTAGACCCCAAGTCTTGTGTAGGATAAGTAAAAACGAGGGTTTTGCTCTTGGGTGTCCCTAATAGTGTCATTTGGTCCACATACTAAAAAACTTCATCTCCAACTTTAAGTCCGCTAGGACCACTCCTTACCTTCAACAACTTGCCATGTTGGATTTGTAGACATTTCATTCATATTTCTCTTGAATTGCATGTCTTCTAAGTGCATCTTGCAATTCTCGTTTGTTTAAGAATATATCATGCACCTTTAAACCGATCACCCATGTTGATGCTTTAGATACAATAAGAATTATGGGTGCATCATGGACCTCTAGAAGCCATTGAAATAGACCAGCCCTCGTTTTTCTGTCTTCGTCATCTGGCTCATAGATATTTGATGGGACATGATCAACTTGTGTATTTGTTTCGGGAACAACTTTATCAATTGGTTGTATTTCATGGACAAATGTATCGCCATCATCATCATGCTCGATGTTATAAGTACCCGATATATCTTCATGTATAATTTGATTAACAATTGGATCACTACTTGATTGATCTGACATATGGTTTGAACGTGTATTACCTTATGGGGGTTACTCGTCTCAACATTCTCTTCCTTACAACCTCGCGGTATTTGTGTATCAATTGAACATATAGTGGCATCATATAGGTCAAATTCTTCTAGCAATACTCCAGGAAGCACCGTGCATCATTACGATCTATAATAGATACTAATTTGCGAAGATTTTTGTTTGGACCGTATTTTCCTTGCATGGGCATATAAAGGCCAAATGAGGTTAATCAACACCTACAAAAGTGCAAATTCTCTCTTTTAACCTCTCCAACTTGATTTTTGTATTGCATCTTCGATTCACCACCCCACATATCTCATGATACTTGTAACTTTTTTTCATTGGTAATTCCACAAGATCAAACAAATTAATAACAAACTCTATGGACATACTTCATTGTCAAATTCCTATAAAAAGCATATCATATTTAACAAAGACATAGAATAGGTAGTTCATAATTGTGAAATTGATTGAAAAATTAGCTTCGCATTTTTACAACGCATTTTAGGAATTGCAAATCACAATTTTATATATTGGATCACAATCTAAATAAATTGTGAAATAAGCTTCCATTTTGGAGATTTAGTTCTCATTTTGCAAATTGTGAAGCACTATACATAGATTTACTTCGCAATTGGGTCATAATTTATACTAAATGCGAATAATAAAATGTAGTTTGCAATTTAGCAATATGGTTCATAATTGACGATTTGTGAACCACCGAACATAGGTTAAGTGCACTAACTGCGTACACATTTGTGTATAACTAATCTCGAATTGCAATTGATTATTATGTATTTAAAATAAATAAAAAAACATATATGAACTTAAAAATCAATAAAACTCTGGGATTGATTCTTGAAAGGGATTTGGAGATTAAGATTGTATGGTTTTCAAAAACTTATATATAATGTAAATAGGGGTTAGCATTTGAGTTTTGTAACTTTCCAAAAAAAGCCCGGTGCTAGGGCAAATGACCCCTAGAGTTAAGAGCTCTTGCACAGTGGTTGGATTTCTGCCTGGCTTGTGGGCATAGGAATATTGATATGGGCGAAGACAAACTGGGCCGTGATTGATCAATAGAAGATGGCATGATCCACTTGTCGTTTAGGAGGGAGACCTGAACGTCATTTAAACTTGATTCATCTCTCTGGTTATGCACAATTTAGTAACTTTAGGTTATGATTAGCTCATATTCATAAAAGACATAATAATTCAGATTCATGAAGTGAAATGAGTCAGAAACTCTTCTTTGAAAAGCGCCTTATATATGTCAAATTAGCATAACAATCATCAACCACTGCAAATCTGTATGGATGTCCAAAGCTTGAATTATCCAGCCACCTGGAACTCTCCTTCTTGTGTTGTGATATAGTATAGGGCTTTTCTCCTCTTCCCCGAACAGAGCCTCCTAGAGTGAGTCAACTCTTCACATCACACACTTGGCCCATTAACTTCCCCTTTTTCAAACGTTCTTTCACCCATTAGAGATATAATTACCCTTAATTGACAATGTTAAAGGTCTTCTTGTACTTTATCCTTTTAATATTGATATTGAAATTTCAGTTATTCTCAATTGGAAGATTATTACAGTTAAATAATTATCCATGAGAGGTGCAGGAGTGAAAAAAAACACTGCAAGTATCAAATACCATTCAGCTGAAGCATTCAACAAACAATAGACATTCAATATATCAGAAGAAACAAAAAAACAAAACTATTTCTAGACAAAAACATTGGAACTCTAGTGTCCCAACTATATCTTTATCAATCATCATCCGAACCACTATCTTCAGAGATTTTCCCTATATCATCTGCTGCAACAGTATCCTGTATCATATAGTAGACATTTTTGTTACACAAAGAAGTCATAACATCCAGATATCATCTATGCTTCTGCATAATATTCACTTACTTGCTTCCTATCCCAATCCTTCAACTTTGAATTTGTTAGCATGTAGTTATCGCGTAGGGGAGCCCAAGACGGCCCTTCACCATTCACCTTCACCTGCATATTCCAATGACTCTGTCAGATTACTCGAAACATGGAACAAGGAAGACGTCGCGACACACAAGCTCGTCTTAACCAAAGAAACAGGGGTATTTATATTGAAATGTATAAAACAATTTGGATGAATCATCAGAATTGATGACTGCGAGACAGCACTTTTCAGTAAAGGCTGAACAGTATCAATTGAGTAGCAAAATAACAAACCTCATTAGCTGATGTCTTGCCTAACTCCGAAAAGAAGGCTTGTTTCCTTCGGTTCTTGATCACTGACCAAAATCCAGACTACATATAGTTAGAACTGAAGAGGTAAAAGGCAATCCCCAGGATAAGCACAATAAGATGTAGCAATTATACAAGTACAGGTACCATATAAGTGTAGAGTTCAAAATTCATTGCTGCCTCATGAAAAGAAGGTGCAGAAAATGAAAATAAATAATAAATTTGTATCTGTCCTACAACCTAGGCGCAAGGCTTAGGTGAGCTCCTGATGAACAGAAGGCGCAGAAAATGAAAATAGAACAGAGATAAAATCTAATTATCAATATTTGATATGTCATTAATACTCTATTAGTAGTTAAGGCACAAGTTATGATGAACTAAAAAACGCACTTATAACCACACAAACAAGACAAAACCACATAAAAACATAATATTAAGCATCACCAAGTTAAGGCGTTGATAACAGAGATTAAGATACTAGAATTGCAGCAGATCTCTGCTTGCTTCTTGCGTCTTTTCGCACTTAAGAAGAAGGAGCTCATCTCCTTTAGGTTTCTTACTCTTCTTCCCTCCCTTTTATTTTTATGTCTCTTCTTATTCTCTTTTACTTAGATCAACGATTTAGATTTAAGTTTACTAAATACGATAAGTGATTAAGATTAATGGACCATTTATTTTAATGAGAACAGTAAAAAAATAATTAAAAACCTAAACATTAATCAAAACGCAGAAGAGGCGGGCCCGTGAAGCCAGGCGAGTGCCTTTTAAATAGAACATCGCCTAGGACTTATTAAGCGCAGGACCTCGAGCCATGCCTGAGGTGCGCCCTTAACAACTATGACAGCGACGCGATGATTTTGCAAACAATTCTTCCACAACACAAATGTAATAGCTGGAACTTGGCCCTTAACAGCTACGAGATGCAGGGACTATCGTGTTGTTTTGTGCTTTAAAACATGGTAAGCATAAACTATACTAGACTTCAACAGCATGACATCACTCAACCATTTTACACATTTATATATGATCAAGCTGACGACCAATATGAGAGCCTTTCAAATATCAATATTGGGCCTGAACTATATAGGGCTACTAACATTATGGCCCTAAATTTTATTTCATAACATAAAAGCCCTTGAACAGTACATTACACTAACATTAAAGTTCAAATAAAAAAAAAAAAAAATCCGTTTACAAAATTCACCGAAATGCTGACATGAACAAGTTTGACTACATCATGAACTCTCTTTTTTTTGTTTATCCATGTCGCCATAAATTATGGTCAAATACTCAATCCCAGGTCATCATTTTGTTAATTTTTTAACGCACTTTCTTTGATTTAGACTTTAATGTTAGTATAATGTAAAGTTCAAGGACTTTTATATCACGAAATGAAGTTCAGGGACTATAATGTTAGTAACGTTGTAGTTCAGGGGCAATCGATGTATTTTACCCCTAGATGTCACATGAAAAGCAGCAAACCTTCAATTCTTCACAGAGAAAAATAATAACAAATGCATAAAAATGCATACAACAAATACATGTATTGACAAATGCATAAGAATAAAAACTCAAACCCCAGATGTCACGCACCTTTTGCATCTTTTGTTCTTGAAGGATCCAATCCTTTCTGTGCATTTTGTGCCTTGTTAACCTAATAAGATATCAAACAGGTAACCTTAGTCTCAACGTGAAAGCAAGATCAAGTAATACAACAACAACAACAACAACAAAGCCTTAGTCCCGAAATGATTCGGGGTCGGCTAACATGAACCATCATATAAAACCGTGAAATCAAGTCGCGTCAGCGACACAAATTCGCTCCCTCCACTCCGTCCTATCCACTACCATATTTTCCTCAATTCCCAGTAAACTCATATCACTCTCGATCACCCTCCTCCAAGTTTGCTTAGGTCTTCCCCTACCCCTCACCACTACATCCCTTTGGCACTCTTCGGTCCTCCTAACCGGCGCATCAAGCGCTCGTCTCACATGGCCAAACCACCTTAGTCGGTTTTCTCTCATTTTATTCTCAATAGATGTAATCCCTACTTTTGTCCTAATGAAGAAAAAACTTTCTTTACATAATAATTAAGGCAATGAAAGAGATGCAACATAATAAACGTTTTAGAAAGCAACTTACAGCATTAAATAACTTCACCACTGAAACGCCAGCAACATAAACAATAAACATGATACATGTCAGTATGAGAAACAACATCAGTAAGTTGACACACAAAATATAAGCATTAATACATTATTGATCAAATGCAGTACCTCCTTTTGTAGCAACACTTATGAGAAACTTTTCGTGTGTATCTAGATAATTAGCAGGCTTCACATGCCCCTTCTCTTCCATCTATCATGTAAAATGAATAAGACAGAGTAGATATGATTTAAGCAGAATGATCAAGAAGAAAACGGAAAACAAGAATAAAACATACTACTGCCCCAAAACTGAAATTTCAAACAGCATGATCAAAATGATAAAATGAAGTGAAAAGGGAAGTACCAAATGTTTCTCCTTCTTGGCCTCTCTCTTGACCTTCTTTCCTGTTTCTTCTTCAGCAAGCTTCTCCACTACAAGTTTCTGGTGCCCTGATAACACAGGCCCCTGAAAATTCACTAAAAGTTTTCATACATGCCTCCATAACCAAAACTTAAACAAAATAAAATAAATCCGACTGGTCAATGTAAGCTAGCTTACCAGTGAATCATCAGGTACACTTTTTGCCATAATAATCTTAAATGCAATCCTAAATGCTCTACAACCCTCTGCAAGTTTTGTAATTCCTGGCTGAATTTCATCATCTTCTTCTTCCTGTTCGGATCCTGCAACTTCAATACCAAAATCCTTATCATCATCATCCTTGAAAGAAGCTTCCTGTTCTTCTTCTTCTATATCATCGTTAATCTCTTCCTCGTCATCATCAGAATTGTAATCACGTGCCTTCTTTTGAAGCATTTTCTTAATTTTGGGGTCCATTTTGACTCTCTCTTTCATTCCTGGAAACTGTTTTTGTTTCTTCTTTGCATTATATCCTTTCTTGTGCCCTACTTTTCTCTTTCTAAAGGGCTTTACTGATTCTGGCATATGGGATTCGGCGGCCATTGTTAACTAGAGTTCACAGCAATTTGCAAAACCCTCTTTAGATTGTCGTATTTTACTTTTATCAGGACAAAAGAAAATATCAAATTAAGTTGATTCTGATACAGTGAGGCGCTAGACAGTGCTTCGCAAGCTCAAGGAAGCTGCCAGACAATATTTTGCAGAAATCGTCAGTAAGCAGTTTTATACTAAGAATCAGGTAGAAACAAACAAGAAACCAAAAACTAAAATAAAAATTCACAACTTCAGTAAGTTCATCCACACAAAAAAAAGGTAAAGAATCACGTTCTGGAAATTATAGGAGTTGAAAGCCAGACGAATTAATATACACATTTACACAAATACAAAACTTTTAGATACAACAAAAGAGAACCATTAGATAAAGGAATTCCAACCTAAGAAAACCACCCATGAATTTACCAAAACTTTTGAGAGATAAAAACAATATCACTGGTAAACTCGGATAGGTTATACCTTTTCCGGTGGCGGCACTTGACGGCGACAACCAAAGCAATCTCCGAAAGGGAAGATTCACAACTATGTCAATTAGGTCCCTCCCACGAATTACCAGTGAAAGCAAAAAGGGAGCTTCATAGAAGCGATAGATTAAAATCTCTAGGTCTTTTCCAGCAACAAAACTACGCCGTTTCAGCAGTAAAAGAAACATCCAAAGTAGACAGCAATTTCTTTACATAATTGTACTAAATTTAATCGGGCTCGGGCTCGGGTTCGGGAGGCCCACCCGTCCAAGCCCATCTATATATTTTTTTAAAAACTGAGAGTTGATTTTGTGTGTAAAATGAAATTGGAGAAACGATTCGTAGAAAACACAGAGAAACGAACGAAGAAAACCAAAACAGAAAAAAGATAAGAGAAAACAAACCTGCGGCATGAAGGATGCGGCGGCAGCTGCGGTGAAGGATGCGGCGGCAGCTGCGGTGAAGGAGGAAGCAAGATCTTCTTGTACGTTTTATATTTGTTGTTGTGCCGCGTTTGAGGAGGAACCTTCAATGTTTTCATTTTTTTTGTAAGGTTAAGGTGCAAAAATACCCCTAAGGTTTTGGGTCAGGAACAATTTTACCTCTAATGTTTAAAACGGTGCAATTTTACCCCTAACGTTTGTAGCCAAGAGCAATTTCACCCTTGACGTTGATAAATTGGGTCAATTTCAGAAATAATTCATCAAACTGTCTTCTCGGTCATGAATCTTATCATCTACGCTTCACTTGTACGTCATTTTATCAGTAACAAACCATAAACATATGTTGGTATGTGAAAAAATAATAAAAAAATATACTGTCTTTTACGAATTAGATAAAAAAAATTCAAAAAATTTACCGAATTTATAAATATTAATCTCCAATTCTATTATTAAATTACAAAAAAAATGAAATTCTTTTTTTTAGAATGAATTGATATAGAATTGGTACAAAATAATGAACAGAGATATCTGTATTTTATAATAGTGTCTGAAATTGACTCAAATTACCAACGTTAGGGGTAAAATTGCTCTTGGCTACAAACGTTAGGGGCAAAATTGCACCATTTTAGACGTTAGGGGTAAAATTGCTCATGACCCAAAACGTTAGGGGTATTTTTGCACCTTAACCCCTTTTTTTATATAAAATTATATTATTAGATTATAATTAATATATATATATATATAATTATATAATATATTTAATAAAAATATATATGTTAATCGGGCCGGGCCGGCCCGATATAACCGCCTAGTTTTTGACGGGCTTGTACGGTCTTGGGCCGGGCCAGGCCTGAGTACATTTTCATGTGTCCAAGCCCAGCTAAATGGGTCTGGGACAGACCTGGCGGGCGAGCTCACCGGTCCATGCTCAGGTCTAATTTCAACTAGACCTGTTCATGGGCTGGACCAGACTGGGCTTGGACCGGATCTAACCGGGCTTGTCACATAATTACCTGTTCATGGGCTGGATCATTTTGTATTATCTCAAATTAGTAAAATTCATATTTTTAATATATTTTAAGAATTAGAATTTATAAATTAGAAGTCTAGAATAAATTTTATAGGATTTATGATTTATGAATTAAAATCCAGAATTTTTAAATTATAATGTAAAATCATACAATATATAAAGAATAATGACATTTTAAGAATTAAGTTTGGTTATATGACTTAATTATATTTTTGTACTTAATTATGATATTCATGTATTTGACTCTAATTACTTTGTCCAAGTCCAACCAAACATGCACTATATTTACATCAGGCTCAGGCCGGACTGGGCCAAGCTAAAAGAACTAATTCCCAACCCGACCCAACTAATATCTTTGTATTTTTTAAAAATTAAAATTAAACTAAAAAATGATACTATAAATATAAATAATAAAATACAATAAACTAAATTTTAGAGGATTATTTCAATAAAAATCAATTAACGCAATTCTAAATAAATAAAAAATACTTTTTTGTAGTAATAAATAAAATAGTAACAAAAATATGTATATGTTCACAAATTCTAAAAAAATATATGGTTTGGAAATTTTTATGTGGAAGAAATTTAAAATTTTTATTTTTGAAATATAAAGTTTATTAAACTATAAAAGTTATTAAAATAAAATTATTATTAAAATTTCGGGCCGGGCTAGGTTGGGCCTGGGTTGTGAGACAAATTCCAAACCCCACCTACTCTATAAGCGGGCTTGGACCGAGCCAGACCTATTACGAAACATATACGTCAAAGTCCAGTGTTTGAAGAGCAAGTTTGGACCGGCTGAGCGGGCAGTGGGGTTTTGAACAAGTCTAATTTCAACTATAACCAAATGATAAAGCATATGGGCTAAAAGGCCCAAGTAGGCTTCTCACGCACATTATCTAGTCCCTATCAGGCCTCTATAGTCGTTACATCCGCTCACGCTAAGAGCGCCAAAGCCTCTTCCTGCCGTATTAAGGGTGGCAGGGACTTTAGGCGCCTCACAATAAGCCAAACCTATAAGTAGGGGCGTCTCACTCTATGGTAAAGAATTGAATCTTTCTCTATCTGCTCTCTCTTTACATATCATCACTTTGCTCTCACTAACCACTAAGTGTAATTGAGGGACCGCTTCTTGCGCGAGTACTAAGGACAAGTCCAACATTGGACTCAATCCCAACTTTTCATCATTTGGTGAAGTGAGTGCATTTAGTGAGGTGAGTGCGATCGAATAGTTTGAAACTCCTTCAAGTCCATCTGAAAAGCAATGATACAACAGCAAGGTAGGAACGCCTCCCCCCACAAGGCCAACCCAACCAAAGAAATGGTTGGCACCATCCAGCCAGAAAAGTAAAAGGAAGTTGAAGCAGCGACAACTCTCTTTCAACTTTGACAACAGGGTAACGGTAGCAAAAGATTTCCAAGACGAGTCTCATGATCCAACAGCGAGGCTAATGAAAACGCTATGAGAATTCTAGACAACCCATATATGACATGCTGAGGCGCAATAACAAATGATGGCCATCCAAAATGCCATGCATGAGGGCAATCAGAAGATGTGAGAGCTCCTCCATACTAAAAACCCTCATCAGCACGAGGTCGTCCCCACATAAACGGGCAAAATAGGAGCCACCAACACCCTCCCTACAGGAGAGCAACCATCGACCTTAACGCTAAGCGTTCCCCAAACACCCATGGGTTTTCGTCATGTTTCCATGATGAGAATAATTACATCTTTGTGTGCTATTAACCGAACTAAGGTCCAAGTTCTACGACAAATTCTAAGCTTTGAGATCCTCTAAAATGTCACATTTATACCTTACATATTTTATTTTGAAAAAAATATCATGGCGTATCTTCGCGTCATATTTTTGTAGATTTTTCATATTTTTTCATATTTTTTTCGAGATACTATGAAACACTATGTTTCCCTTCGCAGACCAGAATGTGGGACAATCTCAAAAATTTTTAATTTAATTTTTGAGAAAAAATTATATTCCACTTAGAAAAATCTAACTAAGCATTTGCAAATTTTTTTCCAGATCTTTCTATATTTTTCGGCCTCCTCACCTCTAATTCGTGCCTTCCGCTCTAATTAGATTATAATTAGAGCCGAAAGATATGAATTTTTATTGGTTAGAGACACAACCCGACATAAAGGGATCTCTTTAAAAAAAATAAAAAATATCGAAAAAAATTCGTACGAATTAGAGCTGAGCGGTTAAATTAGAGTCGACAGACTCTCATTTGAGCCGCTCGATTCTAATCGGCAAAATATAGTACTTTTTGGATTTTAGGAAGGATTTCTTCTATAAATATAAGTCCAAATTGAGGGCTTGAGATTAGGGGTGTCAATATGGATACACGGGTCATAAACGGGTCATGTCAAACTACTATGGTGACTTGTTTAGGTCAACTCTAACACGGTCTGTTTAATAAACGGATTGACATGACACGACCCGTTAAATAAATGGGTTGATACGCATTGACCTGGATAACTCGTTTACTTAAATGAATAAATCATGAGTGAAAAATTAACACAACTCGTTTAACCCATTAACCTGCTATATATAAAAATCTGCTAAAAGAGTTATATGACCCATCAACCCATTTATCATTTTAACTTTCAACAAAATAAAATATAAAATGGAGAATCAGACCTGTCAAAAGAAGTTTATGGAGTCTAAAACATAAAAATTGATATATATATATATATATATATATATTTATGGGGTTAGTCTTAATGGTATCAGTAACCATCCATACCCCTAAATGGATGCAAAATCTCAGCCATTGATTTTGATCCAATGGTGTGATCATTTAATGTATTAATATCATAATAAATGACTTACCTTGGAAATTGCATTTTTCTCTCTCTTTGTAATTACTCATTCTTCTTCATTAGCATTCATCTTCAATACGAACAGTAAGAGAACACATCGGATTATTCATCGGAAAAATCATCACGGCGGCCGGAAAAAAAATCGCGGTGGCCGGAAAAAAAATCGCGGTGACCGGGGAGGAGCCGTATGAGATGAAAATCTCACGTACGGTTCTGGAACGGAGATTCTTTGAATTGAATGACGACCGTAACGAATGTCTGCTCAATCCGAATACATAGAGTTGAACATAGTAAAATAAGAAATTGAAAGATTTCGTTGAAATTGTTCGTTTGGAAATTTCCCGAAAAGCTAATCATAGCGAAAAATTTATCATCGTTAATCGACTTTTCTTGCTGATTTCGACTAACAGCTTGGTTTCGATTTCATTAATATTACTCGGGTAAATTCTGAATTGATGTTTGTGTTCCTCTTTACTCCATAATGGATCTATTTGTTAAGTTTTAATTAACTGTGGTTCTATTGGAGTTTCAACATCCATTATCAGCAAGTGTTAAAGCTTCCATTGAGTTAGTTGTGATTTGTATATATTGATAGATTGTAAAGTGTTATTGATTTTTAATAAGAAATTTAAGAGGATTGAAATCAACCTCTTGAAGATTCATTCAACACGTTGGAATGTTGTTCTGAAATCGAAATAATGTTTCACATTATTATTTTACATAAATCAGAACACAACGTTTTCTTCTTTGTATTGTTTTACCGATCTTATAATGTCTAGAAAGTTTATCCGAAGTCTTTTTTATTTAAGTAGAAGTGCAAACTGGTGAGAAAAAACGCAGTATTTTGTGATTGGTTTTGCATTTTGGGATTTTAATATGCTTTTTCAGAATTTTTAATACACGATTGAAATAATAAGAAACATCAGAAATAACAATAGTAGTTTAAGAAAAAGAACAATATCAAAATATTAAAACTTGATGAACCAATACTAATTGTTAATAGTCTACATTTTGTGCAATATTATTATTCTTTCGAGGACAATTCCTGGAAGCATGACTAGTCTGACCACAAATTCTACACTGGTTCGGATTCGTCCTTATTTTTTTAGTTTTGCCATAGGACTTTGTTTTCGGCATATACACATATGATTTGTTTTTTTCTTACTAGCCATAGTCGGCCGACCCTTTGTTATGCTAGGACACGCTCCTTCATCACATTGTACATTTTCAGAATTTTCGCTTGGAATAATTATATCCAATTCGATATTCAGATCAGATATAACCTTCGAATAACAGTGAGGAAATAAACGATTAAGAGTTAGAAGAATGTAAAAAAAAATAACGATCTCACAATAACTGAATAAAACCCGCCTATGAATTAACATTTAACCGAAAGCATAATAGGTTAGCAACATACTGCCATGGAAGCTCAACCTTTTCCAAAATAAAATGTAAATTAATAATGTAAAAACTTGATTACAAAAGAAAGGAAAGTTTTCCTCGTATAATAAAAATCCTAACAAAAATAAAGTGCATCTCCGCTAAATCCTATAAAGTTCACCATTGATCCATTTTCCGAGGAGTTGTTGATTACGAAAAGAAAATGGAGTGAAATAAGTCAAATGAGGTAGATGTGCGCATCTGAATTCATCATGTGTTCTGTGATAGTCTTTGGTAATACCAACTTCCAGTTTGCTTCTCAGTCCTCCAAAACTCTCCCTTCTTTTATTTTAGGTCCTCACAAGCTCCGTTCATATGCTACAAAGTCCTCCTATTTTCCATAAGTTCCTCAGCGGTTAGAATTCAACCTGTAGACAGCTATTCACTAATCAGCAAATAATTCTACGATTACTTGGTCTTTAGCGAGACTAACTTTCATCGTTAATATGCTAGAAAGTCTTCTTATTTTCCATTTGTTCCTGAAAAGGTGGAAAATACAAAAACAAGCATAACACAGGCATAGTGGTTGCTTTTAGCATGTTTTGTCGGCCTAAGAATGACTTTTAGGTATAGGAAAACAGGCACTTAGCAAATACACCACACTTAGCCCAATGCTTGTCCTCAAGCATGTCAGATCATGGCATAAATCCCAGCCTCTGTTGTTTTACTTCTCACGTTTCCTTTTCCTAAAACCCGCATGTATTATGAAACCCAAATTAACGATCATCAGTATCAGAATATTTCTATCCTCTAGTGTGCACTTCACTACTTGAAAGATCTCAGCAAATGTGGTAAGTCATTTATGCAAGATAAGGCCAAAACAAAATCAACAGCACTCACTCGGTGGATCACACAATCTCACAAGTGTTTATGGGAATTATTTCTGCACGTTTTAAGATTCACACAAGTCTCAACATAGAAAGAAATTACCATAGGCTTGCCAATATATCAAATCGCCACCTCTATGTATGAGTTCAAGTTTGGAAAATTAAAGGATCCTAGTACGGGGTCTGGTTGAGAAAAAGGAAGGTTTATACAAAAAGGTGAAAGCAATTTAGCAACAGTAAAGATCAAGGAGGAGAATGAACACTTTTCAGTTTGTACCTATTTGTGTTTTTCTGATATTTCTCTCTTTTTTTCCTCTTTTTTTTTAAATTTTTACTCTTTATGTTTTGAAATTGAATAAGAGGAAATTCTGAACTGATTTGGAAGTTTTTCACAAATGAGGAATGGACGACACAAAATAGAGCAAGTATACCCTTGGTCATAGAAAACAGACATGAACAAGGATGAAGATCAAGTGTGTTGACCCAGGTTTAATTATGAAAACCTTTTTGCACTCTATAGACGATGAGAGAATGTGATAGTGCAAAGTACTTCACACGAGAAAATCTATTTGAAATGATACGGAAAGTACACTTTTTAGGCATATGATATGTGCACAGCTCTTGTCGATAAATCACAAAAATTGATCAAGTGTAGATTGTGTCTATGCACACAGAATCGGCTTATAAAAAAAATGGGACGGTCAAGGATTCTGGTAATGAAGGAACACAAATTAGGTTAGTAAAGAAATATTTACAAGGCAGATACTAGGTTCCTCTAACCTTCAATTCATGAACTCAACGAGTGTGTTCTTGAAATGTATAACATGGCAAGTTCTAGAATTTCAATCTATGTGGACATCACTCAAAAAAAAAATTATTCTGAGCAAAGTTCAGTGTTTTGCTCCGTGTCATGTGTAGGCTCAAGTATACTATCCAGGACTAGGTGTAAATTCGTGCTGTTGTTTCCATGGTTACTTTTTCAAACATTTGAGCATGCCAACTGGAGATCTTTCAAGCTGTGGATAGCAAATGGATATATAAATATTCTGTCACTTCTAAAATGGTCAATTTGGTGTAAATAATACATGGGGGCAAGCAGTACTAAGTCACATGATTTTTGATCCTATTAGCATGGGAAATATGAGCTAGCAATGACAGCTTCTAGGACAGCAAAGAGCACACTAAAAAAATTTAATTTGGGCAGGTAAAAACATAAGCCTACGAGTGTAGCATCACGATTTCTAAAGATTACGCCCTCCATCCATTTCTCATAAAAATTGTCCCTAAATGAAAAGAACAGACTTACAACAAGTTTTCAAAATGTCAAAATTAGCATAAGAAAAAGGGACAACAACACAACAGAGTAAAAAGGAACCACCTCCATCAATCACAAACCAGTAACACGAAGGCAGTAAGTAAACATTTAAAAAGTGTAGAGTCGAAGAAATTTTACTGCTCGTGTTAGAGGTGCTTAGAGCTCTATTGCTGGTTTTGAAATGGGGGTATGAACCCCACACTTTTGAAGTAGGCGATCTGATTTGCATGAAGTTGTTTGACAATAGTTGACAGCTGGCCAACGACATCAGTCAACCTTTCGAGCCGGTGTAAGTACTTTGGATGTTCCAATGGGGAAAATGGTCTCGGTGGAGGTACCGAGGTAAACGCTTCAGGATTTTTGTTTGTGAAACGTTTTTTCAAAATGTTCACCATAAGGGGCTAGTTCACCTGCATTCACAAAATAGAAAGAACCATCCTCGCCCACACGGATCAAGCACATAACATGTAAAGCTGCAATGTCTAGGACAGAGTTATGGCAAGCAATGTGCTTTGTGGTGCTTGTGAGGTCATAATTGCATAAGTGAACAGTAATGCTAGTGATTAAATGGCCTAAAAATAGTTGCTTGGGCTCTATGCATAATTTCCTAAATTTTAAAGCAAGCCAATACCCAAGATTGCATGATTTATTCTCCATCATACACCACAGGAAAAATAGTTCAGACTTAGAAATGACTGTTGTGTCATTGTTCCTAGCAGATGTATTATAGGCCAGTATGTGATGCATATAACGAAGAGCTTCGTTAATTATGAGATTGGCTTTGGAACGGGTTGGTTTAAACGGAATGGTGTTTAGTCCAGTCAAGGCCCTATAGATCTCTACATCATTGAATTCCTCAGGGTAGTCACAAAGCATGCTGGTGTATGTAAAGTCATGGATTTCATAAAGACTAACCAGTCCTAAGGCCGCACTGAGTGTGTGGTGTGTGCCTATTAACCGAAAAGTGACCGAAGGTCTGTGCAAATCAAAGTCTTTGGCTTTGTGGTCAAATTCATAAGTGCTATAGAATTCATGCACAAACTCATCAAACACAGGGTACTGTATGCCACAAATAGTGTGTGGTGTGTGCCCATTAACCGAAAAGTGATCGAAGGTTTGTGCAAATCAAAGTCTTTGGCTTTGTGGTTAAATTCATAAGTGCTATAGAATTCATGCACAAACAGGGTACTGTATGTCAAAGAATTTCCCCCAACCAATACGATCAACTAACTCGTAAAAAGCATTGTACAATTTAAGTTCTTTCAAAGTAATATTGTCCACAGTTCGTGTTTCGACAATTATTAAGTGTCTAACAGATTTATACCTTGATGTGTGCTCGACGTTGTCGAATGTGAGGTCGGTGTTGAATGGGGGAATGGACGAAATGTAACGTGATTTACCTTTGGCCATTTTTTTTCTTTTCTGTGTCCGAGGTTATCGTTCTTCCTCGGACTCGTCGGAAGAAATGGTGGTCGGAATTTGGTCAGGGTCATCACTAACCGAAGCTTCGGTGGAATAGGAATCAGAGGAAGAGTCATGTGGCAGAGTGGGTGGTTTCTCTGCCATCGCTGGTTGATTCGAAGGTTGGTGACCTATTCGGACCTTCCTCGTGAATCGTGTGGCAATGATCAAAAGCGGTCGAGCTGGCTTAGCGGCAGATGGTGGTTGTTCAGCTGCTTTAGACTTCCTTGCCGGCTGTTTCCGTTTGCTTGTGGAACCTTTGGCCATTGAGTGTTGGTGAGGATTGAGAGTGCAAATGGTTTTTTATATAATTCATTAAACTCACAATATTTATAGCCAGCTTGTTATCCAATTGTACGTTGTTTACGTAATGAAATTAAGCACGTGGGAATTTTGTTCTAAAATCCGAATGATGTTTAGATGAATACACAAACAACCCCCTGAACTTGTTCAAATGTTGCAACTGGCCCTTCCAACTTTCACAACTTACCCCTTAAACTTGTCCAATATTAAAACATAACCCCCAAACCGTGTATTAGGAAGATTACTATTTTACATAAATCAGAAGAACCGTTTTCTTCTGTGTATTTTGTTACCACTCTATAATGTCTACAAAGTTTCTCACAAGTCTCTTCTATTTAAGTAGAAGTGCACACTGGTGAGAAAAAACATAGTGTTCTGCATTTTGGGTTTTAATAGGTTTTTTCAGAGTTTGATGTGATTATAAGAATTTTTAATATACGATTGAAATAATAAGGAACATCAGAAATAACAGAAGGTGTTTATGAAAACGTTTATTGCCCATTTCGAAAAATATCAAAACATTAAAATTTGATGAACCAATACTAATTGTTACTAGTCTACATTTCATTCAGCATTTTTCTTCTTTTGAGGACAATTTCTGGAATTATGACGAGGCTGACGACAAATTTTACAGTGGTTCGGATTCGTCCTTATCTTTTTAGTTTGGCCAGAGGACTTTGTTTTCGACATATCCATGTGATTTGTTCTTTTCTTTGTTGCCACAGTCGGACGACCCTTTGTTATGCTAATACTGGCATCCAAAATAGTATTAGGACACGCTCCTTTATCACATTGTACATTTTGAGACTTTTTAGCTTCATTAATTTGATCCAATTCCATATTCAGATCAGATATAACCTTCGTTGCCCTTTCAAATGCTGGTCTCGATCTTGAAGCAAGGTATGATGTTAGACAATTATGTTTTGATATTTCTCCATACATAATATGTTGATCTGCTTCTGGATGATTGAATTTCCTTTCCTAGTCTACAAGCAAATGTCCAACATCTTTAGCATCTTTTAGCCAGCGATGATTTACCAAGCAACGAGGCAGCGTCTTTATTTCCATATGCTTCAAACAAACGAAAATATGTCTGCAAGGAATTCCTTTTGCCACCAAACAATTACAACTGCATTCCACATTTTCTAGATCTTTAGAAAGCTTAACTCGGCGCATAGTCCCTGAACCCTCATATTATTTTACGAGCATAATGGTATTATCGGGATCCGTTTCATCGCTTATTCTGAAAATATATTTACTAGATTGGTCTATCTCCCTTTTGATCCGTAGGTAAATTTCCCTTGTGAAAATTAAAGAAACTTGTTCCTCCACAGACGGCATAGAAGTTTGTCCCGGCATTGTTTTAGTCATATGTGTTTTGAAGTGCTCTTTCATCTCGGCAAAATGTAGTTGTGACAAAGAATACTCATATTGTCTGAAAAACATGGTATTTTGTTTTCCAAGTCAGCTTTCAATAAAGCATTCATTGACTCACATCTACCCGTCGCTCTAACACCGCTAAAATAGTGATGTCGAAGAAATGTGTATGCCCACTGCTTTCTAGTCGCGTGTTGGGCCTGTATCAATGCATTATTATCCAATCCATGTTTTTCTACCATCTCCTCCCATCTTTGCTCCCACTCATCCTCTATATAGTACCTAGGTAGTTTCAGGTAAATAAATGAAGCAAATTCAAAAAAAAAAAAACCTCAATTCCGATAGTTCAATAAACTTAAGATCACAAATAAAATTTATTACCTGAAAATAAACCTTCTCAGCTCTGTATTAAATCTTTGGATGTGAACATGTTGGATTGCATTCTTCAATATGTGCCAAGAGCAAATACGATGTGGAATCCCGGGCATGATTGTTTCTAGTGCTTTATTCATTGATTTGCAACTATCCGTCAACACTGTTTTTGGCTTTTTGCCATCCATGCACTCTAGAAATGTTTGCAAAAGCCAAACATATGATTCTGCGGTCTCATCTTGAAGGAGGGCAGCGCCAAAAACACATGTTTTGTCATGATTATTTGATCCCAGTAGAATAACCAATGGCTTACCATACCTTTCATAAGCGTTATAAATACAACAAACAGATTGTACTAAAGAAATTATTATGAGTTTATTAAGTAATAGAGTTACAACACAAACTTACCTGTTAGTTTTGTAAGTAGCATCAAAAGCCAAACAATTGCCAAACATTTCGTAATCAACTTGGCAACTACCCTCGGACCAGAATAAATTCGTTAGTCTTCTATCATCGTCTGCATTGTACTTGTAGATGAATTTAACATCTGGTCCTTTTTTTTATTCAAGAAAACAAATTGTTGTTTGGGTGTCCGAATCATCCCAAGTTGAATACTTTTTTGCAATTCCCTTATACAAATCACTCTTGAGATGCCCAACTTTATCCCAACCATTACTAAGTTCAGTTTGGTATTTATAAATATGGGATGTCCTGATTCCAGCCCTTTTCATTGCTAGTGCTTGCTCCCTTGCCGAATCACTGACTTTTCTGTTAGATCTCAAGAATGCCTTTTCACTGAATCTTGCAAGTGTGTGGTTATGGTGGTCATTGAAGGACTTAACAAACCAATTACTACTATTTGGAAATAGTTTCACCATAAAGGACGCCTTACAACCGGTTCTTGTTATCGGGCGTACTTCTCTGGTCCTATTTTCAAGATTGCAATATTTCGGCTCTCTTTGACCCTCGCATGAACACACCCAACTTCGAGTGATTATAATACCCTTTGTGTTTGGCCTTTTCAATTTTTTCTAACACTGAACCCCATCATTTTCGAATACAACATGTAAAAAGATTCAGCTTGTTCCATACTTACAAATATTTTATTGGCAAAGTCTGACTCTTGTATTTGTATTGCTTCTTTGTCGATACCTATAAATTCCAGTAAGCGATTCCACTGTATAATGTCTTCTCCGGTACATCCGTCCACCCCATCACGAGCTATTATTTGGTTTTCATGTTCATCTTCATTAATCGTATCTTCATGTTCATCTTCATTCTCGTCATGGTCTGCGTCAATTTGTTCGGATGTGTTGCCCATCTTTACAATAGAACTATACAAGAAATATGCAAGACAATTCTGATTTACAAAGGAATGAATATGAAGATGGACTTAGCTATTTGGATACAAGTTTCATATACAGAACAAGTAGAACGGATTATATGTAAATTGAACATGGAGATGGACTTTTCTATGAAATAGTTTAGTTTTTTGGTCCAAACATTAAATATATTGTCTTGGTATATGTATTTTTGAATATATCAATTCTTATTGGTCAACCATTACATGAGAGATAATTTTATTTTTTTAAGTTAACAAATGTAAATTCATTAATTTGACTCTTGAGTTTCTTTATATTTTTACAATGAATAAACCGTTTTCTGCTTATATTTATTATATTTTTATTTCATTAAAATTATTTTTATTTTTCAAGATGGTTCAAGGATTTTATACTGCTTCATTTATATTCCTTTTATATTATTCTATTTTTTATGATTGTTAATGAATTTATACTACTTGATTATAATTCTATTCTATAGATACAAAATGACTTAATCTCCAAAATAGTCTAATGTATTTATTCGAAAATAAATTACATTACGGATGTGCCAAAAAATAATAATTGAATTCCAACTATGACAACATTTATTGCCCATTTCCGAATGCAAAATGGAAGAATAAAATATAATTATAATTACGTGCATAATCCCCGGATCAAACCTAGTCCGGTTTAGTTAGGGAACGCCATACCTAACCGTATCTTCTGCTCCTTTTCTCAATCGTATAGATTATTTACTACGGAACGAAACCCTCCATCCCACACAAAGAGTGCGGATTGCAAGCCATATATCCGAAATTTATCTTTCTCATCCCTTTTTTTTACCAACACATGCATTTATTGCAGCTAATAAATTACTTACTTCCTTTATTCCCTCTTCACAAAATTTGATGCATGTTGAGATCCACAATTGTCCTAAAGCTTTTAAAGGGAATTAAAATAAGTACTTCATCCAAATTACTACTACTTTTGTGAATGTTTTTCTTTTGGCTATAAAAACAAATTCTGCTTTGTTGATTATTCTATCCTTACTTCACTACTAAATCAAGTTCTAACGAAATCATACTAGTATTCTATTTTTATAGCTGGAATTATGATAAGCCGCGCATGTATGTTTACAATCTTGACATCTCGCAAGGATTCCGTTTGAATCACAATGACCTATTTCCGTTAAAGTCTAATGTATTTTTCCGCAAATAAATTACAATACGATTTGAGAATCTAATAAAAGAGACTTACTCTGACTCAGACAAGACCCTGTTTGTGTTCGAAGCAACTAACCATTGATTAAGTAAGCATTCTAATAAATACATTGCTTAATTCGAGATTCTAAATATTACATCACAGTTAGTTAACGAATTACTTTACGCTACGTATTACAAGCTCGCGTCGATTATTCGGTTCCCACGATTGTCGAGCTTCACATCTCGCAAGAATTCCGTTTGAATCACAATGACTTATTTCGGTAAAAGTCCAACGTATTTTTCGCAAATAAATTATAATACGATTTGAGAATCTAATAAAAGAGACTTACTCTGACTCGGACAAGACCCTACTTGTGTTCGAAGCAACTAAACATTGATTCAGTAAGCATTCTAACAAATACATTGCTTAATTTGAGATTCTAAATATTACGTCAAAGTTAGTTAACGAATTAATTTACGTTACGTATTACAAGCTCGCGTCGATTATTCGGTTCCCACTGTTGTCGAGCTTGACATCTCGCAAGGATTCCGTTTGAATCACAATGACCTATTTCCGTAAAAGTCCAACGTATTTTTCGTAAATAAATTACAATATGATTTGAGAATCTAATAAAAGAGACTTACTCTGACTCGGACAAGACCCTGCTTGTGTTCGAAGCAACTAAACATTGATTCAGTAAGCATTCTAACAAATACATTGCTTAATTCGAGATTCTAAATATTATGTCAAAGTTAGTTAACGAATTACTTTACGTTACGTATCACAAGCTCGCGTCGATTATTCGGTTCCCACTGTTGTCGAGCTTGACATCTCGCAAGGATTCCGTTTGAATCACAATGACCTATTTCCGTAAAAGTCCAACGTATTTTTCGCAAAATAAATTACAATACGATTTGAGAATCTAATAAAAGAGACTTACTCTGACTCGGACAAGACCCTGCTTGTGTTCGAAACAACTAAACATTGATTCGGTAAGCATTCTAACAAATACATTGCTTAATTCGAGATTCTAAATATTACGTCACAGTTGGTTAACGAATTACTTTACGTTACGTATTACAAGCTCGTGTCGATTATTCGGTTCTCACTATTGTCGAGCTTCACATCTCCCAATGATTTTATACTGCTTCATTTGTATTCCATTTATATTATTTCTATTTTTCATGATTGTTAATGAATTTATACTATTTGATTATAATTCTATTCTATAGATACAAAATGACTTAATCTCCAAAATAGTCCAATGTATTTATTCGAAAATAAATTACATTACGGATGTGCAAAAAAAAAATTTGAATTCCAACTATGAAAACGTTTATTGCCCATTTACGAATGCAAAATGGAAGAATAAAATATAATTATTACTATGTGCAGAATCCACGAATCGAACCTAGTCCGATTTAGTCAAGGAACGCCATACCTAACCGTTTAGCTACAAGCATCTTCTACTCCTTTTCTCAATCGTATAGATTATTTACTATGAAACGAAACCCTCCCTCCCACACAAAGAGTGCGGATTGCAAACCATATATCCGAATTTTATCTTCCTCATCCCTTTTTTTTACCAACACATGCATTTATTGCAGCTAATAAATTACTTCCTTTATTCCCTCTTCACAAAATTTGATGCATATTGGGATCCACAATTGTCCTAAAGCTTTTAAAGGGAATTAAAATAAGTACTTCATCCAAATTACTACTACTTTTGTGAATGTTTTTTCTTTGCTATAAAAACAAATCCTGCTTTGTTGATTATTCTATCCTTACTTCACTACTAAATCAAGTTCTAACGAAATCATACTGGTATTCTATTTTTATAGCTGGAATTATGATAAGCCGCGCATGTATGTTTACGAGCTTGACATCTCGTAAGGATTCCGTTTGAATCACAATGACCTATTTCCGTGAAACTCCAATGTATTTTTCCGCAAATAAATTACAATACGATTTGAGAATCTAATAAAAGAGACTTACTCTGACTCGGACAAGACCCTGCTTGTGTTCGAAGCAACTAAACATTGATTCAGTAAGCATTCTAACAAATACATTGCTTAATTCGAGATTCTAAATATTACGTCAAAGTTAGTTAACGAATTACTTTATGTTACGTATTACAAGCTCGCGTCGATTATTCGGTTCCCACTGTTGTCGAGCTTGACATCTCGCAAGGATTCCATTTGAATCACAATGACCTATTTCCGTAAAAGTCCAACGTATTTTTCACAAATAAATTACAATACGATTTGAGAATCTAATAAAAGAGACTTACTCTAACTCGGACAAGACCCTGCTTGTGTTCGGAGCAACTAAACATTGATTCAGTAAGCATTCTAACAAATGCATTGCTTAATTCGAGATTCTAAATATTACGTCAAAGTTAGTTAACGAATTACTTTACGTTACGTATTACAAGCTCGCGTCGATTATTCGGTTCCCACTATTGTCGAGCTTGACATCTCGCAAGGATTCCATTTGAATCACAATGACCTATTTCCGTAAAAGTCCAACGTATTTCTCGCAAATAGATTACAATACGATTTGAGAATCTAATAAAAGAGACTTACTCTGACTCGGACAAGACCCTGCTTGTGTTCGAAGCAACTAAACATTGATTCAGTAAGCATTCTAACAAATACATTGCTTAATTCGAGATTTTTAATATTATGTCACAGTTAGTTAACGAATTACTTTACGTTACGTATTACAAGCTCGCATCGATTATTCGGTTCCCACTGTTGTCGAGCTTCACATCTCGCAAGGATTTTATACTGCTTCATTTGTATTCCATTTATATTATTTCTATTTTTCATGATTGTTAATGAATTTATACTACTTGATTATAATTCTATTCTATAGATACAAAATGACTTAATCTCCAAAATTGTCCAATGTATTTATTCGAAAATAAATTACATTACGGATGTGCAAAAAAAAAATTGAATTCCAACTATGAAAACGTTTATTGCCTATTTCCGAATGCAAAATGGAAGAATAAAATATAATTATTACTACGTGCAGAATCTGCGGATTGAACCTGGTCCGATTTAGTCAAGGAACGCCATACCTAACCGTTTAGCTACAAGAATCTTCTACTTCTTTTCTCAATCGTATAGATTATTTACTACGGAACGAAACCCTCCCTCCCACACAAAGAGTGCGGATTGCAAGCCATATATCCGAATTTTATCTTCCTCATCCCCTTTTTTTTTTACCAACACATGCATTTATTGCAGCTAATAAGTTACTTACTTCCTTTATTCCCTCTTCACAAAATTTGATGCATGTTGGGATCCACAATTGTCCTAAAGCTTTTAAAGGGAATTAAAATAAGTACTTCATCCAAATTACTACTACTTTTGTGAATATTTTTTTTTTGCTATAAAAACAAATTCTGCTTTGTTGATTATTCTATCTTTACTTCACTACTAAATCAAGTTCTAACGAAATCATACTAGTATTCTATTTTTATAGCTGGAATTATGATAAGCCGCGCATGTATGTTTACGAGCTTAACATCTCACAAGGATTCCATTTGAATCACAATGATCTATTTCCGTTAAACTCTAATGTATTTTTCCGCAAATAAATTACAATACGATTTGAGAATCTAATAAAAGAGACTTACTCTGACTCCGAAGCAACTAAACATTGATTATCTCGAGATTGTAAATATTAAGTCACAGTAGGTTAACGAATTACGTTACATTATACTGTTTCGATTACAACAAATCCTAAAAGTTCAATGTAATTATCTGAAAATAAATTACGATACGTTTTGAAAACATAACGAAAGCGTTATATTGTAATCCAAAAATATTCATTTTTCAAATGGAAAAAAAAATTGAACACATCAAATGAAGCTTTTTCCTAGCATTAAACTTGAAAATCCAAAGGCAGCACAAATAATGCCTTAAATCTCAAAAAAATCACAAAAAACAGCTAACAATTACCTAAGTGGTATTAGAAGTGACTCTTCAGTCTCCATTTTTTTTAAATGTCCTTGAAGAACTCGTTTTCTTTTTGCATTAAATTAGTTTTTATTCATTTTTTTTATTTTTTTTATTGTTCAAGATGGTTCATTATAACTCGAATATTTATGATATGGAAAAAAAATATTAATCCGGTAATTTCATATGCAAAGGTCATTAAAAAAAGTAGAAAAAATAATAAACAAACCCGTTTCTTGCTTTGGTTTAATAGTTGTTCTATTTTCAAGATGGTTTAGCTATAATGATATTTTGGCTTCCAATGCAAGGATTGATTTGGAATAGAATTTGAAAGGGTTTTTATTTCTCTATAAATAGTCTTCATTCTTCAAAATAATATACTACACTATATCCGTAACAATAAAGATGAGAATCATTAACATAAGCTCTTCAAATGATCAAACTACAATCGAGAAATCCATAAGTGATAGTTTTTCTCCATTTTTTTCAAAGATGAGGAGGTTACGTCACCGGAACCGAAGCTAAAGACGGATAGGAAGGATAAGGAAGTAGCGGGAACTTATCTGGGAAAGAGAAAAATGGAGGATTTCAGTGAAGATAAATTTGATTGTCCATCGAAGAAGCTTTTTTCGACAACTATGGGGATTCTGAAGCGTATAAGCGATATTTTGGTTCAAAGTATGATGAAACCCTTAGAATGGGTGAGGAAATGCTACAGAATGACGATGATACAAAGAGCATTGTGAAAACAATGCGTGATCTTGCTCAATCATTGTATGTGATGCAGATGTCCGTGGCAAACTTCTTTAGTGCCCAGAAGACCAAGTTGGAAGAACGTGAGAAAAGGCTCGAGGCTGGGGAGTGTAGCTTGAGAACCAGAATGGACAGATGGAATAATAAGGTGGTTGATGATGATAAGTTGGGCAAGTTGAACAATGATGATAAGATCGATTTGGGTGACGAGGATGAGTGGGAGAAGCTCATGTAGAGATTTGCAGTAAATAAAGGAATTGATAATGAATTATCATAATATCCACTGCTGTTATATTATGCATTTTTTAAATGGTTTGTCCTTTATTCCCTTTAAATGTAAGACTCATGTTTCGTTTAATTTTCTGATGGAATTATAATTTCAAACATTTTATATTTATAAGCTGAAGTTTTTGTATTCGAAACCGTTTTCTTATACATATTTTTGTTATGTTTTAAAAAATATATTCAATGGTGTTCCAATGTGTGAAATAAATTAAGTACATGGACTAATTTGTCATTTAAAAAACATACATTAAACGCGTCCATTTTTCGCGTTTAGACATTTAACAACTCAATAACTTCCCCCCCTTTCAGGACGTTTGTTTCCCGCTATAAACCCTAAGCACTTCAAAATCCGTACGGAATTCAACTTTCGCTTCGATCATTCTGTCCTTCTTTCCTTCTTGTTAGTTCTCCCTCATTATTTCCTTTGACCAATTTACAATACAAATCGTTAATCTTACAAATGGAGAGCAAGAGAAAAGGTCGTAACAGTGGAACATGAAGCAATAAGAAGACGAAAGTTGACTGCGATGTGGAAACTGGGTATCTAAGTTTTAATTCGGCTAAACTTGATAGCATGCCTATTCTAAAAGGTATGTATGTTGATTTGGAGTCTCTAAACAAGATTAAATTTGATGTTTCTGATTGGATTGATGCATTGCAACTGAGGATGTTATTGACTGTCAAAGAACTTACCTATGATAAATTGGTTATGGAGTTTTATAAGAACATAAGACGAAATAGGAATTCTACTGAGTTGCATTCAAGTGTTAGGAATGTGGACATTAAAGTTGATTGTACATTGTTAGAAACATTGTTTGGTTTGAAAGATGATGCCAATAGTTTTTGTGTCAAAAATCCGTCTGACAAGTCTATTGTGCGGGATGGGTACGATGATAGCTCTTTCAAAGCATGTATTTTAGAGAAAGATCCTAAACGGTTCTGTGGGGGAAATTTGAAAGCTTTTGCCAAATTTATGCATATAGTAATTATAAAAAACTTGTTGCCTAAACATAGCAGCCGGGATAACTGTAGCATTGCTGAGAGGCTAGTTATGTGGCATTTGTTCAACAAGAAGCCTATGAATTTTGCAGAACAATTAATTTACAACATCTTGAATAGGCATAGAGCAGGGAAAAAGGAACGAAAGAAAGATGTCCATCTCCTGCATGGTAATTTGCTAACTATGATTTTTAAGCACTTCAAAGTTCCTATGACAGTCAACGACAAAGTGTCCAATAGTATACATACTATCAATGCAGGATACTGGCTACGTTTAGCCAACTTGACCGAAAGGAGAGGATGTATTTTGTCAAAAAATTTCGATGTAGGAACTGATGGAGTGCTTTATGACAAAAGCACAGTGTTAAATGATGTGGAAAATGAGGAAGATGATGGGAGAGATGAGGATATGAACGATCATTTTGTTGGAACTGATGTTGGTGATGGTGTTGGGAACGTTGGAGGAACTGGCCGGCCATCAGATGATAATGATAATTATCAACATGTGAATGAGGAATTACCTTGTGAGAATGAGCAATCTATGGAAAAAGATGCTTCAGTCGAAAACGACCAAATAGAGAAAGAAACTCGGTTGGAGCAGGTGGTTGAGGAATGCAGAGTACTTAAGGAGTTGCCTTTATCAACTCATTCAATCAAGAAACTGTTTATACTGGATTTAAATGGACTGCTTTTCGGTTCTTCAACTCGTGCCCTGTGGCCACATTTCATTCCATTTTTAAAATTCTGCTTTGAACATTTTGAATTGGCACTTTGGTCGTCAAAAATGAGGTGTGATGATCGGCTTGGTCAATGTTTTTTATCTTCGTATACTTCCAGTCCATTCATTCATCTTTATTCCCTAATTTTTTTTTGTTTTTCTATTTTCCAAGGCACAATATGAATAGAGTACTCAGATCTTTCAAAACAGCCGGAGATATCTACAGAAAACTCAAGTTTATTTGGGTTAGACATCATTCATTCCTATTATTATCATTTCTTTTCAGAATAATTTCTTTTCATAATCGTTCATAGAATGTTTTTTAATTTGCAGGATCAGGACAAATGCATAGTAACGAATGTCAACACTAACACACATTCAGAAAAACCAATAATGTTTAAGGACTTGCGAGCTGTTTGGGTAGCCTATCCAGAATATAATGCCTCAAACACATTGTTAATTGATGATAGTCCCTATAAAGCATTCCTGAATTCTGTAAGTGTATCCATCGCAGTATAGTTAACTGGCATTGTCGATGATTCAATTTTTTCTTTTTTCGAAATGTGCAGGAATACAATTTCCTCTTTCCACAGGCATATTCAGGAAATGAACCAGATGACAATTTCCTAGGTGAAGTTTGTGTCAATTATATCTGTAGTAATCTTCAGTACCCAACCAAAATGTAATTATTCAATCGATGTAACACGAAAAATTGCAGATACAAACGGACCTTTTGTATCATACCTGAAGGCACTTGCGATTGCTGATGACGTTGCTACGTTCATTAAAGGGAATCGCTTTGGACAAAGTGCACTTTCACAACATGACGAAATATATTCACGATGCAATGTTGTCTGTCAGTGTTATAACTTGATTCGTCATACAAATTGACAATCGTACTATGATGATAAGTATATACGTGCTGTTTATTATACATAAAGAGAAAGTACAGTTACAATAGTAAGCAATTATGAGTCTTAGTGTTAGACATGGGTTAGGAAATAAGGGGTTTTTCGGTTCCCCTCTTATGTATATATACTTGGTTCTATTCATTAATAAGATAACACGTAGTATTGCTCCAAGATACCACAATTTCTTCTATTCACCAGCTTATTTTTTATTAGTGATTTTTTTTGCTCTATTATAATTCACTTATAAGTTGTTTCTATGATATTGTTGTTGACATGTTGATATTTTTCCATAATAAGTAATTTTGTATTAATATTTTTAGAAAGTATACATTTTTTAATTGAATTTATATAATAATTTGTTGATTATTAATATTACGGGTTGTCTAAGTGTGTTAGGTGTCCCAACCTAGTTGGGATGTCTGACCTCTTATTCGCGTCCCAATCTTTACTTAAAAAAATTGAATTTATATAATAATTTGTTGATTAATAAATAAAAAAGGGTTAAGGTGCAAAAATACCCCTAACGTCAAAAATCGTGCAACTTTATCCCCAATGTTGGAAGCCAAGAGCAATTTTTACCCATAAAGTTGATAAATTGGGTCAATTTGAGACACTATTATGAAATAATTCATCAAAATGTCTTATCGGTCATGAATCTTGTCATCTACACTTCACACATGAGTTATTTTATCAGTAACAAATCACAAACATATGTTGGGATGTGAAAAAAAATAAGAAAAATATATTAAAAATATATTGTCTTTTGTACGAATTAGACAAAAATTCAAAAAATTCACCGAATTTATAAATATTAATCTCCAATTTTATTATTAAATTATAAAAAACATTATAACATTTTTTTAGAACAAATTGATATACAATTGGTGCAAAATAAAGGAAAAAAAATGACTGTATTTTATAATATTGTCTGTAATTGATATACATAAGAAAACGTTTCATTTTCCCGTCTAATTTTAAGTTAATCATATTAGTGGATATAAATGCTTCGATTGTGTAAATCCATTGATTGACCCCTCTAACCTGCAGGACTCGCGTTGAAAAACGATCGACATTATCCTGCAGGACTCGCGTTGAAAAACGATCGACATTATGACTGTACATCGAAAATACCACTCTCTGTTCTTTCATTTATTTAAGTGGATTTAAAAGATCTTGAGGGAGTCATTTTGAATTTTGTTAATGGACCTTTGATATTCCAAAGGTTTCTTGTAACTAGAGTCCTCCATTATAAATTTAGAGCACATCACTGTCCTTTACAATCCACAAAATCACTCTCTGTTCGAATACATTCTCTCTGTTTCAAACGAAGAAGAAGTATCTCATCCCAAAGCATTTCTGGTAATCATTCCTTATCCACATGTTTTTTAATTTATGTTTTTACTCTTTGCAATATATTTAATACTGAATTCTCATGAAATGTTATGTTTCAACCCCCAAAATAGATCTCCAGCCATGGCTGCTATTAAGGTTCCATTTGACAGATTTTTAACTCAAACACTAGAAACACTTCACTTGCCAAATTTCGTTTCTCAGACCACTATCGGAAACAGAAATTTCATAACCACTGTCTCTTTCATGTACAAGAGAGTAGACACTGAGCTTGCATGCTATCATACCATAATCAGTGAGCCATCAGCATCCGAACCAGAAGCTCTTTGGGATTCTTGGAAGAAGGCACTGGACTTTCTTAAGGTACAGTACAAATTGATTTATGAAGACTACAGCCATATTGAACTAGAGAGGGTTGATAGCATTAATGATGCAATTTTTGCAATGCAAATGTATGAAGAAAGGAGAGATTTTGAAATAAAGAAAAAATTATCTAAGTATGTAACTAAGAAAAACATTACAGTCCTTAGTCGGCTAGACCAAATCTACAGTGCTGCAATAGATTCACTTGAATAGACATGTATTAGGGCTTTTTTTATGACTAGAAGTTGGTTGTTGTTTGATGAAAATAGTAACTATTAATATAAATCATATTTTCTCGTTCTCTTTTTATGTTTAATTTATGTCTTGGATTAATATTTGACCTTTTGGTTTGTTATATAACCGATTTTTTAGATGAATACCGTTGTTACATTCCGAAAAGCGGATATATTGAAGGAGGCAGTTCGGCAACTCTCTTTGAGAGAGCCAGTAAACGATCTTGCTATCGAGAATACTGAATTTTGATTTTCCACACAAGCACATATGTGGAACAACCCTCTTCTTCAATGTGCACCCAACTCAGATTAGATTCACGAGTGAAAGCTGTATTTCACAGAGTGTAGCAATAGAGAAGGCTGCAATAGAATGTCTGAGATATCTCCGTATTCATAAGGGAGTTGAGATTATGGACTACAATTATGCTGAATATGAGCAGAAGAAGAGTAACATAACCCAATTGATAAGAGGATTAGATGAATCAAGTACGAACCATAGGCCAGCATACAAAGAAAAGAAAACTGAAATCAGAGCATGTTTTAATAGGGCTTTTGCCGAACTTGATCGAATAAGGGAAATATTGTATGAGTAGAAGTAGATTTAAGAGAATCTCATGTTAGTTTTGAAGTTTTTACTTTATTCTCCGTTTTGTATTTGAACAATTTAAAATTACTTTATGGCAAACTACGTTATAATTTTTACTTTGTTCATGTTAGTCTTGTTAACATATGAAGTCTGGATTACTCTTACCCAAGATGCATATCCTTCACTATTTCACATTCACAGTTCACTATGGCTTACGCTTGCCCAAGATGCAAATCACTTCTTAATGAATTTGAATGAATTTGAAATATGTGAAAAACGAAAAAATTGAAAAAAAAGAGGCAACAGATGGGGAAAACGTGAAAATGTAGGAAACAGAATAATAAAAATACGTGAAAACTAAAATCATGAAAAACACGAAAAATGCAGAAAATAGAAAAATGGGGAAACAGGAAAAATGAACACAAATATTGTAATAATCATCATATGTGGATGATGTTCCCATGCATATGAAAATTTGAGAATAGTTGAAATTTCGATTAAATTACAACGGAAATATTGTAATAATAATTATTTTTGACAATTTTTTTTAAATTTCACACCAATTACTAAAATGGAACCATTATTACATTCCATTGTATTACAACCACTAATGTTAGAGATTCAATTCAGCTTTATTTAGATCCGAATCTACAGGCGTATCTAAATTAAAATAGAATCTTACGATTCCATTTCATCTTCAACATGGTAAATCTTCAAATTTTTTTATAATATCATAAATTTTAACTAAATCTTACGAATGGGTTTTTTTTAGTCACAATTGCATTACAACATTTATTACATTACATTACATCGTACCAAAAGACTAATAAATATAATTCTATGGGTGAATGATTTTGTGGTAAATACAGCAACCAGCTGTCTTATGCACAATCTATTGATTGATTACAATAATTGAATGTGTACTTTGCTATAATCCAATTAATAGGCATAAGAAAACGGTTTCTTATTTGTTCACATTAAAACGATTGCCCAGAAGACATAAATTGAGGCTTTGGTCTCAACGGAAAAGTGTACGATAAACCGAAAAAAATTGCCAATATTATTCTTCCTTGTTATTTCCTTATTTCCGTATTTCCTTTGCTAATCGAAATTTTTTTTAGAATCCAATTAGTAGCCATTCGAAAACGGTTTCTTGTTTGTTCACATTAAAACATGTCCCTGAACGATAAAAACGATTGCCCATCTCAACGGAAAAGTGTACGATAAACCGAAAAAATTGCCAATATCATTCTTCCTTCTTATTTCCTTATTTCCTTTTTTAATAAAAAAAAAAATCACGGTGGCCGGAAAATTCATCGATGTGGCTGGATTCTGGAAATGGTGCGCCGGAATCTGGAAACAATTAATCGGTTTTACAGAAAAATGGTGAATTGTAAGAGTAAATGGAGAGAGAAAGTCTAAGAATTAATTGAGGAGAGAGAAATATGAAGTGCATTTATTGAGGGGCTATTTTTTTTGGGTTCCATGGGATGGGTTGAAACCGTAGAAAAATTAATAAATCATGAGTGAAAAACTAATAATTCGTTTACTTAAATGAATAACCCATTAACCTGCTATATATCAAAATCTGCTAAAAGAGTTATATGACCCATCAACCCATTTATCATTTTAACTTTCAACAAAATAAAAATGGACAATCAGACCTCTCAGAAGAAGTTTATGGAGTCTAAAACATAAAAATTGATATATATATATATATATATATATATATATATATATATATATATATATATATATATATATATATGTATATAAGGAACAATTACTATCATACTCATAACAATATATAATATTTACAAGACTTATACAGGTCAAATGAGTTACATGAGTCAGGTTAAATAGGTTAACAAGTAGGGTCAACACGACCTGCCAACACGCCTTAAATTACATGGGTTATAATGAATTCACAGGTTAACCCGCGACTCGACCCGTTTAATATACAAGTTAAGCGTGTCGACCCATTTGACTCATTTATGACTCGAACCCATTAAGACTTTACTCTAATTCGTGTAATTTACGAGTTTAACGAGTTGTGACCCATATTGATAGTCATACTTGAGATACCAAAAAATGGCTCTAATTGATAGAAATGCTTTTAAAATTAAAATCAGAGTCGGTAAGGATCTAGGGATTAAAATTGATAAACTGCACTAGATACACGCCCCAAAGGTAATTTATTAGAAACAAAGTGACATTTTATTGCTTTCCTAGATTAATATCATTATTCTTGATTTTTTTGGCTTTGATTTGAGGTGATTTGGAGTTATTTTCAATTTTTAATGGCTTTATGAGTTTATTTTCGAAAAATGAGAATGTTCTAACCATGTTTATAAAAAAAAAATAGAGTTTTGAATCCTCTTTTGGAAGATACCTTCTATAGTTTTGTCTATGTTTAGTGAGTGAATCATGATTCTGGTAAATGCTAGTGACGTCGGTCGGACACCAAATGAAGGCATAGATATTGTCCTTTAGAAATTTAGCAATGTTTGCCTTGATGGGTTTATCCAAATCTGCAACTACCTAGATCAATTTATCTTTGACCAACCATACTGTTTATAGATAGACTAAGGGCTTAGCTCTCTCACGCTCCTCCTCTTGCCTGTCTTCAACTTGTGGCTTCATATTTAAGAACACCATGTATGTCTGATGTGCTATCAGTTGGTTTCCTTGGGCGATGGCCATGCCTTCTTCGGTTGGATCTGTCATGCCAGATGTCTGATTGATAAGGCCTCAGCTGAACTGGATAGAAGGGGTCTTCCAACTATGGCGTTGTATGGAAGAGTGGTTTCCACCACGAGCATCTCAACATTGCTCCTCCATTTAGGTCTGGAATCTCCAATTTCTATAATCAGATGAACACTGCCTAGAAGAGGTACGGTGTGCCCGTTGATTCCTACCAAAAGGGTTGCATTGGTGGTTAATTTCTCTGTCCCGGTGTCAAGACTTTAGAAGACTTTGCGAGTGATAATGTTGATGGGACTGCCTGTATCCATAAAGACCCTTCAAACTTTGAAATATGCGATCAACGTCTCTATTACCAAGGCATCATCGTGCAATTCCTCAGGTTTATTTTTTTTATATTACCAAAGTAAAAATCAGATCGGTGCTCCTTCTTTCTTTCTAACCCAATAATTTCTTCTCTTTTTTGGTCCTCCGGCTATTATGTTGATTACTCCCTTGGGGGTGCGGCCCTTCTGTTTCTTTTCCTTTCCTTGAGTCGCTCCATGTTTTTTGAGGAACCTATCCAACTTACCACTTTCGACCATCTTCTCCAGCTCTGTTATCAACGGCCCACAATCTTCAATTTCGTGGCCCTCGCTTTTGTGGAATTGGTAGTACTTCCCGTTGCTTCGGCCCTTTTTGAGCTTAGGTGGGTATTCAATTCTCATTTTGTTGTCTCTAACACAGAAGAGTGTCTCTTTTTTTGTGAGCGTTCAATCCGCTTCCAAAACCCTTGTCCATTTTAGAAGGTGACATGAGGTTTGTCCCTTTGCTCCCAAGGCGTTAGCGAGTTTCTGTCTCTGTGTCTTTGTCTCTGGATGCTGTTTCATTGTTAGGCCCTGACTCTTTCTTAAGTAATGAGTTTTGCTTGTGCTCGTCCTATTTGGTATAGCTTCTTGCCCTTGCCATTAACTCTTGAAAATCCCTAGGTCGGGATGTAATAATGCTCTATTCGAGTATCTGACTTCAGTAGTTGCTTGATAATCGTGTTTATGAATTCTGAACGAAGGGTTTAAACGTCTTAACGAATCTTTCTGGATGAACTTATAAAACAAAACCCACGCCAAATGGGGTCGAAATCTAGTGAACCCATTTTGATGTCTAAGTCAGTAGGTGCTTAGGAATGGTTGAAGAGTAAAGACTAAGTATGAGTTGTAGAGTTAACGTACCATAGGATGTGGTTGCACTTGTCTATATATAAGGCTGAGCCCAATTCCTTATATTCTAGGAATCTTATGTGTTTTAAAATTCTCTCTCCTATTAAGAGTCTGGTCTCTAGTAGAAGTCCTTCGTGGAATCTTTGACTTAACCGCATGGGGTTCCTCCCTCAAGAAAGAGACATTCCATGGAAGCTTTGTGGTAGATTCAGAGGCTTATTTTGAGACACGTGATAGTTGATCCAAAAACTCTTGAAATGTCACGTGTTGATATCATTTTTATACGTATACGATATTAATACCAAAAACAATAAGGTTAGATGATGGAGACCAAATTCATATGCCTCCACCTGTGGTGAGGCGTGATGTTCATACGCCCCACCTGTGGTGGAGGCATATTGTTCACATGCCCCGACACCGAAAATTTAATTTTTTAAAAATCATTCGGTTTTACTATAAACAACCGTAAATAAAACACATTTTCGAACAAAATTACGTATCATTAGTCATTTCCCATGTTTTTCTTTACTAAATTAGTCTGAATTAGATTTTAGAGAGTTTTGAGTTTTTGAGAGGATTTGAGAATTTGAGAGGATTAGTGAATTTGTTGCAAAGGCAGTTTCGTCTTTTCACGGGGCTAGGGTTGGGAATGGTGGCTAGGTTTAGTAATCCACTATTTTTTGTAATTATTACTACTCTCAAATGAATAAATAACATTGCGTGAAATGATAATAATAATCCTAGAAATACTAGATTGGACATATTTCAAAACAAAAAAATTATAATAAAATTTTGAGTAATTTTGACCAAATTCAACTAGTTCGGTCAAAAAAAGTCAACAATTTAATTTGATTTTAGATATTTGATTTTATATGGCATAATGAAGATCCATGTCCAACCTTAATAATAAGAGAGTGAAAAGGATCTGGATAAAATAATAATAAATAAATAAATGAGTACTAGATTTGAATGCGAGTAAAGCGTTACCTTAGCTATATGAAAAGAGTTTCAAGTGTTTAAAGAAAATATCACAGGTAAAAACAATATCACAGGTAAACTCCAATTACGGATAGGTTGTACCTTTTCCGGTGGCGGAGGCGGCACATGACGGCGACAACCACAGCAATCTCCGAAAGGGAAGATTCACAACTATGTCAATTAGGTCCCTCGCCATGAATTACCAGTGAAACCAAAAAGGGAGCTTCATGGCCGTCTCCAATGTAGCGATAGATTAAATCTCTAGGTCTTTTGCAGCAAGAAAACTACGCCGTTTCAGACAGTAAAAGAAACATCCAAGTAGACAACCGTTTCTTTTTTCTTTTTAAGGCAAAAACACAAATTTTAAGTAAGAAACTTTACATAATTGTACTATTAAGTTGGTTAATTTCAACTAGACCTGTTCATGGGCTGGACCAGGCTGAGCTTGGACCGGATCTAACCGGGCTTGTCACATAATTATTACTTAGGAAAATTACACAGAAATTGATATTTTAAAAACTATTTACAACTATGTTAAGTCATCATTTTGGATTATGTCAAATTAGTAAAATTAATATTTTTAATATATTTTAAGAATTAGAATTTATAAATTAGAAGTCTAGAATAAATTTTATAGGATTTATGATTTATGAATTAAAGTCCAGAATTTTTTAATTATAATGTAAAATCATAATATATAAAGAATAATGACATTTTAAGAATTAAGTTTGGTGATATGATTTAATTATAATTTTGTACTTAATTATGATACTCATGTATTTGACCCTAATTACTTTGTCCAAGCCCAACCAAACCTGCACTATATTTACATCAGGCTCAGGCCGGACTGGGTCAAGCTAAAAGAACTAATTCCCAAGCTCGGCCCGACCCAACTAATATCTTTGTATTTTTTAAAAATTAAAATTAAACTAAAAATCTATACTATAAATATAAATAATAAAATACAATTTCTACCAAAAAAAAAATAATAATAAAATACAATAAACTAAATTTTAGAGGATTATTTCAATAAAAATCAATTAACGCAATTCTAAATAAATAAAAAATAATTTTTTTATAGTAATAAATAAAATAGTAACAAAAATATGTATATGTTCACAAATTCTAAAAAATATATGGTTTGGAAATTTTTATGTTGAAAAAATTTAAAATTTTTATTTTTGGAATATAAAGTTTATTAAACTATAAAAGTTATTAAAATAAAATTATTATTAAAATTTTGGGTCGGGTTGGGCTGGGCCTGGATTGTGAGACAAATTCCAAGCCCTACCTACTCTATAAGCGGGCCTAAGCGGACTTGGACCGGGCTAGACCTATTACGAAATATATACGTCCAAGTCCAGTCTTTGAAGAGCAGGCTTGGACCAGTTGGGCGGGCCAGTGGGGTTTTGAACAAGTCTAATTTCAACTATAACCAAGTGATAAAGCATATGGGCTACAAGGCCCAAGTAGGCTTCTCACGCATATTATCTGGTCCCTATCATGCCTCTATAGTTGTTGCATCCGCTCATGCTAAGAGCGCCAAAGCCTCTTCCTGCCATATTAAGGGTGGCAGGGACTTTAGGCGCCTCACAACAAGCCAAACCTATAAGTAGGGGCGTCTCACTCTACGGTAAAGAATTGAATCTTTCACTATCTGCACTCTCTTTACATATCATCACTTTGCTCTCACTAACCACTAAGTGTAATTGAGGGACCGCTTCTTGCGCGAGTACTAAGGACAAGTCCAACATTGGACTCAATCCCAACTTTTCATCATTTGGTGAAGTGAGTGCATTTGGTGAGGTGAGTGCGATCGAATAGTTTGAAACTCCTTCAAGTCCATCTGAAAAGCAATGATACAACAGCAAGGTAGGAATGCCTCCCCCCATAAGGCCAACCCAACCAAAGAAATGGTTGGCACCATCCAGCCAGAAAAGTAAAAGGAAGTCGAAGCAGCGACGACTCTCTTTCAACTTTGACAACAGGGTAACGGTAGCAAAAGATTTCCAAGACAAGTCTCATGATCCAACAGTGAGGCTAATGAAAACGCTATGAGAATTCTAGACAACCCATATATGACATGCTGAGGCGCAATAATAAATGATGGCCATCCAAAATGCCATGCATGAGGGCAATCAGAAGATGTGAGAGCTCCTCCATACTAAAAACCCTCATCAGCAGGAGGTCGTCCCCACATAAACGGGCAAAATAGGAGCCACCAACACCCTCCCTACAGGAGAGCAACCCTCGACCTTAACGATAAGCGTTCCCCAAACACACATGGGTTTTCATGATGTTTCCATGATGAGAATAATTACATGGGTTTTCGTCATGTTTCTATGATGAGAATAATTACATCTTTGTGCGCGATTAACCGAACTAAGGTCCAAGTTCTCTGACAAATTCTAAGCTTTAAGATCCTCTAAAAGGTCACATTTACACCTTACATATTTTATTTTGAAAAAATATCATGGCGTATCTTCGCATCAGATTTTTCATAATCTAACCTAGTCTTGATTTGCTTTAGCATACATCAGACACATACAATTTACATTGGTGTTATGGACATATTATCTAAATTATTTCGTTGAGCCAGAAACGGAATAAAAGGTCAAACCTAAGGAAATACTAACTATTACATATTTCTCTTTAGGTCCTCCGTCTTCTCCATGGCGCCTTGAAATTACATCAATATTAATTTCTATACTACTAAAAAATACTTCAACTAATTTGAAGGGAATTAGATGAGAAGAGAAATTACAATAGAGAGTAGATAAGGCAGGACACGCAGGTCCTATTTTCCAAAAAAATACCAAAAGACTAAATAGAGAGTCCAAATATGTCCATAACTCCAAAAAATGCAAAGACTCAATTAAATAAACTTAATTGGTTGATTACATAAACTATTTATGTAATATTTTAGTTAATCAAATTAACCCTTAAATTAATTTTAATATCAATTTAACCTTTAATTAATTTTGTATCATTTATATTTTATTCTAATTAAAATTCATCAAATATAAACTTAATTAGACATTCAAAATATAACTATACAAAATATTACTCAGTTGTGTTCAATTATTTTACCAAAATTATTTAACCTGTTTAATTCAACCGTATCACATACAAATAATTAAACATCAAATAACTTTGCAAAATCAATTCCAAAACACAAAACTTTTAAGACGAGAGATTATAAATTATTGTGTTTAACTATTTTACCGAAACTGTTTAACGTGATTAACTAATATATCAAGTATAATTACCATATCCTTTTATTAATTATAACAATTATGTATTAATAAACTTATATGGACTGATTCTTTGTTCCTAAATTTTAATTTTGTATCAATGAAATGATTCGTCTAATTAACCGTATCAAAATATTTTTAATTAGACAACTCAATTTAATCTATATAATTTTAAAATGGACAACGATCAAATCATGTGGATTAATTAATTCTATATATTAATTTTAGTTTTCAGAAAACAAAGTATTTGAAAAAATTTAAACAAAAATAAACGTTACGGGGACGAAAACGGGGTTCGTCCCCTCACGGATCGCATCCGCGACGGAGGGAGATGTTGCTGCCAAAGGCAGCAACATGCGCAAGGCTGCGCAAACAGCAGCAATAACTGCTGTTTTACGCAGCACTCAATTTTATTTTTAAATTTTAAAACTAAAACTTTAATATATGTATATTTATATTTATAAAACTATTTTATTTATATATATATATAACCTTTTCTAATATATATCAATAATTAATCGATTCTAACCGTTTCGTTCAAATCATTAACAAAATCAAATTTTCAAAGATTAATCTAATTAACTCTTTTAACGATTCAAACGGTTAAACCCTTAATCCACAAAACACGTGTATCACATATACAAACATCGTTTTAATCAACAGTTTAATTCTACAAACCCTTTGTTAATTAACCGAATCATAAAACATCTTAATCTCGTCTTAACCGTTTATCTTTAGATTAATTAACTAAATCAAATTTATCAATTAACCTAACAAAAAATCTATTCAATCTGATTGAAAACCCTTTTATTTACATATATGAAATAACAGATTAACATAGGCTCTGATACCAATGAAGGAAAATAGACAAGCTTAGGCGCAGCGGAATAATAAAATTTTATCTATTTTCCTTTTCCAAGATCTGTTAATTGTTATTTCATATAAAGAGGGATAGAAAGTAATACCTTCGGTGAAGAACTATCTACGGTTGCAAACGAAGTGCCCACAACTCTTAATCCGTGTATCACGAACAACAAAAGAAACAACACAGAAAAAGATAACTAATCAGTAATCAACCTTAATAATAGCAATCGCAATGATTGCCTCTAACAGAAATCGATACGAGATCAAAAAGAGAGTAAGAAAGATTGTAATTAGCCGAGACGATTGCAGAACGATTCCTCTAACCCTTCTGTTTAGTGTTGGTCGAATTATGGGGTTAGGGAGTCTATTTATAGACTTCTCAAAACCCTAATCCCAGTTGTGTTAGGTAATTAAATAATTGGAATCTTATTCGGAATAGGATTCCTAATTAGATAATTAAATAAACACTTTATTATTATCTAAATAATAACTAATTATATCTAGATAATATTATTAATCAAATTAATATTTTTTTTTTGGGTGTGTAAGTGTATCCACCGCCGACAACAGTGGCTATTCACTTTCGCAGATGGTTTGCACCTCTATGGATGGGACTGCTGGCCACGGAAAATCAAATTAATAATTTAATTATTGTTAGAGATAATTAATTAGAATTTCAATCACATAAAAACTTCTAATTAATATTATCAGATAATACTTTAATTTAATTTATAATCATAATCTAATTATAATTATTAAATCAAATTAATATCCCTATTTAATTAATGAATTTCGGCCCATATATTGTGTCTCACTAATTTACACTTTCGTCCTCCGATTCCAAGTTCCATATGCGACCCATTAGGTCCTTTATTGCCACTAGCCGTATATATCATTTGAAAGTAATTCATCATGATTAATTCCAACATATATATAACGGAATACCATCGCGAGCTGTTACTAGCAGAACCTATGATATTCCCCCAGAGCAATTAAGAAGTCAGGTTGATAACTGACGTTAACCTTTCTGCATTAGGTACAGTATAATATGACCCTTCATCAACTATATCCTGTCGGTCAATTCCTTATAACCATGGAACGTGTCAAGGTTACATATAACGAAGAGTCCGGTTTTTACTTGTACAGGTTGAATTCACTCTGAAAAGATAAGTTAAGTGAAATGTTCATTTCTACTCTTAACTCTATCACCTTGCAAGGATTTCAGTAAATTCACCACAAGCGGCCATTTGGATATATCTCCCACTTATCGGGAGTGACGAATGCTCAATCTGACATTAACTATTCTGCAATGCTCTCACACACTCCAGGCTCTCACCTGTTGGATCGTGCTCGCACAGAATCAAAGTACCAGACTCCATAATCCGGAATCACTAATTAACGAATGTTTGACTCTGAGGATTAGTTATACCTACTAATACCAATGAGATGAATAGTTGACACTTTTAGATAAATTAATCCATGCTGTTATCTCAAGTCGGGTCCCAATGCTAATGAACTCCTTCACCGGATCCATGTAACTGTCTAGATATCTATATATCTAAAGCTTGTGAGATCAGCTTTCTGTCTCGACAGAAAACACTGTTAAATGCAAGTCTCAACAGTAATATGCCAACCCCTATGACATATTACTTGACTTGGGTTGATTTTAAGTCTATTGGTCTATTATTAAGTATAGTTACTCCATGCTTATATGAACACTTTATAACTACTTAAATAAACTTATGATTACTTTCTTTATGAAAGATTTGTGCCTTTATATATAGTTACATTTTAATGCTATATATCTGATTAAACAAAAGATTAAATAAACAATTTATTCATTAATATTTATATCCTAAAACAATTGTCTTTAGGACACTAAACTCCAACATTCTCCCACTTGGACTAAAGCCAATTGTTTCTGAAAACATTCCCATAAGCGTTTGCATGACGATCATGAACCTTTTGGGGTAAGGCATTCTTTAAATGGATCTATAAGATTGTGCCTTTCTCTTGCTTGTGTTGATATATGACTACATACATCTGAATGTACTAGTCCTAGAGTGTCTGATACACATTCTCCTTTATTGCTAAAGGGTGTCTTTGTCATCTTTCTTTTAGACAAGACTTACATGTGTTCATTGATTCAAAATCAACTGAGTCCATAAGCCCATCTTGATGCAGCTTAAACATGTATTTCTCGTTTATATGGCCTAGGTGACATTCCCACAAGTAGGTTGAATTATCTATCTTTTAATTCTAAGTGTAAAAGCACCATCCTGACCTTTCTTCTAGAGAAAGTCTAAGTACTTCTTACAGTTCCTCTTCCAATTCCCTTCTTTACCATATTGGTGGCATTCCCTTCTTGCTTTTATTGACTTGGGTTTAATGCATTTGTTCTTCTTGGAATCTTTAGAATTGGGAAACTTCCCTTTCTCTCGTGAGATCCCTCAATAACAAGTGCTAACATCACTTTCTTAAGATTTGGGCTCAACTGACTTGAGCATATTTAAGAGCTCTTCTAGAGAGGTCTCTAAGTTTATTCATCTGACAGTTCGGGATGAACTTACGAATAAATCTCTGGGAGGGATTGTAGAACTAAGTCGACACTTAATTCATTATCCATCACAAATCCAATACTAGAAAACTTTGGTGATGTAGTCAATCATCTTGACATAAAATGTCACAACAAAAGAACCTTCTTGCATCTTGGAGCGAAACAATCATTGCTATCTCATAGCGTTCGCATTTGAGTCTGTTTCTCAAAACACCTCCTCTAAGTGCTTAACCATGGAATACGCATCATTTTCCTATGTTGCCTTTGTAACTCTAGTGCCATAACTGCAAGTATGATACATCATGTACGTTCGTCATCTGATTGGTGCTTCCGATAAACATCAATCTTCTTAACAGGAGCATCATTAATAAGGACATTGGGTATTGACGTATCTTTAATACATACCCAATCTTTTCGAACTTCAAAACAATTTTGACGATGGATATCAATGTATCTTAATACATACCCAATCATTTTGAATCCTCAAAACAATTTTGAGTTTGCCAAAATAGTTGGTGAATTTTGAACTATTCAATTTGTTATCGGTTAAAATATTACGTAGATCCATTTTAGATATGATGATTCAGAGTATTTACTTTAACTTAAGAGTGAGATAGAGTGACGGATGTTATTCGTTTGTTTAATTCATTTACAATTTAAATACGTTGGTCTTTTATGTTTTTAAATTGCTCCCACTATTTTACCAAATTAATAACCCTCCATATTAATTCGAAAGATATTCACAAATCCCTTAGTGAGCTAGAATCCTAACTCCTGAAATTTCACCTTGAGTTTGCTCAACAAGCTAGTTTCATTCATTAGGTAGATTCATGTAATCAATCAGATCAAACATGTGACTTCTAGGTTGTTGGGTTACTAACCACATTAGTAACTGATATGTGTCGTTTATCAATCCCAACCATATTGCCCATTGGGTTAGAACAACATGAGTTTGCTCATCCAATTATTCTAGCCTAATTTAAGCATTACCCCATATTCGTGAAAACGATTTTTCGATAATTCAGGTGTTACCATAAGACCCCGAGCTTGAGTTTGCTCAACAACCTAAAGGCCCCCAGTACTGCCGGCTGAACTATAATATTAGGGAGGGGCAACCGATTTTAATAACTTACTTATTTACTTAACTTTTAATTAAGTGAGGGATTTTATTTTAAGGTCTCATAATCTAACCTAGTTTTGATTTGTTTTATCATACATCAGACACATACAATTTACATTGGTGTTATGGACATATTATCTAAATTATTCCGTTGAGCCAGAAACGGAATAAAAGGTCAAACCTAAGGAAATACTAACTATTACATATTTCTCTTTAGATCCTCCGTCTTCTCCATGGCGCCTTGAAATTACATCAATATTAATTTCTATACTACTAAACAATGTTAGCAGGCTCGGACCGGACCGGCCGGTCGGACCGGTCGGACCGGGAACCGGCCAGGAAACCGATCCGAGCCACTCCGGTTATTTGAATAATCAAATAACCGGAGAGAACCGGGGTTGACCCGGTACCCGGCGGTCAGTCCGGGAACCGGTGTGACCCCGGTTTTTCATTTTTTTTTTATTTTTTTTTAAAAACTTAAAATTTTGATTTAAAAATTCTGAAATTAAAATGGTAAATTAGTAAAAGTAAAAAAAACGTGTTAGAGATTAGATCAGAAAGAAAGAAAAGGAAAAAATAAACCCTAAGTTCTAGTAAAAACGAAATCGATCCTCTGCCTCCTCTCCTCCATCCCTTGAGTCCGCGCCTCCACCGATCGAGTGACTCTGCTACACCGATCGACTCCGTCCCTGTTCCGCCTTTCTTCTGCTGCGACTCTGCCTTACTTCCGCCGCGACTCCGCCTCTGTTCCGCCTCTCTTCCGCTCTGTTCCGTCCTTTGTTCTGCTACCGGTCGGATTTGTTCTGCCTCCAGGTTTGTGTTCATTTCATTTCAGTAATTTTAATTTATTAAAGTAAACTTTTGTGGATTTATTTATCATATCAGTAAACTTTTGTGTATTTAATTTATTAAAGTGTACTTTTGTGGATTTATTTATCATATCAGTAAATTTTTTGTGTATTTAATTTATTAAAGTGAACTTTTGTGAACTTTTGTTCTGCCTCTGGATATGAACTTTTGTCTGTTGTGGATATTATATTACACTATTGTGTATATGAACTTTTGTGTCTCTTGTGGATATTATATCAGACTATTATCATAATATAAATATAATTTTAATATATAAATATAATTAATATATTATTTATTTATTTATTACGTCATCCGGTTCGACCAATCCGAGCCATCCGGTCCGACCCAGTGACCCGTGACCCAGTCACCAATCAGGTTCGATGTCCGGTCCGGTTCTGATAACATTGCTACTAAAGAATACTTCAACTAATTTGAAGAGAATTAGATGAGAAGAGAAATTACAATAGAGAGTAGATAAGGCAGGACACGCAGGTCATATTTTCAAAAAAATACCAAAAGACTAAATAGAGGGTCCAAATATGTCCATAACTCCAAACATGCAAAGACTCAATTAAATAAACTTAATTGGTTGATTACATAAACTATTTATGTAATATTTTAGTTAATCAAATTAACCCTTAAATTAATTTTAATATCAATTTAACCTTTAATTAATTTTGTATCATTTATATTTTATTCTAATTAAAATTCATCAAATATAAACTTAATTAGACATTCAAAATATAACTATACAAAATATTAATCAGTTGTGTTCAATTATTTTACCAAAATTATTTAACGTGTTTAATTCAACCGTATCACATACAAATAATTAAACATCAAATAACTTTGCAAAATCAATTTCAAAACACAAAGCTTTTAAGACGAGAGATTATAAATTATTGTGTTTAACTATTTTACCGAAACTGTTTAACGTGATTAACTAATATATCAAGTGTATTCATTAAGCACAAAACAATTTGCAAAATCAAACTAAAACACATATAATTACCATATCCTTTTATTAATTATAACAATTATGTATTAATAAACTTATATGGACTGATTCGTTGTTCCTAAATTTTAATTTTGTATCAATGAAATGATTCGTCTAATTAACCGTATCAAAATATTTTTAATTAGACAACTCAATTTAATCTATATAATTTTAAAATGGACAACGATCAAATCATGTGGATTAATTAATTCTATATATTAATTTTAGTTTTCAGAAAACAAAGTATTTGGAAAAATTAAAACAGAAAATAAACGTTACGGGGACGAAAACGGGGTTCGTCTCCTCGCGGATCGCATCCGCGACGGAGGGAGATGTTGCTGCCAAAGGCAGCAACATGCGCAAGGCTGCGCAAACAGCACTAAAAAAAACTTTTTTAAAATTTTAAAACTAAAACTTTAATATATATATATATATATATTTATAAAACTATTTTATTTATATATATATATGTAACCTTTTCTAATATATATCAATAATTAATCTATTCTAACTGTTTCGTTCAAATCGTTAACAAAATCAAATTTTCAAAGATTAATCTAATTAACTCTTCTAACGATTCAAACGGTTAAACCCTTAATCCACAAAACACGTATATCACATATACAAACATCGTTTTAATCAACCGTTTAATTCTACAAACCCTTTGTTAATTAACTGAATCATAAAACATCTTAATCTCGTCTTAACCGTTTATCTTTAGATTAATTAACTAAATCAAATTTATCAATTAACCTAACAAAAAATCTATTCAATCTGATTGAAAACCCTTTTATTTACATATATGAAATAACAGATTAACATAGGCTCTGATACCAATGAAGGAAAATAGACAAGCCTAGGCGCAACGGAATAATAAAATTTTATCTATTTTATCTATTTTCCTTTTCCAAGATCTGTTAATTGTTATTTCATATAAAGAGGGATAGAAAGTAATACCTTCGGTGAAGAACTATCTACGATTGCAAACGAAGTGCCCACAACTCTTAATCCGTGTATCACGAACAACAAAAGAAACAACATAGAAAAAGATAACTAATCAGTAATCAACCTTAATAATAGCAATCACAATGATTGCCTCTAACAGAAATCGATACGAGATCAAAGAAAGAGTAAGAAAGATTGTAATTAGCTGAGATGGTTGCGGAACGATTCCTCTAGCCCTTCTGTTTAGTGTTGGTCGAATTATGGGGTTAGGGAGTCTATTTATAGACTTCTCAAAACCCTAATCCCAGTTGTGTTAGGTAATTAAATAATTGGAATCTTATTCGGAATAGGATTCCTAATTAGATAATTAAATAAACACTTTATTATTATCTAAATAGTAACTAATTATATCTAGATAATATTATTAATCAAATTAATAATTTAATTATTGTTAGGGATAATTAATTAGAATTTCAATCACATAAAAACTTCTAATTAATATTATCAGATAATACTTTAATTTAATTTATAATCACAATCTAATTATAATTATTAAATCAAATTAATATCCCTATTTAATTAATGAATTTCGGCCCATATATTGTGTCTCACTAATTTACACTTTCGTCCTCCGATTCCAAGTCTCATATGCGACCCATTAGGTCCTTTATTGCCACTAGCCGTATATATCCTTTGAAATTAATTCATCATGATTAATTCCAACATATATATAACGAAATACCGTCGCGAGCTGTTACTAGCAAAACCTATGATATTCCCACAGAGCAATTAAGAAGTCAGTTTGATAACTGACGTTAACCTTTCTGCATTAGGTATAGTATAATACGATCCTTCATCAACTATATCATGTCGGTCAATTCCTTATAACCATGGAACGTGTCAAGGTTACATATAACGAAGAGTCCGGTTTTTACTTGTACAGGTTGAATTCACTCTGAAAAGATAAGTTAAGTGAAATGTTCATGTCTACTCTTAACTCTATCACATTGCAAGGATTTCAGTCAATCCACCACAAGCGGCCATTTGGATATATCTCCCACTTATCAGGACTGACGAATGCTCAATTTGACATTAACTATTCTACAATTACTTTGTGTGATACCCAACCCTGCTCTCACACACCCCAGGCTCTCACCTGTTGGATCGTGCTCGCACAGAATCAAAGTACCAGACTCCATAATCTAGAATCACTAATTAACGAATGTTTGAGTCTGATGATTAGTTATACCTACTAATACCAATGAGATGAACAATTGACACTTTTAGATAAATTAATCCATGATGTTATCTCAAGTCGGGTCCCAATCCTAATGAACTCCTTCACTGGATTCATGTAACTGTCTAGGTATCTAAATATCTAAAGCTTGTGAGATCAGCTTTCTGTCTTGACAGAAAACACTGTTACATGCAAGTCTCAACAGTAATATGTCAACCCCTATAACATATTACTTGACTTGGGTTGATTTTAAGTCTATTGGTCTATTATAAAGTATAGTCTCACTTCATGCTTGTATGAACACTTTATAACTACTTAAATAAACTTAGGATTACTTTCTTTATGAAAGATTTATGTCTTTATATATAGTTAAATTTTAATGCTATATATCTTATTAAACAAAAGATTAAATAAACAATTTATTCATTAATATTTATATCCTAAAACAATTGTCTTTAGGACACTAAACTCCAACACTATCAGTTGGTTTCCTTGGGCGATGACCATGCCTTCTTCGGTTGGATTTGCCATGCCAGATGTCTGATTGATAAGGCCTCAGTTGAACTAGATAGAAGGGGTCTTCCAACTATGGCGTTGTATGGAAGAGTGGTTTCCACCACGAGGATCTTTACATTGCTCCTCCATTTAGGTCTGGAATCTCCAATTTCCATGTTCAGATGAACACTGCCTAGAAGAGGTATGGTGTGCCCATTGATTCTTACCAAAAGGGTTGCATTGGTGGTTAATTTCTCTGTCCCGGTGTCAAGACTTTTGAAGACTTTGCGAGTGATAAGGTTGATGGGACTGCCTGTATCCATAAAGACCCTTCAAACTTTGAAATATGCGATCAATGTCTCTATTACCAAGGCATCATCGTGCAATTCCTCAGGTTTATTTTTTTATATTACCGAAGTAAAAATCAGATCGGTGCTCCTTATTTATTTCTAAGCCAATAATTTCTTCTCTTTTTTGGTCCTCCGGCTATTATGTTGATTACTCCTTTGGGGGTGCGGCCCTTCGGTTTCTTTTCCTTTCCTTGACTCGCTCCATGTTTTTTGAGGAACCTATCCAACTTACCACTTTCGACCATCTTCTCCAGCTCTGTTATCAACTGCCCACAATCTTCAGTTTCATGGCCCTCGCTTTTGTGGAAATGGTAGTACTTCCCGTTGCTTCGGCCCTTTTTGAGCTTAGGTGGGTATTCAATTCTCATTTTGTTGTCTCCAACACAGAAGAGTGTCTCTTTTTCTATGAGCGTTCAATCCGCTGCCAAAACCCTTGTCCATTTTAGAAGGTGACATGAGGTTTGTCCCTTTGCTCCCAAGGCGTTAGCGAGTTTCTGTCTCTGTGTCTTTGTCTCTGGATGCTGTTTCATTGTTAGGCCCTGACTCTTTCTTAAGTAATGAGTTTTGCTTGTGCTCATCCTATTTGGTATAGCTTCTTGCCCTTGCCATTAACTCCTGAAAATCCCTAGGCCGGGATGTAATAATGCTCTATTGGAGTGCCTGACTTCAGTAGTTGCTTGATAACCGTGTTTATGAATTCTGAATGAAGGGTCTAAACGTCTTAATGAATCTTCCTGGATGAACTTATAAAACAAAACCCACGCCAAATGGGGTCGAAATCTAGTGAACCCGTTCTGATGTCTAAGTCAGTAGGTGCTTAGGAATGGTTGAAGAGTAAAGACTAAGTATGAGTTGTAGAGTTAACGTACCATAGGATGTGGTTGCACCTGTCTATATATAAGGCTGAGCCCAATTCCTTATATTCTAGGAATCTTATGTGTTTTAAAATTCTCTCTCCTATTAAGAGTCTGGTCTCTAGTAGAAGTCCTTCGTGGAATCTTTGACTTAACCGCATGGGGTTCCTCCCTCAAGAAGGAGACGTTCCATGGAAGCTTTGTGGTAGATTCGGAGGCTTATTTTGAGACACGTGATGGTTGATCCAAAAACTCTTGAAATGTCACGTGTTGATATCATTTTTATACGTATACGATATCAATACCAAAAACAATAAGGTTAGATGATGGAGACCAAATTCTTTCTCTAACACATTGGATTTTAAAAATTTATCTTAATTCTATAGAACTAACTCTAATACTGGCTGAAAGATTGCAAATGGAGAATTTATTGTTTTAATGATGTACACGGATAATGTATTGATCTATAAAAGCTACAGAGCGTGCTTGGCATGAAACATCCATTATTGAAAAGACTTGGATTAAGCCATAAGTATCTTGTTAGAGTGATCGGTGTAAAATGTTTTAAAAAAAAGGAATTTTAGGAATAATATTGCCGATCAATGAAAATCATTTTGAATATTACTACATAAGGGGGCGTTTGGTTCACATGGGGTAAGGGAAAAGGAATGAAGAAAGGGAAACCAAAGGAAAGGAAAGGAATAAACATTGATTCCCCTATGTATTTGGTTATGTTTAGGAAAGGGAATGCAATTCCACCCCATTACCTTTGTGGATGTTTGGTTCAAATAGGGCATCAAAACTATTGTTTTTTTTTTTGAATCAAAAACTATTGTTTTTAACTTCATATATAATAATAATAAAAATCCAACTCTTTTACTATAGTTTCCATAAAACGTAAAATAACTTCATATATAATCCCAAACAATCCAAAACGTCACTCACTTGCTACCCTTATTGATAATAACATAAAGTTCATTAACTCGTAAACTCTTCTCCTTCTCAAGGAATGAGCAATACGTGCCATTTCTGTATAATAAAACATCAATAAGACTTTCAATCAAATAATAAGGCTATCATAATATACAAAAACACATAACACTATCATGTATAGTTAGAAAAACACATAACAATATCATGTTTAGTTACAAATAATCATAAAAACTACAGTTGAGGAAGTTCATTGATGAAAACTACAAAGGAATTGTTGTTAATAGAAGCTGCAAATTTGGTGTCATTTGTAGGTCCTTTACATGTCTGATTAATAGGGTAAGGGGTGGTTCCAAGTCCTACTGTCATATAAAATTTATGATCAACATTTTGAGGAACATTAGCAGGGAATTCAGAGTTCACCAATCTATGGTATCTGCTAGTGATATTGGCAGTATTAGTATCATTTATAGGAGGAAGAAAAGGTAAAATCAACAAACTGCCCGTTTAGGACTTGCCCGTTTAGGACTCATTGGATCCTGTAATGAAGAGGGCTTCGGTCTTACAGGAAGAGGAGACAGTCCAAGAGAAACCTGCCCGTCCGGAGCATATTTTTGTGGCCTCCCTCGCTTCTTTTTCACTGCTGGCTCACTCATCGAGCCCCTAGAAGGAACAGCAATGTCAATGTCGTGACCAAAATTGGCATGTGATGGCTCCATAGCAAATGCTGGTCCAGATGAACCTGGCCTCGCATTGGATTGAACTGGTAAATTCGGGTTTGACAAGGCTCTAAACCCATGATTAGGGTTATAACCACCAGATTGAAATCGAGCAAATAACACAGCAAATAACACAGAAAAAAGAAAGCAACTGGTGTAATACGTGAAAGAGGCTAACTTACCGTGCCGGCGTGAGATGCGACCGGAGAAGGGAGAAGCGGCGGCTGGAGAAGGGAGAAGAGGCGGTCGAGAAACAGAGTCCGATATTTGGATGTTCGAAGATGCGTGTTTGAGCTGGGAAATGAAATCCAATTCCCTGCTGGGCTTAAGGGAATGGGCTAAACTAAAGTGGGGTAAACCCATTCTTTAAAATGAGTAAAGGGAATAGATTTTTTTCCGAAACAAATAATAACAAAGGGAATGAAACCCTTCCATTCCTAAAGACTCCGAACTAAACGCCTCCTAAATATATTGATTGAGAGTATTACTTTAAAGAAACATTGTTTTTGGACTTGTTTTATCAACCCGATTAACTCTTTTTTATTAATAGGATTTTGTGAACATAATAGTCTGTTTGTCTAGTAAAACCAATATATATTTTCAGTTGTCAAATCAAAATGGATCTAGATTTTAATATAATGTATTAATTGTTTAAGATAATTTTTGAAGTCCATGTCTAAATATTCAATCAATCATTTCAAACTGATTTTCTTTTTCTCAATGAAAATTTATGTGTATACTTGATCCAAAGTTTGAAAGATAATATCACACGAAAAAGGAATTAATATACTAGGTGCTAAGATGAAAAGAATCTAAAGTTGTGGATCCCAAAAGAATTGGAAATAATAATACATTGCTTTCAATTTCAATCTAATTATTGACAAAGACATTACATAATTCACACATTCAAACATTGCCCACTTGTCCCATATATAATGCCATTTGGCAACAACTCTCTTGGTACCCCTACATCAAACCAAGCCTATTAATTCTACTTGCCACCTTCTGATTACAACACGTGTCCACTCTAATGCTTCACTCCTGATTAAGGGTCCCAATTCTCGTGTGCTCACATGAAATTATTTGATTAGTTTAGCTTTACACTAAACGCACCGCATAAAATAAGAAACACGTAAGCACTCAAGGTGGCCTGTTTTAAATGATATTAGGAATGACGTGTCTTCTTTGTCGACAACGATTCAGGTAATGTTTGCCACATGGCCATAGGTGGCCCCACTACGTTTACACTATAATCGTTTTACCTACGGTTTTGTCTTTTATTATTAGGCGACATTTCAAAGAATGTTTTACTGTCAACGAATAAAAAAGAAACCATATACATGTAGATGAAAGTTATTAATTTTATTTTTCACACACGTTAATATTTATCAAATGGTTTTATTAACAGTTGACCTAATAACATAGTATTCCTTAATTCATACGCTAAGTTAATAGAAATTTTATCGACGCGTTGTTCTCTTTCTCAAACATTTTAAAATTATTGATAATTCTTTTGTTTATTTAAAATATTGAAATTTTACAAATCTAATAAATGGTAACCCATATTACCTCAGTCAGTGTCTTCTCGAAACTGTTTCCTTTTCAAACGTGTTTGTAAAGAAAATCATTGATGTGCCATTTTCTCTCTTGCGATGTTATCCTATTTTAAAATTTAATCGATTTTCACTTTTTTTTTTCGTTTGATGTTGTACTTTAAAAAATATAAATTATTTCTGCTTTTGCTATCCTAGATATGCAGTTCTCTTTTTGACGCAATCAATTTTTTCAATTCATTTTCTGCCGCTATTATATTGTGGATCATTAACTTATTCATGCGTTCTCATAGTTCTTGACTCTATGATGGTTCCTAACGATTATGTTTTCACAATTGCGCTTTCCACAATGTTTTCTTTCCCTTTTCACCAGAACCAAAAAGATTAATTCATGTTGCTGTTTCTTCATGCATTAAACGCTACTGAATTTTTGTAGTTATAATGATTTAATCATTAATTCTTTGTGGTTTTAAAAATTAAGTTATTAACTTTACTTTTTACATAGGATAAATATTTATTAATTTTATTAATTAAACTGTTACTGAAGAGTTCAATACATATAAAACTTTATTACTATATATAAAAGCGTTAATTAACTAATACAACACTTGATAGAATAGTATTCATTAAGTGACATGACAAAATAATAGAATTTTTTACCCACGTGTTGCTTTCTCCAATTCCTCGACCATTTTTAAATTATTGATAATTCTCTTGTTTTTCTAAAATATTTTAATTTTACCAGTCTAATAAATGGTAATATGTACTACCTCAGTCAGTTTCTTCTTGAAACTATTTCCTTTTCAACTGTGCTTGTAGAGAAAATCATCACTCTCTTATTTTCTTTCCTGAGTGTTATCTTATTTTAAAATGTAAATCGTAAATCGATCAATTTTCACTTTTTTCCTTTTAATGTTGTACTTCGAAGAATATAATACTATTGTTTCTACGATCCTAGATATGCAGTTATCTTTTTAACACAATCAAAATTTTCAATTAATTTTCTGCCTATATTACATTGTGGATCTTTAAAAGTTTAGGCGTTCTATGATGCTTCCTAAGATTATGTTTTCGCAACTGCGCTTTCCATGGTATTTCCTTCCCTTCTTCACTAGAACCACAAAGACCGCTTCACGTTGCTGTTTCTTCATGGATTAAACGCTACTAATGGTGAAAATGTGTAAGTAAGATTATAAATTAAGAGTTTCCTTCTATTACTTATTTCGGGTAAATTTCATGAATGGTGAACAACTTTTGCCTCATTTCACACTTTGGTGTACAATCTTCAATTTGTCTCACAAATATGTATGAATTTATAGATGACCTCGGTCAATGCCTGATCAGTGCGCCTACTCAGCATTTTTCATTCTACCAATTTTAAAAAGTGGGACCATAATTATACAATTACTAAAATACTCTCCTCCTATTATATTACAACTCTGTCTTTTCCTTTCTCTCTAACCCATCTCTCTCTCTAAAAAAAGCTTTCAATATTTGGGAATTGAATGCAACATCGTGAAATTCAATACCATAATCAATGGTTATGGTAAAGCTAAAAAATTTAAACAAATGGAGAACTCATTATCATTGACAAATACGATTGAAAGTGAAAATCGATTCCAGATCTTTTCACTTTTAATTCAGTTATCATAACCTATGGGAATAGTGGGCGAATTGAGAAGATGGAGAAGTGGTATGATGAACTTTAACTAATGGGAATAGATCTAAACATAAGCTGCTCAAGATGATTATTGTAATCCATAGTAGCAAATATCCAACTTAATTCCAATTTATCTAGAAGTATCAGCGTATTATCCAAACAAATATTCTCTTTTCCCCCTTTCTCTAATGGCTTTCTCTTAATTTTTTCAAGTCACACCTGCATTTCATAATGCCGCTTCTTATCCATTCTTCGGAGTTCTCTACCATTAAAAGCTCTGTTTAATCCTAATCTGATTCCTAAGGTCATCAAGGGCCTGTAGAATGACATCACGTTAGGTTTACCGTTGGAATTGGAACTAATTTTCGTGCGAAATGTTGTGAGGTTAGGTTTCAGAGTTTAATCAAAACATGATGTTGTTGAATAACCGAAACAGTGAGGATTAATGAACAGGGTTTAAGAAGCCAAAGCTTAGGAAGAAGAGAGAGAGTAGCCGAAATAGAGAGATAGAGAGAAATAGTGATTGTGATAATTCCCTTGATTAGGGTTTTACTTAATAAGCCGTATATATAGTACAGATATAAAACCCTAGTATACTATTGTAGAGAGTAAGTATAAACCTATCACACTACCTAGAATATCAATACAAGTATGATTCTATTTGTGTGAAGAGATAATTATCCTGAAGATAATGATTAGAGATAATATGAATTATTATCTCTAACACCCCCGCAAGCCGATTCCTATCTTGAACCAGTAACCGTGACCGAAGTCGCTCAAAACGTAGACTAGGAAGCGGCTTGGTCAATATATCAGCAACTTGATCGTCAGTGGAAATAAACCGAACACTAAGGAAGCCATTGTTGACTTGTTCACGAACAAAGTGATAGTCCAATTCAATATGCTTCGTGCGTGCATGAAAAACCGGGTTGGAGGTAAGATAGATAGCTCCTACATTGTCACACCAGAGTTGCACCGGTCTAGGGATTGGATGTCCTAGGTCAGATAACAGTGATTGGATCCAGAGAAGTTCCGATGTAGCATTGGCAACGGCTTTGTATTCACTTTCAGTGGAAGAGCGAGCAATTGTTGGTTGCTTGCGGGTTTGCCAGGAGATGATACTTTTGCCAAGATAGATGCAGAAGGCACCCGTGGATCTTCTGTCATCAGGGCATCCACACCAGTCACTATCTAAATAGCAATGGACATGGTCAATCGGTCTGGATGACATTGTAATTCCATAGTTTAAGGTTCCTTGCAAATATCGAAGTACGCGTTTCACACTCTTCCAATGTTCATCCGTCGGGCAATGTAGGAACTGACATAATTTGTTAACGGAGAAGGCTATGTCTGGACGAGTTAGGAGAAGATACTGTAGTGCACCCATAATGCTGCGATATTCGTCTCCTGATGGAAGAGTCGTGCCTAGCGATTTTGACAGTGTCGGTGTAGTGGCCATTGGAGTTGACATGGGTTTAGAATCAGTCATTTTGATCCGATCAAGAATGTCTGCTGCATATTTGGCTTGACAAAGGTGTATTCCTTCCTTGGAATATTGAATTTCAATACCTAGAAAATACTCAGCCTTGCCCAAGTTGCGAATGGGAAACTCCTTTTCAATGGAAGCAATTGTAGTGACAATATGATCCGGAGTGTTTCCTGTGATGAGAATATCATCCACATAGCATAAGATGTATGTATGTGATTGTCCCTGCTTGTGAACAAACAACGAATTATCTGCTAACGACATTTTGAATCCAAAAGACACAAGGAAGTTCCGTAGTCGTGTGAACCATTCACGAGGAGCTTGTTTGAGTCCATACAGACTTTTTTTAAGAAGACAGACCGAATTAGGTTGTTCAGGATCCCGAAACCCTTGAGGTTGTTCCATGAAAATTGTTTCAGAGAGATTTCCATGAAGGAAAGCATTCGACACATCGAGTTGATTGATAAACCATCTGTTTGCAGCAGCTAGAGCAAGCACAGTGCGAATGGTGGTGGCCTTGACCACAGGGCTGAATGTTTCTTTGTAATCAATCCCGGACTTTTGAGTGAAGCCTCGCGCCACAAGACGAGCTTTGTATCTATCAACCTATCCATCAGTTTTCCGTTTGGTTCGAAATAACCAACGGGATGTTATTATGTGTCGTCCGGGTGGTCGAGGAACAAGTTGCCACGTGCCGTTATCAATTAAAGCTTTGATTTCATCAGACATTGCTTGACGCCATTTCGGAGATTTTTGTGCTTTGCTGAAACAAGTAGGATCAACCGTACCATCCGTGTGCGAGGATAGAAGAGCCTCAAAGCGACCGCGCGAGTGAAGCGTGGTATGTCGTAGTTGCATGCTATGTCGTCGAGGTAGCACTGGTCTGCGGATTCTGTTTGCAGCAGCAGGCCATGAACTCCGAAAAATCATTCCAGACGCTGGCATTGTGTTACTTGCTGATGTGGACGGAATATGCTCAGTTGTTTGCAAAGCATCGTCGAGAGCCGCACACCGTGTTGGCTGGCTATTATCTAACAGCAGCGCATTTTGCGTAGCACAGACAGGTGTTGTATTGTTGCGAGAAGCAGCAGCAGGCTCCATAGGACCGACGTGCATATGAGCAACATCGTCATGAGCTGTAGCAACGTGATGGTTGCGAGCAGATCCTGGAGACAGATTCACGTTACCATACGCCAGTGAGGAGTCCGCAGCAGCAGGTTCGGCAGAGTGCTACTCACGCTGATTAATGTGCGGAGATGGGACAGTCACTGCTTCAGTTGGCAATGGTGAAGCAGACACGACATTGCACGGTGCAATCTCGATAGAATTTTCAGCAGGGGAAGCAAGGACTTGCTGATTCGGTATAGGAGTGACAGACATAGGTTGATGAGATGAAGGAGAAAAACCAGAAGAGATCAGAGAGTTACCTGGGTAAGGCCCGAGCAGCGATAGAGCCTCGTGTGCTTCAGCTTGTGGAGTCGCATTAGAAGGAGAGGGAGGCGATGTCACGCAATTTGCTGCAGGAAAAATGTCCTCATGGTACCGTACAAATTTACAGATGTAAATTCGCTTAGTTGAAAAATCAAGACACAAATCACCCGAATGGTTTGAAGAAGGACCCAAGTAAACACATAATTTTGAACGAAATTCAAACTTATGTCGATTATAGGGACGAAGTAACGGGAAAATGCCACTTCCAAACACACGCAAAGAAGAATACACGGGCTGTTTTTTGTGAAACAAAAGGAACGAAGATTTATTGCAAAGGGTTTTGGTAGGAAGAATATTGATCATGCGCATGCTATGAATCATGGCATAGTTCCAAAAATAAAGAGGTAAGGATGCGTTGGCCAACAAGGTGAGACATGTATCAACAACATGTCGTATTTTTCGTCCCGCAATCCCATTTTGTGCATGTGTGTGTGGACATGCAATTTTGTGAATAATACCATTTGTTTGTAGGAATGATTGAAGTGCTTGAAATTCACCCCCCCCCCCCCCAATCAGAATAGAAATTCTTAACATGAGCATTGTATTGATTTCTAATCATAGCATAGAATTTTTGAAACATAATAGCAACTTCACTTTTATTCTTGAGACAGAATATCCATCCAAAACGAGTAAATTCATCAATGATAAGTAAAAAATAACGATGTCCATTGAAAGAAGAAACAGGCGCAGGGCCCCAAACATCCAAATGTAAATTTTCAAAGATAGAAGTGCTTGTACGCACAATTGAAGGTAAAGAAGTTTTGGCTAATTTTCCTAGAGGACAAAATAAACAACTACTGACTGGTGTTGTTGACACAATCTTATTATTTTTCAAAATTTTGCTAACTGTTTGATTTTGACAATGTCCCAAGCGTGCATGCCACCGTTCAAACGACACCTTCTCTCCTACTAGCGCCTCCTTTAAGCTTGATGGAAGCACATAAAGTCGATCTTTACTCGGACCGCGTAACAGGATTTCCCCAGTTGCTTGATCCTTTACAAGAAAATGGTTAGGCCAAAATTCAAAGAAACAAGCATTATCTCTTGAAAATTTTTGAACAGATAAGAGTGATTTAGTGAGCTTAGGTACAAGTAAAATATCATTGATATGAAAATTATGAATTTTAGATTGACCTAAGTGAGAGATTTTCAAACCTTGCCCATTGCCGAACTGAACAATATCATAACCTGGATATGGTTGCATCATTTGAAGTTGATGCGGATTAGCAGTCATGTGGTTTGTGGCTCCCGTGTCCGGATACCACGGCTGAGGTGGACCACTGAATGGATCTGAAGGACTCTGCCATGCTGCATATGCCTGTGGTTCAGAACGGTGTTGTGTGAGGTACCCCTTTGGACGTTTGCATTTATCTGCCCAATGATCAAGGTCACCACAATTGAAGCATTTGCCACCCCTCCTCTTTTTGTTATTTTTCCGTGCATTAGCTTTGTTTGAAGCGGTGGACACATGTGCCTCAAGCGAATTTGCACTAGGAGTGGGCAGCAGAAAAGCAGACTTTTTTGTTGTTGAATTAACCAACCCCTCAACAGTCTTCAAAGTATTCAATAGTTCATAAAAGCCAATATGCATGCCTTTTTTAGTGATGAGATTTTGAATGGAGGACTTAAAAGCTTCACCAACATTTTTTTATAGCAAAGGAGGTAGGAGATGCATGGGGTATGGGTTGCCAGAAGCAGCAAGGTCATCCAGAATGACTTTCAATTTTTGCATATATTCACTAATGGGCATATCATTTTGTTCAAGTTCTTGTAATTCCAGACTTAGGTGAAATTGTCTAGAATCAGTTATAACTCCATATGCTTGCTCAAATGGTACCCAAATGTCATGAGCATAGTGAAAGCATGTAATTAAAGGGTAAATCTCCTCAATAAGAGAATGCAATAACAGAGACATGACAGTATTTTCAAGATCATCCCAAACAGTGTAAGCAGGATTAAGTAATAAGTTGTCAGGGCCAGACATGAAGCTACTTCGAGATAAAAATTTGGGAGGTGGAGGATTGTTACTGATAATGTGCTCATAGTAATGATTGGATTTTAAAGTTGACACAATTGCCATTCTCCAAGCTTTATAGTTATGAGGAGTTAATTTTATGTGGGTGGCTGTGTGAGTAGAAGCAGGGCGAGTGACATGAACAGAGTTTGTTGTAGAGTTGGAGTAAACGGGATTAATGGAGGAGGCAGGTTGTTCATGGTGGAGATGGGGTTGAAAGGTTGGTCCAATATTAGTAATAAAGGAATCTGAACCATGGATGTTGAAAGAAGATGGTAATTGGGAGCTATGGTATGAGGGTGGAGGGCCAAAACCAGGTCTGATGAGTGGATTAGAGTTATTACCTGGCGGAGCAAACAGTTGAGGAGCCATGGTCTGATTCTGTCTATTGCGTGGAATAGCACTAGAATCCTTGTTGTCGAATAAATATGCTGATGTTACAGAGGATTGCTCAAGGGTAGTGAATGGAGATTCAAACCTCCATCCTGATGAAGGTTGCAGAGATGAAGCGGAAGTAGTGGCCACCGTGAATTCAGTTCCGAAAACTGACTGACCGGCGCCGACAGATTGATTTCTAGATGCAGCGATGGACGGCTGGCCGGATATGGCAGAAACGCCATCGACTCTGTTCAACAGAGGCACAGCAGGTTGCATAGACGCGGATTGATTTTCGGCCTGCGATTGAACGGGAAGGGAGTCGGACATGCTTGGATCAGACGAAGCTCTGATACCATGTTGAATAACCGAAACAGTGAGGATTAATGAACATGGTTTAAGAAGCCAAAGCTTAGGAAGAAGAGAGAGAGAGTAGCCGAAATAGAGAGATAGAGAGAAATAGTGATTGTGATAATTCCCTTGATTAGGGTTTTACTTAATAAGCCGTATATATAGTACAGATGTAAAACCCTAGTATACTACTGTAGAGAGTAAGTATAAACCTATCACACTACCTAGAATATCAATACAAGTATGATTCTATTTGTGTGAAGAGATAATTATCCTGAAGATAATGATTAGAGATAATATGAATTATTATCTCTAACAGATGTTATATGGTCAATTCTCTGATCCTGTGAATCAAGAAATGAAGCCGAGCAAAAAGGAAGAGGATAAGCAAAACGAGAGAGAGAATTTAGAGAGAGAAATGAGAAGATAGGGAGAGGAGTTGCAATGGAAGAGATAAGGGCATTTTAGTAATTGTGTAAGGGATAATGATATTTTAGTAATTATATAAGGAGTGGGTCCCATATTTTAAAATGGGTAGAATGAAAAATGCTGAATTGACGCGTTGATCGGTCATTTTTACCTGCTGTGCACCAAAGTGGGAGGTCACCTATAAGTTCGTATATATTTATGAGACAAATTGAAGGTTGTACACCAAAATGTGAAATGGGATAAAAATTGTACACCATCGATGAAATTTACCCTACTTATTTCTCTAAGGAAATTAGGTGTTCGTATGTTCCATCGATTCACATTGATTTCATTTATGATTTGTTTTTTTTTCCTTTTTATAGTTTGGTTAATGACATGTTGAATATGCATAAACATTAAAGATTGCAATTTAATTCTTAAAGTTAAAACTATGAAAGTTTAGAGGTTTAATATTTGAAAAATATATAATCAATGATTTTAATTCTTAAAAATTCTAAAAAATTCAATCTATGAATAGTTATTCTTTTTTTTTTTTTGTGAAACAAGAAAGGAAAAAACAAACATCTATGATTCTATAAGTAATATTTTGTTTATTTTCAAAATTATCCCTTTCATATATATCGATCATCTATTTCACATTTCACATGAAAAACAGTAAGAACATGAAAAATGGTATAAATAGGAAAAATGATAAAAAAAATAGAAAAAACATGAAAACAGTAAAAACGACGAAAATGGTAAAAACGACGAAAACGAAAAAATACGAAAAATGAAAAAAAGAGGAAAACACAATAAAATGATAAAATGGCTTTGATATCCAAGAAAACAACAAAGACATAACATATATATCTATAGATATATACGTTGGCTCCAAATCGCTCATTGTCAAACCCCTCCCTATTAAGTATTTTCACAGTCTTCCTTCCTCATGCGCCCAAGATAGGCCATCAGCCATTTAAAGCAGATGAACCAACAGTTATCCAAAAAGTTGGTAATTAGCTCCTCTAAATTCTGCTTGGGTGAAGAAGCAACGCCTTGACAACTAGTGGAACACTTCCACTTTTCTTGCTTTCATTTTCCACTCAAATAACCAACTCCTGGGAGGCACTGGATTACGATTCCAACTCACACGATACAGAAAAGCTAGATATATGGTCCATACTTTCAAGTAATTGTGTCTTCATTTTGGTGGCTTATCAGACAAGTCGACTAGCATATTAAACTTTGAGCCTAGTGCCCATGCTTAGACTTCTATGAGATAGTAGAATTGAAAAATTACATAAATACTAATCATGTCAATCGGAGCCAAGCTTATTTGTATAGCGAATACATTGCCACCATTGCTCGCCACTAATTTCCTGCTATCTACCTCGAAGTAAGGTTAATTACTTAAGTACCTCTGTAAAAAAAGGCAATAAGGGCAATCCTATTCCAACATCAAGTTAATCATCATAAATGATCATATCATTTTTCTTCATTAGTTCATTTGCCAACTCCGTCAAATACGTTGTAGATAAACAAAACGGTTTACCTATTCAGTAAACTATCGAGATCGACCACCGACTTTATCAAGAATGATGTTATATGCATCCTTTAAGTCTTTTAACTTCAGATTGGGCAGTCTCTCAAAAAGGTCAAACCTCATCCCTTAAGAATTTCTCTTCGCCCCTTGAGCATAGGCCATATCTTATTGGTTAAGTCACAATACACAACCTTTATATCGCAATTTGCTTTTGTATATACATTCGAGATGACTATGGACATTGTGCAAAGATTTTCCTTAACCATTCCACTTGGTCTCGATAAGAAGGGGCTTACTTCTATAAGCTCGAAGGAAGGTTTAGATCAACTTAGGAGGTAAGGTATATTTGGATTAGTTTTCTTTACCACCTTGTTCTTTGCTCTCTTCCTCGATTTTGGTGGGTTAACAATAACCCTCTTCTTAACTAATGAATCCTTTAATGTCGAAGATGTGCTAGATGCCTCTTAGACATACTCAAAGTCCAAATCTTAGAGAAAGATGAAGTAACACAAGACATATCCACCCAAGCATACACATGCCCAAGTAACGATGAAAGAAAATTCTAAAAACAAGGACGAGTAGGCTCACCTTGCAAGAGATAAAAACTAGGCACCTTGACGCTTCGAGATGCAAGAAACATACTCACACTCTCTTTACAATGTTAAAACCCTCACACAAAGCAGCTTATAGATATTATATAGCGGAACTAAGGAAGTAAATATTTTAAATAAGGAATGGAAAGCTTTATTTATAATGTTGGGCGAGAATCCCAACTATCGTCTTATTTACTGCCCATTGAATTAAAAAAGGCGATATCTTTATTAGAGTAAAAAATTTAGGATCTTAATAGGCACACCCTAAAGATATTAAGGAATCTTTTACGACTGCCCACACACCATTTACCACGTGTTCCCAACAAATGAACTAACTCGCATACAATGTCTCACTTTTTTTTCACCAGTTGGTTAAGGGGGACTGCTTGATGTGACAAATAATATCAACATAAAAGTCCTAATACACACCAATGCCTCAACAATCTTAGTTCCTAACATCTTGAAAACCCAATTCCATCAATACTCAACATATCAGGTCCAATGACATTTTAGTCTTTCCATTTCAACCAACATCTATAATACTGCCAATTGCATCCAAGTGAAGGGGTTGCAAACACACACATACTCTTTTATTTTATAAAGTTTTTATTTGTCTTAACTTTATTTTTCAAAAGAATATATAATTATGTTACTATTTGATGTGGTTGAATCTTGAGAGTCCACGTGTCAATCTGGAACTCCATAGAAGCAAGGTCAAAGGGGGGCCATTGTATCACGAACTTGCTCTGATACCTAAGTCAACTCATGAAAGGACGAGGATGATAACGATCCATAAATAAATTTGTAATGTAAGTTTAATAGAAATGAATGAATCTATTTACCTCGAGCTGAGCTTACTTTATTTATACTGATGTTGAGCTGTAGAAGACGATTACAAATTGTGAAACGTGTTGGGCCACATGTCTCATGTTGATAGGAGGAAGTGTGTCTAGATATCGAGACCTGATATCTCTCGATAGGACTTGGCTCGTGATTCTCGGGATCAGATGTGATTATGACATAAGTCTAGCAAGACTTCTCGAGTCAAGTTTCTGATACACAGTCATTTTGTTATACTTATCTGAGGAGACACTACGTATTCTTTACCTTTTGAGAGTAGGTTCGGACTTCTACGGAACCACATGGCGGAGTTATATTGGTATGATATCACTATTATTAATTACTTTCAATGCACTCTTTATTTTTATAATTTTTTTAAATTCATTTTTACATCTCTTTTCCATAAAAAAAATATCAATTTTTTTATACTTTTGATACTCACATAATTTAATTTCTAAAATTTATAACTAAAAATAAAAAATATAAAAATAATATAATTGTTAAGAAATTAATGATAGATTATAAAAAATTAAATATATCTACTAATTAAGTTACATTGGACATTTTTAATATTTTAATTAACACACCGAAACAATAAAATTTCAGTGTAATGGAGACAATTTTTTTAGGGGAAAATTACAAAATTAGGTCAAATGGGAAGGTCATTTACATATTTAACCCATTTACTCAACCTATTACATATCTAGACTCATTTTGTGTGACTTTCCAAAAATATCCCTGACCTTCCCACTTCCCCCCTATCTCCGCGAATCACCGCTCCCCCCTATCTCATTGGTTATGCGAAAAGTTGCTCCTGCATTAATGATTTCAAGACTTTTGATCTTCCTTTCTTCCTTTAAATTGCACGAAATCTGCACCATTTCGTCAAAATCACAATGAATTTCTCATTTTCCTCTTTTCATCTCTTGATTCTGCAACTTCCGAACCCTAGAAAACGAAGCCATAGTTTTTCATCTTCATGTTCGTTGCTTGGTTTCTTTCTTCTTGTTACCATCAAAGAAATGGTTTTTCTACGTTATTTCCTTCGTTCTTCCCATGTTATCATATTGTTATTGTCGCTTTTGGGGGTGAAAGGGGCGAAAAATGTAAGTATCTGTTTTTTTTTCTGCGTTTTATCATGAATTCACTTCGCAATCGATGGTTTCGCTAAGCTTTGCGAAGAGAACGAGCCTGGAAAGTGATGATCTACTTCGTGTATTGATGATTTTGCGACGTTCTGCGAAGAGAAAGAGTCTGAAACGTATGGATCTACCTCGCGAATCTATTAGTTCGCGAAGTCTGCGAATAGATCCTTACGTTTCAGACCTCGCAGACTTCGCGAAAAAATCGTTATGCGACGTAGATAGTCACATTTCAGACCTCGCAGACTTCGCGAAAAAATCGTTATGCGAAGTAAAATCACCTCTTCCCCTGCACATTTACATTCGCATGCTTCGCTAATTTTCATTTCGCGAATCCAAAATCGTCCTTTTTCATAACTAACACGGTTAATTTTTTCTGTAGATGGTTGAATACGTAACATCCCTTTCTGGAAGGCGGCGTACTGAGCTGCAGGGAAGATGATTTTCCTTCCTGTATAGGGATGAACTTCCCCAAGATTGACACATTCACTCCTGAAATGATTCGTTAGGAGAGGTTGTGTCAATCTCGGGGTGCACCATGGGACACGTCCATCCCATGGTGCCAATCTTGTTAGTAGATTTTGATAATGTTATGATTTGAATGTCGTTATTGTGGCAATCTTGTTGTAAATTTTGATAATGTTAGTAGAGTTCATTGTGGCAATCTTGTTGTAAATTTTGATAACGTTATGATTTGAATGTCGTTATTGTGGCAATCTTGTTGTAAATTTTGATAATGTTATGATTTTAATGTTAGAATCCGTTGTTGTTTGCCCTTTTTTGTTATATACCACTTTGCGAATTAGCTTCAAAACACATCCAGGCTTCGCATATGCGAACTAAATTCATCAAGCAAACCCAAACATTTACTTCGCAGACTTCGCATAGTATGGAATATGCGAAGTCAGACGGGATGGGGCGAGCCGCGCGTAAATATTGGGGGTATTTTTGGAAAGTCACACAAAATGAATCTAGATATGTAATAGGTTGAGTAAATGGGTTAAACATGTAAATGGGCCTCCCATTTGACCTAGTTTTGTAATTTTCCCTTTTTTTAGTCCAACCCTAATAGAAAAGGCTTTAAAAAATAACTTCTAACCACATAGTTAAAATTAACCCGACATATAAATAGCGGTTCGGCCACCGACCTGGATCCTAGAACTCTAATACGATTTCTATTCTATTATGTGAGGAATTTTTGTTGGAAATTTTACATCCGCTCCATTGATGATCCCACTTAAATAAAATATGTTGTTTTCCTATAAAATGAATAATTAAGAGCTCCATTATTGAATAATTTTATTTTTTATGAATTGAATAATTAATTTAACTAATAATGAAATGGGAATATAAAATTTGTTTGAGGACATAACGATAATGAAAAAGTGGAAAAAAAATAATTAAAAAAAGGAAAAGAAAGAGAAGTGAGTGGCATGAACAGTGCAATGAACAAAGTGAAAACGGACAAGAAATGAATAATGAATTAAGCTAAAAAGAAAGTTGCGGAACAAAGGCAGCAAAACAGGGAAGAAGATGATGATGATGATATAAAGTAACCATGGTTACTAACATCTCTTTCTACGGAAAACACGGGATATTAACCATGGTTAAGTTAACAACACACACTTCCTTTTCTTTCTTGATTATGGTGGTTTTTGGCCTCTGCTGCCTTTTGCGGTTTATATATAATACACACAGGATCACGCCCACCCCAACCCAACCCATTCTCATAACATCCATCCATCCATCTCAATCCCTGCTTTACATAGAGACCTGTATTTTCTTTGATTCTTATTTGAATGCTATTTCTTAATTTGAAGATGTCAAGGCTTCACTTATAGTGTAAGTCTCTATCCATCACTTTGAATTTTCCATTTCGATTTCTTTCTCTTTTCTCTGAACTACTTGAATTTTATGTTGTCAATATGTTGCAAGCTCCTTGATTTCAGAATTGGCTGAAAAATGCTAGATCCCGTCTCATTTTCTGACCTATTTCTAGAATTGGGGTTTTTTTATGCAGCAAAATTAGTTTAAATTTTGGAGTAATTTGAGCTTCTCTTTCTTTGATGTTTCTCATGTTTACAACTTTCTACATGGTGTTGATCTTCAATTTTGGTTGAGCCAGGCTAGATCTTTGTGTTTTCGAAGTCTGTTTTTCCCTTTTCTTCCTCTTTGATTTGGTCAGTCACTAGTTTTGTCTTTGAATGAATTAGTTAAGATTTTTTTGAACAATTTTTCATGTTAATTTGTCTGTTTTCATTTGTTGGATTGAGGGATTTTAATATTTGAAGAATAATCCATAGGCTTGAATCCAAATCTTTCACAAGAACAGCTTATTGCCAGCAAATTTGTCAAATTCCTGAAATCTGTCTTAATCTTATACTCTATATAATCTCTAACCCTATTGATGCTGAGTCATCCTTTCTCCGTGAATTTAATACTTGAATAATAGTCCATACTAATTTGCTTTGTATATTTTGCAGGTTATGTTTCTTATATCTCTTCATTGATCATATTCAGAAACCATATTGGTACATATTTAAGGTAATCATTCAGCTCTTCAATTGCTATGCAATTTGTTAATCTTATTCATTGATATGTTCCTTACTTGTTTTGTATGGATTTCTCATCAGAATTGATTAAGAAACTTCAATTCATATTGACGAAAAATGGGTCTTTCAAGTCTTCCCGGTCCATCTGAAGGAGTACTCTGTGTGATTTTGGTTAACACTGCCTTATCAATCTCACTTTTCAAAGGGATACTCCGATCAATCCTTCATGTTATTGGCATCCATTTATCTTCGTCCTCATCACCGCAGCCACCACCATCATCATCATCATCACAATCGAGTTCATCAGATTATTCTGAAGTCCAAGCAGAATCATATGATTTTCATATGGGTTCATCAAATCCTTACATAAATGAATTCCGGAGTAGGAGTCCGGCCACACGATTCGATTCAATGTGTAGGTGTAAACAAGAAGAGCGTGAGTGCTCGGTGTGCTTGACAGAATTTGAAGGGGAGTCAGAAATAAACTATTTGGGATGTGGGCATCTTTTCCACAAGGTTTGCTTGGAGAAATGGTTGGATTATTGGAATTTTACATGCCCTCTTTGCAGGTCTCCAGTGATGCCTGAAGAGGAAGCAAGAACATGCATTTGGTGAGCATATTATGTGAAGCTGTTTTAGTTTCAGGAAAGTGTTGATGTACAGCCTGCAGTGTACAGGTACCTTTAGTTTTTGTTGAGTATATTAGAGGGATAGTTGTTGTATACTTAAGATGTGCACGAGATGACACCAAATTTTATTGTACATAAATGTGAGGTTTGGTCTCAGGTGCCACTTCCTTTTCAACTTCAACTTGTTAGAGTAATGAATTTGCCTTTGTTTCTGTGAGATTATAAAAGGAACCTCCTTGTATGAAGTTTATATTGAGAGTAAATCTGTAAACGAGTGAGTGCTTTATATATTAAAGCAGTATTACCTTCATTTCAAAAGTTATACTAAAGGAGTCTTACCCACATATATAAGGAGCCCATACAATTCTATACTCAAGCAATGTAGTGTGCCTTGCAGTTCTTTCCTATAACCGCATGCTCATGATATCACTGTTTCACATATATAGGGAGTTTATTCCCCTAAAACGAAAATTATTTCATATATATATATAGGGAGCTAAGAGTTGATTAGCTCTCTAATCCAGCAATATTAATATGTCGATTAGGTTACAAATTTACAAATACGGGAAAAAACATATCGAAAATGTTATTTATAAAAAACATAACTTGTTTCCAAACAAAAATAGATAAAAAAATAACTTTCATAAAATAGTTTTCAAACTAGTCTTCAAATGAAAATAGATATGAATATGAAAGGGATACAAACACGAGATGCATAAATCCTATTAAAGAAGACTATTTTATTAATAGTCTTTAACGAAAGTAGTAGGTATGGATACTATTAAAGAGGAATGAACAAGTGAATTTGTTTCCTATAACAAAATAGAGTCACATTGGTGGAGATTAAATTCATTCTAATAGATCTATTAAGTCTTTAAATCTAACGGTAATAGGGTGAATGGTAAAATAGGGTGGGGTGAATGGTAAAATAGGGTTCACCTGAACACCATTAATACATTTTATATAAGATAAAATAGGATTCACCCGAACACCATTAATACATTTTTTTATATAAGGTCTAGGTTCCAAATGTTTTTTTCAAATTTTTTCTTTTTTTTTTCTTTTTTACTCTCCAGAGAGTTGAATGGTAATTTTTCAAAATTTTCAAATTGGGCTCTTTAGTATAAAATTTGAGGTAAAAATGGTTATAATATTAAGGCCTAATACACAAATAACCCCCTGAACTTGTCCAAATGTTGCAACTGTCCCCTTCAACTTTCAATTGTAACAACTTACCTCTCAAACTTGTCCAATTCTAACAACTTACCTCTTAAACTTGTCCAATTGTAAAACACAACCCCAAATTGCTGACATGGACTGCAATTGAAGAAACACGTGAAATACAAAATCTGCAACGCTCGTGGAGTATGATAATCAGATCTTTGGCGTGATACGAATACGGGAAATTTTTTTTACGGTTGCTTCAAATACGGTGTAAAAAAATTCCTAATTTGGGGTTATGTTTTACAATTGGACAAGTTTAAGGGGTAAGTTGTTACAATTGAAAGTTGAGGGGGGCAGTTGCAATATTTGAACAAGTTCAGGAGGTTATTTGTGTATTAGGCGTAATATTAATAAAAGGAGTAGATAAGAAAAAATTTGTGATAAAAATGATTATAATATTAATAAGAGTGGTAGGTATTTTAAGAAAAGAAAATAGAGGAGTGTTGAAAAAAAAAGGAAAAGGGGATATTAAAATGGAAAATATAGAATTAGTGGGATAATGAAGTTTTTGGTAATTTGAGAAAGAGGAGGATAATGTATCTCTGTGAAGCACAGAATGCCATATGATATAACCACGAAATGTTGTTTTCCCTTTTATGGACAAATAGTGAGTTTGACCTGTAATCCTTATTTCCTTTCAACCTGCCTTTCTATAAACAAAGTTCATCAATTTAAGATGATATCAAACTCTCCTAGTTCAATGACCGAGTATAGAATAGAATATAGAATAGAATATTGGTACAGCGGAGTGGTCGGCTCGATAAAAGCTCGATTCGGTTTAACTTGATTGGATATGGTAAATGAGTCGCTCACAAGCACGATTTAGAGGCTCGATTCGTAAACGAGCCGAGCTTGAACACGCGCAACAAAGCTCGGCTTGAAAGCTCGCAAGCAGACTGAGTTATAGGTTCGATTTGTAAATGAGTCGAGCTTGAGCACAACAAAGCTCGCGAGCATACTGGGTTATAGGCTCGTGAACAAGTTCATGAACAAGCTCAATTATAATGTTTAGAACAGTTTCGATAGAGGCTCGTGAACAAGCTCGATAGAAGTTCATGAATAAACTCATGAATAATATCAAATATTATCTATGATCATTTCAAAATTCTTTTATTTGATATTATTTAAAAACTAAAATTAAGTTAATAATATAATAAAAAGTAAATTAAGTTAGGAGGATGTGGACGGGATTCAAGATTCACTTCTCCAATTCCTCTTTTCATTTCCAACTCTCTCTCCTCACACTATTTTTTATTTAATGATTAAAAAGAGTTTTTTTTAATGTTTATACATGTAAAATTGTATTATTTCATTTGCTAAACACGGTATTATTTTATTTGATATTATTTCATTTGCGAAACACGCTATTTTTTTCTTTATTTTATAAAATTTAATGATCAATATCAATTATTCAAATATTTAATATATATTAAGAGCGAAAAAAGGTGAATATTTAATATATTAAAATTGAAAAAAGGAAAACAAAATGCGAAAAACATAAGAAACGCAAAAAACGCGAAAAATACAAAGTACGTGAAAAACACAGAATATGTGAAAACTGTGAAAACCGAGAAAATTAGAAAATGCGAAAAATGCAGAAAACGAGAAAAATGTGGAATACAAGAAAAACATAAAAAATACAGAAAAACGGGAAAAACAAAGAATAAAGGGAAAACGTAGAATATGGAAAAATGCAACAAACAAGAAAACCGAGAAAATAGTAAAAACACAGAAAATGAGAAAAACACAAAAAGCAAAAATGCGAAAGATACAAAACATGGGAAAACGCATAAAAATGAGAAAAGTGCAAAATACGAAAAAATAGTAAAACGAGTAAAACAAAGAATATGGGAAAAATGCAGCAAACAATAGTATTATGCATTTTTCCTTTTTTCCCGTTTTTCTGTATTTTGCATTTTTTCGTATTCTTTGTTTTCCGTATTTTCATGTATTCTTCGTTTTTTCATATTATGTATTTTTTTTCATATTCTGCGCTTTTTTATTTTATGACTTTCATGTATTATCTTTTTTCACGTTTTTTCGTTATTCTGCGTTTTTCCGTGTTTTTCCTGTATTCTGCGGTTTTCATATATTCTACGTTTTCTGCATTTTCCTATATTCTTATTTTTTGTATTTTGTGTTTTTTCCGTATTCAATGTTTTTCGCGTTTTCCGTTCTTTTTCCTATTTACCGAGTTTTCCTACCTTTTGTGTTTTTACCATATTCTGTATTTTCCTATATAATCTGTTTTCATGTACTCTGCATTTTTCTTGTGTTATGTGTTTTTCACATTTTCTATGTCTTTCACGTTTTCTGCAATTTTTTGGTTTTCTCGTTTTCCACATTTTCTGCGTTTTTCACATTTTTCTATGTTTTTTCGTATTCCGTGTTTTCCTCATTTTTCCGTTTTTCGCATTTTTCTACATTCTGCGTTTTTTCTGTTTTTTTGTTTTGTTTCTATTCTATGTTTTTACCGTAATCTTCGGTTTTGGCATTTTTCGCCCTTCTCATGTTTTCATGTTTTGTCTATTTTTCACATTTTTCACTACTCTCTTTCCCATCACTTTGATCGATAGATTAAAAAGGTATCTTTGAAATGTATTAAAATTTAAAGGTAAGTATAAAAACAAATCTTGTGGTTTCGGTCATTTTCAAAAAGAGTTATGTGTTTCAAAACATGACAAATATAGGCATTGAGATTCATTCTATTAGCAAAGATAATCCAAATTGACTAACGATGTTAAAAGAAGTTAAAGTGGCAGTTAAAGTCAAAGGTCACAGAGGTATTTTTATCTATTGAATGTTGTTTTTCTTTCTAATACCTTACATCACCCGTTAACTTCCTCTCTCACTAACACTTCTGTTTTTCCTACTCCATTAATGTCTGGTCAGCCAACTATAGATTCTAAAAGCGGCTTCTGCTCTCAAACCAATACTTTCTATAGTCTTAGGCCTCAAGCTCCACTTCCGCCACTTTTTGCTTCCATTTTTGTCGCTGATTATTTGTTTTCTCTTCTCCAATCCTTTCCTTCACCACTAACCACTGCTGCTATGATCGACATCGTCACTGGCTTCTGCATTTCTGATGAGGGTATCAATGTGAAGGAAGGTGAGGAATCCCTGAAATAGGAGCAAGTGCAGAAGTCAGGAAATACAAATGTCACACTGTGTGTCACCATAGCCACACGTTGTGTGGAATCTCGCGGACTTTTGCTTCTTCTGGAATGAATTCACATGACATGTGACTCTTGCAGCATGTCACATGGACTTTTGAAGCTTTGGCCCACACGACGTGTCCCTCAAGCCACACAACATGTGGAAGTACTTCACTAGCAAGTTCTTCCGAGTTCTGCCATTTCTGTACATATTCTATTTACTATTTTGCCATTCTTTATTTACTATCTTGCCAATTATCCTATTTTTTGGCATCTAGGACTCTAACCCCTTGTCCTTCATCACGTGTCGAAGCTCACTCCTGATGAGATTATAGACTTACTCTTTTAAGGAAGATTCACTTTCTTTCTGCTTCGGCTGTTTGTGATCATGGGACTCAGGAGATCCAGAAACCTCTAACCTTTTCTTATGGGCCTCATAATAATGAACTAGAGATTCTGTAGAATCATGACGAACGCCCCTACGCCATTTTGGGAATCTGGATTCTCTTTGCTTTGGAACATGCCTGTTAGGCGAAGGTGAATGCGCCTTCTATGCGAAGGGCATTTTGGTCTTTCCTTACATCTTTCTCTAAACACCTCAGACTGAGATTCCTCAGAAAATCCTCGCTTCTTGGGACATGTTGGTGCAACATGATGTCCCGTAGAACAAGAAAATCCTCGCTTCTTTGCGTAGCATGCTTTGCCCGAAGAATGTTCATGGATTCCTGAATAGATCTCATGTTATATATCAGTTATCTAGTTAGCCTGTCCATAAAACTACACTGCTTAGGATTTAATGATCCTAAGTAAGCATCAATTCGTTGGTCCAAATTTGGCGTAACTATTAGTGGTGAAAGTGGATGATTGCGGGAATCAATCAAGCCACAATGAAATGTTGAAGAAGTTCCAGGGATATCTTCAACCCGTTGATTGAGTTGCATCACTGGTTGAGCGACAACTTGCATCGTAGGATGAATGACATGATTAATGACTGAACTTTGAACTTGAACCATATTTTCATAAAAAGCATTTCGCGCTCACTGCACCAAATGATATCCTTCCTTGTGTAATTTTTCTTCTGATTGCTTCTGATGACATGAATCAATAAACTGTTGGTTCCGTGTAACGTGACAATATTAGTTCCAAAGGGGGGGGGGGGGTTAGGAACTATTTAAAAATTTTCACGTTAGGCTGACTGTTAATTTGAACTTAGACTTTTTCAAAGTCTTTTAGCACAGTGATACTGAGTAAGTTTTAGATACAAGCTTAGTCAACAGGTGACTAAGTCTGAATCTGTCCTTGAGTCAGGAGATAGCACTTGAGTCTATTCCTGAACTCAGCTTCACAGTTCACTCAACTCAGCTTTAGTATTTTAACTAGGCAGTATTATACCAAGCAATATGTTAAGGAGATAAGGGTTAGAAAGGTATTACTCAGCAGACGTATCCTGGTTCGGCCTCTCCGCCTACGTTCAGTCCCCGGAATTCCTTCCGAGCTTTTCAGAATCCTCTACTGAGCTCTTTAAAGGTAGAGCACAAACCTTTTACAATAGCAACTGAGTATACAAGAGTACCTTCCTCTATTCCTATACTCAATCCTATTTCTACCGCTGAGTACTATGACCGAGTACTCAGCTTCTCCTTTCTATACTTCTAGAAATGATAAGTGTTTTTATTCTAAACAACAATTGCTAAGAACACCTTAGATGAAATAAAATCACTCTAGACTTTTACACAAGATTAGAATTGGTGTAAGATTTGCTTTGCTTTTCTTAACAGAACTTCGAATATCAATTTGGTCAGCGTTTCGACTTGATTGAAGATCTGCATCGAATGAAGCGTTTGAGTGGCCTATTTATAGTGACACTTGATGCACCGGTAATTTCGAATTTCGAAATAACCGTTGGAGGGAAACGGCTTCCTGTCGCTTTCACTCAGTATGTACTCAGCGTCCTCGGCCAATCAAATTCTTGTATCTTCTGTCTTCTGCAGTGCTCAGCAGCTTTTCTTCAGGCTGGACAGAATGTTTCCACATTTTTGGCAAAGTCTTCCAGACAGCTTCCTGCGTCTTCTGAACTTTACCCAAAGTTGAAATACTTTGTTTTCAAGTTTGTTCAGGTCAGCCGCTGACCTGACTTCCTTGTCGCACAACTCAGCAGCTTCGTCTTGAAGCTTTTGGTCGAAGGCTTCTCGATCCTTCTCCTTGCTGGGCTTGCGTTTCATTCAGCTTGAGCTGCGTTTTGATCTGCTTGGGCCGTGTGGCTTTCAGACGTTGACTTGGGCTTGACTTTCTCTTGTGGGCCTTTGGGCTTTACAGCTTAATGTCTTATGAATTAAATTACTCAACATTGAACAAACACATTAGTACAAATAAATCAAAGCATTTAAATTTAATGTGTTAGAATATTTTTATCATGGAAACTTAATTCAACTCAAATAATTTTGTCAGATCAAAATCATGTGGAAAGGTGTTTCAACATAAACAACCGTCGGAAAAAGGGTCGGAGGTCCATCGAACCCTCTCTGATGCTAAAGTCATTAGATATTTGAAATACTGGACTAACTTTAAGCAATGACGTAAAGAGTTTAGTTAAGAAGTGATGTGCATATGACAACTAAGTTCCAAGCTATTTATAGGTAAAATATGGTGTACCTAGACACACGGCGTTGCTTGATTGGTCTTTGGACCCTATATTTCTGTTCCGAAATACATGTGAACTTGGGGAGCATGACTTTGGAATCCAACGTTCTCATTGATTCACGTGTCATCTTTAGGCAGCTCCGGAAGAGATGTTATCTAACCGAAGGTCAGTATTTGACCGAAGTGAGGTTCGTCCATGGCTTTAATTAGATTAGGCCCAAGTGTTGACTTCCGTATGAGGCAAACGCCTTTTAAATTACGACCCAATTAAACGATACCATATCACCAAGGACTGAAAGAGGAATGGACTCCATTTTATAGTTGTAGACAGATTCTCAAAGATGGTACACTTCCTTCCATGCTGGAAAACCAACGATGCTTCATCCATAGCCAAGATTTTCATTCGGGAGGTAGTGAGATTATACGGGGTACCGAAGAGCATCATATGTGATCGAGATACTAAGTTCTTAAGCCACTTTTGGAGGACCCTTTGGGCTTTATTTGACACTTCCTTGAAGTTTAGCACTACTGCTCACCCTCAAACTGATTGAGAAACCTAGGTGGTGAATATCTAATCAAATACATATTTTCTCTACTGGAGGCCGGTTCCAAACCTTTGGGATTATTTACTTCTAGGTTTAGATAGAGAAAGAGTATATTTCTTTGTTAGTTAAAGATTAAAACTATTAATATCGTAACAATCCGTATCAGTTTCATTCTAGGAATTTATCCTCCAAACTAAAACCTTGTCCTCTTCCCTATACCCTATTTAAATGAAGACGGTGAAAAGGTGTTTACACTGCCAAGCTTGAAGAGCTTAAAAAGGCTGGTGTCTTTTTTTATTTCTCTAAATATTTTATTTTCCTTCCATCTATTAAGAATTAATGTGAGTTGCATTATCAATGATATATTGTAGCAAGGTGATCCCATTGAAGAGCGGTATACATAGGGAGGATCTGTTATTGATCAACTTGTTTATTGTATTAATAGTTACAAAGAGGCAGCAGTGTCTAGTGACTGTAGAAGCAAAGCCTACATAAGGGAGAAAAAGCAACAGCTGGAAGAAGGCAGAAGTTGTTGACCGTTATTGTTTCTGTCTTACAGGTTTTATGTATACAAGTAGTATACCTAGCAATTATGGTGTTCGTCTCGTGTCATTTTTGGGTTCGTATTAAAAGAGTAAACCCAAACTCAACCCAAAAACTTTTGTGTTACAATCGTGTTAACCTGTTCGGATTAGTGTCGATTTCGTATCGTGTTTTTGGATTACATATAATTTTATTATGCATATATATTAATGATAACTTTAAAAATATAAAAAGATATGATACTATTTGTAAATACTTTCTGTCATTTTTAGATTAGTATGTTAACATTAAACGTCGAAAAGTCATGTTAGAGGTCATGTAATATGTTTATAGCAATTTAGGAGGTTCAAATCATATTAACAAGTAATAATTATATTTTGGCCAAATACATCACCAGCTTCCTGAACTTGTCCAAAATAGTAGATTGGCTCCCTGAATTTTACAAGTGTCTCTCACCAGCTCCCTAAACTTGCTTATTTCGTATCACCCAACTCCCTAAACTTGTCCATAAAAGTAGGTTAGCTCCTTGAACTTTGCAATTGTCTCACCAACTCCTCAAACTTGCTTATTCTGTAACAACTAAATACAAAAACCATAATACTAACTCTCGATCCTCATCCATTCAATCTCTCAAACCTGCAGCACTAACTCTTATAATAGGTTGAAAGGTAAGAGAAGCGAAAAAATTACCTCTCGAACAGATGAAGACGTATTTTTAGAATTTATATTTAATAAGTTTTTGTATTTAGTTGTTACGGAATAAGCAAATTTAGAGAGTTGGTGAGACACTTGTAAAGTTCAGGGAGTTAATATACTTTTATGGACAAGTTTATGGAGCTGGTGATACGAAATAAGCAAGTTTAGAGAGCTGGTGAGACACTTGTAAAGTTTAAGGAGCCAATCTACTATTTTGGATAAGTTTAGGGAGCTGGAAATGTATTAAGTCTTATATTTTTTTTGTTATCTTTATTAATAAAGTGGCATAAAAACATGAGAGAATATAACAATAAATTTAAATATTCATGTCATTTCGTGTTGTTTTCGGGTTAGCATATCAATTCTAACCCAACCCAAAAATTTGCGAGTCAGTTTTGTGTCAACACAAAAATGAAACATTACCTACTAAGTTAAACTCAAACACTAAAATTGCGTGTTGATTTCGTGTCATGTAAATGAGTTGTGTACTTTTGTCACCTCTATATACAAGGAATGCTATAACTTTTCACATAAACATCAATGCCTTTGTTTGTCACGTTTTGAAACATGAGACTATGTTTAAAAATGACCGAAACCATATGATTTATTTTTATATTTTCTTCTAAAATATCACATCACTTAAGGAATATGTATTTTTAAGTTCACTTGAAGAATATGTATTCCTCTATCTATAAAATACATGACTAAAAAACCAACCAATAAAAATAGGCTCGAAATAGCTATTCAATTCTTAGCCTATTTCAAGAAGCAAATGAAGAATTAAGAGAGGCCTAAACATTTAGTTAGGCTCTAGATATTTGTGTGGTGTTGCTTTCAATTTACAACTTGTGTTTTTAAAATAGGAATTCTTAAATGGAAGTTGGGTATAGTGTGGATATTTATTTGACTGAAGTTGAACATATGATATGATGTGAGAAAATGTATGATTATTATTAATGAAATAATGAAAGAGACATTGTTTTTATCATTAATTTAACAATCATAGAAAGGCAGGCAATATGTATACGTAAACACGCTCCAATTTACTTTTAATTATTTTATATTTATAGTGAAACAATCCTTTTTGGCAAAATCACCATTCAAGTCTGGTGTTCTATTTTACAAAATAAAAAACTAAATTACTTTTTCAAATAGTAATACCTAATATAATGAGTTCAATATGAACAAAAAGTCAACTTAAGAGGATATTCAATTTAATTAAGGGAAAAGTACAAAAATAAACCTTGTGGTTTGACCCATTTTCGAACTGCACCCATGTGGTTTAAAAGTTTACAAAGTGGTACCTTGAGGTTTATTCCGTTAGCAAACACAGGCTAAATTGACTAACAGTTTTAAAAGTCAAATGGGAAAGAGTTAATTTGGTCCTTATATTTATTTATTTTATAAATTAATCCCCTCTATTATCTAATTATCACAAAAAAACCCCAAAATATAAAATAAAAATCAAATATACTATCTTCTCCATCTCTCTTAATTTTTTATTTTTTTCCTTCTCTACCTCTCCTCTTTTTCTCTCTCTTCTCTCTCTCATCTTTTTTAATTTATCTTTACAATCAATTGAATTAAAGATTGAACATTAAAATTAACCCAATATTCAAAATGGGTTGATTTTAAACTTGACAAACATCTCTTCTTGATCGGATAGCATGAAACTATGCTAGCTGGTGCACCCCAGAGAGAAGCAAGAGCAATTGGGTCCTCGTGTCCAGGAAATTGTCTAGCTACTTTTGAACTAAATCAGCCCATTTACTGGTGATGAAGGAAGAAATCACAGCCATGGCGAACACTGGACTCTGATCCTACCCCTCAGCCCTTCGCCTACTACAGTTTATCACCAAAACCATCTTAAACTTGCAAATTACAAACAATCCCAAATTTCGCAGACAAGAACAGACCAAAACAAAATCAGTAATCGGTAATTCCTTCAATAAAATCTGCATGGTCTTGTTCATTGGTATATTCAAAATAATAATTTATAAACACATGCAATAAAAGCCTCTTTTACGAAACCATGAAAAGAAACAAATTACTGAATAACATTTCTAGGATTTTTTCAGCCCTTTCCGTTTTACCTCCAATTTCTGACCCACAAGAAAACGAAAGAACACATCGGAGCATAGGAACTCACCGCGAAATTCTGAGTCCAGAAAATGCTGTGTCCGTAGAAGGGAGGAAATTGAAAAAATAAAAAGTAAAATAGAATTATTTATACCAAAGTAATAGGAACTAAATATAGAAAGGCGGAGAGCATGGAGAACAGAAAAGAGGAGAGCAGCAAGGAGAAAGAACAGAATATTGGGTTGATTTTAATGTCTAATCTTTAAGTCAATTGATTTTGGAGAAAAATTAGAAAAGATGAGAGAGAGAAGAGAGAGAAAAAGAGGAGAGGAAGTGGAGCAGAAAAATTTAAAAAAAAATGGAAAAGATGGTGTAATTGATTTTTATTTTTTATTTTGGGGTTTGTTTGTGATAATTAGATAATAAAAGTGATTAATTTATAAAATAAATAAATATAAGGACCAATTTAACTCTTTTCCCTTTCACTTTTAACACCGTTAGTCAATTTGGCCTGTGTTTGCTAACGGAATGAACCTCAAGGTACCAGTTTGTAAACTTTTAAACCACAAGGGTGCAGTTCGAAAATGGGCCAAACCACAAGGTTTATTTTTGTACTTTTCCCTTTAATTAAATACTTAAATTAATATGTTTGTGCCTTTATATAAAATAAGGATAAGGTACCAAAATAGGTCTAAGGTTCCTATGAAAGTACCAATTTAGGCTCAACGTTCAAAATAACACAATATAGGCTTAACGTTTACAACATAATACCAATTTAGGTTTAACGTTTACAATATAGCATCAATTTAGGCCTCACGTACAAAATAACACCAATATAGGCTTAACATTTACAAAATAATACGAATTTAAGCTTAACGTTTATAAAATATATCCAATTTAAGTTAAACGTCACAATTAAATTCACCATATTATATGCTTTTCATATTAACTTTATATGTTATCTTTTTATTTAGTTCTATTTTCTTATTTATTACAATACAATTAATTAGTATTCTTACCCATTAACACTTCATATTTATTTTTTATCAATCATTCCATGACTTCTAAATTCCATGGCTCATGTAATATATGCAAATTAGAAGTAATTGAATATTTCGAACACTAGTTAAAATAATATTGATATATGTCATTGACTATCCACAATATTTCGAACACTAGTATTCGAAATATTGTGGATATTCAATTACTTTTACTTTGTATATATTACATGAGTAATGAAATTTAGGAGTCATGGAATCATTGATAAAAACAAATATAAGATCTTAATGAGTAAGAATACTAATTAATTGTATTGTAATAAATAAGAATATAGAACTAAATAAAAAGATAACATGTAAAGTTAATAGGAAAAGAATATAATATGATTAATTTAATTGTGACGTTTAGTTTAAATTGAATATATTTTATAAACGTTAAGCTTAAATTCGTATTATTTTATAAACGTTAAGCCTATATTGGTGCTATTTTGAACGTTGAGCCTAAATTGGTACTTCCCAAAAAATCTTAGACTTATTTTGATACCTTATCCCTATAAAATATAACTAAAATGTGGATCTATTCATTCCTGCTAATGGGTTTGGGTTGGTTAATTTTAGGCTAAATTATATCAATGGTTTTTTTTATGATCTCCAAACTTCGAAAGCATATTTTTTGAAATTTAATATAAATGATTTCAAAACGTGATTTAAAATTAAAAAAATTTAGAATTAAAACCATCAACTTTTTATTGGGAAAGTTTAAAAAGAAATTATGTGATTTCGCGTTTTGACATTTTAAATATCGTAGAATTTGTTCGGACAAGTAATTGTGGTTTATAACGTTAATAAGGAAAAGTTAATATTTTAACAGTGTCATTAACTTAATATAAAAGTTTTATGATTTTAACAATATCTCTAATTTTTTTTTTACTAGCATTGAACCATATAAATCATTTTGTCACAAAAAAAATCATAACCCTTACAAGATTTCTTTTTTAACTTTTTCCTTTTTTTTTTTGTATTTTCCAAATTATTATTTTTGCAAGCATTCTCTCCTTAAAAATGACCTCAACATAAAAAAAAAAAAAATTAAAGAATTAAAATGGTATAAGATATTATTTTTATCACTCCATAGTAAAAAGTTATGGTGCCTTCTTTATTTATTTTGTTTTTAACAAAGTAAGTCTTACTTTATTTTTTTTACCGTTAGATGATGGAGTGTAGAATTCATCCAATGAGGTTTACTTTGTAAAAAACAAAGGGCTTAATACATCATTTGCCCCATGAACTTGTCCAAAAAGCTTGATTGGCCCCGTGAACTTTCAAAGTGTCTTAATAACCCCTGAACTTGTATAAAATGTTTAGTTAACCCCCCTTAACTTGTATAAAATGTAATCAATTGATCACTCGGTCGCAAAAAAGTAAGTTAAATGCGGAAGATGTATTTCACGCATCTTAGAATATTATTACATAATTCAAAAATAAATTAAAAATGAAGTTATTACTTGCTCAACTATACAACTTGTCTTCTATTATATTAGAATTGTATACCCCGATTTTGGTTGTTTTACTTTTTTTAAAACTCGTGGAATACATCTTTCGCATTTAACTTACTTTTTTTGCGACTAAGTGATCAATTGATTAACGCAAACTTAGGGGGCTAACTAAACATTTTATACAAGTTCAGGGGACTATCGGGACACTTTGAAAGTTCAAGGGGTCAATTAAACTTTTTGGACAAGTTCAGGGGGGCAAATGATGTATTAAGCCAAAACAAAGTAAGCATAATTTCTACCAAAAGTATATGTTATTTGAGTGGTAAATTTGATTTTATATGTAATTAATACTTAAAAAGTACTTTCCAAAGAAAAAAATACTACAAAAGTAATTTTTTTTTAGTCGTTTTCATCTATTCGTGAATCTTGTATTAGCTTTAGCCTTTACTTGTTTGAACTTTCATTTCTTATATTTTACTTGTTGTAATCCTTCTTTTTTCACCTTGTTGGGGTTTAGTGTCCTATAGACAATTGTTCTAGGATACAGACTTAATGTAAATGAAGTGTTCTTTATATCATTTGTTTTAATGAGATATATGTTTTATAACTATATAAAGACAATCCCTTTTAAGAACTAAATAAAGTCTAATAAAAGGAAATCCGTAAGTTTGTTTAAAGTGATTATAAAGTGTTCATACAAGCATGAAGTGAGACGAAATTTTATAATAAACTAATAAACTTAAAACCACCCCAAGTCAAGTAATATGTTCAGGATTGACATATCACTGTTGAGACTTGCATGTAACAATATCTTCTGTCCCGACAGAAAGCTGATCTCACAAGCTTCATATATACAGATATCTGGACAGTTACATGGATCCGATGAAAAGAAGTTCATTAGGATTGGGGACCCGACTTGAGATAACAGGATGGGTAGATTCATCCTTGTCACCTGTTGTAACACGATCCTGTTGTAACACGATCCTTAACAGAGATGACTCTGGGGTGTGAACAGCACACGTTGGGTATCACAGGAAGTAATTGCGGGATAGTTATACATTGGATTGAGCATTTATCACTCCCGATAAATGGGAGATATGTCCACGGATCGCTTGTGGAAGACTTGACTCTAAATCCTTGCAAGGTGATAGTTTAAGATTGAAATGCAGATTTCTCTTAACCTATCTAATTGGAGTTGACTCGGCCTGTACAAGTAAAACGAACGTCTCGCTATATGTGACTTGACATTATCCATAGTCATAAGATTCAGTTCAAGGACGTAGTTGATAAAGGATCGAATTATACTGTAACTAATACGGAAAGGTCAACGACAGAATCAACCTGTCTTCTTATAGCTCTGGGAGAATGATTACGGACTTGCTAATCACATTCTTTGTACATCATTCCGTTATGCAAAGATTAAATATAATTCTTTGAAAATTAATTTAATAGTTGCATACGACTAGAAGCAATAAGAACCTAATGGGTCACACATAAGACTTGGAACCAAAAGAGAAACAGATGTTAATTAATTGATGGAAGCCCGACTAAGCCCAATAGGGCCCAGTAACTGTAGGGGGCGATTTTATGTATAGTGGATACATAAATAATTAATTTGATTTTATCAATTCTAATTAGATTAGGATTATGAATTAAATTAATGGGTAATTAATTTATTAGTCCCTATATTTTGATAAAACACACTGTTTAGTCCCTGTATTTTCAAAAACACACGGTAAAGTCCTTAACATTTTTCTTGATGAACTGTTTAGTCCCTAATGTTTTTCTCGGTGAACTGTTTAGTCTCTGCCGTTAGACTCTCATGAAGATTCTATTAGTCAATTTGGATTTGCATTCTTCTTTACCTTTATTTTCTTTTCCTTTAAACTCTAATGCATCTGAAATCAACTTTGACTATTCTTCTTATTGATTTTCTTCTTAATCGTTCAAATTCGTAAACATTGGGTCTGTTTTTTTTCTTGTTCTCCATATAAATAGCTTCTTTTTCTAAATTGGATTTCCTCTTCTGAAGTTTGAAGGTAAATAGTAAATGGTAATTTAATCATTTCCGAATTCATAAACGGTAAAAAATCTAACAAACAGATGGAAGGACTAAACAGTTCACTGAGAAAAAGGTTAGGGACCTTACCATGTGTTTTTTAAAATACAGGGACTAAACAGTGTGTTTTGTCAAAATACAGGGACTAATAAATTAATTACCCTAAATTAATTAAAGGATAAATAAATTAGGAGTTTTAATTAGATTATATTACTCCTATTATTATCCAATAAGGTTATTATTATTATCTTTATATTTAGATATATTAATAGATAATAATTAAGAATTCTATTCCGAATTAAATTCTTATTCAATAACCTAATTCTATCTAACTAGTTATTAGATACAAGAGATTATAAATACCCCCTACATAGTGATTTTCGAAATCCCCCAAGCAATCCAAGAGAGAGAATTTCGACCCCCCTGTTCGAGGACGAGATTATCTACCGCTTCCTTCCGTTCAATTGATTTTCATCTCTTTCTCTTTATCCTTGATCTTGTGTTGATTAATTAGAGACAATCTACTTTGGTTGTTATAAACGGTTGATTCTAACTTGATCTTCCATTGTTTTTGTTTTGTGCTCGGGAACTCGAAGTAAGAGTTGTGGGCACTTCGTTTGCAACGGTAGATAGAACTTCTGAAAGGTATTTCTTTTATCCCTCTTTATATGAAATAACGATTAACGGATCTTGGGTTAATGGAAATATAGGTTAAAATTTTTATATTTCCGCTGCTATACGTTTGCCTATTTTCCTTCACATCTAATGAAAATACAAGCAAATTTTTCAAAAAAAAAAAACTTCTCATGACAAAAATAGAAAAAAACAAAAGAACATTCAAAGTAGCATACCGCATTTTTATATTTATATTTGAAAATTAAGATTAATCTTGCTTAATACATCTTTAGTATCTATTTTTGTCCAAAAACGTCCAGTGCCTCCTATACTTTTAAAATGTTCAATTTACCTTTTGGACTTGTTTAAAGAAACCTATTAACCTCCTAATCCACACGACAATGTAGGAAGAGATTTTAGAAAAGTTGAAATGTGTACTCTTTAAGCAAGTTCAAGAAGTTAATAGATCGCTTTAAGAATGTTCAAGGGGCTAATAGATACATTTCAAAGAGTCACTTTAAGTAAGTTCATCGGTAAATAGAACTATTTTAAAGTACAAGGGACAATTGAGGTATATGGGTCAAACATACAATCATAGCCTATCAGCCTAATGACCACGTAAGTAGCCCGGTCCGAATCAGGCCTATAGTACATTGCCTATATATATAAACAAACCCCTTACAAGAGGAGGTTGGATCCATTACTTTCTCTCTCTATCTCTATCTCTCTCTATCCTCTCTAATATCAAACTGACTCAGGCGTTGGAGTGTTTGCAGTAATCGATCCCAATGCAGGAGTAGCCCAAAACCGGAGGGTAGCCCCACAATCTCTACGTCTCCATTATTTGGTGCTGTAAGTGTGGAGAGCAAGCGACCTTCTGATCCATTTCGTTCAAGCATGACTGGCCATCAGGCTATGTCGACTCCTATTAAGAAGATGTTCGTTGCAGCTACCACGGCATCTGGCTCCGGGTGCGAAGAGCCCTCTCTGAGCCCTATTAGGATGCCACTAAACTTTCCCCTCTGCTTACGAAGGTTGAGTCCGACGAAGAATCAGTGAGCACCTCCGTGCAGTTTTTTAGCATCATTAGAAGCTTTCAAACGACTCAAGTTGTATAGACAATCGCACAAATTAAGGAGCAACAACATACTCTACAGGAATATAACGCTAAAATATGGGAGTTCTTCAAAACTCAATGGTTTTCACGAAGGATGAACTCAACCTCAGCACTCCATATGCAAACCACTAAAATCACAATGCGCCCCGCAGCCCAACCCTGACCTCGCCACCCTCTCACACTCCCGTATTCCCCTCGACGGCACCTGTCAACCCCGAAAGATAACTCTGGCTCTCAAGAGGTTGAAGACCTGTTAGAATCCAAAATCCAAAGGTTCCTCGACAAGCAAGCTCTGGGTGGAATAATAGGAGGAAATATAACGTCAAGTGATAAGTCCTTAATTTACGTATTTATGCATGCATATTCATATTTATATTAATGCATTTAGCTTAGTTTAGGATAGGTTTTGGAAAGATTTCACTTGTTTGTTCATGATTTCTCCAGAGATAGGTTTGAAACACTTAAAAGCTCAATATGAAGGAATATCAGTAAGGAACAGATCAAAGGCAGAAGAAAATAGCCAAATTAGGGCAAAAGTACCAGTCCCGATCGTGATGCCCCAGTCCCGTTCATGATCGTGCCCAAAAGTTCACAAAAGACAGAAGACCATCTGTCGCGATCGTGACAGACAGATCCGTCAACTTTGCATGGCAAAGCAAAGTCACGAACGTGATACCCCTATCTCATTCGTGACCGGCATCTTCACTGCAAAAGGACATGATTCTTCAGTCTAAATACATCTATTTCATCCTGAATCATCATCTTTCTTCACCACGGGTTATGACTCTCCATGACAACACTTGAAGAGTTATAATATTGAAGAGACATGATTCTTCATCCACTATAAAAGGATACTCTTCTCACAAGACAGGACACACATACAGAGAGAAAGAAAGAAGAATAATACAAAAAAGTTCTAGAAAGTACAACAAGGAAGATTCTACAGTTTCTAAGCTTCTATTTCCAACATTGAATGAAGCAAGATCGAGAGATACACTTCCTCGAGATACAAGATACAAGATACAAATAAAAAGACACACATAGGCATGACAAACCTTACAGAGACCGTAAAAGGATTTACAACCCCTATACTCTCATTTGTTACAGTCTTTATTCTATGTATTCTTTACTTTTGACAAATCACTAACTCTGTCAAACACTTGTTTATTAAAATTACAATTCAATCAAAGTGCAAATTATTCTATGTTCATCATCTCATTCTATTATTGCTTCTATGAATATTCTAGGAAAATCCATTTAAGCAAGACATAAGAATATTTATCATTTTATGAAGTTAGAAGAGATTCAGTTCATAAAAGGATAATTATATCACATGATCCACTTGTTTCGTTTTTAATTCTTAATTCTAATTCACTACGATAGGTCGAGGAATTAGAATTATCTATCTGAAAGCATCCAAGTTATTTAATCCTGGATCGAGAGATTGGATTAAATATTTCTATCTGATACAACTGCAGTAAGTTTGGAAAGTGTTTTTGGGTTTAAACTTATTAAAATCTGTATGTATCCCGAGCTATGCACGGAATAGAAACTTAGAAAATATAATTTAAGTATTATTATCATTATTTCTAAATAAAACTATTTTACAAATCAAATTTACTTTCTGTAAACCAAGAGAAAATGAACTTATAAATTAAATCCGTTATAGCAGTTAATCAGCGTTTTCTGTGGGAACGATATCTTATTATTATTACAAGCGGAACCATGCACTTGCGGAATTCGCCTAAAATCAAGCAAAACTCCTCTAGTAAACCAGATCATTGACACTTATTTCTCAAGGGACTGGAAAACCCTAGACTCACTTTCTATTCAGGCACTAAACACCCAAATGACCACGTCGGTTCGTTCATCATTACTATCAACCTGTATTCAAAGGATGATGATATAATGTGCAAGGTTTTCCCCACCACATTGTCCCTAAGCACGCATGGATAGTAAAAAGGCATGACGCCCGAGTCAATCTACTCTTTTGACCTACTGAAAGACCTCTTCCTTTCCCGTTTCATGGCAGCTGCTAAGGTTAGAAAGATAAGCTCACACCTCCACAGCCTGCGGCAGAGACCGACCGAGCAACTTAGAAACTTCGTCTCAAGATTCCATCACTTGGCCCACCAAGTCAAGTGCATCAACTTGGAAGTCACTCATAATCAGTGTTGTAAAAGTCGATAGGCGCTAGTCGGGCGGACAAGACCTCCAAAGATTAATTGGGGATTAATCGAAGATTAATCGGTGATTAATCGGATTTGTATTTTTCTATTTTTTAGATTTATATTAAATAAATATTATATAAACACATTTAAAATATAAATTATATTATCTAAAAATAATAATAATAAATATTATATAATAGAAAAATATAAATATTTATTTTAAATAAATAATAACATAGTTATTAGTTAATACTAATTACTTGTATTATTTTTTACTAATTATAATTTATAAATTGGGCTGATTTTAACCCATTTCAGCCGATTTTAACCTGTTTTAGCCGATTTTTCTGCCTAGACCAATTTTTCCCGCCTAACCCGCCTTGTCCGGCTTAACCCGATTTAAACTGCCTAGGCGGAAGAAAATCAGGCTCCCGACTTATTCCGACCAGTTATATAAAGTCGGTCGGTGTTCTAAAAATCACTGATATATCAGCCGATTAGTCGCCGACTTGACCGATTTTTACAACACTGCTCATAATGGCTTAGCAAGAGGAACTTCATATGAACCACTGAAGCAAAAAATGCTTTCGAAAACTCCCTCGCTCATTTAAAGAGCATGTGGCCATGGTGCAAACCTTTGTCCGCTATGACCATTGCGACCGACCGATAGGTTATGAGGAGTCCGAGAAAGATAAGGCCAAAGGAGATTGCGAGTGTGAGGAAAAGGAGAAACGGCATGCAGACTTGAGAGATGGAGGAAGAAGCAAGAAGATGAGGCCCCAATGCCCTACCTACCCCAACATGAAATGGACCACCCGAATCCCAGATCCGTGACTAAGTCAGACGGCTTAACAAGACATGAGGTGCACTATTCTGATCGAGCAATCATCCCACCACCTTGCAAAACTGGGCAGTTTGTAGCTCTTCCTCAAAGAGGGCATTGAAAACACAAATCGATAAAGAGAAATATTACAAATATCACAAGTCTTCTGGACATTTAGTAAAGAACTGCAACCAGTTGCAGAAGGAGATAGACAAAATGCTCCACTAAAGGGCACCCTCTAGGTCGCCCGCTAAGCTGATATAAACCACAAGCCTCGAGATCCATCACCCAAGCAAGATGAAAGAAAAAGACCCTGCTACGAAGGTGAAATTCATGTAATCCGGGAAGGAGCACCTGCTCATTGCGAGGCTCCAACAGCCAAAAAGAGAGAAAGGTAGCAACATACGAAGCATTCACAGTGCAACCACCACTGCACACCTCCCATTCGGAAGCTCCAGTGGTCACCCTGGTAATCGTAAATTTCAACATACACATGATCTTACTCGACACTATTATCTTGGTCAACCTCCTAAGTTAGGGAGTCATGGAAGTAATAAAGTGTATGGTTTTTTTTAGGGACGGGGATGTTGGTCCCTTATAACGTGACAAGTTAGTTCCAAGGGGGGGGGATAGGAACTATTTAAAAAATTGTCCGTTTAGGCTGACTTCTTTTTCTATGAAAAGGATTACACATCGTCACTAAGTAGATTCAAGACACAAGCTTAGTCAACTTGTGACTAAGTCTGCTTCTTTACTTGAGTCAGAAAATAGCACTTAGAGTCTATTCCTGAACTCAGCTTCTTAGTAAACTTAACTCAGCGTGAGTTCTTTACTTAGTCAGTTTTCACACCAAGCAATATATATTAAAGGAGTTTAAGGGTTAGAAAGATATTACTCAGCAGACTTATCCTGGTTCGGCCTCTTTGCCTACGTCCAGTCCCTGGAACTCGTTCCGAGCTTTTTGAATTCTTTACTGAGCTCTTTAAAGGTAGAGCACGAAACCTTTTACAAATAGAAGCTGAGTATAACAAGAGTACCTTCCTCTATACCTCTACTCACTCCTATATCTACGTTGAGTACTATAACCGAGTACTCAGCCTCTCCTTTCTATTCTTCTAGAAATGATAAAGTGTTTGTCCTAAACAACGATTGCTAAGACACTTTAGATGATTGGAAATCACTCTAGACTTTTACACAATAATATGGAAATTGGTGTAAGGTATTTTCTTTGCTTTTTTCACAGAATCTTCGAGTATGAATTTGGTCAGCGTTTCGACAACTTGAAGTTCTATATAGATTGAAGCAAATGGATGGCCTTTATATAGTGACACTTGAGGCACCTGGTCATTTCGAATTTCGAAATAACCGTTGGAGGGAAACGGCTTCCTGTCGTTGTCACTCTGGGCGTGCTCAGCGTCGTTGGCCAATAGGATTCTTGCATCTTCTGTCTTTGTCAGTCTTCGGCAGAATGTTTCGCCATTTAAGGAAAAGTCCACGAGACAGCTTTCTGTGCCTTCTGAACTTTTCCCAAAGTACAAATACTTTGTCTAAAAGTTGAACATTGCATGCCGCTATCCAGACTGCTTTGTCGTCCAACTCAACAGCTTCTTCTTGAAGCTTTTGCCACGAAGGCTTCTCGATCCTTCTCTTGCTGAGTCGTCGTTTTAGTTGATACGGCTTCGTTTTGAACTCTTTGGCCGAATGGTATTGATGTGTTGACTTGGGCTTGACTTCCACTTTATGGGCCTTTGGGCTTTTTAATCTCAATGTCTTATACACAATTAAACTCAACATTGAACAAACACATTAGTGTAATAAATCAAAGCTTTTTAAATTTAATGTGATAGAATATTTTTATCATTACTTAAATAATTTTGTCAAATCAAAATCATGTGGAAAGGTGTTTCAACAAACTCCCCCATTTTGATGTTGGTAAAAATATTCAGTCGAAGAACTCAGTGTTGAGCTCCCCCATGATAGTTGACCTTGTTTTGTCAAATAACTCCCCCGTAAGGGTTGAGCTACTGACTTAGTTTTACTCAAAACATTTTAAGGATTAATTGAGTAAGTCTAAGGTCAGTTTTCAGAGATAGGTCAGCTCATGGAACATATTCTATTTAACTCAGTTTTACGCGGAAGGTTTAAATATCAGAGAGCGCTGAGTAAGCTTTATTCAATGAGTTTTAGTTAAGTGGACATATAAGAAGTGGTCAACATATGTGATCAACACAGCAGACATATCATCAATTAATATAGACAGTGTAGCATAGTTGATTTAATGAAGATGCGTTTTAACAAATTATATAAATCACTTAAGTAAGCATCGCACAAGAGTAGTCAGTATGAAAGAGATAGAGATGCATATAATTTGTTTTGATTTTAAAGTCAGCACAACATAGTTCACAAATAAAACATAGTCATAAAGGTTCAAAAACTAGGGTTCAAAACTAGCTATCCTAGCTACTTTTGTTTGCCCTTGCCCTTGTGTTGCGGCTGACTAACTGAAGCTTGCTGAGTTCTTGGGTCTTGTTCTTTCTCCCCCGTTTTGCCATCATCGGGTTTGTGAATGAAGGTGGCGTCAATTGCAGCTTGAGTGAGGTGCTGAGAAAATGCCTTTAGCTTTCTCGTGCTTTCATTCATTCCGTCGAAAATTGGAACACCATCATCCACAATGGATCGAGGAATTCCGATTGATGCAGCACTCAGCATTCTTAAAACAGCGACTTGAGACTTGCCAATCCAGTGCATGGTTTCAGTGAGCATGGCAAAGGCTTGATGAAACATCTTTAGCAAAGAGGAGTCATAATACTCACGCTGAGCGTTGATTTGGCGCACATTGCTGAAAGTTGCTCGAGAATACTTCAGAATCTCATTGGTTTTAAGCTCGTCAGTTGCCATCTCTTGCCTGTTTAAGTTCAGCAGACGCACAGCCTCGCTAATTTGCTCAATGGAGCATTAAGAGGAAGTGGAAAGCTGGTGATTAGTTTTCTCTTGCTCGGTGTGAAGCTGGATGAAGAGATGTTGTACTTCGACAGAAGTGGCATATGCTGAGTTCGCAGCTGACAGTTGATGAAACTCCCTTTGCAGTGAGTTTATATGGTTGACCATAGTCAGCTGGAGTTCGGTCAGCTTCATAATAGAGTCCTGCCTAGGCTGTGGAGATTGTAGTGTAGTCATGACACTCAGAAGATCCTTTATACCTTTGATCTCGGTGAGAAGCTGAGTGACAGACGAAAATGGAGTTGTCTCAACAGTGTTAGATTCAGCGGCATTGGTACTTGATTGATGGAGGTCCTGGATGAGAGCTTGAGCTGAGTCAACAATTCTTCGACCAGACTCAGAGGCAATGAGGTAGCTAAAGGATCCATCGTGTGTTGGCCCAGATGCCGGAGGTGGAGTAGAACCGAATAAGGGCAGTGTTTGGTTCTGATCGTCATTGGAAGGCCCAGCATTATCAGCAGCTGGCCTGGAATTAGTATTGTCAGTGGAAACTGACTGAATCTGATTCTGCTCATTTAGTTGGGGAAGTGGAGGATCAGCAAAAAGAGTTGCTTGCTCAGTGTCAGGCTGAAGAAGACTGTGTGATGGAATGTTAGGAAGTTCAGTGTCCACCTGAGCAGGAAATTCCTTAGCTTGCTCAACAGTTTGAAGAGCGGAATCTTCAAGCACTTGCTCGGCATTACTTGGGTTGGCGGAGGCATTTAAGTCGGCATGTTCCTTTTGAGAAACAGAGGCTTGATTTTCTTGCAACTCTGGTTGAGACACAGGTGGGTTGGAGAAGTATTTAAGTTGGACATCTGTAAGATCGGGAATCTCATCCCTCAGCGGTGAGTCACCCATGAGGTCAATGACGGGTCTTTTGAAGGCTTTCTTCTTTCTCAGTCTCCTAAGCTTCGGAGGAGTAGGGTCACACGGAATAGACTCAATGGAGTCAGTGGGTGAGGCATCCCTTTGAACAGCAGGAGCATTTACTTGGTTCTCAATTTCTTCTTCATCAACCAACTCATTGTTGATTGGTTCAAGATGCTCATCATCTGCTGGTTCCTCAATGTCATCTTGACCACTTTCTTCTTCTTCAGACTCATCATCCAGTTCTTCTTCTTCTAACTGGTCATCCAACTCTTCCTCATCAAACTGACCACCCAATTGGTCTAGGTCTTGTTCTTCCTCAACCTGTTGCTCAGTGTCAATCCCTTGACTCTGTGCATAGTGTGAGTTAGGAGGAACGACGATATCTGTTGGCATGGCCTCAATAGGTCTTAATTCAAAGTTGAGCTTCTTCCTCTTCCTTAATGGTTGGTCAGCAACCTCTCTTTCTTTTATCTCAGGCTCAACTTGCCTAGGTCTTTTCTCAGCTGACCTGGATCCACCCTGACCTGGTTGAATCTGGGGCTTAGTTCCTCTGCAGAAAAATTTCAACTTCTTTGGAGCAGAAGCAGCTCATTTAGAGGTGCTTTGCACAGCTTTCCTCTTTCTTTGCGCTCTCCCCTTTCGAGTCACAACCCCCTCAGTGTTTGCCCCCTCAGCGTTCTGGATAGCTTCCCCTTTTCCTTCCTTCGCCACAATTGGTAGGTCATGTGCCAAACCAAATAGGGCAGCAACTGTAATTTCGGTTCCCCGAACTTTGATTTCCGCAACCGTGTCCACCTTGTGATCCTGGAGGATTCGAGTGATGAAGGAGCCCAGCCTAAGGGTTCCTGTACTTCGTAGAAACCCACCAATTATGAAGACAGGCATGTTTATCGGCGTATAGGTCAGCATGTGCCATATGAAACACTGCTCGAAGTTGGTTGTTGAGTTGATGCAGTTGATTTTGGGGTAGAGGAAATTTGTCAGTATGTAATGGGCCATCTTTTGATGCTGACCTATGGAAGTGCTTGAAATTTCACCTACATGACCCTCAGGTTTGCAGAAGGTCTGAACGTAGTCGGTTTTGGTATGGTCACCAGATTTACGAAGTATAGCTCCTTCGTTTTTCAGCTTGAACAGTGAGGCTAGATATGCTGGGTTGATGGAGATGTTCTTTCCTCGAACATGAGTTGCTAGGTAGTTCCTGTTATCATTGGCGACTTTCAGGTTGGCATAAAATTCTCGTACCAACTCAGGGTAAGTGGGATCCCGAACTGAGAACAGCTCGGTCCAGCCATTGTTCTTGATCCACTCACAGAAAGGCTGCTCGGCATCCTTGAATCCTTGTGCGAACCACCGCGAGTGGTCTATCTTCCACCCCCTCACACTCTCGAAGACCTGAGTGTAGGTGCGTTCAACTACTTTCTTACCCTTGTCTTTTTGCTGCTGTTTCCCCTTGGAAGAGGCAGCTTGAGCTTTCTTGCTCGGCGTAGTAGCTCCAGCATGGTCACGCTGAGTAGGAGAAGTGGGGTTGTCATCGGAGCGGTTATGGGAGAGACCGGCATCGGAGATGTTTAGAGAAACTTTTGTCATGTTCTCAGAGAAGTTTTAGGGGATTTTGGGAATTTTTGAGAGAGAGAGAGTGAATGCCAAAGATTTCTAAGCGTAAAGAAATGAAAGTGGGAATTCATCCACTATTTATAGAGATGTTGAGTTAATCCAAGGCGTTGAGTAGTCCGTTTTGCCTCGAGATTCTCAATCGACAAAGATTCTGGCATTTATGACACATACGACGCGTGTATTTTCTAATTATAGCCTATACGTCATCCTAGGTGGCTATTTAATTCGCGTGCTTTACATTAAAGTTTACAACGGCTCTTTACTCAGTGTTAAGAATTTCAGGCGTTTAAAATTCTAAGTAGTTAGTGTTATGTAGAGGAATCGATCTTATGCGTAGTAACTCAGCTTGAGATAGATACTCAGCATATATATTTATCTACTCAGCATGTAATAGCACAAATCATTCAGTATGGAAATTCACTCAGCATGCATACTATACTTGAAATTTATTGAAGAGGATTAAACATACCAATGGCTTCTCTAAGTATGTTGAATTGCTCACGAGCCAGTGGCTTTGTGAAGATATCGACAAGCTGCTCATCAGTTGGGACATAGGTCAGCTTGATCTCTCCCTTGAGTACGTGATCTCTAATGAAGTGATGTCTTATGCTGACATGCTTCATCATGCTGTGTTGGATTGGGTTCTTTGATAAGTCAATGGCACTTTTATTGTCACATTTGACTTCAATTGTTTTAGTCTGAACACCAAAATCTTCAAGTTGTTGCTTAATCCATAGGACTTGAGCAACACAGCTTCCAGCAGCAACGTACTCAGCTTCAGTGGTTGACAGGGCTACTAACGCTTGCTTCTTACTGAACCAGGACATAAGACAGCTCCCAAGGAAGTGGCATCCTCCTGAGGTGATTTTTCATTCAAGCTTGTCTCGTCCGTAGTCAGCGTCAGTGTATCCAATGAGTGTGAAGTCATGAGTGTTGGGATACCATAAACCTGCATTCACTGATCCTTGCAAATATCTAAGGATTCTTTTTACAGCTATGTAATGAGATTCCTTAGGTTAGATTGATATCTAGCACAATAACATACTGAGAACTGAATGTTCGGCCTACTAGCAGTTAAGTAAAGTAGAGAACCAATCATACCTCGGTACAATCTGCTGTCTACTGACTTACCATTCTCATCAGCGCAGAGGACAGTGTCAGTGCCCATTGGGGTAGATATTGACTTACAATTCTCTAGTTCATACTTCTTCAATATCTCCTTAGCATACTTAGTTTGACTGATGAAGATGCCATTTTTCCCTTGTTTGATTTGAAGTCCAAGGAAGAAGTTGAGTTCTCCCATCATTGACATTTCAAACTCAGTCTGCATCTGCTTACTAAATTCCTTGCATATTGACTCGTTAGTGGCACCAAAAATAATATCATCAACATATATTTGAGCCAGCAGGGTATCTTTACCTTTTTTCTTAATGAATAAGGTTGTATCAGCTTTACCTCTGACATAATTTCTAGTCAGTAAGAAACTGGTCAGCCTCTCATACCAAGCACGTGGTGCTTGCTTGAGGCCGTACAGAGCCTTTTTTGAGCTTATAAACGTGGTTTGGGAATTTAGGATCCTCAAACCCTGGAGGCTGATTAACATAAACTTCCTCGTTTATAACACCATTAAGGAATGCACTCTTAACATCCATTTGAAACAGTTTAAAGTTCATATAGCTTGCATATGCACATAAAATTCTAATAGCCTCTAGCCTTGCCACTGGGGCAAAGGTCTCACCGTAGTCAATACCTTCTTGCTGACTGTAGCCCTGAGCTACAAGTCTTGCTTTGTTTCTGACCACGTTCCCTTGTTCATCCAGCTTGTTGCGGAAGACCCATCTTGTTCCTATGGTCTTCTGGCTTCTTGGTTTTGGCACTAGATCCCATACTTCATTTCGTCTGAACTGATCAAGTTCTTCTTACATTGCATTCATCCAGAATTCTTCATACTCAGCTTCAGCAAAGTTCTTTGGTTCCTGGATTGAGACGAATGCTACGTTGCTGAGGTATCTCCTGAGTTGATTTCTAGTCATCAGGGTATTCTCAGCGGCATCAAGAATGCCACTCTTTGAGTGACCTCTTGGTATCCTAATCTCCTTTGGTAGATTGATGTCTTGCGCTGGTTGTGTTTCAACAATCTCTGCATGTGTAGATTGGTCAGTGAAAGTAATTTGAGTTTCATTTTTACCTTTGGTCAGCCCTTGAGGGAATGACTCAGCGACTGTTTCTTGGTCAGCGGGTGCTGAGTGTGGGTCATCCTCGGTCAGCGGCTGGTATCTACCTGCAGGGTTAGTTTCATCGAACTCAACATGTACTGACTCTTCTAAGACTTGAGTTCGTTTATTGAAAACTCTGTATGCTTTGCTGTTTGTTGAGTAGCCTAAAAAGATAGCTTCATCAGCTTTTGAGTCAAACTTAGCTAGGCTATCTTTGGTATTTAAGATAAAACATTTACAGCCAAAGGCACGAAAGTATCCAATGTTGGGCTTTCGTCCTTTCCAAAGTTCGTAGGGGGTTTTCTTTAGTATAGGTCTAACAAGAGCCCTATTAAGAATATAGCACGTTGTGTTGACAGCTTCTCCCCAAAAGTACTTTGGAAGCCTATGCTCACTCAGCATTGTCCTGGCTATTTCAACCAAGGTTCTATTTTTCCTTTCAACCACCCCATTTTGTTGAGGCGTTCTAGGAGCAGAGAAATTATGGTCAATGCCGTTGGTTTCACAGAATTCAACAAACTGTTGGTTCTTGAATTCTCCACCATTATCACTTCGGATGTGAGCTAACTTAAGGTCTTTATCATTTTTAAGTTTTCTTACCAAATTTGAAAATGTCTCAAAGGTTTCATCCTTGCTACTCAGCAAGATGATCCAAGTGTACTGAGAAAAGTCATCTACAATGACCAAAGAAAATCTTCTTCCACCCAAGCTCAGCGGCTGGACTGGACCGAAGAGATCCAAGTGCAGTAACTCTAATGGACGCTTAGTTGAGACAATGTTTTTACTATGAAAAGATTGTTTGGTTTGTTTTCCAGCTTGGCAAGCGCGACATAGTTGATCTTTTTCAAATTTAAGTTCTGGCAGACCCTCAACCAATTGCTTTCTTGCTAATTTGGCCAGGAGGTCCATGCTTACATAACCAAGTCTTCTGTGCCATAGCCAGGAATTTTCTTCCTTTGACACTAAGCATACAGTTTTTGAAAACTTCTTTTCCAAGTTCAGCATAAAGACATTATCAATACGAGGGGCAGTTAAAATTAACTCATTTGTTTTACCCTCGAATATTTTACATCCAGTGTCATCAAATATAACTTTTCTCCCATTGTCACATAGCTGAGCTACGCTGAGTAAGTTATATTTGAGTCCGCTGACTAGGGAGACTGACTCAATAGTAGGATTGCCACCAATGGTCCCTGACCCTACTATCTTACTGATAACAACCCAAATTATTCTTGAATAAGGAATAAGGGAAAATTAATAGAAATAATGGTAAACCATTATTCCTTCTAAAAGAGATATTTATGCATGATTAATGTGGAATTAATGATAATTAATGCAGGGGCGAATATGCAAATAATGAGGAAAAGGAAGGAGTCTCTAGCATTATGTCACGCCACGTGGACCATGGCGAGATACGCCATAACGAGATACGCCCGATGAGAGCGAGTAGCGAATACCCGCCATAGCTCTCAAGGATAGCGTACATACGCCTTGACGGATCAAAGAATACGAAAAGGCGCCTTTATTACCATCCATAAATGGGAATAAATACAATTAAATGGCAATTAATAGCCATTAAAGGGGAATAAAGACTTGACTGTTCGAATACCTCAACTCTGAGGGTTTCAATGCTAAATACTGGGATTAATGGAGAATTGATAGCAATTAAAGACGAGTAATGACACGACTCTTCACCTGCTTCCCCATTAATGCTGAAGGTTACAAAAACCTATATAAATACCCCAGCTTCCTAGGATCAAAGGTACACTTACTGATTCTCTACTTTTGTGCTTACAGTTTATTCTCAGAAATATTACTGACTTTGGCATCGGAGTGTCCTCGACCGATCCCAACGGCGCCTCACAGGGAAGTGCTCCGATCAAGGATTTTTCCACAAGTTATCAATTGGTGCGGTGAACGTGGATCTCTAACAAACAGAAGATCACAAAATCTTGATTGTATAGAGTTTCACAAAGAACAAAACAATGGAGTCAACAGAATAGAAATCACAATCTCAAACTTTGGCTCAATCAGTACAACAAATCTATCCAAAGATACAGTTCTCCATATATTGGTGGGAAAGAGTTTTCTACATTAAATCTGGAATTTTATGATGAAAAAGATAAGTTTCCTCCCCTTTCTTATTCCATTTTTAATTAAAGAAAATTGAGATCCCTCACTCTTATAAAGTGCTATGAATATCATTATATGTTATTATGATAAATCTAATAAACTGTGAAAGATGAAGTCATAGACACAAATCTTTCATTAAATCTTGCATGCTTACTATGACCTCATATTTTTATGCATGACAAGTGTAATATGATATTATCATTGAATTAGTACAAACGCATGTATAAGACCCGTAATCTTGGGATTTACAAAAAAAATCATCCATTTAATGTGATTTTGTCATTTGATATTAAAATATCATAAAAGGGCTCATGTAATTACAAATGATTTAGATCTGGTCGGTCTTTTGGATGAACACGCATATAACTATTAGAAGAAATTACAAAAAAATCATATTTGGTTTTTCCTACAATTCACCATCTATATATGGCTTTTCTCCTATATAGTACTTTTAATATCAGAAATTCATATTTTTGAATATTGTTTTGTCAAACAGTTATTTCATTCCTTTTTTTACAAGGATGTGTCTATTCATATAAAAATTGTTTATTTGACATTGTTAGAATTTCTATTACCAACACAAGAGACTTGAAAATATTGAGTCTATTTGTAATTATCCTATAATTGTCCCTAACTATTAAGGCCATTATGGGCTGATGAATTACCAAATTGGATAAACAAAACTTTCATGTCCTGAGCTAACTACAAAATAGTGCAAGTGTCGGTTTCGGATCAGAACATTAATTTATGCAAAATTCTTAGGATATACATGAGAATTCCTTAAAGATTGGATGATTGTATGTGAAGGTAGTTGAGAGTGGATTTTGAGTAATTTTCCTTACACTCCAAATTGGAGGAGAATCATGGTACATGTATTTTTCTTCCAAAATTACCTTTTCTCTTTTATTTTATTCGTACAAATGAAATGATATAAGAGTAATTTTATATATAACTATATTATTAAATCATCACTTACCTTTCTTTAATTACACCTCATTCAAATGAGGCTTTAATGATCTCTGAATGCCATTAATGTATGGATGCACAATATTAATTGCAAGTAAATAGCAACTATGTAAGATATCTTACCCAATATAGAATGTCATAACTTTTATGACGTTTAAAATAAATATGCTATCTTGGATATTAATGCGCATTGAAATACAAAAGGACATTATTCTTAAACCATTCTCATTATGGTTATTTATTAAGAATTCATTATGATATTCATGTGCAGTAGCAATCTTTATGGTTATGACCGTTATACGTGATATTATTATTAAAACAAGCACGATTAAAATTCTATTATGAATTTGTTTGACATATAATATTTATTCGGTTTTATCCTTTGACTAAGCTCATTCTAGAGTCAGGGACCAACGTGAAGGAATTATTAAGTTGATTCCAAGATGAACTAAAAATTCCATAAAGAGACATTGCATTATACATGATATTTGCCAACAAGGTCAATGCAAACAGTCTTTTGCTATGAAGTATGTTCCGTAGATCAAGCCACTGATCCCCAAGGTGAGTGAATATAGCTTTTATGCCTTACCACAATCTTTTAATAATGGACAGGGTATGCCCCACTTCTGGAGTTCTTTCAGTGCTAACCCACAGGTATAAGGGAATTGCTAATAATGCAACCAGTGCCAAACACTAGCATGAAAAATAAAGCTCAATCCAGAGAAGTGTATATTCAGAGTCACTTCAGAAAAATTCCTTGACTATGTCATTAGCAAAAAAGGAGTTAGAGCAAATCTAGATAAAGTAAAAAGCCTTGCGAGGAAAAAGGTGAAAAGGGCGCCTAAATAAAAGCCATGTGAGGAAAAAGGTGAAAAGAGCGCCTAAATGAAAGCCCCACTATGGGTGAGAAAGATCCAGAGGTTGAACGGGCGAATCATCGTACTAGAAATATTGTCAACAAACATATCAAGGTATAAAACAATTCCTAGCAGAACCACCCTTGATGAGCAGACCAATCTGAAGGGGAGACCTGTATTTGTATCAATCTGTCATAGATAAAGCTATGTGCACCGTGGTTATTCAAGAAGAAGAAGGTCAGCAGTTCTCCATCTATTATGTTAGCAACATGTTGAAGGATGCGGAGACAAGATATTCGAAGCTAGATAAAATGGCTCCCACGGTTGTGACAACATCCATCCGCGTTAAACCATAGCTCCAAGCATAACCTCAACATGATCGAGATCAAGATCAAAAGCCGGCTTCACCATCATGATTCAACATTGAACACACGAATGATGAGATTGAAAGGCGAGTGCATGCCGCTCTGGATAGACAAGAGAACAATGCAGAAAGATACGCCATCCAGTTAACAGGAATTCGCCATTCACAGCGCGGATCATGGGGTACGAGGCGGAAAAAATGATTAAAGCTTCCAACTTGCCACAATATAAAAGAAAAATCAATATAAGCGGGACATTACATATCCCGAACCCAAAGGAGGGGAGCATGTAACCGTTGGAAGAAACGCCAAAGCATACTACAGGTTGGCCACCACACTGAAGCTTGCTGTGAGCTGGCAAACTAGATAGCTTTGTCCAGAATAACAAATAACAAGACGACAAGCAGAAGACAGATCCCAAAAAGAAATTCAAAAGTGTCATTAATGTCATAGCAGATGGACCAGTGTATCAGCCACCCGTGGAAAAAGCAAAAATATCCGTTCTGGATAAAACATCCCTCAATTGCCCCTTTTGCAGAAACAGGTCCAGGAATCTCTCCACATACAAATGCGTTGACAATTAAAGGATGGGAGATGAAATGAAGCGAGTAATGGTAGACATGGGCAGTTCTTGCAATGTCATCACCATAGGTGCATTCGCCAAACTAAAGGTTGATCCGATCCAAATAGAAACAACCATTGTTGACATCATGGGAGTGACAGGTCACACTATTCGGACCAAGGACCAGGTAACTTTGGAATGCAAGCTGGCGGATGATGATCAAGCGTGGATTGGTGATCTGGAGTTCTCTATTATGAATGGACAATCAGCTTATAACATCATTCTTGGGCGGCCGTTCATCTCAAAGGTTGCAGCCCTAATTTCCATCCGTCGTATGGCAATGTACATTTCCACCAGCAAAGGAGGAATAATGATTAGCGGGAACCAAAAGGCGGTTCAAGAGACCTACTCGGCGTCGCTATCGATCCGCCCAAATTCAAAGATGACGAAGGTGAGGAAGATGAACTTGTCACTACAGCTTTGGGCGACACAGAAACGCTCCTTATTGCTGATGGAAAGCGGGTGCGGATCGCCAAAGGATTAAAACCTGAGATCAAGGAGGATGTTACGAAAGTTCTCATTGAGTCTGAAAGCCTATTTGCATAGGAGAATGAGATCCCCACAGGAGTAAGCCCAAATGTGATTACTCATAAAGTTAAACATCATTGAGGATGCGGTTCTAGTTGCTCAGAAAAGACGGAACCATAGGCCTAAAAATCAGTATTTTTACGTATTCTTATATGTGCATTAAACTGTTATAATATCCTATATTTTATAATTTATTCTTTCTCGCCATACTTCTTATATTCATTTGCCTAGCTTTTATTCCTGATATACGCCCAGTGGCTGGCGAATGAAAAGTTCCACTGACGGATCAATTACCTCAAAGATAGGACAATTGATCCCCATCATGGGCGGATCCCCTTTCCACAAAGATAAGAAGCACAGACCCTCAGGAGCTTTCAAATGAGCTCAACTCTCTCCTCAAAGACAGGAAACAATTGATCGTCGTCAGAGACAGAGTTAAAACATTTCTCAGACGTGAGAACTTTACACTCTCAAATACTCTTCCCAAAGAAGAGTCTCAAGACCTGGCGGCGGATCGATTCACCTCAAAGATAGGAAGCAAATCGATCGCCTAAGGCAGCTTAACTTCCTCACCAGGAATAAAAGCTTTTAACCTTCACAAGGGTTCACACATTGGGGTACGGCTGGCCACCTACCCTAAACAATCGGAGAAATCCTAAACCAGATTCTAAAAAGTTACTTGCTAAAAGATATAATGCATTAGTAAAAATAGTTCTGGAAAGAAAAGGGTTCATCTCTAAATAATGAAGCCTCGTCTTCATCCAAGATAATGAAGCCTCGTCTTCATCCAAATAATGAAGCCTCGTCTTCATCCAAGTAATGAAGCCTCATCTTCATCTCCAAATAATGAAGCCTCGTCTTCATCCAAGTAATGAAGCCTCATCTTCATCTCCAAGTAATGAAGCCTCGTCTTCATCTCCAAACAATGAAGCCTCGTCTTCATCAAAGTAATGAATTCACGTCTTCATCATAGAAATAACGAAGTCTCACCTTCACAAATGCAAAGTAAAAACACTTTGGAAAATGAGTAAAGGCTAAAAAGGCAAGTGCCTAGAGTGCCAAAACCCTCCACAAAATGCACAAAAGTCCATAAATGGCTGATCATTCTTACTGATCCCTAAGGTCGGGTCATTCTCCTCAATATAGCAGAACTGAAGAAAAAAAAGTCCCTAAGGCGAATCATAATCCTATGCGGTAGGAACAAATGGTCCCATAAAGGGCGGGTTATTCCATTTCTAAAAGAAATATAACTCTCAAAAAGCCCCTAGAGGCTAACAATGGATACAGCTGACCACCTATTCACGAAGAAGAAAAAACCCCTAAAAGTGCATCATATCCATATATGATCCCATCTAGGGCGGGTCCACTTTCCTCCAAGATGGAAAAATAAAACACCATTTAGACAGCCCTAAAGAGCTTTTTATACCTTTAGGGAGGGCTTCTGATAACAACCCAAATTATTCTTGAATAAGGAATAAGGGAAAATTAATAGAAATAATGGTAAACCATTATTCCTTCTAAAAGAGATATTTATGCATGATTAATGTGGAATTAATGATAATTAATGCAGGGGCGAATATGCAAATAATGAGGAAAAGGAAGGAGTCTCTAGCATTATGTCACGCCACGTGGATCATGGCGAGATACGCCATAACAAGATATGCCCGATGAGAGCGAGTAGCGAAGACCCGCCATAGCTCTCAAGGAGAGCGTACATACGCCTTGACGGATCAAAGAATACGAAAAGGCGCCTTTATTACCATCCATGAATGGGAATAAATACAATTAAATGGCAATTAATAGCCATTAAAGGGGAATAAAGACTTGACTGTTCGAATACCTCAACTCTGAGGGTTTCAATGCTAAATACTGGGATTAATGGAGAATTGATAGCAATTAAAGACGAGTAATGACACGACTCTTCACCTGCTTCCCCATTAATGCTGAAGGTTACAAAAACCTATATAAATACCCCAGCTTCTTAGGATCAAAGGTACACTTACTGATTCTCTACTTTTGTGCTTACAGTTTATTCTCAGAAATATTACTGACTTTGGCATCGGAGTGTCCCCGACCGATCCCAACGGCGCCTCACATGGAAGTGCTCCGATCAAGGATTTTTCCACAAGTTATCACTTACCCTTCTTGTTGTCTCCAAAACTTACACTTCCTCCTCGTTTACGCACAAACGTGATGAACTGAGTTTCATCACCAGTCATATGCCTCGAGCATGCGCTATCAATGTACCACATCTTTGACTTCTCAGCACACCTCAGGCTCACCTGCAATATAGCTAGTTGCTTTTAGGTACCCAATTCTTTTTGGGTCCTTTCTTGTTAGGTTCAACAGGTAAAGCATCATATTTCATTTTATGATGACACACTTGGACAGTGTGTCCATTCTTTCCACAGAAGTCACAGCTGACCTTCCGTTTAGGATGTCTCACTGACTGGTCAGCACCCCAGTGCTGAGCGTGCCAACACACCTTTGTGGTGTGTCCTTTCTTCCCACAGAAGTCACATTGGACATTCCGCTGAGGATTCCATCTCTGCTGACTAGTACTTTGGTACTCAGTGTTCAGAGGATTATTTCTTTTATTCGGAACCTTAAGTTGGTTCTGAATTGATGTGACGTCCTTCCTCAGTTTCTTAGAAACTGATTGGACCTCAGTGACAAACTTTTGCATAATTTCTACATTACTATGCAAAATTGAAGTGTCCTGGAGAATATATCGAAGGTCACTCAGTTTGACCTCCTCAACCTCGTCACATCGCCTGCTGAGTGCTCTAACCTTTTTATTACACTTTTTGACAAGTGTATAAAGGTCACTCAGGGCATTAACCATTTCATTTCTGAGCAAGGGTAGTGATATTACCTCAGTTGAGTGTTCCTCATCGTCAGATGCAATGGAGGGTTCAGCATGCTCAGAAACACAAGGCTCAGCAAGCTCATCTGCCATGAAGCAGATCTTTGCTGACTCAGTGGCATCAGCTTCAGATGACGATGAATCATCACTATCACTCCAGGTTGCCGCCATTGCCTTCTTTACGTTCTTCCTTTCTTTCCTCAGCGTGGGACAGCTTGACTTGATATGGCCAGTTTGATGACATTCAAAGCATGTAATGGGCTTTGAGCTGTCCTTCTTGTACTTGCTGTCGCTGGAGTCAGCTTTGTACTTATCAAACTTCTTGTAAGGCTTCTTAGAATATTTGTCATTCTTTTTGAACAGCCTTTTCATCTTTCTAGTGAACATAGCCATTTCTTCATCGGCTGTTGAGCTCCCATCAGTGGAGTCAGCTTTCATGATAAGAGACTTTTGCTTCTTGTCTTCAGACTTTTCCTTCACCTCGAAATTCTTCATTGAGATCTCATGGGTCAGCAGTGAGCCAATGAGTTCATCATACTTGTAGGTGGTTAAGTCTTGAGCTTCCTCAACAGCAGTTTTCTTTGCTTGCCAGCTTTTAGGAAGACTCCTAAGAATCTTCTTGACTTGCTCTTCCTCAGTGAAGATCTTTCCAAGTCTCTTGAGCTCGTTGATGATGTTTGTGAACCTTGCGTTCATGTCAGAGATTCCTTCATCATCATTCATTTCGAACAGCTCGTACAACCTCATGTGCTGGTTGACTTTGGATTCCTTCACCTTGTTGGTTCCTTCATAGGTAACCTCGAGCTTCTTCCAGATCTCCTGCGCTGACTCACAACCTGAAATCTTGTTGTATTCTGCAGCATCTAACGCACAGTGAAGCATGTTTATAGCCGAAGCATGATTTTGTAGCTTCTTGAGATCATCCTCTGTCCATCTAGTCTCAGATTTGACAACCGTTTGGCCATCAATAGTTTCAACAGGAACAAATGGGCCTTGGACTATAGATAGCCATGCGCTCATGTTTGTTGCCTGAATGAAATTTTTCATTCTATTCTTCCAAAAGGTATAGTTAGACCCGAAGAATAGAGGAGGCCGAGTTATGGACAGAACCTCAGGCAGAATCTGAGTTGTCAGATTTCCTGGGAGAAACCGAGTGCTGTTCTCAGCCATAGTGGGGATCAGCTCAAGGTAGTTAAACCTTGCACAGTGAGCTTTTAAGCTCTGATACCACTTGTTGGTCCCTTATAACGTGACAAGTTAGTTCGAAAGGGGGGGGGATAGGAACTATTTAAAAAATTGTCCGTTAAGCTGACTTCTTTTTCTATGAAAAGGATTACACAGCGTCACTAAGTAGATTCAAGACACAAGCTTAGTCAACTTGTGACTAAGTCTGCTTCTTTACTTGAGTCAGAAAATAGCACTTAGAGTCTATTCCTGAACTCAGCTTCTTAGTAAACTTAACTCAGCGTGAGTTCTTTACTTAGTCAGTTTTCACAACAAGCAATATATATTAAAGGAGTTTAAGGGTTAGAAAGATATTACTCAGCAGACTTATCCTGGTTCGGCCTTTCCGCCTACGTCCAGTCCCCGGAACTCGTTCCGAGCTTTTTGAATTCTCTACTGAGCTCTTTAAAGGTAGAGCACGGAACCTTTTACAAATAGAAGCTGAGTATAACAAGAGTACCTTCCTCTATACCTCTACTCACTCATATATCTACGCTGAGTACTATAACCGAGTACTCAGCCTCTCCTTTCTATTCTTCTAGAAATGATAAATTGTTTGTCCTAAACAACGATTGCTAAGACACTTTAGATGATTAGAAATCACTCTAGACTTTTACACAATAATATGGAAATTGGTGTAAGGTATTTGCTTTGCTTTTCTCACAGAATCTTCGAGTATGAATTTGGTCAGCGTTTCGACAACTTAAAGTTCTGTATAGATTGAAGCAAATGGATGGCCTTTATATAGTGACACTTGAGGCACCTGGTCATTTTGAATTTCGAAATAACCGTTGGAGGGACACGGCTTCCTGTCGTTGTCACTCTGGGCGTGCTCAGCGTCGTTGGCTAATAGGATTCTTGCATCTTCTGTCTTCGTCAGTCTTCGGCAGAATGTTTCGTCATTTAAGGAAAAGTCCACGAGACAGCTTTATGCGCCTTCTGAACTTTTCCCAAAGTAGAAATACTTTGTCTAGAAGTTGAACATTGCCTGCCGTTGTCCAGACTGCTTTGTCGTCCAACTCAGCAGCTTCTTCTTGAAGCTTTTGCCACGAAGGCTTCTCGATCCTTCTCTTGCTGAGTTATCGTTTTAGTTGATACGGCTTCGTTTTGAACTCTTTGGCCGAATGGTATTGATGTGTTGACTTGGGCTTGACTTCCACTTTATGGGCCTTTGGGCTTTTTAATCTCAATGTCTTATACATAATTAAACTCAACATTGAACAAACACATTAGTGTAATAAATCAAAGCTTTTTAAATTTAATGTGATAGAATATTTTTTATCATTACTTAAATAATTTTGTCAAATCAACATCATGTGGAAAGGTGTTTCAATAGAGAATGCCCTCGGTTCAAGGGTAGTAAACCCCGCCCCCACCCCCAAAATAATTTAGTGATTCTCCACCTCCGTTGGTTTGGGTCTCCGTGGATTTCGTGGAGTCTCTGACCTGTTGCCACCCCTTATCATAATATGGTGATGATACTATATATCACTAGCATGATAGAGAGTGTCGACTGGTGGTCACAGATTGACCCAAAGTGCGATTTCACCCTTTTTTCAATGTTCAACACCTAAACAATATTTGATTCATATTGGAAACAAAAGTTAAGTAATCCATTTATAACAATGTAGAATCAATTAAACACATAATTTATCTTCCAATGCATTTCAAACATTGATTCGTCAATCTTCCAAAAACCTCAATTCACATGTAACTTAGCTGAAACCTTAACATGTATATGGATTGAGGTACTTATTAAATTAAGGGCTATCATAATCAAGTTGAATTAAGTGAACTAATTTAAGTTATGGTCTTAAGACATATTAATAGGGTACATGCTTAACTATGTGTAGATATTTAATTTCAATATTTTAATTACATGATGGACAAATTAGTAATTCCAACAAATAAGTTTACCTATTAATATAGTTATGGTCCCTATGACAATGAACAAATGCTATTTTATGTCCAGTCTCTTTATCAAATGTATGAGGTATAAGTTGCTTTTTACTACATGTTTGCACCAAAAATAAAGTTTTCTTGATGTACTCTTGGTTTACACTTTTGATGGGAGAAACATTTTTCGGGGGAACGTTTTAGAAAACATTTTTCTAATAAAGACTTTTTAGGAAACTTTTTTTATGTTCTCTCAGTGCACCATCTTTACTTCTTGATGAACTTCACTTCCACTAGTTTATCTTCCCTAGTGCATCGTTCACTTAGTTCCTAGAGTGAACCTTAGTTTCCCTAAGTGAAACATTTTTCTAAGGAAGACTTTTTTACGAAACTTATTCTTAGAAGAACTTTATAGGAATTTTTTATGTTATCCTAATGCACCATCTTTCCTTATCAATTCACTTCATTTCCACCGGTTTATCTTCCATGGTGCACCATTCTCTTAGACTTTCTTGGACTGCGCCTTAGGGGGGATTTTTTTTCTTTTTGAGGAAGATTTCTTAGGAAACTTTTACTCATAAGAAATTTTAGAGAATTTTTTTTTGATGTTTTCATGGTAAAACATATTTCCTTCTCAATGCACTCCACTTCCACTGATTTATCTTCCATGGTCCATAATTCAACTTGCCTTTCTTGGAGTGAACCTCAATTTCCTAAAAGGAAACCATAGGAAGACTTGAGGAAAACCATGGGAAGATCTAAGGGAGACCTAAGGGAAACCACGAGCATGGATTTTTCTGACCTCGATGATGTATGAATTGTTAATCTTGAGTTATAGGTTGATCCGGTGAAAGCCCATCTAAAAGCGATGAGTTAAAGTTCCAAGGAAATGAACGATAAAGGAACCTAGAGAAATTATTTGGAACGCCGATCGCCCTTAAGCTAAGGTCGATCAACCTTATGATAAGGTACGCCACCCATCCACTAAAATATCAAACTTTTGACCATTGACCTGATGAAAAAGAGACATGTCATTACCTACTAAGTTCGACTGACCTTAATTTGCATCATATAAAAGGTTGATCGACCTTTAACCCTAGAAATTAGGGTTGAGCCATACTCAACTGGAGCTTGTCAACCGACCATGGTGTTCATGAATCCCAAGCCAACATCAAATTCAACGCATCGGTGAGATAGCTAATTGCGGCTCCGAGTTTGTCATTGAATTTAATTTTATTGTTATTACATTTCAATTAATATGTATTGATGTGTTTTTCTCAATTCAATTGATTTAACTATATGTTAATATAAGATTAATTCAATTTGTAATCAATTTCTTTATTTACTTTGAACATATGTACTTAAACTCACATTTATATCAATAAATACTCATTTTTACCAAATCTCGTGTCAATTTCGTATTTGTAATTTCCTTTATTTACATGTCTTTTACTTATTTGCACTAGTTTAAACAGAATTAAATTATCTAGCAAAATTTTTATAACGCCGGTAGAGACCCAAGAGTGAATTTTTCAATTTGCGTCCCTCACCAATTGCTTCATTCAGATTTCAAGTTTTGGCACGCAAATTCACAAACTTAACCTATTTTTGAGAAGTATCTTATCTGGCACGCCTCCACCCTAACCATACATGACAAGGTTGAAAATTATCATTATTTGAAGAATATCACTAACAATTAGATAATAAGGCGGTTAATTTATAAAATAAATAAATATAAGAAAAAAAATAACTCTTTGCCCTTTGACTTTGACTGCCATGTGACTTTTTTTAACACCGTTAGTCAGTTTGGACTGTGTTTGCTAACAGAATCAACCATAAGGTACATGTATTTTATTTGAAAACCACATAGTCAGTTTAAACCACATAGTTTATATTTGAAAATGGCCCAAACCACATACTTTATTTTTGTACTTTGCTTTTTTTTTTTTTTTGTAGAGAAACGATGATCATCCTCTTTGCACAATTGACGAATGGTTATTTGGAAGCACAATTGATTATTGATTGAAAAGAAGATGTGATGAATTATAATTGTAATAAGTACTTTTGATGTTAAAAAAGAAGAAGCGATGCTCTCATCTAGCGACTAGGTCGCGATTCCACCGATCTACTGCCTGGGTTCATTTCCGCTGCCTGGATGTTTTAATCTGTTTTAATTTGCCGCCGTTATTCTGATTCTTCTGATCTGCTTGTTTTAATTTGCCACCGTTGGGTCTCTCCTATTGGAGTGTTTTAGGTCTTCTCCCTTGAGAAGTCGTTCACCTTATATCCCTGCTAATTTCCACCGGAATCGCTGTTACACTCCGTCAATTCCTCAACATCTCATCTATTCCCAAATCTACCACCCTACTCAATCCATAAATCATAATCATCCCCTAATCTTGACCTTTCACGAATTGTAAATCCAGAAAATCCCTAATCGATGTTCTTCCCAAATCACAATTTCAGAATTCCAAAAAGCCATCACTCGAAATCATAATCATCCCCTAATCACGACCTTTCACGATTTGTAAATTCAGGATATCTCTAATCACTACTCTCCCCAAATCACAATCCCAGAATTCAAAAAAAAAAAAATAAATAAAAACGAGCGTTCGACGCCGATATCAAATACCAGATCACAGACCATTTGAATTCGTTCTCAAATAACTAATCAGAGGTTATTGATTAATTTAGGGTTCTTCGCAATGGACAAAGGGAAGGGGATCCTAGATGCATATGCCCGACTTCGATTGAATGACGATGACGATCAGGGCCTTATATTATCAGTAAAAGATGCACTAGTGGACCTCTCAAAGCCATCCTTATTTGTGATCGGTCAGTTCTTGACAGCAAAATCTACTCACTTTGATAGTATGAAGTGTACCCTAGCCGCTATTTGGCATCCAGTTAAAGAGGTAACTATTACTGAAACCGACAGGGAAGGACGGTATCTATTCCAGTTCTATCATGAATTGGATATCTCTCGGGTATTGAACGATGGCCCATGGACATTCAATCAGAATGTTCTGATCATCAAAAGGCTGGAGATAATAGAACATGCTCTTCAGGTAGACCTCTCCAACTTACTTATATGGGTTCAAATTTCAGATCTTCCAGTAGGGTTCCAAACAGAAAATGTTTGCAAACTTTTGGGGAACTACATAGTTCAGTTTGTGGAAACTGATACCAAAAATTTCTCCGGACTTCGTCGTAACTATCTCCGAGTTAAAGTGGCCATTGATGTAAGGAAACCTATCAAGAGAGGACAGAAGCTAAAAAGAAGTGGAGGAGAGTGGTTTTGGGTCAATTTCAGATACGAACGGTTACCTAGTTTCTACTTTTACTACGGTATTATCGGACACTCTGATAAATTTTGTGTGCTTTTATTCGATGATCCAAATCCCTCTACAGAAAGACAATATGGTAGTTTTTTAAGGGCAGCTCTTCGACGAAACACTTACCAACCAGAGAGAGAATGGCTAAGGGATAATTCTGAGGAGGAGGGAGGGGTGCGTAATGTAGATGAGCAAGGGACTGATTCTTTAATTATGACAGGGTCGGCGACTCAAAAATTGACAGGGAACAGTTCAGGTTTCACTCATGACCCAAAAAGGCCAAGAATAGAGGAAGGGGAAATGGAGGTGGACAACTCAGAACTTTCAAAAAACGATATTGGGGTGAGACCTGGGGCTCAGGTCCACCCACAACAATGAGTATCCTTAGCTGGAATTGTCGTGGGTTGGGCAACTGATGCGTGCGGTCTAGTGTAGTGGTTTCCTAAGGACGAAATGTATATATTGTGAGTGCGGATTCTAAATCTATGGATGTGATCTTTATAAATTACTCTTAACTCTACTAGACGCTACGACTACTTAGGGGCAAGTGTACCCCGTCGTATCAAGTAATAATCCGGTTAAGACCGGGTATCGAATCCACGGGATTTATAACTGCAAGTATTAGACGACTCGGTTTTATACGTTATCTAAGCGGTGAATACTTTGAGTTGGTGTGTGACACAACTACACACTACTCCTAACCTATTGGTGACACAGGTTTATGTAATGGAAAACTCCACGGAGTGATATGGGCGACGATAAGTTATAAATATAAAAGGCAATGACTCCGAATATATTCGATCGACAATTTACTCTTGCAAAGACGACTACGTGTAGTTCGACCAACCCGTGAAGTACTTAGACTACGTGGTTCCTAGTCAAGGCGTGTCTAATGCTGGAGATCAGAAACTAGGGCCCGTAAGTTCCGTGGTGTGTCAATTCCTACGGTTTACGGAGCGTCGCTTCCGGTAGGGCAACACCTATATGAATCCCTAAAGATAGCCCGAATGGCGTCGGAAATCGCGTTCCCCTACACAATAGTCAATTACGAGTATCAAAACAAGTAATAAACATCAACACGTATATAGAAACGGAAATTGCAAATCATATATTATAAATGTGGAAAGCATAAATGAAGAATACAACCAAGCCTAGTACATAGGAAGAGTGCAAGCTAATTAGCAAGCGAAGAGGGAAGAATCGGCCCTCGGAACTAGCCAACCGGACTCAAGGCCGTCTCTTAGGACTTGGAGGTGGAACTCTCGAGCTTGGTGATGAATGATGGAGCGGAACGTTGATGGAACGTCGGAATAACCGAACAAGCTCTCGAGGTGGGAGAGTTTTATTGCTTGAATTGGAGCTTTTACGTCGTGCGTAGTTGAAGTACGCCCCGCGTAAAAGAGTTGACTCAAGGAGACAGTGCAGTCTGACTTTCAGGATTAGCCCAATTATTGCCGACATGTGTCATACGCCCCGCATAGGGTGGCATACGCCCCGCGTATGCTGAGTCAATTCCACATGGCTCCTTTCGGATAAGGCAATTATTGCTGACACATGTTTCACGCCCCGCGTAAAGGATTATACGCCCCGCGTATTTGAGTAGATTTTTGCTCATTGCTCGTACCTGAAATACAAATCTTGCGAGCCGAGTTAGCTTGACGTTTTTTATTTCCTAAACTAATCAAAAGCATGGAAAATTAACTAAAAGTACAAGATTTATTTTTATTTCTTTATTTTATCAAAACACTTTATTTTTGTAATTAAACTTATTTATTTTATCCAAAATCAACCCGTAAATCACGCTAAAAGATAGGGGTAAAATACCCCTATCAAACCTCCTCGGACTTTAAAGTTTTACTTGTCCTCAAGTAAAAGAAATCGAAAGACAAGGGATTGAGAAATTTAAGAAACAAACCGAAGGTTGGTTTTGCCAAGTGCGTGATTTCAAAGTTATGGTTTTGTGCAAAGGTTTCGGTAAGTACCTACGCAAACAATTGAGTACGAAACTTGTTTGAAACCTCTATGATCAAGATTTAATAGGCAATATTAACGGGGGTTGATTATCTTTTGAGAACCCGATAGTACCTCACCAAGGGATTTCGCTCTTACGCTCAATTTTAGGTGGGTCGGTGTTTTAGCACTCTTCTTTGCACTTACTCGAGATCATGTTGAATTTGCATTTTCATCCGGGTTTTTCCTCCTAAAATATGGTTAAGCAACATTAAAAATGAACCCGGAGGGGGGTTGTAATGTGGGTGGCTTCTTTAGTGGTTAGTTTAAAGAAACTCGAGTTCAAAAATACCGTTTTGTGATTGCACCGTTTCATTGTTTAGTTCGGCCTTGGCGAATTTTACAAAATATACTTCAAAATTGCTCGGGTGGAGCTTGAGAATGCCTTTTTATTTTTATTGTATCCTTTGTTTTGATAGAGGCACAAAAACAATATTTTGAGAACTTATGGTGCTCATTTGCTAAGGCCGTGACTTATTTCGGGTAATTTGGGTGCAACTTGATTATGTCGGTAATTGAACAAGAGGAAAAAGGGTTAAATGTTAAAAGGGTATATAAAAAAAGAGTTGGTTAATAGGCTCGAAGGGGTTTCCTAATGTTCAATGAAAACGAGAAAAATAAATTAAGGAAAATTAGCCTACGTGGGTTCGGTTTATCATCTATTGCCTTTTTACCAAAAATAAGTGTACTTAACCCGGTATTGGATGCAAATTATATGAGTCAAGTGAAGTCAAAGCTCTCAAAAAATTGTGACAGAATTAGAGTTCTCGTACGAACTCTTTTAGGCTCAAAAATACCTCACAAAGATTTGGGTTTAAATTGTGTACTATCAAGTCTTCGCTAAATTCTCAACTATCCCGTTTCTATTGCCTTTTTAAAGTTTATTATGGAGATAACATTTGGGTTAAGCCTCAATGCCTTAGTTTAGTACTAACCTAAGCTTTGCACAAATTCCCTAATTTCAAAACCAAGACTAAAAATTCCTTAATTAGGTCATCCCCTTGTGTCGACGTCTCTTATTTTTGATGGTAAATAACAGAACTTTAATTAATTTCCGAAGGAGGGATAGCGTGTTGGGAAAAATTTGAAAGATTCAACAAAGTAGTTTAATTATTTTTGTATTTATTTTATTTTTATTTTTGTTTTTGTTAGTGCAAACCAAACTAAGAGTGCAGGGTTGCACGTCCCTCCGCGTTATTAAAATGACGCCTATTCCAAGGGCGTCTCAAAAAGAAAACAAAACAAAAACAAAAATAAAGAGTGAGCTTGAAAAAGGGACCCTTAAGGTCAGATCCTACGCGAGGCGTATCCCTGGGGGCGTCCCGCGTAGAAGAGGCTTTTTAAGTGCACCGGGGCCAGAGACTCAGATACGCGGGGCGCACGTAAAGGGACGCCCTGCGTGTTTGAGTTTATGAACTTGTTTAAGCATAAAAATGAGGGGTGCGCGGGGCGTGCCATAGGGTACGCCCTGCGTGGTGTTATTCTAAACGATAAAACGAAAACAACGAAAGCACAAAACATAAACGGAACTTAACAATTTCAATTAAAAAGAACATCCTACATTAAAAACATAAAAACAACATAGGAAATAATAAAAACAACATCAAAAAGAAAAATAAAGAAAACATGAAAAGAAAAGAAAGGGAAACTATGGTTGTGGTGGAGGCGGATTGTCACGGATGTTGAAGTGGGTGTAGAAGGCGTTGGTGAAGGCATCAAAGTTAGCCCTATCCTCTAGCCGTTGAGCCTCCAGGGTATCAAAGCAGGAGTCGAAATGAACCCGGTCCCGGCGTTGGTTATCCTCTAAGATATCCAACCGAGCATAGATGGCATTGAAGTTATGGTTAGGCGGAGGACTGAAATTGAGGCCCATATCCGAATCCGAACCTTCCTCCTCGTGAGAGTGAGCCGCCCTCGAGGTTTCACCCGGGCCCGAGGTGGAGCGCTTAAGGGATTTGAAGGAATTTTTCTCCACGGGCCGAGGTAAAAGGCTTGGGAGGCGAGCAAGGGTAGCCTCGCCAAGAGCGGAAGTGGCGAAAAGAGTGACCAGATGGCCCAACCCGATCTTGCCCCGCTTTCGGGTGGAGATGTGGTGGAGTTGGACGGCCACAAGATAGGAGAGGTCATAGGCACGGTTGTTGACACAACAATAGAGTGCCAAAAGTTCGTCCTTGTTGACCTTGGTGGATTCCGACTTCCCCAAAAAGTAGACGGAGATGAAGCGGTGGAGAAGTTGGAGGATTGGATCACGAATGAGAGAGGGGCGGAGGTTGGAGACATCATAATCCTCGGACTTGGTGATGGAGGTCCAAAAATCATGAGCGGAAACATCCTCGGGCCAATGGGAGATACCATCTTCCGCTTGTTTGGTGAAGTGATTGCGGAGCCATTGGGTATCAATGGTGAAAGGGTGGTTGTGAAGGCGGAAACTGAAGAGGGCGGCACCGGGGACGTTGTTAGAGGTGATGGTGGTGTAGAACTCCAAAACTAAGGAGGGGTAAACGTGGTGCCGTGCAAGAAAGTGATCGTACCAAGTGAGGGCACGGAGGCGCTCCACGAAAGCCCCGCCAAGGCCGAAGCGGTCAAGAGTGTTCCGCTCAATGTATGGGAGCTCCATTAGGTGGGCGGCGGAAAGTGTTTGGTAGTGCTCGGCCTCCCCCTCGGTTAGGAGATGAAAAGGAGCCCGGTGTAGGCGGGTAAGTGGTGGCGTCCCCTCCCGCTCGGGTGATGGTGGTGGTTGTTGATTTTGTGCGGAACGGGAAGAATGGGCCCTAGTGGACCGTGGGGGACGCATGTCGGCGGTATGTTTTCGCTTAACCATGGTGGGAAAGATAGGGGAGGAGTGGATGAGGGGTAGAGAGTGTAGGTAGGTTGGGTGAGTGAGAAAGAGAGGGAGAAGAGGGGTTTAAATATGGGAAAAGTGGAAAATCCAAGCAAAGCTCAGATTCCCAGAGGGGTACGCGAGGCGTGAAGGGGCCACGCCCCGCGTATCCCTCCCCCTGAGCTTATTTTTCGCAAGAATTGGTGCGGTACGCGGGACGTGAAAGAGGGCACGCCTCGCGTATCGCACCTCCTGCCCCTTTTTGGTGGAAAAACGGGCTAGGACGCGGGACGTATATGGAGATACGTCCCGCGTAAGAGGGGGAGGTGGAAAGATTTTTTCGATTTTTGATCAGTTTTCTGATTTTTAATTTTAAGTTTTATGAGCTTTTAATGAGTTTTTATGATTTTTATGTTTAATTATTAATTGCTTAATATTTTTATTTATTATTTAAATATAATTAAGGAGGTAGTTAAAATTTATTGTGGAGGGAGGTTGAGGATTTGAATTTGAAAGGGTGGAAGTTGATTGGATGGAAGAAGATGTGGAGTGGAGAAATGGGAAAGATTTTTTGGGGAAGAGTGATGAGAAGTTATGACAAAAGAAAGGCTGCCATGTGGAGTTGTGATTCACAACTCCCCGAGGATACGCGCGGCGTACCCTAGGGTACGCCCCGCGTGTCCTCTACGTGGCATTTATTAGGATAGGTTTTACTCACGATGGGTACGCGGGGCGCGACAGAGGATACGTCCCGCGTAGTGTGTCTTTTATTGAGTAAAATAGGCAGACACACAACTACGCGGGGCGCATGGGGTTGTACGTCCCGCGTAGCTCAAAAAAAATGTTTTGGATTAATATGGGATTTGTTTTTCTTATTTTTATTTATGCAAGAGGATACAAAAGAAAATAAAATGAGGGTAAAAATAAAATGATAGCTGAAAGGGAAGATGATGAGATGGCGGAAACTAACAATGGCATACGTAAAAATACTAGAAGTAGAGACAAACAAAAATAAAAATAAGTTGAAAAACGTTTATAATATATATAAACAAGTGGTTCGAGAAACTCAAACCGGTGCTACGTTTTGAGTCGAAGTAGCTCGACTTTGAACTTCCTCCTAGGTGTATGCTTCCATTCGCGTTAGGAATTCAAATTCTTGAATAAACAACCCGTACCTGCAAAACGGATTGTTCGCTTCAAAAGAATTTGACAAAAACCAAAAACTATATGTACAGAAATTATCGAAGAGTTTAGTTTGCTCCCTATTTGACTCCTTTGGTAGTTCAAAAGGAGCGAAATGTTCCGAGGTAGAAGGAACCTCCGACTCTTCTAGCTTTAGATTTATTTCCATGGGTCCGCACACAACCGGCTCATCGATGTTCGTTTCCTCACAACTGAGACGACTTTTATTCTTTGGGGAATCCTTTTGAGAAACCCCGATTAACTCGAGCTTCCCATTTTGACAAACCGAATTGGACTCTCGACTTGATTCGTCCGCGGCGGAATCACGAGGAGACTTCAATCTGGCCCATAGATTTCCTATTTCCCTGAAATATGTCTCAGTGTTAGATAATCCTTCATGAATATCTTTAAGCAAAGAGTTTACCACATCGAATTACGAGGTTGAGTGTGGGCATTCGTCATCCATGCGGTCGTCCCACCGATGACGACTATGAAGCATCATACCCTGAAACAAATCATTAGTAACAACATAGAACGAAATAAATTATTCACAAAAAGAGAAAATAATATTTACAAATGCTTAAACTAACAATAAAACGTTTTTATCTAATATTGCAAGATATTATAAATCCCCGGCAACGGCGCCAAAAACTTGATGCGTGCGGTCTAGTGTAGTGGTTTCCTAAGGACGAAATGTATATATTGTGAGTGCGGATTCTAAATCTATGGATGTGATCTTTATAAATTACTCTTAACTCTACTAGACGCTACGACTACTTAGGGGCAAGTGTGCCCCGTCGTATCAAGTAATAATCCGGTTAAGACCGAGTATCGAATCCACGGGATTTATAACTGCAAGTATTAGACGACTCGGTTTTGTACGTTATCTAAGCGGTGAATACTTTGAGTTGGTGTGTGACACAACTACACAGTACTCCTAACCTATTGGTGACACAGGTTTATATAATGGAAAACTCCACGGAGTGATATGGGCGACGATAAGTTATAAATATAAAAGGCAATGACTCCGAATATATTCGATCGACAATTTACTCTTGCAAAGACGACTACGTGTAGTTCGATCGACCCGTGAAGTACTTAGACTATGTGGTTCCTAGTCAAGGCGTGTCTAATGCTGGAGATCAGAAACTAGGGCCCGTAAGTTCCGTGGTGTGTCAATTCCTATGGTTTCCGGAGCGTCGCTTCCGGTAGGGCAACACCTATATGAATCCCTAAAGATAGCCCGAATGGCGTCGGAAATCGCGTTCCCCTACACAATAGTCAATTACGAGTATCAAAACAAGTAATAAACATCAACACGTATATAGAAACGGAAATTGCAAATCATATATTATAAATGTGGAAAGCATAAATGAAGAATACAACCAAGCCTAGTACATAGGAAGAGTGCAAGCTAATTAGCAAGCGAAGAGGGAAGAATCGGCCCTCGGAACTAGCCAACCGGACTCAAGGCCGTCTCTTAGGACTTGGAGGTGGAACTCTCGAGCTTGGTGATGAATGATGGAGCGGAACGTTGATGGAACGCCGGAATAACCAAACAAGCTCTCGAGGTGGGAGAGTTTTATTACATAAACTGATTCTAAAACCAAAACTATACAACAACTATATAGAAGAAGCAAAATGTAGCTATGTTCAAGGTAAGGTAAGGTGATGTAGAGGTAGAAGGTATCTAAATGAGTGCTAGTCACTCTTATTTATACATCAAGCTAGGGGTAGAATTGTAACTTCACAAGGTACAAGTATGGAGCAACATTATTTGGTGCAGAAATCCCATGATACGCCCCGCGTAAGGTGAGGCACGCCCCGCGTATATGCCCATTCCGTCAGAAATCTCCTGTATGTGGACCAATTCCGTGTCTTGTTGTCTCAAACACGCCCTGTGTAGCTAAGGTACGCCCCGCGTGTTTGAGTCTCTGAAGTTTTATTGCTTGAATTGGAGCTTTTACGCCGTGCGTAGTTGAAGTACGCCCCGCGTAAAAGAGTTGACTCAAGGAGACAGTGCAGTCTGACTTTCAGGATTAGGCCAATTATTGCCGACATGTGTCATACGCCTCGCGTAGGGTGGCATACGCCCCGCGTATGTTGAGTCAATTCCACATGGCTCCTGCGGATAAGGCAATTATTGCTGACACATGTTTCACGCCCCACGTAAAGGATTATACGCCCCGCGTATTTGAGTAGATTTTTGCTCCTTGCTCGTACCTGAAATACAAATCTTGCGAGCCGAGTTAGCTTGACGTTTTTTATTTCCTAAACTAATCAAAAGCATGGAAAATTAACTGAAAGTACGAGATTTATTTTTATTTCTTTATTTTATCAAAACACTTTATTTTTATAATTAAACTTATTTATTTTATCCAAAATCAACCCGTAAATCACGCTAAAAGATAGGGGTAAAATACCCCTATCAGCAACCCACGTATAGTGAATGTCCTCCTGGACTTAATCAGGATTCATAAGCCCGTGGTACTTTTTCTTATGGAAACAATGATAAAAAAAAAGAGAAAGTAGTTGGTGTTAGTAGGAAGTTGGGTTTTGTAGGTAATTTTGTGGTCACGGGCATGGTCATGGGGGAGGCATTGCACTATTTTGGAAAGAGTCTATCAGCGTAGACATCATCTCCTCATCCCAAAATTTCATTGATTCTTTAATTCTTTTTCCTAATATTATAAAATGTAGGGTTACTGGCTTTTATGGTTATCTCGAGAGAAGTAGACGCTGCGCATCTTGGGACTTTCTGCGATCCCTCAAGGAGCAAGATGGGCATGCTTGGTGTTGCATTGGGGATTTCAATGATATCCTCAACATTTAAGAGAAAGTTGGTGGTAGAAGACAACCGGATTGGTTGCTTGATGGGTTTAAATCAGCGGTAGAGGATAGTGAGCTTTATACAGTTGATATGAATGGGCATCCGTTTACCTGGTGTAGACACCGAGTCGGAGGACCTGTGACGAAAACCCGTAACAAGATGGTTGGAGGGGTTGATTCCGGAAGTTTTAAAGCAAAAATATATAATAATAAAAAGACGTGAGATTAGTAGGAGTTGCGGTCGTCGAATGGACGGCTCGCGAGTGCTCAGCGACGTGGTGCGAGCGCCTAGCGATAATCGGCGTGCGCCCGATGACAGTTGAACGCGCGTCCGACAGCGCGGGGCACACGCCCGACGTCCGCTGGGCGCGCACCCGACAGCGCGGGGCACACGCCCGACGTCCGCTAGGCGCGCACGCCCGATGTCCGCTGGGCGCACGCGCCCGACGGCCGTTGGGCGAATGCCCAACGCCTGTTGGGCGCGCGCCCAACGTTAGTTGGGCGTCCGCCCAACCTGCTTTGGGCGACACCCAATTTTAATCGAGCGTCGCCCAAAGTTTCCGGGGATCCATGCCTATATAAGGCACGTATCCCCATGCATTTAAGGGGAGGATTTTGGGAGAGCTTTCTCACTCTAGACATTTTTAGAGAGAGAAAGTGAATTTTTTTGAGAAAAATATTTTTTTTTTCTCAAAAAGTCCGAATTTCCTAAAAGTTAAATTTTTACTAAAAACCCGAAAAATACAAAAAAGGCAACTCGTGGAATCAACCGACTTCAACTGTCGATACCGAACTTGAGGTATTATCCGAGGACTAGACTCGTGTTATTTATTTTAATTGTTTTATTTTATTTTTATTTTTTAGTCTTTATTTTTATTTATTTATTTATCACGTCTTATTTAATTTCCCGTATTTATTTATTTTTATCTCGTATTAAATAAGCGTTCGTTTTTATTTTGAAATAAAAAACCTCGTTTTAATATCCCAATACGAACCGTGATCCGATTAGAAGGTAGTTCGGGATTAAAAAACGTTGTAATTATAAGTTTTTAAAAATATTTCTAAATAACGTTTTGAAATAAAACATCGTTTTAGGAATCTCCGTTATAGACTATGATCCAATTTTGGTAGTTCGGGGACCCAAAACGATAGAATAGATTTAATCTAAAGCTTTTGAATAAATCTGGAAACTGTTGGACTAGTTCTGTAATTTTCCGTTTTCTGTCACTAAAGGCTGTTTACCGACGGATTTTCTGTCGGTAAAGCTGCTGAAAGGTAAAAAATGCTGTTTTGGTCCTTCTTTCTCAACTTTTAGAATTTAGGTCCTTTATATATATATGTATAATTATGTAACATATACTTTCAAGCTATTTTTAAATATTTTGTATATATATTTATTTAATGTGTTTAGATATTATTTTTCATTAATTTGGTTTAATAAAAGTATATGTATATGTACATATTTTTCTATTCTTTTAAACTACGCACATTTTGACATTTTGGGGGTTATTAGAATGTTATTTTCTATATATACTTATCATAATAGTTTTGGGATTAAAAAGCTAATTTCTTATTATTTGTGAATATAATTATCATTTCTATCCATTGATTATGGTATTTATTATTTACCCTTTCTTTTAAGTATATATGTATAGTATTATTTCTATCAAAAATATGTATACATATACTTTTCTTCTTTTCTTCTCAAATTTCTTATATGTATATATTATTTGGGAAAATGTTTTGATTGGGTGAATTTGGATTCAATTCATTATTTGTTGTCATTATGTACAAGTGAAGGTTAATTGAGTGAAAAAGGGAAAACAAAAGATAAAAAAAAGATTTCAAGTTGTTTGTTTAAATTAGATTTTTTTTCTAGATATTCTTCAAGTGTAAATAAAAGATTTTTGTCATTTTAAACCGTTTTCTAAAACATCACGTTTTAAAACCTTAATTTGTTCCAACGACGGATTAAGCGAACATTGTAATTAAAATTGTTTTATTTGTAAATAATAGATCTTTGAATTGTTTTCTTGTTTAAATGATTTTGTACAAAAATAAATGAACTTGTATGCTTAATCACGTTTTTTGTTAAAACTTCTTATCTCACGTTTTCAAACACTCGAATCGTTCCAACGGCGATTCGAGTCGATATCATGTTAATCAACGGGGTTTTGAAACGTACCTAAATCGTTCCAACGGCGATTAAGGTACGAACCATGTAAATAAACTCGTTTTGGGGAATGAGATTAGCTTAGAATTAGTGTACAGACTAAGGCATAAAATCACACCGTGAATAAATCAATTCTTTCTTCTTCCCCTCTCTCTCCTATGTATCTTAAATTTATGCAAAATGGGTGATTCTTTACTAAAGTGGCTTTCAATGACATGCTCAAAACGGTTTTCAAAGCGAGAAAGAAAAGGTTTCAAATGAATTTTAAACTTAAAGAAATATGCGATTAGTCCGTTATCGCCTAACACGCTGAGTAGGAGGCCGGTGGTTCATAACCGGGCGATGTCGGGGTGCCTAGTAGCCTTTCTCCGGAAAGGAGCTAGCCTTCTCGGCTCGTACCTAAGTTTCTTGAACCCTCACCGGTCTCCCGCAAGGGATCGGTGTTCATTTTCCCATTCGTGGGTGGCGACTCTTCCATACTCCGAGCTCCGGTCCTGCCGAGCAGCTTGATTCCACGATTGGTTGCTTTCGGCGCCAATCACCGCTTACGTCGCCATGAGGTGTCCACCCCCCGGTCCGCCCGGGCGAGGCCGTTCGGCACCTTGTCTAACACCTGGGAAGTAGGAAGGGGAACTGATCACTGGATTGAGGAAAGGCTTGATAGAGCAATGGTAAATTCAGCATGGAAAGCCTCATTTGCCAACACAAATCTTCAGAACATCACAACTATAGCGTTAGATCATTCGGCCTTACTTCTTGTGATGCAATCATGGATTCGCAAGCCTTCAAGACGGCGGTTCAGGTTTGAAAATGCTTGGATGAGAGGAGAGCACTGTGCAACAGTAATTGCCGATTCCTGAGCTTCATCAGTTGGCTGTCCTATCACTGAAAGAATATCAAGATGTTCAATGGCTTTACAGACATGGAGCTTAAATCTGGAATCTAATTTCAAAAAAACTCTTGGAGTCACGAGATCATTAATGGAAAAATTCAGAGGACGGAAAGATGACTATGGTATTGAGCAGTTCTTTAATGCCTCCTCACTGTATTCTAAAACTTTGAAACAACAGGAAGACTTCTGGAAGCAAAGAGCTAAACTCTTCTGGCTCAAAGATGGGGACTCAAACTCAAAATATTTCCATTCTTATGCTTCCGCGAGGAAACATAAAAATAGTTTCTCCTCTTTACTGGATGGATCTGGCAGGGCAATTACATGGGGCAACAGACTTGAGGAGGTTCTCCAAAGTCATTTTGAGGGCATTTTCACTAGCTCAAGGGTGGATGATTCAGAGGTATTAGCTCATGTCCACACAAAAATTTCAGCAACTCACTCAGATCTTTTATTAAAGCCATTTATAGTAGATGATGTGAAACATGCATGTTTCTCTATACACCCCGATAAAAGCCCAGGGCCAGATGGTCTTAATCCAACATTCTATCAGCAATATTGGGATATTGTGGGCCCTGAGGTAAGCAACACGTGTCTTTCTATTCTCAGTAACGAATCACTTCCTCCTCATCTCAATGAAACTCTTATTGTCCTGGTCCCAAAGAAGAAAATGGTGGAAACAGTGTCATATAAAATCACTCAGGATAATAGGGAGATATGGCATATTATTCCTCAAAGGGGTCTGCGTCAATGTGATCCACTCTCTCCATTCCTATTTCTTATTTGCGCAGAGGGTTTATCAGCTCTATTATCTTCCAGGGAGAGAAGAGGTTCAATTCACGGATTCAAGGTGACTAGAAGTGCACCGGCTGTTTTTCATTTATTTTTTTTGCAGACGACAGCCTACTCTTCTTCAAAGCAAGCAAAGCGGAAGCACAGTGTATACGGGAGTGTTTGGCAATCTATGAAAAAGCTTCTGGACAGAGTATTAATTATCAGAATTCAACCGTTTTTTTCAGCTCAAACACCTCAAATTCGATAAAGGCAGAGATTGCGGATGAGATTCGAGTAATCGAGGTGTCAGCCCTCGACAACTACCTTGGTGCACCAATTGATATAGGCAGAAATAAATCTCAAGTATTTGGTTTCTTAAAAGATAAAATTTGGAATAGAGTGAATAACTGGAAGGAGAAATTTCTATCAAGGGCGGGTAAGGAAGTGTTAATCAAATCCGTCTTACAATCGATTCCAACATATTTGATGAGCATCTTTCTTATGCCTAATGAACTGTGCGATGACATTCACAAAATCCTAAATAGATTTTGGTGGAAATCAGCGGGTACTAATCCTTCAGACATTCACTGAAAAAAATGGGAGAGTATGTGTAGGCCTAAAAATAAAGGAGGAATAGGTTTTAGAAATATTCATATGTTCAATTTAGCATTGTTAGCTAAACAAAGCTGGAGGATAATTCAAGAACCGCACTCACTGATGGCTACAATACTAAAGGCGCGCTACTTTCCGAATGAAGAATTTCTCCAAGCGAATATAGGTCACAATCCATCATATATTTGGAGAAGTTTACTAGCTGGCAGATCTATATTACGGGACGGATTGTGATGTAAGGTCGGGATGGGTCGAACTATACACATTTGGGAAAGCCCTTGGCTCCCAGACAATTCGAACCCGCGGACTGCCAAACTGATCGAGTAAGCGACCTAAAAAAAGAGAATGGCAACTGGAATACGGGGTTAATACGTAATATATTTAATGATAGGGACAACCAATTGATATTATCTATCCCTAACAGATTTCATGTGGGCATTGACACCTGGTACTGGCAGTTCACCCCGAATAAACAATACTCAGTAAAGAGCGGATACTGGAAGGCGGTCGAAAACGAAACCGAGAATTCGCAGATCTTAGATCGGGTTAATTGGAATTTGCTATGGAAACTTCATGTTGCTCCTAAGGTGAAAAACTATATTTGGAGAATGCTATCGCATTGCCTTCCAACAATGGCAAACTTGGCTAAATGACGCAGTTCACTTCCGAACATATGCCCGATTTTGATTTGGTAAACGAAAATGAAACTCATACTTTTACATCCTGTGTGTTTGCTAGACAGGTTTGGGCGTTGTTCTACTCAGACAGCCGTATGGAGCAAGTTCATGATGTATGCGAATGGTTCTTGGGATTACTAGCGTCGTCTCTGTCTGCTGCAGAATCGGCTGTTGTCGTTCTGTGGCATTTGTGGAAATACCAAAATAAGGTTGTGTGGGAGAAAAACTTCATCTTGACGAGTTCAGTCCTTGCAGTTGCTTTAACAGAACACCAAGACTGGAAACATGCTCAAAATAGACTCAAAAGTTCTTCCCCCGCAAGACAGGAAACGGAGGCAAAATGGCGTAAACCAACTCTTGGTTTTCTGATCTGTAACGTTGATGCTGGCATTAACAATGAGGGTACATATTGTGCATATGGTATGTTAATTCGTGATAATAATGGAGATTGTGTACAAGCTAGAAACGGGGGGGATGGTGGATTTGAACGATCCCTCTCTCGCGGAAGCAATGGCAATAAGAGAGGCTTTCAGTTGGATTAAGACACTGAATTTATCCCAAGTGATAATTCAATCTGATTGTCAAAGCGTGGTACAAGCTATTCATTCAAAGGTGTCTAACCTCTCTTATTTTTCTGATGTTATTCAAGATTGTTTGTCTATTCTTCAAAATCTGAACTCAGTTTCGATCTCTTTTATTAAGCGATCAGCGAATCTCGCAGCTCATTATTTAGCAAAAGTTGTTAGATCTAGGTCTGATTGGGCATGTCCACCACCTTTTCTTATCGATGTTCTAGGCTCTGATTTAAGTTAATAATATGCTTTATTTCTTAAAAAAAAAGTACTTTTGATGTTTTGGGATTGTTAATGGTTTGAATATTTGAATTTGTTTGATGGATTGTTTAATTAATTAGATTATGTTTGAATTGTGAACTTTAATCATGCTATATGAATTTATTTTGTTTGGATATTTAAAACAAGCTTGATGAATATTTACACCTTTAAACTTTGGCTAGTTTTTCCTGCAGACATCTTGAACTTTTAAAAAGACCTATCACACATCTATAGTTGACTTTAAAAACCTATCACATATTTATAGTTGGCTTTAAAAATCTATCATATATTTATAGTTGACTTTAAAAACTTATCACATACCTATAGTTAGGTCATTTGGACCTCATGTACACAAAATCATTAATCTGTCATGTTTGATAGATGAGGTGGCATGTGCATGTTTTAGAAAAAAGAAAAGTGTGTGAGTTCGTTCGATATGTCACCTATCTGTCAAAGATGACAGACCAACGATTCTGTGTGTAGAATGTCCGAATGAGCCAACTATAAGTGTGTGATAGGTTTTTAAAGCCAACTATAGGTATGCGATCGGTTTTTAAAGTCAACTATAAGTATCCAAATATGGTAATAAAATTACTATACAATTATATTATATTACACATTTAATTACATTATAACTTTGATTATATCATATTGCATTACATATATTATATTGCATTACGTCGTACCAAACGGATCCGTAATGTATAATTAAATGTATATATTAATTCATAGAAAATGACCTTCAAATTCATTATTTAGGGGAAAAAGGAGAGGTCGTATGGATGGATATGAAATACACGTGCGACACAAGGCGCCAAAGCCAGGAACACCATCCTAATTTTTATCCTCCTCGCTTCTTCTCACCAAAACAACTCCCCCTTTCTTTCTTCTTCTTCTTCTTCTTCTTCTTCTTCTACTTTCTATCCAATCCACACTCAATACTCAACGCCGTTTGTCATTCCCTTTTCAGTTCCCAAACCAACCATTCGGTAAGCTCTCAGCTTTACTTCTCTGCAGATACTTAAATGACTCAATTGCCATTATTTTCGTTCCTGAATGTTCCTTTCTCTTCTCTCTCCCATGCCTTCTCTTCTTCACAGTCCCCACCCTACTGACCTCTATCCCTCTACGAATTTCATGGAGCTCTTTGAGGCTTGGCCTAGGCCCCACTTCCACTTCCATCTCCTAACTCCGCGCATTCCCTCCTGCCTTCCTTGCCCTGAGAGGTTCTTGTCACCGTAAGTTATGTTTACGCTTTCTCTTGTATGTCTTAATCGCCACTCTGCTTTTCTTGTTCCTTCTACTCTTAATGACTATAACTGGAACTAGGTTATTTACTTTTATTTTTTTCAATTCATTGAATTTTGATGGTTGTTGGTTCTCTAGGATGGACTGAAGTTTCACACATTATATGGAATCTTGTGTATGAATATAGCTTTCTACATGTTACTTGTCATCTGCATTCCAATGATGAAATGTTATAGAATGCTATAATCAGTAAATTTTGGTCATCTTCATTTGCAATTTTGGGGTTTCAAAATAGTTTAGCAATTCAAACGGGGGATTAAGGATTGTGTGTGTGGGAGTGATGTAATGTAATTAAACAGAATTAACTCCTTAAGTTTTATCCTTAGAACTCGTTGAAGTTATTTCCTTAATTGTGCTTGTATTGGTGGAAGTTGTAGCTTGTGCGCGTGTTTATGTCTGAATGATGGAATAATTGGTTGAGAGTGAAAGGAAGTGAAAATGTTGCTCATGCGTGATATTTTGAGGTAGTTTAAGAACAGGTCCTTTGTAATGTCAAACACTATTTGTTGCAAGTAAAAATTTGCATTTCGAACTGCAGCACCACATAGGAAAGATAGAGACTTTCTTATGACAGATTTACTTACTTCTCTTAGTTACTGCTGAGCTCTTTGTGTTCCTGAAAACCTTCACATGTCTATTTTGGGAACAGGTACATCTGCCGAAATATGCATCTTCGGAATGTGATTAGATATGCACTTTCTGTTGGGACATACAACTCTATGATGAGTCCTATAATGTGTGTGAAGAAAGGTGATTTCCTAAAATGCCCATTTTTTTTTTATCTTGAATGCCTATGCCATGTTTAGTTGATAGATACATTATTAATTGCTGTGTACACATCAAACTGCCTATTTATTTCTTGGATGCTTCTGTTTTTATTTATTTATTTATTTCCTATTGGGAAGGGTGGAATTTTTATACTATTAGCTTATTTAGAATGTGCTTATCTTTTTAGATTCCATTACAATATTATTTCCTATTGGGAAGGGTGGAATTTTTATACTATTAGCTTATTTAGAATGTGCTTATCTTTTTAGATTCCATTACAATATTTTACTTAGATGAATTTACCTTATGCCGCTCTTCTAGAGTTCCTATTCGGTTTCTATTCTACTCATTATTTTTCTTTGTTGCCTTTTATTTTTCTTAAGAATGGAAATTTCTTGAAGAAGAAACTTGTAATTTGTAAATGATATTGTTTCTATTTTCTACTTAAACAGCCATCTTTTCTTACAGTGAATATTATTTTCAGGAAAACTATGTAGACAACCTGAAAAAGGAAAATTCAGTTTAGATTTGCACTAGGGGGATTCTCAATAGCTAATGACTTCTCATTTACTTTAGGACTAAGGCTCCACTAATTCAGAGATAATCATTTTATAGCATTTACTTGCATGCATGTATAACAAAGCGAAAATATTTTGCTGATATATTACTTTTACCTTTTCTAATGAACGGGCATAATTTTCCATATAGGTATTGTTGTTTGGCATAATCCATTCAGGAAGTACTTTCCTATAGTTTAGGATGGCTGATGGATCTAGCACATTCTAATTTCTCAGGCCATTCAAACACTATTTCTGGAGGACTGTGTGAGGTAGTTTGGACAGTGGAAGCCGATTTGGAAGCAGGCCAGCTTCTCTACATTACTGGTGATCCTATTTCATTAGGCGGTTGGCAGCCCGAAATAGCTCTCCAAATGTATCCTACTGAACACAGGAACTTGTGGAAAACTGAAGCCAAGGTAAATATGGCTAGCTGTGATGATATATGTTGGAAGTTTAGACATGATAATTTGAAAAACATTTATTATATTTTGGGGGTGAAGTTTTTTTGTTGAGAAAAAGATGTTCCATGAATTGTTGCATATATGCAATTTCTTGAGCATCTGATACAGGTAGGATACTGATACATCATCAAAGTGTAATGTGTCCTTGGTGCTAAGTAGATTGTAAAACGTAAGGACACTTCTGGTACAGTTAACTTTCTGTTTGGTGCCATGTTGTTTTATCCCCTTCCTCCTGCTTTCCTGACCAACAACCTAAATATATCATTGTTATGCTCTTTCAATGATGTGGATCTTCCTTTCTTTCCTTCTCATTTTTCACGTATGACATGGATACAGTCTCTGGCTCTCTCACACACACAATGTGCACATGCACAAAGCCTCAAAATTTTGAGAATGGATATTGGTTTGTCTTGTGGTTGTTCCTCTCGTTGGGAAAATTTAGTTATATTATATACTATTGGTTTACTACAAGGGACTTAATTTGATTTAACTGAGCATGATGGTTCTTGGTCTCTTTGTGCAAGTATTGCTGGTTTCATCAACTATGAAGCTTTTCTCTCATTTGGATTAAAACATTGATATCCATCAGTATTTCTATTTTGTTCTTAGAGGTAATTGGTGAACCTAGGAGGCCTGACTTCTGATTGGTTTAGAATAGGGAACCGTTTTGAAACTGCACCGGAACTTTGCTGAAGCCAGTGGCTGGTTTGACAGTTTCAAATCAGAACCATATCGGCTTCTGATGGTTCAGGTACAAGTTCCCCCTGGTGGTTCCACAGGTTCTGAACTGGAACCACATGGGCTACTGAAGGTTATTGTGCTTCCAAAGGATGAAACTGGAACTTTCTTTTTTTACATTAGATAGTGGGGAAGGTGGGATTTTTTGCAAGTCATGGGGAATTAGCCCATGACCCTACCTTCACTAGTGGAAGGTAGTAACCTTAGACCAAAAGCTAGTGGATGACTAAAATGAAACTAGACCTGGGTTTTATAACATGTTAGAAAAAACAAGTGCAAATGAAAAAGTATCTAGAGTACATGGTTTCAAACCTGGGCTGTGACCAAAAACTGCTGGTTCTTGGAATTGGAACTGAACCAACCACCTACATTAGGTGGTTAAGATTCCTCCTTGGAGGAACAGGGACTGCTTGTCTGGCTCAGGTTTTGAACCAGGGTCACCTCTACCTAGACCTTCTCTTCTCTGTTGAAATAGGTATCTGGGAATTATTACTACCTTTTTCATGTGCTTTTGACCTTAATTTCTTATTTGAAAATCACCTGAATTACTTCTTTTGCTTTGCAGATACCTTTAGGTGTCAACTTCAAGTACAATTATTTCATCAAAGAAGAATCATGGCCTTCATGTGACATCATTTGGAGACCTGGGCCTCAGTTTTCTTTGTCAGTACCTTTGACTATCAAACAGGATAGAAATTTTTTGGTGAAGGATTCGTGGTTGAAGTGCGACACTGAAAGATTTCCAACTCCTGGATGGGGCTCATGGATAGGAGAGATGCGTTTACCTGTGGAACCTATAACTTCTGCTCAAGCCAGAGGTAATATCCCTGTCTTGCTAGCCTTGCATATGGAGTTTGTCCCTTAAATTGTTTCTGAACACTCAAATCTTCCAGTGCTTTGACAGATAAAAATAAAACTGTGAATCATATGGAAATTGATTTGGAAGAGTCAAAGACATTTGTGAGTGATTTCAAAGCTGAGGAAAAATTAGGTGCCAATGATCATCATGCAAATGCAGCCGGACATGATGCCTCAAACGTGGTTTTCTCTGAAAGAGACCAACCTCTAGAGGAACCTTGGTTACTTCAGCCATCAATTATCTTTCTTGTTGCTGAGGATAAGATTATGCCTGTTATGTCCATGAATACTGACACTGTTGAAGATGGTGGAATAAAGTTGGGGGTTAGTAATGAGTATGTTGAAGATATAGAGAAGTTGCCTGCAGATGGGAATAATTTGAAGGATGATTCAGTTTCAACTATTATACTAATTAATTCTTCGATATGTACCATGCAAAGGATTGCTGTTTTAGAAGATGACAAATTGGTTGAGCTACTGCTCGAACCGGTCAAAACCAATGTGCAATGTGACAGCATATATCTGGGTGTAGTCACCAAATTCGTTCCCCATATGGGTGGTGCGTTTGTAAACATTGGGCATTCAAGACCATCTCTTATGGACATAAAGCAAAGCAGGGAACCATTCATCTTCCCTCCATTTCGTCAACAGAACAAGAAGGGAAAAGTGATTGATTATGGGCTTGGAGCTGTTGAAGAGAATCCAGTTGCTGGGGAAAATGAAAATGCATCATCACATGATGCTGAAGGCATTGATGATGACGAATTCATATCCCAGGAAGATTTACTTCCTTTTACACTTCATGAACCAGAGGAGCATGAAGCTGATGAAGATTTTGATATTTCGGACGTGAAAGAAAATGTTAATGGCAGCATAGTTGATTATGCTGAAGTGGGTACTTTTTCTGGGCGTTTTTTGGATCGAAGAGAGCAACATGTAGAAGGTGAAATTACAAGCAAGTTCCTGTCAATTGAAACAGAAGGATCTAATGGAACTCTGATATCTCATACACAGGATATGAAGGATTCTGAACATTTATTGGCTAATGAAAACAAGTGGGCCCAAGTTCAGAAGGGAACCAAGATTATTGTACAAGTTGTCAAAGAGGGGTTGGGCACAAAAGGTCCTACTCTTACTGCTTTTCCTAAATTGAGAAGTAGATTCTGGGTATGTCAGCCAAGTGCAATTCACCCCTCTATGATATATATATATATATATATATATTTATTTCACACTTTTCAGTTCTTACTCCTTAGCTCTTTTGTGTGTTAAATCCATTATAGTGTTTGTCTGAAGTATTAACTCTGCCTTGTAGGTATTGAGCACTCGTTGCAATAGAATTGGAGTCTCAAAAAAAATTTCTGGAGTTGAGCGTACACGCCTGAAAGTTATAGCCAAAACTTTGCAGCCTCCTGGTTTTGGTCTCACCGTAAGGACCGTTGCCGCTGGCCGTTCTTTGGAGGAACTGCAGAAGGACTTGGAAGGTGTACTTTCAACTTGGAAAAATATAACAGAACATGCAAAATCGGCTGCTCTTGCTGCTGATGAAGGTGTAGAAGGTGCCATTCCTGTTATACTGCACAGGGCAATGGTTCAAACACTCTCAGTTGTTCAGGATTATTTTAGTGAGAAGGTAAGTTTTATTATTTATTTTACTTTCCACCCTTCCTTGCATGTATCCTTTGTTTGTTGTTCAAGATTGTGCTCAAAATGTGTCATAAGAATTCCAGCACTTCTACCTCCTGATTTTGTTTAAATTGTTACCAGGTTAAGGAAATGGTGGTTGACTCCCGAAGGACATATCATGAGGTATTCTATCACCTGTATATCAACCATGATTTGATCACTAGCTAGGAGTCTAATAATGTGAATCTTTTTGTGTGCTTAAGGTTTATGTGGTTCTTTTTTCCAAATGAGCATGAATAAAGGAGAGTGGGTAAATTATTCAAAACTGCAGATGGTCATGTGTGTACAAAAAGAATTCAGTATGAAGTTTTGTTAGAGCATATTCAATGGAGAATGATCCCGTATAATGTCAACTGTAGAAAAGAAACATTCATTGTTGCTAAAATTTTAACCACATTCCTTGTATATCTTCATCTCAAATGCTATCCCTGCCAACTGCTGTTAATGAAACTTAAAATATGATGCAGGATGTGCCTAAATAATTTTAATTGTTAAAATCCTTTTACATTTGTGGTTAAATACTTTTTTAATCAGTTCGCTTGATTCTGAGTGGAATTACATCAACAATGTACATCGTTCTTTATCATGTTAATTTCTTGGGATGATAAAATGTTTATTTTCTGAAATTTGAAATAATATTCATCTTATTTCCTTCATTGTAAAGCAATAGGTTAAAATAATAAAAATCACTCTTGATTCTCCTTGTCTCCTTGGCAGGTCACGAACTACCTTCAGGAAATTGCCCCCCATCTTTGTGATCGAGTTGAGTTGTATGATAAAAGAACTCCTCTTTTTGATGACTTCAAAATTGAAGAAGAGATCAATAGTATCATTAGCAAAAGGCAAGAACCCATTGGTATCACTTATGTTACCCTTGTCAATTAAATGATAGGCACATTTCACGTCACTTATGACATTTTGTATGTAGTTTTCCTATGTTTCATAAATCTGTTGATGATTCAATAATTTTCTAGACGGAGTTCCAAATGAACAAAAATATATGACATCAGCACTCTGGCTATACTTTCTTGGAAAGAAAAAAAATATATAGTGTCGGGTTAAAAGGAGGCTATCTTATCTTTCATATTTTTCCGCAAATGAAAGCCACTTGCGATTTGATTTACTATATCCGAACTATATGATACCTTTTTTTTTTACTTTAGATGTTTGTGTTCTTGCTTAGACACCTGTACATGACTAGGTACTCCCTTGAAGTTGAAAACCGGTTCAAAAGCTATATCTATGCGCTTCCCAGAATTTGAAAATTCAGAGTTGTCATGTTAACAGTCATTTAATATAACATGTTATCCTCAAGAATTCTAAACATTAATGTTGAATTCTGTGGTTGAACATATTCTTAAGACATGGTTGACTACTTTGTTCAGCTTAGTAATATCCTTTTGGACAATGTTAAATTTTTTGTCTTGCCATACAGGCAGTCTTCAAGAACAAGGCCACCTGTACCGCTTAGGCTCTCAAAATTGTGAATCCGTTCTGATTTTTCGGATTAGTCCCTGTGGATATTTGTTTGGCCCCCCTAGGCGATTTTTAACCGCCTAGGCCGCCTGAACGTCGCCTAGGCGCTGCCTAAGTGACGATGAACAAAAACGTTTTTTATTTTAATTTTTTTACTTTATTATAATTTACTTTTGAAATTTGTTGCATGATTATTCGTGAATTGTGTTTATTATTTTCAGATATTTTGATTTAATTGCATTCTCTTTCATGATATGGTTTAAGACTTTAAGGACATTGTTACATAGCTTTTGGTGAATTATATTACTTATGAACATTATTTTTTATTTGTTTGAGTTGTTTAAATGATATTGTTGTTGAAATGTTGATGTTTACATATTTTTAAAGATATATGTTGCAAATATAAGTGTTTTTCTATATTAAATCATTTTATATTACTATTTTACGATAGTATAATACATATTTTAAATGAATTTATATAACAATTTCTTTACTAACAAATAAAAAATACAAATCCAATTATTCCCCGACTAATCCTGATTAATGCACGAGGGCCCTATCCGCCCGACTAGCACCTAATGTTTTTACAACCTTGCCTACAGGGTTTTACTACCTGAGGGAGGATCTCTGGTGATTGAGCAGACAGAGGCATTGGTCTCCATTGATGTCAATGGTGGACATGTAATGTTTGGTCAGGGAACTTCACAAGAAAATGCTATTCTGGATGTAAATCTTGCAGCTGCAAAACAAGTACGTTGAGTACATGAGTTTGGTTATCTCTTTATATGAATAGGCTCATCTACTTAATGGATGTTTTCTTCAATTGTTGTACTTGTGCTAGAAAATCTAAGTCATGGAAATTGAAGTTTGAAATTTTAGTGTAATAATCAGATTTTAAATTGAAGGTGGCAAGAATACGATCTTTTTTTTCTTTTTGAAAATAATTAGATTTTGTTACCAAGTGTTGCTATGGAGATGGTTCCCATCTACAGTTTCCTAACACTGGTTGATTACCATGATGAGGAGAATTTACAGGTGTGCAAATCAAATTTATAATCGAATATCAAACCAAACAACTGTGAAATCTAATAACTTGGGTAAAAGGAACTTTACATTCAGGGAGTTCATCTTGAGGAGTTTTAAGTAAAAGGCCACATTTTTGCATGCATATATGTTGAAGGATGCTTGTATATTCAGATGATGCTTTGGCACCTTAGTGGGAATTGTTTTGCAACATAATGCCTAGGCATATACCAACAAATGGTGGTTACCTTACGATAAAATGCTATTGGCTAGACAATCTCATTATTCTTTTTGATCCACTATATTTCTTATACAAATTCTTTTGTTTCAGATTGCTAGGGAGTTGCGGCTGAGAGACATTGGTGGTATTATAGTTGTGGACTTCATCGACATGGCAGACGAGTGTAAGCAAAGACTATATCTATCTTGTGTATGTATTTTTGTATGTTGATTCATGCACTCACAAGTTTATGTGTGGGTATGTGTTTACTTGCATATTACTACGAAATAATGGAGGACCGTTTATTCTGTATGAGTTCTAGACCAGTGTTTTTTGTGTAATAAAATTTGCTTCAGGTTTTTGCTCTGGCCTTTTTCAAATGCTTCCTTCCTAATTCTAGGGACAACTTGGTTGAATATTTTGAGTTTTCAGTATTGTTTGGACAGATAGCTGTGTCTGTAAAGCATTTTGCTTGCTCTGTCTGATCATTGTTTGAAAAGGATTATTGGATATAATGAAGTAGGCCCTGGGGCAGGGACACTGAGTTGCTGCGGTACAGCTTTAGGAGTGACATGCTTTGTTGCTTACTGAATTAGATAATCACTTTTCTTTTGGGAAATGAGTAGTTCAGGACATGTGTCTTGAAATTCTCAAAATTGTGTATCTCCTTGCTCATTATTTTTGCTGCAATGTTTTCAGCAAATAAGAGGTTAGTTTATGAAGAAATGAAGAAAGCTGTTGAAAGAGACCGATCAACAGTGAAGGTTTCTGAATTGTCAAAGCATGGACTTATGGAAATAACTAGAAAGAGGGTATGTTTCCCTGTTGTGTTAATAATGTCTTTGTATAAAGTATTTCTTAATTTTTCCGAGACATGATAACAATAATGGAAGATGCTCAACTGAGCCGAAATTATAAATTTTTTATAATCTAACAGCCACAGTTATGACATCACACCTCAGGGCATGTGCCTTATCTCAGGCACAAGGCACTGGCTACATGCCTTATTAATGTGTCCTTGTATTTCATTATCATTTTGAAATATATAATCTTTCAAGTAACATATACTACTGATTTGAACAAATGAAAGCAGCAGCAAGGCAAAAGGGATCAAGTGGTGAGATTAATTTACATGGCATAAGATGGGTTCGCTAGAGCTAGTAGAGTTTATGAGGATGTCTATCATACTCGATATATTAAAGGGAATTTAATGTCATGTGTGCTCTTAGTATTTGAAAAAGCCATCTTTTCATTTGAGGGCTAGTTTTCCTTTGGTATTTTTAGATGAAGAAAATATTGATTTTAAAGGTGGGTCTGTAATAGTGCAGAAGTTGAAATGATAATGACGATGAAGGTTAATTTGTGTTTGATAACGGGTAAATCTTGTCGTTACTTCAGAGATATTGCTAGTTATAGGATTAGGTTGTTGTCTTAAATCTCTTAAGCATCTTCAATTGATATTAGTAATTTTTATCATATAAGCTTATAGTTGTCTTTGATAATGAAACATGCATTTTGTCCTTTTGCACCTCACGCCCCTTACGTCTGCCTTTTGCAACTTGCTGCTTGCTCCTTTAATGACTGTGAGGACAATGTTCAGCTGATAGCAAATTATTCTATCTAATGATGGTTTCGCATTGGACAGGTTCGACCCAGTGTGACTTTTAAGATTAGTGAACCTTGTACTTGCTGTCATGCTACTGGAAGAGTTGAAGCTTTAGAGACCTCATTTTCAAAGATTGAACAAGAGATATGCCGATTGCTTGTAAGTAGACCTTCTAGTTTCAGTTCATACTTCTCTTGTTTAAACCCATAGGTTAAGTTGGTCTGAGACCAACCGACCTAAAGCTAGCCATGGTTTAAGTTAAGACCCATGAAACCATTGCCAACAAATCAACTCCATGGTCTACAGTTGGGGCCTTCTCCAGCTTTGAAGCTGGGCCAGTGTCAGGGGGTTTGGGCATGGGATGAATTACCAGCAAATGTTCTTGATTTGCGAAGAAAATGGAAATTACTGAAGAATGCCAAATCAAAACTTGCAAAGAGTTGTATAATAATCTTATGAACATAACAATATAATGATCAATTATCCTTATCCTTTTGAAGGCAATGATGGAGCAGAAGGCAGAACCTGACAACCCTAAGTCCTGGCCAAAATTTGTATTGAGAGTTGATCATCACATGTGCAATTATTTGACTTCTGGTAAAAGGACTAGACTTGCAATCCTGAGTAGTTCTCTCAAAGTCTGGCTTCTTTTGAAGGTATGCAATATCATGGAGTATCTACATTCATATATTGAAAAATTCATGCAAGTCTGGTGCTAGACTGCTAGTAGCTGATATTTGGCCCCCTCTGCCTTGTTAAGATGATAGGGAAAGAGAGTCATTTCTCTATCTAAAATCTTACTTGTCAGCTACCATTTATCTGTGGATATCTGTTGCTTGAAGCTAAAACCATTATTTGGATGGACTTGTTTCCTTTGTCAAATTGTTTTTGCTTTTAATGCAATGGTAAGTGCTGATTGGTTGAGCTTTGACTCAGGTGGCAAGAGGATTTGTGAGGGGAGCATTTGAAGTAAAGCCGTTAAAGGGTGAGCAGGCAAATGATAACAAGCCTCAGGTTGCAATTTCGGTGCTAAGACAAGCAGAGAGAAGAAGTATGAATTCTGGGAAAAAAGTGACTCTTGTTCCTGTCAAAAAGGGCAAGTCTGGTGGGAATTGAAGTTGTTATCTCAATTTTCAATTTTGTACAAGTAATGTGTTTAATCTCTTTCACTTAACATATTTATATATATATATATTGGAGAACTTATTGTCGAATGATGGTGGTCTATAATTTTAGTTAACATCAACAGTTTTTGAGGCCACGAGTTTCGCCAGATTATGAACTAATGGCAAATCCCAAAGATATGCAATGTCATCTAACTTTAACTTAAATTATATAGTCAAATGATAAGAAAATGGAGAAATTCCAACAGAAAATTAAATTAGGATCTCAAACATGTTCAATTTCCTCTCCTGTTTTAAGTCAAAAGTCATTTGATTTCATGTATTCTATTTATCTGTTCCTCATCATATGGTCAATGGCTGAAGATATGCCTCAAGTTGTGATATGCTTTCTCAGCAAGCCGCTATTACAAGAGATCTCAGTATTAAACTATGTTTTACACAACAAATCCAACAGAAACAAGCAACACAAAAATTACTATTTGATCCTTTAACTCATTTTTTTTGTTAAAATTATATTAAATCGGTGCATGCAAGCATAAAAATTGACACGTATCTCACTACAACTATTAAGTTTTGAACCAAAGTTGAAAACCAGATTTACGAGAATTTTATTATAGTCTTGGGGTAATATATCTGACCAACCAAAAGAGAGATACATACCGTTACATGTGATATGATGATTGGTGGTGTAAAGAAATAAATGGGTGCACATAGCATCAATTGATAGTTTGGGTTGTGTGTATTAGTCCAGAAGTATTATACAATTTCTCTAAATTTACCCTTTTTATCTCAAAAATCATCCTGGATGGAGAGCAGAAGCCAAACAAGTACACCGTGGGAATAGAAAGTCCATCATACTTGGTAAGGTAACCTCTTTGGGATAATGTGCACTCAAGAGTATGCATTTAGCAAATAGGTAAATGGTGTTCAGAAAAGATGAAAAGAGACGAAGTTGATTTAACTTTGAAAAGGTATCAATCATAAGATTACATAGAATCAAACAATGCGACAACCAAAGTAGTTTGATGTTTTGTTCTACAAGTACAAAATTCAGGATATGGATATGGATATGCTACCAAATCTAACAAATACTTCCTCAAAGAAACTAAGACAAAGGGCTAATAGTACAAGTTCACATATTCCACTACATCAAACTCTCATGTGTATTTATCAACTTGCGGCGGTGTTGCAGGTGTTGATTCCATCTTTGCAATCATTTGTCAGATCATTGAAAGTTTCAATCTGCTTCTTCCCTCTCAAGAACACTTCTGTGTCAACAGAGACTCTCATATAACCGTCGAACTCAACTGGAACGCCTTTGTTAAGCTTCGTTGTTTCCGAGTACCACTCGCTGTTCTCATCCCAAAGACCCTTGTACTCGTCCAGAAAATGGGTCGTGTACTTGTCCTTTAATGGGTCGAAAAAGGACGTGTCTGGTTCATTAGTTGCAATATAGACCTGCCTTCCATCTTCGATCTTGTCACCCAAGGTTGAGAGCAATGCACTAGGAGAAGTATCTGCTGCAAGATTAGGCCAGAGCTCTTTGTTTCTTGCTTTCTCCCCTCTTTCGATATGAATTGAATCATAATCCCAGTTCAATTTTGCAGCAATTGCTGATACAATATCCATCAATCTTCTTGATTTCCATATCAAATGCCATGGTCGTTGAACTACAGACTCTGTCTCACCTTCACACACTCGATACCAGTAATTATCTGGTTCCACAGATCCAAACTTTCTCATAATCAAGGTGTCTTTCACATCTGCAAGCTTCATTGGTGTGACCTTAATATCTTCCACAAGATGAAGACTTAACCCATCTTTCTTCTGCCATTTGCCCCAATCATCCCAAAACTGAGCCTGATCCAACACTGAAGCTGCCTCCTTCAAATGCTCAAAATCAAAGTAAAACCTGAAGTCCTTCCCTTCCTCATCCTGATTCGATGAACTATACATTGAATTTAAACAAATAGTCAAATCCATAACCAATGTTCGTTTTAGATACTGCGCTTCACCTAATGCACACAGGAAACTCCACAAGTAGTGATTCATACTCTTGCATCTATCACCACCCCCATTGTAAATCAAATACCTGCCACGTCTAAATGCATTTTCCGACTCAACCACTGGAAGTGAATCATTCACAGTTTCCCCAACAACAGGGAACAAAGGTGCCCCTTCTTGTATACCAGGCGTCTTTTCAAACCCGGGTTTCTGATTCTTCTTCTTCTTCCTTGCATTTACACCCGTATGGTAATCCCCAATCCCCATGACACTAAGTGTGCAATTCTCCGACTTAGCTATCACGAATCGTCTGTAATCCTTATAAAAAGCTGCAGCCTTCCCTTCCTTAGGTCTAAAACGCCATGCCATGTCACAAGTGCTCTCATTATCACCAGGTACCGCTTTCCCAAACCGATAAAAATGTATATCCTTGAAGTGCTCAATTGCTTTTCTCATCATCAGATGAAACACTTCTGGATCCCTACAATCTAAAGGACCAGAACAGTTTTCCGCAGCCGATTCGGGGTTAGAATCAGCATCAGTACCACCAGCATTTGAGGTGTCAACATCAGTAATGTTAATAAAAGTGGCAAAAGCAGTCTGGTTTGAGGCCATGAAATCCTCCCCAGTTTTCACCACAGTGTTATCTGATTTAAAAGTGGCATTCGAGGTTGATGTCAAGAATGTGGTAATTTTTGTCGATGGATGAAAAAGTGGGTCCTCAGGCTCATATGTAGCAGCAATAATGGTGAAAATAAGAACTCCAATTACAAAAAATGTGAAACATAGATTTCCTATCAGGGCCAATGCATTTTGCCCTAGGTTTTCTGGCCTGAAATTTCTAGTTCTTGATAAGCTAGAGCGACCCCACATATTTCCCCCTCTGCTCTTGGTCTTCAACAGCAATCTTGTAAAATTAACTAAAATCTACAACAGACTGCAAAAATTCGAACAAACCCAGATGACTAAAGCGCTTAAAGATCAAAATAGAAAAATAAAGCGCAAAAAGAAAGAAAGAAAGAACTGAGAAAGATTACTGGGTTTTTTAGATCTAACAAAGGATGATTTTGTGGATCTCAAAAAACACTTAAACTGTGAGTTAATTTGACCAAAAAAAAAATTCAGAGCAGCAACAAAAGAATGCAAGATCTAATAATAAATAAACTTACAATGAAGTTGAGGAATTCATGAATGAAGATCAAGAAATACGCGGATTCATATGTTTCTCTATTTGTTTCTGAACTCGAGAACTCCCTCCCTGTGCGTGTGTGTGTTCACTGAGGTGAGCTGGCGGAGTGTAAGTCAATATCCTCAGATTTGAAACCAAAAATCATAATCAAATTAAATTCAGTATAACGAAAATAGAAAATTTCTTTTTAAAATCTGTAATACAATAAATGGAATCTACGGTTGCTATTATGCCACATGGCAATTAGCCGACGTGATTGCTGATGTAATTCTTGTTTACATATTACTACTTAATAAAATATAAAAACACCGACAATGGCAAATGTGCAAATTCACTCTTGGATCTGAAAATTTAATAACAATAAAACATATTCTATATTTTTATAATATTATTTGTAGGAAATTTAATGAAATACTTAAAAGTTTTTTTTTGTTTTCATAAAAAAAATAAAGAAAAATAATATTTCCTGAGCAAATACCCTAGTAGAAAAAAAACTCTCAAGTTTTTTATTTAGGTTTTGAGTTTTTCTTCCGGTTTTAGTCGGAAGATAAACTCATTCTTTAATTTGTTTTAATTTTTTCTTTATTAAATAATTTTTTAATAGATTTACGGTTATGAAATAATTACCGGAGAAAAAAGAATATGAAATCGATTCTGGATGAAGTGTGTGTCCCACTGTTGTGCCAAAAATAGTTCAACCACTGTCTACTCCATATACCAAAATGAAGTTTGGACTTTGGTTGATCCACCTGAGGGAAGTAAATCTATAGGGTGCATATGGATCTTCAAGAAGAAGACCGATATGGAAGGGAAAGTCTGTGTCTATAAGGCACGACTAGTAGCTCATTAGAAGCAATAGATTGATTATGACGAAACCTTTTCTCATGTAGTCATGCTGAAGTCCGCTAGAATAATGCTTGCTAATCTGGAAATGCGGAATAGTGATCCAGATCTTCGTCGGGAAGGTTTGGATTCTTCTGGGATCGGCTCTGCGCGGGGAACGGTCCCTGCGGACACTCCGAAGATTAAGACAATTAGTGGTTCAAGAGAGTATGGTAATCAAATGTGAGTGAGGTAGGAAATTAGTTACCCGATCCCTTCTTCTTCCTTCATTGTCATATTTATAGCAGATTGACTTGGGCCTGTGGGCCTCCTGTTGTCCTGGCCCATTCGCTGGTCGGACCTTGTTGGGCCTCTTGGGCCTAAGTGATATTCCAAATCAAGTAGTCCCTCCCCCCGGCGAGGTTAGCCGAGTATTGCATGCGAGGAGACGCAGATTTAATAGGATTATTCCCTTCTTAACGAGTGGTGGATAGCTGGATGAAAGGTGCTCGATTTCCTCATAGAGACCTTTCAGATTGATGCATGCGCTTGTGGGTTTTAGTGCGCAATTTATTGCCCCTTCATTAAATGCTCCTGCACGCGCCGTAAAAAAGACTTTGAATGTCGGGCCTTGCCGGTGCCTCCACTTTTGGTTAGGTATAAAATGCAGGGGGGAGGCTCTATTGCTGTCTTATTTCGTCAAATTCTCCTCCCATTACGATTTGGCCGTTTCGCTTTTCTTTTGGTGCCGCTGTTTTTTTGTCGACCGTTTCGTCGGTGCTCCGTCGTTTGTTCGCGCTGGGCATACTGATTTGACGGCGTTCTTCTGAAGATTCTCCACGACGCTTGTCGTAACTCTTTTCGAGGTCAGTCGAAACGCTTATCTCTCCTGTTTTTAGTTCTTTTGTCTAGTTTGTTTTCTTTCTGGGGAGGGGGAGTATGTCAGAGGGTTCTTCGCGGGGAGCCCTAAAGCGACTGCCGCCAGTGACACCAGGCGACTTTACACTCCGTGACGTTTCCCAAAAACGATCTGTAAAGCGAAAAAGGCGAGTAGGGACGGCGGAGGAGGGCGGTGCTGCTGCTGGAAAGAAAAGGAAAACCGTCGTTGTACGCGCGTCGCCCAGCGTTGAGCGTCCGCCCGGAGGGCCTGCCGCTGGTGTCCTTGAAGTAGTTGTGGTTGTACCAGAGGGAGTGATTATCGAAGAGCGACCTTTGGCTTCTATTTACGAACAAATGCGGGAAAAGGTATGGACAAGGTCGGCAGGTGTGACGAGTGTGGACGGTAAACGCTTTGAGGGGAGGCACCGTCCGAAGAGGCCGGAATCCTTTGCGGTGGACGATGCCTATAGTATTATTGTGTCCGCAGACTTGGCCGCTATTTCTACTGTGTATCGACTAGGGCAGCCTTATGAGTTGGTGGCGCTGGAGGAAAATGATCGTGCTCATCACGTGGGCGGGGCAAACGAGCTGGTTGTCTATGAGGAGCAGTTGGAGTCGGGGATGCGGCTACCTCTGCTTCCCTTCTTTGTTGAGGTATTAAAAGAGTATGACTTGTGTCCTGGCCAAATTCATCCGAACGGGTGGAGGATGATGGTGGCGTTTTATTCTTTGTGTCGGTCGGCCGGATACCGAGCTACTGGGCTGGTGTTTCGCGAGTTCTTTCGGCCGAATAAAGGACCCCGCTCTCAACACGTGACCTTCTCTCACCAGAAGTTCAAGGTACTCGGTGGCTTGAAGGATAAGATCCCCGAGTTTAGGCATCAGTACTTTCTAGTGCGGAAACTGGATGGCGACTTTTTGTTCCGCGTGACATGGAATGACAATCCCATGGATTCGGGTAGGTGGCTAAAAATGCGACAAATGTTACCATCGGAGGAGCATCTTATAAAGTACTTAAAGGGGTTGTCGATGGACGAAGAAAGTAAGAAAGATGTCGATGAGCTCGTGGGACATTTTCTGGCCGCTGGATATTATATCTGGAAACAATGGCGAATGGCCCAGCTAGCTGGCTGGTCGCAAGCGGATTTCGAAAAATGGAAACGCGGGTATAATTTTTCGGACGGAGAGCTAGCGGAGTTGGAGGCGATAACCGTAAATGTTGCCATCGTAGGTGAGGGGTCCGGGTTGTAAGTTTCATTCCGTAGTTCTAACGTGCTTTTCTACTTTGAAATATGTATTTACCATGATGTTATCGATGCAGGTCCAGGTAATCCTCGTGTTAGCATGGATTTTGATCCGAACGAGTTTGGTGTTGGCCTTGAGACTGCGGAGGAAGCCTTCGCTATTCCATCCGGATCCTTGGCCTCGTTCTCTTCGCTTGAAGATGCGAACCAGGTGGTGCAGAGTATGGGGGGCGTGCTGGCCGTGCATGCTGACACTGATGTTACTGGCGACATACCGCAAGGGATGCCTGTTGAAGGGGGTGAGGCCGAAGAAAATGCGGAGGTGACTGCTGCGGAGAAGGAGCAAAGCGAGCAGCAAATGCAAGGACCCGTTACCCGGAAACGGAAGAAACATAAAGGTAAGGCTATTGTTGGGATTGAGAATGAAAAGGTGTGTGCTGGAGAGGATGCCGTTGGAGGACACGAAGGCTCCAAGCGAGCGTGTACTGATGGTGGAAACGAACTAGAGGCGGAGATGATGGATCGGTTGGGTGATCACCCGGAGATGATGAAAAGAATGGATGCCAAAATTGCTAAGTTCTGGGAATATGTGATGGGCTTGTCGGTGCACTCCAATATGGTGACGTCCGACCTTGCGAGGGCAATGGCTCGCGTCGCAAAGGTGCCCGGAGAAGTGATGCGGATGGACGGTGTGTCCAAGATGAACCTTGGTGTGGAGACTCTGTCGGCGCTAGGTGTGGTAAGTTTTTCTGACCTTCTCGCCTAGATTTATTTCTAACAGCTGTGTTCTGAACTGCCCAAATTTTGTGTAGGCCGTTAAAAATGCTAACAAGGTATTTGACATGTGAGTGAACGATGAAAACCTCTTCCGCGACATGGAGGAAGGTCTGCGTAACGCGGTGAAGGATCTGGAGACGGCGAATGGAAAAGTAGTCGCTGCTGGGGAGCTGTTGGCATGTCGAGAGGGCGAGATTGCTATGCTGACCGAGAAGCTAAAAGTGGAGATGGGGTGCCGACTGGAGCAGTCGAGAAAGTTGGCACGCGCAGTCGAGGAACTTCGCTTCTACAAAGTTTTGTTTAGGGTGGCCACACTATGGATTCGCCGAGTGAAGGAGCAGGTGGATGAGAGGGCGAGGCGAGCAACTGTGTTATCTGCTGAGAATGAAAAGCTTAGGCAGGATCTTGAGGCAGCTCGGAAGGAGGCTAGGGAGTTGCGGGCCCTCGCGGGAGATCGCGAGGAGAAATTGATCAAGATAGACCGGATGATGATTATCACTGCTCCCTATGCTGCTGGGCATGAAATTCCTCCGGAGGTCATCTTCTCTCCGAATGTCTATGACAAGGCTGCCCAGGCGAAGGCCGTAGAGTTCTGTGGTTGCTTTAAAAAGAAGTAGTTGGAGATGGAGGCATCTTCCTCCACATGACGCCTTGTTTTTCAAATATGTAATAATGTTATCGTACGGTTTATATCTTGAAGGATCTTTTGGCAGTTTTATTTTGATCATTATCTTGCACTTTTGATTTGATTTGAGTCTTCATGATGTGTTTGTCAAGTCTTTTCCATTCTCACTATAAATAGGAGTCGGTTTTTTGCTTATGCTTCTCGTTCAAAACTCCGTTCTTGCTTTTAGTAATCGTATCCTCCGCTATTTGCTTGCACCTGTCTTTGTGATGTCGCTTCGGGATGTGGTGGACTATGCCAAGGTGCTTGAAGTGCAAAAAGCCATCTCGGCGATGCCTCATCCCTACGTGAACTGTCCCTCAATGGATGATCATGAGTTGGATAGGAAAGTGCGGTACGCCTCCCCGGTGTGGATGAATCGGGGTTTCTCGCGGAGAAGCCGAAATGGGGAGAGTGAGAGTTCCGCGCCCTATACTGGATCTGCGACGGACTCCTGTGACGTGGTTATCAGTGCCTTTTCTTCTACTGAGAAGAAAGCATGGTCGCAGGATGGGATTGGGTACCTGAATCCCGACGAGTCAGTGGTTCCCGTGACGAATCCGCATCCTGCTTGGGTAAGGAGACTTCTTGCCGAGGAACTAGACAGGGTTATGAACCTTCCTCCTGTGTTGGAGAATCGCCGTTCTGGGCGCCATGCTTCGCCGAGCCGTCCCCATGGGGTGACGTTTGTCGATCCGCTGAAACCTCGTAGTGTGGTTTTCCTTGAATTTTCGAGACAAGGGTTTCTGGGGCCTATTCCGACCGATCTGGCACATCGAGTGACGCATGTCGGGAAAGCATGCCTGTACTATAGGCAGAATGGGCATAACACCGACGAATGTATTGATTGGCAAGCAGCGCACCAGGCCCTCATGGATGCGGAGGCTATCCCGAACCCCGACAGTGTCTGTGCTTCTCTTAAGTGATTGTGATGTGTTTTATCTGTAGTGATTTATGTTTTAGACGTGATTGTGGCTCTTTTTCTGTAATGAATTTTGGTACGCTTATTGTTATAATATTTATGCGCTTATGCAGCTTTGCTATTTAGCCTTTTTTGCTCTGAATTGCGTGGAAAAGTCCTTCTTCAGTGAACGTTTTAAGTGCTCGTGTAGTGTTGCTTAGCGGAGAATGAATCGAAGTATTTGCCCATGAACAATTGATGATAATACGAGATTGTTTAGGTGACTATGAAGTCACTGGAGGTGTTCGATTAGCCTCTGGATAGTATTTTGATGCTTTTGTAGAGGAGAACGCATTGTGGTGTCCGCTTGTAAACAATCGATAACAATATGAGATTGCTAGGCGATTACGAAGGCAGTCGAGATGCTCGATAAGCCTTTGGATAGCACATTGATGCTTTTGTAGTGGAGAACGCATTTGTGGTACCCGCTTGTAAACAATCGATAACAATATGGGATTTCTAGGCGATTACGAAGGCAGTCAAGATGCTCGATAAGCCTTTGGATAGCACATGGATGCTTTTGTAGCGGAGAACCCATTTGTGGTACCCGCTTGTAAACAATCGATAACAATATGGGATTGCTAGGCGATTACGAAGGCAGTCGAGATGCTCGATAAGCCTTTGGATAGCACATGGATGCTTTTGTAGCGGAGAACACATTTGTGGTGCCCGCTTGTAAACAATCGATAACAATATGGGATTGTTAGGCGATTACGGAGGCGTTTTGTGATGAACGAGAAACCTTGGGGAAAAACGCATGGAGTAATGCACTGTGAGGACCGGATCGGGTAGCTCGCTTCTTGTTTAATTGCCAACAACATAGGGTTATTCGACAAAAGAAAAAAAGAACGAAACCCTTTATTCATGATTTTCCTTACAAGAAGCTATTGATAATACTTTTTCAACGTCTGGACGTTCCAGCTATTGTCATAGACCAAGCCATCTAAAGAGGCGATTTTGTAAGCTCCATTGTGGAGGACAGTGTCGATCTTGTATGGTCCCTCCCATGATTGGCCGAGCTTGCCTTGAGCTAACGGGGACTGTGCAGCTACGGCGTCTCTGAGCACAAGGTCTCCGACTTGAAAAGTGCGGGGATGAACCCTCCTATCGTGGTAACGCGCTATGTTCTGTTTATGGGCTGTGATGTGTAATAAAGCATTAAGGCGCTCTTCTTCAAGCCGTTCACTAGCTTCCGCAAGTTCCGCGTTGTTGTCGGTCTCTTCGAAAGTGGTCTGTCGAGGGGTACGAAGGATGACCTCAGATGGTGCCATTGCTTCTGCCCCGTAAGTAAGGAAAAAAGGAGTGCGCCCTGTACCCGAATGAGGGGTGGTGCGGTATGACCATAATATTGCCGCGATGTGGTCAGGCTATGCTCGGCCTTGGTCAGATATGCACGTTTTAATTCCTCGCAGGAGTGTTCGGTTGCTTACCTCAGTGAGGCCGTTGCTCTGAGGGTGTGCTACCGAGGTGCATCGCCCCTTGATACCCCATTCTGCGCAAAACTCGTGGAATTGACTGTAGTCGAACTGCCTCCCATTATCTGTGATGAAGGAGTGAGGGACCCCGAATCGGTATATGATTGTTCGCTTGAGGAAACCGATTACGTTATCGGAGGTTATCTTGGCGATTGCCTCAGCCTCGATCCATTTGGTAAAGTGATCGACTGCTACTACTACAAAGCGCTTTTGTGCTAAAGCCATCGGAAAAGGGCCGAGCAAGTCGATGCCCCATACTGTAAATGGCCAAGGTGTGATAATGCCTTTGAACGGAGCCGCCGGGGCGTGATGAGTATTGGCGTGTAGCTGACATGCCTGACAACTGCGAACTAGGCGCATCGCATCGGAATCCATGGTCTGCCAATAAAGCCCCTGAAGCTGGGCTTTCTTCGCAATTGTCCAGGCGCCCTGATGCGAGCTGCAGACGCCCTGGTGTATCTCCTTCAGACAGTGATCCCCTTCCTCTTCAGATATACAGCGCAACCAGGGATGCGTGGCGGACTTCCGATAGAGTAAGCCATCATGCATTGCATAACGCCAGGAACGCCAAACCACGAGGGATGCCTGCGTCCGATCTGTGGGCAGTGTTCCATCCTGAAGATATCTGATTATCGGACTTCTCCACCCGCTAGTCGCAGTGTCCGCCGAGTCGATCTGTAGCGAGCTCTCTATTCCGAATGGCCGGGGCCACATCGAACTCGATTAGGGTATGCGGGTCACTGGATTGTTCGCCTGCTGCGAGAGCTGCAATAGCGTCCGCCTCCTCGTTCTCCTCACGTGGCACCAGTATGAGGTCAAGTGTTATTCCTTTTGCTTTGAGGTCATTGAGCAAGGAGGTGGCGAGGGCCAGATATTGGCACATCGTCGGATCTTTTGCCTTGTAGGTACCGCTGACGTGGCTAACGATGAGCTTTGAGTCCGAGTATATCGTCAGATGTCCGTTCACTATTGTTTTCGATAATCGAAGAGCTACGATCAAGGCCTCATACTCTGCCTGATTATTTATGGTCGGGAAATCGAGCCGGACGGCATACCGTATGCGGAGATTATCGGGTCCCTGAATGGCTACGCCTGCGCCTGCCCGCCCTAGAGCGCATGACCTATCAATACTCATGGTCCAGACGTCGCTGTTGCGAGCTTTTGTTATCGTGGGGTTGGCAGTAGACAATCTGGTGAATTCTACGATGAAGTCGGACAGTACCTGAGCCTTGATCGTCGTGCGAGGCTCAAATCGTACGTCAAACTGGGACAATCGAATGAACCAGTTGGTGATTCGACCGGAGACCTCTGGTTTCTGGACGGCCTTTTTCAAAGGGTAATTGGTCCTGACCACAACCGTATGCGCTTGGAAGTACGGTCTTAGACGCTCGGATGCTTGAGTTATGGCGAACAGAGCCTTCTCAACCTCAGAGTATCGGATTTCGGCTCCCTTCATAACTTTGCTCAGAAAGTAGATTGGGTAAAGCTCCGTCCCCTCTTCTTGAGTTAAAACGACTCCTACCGTTTCATCAGCGATGGTGAAGTACAAGTGAATTTCTCATCCTGGCCTTGGCACCGACAGCAGTGGGGGTGTGGCGAGGAAGATTTTGATGGCGTTGAACGCGGCCTGACAGTCCGTAGACCACTTAAAGGGATGCCCCTTCTTGATTGCTTTGTAAAAAGGCAAACACCGCTATGCCGAGCAAGAAATAAAACGTTCCAAGGCAATGATCCTTCCGTTGAGCCTTTGAACCCCCTGCAAGTCGCGCGGTGGGTCCACTGCCAAGATTGCCTCGATCTTCGTAGGGTTGGGTTCGATGCCTTTCTCTGATACCACGCATCCCAGGAATTTGCCACTGCGAATTCCGAAGAAACATTTCTCCGGATTCAGCTTAAGGTTGTAGGTTCTGAAAATCTTAAACACCTCCGCCAAGTCTCGCGGGTGGTTGCCCTCTTCATCGTTTAGGACCAACATATCGTCGACGTATACCTGTACTGTCTTGCCGATGAGATGGGCGAACATCTTATCTACTAATCGCTGATATGTGGCCCCCGCATTCTTTAATCCGAAAGTCATGACATTGTAGCAGTAAGTGCCTTCATGCGTAATGAAAGAGGTTTTTTCTGCGTCGGCTGGGTCCAGAGGGATTTGCTAAAACCCAGCGATGGCATCAAACTGAGACAGGATTTTGAGACCAGCAGTTTGGTCGAGGAGCTGATCTATATTAGGCAGCGAGTAAGAATCCTTGGGGCAAGCTTTATTAACATTTGTAAAATCTACACACATGCGGTACTTTCCGCTGGCTTTCTTTACAAGTACAACGTTAGAAAGCCAGTCCGGATAGTGGACCTCGCGAATAAATTTTACAGCTAGGAGTTGTCAACCTCTGCCTTCACTGCGGCTTGCTTGTCCTTCGCCTGTACTCGCATCTTCTGCTTCAAGGGCTCCATGGAGGGGTCGATGCTCAATTTGTGCACTGCTTGATCAGGTGAGACCCCCGTGATGTCTTTGGTGCACTAAGCGAACACATCCGAATGCTCTGATAGGACAGCCTTGATTTCGTCGACCAAAGAGGACGCGAGCCTGGTCCCAATTTTCACTGTCTTGGTGTCCCCGAGAACACAGTCGCTGACCGGCTCGATTGGTACGGGATTGTAACCCGTCATATCCATCAGGCCATCCTCCAGGTAAAGCGCTGTCCGAGGCTGAGTCGCCTCCCACTGCAATCTTTTGGCCAGCATGCGATCTCCTTGGATGGTGATCCTTCCGTGTTGAAGCGGCAAGGTCAAGCATAATCCGGAGATATCAACTGTGGCCTTCAAGGTAGCCAGCAGAGGCCTTACGATGATGGCATTGTAGGCCAGGGGGATATCGACCACCACCTATTCTGTGGTATCCTCGATCTTCTCGACACCTTCGGCGAAGATAGTCGATAGTGCGATGACTCCCTTCATTGGGACTTCAATTTCTGACAGGCCAACCAGGGGGAAAGTCCCGGCTCGGAGGGCAGTGTGAGTATTCTTCATTGCGCGGAGTGCCGTCCAGGTGAGCAAGTTCACTGAACTTCTTGTGTCTACCAGCACTCGGTGCATTTTAAAGCCGGCGATGTTGATGGTGACAACAAGAGCCTCCGAATGGCTGGTCCAGAGCGGTGGTTGCACCATCAGGGTCTGTCCGATTGCCTTCCTTTTACGGGAGCTCTCCGGAGGCGCGCAGAGTTCTGGTGCCCCCTCCCTTATGACGTGGATTTCCCCGTGGTACCTTGGCCGTTTTGGCTCATCTACTCGGCCTGCTTCCCGCTGCTTCGGGCTCTGCTCCCTCTGCCTGATCACCTTTGGTGGCGCGCCCTGCTCCGTGATCCGCTCAATTTCCTTCTGCAGCTGATAGCAGTTCTCCGTGGAGTGTCCGGAGGATTTGTGATATTTGCAGTATTCTTTCTCGGCACGGGTCTTGCTCTTATCGGCAGATAGGATCTGATGCGTGAATCGGTGAGGCTGGCTCTGAGTAGCGTAATGCACTTCCTTCCCGCGGGATTGATCTCCCCTACGCTCCAGGTTTGCTCGCTCGGCCCGAGCCAGAAAAGCCATTGGGGCCTCCTTGCGAGCTCGGCCCTCCTCACGTGCTTCTGCGATCGGTCTGCCTTTTTCCTGCTTGTGCGTATCTCCTCTGGCCTTGTCCCTGTCTGACTCCTCGTATCCTGCGGGCCGGTCACAGTCATCGTATCTGACGAAGGTTTGTGCTATGGTCATGAGCTCCTCGAAAGATCTTGGCATCTTTTAGAAACATTTCTGCTTTAGAGGCTCGCATGAGGTTCCTTTAGCCAGAGCGTCATGAGCCACCTCTAGGTTGAGGCCTTTAACTTGTGAGGCCATATGGTGAAACCTAGAAAGAAAGTTGCACAGCGGTTCAGTTGCTCGCTGCTTGAGCCCGTTGAGGTCCGAGCTGATCTTTCTTACTTTTGCTTCTGCGGCAAAACGGGAGAGGAAAAGATCCTTTAGGAGATCAAATGAGTCGATTGACTCTGGAGCGAGTCCTCGATACCACTCTTGCGCACTAGACGAGAGTGTGGTTGGAAAAACCTTGCACATGATGTCCTCGTCTTTCGAGTATAAGTTGATGGTGCTCATGAACGATGCCACATGGTCGTTCGGGTCCTCAGTCCCTGAATACTGGGATAGTCGAGGAGCTTTCCAGTCCCGTGGGAACCTCGTCTCGATGATCCTTTGTACTAGTGGCGTTTTACTGGAGGTGATGCTTCCTCCCATGACGCCCCCGAGGGCCCTCTTGTCAAGAAAATGCTGGATCTTATGTTCCAACAAGTCTTCGCTATTCGCGGCCGCTGCCTCCTCGCGCCGCGCACCGCCCTCACCGGCCGAGGCGGCCCCGGACCCTCTTCCTACGAGGACCCCGGGTCCCGCGGGCTCTCCTAGCAACGCCCCCTCTCTTTGCGTTTCTGCTGCTTCTTTAAGGTATTGCCAGATTTTGGCTTTCTCCTCCTGTAGGCTCCTTTGTTGGTCTATGATCTTCATCTGAGCCGCCGTATGAATAGCCTGGGTTGTTTGAAAACCTTGTATTGCACTAAGGATTTGTGTGGTATTGTAAGTCTCTTCTTCTTCAGGGCTCACCTCCTCCATCAGTGGCCCCAGGTTTCTGGGGGAGATTGGAATGTTCGGAGTGGAACGCTCGATGTTAGTCATGGAGCTAGTTGCTCCTACTTCTGGTACTATCGTTGGGACAGAGTCAGTCGGGGTCTGCATTTCGCTTGAAGCTCCGAGGTCACTTGTATTCCACATTCATCGCACCAAATAATCTGGGAATACGGAATAGTGATCCGGATCTTCGTCGGGAAGGTCTGGATTCTTCTGGGATCGGCTCTGCGCGGGGAACGGTCCCTGCGGACACTCTGAAGATTAAGACAATTAGTGGTTCAAGAGAGTATGGTAATCAAATGTGAGTGAGGTAGGAAATTAGTTACCCGATCCCTTCTTCTTCCTTCATTGTCATATTTATAGCGGATTGACTTGGGCCTGTGGGCCTCCTGTTGTCCTGGCCCATTCACTGGTCGGACCTTGTTGGGCCTCTTGGGCCTAAGTGATATTCCGAATCACTTGCTATTATCACTCATTATGATTATGAGATCTGACAAATGGCTATGAAATTCCCTAATGGAAATATGCTTGAGGATATACATGTGATGCAACCTAAAGGTTTCACATCAAAGGATGCAAACAAGTTTTGCAAATTTGAGAGGCCCATTTATGGACTCAAGCAAGCATTAAAAAGCTGGAATAAGCATTTTGATAAAACTGTTAAATATTATGGTTTGGAGCAAAACACCGATGAACCTTGTGCGTACAAGAAGGTCAGTGGGAGTACAATCATTTTCCTAGTGTTATATGTCGATGACATCTTGCTTATAGGAAATGATGTCGCAGTTTTACAGTTAGTGAAAATTTGGTTGTCCAATAGTTCTCTATGAAAGACTTAGGTGAGGCAGCCTTATAGATCGAACATGCTATTGGGACTCATCCATACATTGACAAAGTTATTAGACGTTTTTAACATACAAGAATCGAAAAGAGATAACTTGCCTATGTGTCATGGGATTAAGTTATCCATTGATCAATCCTAAAGATAGATTGGGAGAGGAATCACATGACTAATATCCCATATGACAGCACGATTAGTTCGATTATGTATGTTATGCTTTTGCACTGAGTGTAACAAGTCGATACCAGGCCAATCAAGGTTAAGCACATTGGATTGTTGTCAAAGACATTATTAAGTACTTAAGAAGGATTAAAGAAATGTTCTTAGTATATGGAGGTGAAAATTTGAGAGTTGAATGTTACTGATATGCCATTTTTCATACAGATCGTGATGATAGTAAATCCCAATCAGGATACATGTTTATCCCCAATGGGGCACGATTAGCTAATTCCAAGCAGGCCATCATAGTAGACTTTATGACCGAAGTTGAGTACATTGTGACTTTAGATGCGTCTAAGGAAGCAGTATGGATGAAAAAGTTCATTGCTGAACTTGGAGTGGTCCCTAACATTGTTAATTTCATTACTGTATTTTGTGATAACAATGGAGCCATTGCACAAGAAAAGGAACCATGGTCTCATCATCATTCCGAAAATAATACTCACATGTTGCCATCTCATCGGGGAGATCATAGCTATGGGAGATACTATGATAGAGAGAGTACCCACAAAGGATAACATTATGGATCCGTTAATGAAGCTGGTGGTCCAACGAGTACATATTAGTCATGCCAACTCTTATAGCATAAGGTTTAAGAACAATTGGCTTTAGTCCACATGGGAGTATGTTAGTGTTATGTCCCCAAGACAATTATTTTAGGATATTTTATGATTTATGAAATGTTTATTTACTTATATTTGATTTATTATATAGTTGTAATTCACTATTAATAGACATTTCATCTTTTATCATATAACTAATAGATAGAAGAAATTCTAAGTTTATGTTCAATCATAAAGTGTTCATATAAGATGAAGTGATGCTAAATTTTATGATTGAAACTAATCGATCTTAAACTTAAACCAGCCAAGTGATGGATTATGTTAAAGGATTGACATAATGTTGTTGAGACTTTCATATAACAATGTTTCTTATTCTTGAATGGGTAGTTGATCACACAAGTTGTAGATATGAGGATATCTAGGTAGTTACATGGATGTATATGAAAGAGTTCTTATACATTAACATCTGATATGAGATACCAGGATGGATACATCTTTTTTATGTTAACTTGATTATCTCATAAGTGATAGCAATTATAAATAATCCTCAGGCTTAAATAATCATCATGGTAATTCTGAATTATAGAGTGTGATGCTTTGACGCTGTTATCTAACACGATCCAACTACTCAATGTGTGCCTCATACAAGTTTTTGGGTGTCACATAAAGTAATTGCAAGGTAATTGAATGATATATTAAGCATTTATCACTCTCGATAGATGTGAGATATATCACCAGCCTCTTGTGGAAGAAATTTTCTAAATCCTTGCAAGGTGATATGTCATAGGCTGAAATTGAGATTTCACATAATGTATCTAGTTTGAACAATTCGATCTGGACAAGGAAACAAACGTCTCATGTATATGTGACTTGATATTTTGTCACAATTCGTTTGGATATGTTATGAAGGATAGAAGTGTACGCCAACTGTGCAAAGTTAAAAGGTCAAATATCAACTTCTTATGACTTTAGAGGAATAAGACAGTTCTTTCTTAAGTCGATGCACTCATTCCGTTATACATTTGATTAGATTAATTTGATATAAATTAATAGATGGAAAATAAAAAGTTATTTTACTATCAATTTAATTGAATTGCAATAAACATGTATGACTAGCAATGGTAAGAATTTGATGGATCATACACTTAGAATTAAGAGCGAAGGGTAAAAACGATAATTTGAAAATTGGTCCAAATATTACATTGTGAATGAGTGAGAGTTTTGAGAATTTTGAATTTAATATATATATATATATATAATTTAAATTAATAAATTATATAAATAATTATAATTATCTAGATTAATATTAAACCCATTGTTTTAGGAAATTAAATGATTTAATTTTTAAGGAAAAAATAATAAGATTATTTAATTCTTTAAAGTTAATTAATAAATTTTATTTTATTATTATATATAAGATATAAGATAATATAAATACTTATTTAATTAATTTTAAATCAAACCATATCTCCTAATTAAATAATATCTACTAATTAATAGTTTGATTTTAATTAACGTTTGGAAGAGAATAAAATTAACCGATTCGATTCTATAGGGACGACACACTTAGTAAAGGAGGTTAGAGTTTTTAGTTGTTTTAATCAGACAAAATAATTCTGTAACATGAGCCTCTAGATTCAGTGAAAACCTAAAATCAATATTCTCAATCTTTCTCAATTGTTCTTCAATCTAGCTCATGTGGATCAACATCAAAGATAATCTACACTTGATTGTTTTGCAATAGCTGATATGAGGATCTTTACTTCAATGGTGGAACACTCCGACAGATCACTCCATTAATAGTAGAACGCTTCAAGAGGTATTTTGTGAAATTGTTCTTGATTATTAACTATTCTTGATATCAAATAACGAACATAATAGAAAATTTTTGTTTTCCACTTTGCCTTCGCATGCCTCTATTTCCTTACATATCCAACTTTTGTGTCACATCTTCGTATATCTCAAGCAAATCTAACATTTTCTCTCAAGTTATCATCAGTGTCAATTCCTAATCAGTTTCAGAAATGCTTAATAAACCCAAAATGTAAGGCAACAATGGAAGAAAAATGACAGCTCTTCAGAAAAATGCTACTTGGGAGATGACTAATATGCCGCAAGGAAAACATACAATGGGATGTAAATGAGTATTTACAGTGAAATACAAGTTAGATGGAACAATAGAATGGCACAAGGCCAAATTAGTTACAAAAGGTTATACACATTTCTATGGCATCGATTGTCAGGATACATTTTCTCTAGTAGATAAAACGAATACTGATAGAGTTGTACTCTCACTGGCAATCAATTTAGATTGGTCACTAAGGCAATTTGATATAAAAATGCATTTCTCCATGGTGACTTGGCTTAGGAAGTGTGTTTAGATCCTCCTCTAGAATTTGATTTAGAAGAAGGCAAGATGTGTTGGCTAAGGAAGTCATTGTATGGGCTAAAACCCTAGTGCATGGTTTGGGAGTATGGTTTCAAACAAGCTCATAAGGATCATACTTTGTTTTACAAAAGAAACCATTGGAATATAACCTTACTTTTTGTCTATGTTGATGACATGATTGTTACAGGTAAGGAAAATGAAATTGAAAAGCTTCGGAACTACATGGCTAAGGAGTTTGATACGAGAGATATAGGACCTCTAAAATACTTCTTCGATAAAGAAGTATCTCGGTCAAAGCAAGGACTTTTCCTTTCTAAACGAAGGTATCCACTGAATCTTTTGGATGAAACTAGATATTCTATGTGCAATACAATAGAAACTTCTATCGAAGTAAATCATATATGGGTTGTCTACCTATCCAGATCAAGTTCTTACCAACAAAGAAAAATATTAGAGAATTGTGGGAAATTTAATTTATTTGACTTACACTAGACCTGATTTGACATATGTAGTTGGTGTTGTAACTCAGATTATGCATAATCCGAGTGATTGTCAAATGAATATAGTTAAATCACATTTTAGCTTATCCCAAGTTTAAAAAATGTATCATGTTCACTAAGAATGGGCATTATGACATTGTGAGATATGCATATTCTAATTTTACAAGGGATAAGATAGATAGAAAATCTACTTCTAACTACTTATAATTTGTGGGAGGTAACTTGGTAATTTAGAGAAGCTGAGTATCGTGCAATGAATTATGGGATAATCAAGCTCACTTGGTTGAAAATTCGCTAAAAATAACTTGGGTATGGTTAGAAGAAGCTTATGGTTTTGTACTGCGAATCAGCCATTGAAATTGCAAATAATCCAATTCAACATAACAGAACTAAGCATGTAGAACTTGATAAGAACTACATTAAAGACATTTTGGATTCTGACGCAATTTAAATTCCGTACAAAAAGAGTTTAGATGGCTCACCCGTCTCAAGTAGTCAGTTCTATGAATCATTATCCAAGTTGGGCATATGTAATATCTATGCACCAATTTGAGAGGGAGTGTTGACAATATATGAATATGAGCTGTAAATAAGCTGTAATTATTCATTGATTAGGTCTTTGCCTATTTGGTTTTCATGTATAGTTGTCTTACCTTGTATAGTTGTCCTACATTATATAGGATTCAATAATTGTATAAATATGCTTGAAAGGTTAATGGAAAATTCATCCCGCCTAATTATTTTCTATTTATATTAGAAATTATGTAATTCTTTTAAGGGATAAAGTACAAAAATAACCTTAACATTGGAAACCAAGAGCAATTTTATCCACATCGATCAAAATGGTGCAATTTCACTCCTACTATTTGCAAGTTGAGATTTTATTCTCAGGTCTTATTTGGTAAGATGTAATGACCTTTGTAATGGAATGACTATTATATTGAAGGCTCGTTACCATGTTTGGTTGCATATTACAATTTTGTTTTAATAGAATGAGAAAACCATGAGCTAAATTTTGTTCAATTCTTGTAATCCCCGTTACATAGAAAAATGACTTGAATTTCCATTACATCTAAAGCATATATAATCTCAAATCCTACTTTCAAAGTTTCATCTAACTTCTCATTTGTCAAATCACATCCTTGTCAAAAATGCAAAAAGTAGAAAAACATAAAAAAAAATTGAAAATGAGAAGAAGAAAAAAATGAAAAACGCGAAAACTGAAAAAAAGGAAACCGGAAAAAAAATAGAAAATAGAAAAACGCTGAAAAATGTTGAAAATGGAAACTAAAAGAAATGAGAAAAATGTAAAATAAAATATGAAAAAGCGAAAAACTATGCACTAATTTATTGGTTTTAGTTAATATAATTTTGTATTTGATTTCGATTCAATTATTTGCATTTTCCTTGTTTTCGTTTTTCATGTTTTCTTATTTTTCACATTTTTCGTTGATTTTAATTATGTAAATAAAATTTTACGATTACATTTAATTAGGAAAACATAAGTATTGTAAGGATAATTACATTCCATCATTTTCTTTTTATTTGTCAACCAAACATGACAATAAAATCACCATTCCATTACATTACATTACAATTACAAGTTTGATTACATTACAACTTTGATTATATTATATTGTATTACGAGATTACCAAACAAACCCTTAATATTTAAAAGTTGAACCAAGTTTCAGTAATTATTAACGGAACATTTTATGCAGTTATGAATCTCGTTATCTCCACTCTTCATGTTTATTGTGTTATCACTCATAAGCATGGTTGTCAAAATCGGACAGGTCAAAGAACCAGAAGACACAGAGGATCAAGAGTTAGAGGTTCATCCGAGGTTTAACCGAGGAGTTAAAGTTAGTAGTAAGGATGAAGATATGGATAATCATTGTTGGTCCCTTACGAACAATGGTGCTTATTCTTGCAAATCTGCTTTCGAGGCTTTGAATTCCATCGCTTGGAAGAATATTTGGGCCTTGAAAGTTCCTTATCGCATTAGGAGTTTCATGTGGCTTGGTGCAAAGATAGGTTGCTTACAAATGTTGAAAGGAAAAGACGCCATCTAGTGGAGTCTGATACTTGTTGTAGATGCAGAGCTCAGGCGGAAACCATCTGCCATGTTCTTAGAGATTGTGCTAAGAGTAAAAATGTGTGGAGGAAAGTTCTTCCGGCCCATTTGCTTTCTGATTTTTTTGCCCATTCTGACCGTGATTGGTTTATAGATGGGGTTAGTGGTTTGTTATTTCTTGAGCTGGAGCATGGTGTTATCCTCTTTGCCGTTGTCTGTCACCAGTTTTGGCAGTAAAGGAATGCTGATATCTTTGGAGATGGAGCTATTGTTATTCCTAATTTACTTGTTTTCTTCTCTAAAAAAATCAATACTATTATTAATAGCTTCAATGAGGCTAATTTATCTAGTACCATCCAGAGAACTATTGTTCATCTCTTTGGATGGAGTAGACCTGGTGAAGGGATAGTTAAGTTAAATACTGATGGCTCTTGTCTTGTAGACGACAGAATTGCGGCTGGAGGTGTTTTGAGAGATGCGGGTGGTACTTGGGTGTCTGGCTTTGCTCAGAACCTGAGGTTGGGCTCTTCCTTTACTGCTGAGCTCTGGGGGATCTTCTCTGGGCTTAGGCTCGCCAAAAATCTGGGTTTGAAAAGACTACTCGTGGAATCGGACAACCTCGAAGCGGTCAAAATGATCTCTGATAATAAGGCTATGAGTCTAGGTTGCCAAAATTTAGTTAAAGGAATCAGAAGATTGTGTGCTTCCTTTGATACCATCAACTTTGGCCATGTCTACAGGGAGCAGAACCGGGTGGCAGACCGCCTTGCTGCTGAGGGCCATGTGAGGTTATTGGGAGTCTCAACTTTCTCTTCTCCTCCGGATTTCCTTTTTTTTTGTTACTTTCGGATGATCAGGTTAGTTTTTCTAGGCTAATATTGGGTTAATTGGTGGGGTTTTTGTTTGTTTTTTCTTTCCTTCTCCTACCAAAATAAATAAATAATATTTTACTTATTTAACTTATAACATCACTATATATTTTTAAATAGTTAATAATAATGACCCAGTGATAGACATATTTGTTTACAATCTAAATATTTAATGTTTGAATCCCACCTTTATCAAATTTTTATTTATTTTTTAAGTAAAGGTGTCTGAAATCTGACCGGACCAAACCGTTCAACCGGTTTACGGCTCAATCGACCAGTTTAGACGGTTCTCATGATTTTCAAGTATTAAAAAATCAAACCACCTCTGGTCCGAAATCATAACCGGTTCGGATCAAATCGGATTGAACCAACCGATCCGGTTCGGTTCATAAAACCATGCTCATAAGTACCAAAACGAAAACATGTGCCTGATATTTATTTGGAAGTTCTATATTTTATTTTATCTCCTATTCTGCATCAGATCAAAGACGTGTAAACACATATTTTTTAGACTTCTTTATTTTATTTCACATGTACACATATTTGATGATAACATAAGATATAAGTGAAGTGAAGTTAACAAAATTCGTGACTGTATAGAATGTCATTATAGTTAAAATTGGTCCAACTTTCAACCGTTTGAAATATAATCACACTAGTTATAACAACAACAACAACAAATCCTTAGCCCGAAATGATTCGGGATCGGCTAATATGAACCATCATATAAAACCGTGAAATCAAGTCGTATCGGCGACATAAATTCTCTCCCTCCACTCCTTTCTATCCACTACCATATTTTTCTCAATCCCCTCATATCACTCTCGATCACCCTCTTCCAAGTTTGCTTAGATCGTCCCCTATCCCTCACAATTACATCTTTTTGCCACTCTTCAGTCCTCCTAACCGGCGCATCAAGTGTTCTTCGTCTTACATGGCCAAACCACCTTAATCGGGTTTCCCACATTTTATTCTCAATAGATGTAACTCCTACTTTTGTCCTAATTATTTCATTACTTACTCGATCCTTTCTCGTATGACCACACATCCATCTCAACATACGAATCTCCGCCACCGACATCTTATGAATGTGACAGTGTTTCCCTTCAATTTATTAGGCATGCCAAGGTCACAAAGAAACTCATAGCACTCTTCCACTTCGTCCAACCAGATTTAATCCTATGAGCAACATCTCCATCTACTTCTCTATCCGTTTGGATAATAAACCCTAAATACCAGAATCACACTAGTTATAACGTTGGGTAAAATACTCTTAACTACCAATATTATGGATATTTTTGCATTTTATTAATTTCAAAAACTCTCACTAATTGGATTGGGAACGAGATCCAGATTTCGAGAGTAAAAAGTTTCCATCTCTTTTCCGTGAATATTTTTTTTCTTGGATTCCTTATCCTTGTTGGGGGCAAATTCCCAATTCTTGCTCCATTGATAGCTCTACAGCTTAACAAGGCTTGAATACCTTTAATGAGAAAGGAAAATCTTCATCGTTCACCCTCTATGTTCAGCTCGATCTGAATTAGTCGGTGCTCTTAAGACTCCAAATACCAAAAGAAAAGAATAAGTTTGAATTATTCAGATATTAAAATCTAGTATAAACCCACTTCTTAAACATAATGTTTCACCTACAAAGGTGGAGCTGAGCCTTGGGAATTATATTATAATCCTACTGTACAACTGTAAACTTTAATCTTACACTAGTATCCAAAAGCTCTAGTAAGATTGAAACCAAATGTACATGTACTGTACTGTTTGAGTAAAGAGACTTAAACTTCTCATATATACATCATCAAGCTGCTGAGGCCATAATATTATCTCAACAAAGTGGAATCTAACTATATTAGTTTTTTTGTTTCATTCATATTTGTAAGATCATTGGTGCCAGAGTATGGGAAAGGGGGTTAACTCACCAAACAATAACAAAGCTTCGAATTATAACTCTAACCCGGGTTACTTGTAAATGTTCCTCCTGAGGTAGTAGGACTCTTAGATGAAACCTCAGAACGTGCACACACTGCAGCACTGTGCTTGATACGGTCCATGCTAAGCTCCATGCTTCTTTGTACCATATCTTGTAGCAACTTCTTTGCAGTTTCTGCAGCTTTATCTGACCCATCAACTCGTGTCGCAATGTCATACACAATTCTCTCCAATACTGAACATGTCAACTTCTTTTCCTTGGGAGTATCCCTTAGCAAGTCTAAGAGTGTCCGAGCTCTTTCTTGAGCTACAGAAGTCCCCTCCACAGTTAGTTGCAGAAGCCCCGGTATGGCTCCTTCTTTCAGGATGAGCTCCCTATACTTATCTCGGCTGCTCTTGCACAAAGACAGCAAAACACCAACTGCATGTTCCGTGCTAACACGTGATCCGTCTTCAACTGTCTCTACTAGAGTTAGAATCCCACCATCCGAATCTGTGATTGCAATTCGCCCTTCTTCAGAGTTGGAAATGATTTCAAGAAGACAAGTTGCTTTCTCAGAAAACTTTGAATATTTTTTACATTCCTTGAGGAGTTTAATGAGTGGGGAAACTGCTTTAGCATCCACAATCGGATGGGGATTCTTAGTGCAGGTTGAAAGATTGTGTAGTGCTGTGACAGCATCAACTTTCCCTTGAACGCTCCCAGAATGCAAAATCTGTACCAATAGAGGAGCTGCTCCTGAGGCTGCAATGGTTGCTTTATTAGGTTCAGCAGCAGAGAGTGTTAAAATTGCAGCAGCAGCTAATTCCCTTAAACTGCAATTTTGGAACTTGAGAAGCTCTACAAGTGGGGGGATGGCACCAGCTGTCACTATTTCTTCTTTGTTTCTGATAAACAAGAAAGCAAAGAGGACTTGATCAGATCAAGTGACCAAATATTTTGTAGAGTGCTAAAGAATAATTTAAAACACAAATGAAAGGCAAGAAGGTTAATCAAAATGAAGAAAATAGTACTGAAGTTGAATGTGAAATTGAAGCAAGAATAAACAAACAAAGAGCAACACAAAAGAATTAGCATAACAATATTAAGATTTGCAATTCTTTTGACCACATGAAGAAAAGAATGACTGCTCACGTAAAAAAACACCCAACATATGAGGAACAAGTTTAAATTCCCCAAGACATACCTCCTCTAATGCGCACCTTTAATTACTTATAGGAAGTACCCTGATATATTATCAAATTTCAACCTGTCACTAGAGCCAAAAAGTTTAAGCTTATAGCTTATTGGTGAGCTCACTTAATAACTCTAACACCTTTGAATGAGGAAAAGAGGGAACCCAATATTGTCAGTTGCAGCTAAGAAGCAAATATACCTTAAGGTAGAACTATTCAACATACAAGTGAAACTAATCCGTTGTCTGAGCTTAAAAAAAACAGTTGAATATCAATGAAAGAGAGAAATATCTGCCTGCAAAAAAAACCCATGAAGCTACGAAATCCACCCAACGGCCAATCTCTCTCTCTCCCAAAAGATATAAGCATACTTTTGCAGCAACTGATCCCTAGCATACAGATTCTGCCATTTTCCGAAAAATTCAATGGTAAAAGAAATCCAAAGAAATAAGACAAAATTTAGCAGCCATCACCTGTATCCATCCCAGCATTTCCTAGCATGAGGATATGTTCTTCCGTAAAACACCAATTAGTGTATTATGATAAATTGAAAAATACAAGGTACTTCATTATTAAATCATACAAGTTTCTATCTGTCCGAGTATCCAAAAAATCTATATAAGAGTGATAACTAACTTGAATTCCAAATCAAGAGAAGCTAATGAAACTAATAAAATCAACAAATCTATATAAGAACTTTCAAGATTCAAAACGAAAAGCAGGTAACCAGGTATCGACCCTTCAATTGTAGATTAATTTATTGCCCATTTCTTCTTGTAACACTATCTACAAATTATATAAATCAACCCCCTAATATATTTTAGAACTGGCTCTAATTACATCCAATCCCAAATTGATCTGGCCAACATCATAAAACCCAGAATGAAAAGAAAAAGTACAAACAGAAATACGGAAGAGTACGCATATAAAACTTGAGCTGTATACTCAAAAGAACGCAATTAAAAGCAGAGAGAGAGAGAGAGAGAGACCTTTCATTTCTGACGGCGAGATTGAGAAGGGCAAGAAGAGAGGCTTGGCGGGCATCGAGGTTGGAAGAGAGAAGCATCAAAACGAGGGGCTGGATTACACCTGCGGCGGCGAATTTAGAGCGAGTTTTAGAGGAAGATTTGCGGACGAGCTTTCTAATATCTCTAGCAGCTTGAATTTGAGTAGAAAGATCTCCATGAATGAGCCTGTCTGATAGTTGAAAGATTAGGGTTTGCTTGTTGAAATTCCAAGCTTCTTCTTCGTCTTCAACAGTGGATGATGCTGTTGAACTGTCCTTCTCCGCCTCCTCCAGCCCCATCTTTTTGTTTCCCCCTTTCTCTCTCTCTCTCTCTGCTGCTTATAATTGAGGTTTTCTCTTCACAAAAACCAGCCTCTCTTCTGTTCTGTTCACCACATCACCAATTACCAATCTCATTATTCATTCCATTCCATTCTTGTTAAAATTAACTATAATTATTAAATTCTAATTCTATTTTTTAATCATTAATTTTTATTATAAACAAATATTCGAATTTAATTCTAATCATTTGTCTGAGAATCTCAATAAATTTTAGTATTTTTTTATGGTCACTTGAATTTCACACTTTTTTTTTTTTTAATTTGACATTGAGAATTAAAAAATGGAATAAGGTATAGAAAGTATCATATTAATATCAATCCAAGAATAATTTTATTTGTACCAATTAAATTGGTTTCTGTGGTTAAAGATCCAAAGTCAAATTAGGTTTTGAATTTGAGTTCAACTATATGTACTGGTTAAGCTTCTAACTTGTTTAAAATAGATAACTTTATTAATAATATTTGAAATTTATTTTGATTAAATTCTTTATTGTTATTTATAATATTAAGGATAAACTTGCTTTTTTTCTTACAAAAAAATAAAATAAAATAAATTTACTTTTCACTAGTATGAAATCCTATTTGCTTTGTTATTTTTATTTTTTTTTAAAGAAGAAGACTCCACAAGAATATATTTATTCCATTTTTTTCCAAGTAAAATTGGTTCACTTTATTTAATATGAAAAGTGTACAGCATCATTTAATGTAGAGAATCATCTTTCAGTGTCAATATTAATCTTTCTCAAACTTGTCTACATATTTCATCTACTAAACATATTGTGCGATTTTCTCAAAAAAAAAAAAAAAAACATAGTGTGATTTTTGACATTCATCTTTTTTTTTTTTTTAATACTCATATCTTATTATTTATTTCCTCTCCTTCACTACTAGTAACTTTTTGTAACAAATTTTTTTAATTATTTCAATAAAAAAATAATCCTTTTATTTTTTATTTCTTTTTATATGTGATTTATTTTTTTCATTAAAATTGACACAATACTAATTGAACTGTTAAAAAATATTCATTTATTTTTAATACTTATCTTCTAAATCTATAAAAACAATATTTCTTCCCAATTTTGATGGTTTAACTAACATTATTTGGAAGCTAGCAGCAACGCCATATTGAGAGACGTTCGTGAAGCGGAAAGGGACGGATTCCCACCTAGCGGGCCTGAAGGAAGAGAGGATGCGGAGGTGCAGGAAAATCAAATCAATCAACGCCACATTGATGCCAGGAACAATTCTGGGCAAATCGACGGGACACACCAGGTAATTCGCTGGTCGTTACCGTCGAGTGGATTCGTAAAGTGCAATGTGGACGCGACTGCACGGGTACTTTCGTTCAGAGATATAGTACGCACATGGTCTCGGTTAAAATGGCAGAGGCAATCGTCTTGAAGGAGAGCATTGGTTGGGTACAATCTTTAGGTTACAACTCTGTAGTATTTGAGATGGATGCTAAAATCGTAACTGACTCGGTACTGGCACAACGAAGAGACCTTACGGAATTTGGTCAAGTAATTAGCGATGTGAGAGAGTTACTTCATAATCACCCTAGGTTTACGGTGAAGTTTATTTCAAGGTTAGCAAACGGTGCAGCTCATTCTCTGGTACAAATGCACGTTCCTATACTAATTCTTTTATTCATTATTCTAGTCATGTATTTGTTAAAGGCATTCTGATTCGGGATGCTTCTACTATTCTTTAAAAAAGTGATTAATTTGTTAAAAAAAATAACATTATTTGTATTACTATTAAACTTTTTTCTTACCATAAATAAGGGTAAATGTAAGAAAATATTGTTAAAAGTGTTTAATAATACAAAACAACAACAATAAATTAAAAAACCTAAAATCACATATAATAAAATCTAAGGGAGTATTCTTCAAAAAAAAAAAAAACAAAAAACAACAAACAAACAAGGAAGTATGAAAGCAATGTTATTAGTTACCTTTCTTTATTAATGGCTTCCCATCTTATAAACTTTTATTTAAGAAAAATGTATATTAAAATCTCAAAAATACTTGTTTCTGATGATATCTGAAATTGGCCCATCATTTATAACATTGAGAGTAAACTTGCTCTTAATTATCAATATTGGATATTTATGTACTTTATTCCTCAATTATTTTTAAAATTAAGCTCATGATCTTATAAATGGGAGAATTAATTGTGTTTTAATAATTAGGCCCCTCTTAGATGGTCTAGTTATGTTTAGATTCAAACTCAATTTAGTACGGTGAAAATGGTAGCATCTCATTGTACGCTTGGAGTTGTCAACATGTCATTGTTCAACATACCACCTGATGACGATGGATGTGAATATTTGAGATTCGGCTTAGATTGAGTCAAATTGGATCTCTTTCATTAAACCAATTTGGTACACTAAGGTGCATTGGTCTTAGTTACACGATACACTTTTCGAACATCAATATAATCATCACTGGTAGTAATGAGTGTGAGATTACATTGATGAAGGAGTATTTGAATTCATTATTTACCATACAATATCTAGGAAAATGTGAAGGATTTCCTTGGAATTGAGCTGGACATATCTACATCTAGGAGAAATTTTACAGCATTCCGGGAGTAATACTCTCAACCAATGAAAATCATTTTGAATATCAATATTTAGACACCCAACCCACTCTCCTAATTAATTATTAATAATCTCACGAATCTCACTAACCACTAACTAATAATGCGAAACATGTACAATTTTCTTAGGAATAATGCAAACTAGTCAAAACAACTTTAAATCGCATCTCAACCGTAGTAGTAAAAAAAAAAAAAAAAAATTTACTCCATATATTTATGGACCTAAATTTTTTTTGGATCCTCTACAGCCCTAGGCTTTAACCGGCGCATTGCTGACCTAAGCTCAGAACGCTTAACCCAAAGAAGACCTTAACCGCAAACTGCACAAACAATTGCAAGTTTTAAAACAGCAGCTCTGTGTTTACAAACATGATTTTTAAGAATTGAGGTCCCAAAATAATTGAAATGTATTTTAAATGGAGGCCTTCTCCCTAAAGGCAACACTGTATTATGCAGCTAGCAGATTTAAGGTGGCTTCACTTATCAAAATGGGTTGTTGAAACAACTTGAAGACAGATAATATAACTTAAAATGCTGCCTAATAATCATTCCAGGAAGCATGCACTTGGTATAAGAAGCAGTAAAACATTCTTCCATAACATATAGATTTTTTGGAATAAATCTACAGATATTTAATTATTTCAAACATATACGAATAGTGAAGAAGACAAATAGCAATAATTAAATGAATGTTATATGAAATGAATTGAATTATTCAGTAACCGAGGTAAGAGAAGGGTGCCATTGCCCATCTTTGACATTATCAAAATCCTTTTGCTTCACATGCTTTTTAATATCATCCCCATTTGATATGAATGAATTTTCAGTAGGTCTACTTTTCATCTTCCTACGGAGCTTCCTCACTGTATGAAGCGGAACTAGTAGGAATTTCTGACCGGGACTCAGGATTTTCTCAGGTCGGACCACTGAGTCCCACGGTCTCCTAAACACCTCCGGCTTCGCAAGCACGTAACACGGGTATTTCTCCAATATCCTAACAGCAGGAATTGCCATATAGTAACATTCCACCATTCCACCTGCGTGGATAATTCTCAACACCGATGACAATTTCTCTGGATATTGAGGCTTCTGCTCATCGCACCGCGAGACATTCAGCAACTTGTTAAGCATCTTCGTTAGAAATGATTCACTTTGCTTTTTTATGCTGATAGATTCATGGCATTGGCATGCCATATACAACAGTTTGAGTTTAATAATAAAGATAACTTCAATGCTATGTAAAGTACGACGAAAGCAATAGATTTCTTCATCCGAATGTCAACCCATTAACCGTGTCTTCGTCTACTATGTATGTTGTTTTCCAATTATATCATCAATCAAACTCAACATATATCCCTTACTCTATAAAACAATAAAATTTTATCTTTAATGTTTCCAACTTAAACCAATTTTAGATTCTAATAACATAGCAATTTTAGAATCCATGAAATGAAACTCTTGTATGAACCAAAGGGCACACCATCAAGCATCAAAAACACAAGTGTTTAAAAAGCTTGTTTAAATCATACCACAATACGTAAATGGTTGTGCTGTGCTTTTTATTTTTTGGCAAAGGGGACAAATTAAAAATGAACCTTTTATTTGCAATCAAATGCTGACTTCACCGTCCTTTAGATTCAAAATTGCTTCAACAGTTTTACCATTCTTGGGATATATATAGATTTTAACCTTTGTATATAAATAGAGAATTAATACAACCGGATGTGGTTATAATTTAAGTAAACTAAAAATTAATAAATCTACCAAGTACAGAGACCAAATATGAACTACAATAAATAAATAAAATTATACCACCGTCTGCTTATATTGACCAATGCTGTAACATAGATCAACCTCTCTTGTAATGTAAAATTAAAAAGCAAAAAAAAAAAAAAACTACTACACTGTAAACTAATGCATAAAATCAGATGTCATTCCTCAGTGATTGGAAAATAATCTACCTAAAGCTTAACCTGCCCTTCCATGCAACAGAGAACTTTAAAAAGCTTGAAAGAAAAAAGGTAAAATGAATTTTTCTACAGGTAAAATACAATATTTCTGTTATCAGAATCACCTATTCTCCAACAAGGACTTTATGATGTATCCGTCAGCACAAACAATTGCATCGTTCACTTTTTGCTTATACCAATTACAACAGTTAGGTACATCCTTCTCTTCCTGTCAAAATTCACTTTACAGGTACCAAATAGAAAAATGAGTAAAAAAATAATAAAAGATTCCGGAAAATTATCCGCCAACCTACATCTTACCTTCCAGAAACCTATAAAACCTCAAAGTCAAAAAGAATGGGAAAGATTCTCACCACTCAACAATAAGAGAACCTAAGTGACTTTAAAGATAAAAAGAGAAAGAGGCCTGAGAAGGGAAAACTGTGACACTATATGGCAGCAACAAGAAAGAGAACTCTGCACATTCCGACCTCATCTAACTTAAAATCGGTCAATTATCAGTTACAAGTGAACTGCACTTTTTTATGCCATCAACCCAAGCAATTAGAAGGTACCATTGGCAAAAATTGTCCTCCAGTCCCCTCTACGTTTACACTCATATATCCAGCCAATGTTTGTATCTTCTTTCTTTCCAAATTTGTTGCAGCTCCCAAAATTTATCTCAAGAATAGACTTGTTTTCCTGGTGTACAAAGAAAAGAAAAAAAAATCATATCCACTTCTCAGTAGTTGCTAGGCCAGTTGATCTGCTGATGCTGTGACTGCTGATAAACACTGGCTGCAGGCCCCACCATATCTACAGCTCCAGCCATGGCCTGAGATTGTTGTAGAAGTGGGTGAACAGCAGCAGCCGTAACTGCTTGTGCGGGCTGATAGATACTGGCAAAGGTGCCATGGCCAGCCTGTGTCGGGGTGAAAGTCACATGCTGACCTTGAGGAGGAAGATTATAGAAGGAACTTGCTGGCAAGCTAGACATATCTCGACCAGGGGCCGCAATCCACACAGCAGAACCCTCACTCTGTAAAATACATCATCACCAAGAGAAATAAATGATAAAACAGTACATTAATTTGCAGGCTCTAGAATTGGGACAAGTAGCATGGATCTAACAGTACATGATAACGAAAATTCTAGCAGTATGTGCATGGATGAATCAGCAAAATATAGCACCATTGATTTCAAAACTACCATCATCCACAAACCAATTACTACGTCACTTCAATTAGCATGGCATCCAAATACATCTTGCTGTTAAAATCACTTCAAACAATCACCTTTTCTGATTTACCGTGCAGTGTGATCTACCAACTAATATGTGATCTATCAAAATGAATCAAAGAGTTGTTGTGAACACTAAGCATTTTTAAAAAATAAATCAAGTTAGTAAAATGTTTCTCCGAAAGGAGACCCACTGAAACAAAGAGAACAGGATCGAACTTAAAATGAAAGCAAAGAAATTACTATTGCCTTCACATTCAAATTTTTAAGAAGGAACATAAGCCTCTGCTTGAAGAGTCTTCTCAAATACATAGATTAATTAACCATACTGTTAAAGGCTCAACAGGAACTAGGTCTCACATACTTGCCATTTGTTGGCTACCTAACTGAGGGATGCACTTCATTTCTCAGGTTTCTTTTTCTTTTCATTGAGCAAAGGCAGAACAGAGGCGCAGGACTGTCATCATTAATTGGTTTTTTATTACCTTATTATGTGATCTAAACAATTGATACGATATGACGACGCTGGGTATTAGTTGACATTGTGCTGTAATTCACCAATTAATTGAAAGAAACTAAAGAAGAAAGGAGACTAGATTGGTGATGCTGCATATTCAAATGAATTTCTAGGAATGGGGAAAATTAGAAGAAAATCCTACCCCCAAGTAGAAATTCTGGAGTCTCCTCTTAACAATATGAAAAACACAAACGATAATTAAATCCTACCTGCTGGTTACTGATGTAGACATTACTTTCCTTGTACTGTGATGCACTGAGATCCTCATTTGAGGTAGAATTTCCTCCTGCTGCTGCAGAACTAGGATTATAACCCGCTGGAGAGGAACCATATGGCCCATAGCCACTAGCCATTCCAACATGAGCTGAATTTCCTGTATTAGCCCCAGGTTTGTATTGTGGAAGTGAATATTTGACCCCCATGGCAGCTGCAGCTGGGGGAGCTGGATATACATTACCAGGTTGATGTTGCTGGGGAAATGCACCATTACTTAGAAATTGATGGATGCCTGGAGGTGGGACATAGAACGGGGAGAAGTAATGACCATACGGTATGTAATTTGGGGGATAATGGGGTATGTGTTGTGGACGGAAGACAGGGAGTGTTTGCTGAGTCACGGCTAAGGAACTTTGCATGAGCCCAGCAGCTTGAGTCACCAATGGGGTTGGACCTGCTGTTGACATAACTAAAGAATTCCCACCCTGAAAAACATGTAGAAAAGTTAGAATTCAGAAATATATAAGTAGAAAAACAAGGCATGCTGTCATCAAAATCGAATAAAGAGGTTTATATCAAACTGCTAGCTAAGACTAGGAACTATATCACACAATAGTTGCGGACCATCACATGTAGAATTTAGCTTTTAATGTGTTCGAGGAGTTAACATAGAAGAAACACAATAATTGAGTTACATGGCGCTATAAAGTTCACAAACACTTTTAGGAGATGCTAACAAGAAGACCCAAAAATAGTTCTCGTTGTTCAAGACATGCTCATAAAAAAAAATAAAAAATAAAAAAATAAAAAAAAAACCTCACAAAAATCATATATGTAAAAGTTAAAATAATAAAGTTTACTTGTTGGACTTATTTTTTATACAATTTTTCCTCATCATAAGGAATCAAAAAGCTGGTCCATTGGAAAAACTAAAGAATAGAAGTGCACGGTATTCTAAAGGTGGCCAATGTATATGATACTCGAGTCAGAGGCCATATAAGTTCAATTTGAAGAAAACAAAAACGAAGAATTCCCAGGTGTAATTTCTCTAAGTACATATAAAATTCTTAAACGGGAAGGACATAAATCATGGTTTGAAAAATGACTTCCTCCATTTGAAGGCAGTTATTCAACTGTTGGGCTAGCAGAATAATAAAAACTTCCTTTTGCAGTGCTCCCTCTATCAAGATAATTAAAAAGCTAAATGGTTTGCACCCAATTTGCCATACTAATGAATGAGATAGAAATGAGATGCATATTAAGAGAGTAATAAGAACCAAAAGGTTTATTTTCATTGCCTTTGGGGATCTCCTCTGCCAGAGACCTCTTTGGCTATCACCAAAAAATCCAAAACAATATCATTTGAACGTTGAAATGCAATACTAATCACAGTGACCCATTATGATTTTTAACTAGCATATACAATAGTGCTCAGCATTGGAAAAGATAGAAGAAGCTAAAATTTTGGGTTAGCACATAAAAAAGGATCCTACCCGTTAGATAAACCTATATTTGCACTAATCAACCACTAAGGTTCCACCTCCAAGAGAAAAAGCTAATAGGCTGAAATCTGGGATGTAGACTACAAACAGCAATGGCCCAAATGTTGCAGCTCAATATACATTCAGGATATTCCCTTAGAAGCATACCCCATTGAAGATATGGTCAGCAGAAGTTGCAAGCATTTTGTATTAAACAAAGAGACACTTAAAATTCCAACTGCCTAACAATTGCATTGCATATTGATTGAAATGCAGGCAAGGAGAGGAGCATGATCAAGAAACAGTTAAACTTATGCTGAATTAATCAACAAACAAAAAGAGCTTCTTTGACTGATAGTTATTTCTTAATGAAGATATTACTGAGCAAAGAAAAAAGAAAAAAAAAATAGAGCTTCGCCCTAAATTGAAAAATTAAAAAGAAAAGCTTATATCGAAACCTCTTGAGGAGGCTGAGGAGCATGTGGAGGTAACACTGCAACATTTCCATTGTATTTAGCAGCAACTGCAGGCGAAGGAAAGGGAGAAACACGACCATCACTATCAACACCAGAACGGTAGAACTGGGCATAATAACTTGCAGGATCAAATGGTTGTTGAACCTAGAAAGAGAAACCATTGAATAGCGACAAGTAATTGGTTTTGGGACAGAAGTAAATAAATAAATAAGCAAAAAAACACATTTCTCATAGAAATTGTCCTGTGACATCAAGTTATGATGATCTCAAAGTTTGTGATCATCAAACAAACATTCTATCCACAAATATACACAACTTGAATTCAACAGTTGTGCTACTTTTTTACCAAAATATATTTGCAACATTCCCACTGCATGTGGAAAAAAAAACTGCAACATCAAAGTTCAGTTTCACAAGGCTATTTATCCAGAATTTGTTATACATGTCAGCATGTTAAGAATCTATTGCTCACCATCTCATATAAAAAAATTAGTCTCAGTAAGACAAACTTAAATGTAACAAATACAACTCATTTATAGCTTTATGCATAATGTAAACGAAATAGTTTCGAGGATAAACATACCACAAAGCTAGGAAGGCGAGAAACATCACGAGCTTGAGATTCAGAATTTTCAAATGGGGCTATCTGACCACTCAACATTGGAGGCACAAAACCAAAACTGTAGCTTGGAGAAGTTTGCACCACTGTGTACTGCTGCCCCCCGGACAACAATGCATTTTCTTGTTTGGACTCGTTATATTCTGGAACTGAACTGGATGAGACATCAGCATCGCCAGATACATTCTCAGTTACATGTGAAGGAGATTGTGGATGATCAGGATAAGGTCCCTCCTCAGTAGTTGCCAAAGTTTCTTGAGTACTGAACAGAAAAATATGACAAAATGTTACAGCTGAAGAAGTACACAACATAGGTGGTGCCAAATACAAAGAAATACAAACCACTAAAAACCCATTGCTGTATTGTTTGAAAATAGAACTTGGCAAGGCCTTATACTCTATATCTCCAAGAACTTGACCGTAGCTAAAGAGCTATCTGTTCAGCCATTAAGCTGCTAAATAGCAATGATCACTAAATTCCTAAAGTTCTATCTGTTCAGCCATTAAACTGCTAAATAGCAACGATCACTAAATTCCAAGTGAATAATCAGATCAAAAGCCTTACTCAAAGTCTCATATACATCATATGTTAACCATTACAGAATTAAATATATAAAGATTGATATATCCAGTACATGTGTCTAACATAGATGTTACTTCTTCAATCTATCTATACACTAAAAATTGGAGAAAATGAAAACTCATGATTAATATAGAATAGTATTCTCAACAATAAAGTAATTTAAAGTATTTTACACAGAAACAGAAGGAATAAGGGAGAGAAAATCCAGAACTTCAGTAAATTATAAATACTTGAACTTAAAATCTAAACAGTCAGTATACACACCTTGCAGCCTGTTCCTCCAGAGTTTCATCAATACCCTGAGAAGTGTCGGACAAGGGTGTCGGACTCTTGTCACTCTCTGGACCACTAATAAAGCTCGTCCTTGCTCCAAAACTAGCATCAAAACTTCCAAAACTCAACTTTGTTCTTTCAGATTCAGGGACATGTATATGGTTTGGAATGATAACATGTTGACGCTGTGGAAGATGCAATTCCTCCAGCTTCTTCTGCAGTTTAGAGGTGGCTTCTTCTGAATCTAGGACATTTGATAGAGGCTGTGATTGGATAATGGCTTCAACTGGCATACTAATTACATCAGACGAACCCGCAGTTCCAGAGCCCTGAAGCACATTAGCATTTGCTGGCTTCGGTTTCCATTCCTTGGTAGAAATGGCTGCTAAATACAGAGATATTTAGTTATTTAGATCCTAATCTAGTCAGCATTCAATCTTCAATAACCAAATGAAGTATTCAACAAAGGACTGGCATGCGATAAATTAAGAGAAGTATTCTCCTTTTCCTTCCTAGATATGCTTCACTTTATGGAAGAGTTTTACCTACAAAATATGCAGCCAAAGGAGATGCATAGCTGAAAAATAAATAGAATGACAAGCAAACTCGTTCTTACAATTATACATCACAACTCTGAACATGCAAGCACTGGAACTACAACCAAATCAAAAGGCAACTCCAACTTTATATTATAAAACAATGCATTGTATTATAAAACAATGCATGTATATACAAGTCTGTAATTTAGGAGGAAATAAAGTACACAAACACACTTAACCACAATAGAAATGCAAATCAAAATAAACCACAATAATGGTGGAAAGATGAGATATTATTTATGATGTAAAACTATCAAGTTTTAGTTGCTTCCTTCCAACACATGCCCATAAAGTTGAACAGCTAAGATTCGTGAAATCAAATGCAAAATGCCTCACATGGATTACTTAAAACTAATTCACAACTGCATATTTAGGAAAAGTACATTATCAACTCTAGAATGACAGAGCAACAATCTGAAAAGATTTAATCCAAAACCCAATAAAAGGATATACCTTTCTGAAGGCCAATTACTTGCTGTGACCTGTTAGAGTAGTTAGAAGAAGGCCTACTACCCGAAGAACCACCATGGGCTGAGGCAGATAAAGGTTGGGAAGAATCACTTAGCTGACCCTTCCCAACCTGAGATTTATTTGGCATTTTTCCTTGCAGAAAAGTAGTACCGATCTCAGATGCTGTGGTTACCCAATAATGCTAATGAGTTACAATATAAGATCAACCAAATCAGTGAAACTGAAACAAATAATGAGTGTGGCCTAACCTGATTTTTCAGCAGGAATAACTGCAGTCGATTCACCAACTATTCTATGGTTCCCCACTTCCCGTTTAATGGTACCAACCGTACCAGGAAGTCGTGAATCATTAGATGGAACAAGTACAGGATCTGATGATGAGAAACAGACTGTTGATAACAATGCTGCAGTCACGGGTACTGAATCATTAGAGCTTGAAGTAGGCTCACCCTGCACATCCCCAAATGCAATATTGGGGGGTTTTTCAGCATCAATAGAAGCCACTTTACTTCCCAACTTATCAACAACTATAGGTGAGAAAGCCACTTCACTTTGACTTCCTCTAGGTAAATCAGAACAATGCATTTCAATGGTGCTCCCAGAAGCCTCACCAGTGGCACCATTGGTCACAACACCAGCAGAACTGTGTGAAATAGTTAGAGAATGCAATTCTTATAAATGCCAGGATACTACATCAAAAAGCATAAAATTCTTCTACATTTGTAAATAGTAGTCACCTTGCTGATGGGCTTGTTTCCTTACTTGTCTCTTGAGAGGCTGAGAAAGAACGGGTTCCCTTCTCTACAGCTTGGTTGCTTACATTGTCCCTTGTGGGGCCAGAATTCCTGCCACCGCTAGCATCTGAACCATGCTCAAAGTTATCAATCGGCATAGGACCTCAGTCACACAATCAAATTCATGGCATTGAATGCTAATGCCAAAGTTAATCTGGCATTTCAAATCATGTGCCAAATAGTTGCAAAAATATAGCAACTTGTATTCACTATTTTTGGACTAAATGATTTATAAATAGAAAACACAAACAAGAAATGAGAACTAGTAAATATATAAGGATAATCATATCTTAAAACAAGGGAGTCAACCAGCAATTTCAATCCTCAACAAGCTATGTCTCAGAGTTGTATTTACCATGTGGGGTGTAACGGGTGGAGAAGTTCCCCCGACCGCCCCTACTTCCTCGCCCCTGAATGCTGGCTTTTGTTCGAGTCTCTCCAGACTCTCTGCTGTTTGAAATCTGCAATTAGTTTTAAGAAACAACAAAAGTTTAACTCGAACCCATATTTGAGCCAAAGCATTGGATGGACAATTACTTACTCCAGAAAATATGATTTAATGCGTTACTTCCCATAAAAAATAAGATTTAGTTGATTAAACATAATAAACAATGCTTCCTGCCTCCATTATTCTAAAGTCCAAACCCCATGCCACTCAAATCAATGTTTCATAATCTTATCTACATACCCTTTTCTGTGCATTAATCACCAAAATTATCTAACTTTGTGGCCTACAGAACTTGGTATTCCAATTCCTCAGATTCTCACATAACAAACTTTATGCAAATAAATGAAAATATCTGTGATCCTAGCACAATATTGTTAAAATGCCACATAGGTTATGTCAAGGTCACAAGCATGAAGAGTTAAAATAAACAGCAGCCTAAAAGTAGAACGGTCATAGTCTTAGTGCAAACCAAGACAAACTCCAGGAGACATGCCTGCTTAAGTACATTGGTACGAATTACTCAAATTTGAGAAAAAAGAACTTCTCTTTACCTCTTTTTTCTTGTCACGTTTTCTTTTGACCTCATGGAATGGATCTGTAAAATCACATGCACCCCTGTTATATTCAGAAACTGGAAAGTAAAAGGAAAATATAAAGCAGAAAGGACTTCAAAATTGGTACTAATGTCTGCTCATTTCCTCAGTTTAAACAGCCACATAAGCGACTCATATAACTTCAAGAATATAACTCGTGACAGAAACTTATTCTTGTCAACATCAGGCATTTCAGTGACACCAGCAGTAGTCAGAACTTCAATGGCTAAGTTGAGTATTCACTTCTAAGTTGGCGCTGTTACATTTCATCCTCTTCAATAATTCTCCCACAAATCAATAATAACTAGAGAAGTGAAGGCTAAAAGCAAAAATAAAAAAGAAGGAAGCTTTCATTGTAGAAATAAAGATTAAAGGCCTCATACGCCATTGTAAAATTCCAACATAACAGCAAACAGTAGAATAATTAAAGGAAAGAAATGGTGGGAGAACAGTGAAAACCCAATTCAATCCACACTTCACAACGACCAAATTCAAAACCCATAATAAATCGAATCCCCAAGTGCCAGACATGGATCAAAGAGAAATCGCGAAAATGAGAAACATAAAAATTAGCTCAGAGAAAACAAAAATCGGGAAACAGGAGGTAGCCAAAATAATGAGAAAAAAGAAAAGATAAAAGAAGAAGAAAATAGTTACCCTGGAGGAGAAGTTTTTGAGCGGTTTCATTGGGATCCATAGAACAGTCCTTAAGCATTGCATAAATCTCTTCTTCACTATGATTACCCGTGATCTCCTTTATGTTTTGGATCATCTTCCTCACGTTATTCGGGATTGAAACCCTAACCCCACCACCGCTCATCTTCACAGACCCAAAACCTCCTCCCTCCCTTGTATTAAGATAGATATAAAAAGAGAGCAAAAGATGTTATATTTATTTATTTCTCTAATATATGCGTATGTTATAAAAATGTAAAGATACAAAAGGGAGATTGATTGGTAGTGAAGACGGAAAAGGAGAGGAAAACGATAGAAGTGTGGATGGTGAAATTGATCTGAAGAGAAATGGGGAAGAAGAAGAAGGGGAAGAAAGGGGGAAGGGAGGGAGCAAAACGTAGTGTATTTCTTTCTGTATATGTGTGTGTTTTATTGGAGTGTAGGGCTTTTTTTATTTTTGCTTTTTGTTTTCCTTTTCGATTTAAATTTCATAAGTTGTAGAATCTGTATTGCATATTAGGATGACTACATCATAATGTGAGTTAAGATTTTAATAAATGAAATATCTGAACCAATAGATTACTGGCATTTAATTCGTGAAAGGCTAACGGAAAGAAATTCAAAAAAAAAATGAAACAATACGAAAGTAATAAAATAACCCTTGAATTTTTATGTTTGTTTGTTTTGATTCCACAACTAAAATTATATACATTCTTTTTGTTGCTATTTGGTTCAAATTGGATAACCAACCCAGGTTGCGGATTATTTGTTAGAACATTTTTTATACTTACATGTTTGGCATTAATAAATTAATCACTTGTAATGAGAGAATTAAAATCAATTATTCCAACCATTAAAATTAAAAAATGTAAAATAGAGTAAACTGAAATAAAATATATCAAACGAAATACATAAAAAAATATATTTTAAAAAGAAAAATTGAATTATATGATAATATATAAATTTGGTAAAATTTATTTTTCGGGACAAAGAAAAAATATAGATAAATAAGTACAAGAATCAAAAGTGAATGGATAAAAAAAGCAAAAAATAAATAAGTGTAACGACCAAAACAAGAAGTAAAAAGTAAAACTTTGTCAAAAATATTTTTTGGAATAAAAAAGTAAAAATACATAAAAGCAAAGATTAAAGTGAAATTAGTCCAAAATTAAATAAACAATTATAGAAAATAAAGATTAAAATAGAATTGTACAATGAGGATAGAGGTGCAAGTAGAAATGAAGGAAGGAAAAAGGTAATAGATAATCTTAAGGGATTATTAGGTAACGATTAGAAGAGTTTGAGAACAAAACTAAAAAATGATAAAAATAATAATAATAATAATAATAATTGTATTAATAAAATAAACATCAATCAAAACAATAAAACATCATAGTGTATTTCTCTTATCTTTTTATGAAACCGCAAAACAAACATCATCTAAAAGCAATTTTAGTGAAAGTAACTTTCATGTTACTTTGTGAAATTAGTTGTAACCAACTATTAGAGGTGGTGTTACTAATTTGATTTTGTTACCAAAATTGATATAAAAAAAAATATTCTCTCTCCTATTTTGTGCAAATAACTATTTTAAAGCATCTCTAATGGGAGATAACAACTTGGAAGTGCATATAGGATAAATTACAACCAAAACTTATAATTCATTAGAAGTCATTGTTACTTCAAAATTTTATAGGGTAAGAGAAAAGTATTAATTAATAACAGAGGACTAAACATAATATTTACCAGATGCAGACAGTAAAAATATTTATCGTGACTCTCAATTTTCACCCTTTTTTGCTTTATTAATTCAATTGGTATCAAATAAAGTTTGTAACCAAAGTTGGTAACACACCAAATTTATTAACAACCTTCATAGTGGTTGTTTACAACCAATTCGTAAAAAGTAACAACCAAATTGGTTTATGCTTTTAGTCTCTCGAAAATCTATTTTAGTCCTTCAAAACTATGTTTTAATACTCAAAAGTCTGTTTTAGTCCCTCAATATTTTTTCATTTCATTATTTTTTTCATACTATTTTATTGGATAAACATTTTTTATAATTAATAATAAATATTGAATTAATTATTTTGTTGAGTAAAAATTAGTAATTGTATTAATTGAAGGAATATATATTGTTTTATGACAAGTACATCCTACTAAAATTGGAAGTAATAAATTTTTTTAGTAGTATGTTATTTAAGGATGTTACTTTTACTTAGGTGGAAGTGATGTGGAAGTGATAAGTAGCAAATGGTAGAAGCTCTAACTAAATTTAAGAGACTAATATATTACTTTGTATAAATTCAAATAGCAAATAAGTAATTTAAAGCAAACTCAAACGCTAATGAGATATATTATAAGTTTAAAGGGGACGATGGAATTTTTTTTTTTTTTTTTTTCCAAGTTCAAAATCTGGTGTATTAAAGGTTATAATTGTTTAATACCTAATTATATCCCTGATAACAACCCAAATTATTCTTAAATAAGGAATAAAGGAAAATTAATAGAAATAATGGCAAACCATTATTTCTTCTAAAAGAGATATTTACGCATGATTAATGTGGAATTAATGATAATTAATGCAGGATTAATGCAGGGGTGAATATGCAAATAATGAAGAAAAGGAAGGAGTTTCTAGCATTATGCCATGAATGGGAATAAATACAATTAAATGTCAATTAATAGCCATTAAATGGGAATAAAGACTTGACTGTTCGAATACTCCAACTCTGAGGGTTTCAAGGATAAATGCTGGGATTAATGGAGAATTGATAACAATTAAAGATGAGTAATGACATGACTGTTCATCTACATCTCCATAACATCCATTAATAAGCTAACGGTCATACTTGAATAAGATCAGTAACCGCCATTAATGAGGCATTAATGGAGACTTTCTAGTTACCAAGAGTTACAACTACATTAGTATAAATAGCTTGCATCCCAAGCTATTGAGGTACACTTACTGATTCTCTACTTTTGTGCTTACAGTTTATTCTCAGAAATATTACTGACTTTGGCATCGGAGTGTCCCCGGCCGATCCCAACGGCGCCTCACAGGGAAGTGCTCCGATCAAGGATTTTTTCCACAAGTTATCAATCCCTTAATTTGTTACTTTTTATGGTCTGTTTAGACCTATTACACTTTTTTTCCTTTTACATATTACACTTAAACTTATTCATTTTATAAGATTTCAAAGTGATCATGGCACAATCGAGTCAAATTTGGAAGATTATTAATTTGGAAGATTTCAAAGTGAGTATGGCACAATCGAGTCAAATTTTATCTAAACAAGTTTTATGACATGTCAATAAATATCAATAAATAAAGGTGTCAGTATTTAATAAATTCAAATATAAATTTAGAGTTTTTTTTAGTATTAAAAGGTAAAATAAAGAAGTTTAAAGGCTTAATATTTTTACCGCCCTTGAACTTGTCTCATTTTGTTAATTAGCATCTTCTATTTAATGGCCAACTATCATCCTTCTCAACTCAACAAATGTAACACTCCGTGCCTCTTTATGTGCCTACATGACATTAATTATCCCTCTAACTCATCTTATGCATCCTATTAGCACCCTCAACTCACCAAATGTAACACTTCGTGCCCCTTAGATTCATATGTCTGTTTCAAAACAATGACAGAAGGGTTCATATCAGGATGCAGAATGTGTTTTGGGAGGTGTGCTTAACACCATGTAGACCCAAAAGGAGCTAAATGTATGACAATTTTTTAATTGAGTAGGCTGATAGGTTGACCACTAAATATGTCAACCAATAGATTACGGGCATTTAATTTGTGAAAGGCTAACGGAAAGAAATTCAAACAAAAATGAAACAATACGAAAGTAATAAAATGACCCTTGAATTTTTATGTTTGTTTGTTTTGGTTCCACAACTAAAATTATATACATTCTTTTTGTTGCTATTTGGTTCAAATTAGATAACCAACCCAGATTGTGGATTATTTGTTAGAACATTTTTTATACTTACATGTTCGGCATTAATAAATTAATCACTTGTAATGAGAGAATTAAAATCAATTATTCCAACCATTGAAATTAAAAAATGTAAAATAGAGTAAACTGAAATAAAATAAATCAAACGAAATACATAAAAAAAATTATATTTTAAAAAGAAAAATTGAATTATATGATAATATATAAATTTGGTAAAAATTATTTTTCGGGACAAAGAAAAAATATAGATAAATAAGTACAAGAATCAAAAGTGAATGGATAAAAAAAAGTAAAAAATAAATAAGTGTAACGACCAAAACAATAAGTAAAAAGTAAAACTTTGTCAAAAATATTTTTTGGAAAAAAAGAAGTAAAAATACATAAAAGCAAAGATTAAAGTGAAATTAGTCCAAAATTAAAAAATTTAAATAAACAAGTATAGAAAATAAAGATTAAAATAGAATTGTACAATGAGGATAGAGGTGCAAGTAGAAATGAAGGAAGGAAAAAGGTAATAGAAAACCTTAAGAGATTATTAGATAATTGATTAGAAGAGTTTGGAAACAAAACTAAAAAATGATAAAAAAAAATAATAATAATAACAATTGTATTAATAAAATAAACATCAATCAAAACAATAAAACATCATATTTCTCTTATCTTTTTATGAAATCCGCAAAACAAACATCATCTAAAAGCAATTTTAGTGGAAGTAACTTTCATGTTACTTTGTGAAATTAGAAATGGTGTTACTAATTTGGTTTTGTTACCAAAATTGATAAAAAAAAAAAAAAAAACTCTTCTCTCTCCTATTTTGTGCAAATAACTATTTTATAGCATCTCAAATGAGAGATAACAACTTGAAGGTGTATATAGGATAAATTACAACCAAAAGTTATAATTCATTAGAAGTCATTGTTACTTTAAAATTTTATAGGGTAAGAGAAAAGTATTAATTAATAATTGGGGACTAAACATAATATTTACTAGATGTAGACAGTAAAAATATTTATCGTGACTCTCATTTTTCACCCCTTTTTGCTTTATTAATTCAATTGGTATCAAATAAAGTTTGTAACCAAAGTTGATAACACATCAAATTTATTAACAACCTTCATAGTGGTTGTTTACAACCAATTCGTAAAAAGTAACAGCCAAATTGGTTTCTGCTTTTAGTCTCTCGAAAATCTATTTTAGTACTTCAAAACTATGTTTTAATACTCAAAAGTCTGTTTTAGTCCCTCAATCTTTTTTTCATTTCATTATTTTTTTCATACTATTTTATTGGATAAACATTTTTTTTATAATTAATAATAAATATTGAATTAATTATTTTTTTGAGTAAAAATTAGTAATTGTATTAATTGAAGGAATATATATTGTTTTATGACAAGTACGTCCTACTAAAATTGGAAGTAATAATTTTTTTAGTAGTATGTTATTTAAGGATGTTACTTTTACTTGGGTGGAAGTGATAAATAACAAACGGTAGAAGCTCTAACTAAATTTAAGAGACCAATATATTACTTTGTATAAATTCAAATAGCAAATAAGTAATTTAAAGCAAACTCAAATGCTAATGAGATATATTAGAGCAACTCTAATGGTTGGAGGGTTGCACACCCTCCAATCATTCCACCTCACCCATTTCTAACAACTCTCTCATCTAAACAATTCTTCCAAAAATCCTCTCTAGTGGTTAGTCACAATCACCCTGTTTAATGGGTCCCGCATGTCATATAATATTTTATTTTCTTTAGTTTTAATCGATTAACTTATTTTATAATAATAATATAATTAATAATAAATTATATTAGATTTTAATCAATATTAGTAATTAAATAAAAAATACATTAAAAATTAGAATCATTAAAGTTAGAGTTAATCTTAAAAATATTTAAAACAAATTCTGTAAATAAATTCAATTTTTAGTTTTTATGTCAAAAAAGCATATCATTTTGACAAATAAATTGAGAAGTGGTTAAGAAAACAAATAAAATGAAAAGCAATAGGTTTAAAAAAAAGAAAAATGAAAAGCAATAAAACCAAGCAGTTCCACTCAGAATCGAAAAAGTGAATTTGCTGAGGTATGCCACTCGCTTAATGTGGCGTTTGCAACCAACGGAAATTTTCTTGGTGGACTGTTTGCGCGCGTCAAGGTCAATTCTTCAATTGCACATGTTTTCTTGCTTGGCCTTTCAGCAGACCAAACAAGTCGCCCAATTGGGCGACTCGCTAGAAATGAAAGGGTTTCAATTAACCCTCTGGATTGGTTAGAAGGTCTCCAATAAGTTTTTAAAATTGCAAATTGGTCTTTAAAAGCAACCATTAGAGTTGCTCTTATAAGTTTAAAGGGGGCGGTGGATTTTTTTTTTTTTTTTTTTGCCAAATTCAAAATCTGGTCTTTAAAAGCAACCATTAGAGTTGCTCTTATAATTGTTTAATACCTAATTATATCCCTTAATTTGTTACTTTTTATGGTCTATTTAGACCTATTACACTTTTTTTTTCTTTTACATATTATACTTAAACTTATTCATTTTATAATATTTCAAAGTGATCATGGCACAATCGAGTCAAATTTGGAAGATTTCAAAGTGAGCATGGCACAATCGAGTCAAATTTTATCTAAACAAGTAATATGACATGTCAATAAATATCAATAAATAAAGGTGACAATATTTAATAAATTCAAATATAAATTTAGAGTTTTTTTTTAGTATTAAAGGGTAAAATAAAGAAGTTTAAAGGCTTAATACTTTTACCGCCCTTGAACTTGTCTCATTTTGTTAAGGCTTAACACATCATTTGCTCCCTGAACTTGTCCAAAAAACTTGATTGGCTCCCTGAACTTTCAAAGTGTTCCGATGGCCCCCTGAACTTGCAAAAAATGTCCAGTTAGCCCTCTGAACTTGCGTAAAACGTAATCAATTGATCACTCGATCGTAAAAAAGTAAGTTAAATGCGGAAGATGTATTCCACGTATCTTAGAATGTTATTGCATAATTAAAAAATAGATTAAAAAGTAAGTTATTGTTTGCTCAACTATACAACTTGTCTTCTATAATATTAGAATCGTATATTTCGATTTTGGTCGTTTTACTTTTTATAAGACTCGTGGAATACATCTTCTGTATTTAACTTATTTTTTTACGACCGAGTGATCAATTGATTACGTTTTATGCAAGTTCAGGGGGCTAACTGAATATTTTTTGCAAGTTCAGGAGGCTATCGGAACACTTTGAAAGTTCAGGGGGCCAATCAAGCTTTTTGGACAAGTTCAGGGGGCAAATGATATATTAAGCCTTTTGTTAATTATCATCTTCTATTTAATGGCCAACTATTATCCTTCTCAACTCAATAAATGTAACAATATGTGCCTCTTTATGTGCCTACATGGCATTAATTATCCCCCTAACTCATCTCGTGCATCCTATTAGCGCCCTCAACTCACCAAATGTAACACTTCGTGCCCCTTAGATTTATATGTCTGTTTCAAAACAATGACAGAAGGGTTCATATCAGGATGCAGAATGTGTTTTGGGAGGTGTGCTTAACACCATGTAGACTCAAAAGGAGCTAAATGTATGACAAATTTTTAATTGAGTAGGCTGATAGGTTGGCCACTAAATAAATGGGCTATTAAGTGACAAAATAAGACAAGTTTCAGAGAATATTTAACCTAAGTTTAAATATGTAATTATATATTAACATCATTATAATAGTTTCTTTACTTTCTCAATTTCACTTTCCAATTCATTTATTTCAAAAAAAAAATGATAACTTATATTTGTCAAATAATGATATACTTTTGATTCCCTTTATAATTGTTTGGTTCAAATGATATAATCAACTAGGATTGTGGATTATTTTTAACGAGATTTTTTATACTTACATGTTATGCATTAATAAACCAATCACATGTAATTAAAGGAATTAGAATCAATTACTTCAACTGTTAACATAAAAGACCGTGAAATAGAGTGAACTAAAATAAGATTAATAAAAAAATGCATAAAAATTACATTTTAAAAAGAAAATAATCATTTTAAAATAACTAAAAATAGATATTAAAACTTAATTATAAAATGAAAAATTTGGTCAAAATTATTTTCCAAGATAGCAAAAAAGTAAAAATAAATAAATACAAGAATTAAAAGTGAATTTAGTACATGAATCCTAAAAAGGGTTAATTATAAAAAAATACCATGTGGTGGCCGATTTGCGATGTGGTACCTGTGGTATTTTTTTTTGCAAACACAACCCTATGGTTGCAAAATTTTACATGTTTTTTTTACTTTGCCAAATTTGGCCGATAACGACCTCAAAATAAAAATTTTCAATAATTAAACTTGTTTGATATCATATTTATTATGGAACCATATTCTTAATTTTTCAAAATCATCATTTTTGGAGTTTTCTCTCTCTAAACATTATCTTTCTCTCTCATAAAAAATAACACCTAAATGACCTCAAACCTAAAAAATTTAAGAATTAAAGTTGTTTAAAATGTCATTTAACTCTTGAAATTTTCTATTTCGAAGTCGTTATCGATCAAATTCTGACAAAATGAACTCAAATGCAAAATTTTGCAAACCACATGGTTGCATTTGCAAAAACAAATACTGCAAGTACCACATCGCAAATCGTCCAAACCATAGGGTACTTTTTATAATTATCCCTAAAAAATAGGCGTAAAGACCAAACCGAAAATTAAAAAGTAAAATTTGGTCAAAATTATTATAATCATAACCAACAATAGTTTCAAGATTGTCCGGATTACTCTTTTTCTGCACAGTGAAATCAATCAAGTTAATTTTAAAAACACAATAAAATTCAATAGGATATAAAATTATACCCTCTTAAGTATTCAAATTTTCATTAGTTTTAGGTGAGTCAAACAGAAAATTTTGCTCTGAATTTGTGATTGAATCATTACTTACATCCAAAATACAAAAATCTTATAAATAATATGACTCATCAAAAGCTATGAATTTTTTTTATCATCAATTACCATATCGTTTTCTATTATTTCATCTTTAACACATAGTCATGAACTAAACTTGGAGTTACTAAACTATTTACTGAAGCAACCAATTGGTTCATTTGAGATTCCAATTGCAATAGAGTAGTTTCTGTGTCTTGTTGAAATTGTTGCAATTTTTTTTGGTTAAATTCAAGACAATTTCATCAAGGGACATACCTCAATTTGATGAATGAACAAAATCTGATTGGTAATAATCTGAACTTGATTGGTTCTCATAGAAATTGAGAGATGGAGAATACTATGGATCATAATAATGATGAGAATTCTAGTGGTACTCATTGATGAGTTGAAGCACATGATCCATAATTATGAAAAATCACTCAAATGAGAAAAAAATACAAACCTGGTTATCAATAAAATTAAAGCAAGTTAAACTAATCCCCGCCAACAGCGCCAAAATTTGATGGGTGTCGAATCCACCAAAAATAAAAATAATAATTTCACTTTGCTCAACATAGATTGTAAAAGAGCAAGTAAAGGTCGAAGCCAATGGATTAGCACTGGTTTAACTAGATTAATAACCAAGTAGACAATAAAAGTAAATAAGGGGATTTTGAACTTGATGTATTTAACACTAAAACAAATAAACAATATAGCACAAATAAAGATTAATAAAATAATAAAAATTATGGATGAACGAAGAATTTTAGCTAAAGGTTTCTCAGGCAAGAAATTTAGTTAATTATTGATCACTGACAGGTAAGATAATTCATCAAATCAAACATCGGATAAGTTATTATTCTTCCTTATTAATGGAATAGTTAAGACTGCAAATATTTCCTAATCAATAAATAATTCCACCTTAACGGATAGAATTCAACTTGTTGACAACCTTACGAAAGAGAAGAACCTGATCTTGGCCAACCGACTCTCATCGATGTCGATTTAGGAACCAAATTACAAATTCACTTAACAAACAAGTAGCAAACATGTTTCATAAATTGCTACCTATACTGATTCAACTAAACATATCCGGATTTAATTTCATCAGTTATCTGTATGTTATTTAAAACCTTGAACTACTGGCCCTCATTGCTCAGAGACTAAATAACAATGGGAAAATCAATTTTCCCTAATCCACTATGAATACATAAACGATGCAAGAATAAGAAGAAAGTAATAAAATCAACGATCTCACAATAATTGAAGAAAACCCGCCTTTGAATTAACCTTCAACTGAAAATTAACGCTTAGCTATGAATAACCATGGAAGCACAAAGTTTTCATGCTGAATGAATTTAAAACTGAGAGTAATAGAAATAAGGTACGCTTAAAAGGAAAGAGATTCTTCCTTTTTATTGGAAGAAATCCTAGGAAAACTAACTTTCCCTATACTAATGCCTAAAAGAAAGGAATTGAGGATTACATTCTATCTTGTCCACTAACCACAATCAAAACAGTGGCTATGAGCCATTAATTACAACTAAAAAATAAGTTACAACAAGTCTGGAAAGCAGTTGTGCATTTTAGGAATTATGCAAATCCGGCTTTTCCTCAGTCTTGGGCAAGACTAACTTCAAGTTCGACTTTTAGTTCTCCAAGGTGGTTCCAATTCTGTCTCAAGCCTTTATCATCTCCAAATATATACCAAAATGCTTCATATTTCTTCATTAGTCCCTGTAAATGTGGAAATCACAAAAAGAAGCAGTATAACATAGATAATGACCAAATTTCTCAAATAATCCCACACTAAAATGGGGATTTTACTACTGAAATAGACATTTACCAGTCTTATTAAAGCTCTATTCATAATATAACAAGCAGTGCTAGTTGTTTCAGCCCTAAAATATTTAGGAAGATTACTTTCACTTATCATAGTCCTAGCCATTTCTTCTAGGGTCCTATTCTTTCTTTCTACAGCTCTATTTTGTTGAGGAGTTCTAGATGCAGAGAAAGAAATATTTCGGATTCATTGTAGAAATTCGTAAAGAGTTTATTTCTGAATTCACCTCCATTATCACTTCTAATAAAACTATCTTATAGTCTTTGTCATCTTGGAGCTTTTTGAACAAATTGACAAACCTATCAAAAGTCCCATCCTTAGATGCTAGAAAGATTGTCCAAGTAAATCTAGAATAGTCATCAACTACAACTAGAGCATATTTCTTACCACTTAGACTAGAGGGTTGGATTGGACAAAACAAATCTAGGTGCAATAATTCTAGTGGTTTACTAGTTGACATGACTCTTTTGAGCTTAAAAGAACTTATAACTTGCTTACCTTTTTGGCATGCATCATATATGTGATCCCTATTGAAATTAATCTTAGGTAAACTTCTAACTAGTTCTTTCCTAGACAACTTGGAGACAACGTGCATACTGACATGTCCTAATCTTTTATGCCGCAACCAATTTTCTTCATTTTGTGTAACGAGGCATTTATCAAACGATATTTTATCAATATTAAACATATGCCCATTTTCAACTCTAGGTACTGTAAACAGAATATTTTCAGTTATAGCATCAATAATTTCACAGAGTTTATAGTTGAAATGTACCTTTTTACCATTGTCACACAATTGACTTACACTTAGAAGATTGAATTTTAGTTCTTCAACTAAAGATACATCTTCAATGGATGGTTGTGTCCTTATCTTCATTGTCCTTTAATATTCTTTAGGGAGATGACCATATTTTTGCCTCCCGTCATGTGTCCTGAACATGCACTATTTGTGAACGCTTGGTCCTTTTACTTGGAAAATATCCATTTTTATATGACACCGTCACTTAATGTTTTTAAGGAAGACATGGGGTGTGTCCCTTCCGGTGTATGCATTACTTAGCCTTTTATCATATTTTAGGCTAAGTTAAAATGTCAGAGTCGCCACCCGGGATTAATTTATGGGAACATACAAGTTAGATGACATACGGGCTCACAACATGTCATATCTTCAGAGTTAGTTTTGTGAATTAAAACGATTTAAGGGTCTGATTAATAAACTCATAGACTTGTGTTGTGTTAGAATACCATTTATAATCTAAATCAAATTCTGTTTAATTATCAATTTACGAAAGAAAGTGATAAATAAATAAATACGGGATTATAAAGTAAATTACATCACAATCAAATGGCACAAAATAGCTCTAATGCATCAGATCTAGTCCTAAAAACAATCTATTAACCCTACAAAACCGATAAACATTAGTTGTGGGACATTTTGGACCCATCTTTCAGATTTAACTACGATGCTGGACTCGATCAAATAGGACTCAATTAAAGCCTATGAATCTAACGCAACAACATGCAATTATATCCATAACCTAGTTTATACGTTCTAATCGGTTTAATATTTTCAAAATGGCCAAAATATCCCTATAACCCAAGATTGATTTTATTCTATATGATTACATATCAAAGCGTAAAATATAAAATAAATGTAAATTTATCGACAATAAACCTACTTCTACTTTACCCACACTAAAGATAGGATTTTGCCATTCTGCCACTATAGTCGATCGACCACATTGGTAGCCGATCGACAATAGGAGGTCGTCGATCGACAACATGAGGTCGCCATTCGGTTTCCTGTAGGAAAATAGCAAAATTCTGCTTTTAGAAAGGCTAACAATGGCAGAAAAAACCTGAAATAAGAAAAGAAGAAACCAGACAAGTTGCAAATTAAAAGGGAAGGATTTTAAAACCGTTCAGAAATTACCTTCAGAGCGTTTATCTAGTTTGTACGTATGACAGACTCCTAAACGCTGATGATCATAAAAATGACCAGCAACCCAAACTCCAAATACAATGGTTCAAATGTCACTGAAAACCAAAATGAATGATTCCAAATGTTTGGAATCAATTTGTAGTTGATGTTAAGGAATTTAGAACCCGAAAACCATATTTTAGAATTATAGTGTTCTAATGATTAATGAAAGCAAAACGATCCGACTAGAATACGATTGAAGGTGTTTCACTCAATTTGGTGTATGAACTCGTGTTTAGAATGATTCAAAGAACATAAAACTGTTGTAAACCGCACTCATAGTCGGTCGACTCTAGTGGTTGCTGATCAGCAACGCCAGTAGCCAATTGGCTATTGGCATGGCAAATGGCAGTTTAAGACATCATATTATCCATTAAAAGGATAGAGTTTCAAGAAATCAAGACCAGTCACTGATCAGTGACTATGGTAGCCGATCGGGTACCTTTGAAGAAAAATGAGATTTTTATAAACTTTAAAGTCGAGGTTTGGGTCCTGACTCATGCTCCCATACGACATGACGTGAAGTCCACTTACAACAACTGTGTAGGTAATATAGTCACGTCATTAGGGTCATAAAAAGTATGTGATCACAGACTACCTCCCGATTAAGCGTTATTTGAAGCCAAGGTGTCAACTAAAACCTTTGTGCTAAAACCCTTAATCGAAAAAGAGCACGATAAGAAGGAAAAGTGAATCATACCTAAACAATTGACTGCCTTTTATAGTACACTCTTCTACACTACCCACATTATTCCTTAATCGATTTTTCCTAAGAAAAAATATATTTTGCCTCTTCGATTGAGAATAATGGGGCGGTGAACAATGCCTCATCTGCCCTATAACACAATCCCCTTGTTTAGGGAGGTCGTTAACTTAATTACAAATAAATGAAAATGTAGAATGGACCCAAGACTTTGTCCGAGAGGTGTTGGATTTGTGACCCGTCTGAAGGGTTTTGGATCTGTGTCTCGTTCAAGGGTTGAATCTGTGCCACGTCCAAGGGTTTGGATCTGTGTCCCAACTAAGGGTTTGGATATGTGTCCCATTGATAAGCTTATATTTGATCCTAATAAACATACCTTATGTGAGATAAATAGGGTAAAATAAGGCTTGTGATTGCATAAAATGTGGACTAAAAAGGGTCTTTATGCAGATCTTGAAAGAAGAGTCGAAACAGCTGCCGTGCAGCTTGTTTTGTAAGAAAAAGTTGAAAGTACCCAGCGGATAAAGGGGAGAGCCAGAGAGGACAGCGTGAACAGGAGGCGGTAGCAGGAGTAGCCGGCTAAAAGTAACAAGATGACAAGAAGTTTTGACCTTGAGTGTTCAAGTGTCAAAAGTTACCAACCTATTTTGATGAAAGAACAAGTTGACCTTTAAGAACAATCTTTTTAATTATGTAATATTTAAAGTATTTTAATTATTTTTGGGGCCTCCCTCCTTTAAATAGAAAACAGTAGTGGGAGGGAAGGCAAACTTCTTTTTGGACAATTTGTGGAGAAGTGCTTTTGAAGTGTTGAGAGCCGAAAGCTCTCTCTGAACCAGGAGAACTCCATTAATGGAGAGTCATTGCTCTACTTCAGGTTGTTCACTCTTTACCATGAGTGAGTAGTCGATTGAATGGGCTAGGCCAGCTATGGGCTGGTGCTGTAAGTTAACTTAACATTTTTATGAATGAATGATGTTATTGTATCTGGTGTTCAATAATGCTCTTAAATGCATGCTTGAGTATGTTTATCTCAGTGTTAATGAATGATGGGGAACTGCTTTCATTCTCATATATCTCTCATTAAACATACAAAACCCGAAGTAGGAATACAAGGGGTTTGTATCAATGGTTCTCTAAAAGATGAAATGATGTTTCGTGCCTAATGCAAGAAGGAACCAGCTTTGAGGACGCTTGAAGCTGTAGTAAGTCTTAGAATCTTAAGAACACGCGGAAGTTGACTTAAGTGAATCTAAAGTAGAGACCTTGACCTCACCATATTTCACTCATGAATAAATAGACTAAAGTTATACTGTAAGCAACCTGTTCATGTCGTGGCTTAGCCTGTTCCACCCTCTTAAAGTCGTTCGCTTTTAGTCATTTTTAATCAAATCATACGAAACCATTTTCAACCAAAGAAAGAAGTTACGTTACCACGAACACCCTGTTTTATAAGGTTTTTCTGTTAAAGTTATTCATGAATCCCTGAGGAGACGATACTCTACTTACTGAAATATTACTTGTATCTAGTGCACTTGCTAGAGTCTACTTTTAGGACAACACCCGTCTATAGGTTATTGGATTGATTGAACTTTTTGTTTTTACCTCGCCCGAGAGGTGTTGGATTTGTGACCCGTCGGAAGGGATATTTGGACTTGTTTGACCTCTCTCGAGAGGTATTGGATTGTGACCCATCCGAAGGGATTTGGATTAATTTAATGACCCACTTTTGGAGCCTGACATTGTTTGATTTTGAACAACCCATATGAAGGCCTGTCATTATTTGATAATCTTAGCTGGAAGGACTTTTATTCTATTTTGCGCATGGGCAAAACGTTGAACATTTGGATTATCTGCACTAAGAATACTGAAAGTTCCTTTTTCTCAAGGTTAATAATGTAGCATCCCTAAAAACCTAACATATGAGTCTTCCCACATTCATATATGTTTTCATGATTGAATACATACATTTTAGATTCATATCATTGTCATTGGAAGTTTCATACGCATAATGCAATTACCGTGCGATTAGTAGGCGATTAGTGAGATGTAACGATTGGTTAGTGAGAGTTAATTGAGTTAGGACTTAAATGAATGAATGAATATGTCCTTAATTGATTAAATTACACTTTTGGAGGGCTGAATTTAAGGTTTGTGAGCAAGCATCTCACTAAGCATGAGGTGTCACCCAATAGTAAGACAAATTATACCTCTTCACTTTAAAAGGATGTATATAACTCGATCTTTATCATTTGCTGCCCAAATTTCGACCATAGCTTCAGCAAACCTTCATCTTACATAAACTAAATCTCTCCAAAGAAAACTCTTCCAATTTCTTCCATTTTCAAGCCAATCAAGTCAAGTTAGGAAGCATACTAGGTGATAGACACAAATTGAAGGTTAGTATGTTGTTTTAGCATCTTTTCTATGAGTTTGAGATTCTTAAATACCTAGGTATGATGATAGAATTTGTTTTGGATGAGTTATGAATGAGTTTGTTGAGATTTGGTGTTGTTTAAATTGGTTTTAGGCTGTCTAAATGAAAGATATGTATCAAGTGCCGTAAATAGAAATATAGGGTACTGCTTTCAGTCATCTTGGAACATATTTTTCATCTTGATATTGTTCGAATTTGGAAATATATAAAGAATAAACTATGTTCATATATATGTTAATAAACTCTATGTAAAATATGGGACTTTAACGCAATATATAGATGAAGAAAACCTAGATGGAACATGACTGCCTCGAAATCGAATGTCATGTGAGGCAGCCATGTTAATGTAGAATTTTGAGGACCTTAGCGTCATAATTTGAGAAAGTTTATTCATAAAAACGTGTTTCTAACTACTTGGAGTATATGTCTATAAAATGATTTGGAAATCCATTGTGTTTAGTGTGAGCTAGGTTGAGTGCATTATGGTAGGTGCAAATCTGGGTAGTCTGTTTCCTGGCTGGAAACAGGACAGAATCATTTTGCATGCCATATATTGTGTAGAAGTGATATTAATGTGAATTTTGGATATTTTATACCCATATATGTCTACTTTCATTAAGTTCAAGAAACAGGGAATTTGGATTCATATAGAGAGAGTTATGGCAGAATAAGTGCAAGTAGGTCATGTGATGATCTAAGACAAAAGGATTAGATTGCATGAACTTTGTGGAGTTAGTGTCTTGTAAATCATATAGCATGCATTAGTTTAAATTTTCATTAAGTTTATGTTAAGACTAATTGTATAAGTGTTATGTGACATTAGGAGGACAAGGTGCAATTGAACGCACACCTGATCGTGTAGAATAGATCAAACCGAGTGCGACGGTAAGCATATTGCTTATATATGTGTATGAATGTATTGTCGCTTGTGACTTATTGAGTGTGAGATGTGGTTGAATCTGATGTGAATAATGTTTGAGTGTTTGTGATACATTGTGATAGATAAGAAGTGATATGATTGAGTATGTTGCAGTGTTATGAGTAAATGTGGCATGTTGAGCCTTGTGCACATACTGGAACTGAATAATGGTTGGATTAGAAATGAATATGAGTTTGCTTAGATGGATATGTGAAATGGTGCTAGTTGAGAGTGTTATTCGAATATTGTGAGCCGGAAGCACATGTGTTGAGATATATGAGTACGTGAGTTGAGTTTAACTCCTCTGTGGCACATATGATTGTATTCCGAATTTAGTGAGCCGGGATACAGATTGGGCCCAAAGACCATTTTATATATATTATCTAAGTACATCAGGGCCCATACTTACTAGAGTAATCATTACTGTAATAAGTGAAGCAAGTGATTATCTTTCTACTGAAAATTCTAACTTGGTAATGATGATATATTTTGATATGTGTTCTTTACATTACTTTTGTGTACATATATGCGTAATATGTTTATTGAGTAGGCAGCTCATCCCTTGCCAATAGATTTTTACAGGTTAGGTGGAGTTCTTCTTGTTTAAGGTCGCACCGGCAGTGTCAGTCCATTCTCGCCTAGGCATTTTGGAGTATTTTGATGTACTTTTGTTTTGTAAATCCTCTATGTAGGATAATGACTTAAACATGTATTGTAAATTGTAAACGCTTTCTCTTATGTATAATATGTAAAGTTTATATGATTGAGACTTGAAAGCATGTTTGTGAGATATCATGTGATCCTAGTGAAGGGGTTACAAATAATGTCATTAAAATAATCAATGGACCGTATTTAAGACATTAAAAGCATTAGATACATTTAAATAAATGCATAATTAGTTACATACATTGGATATAAAAGGGTGGAAACCAATCAGGCAGATGGTGGCCGATTGGCTATAAGGTGGTCACCGATCCGCTATGCAGGGTCGCCTATCGACTACCGTTGTGGGCAGACAACCTATTTAAAGGCCATTGGGGTGCCATTGTTGGTTACACTTTTAGAAACTAACTTTTGGCATCCCCATCTTCCTCTTGCAACATATCTAACTTACTGGTGGATAACTTGAGGCGTTTCACCAAGAAGATATGGTGCACTACTGTGTCACGAGATGACAGTACATCTCAGACAGTTCTTTCCCTTTCTAGTTCTCGAGATTCTGACTCGGGTTCTAATGCTACTTCTGCTCCTATGATGATTGAGTAGCCTAGGGACTCTGACCTTGTCCCTTCACTTGCTCACCTTGTGTCCACTCCTTTCGGTGCATTCAACGGGAGGAACACAATGGCTCTATACTCTAACATACTAACTCTGGTGATTGTGGTGCTATCTCGGGAGACACACTCCTCCAAGCTATTAGTAAGTAAATGTATCCCTGCAACTTTGTTAGTTTATAAATTTTTGTATGAAGTCGAGTTTTGGGACATTGCATGCGGGTAACAAAGTGTAAAAACATGTTTAGGGTCATTTTATACTGAATGCAATTCTTCTAAATGCATGGGATTAGCCCATTTTTGGTAAAGTTTGCATGAAAAATAAAACAATATTGTTATTGACGTTGGTCGCTGATCGATGATGTCTTTACTGTAGATATCGCTGATCGGTTATGGGATGTTACCAATCGGCAACGCCTCTGCAAAGACATATTGAAATTTGGGTGTTGCCGATCGGCAATAAATTTGTAATCGATAGAGGTATCATCGGTAGCAAATCGGTGATTATCCGTAGCTTATCGGTGATTGACGTCAGACACATGCGAAGGCTTTAATTTTTGATAATTTTGCCTATTTTTTGAAACCCGAGTTCATACGAGACTCTAAGTAAAATGCTAGTTTAGACAATACTTGTTTTATGACATGTCTTTACCGTTTTTTGTAGGTCCGTGCTTGCAAATTAGCAGGAAACATGACGGTTTGTGCGTCATGGTGGAGGACCATTCCTGAGGCAGTCTAGGCTCAGTTTGAGGGCGAATGGGTTTGAGCCCTTTTTGCTGATGTTCCACCATATGAAGACTGGCACTTCACTGAGGATTTTGATGGTGCTTATTGACCAGTGGATGGACTCGACTCATACCTTCCATCTTCATATTGGTGAGATGACTATCACGCCTTTGGATTTCACCTCCATTACTAGGCTTCCATTTTTAGGCTATTGAGTCCATTTTGACCTGAAGCTTACACATCCATCACTTAGGGCTACAAAGATTGAGGAGCTGATAGGGGTTCACCCTGGGAGTCATCGGGTCTAGGTGAAGATCGTTCGTGATTATTGGCATGCTAGGGATGACACTGTGCTGAGTGCCAGGGACATTGAGCGCTATGCTATGGGTTTTATTTTGTCCATAATATCCACCACACTCTTCTATACGTGCAGCTCGAGCCTAGTGTTATCTAATCTTCATGCTCTCGCTGATCTTAGTGTAGTGGGATCATTTGACTAGGCTCATCCTGCTTCGGCCCATCTGTTCCATGGGCTTGACCTTTGCACCAGGGATGGGCAGAAAGAGCTCAAGGGAATGGGCATCCTTGTACATGTAGATTCTCTGACTTTTGAATTCATCTCTTCTTTTTTGTAAATACTGACTTTGTTTATGTTTGCAGATTTGGACATATGAGCACATGCCTGTGCCTACACCCATGTTAACTGTCTGCTCTCCTTCTCCTCTAGTCTTAGGAGGATAACTCATGTCCGGCTGGACTTGGATTCATCTGGCTACCTTGACTTGGGCTTAGGTATGATTTCAACAAACAACTGTTAGTTTAGATTTATTTGTTAAGTTAGGATATTTATCTTTTCCTCATTTGACAAGTTCAGGATTCCCCTAAGGTATTGAGGCTGACTGGGGTGTCAATCTGAAAGACGCCTTCAATATCAGCTTTTAGAGATTTGTAGTTTAGTGCCTATTGAGCTATGTATATTACTTGGGAGATCAGGTCTATGATTGGCAGCGGGGACCCATTGGACGTGTCATCCCTTTTCCTCCTCCTGGTGAGACGATTTGCATCTCACGCTATACTATCGATAGGAAGAACTTCAGGAGGCTGATCAAGGGAGTCACTATGACCGAGTCTTCTGACGATGGCTATCTTGGATTCATTTGGGATACTCTGAGATGGACTCTAGTTCGTCTTTGGAGTGGTGGTTATGTTCTTGAGACAGCCTCTTATGCAAGCATTCTTTATTTACTATTTAATATGCTAGTTTATCTTTGTGTCATTTTACTAATAAGTCTACAAATGTACAGTCTAGGCGAAGATCCAAAGTTGAGCAGTTTGCTTAGAGTGCTGAAATGGGCAGCGATTCTACCTCTTCTCCTGTTACCGCTCCTGCCTCTGGATCATCTAGCCATGCTTTGAGGCTGGACTATATGATGGGGGAGCTGACTTGGTATTTTCACACTAGTTTCCAGCTTGCTCATCCTAATGGAGGTGAGGGTACAGTGGCGTTCCCATTGGACACGGCCTATTAGCCACCTTATGATCCACCAACTACTACTCATATGAGCTTTAATATCATTTTTGTTTTTGTTTCTATCTTTTGTTGCTTGCTTATGTTAATCTCATTCTTTTCCTTTCGACAGATCCCTCGTGCTACTGGAACTAGATTGACACATCTCGTGCAAAGGATAGAGCGACACATTCACGGGGAGAACATTCTATTCTCGGTAAGCCTTTTTATTTATGCAAAAATGGATGCATGTATACGTGTATATGAATATGATTATGACTCCTAACTTATGTAAATTGTAGGATGATTTATTGAGGAAGCATCGGGATCTATTTGACAGTTGAGCTAAGTTGGCTGAGGCTCGGGCACAGATTCAGGCGATGGAGCATTGATATGGTGCTTTTGGCTCGGGAGTTGCCTTCACTACGAATGTTGATGATGAGGAGGATTAGAGCATAGGATTAGGATGTAGTTTGAGTCTTGCACCCCAAGTCAAGTAATATGTTTAGGATTGACATATCACTGCTGAGTCTTGCATGTAACAATGTCTTCTGTCGCGACAGAAAGCTGATCTCACAAGCTTCATATATACAGATATCTGGACAGTTACGTGGATCCAATGAAAATGAGTTCATTAGGATTGGGGACCCGACTTGAGATAACAGGATGGGTAGATTCATCCTTGTCACCTGTTTATCTCATTGGTATTAATAGGTATAAGTAATCCTCAGACTCAAAGGAATGTTAATTAGTAATTATGGATTACGGAATGTGACGCTTTGATCCTGTTGTAACACGATCCTTAACAGAGATGACTCTGGAGTGTGAACGGCAGACGTTGGGTATCACAGGAAGTAATTGCAGGATAGTTATACATTGGATTGAGCATTTATCACTCCCGATAAATGGGAGATATGTCCATAGATCGCTTGTGGAAGACTTGACTCTAAATCCTTGCAAAGTGATAATTTAAGATTGAAATACAGATTTCTCTTAACATATCTAATTGGAGTTGACTCGGCTTGTACAAGTAAAACGAACGTCTCGCTATATGTGACTTGACATTATCCATAGTCATAAGATTCAGTTCAAGGATGTAGTTGATAAAGGATCGAATTATACTGTAACTAATACGGAAAGGTCAACGACAGAATCAACATGTCTTCTTATAACTCTGGGGGAATGTTTCGGATTTGCCAATCACATTTTGCATACTCATTCCGTTATGCAAAGATTAAATATAATTCTGTGAAAATTAATTTAATAGTTGCATACGGCTAGAAGCAATAAGAACCTAATGGGCCACACATAAGACTTGGAACCCAAAAGAGAGACAGATGTTAATTAATTGATGGAAGCCCAACTGAGCCCAATAAGGCCCAGTTAATAAGGGGGGCGATTTTATGTATATAAAATACATAAATAATTAATTTGATTTTATCAAATCTAATTAGATTAGGATTATGAATTAAATTAATTAAAGGATAAATAAGTTAGGAGTTTTTATTAGATTATATTACTCCTATTATTATCCTATAAGGTTGCTAATATTATCTTTATATTTAAGATATAATTATAGATAATAAATAAGAATTATATTCCGAATTAAATTCTTATTCAGTAATCTAATTCTATCTAACTAGGGTTTAGATACAAGAGGATATAAATACCCCCCTTATATGCAATTTTCGAAATTGACAAGCAAACCGGGAGAGAGAAATTTCGACCCACACACTAAAGGGCGAGATTATCCACCGCTTCCTTCCGTTCAATTGATTTCATCTCTTTTCTCTTTATCCTTGATCTTGTGTTGATTAATTAGAGACAATCTATTTTGGTTGTTATAAACGGTTGAATTCTAACTTGATCTTCAATTGTTTTGTTTTGTGTTCGGGAACTCGAAGTAAGAGTTGTGGGCACTTCGTTTGCAACGGTACATAGAACTTCTGAAAGGTATTTCTTTTATCCATCTTTATATGAAATAACGATTAACGGATCTTGGGTTAATGGAAATAGGTTAAAATTTTTATATTTCCGCTGTTATACGTTAGCCTATTTTCCTTCAGTGGTATCAGAGCCTGCGTTACATCCGTTATTTCATATATGAAAATTTAGAAGTTTTTCAATCAGGTTGAATAAATATTTATAGCTAGGTTAATTAACAAAACTGTTTTGATTAATTAGTTCTAAAGATAAATAAGTTTTAATTAATTGTTAATTAAAATAGTTTATGCATATGTTCCTAATTATTTCGGTTGATAATCATTATAACAAAATCTATTAGTTTTATAGTTAGATTGATAAAAGTTAATTTTATTGATTCTAAAGATAAAACGGAAAATCTATAATAGGTTTTCTTACTTTCTAAAAATCGTTTTAAAACTGATATATATATATATATATATATATATATATATATATATAATTATTTAAAAAAAAAATTGGACAGCAGCTCGGGTCGCGCCGTGAGCTGCTGTCGCACGGTTGCTGCCTCACGGCAGCAACCGCGCGGCGTCTGGCTATTGCTGCCGCAAGGCAGCGGTTGGCCAGACGCGCTAGGGCTGCTGCCATACGGCAGCAGCCGCGTCCTTGGGCCCGGCCCGAGACCCACTTAATTTTAAATCGTTTTAAAAATTAGTTTTAAATATATTTATGTATATATATATGTTTCAGAAATTAATAGTTTTCTGTTTTGATTATCGAATGAAAATTTATTTAAAAGTTTGTTTTACCTATTTTTAAATAAAAAGTATTAAATGAATTGAAATCAAAATAATTGGGACATGCATAAATTAAAGTTGGTATAGTTGTATTAATCTAAAAGGTTAATATAGAAGATACAAAACTATTAGAAGTAAAATTGGATGAAAGTTAATTTAATGTGTTAATGTGATTAACCTAAATATTACATAAAGTATTTATGTAATCAACCAATTAAATTTATTTAATTGAGTCTATGCATGTTTGGAGTTATGGACATATTTGGACCCTCTTTTAGTCTTTTGGTATTTTTGAAATAGGGCTTGCGAGTCCTGCCTTTCTACTATCTATTGTAATTTCTCCTCTCATCTAATTCCCTTCAATTTAATTGAAGTTTTCTTTAGTAGAATAGAAATTAATATGTAATTTCAAGGCGCCATGGAGAAGACGGAGGACCTAAAGAGAAATATGCAATAGTTAGTATTTCCCTAGGTTTGGCCTTTTATTCCATCTCTGGCTCGACAGAATAATTTAGATAATATGTCCATAACACCAATGTATGTGTCTGATGTATGCTAAAGCAAATCAAGACTAAGTTAGATTATGAGACTTAAAATAAAAATCCCTCACTAATTAAAAGTTAAGTAAATAAGCAAGTTATTAAAATCGGTTGCCCCTCCCTAATATTATAATTCAGCCGGCAGTACTGGGGGCCTTTGGGTTGTTGAGTAAACTCAAGCTTGGGGTCTTATGGTAACACCTGAATTATTGAAAATAATCTTTTCATGAATATAGGGTAATACTTAAATTAGATTATGATAATTGGATGAGTAAACTCATGTTTTCATAAACTAATGGGCAATATGGTTGGGATTAATATGAATAACATATTAAGTTACTAATGTGGTTAGTAACCCAATAACCTAGGAATCACATCAAAAATGTGATTGATTACATGAATCTACCTAACAAATGAGACTAGCTTGTTGAGTAAACTCAAGGCGAAATCTCAGGAGTTATGATCCTAGCTCACTAAAGGATTTGTGAAATTCTTCGAATTAATATGGAGGGCTATTAATTTGGCAAAATAGTGGGAGCAATCTAAAATAAACTAAAAGGCCCATAATTTTAGATTGATGTATTTTAAAGCAAATGAATAACATACGTTTACTCTTTCTCACTCTCAGGTTTAATTAAACACTCTTAAAATCATGACTAAAACCAATCTGCAAAATATACTTACCGATAACAAGTTGAACGGTTCAAACTTCACCGACTGGTATCGTAACCTCAAAATTGTTTTGAAGTTCGAGAAGAAATGGTATGTACTTGATACACCGATACCCCCTTACCCGGCGGATGGTGCTCCCTACCAAGAATTTTATGCTTACTTGAAGCATAAGGCTGATGACGATCATGTAGGAGACATCATACTTGCATCAATGACACCGGAATTAAAAAGGCAACATGTAGAAATGGATGCCTATTCCATGGTCACGCACCTGAAAGAGTTGTTTGTGAATCAAACTCGGTGCGAACGCTTCGAGATAACAAAGCAGTTATATAGATGCAAGATGCAGGTGGGCACATCTGTAATGGCACATTGTGCCGAGATGATTAGCCTTATCACCAAGTTTTCTAGTATTGGAGATGCGATGGATCATGAACTAAGTGAAAACTTACTTCTTCAGTCCCTCCCTGAGAGTTACTCGCAGTTCATCATGAACTACCAAGTGAGTGGCTTGCAAACCTCTCTTGAAGAGCTTGCAAATATGCTCGAGACAGTCGAGCCCAATATGAAAGAAAACGAGGGGATACCGGCCCTTGCTATTGAAGGATCAAAGAAGGGGAAAGGGAACTCTCCCAATCCAAACCATCCTAAGAATGGCAAGGGGGCTATGCTCACCGAAACAAAGGGAAAGGAAGTGAAGAAGCCCAAAGGAGAGTGCCACTTTTGTGGTGAAGAAGGGCATTGGAAAAGAAACTGTTTGGTGTACCTAGCTACCCTCAAGAAGGGAGAAGCCGGGACTTCAACATCTGGTATGTTTTATATTGAAATAAATATAGTTTCACAGTCTGAATCTTGGGTACTTGATACCGGATGTGGATCTCATATTTGTACAAATATGCAGGAACTAAATCGGACTAAGGAACTGAAGAAAGGAAGCATAAACTTGCGAGTAGGAAATGGAGCAAGAGTTGCCGCCCTCGCCATTGGAGATTATGCTTTAAATTTGCTCTCTGGGCTTGTAATAGAATTAGGGAACTGTTTGTATGTTCCAGAAATGTCTCATAACATTATTTCTATTAGCCGTATTGTTGACGAAGGTTTTCATATCTATACTATATATAATTACAGAAGCAGAGAGAAATAAGAAGAAGTGTTTTAGAGGTCTTTTTGATGAGTTGTCAACGTAGTAAAAAATTAGATTAAAAATATTTAATTAATTAAAAAATATATTTAATTAATTAAAAAATAACAAATTTATACTATATATAATTACAGAAGCAGAGAGAAATGAGAAGAAGTGTTTTAGAGGTCTTTTTGATGAGTTGTCAACGTAGTAAAAAATCAGATTAAAAATATTTAATTAATTAAAAAATATATTTAATTAATTAAAAAATAACAAATTTATATTTATAATATATTAAATAATTACTAGCCTATTAATTACAGAAGCAGAGAGAAATGAGAAGAAGTATTTTAGAGGAGTTCTTATATTAAGCACCCGGTCTTCCATGTCACTCGGAGGACCTTCAATTCACATTTGGACACGTGTATGGTGACCCCACGTAATAATTAAAATAGTGGGCCTCTCATAATAATTGTGGGTCCATATTACACGTGTCAAAATATGTATGGGAAGTCCTCTATTTGACATGGAGAACCGGGTGCTTCTAATAATTTGTCGTTTTAGAGGTCTTTTTGATGAGTTGTCAACGTAGTAAAAAATCAGATTAAAAATATTTAATTAATTAAAAAATATATTTAATTAATTAAAAAATAACAAATTTATATTTATAATATATTAAATAATTACTAGCCTATTAATTAAAATAATAAAAGAAAGCAAGAGTTACGGGAAGATGAAAAAACACAAAGTAAAAGAAATCCAAAAGTCACAAATAAACTTCTATATAAAGCATGATAGATAGTATTCCACCATTATATTCACTAGTCGAAAACCCGTGCGATGCACGGGGTATAAAACTTTTATATAATTTAGATAAATAAATAAATTGACATATTTACTTTTAAATAATTTTATATCATGCTATGAAATTTTTTTGTATTATGTATATTTAAAATTAATATATATTTTTTAATGATAATTCAAATTAAATTAATTTTAAAAATAATTGACTACTTTTTTATAGAATTTTAACTAAAGATGAATGATTTATTTATTTTTACAAAATTCAATGATTTGTATTTTTTAGGAATTTTAATACATTTTCATATTCCAAATATTCTGTGAAACAATAATAATAAAATAGCAGATTAATTAAGAAATATATTAGAATATAATAAAAAAATAAAAAATTGAATTAAACTATAATTAAAATTAAATATTATATTTACGATATAAAAGAATTACAATATAGGTTAAACAAAAATTGAATTAAACTACAATTAAAATTAAATATTATATCTAAGATACAAAAGAATTACAATCTATGTTAAAATGGAAGCACCATCAATATATTATTCTATAAACTATTACAATCAATACTTTTCTAATGTTGCATATGAAGAAACTTTATCAATTCAATATGTTACATATAAAAAAATAAAATTCGTAAGAATTAGTCACAAATTCATCTTGATGATAATTATTTTGGTTGATGGAATTTCATGATCACCAAGTATTCGAATTCAATTATTCATTCTGCTACAATAACCAAATATATCTAATTGAATCAGTTTAAGATGATGATTTTTCCTATTTTCATCTCGTAATATCTCATCAAGACATTCGATCAATTTGTTCTTCATTCTTTCACTATATAGAATACCAGCCATACTCGCAGATATCACTTATTTGACTTCATTAATATTTTCTAATAATTATATATTCTTGAATTTTGTAAGTAAGAAAAACAAACAAAAGAATTAAAAAAAAATGAAGAGACGAAAAAGATCATTAGGAGAGAACCATCTTCCTTTCGGGTTTTTTTTTTTAAAATAAGAGAGAATGTCGAGCCAAAAGCGTATAAAGAGGAGAGTGAAAATATTTTTTGCCCATTAATTAAACATTTTATTTTTTCTTAATGAAGTATTAAATCTATAAATTAATTTTAGTTAAATAGAATTAAATCGCAATTGTAACCACTCAGTATAAAAAAACGTTTTATAATTAATATGTGAAATTAATTATATTAATTAGAATCATTATGCTCAACATTTGAGAATTTGAAGAGATTCAAATAATAATATTTTCTTAATTAATATTTTTCAATAATTTGTCCTATGATCATATTTCATTTTCATCTGTTAAAAACTCTTGAAATACTAACAATTTTGTACGAACCATAATATAATAGTTAAAAATTATATAAGACAATGTTGCAAAAGCAATTATCTCAATATCCATAATTAATGTACATTTTTAGGATTTTGAGCATCAAAATTTATTTTTATTTACCTTGATTTTGAATTCGTATCTAGCATAATCCACATTCTTTAAGCATAAACATCTTATCAAGCGTATTAGACGCTTACAATCTCCTTGTCTAGAAAATTGGGAAAAAATAACTTCTTGATAATAATAATAATAATAATATAACATAATTTATATTGAAATAAACTTCATTGTAAGTATAATATTCCAATATCTCTTTAATATTTTATTTAATATGTCTCAAACTTCAATGAACAACTATCGTGTGAAACTTTATATCTATTTGTACCAAAATGCATAAAAATAAAAAATACAATCCATATCAATTAGCTAAACTCAAACTAAAAAAATGAGTGGATTTCAACATGTTCTGATTAGAAAAATTAATCTAACTTCAATTAAAACTAAAAATTGAGTTCATAAATTGAGTTCATATAAAGCCGAAAATCTAAATTTTAGTTAAGAGTTAGCAATCGAAACGATAACACCTAAGAACACATATTAAAAAAGAATGTAAATTTACAAAATCCTTATTTTAGTCATTTTGAAAAAAACGACAAATAAAAAAGAAAACATGGATAAGGTAGCGAGAGGTATGGAACCTGAGTAACGACAGAAATGAAATTTCATCTCTGAAAAATGAAACTATAACAGCTATTGTTTAATAAAAAGAAAACAACAACACAATTGAGAACAAAAATAACTACAACATATGAAAAAAAATCGAATAATTACCTTGAGAAACATAAGAATTTCTTGTAATTTTTGACACTTTTGTGCTTTCCGGTTTTAGTTGTTCATGCATCTTCTATTTCTGTCAGATTTCTTCAATTGAAGCTATCAGTTTGGAAAAAAAAAAGACAAATAAAAAAGAAAACATGGATAAGATAGCGAGAGCTATAGAACCTGGGTAACAACAGAAATGAATCTGAAAGATGAAACTATAACAACTATTGTTTAATAAAAATAAAACAACAATATAATTGAGAACAAAATAACTACAACATATGAAAAAAATCGAATATTTACCTTCACAAATATAATACTATCTATCGTGACCAATGAATATAATGGTGGAATACTATCTATCATGCTTTATATAGAAGTTTATTTGTGACTTTTGGATTTCCTTTGCTTTGTGTTTTTTCATCTTCCCGTAACTCTTGCTTTCTTTTATTATTTTAATTAATAGGCTAGTAATTATTTAATATATTATAAATATAAATTTGTTATTTTTAATTAATTAAATATTTATTTTTAATTAATTAAATATTTTTAATCTGATTTTTTACTACATTGACAACTCATCAAAAAGACCTCTAAAACACTTCTTCTCATTTCTCTCTGCTTCCGTAATTATATATAGTATAGATTGGTCACGATAGATAGTATTATATTTCTGAAGGTAAATATTCGATTTTTTTTTCATATGTTGTAGTTATTTTGTTCTCAATTATGTTGTTGTTTCATTTTTACTAAACAATAGTTGTTATAGTTTCATCTTTCAGATTCATTTCTATTGTTACCCAGGTTCTATACCTCTCGCTATCTTATCCATGTTTTCTTTTTTATTTGTCTTTTTTTTCCAAACTGATAGCTTCAATTGAAGAAATCCGACAGAAATAGAAGATGCATGAACAACTAAAACCGGAAAACACAAAAGTGTTAAAAATTACAAGAAATTCTTATGTTTCTCAAGGTAATTATTCGATTTTTTTTTCATATGTTGTAGTTATTTTTATTCTCAATTGTGTTGTTGTTTTCCTTTTATTAAACAATAGTTGTTATAGTTTCATTTTTCAAAGATGAAATTCCATTTCTGTCGTTACCCTGGTTCCATACCCCTCGCTACCTTATCCATGTTTTTTTTATTTGTCTTTTTTTTTCAAAATGACTAAAATAAAGATTTTGTAAATTTATATTCTTTTTTAGTATATGTTGCTAGGTGTTATCATTTCGATTGCTAACTCTTAACTAAAATTTAGATTTTCGGCTTTATATGAACTCAATTTTTTGTTTTCTCAATTGTGCTGTTGTTTTATTTTTATTAAACAATTGTTGTTATAGTTTCATCTTTCAGAGATGAAATTCCATTTCTGTCGTTATCCGGATTCCATATATCTCGCTACCTTATCCATGTTTTCTTTTTTATTTATTTATTTTTCAAAATGACTAAAATAAAGATTTTGTATATTTACATTCTTTTTTAGTATATGTTCCTAGGTGTTATCGTTTTGATTGTTAACTCTAACTAAAATTTAGATTTTCGGCTTTTTATGAACTCAATTTTTAGTTTTAATTGAAGTTAGATTAATTTTTCTAATTCGGAACATGTTGAAATCCACTCATTTTTTTTAGTTTGAGTTTAGCTAATTGATATGTATTGTATTTTTTATTTTTATGCATTTTGGTACAAATAGATATAAAGTTTCACACGATAGTTGTTCATTGAAGTTTGAGACATATTAAATAAAATATTAAAGAGATATTGGAATATTATACTTACAATGAAGTTTATTTCAATATAAATTATGTTATATTATTATTATTATTATTATTATTATTATCAAGAAGTTATTTTTTCCCAATTTTCTAGACAAGGAGATTGTAAGCGTCTAATACGCTTGATAAGATGTTTATTCTTAAAGAATGTGGATTATGCTAGATACGAATTCAAAATCAAGGTAAATAAAAATAAATTTTGATGCTCAAAATCCTAAAAATGTACATTAATTATGGATATTGAGATAATTGCTTTTGCAACATTGTCTTATATAATTTTTAACTATTATATTATGGTTCGTACAAAATTGTTAGTATTTCAAGAGTTGTTAACAGATGAAAATGAAATATGATCATAGTACAAATTATTGAAAAATATTAATTAAGAAAATATTATTATTTGAATCTCTTCAAATTCTCAAATGTTGAGCATAATGATTCTAATTAATATAATTAATTTCACATATTAATTATAAAACGTTCTTTTTTTTGTACTGAGTGGTTACAATTGCGATTTAATTCTATTTAACTAAAATTAATTTATGGACTTAATACTTCATTAAGAAAAAATAAAATATTTAATTAATAGGCAAAAAATATTTTCACTCTCCTCTTTATACGCTTATGTCTCGACATTCTCTCTTATTTAAAAAAAAAATCCGAGAGGAAGATGGTTCTCTCCTAATTATCTTTTTTCGTCCGTTCATTTTTTTTCAATTCTTTTATTTGTTTTTCTTACTTACAAAATTCAAGAATATATAATTATTAGAAAATATTAATGAAGTAAAATAAGTGATATCTGCGAGTATGGCTGATATTCTATATAGTGAAAGAATGAAGAACAAATTGATCGAATGTCTTGATGAGATATTACGAGATGAAAATAGGAGAAATCATCATCTTAAACTGATTCAATTAGATATATTGGGTTATTGTAGTAGAGTGAATAATTGAATTCGAATACTTGGTGATCATGAAATTCCATCAACCAAAATAATTATCATCAAGATGAATTTGTGACTAATTCTTACGAATTTTATTTTTTTATATGTAACATATTGAATTGATAAAGTTTCTTTATATGCAACATTAGAAAAGTATTGATTGTAATAGTTTATAGAATAATATATTGATGTTGCTTCTATTTTAACATAGATTGTAATTCTTTTGTATCTTAGATATAATATTTAATTTTAATTGTAGTTTAATTCAATTTTTGTTTAACCTATATTGTAATTCTTTTGTATCTTAAATATAATATTTAATTTTAATTATAGTTTAATTCAATTTTTGGTTTTTTATTATATTCTAATATATTTCTTAATTAATCTGCTATTTTATTATTATTGTTTCACAAAATATTTGGAATATGAAAATGTATTAAAATTCCTAAAAAGTATAAATAATTGAATTTTGTAAAAATAAATAAATCATTCATCTTTAGTTAAAATTCTATAAAAAAGTAGTCAATTATTTTTAAAATTAATTTAATTTGAATTATCATTAAATATATATATATATATTAATTTCAAATATACATAATATAAATTTTTTTTCATAGCATAATATAAAATTATTTAAAAGTAAATATGTCAATTTATTTATTTATCTAAATTATATAAAAGTTTCATACCCCGTGCATCGCACGGGTTTTCGACTAGTTTCAATAAAAGACAAACATTGCGATTTTTATAGAGATGGGATTTTCTATTTTTCAGGAATATCACAAAATGGGATTTATGTGCTAGATGACAAAATTTCTGTTTTCGCAATTGATACCAAAAGACATAAGCTAGATAATTCAACTTACTTGTGGCATTGTTGTTTAGGCCATATAAACAAAAGACGCATGCTTAAGCTACATCAAGATGAGCTTATAAATTCAATTGATCCTGAATTATTGGAAACATGCGAAGCATGTTTAAAAGGTAAAATGACAAAGACACCCTATAGCAATAAAGGTGAGCGTGTATCAAACACTCTAGGATTAATACATTCCGATGTATGCGGTCCTATGCCAGTCCAAGCACGAGGAGGATTCAGATACTTCATAAGCTTCATAGACGACCATACCCGATATGGTTATATCTACTTGATGAGGCACAAGTCCGAAGCCTTTGAGAAATTCAAATGCTTCAAGAATGAAGTAGAAAATCTATTAGGAAAGAAAATAAAGACACTTCGATCCGATCGAGGTGGCGAATATCTTTCAGATGATTTTCTGAATTATCTAACTGAATGTGGGATATGCTCACAACGGACACCTCCCTATACACCACAACACAATGGTGTATCCGAGAGGAGGAACCGTACCTTACTAGATATGGTATGATCCATGATGAGCATAGCATTACTTCCAAAGACATTCTGGGGCTATGCCTTAGAAACTGTCATCTTCACCCTAAATCGAGTACCAACTAAATCCGCTAGTTCCACACCATATGAATTGTTCGTTGGTAGGAAACCCATGTTCTCATTCATGAGAGTATGGTGTTGTTCAGCATTTGTCAAACGCATTGCGTCCGACAAACTAGATTCTAAATCTGATAAATGTTTCTTCATTGGATACCCTAAGGAAACTATGGGATATTGTTGGGGTTTAGTGTCCTATAGACAATTGTTCTAGGATACAAACTTAATGTAAATGAAGTGTTCTTTATATCATTTGTTTTAATGAGATATATGTTTTATAACTATATAAAGGCAATCCCTTTTAAGCACTAAATAAAGTCTAATAAAAGGAAATCAGTAAGTTTGTTTTAAAGTGATTATAAAGTGTTCATACAAGCATGAAGTGAGACAAAACTTTATAATAAACTAATAAACTTAAAACCACCCCAAGTCAAGTAATATGTTTAGGATTGACATATCACTGCTGAGACTTGCATGTAACAATGTCTTCTGTCTGATAGAAAGCTGATCTCACAAGCTTCATATATATAGATATCTGGACAGTTACATGGATCCGATGAAAAGTAGTTCATTAGGATTGGGGACCCGACTTGAGATAACAGGATGGGTAGATTCATCCTTGTCACCTGTTCATCTCATTGGTATTAATAGGTATAAATAATCCGCAGACTCAAAGGAATGTTAATTGGTATTCTGGATTACAGAATGTGACGCTTTGATCCTGTTGTAACACGATCCTTAACAGAGATGACTCTGGGGTGTGAACAGTAGAGGTTGGGTATCACAGGAAGTGATTGCGGGATCGTTATATATTGGATTGAGCATTTATCACTCCCGATAAATAGGAGATATGTCCATGGATCGCTTGTGGAAGTCTTGACTCTAAATCCTTGCAAGGTGATAGCTTAAGATTGAAATACAGATTTCTCTTAACCTATCTAATTGGAGTTGACTTGGCTAAGAACAAGTAAAACGAACGTCTCACTATATGTGACTTGACATTACCCATAGTCATAAGATTCAGTTCAAGGACGTAGTTGATAAAGGATCGAATTATACGGTAACTAATACTGAAAGGTCAACGACAGAATCAACCTGTCTTCTTATAGCTCTAGGGGAATGATTACGGACTTGCTAATCACATACTCTGTACATCATTCCGTTATGAAAAGATTAAAATATAATTCTTTGAAAATTAATTTTAATAAGTTGCATACGGCTAGAAGCAATAAGAACCTAATGGGTCACACATAAGACTTGGAACCCAAAAGAGAGACAGATGTTAATTAATTGACGGAAGCCCAACTGAGCCCAATAAGGCCCAGTAATAGAGGGGGGGGGGGGGCGATTTATGTATGTAAATACATAAATAATTAGTTTGATTTTATTAATCTTAATTAGATTAGGATTATGAATTAAATTAATTAAAGGATAAATAAGTTAGGAGTTTTAATTAGATTATATTACTCCTATTATTATCCAATAAGGTTATTGATTATTATCTTTTATATTTAGATATATTAATAGATATTATTTAAGAATTCTATTCCGAATTGAATTCTTATTCAAGAAACCTAATTCTATCTAACTAGGGTTTAGATACAAGAGATTATAAATACCCCCTACTAGGGATTTTCGAAATCCACTATTGAATTCCAAGAGAGAGAATTCGACCCCCCTTAACCAAGGACGATATTTCACCGCTTCCTTCCGTTCAATTGATTTTCATCTTTCTCTCTTTATCCTTGATCTTGTGTTGATTAATTAGAGGCAATCTATTTTGGTTGCTATTCAACGGTTGATTCTAACTTGATCTTATATTTGTTTTGTTCTGTGCTCGGGAACTCGAAGTAAGAGTTGTGGGCACTTCGTTTGCAACGGTAGATAGAACTTCAGAAAGGTATTTCTTTTATCCCTTTTTATATGAAATAACGATTAACGGATCTTGTGGTTTATGGAAATAGGTTAAAAAATTATATTTCCGCTGCTATATGTTAGCCTATTTTTCCAACATTGGTATCAGAGCCTGCGTTAAATCCGTTATTTCATATATGAAAATTTAGAAGTTTTTCAATCAGATTGAATAAATATTTATAGTTAGGTTAATTAACAAAACTGTTTTGATTAATTAGTTCTAAAAGATAAATAAGTTTTAATTAATTGTTAATTAAAATAAGTTATGCACATGTTCCTAATAATTTTGGTTGATAATCAATATAACAAAATCTATTAGTTTTATGGTTAGATTGATAAAATCAGTTTTATTTATTCTAAAAGATAAAACGGAAAATCTATTGATAACATTGAGATATTATCCCAAGGACTGAAAAGGATATTCACCTGGAGAAACGCCATGTACAGATCCCCAAAGAAGATCCGTCGGGCGGATCTCCTTGATCCAGTTTGAAGGGATCCGCTGGCGAACCTAGGAGGCGAATCTCCTCATTCACCTGATTCGCCACTGTAACGGCTGAACGCCGACTCGGCCATAAAGACCATTAATGAGCTATCAATTAGCTAACCGCCAAGTTAAAGGTAACCTGTAACCGCCATTAATGGAGCATTAATGGAGACTTTCTAGTTGCTGAAGGTTACGACTTCCTAGCTATATATAGCCTACATCCCTAGGCTATCAAGGTACACATTCTCACATCCTTTGTCAATTCAGTTTGTTCCCTTGATTCACCTTACTGACTTTGGCATCGGAGCTTCCCCCGTCGAACCCAACGACGCCCCCACAGGGACGGAAGTTGATCAGAATTTCTCTGCTTGTTATCATCTATGATAGTTTTTCCTATTTTCTGAAAATCGTTTTGAAATCGTTTTAAAACCGATATATATATATATATGTTTTATGTTTTATAAAAAAAAAATTACAGCAGTTCAGGTCGCGCCTTACGACGCGACCCAACTACTGTCGCGGTTGCTGCCGCGCGGCAGCAACCGCGCGCGGCGCCTCGCCGCGCTGCCGTAAGGCAGCGGCGGGTCAGCCGCCTAGGGCTGCTGCCAAACGGTAGCAGCCCGACCTCGGGCCCGGCCCGAGACCCACTAAATTTTAAATCGTTCAAAATTAGTTATATATATATATATATATGTATATGTTTCAGAAATTAATAGTTTTCTGTTTTGATTATCGAATGAAAAATTTATTTAAAAGTTTGTTTTACCTATTTGTAAATCAAAGTTTTAAATGAATTAAAATCAAAATAATTGGGACGTGCATAATTAAAGTTTTGTGTAGTTAAGATAACATAAAAGACACGAAACTGTTAGAAGTAAAATTGGATGAAAGTTAAATGATGCGTTAATGTGATTAACCCAAATATTACATAAAATAGTTATGTAATCAACCAATTAAATTTATTTAATTGAGTCTATGCATGTTTGGAGTTATGGACATATTTGGACCCTCTTTAGTCTTTTGGTATTTTTGAAATAGGGCCTGCGAGTCCTGCATTTCTACTATCTATTGTAATTTCTCCTCTCATCTAATTCCCTTCAATTTAATTGAAGTTTTCTTTAGTAGTATAGAAATTAATTTGTAATTTCAAGGCGCCATGGAGAAGACGGAGGACCTAAAGAGAAATATGTAATAGTTAGTATTTCACTAGGTTTGGCCTTTTATTCCGTCTCTGGCTCGACGAAATAATTTAGATGATATGTCCATAACGCCAATGTATGTGTCTGATGTATGCTAAAGCAAATCAAGACTAAGTTAGATTATGAGACCTAAAATAAAATCCCTCATTAAAAGTTAAGTAAATAAGCAAGTTATTAAAATCGGTTGTCCCTCCCTAATATTATAATTCAGCCGGCAGTACTGAGGGCCTTTGGGTTGTTGGGTAAACTCAAGCTCAGGGTCTTATGGTAACACCTGAATTATCGAAAATCACTTTTCATGAATATGGGGTAATACTTAAATTAGATTATGATAATTGGATGGGTAAACTCATGTTTTCATAAACTAATGGGCAATACGGTTGGGATTAATATGAATAGCATATTAGTTACTAATGTGGTTAGTAACCCAATAACCTAGGAATCACATTTAAGATGTGATTGATTACATGAATCTACCTAACGAATGAGACTAGCTTGTTGGGTAAACTCAAGGCGAAATCTCAGGAGTTAGTATCCTAGCTCACTAAAGGATTTGTGAAATTCTTCGAATTAATATGGAGGGCTATTAATTTGGCAAAATAGTGGGAGCAATCTAAAATAAACAAAAGACCTATAATTTTAGATTGATATACTTTAAAACAAATGAATAACGTACGTTTACTCTTTCTCACTCTCAAGTTTTAAGTTAAAACACTCCTAAAATCATGACTAACACCAATCTGCAAAATATACTTACCGATAACAAGTTGAACAGTTCAAACTTCACTGACTGGTATCGCAACCTCAAAATCGTTTTGAAGTTCGATAAGATAGGGTATGTACTTGATACAACGATACCCCTATTGGTCCCTTATAACGTTACAAGTATATAGTTCCAAGGGGGGGTTAGGAACTATTTAAAATTTTTTGTTGGGGCAGACTTCTTTTTCGTGAGAAAAAGGTTTTAACAGCGGCGCTGAGTGAATAGCAAGATACTGGCTTAGTCAACTGGTGACTAGGTCAGTTTCTTTACTTGAGTCAGGAGATAGCACTTAGAGTCTATTCCTGAGCTCAGATATTCAATGCGCACAACTCAGCTTGACCTCTTTACTTGGTCAGTTTTTGTTTAAGCAAGCAATAGATATATAAAGGAGTTTAAGGTTAGAAATATGTTACTCAGCAGATTTATCCAGGTTCGGCCTCTAAGCCTACGTCCTGTCCTCGGAACACGTTCCGAGCTTTCAAATTCTCTACTAAGCTCTTTAACGGTAGAGCATCAAACCTTTTACAATCTTAGAAACTGAGTATAACAAGAGTACCTTCCTCTATACCTCTACTCAATTCTAATCTCTCGCTGAGTACTATAACCGAGTACTCAGCCTCTCCTTTCTAATTCTAGAAATGATAAGTGTTTGTCCTAAACAATGATTGCTAAGACACCTTAGATGATTGAATAATCACTCTAGACTTTTACACAAAAGATATGAAATTTAGTGTAAGATTGCTTTGCTTTTTCTTGCAGAACTTTGAGTAGAATTTTGGTCAGCGTAATGGCTTGATCAAGTTCTGTGTTGAATGAAGCAACTGAAGGGCTCTATTTATAGAGACGTTTGAGGCATCGGTCATTTCGAATTTCGAAATAACCGTTGGAGGGAAATGGCTTCCTGTCGTTGTCACCCAGTCTTGCTCAGAGCTCTAGGCCAATCAGATTTGAGTATCTTCTGTCCTCGGTCAGCTTTTGGTCAGCTCGGCAGAATGTCTCTCCATTTATGGTACGGTCAACTAGACAGCATTCTGTGTCTTCTGAACTTTACCCAAAGTGGAAACACTTTGTCTGGAAGTTGTTCTTGCTCAGCTGCTGTCTTGTACTCTTTGTCGAATCAACTCAGCAGCTTCGTCCCGAAGTTGCTCAACGAAGGTCTTCTAGATCCTTCTTTCGCTGAGCTGCGTTTTGTACATAACGACAGCGTTTTGACATATGCGGGCCGAGTTGCCTTAAACTGTTTGACTTGGGCTTTGACTTCCATATTGGGCTTTGGGCCTTTTAATCTTTGTGTCTTATAAACAATTTAACTCAACATTGAACAAACACATTAGTAGAATAAATCAAAGCATTTAAACTTAGTGTGTTTAGAGTATTTTTTAATTACTCTTAAATAATTTTGTCAAATCAAAATTATGTGGAAAGGTGTTTCAACAAACTCCCTCATTTTGATGTTGGCAAAACTATTCAGCGAAGAACTCAGTATTGAGCTCCCCCATGATAGTTGACCTAATATAACTTAGCAAACTCCCCCGTCAGGGTTGAGCTACTGACTTAGTTTTACTCTAAACATTTAAAGGTTTAATCGAGTAAGTCTAAGGTCATTTTTCAGATATAGGTCAGCTCATGAAACATATTCTATTTTACTCAGTGTTTAAGCAGAAGTTTTAACATTCAGAGGGCGCTGAGTAATTTGTTGTTCAATGAGTCTTATAAGACAATGTTTTATAAACATACAAGTCAATGTCAAACATATTATCAGCATTGGGTACGATCAATAAGTTTTTATAAGCATTAAACATAGTTGATGTAATTGAAGATACATAATAACTTAATACTCAGCATCGTATAAAATAATTCAGGTTTTGGATAAAAAGATGCAAGTATTGATAATAATAGAAGTAGTCAGCGTATACAACAAAAGATAAGTAAAAACATAGAGACTACAAACTTAGCATAACTGAGCTACCTAATTTCTATTTTTTTTCTTAGGCTCATGCTGTGTTCTAGCTTGTTCTTTCTCCTCCATTTTGTCAGCATCGGGAGGAGGAATCCTAAAGGCGTCGGTTAAGACGGCTCTGGTTAGTTCCGTGGACAGCACCTTAAGTCTATCGGCGCTTTCATTGACGCCGTCAAAGACAACAACTCCATCATCTGAGACCTCTTTGGGTATATTGAGTTCAGCAGCGCTGAGCATGCTTACTAAGAAAGCTTGAGATTTACCTATCCAGGTAATTGTATCTGACAGACCAGCAATTACTTGATGAAATGTCTTCAGCAAGGCTGAGTCGTAGTATTGACACTGAATGTTACTGTGACGTACATGGTTGAATGTTTGTTTAGTGACAGACAATATCTCATTTTGCTTCATGGCATCAGTGTCCATCTCTTGTTTGTTCAAGTTCAGCAATCGAACAGCCTCTCCAATTTGCTCCACTGAGCATTGAGAATAGGAGACCATTTGCTCGTTGGTCTTGATTTGCTCAGTGTGAAGCTGAGCAAATAGCATTTTGACTTCATCAGAAGTTGCATATCGCGTGTTCGCAGCTGACAAGGTCTGAACTTGACCTTGAAGAGTGTTGAGATGTTGAACTATTGTCAACTGGAGCTCAGCCAGCTTTGTGATGGAATCCTGCTTAGGTTGCTGTGCTTAAATGGAGACTATGACACTTAGCAAATCCTTGAATCCCTTAACTTCATTGAGAAGCTGAGTTACGTGGGAGAGCTGAGTTGTCTCAACAGTAGAAGACCCAGCAGCAGGTGGAGTGATTTGATGAAGGTCTTTAATTAATGTTTGCACCGAGTCGATGATTCTTTTACCAGACTCGGTAGCATGCAAGTAGCTGAGAGAGCCTTCATTAACTTGCCTAGTTTCCTCAGTATGACCGGTTGGAAGAGGAGTCAGAGGAATAACATGGTCAGTGACTGGAAGTGTGTTTTCAATCTGCACTTGAGTCTCGGGTAGAGCTGATTGATTGGCAGAAGTGTTGATTGGAGAAGATGCTGTCTGTGCTGACTAGAGCAGGAATGTCCTGAGTCAGCACAATGTTTGGAGTAACAGCATTGACGGGAATTTGCTCCATTTGGCTTGTAGAGTTAGCGGAAGCATTCAAGTCGGCGTGTTCATTTGGTGAAGAAACAGAGGCTTGCTTTTCAAGAGAATCCGGTGGAGTAGAAGATGTTTGTTTTCTGAAAAATTTCAGCTTGAGTGTAGAAGGATCCTTGGTCGGCTTCTGGATAACAAGGTCAGGGACAGTTGGTTTTTGAACAGGAAGGTCAATGACAGACTTCTGACTTGCCTTAACTAATCTTCTTCTGCGAGGAGGAGTGTCAGCTTGGATAGACTCTCTTGAGTGAGAGGGAGAAGTTTCTTCTTGATCACTAGTAAGCTGGTCAACTTGTTCTTGTTCTTTATCTGTACCCAGCTCAGTATTAGTTGGGTCAACAGCTTCTTCTTCACTAGCTGTCTCCTCAGCGTCCTCAGCGTCATCCTGACCGCTTGCTTCTTCTTCTACTTCCTGATCATCCTGATCATCATTATCTAGTTCTTCTTCCACCTGTGTGATGAAGTGATCATCCAGTTCCACATCATCTTCTTGATGCTCAGCTTCAGTTCCTTGACACTGAGTGTAGTGAGAATCACCAGGAACGATGATGTCAGTGGGGATAACATCAATAGGGGTCAGCGTAGAAGACTTCTGCTTCTTTTGAGGTTGCTCATCAGCATCTATTCTTTCCTCTATTTCAGGCTCATCTTGCATGCTCCTCTTCTCAGCTGACTTAGGTCTCTCCTGACCTTTTTCAGCAGCTGACTTATGCTTCTTGGCCTGAGGCTCAGCCTTCTTTGAAGGAGTCCCAACACCTTTCCTCTTTCGGGCAGCTGGAGCCTTTGTCCTTTTGCCCTTCTTTGGGACAGTTGACTCCTCATCAGCCTCATCAGTAATTTTCCCTTTCTTAATTGGCTGATTGTACTTTAAAGCCCTCAGCGAAGCAGCGGTTATCTCAGATCCTCTAGCCTTAGTTTCCTCAGATAGATCAATTTGATGATCTAAGAGGATTCTGGTGATGAGCGAGCCCAGCCTGAGAGTTCCAGTGCTCCTTTGGAAACCAGCAATCAAGAATACTGGCATGTTGATCGGCTTGTATGTCAGCATATGCCATATGAAGCATTGCTCAAAATTCGTTGCTGAGGTGGTGCAGTTGATCTTGGGATAAATGTAGTAGGTCAGCAGATAGTGGGCCATCTTTTGGTGCTGACCCATTGAGGTGCTAGAAATTTCGCCAGAGTGGCCAGCGGGCTTGCAGAAGGTGGTATTGTACCCAGTTCCTTCGTGATCCCCAGACCGCCTCAGTTTTGTTCCCTCATTCTTTAACTTCAGCAAGTTAGCAAGATAGGTAGGGTTTATAAAAATGGTCTTTTCCTTTACCACAGTTACCAGATAGTCCTGGTTATCATTGGCAACTCGGAGGTTGTGGTGGAACTCCCTTACTAGGTCAGGGTAGGTGTGATCTCTAATGGAGAACAGCTCGGTCCAGCCATTCTTCGATATCCATTCGCAGAAGGGTTACTCAGTTTTTACGAAGGCTTCTGAGACCCATCTAGAGAAGTCTATCTTCCATTCTCTAACGTCTGCGAAAACTTTGGTGTAGGTTCTGACCTTGGTCGGCTTTCCCTTAGATGAGGTGGCTTGGCCAGCTTTGCCTTTGCTCTGCGTAGTGACCTTTGTAGTTTCAGGCGAAGTAGCTTGCCTGGAAGGTTCATCGGAACTGGTCTTGGGGTGACCGGCACCGGAGATGTTAACGGAAACCTTAGTCATAGTTTCAGAAAAAGATTTGGAAGCTTTGAGAGTTTTTAGAGAGGGAGTGCTTTGCCAGAGAATTCGGTAAGTGTAAAGAAAATAAAAAATGGGGATTTACCCATTATTTATAGCGGTGAAGAGTGGATCTTATCGAATCCATGTGTCAGTTTTGCCTTGGGATTGTCAACCGACAAAGATTCTGGCTTTTATGACACATTCGGCGCATACGTCATCCTAGGTGGCTATTCGCGTGCTTTTGCATTTAATGCAACGGATCTAACACTCAGTGTTTAGAATACTAAGCGTTTTATATTCTGAGTGGTCAGTAGTATATAAAAGGATGATTTCTCAGTTTGAGATTACTACTCGGTGTGCACATTTACTCAGTATTGATATATATTTTGCGTTAAGTACTCAGCATAACAATCACTCAGCATGCATTTGCATAAATCATTCAGCGTAGTAATTCACTCAGCATAAATTTACATTTAGAACAGGAATTTACTGAAGAGGATTAAACATACCAATGGCTTCTCTCAGTATGCTGAACTGCTCACGAGCCAGTGGCTTCGTGAAGATATCCGCAAGCTGCTCATCCATTGGGACATAGGTCAGCTTTATCTCACCCTTGAGTACATGGTCTCTAATGAAGTGATGTCTTATGCTGACATGCTTCATCCTGCTGTGTTGAATTGGGTTCTTTGATAGATCAATTGCACTTTTGTTGTCACATTTGACCTCAATTGTCTTTGTTTGAACACCATAGTCTTCAAGCTGTTGCTTAATCCATAGGACTTGAGCAACACAGTGTCCAGCAGCAATGTACTCAGCTTCAGTGGTAGACAAGGCTACTGACGCCTGCTTCTTGCTGAACCAGGATACAAGACAGCTTCCTAAGAAGTGACATCCTCCAGAGGTGCTTTTTCGTTCAAGCTTATCTCGTCCATAGTCAGCGTCAGTGTATCCAACGAGTGTAAAGCCATGAGTGTTGGGATACCATAAACCTGCGTTCACTGAGCTTTGCAAATATCTAAGGATTCTTTTTACAGCTATGTAATGAGATTCCTTAGGGTTAGATTGATATCTAGCACAGTAGCATACTGAGAACTGAATGTCCGGTCTACTTGCTGTTAAGTAAAGTAGAGAGCCTATCATACCTCGATATAATTTGCTGTCTACCGACTTACCATTCTCGTCAGCACAGAGGACAGTGTCAGTGCCCATAGGAGTGGATATTGGCTTACAATTTTCAAGTTCATATTTCTTCAATATCTCCTTGGCATATTTAGCTTGACTGATGAAGATGCCATTTTTGCCTTGCTTGATTTGAAGTCCAAGGAAGAAGTTGAGTTCTCCCATCATTGACATTTCAAACTCAGTTTGCATTTGCTTGCTAAATTCCTTGCACATTGACTCATTAGTAGCACCGAAAATAATACCATCAACATATATTTGAGCCAGTAGGGTATCTTTACCCATTCTCTTAATGAATAAGGTTGTATCAGCTTTGCCTCTGACATAATTTCTAGTCAGCAGGAAACTGGTCAGCCTCTTATGTTAGGGATTATTGCCAGTTAATCAACTGTAGCACAGCGGAATTGCGGTTTAAAATTTATTTCTAATCCCTTTTAGTTTGATCTTTGTCTGTTAACCATTGATTGAATAAAACCTTTTGGGATCCGTTTAAGGATATAAACATACCCGGACTGTCTCTTCTAGAGACGGCTGAAGAATCCACAAAGTAGTATGATCTCCGTAGTCAGGTGCACGAACAACTATCGAGCCAGAACCGGTGCTAGCCGAAGAACGGAGAAGAACGGGAGAGATAACGAAATTTTGCTCAAATCCCACTATATAAATCTTAGTGGTTCTGCGCAAAAAACCAACTTGATTCTCTGCCTCAATTTTTGTAGGTGGCCGAATATCAATAGTGTTTTATTAGATAGTTTTAGGGTTTAGGGTTTTATTATATATAGTGTAGTTATTCCTAAACCTAATTGGTTTAGGGTTAATTGGTTAATTACAAAACTAATCTAATCCTAACATAATCACTTAAATAAATACCAATAGTATTTATTCTATGCAATTAGTTATAATTAGATTAAATTTAATTACCCCAATTAAATAAACAACACTAATTAATAAATTGACGTATTAGTTTGATTAATTATTCACGAATGCAATTTCATTAATTTACAAATTAATTAATTACATCCCGTAAACTAATTAACCAATTAAATACTCAACGCCTAAAATTATTAATCAATCACATTGATACAAAGTATCAATTAATCAATTAATTAACCACCAATTAATTGCCTTGACATTTTACTGTCAACCAATTAATTAATCTCATCCCTCGAGTTTACCATTCTATAAGTTCTAACTCAGATGTTCAATGTGCACGATCCTATGGGACTGTCCTTAGCTAGCAGTGGGCTCACGGCCCACAGACAGTAAGTGGGTTCTAGCAAACCATTACTGCCCCTAACCAATACAGCTATTTCAGCAGTCTAAAGATGCAGAGACCCTGTAGTTATCTCTTAACTTCTTTTACCATTTGATATCGATATTATAAACTAGAGGCATGGCGGCTGTCATCCTCTCTGATGTTTATGATATTTCTTGATCTTAAGTAGATTGATGAAACAGATAAGTAAACTACTTATCAGGGTGTGACCACACATTTATTAATCTCACTTATCAAGTGGCCTGTGATATCATCTCACTATTACATGAGTGGTAATTCCATCACTTCAATATCAATACCAACATGTTCACCTGTTCACCCAATCATACCCGTATTTGGCATCCCGTTACAGACCTGTTAGGCGTATGTCAAAGTGAACCGGATCCAATATTGATATTATAATGAAATCTGGTCTGAAGACAGTTAGAGACCTATTTAAGAAAACTAATGACACAACCACCATGTAGTTTTCTCGGGCGGATCGATCCAGTCACATGTATACAACATGTACCCATATTCACGACTGACTTATCAAGTGCTATGGCTAGTATCAACTACTACCATACAGTCGTCGAATATACAAGCCTGTGGTCCTAATCATTCCCATGATAGAATAGACTTGGGATATTGTTTTACGATTATCAATCAATGGATTCTCTATTCATATTATAGCACAGGATATAAATGAATTAGATTAATGCCTTTATTAATGTAACACAAATAGTGTATCTATGCAAGAATAATCAAAAGCATAATACAATATACATGAACCAATGCCTAAGAACTAGGGCACACCAACAGTCTCCCACTTGGACTAGTTCCAAGCAGGCATTGCCCTAATCCCTATAGATCTGGTATGACCATCATGTAGGCGTTGTGCAAGTGCCTTGGTAAACGGATCTCCGACATTGTTCTCGGTGTCAACTCTCTGTAATGTAATGTCACCTCTCGCCTGGATCTCCCGGATGAGGTGAAACTTTCTAAGTACATGTTTGGATCTCTTGTGTGATCGGGGCTCCAGTGCTTGTGCTATGGCACCGTTGTTATCACAGAAAACATCAACTGCACCTAGGATAGTGGGAACTACACCTAAGTCAGTTATGAACTTCTTGATCCAAACTGCTTCCTTTGCAGCATCACATGCAGCTATGTACTCAGCTTCCGTTGTAGAATCGGCAATGGTAGGCTGCTTTGAGGATCTCCAACTAATGGCACCGCCATTCAGGAGAAAAACATAACCAGATTGTGATTGTTTCTAGTCCTCATCAGTCTCGAAACTCGTGTCAGTGTAACCTGATACTGCCAGCTCCTCTTGCCCACCAAAAACTAAAAAGAGATCCTTGGTACGCTTAAGGTACTTTAGGATAGCCTTAACTGCCTTCCAGTGCTCCTTGCCAGGATCTGACTGGTACCGGCTAGTCATGCTAAGTGCAAATGCAACATCTGGCCTTGTACATAACATAGAGTACATGATAGATCCTATAGCTGACGCATATGGGACCTTTTCCATGTTCTCTCTGTCCTGCTTTGTCTGAGGACAATCTTTCTTACCAAGTTTCAACCCATGGCGCATAGGCATGAATCCTTTCTTAGCCTGGTCCATGCTGAATCTTCTAAGAACTTTGTCTATGTACGTTGCCTGACTCAAGCCTAGAAGTATGTTGGATCTATCTCTGTAGATCCTGATCCCTAAGATCATTTCGGCTTCTCCTAAGTCTTTCATTGCGAAGCATTTACTCAACCACTGCTTCACGCCTTGCAGTGTTGGTATATCGCCTCCAATGAGTAGTATGTCATCGACATACAATATTAGGAAAGTGGATATGCTCCCACTGAATTTCATATACACACAAGGTTCATCAGGATTCTGCATGAAACCATATTCAGTTATGGCTTCATTGAATCTCTGATTCCAAGACCTAGATGCTTGCTTCAATCCATAAATGGATCTTTGAAGCTTACATACTCGGTTAGGATACTTCGGATCGATAAAACCCTCTGGTTGTGTCATGTAGACATCCTCTAGTAACTTCCCATTCAGGAAAGCGGTTTTAACATCCATCTGCCATATCTCATAGTTATACCATGCAGCTATGGCCAGTACTATCCTAATGGATTTGAACATAGCAACTGGTGAAAAGGTTTCATCATAGTCAATTCCTTGGATTTGTCTATAACCTTTTGCCACCAGTCGCCCCTTGAAGGTGTTATCGGCTTTTAATTTGAAACACCACTTGCAGCCAATTGTTTTAACACCCGGAGGTGGATCCACCAAGTTCCACACTTGGTTATCACGCATAGACTGCATTTCAGCCTCCATAGCTTTACGCCATTGATCTGATTGTGGGCTTTCAATAACCTCTTGATAAGTCTTGGGCTCATCCTGGTCATCGACCATTATGTCCCCATCATCAGTCACGACAAAACCGTACCTTTCGGGTTGATGACGTGTCCTATCAGACCTTCTAGGTTCCTGTGTAACTGGTTCAGCCTCCTCAATTTCTTGAGGACCTAAATTAGTTACCAGAGCATCCTCAGCATCTGCTGTAGGAGTCGGTGAGTCTTGAATCTCAGCGAGATCAATATTGCTCCCACTGTTTACTTTGGAAAGGAATTCCTTTTCCAAAAGGACTGCAAACCTAGCCACGAATGTTTTATTCTCAGCTGGGTTGTAGAAGTAATAACCCTTAGTTTCCTTAGGGTAACCCATGAACTGGCATTTGACAGATTTGGACTCTAGTTTGCCACTCATCAATTTCTTGACATGTGCATCACAGCCCCAAATCTTCATGAAGGAAACGTTGGGTTTTCGGCCTGTCCATAATTCATATGGTGTTCCTTCAACTGCCTTGCTCGGTGTATTGTTAATTATATGAGCAGCAGTTTCCAAAGCAAATCCCCAAAAGGAGATAGGGAGAGAAGCTTGACTCATCATTGAGCGGACCATGTCGAGCAGGGTCCTATTCCTCCTTTCTGACACTCCATTCCATTGGGGTGTACCAGGAGGAGTGAGTTGGGATACAATCCCACACTCTCTCAAGAATGAGACAAACTCTTGGCTCAAGTATTCGCCCCCTCTATCAGACCGGAGCACTTTTACTTTCTTGCCAAGTTGATTTTCTACTTCATTTTTAAAATCTTTGAATCTCAGAAGAGTTTCAGATTTATGTTTCATCAGATACACATACCCATACCGGCTATAGCCATCTGTGAAGGTAACAAAGTACAGAAAACCAGATCTAGCACTAGTGCTCATTGGACCGCATACATCTGAGTGTATCAGTTCCAATAGCTCAGTGGCCCTTACACCAGTTTTGGTGAAAGGCGCCTTTGTCATCTTCCCTCTTAAACAAGATTCACACGTGTCATAAGACTGCATGTCGAATGACCCTAGCGCTCCACTAGAGTGAAGCCTAGTTATGCGTTTCTCATTTATGTGGCCAAGACGACAGTGCCAAATATATGTAGGATTTAGTTCATTAGTCTTAATCCTTTTAGCGTTTATGTTATAGATTGATTCACTACGTTTTAGATCAAGGATATACAAACCATTTTCTAGAAATGCGGTTCCATGAACAATATTGCCACGATGTATAGAAATCCTACCACGTCCAATATTAAAATTAAAACCGGAAATATCCAACATAGAAACTGAGATAATATTCATGCGCATTGCAGGTACAAAACAACAATCTCTAAGTTCTAAAACTAAACCAGTAGGCATCTCTAAAGTGTAATCTCCGATCTCCAAGGCCTCTACACGAGCACCATTACCGACTCGAAGATCCACTTCACCAGATCCTAACAACCTCCTATTTCTCAGTCCCTGCACATTTGAACAAATGTGAGTACCACATCCAGTGTCTAAAACCCAAGATGTAGAAATAGCCAGATTTATCTCAACAACATAAATGCCAGAACCAGAAGCTTTAGCCTTCTGTTTCTCCCTTAGCTTTGGACACGTGTTCTTCCAGTGTCCCTTCTCATTACACTCATGACAGATATCATCTGCCAAGGCCAACCTACCTTTAGGAGCTGCCGCCTTCCTTGTCTTTGACTTGGCCTTTTGGGCGTTCGCCTTGGACTTGGACTTGGCCTTTCCCTTAGGCGTGTTCCCTTTGTTGGCTGGTAAGGTAGCAATCAGTACAAATTCCTTCCACTCGTGTCTACAAACTTTTTGCGAGTTCATAGGACAGTCAAGGAAATCAGTCCCTGAAAGTTTTTCCTTTTCCAGGAGTGGTCTGAGTGAGTTGTTTCTTGTTGCATTCATTATTTCTTTTATGTAACTTGGTGATTTTTATCTACGTGGAAAAATTACATTAGAGTTAGAATAAAGGGCTTAAGCCAAAGATCAAATTAATAATCCATTTTAATTTGTTATTGGTGATATTTATTTGGCTGTCTTGACCAAGATCCACAATCCATCAATAATCGACCGAGCTAGGGCTCCCCCGTCGACCATTGACGATTTGGTAGGATAAACTATCCAATCCTTCGCAAGGACTCTTGGTTTGATGGGCTTTGTGACACTTAGCCTATCTGTGCTTAGGGCCCGCTCTGAGCTAATGCTACCCACGTTGAGTCCAACCACCATACACGTGTTAGCCATACCGAAGTATCCTAACCCTCGACGGCCCACTAATTACTACAACATACCTGATAGGGCACGTCATACACTGTAGCACTACCTGGGAGGAAGAGGTGTGAATCTGGAAAGCACTTTTAAGCGACTCAATATTTCATTATCCGGATTAATTAAGTGATACGGCTTTAACATATAATTATCGCGGGTGATGATCTGGTGATCGTTGCTACTTATATTTCATGTTATACTAAGCAATTGTATAATCAAAATAAACATAGAGACTCTATGGGCCTTATAATACATCCTAGTGAAACTAGATTGACTATCTAATCTTCACGGGCTTGCTTCAAGTCTCATTGGGCTCCCACCATGGGCTTGGACCATCTGGGCTTCTTCACGACCAATTACAATTTTATGAATAGAACCTATTCTAAAATTACATTAATGAAAGAATGGCACGCAGGCCATATTTCCCAAAATAAATTAAATTACAAACCGACTTTAATTTAGGGCCCATAGAACTCTATAACACATTGCTGCACGGTAAGACATATAAATATAATGCATGATCATGGCATTCCAAAATCATCTAATAAAGTTAAGCCGAGTTACTTAGGGTGAAATCGCCAATTTTACCATATGTGACTAAGGCCCAAACGGTTAACATCCATTTGTATGCAAAATTATAATTTTTGCTCCCACTGAATTTTAGGGTCGTCACATATCCAAAATTTAGCCCTCCCAATTTAAACCGGTGTCACGGTTTATTGGGTCAATTTTACAAATTAACCATATTCAATTTTACACAAATTATCAATTCGATTAAAATTAAATATGCATGCCAATCAAAAACGTTTTAATACCAATTAATTTTTATTCAAAACATGTTTAATAAATTAAACGGTATTAGGACCCAGATTTAATTAAAATTACCCGAGAAAAATTTAAAAGATTAAATCTGTCCCAAACACCAAATTTAAAACTAAATTCGGTGATTTCGCGTTCAGGGACGGCAGTCGGGGCTGCTGTCCGTGGACAGCAGCAGTGCCGCTGTCCGCCAGACAGCAGCCGCGGGGCTGCTGTCCGCGGACAGCAGTCTCGTGATTACCGTTCCGCGAACCCGGACTATTTTTTTTCTGTTTTAAAAAAAAAGGGCTGCTGTATTTTATTTAATTTATTATTTTAAAAATAATAATCTCATAACGAAACAAAAAAATACAGACAGAAATAAAATTAGAAAACTTCCTAGAACAATTCTATACGAGGAATTAATAGGAAATTTCAAAACTTGATTTGGAAAAATAATAAAAACCAAATTTTATTAATTTTCAACCAATCAAAACGGACTAAACCATGGCTCTGATACCACTGTTAGGGATTATTGCCAGTTAATCAACTGTAGCGCAGCGGAATTGCGGTTTAAAATTTATTTCTAATCCCTTTTAGTTTGATCTTTGTCCGTTAACCATTGATTGAATAAAACCTTTTGGGATCCGTTTAAGGATATAAACATACCCGAACTGTCTCTTCTAGAGACGGCTGAAGAATCCACAAAGTAGTATGATCTCCGTAGTCAGGTGCACGAATAACTATCGAGCCAGAACCGGTGCTAGCCGAAGAACGGAGAAGAACGGGAGAGATAACGAAATTTTCCTCAAATCCCACTATATAAATCTTAGTGGTTCTGCGCAAAAAACCAACTTGATTCTCTGCCTCAATTTTTGTAGGTGGCCGAATATCAATAGTGTTTTATTAGATAGTTTTAGGGTTTAGGGTTTTATTATATATAGTGTAGTTATTCCTAAACCTAATTGGTTTAGGGTTAATTGGTTAATTACAAAACTAATCTAATCCTAACATAATCACTTAAATAAATACCAATAGTATTTATTCTATGCAATTAGTTATAATTAGATTAAATTTAATTACCCCAATTAAATAAACAACACTAATTAATAAATTGACGTATTAGTTTGATTAATTATTCACGAATGCAATTTCATTAATTTACAAATTAATTAATTACATCCCGTAAACTAATTAACCAATTAAATACTCAACGCCTAAAATTATTAATCAATCACATTGATACAAAGTATCAATTAATCAATTAATTAACCAACAATTAATTGCCTTGATATTTTACTGTCAACCAATTAATTAATCTCATCCCTCCAGTTTACCATTCTATAAGTTCTAACTCAGATGTTCAATGTGCACGATCCTATGGGACTGTCCTTAGCTAGCAGTGGGCTCACGGCCCACAGACAGTAAGTGGGTTCTAGCAAACCATTACTGCCCCTAACCAATACAGCTATTTCAGCAGTCTAAAGATGCAGAGACCCTGTAGTTATCTCTTAACTTCTTTTACCATTTGATATCGATATTATAAACTAGAGGCATGGCGGCTGTCATCCTCTCTGATGTTTATGATATTTCTTGATCTTAAGTAGATTGATGAAACAGATAAGTAAACTACTTATCAGTGTGTGACCACACACTTATCAATCTCACTTATCAAGTGGCCTGTGATATCATCTCACTATTACATGAGTGGTAATTCCATCACTTCAATATCAATACCAACATGTTCACATGTTCACCCAATCATACCCGTATTTGGCATCCTGTTACAGACCTGTTAGGCGTATGTCAAAGTGAACCGGATCCAATATTGATATTATAATGAAATCTGGTCTGAAGACAGTTAGAGACCTACTTAAGAAAACTAATGACACAACCACCATGTAGTTTTCTCGGGCGGATCGATCCAGTCACATGTATACAACATGTACCCATATTCACGACTGACTTATCAAGTGCTATGGCTAGTATCAACTACTACCATACAGTCGTCGAATATACAAGCCTGTGGTCCTAATCATTCCCATGATAGAATAGACTTGGGATATTGTTTTACGATTATCAATCAATGGATTCTCTATTCATATTATAGCACAAGATATAAATGAATTAGATTAATGCCTTTATTAATGTAACACAAATAGTGTATCTATGCAAGAATAATCAAAAGCATAATACAATATACATGAACCAATGCCTAAGAACTAGGGCACACCAACATCTCATACCAAGCACGTGGTGCTTGCTTGAGGCCGTACAGAGCCTTTTTGAGTTTATAAACGTGGTTTGGGAATTTTGAATCCTCAAACCCTGGAGGTTGGTTTACATAAACTTCCTTGTTTATAACTCCATTAAGGAATACACTCTTAACATCCATTTGAAACAGCTTAAAGTTCATATAACTTGCATAAGCGCATAAGATTCTAATAGCCTCTAGCCTTGCCACTGGGGCAAAGGTCTCACCGTAGTCAATACCTTCTTGCTGACTGTAGCCCTGAGCTATAAGCCTTGCTTTGTTCCTGACTACATTCCCTTGTTCATCCAGCTTGTTGCGGAAGACCCATCTTGTTCCAATGGTCTTCTGACTTCTTGGATGCGGCACTAACTCCCATACATCATTTCTTCTGAATTGGTCAAGTTCCTCTTGCATTGCGCTCATCCAGAATTCATCGTGCTCAGCATCAGCAAAGTTCTTTGGTTCCTGAACTGAGACAAAAGCTACGTTGCTGAGGTATCTCCTGAGTTGATTTCTTGTCATCAGGGTATTCTCAGCGGCATCAAGGATTGCACTTTCTGAGTGCCCTCTTGGAATCCTTATCTACTTGGGTAGATTGATGTCTTGTGCTGTCTGTGTTTCAACAATCTCTGCAGGTGTAGACTGGTCAGTGAAAACAATTTGAGGTTCACTTTTACCTTTGGTCAGCCCTTGAGGGAATGACTCAGCGGCTGTATCTTGATCAGCAGATACTGAGTGTGGATCATCCTCAGTCAGCGGGAGATATCTTCCTGCAGGGTTAGTTTCGTCGAACTCAACATGTACGGATTCTTCTAAAACTTGAGTTCGTTTATTGAAAACTCTGTATGCTTTGCTGTTTGTTGAGTAGCCTAAAAAGATAGCTTCATCAGCTTTTGAGTCAAACTTAGCTAAGCTATCTTTGGTATTTAAAATAAAACATTTACAGCCAAAGGCACGAAAGTATCCAATGTTGGGCTTTCGTCCTTTCCAAAGTTCGTAGGGGGTTTTCTTTAGTATAGGTCTAACAAGATCCCTATTAAGAATATAGCACGTTGTGTTAACAGCCTCTCCCCAAAAATACTTTGGAAGCCTATGTTCACTCAGCATTGTCCTGGCTATTTCAACCAGTGTTCTGTTTTTCCTTTCAACAACCCCATTTTGTTGAGGCGTTCTAGGAGCAGAAAAGTTATGGTCAATGCCGCTGGCTTCACAAAATTCAACAAACTATTGGTTTTTGAATTCTCCACCATTATCACTTCAGATGTGAGCCAGTTTTAGGTCTTTATCATTTTCAAGTTTTCTAACCAAATTTGAAAATGTCTCAAAGGTCTCATCCTTTCTACTCAGCAAGATGACCCAAGTGTACCGAGAGAAGTCATCTACAATGACCAAGGAAAATCTTCTTCCACCCAGACTCAGCGGCTGGACTGGACCGAAGAGATCCAAGTGCAGTAATTCTAACGGACGCTTAGTTGAGACAATGTTTTTGCTATGAAAAGATTGTTTGGTTTGTTTTCCAGCTTGGCAAGCGTGGCATAATTGATCTTTTTCAAATCTAAGTTCAGGCAGTCCCTCAACCAATTGCTTTCTTGCTAATTTGGCCAGGAGGTCCATGCTTACATGACCAAGTCTCCTGTGCCATAGCCAGGAATTTTCTTCCTTTGAAACTAAGCATACAGTTTTTGAAAACTTTTTCTCTAAGTCTAGCATAAAGACATTATCAATCCGAGGGGCAGTTAAAATTAACTCATTTGTTTTTCCCTCGTATATTTTACATCCAGTAGCATCAAATATAACTTTTCTCCCATTGTCACATAGCTGAGCTACGCTGAGTAAGTTATATTTGAGTCCGCTGAATAGGGAGACTAACTCAATAGTAGGATTACCTCCGATGGTTCCTGACCCTACTATTTTACCCTTTTTGTTGTCTCCAAAACTTACGCTTCCTCCTCGTTTACGCTCAAACGTGATGAACTGAGTTTCATCACCAGTCATGTGCCTCGAGCATGCGCTGCCAATATACCACATCTTTGACTTCTTAGCACACCTCAGGCTTACCTGCATTGTAACTAGTTACTTTTAGGTACCCAATTCTTTTTGGGTCCTTGCTTGTTAGGTTCAACAGGTAAAGCATCATATTTTATTTTATGGCGACATACTTGGACAGTATGGCCATTCTTTCCACAGAAGTCACAACTGACCTTCAGTTTAGGATTTCTCACTGACTGGTCAGCACCCCAGTGCTGAGCGTGCCAGCACACCTTTGTGGTGTGTCCTTTCTTCCCACAGAAGTCACACTGGACATTCCGCTGAGGATTCCATCTCTGCTGACCAGTACTTCGGTACTGAGTATTCAGAGGAATATTTCTTTTGTTTGGAACCTTTAGTTGGTTCTGAATGGATGTGACGTCCTTCCTCAGTTTCTTAGAATCTGATTGGACCTCAGAGACAAGCTTTTGCATAATTCCAATGTTACTATGCAAATCTGAGTTGTCCTGAAGAAGATATCGAAGGTCACTTAGTTTGACCTCCTCAACCTCGTCACATCGCCTGCTGAGTGCTCTAACCTTTTTATTACACTTTTTGACAAGTGTATAGAGATCACTCAGGGCATTAACCATTTCAGTTCTGAGCAAGGGTAGTGATATTACCTCATTTGATTGCTCCTCATCGTCAGATGCAATGGAGGGGTCAGCATGCTCAGAGACGCACGGCTCAGCAAGTTCATCAGCTATGAAGCATATCTTCGCTGACTCGGTGGCATCAGCTTCTGTTGATGAAGACTCATCACTGTCGCTCCATGTTGCCACCATTGCCTTTTTGCCGTTCTTCTTTTCTTTCCTCAGCGTGGGGCAGCTTGACTTGATATGGCCAGTTTGATGACATTCAAAGCATGTAATAGGCTTTGAGCTGTCCTTTTTGTATTTGCTGTCGCTTGAGTCAGCTTTATACTTATCAAACTTTTTGTAAGGCTTCTTAGAATATTTGTCATTCTTTCTGAATAGCCTTTTCATTTTTCTGGTGAACATAGCCATCTCTTCGTCATCTGTTGAGTTTCCATCAGTGGAGTCAGCTTTCATGACAAGGGACTTTTGCTTCTTGTCCTCAGACTTTTCCTTCACTTCGAAGTTTTTCATTGATATCTCATGGGTCAGCAGCGAGCCGATGAGTTCGTCATATTTGTAGGTGGTTAAGTCCTGAGCTTCCTCAACAGCGGTCTTCTTTGCTTGCCAGTCTTTAGGAAGACTCCTGAGTATCTTCTTGACTTGTTCTTCCTCAGTGAAGATCTTCCCAAGTCTCTTGAGCTCATTGATGATGTTTGTAAACCTTGCATTCATGTCAGATATTCCCTCATCATTGTTCATTTCGAACAGCTCGTACAGTCTCATTTGCTGGTTCACCTTGGACTCCTTTACTTTATTGTTTCCTTCGTAGGTGACCTCCAGCTTCTTCCAGATCTCTTGCGCCGACTCACAACCTGAAATTTTATTATATTCTGCAGCATCGAGCGCACAGTGAAGCATGTTTATAGCCGAAGTATGATTTTGTAGCTTCTTGAGATCATCCTCTGTCCATTTGGCCTCAGCTTTAACAACTGTTTGGCCAGCCATAACTTCGACAGGTACAAATAGACCTTGGACTATGGATAGCCAGGCACTCATATTTGTAGCCTGAATGAAATTTTTCATCCTATTCTTTCAGAAGGTATAGTTAGACCCGAAGAATAGGGGAGGCCGAGTAATGGACAGCCCCTCAGGTAAGATCTGAGTTGTTTGGTTTCCTGGGAAAAACCGAGTGCTGTTTTCGCCCATAGTGGGGACCAGCTCAAGGTGGTTAAACCTTTTACAGTGAGCTCTTAAGCTTTGATACCACTTGTTGGTCCCTTATAACGTTACAAGTATAGTTCCAAGGGGGGGTTAGGAACTATTTAAAATTTTTTGTTAAGGCAGACTTCTTTCTCGTGAGAAAAAGGTTTTAACAGCGGCGCTGAGTGAATAGCAAGATACTAGCTTAGTCAACTGGTGACTAGGTCAGTTTCTTTACTTGAGTCAGGAGATAGCACTTAAAGTCTATTCCTGAGCTCAGATATTCAATGCGCACAACTCAGCTTGACCTCTTTACTTGGTCAGTTTTTGTTTAAGCAAGCAATAGATATATAAAGGAGTTTAAGGTTAGAAATATGTTACTCAGCAGATTTATCCAGGTTCGACCTCTAAGCCTACGTCCTGTCCCCGGAACACGTTCCGAGCTTTCGAATTCTCTACTGAGCTCTTTAACGGCAGAGCATCAAACCTTTTACAATCTTAGAAACTGAGTATAACAAGAGTACCTTCCTCTATACCTCTACTCAATCCTAATCTCTCGCTGAGTACTATAACCGAGTACTCAGCCTCTCCTTTCTAATTCTAGAAATGATAAGTATTTGTCCTAAACAACGATTGCTAAGACACCTTAGATGATTGAATAATCACTCTAGACTTTTACACAAAAGATATGAAATTTAGTGTAAGATTGCTTTGCTTTTTCTTGCAGAACTTTGAGTAGAATTTTGGTCAGCGTAATGGCTTGATCAAGTTCTGTGTTGAATGAAGCAACTGAAGGGCTCTATTTATAAAGACGTCTGAGGCATCGGTCATTTTGAATTTCGAAATAACCGTTGGAGGGAAACGGCTTCCTATCGTTGTCACCCAGTCTTGCTCAAAGCTCTCGGCCAATCAGATTTGAGTATCTTCTGTCCTCGGTCAGCTTTTGGTCAGCTCGGCAGAATGTCTCTCCATTTATGGTAAGGTCAACTAGACAACATTCTGTGTCTTCTGAACTTTACCCAAAGTGGAAACACTTTGTCTGGAAGTTGTTCTTGCTCAGCTGCTGTCTTGTACTCTTTGTCGAATCAACTCAGCAGCTTCGTCCCGAAGTTGCTCAACGAAGGTCTTCTAGATCCTTCTTCCGATGAGCTGCGTTTTGTACATAACGACAGCGTTTTGACATATGCGGGCCGAGTTGCCTTAAACTGTTTGACTTGGGCTTTGACTTTCGTATTGGGCTTTGGGCCTTTTAATCTTTGTGTCTTATAAATAATTTAACTCAACATTGAACAAACACATTAGTAGAATAAATCAAAGCATTTAAACTTAGTGTGTTTAGAATATTTTTTAATTACTCTTAAATAATTTTGTCAAATCAAAATTATGTGGAAAGGTGTTTCAACAACCCCCTATCCCTGCTGATGATGCTCCCATCGAGGAAATTGATGCTTACCAGAAGCACGAGGCTGATGACGATCATGCCGGATGCATCATACTTGCATCGATGACACCGAAATTACAAAGGCAACATGAGGAAATGGATGCCTATTCCATCATCATGCACCTAAAGGAATTGTTTGGGAAACAGACCAGGTGCGAACGCTACGAGATATCCAAGTTATTATATCGTTGCAGGATGCAAGAGGGCACATTTGTGATGACACATTGTGTCAAGATGATTGCCTATATTACCAAACTTTCTAGTATTGGATTCGTGATGGATAACGAACTAAGCATAGACTTAATTCTTCAAATCCCTCCCAAAGAGTTATTCACAGTTCATCATGAACTGCCAGATGAATGACTTGCAAACCTCTCTTGAAGAGCTTGCAAATATGCTCAAGTCAGTTGAGCCCAATATGAGAAAGGACAAGGCAATATCAGCTCTTGTCATAGAGGGATCTAAGAAAAGGAAAGGGAATTTTCCCAATCCTAAATATCCCAAGAAAGGCAAGGGAGCCATACCCACTAGAGCTAAGGGAAATGAAGTGAAGAAGCCCAAAGGAGAGTGCCACTTCTGTGGTGAAGACGGGCATTGGAAAAGAAACTGTTGGTGTACCTAGCCTTCATCAAAGGGGAAGAAGCCGGGACTTCAACATCTGGTATGTTTTATATTGAAATTTCACAGTCTGAATCTTTTGGTACTTGATACCGGATGCAGCCTAAGGATATTCCAGGAATATCTAGAAATATTATTTCTATTAGCCGTCTTGTTGACGACGGCTTTCATATTTCAATAAAAGACAAACATTGCGATTTCTATAGAGATGAGATTTTCTATTTTTCAGGAATATCACAAAATGGGATTTATGTGCTAGATGACAAAATTTCTGTTTCCGCAATTGATACCAAAAGACATAAGCTAGATAATTCAACTTACTTGTGTCATTGTCGTTTAGGCCATATAAACAAAAGACGCATGCTTAAGCTACATCAAGATGGGCTTATAAATTCAATTGATCCTGAATCATTGAAATATGCGAATCATGTTTAAAAGGTAAAATGACAAAGACACCCTTTAGCAATAAAGGTGAGCGTGTATCAGACACTCTAGGATTAATACATTCCGATGTATGCGGTCCTATGCTAGTCCAAGCAAGAGGAGGATTCAGATACTTCATAAGCTTCATAGACGACCATACCAGATATGGTTATTGATGAAGCACAAGTTCGAAGCTTTTGAGAAATTCAAATGCTTCAAGAATGAAGTAGAAAATCAATTAGGAAAGAAAATAAAGACACTTCGATCTGATCGAGGTGGCAAATATCTTTCAGATGATTTTCTGAATTATCTAACTGAATGTGGGATATGCTCACAATGGACACCTCCCTATACACCACAAAACAATGGTGTATCCGAGAGGAGGAACCATACCCTATTAGATATGGTACGATCCATGATGAGCATAGCATTACTTCCAAAGACATTCTGGTGCTATGCCTTGGAAACCGCCCTCTTCACCCTAAATCGAGTACCAACTAAATCCGCTAGTTCCACACCATATGAATTGTTTGTTGGTAGGAAACCCGTTGTAACATCCCCAAAACCCTAACATATGAGTCTTCCCACATTCATATATGTTTTCATGATTGAATACATACATTTTAGATTCATCTCATTGTCAGTAGAAGTTTTGTATGCATAATGCGATTATCGTGCGATTAGTAGGCGATTAGTGTGTCATTAAGATGTAACGATTGGTTAATTGAGTTAGGACTTAAATGAATGAATGAATGAATTTATATGTCCTAAATTGATTAACTTACACTTTAGGAGGGCTGAATTTGAGGTTTGTGAGCAAGCATGAGGTGTCACCCCAATATTAAGACACAATACACCTCTTCATTTTACAAATGATGTGCACAACTCATTCTTTATCTATTCCAGCCACAATTTCGACCAAAGCTTCAGAAAAACCTTCATTGTTCATACCCTAAACCTCTCCAAAGAAAACTCTTCCAATTTCTTCCATTTTCGAGTCAAACAAGTCAAGTTAGGAAGCATACTAGGTGATAGACATGAGTTGAAGGTTAGTATGTTGTTTTAGCTTGTTTTCTATGAGTTTGAGATTCTGAAATACCTAGGTATGATCATAGGATTTGTTGTGGATGAGTTGTGATGGAGTTTTTTGAGTTTTGGTGTTGTTTCAAGTGGTTATAGGCTGTCCAAATGAAAGATATGTATTAAGTGCCCTAAACAGAAATCTAGGGTACTGCTTTCAGTCATTTTGGAGCATGTTTTTCATATTGATATTCTTCGAATTTGAAGATACATAAAGAATAACATATGTTGCTATATGTGTTATGAAACTCTCTGTAAAATATGGGACTTTAATTCCATATATAGATGAAGAAAACCTAGATGGAACATGACTGCCTCGAAATTGAATGTCATGTGAGGCAGCCATGTTGATGTAGCATTTTGAGGACCTTAGAGTTATAATTTGAGAAAGGTTATTTATATAAAAGTGTTCCTAACTACTTGAAGTATATGTCTGTAAAAGGTTTTGGCAATCCATTGTGTTTAGTGTGAGATAGGTTGAGTGCATTATGGTAGATGCAAATCTGGATAGTCTGTTTCTTGGCTGGAAACAGGACAGAATCATTTTGCATGTCATATATTGTGTAGAAGTGATATTAAAGTGAATTTTGGATATGTTATACCCATATATGTCTAGTTTCAGTAGGTTCAAGAATCAGGGAATTTGGATTAATATAGAGAAAGTTATGGCAGAATGTGTGCAAGTAGGTCATGTGATGATCTAAGACAAAAGGATTAGATTGCATGAACTTTGTGGAGTTAGTGTCTTGTAAATCATATAGCATTCATTAGTTTATATTTTTATTAAGTTTATGTTAAGGCTAATTGTATAAATGTTATGTGACATTAGGAGGGCAAGGTGCAACTGAACGCACACCCGATCGTGTTGAATAGATCGAACCAAGAGCGACGGTAAGCATATTGCTTATATATGTGTATGACTGTATTGTGCCTTGTGACTTGCTGAGTGTGAGATGTGGTTGAATCTGATGTGAATGATGTGGATAATGTTTGAGTGTTTGTGATACGTCATGATTGATAAGAAAGTGATATGATTGAGTATGTTGCAGTGTTATGAGTGAATACGGCATGTTGAGCCTTGTGCACATACTGGAACTGAATAATGGTTGGATTATAAATGAATATGAGCTTGCTTAGATGGATATGTGAAATGGTCCAAGTTGAGAGTGCTATCCGAATATTGTGAGCCGGAAGCACATGTGTTGAGATATATGAGTACGTGAGTTGAGTGTAACTCCTCCGTAGCACAGATGATTGTATTCCGAATTTAGTGAGCCGGAATACAGATTGGGCCCAAGGACCATTTTATATATATTGTTTAAGTACAGCAAGGCCTTTCTAAAATAAGTATTATTATAATAAGTGAAACAAATGAATAAATTCTAACTTGGTACTAATGATATATTTTGCTTTGTGCTCTTTACATTACTTTTGTATATACATATATGCGTAATATGTTTATTGAGTAGGCAGCTCACCCCTTGCCAACAGATTTTACAGGTTAGGTGGAGTTCTTCTTGCTTAAGGTCGCACCAGCAGTGTCAGTCCATTCTCATCTAGGCATTTTGGAGTCTTGTGATGTACTTTTGTTTTGTAAATCCTCTATGCAAGATAATGACTTAAACGTGTATTGTAAATTGTAAATGCTTTCTCTTGTGTATAATATGTAAAGTTTATATGAGATTGAAGTTTATATGATTGAGAATTGAAAGCATGTCTATAACTGATATTGTGTGAGATATCATGTGATCCAAGTGAGGGGGTTACACCCGTGTTCTCATTCATGAGAGTATGGGGTTGTTCAGCATTTGTCAAACGCATTGCGTCTGACAAACTAGATTCTAAATCTGATAAATGTTTCTTCATTGGATACCCTAAGGAAACTATGGGATATTACTTCTATCATCCAGATGATCAGAAAGTGATAGTATCCAAGTACGCAACCTTCTTAGAGAAAGAGTTTCTCGAAGACACAGAAAAGGGAAGCATGATTGAACTTGATGAAGTTCATGAACAAGAAACACCAACTGAAACAACAGAAGTGATTGAGGAACCCGATGCAGTCCCATTAGATGAGACTCAAGTGCCACCCCTTCGTAGATCACAAAGAGTTCGTGAACTCCCTATTAGATATGGTTTTCTAGTGGGAGATGATGTTGAGGTTCCCGTGTTAGACGACGAACCCGAAAACTACAAAGAGGCTCTTACTAGTCCAGATTCTAAAGCGTGGCTCGAGGCCATGGATTCTGAAATGGATTCCATGTATACCAACCAAGTGTGGACTTTGGTTGATCCACCCGAAGGGATAAAACCCATTGGGTGCAGATGGATCTTCAAAAAGAAGACAGACATGGATGGAAAGGTTAGCACCTACAAAGCTAGGTTAGTAGCGAAAGGATATCGTCAGAAGCAAGGAATTGATTATGACGAAACTTTCTCTCCTGTGGCTATGTCCAAATCAATCAGAATAATGCTTGCTATTGCCTCTCACTACGATTACGAGATTTGGCAAATGGATGTGAAAACAGCTTTCCTAAACGGAAACCTGCTTAAGGATGTATATATGATGCAACCTGAAGGTTTCATATCAAAGGATGCAAACAAGGTTTGCAAACTTCAGAGATCCATTTATGGACTCAAGAAAGCATCTAGAAGCTGGAACAAGTGTTTTGATGAAACCATAAAACAATTTGGTTTCGAACAAAATTGCGAAGAAGCTTGCATTTACAAGAAAGCAAGTGGGAGCTCTGTAGCATTTCTAATATTATATGTGGACGATATATTACTAATGGGAAATGACATAGCTCTATACAGTCGGTAAAAGTATGGTTATCTGGTAACTTCTCAATGAAAGACCTTGGTGAAGCAGCTTATATACTTGGTATAAAGATCTACAGAGATAGATCAAGAAGACTGCTCGGTCTTTCACAGGCTACATACATCAAAAAGGTGCTAAAGCGGTTTAGCATGCTTGAATCGAAACGAGGTAACTTAGCCATGCTACATGGAGTAAAGTTAAACAATCATTAATGTCCTAAAACCGATGATGATAAGAAGCATATGGCTGTAGTTCTGTACGCCAGCGCAATCGGTTCGATTATGTAAGCTATGCTATGCACTAGAACTGACATAGCGTTCGCGTTATCTATAACGAGTCGTTACCAAGGAAATCCGGGAGATGAGCACTGGATTGCCGTCAAAAACATTCTTAAGTACTTGAGAAGAACTAAAGACATGTTTCTAGTGTACGGAGATCTGAAAATAGAAGGATTTTCAAACGCAAGTCATCTCACAGATGAGAACGATTTTAAATCCCAATCAGGATACCTGTTTATCTTGAATGGGGGCGTGGTCAGCTGGAAGAGTTCCAAGCAAGGAAGCGTAGCTTTCTCTACAACCGAGTCAGAGTATATCGCTGTTGCGAAAGCAGCAAAGGAAGCAGTTTGGATTAGGAAGTTCATTACTGAACTTGGTATGGTGTCTGACATTGTAAATCCCATTACTCTGTATTGTGATAACAATGAGCCATTGCGCAAGCAAAGGAACCACGGTCTCATAATGCGTCCAAGCATTACCTTAAGCGATACCACATTATAAGAGAAATTGTGGCAAGAGGAGATGTGAGAATAGAAAGAGTACCTACAGAGGACAACGTTGCAGATCCGTTGACAAAGCCCTTAACCCAGAAAGTACATGATCGTCATCTAACTTCTACTGGGATAAGTTATAGAAACAATTGGCTTTAGTCCAAGTGGGAGTATGTTAGGGTTTAGTGTCCTGTAGACAATTGTTCTAGGATACAAACTTAATGTAAATGAAGTGTTCTTTATATCATTTGTTTTAATGAGATATATGTTTTATAACTATATAAAGGCAATCCCTTTTAAGCACTAAATAAAGTCTAATAAAAGGAAATCCGTAAGTTTGTTTTAAAGTGATTATAAAGTGTTCATACAAGCATGAAGTGAGACAAAACTTTATAATAAACTAATAAACTTAAAACCACCCGAAGTCAAGTAATATGTTTAGGATTGATATATCACTGCCGAGGCTTGCATGTAACAATGTCTTCTGTCCGACATAAAGCTGATCTCACAAGCTTCATATATATAGATATATGGACAGTTACATGGATCCGATGAAAAGTAGTTCATTAGGATTGGGGACCCGACTTGAGATAAGTGGATGGGTAGATTCATCCTTGTCACCTGTTCATCTCATTGGTATTAATAGGTATAAATAATCCTCAGACTCAAAGGAATGTTAATTGGTATTCTGGATTACGGAATATGATGCTTTGATCCTGTTGTAACACGATCCTTAACAGAGATGACTCTGGGGTATGAACAGCAGAGGTTGGGTATCATAGGAAGTGATTGCGGGATCGTTATATATTGGATTGAGCATTTATCACTCCCGTAAATGGGAGATATGTCCATGGATCGCTTATGGAAGTCTTGACTCTAAATCCTTGCAAGGTGATAGCTTAAGATTGAAATACAGATTTCTCTTAACCTATCTAATTGGAGCTGACTCGGCCAAGAACAAGTAAAACGAACGTCTCGCTATATGTGACTTGACATTACCCATAGTCATAAGATTCAGTTCAAGGACGTAGTTGATAAAGGATCGAATTATACCGTAACTAATACTGAAAGGTCAACGACAGAATCAACCTGTCTTCTTATAGCTCTAGGGGAATGATTACGGACTTGCTAATCACATACTCTGTACATCATTCCGTTATGCAAAGATTAAAATATAATTCTTTGAAAATTAATTTTAATAAGTTGCATACGGCTAGAAGCAATAAGAACCTAATGGGTCACACATAAGACTTGGAACCCAAAAGAGAGACAGATGTTAATTAATTGACGGAAGCCCAACTGAGCCCAACAAGGCCCAGTAATAGAGGGGGGGCGATTTATGTATGTAAATACATAAATAATTAGTTTGATTTTATTAATCCTAATTAGATTAGGATTATGAATTAAATTAATTAAAGGATAAATAAGTTAGGAGTTTTAATTAGATTATATTACTCCTATTATTATCCAATAAGGTTATTGATTATTATCTTTTATATTTAGATATATTAATAGATAATATTTAAGAATTCTATTCCGAATTGAATTCTCATTCAAGAAACCTAATTCTATCTAACTAGGGTTTAGATATAAGAGATTATAAATACCCCCCTACTAGGGATTTTCGAAATCCACTATTGAATTCCAAGAGAGAGAATTCGACCCCCCTTAACCAAGGACGAGATTTCACCGCTTCCTTCCGTTCAATTGATTTTCATCTTTCTCTCTTTATCCTTGATCCTGTGTTGATTAATTAGAGGCAATCTATTTTGGTTGCTATTCAACAGTTGATTCTAACTTGATCTTATATTTGTTTTGTTCTGTGCTCGGGAACTCGAAGTAAGAGTTGTGGGCACTTCGTTTGCAACTCGAAGTAAGAGGCTCTTAACTGTCCAGATTCTAAAGCATGGCTCGAAGCCATGGATTCTGAGATGGATTCCATGTACACCAACCAAGTGTGGACTTTGGTTGATCCACCCGAAGGGATAAAACCCATTGGGTGCAGGTGGATCTTCAAAAAGAAGGCTGACATGGATGGAAAAATTAGCACCTACAAAGCTAGGTTAGTAGCGAAAGGATATCATCAGAAACAAGGAATTGATTATGATGAAACTTTCTCTCATGTGGCTATGTCCAAGTCAATCAAAATAATGCTTGCTATTGCCGCTCACTACGATTACGAGATTTGGCAAATGGATGTGAAAACAGCTTTCCTAAACGGAAACCTGCTTGAGGATGTATATATGATGCAACCTGAAGGTTTCATATCAAAGGATGCAAACAAGGTTTGCAAACTTCAGAGATCCATTTATGGACTCAAGCAAGCATCAAAAAGCTGGAACAAGCATTTTGATGAAACCATAAAACAATTTGGTTTCGAACAAAATTGCGAAGAAGCTTGCATTTACAAGAAAGCGAGTGGGAGCTCAGTTGCATTTCTGATATTATATGTGGACGATATATTATTAATGGGAAATGACATAGCTCTACTACAGTCGGTAAAAGTATGGTTATCAGGTAACTTCTCCATGAAAGACCTTGGTGAAGCAGCTTATATACTTGGTATAAAGATCTATAGAGATAGATCAAGAAGACTGCTTGGTCTTTCACAGGCTACATACATCGAAAAGGTGCTAAAGCGGTTTAGCATGCTTGAATTGAAACGAGGTAACTTACCCATGATACATGGAGTAAAGTTAAACAATCATCAATGTCCTAAAACCGAAGATGATAAGAAGCGCATGGCTGTAGTCCCGTACGCCAGCGCAATCGGTTCGATTATGTATGCTATGCTATGCACTAGACCTGACGTAGCGTTTGCGTTAAGTATAACGAGTCGTTACCAAGGTAAACCGGGAGACAAGCACTGGAATGCCGTAAAAAACATTCTTAAGTACTTGAGAAGGACTAAAGACATGTTCCTAGTGTACGGAGAAGGGGATCTGAAAATAGAAGGATTTTCAGATGCCAGTCATCTCACAGATGAGAACGATTTTAAATCCCAATCAGGATACCTGTTTATCCTGAATGGGGGCGCGGTCAACTGGAAGAGTTCCAAGCAAGGAAGCGTAGCTTTCTCTACGACCGAGTCAGAGTATATCGCTGCTGCGGAAGCAGCAAAGGAAGCGGTTTGGATTAAGAAGTTCATTACTGAACTTGGTGTGGTGCCTGACATTGTAAATCCCATTACACTGTACTGTGATAACAATGGAGCCATTGCGCAAGCAAAGGAACCACGGTCTCATAATACATCCAAGCATTACCTGAAGCGATACCACATTGTAAGAGAAATTGTGGCAAAAGGAGATGTGAGAATAGAAAGAGTACCTACTGAGGACAACGTTGCAGATCCGTTGACAAAGCCCTTAACCTAGAAAGTACATGATCGTCATCTAACTTCTACTGGGATAAGTTGTAGAAACAATTGGCTTTAGTCCAAGTGGGAGTATGTTGGGGTTTTAGTGTCCTATAGACAATTGTTCTAGGATACAAACTTAATGTAAATGAAGTGTTCTTTATATCATTTGTTTTAATGAGATATGGTTTCATAACTATATAAAGACAATCCCTTTTAAGAACTAAATAAAGTCTAATAAAAGGAAATCCGTAAGTTTGTTTAAAGTGATTATAAAGTGTTCATTCATGCATGAAGTGAGACGAAACTTTATAATAAACTAATAAACTTAAAACCACCCCAAGTCAAGTAATATGTTTAGGATTGACATATCACTGCTGAGTCTTGCATGTAACAATGTCTTCTGTCGTGACAGAAAGCTGATCTTACAAGCTTCATATATACAAATATCTGGACAGTTACGTGGATCCAATGAAAAGGAGTTCATTAGGATTGGGGACCCGACTTGAGATAACAGGATGGGTAGATTCATCATTGTCACCTGTTTATCTAATTGGTATTAATAGGTATAAGTAATCCTCAGACTCAAAGGAATGTTAATTAGTAATTATGGATTACGGAATGTGACGCTTTGATCCTGTTGTAACACGATCCTTAACAGAGATGACTCTAGGGTGTGAACGGCAGACGTTGGGTATCACATGAAGTAATTGCAGGATAGTTATACATTGGATTGAGCATTTATCACTCTCGATAAATGGGAGATATGTCCATGGATCGCTTGTGGAAGACTTGACTCTAAATCCTTGCAAGGTGATAGCTTAAGATTGAAATACAGATTTCTCTTAACCTATCTAATTGGAGTTGACTCGGCCTGTACAAGTAAAACGAATGTCTCGCTATATGTGACTTGACATTATCCATAGTCATAAGATCCAGTTCAAGGATGTAGTTGATAAATGATCGAATTATACTGTAACTAATACGGAAAGGTCAACGACAGAATCAACCTGTCTTCTTATAGCTCTGGGGGAATGTTTCGGATTTGCCAATCACATTTTGCGTACTCATTCCGTTATGCAAAGATTAAATATAATTCTGTGAAAATTAATTTAATAGTTGCATACGGCTAGAAGCAATAAGAACCTAATGGGTCACACATAAGACTTGGAACCCAAGAGAGAGACAGATGTTAATTAATTGATGGAAGCCCAACTGAGCCCAATAAGGCCCAGTTAATAAAGGGGCAATTTTATGTATATAAAATAGGGAAAATTACACAGAAATTCATGTTTTAAAAATAATTTACAACTATATCAAGTCATAATTTTGGATTATGTCAAACTAATAAAATTAGTACTTTTAATATATTTTAAGAATTAGAATTTACAAATTAGAAGTCTAGAATATATTTTCTAAGGTTTATGTTTTATGAATTGGAGTCTAATTTTTTTAAATTATGGTGTAAATCATAATATATAGAGAATAATGACATATTAAGAATTAAATTTGGTGATATGACTTAGTTGTAATTTTGTATTTAATTATGATATTCATGTATTTGACCCTATAAAATACATAAATAATTAATTTGATTTTATCAATTCTAATTAGATTAGGATTATGAATTAAATTAATTAAAGGATAAATAAGTTAGGAGTTTTTATTAGATTATATTACTCCTATTATTATCCTATAAGTTTGCTAATATTATCTTTATATTTAAGATATAATTAAAGATAATAAATAAGAATTATATTCCGAATTAAATTCTTATTCAGTAACCTAATTCTATCTAACTAGGGTTTAGATACAAGAGGATATAAATACCCCTTTATATGCAATTTTCGAAATTGACAAGCAAACCGGGAGAGAGAAATTTCGACCCACACACTAAAGGGCGAGATTATCCACCGCTTCCTTCCGTTCAATTGATTTCATCTCTTTTCTCTTTATCCTTGATCTTGTGTTGATTAATTAGAGACAATCTATTTTGGTTGTTATAAACGGTTGAATTCTAACTTGATCTTCAATTGTTTTGATTTGTGCTCGGGAACTCGAAGTAAGAGTTATGGGCACTTCGTTTGCAACGGTAGATAGAACTTCTGAAAGGTATTTCTTTTATCCCTCTTTATATGAAATAACGATTAATTGATCTTGGGTTAATGGAAATAGGTTAAAATTTTTATATTTCCGCTGCTATACGTTAGCCTATTTTCCTTCAGCTACATCTCTACATTCCCGAGGATCTCATTTGTGATTATCGGTTGATTTTAGTTGTAGACTAGATTCTTAGAAGAGAGTGTCCTATTACTCTAGCATTGGCTGAGACTCTCATATGTCTGGATCAGTGGAGTACCAGATTATAGACATGATGGACGGGCTATTCTTCACTGCTTTTCCTAAGTAACTTTTTTATTTTGCTCTATATTGCCTAGACCGCGGTTTGGCGGTTTCAATCTAGCGAGCTTACTTGAATTTTATTTAAATCGCCCTTTACGGTTTTCAACTTAGCAAGTATCTGTCTCTTTTTAACTTTATTTCTTTTAGATATGGCTTCAAGAGAAATTCAGTGTCGTCGAACAACGACAATTCTCCTCGAAGAAGTACAGCCCGTGCAACTTTTCATCCTGATGCTTGGCACTAAAGACCTTTAGAGATCTGACATCTGATGACTTTTATGCCTAATTTGATGTTGTTATTGATGAGCATATCCGATGGACATGTCCTTAGTGGAGAATCACCCATGTGGCGATAAAGATGCATGCCGATTGCATTCAACTATGTGAATTGTATCTAGCGTGCTTTTATTATTCGACCTGGCTGTATGGACAGTTCGAATTACCACAGGATATAATATGCATACGATAAGATTCAGCTGCGAACAGATACCCAGGAGATATTCTACAAATCTAATTGCTATGAGGGCTGCCATTAAGCCCATTGAGATGAAGACCAAAGAGATGATTTGTGCTCCTACGATTGAGAGATACTGAGTGTGAACGGCCGCAGAACCCGATTACCCTATTCTCAGAGGATTTTGGCAAATGAGATTCTGTTTTTACATAACACCGTTGTGAGCATGGACTTTTTCCAGTCTTAGTGATGAGTTTATGTTACACTCTAGCTAACAATTGGTGTAGGTGGGCTTCATACGGCACGCTGTGTGAGATACGAGCTAAGGACCCGGGCCCCGTTTTCTGTCTTTTTAGTTCGTTTTACTTTGTTCTATCAAAATCTATTTTGATGAATTATTTCTGAAACCAAAAATACTCGAAGAAAAAAATGATGTTCGATCGAAGACCACGTCCTCGATCAAGGATGAGGGTCTTCGATAGGCGATCCTTGACAGTTTCGGGCAGTTTTAAAACAGTTTTCGATGCAGTTTTCAGCCTTTCTCCACTACAAAAAATGGCAAAAACTGCCAGGAGGAAGGAGACAACCTTGGGATCATTTGGGAAGAAAGAAAAAAGGATTTTTGAGTGAAACTTAGTGAAATTACTTGAAAATCTACTTGAAACCATTTGAAAATGAGTGAAAATGAGGGGTTTCACACCATTTCTTACCAAAATACAAACATTTCGAGAGATTCAAACACACAAATTACAAGGTTTTAGTTTGAAAAAACACATTTATCGCAACTGTTCTTCACTAAACATCAATTCTGAGTTATTATACTTCCAAAATTGACATTTTGGGTCAAATTTACTCCAATTTGGAGGTTTTTTTTGGTCTAAGTACGTAGGATACCACATTCTAATCACCACAACTGCTTGCTGCATGGGTCCGAGTTGCTGCACAAAGTCTCAATCATGTGTTCGTCGACCTACCAAACACAAATAAACTGGAAAAGCGTCTCAGAGGTAACATCTAAAGGGTTTTAAAAGCCCGTTCCCTACTGTTTGCACGTTGTTTATTTAATTTTTGTACTTCTCCCCTTGTTTTCTACTTCTGACAATCGAAATAGAGGGTCTGCCCGAAAGGCCTTCCTCGATCGAGGATCCCTATCGTCGATCGGGGATCTCCCCTGATCAGCGATAGAAACGTTTCGGGCAGAAACCTGTTTTCTTATCCGGGTAGTTTATGATTCATGTTATTTCGATAAATTTAATATTTTCCAGCCAATTTGCAAATGAAGATAAAATCAATCCCGAGATAAGAGTATTTTAGGCATTTCTGTTAAAATCTGATTAGACGATTAAATTAGGCTTCGGAATAAATGCATGCTGCGTGATAGATCTTAGGAATAAATGAGTCCTACTTGATCGAGTTCGGCATTGTAATATAAATCTGAAAGACTGGTCCCAAAGCACCCGTAGCTAACATTTATTGTCTTGCAGGTTTAATAGATTTAATTCCTAGGGTTAGATCTCATGTATTAGGGCTATTTGTGCCATTTGTGAAATTGATGTAATAATTTATATTTCAGTATTTATTTGTAGCTTTCGAACGATATCACGATATTTAAACTGAAATTGGATTAGAAATATATGAAATTTTAATAAAGACAAGTCTACGCATTTATTAATCAGACTCTTATAAAAGTTTAATTCCCGAACCCAACTCTAAAGAGGTAGCATGTTGTGAGCCCATGTGCTACCTAATTTTTAATATGTTCCCGAGCATCCAATTCGGGTGGCTACTCTGAAATAAATGCCTTAACCCAAAAACATGATAAAAGGGGGGTAAGGTATAAAACATAAAGAATGCATACACCGGAAGGGATACGCTAAACGTCGTCCTTAAAAACATTAAGTGACGGTGTTATGTAAAAACGGAACCTAATTTGCCGAAAGTACGTTTCAGCCTCCCTCGTGGGAGTAAATGGTAACTGGTTCCTGAATTCTGCGGCCGCTCACAACTGTCACTTACCATTTTTAAGGACGATGCAAGGCGTATCCCTTACGGTGTATGCATTCTTTTGACTATTTCTCTAACCCAATTTATCATGTTTCAAGGTTAGATTAATTATTCCAAAGTCGCCACCCGAGTTTTAATGTCCGGGAACATGTTAAAAATTTAGATGGCACACGGGCTCACAACATGCCACCTCTTCAGAGTTATGTTCGGGACTTAAATGGTTTAAGGGTCTAATTAATAAACGTGTAGAATTGTCTTTATTAAAATACCATAATATTTCTAATCCAGTTTTAATTAAATATTGTTTAATGTTTGAAAGTGATAAATAAATACTGGAAAGATAAAATTATTACATCAATTTCACAAATAGCCCTAGTACATCAGATCTAACCCTAGAAAATAAATCTATTAAACCTGCAAGACAATAAACGTTAGCTGCGGGACATTAGGACCCGTCTCTTGGATTTAACTACGACGTCGGACTTGATCAAATAGGACTTATTTAAGCCTAAACTCTAGCAAATAGCATGCAATTAGATCCGAAGCCTAATTCATTCATCTAATCGATTTTAATATATTAATAACGAATACCCTTGTATCCTGAGATTGATTTTATCCTCATTTGATTAAAAAATAATGAGATAATAAATATACCGATATGAATCTAACCTACCCAAAAAAAGAAAACATGGGTCTGATCGTCTGTCGCTGTCATCGATCTGACATGGTGCCCGATCGGTAACAAGGGTTACCAATCGGGATCTGCGTCGCCGATCTGTGATCACCCTAAGGGCAGACCCTCTGTTTACATGTTAAAAACCAGAAACAAAGATGAAGTACAAAAAATGTAAATAAACAGATAGCAAACAGTAGGGATGGACTTTTAAAACCCTTCAAAAGTTACCTCTGAAACGCTTTTCCAGTTTATGGCGTGCGCTAGGCCGACAAACATGAGATTGAAACTTAAGAAGCGATCCAGACCCATGTAACAGAAAATTAGGATGAACGTAAAGTGGATTTCCACGTATTTGAACCAAGATCTACCGGTAAATGAGAGGTTTTTGACCCAAAGAATCAATTCTGGAAGTGTGATAATTTCAGAATTGACTAATAGCGAGAAACAGTTGTGATAAACGTGTTTTCTCTACTATAAAACTTGAAATGATGTTTAATTTGGGTGTGGGAGCCTTCAAATGTAGTAAATTTGGTGTAAAATGGTGTGTTTCACTCTCTCTTTCACTCAATTTCAAGCAGTTTCCCTCACTTCCAATCAATTTCACTTGTTTTCTCTCTAAAAACCTTTTTTTTCTTTCCTAAAATCTTTCTTTTTTATCCTCAAAACTGCTAGAATATTGACTAAATTTTCTGAACACAAAATATAAAATATAGAACATATAATCCATAGAATTCTATCAACCTTATATTATAAATATAATGTCTCATGTTCTAAAATGGGTGTCATTATTGTTGGGGTTTATGTCCTATAGACAATTATTTTAGGATATAAATATTGATGAATAATTTTTTTTATTTAAATCGTTTTTTTAATAAGATATAATATGATTAAAACTATATATATTTGAAAGGCATTAATCTTTTGTAAGTAAAAGTAATCCCAAGTTCATTTGAAGTAGTTATAAAGTGTTCATACAACCATGAAGTGAGACTATACTTTATAATAAGTCAATAAACTTAAAATCAACCCAAGTCAAGTAATATGTTAAAGGGGTTGGCATATTACTGTTGAGACCAATGTTATCAGAACCGGACCGAACATCAAATCGAATTTGTAACTGGGTCATGGGTCACTTGGTCGGATCAGATGGCTCGAATTGGTCGGACCAGATGATATAATAAATAAATATATATTAATTATACATATATATATCAAAATTATATTTATATATATATACTTTGAAATTTTGGTTACATGGAAAAAGTAATATATATATATATATATATATTTATTTAAATTATTTAATAGGTCTTATACTTTATTGGTAATAGCAAAACAATAATGAAATTTTGTATTGAGCTACCAAAATCAGGTTCCTATTACCTAATATAAATATAGTTTTAAATAAGTCTTTTCCACTTCTGAAGCGTCTTCTCAAGTAGTCTCTTCCTCTTCTTCTGGAGCAGTGCATTGAGGTTTCCTATTACCTATTAACAAAATATTAAATGGTGTGGTCTCTTCCTCTTCTTCTGAAGTAGTGCATGAGAAATTTCCACAAACCAATTGGAGGCTTTGATGCGGCGCCAGAAGCAAGGTATTTAGGCGGAAGGAAGCAAGGATTTCAGGCAGCGGAAGAAAGGAGAGTGGCAGCAATGGGGAAGAAGAAACATGGACTGGGTAAATCGATTTGGGATCTCTAATTTCTTAAGTTTCTCTCAAACGTTTTGTATTTTTAATTTTTTAGACAAAAAAAAATAGTTTTAAATAAAAAAAATAAAAAACTAGGGTCACACTGGTTCCCGGGTGGACCACCAGGTTCCCGTTTGACCCCGGGTCTATCTGTTTATTTGAGGAGTGGTTCAGACCGGTTTCATGGCCGGTCCTGTCCGAGCCTACTAACATTGGTTGAGACTTGCATGTAACAGTGTTTTATGTCGAGACAGAGAGCTGATCTCACAAGCTTTAGATATGAAGATATCTAAACAGTTACATGGATCCGGTGAAGGAGTTCATTAGGATTGAGACCCGACCTGAGATAACAATATGGATAGATTTATCTAAGTGTCAATTGTTCATCTTATTGGTGTTAATAGGTATAAGTAATCCTCAGACTCAAACAATCATTAATTAGTGATTCTGGATTATGGAGTGTGATACTTTGATTCTGTGCGAGCACGATCCACTACAAGGGAGGCCCTAGGGTGTGTGAGAGCAGGGTTAGGTATCACATAAAGTAATTGCAGGATAGTTAATGATAGATTGAGCATTCGCCACTCCTGATAAATAGGAGATATATCCAAAGGATCGTTTGTGGTGAATTGATTAAAATCCTTGCAAGGTGATAGAGTTAAGAATAGAAATGGAGATTTCACTTAACTTATTTTTCAGAGTTAATTCCACCTGGACAAGTATAACAAACTATTCGTTATATGTAACATGACACGTTCCATGGTTATAAGAATTGTCTAAATGATATAATTGATGAATGATCGAATTATACTGGACCTAATACGGAAAGGTAAACGTCAGTATTCAACCTGGCTTCTTATTGCACTGGGGGAATGTCTAAGGTTCTGCTAGTAACAGCTCGCGAAGTCATTCCGTTATATAAAAGTTGAAATTAATCAGGTTGAATTAATTCTAATAAATATATACGGCTAGTAGCAATAAGAACCTAATGGATCGCACATGCTTGGAACCGGAGGACGAAATTGTAATTTAGAGGGAATATACACATGGCCCGAAATTTATATATTAATTGGATAAGATAATTTAAATTAATAATTATGATTAGATTATAATTGTAAATTAAATTATATGATTATGTGATAACGTTAATTAGAAGCTGTAATGTGATTATAACTCTAATTAATTATCCCTAACATAAATTAATATCTAATTGGATTAGAATTATTATCTAATTATATTAGGATATGATTAAAATAATAATAAGTATTTATTTAATTATCTAATTAGTAATTCTATTCCGAATTGGATTCTAATTTAATTAATTAACTAATACAACTAGGGGTTGGATTTGAGAAGTCTCCCTATGTATTTCGGCCAATTGAAATTCGAAGGCTAAGAATTCTTCCAAAATCATCCTGTCTTAATTACTCTTTCGATTACTCTCTCTTTGATCTCGTGTCGATTCCTTTAGAGGCAATCAATTTAGATTGCTATTGATTGGTTGATTACTAATCGTTTTTCTATTCTGTTGTCACCATTGTTCGTGATACACAGATTAAGAGTTGTGGGCACTTCGTTTGCAACTATAGATAGATCGTCAATAACCTTCTATCCCTCTTTATATGAAATAGCGATTAACGATTAACATAACCTAATCCAAATCCGATGTCTTATAATGAAAACAGAGAAATGTAATCAACATTTGTCTCCTCAATTATTTTTGTTTGACCACCAATAGATACCATGTCGTTAATGTCCTGATGCCCTCCATAATGAATGACTAATTTCACGTATTCAGCCATTTTGAAAATCTATATGCACAAATCATACAATTATATCAAAATACAACACAACAGATAAAATAACTAGATACAAACTACTCATATTTCAAATATGTATTATGTTTTAAAACGAATGTCTTTATGTTCTAAATCTAATTTATCATGTTCTAAAATGAATGTCATTATGTTCAAAACATAATCATATATGTTCTAAATCTAATTTCCCATGTTATAGGCCTATATATATATCCACATATATTCATTATCCGTATTTTCTTCTAAACCTAATGTCATGTCTTCTAAATATATTATCCATGTTCCATGTTCTAAACCTAATGCGATATGTTCTAAATCTAATGTGATATGTTCTAAACCTAATGCGCTATGTACTAAATCTAGTATCGTATGTTCCGAGTTCTAAACTTAATGCAATATGTTCTAAATCTAATGCACTATGTTCTAAACCTAATGCGCTATGTTCTAAATCTAATATCGCATGTTCCATGTTCTAAACATAATACATTATGTTTTAAATCTAATCCGCTCTGTTTTAAACCTAATGCGTTATGCTCTAAATCTAGTAATGCATTCCATGTTCTAAACCTAATACATTAGGTTCTAAACCTAATGTCCTATATTCTTATATCATATTTCTACAAAAAAGCAACAGAAATGCATCAAACATGACAATGATAAATAAAAGAAACTATCAGAAGATGAAGGAAATACAACCGACCTTAAAAAATAGCAAGTAACAGGAAAATCGAAGTACTGAGTAGTGGAAGAGGAATCATCCGCCAAAACAAAACACAAAAAGAAGTTAGCTAACATAAAACCAAAACTTACGAAACAACAAAATGCAGAAAGATAGAGAAAACAACTAACTAACCGCAAGTATACGGCTGAACAAAGATGACTGAACGAAAGTATAAGACTAAATGAAGATCACCGAGTGCAAAGAAATGGGAATGAAGAATGTGTTCTCACTTGAGCCCTCTTTTATATATATATATATATATATATATATATATATATTAGTATTTAAAATACTAAAAAAACTAAATAGTTTATTTGTTATGGATAAAAGATGTCAAAACCTAAATAATGAATCCAATGACATGTATTATACACTAGCTTACTAAATTAAAGTAATAATATTATATATTTATATAAATTTTTTTCTATGAGAATTTCTTAATTTTATAATAATATATATGAATTCTATATTTTAAATTGTAAAAGTTACAATAGTCTTTATACTAGACAAATATATTTTATTAATTACTTATATGATTAAAATATTTTTTAATCACATTTACTAATTACAAGAATGTAAATAGAACCACTCCGTCAAAATTTAGCCCTCATTGGTAGGTGATCTGTAAATTCCACTGTAAACCCTCATCGAGATCTGTGGTTTGCCCTGACCTTGGGAGTGGGTAGACCTACCCTTACCTAAACTTTTTTCTACAAAAAAAAAAAAAGAATGTAAATAGAAATATAATTTTCACATAATTTTTTAATACCGATTGAACCTCGATTGAACCCTAGTTGAATCTTAGTTGAACCTCTAACCTTTGATTCTCTGTCTTTTCCGGTTCTTTGATCGGTCCGGTTTTGATAACCATGATTAATAAGTATATTTGCAATAAAAAGTTCAAGCATGTGCCTTATGCGAAAATAGAAGTTGGAGGATATAGTTGTACAAACTGCAAAACGACATTGTATGTCGCATGTGAGAAGAAAATAGCAAGCAAGCAAGAATTGAGCGATCACATGAGGGAGTATATGAAAAGGCCAACTAAAGAAAAGTGAGAGTCAAAACTTACCACGCCTCTTCACATTTGAATGTTTCTTGGACATCAATAATAGAAACGTTGTTGTCTGTGACAATGGCACCGCTAGTCATACCGGTCTGAAAACACAAAAAATATATAGTTAGTCAAAACCTGTGACTCGGCGGGATCAACCGGTGACCTGTAAACCTGAGTACAGCTTTAAAGGTTCAAATGGGTTTCACTTTTCAAAGTTTAATGAAATAAAAGTTGAAGAGAAGAGATGTAAATGTGATAGTACTCTGTTTTTTCAGCTTTATGATAAAACTCAAAATACACGAAAATGTAATAAGCAAGAAAATTAAAACAGATGGTAGAAAGTAATATAAGTGATGAAGGATAAGACCAACAATGGAGAAAAATCGAGCAAGAAACTAGAAAGGCAGATAAGGATAAGCGGCAGACTAGGTGATGCATTCTGTATATATATATATATATACTAGCTTATTACCCGTGCAAAAGCACAGTTTGCATATGATATCTGTATGTTATTAACTTCCTTTGCTTGATGTGGCATGCCGAATCTTCATTAACGACTAATGGAATACCAAATTTAGAACGTGTAATTTTTTCATATGACATGAGAAGAAAAACTATTTCACTTGATGCAACTATAAAGACAACTATTTAATGACCTAATTAGGTTTTTACTTTCTTGTGCTAATAATTCCATATCATAATTAAGTTCATCTTTAATCAGCCTATTTCTTCCTTCATCAATTAGTGATGCATTCAGAAATGGTAAAGTAGGATAATCTCTCAAACCTCTCATTTTTAATAAAAAAATGTAATTCATTAATTGCTCAGTTATCATATGTAAATCTATCGATATAGAAAAAGAATAACTCATTAACTGTATTTAACAAAAAAAAATCTAAGTGTTAATAAAAAATATATGTGATAACGGTCAATGAAAATATTTTTGTAAATTATAGTTTGAAAATAAAAAGAATATAAACCTGTAGTGGATGATCATAAGATTATATATACTTTATATTATGCTTATCTTTTTTGGTGAGTGATATTAAGAGTTTGTTTCAAACAAAAAGCTAAGTTCTTTTTCCCGATTTAACCACTCTTATCTTTATCTATTCTCTAATTTGAAAACAAATAAACTCTTCCTTGTTTTTTTTAATTATCCTAATATACTCTAATAATTTAAAATTTGAAATAACAAATAAACCTATTCCTATCCACATCTAGTCTAACGGTTTGAAAAAAACATAATAAATTAAATTATAACTTAAAAATTAAATATAAAAAACTGATATCATTAACAACTAAAATGAAAAGCTAAATTAACAAACTAAATTATATATAAATGGGAATGAGGGTAATATTTTCAACTGGATCATTTTTTGGTTAATGATGTAGCAAATATTCTTAACTATAATCATTAGCGGGGCGTTTGGTATTCTACTGGGATATGGATAGGGATAAAGGTTGTGATAGGGATAATGATAAATGGTTAGGATAAGGATAAAAATATGATAGTCGGGAATTATTATTCAATGTTTGGTATGTGGGATATGGATGAAGATAAAATAATACATTTTACTATTTTAACCTTATTTAAACTATATAACATTAATTTGAGGGATAAGATGGACTTTTCCATCCTATTAAAATCACAGGAGCTTATCCCGCCTTCTTATACCACTCCCTCCTAGGTATAGGATTTGAGGTATAAGAGGCTTATCCATCATCCGTCTCACTCTTCTATCTCACAAACAAACATGGGATAACTTATCTCGTATTTTTTTTTATCCCAATCCCACCTCCTATATCCATTCTAACAAACACCCTCTAAGTGGTTTTATGGTTAATAATGTAGCAAATATTTAGGAAAAAGTACGAAAAAAATGCTTATGGTTTGCCCAATTTGTAAACAGATGCATGTGGTTTAAAAGTTCACAAATAAAGGTCTATGGTACGTTTTATTTACAAAACAAAGTATTACAATTACACATTTAGGTTCCAATTACAAACAAAGACATTTTTATCTTAACAAAAATTATACTTACATATCAACAAAACATAACCCCCGAAAAAACAACTTTCTAAATCGAAACAATAAATAGTATGGTGAAATTTTACGTTTTATGAATTAAATTGATATTTAAGTTCATTTTACACGGTTGCAATTTGATTTTGGGATCTGTGTTTTGTTAATATATAAATATAATTGAAAAAAATTAAAAAATGATTTTATTATCATCGATTACTTAAAAGTTTAATTTTAAATACTTTGTTTTGTAAAAAAGCATACCACATACCTCTATTTGTAAACTTTTAAACCACAGACCTCTATTTGCAAATAAGGTAAACCACAAGCATTTTTTTCATACTTTGCCCAAATATTTATTTGCATGAAAAAGTTAAAATACAGTTTTATGGAAATAGATAATACAAATATTGCAAAATTAAATCTAATGTCAAGTGAAGTGCAAATTTAATAAATTTAACCCATAACATATTATAATACTTGTGATTCTTAAATTTTTCAAGATATAGCTCTCTCATAATGAAATGCAGAGTAAATTACACCAATGGTACCTGAACTTTACCCTAATTCACACTTTGGTACCTAGATTACATTTTGTCTCAAAAATATACCCGAAGTAACGATGACCGGACAATTAAGTATATTTTACCGGTTAATTGCCGGTCAATGCGATTTTGATGAGTAAATTACACTGATGGTACCTGAACTTTACCCGAATTCACATTTTGGTACCTAGATTTCATTTTGTCCAAAAAATACACTTCAAGTAAAGATGACTTAATATTTTAGTATATTTGACCGATCAGTGATTGATCAACCCGAGTTTGACCATTTTAAATTAAAAATTGAGACTAATCATACACTCAATTAACATAAAATTATAATACTGTCATTTAGCTCATAAAGACAATATTATAATTTTATGTTAATTGAGTGTATGGTGAGTCCCAATATTTAGTTCATGTTACCCGGTCACTAACCGATCAAATGAACTAAACCTTTCAGTCACCTTTACTTGTGTTATGTTTTTAGGATAAAATAAAATTCAGGTACCGAAGTGTGAATTATGGTAAAGTTCGGGTACCATTAATGTAATTAACTCATGAAACTCGCGTTGACCAGTCATAACCGGTAAAAATATACTAAATTGTCCGGTCATCGTTACTTCAGGTATATTTTTGGGACAAAATGTAATCTAGGTACCAAAGTGTAAACTATGTAAAGTTCAGGTACCATTGCTGTAGTTTACCCATGAAATGCATATAAAATTTGAGCATCCATCACTGTTTAAAAGCAGTGATTAAAATGATAAGCAAATCAGTGAAAAGCTAGTAATACAATGAACTTACTTGAAATTGAAAGAAATAAGAGAATTGAAAGCTACTAATAATAGGTTCAACACTACAGCTCCGAGTTGCATTCCAAACTTTGATCACAAAGTCATCACCATCATTCATACTCAGATTTCAACCAAGATTAAAAAAATTTTAAAAAGACAAAAAAAAGCACCAAAAGACATAAAAATCCAGAGCAAAAGGATGAAAAGTTACATTACCATTCACAATCTCCATATTACCAAGCATAAGATAATTGGGATACTTCTTCACACTCATGCTGCATCAGAAGCAGTAAAAACAATAAATTGAAATTAGAGACATATCTCATTTTGGTTCTGTTTTTCTCTAATCAAACATAGAAATCAGAGAGAACTGAGAGAAATAAGAAAGAGAAGGATGTGCTCATCCAGAATAGAGATTCACCTGGAATTCAATTAAATTGAGCCACTCATCAATTTTGATTCCAGTGCTTGAAAAATATCGAAGGAACCCCACGCAGTCTACACAAAGAAGAAAAAGGAGAGAATTGTAGACGATGCTAATATCATTGGAAAGACACGAGCAAAGAAATCACAAACAATGAAATTGATGTTGAATTGAGAAGAATAAGCCGATTACCTTCTTAAATATTGGAAAGAATCCAAATTAGCAAGGGAATAGTCATTCGAATTCAAATTGAAGAGATATGAAGATAAAAGGAAGGACGTGAACCGATTTTGGATAGAGGGAGATCAGTTAGTAGATTTTGTTTGATGATATACGATTGATTCAGGGCTATCTTCACGGAAGATATAACTATATTTTTTATGAATAATATTAAATAAATTAAAGTATTTAAATAAGAAATTAAATTGAGAAATTACCTCCAACTGACACATCAGCCTTTTAACTCCAGCTTTTAGTGTATATATATATATATATATATATATATAAAAGAGAATATTAGTATTTAAAATAATAAAAAACTACATAGTTTATTTGGTATGGATAAAAAGAGGCTCACACCTAAATAATGAATCCAATGATATGTATATGTATATTTATAGTTTTTCTATACACTAGCTTACTAAATTAAAGTCATAATATTATATATTTATATATTTTTTCTACGGGAATTTCTTAATTTTATCATACTATATATGAATCCTATATTTAAATTGTAAAAGTTACAATAATCTTTATATAAGACAAACATATATCTATAAAATATTATTTACTTATATAATTAAAATATTTTTTAATCATAATTACTAATTACAATAATGTAAATAGAAATATAATTTTTACATAATTCTTTAATATCGGTTGAACTCCGGTTGAATCTTTAACTCTTGACCCTCTGTTTTTTCCGGTTCTTTGACCGGTCAAGGTTTGATAACCATGATTAATAAGTATATTTACAATAAAAAGTTCAAGCATGTGTCTTGTGAGAAAATAGAAATTGGAGGATATAATTGTACAAACAGCAAAACGACTCGCGTGTGAGAAGGAAATAGTAAGCAAGCAAGAATTGAGCGATCACCAGACGGAGTACAAGAAAATGCCACCTGAAGGAAAGTGAGAATCAAAACTCACCACACCTCTTCGTAGTTGAATTTTTCTTGGACATGGACAATAGAAACGCTATCGTTTGTGACAATAACACTGGTATTTATATCGGTATGGAAACACAAAAAATATATAGTTAGTCAAAACCAGCCAAAAACCGGCCAAAAATCGGTGACTCGGGCGGATGAACTGGTGACTCATAAACCTAAGTACGATTTTTTGGGTTGGAATGAGTTTTTCTTTTTAGAGTGTATTGAAATAAAAGTTGAAATGAAAGGATGTAAATCTGATTATTTTTTGTTTTTTCAGCTTTATGGCTTGAGATACAAGAAAATGTAATAAGCAAGAAAATTAAACTAAATGATCACTGTATAGGAAAATCCAAAATTAACATAGCATGAAATGAAGGATATATATGTTGAAACACCTTTCCACATGATTTTGATTTGACAAAATTATTTAAGTTAATCCATGATTAAGGGACAATTAAATTTAAGTGCTTTGATTTAATTGTACTAATATGTTTGTTCAATGTTGAGTATAAATATAAATACAAATAGAAATAAAAAGTAAGACAGGACGAAGTCAGCATGAGATCACAGCACAAGCTGAGTAGAGTGGAACTCAGCGTGAGAGAAGATAAGTCATCTTCAGAACAGAAGCTTAAAGATCAAGAAGCTGAGTGGAACGGAACTCAGTATCAAAAGTAGAAAAGTCTTCTTGAGAACTATGTCTTGCAGAACGAAGCTGACCATGGAAGCTAAGTAAAAGAGAACTTAGTATCTGAATTGGCAGCAATCAAAGACAACGGTCATTAAAGTCAAACTGAGTGATCTTCAGGACAACATGAATGATCCGTTTGCTAAAAGACAAGCTCCGACAACTTTCTGCACCAATAATAGAAACCTTGGAATTACGCAAAAGCCAATTTCGAGATGCATGGGTCAACTGTTCTTTTTGCTAAAAGACAAACTGGCATAAGAAGACGAAATCTGCGAGAAGAAGACAAATCTGACGACTGGAAATTCAGACGACAGGATTGGCCTGCAAAACTGAAGCTGACCAGAACTTGTCTCAAAAAGGAGCCGTTTGGATCAACGGACAAATCCAAAGTTCAAACCATTTCTGCTTCAGACCTCAACTATATAAGGACATGATCATTCTTGGATCATAAGCCGATCACAACAAGAACAAAAAGAGTATACATACAAAGCACACAAAAGCCAAAAAGAGATCTTACACCAAATTTCTATTCTTGTGTAAAAGCTAGATTGATTTTCTGTAATCATCTAAAGTCTTCTTCATTCGAAAAGAACAATTTGTATCAATTGTAAAATTGAGAGTGTTGTGCTGAGTACTCGGTGTTGAGTGCTTAGTGGTAGAGAAATCTAGGTGTTTGGTTATAGCACTTAGTAGGAGTTGAGTAGAAGAATAGAGGAAGGTACTCTTGCATATTCAACTGCCTTGTAAACGGTTTGTGCTCTACCTTTAAAGAGCTCAGTATTGGATTTAAAAAGCCCGGAGGGACTCTAGGGACTGGACATAGGCGGAGAGGCCGAACCAGGATAAGTCGTACTGAGTAATCTCTAACTCTCTCTCAATATATATATATATATATATATATATATATATATATATCTGTATGTGTTGCTTGTCATATTTACTCAGCATATAAATTGTTTAAACTGACACTGAGTAAATAAGAGTGCTGAGTTGGAAGCTGACCACAATAGTGTCAATCCCCAACTCATACGTAAAATAGTTTTAGTCAACATCTGACTAAAGCTGTCTTACACTATAATCGACCGTGCTGACCAAAGCTGAGTTAACTAACTCAAGAAAATATATTAAGTCAGCTTAATTAAATTTGAAAAATTTATATTAGTTCCTAACCCCCCTTGGAACTAATCACACGGGACCAACAAGTGGTATCAGAGCTAAACAGCTCACTATTCAAAGATTTAACAATCTTGAGCTGATCCCGGTAAATGGCTGAGAACAGCACTCGTTTCCTTCTCGGGAACCAAACAACGCAAATACTCCCTGAGGGATTATCAATTAGTCGGCCTCCCCTATTCTTTGGATCTAATTATACATTCTGGAAGAATAGGATGAAGAACTTTATTCAAGCCACAAACATGAGTGCATGGCTTGCAATAGTTCAAGGCCCTTATGTGCCTTATAAAACTGTTAACAATGAGAAAGTTGTTAAGAGTGAAACTGAGTGGTCAGAAGATGACCTTAAAAAATTACAAAACAATGCTTCGGCTATCAATATGCTTCACTGTGTGTTAGATGCTGCAGAATACAATAAGATTTCAGGTTGCGAGTCAGCACAGGAGATTTGGAAAAAGCTTGAAGTAACCTATGAAGGTACAAGCAAGGTCAAGGAGTCAAAGGTGAACCAACATATGAGATTATACGAGCTGTTCGAGATGAACGACAATGAGGACATCTCTGGAATGAACGCTAGATTCACCAACATCATAAATGAGCTAAAGAGGCTCGGCAAGAACTTCACTGAAGAAGAGCAGGTGAAGAAAATTCTGAGAAGCTTACCCAAGAGCTGGCAAGCTAAGAAAACTGCCGTGGAGGAAGCTCAAGACCGGACCACATATAAATACGACGAGCTGATCGGATCTCTGCTGACCCATGAGATCTATATGAAAAAATTTGAAGCAAAAGAAAAATCAGAAGACAAGAAACAAAAATCACTTGTTATGAAAGCTGACTCAACCGAAGCTGACTCATCTGATGATAAGGAAATGGCCATGTTCACAAGGAAGATGAAGAAGCTGTTCAGGAAGAATGAAAAGAACAGCAAGAGGCCATTCAGAAGAGGTGACAGGTAAAAAGCTGAGTCCAGTGACAAATACAAAAAGGACAGCTCCAAGTCTGTCACATGCTTTGAGTGCCATCAAACTGGGCACATTAAGTCAAGCTTCCCTAATCTGAAGAAAGAAAAGAAGGGAAGCAAAAAGGCAATGGTGGCCACATGGAGTGACAGCGATGAGTCAACATCATCTGAAACTGATGCCACTGAGTCAGTAAACATAAGCTTCATGGCCGATGATGCTGCTGACCACACTCGATCTGAGCAAGCTGACCTCTCTGGAGAATCTGAACAGGAGGAATACTCAAATGAGGTAACATCCTTACACTTGCTTAGAAATGAAATGATTAACACCCTGAGTGATTTATATACACTGACTAAAAAGTGTAACAAGAAAATAAAGGCACTCAGCAGGCGATGTGAAGAGATTGAAGAGGTCAAACTTAGTGACATTCGATATCTTCTCCAAGACAACTCAACTTTGCATAGTAACATGGAAATTATGCACAAGTTCGTCTCGGAGGTCCAATCAGATTCAAAGAAACTGAAAAAGGATGTCACATACCTACAAAGCCAAACTAAAGGCTCAAACAAAAATAAATCCCATGCTGAGTACTTAGGTACTAGTCAGCATAGACAGTTCACTTAATGTGACTGTTGTGGGAAAAGGGGACACACAAGAGATGTGTGTTGGTATAACAAGCGGATTGTCCAATGTGACTTCTGCGGAAAGAAAGGGCATACCACTAAGGTATGTTGGCATGCTCAGCACAACGGTGCTGACCAAAAACAAAGTCACCCCAAGAGGGTAACATTATGTGACTTCTGTGGTAAAGCTGGCCACACATTAAAAGTATGCCGTCACAAATTAAAACATGACTTTGCACCTGTTTATGCTAACAAACGAGGACCCAAAAAGAATTGGGTACCTAAAGATGAATGATTCAAAATGCAGGTGAGCCTGAGGTGCGTGGAGAAGTCAAAACTATGGTATATTAACAGCGCATGCTCGAGGCATATGACTGGTGATGAAACTCAGTTCATCACACTTGAGCTTAAACGAGGTGGAAACGTAAGCTTTGGAGACAATAAAAAGGGAAAGATAGTAGGATCAGGCACTATCGGAGGTAACCCCACCATTGAGTTAGTCTCCTTAGTTAAGGGTCTCAAATATAACCTATTGAGCGTAGCTCAGCTTTGTGATAGCGGTAGACAGGTTATATTTGATGCTACTCAGTGTCGGATACTCGAGGGAAAAACAAATAATTTGATTTTAACTGCCCCTCGTGTTGACAATGTATATATGTTGAGTTTAGAAAAACAGTTTTCCAAAAATATATGCTTAGTATCTAAAGAGGATAACTCCTGGCTATGGCATAGGAGACTTGGTCATGTAAGCATGGACCTCCTTGCCAAATTAGCTAGAAAGCAATTAGTTGAGGGATTGCCCAAATTGAAATTTGAAAAAGATCAATTGTGTAATGCTTGTCAGCAAGGTAAACAAATGAAAAAGTCTTTTCAAAGTAAAAACATTGTCTCAACCAAAAGACCATTGGAACCATTGGAATTACTATATTTGGACCTTTTCGGACCTGTCCAGCCACTCAGCTTGGGCGGTAAGAATTTTTCCTTAGTCATTGTAGATGATTTCTCTCGGTATACTTGGATCATCTTGCTGAGTAGCAAGGATGAAACTTTTGAGATGTTCACCACATTGATTAAAAAGCTTGAAAATGACAAAGACCTAAAAGTAGCTCATATTAGAAGCGACAATGGTGGAGAATTAAAAAACCAACAGTTTGACGAATTCTGTGAAACCAGTGGTATTGACCACAACTTTTCAACTCCTAGAACGCCTCAACAAAATGGAGTGGTTGAAAGGAAGAACAGAACAATTGTCGAAATTGCTAGGACAATGCTGAGTGAAAATAGGCTTCCAAAGTATTTCTGGGGTGAAGTTGTCCACACAACATGCTACATACTCAATAGGGCTTTAGTTAGACCTATTCTTAAGAAAACCCCATACGAACTTTGGAAAGGACGAAAGCTCAACATTGGCTACTTTCGAGCCTTTGGGTGTAAATGTTTTATACTCAATACAAAAGATAACCTTGCAAAAAATTTGATGCTAAAGCTGACGAAGCGATCTTTTTAGGGTACTCAACTAACAGTAAAGCATATAGAGTGTATAATAAACGAACTCAAGTTGTTGAAGAGTCTGTCCATATAGAGTTCGATGAAACTGACCATGTAGGAAAGACAACTCAGTCTGCCGAAGATGAACCGAGCTCAGCTTTCGCTGACCAAACAGGAGCTACTGAGTCATCAGTACAAGGGCTGACCAAAGGTAAACACGAACCCGAAATTACCTTTGCTGACCAATCTATTCCTGCAGATATTGTAGAAACACCTATTCCAGATAACTCAACATTACCTAAAGAAATAAAAATTCCAAGAGGACATTCGGAGAAGTCCATTCTTGATGCCACTGAAAACAAGCTGATGACAAGAGATCGGCTTAGAAAGTATCTCGGAAATGTTGCATTCATCTCAGTAAATGAGCCAAAGAACTTTACCGATGCTGAGCATGATGAATATTGGATCAATGCTATGCAAGAAGAGCTTGATCAATTCACAAGAAATAAGGTATGGGATTTAGTACCAAAACCTAGGAATTAAAAGACCATAGGAACTAAGTGGGTCTTTAGATATAAACTAGATGAGCAAGGCAACGTAGTCAGAAACAAAGCCCGACTTGTAGCCCAAGGCTATAGTCAGCAAGAGGGCATTGATTATGGTAAGACCTTTGCTCCTGTTGCCAGGTTAGAGGCTATACATATATTGTGTGCATATGCTAGCTATATAAATTTTAAACTATATCAAATGGATGTTAAAAGTGCCTTTCTTAATGGCTTTATAAACGAAGAGGTATATGTTAGTCAGCCTCCAGGGTTTGAAGATCCAAAATTTTCAAACCACGTTTATAAACTCAAGAAGGCCATGTACGGCCTAAAGCAAGCACCACGTGCTTGGTATGAGAGGTTGACCAACTTTCTGCTGACCAGGAACTATGTCAGAGGCAAAGCTGACACAACCTTGTTCATTAAGAAAAAGGGTAAAAATACATTGCTAGCACAAATTTACGTAGATGATATAATCTTTGGTGCTACTGACGAGTCTATGTGCAAATAATTTAGTAAACAGATGCAAACTGAGTTCGAGATGTCTATGATGGGCGAACTCAACTTCTTCCTTGGACTTCAAATCAAGCAAGGTAAGAATGACATCTTTATTAGTCAGTCCAAGTACGCCAAGGAAATGCTCAAAAAGTTCGATATGGAAGATTGCAAACCCATATCAACCCCAATGGGTACTGACACTATCCTATGCATGGATAAGAAAGGTAAGTCAGTAGATAGTAAGCTATATCGAGGTATGATTGGCTCTTTACTCTATCTTACTGCTAGTAGACCTGATATTCAGTACTCAGTATGCTATTGTGCTAGATATCAAGCTGACCCCAGGGAATCTCACCTTGTAGCTGTAAAACGAATTTTTAGATATTTGCAGAGCTCAGTTAATGCAGGTTTATGGTATCCAAATTCAAATGACTTCACACTCATTGGATACACTGATGCTGACTATGGACAAGATAAGCTAAAGAGTAAGAGTACTTCGAGAGGATGCCACTTCCTTGGAAGCTGTCTAGTATCTTGGTTCAGTAAGAAACAGTCATCAGTTGCCCTGTCTACGACTGAAGCTGAGTACATTGCTGCTGGAAGCTGTGTGGCTCAAGTCCTATGGATTAAGCAACAGCTTGAGGATTACGGAGTCAAAACAGAAACAATTGAAGTCAAATGCGACAACAAAAGCGCTATTGAGCTATCCAAAAATCCAATCCAACACAGCAGGATGAAGCATGTCAGCATAAGACATCACTTCATTAGAGATCATGTACTCAAGGATGAGATCAAGCTGACCTATGTACCGATAGATGAACAGCTTGCGGATATCTTCACTAAGCCCCTGGCTCGTGAGCAATTCAACATACTAAGGGAAGCTATCGGTATGTCTAATCCTCTTCAATAATACTATGTGCTTAATTGAATGATGAGTGATTACCATGCTGAGTGACTTGTGACTAATTGAGTAACTTCTACATGCTGAGCTTAATATGTGTTATAGAAAATAACCCTATGCTGAGTGAGACATACATGCTGAGTGATTATCTTAGGATGAGTTACTAAAGTAGTATGAAAACCCTCTATGTAAAACTGTGCACTCAGTACCACAAAACGTTCAGTATTCTAACAAACTGAGTAAAATTCATTTGCCCAATTAATGCTAGCACACGTGCCATAAATAGCCACCTAGGGTGACGTAATCGTAATAATGAAGAAAACGAACGCGCCGAACATGTCATAAATGCCAGGATCTTTGTCGATTGATCATCTCGAGGTAAAACAGCTAGTTCAAACGTTTAGGATCAATTCGAACTTCTATAAATAGTGGAAGAATTCCCACTTATCACTCTTTACACTCAAAATCCTTGGCAAATAGATTTTCATCTCTCTCACTCTCCAAATCCCAAAACCTCTCAAAGAATCTCTAATCATGTCGGATTCACAAAATCTCTCTGGTGGTGATTACGACAAGAATCACTCCGATGAAAACCCTAGGTCTCCTCCTCAGCAGGAGTTTAGCGAGACACCCACCAAAGGACAAGGTCAGCATGACCAAACTCCAAGCAAGAGCCCTCAAGCTGACCTTGCAACCTCTTCGAAAAAGAAGAAGAAAAAGAAGGACAAGCAGCCCAAGGAAAAGGTATTCCTTAAGGTCTATAAAAGTGTTAAGAACCATGAGGTACTTTGCTGTAGGTGGTTCTCTCCGAGCTTCGTAACGGCTGAGCAACCGTTCTGTGAGTGGATCTCAAAAAACGAATGGGCTGGACTCTTCTCCCTTCCTGGTAAAGCCTACCCTAGGTTAGTGAGGGAATTCTACTCCAACCTCCGTGTTGACGAAGAAGATGTTGACCATCTGGTAACTTATGTCAAAAGCCAAAAAATAACAATTACCCCATCTTATCTAGCAACCCTGTTAAACCTACCAGCCAAAGGGAAAGAATTCAGGACTACCAAAGAGAAACTTGACCACACAGTGACGTTTTGTAAGCCGGCGGACCACAAAGGGGAAATAGCGAGTACATGCATGGGTCAGAACCAAAAGATGGCTCACTACCTCCTAACTAACTTTATCTTCCCAAAAATCAACTCAACATCATCAGCTTCAAACTTCGAGCAGTGCTTCATCTGGCACATGCTGACCTATCAACAACTCAACATGCCGGTGTTTCTTGTCGGTGCACTTCAACGAAGTACTGGGAAACTCAGGATGGGGTCCCTCATTACAAGAATCCTCGAAGATCATCAAATAGATCTGATTAATGAAACTGAGACTTGGGGAACTGAAATCACAGCGGCTCTACTGTTTGGGTTAGTATACGACCAACCCCTCAAGTCCAAAAAGGGAAAAAGGGTCATTGAGGAAAATGAGGAAGAAGTTGATGATGTACAGGATGTGCAACCCAAGGAAGGGAAGAACGCCGTGGCTGAACCTGCTGACCAAGCTAAGCGAGAGAAGAAGAGGAAAGCAATACAAACATGTTCCAAAGATGTTGATGTTGTTCCAAGAAAATCCGGGTTGTATCAAAGGGGAAGAAAGTTGATGCTGGACAAACTCAGGACACACCTAAGTCAGCAGAGAAAAGAAAAAGGCAAGTTGAGCCTGAAGAAGAGAGTGAGGAAACTCCAGAGCAACCATTGCAGAAAAAGAAAAAGAAATCTTCGGAGTTAAGTCCTATTGATGCTGCCCCTCTTGGTTTTATGATCTCCGATGATTCGCATTTCGCCACAAGTCAAGAAATTGATCTTGAGAAAATCCCTGCTGACCAAAATGAAGAAGAGTTGGGTAATCTCGGAGGACAGACTGATGTTGAGGAGACAGCAAATGTTGAGCAACATGAGGCAGTTAATACTGAGCTGGTTGAAGAACAAGCTGAGCCCACAACAAAGGAACATGCTGACCTAGGGGTAAATTCACCTTCTGAATCTCTTGATTCTATTCGAGCTGACCCCTCTCCTCCAAAGGCTAAGAAGTTAAGGCGACTCAAGAAAAAGGCTTACAAATCGCCCGTTATTGACCTTCTGGATGATGCTCCTCTGCGGGATCCCATTACTGATCTATCAGACATGCAGTTCCAATTTTTCTCCAATCCCACTGAGCCTTCTCCAGCAGAACTTCAAAAAAAGCAAGCCTCTGTTACTCATCCTGAGGAACAAGCCAAGTCTCCAAAAAATCCAATCCCTGCCGAGCAAGAGCTCGAAGTCCAAGCTGCTCAACATGAAAAGCATGCAAAGGAAAATCCTGCTCAAACTGAGTTGACTCCTCCTACACCAACTCAAACCAACATTGAGCAGGCCAATATTTCTGCTGATCCACCTTCTTCCACTCCAATATCGCATAATGTTGAGAAGTCAGTTCCTGCAGCTGACCTAAATAAAAGCCCAACTGTTGACCATGCTGGCCCCTCCGGTACCACTCGAATTTCGGCAACTGAGCAAATTCCTGAAGCAACATATGCCTATATTCATGCTACTGAGTCCGGGCGTCGCATTATTGACTCCACTCACACTATTCTTCAGGATTTGCATACTTCTCATGCCGATGCTGCTGGGTCTGCAAATGTTGAGTCACCACAAATCTCATCTATCACTCAGCTCCTCAATGAGATCAAGGGTCTCAAAGATCTAGTAAGTGTAATGGCAACGGTCCAAACACAACAACCCAAGCAAGAATCCATCGTCAAGCTGGCCGAACTGTAGTTAATGATGGTGAATCACATGGATTCACCTTAAGGCCAAATTAATGCTCTTTCTGCAGTCAACACGGGCTATGCTACCTCTGCTGAGTTGAATCAACACTTTACCAAGTTGAACTCTGAGCTGACCGGCACTCGCGAGCTAATCTCCTCAACTTCTCAATGTTCGGTCGAACAAATTAGCGAAGCTGTCCGTCTACTCAACTTGAGTAAGGAGGAAATGGAGACTGACCAACTCAAAATGAACGAACTGTTGCAATACTCTCGAGCCACCTACAAACATGTGCGCCACACGAATGCTCAACGTCAGTTTTATGATTCGGGTTTGCTTAAAATGTACCATCAAGCTTATGCCATGCTAACTGACACTATTACATGGGTAGGAAAATCTCAAGAATATATATTGAGTATGTTCAGTGCCTCCATTCGAATTCCCCATGATACATTGGACGATGGTATTCCAGTTTTTGATGGTCTAAGAGAAAGCACGAAAAGGCTTAAGGCTTATTCTGTGAGATTGACTCGTGCTACTCTCAATGACACCTTCGTTCCTCCTCCGTCCGATGGTGGCAAAACGGGGGAGAAAGTACAAGCTGATAGAACTCAGCATGCAGGAGAAGCGTCTGGTAGTCAGCAGCAACAAAAGGGAAAAGGCAAAGTCAATCCTGCCCAAGTCCAAGTCAATAGGAAGAAATAGTCTGGCTAGATTTGCTAGGGTTTATTCTTGACTTGTATTTTCTATGCGTATTTTGTCTTGCTGACTATCTATAAAATTATGCATCTTTTATTCCAAATTGATTAATCGTATGCGATGCTTACTTACGTATTGTGTTTTATGCTGATCTGTCTTAATTGAACATACAAACAAAAGAAAAAGGAATAAACTCAGTACACATTAGACTTGATACATTTGCTCTGAAAAAGTTTTCCCATAACTCTGTTATCAAACCAACCATGTATCAAAACTGAGTCAAAACATATTCCAAACATTGACCTCTTCTAAAAAGCTGACCTAGGCTCATCTGAATTAGATCTTGGAAGGTCTAGAATTGAACTAAGTCAGTATAAGCAAGAAAACTAAAACTAAATGATCACTGTATAGGAAAATCCAAAATTAACATAGCATGAAATGAAGGATATATATGTTGAAACACCTTTCCACATGATTTTGATTTGACAAAATTATTTAAGTTAATCCATGATTAAGGGACAATTAAATTTAAGTGCTTTGATTTAATTGTACTAATATATTTGTTCAATGTTGAGTATAAATATAAATACAAATAGAAATAAAAAGTAAGACAGGACGAAGTCAGCATGAGATCACAGCACAAGCTGAGTAGAGTGGAACTCAGCGTGAGAAAAGATAAGTCATCTTCAGAACAGAAGCTTAAAGATCAAGAAGCTGAGTGGAACGGAGCTCAGTATCAAAAGTAGAAAAGTCTTCTTGAGAACTATGTCTTACAGAACGAAGCTGACCATGGAAGCTGAGTAAAAGAGAACTCAGTATCTGAATTGGCAGCAATCAAAGACAACGGTCATTAAAGTCAAGCTGAGTGATCTTCAGGACAACATGAATGATCCGTTTGCTAAAAGACAAGCTCCGACAACTGTCTGCACCAATAATAGAAACCTTGGAATTACACAAAAGCCAATTTCAAGATGCATGGGTCAACTGTTCTTTTTGCTAAAAGACAAACTGGCATAAGAAGACGAAATCTGCGAGAAGAAGACAAATCTGACGACTGGAAATTCAGACGACAGGATTGGCCTGTAAAACTGAAGCTGACCAGAACTTGTCTCAAAAAGGAGCCGTTTGGATCAACGGACAAATCCAAAGTTCAAACCATTTCTGCTTCAGACCTCAACTATATAAGGACATGATCATTCTTGGATCATAAGCCGATCACAACAAGAACAAAAAGAGTATACATACAAAGCACACAAAAGCCAAAAAGAGATCTTACACCAAATTTCTATTCTTGTGTAAAAGCTAGATTGATTTTCTGTAATCATCTAAAGTGTTCTTCATTCGAAAAGAACAATTTGTATCAATTGTAAAATTGAGAGTGTTGTGCTGAGTACTCGGTGTTGAGTGCTTAGTGGTAGAGAAATCTAGGTGTTTGGTTATAGCACTTAGTAGGAGTTGAGTAGACGAATAGAGGAAGGTACTCTTGCATATTCAACTGCCTTGTAAACGGTTTGTGCTCTACCTTTAAAGAGCTCAGTATTGGATTTAAAAAGCCCGGAGGGACTCTGGGGACTGGACGTAGGCGGAGAGGACGAACCAGGATAAGTCGTATTGAGTAATCTCTAACTCTCTCTCTCAATATATATATATATATATATATATATATATATATATATATATATATATATATATATATATATATATATATATATATATATATCTGTATGTGTTGCTTGTCATATTTACTCAGCATATAAATTATTTAAACTGACACTGAGTAAATAAGAGTGTTGAGTTGGAAGCTGACCACAATAGTGTCAATCCCCAACTCATACGTAAAATAGTTTTAGTCAACATCTGACTAAAGCTATCTTACACTATAATCGGTCGTGCTGACCAAAGCTGAGTTAACTAACTCAAGAAAATATATTAAGTCAGCTTAATTAAATTTGAAAAAGTTATATTAGTTCCTAACCCCCCTTGGAACTAATCACACGGGACCAACAATATAATAAGTAATTATGGATCACGTAGAGGTGTAATGTGCATTATGTATTGGACAGGCAAGGCGATTAAAAGGGAGAAATATGTAGCCTAGCCTTTAACGGGATTTAAATAGAACAGAAGAACTCTTTAAAAAGGGATCAAAATTGGGAATTATCTCTACGAAGTAGAAGAATTAAATAAATCAACCACGAACAAGGTTTCCTATTTGGCCTTTGTCGTCAATATAAATATATAACTCAACTTCGATTTAAACAAACAATTAACGAGATTAGAAATCAACGAAGTCAAGCTAGTTCCCTAAAAACTTGAGAATATAGAGAAAGAGATTGGGAGAGTTGTCTGCTTGCAATTCATACACAATAAATTCAAATACTACTTCAAGTAGGTTCTCACAAATACTACAAATCATAAAAGAAAAAATAGACAAAATAAAACCATTTCAGTTTTTATCTAGATAACCCATGCTTATTGGTCATACTAAATAAATACTCCACTACTGTATTAAATAAAACCATGCACTGTGTTTGTGTGGTTTACTGCTAGCGTTTATCTAAAATGTTTATTGAATCAATCAATTACCTAAATGTTTAGGCAAATAATCAATCTACAAAAAAAAAAAAAAAATCTCCACTCAATAAAATGAAGTAATAATTAATTAATTAATCATTTCTAAAATTTAAAACAATGAACTGAAACAAAAGGGGGACCAAAAGTTTAGCTATATCTGACAACAACATTAACGTCAAGCATATATAGATTCCTCATGTAATTTTTGCATCCGTCACTTATAGATTTCTTGCATAATCACATTCTTACAAAACTCTGCTAGAGATGACTTAATTTCAACTCCCCCCACTGCGCCATCACTGGGCTTTCACAAAAGCCAAAATCCGAAAGAATCAATAAGAAAATAAAGAGGACACAAACTTACAACATATAATCCCTAATTTCCTAATTTGAATTAAAAACAGAATCATGTATTTAATTATACAAAACATAAAATCCAACCATGACTACCATCCAACCGTTGCTCCCACCCCTCCTCACATACCTAAATTCATATCTCCCCATTTACTCCAAATTAGATGCTCAAGAGGGTACTCAAATAGAATATTAGAATACTTATCTAATACGGACGAGTTGAAGGAGAGCATGAATCAACTAAGAGCAGTAATCTACTGAGAGTAGGAAGGAATGCAGCGACTGAGTGCCCGGACGACCTCTCAGCACGGACAGAATGAGACTGCAATTTCTAGCTAATTCGATTTGCGAAAGAGAAAATGTGTTGAGAGACCAGAAAGAAAGCGATGGAACAGTTGTGCGTTTGAGTGAGACTAGGTTTGACTAATAACAAAACAAGTCTTTATTTGTATAGTTAAGTGTTTTTTAATCCTTAATATTTTTTTACTTTTGTTTTGGAGGGAAATAAAATAAGTCTTCCCTCCAAATCCAAAATTTTCCAGCCAAAAAATTACAATATTTATATATTTTTACCAACACTTTAAAAATAGTGTTGTCATAAATAAGAATAAGCAAATTTAATATATCAATTCCAACACTTATACAAAGTGTTGGAACAGATGAAATTTAATCATATCTCTAGCGACACTTCGACGACAACACATGTATTTAGTGTTGTAATAGACCATCATGATGAAGGAGAAGACTAATAATGGAGAAAATTTGTGAAAAAAAGAGAAAGGTAAATAAAGATAAATGGCGCAGAGACTAGGGATGTAAACGGGACGGAACGGAGATTGGAGTTCCCATCCTCGTTCCCCGACTAAACGGGGAATCCCATACCCGTCTTGTGAAACAAACAGGGACAAAATTCATCACCGTTCCCACCCTGCGGAGAATCCCCAACCCCGTGGGTATCCCCGTTTACCCATTTAAAGTTTAAAAGAATATATGAAAAAAAATTTGAAAAGAATAGAGAAAAAAAGAAAGAAAATAAAAGAATATGATGAACAAATAGATATAAAGTGAAATAGAGGTAAAACATTTAGATCGGATTAATCACAGGTTCAAGTTTTTCTATGCATATTTTTTTATTTTCTATGATTAATAATATGTTATCGGGAATTAAACGGGTAATTAGTCGGGAATCACCGCACGGCACAATACGGGGCGGGTTCGGGGATCCCTGGGGCGGGGATACCCTTTCCCATCCCCGCCTCGTCCCTGCTAACGGGGCACATATTAGTCCCCATCCCTGCCCCATAATAAAATGGGACGGGTAATCCCCGTTCCATTTACATCCCTAGCAGAGACGTGAAAATGAGATAAAAGTAAAACCTAATAGTTATATATATATATATATATATATATATATATATATATATATATATATAAGTATTTAAAATAATAAAAAGTTAGACATTTTATTTGTTATGTATAGAAAAAGGTTCAAACCCAAATAATGAATCCAATGACATGTATATGTATTTTTTTTATAGTTCTTTATAGTTTTTTATACACTAGGGAAATTTCTTAATTTTATCATAATATATATGAATCCTATATTTAAATAGTAAAAGTTACAATAATTTTTAGGGGAAAGTACAAAAATAAACCTTGTGGTTTGGGATATTTTTAAACATAAATTACGTGGTTTAAAAATTAGCAAACAGATACCTTGAGGTTGATTTCGTTAGCAAACACAGTCCAGATTGTCTAACGACGTTAAAAAAAGTCAAAAGTCAAAGAGAAAAAAAGTTAATTTTGTCTTTATATTTATTTATATTATAAGTTAACCCATTTATTATATAAGTATCACAAACAAACTATAAAATAAAAAATAAAAATCAAATAAACATTTATTCAACGTGATGAAACCGCTTACATTTACAATTTTTGAATTAGACAAAAGCGAAATTTCTCAATTAGATAAAATATAGAATAAATTAGAAAAATTTCCCTCTTCTACCCCCTTAATCTACAATTTTACTAGATAACTGATTCAAAAATTTTGCTTTTAAATAAGAGTTGGAGAAAATAGAAATTTTTCTGCCATCGTTGATTCATGGAACAAACGTTCTGCAGTTTAGGTTCTTGTGCCCGAGGTTTTGCAATTTATGTTCTTGCCTTTGAGGTTCTGCAATTTAGGTTCATTAAAAAAAAATACGAGGATCAACGAGAGTTTTTATGAGGATGAGCGAGATAGTTTTTATGACAATGAGTCTGTAATTTCAGACAAAAACTCAAACAAAACATTAGAAAGTTAGATTCATTCTCTGTGTAAGTTTGGTTTATTCCGATTTAGATGAAGTTTGGAGAGTCTGTCTATAAATAATTGGGGAAAGTACAAAAATAAACCTTATGTTTGGGCCATTTTCAAACATAGACTATGTGGTTTAAAAGTTGTAAAAATGTACATTGAGGTTCATCCCGTTAGCAAACACGAGCCAACTTAACTAACGGTGTTAAAAAAAAGTCAAAAGTCAAAGGGAAAAGAGTTGATTTTGTCTTTATATTTATTTATTTCATAAATTAACCTTATTATTATCTAATTATTACAAACAAACCCGAAATTAAAAATTAAAAACAAATATACAATCTTCCCCATATCTCTCTAATATTTTCTTTTTCTTCCTTTTTCTCTCTCTTCTCTCTCTCTCCTCTTTCTTAATTTTTCTCTCATTACCACCACTACCACTCCGCCATATGTCGTCGGAATCCTTATAAAGGCCGAAAAATTCATCACCTTAATATCCTGATCAATGTTTACATATTCTAATTAGCCAACAGTTGGTTTTTACCCACTGTCATGATCGAAATAAATGAAATTGTGCATAATATATGAAATTAATTGAAATTATAGGAAGCAATAGCAGTGGGGAGAAGTTTTTCCATGTTCAAAAATTACCACATAGATGGAAATAAAGAGATGATTGTTATAGGAACAATGAACATTATTGGCTCGTACACATCTTGTTATCTCACCACATGAACATTCTCAAGATCAGCAGTCAACTTCAATGCTGGTTGCAAAACAGCAGTATCTAACATAGTAATGGTAATAGTAGTAATGTTCACCCTTTTATTCTTAACTCCACTCTTTCATTACACTCTATTAGTTGTACTTTCTTCCATTATCATATCCGCCATGCTCGGCATCATCGATTACCAAGCAGCAATCCATCTCTAGCATGTCGACAAGTTCGATTTCCTCGTTTGTATTGGGGCTTATGTTGGTGTGGTCTTCGGCCGTGTAGAGATGGGGTTGTGTGTTGTGTTGGAAATGTGCCTTAGTTAATTTATTATGAGATAATGTTTTATTTAATTATTTTGAATTCAGGAGAAGTTATATAGTTATTGCATATGTTTAGGAGAAGTTATGGAAGTCAGTTGTAACTGATGTCTGTATTGATGTATAAATTTCCTAAAGTTCAATAGAAGTTTATGTTGGTTCCAAACTCTTAAATATTAATTACTACAAATTGGTATCAGAGCATATTATCTTGAGGGATCTGTGAGAATGGAAGCAGATGCAGTATCTTTTAATCAGGTTGCTGCACCAGTTTTTGATGGCCAGAATTATCAAGCTTGGGCTATTAAAATGAAGGTTTATCTTGAAGCATTGGATCTTTGGGAGGCTGTAGAAGAAGATTATGAAGTTGCTCCGCTTCCACTAAATCCAACAATGGCACAGATAAAGAATCATAAGAAGAGAAAGACAAGGAAGTCAAAAGCTAAAGCCTGTCTTTTTTCTTCTGTTTCCAACACCATATTTACTAGAATTATGAGTCTGGAGTCAGCAAAAGAAATATGGGACTACATCAAGAAGGAGTACCAGGGAAATGAAAGAACCAAGAACATGCAGGTGCTCAATTTGATTAGAGAATTTGAGATGCTGAAGATGAGAGAGTCAGAACCAATTAAAGACTATTGTGACAAGTTGCTGGGCATCGTTAACAAAGTCAGGCTGCTTGGTAAGGAGTTCTCTGATGAGAGAATTGTCCAAAAAATCCTTGTTACTTTGCCAGAAAAATATGAGTCTAAGATTTCTTCTTTGGAGGAGTCTAAAGATCTGTCAAACATATCTTTGGCAGAATTAGTGAATGCTTTACAGGCTCAAGAGCAAAGGAGAATGATGAGAAAAGAAGAAATGGTAGAGGGTGCTTTCGAGGCTAAAACTGAAAGTTCAGGAGGCAGCGAAGATAAAAATTACAAGGAGAAGAAGAAGAACAAGTTCAGCAGTGATAACAAAAATGATGTGAGCACACCTTGCCCACATTGCAAGAAGATGAATCATATGGCAAAAAGATGTTGGTGGCGGCCTGACATCAAGTGCAGGAAATGTGGTAATATGGGCCACATGGAAAAGGTTTGCAGATCACAACAAAGTGAAGCCGCAAAAGTTACAGAAGAACAAGATGAAGAGCAACTCTTTGTGGCAACGTGTTTTGCAATTAACAACATCTCCAGTGATGCGTGGTTGATAGATAGTGGATGCACAAATCACATGACCAACGATCAAACTCTTTTCACAGAAATAGATAAAACTCTCATTTCTAAAGTCAAAATTGGAAATGGTGAGTTTATCTCAGTGAAAGGAAAAGGAACAGTGGCCATTGAAAGCTTAGCAGGTGTAAAACATATTACTGATGTTTTATACGTGTCTGACATTGATCAAAACTTGCTTAGTGTTGGACAGCTTGTTGAAAAGGGCTTCAAAGTTATTTTTGAAGACAAGTGGTGCTTCATCAAGGATACAAGGGGCAAAGATGTGTTTAAAGTGAAGATGAAAGCCAAAAGTTTTGCCTTGAATTTGATGGAGGATGAGCAAGCAACACCAGCAAGTCATGTTAGCAATCAACTTACAACACCTTACACACCACAACAGAACGGTGTAAGTGAGAGAAAGAATCGGAGTGTCATGGAGATGGCTAGATGCATGCTTCATGAAAAGGAATTGCCAAAAAGTGTTTGGGCGGAAGCAACAAGTACTGAAATTTTTCTACAAAACAGGCTGCCCACTAGAGCTGTGCAAGGAAAAACACCATTTGAGGCATGGTTCAGCACTTCAAAAGCTAACAGAATTTTCCAACCACAAAATGGGAAAATTATTGTGAGCCCAAATGTCAAGTTCATGGAAGATAAACAATGGAGTTGGGAGGAGTCACTTGAAAGGCAATCTCCAACGAATTTGCAGATTCTTGATGAAAAGATCGATGATGTTCCTGTTCGTGGCACAAGATCTCTATCTAATATCTATGAAAGAAGTAATGTTTCTGTTTTTGAGCCATCGGAATTTAAAGAAGCCGAGAAGGATGATAAATGGATAGAAGCCATGAAAGAAGAGTTTCATATGATTGAGAAGAATGACACTTGGGAGCTAGTTGACATGCCTCAAAATAGAAAGAAAATTGGAGTTAAATGGGTTTTCAGAACCAAACTCAATGCTGATGGTTCTGTCAACAAACACAAAGCGAGGCTAGTTGTTAAAGGGAAGTTTTTGGTGTGGATTTTTCAGAAACTTTTGCTCCTGTTGCACGCTTGGACACCATCAGAATGTTATTGGCATTGGCTGCACAAAATGGATGGAAGCTTTACCAATTCGATGTTAAATCAGCCTTTCTAAATGGCTATATTCTTGAAGAAATTTTTGTTGAGCAGCCAGAAGGTTTTGTAAATACTAAGGCAATGAGGAGTTTGTTGGAAATGTGCCTTAGTTAATTTATTATGAGATAATGTTTTATTTAATTATTTTGAATTCAGGAGAAGTTATTTAGTTATTGCATATGTTTAGGAGAAGTTATGAAAGTCAGTTGTAACTGATGTCTGTATTGACGTATAAATTTTCTGAAGTTCAATAGAAGTTTATGTTGGTTCCAAACTCTTAAATATTAATTACTACATGTTGCACTCGGAATTTCTGTTTTCTTTTCTTTGAAAAAACCAACTACTGGCTAATTAGAATATGTAAACATTGATCCTACCAAAAAAAAAATATATATGTAAACATTGATCAGGAAATTAAGGTGATGATTTTTTCGGCCTTTAGGAGGATTCCGACAACATCCGTATAGCGGAGTGGTGGTGGTAAGGAGAGAGAAATTAAGAAAAATGAGAGAGAGAAAGAAGAAGAAAAAGAAAAGGTTATAGAGATATGGAGAAGATGATATATTTAATTTTAATTTTTAATTTTGGGTTTTGTTTGTAATAATTAGATAATAATGGGGTTAATTTATAAAATAAATAAATATAAAGACAAAATCAACTCTTTTCCCTTTGATTTTTAACCTTTTTTTTAACACCGTTAGTCAATTTGACCTGTGATTGTTAAGGGAATGAATCTCAAGTTACTTTTTTGCCAACTTTTAAATAAGGTTGTAAAAAACGCTAGGCGCTAGTCGGGCGGACATAGCCCTCGAGGATTAATCGGAGATTAGTCGGAGACTAATCAGATTTGTATTTTTGTACTTTTTATTTATTAATCAACAAATTATTATATAAACTCAATTAAAATATGTATTATACTATCTAAAAATAATAATATAAAAATTATTTAATATAGAAAAACGCATATATTTATAACATATATCTTTAAAATTGTGCAAACATCAACATTTCAATAACAATATCATTGAAACAACTTAAAAGTGAATTATAATAAAACAAAAAAAATAAATTCACAATTAAAATGCTTTGTTCATTCTCGTTTAGGCGGTACCTAGACGGTCTAGACGGTGTCGAGCGGCCTAGGCGGAGCCCAAGCAGCTGAAAATTGCCTAGGAGTTTATAAAACGCCTAGAGGGACTAATCATAGAAAATCGGGGCAGATTCTGATTTCGAGCACCTAGACGGTCTAGGCGGCCTTCGTTTCGAACAGTGATTTTAAACCACATAGTCTATGTTTGAAAATGGACCAAACCAAAAGGTTTATTTTTATACGTTTCCCTAAATAATTTATAGTTGTGGTCTCTCTAAACTAATCCTTACATACTCAAGTCCACTTTCGAAATGAATCTCACTTCGACTTAGGATTTTATTCGATTTTAGAAATTCTTCACAACAACCCTGTATAGGTTCTTGGCATTTCAACCAAACAAATGCTGCATAAACATACATAAACCATGTGAAGTGAGTAAAAACCATAAAAATTTACAGTGCAAATTAACAAAGAGAAGAGAGAAGAGAAAAAAATAAGAGATTAAAGAAAGATATAGAAGATAATATATTTGATTTTTATTTTTTATTTCGGGGTTTGTTTGTGATAATTATATAATAAAAGAGTTAATTTATAAAATAAATAAATATAAAGACAAAATTAACTCTTTTCCCTTTGACTTTTTTTAACACCGTTAGTCAATTTGGATTATGTTTGCTAACAGAATCAACCTTAAAACACCTGTTTACCAACTTTTAAGCCACATAATTTATGTTTGAAAATGGTTTAAACCACAAAATTTATTTTTATACTTTCCTCTAATTTTTATATAAGACAAAATATATATCTATAAGATATTAATTACTTATATAATTAAAATATGTTTTAATCATAATTGCATTACAAGAATGTAAATAGAAATATGATTTTTACATAGTTCTTTAATACGGTTGAACTCCATTCAACCTCTAACTTTAACCTTTTATATTTTCTGGTTCAGGATGATATAGTTGTATAAAGCGGGCGTAGACAGAGGCCTGGAGGGTTTAGGTTCTTCCAGCCGTCGGAACTACTTTGATCCTGAGTAGTTTTGGCTTTCTATTTCAAAAAAAAAAAAAAAATCTGAGTGTTGAATTAGCCCCAAGACGGCCCATTTAGTGTTAAGTTTGTCCAAAATTCGAAATTTTAATATTTTGGGCTTATTAGGTACTCCCTAAACCCAAATTTCTAATTTTTTTTGGGCCTGTTAGACCATTCTAAATCTAAATGTTTAATTTTTTTGGCATCGTAGACTTCCCTAAATCTAAATTTCTAATTTTTTTACCAGTTAGGCTTTTTTAAAGGGAAAATTACAAAAATGGATCAAATGGGAGGCCCATTTACATATTTAACCCATTTACTCAACCTACTACATATCTAGACTGATTTTGTGTGACTTTCCCATAACACCCCTAACCTTCCCACTTCCCCTTACGCGAACGTTCTCTTCCCTCTTCTCATTGGGTGCGCGAAACGGCTACTGGCTCCTCCATTAATGATTTCAAGACTTTTGATCTTCCTATCTTCCTTTAAATTGTACGAAATCTGCAACATTTTTCCAAATCACAATGTATTTCTCTTTTTTCTCTCTTCATCTCTTGATTCTGCAACTTCCTAATCCTAGAAAACGAAGACATGGTTCTTCATCTTCCTGTTCCTGCTCGTTACTTGGTTTCTTTCTTCTTGTTACCATCAAAGAAATGGTTATTTTATGTTATTTCCATCGTTTTTCCCAGTTTATCATATTGTTATTGTCGCTTTTAAGGGTGAAATGCGCAAAAAATGTAAGTATCTGCTGTTTTTCTGCGTTTTTCCATGAATAAACTTCGCGTAGTCGATGATTTCGCGAAGATCTGCGAAGAGAAAGAGCCTGAAACGTGATGATCTACTTCGCGAATCGATTAGTTCGTGAAGTCTGCGAGTAGAAAAGTTCATGATTTCCCTCGCAGCCTTTGCGAAAGCATCGATATGCGACATAGATCGTCACGTTTCAGACCTCGCATACCTCGCGAAAACATCGATTAGCGAAGTAAAATCATCTCTTTCCTTGCACATTTACATTCGCATGCTTCGCTAATCCTTATTTCGCGAAGCCAAAATCGTCATTTTCCCTGCTTAACACGATTAATTTTTCCTGAAAGTGGTTGATTACATAACATCCATTTCTAGAAGGCGGCGTATTGAGCTGCAGGGGAGATGACTTTCCTTCATATAGGGAGAAATTTTCCTCAAGATTGGCACATTCACTTTAAAATGATTGGTTAGGAGAGATTGTGCCAATCTTAGTGTGCACCATGGGACACGTCCAGCTTAAAAGGTCTGGACTTCCATTTCTCATCCCAAAAGGTCTGAACTTCCTGTAGAGAGAGAAATTTCCGTCCAGATTAGTCAGGTTAACTTTGAAGTGATTTGTTAGGAGTTTATTGTGGCAATCTTGTTGTAAATTTTGATAATGCTATGATTTTAATGTTGTTATTGTGGCAATCTTGTTGTAAATTTTGATAATGTTATGATTTTAACGTTAGAATCCGTTCTTGTTTGACATTTTTTTGTTATATACCACTTCGCGAATTAGCTTCAAAACACATCCAGACTTCGCATATACTAATTAAATTCATCAAGTAAACCAAACATTAGCTTCGCATATGCTAATTAAATTCATCAAATAAACCCATCGATTAGCTTCGCAGGCTTCGCATATGATCGAATCTACGAAGTCAGACAGGAGGCAGACATACGCGCGTAAATATTGAAAGTATTATGAGAAAGTCATAAAAAAACAGTCTAAATATATAATAGGTTGAGTAAATGAGCCTCCCATTTGATCTAATTTTGTAATTTTTTCTTTTTTAAATCTAAATTATTAATTTTTTTTGTTTGGTACACCGTCTCAACTCAAATTTTTTAATTTTTTTTTACGGTCCTTTCTAATTTTTTTTTTTTTTTTTTGTGAATCTTAAACAAAATCTTTTAATTGTGAGAAATTATATATTAATGTTGCCTACTCAAATTATAACATATATGTACAAGTTAGATTTAGATTTTTTTTTTTTCTTTTGTTTTTTTCCGAACGCAAATAGACCTCCCCAACCTGTATTCGCCACTGTTACAAAGTACAAAAAGGTCATTATATGTAGTGTGAGAAGGAAATTGCAAGCAAGCAAGACACGGCCACCTGAAGAAGAGTGAGAATCAAAACTCACATCAGGCTTCTTCACAGTTGAATTTTGCTTGGACATGGAAAATAGAAACGTTGTGGTCTGTGACAATGGCACCGGGGTATGCTCCTTCCTTTCTATTCTATGCATTCTTGATTTTACTCTATCTCGCTCGATTTCATCTTCTTATTACTGCAAAATCAATCTCTATTTTATTTATTTTATTGGGATCTAATCCATTTCATGAAATATGCTTATGATCAAGGGATCCTTTAATTGCTGCAGATTTGTCTTGGTATCTAAGCTTATGTTAGGATGAAATCTTTTCTGGCGTGCATCTCTTATAATCTTTTCTTTTCTTCAACTACAATTGCTTTTGCTTTCTTTATTGTTGCCAGTGTCAATTTCATGGGATTTAAGCATTAATCCACCTTTTTATTTATTTATTTATGGAGAATTGGAGATCGCAAATGCTCATGTATTACAGAAACTTTGCAATTTCAATTTTGATTGGGTGATTAAAACACACCAGAAAGTTAGGGTAACCATTTTTGCAAAAGAGTTTGTTGCTCGGTTGCAAATTCTAGAAAAAAGATGGCTCATGTAGTTTGCAATAATGGTATGTTTAAGATGGCTATGTGACTCTGTAAAACAGCTGGAAATTCCATTCTTAGTTTTTTTACGTCTCTGATAGGGGCGGGGCATTGCATATTTATCAATCGCGTCATTTCTGTAGTCATTTCTTTGGCTTATGTAACTTGATTTCCTAATTGCAGTATGTTAAGTGTGGATTTGCTGGAGAAAATTTTCCTACCTCTGTATTCCCCTGTGTGGTGGGAAGACCCATGCTACGTTATGAAGAATCCCTCATTGAAGAACAATTGACGGTGAAAATTATTTCACTATGTCATGCATTAACCTTTTTTGTTTTCTCTCTGTGTCCATTTCTAGTCTAGGCTGAGAACTTTATATTCATTTTCATAACTTCTGATATACTTATTTATTTGTTTTTTTATTCGACTAGGACGTTGTTGTTGGAGATGCTTGTGCTAACTTGAGGCATCAACTTGATATATCTTATCCTGTTAACAATGGAATAATTCACAACTGGGATGACATGGGTCACGTGTGGGACCATGCATTTTTCGACAAACTTAAAGTAAAATTCTGGTGCTTCTGTTCTGTACAAACATATATGTTATGTTTCTGTTTCTGTTTCTTCCTCTTACCATAAGTTCATCACATAATAATTAACTTTGTCCCTTCATTTTCTTTCAACAGATAGACCCAACAGAATGCAAGATTTTACTCACCGATCCACCTCTTAATCCCTCAAAGAATCGTGAGAAAATGGTTTGTGATCCAACTTTTTTTGTTTGTGCCATTGCGTTGTTTGTAGTTACATAATAATCTCATTATTTGTGTTTGACTTAGAATTGGCAATACAGGTGGAGACCATGTTTGAGAAATACAACTTTAGTGGTGTCTTCATTCAAATTCAAGCTGTTTTAACATTGTATGCCCAAGGTGCTTGTGGAGATGATTGAAGGTTTAAACAAATTTATTTAGCAAAATGTCTCTCATAACGTGATGGAATTTGAAAAATTGCAGTTTGAATTTCACATGATCAGTGAAGACAATCCAATAATTGTTAATGTCTATTGGTACTGCATGTCCTCCTCACATATGGTTCAACTTGTTATTTTCAATTCTCACAGGTTTACTGACAGGATTAGTCATTGACTCTGGCGATGGTGTCACTCATGTGGTAACTACTCAAGAACCATTCTTGCACCGTGTTTGAGAGTGTTCTAATTTTCTCTTTCAATAACAGATGAAATTTTAAAGTTGAAACTGTAGCCATATAGTATATATAGCAAGGACATTTGTCTTTTCAAAATGGTTTGTGACCTTAAATTGAGTATGGTGCCATTTGCTTTTCTGCATATGTTGTTTCCCATGTAAATGATAAATCTGTGATTTCTCTTCATAAAAATTGAGTCAAGGATGTGCCTGATCATGGTTTCTCTTGATTCTCTGGATGTCACATAAGATTACCCAAAAGCATGATTAACTTTTCCACTTTCCAGGTTCCTGTTGTTGATGGCTACTCATTCCCTCATCTGACTAAGAGAATGAATGTTGCTGGTCGTCACATTACTTCTTATCTTGTTGATTTACTTTCTCGCAGAGGGTGAGGCCTGATTTCTTGTATAATTATGATATACAAAATGCTAATTTTGTTCATCAGATCATGCCTTTTTAACTGGAGCAACGTCATTCACTGTAGGTATGCAATGAATAGGAATGCTGATTTTGAGACTGTTAGGGAAATCAAAGAGAAGCTGTGCTACATAAGGTGAGCCATCAATGCTATTCTGTTATATTATATTTTGGAATTTTTTTTATATTTGTGGTTGAATTCCAAGTCCATTTTTCTCCAGTTATGATTACAAAAGGGAGTATCAACTGGGACTTGAGACCACAATCCTTGTTAAGAATTACACTGTAAGTTGATTCTCTTTGTATTTTCGCTACCTTCCTTTTGCTTCTGCACAAGTATTGAATTCGATTAGTTGTAAGCAATAGTGTTTATAGGATTAACACCCATCTCGCTTCCTTGCAAAAAGAAAATCCCCATGCATTAAGGACATGTTTACTATGGGCATCACTTTACTCAGGATAGAAGAGACATGAGTCGGATTTGAAGTAGCTTAATTTATAATCCATTTGCTTTTATGCTATATCTACTTGTTTCATACTTTTGCTTCAGTAAAAATGTAAAAAATTGTTATTTTGATCAATAAACAGCTCTTTTGGCTCAAATCATATGCAATCTTGTAGTTAAGGTGTTACTTTAGTGTTTGGTTTGTTATTACTTAATATATTTTGAACATAGCTGCAAGTAACTTATATCATAGCCTGCTAACATATATTATATTAATCAGCTCCCAGATGGAAGGATAATAAAAGTAGGCACTGAGCGATTCCAAGCGCCTGAGGCTCTCTTCACGCCAGTAAGCCTATAGCTCAATCTTATTCATCTTGCCAGCATTGAGTTTTTAGGCCCTATTTGCCAGAGCTCTAAGAAGCCAACTAGCATTTACTGGTAGGTGGGGGATTTTGAGTGTTATGAGGTGCTTCTCTTTGTAGGAACTTATAGATGTTGAAGGTGATGGGATGGCTGATATGGTTTTTCGGTGCATCCAGGAGATGGACATTGACAATCGCATGATGGTATTTGGACTGTTTACTAGTTCTATACATCACTATGAATAGCCATGATTCTAAATTTGACCTTTTTAAAGACCTTTGTTGTAAGGATGTGAAAATTTTCTTTCAGTTGTAAAAAAAAATGTTACTTTATTTATTTTCAGTTATGCAATGCTCATTTGCTTCTGATTTTGCAGTTGTACCAACATATAGTATTAAGTGGAGGGAGCACCATGTATCCAGGATTACCTAGTCGGTAATTTTTCTTATTCCTTTGGGCTTATGGGCCTCCTTTTCTTTGATAATGAAGTATTGATTTATATGCACTATTAAGATTTCGTTGTATTTGCTGGCTTAGAATGTATACAGATCAGTTTTGCATATTGATATCTTGTTCTCTTGGAACGTATGGCTTAGGACTTGTGGCAGCATTTGCTTTTTGCCTTGATCCATTATTCTTAAGAAAACCTACATGTGAACAATTGGAAAGAGAATGCTACTAAAACGGTGCAGAAAATGTCCGTTTATTAGTTAATCTGGCGGCATATTGTTGAGAATACTCAACTTAAGAAAAGATTAATAGAAAGAGAAGAGAAAAAATAGCAGATAGTTCTAATTACTCAAAGAAAGTCTCAACAGCCAATACACCAAAGAAAGGATTTCCAGGAAACCCTCCTCCCTCACTAAGCTAACGCTAGGAGCCAAAATAGAGAAATCTCATGATGAAATCTCAGTACACACACCCCCTGTAAATAACCACCTGGAACATTCTCCAAGGCAGTAACTAACTATTGCCAGCTCACTACATTTTACCCTTTACTGCCCATAATACCCTTGGGTCTCCTAGAGTACACTTTCCACATTTTAGGCCCATCACTAGAATGAACCAAGGTAGAAGAATTAACTTGATGATTTGTATCATTACCCCCGCCATCTATAAGAGTCTTGTCCTCAAGACGAAGACCCGGAAATTGACTTTGAATTGACAATGCATCTTCCCACGTAGCCTCTTCAAGGGGTTTATTTTTCCATTGAATTAACCATTGCACCATTGAGTCACCCTCCTGCAAAACAGATCGTGTAGCCAGAATAGCTTCCGGTGCCCAGTGGTCTGAAATTTCCAGCTCTAACTCCTTTGGTAAAACGCTTTCTACCTCATTGGAAAGCACTGCCTTCTTAAGAAGGGAGGCATGAAAAACCGGATGAATTTTCGAAGGAGGCAACTCCAATTTGTAGGCCACATGGCCAATCTGCTCCACTATCTTGAAAGGGCCGAAATATTTTGCTGCCAGTTTCTGATTGATACGTTGAGCGACTGATATTTGACGGTATGGCTTAAGCTTCAAATAAACCCACTCTCCGACACCAAAACTCACATCTCTGCGTTTCTTGTCAGCTTGTTCTTTCATACGACTTTGAGCGCGATGTAAATGAGCCTTTAATTGCTTTAGTGCCTCATCCCTGTCTTTCAAGTCTTGACTCATTGCTTCCACCCGAATTTCCCCCGGAATATACTGCACGACGGAAGGAGGAGCCCGCCCATACACAATCTCAAAAGGAGACAGACCCGTAGAGCCATGGAAGGTGGTATTATACCAAAACTCAGCCCACGGAATCCACAAAGACCAATTACGGGGCTGATCAATGGTGAAGCAACGAAGATATACTTCCAAACACCGATTGATAACTTCAGTTTGCCCATCGGATTCCGGGTGATACGAAGAACTCATGCAATTGTGTCCCTTGAGAGCGAAAAATTTCTTGCCAAAAGTGAGGAATATAGGATCTCGATCACTTAAAATAGACTTGGGCAGCCCATGGAGACGAACCACCTCCCGAACAAAAGTCTCTGCAATCATACGAGCCGAATAAGGATGCTTTAAAAGAATAAAGTGGCTGTACTTAGACAGCCTGTCCACTACCACCAAAACAGCGTCAAATCCTCTCGACTTTGGCAAACCCAAGATAAAATCCATCGACACATGATCCTATATAACATCCGGAATCTCCAAGGGTTGTAAAAGACCACCTGGTGCCAAAGAACTAGCTTTACAACGTTGGCAAATATCACAAGATTGAACATAACGTTGGACCACTGCACTCATGCCTGGCCAATAAATGTTGGCTGCCAAACGACGATAGGTGCGATAATAACCCGAATGACCACCCAAAGCGGTCTTATGGAATTCATCCAACAACAGGGGAATGAATTTAGAAGTTTTGGGAATTACTAACCGCATTTTGTAATATAGGACTCCTTGACGTAATGAATATCCTGGATGACTGTTAGAATTTTGCTGTAAATCACGGACAAGCAGTTGTAACTGAGGATCTGCCTGTGCTTCCGCCACTAATTGAGCTCCTTGAACCCAAACTGGACTAGAGAGTAAAGCAGAAAACTCTCCATCTTCATCTCGACGTGATAAAGCATCTGCTGCCCGATTCTCCTTACCTGGTTTATAACATATGTCAAAATTATACCCCAGCAGCTTTGCAACCCAATTCTGCTGATCGGGAGTTGTGATGCGTTGATGGAGTACATGACGCAAACTTTTCTGATCCGTATAGACCACAAAATGTGTACCTAATAAATATGAGCGCCAATGTTGCACTGCCAACACTAGAGCCATAATCTCCCTTTCGTAAGCGGATTTCATTAGATTACCAGGAGACAAGGCTTTACTAAAGAAGGCAATAGGATGCTGATGTTGCATTAAGACAACCCCAATTCCACGGCCTGATGCATCACACTCCACAACAAACGGAATAGAAAAATCGGGGAAGGACAATACACGAGCTGTCACCATAGCTTTCTTTAAATTTTCAAAAGCTTCTTGAGCTACAGAAGTCCAACTGAAAGAATTCTTCCGAGTAAGATCAGTCAATGGTTTAGCTATGCTGCCGTAATTGCGGATGAATTTTCGATAATACCCCGTAAAACCAAGAAATCCCCTAACGCCCTTGACTTGTTTAGGGATAGGCCAATCCTGAACTGCTTGAATCTTTGTAGGATCCATGGACACTCCCCGTCCATCAATGATATGACCCAAATATTCCACCGAAGATTTGCCAATAACACACTTCTTCTCGTTCACCCTGAAGTGATTTTCAGCCAGAATTTGTAATGCCACAGATAAATCTTGTAAGTGTTGGGACCAAGTTGGGCTGTAAATGAGAATGTCGTCAAAGAAAACCACAATGAACCGACGAAGGAAAGGCCGAAAAATATCATTCATCACTGTCTGAAAGGTCGCCGGAGCGTTTGTGAGCCCAAAAGGCATTACGAGTACATCATGTGTTCGAAAAGCTGTCCGCTCGACACTCTCCGGCTGCATACGAATCTGATTATACCCCGCCATCAAATCCAATTTAGAAAACCATTTAGCTCCTTTTAACTCATCAATTAGCTCATCCACCATCGGAATCGGATATTTGTCAGCAATTGTGGCCTTATTCAAGGCGCGATAATCAACACACATACGCCAAGATAGATCCTTCTTTTTAACCAAAATCACAGGACTGGAAAATGCACTTCTACTTGGTCGAATGACTCCCCTAGATAACATATCAGTTACCTGCCTTTCAATCTCCTCCTTTTGTGCGTGAGGATAGCGATAAGGGCGGACACACACAGGACCTTGCCCCGGAAACAAATTGATGGCGTGATCATAAGTGCAAGATGGAGGCAGCCCCTTAGGTTCCTGGAAAATATCTTTGAAACTGGACAATAATTGTTGTAATTGTTCACCTTGCAAGGAATTGAGAGCGTGGTGGTGTGACTCGTGGTTCGCCTCATGCATAAGGACCTGGAACGTTGAAACATTGTGTTTTTGGCTGAGCCATCCTTTCAAGGACTCGTGACCCCCAACCCGAGATGAAACTCCATTCAATTGTACCATAGTGCCTTGGTAATTGAATTTCATATACCGAAGATCCCAATGGTGGGTGACTTCCCCTAACGTCTTCAGCCACTCAATTCCCAGAACCATATCCAAATTTCCCATGTCAAACAACAAAGCATCAACAGTGAACTCCAAGGTTCCCAAAGTCATCTGCAGGGAAACACATTTTTTATTTATCAACACCCGATGCCCATCACCAAGTTTGATGTTGATACCAGAAAATTGAGTAGAAGGAATTGCCAAAGCGTGAACTAATTTACGGCTAACAAAATTATGTGTAGCCCCACTATCAACCAACACAGTAATCGGAATATCTTTAATGGCACCCTCTAATTTCAGTGTTTTGATTCCCTGGGCAGGTTCCTCATTAGCACCCTGAAATTCTAACACCTGACATTCTCCTTCTTGTGTCAAACTTGAATCTGGTGGCAATTTTTCTTCTTCTTCCAAACACAAAATTTCTCCATCATCTGACACCAACTCATCCTCTCCCAACAAAATCACTCGCAACTTCCCTTCTGGACATTTATGTGCAGGACCGTACTGTTGGCCACATCGGTAGCACAGCCCTTTACGGCGTCGTTCTTCCCACTCAGATTTGGTGAGGGATCGCAATCCTCTGCTAGGGTTTGAATTTGCAGTTCGAAATCCCTTGAAATCTTCTACTCGTTTTTGCGTTTCTGGTGGATGGGAGACTGTGCGCATCGAAGAGGAATTATTAAGGGTTCGGATAGGAGATTGGGTCCCTCCTTTAAAATCAGCCCATGGATACTGACCCGTTTTCCACTCGGGTCGGTGCGACCCAGAATAAGAAGACTTGGCGTGCAACAATTCTTCCCTACGCCGTTCATAACGAAATCGCCCAGCCACCCCTTATCGCTCCGATGGATTCAACATTTCCTCCACATCCTTAGCAAGATATATAGCCTCCAGACGCGTTGACGGACGATGAGGACGGACCCAGCGTTTCACCTCACTACTCAATCCTCCCAAAAAGTAACCCAGAGATTGGGCTTCTGAGAGACGTGGTACCAACGACAATAGATATTCAAATTCTTCAATGTAGTCATGAATGTCACCTGTTTGCTGCATCGTAGATAATTTCTCATAAGGATTTTGAATCTCTAAGCCACTGAAACGCTGTAGAAGTTCCCCGGTGAATTGAGCCCATGTCAAAGATTCGTAAACTTCCTTCACCACCGTGAACCAATGGTGAGCCACCCCCGTCATACTAAGTTGAGCCAATCTGACTTGCATCTCTGCCGGCGTTCCGTGTATTTCGAAATATAATTCCGCCTTGGAAATCCATCCGCGTGGATCATACCCATAAAATTCAGGAAGTTTAATTTTCTTGGCTGCTACATGAAACTCGTTGCCTCCTTGAGATTGAATGTGGGAGAAAGAAGAACCGAACGGTGGACCGGTAGGCTTATGACCCATAGGAATTTCAAAACCCCCACCAGAGGAATTGTTAAGGATTCCTGATGAAGCTCCTTCTTCTCCTGTAGCTTGTTTGCCCTGTTGCTTTACCCAGGTTGTAATGAAGGTACGAAATTCCTCTTGCTTTAGTTTATCTGCTTCCAACGATTGAATGGACTCTTTGATTGCCTTGACATCTATCTGTAACACTCCAATCTGCTCCTCATGAGAATCCAAACGTGCCTGAGTTCTGGTTTCCATAGATGGAAGATCTGTTCTTCCCATGAACAATCCGGCAGGTCGGACCAATGTTGAGAATACTCAACTTAAGAAAAGATTAACAGAAAGAGAAGAGAAAAAATAGCAGATAGTTCTAATTACTCAAAGAAAGTCTCAACAGCCAATATACCAAAGAAAGGATTTCCAGGAAACCCTCCTCCCTCACTAAGCTAACGCTAGGAGCCAAAATAGAGAAATCTCATGATGAAATCTCAGTACACACCCCCTGTAAATAACCACCTGGAACATTCTCCAAGGCAGTAACTAACTATTGCCAGCTCACTACATTTTACCCTTTACTGCCCATAATACCCTTGGGTCTCCTAGAGTACACTTTCCACATTTTAGGCCCATCACTAGAATGAACCAAGGTAGAAGAATTAACTTGATGATTTGTATCACATATTATATGCGTTCTTCTAGTTACTTGATGTTACTTCATTGATTATTTAAATATTATTCATAGATATGGTTGTTATGAATTCATGACATATCTGAAATGTTGATTTAGTGGCTTTGAACATTTCCTGTTGCTGCTTTGAACGTTTGTCTAATTTGTTCAGCTTGGAGAAAGAAATATTGGATCGCTATCTTGATATTGTTCTAAAGGGAAATAAAGATGGGTTAAAGGTGAGATTCTAGCCCCTAACTCTGCTACATAGAGAATAGTTTGACGGCAAAGTAACCTAGAAAATTGATATAGTATATGAAGCAATTCAACAAGGAGGAATTCCTTGCAATTCATTAGCTTACAGTTTGTCGCAGAAATTAAAGTTTGGAATGGATTTTTGTGAAGAAGGTAGAAAATGATTATGCAACTAGTGTTCACATTACAGTTTCATTTGACTGATGCATATGTAAAAGATGAAATAGAGGGATTAAGTTACTATTTATTATCTGTGGTGGATGAGCAGAAACTGCGACTGCGGATTGAGGATCCCCCACGAAGAAAGCATATGGTCTACCTAGGAGGTGCAGTTCTTGCTGGAATTATGAAGGTAGAGAAAACTTGCTGTAAAAGTTTGATGTTGCCACTAATTGATGAAGTAATATCCTGTGTTTTTTGGGTATGGAAAACTATGCAGGATTCACCAGAATTCTGGATAAGTAGAGATGATTATCTGGAGGAAGGAGTTGCTTGTCTGAATAAGTGTGGTTAGGTATTAAATGTTTAGCTCTCTGTACCTATATATATAGCATACTTGGGGGTGTTTTCAGCTACCAAAAAACATGATCGTTTTTCAGGATGAATTTCATACTACTATACTACTGCATTTGGCATTCTTCTGTACTCAGGGAGAAAACCATACCACCAATCTGACATTTCTTCTTTTCTTTTAGAGCACACTACGTTCATGAATGTGGGAGAAGCTTTGAGCCTCTCTCCCCATTTTAACTATCAATTCATTTAATTGTTTTCTGAAAACCTCGAGGCTCGGTTTCAAGCAAAATATTTTCCCTTTTCATAGAAAATATTTTCTGGTTTTTCAAAGCTCTCTCCACACTGCTGCATCCGAATCCTTTCTCTTGTTGAAAATAAATAGCACCCCATATGAAATTTTGTACCTTACTCCAACCGTCAAATTCCACACTGAATTTCAAGGAATATCTTTTAAGTTAATAAACCAAATTCAAATGGTAAATTATAGCACATTGATGGTCCCGTTCATAATGGCGGCAGGTGGCTACTGACATCAAAACCATAAACTGGGGTGGCAATGGAAATGCATTTCCCACTTCGTTTCCAATGATTATAGGGACGGTTTTGAAAAATTCCCATTAAATGATTCGAGGATCTTTTCCTTTCCATGCGGATCTCTACGGGTAATACGAAATCTCCATGCCCAATAAAATAATAATATTAATTTAAAAATACATTTAATTTTTATATATCGAAACCACACATACCACTAGGCCAGCCAGGCGGAGTGAATTAGACGGGATGAGAAAAGAGTGGCGGCATGCGGAAGCGGAAGGAAGAAGAGAGTAGACTTAGAGATACGAAGCTCCTAATGAGAAAAAGAGAAGGAAAGGCTTTAAAATAATTTAGGTTAACTAATTCAATTGTATAGGAATAAAATAAGGGTTAGGATAGCGCCAGATAGGTTTGTAAATAAAATAATTAGTTTAGTTTAATTGATTCAATTGTTTCAAATTAGTCTGATAGGTATATGTTTGTATATAATTAATTTAGGTATGATTCAATGTTTTTAAATTAGCTGATGTTCTAATTTAGGTTATTTACTGTCTAATTAATTAAGGCTTGGATAGCTCGAAAGGTTTGTAAATAATTAATGTTATTTGAGTGATATTTAAAATTAATAAATTCATTTAGGGATACGTTAATGGGTGGGGATCCCTATGGGGTGGATATAGCAATCCCCATCCCCACTTTTTACAGTTATTTCCCTTTCCCCTCGGTTCGGATACTTGCGGTTTTCGAATAATCCTCTCCCTGTTGCTATCCTTACCGCAAACTCAAAGTCAACCCAAGTAATGGCAGCTGCATTATACACATTGAAGGCTCTCTCATCCTTCATCATGGTTGCGAGTTATGTTTTTTTTTTTATAATACAAGCATATTGTTATTAAAGAGGCAAAATCTAGTCATCCGATGCGATAATCGTGGCTGCAAGCATAAACACACTAGTTACCCGAATGCGATAGTACCTGAATAGTGGTAGTAAACAATTACTCCATCCTTTTTTAAAATAATTTTCGTATTTTCTGCATTGATAATACAACACTATATAAAAAAAATAACAAATTGAAAAATCAAGTAAACTAATGCCATCATAGTTGAATAATAGCACATGGGCACTTCCTTTATTCACATAAGAGCTCAACTCTAAAAACCATGGTTGTTAAAACCGGATTCGAATCTTATTATACTCTGCAACATCTACAACATAATGAAACATGTTGATAATCGAAGCATTATTTTGTAGCTTCTTTAAGTCTTTTTCTGTCCATTTGTCCTTGGTCTTTAATACTTTAGTTCCATCAACCACTCCAAATGTTTCATAAGGGCCTTTGATTATTGCTAACTGGGCACTCATGTTCTGTGCTTGGATGAAATTCTTCATTCTGTTTTTCCAGAATGTATAATTTGATCCAAAGAATAGAGGTAGTCTGGTGATGGGCAATCTTTTTGGGGGGATTTGAGCTGTCTCATTCTTAGGGAGGAAACATGTGCTATTTGATGCCATTGAGGGCCTGGCTCAAGATAGTTTTATCTTATGAATAGAACTTAAGCTCTAATACCACTTGTTGGTCTCTTGTGAGGTTAGATTAGTTCCAGGGGGGGGGGGGGGGGTTGAATGGAACTATTGATTAATTTTAACCTTTTATAAATTTTTCTCACTTCAAGTTCAATAGCACAATACATAAGCAAATTTCGGAATCAGAAGCAAGTTCCATTTAGTGAGTTCATCAGTCAACAGAGCTTGATTCTACTTCAAACTTTTGCACGCGGAAAACAGTCCACTCAGAGGAGCTTCTATATAAATTTAAGGTTAACAATCTATTGATACACAATAGTCGGAGCTTATATATGAGGTAACTAGTTTAGAGCATGCAATATCAGAAGTAAGTAAAGGTAGAGTTAGAAGAGAGTTACATAGCAATTTATACTGGTTCAGCCTCCTGCCTACATCCAGCCCTTAGAATACCTTCTTTTGAGTTTTCCATTACACAACTCTTTACTAGTAGAGCACAAACCTTTACAATAGAAACAGAGGTTCTGTAAAGTACATTTCTTTACAATCCACACTCAGCTATCTATCTCTTTAGAGCATGCAATATCAGAAGTAAGTAAAGGTAGAGTTAGAAGAGAGTTACATAGCAATTTATACTGGTTCAGCCTCCTGCCTACATCCAGCCCTTAGAATACCTTCTTTTGAGTTTTCCATTACACAACTCTTTACTAGTAGAGCACAAACCTTTACAATAGAAACAGAGGTTCTGTAAAGTACATTTCTTTACAATCCACACTCAGCTATCTATCTCTTTAGATGTCTACTTATAACCAAAGCAAACATGAGAGCTTATAATCTTTTTACAATAGATGATTGGTTCTAATATAGAACACAAATGAAGTACTATCTCTCTATTAAATTATACAAGTATAAACTATGAATGTTTATTTCACCTTTGCTCTTTTTCACTTGAACATTTGAATTTATTTTTGCATTGATTATCAAGAGTGATAAATGAGCTTTTGGCTAGACTTTTATAGTGGAAGCTTTGAGGCAGAGATGTTTGAATTTTGAATTGTCCGTTGGAGGGAAATCTTCATTTGGCTTCTGGATTCTGTCTATGCTTCTGACTTTCATGCTAATATGTCCAAATGAGGAGCCGTTGGTGAAACCAGTCTTCCGTTTGATGTTGAGCAGTGCATCAACAACAACTTCTGACTTCTGGCATATCAGACTTTCTGTCTACTTTCTTTCCCAAAATGGTGGTGTGAGAGAGATGTTTGGTTGATAGTTGCTTCTGGCTTCTATCTTCTTACCAAATCCGGAACTGCCTTGATGTTGACTCTTTGATTCTCTTAAGCATTGTCTTCTAGCTTTTGTTTCCAGACCAGAAATAGTGCTATTAGGCCTTTGTCATTTTTAGGGCCTTCTAAATGTCATTTATAGTTTGAGTTTATATTTGAACAATTAGCAAACATATTTATATAAAATAAAACTTAATTTAATTCTTCAAATTAAATATTATGGGAATCTAATTCCTTAAATGTGATTTTTGTCATAATTTAAAACTTAGTGGAAATTGTGTTTTAACAGTAACTTCACTAGAAAAATTCTCAGGCCACTGGTGGAGTCACAAACAGTCTCACTCAAATACTAGCTTTCTTAGACGATTATTGGCTTTATGATAGCATTTTTCTATGCACTTAAGACAATATATTATCTAAGATTTTCCAAAAGAGTGTTTTAAAAAAAAACAATAGCTTTTGTTGAAACCCAATTTTGATTATGACAAAAATTACAATTAAGGAATTAGATCCATCAAGTAATTAAAATTCAGAATTAAATATGTCTTTATTATCTAACAATTACCGTCGGAACTAGATGGGTCTTCCGAAACAAGTTAGATGAAGAAGGAAATATGATAAGGAACAAAGACAGACTAGTTGCATAAGGATACAGTCAGTAGGAAGGTATTGACTATGGAGAAATTTTTGCTCCAGTAGAAAGAGAATTTAGCAAGCAAATGCAAACATAATTTGAAATGTCCATGATGGGAGAACTTAGCTTCTTTCTTGGACTTCAAATTAAACAAGGCAAGAATAGAATCTTCATTAGCCAGACTAAATATGCCAAGGAGATACTGAAGAAATATGACATGGAGAATTGCAAGGAAATCTCAACACCTATGAGTATTGACACCGTACTTTCAGTAGATGAGCCAGGTAAGTCAGTAGACAGCAAATTATACAGAGGTATGATTGGCTCCTTACTCCATCTAACTGCTAGTAGACCAGATATACAATTATCAGTATGCTACTATGCTAGGTATCAATCTAACCCTAAGGAATCTCATAACATAGCAGTGAAAAGAATCCTTAAGTATTTGCAAGGTTCTGTGAATGCAGGTTTATGGTATCCCAATACCTCAGAGTTTACTCTTTTAGGATACACGGATGTTGACTATGAGCAAAGCTAGCTTCCACATGCCTTTGTAGGCAATTCTTCTAGAAAATCTCCTGTCAAACCTCCGCCTCCACCACTCCATGTGCCAGTAAGTACTTCACCTTCTGACCCAAAGACTGCTGAGCCCCGCAAGCGCTACAAGAAGAAAACCCCTAAGGTTAAATTCCATCTTGCAAAGGATACTTCCTCTGATCAATATACTGATCTTGACCCTTCCACAATCACCATTCCTTTCCCAACCATACCTTCTGAGCAAGATCCGACTTTTGAGCCATCAAAAGAAAATCAAGCCTCTGTTCCTCACTTAGGGGAACAAACCTACTCTGATAAATCTGAACCCAACTTGGGCAAAGACAATGCAACAACAACCTTTGTTCCTTCTCTTTCATTCCATGCTGCTTCATCTAAAGGGCACACGATTCTAGATGCTGCATTTGCATTAATGGCTGATATGGCTAAGTCTCAAATCTCTGCCTCCGTATTTACTCCTACTACTGAGCACACCCCTTTGAGCGAGACCATGATTCCTATAAATGAAGTCACCAGGATGACGAGTCTTCTTTATACTCTGACTGTAATGGTCTCTCAGCAAAGTTCCCACACCTTTGCTGATCGAATGGTTGCACTTCAACTTATGATGGTTCAACACACGAACCTTTTGGATGCCAAACTATGAGCTCTTCCTACCACTGTGGCTTCTGTTGAAGGCCTATCATTTAACTTCCAGCAGATGAATACTGAGCTTATCAAGGTCCAACAGCAACTTGGTTCAACATCAACTTCTACTATTGATCAACTTTCTGAATCCATACGCCTTCTAAACATCAATAGAAGTGTTACAGAAACATTAGACAAGAAGACATCTGCAATATACAAACAAAATGCTGACACCTTCAAGCACGTCCAAACTCTTGCCAATCAAAACCGGATTCCGAACCATGCACTCCGAAGCATTCATCAAAAGTACACTGCTACTCTTACTGACTACGTTGTTTGGGGCTTCAAGGCCTTCCAATTTCTCATCAGTAATATGTGCATCTCTGGTTCTATTATTTCTGAATCTGCTCGTTCTGGTCCTGCCATATTTAATGGTCTAAATCAAAGCTCTCAGAAGCTTCAGACCTATACTAAACAGTTGAACTCCAGGAGCGTTGCTGGACATGGCCAAGCTCCAAGTTCTTTCCCCATCACATATGCTAGCAAAAAGGGGGAGAAAACCTCTAAGGCTGAACAAAAGGAAAAACAAGACAAGGCCACAACCTTTGGTGGAACGACTTCAGTATCAACACCTCAGCAGCAACAACACCCATAAAAAAGAAAGTCTAACGTAGTTCAAGTGAACCTTAAACCTAAATAGATAAGATATGAACTTGTATACTTAGTCTTCCTTCTGTGCTCATAGACTGTTTAGTCTTATCTGTTGTATGCTGAATGTTTATGTATATTATCTTATCTTTTCCAAATATTGCTTCTGTATGATTACTTGCTTCTGATATATGCCTTTCACACTTATAACACTATAAGAAAATAATGGTTTACTGACGGAAATTTCCATCAGTAAACATCTATATTCCGTCAGTAAAGTGTTTTCTTGACGGAATGAAATCCGTCAGCAATACATGCGTGGGTAATGTATTTTGACGGAATGTTGACGGAATATGTGCTGACGGAATATTGACGGATATTTTCCGTCAACAAATTTTGACGTTCTCTTTGACGTTTGAACCGTCAAATTCATAAATATAAAATAAATATTATTTGTTAAATATAAACATTTAGATTGAAGGGAGCTAACTATATCTATATAAAGACTTTTTACTTTTAAATACCAAAACAACATGGTACTTTTAATTAACAGTATCTAGTTAATTGTAAATACAAAAAAAAACCAAAATGAACACAAAGAGGTTCGATTCTAAACCACTGCCACTAAGCCCCATAATGCAAAGGCTAAGAATTCAAACCCCCATCTCATTAGTTACATTTGTCAAGATAGAAAACCTTGCAATTAAGGTTACATTTTGACAATTGTTATAATACAATATAAAAGTTCAAAAGTATAGGCACAAGTTCATGTCTGACGAAAAAACCTCTCTTGCACCCGTGGTGTCAAGAGAGGTGGGTAAATTATATACGTGGTGTACAACCTTCACCTATTTTCACATTTTGGTGTATAACATTCAATTTTGCACACTAAAATGTACAACCTTTTGATGACCTCACACTAAAGTGTACATCAGGTAATTATGACCGGTCAACCCGAAGTCAACGCGCCACCTCAGCAATTTAATTTTTCTAAAAATAAAAAATTAACCCAATAAATATAACATTACTTTTATACCCTTTATAAAATCATCTTCTTCAACCTACACCCTTATTTTCTTTCTACTCCATTTTCAAAAATTATTTCTCTCTCTTCAACCTTCATACTTGTTTTCTTTGTAACTCTCATCTCTCTCTTATTTTCTCTCTCATCTCTCTCATCACTTCTCTCTCAAACTCCCAATTAGCTATCAAAAAATTGAATTCAAACCATAATTAAACTATCCATAATGAATACCAGTAGCATCAAGATACAAATTTTTTTTTTTTTAAAAAAAAACCCAAATAACCACATTAACAGAAAGAAAAAAAACACCCACATTACAATAATTAATGGATCTCCCTCTTTTCTATACCACTTATACCCAATCCTTTTTTCCCCCACAAACCCAAAAAGTATTCCTCAAAAAAAAAAAAAAAAAATCATCAGTACCTCAGATATAGAGGAAATGTCATGCATTTATATGCATGTAATTAATTAATTAATTAAGACCAACTTACTGATACAAAGAAAAGCTGCACCAAAACAGTTGATTCTTGGTAGATTTTTTGCTGGTTGAGATGGAAGAGGATCCGAGGTTCCTCTCAGCGCAAATTTTGATTATATATTCTCAACCTTGAATAAAATTAATAGGCTGATATTTCTTAATTGCTGCTGACATGATCTCTCCGATCCAAGCTCCTCTTCATCTTTATAACTTCATATTCCATTCCAGACTTTACCCTTTTTACCCGTGTTTAGTCGCAGTTAAGGCGGATGTATATATTTAGTGAGAATCGAACTTGTGTTGACAACTGATCTATAACCTGAACCCAATATAGCTAAAAGAAAAGAAAGAGGGAGATGAAATGAAGAAGAAGAAAAAATGGAGTACAAAGAAAACAAGTATGAGAGAGAAAGGGAGAATTAGAGAGAGATGTCTGTTTAATTTCCTAACTAACTTATAAGATATTCTAGAGAGAGAAAGGGAGAATTAAGAGAGATGGAAGAGTTAGAGAGAGAAGTGATGAGAGAGATGAGAGAGAAAATAAGAGAGAGAAAAGAGTTAGAGAGAGAATGAGAGAGATGAGAGTTAGAGAGAGAAATATTTTTTGAAAATGGATTACAAAGAAAACAAGTATGAAAGTTGAAGAGAGAGAAATAATTTTTTAAAATTGAGTAGAAAGAAAATAAGGGTGGAAGTTGAAGAAAATGATTTTATAAAGGGTATAAAAGTAATGTTATATTGATTGAGTTAATTTTTTATTTTTAGAAAAGTTAAATTGCTGAGGTGGCGTGTTGACTTCGGGTTGACCGGTCACAATTACCTGTTGTACACTTTAGTGGGAGGTCACCAAAAGGTTGTACATTGTAGTGTGCAAAATTGAAAGTTGTACACCAAAGTGTGAAAATAGGTAAAGGTTGTACACCAAAGTGTGAAAATAGGTAAAGGTTGTACACCACGTATGTAATTTACCCCAAGAGAGGTAAAGCATCCATTCATGGTAATTCTTCCGGTTGTAGTCCTCCCAACTTTCTTCCTGAAATGGATAACATATTATGTCAAATTATAAGAACTAGTGGAAAGAACACAAATACATTCATTCATGCTAATCTAATTGTGAATCAACATCCATATAAATTATAATAATAACCTCAATGATTAATCTTAATAGATGTGAACATCCAATGTCACAATAAAAGTGCAAACATACATACATTAATAAATATAATATGCATAGTAGTGATAATATAAGTGTGAAAAACAATAGCATAGAGAACTATCATAATACTCATCCAAAAGTAAAGTTAATCCTGATTTTTGAAGATGTGCTTTTCGATGTCAAATAACATAATCAATCAACTTTGTTCAATCCAACACTTAAGGAAAATAATAATCAATGGACAAACACTCTGACACTTAAATGCTCTGATACTTAAATGATAATAAGGATGTTACAAATAACTCTGATACTTCATCAATGTAACTCTGATACCTAAACAATTATCACAAGGACTTTATCTCAGTATCATTAAGCTAATCTATTCCTTTGATATATTTCACTCTGATATACCATGCTTCTGACTCTGAACTCAATTTTACTATTTAACTCATATCGTCTAACATTTTTCAATCTTAAGTAAAATTCTTTTCAGTAGCTCAACCCTTATGGGGGAGAATCTAAAAGCAAAGCAAGTCCAACTACTGTAGGGGAGATTAATTCTATTATTTTTAACCTCTGAATTTTTGCCAACATCAAAATGGGGGAGTTTGTTGAAACACAATTTCCACATTGATTTTGATCATGACAAAAATATTAAAAGAAATTAATATCCCATACTTAGTAAAAACTTTAAGCTTAAATGTTCATTTATTTGGACTAATGTACTTGTTAAGTGTATTGTTGATTAAATATGAATAAGAAAGAAACATAAACAAAGGCCTTAAGCTTGGATCAAAGGCCCAAGGACCATTTACAGCCCAATAGCTGGAAGGATCCAGAAGCAGAAGCCATGCCTAAATGAAGACTTGTTTCGGAAGAATGAGATCAAGGCATAGAAGACAAGGTCAACATTGACTCAGGACCACTGCCATTATACCTCTATATAAGGAAAGAAGTACAAAGAACATATGGCTTATCCCCTGGTCAACTTGGAATCTTTACCTCATTTGGTTAGACAGTCAGACTGCCTCTATCATCATTTCAGAAGTGTGTTATCTACTGGATGTAACGGAAAAGAGAAGAACAACCATTGGCTGTGTACACTGGATATTGAGGATGACAGTGACAGAAGAGAGTCGTTTCCCTCTAACGGTTATTTTCAATTTGGAAATGACCTGCCTCAAAGTGTCACTATAAAAGCCCCATCACTTGCTCATTTTGGACTGGATCATCAATACTGAAATCTAGAGAGAATCATCATTTGAAGTTCCAAAGGTAAAGCAAAAGCTCATACACATTTACTGTTTCATTCGTGTAATAGCTAAGAGTTCTTTTATTGTGTTCTAAGTAAGAACAAACTTAGCAATAGCTTAGAAAAGTTTAGAAGCTCTTCTGCTCACTTCGGTTATAAGTGAATAGTAAGAGAGGTAGATAGATAGCTGAGTATTGAGTGTAATGGAAGGTACTTTACAGAGCCTCTGTATCTATTGTAAGGGTTTATTCTCTACCTATTGGAAAGAGTTCACTAGTGGATTAAAACCTATAAGAAGGTATTCTGGGGACTAGATATAGGCAAGAGGCCGAACCAGTATAAATCGGTGCACAACTATTTCTCTAACCCTTTCCTTATGACATATTTATATTGCTTGCTTCTGTGCTTAAATATATAACTTGTGCTTCTGACTATTGTACTCAATAGCTTGTTTAACAAAGTCACACAAAGGCTACTCCAGTTAAGTGGCCTAGTGTTTTATAAAGGACTAAATTTATCCAATAGTTCCATTCACCTCCTCTTTGGAACTAGATTCTATCTCATAAGGGACCAACAGCCATAACTCAAACCATCGACCATTTGGTCCAAGAAGCTCCGATACCATGCCATGAAACCAATTGAACTAATAGCTCAGGATGATAGTTAAGGTCCAATTATAGATCTGATATTAATATATGACAATATATTATAATAATTTATGTGTTGGTCCAAAATGAGTGTGAGGAAGAGAGTTTTGAAACTATTCAACCATTTTTTTTATAAAGACTCAATTAATTATTTTTGCATAAAATGAAAACTCAATTGATGAATTTTTGTCGGTTCATGGATCCAATTAATAATTTTAAAGGAAAATTACAAAACTGGGTCAAATGGGAGGTCCATTTATATATCTAGACCAATTACGCAACACATTACATATCTAGACTATTTATTACTGACTTTCCTAAAATGCCATATATATATATATATAGGGGTGAGATCCAGTGTGACAAGAGGTCTAGGTATGGCAAAGAGCTTATTGTGTGACATTACTAAACTACGTAGTTTTGATGATAATTAAAAAGGGCAAGGTGACAAATTTATAAATAAAAAGAAAGAGAGGATAGAGAAAATTGTTTTATTTCTTTTCTTTAAAATACATTTTCCCGACATTGCTAACCTCGTTTTTCGAAAAATTTTATACTATTAGACTCGTCTAAATTAGACGGTCATTTTTAGATCCCTGAAGCTTAAGTAAAAAAAAATCCAGTGAACGGAATCCGGGTGGGCGTTTTTTGGCGAAAAAAAAGTGCTCAAAAAATTCTCAAAACATTCCAGAAAATGTAAAACATTATTCTAAGAAACTTTAATTCTTGGGTCGAAACGGGATTTCTTACGGTTTAGTCCCAATAAAACTTGTTCATTAATTTTATTCATTTTACATGCTTCAACAATTTGTTGGGTCAAAACTATAAGAAATCTCGCTTTGAGCCAATAATTAAAGTTTCTTAAAATAATGTTTTACATGTTTTAGAATTTTTTGATAATTTTCTGGGAATGTTTTTTGTCCTACTTACATTGTTCCGATAATGTACGAAATTGTTCCAAATCAGTGTACCATTTTGTTCCAACATAATACTTATATTCTTCCAACAGAAAATTGTTTTATTTCTTTTCTTTAAAATACATTTTTCTGATATTTCTAACCTGGTTTTTCGAAATTTTTTATACTATTAGACTCGTCTAAATTAGACGGTCATTTTAAGATCCCTGAAACTCAAGTAAAAAAAAAATCCGGTGAACGGAATCCGGGTGGGTGTTTTCTGGCGAGAAAACAATTGCCCAGAAAATTCTCAAACAATTCCAGAAAATGAAAACATTATTCTGAGAAACTTTAATTCTTGGGTAAAAGCGGGATTTCTTACGGTTTAGTCCCAATAAAACTTGTTCCTTAATTTTATCCATTTTACATGCTTCAACAATTTGTTGGGTCAAAACTGTAAGGAATCTCGCTTTGAGCCAAGAATTAAAGTTTCTTAAAATGATGTTTTACATGTTTTGGAATTTTTTGGGCACGGTTTTTGTCCTACTTACAGTGTTCCGACAGTGTACGAAATTGTTTCAAATCAGTGTATCATTTGTTCCAACATAATACTTATATTGTTCCAACAAAATATATTAGCGTACCAATTTTTCCAACAAAATAGTTATATTATTCCAGTATAATACTTATATTGTTCCAACATAATAAATCAGTTTACCAATTGTTCCAAATCAATTTTATTATCTATGTCTTTAATTTCATTTTTGTTTTTTAGTATTTAATATAGTATCTTCAAATTTATATTAGTTATATCATTTAGAAAATAATTTTAATTCTTATATTCTTCCAACATAATAAATCTGTGTACCAATTATTTCAAATCAGTGTACCAATTTTTCCAACATAATAGTTTTATTGTTCCAACAGAATAGTTATATTGTTCCAACAGAATTGTTATATTGTTCCAATAATATATTGCAACACATAGTGCTGAAAGGTAAGATCAAAAAATACCTAGAAAATTATCAAAAAATTTCAAAGTATGTAAAACATCATTTTAAGAAACTTTAACTCTTGGCTCAAAATGAGATTCCTTACGGTTTTGACCCAATAAATTGTTGAAACATGCAAAATGGATAAAATTAAGGAAATTTTTTTTATTGGGACTAAACCATAAGAAATCCTGCTTCGACCCAATAATTAAAGTTTCTCAAAATAATGTTTTACATTTTCTGGAAGTTTTTGAGAATTTTCTGGGCACTTTCTGTTTTCTCGCCGGAAAACGCCCACCTAATCGCCGGATTCCATTGATTTGGGACTAAACCGTAAGGAATCTCACTTTGAGTCAAGAATTAAAGTTTCTCAGAATAATATTTTACATTTTTTGCAATTTTTTGAAATTTTTTTGGGCATTTTTTTTCTCACCGAAAAATAAATCGCCGGATTCTGTTCACTGGAATTTTGTTTACCTGAGCTTCTGGGATCTTAAAATGACCGTCTAATTAAGATGAGTCCAACGGTATAAAATTTTTTGAAAAACGAGCTTGGAAAAGTCGGGAAAATGCATTTTAAAGAAAAGAAATAAAACAATTTTCTCTTTCCTTTTATTTACAAATTTGCCATCCCCTGGTTAATTACAAAATTGGTCATTGTCACACAATAAGGCTTGTCACACCATAAAAAAATGTGTCACACCTGATCTCATTTATATATATATATATATATATATATATATATATATATATATATATATAACAACTTAGAAATTTCTAACTCTTCCTTCATTCTCTCTTCGTTTCTCTCTTAGTTTGCGAACTTGGCACTCTATTTTTAATTATCGACTCGTATATACGTAAAAAATTTCTTCTTGCAAACTTGGCACTTTGTTTTTTAGTATTTTGTACATTTTCCCCAGGAGCATATGATTTTACTTCGTATTAACGCACACTGCGAATCATGCGAAGAGAAATACTACTTCGCAGAATGAGTTTGCTTTGCAGTTTTCACAAACTACGAAGGAAATTCATGTACTGAAGTAGTATTTACATTCACAGTTTTTGCCCAGGCTTCGCAGTTTGGAGAAAATGCGAAGTGGTATTTTTTGTTATTTGCCTAAAATATACGCAAGTAAACAACATGTATAACAAAATGACATAAAAAACATAACATTATCAAAATTTACAATAAGATTGCAATAATAATTCAAACCATAAACCCTAAATCCCAAACTCCAGCAATGGCATGAGTACTAGTGTACCACATTAAACCCTAATTGGAGTGCTTCCAGACTTTAAGATGAAGTTCAGAAGCATAAGGAACTAGAACATTTGGGAGGAAGTTCAGAAGCAAAAGGAACTAGAACATTTGGTTTTCACTTTTTTTTTATCACATCACAATCACCATCGCTGTGATTGATGCATTTGTATTCAAGCTAAATAGATACTTGAATTTGATGTCTTTGTATTCAACCTTCACAAAAATTAAGTCATTTTAGGGAAATAATGAAAGTAACGCTTCACAGAAAGTGAAACTGCGAAGTCTGCAAAGAGAAATACAATCTGACAAAGGATGATTTTGCTTCGCATATTGCGAAACTGCGAAGTCTGTGAAGTCATTTTCTGGAGAAAATAGTACTTCAGAGGATGATTTTGCTTCGTAGGCTTCACAAAATGTGAAGCAAACTCATTATGCAAAGTCATTTTCTGGAGAAAATACTACTTCAGAGGATGATTTTGCTTCGCAAGCTTTACAGAATGTGAAACAAACTCATTTTGCAAAATCATTTTTTGAAAAGAGTGGAAGATGAACGTAGAAATATAGTAGACACTTACCTTCTTTTCGTCTTTTATCATTGAAATCGACAATAAACATATGATAAACGCAGAGGAACATCGAGTAATGATGCATTCGATGCGCACAGGAAGAACGAAACAAAGAGAGGAAGAAGAAACAGGAAGGTGAAGAATCATGCCTTCGATTCATACAAGAACATAGAGACAAAGAGAGGAAGAAAAAATGGATTATGTAGTTGAAACGATAAAAAGAATCAAGAAGATGAAAAAATGGGATTCCGTTCGCACAATAAAAATAAAGGAAGAGATGAAGATGAAACGATAGAAAGAAAGGTGGAAAATGAAAGGTTTGAAGTATTTTAGGAAAGTTACAAATAACTAGTCTTAATATGTAATGTGTTGAGTAATTAGTCTAAATATACGTGGTAAAGCTCTTAACCTAGTGGTTGAAAGCTTACCTATGACTAGGGAGGTCATGGGTTCGAATCACATCTGTGTTTGGTGGAGATTTTTCTTTCTTCTTTAATGTAAACGTATTGTGCGCAATTTAAAAAAAAAAGTTAGTCTAAATATATAAATAAGCCTCCAATTTGATTTAAGGGGGTTAATTAACTTTAGATGGGAGTAAATAGGCGTTGTGAGTTAAAAAAAACATGCATAAAAATGAATGGACTCAAACTCTAAAAAGATACTATTAAACTAATACAGAAATGTTCATTCTGGCAACAGTATTAATTGTACTTAGGAAAATAACCTGACACGTGTGATATGACAGTACTTTTACAGCAGCAAAAATGCCAGGAGGAGTGCCTTATAAATGAAACGATTGGGGAAAATTTGTTCACTTTTTCTCTCTTCTCTCACTGTTCTTCAATGTCAGCCGCCAACATCACCTCTGCTGCTACCGTCTCGCCGGTCAATTACGACGTCGAGTACCTTGCAGACGCTTGGTATAGTGTATGTGCCTTGTTCGACGGTGAAAAACTGACGGTGAAGTACCACAATTTTACCGATGACGACGATAGTGTTTTCCGGCCACAAGACTTCAAGTCATTGCAGGAGCTTGAGGACTTCAAGGGACGGTTTAGGCCACTTTCGACTCAGTTACAGGACAACGAGTGCAAATCTATTGCTGAGGGTATGGTGGTTTGCGCTTCTCGCAGCTTAACTCCGTCTGACGTCCGCTTCTACGATGCCTTCGTCGATGAGGTTAGTGATTTTTCGTTTTCCTTTTTCTAACCTCTAGTTTTGTTGTGGCAATAATACTATTGAGTTATTATTCGAAATGTCTTTCCCCTCTTTTATGGGATAAAGGAATGGCATTTTCCTGCTAAAATAGGAGGAACAATCTTAGAATAAATCATTTAATAGAAATGAAATCAATTGAATTCTTACATACATGATTTACAATAATATCAAAATAACTGAATTCTTTCATTTTGTTCCTTCCAAAGAGGAGATTTGATTAAAATATAGAATTTGATCGAGTCAGAGGAGGAGAGATAAGAGAGCGAGTTATAGAGAAATAAAGATAGGAATTTGAAAAATTCTGACAGATAAACTGAGTGGAAGGGATGAGCATTAAGTCTGCAAAAGCCTAATAGGATTATATATTTAGAAAGTGATGTACTTTGTTCATAACACATTTGAATGCAATGGAGTATGATGTTATTGAAAGAAAAGTAGATTAAAAACAGCTCTCATAATAATAATGGTAGTACTTTTACTAAAACCGAATTAGGAATTACGAACTATGTAATTAGTTTTGCAATCAGCTCTGTTCTCCAAACCTTTGGGGAACATGGTTTTGTTTTGGATGAAGAATCTATTTGAGTTTTCATATCCTTTCTCCTTAGACTTGAGTTTTTCCTTTTGTAATGTGGCTGTTTTAGCAGGTTATTGAAAAGGTTCATTGTTTTACCAATGGAGAAGAACAATGCAAGTGCAACTTTATGGTTATATGGCAACATGGTCCAATTGCTGGTTGTTTGGCCGTTAAGAAAATCGAGGACATATGTCGTCCTCAATCTAATTTTCGAATTAATCCTAATGTTGCCAGTTTTTTAAAACTTGTTGAAAAGAAACTTGGAACTGCTGCTCATCAGCCACATTTGATTTCTAGCTTGCCTATGAAGCCTCGGTCAACTTTTAGCCCAAAGGTATGTGTTTCACTTATACGATTTCATAATGTTTCTTTTAACAGCAACTTATGATGTTTTATTATTTTGTGTTCACAGGGAACAAATTATGCCAGGTTGCCTGTGACTAGCAAATGGAAGTCTCAAGGTTTGCTTTCATTATTTGCTGTTATATATATGATTGCCTCCTTCCTTGATGTCTTGTCTTGATAGAAAATTATATATAGGTTTCTCATCTTCTCATCCTGGCCTATTGGTTTGCTTAAATACATTTTCTTTCCCTATCTTGTTGTTTGCAGAAATGGAGAGGATGTACAATTCTTCTGAAAGAAACAGTGAAAACACTGACCTTGGAGCTTTCAATCGTTGTTTTGTGATTGGCAATCTCGATAAGGACTTGCACCCCTCAGCTATTGTGGAATTTATACATTGTCAAACATCAGTCTCAGTACAAGCATATATTTTCCCAAGTTTTCCATCAGAGACTTACACAAAAGGAGTCATTAGATTGGACTGCCAAAAGGATTTTCAGAAATTATATGAATTTTTGGATAGTCCAAATCACATCATTGTGTCATGGAGAGGGAGGTATAATATCTAAATGAGCAGCTATACTCCATTATTGACTTAATTCTGGTTCTTTCACTATTGTGTTCCTCCCTAGCTGCATGTTTAGGAGTTGTGAATGGGAGCTTGTATTGTATTACTGATCTATCTCTATAACCTTGCACAATTGTTCTCTAGTTATTTTATTTCATGGCATCATCATGTACATAGCTTTTTGGTTGATTTTAGTTATTTATTTTGCACTGTGTGCAGACCATGGGTGACTAAGATATCTAGGGAAGAGGTGGCATTGGGGAGCTTGATGTCTAAATATAAGGTGAGTTATTTACAAGGGAAATGATTTCCAGGTCTTAAATGATAGAGTTTTTGGATTGGCAACTGATGATATTGTTTATGAATTATGTAAACAAGTTGGAAGATAAAAGCATCGGGAAAGGGAAAGGGAAAGGCGGTATAAAAGTAGTCCATTGTGGATGTGAAAAATACGAGATTGCAAAGCAGCTGAGAGATATGTACATGGAGTTTGTTGAGCATCAAGAGAGATTGCATACAACACTAGCCCTCAAGGAGAAAGAATATGGACTTTGCTGCAATGGTAGTCAAAGATGTTAAGTTTTGTGCATATGCAGCAGAATCAGTGTATAGTGTAGTTTTGGTCATGCCACATTCTACAGAGGTCCAACCGCTTAGATTGTGCCATGTCAGCAGTCGAGCTGACGTCGTGCAATCTGAGAGGTCCCGGACCACCATAGTTATAATTAGAAACTTAATATTAAGTGGTCGAATTTCTACCTGTTGCGCGAATTATTTAATACAATTTAATTTTATGACTATTATTTTAAAATAATGTGTTATTGTTATAATTTCTTAGCGATAATAGGCAAATTATTTTATTATTAGTATGGTACTGTGTCTTCTATGGTTACTTTGTTTTTGACAAAGTAAACCTTACTTTGTTTTTTTCACTATTGGATGATGAAGTGTAAAATTCATCCAATGGTGAAAACACACAAAGTAATGCTTACTTTGTTTTTATATGGTTTTTTTTATGAGAAAATTAGTTGTTACTTTTTTTTTTTTTTTGTAATGTTTTCATATCAATGAAAACTATATATTTTTTATTATGTGAATTATCCAAGTTTTATTTTAGTATTAATAGTTACAAATAAATAAATGATACTATGCTTTTTACTAAATTTTTTATATAAGATTTTAGATTTCAAAAATATAAATTTTAGATCTTATAAATTCTAAACCTTGATTTAGGAACTGTAGGTTCTAAAAGTCAGTAATATTCATATAGACTCTGGATGATCAAATGAATTTTATCATTCAAGGTACATGGAAACATTGAAATCTTTAATAATAAACCCTTAACCTTATACCTTATACTCTTAAAAAAATAAACCCTAAACCTTAGTGTATACATTCTAAATACTAAAATATAAATCATAGCCCCTAATTTATAAATTATAAATCTTAAAATATATGATTTAGGATCAATTGAAAGAATACACTCCATCCGTTCCATAATAGATGTCTTTCTAGAGAAATTTTTTTGTTCCATAACACATGACATTTTGATCAATACATTAATTGTCTTTTACCAAACTTACTCTTATTTAAGTTGTCTTTGTATTTTGAGAATAAATAAAACTTTATTAGTTGATAACAAAGTTTTTTAATTAAAATTAATTATATTTCCTAATTATTATACATTTTAAAGACATCTATTGTGAATATATATAGAGTAGAGATCAGGTGTGACACATCTCTTATGGCGTGACAAGCCTTATTGTGTGACAAGGACCAATTTTATAATTAACCAAAAGGCGGTGGCAAATTTGTAAATAAAAGGAAAGAGAAAATTGTTTTATTTTTTTTCTTTAAAATGCATTTTCCCGACTTTTCCAACCTCGTTTTTCAAAAAATTTTATACCGTTGGACTCTTCTTAATTAAACGGTCATTTTAAGATCCATGAAGCTCAAGTAAAAAAAATTCCGGTGAACGGAATCCGGGTGGGCGTTTTCCGGCAAGAAAAAAAGTATCCAGAAAATTCTCCAAAAATTCCAGAACATGTAAAACATTATTCTAAGAAACTTTAATTCTTGGGTCGAAGTGAGATTTCTTACGGTTTAGTCCCAATAAAACTTTTTTCTTAATTTTATCAATTTTACATGCTTCAACAATTTGTTGGGTAAAAACTGTAAGGAATCTCGCTTTGAGCCAAGAATTAAAGTTTCTTAAAATAATGTTTTACATGTTTTGGAAATTTTTGATAATTTTTTGGACACGTTTTTTATCCTACTTACGTTGTTCCAAATCAATGTACCATTTGTTCCAACATAATACTTATATTGTTCCAACAGAAAATTGTTTTATTTCTTTTCTTTAAAATACATTTTTCTGACATTTATAACCTCGTTTTTCGAAAATTTTTATACTATTAGATTCGTCTAAATTAGACAGTCATTTTAAGATCCCTGAAGCTCAAGTAAAAAAAAATCCGGTGAACGGAATCCGAGTGGACGTTTTCTGGCAAGAAAAAAAGTGACCAGAAAATTCTAAAAAAATTCCAAAAAATGTAAAACATTATTCTAAGAAACTTTAATTCTTGGGTCGAATCGGGATTTCTTACGGTTTAGTCCCAATAAAACTTGTTCCTTAATTTTATCCATTTTACATGTTTCAACAATTTATTGGGTCAAAACTGTAAGGAATTTCTCTTTGAGCCAAGAATTAAAGTTTCTTAAAATGATGTTTTACATGTGTTCGAATTTTTTGATAATTTGCTGGGCACGTTTTTTGTCCTACTTACATTGTTCCAAATCAGTGTACCATTTGTTCCAACATAATACTTGCATTGTTCCAACAGAAAAATATTTTATTTCTTTTCTTTAAAATACATTTTCCCGATATTTCTAACCTTGTTTTTCGAAATTTTTTATACTATTAGACTCGTCTAAATTAGACGGTCGTTTTAAGATCCCTGAAGCTCAAGTAAAAAAAATTCCGGTGAACGGAATCCGGGTGGGCGTTTTCTGGCGAGAAACAAAGTGCCCAGAAAATTCTCAAAACATTCTAAAAAATGTAAAACATTATTCTAAGAAATTTTAATTCTTTGGTCGAAGCGGGATTTCTTACGGTATAGTCCCAACAAATTGTTGAAGCATGTAAAATGGATAAAATTAAGGAAAAAGTTTTGTTGGGACTAAACCGTAAGAAATCCTATTTCGACTCAAGAATTAAAGTTTCTTAGAATAATGTTTTACATTTTCTGGAATTTTTTGAGAATTTGTTGGGCACTTTTGTTCTCGCCGGAAAACGCCCACCCGGATTCCGTTCACCGGAATTTTTTTTACTTGAGCATCATGGATCTTAAAATGACCGTCTAATTTAGACGAGTCTAATAGTATAAAAATTTTCGAAAAACGATGTTAGAGATGTCGGGAAAATGTATTTTAAAGAAACGAAATAAAACAATTTTCTCTATCCTCTTTTTCATTTTACCCTTTTTAATTATCATCAAAACTACGTAGTTTTGTTATGTCACATAATAAGTTCCTTGTCACAACTTAAGCCATTGTCACGCTAGATCTCACCCCGATATATATATATATATATATGAAAGTTAATGATTCTCATCTTATTACAAATTTATAAAACTTGTAATTAGAAAATGTATGATTTTTTTTCATTAATCTATCTACATTAGGAATTAGGAACCACTGCACTACGAAAGCACTTGATATTTGTAAAATAAGTTTAATATATTAAGAATTAGATTATCAATATTGATTAAGAGATAGATATTACTATCATTTGTGACTTTTATGTAACTAATGTGTGAATCACCATAACTTTAATACTCCCTCTATTCTCAAATAAGTATCGTTTTAGATAATTGTTTTTGTTCTTTTTTAAGTGTCGTTTTCATTTTTCAATAAATTTTAGTATAGTTTTTTGGTCTAAGCATTTAAATTTTGTTTTGATTTATGTGTTTTTTAAGCTTTCAAAGTTTCTTCTCTTTAGTCTAACATAGACATAGAATGTATGTTAAGATTCAACAAAGTAAGAATAAAATGAATAGAAAGATGATCTCTTTATCCTTTACATGTAGTCTTCTTGTTTCTTGATATCTATCTCCAATTTCTACTTGGATTGTTTTTTTATTTGTTTATCTTTTTTATGTAAATAATAATGTCCCTTCAACTAGATTTAGGCCCTCCTTTTTATAAATTATTGCACCATTCCATAAGGTTGTAATGTTTCAGGAACCCTTCTAGAAGAACACAACTTTTCAGATGAAACATGGTGATCCTTTGGTGAAGCAATACAATGTTTCAGCAAAACTAGGTGATTCGTGATCGCTTCCTGTGTTGCGGTCGTGATAGAGGACTGGTTCAGCAATTGGTAGCGGTCGCAACACTGGTAGCAATCACTACAAAGGTCTGGTCGTGCCAGAGATTTTCAGTAAACACTCCAACAAGCTATGAATCTTCATTTTTTCACGTCTTAATTTACGCAATAACCCTCTAAAAACTTGAAAACAATAAAAACAAAAAAAATAATGATAATATACTAATATTTACAATAAATCACTACATTTAAGCTTATAACAACTACATAAAATATGAAGTAATAAATTTCATATCACAGCCTAAGGGTTTTCTTAATCCATAAAAATGGCTTAGGCAGGGGACCAATTGTCTCCATATTTGTTTCTCTTATGTGCATAAGGGCTTTCATCCAGAATTAGAAGTGAGGAGAGAAATGGGAGTCTTCATGGGATCAAATTGGTGCATTCTAGACCTATTATTAGTCATATACTCTTCGTGGATGACTCTATTATTTTTTTTTTATGCTAACACTGAGGAAATGAATGTGGTCAAACAGGCTCTATCTAACTATAAGGCGGTTTTAGTACAAATGGCCAATTTTGAAAAGTATGAGATCTGCTTTAGTAGTGGGGTTATTAGAGAGCGAACGACTTATTGATTCTAATGTTAGGGGTTCAAAAGGTGGGGCATCTTCCTGAGTACCTCATGATGTCGACTCTTGTCGGCGGTCTAAGAAGGCAATTTTCCAATTCTTAATTGATAGGATGAGTAGAAGACTACAACATCAAGGAGAAAGGCTTCTTTCAAGTGGGGGAAAATAAATACTTATCAAAGCGGTTGTTCAAGTCATACCAAAATACATTATGAGTTTCTTTATTATTCCTCAGAGTTTCTTCATTCACTAATTGGTAGATTCTGGTGGAGTGGCAATGGAAGAAATTTTTTTTATATAATGGATCACTTAGGATGTCCTTTATAAAGCTAAAAAAGAAGGTGTATCGATTTCCGTTGGTTCGAATCTTTCAATCTGGTTATGGTTGCTAAACAAGATTAGAGGTCGCTCCAATCTCCAGATTCTCTTTGTGCCAAAGTTTTTAAAGCTAAATATCACCCAAACTCGAACTTCTCGGAGGCCAATATAGGGTGGAACGCTAGCTATGTTTTGGAGAGAATTAATCAAAAGTAGAAATGTTGCAGAGATGGGAGATAGTTGGAGGGTGGATATGGGAGTCAAATTGAGATTTAGAGCTCGAATTGGGTGCCAACGCTACCAGCAAAGTGTCCTTTAACTAAGCTTAAAAATTTATATTTTTCTAGACTCTCAGATTTGATTGAGAGGGAGATGGAAAATTGGATTGCTTCGGGACGCCTTTTAAGTATTTAGGCTGTTTTTATCTTCACAGATTTAAGTAGTACAATGATACTGAGTGCAGTCAGAGACAACTTTAGTTCTGGTCAGGAACTAAAGTTATTTCTAAGGTTGGTTCAGAAAATGGCACTTGGTAGTCTATTCCTGAACACAACACTAGATCAAACAACTCAGCAACTCAAGTTAAACATTTTCTTATCAAATATAAAAGCAAGCAAGTATAGGAGATAAGGGATAGAGATACTACTCAGCAGTTTATCCTGGTTCGGCCTCTTGCCTACATCCAGTCCCCGAAATTCCTTTTCAGAGCTTTAATCCACTACCGAGCTCTTTTGGGTAGAGCACAAACCCTTTACAATAGTCAGCGAGCAGTTACAGAGTACCGTCCTCTATAAACCTATACTCAGCACTATCCAACTCTAAGTACTAAATACTGAGCAACTCAGAGTCTCCTAACTAAATTTAGTGATTGATAAAGTTTTGTTCTATAAGAAAGAGCACTTGAATGATCTAATCTATTGTTTACACAAAAGAATAAGAGTTTGTGTAAATGTTTTTGCTTTGCTTTCAGAGGGAACTTCAAGTATGAATTTGCTCAGAGCTTTGGCTTGTTGAAGATCAAGTTCCAATGAAGCAAATGACAAGCCTTTTATAGTGACACTTCAAGGCATCAGATAGTCATTTCGAATTTCGAAATAACCGTTGGAGGGAAACGACTCTGTTGTCCCTTTAATCCTCAGCGCTCAGTGCCACGGCCAATAAGAACGAAGACTTTCTGTCTCTCTGTGTCTTGTTCAACAACGCTTCAGTTGCTTTACTCAGAGTCTTCAGATGGTCTCACCATTTTTGGCAAAGATTCCAAGACAGCATAGCGACAGCTCGTCTATTGCGTCTGAATCTTTCCTCAATTGGATAGCCTTTGTCTGCAAGTTAGGAAGTCAACTTTGAAGCTTGTCTGCCTTCTCTTTTGCCCTTCGAAATCAGCAGCTTCGTTGTGAAGGCATTGGCTTTCCTTCTGGATCCTTCTTTCCGCTGGGCTGAGTGGATCCAAAAGCCTTTGTCTGTTTTGACTTTCTTCTTTGCTCTCTTGGGTTTTAACTTGACTTATTGGCTTGGACTTTATCTTTAATTTCTTTTGCACTTAGAATTTAATTTATCCAAACCACTCAACAAACACATTAGTAATAACAGATCAAAGCTTTTAAATTTAATGTGTTGGGAATTTATCTTCGGGATTTTAATTCTAATTTAAATAGATTTGTCAAATAAAAATTAGTGTGGAAATGTGTTTCAACAGCCTTTAGCACTAATGAGGTTAATGAAAATTCTAAAATCCCTATTAGTAGGAGATTCCCAATGGATTCTCGTTGCTGAAGGGAAGAGGAGTGTAGAGATTTGTCAAGCTTCTTTATCTTCGCTATCCTCAAATTCGTATCAATTGATCTAGAAGCTCCAACTCCATCTTAAAGTCAAACATTTGTTGTGGAAAGACTACATGGTTATTCTTCCAAATTTCAGCAGACTCAGGACTAGGGTTGTGGATGCGCTTAGCATGTGTCCAAGGTGCAATTGGTCCATTGAGATGAATCTATAGGAAAAATATTAGTCCAAAAAGATCATCGAAACAGGAATAACAACAATAACAGTATAACATTATTCTTAACTGAAATTACGTAATACAAACGAAATTATGGAAAATCTGAACTGACGAATTGAAAATCGAATGGAGAACTCTAAGGGTTGTATTGACGGGTTCCTTAAGACAGATTTATCCGTTATTGGCTATTGTCTCCCAAGATACAACAGATTCGTAGACGAACTCTAATCGTGTGTTGAAGTTATCACCAGAATAAAACCATAGATCGAACAAAGAATAACTATAAAAGTTGCAGGGGCCTTAACGAAATTAAACTCTTAAAAAAAACAAAACTTAAGGAATTAACGTGTTCTCTGTATCTACTTTTCTCCTATTTTGTATGTGTTGTCAATAACAAAATCTATCATTTTTTTCTGAAACAAACATATAAAAGAAAATATTCCAGGGTTGCAATGTTTAACTAAATGGTACAACCTGTTTTTATCAATGTTATCAAACTCGGATCGGACCGGCCGGTCGGATCGGATCGACCGGGAACCGGTAAGGAGTCCGGTCCGAGCTTGACTGGTTTAATCAATCTTTAAAAAACCGGTGTGAACCAGTGATGAATCAGTTCGACCGGTGGTTAAACCGGGAACCGGTACAACCCGGTTCACACCGAGTTGATATTTAAAAAATATTAACTAAAATCACACTCTCTTTACATTAAAATTATATTTATCAAAATTTAATTAAAATAACCAGTGAACCAGTAAACCGGAATGAACCTGGTTCACAGTTTAAGGCAAACACAGAAACTTATTCTCCTCAACTGTCACTACCTTTTTTTATAATGAAATTTTTTATTGCTCAATACAATTGGTAATCTAAAGAGTATGTACACTCATTTTATCCTTGAGAAGAAATCCTCCTATTCCACACATCCGATGTGGGATGTTGAGGCTTTTTCTCATTTTCCTTTTATGTCTAGCCTCTTGCAACGTGGTTCAGAATTTTATTTGTAATTTTTTCTCATAATATACTATTAAAAATTAATATCGTATGACATAGAATACGTTCACATATTTCAAGTTATTTTAAACTCTATTTATCCATTATATATTTAAGTGTCAAGTTGATAAAAAAATCCAAAAGTTGTTTATAATTTGCTCTGGATATATATATTTTATAAAAAAAAATTTAAATTAATTATATATATTTAATATATATAAATATTATTTATTTATTTATTACGTCATCCGGTCCGACCAATCCGAGCCATCCTATCCGACCAAGTGACCCATGACCCAATTATAATCCGGTTTGATGTCCGGTCCGATTATGTTAACATTGGTTTTTATACCTTTACGAATAGTTACTAAAGATTGTCCTTTTCTAATTAAAAATAAATAAATAAATTTTATTCAACAATCACCCATATGAATAAAATTGGAAACGAGATTAAGACATGATGATAACTTTCTACTGTCGATATCTGCATAGGATAGGTAGGCAACGACCTTTGAACCTTCCTTATGAAAGTATATTTACTTTAATGACTGACTAGTAGACGCGATGTCCTTGAATTATTTTACCATTTGCGTAAACGATTATATATTTCACACAAGTACAAACATAACACGGTTTTTGGTTATCATGGTTATGTTCGTTATGGTTATTGAACATCTTCTGGTTTTGTGAGAGTTTTAGAGAATTAAGTCCCATCATGGTCGGTCCTGACACTTTATGGGCCTTATGAGAATAAGGGATGATGGGCCCTTAATAAAAAAAAAGTATACTTAAAAATTTAAAATAGAGATTTGAGCTCATTCTAGACCTAAAATGTCATATTATTTTGTCATCTTTTACGCTTGAATGGATATTATAACTACATTTGTAACAAAAAAAGTTGTTATATATATAGAAAAAATATTTTGGGCCCTTTTGGCCCTGAGCCCTAGGCGGTCGCACTCATGGCCTATGCCCAAGGTCGGTCCTGAGCTCCATTAGTCTTCTTTCAAGCGATCTCACTTCACTATTACATGAGTGATTTATTTGCGTAGTAATTCTGACGCACAATGTATCATTAAAAACATAGCTTAACCTTTTCCATTTTATATGACTGTTTACATCATAGGAATGGACTATGATTGAACCCTCATAGTGACCACACAAGGTTTATACAATGTTGTCCATTTGAACCTAGATCTTGAGATCTCCAGTCAACAAGGTATAATTTTCCTTCACATAACGCCTTAAATAAAATAGGCTTGAGTCTCATTCTTTTTGATGTCTTTTCAATTTAATCTCGGTTTAACGTTTAGGTTAATGCATCCGAGATATTATATTTGATCCTACAAAATCAATGGAGCTTATACTCGTTGAGATCAATTGAATAATGGTGTTATCATACGAAAGCTTTTCTACCCGCATCTTATCATTGAAAAGTTTTTTATACCAGCAGGTTCACCAATTACCCCTCTATGTCTGTTTCAAACTTTTTATGGCTTGACTTATTCAATAGATATGATATTTGGCTGCCCTTCCATCATCTTGACGTACTTGTTTTAAGGCGGTTTTATTTCTATATTTTCCATGACTTTCACAAATTATATTTTCTAGTCAACTAATGTTCATCTACGAGCGTCTAACTCAGCTAGATAACATCATTTGCGACATTCCACATTTCTAATAGAAATCAACCCCTACGCATGAGAATATCAAAACATGGAATTTTTGCATATTATCATCTTCGAAGAAAAGATATTTTCTTTTATTGCCGAGACATAAAGTTCACTCCAATCACTGTGGCTGATTGACTTTGTCACTGGTACAAGTGGGTCTAAAGCCTATGAAGTGACCATGTTCTTAGAATCTGACCCATCTTCAGTTGACACATGTACATGTTGAAGCACAATTTCCACACTAATTTTGATTTGATAAATCTATTTAAATTGGAATTAAAATCCCTAAGATAAATTCTCAACACATTAAATTTAAAACTTTGATTTATTATTACTAATGTGTTTGTTGAGTGTTTTGGATAAATTAAATTATAAGTGCAAAAGAAATTAAAATTAAAGCCCAAGTCCATAAGCTAAGTCAAGGCCCAAGAAAGCAAAGAAGAAAGTCAAACGGATCAAAGGCTTTTTGGATCAACTCAGCCTAGCAGAAGGAAGGATCCAGAAGAAGAGCCAATGCCTTCACAACGAAGCTGCTGACTTCGAAGACCAAAGGAGGAAGCAGACAAGACACAAGTTGACTTCCTAACTTGTAAACAAAGGCTAACTAATTGAGGAAAGATTCAGACGCAAGAGACGAACTGTCGCTGCGCTGTCTTGGAATCTTTGCCAAAAATGGAGAGACAATCTGAAGCGTACTGAGTAAAGCAACTGAAGCGCTGATCAACAAGAGATAGAAAGACAGAGAAGACTTCGTTACGATTGGCCGTGGCACTAGCTGTTGAGGACGAAAGGGACAGCAGAGTCGTTTCCCTCTAACGGTTATTTCGAAATTCGAAATGACTGATGTCTTGAAGTGTCACTATAAAAGGCCTGTCATTTGCTTCATTCAGACTTGATCTTCACCACGCGAAAGCTCTGAGCAAATTCATACTTGAAGTTCCAGCTGAAAGCAAAGCAAAACAATATTTACACAAACTCTTATTCTTAAGCAATAGATTAGATAATTCAAGTGTTCTTTGTTTTAGAACAAAATATTATCAATCACTAAATCTAGTTAGGAGACTCTGAGTTGCTCGGTATTTGGCAATCAGAGTTGAATAGTGCTGAGTGTAGGTATAGAGGACGATACTCTGTAACTGTTCGCTGACTATTGTAAAGGGTTTGTGCTCTACCTAAAAGAGTTTAGTAGTGGATTAAAGCTCGGAAAAGGAATTTCGGGGACTGGATGTAGGCAGGAGGCTGAACCGGGATAAACTGCTGAGTAACATTTTCTATCCCTTATCTCCTATATCTGCTTGCTTTTATATTTGCTAAGAAATCGTTTAAACTTAAGCATGCTGAGTTGCTAGATCTAGTGTTGTGTTCAGGAATAGACTTCTAAGTGCTATCTCCTGAATCAACATCAGAAACAACTTTAGTTGCTGACCAACTTAAGTTGCATCTGACCGCACTCAGTATCGTTGTGCTATTAAACGTTGTGAAGAAATATTTTTGAAGTAAATAACAAGTCAGTCTTAACACTTAAAATTTTAAATAGTTCATTTAACCCCCTTAGGAACTTATTCTCATATCACAAGAGACCAACAGTACCAACACATACCAAAAGACAATTAATGAAATAAATCAGTCATATTTCTAAAATTCCAAACAAATCAAGTTAGAATCAGAAAATTTCAATATGTTTAAACAAATAGAGACAAAACAATAGCTAACAACAACAACAAAAATATTGTTATATAATTATTATTAAACTGAAATTACGTAATACAAACGGAATTATAGAAAACTGAATAGTTGAACATTGGACAGAGTATTTTAATGCCTGTGTTAACAGTTTCCTTAAGACAGATTTAACCGTTATTGGTTATCGTCTCCCATGATACAACAAATTACACAAGCAAACTCTTAACGTGTCTAAAGTCGTTATCACGGAACCGAAGTAGAAAATATAAACCGTATGAACGTACATATGTCATAAACATTTGAGAGAGAATTTTGTTCTCAAGTGTATGAAATTTGACAATTTGATTCTGTATAAATAGAACAGGAACCAATTCATGATCTATCACAATCTTTTTCCAAGAGAATCTGATTGTGTTTTGCGAAGGAAGTCTGGAAAATGAGTGGCGATGGAAATCTAGAGTGACATGCTTTCGATACTGAGATGAAGAGTAGTATTGACCATGAGACGTTTTAGCTTTAATTGTTGTATGGTTTCAAAGGAATAATGTGGTTCATGGTAAAGTAAGGATCAGTGGGTTTCAGATAGAGAGAGTGGTAGTGGAAAGCAGCTCAAGCTCCATAGACTAAAATAAACTATGATGCTACCTGGGAAAAGGATAGGCCAAGAGGTGACATGGTGCATTGTATGTGAGGAGGAGGATTGCAAAATGTACAGGAAGTTCCTAATTTTCTAGTCAATGAAGTTACATTTCCATTAAAAAATCAGCTTTATGCTTTGTTTGTTTGTTTTTCACTTCATTCTCCCTCCAAAATGTCTCTAATATTTTTCTTAAAATTATATCCAATAATATTAGGGTCATAATGATAATATTAATATGAGCAAGAGAGATCAGTGTTGATCAAAAGCGAGGCAAGTCATGAGTTTTTAATATACGAATTCATCCATTGTTTGTAGGCTTAAACTACTATTCACCATCATCTATCTAAATTTGTGAAATCTCGTAAATTTTTCTTTTTCTTTTTTTTCTTTTTGCATGTGTCAAATTTCAACACAGTATAACAAGCCAATAGCACCATGACACAAATTTAGAATTCTGGAAGCAGAAACTACTGGAAAGTGGATATCAAGAAAGTGTCAATTTCTTGCACTCAATATTTATGAAAATCAGATTGCTGTTTTCGCAATTTCTGTCGAGAGATTAAAGAAAAAAAAAAAAAAAAAAATCTGTCGAGAGAAGCGACTTCCTTTTTTCTTTATAAAGCGATTCATGGAGGGGCCTTGATTCATTTAGTACCACCAAATAAAAGAAAAATAATATACCCTATCTAACCAATTAAACAGTGTTTCTCATATCTCACATAAGAAATAGGTATGAAGCAAACGGATATACAATAAAATCGCCACAAACAGAAAAAAAAAAAAAAAAAAAGAATAATGTAACAATAATGTTAATTAATGGGTAAACAACACTGAATGGATAAAATAAATATGAAGCTCAATAATAACCAAACCAGTATAGACAGACACAAAACAACATTGTTATTGCATCACAATCATCCCCAACCCCACATCATCATAAAGCTTAACTAAAGTCACAACAAAAACAGATTCCAGCAGGACCCATCATAGCTTCTGACTGCAGCTCCAGTCTTCTGGATTTTGATTATATGGCTAGGGCCAGGGGTAGATATGTGATACTCTTCCACAATAGCTCTTACCAGGCAAGAGCCACCTCTTTATTCTGCGGGAGAAGATATGCAGCAAAACCATTTTCTCTGTGGACCATTAAACCATTTTCAACCTATCAGCATTAGATATAAAACCAGACGCAATAAACTACTCTGAATTAGACATGCACCCTATGCGTGTTTTCTCATTGTTGCTCTTTCATGGGTCGCCTGGAACTTGGCAACCAAAAAGTGGCCTTACAATTTTTATTACCTATTCTATTACTCAGTTGTCCAGGGCGGTTTGAAAGGGTACCAATCGATAATATCGGTTTAGAAAATACTTCAAAGTTCAACCTTGTCAGATATTAATATGAAGCCGACCATTAACTATAAACTTGAGCTTTTAGTTCAATTGGTTCCATGAAATGGTATCAGAGCCAGGTTGACCAAGTGGTCTAGGGTTCGACTCCTGACAACCCAGTATGTTTATTTAATTGCATGACATGGTAATATGGGCCTGTGTTGTGCACGCTTCAAGCCTAGTGAACATTCATGTGTGGGGTATATCAGATATTAATATGAAGTGGATCATTAACTATAAGCTTGAGGTTTTAGTTCAATTGGTTTCATGACAAAACTGAACTAAATATTCAATCAAACTAAAATATTTCATTACCAATTAATTTAAATTAGTTAAAATTTGACAAAAATAAGAAACTATTAATTAGTAAATCCACATTAGAACCTAAACAAATTTCCAATGAACAAATTAAATCGTACTTAACATTACAATCATGGTTCAAACAAATGATCAAATTTAAAATAGTTCACGATTGATCTTTTTTTCTTAAATAAAAATAAAAAACTAAAACCAAACTGTAAACTGTTTTTAATTAAATTTTCAAAACAAATTGTTTTTCTTAAGATCTAAACCAAACCAAACTGTCTAAGTCAGTTTAGTTCAATCTTGTTTAGCGGTTTCAGCTAAATAACTTGCACCCCTAGATACCAGCAAGGTACTGACTAAGAGATGTGTTAGAGTAAAATTCCAACTTACAGACTGAGGCTTTCCAAGAGTGGCAGTGCGGGTCTTGTATCCTCCATCCTTTCCTGGTGAGTCAGGCTTTCCACCAGTCTTTTTCTCATTCCTAGCCTTGTTGAAGATGACTGTGAATCCCTCAGCTGATGCTGGATCATTAACATCCCACTCACCAAACTTTGGCAATGGTTGACCCTTTTCCTGAAAAAATCGAAAATTATTTGAAAAGGCAATCATCCAAGAGAGGACAACTAACACTGGGACATGATTCCAACCAAGCCAATGACAAGGTTCTAATAAATCTGCAAGCCTTCAAGGTATTAAACATCAAATACAGCACAGATAGCATACAAAATGAAAAACTCAGCATAAAACTTGCTTATTATAATATTACTTAAGTCGTATTCGCACAATACATATCGTTATGGACAATCTGCACAAAGCTGCTATTTGGTACCCAATATAGAGTTTATCTTTCAAACAAGAACTAATTAATATGTAGTGTCAACTGATGATTACTTTCTTAAATCATAATCGTGCAATCCTAAACAGAGCACAATTTAGCACACATTCTCAATGCGAAGATTAAGGATTTTGACGGGAAGTCCTAAAGCAAGCATTTGAAACTAAGACCCCCTTCTGCTAAGAAGTATCTGCAATCACAAGACATTGACAATGAAAGACAAAAAAGATGCTGGCTGAATATCCAAAGATTCCAAACCCAACAACTTCATAGGATTCTGAATGACAGCAGTGCAGCATAAGAATTTATAACCATAAATCAATCTCTCTCTCTCTCTCTCTCTCTCTCTCCTCCCTTGATGTTGTCTCACCAACTTTAAACTCCCATAAAATAAAGAACCTCAATGGCCTATGCCTCTCTCTGTTCTCTTAATGTCTGTCATCTTTACCCCTACAACCTCCCCTTCCCAACCCCACCCCCTCCTCCAAAAAATAAAATAAAAACTCAATAGCCACTCTCTCTCTTTTCTTTCTTAATGTATCTCAGTATCCTCAACAACAAATTCCCAGCAAGAGAAAGAACGTCAGTCAAATGGAAAATTAGGTTACTTTCCTTTTCCCCCATAAAGACATATTGATACCATTTTATGCATAGGACATAACTGTATATAAAACTAAATAAATAAATAAAAACTGTAGAACCAAATTATGTTTTTCGAACAAGAGAAAAAGTAATCAGATAAAACCAGATTATAAAGACAATAACCGGAGAAATATAAACATTTGTTATTTCCCATGTAAGAAAATTTACAAGATATTGATGACAAATTCGGCAAGAACAACTGTATTATATGTTTGTAATTCTAGTAGAACTCTAGTTCCTTTCGCTCAATGAAATTAAAATGCCCCTAAGCTTTCGAAGCTAGAGATAAATGCTTAATGCCCCTAAGCTGATGATAATAATATATAAGTTGATACTATAATGTCCAAGTCACACAAAGCCTCCCTGTAATTGTTGAACATTACTAAATTTTTGTAATGGGTCGTTAGTTATCACTGAACCCATTCAAATCAGCAATTTCTTGATCACCTAGATTGTTTTTAAGGTACAAAATAAGCAACTTATTTTTGTAGTTCTTATTTAGCCTCTCAAATCTTTCATTGAAGACAAGTTGAAATTTAGTTCTTCCAATGCAAAATTAAAGTCCTGCATTGTGAAAAAATGTCTTATTGTGTAACCTAGGCAATCTAGATAAGGAACGTGGGTATTGGGAGGTTCAAACATTGGTCATGAACTAGAAAGCCAATTCATGTCCTACAATCCGGAGTGCTTCCCATTTTCCCCCCTAAGCTAGAGTTCTAGTTCCTCCTTGAATTTCCTACTGACTTCCTATCCTTGCCCCGTTCCAGTCTCTCATAAATGGATACTAGGTTGAGAATGTTTGCACAGTCATGACACTTTTCTCTCCAGTTCTGTGCTTTGCAAATATCAAAAACTAATCATGCAAGACTAAATATATGTTGTCTATAATTTAACCCACAACTAACACCTGAACTAGAAGAAGTGTTTATCTCCATACAATTTATAACATAGTCATTTGGATTTCCAATGAAATAAAATCCAGTCCAGCCACAATTCTATTTACAGGGGAAAAAAAACTTCACTAGTAATTGAATCAAGAAGTCAAATTGTTTAGGCAGCAAAAAGCGAGTTGCCAATGCTAAGTGGTCTATATTGCAGAACTACTTGGAAATTGAAGAAGAGAAGAAAATGATGATGATGATGAGCAAATCAATTTTTACTAGATAATTGAATCAAACACTTAGATTGTTAGGCAGCGAAAAGCAATATGACGATCCGAAGTAGTTTTATATTGCAGAACAACTAGGAAAGCTCAAAAAAGGTTGTCTACAAATATATCACTTAGCTAAAATTGACTTTCAAGTTTGTATGGCAGCATGGAAAATAAATAGATAAATAATAATAAGGAGCCAAATTACATCTTAGAGATTCGCTCTAAAGTGACAAGAGACCAGCACTCCAATCCGTTTTGGGTGCTTTATTGCTGTAGAACTCTAATAAATATAATATAACACAAGAAGGAACACGCACTTTAGATGAGCTTTCATGAATGATAGAAAAAGAAACAGACTGCAAAGATAAGCATCAATAACTGCTGTAGATTCACCAATAATAATAATAATAATAATAATAATATGCTCACAGGAAATCAACGGATGTTACCGATCTTCATTATTCAACGAAAGTCGAATATGTAAAAACATAAGATCAAAGACCTCCAAGTCATTAGTTTCAACCACGGCATTATTAACTACGAAAACAACAATAGAATTACGGAAGAAAAAAAGCGTAGAGGAGAAAAAGAAAAAGAAAAAAGCATGCTCTTACATACAGATTGTGGCAATGTCATGGGAGATTCACATAGAGCAAAAGAAGACAGATTGAAATATGACAAAAAAATCAAGGAACGAATAGCTGAATAATTATCAAAGTAATTTGTCACAAATCCAATCGTAAAAGATTAAGAAAAATGCAGAATGAAGAAAATCATAATAAATATAAAATATAAGACGATAAGGGATACATAAACATACAGAGTAAAATGGTAATAATTAAGAAATGAAGGGTCCAATAAGCAATGAACAGAAATTTGAAGCAAAAGAAAGAGAAAACATTGAATCGAAGTCGTCCAATCGAAAATGAAAGAGGAATAAACAGAGATAAATATGCATAAGAAAGGTGAGCGTACCGCCATGATAAGCAATTAGGACGGAAGAGAGAATAGCGAGGGAGTCGGGCAGGGCAGAGATTGGCCTCCTTAGAGCAGTAGGTGGAGGAGGAAAAGGAAGGGTGGTGGTGGAGGAGGAGGAGATGAAAAATGATGCAGCAGAGAGAGAAAGAGAAAGAGAAAGAGAGAGAGAGAGAGAGAGAGAGAGGGGTGGGCCAATTGGGCCAAGAAGACAGAAGCATAATGATAATAAAAGGGAGGGAGGGAGTATGTGTGGGGGCCCACAAGTTTGAACGGCTTCACGCTGTTTTACTTCAGTTTCCAGCTTGGCAACACCCACTTTACGCTACGCCCCCCACCACCACTAGACTTGTAAACGGAGCAGCTTGTTTTTATTTTTTAAATGTTTTAGGAAAATCTCCTTCTTCCTATATAACCAATCTTCTAAAAATGGAACTGAAATTCAACTGCATTCACAACTATATTAGATATCAATAAATTCTACGGTTTAACCGAACAGATTCATGATTGATTCGTGGTCGAGCTGGTCGTACCAATCGGTCCAATTTTTAAAAAATTGTATATAACTCTGAGTAAAATATCTCTCAATCCATGTTATGTGGAGATTTTATTTTTAATATTAATTAAAAATACATTTTTATAAAATATTATATCAATAAAAAAGAATATAAAATTATAATATTTTAGGGTCCGTTTGGTGCGTTGTAATCCAATATAATGTAATCAAAACCGTAATGTAATCAAATGTGTAATGTAATGGAATAGATGTTTGGTTGAAAAAAAATGATGAAATGTAATTACCATTACAATACTTATGTTTGGTTAGTTAAATGTAATCGCAAAATTTTATTTACATAATTAAAATCAATAAAAATATGAAAAACGTGAAATTAGTAAATAGTTTTCTGTGTTTTCATAGTATTTTTTATATTTTTTTCGTTTTTCCATTTTCTTTTTTCACCGTTTTTCCTATTTTCCCTTTTCTTATTTTTCACTATTTTTTTACTTTTTTTTCGTTTTCATTTTTTCTAGGTTTTGCATTTTTGAGAATGATGAGAAGTGGGAGTTGACAAATGAGAGATTTGATAGAACTTTGAAGATAGAAATTAGGATTACATGCTTTAGATGTAATGAGAATTCAAGCCATTTTTTTTTATGTAACGGGATTACAATAGTTGTTAAACAAAATTTAATCTATGGATTTCTTATTCCATTACAACAAAATTTTAATATGCAACTAAACATGGTAATTACTCTTTAATGTAATGGGCATTCCATTACAAAGCTCATTACATTTTACCAAACAGGTTCTAAGTGTATAAATCTTTTAATTAGTGTTAAATTTATTAAGTATAAAAATTAATACCAATATTTATGAATATATATATATATATATATATATATATATTTAATTTTATTAATAATAGAAATCGGATCTCTACGGATGGAAATGATATTCCACATCCGCGTTCCAATTTTAATGATAAAAAATTCCACATCCCTATCTAGTGAGAATGTTTTTTTGGGATTCCTCATTTATATCGAGACATATCTCTAATGGGAACGAAGAATTCCTATAATGTTGACAATCACATCCACCATCATCCCTTTTTACTTCTTACACTTTAATTCTTTCATGTTTTATTTTATTTCTTACAAATCTGTTTTTTCTACTCAATACTGTAGGTATATTTGATTTAGATATTATTCTTTAATAAATGTTAGTTGTTTATTATGGCTTTAGTTGGTAAATGTTAAGAGCATCTCAATTAGATTGCAAAATCACTTGCTAATTGCAAATGCTAAGGTGATATTTTTTTATAATTTATTAATAATCATAGTTGTAAGTTTGCTTATTTAACAAAAGTGCAGAGAAAAATGCTTAAGCTGCTATATACCGCACCCAAATTCCGGTTCACCGTCCATTTATGACATATTTGCCCTCCTCACTTTTTGAAACAAGAAAGTGGAATTTTTTCAAATCCTCTCTACCTTCTTTGCATTTTCTCTCTAAAATCATAAACCCGAACAACAATAATTAAAATTATGAAAATAATTGATATGTGACAATCCGAACCTCGAAAATGGATGATTACGAGTCGGAAACATTAAGATTTATATTTTTTTTATCCAAGAACTCATGAAAATAATACATATTTTTCATGACGATTTTGCATTTTTCGTCACAAAAAATAGGAAAATTTTTAATTTTTCGTCACAAAAAATTGAATGATTTAGTATTTTTCGTCACTAAAATTTTTACGATTTTGTATATTTCAAAATTTGGCCTAAACGGATGCGTCATACCACCCGACCCATGGCGGGAACGGATGCGGCGTACCACCCGACCCATGGCGGAACGGATGCCGCATCCGTTCCCACCATGGCGGGAACGGATGACGCATACCATCCGACCCATGGCGGGAACGGATGCGGCGTACCACCCGACCCATGACGGGAACGGATGCCGTATCCGTTCCGACCATGGGTCGGATGGTATGCCGCATCCGTTTAGGCTAAATTTTAAATTTTCTCTCAAAATTTTTTGTTTCAATTTTGATAAAATTTTTATGGCAAGGACAAAATTGTCCAATGGGAGCGGTGATAGGAAATTTGGGTGCGGTATATAGTAATATCCATAAAATATTAGATGTGGGTTTTCATTTTATTAATTGTTAATAAAAAAAACAAATATTAATTCAATTCAATAAATTAAAAATGATGTCAATGAACTCTAAATATAACTTGAGTGTGATTTTGTCAATTTTTATGTTATCCCTTTATTAAGATAAATATGTCGTTGGTTAATTTCTTGTCAATTATATATGTCATCAATAAATAACTATGTTATTTGAAAAATAATTATTTACTAACGGAACATACCTCAGATCGTTATTTGTAAATTTTAAAGTCACATATTTGTGTTTGCAAATAAGTCAAATCACAATTTTTTTTAGTTTGTCATTTAATCAAATATTGAGAATATCTGAATTATTTACTCTATTATGATATGTTGACCTATTTGTTATAAATAATTAGAATTACAAATGGAACAGTGAATGTGTAGCATCCTTAAAACCTTAATTTATAAATGGTTTACACTTTCGTATATGTTTATAATTAGTATGACTACATTTTAATTTTATTTCATATTCAAAACAAGTTTCAGATGAATAGTGCACTTATGAGGTGACTAGTGATGTGTTAAGTATTAATGAATGGTAAGTGCCTTTTTAGATGAGCAGCGCATAAGAAATAGAAGTAAAAGGACTGTCATGGTTAGTTGGAAGCCCCCGTCGAAGGGCTGGATCAAGGTGAATAGTGATGGCGCTTGTAAGGGAGCCCCGGGTGCGGCGGCTGCAGAGGGCATTGCTCGGAATGACAATGGAGTTTGGGTAGGAGGGTTCGCTATTAACTTAGGTATTTGCAGTGTTGTGCTTGCGGAGCTATGGGGTCTGTATTTCGGGTTGAAGTTTGCTTGAGATAGACATTTTCGTAGAGTTGTATTCGAAATGGACTCGCTTGTGGTTGTGGATTTGGTGAAGAATGGTAAGGATCATATGCATAGATTCTTTTGGCTGATTGATGAGTGTCAAAGATTGTTAAGACGTGATTGGGAATAGGTTAGGTTGATTCATGTTCTCCGCGAAGGTAACCGTGCCGCGGAATGGATGACGAATTACGCATGAAGTTTATCCCTGGGTCTTCACGAGTGTAAGGTGCCCCCTGCAGACATCCTGGATATATTATTTTCTGATATTTATGGTACTTGTCTTCCTAGAATGACTAGTATCACTTAGTTTGTTCTTTGTTGTGCTCCGAGGTTTCGTCCCCTCTATTAAGATAAAAAAAAAAATGAATGGTTAGTTAAAGATAACTAAGTTGTGATATGAATGAATGAAAAAAAACATGAAGTTAAGGGGTTAAATAGGATTATAAAGTAAATTATGGGCTCAAATAAAGCCGTTGGGCAATAGTCCCAAGTTTCATGTATGCAAGGATAAACAGAATAAATCACTTACCTTAAGAAATGTACACCTCTTCATTCGAAATTACAAACCACAAACATTTACTATTTGAGGTGTTAACTCTTCCATCTTCATCGTCAATGGCGGAGCTTATAATTAGAGGATTGGGATTATGGGCCGAAAGAAACTGAAATATATATATTAAAAAAAATTAGTTATTTTTCCTTTTCTATTGTTGCTACAATAACTAATTAAACTCCTCATTCTCTTACTTCTATCTTTTTATTATTATCTTCTTAAACAATTCATTTTTTTCTTCTACTTTGAGTGCAAATTGGACAAAACAAGAAAACATTATTATCTAAACTTATAGTTGATTTTAGTATTTACAAGAAAGTAAAATTTTATCATATTATTACTATATTACATATCAGATAATCAAATTGAACGAGTTTTGTTATCTAGGTGAATTCATAAGTGATTATGGTCAAACCTATAACTATTGATGTGTTTTTCAACAGGAAAAACAATGAAAAGCTGGATAACATACCACCTTCATATGGTCCCCCAAAACCCAAAAGCTCTGTCACTGTTCATCACCTAATAACTTCAAATAAAACTCATTTTTCCTCCAACATTTTCGACAAAAAAAAAAAAAACAAGTGAAGCTAGAAAGCATCGTTAATTAAAGATGTCAATTGAAGGTTGGTGAGATGTTTTGACAACTTTTTGTTTAGGTTAGAGCTTCTGGAATTCATAATTGTAGTGCAAGGATGATATATAAATGGGTTAGTATTTTTTTTTTTTTTTTTTTTTTGAGCTTTGGTATTCAAATTGATTATTTGTAGATTAATTGGAAGGGGTGTGTGTTCCCTAGACAGAAATTTTGAAACTAAATTTCAGTAATTTTATGTCCCAGTTTTCATCTAGTTAGAGTGTAAAATTTGAAAAGCTAAAAAAAAATATATAAACATTTACATATAGACGTTAAATAACTCTCTATGAAATTGTGTGCTTTAATTCAATATATAGAGGATGTTGTTTGGGTTGGGGTATAACTTCCTCGAAATCAAACTTCATGTTAGACATCAATGTTGAGATGGAACTTTGAGGACCTTAGGATCCGATTTAGAGAAAGTGTTTCAATAGAAAACATGTTCTTCTTTTATCTTAGGTTTATATAAGTAAAAATACTTATCTAGATATTATATTAATTTGAGTTATTTGGAGTTTATTGTGCTTAATACAAACCTGGTATTCTCTGTTTCTTCCTTGAAACAAAACAAATTTGTTTTTCATACCAAAAATTATATAGAGATGAAATAAAAGTGAATTTTGGATACTTTATACACATATGTCTAGCTCCATTAGGAACAAAAAAAAAAACAAGAAATTTGGATTAGTATAGAGAGAGTTAAGACCGTAAGTGTACAACTAAGTCACAAGTAGGTCTAAGGTAAAAGATTATGACTAAGTGAAGAATATAAAGTTAGAGTCTTTTAAGTTCCATATATCACGAATAAGCTTAAATTTTCATTTGAATTTTAATTTAGTATAATTATATAAATGTTATTTGATATTAGAAGGATAAGGTGCAAGTGAAAGCGCTCCTGACTGTGTCAGCTAGAGTATACCAAGTGAAATGGTAAGCATATTACTTATATATGCGTATAAATGTCTGTGTGATTGTGACTTGTTGAGTATGGAATATGATTAAATCTGATGTGAATAATTTACGTATGTTGTGATTATTTGTAATAAGATTCCATTATTATGAAAAGTTTGAGATGAAGTAAATTTGTATACTGTGAGTTGAAATTGTGTATGTTGAGCCCATGTTTGAATTGAATATGACTAGATAAGGAAATACTAAGAGCTTGCTTAGATGAATATATAAAATAACTCTCGTTGAGTGTGTTATCCGAATTAGTGAGTCGGAAATACATATGTTGAGTTATATCCGTAATGTACTACGTGAATGGAGTTCAACTCTTTCGAAGCACATATGATTGTATTCCAAATTAGTGAGTCGGGATACAAATTGAGTCCTGACACCATTATAGATATGTCATCTAAGTATATCAGGGTCCATAATTAATTAAATAATGATTAGGGTAATAAATGAATAAATTGATTGACTTCATGTTGAGAATGTGTAGTAAACGCTATTCTGATAATAATAGTATATCTTACTTGTCTCCTTTAAATCATCTTTATATACATATATATGTAATATATGTTTGTTGAGTAGGCAATTCATTCACTGTCAATAAATTTTTGCAGGATATGTGAAGTTCATATGTTTAAGTTTGCATTGACACCGATAATCCATCATCACCCTTGCATTTTAGAGTGTTTTGATTGTATTTTATTTTATGAATCCTCTATGTAAGATAATTGACTTAAACATGTATCTTAATTTTTAAAATTTTGATTATGTGTGAGATGTAAGGAATGATATATAAGTAGAGGTGTCAAAATGGGTCATGACCCATTTAACAACCTGTTTAATCCATGTAATAAATGGATTGAGTTGATTCATTTATAAATTGAGTCATAAATGGATCGACCCATATAATAAATGGATTGAATCACGAGTTAGTTAGGTTGACCCATTAATCCATTTAATAATTCATGAAAAATGAGAAAAAAACATGAAAATTGGGAAAAGTGAAAATGTGAAAAACGGAAAAAAAATAAAAAAATAAACGGAAAAAATGAAAAATATGAATGTATGTCAAAAAGTGAAATAATCTCTTATACTATCAATTAGATTTGTCTTTCTGATGAAATGATAATATGTATAGCCTAATCCCAATTCAAATTAATAATACAACGTTGTTGCTTTTATTTATGTAGAACTTTATGATGAAAAAAATCAAATTTTCTTTCTTTTTATTATTACAAAGTCACTTGTTTTCTTGCAAACATATCAATCAACTAACTATAATACACATAATAATATAATATTATTCCAAATCACTCATTCAAATAGACATATCAACAATTATACAATGTATTGATTTACCTCGTTAATAATTAACAGTTATTGTAATTTGCATGGAGAATAACAAATAAAGCAATTTGACACGCCTTTGATACATTGAAGATATAACTTTAACGTAAAATATTGTAAGAACTTGAGTCTAAAGATGGTGGCAGAAGGCACATGGTGCCAACTCTGGCCGACGGGAACCATCCCTTGTACCATTGATTAAGCCTTTGTTCATATTTTCACATTTTCTCTTTTTTGTTTTTATATTTTTTTCCATTTTTCATTTTTCTGTTTTACACTTTTACACTTTTACGCTTTTTTTGTCTTCTAATTTTTAATTATATCTAGTTAATCGGGTTAAATGAATCAACTCATTTATAAATGGATCGTCTTAACCCATTTATTAAATAAGTTGGATCAACTCTGATGACTTGTGGAGAAATTCCGATCAACTTCCGTCCCTGTGGGGGCGTCGTTGGGTTCGACGGGGGGAAGCTCCGATGCCAAAGTCAGTAAGGAAGAACAAGAGAGCAAACTGAATTGACAAAGGGTAAGTGAATGTGTACCTTGATAGCCTGAGACGTAGGCTATATATAGTCATGAAGTTGTAACCTTCAGTAACTAGAAAGTCTCCATTAATGTCCCATTAATGGCGGTTACAGGTTACCCTTAAGTCGGCGGTTAGCTAATTGATAGCTCATTAATGGTCTTTATTGCCGGATCGGCCCAGCCGTTCTAATGGCGGATTGAGAGCTTATGGAGATTCGCCTCACAGGTTCGCCCGCGGGTCTCTCTTGGTGAGTCCTAGGTGATCCGCCCGTCGGATCTCTTTACTTCGATACGCCGCAGAATTCCCGTATCAGGCGACCAACACGTGGCGTTCTTTAGACGAATATCCCTTTTGATCATTGGGATAATATCACAATGTTATCAAACTCTTTTATTAAATGGGTTGTGTCAACCCAATTACTCATTCTGACAACTCAATATATAAGTATATGGTGCAAGTTATTATTCACATAATGTCTCTATGTTGAAAATGTTAGTATAAAGTTGAAGTTATACATATATAATTATTATAGGTTAGGTTAATTGAGATGAGCTAATTATATGATAAATGGCAATAAAAAAATTTGATTGAAATTAATTTAAAAATATAACAAAAAATTAAAAGATATACCTGGTAAAAAAAATGATGGAGATGTTGTACGTGTGAGACTATGGTTATAAAGACATTTACATGAAAATAATAAAAAAATAATAGTATTATTGTTTTATTAATTTTAATAGTTTAATTCTTAATATATCAAAAACATTAATTTTTATCTTATAAATGGTAGATTAATTTTTTTTAAACATTAATTGGTGAAATGGGTAGTGGAAAGTACATTTCCTTTAATTGTCAATATGCTTAGGCATGATATAATTAAAATTAGTAATCGACAAAACTGTAGATAAGTTATAAAATTTGAATTTCCTTGTAAATTTGACATCATGTGATCTTAAGAAGGTAATTACATAATGATTTTTCCATTCCCATTCGCCGATACTTTAAAATATTGTTGTTTCCATCCTCGTATATGAATTGAGAGAAAACATTTCTCCATCACGCCATGTTAGAGTCCCCACAAGGATTTTTATTATTATTTTATTTAATTTCAAATATTAATTAAAATTAAATTATATAAAATAAACTTCAAATTAATAAAAAAAATTAACAATTCGAAATTTTAATCAAATACAACTAATATGTATAAATTTTTTGATTAATGTTATAATTATATTTACAAGGGAGGTTTGAGATACAATGAGAAGAATTGGAAAACCAGTATTACTGCTCCTTTAAAAAAAATACAAAAAAATATTATTATTATTATTATTAATATATATATATATATATATATATTAATTTGATTAATAATTTTGAGCATTTCCACGGGCAGTGGCAAAGCCAGTCTGAAGCCTTGGGGCCGGGTAGTTCTTGTTTAACCCCTTAGTAGGGTACTGTTCCTCATAAACAACCCCTCTCATTTCTTTTTGTTGGGTGCCCTTAATAAAGAAGAAATGTGCTTAGCCCTAATAGGTTGTACACTATTTATTTAAGGGTTAATTATATATGCATACCATGTGGTTTCACCGATTTGCAGATAGGTACAGATAGGTACATGTATTTACTTGCAAAAAAAAAACACGTGGTTGTCGTCGTTACCAAAATCAAGACAAATGGATGGAATCTGTTAATTGGGTGACATGACAGAGGGGTAATTTGAAAAAACATACCTTTGACTTTTGACTTTCTTCTTCTTCTTCTCATTTTTTTTCAAATGTTTTTTATTCCAGCCTTAGCGCTGGAATTTTTCCAGCATAATGCTGGAATTCCCAGTATATAGAACGATGGGAATTCCAGTGTTACTGTTTCCCGTGATTTCTTTAGTGTGTTGTACATTTTTCCCAAGATAATACTTCCCGCATATGATTTTACTTCGTATTTTTCGCAAACTGTGAAACCTGTGTAAAACTGCGAAAGGAAATACTACTTAAGTACATGAGTTTGTTTCGTAGTTTGTGAAACTGCGAAGCAAACTCATTCTGCGAAGTAGTAGTACTATAGTTTGCGAAAAATGCGAACTAGT